>NC_030683.2:96830027-99427527 GCF_000004195.4 Xenopus tropicalis
CATGCCTGGAACTACCATTATTAATTGACTTTGGTGCAATGACTAATCCTTTGTAGCGGGGCACCAAGATTTCTGATGGTGGTTGAGGTGTACACTCAAAACTGGCTCTGAATTATATTTTTCACAGGATTCAGATTTTTCTACCAATAAGGGATGTCAAAGATAGAAGTGGTAGATTACTTTTAAGTTAACTTTTTGTAGACAGTAATATTTTGAGATGAGGTGCAACGTGTCTTCATTTTTATGTGTTTTTCCAGTTATATAGATTTTGTTTGAAAACTCTAAAGGTCAGAATTTCAGTAGCTATGTGGTTTCTATGGTCTAGTTTACCCCAGCAACTAGGCAGTGGTTTAAATGAGAGACTGGAATATGAGTAGAAGGGGGTCATAATAGAAAGATAAATAATAAAAAGTGACAATAATAATGTAGCAATAGCTTTTTTGCTTGCTAGGGTCAGTGACGTGATTTGAAAGTTGAAATGAGCCTGAAGAGAAAGGCAAATTAAAAAACTAGAAAAAAATGAAGACGAATTAAAAAATCTTCTAATAATAGGTCATGCTAAACATACTAAAAAGTTCAAATGAACTACTGCTTTAAATCTTACAAAACAGATTACAGCAACACTATAGAGACAATGGGGAAAATGCCTCAACCAGGGTTGGTTTTGGATTCGTCAATCTTTTTTTTTTCCCATTAAACCACAAATGTTTTCTGCTGTTGGGAAAGTGAACAGTACTACTTCTATAGCAGCGTGAGGGCCAAAGGTTGGACCACCCTGATATAAAGATTTGTTTTACCTAATTCATCCAACATTTGGGCTTACAGAGAAATAAAACCACTTCTGTGAACCTAAAACCTGCAACTCTAGCATCATGGAAATCTTTTCCCATAGCACATACTCACTTGTCCAAGTAATTAGCAACTGCATCAGATGTGTCTGCATTAGGAGACCCAGCTACTTTCCTGCTTCGTTCATCTTAAAAGAAAAAAAAAAAAGCAGCAATAATTTTAAATGTCAGAACATAAGCACAGGAGGCAAGGCAAGGAGACAAATGTGTGACAAAATGTTATTTGCTTGGATATATGTTGCTGTCCAATCTCCCAACAATATGAATTATGGGGGGTATATAGCAGTTGATACCAGCAGCCTATTTGTAGTTTTCTGTAACATTGTGCATGTTTTTCCTGCAGTGGGATGGGAGCCATCGAGGTCTTGCTTTACATGGTGTAAATAATTTTACCACTATACTGTCTGCAAGAAAAGAAATGGCAGACAAATTCAACTGAGAAACTGGGCACATTTTCACCTCTAATTAGGTATTTTATATTTCATGAGGAACAACTGAATCAGACTGTATTTTAATGCCCAGAGGCACACATATTACTTTTCAATTACTGCTTTTCTAAGAAAATGCCAATTCTGTTCCTCAAGACACAGACAGGTGGTGAAATTATGAGGAAACACAAGCAATTTGTGGTTGATGACTCTACATTATGAGAACAGTCCAGAGAAACTGCAAAGCTATAGGAATGCAGAAGAGGTTGGTAATGGAACAAAAACGGAATAGAACTTTTTTAAAGGCATATAGACAGTGCCTTCTCCAGCACCCAATATCCAAGGCATGGTACGAGGCTCTGTGAGGCTACAGTTCTGTTGTTATTGTTACTTTTAAAAACTCATTTTTCTATTCAGGTCCTCTCCTATTTATATATTCGTCTCTCATTCAAACCACTCCCTGGTCACTAAGGTAATTTGGACCCTAGCAACCAGATAGCTGCTGAAACTGGAGAGCTGCTGAACAAAAACTGAAATCTTTAAAGAACTACCATCAATCAAAAATGAAGACCAATTGCAAACTGTCTCAAAATAGCACTTTCTACATGATACTCAAAAGTGAACATCCGCTTTAAAACGTGGGACATTTTTTAACGGTGTATGTTAGAAAAATGTTTTGTTTTGAGAGGAATATAACAGTGGAAAATTATTTTCACCATAGTTCCACTTTAAAAACAGTTGAATTATAGCTTGTTTAATACTCTTGTGAAAGGAGACATTATCATGCCAATATTGGTATTTCAGTATGTGTACATTTCTAATTACTTCTCTCTGAAGCAAATGAAGCAGTAAAAGTAATGTAAATAGAACAAGAAGTCCCTTGTGCCTCTAACCATCTGAGAAACACTGGTCTAGAGAATACGGAATGTTCATTTTTAATGTTTTTATATACAAGATCTTTAAATTCATTCAGAAAGCTGGAGGAACTGTAGTCAGTTTTAGGGTAGAACTGCAGGCTGAACATTAGTCCAGCATTGATTAATCAACATTTAAATAGAACAAAAAAAAGTGAAGCAACTAACATCACTTAATACAAAAATGTCCTCTTTGCCCCCAATACTGTATATATCAATGCTGGTCCAATCTGACATAGGAAGCAACGCACACCAACCAAAGACTTACTTTCACTTTTCCACCAGCCACTGACTGATTAAAGCTAATTACTGATTGGTTACTATGAGTTACTGCAAATGTGAAAAATTGCCCAATTTTAGTAAATGAGCACACTCAAAAAAGGGGTCAACCGAAAGATTTATTTTAGAAATGCTGGATATAGCATGGGTAAAATATTTATAATATTCCTTTTCTATATTAAAACTGGATTAAAGCTTATGCTCTATGCCTATGCATTGGGCCCTCCCATCCCTCGCTAGATAAATCCGACAATGGAGAGGTACCCCTCTTATCTGCTATTGGCGCACGTGCAGACTGTATTGTGCATGTGCTGACTGTCAAATGGGAGGAGGCAGTTGACGGTTCAGACATGCAGCTCTAAACATGGAGAAGGGCACATGATGGGCTGACAGGAGGGATGGTGGATTTCTCACAGGGGTGAGGTGCATGCAGCAAATAACTTTAATGGAAAATGTGCTACTTAGCTGTACCATGCAGCCTACATGTGTGCCCAACAGGCACTACATTTGCAAGTCTTTTCCAATGGAAAATAAGTCATAGAAAAATGAATTGCTTCTTAGAACTTTTTTTTACAGTAGATTTAATTACCTGTTTTTGATTTGTTCACATGGACATCTTTTGCCTATGGAAAAAATATATAAAATTATTTTATTTACTCTTAGTTGAAAGAACAAAGCTTGAATCTTGAGCTTTTTAAGTACTGTACATATGAAAATATCAGGCCTTTGCTTATATCATCAGCAGTCTCCATGTGACACTTGTTGGGTTCTGTAAAGTCACTTACCAGAGCCATTTCTGCTTTGAATCAAAAAACCATTATGTGACAGCTCAGAGTGAGTGTAATCACATGGAAAATAAAAACCAAAAAAACCCCAACCTGATTTTCAGCATTTGCCTTTGGATACTGGATATATTATAATCACCAGAGAACACAGAGGCCATGAAGCCAAGGAACAACTGAGTACCTTGCCAGTTTGAACCTCAGTTTGGATCTCTTTTAAGGCTGCCAATTGTTCTTGAAGAGCTTTGATCTCTTCCTTCTTCTGCCTTTCCGCTTCTTCTGCCATTTTCTTTTTCTGTGCCTGTTAAAAATAGAAAAACAAAAAATAATTGCTGTAAATTCTGTGAAATCACTATGACAAGACAGAATGATGTAGAGTTTTATAATTGGAAACCCAGTAGCTTCTGCATAACACATTTTAAAGTAAAGACACTCTAACTATTATAAAATATTTTTATATTGAAACTTAGAAATCCACCGAAAAACAGTGTTCCTGAAAACATGGCGTGCTAAAAATGAGATTTGCAACATTGCTTTATTCATTTTAATTCAAATTGCATTGATCATTTAGTTCTTATGAATGTCTTGGCCCCTTGTTCAGTGTAGGCTAATACCCTAACACCAGGCAATTTTTTACCAGTGCTGTAACCCAAAGCAAGCAATCAGGGATCAGCTATCGATTTCCAGCTTGTAATATGAGCTATTTTATTGGGACATATGTTATACGGCTGGCTGTTCATGTTTGGGCAGTAAAATATGGTTGGTTACTGAGATGAGTGCTGTGTAGATACTATTGCTTTATGGGTTACAATCTGTTTTGTTGTCACTATTTGCTTTAAAGTTTACTTGCTGCTACAACAAAATTACACAAACTTCAGAACTGTAACTGCCAGCATCCTGGGTACTGTGAGCTACAGTTCAGCTAAGCAACACAGACAGGCTCCAGCTGAGATAATCTATTTCCTTAATGGTACTGGCAGTTGTGATAATGCATGTTCTGCAAAATCACAGGATGGGGTATTTTACTCTAGAATATTTACTAATATAACTACCCTGGCAAAACAGGAAAAAGCCGGGCATTTCTACATGGTTTTAATTCCACCACGAGTGCTATATTATGTTTAGCAAAAGCCCAGAAGTCTCTGGAACTATTTGGCACCTACAAATGAGTATATTGATTTACATAAACCTCTATATATAAGAGAAGTGTGAAAAGTACTAACAAACTGGGTATCAGAATTTTAAAGGAACCATGGAATAAGCGCAATTAAATAATTTACATCTCTAAAAATAATATTTTATAAAACTAAACTCTCCAACATTATTAAAAAGTGTAAAGAAATAGTGGGTTACATGTTCATTTACCTGCACCATAATAAGTAATTTTCTCTGTTTAAACTCCTAAAGCCTATGGTATAGCAGGCTTTTCGACATCCATAGCGTTCTTACGAAAAACTAAAGAGGTGAAAATGCCCTACCTTACCTGTAACTGAGGATGGCAGTTCTGTAGTGGTCACTGCATATCCATAGAATGTAAGTTGCAAATCTGGCATCAGTTTGTGAGGTTAGGACTGGCATTCTATAGTCACTTGCTTTCAATGTGCACCTTGCAAAAAGACTAGTCAATCTAGTTGCAGATTGGTTGCTTTGGGTTACTGGGTTACTGCAGTTTTACACCTATATTGTTAAAGAGCCCCATTGTTTGATTTGAATTTATAAGGTGATTTTGCCTCTTTAAAATCTAGTATCCATTTTCTATCATTAGAGGAAAAAAAACATGGCACCATTGCTAGCAAACATTATGTGCTTTGTTACTATAGAAACAACTTGATTGAAAAAGGTTTTTTCTTTTCCAGATGAGGACAATATGAGGGAAATAAATCCACTGGGGAGATGAAGGAACAAGCACAAACAAGGCAGAGCAAGCTTCCTTGGATCTGCAGGCCAATAAAATCATACAAAAATGAATGTTGTGCTGAAGTCTATATGCGAGCCTGGCCAAACTCAAATTGTGCTCAGATTGAGTTGCAGATTGAGAAGGGAGCTCAGTTTTTCCGGGAAACCAGTTCCAGAATCTGGGTATAATAGAAAAGCTACAGTAAATGCTCAAGTATTAGCTGTACTTGCGCTAATTAAGCACTATGGGTGTGTGTAATTAGCAATGCAAAACATACACTCATGGCTGGTTATGACAGTAAGTAACTAGTATGTCCCCTAATACATAGTGTGCCATGTAGCATCTGTGCTATAAAGATAGGTCATCACAATTTTATTAGCTTTAAACACACACACCCTTATGGGGCCTTACACATGGGCAAAAGCCTGCCGAGAGAAGAGAACTGTTTATGATGTTGTTGCCACTTCCATGGAGACACATCTAGACTCCATGTGGGCTACAGCCCTGTAAGGCAGATTACACAAGCAACCAGTTTGCTACTCTCACAATGGACTAACCAATTGCTGAGGTGACCTGGGGCGTCAACAGTTATCTAAATTATAAATTCATTTAAAATTTTAATTTGTTTTACATTTATTTTTAAATGTAGTTGTTATATAATCTACAATTCTCTGGATGTTATATATTAGCTGCACTGCTGGTCCTGACTCTCAAAGCAAAGTAGAATAAGCTGGCATATTAACAGACTCGGGAAAAGCAAGTACGGCATTGTGGAAAATGACGTTTTGGCTAAAGGACAGATAGCTTTTGCTGTATCGTCTATATCAGAACCAGAAGTGCAAACAAATGCTGCCTTTAACTGAAAAATAAACTTTTACCATAAATTTTTTCTTAATTTATATTGGAAAGTTGATTAAAATCAAACTTTTATTAGGTAAAAATTTTTGTTATGGGTTTTTATTTCCTTATATTGAGTGTATGCCATAGTTACACTGAAAAATGCAGCCTTGAGCAATGAAATTTGTCTGGTCAATGAGGAATCCCTACAATTTTTTTTTTTTTTAAATTAAAAACAGTGTCATACAGGGAGACTTTCTTCATATGATAATTCATACAAAATGGCTCAATTATGATAAACAGCATCAGAAGTGCTGAAGTGCAAAGGAGGGTTAACTTGCACCGCTTAGAGCCCATATACTTGGCATTTGCGCCACTGCCCATAGTAGTGTCTTGCATCCTTGGCACTGCAACTGTTTGTGAGATATATTGGTGGGACACTAGTCCTAGCTAATGAAGAAGCTGATCCTGCTGGGACACAACATATAGCACTGTGAGAGTGACATGTTGCAAGACACAGTAAGCAAACACTCTTCGTTGATACAAACATGGAGACAAATTGAAGCATGTGTTATATAATCATTTTTGTACAGAGATTTCATGATTTTTCTTCTAGCTTTTGAAATATGACAGATGAGGTGTGGTTGGTGGCTAAGGGCAGGATGATGGCTCAGTGAGTAGCACTCACTGGCGTCCTGAGTTCAACCCCAGCCAGGGCACTATCTGCACAGAGTTTGTATGTTCTCCCTGTGTTTGCGTGGGTTTTCTCCCACACTCCAAAAACATACAGGCAGGTTAACTGGCTTCAGACTAAACTGATCGCAGTGCGTAAGACTGCAATAGGGATCTTAGATTGTAAGCTTCTCTGGGGCAGGGACTGATATGAATGACTTATCATTTTTGTAAAGCGCTGTGGAAACATGTTGGTGCTATATAAATAACAGAAAATAAATAAATAAAATAATTGCTGTCTCCAAAGTGTGCTTCAGAGTGAGCATCCAGAAGCACCATGCTGATAAGGGAAATGTTTGTTCTAGATGCCAAAAGGAGAACACAATAGCCTACTAAATTATTTTCACATGTTAAACATTAATATTGCGTTACCATTCATTTAGCTTATATTAAAGGCCATTAAAAGGACTAAAGCCCAACAAAAGCAATTAAAGGAGAAGGAAAGGGTAATAAAGAGTGAATCCCCATCTAGAGGAATACCTCCAGTGGTGTCATTGGTGCCCTGAAGTCTCCTCATATCCAACCTGTTTTCATGATCTAAAGCCACATGAAAAAAAACCTGCTTAGTTCCCTAATGTTCCATAATTCTACGCTCCTGCACCAAGACCAAGTCCAGCATACACGAGCAGTTAAGAAATCCAGAGGGCAGCACATGCGCAGAAGGAAGAACTTGTGAGCGCGCTTTCACAGAACAGACCTGGAGCACTCACCCAAAAAGTTCCTGCAAAGCCTTCCCACCAATGAGTGCATACCTTGATTGGTTGCTATGGTGACGCACAAAACACAGAAGCTTTGTGCGTTTTGCGGTGCTGTGGCATTTTTATGATGTTTAAATATCTAAAATGGTGGACACGTTGGAGGTTAAAAATAGAAATGGGACACATGATCTCTATTTTTTTTTTTTTTTTTTAAAAAGGTAATGATTAAGTAGATTGTCCTTTAACAACCATTAAATTCTCCACCCTGCATATCTACATACCTTAAGCTCGCTGTCAGTTGGTCTGCCGTCTATTTTGGCAAATCCCTCAAACAGAGTCTTGTATAAGATGTTTTTTCTGGCAGAGGAATCCTCTGTAGGCATATACTCTAGCACTTGGCTTGGGTGTTGCTTGTAGAGATAAAGTATAATCTGTACGGCTTTATCACGGACCTCTGAAATGGTGTATTCCAAAGCGCCCACTGCAAACTAATATATGAAATAAATATAAAAACAGAACACAGAAAAAAAAATATAGTTCCATAGCAAAATTAATGTTATATAAAGTGCTGTTTAAATTGCTGGTGAGATTTAAAAAAAAAAAAAATGAAAACTAAAAATTACAAGGAAAAGTTAAATCATTAATACTGAATATATATATATATAGGTCTCAACTGGAACTGAAATGTCAAAATTGTCTGTTCATGCTAAAAAAATAAATAAATAAATATATATACCGTATATACTCGAGTATAAGCAGAGTTTTTCAGCAGCAAAAATGTGCTGGAAAAGTAAGCCTCGGCTTATACTCAAGTATATGTACCTTGCTGGCATTCATATTCGGCTGATGGGTCTGCAGTGGCTGTGGGTGCCGGATTGGGCCGCTCCATCTCTACAGCTCTAATGCTGATGGGTCTGCAGTGGCGACTCTCTCGGTGTCTGTGGGTGCCGGATTGGGGCACTCCCCGTCTATGGGGCGCACAACCCCCCCCCCCGTGGACGTGCGTGCGCTGAGGGGTGCGCGCATCTGAGCGCTCATACGTCCACGGGGGGGGGTTGTGCGCCCCGTAGATGGGGAGCGGCCCAATCCGGCACCCACAGACACAGAGAGAGCCGGCACTGCAGACCCCAGTAGTGGTGACAAATGGTACAAAATAATGGCACAACTATGCGATTGGACGCGCACACAGCACAAACATGAAGGGACTGCACACTGCATACGATTGAAGCACCGAATGATCCGACGGGAGCGCACACAGCAGCATGGCAAGTACTTGATAAGTATGGCTGCTTCCTTAGCCTTCCCAAACTTGCTTTTGTCTGCTGCTGTTGCATTTTTCTTTTTTCTTTTCTTTTTTTATCAGCAGTGTTGTAACTCTTCAAGACAGGAGGGTAAAAGGGTCCTCCATCCACCTTTCCCTAATCTGCAGCTGCCAGCATGATATATATATGAAGAGTTTACAGGGGGTCACGATGAGTGTCCTTTTATTATTTATTTGATTATTGAAACTTAGTAGCAGTAGCAGCTACATTTCCCACCCTAGGCTTATACTCGAGTCAATACGTTTTTCCAGTTTTTTTAGGTAAAATTAGGTACCTCGGCTTATATTCGGATCGGCTTATACTCTAATATATACAGTATATCTCTCTCTATATATATATATATATATACAGTGGTGTAAAAAACTATTTGCCCCCTTCCTGATTTCTTATTCTTTTGCATGTTTGTCACACAAAATGTTTCTGATCATCAAACACATTTAACTATTAGTCAAAGATAACACAAGTAAACAAAAAATGCAGTTTTTAAATGAGGGTTTTTATTATTTAGGGAGAAAAAAAATCCAAACCTACATGGCCCTGTGTGAAAAAGTAATTGCCCCCTGAACCTAATAACTGGTTGGGCCACCCTTAGCAGCAATAACTGCAATCAAGCGTTTGCGATAACTTGCAACGAGTCTTTTACAGCGCTCTGGAGGAATTTTGGCCCACTCATCTTTGCAGAATTGTTGTAATTCAGCTTTATTTGAGGGTTTTCTAGCATGAACCGCCTTTTTAAGGTCATGCCACAACATCTCAATAGGATTCAGGTCAGGACTTTGACTAGGCCACTCCAAAGTCTTCATTTTGTTTTTCTTCAGCCATTCAGAGGTGGATTTGCTGGTGTGTTTTGGGTCATTGTCCTGCTGCAGCACCCAAGATCGCTTCAGCTTGAGTTGACGAACTGATGGCCGGACATTCTCCTTCAGGATTTTTTGGTAGACAGTAGAATTCATGGTTCCATCTATCACAGCAAGCCTTCCAGGTCCTGAAGCAGCAAAACAACCCCAGACCATCACACTACCACCACCATATTTTACTGTTGGTATGATGTTCTTTTTCTGAAATGCTGTGTTACTTTTACGCCAGATGTAACAGGACACGCACCTTCCAAAAAGTTCAACTTTTGTCTCATCGGTCCACAAGGTATTTTCTCAAAAGTCTTGACAATCATTGAGATGTTTTTTAGCAAAATTGAGACAAGCCATAATGTTCTTTTTGCTTAAAAGTGGTTTGCGCCTTGGAAATCTGCCATGCAGGCCGTTTTTGCCCAGTCTCTTTCTTATGGTGGAGTCATGAACACTGACCTTAATTGAGGCAAGTGAGGCCTGCAGTTCTTTAGATGTTGTCCTGGGGTCTTTTGTGGCCTCTTGGATGAGTTGTCTCTGCGCTCTTGGGGTAATTTTGGTCGGCCGGCCACTCCGGGGAAGGTTCACCACTGTTCCATTTTTTTGCAATTTGTGGATAACGGCTCTCACTGTGGTTCGCTGGAGTCCCAAAGCTTTAGAAATGGCTTTAGAACCTTTACCAGACTGATAGATCTCAATTACTTTTGTTCTCATTTGTTCCTGAATTTCTTTGGATCTTGGCATGATGTCTAGCGTTTGAGGTGCTTTTGGTCTACTTCTCTGTGTCAGGTAGCTCCTATTTAAGTGATTTCTTGATTGAAACAGGTGTGGCAGTAATCAGGCCTGGGGGTGACTACAGAAATTGATATTGAAATTGAAAATTGAAATTGATAAACCACAGTTAAGTTATTTTTTAACAAGGGGGGCAATCACTTTTTCACACAGGGCCATGTAGATTTGGAGTTTTTTTTCTCCCTTAATAACGTAAACCTTCATTTAAAAACTGCATTTTGTGTTCAATTATGTTATCTTTGACTAATAGTTAACGGTTTTTGATGAGCAGAAACATTTAAGTGTGACAAACATGCAAAAGAATAAGAAATCAGGAAGGGGGCAAATAGTTTTTCACACCCCTGTATATATTGCCTGATGAGTGCTAATGACTAAATAGAGTGCACCTGTGTGTAATCTAATGTCAGTACAAATACAGCTGCTCTGTGACGGCCTCAGAGGTTGTCTAAGAGAATATTGGGAGCAACAACACCATGAAGTCCAAAGAACACACCAAACAGGTCAGGGATAAAGTTATTGAGAAATTTAAAGCAGGCTTAGGCTACAAAAAGATTTCCAAAGCCTTGAACATCCCACGGAGCACTGTTCAAGCGATCATTCAGAAATGGAAGGAGTATGGCACAACTGTAAACCTACCAAGACCAGGCCGTCCACCTAAAATCACAGGCCGAACAAGGAGAGCGCTGATCAGAAATGCAGCCAAGAGGCCCATGGTGACTCTGGACAAGCTGCAGAGATCTACAGCTCAGGTGGGGGAATCTGTCCATAGGACAACTGCTGTTCACAAACGCTGTCCATCTAATCTGACTGAGCTGGAGCTGTTTTGCAAAGAAGAATGGGCAAGGCTTTCAGTCTCTAGAAGTGCAAAGCTGGTAGAGACATACCCTAAAAGCCTGGCAGCTGTAATTGCAGCAAAAGGTGGTTCTACAAAGTATTGACTCAGGAGGCTGAATAATTACGCACACCCCACTTTGCAGTTATTTATTTGTAAAAAATGTTTGGAATCATGTATGATTTTTGTTCCACTTCTCACGTGTACACCACTTTGTATTGGTCTTTCACGTGGAATTCCAATAAAATTGATTCATGTTTGTGGCTGTAATGTGACAAAATGTGGAAAAATTCAAGGGGGCCGAATACTTTTGCAAGCCACTGTATATATATATATATATACGTACACACACACACGTTAAGAATAGAGCTAAATGTAAATCACTGGGTTCAGTGCCTTCAACTGTAACCAATGACCTTGGCAGTAGAAAAACTTCCTTATGATAACAGCGTAACACAAAACAAACACTTCAGATTGTGACTCTATTGGACAACTGCAATTCTGCAAGTGTGGCCTGGCTGTGTTCTTACAGGGGCTACAATGTGCAGGATTCAGCAGGTGATGGTGGTCTAATAAGGGAAAGATGTTTGTCCCTTCTGTGTGTGGGAGTAGACTGCGCATTGTTTTTCTGGCATTGCTGCCTCTAAATGTAAATGCTTAACACGTCAGAAAATGTGTGTCTAGGCAAAGTGTCTAACCATTACTTTTTTAAGCCTCATTTCAGTATCAAACAAAATGTTTTCCATTGGCCTCTTTTTATTTAAAAAACATATTTGCCTTTTGTCTGAATTCTGCATTCCTTTCAGGTGTTCTCTTTTGTTTACTATATCTCCATATGTCTGTATATCTTATAGGTGTTTTACATACACTGTACATGCATATAGTCTGCATTTACATACACAGTATAGCAGGCCCAGACTGCCAATCTGTGGATTCTGGCAAATGCCAGAGGGGTTGCTGTAAGATGCCATAGTCAGTCACTATTTATTGGGCTGGTGGGGGGCTGTTTGGGCCTGTGTGTGCTTAAAATGCCAGGACCTTTTCTGAATCACAGTCTGGGCCTACTGTATAGGCAAAAGTATCTAGCATGGGAAATAGATGTGCACTACCCAGAATGAGGGGCAAACGATATGTATATGTCAGAAAGGATGGCATTGATTTCTCCTTATTTTCATTTAAATAGCAAAACATCTGTTTTCAAAACAGATTTTCTGCTATCTGTTATCCATATTTTAAGCTGACTTTATTATAATGCAAACACACAATTTTAACAAGGGTAGATAAGACTTGCATTGCATTTTTATGGATAGTAGGCCCTTAAAATCTTGGCTTGGGACTGACAAATATAACGTAGGCATGATTTTGTATTTTGCTGTATTCAGCTGGCTGGAAACCATCAGTTTTGGGAGTGCTGAAAATACCATGTGTTAGTAGAATAAATATGGCCACTGCTTTTTTTTTTTTTAATCAAAATTGTACAAATTAAACCCCTGTGGCACTTACCTTCATTACATTGTCAACCGTAAATCCAGAACTTTCTACACCTAACTCCTTCAGCAGGTTCTCCAGAAGGTCCACTTGGCTCTGGGCCAGACGAGAAGGCATTGTTGGCTTAAGTGGCTGAACTAAATGAGTTGGAATAATTTGCAGTGGCTTAACCTCTTTAAAAAGCGCCATCTCCTACAAAAACAAACAAACTGTTTTTAAAGAGAGAAACCTCTATGCTGAGATAAAATGAAACTACATCAATACACTCTAGCCAAAGCCAACATTTATAGCGATATCAGCAACCCACCTTTCCCCATATCCACGTATAGTGCAGCTCAGATTAAAATTCACAATAATACTTTTGTTTGAATCATGTGTCCCACAACAAATCCCCAATATTTTATACACAGAGTATGTTAACTCAATAACTACAGTATCCCTAGAATATTGGCTTACCTTTGTGCCACTCAGCAAGAAATAAAAGAGGGCTTGTCAATTAGTTACAGGTTAGAAACATAACTGGTTGGTATAACCTCCCCTGAGGGTATAATAGATATGTGTGTGTGTATACAGAGGCAAATTTCTTCTGGACCTCGCTTGACCAAGTTGGCAGCTAGACATCTGTATTTGACCAAAATGGTTACCTTTATGATATGAATACCTGATACTTGGGGGAGACCGTTCACATGTTTATGGAGCAAGGAAGAAAGCCTAGAGATCTGTGCACCAAGTAATGTGTGTGGTCTATGCAGGTCAAAAGCAGGGCAAGGACCCCCACCTTATCCGACCATTAGGTAAATTGACACAGAATGTTCATCAGATATTAGTAGCTGTTAAAGGGAAAATATAGGCCCCCTTTTTGACATGAGCTAATTCAGTTGACTCCCTCTACTTTTCACAGTGGGAGGTACACAGATTCACTGGAAAGCAGAGGTAAGAAAGCAGTTGCATTACACATTAGGGGTAGGGGGTAGGGGGTAGGGATCTGGTGCCAGCAAGCACAAAAAAAATAATAAAATGTTTGTGTGTGTGTGCGCGCGTGCATGTGTGTGTATGTGTATATATATATATATATATATATATACACACACATTAATTAATGTACACATTCATTTCTGAAGGTTTAGATAGTGTTTATTCTGCTTTTTTACATAAGCCTAACTGAATGAGCTAATGTCAAAAAGGAGGGGTATATTTTCCCTTTAATAACTGCTAGCTGGGTTTTCCTATACACCATACAAATGTTCCAATAAAAACATGACAAAATATATGAAGCAGACATTTTACAACTCAGTTTTGAATTTTGGTTGAACTGGAAATTTTGAAAGTGAATGTCTAACTAATTTGAATGGTATGCATTATCAGCAGTGTCACATGTTCTTAGAAAAACCAACATAAAAATAATATATGCAACAAATCTGTTTTTTAATTAAAAAAGACTTAAAAAACTATAGTAAAATGTTTGCATTAAATGCTTTACTAAAGACATTACTGGTATTTTTTTTTGTCTGGCACAGTATGGTATGTCATGTCTAAGAAGCACAAACGTGCATCTGTAGTGGTTTTCACCATTTCCTTTCAAGTGTATGATTACGAATCCCTTGTGCAAGAGCCAAGTGCTGCCCATGAAATAATCATGTACCACCAGGAAACAAGCAAGGGCCTGAGGCTTTCATAGGAAGCTTATTAACTCTCTACACATCTGTGTTCAAAGAAAATTGTGCACTTTTTTTTTAAGGCTGGATGCAGAAAGCAGTAAATAAAATGTGATGGTCCCTAATGGCAGTGAATTAATACATGTACACAAAGTGTTACTGTTCTGCTGGATATGCTGGGCTGGAATATCACATAGGCTGCGGCAGCTGCTCTGAGCATGTACTTGTCAGAACAAGGAATGTATTGTTCAGAAATAACTTTTTAGAAATATTTTAAAGCAACATTTTCCTAGTGGCGTAAAGCACTTTTAAAGACTTAATATAGTATAGAACTTCTTTCTCCCCCAAATCTGTGGGAGTTTTTTTTCCGTTGCTGTTGATGTTATTACTTTGAGCTACAGCACTCTTGTCTCCTAAAGGTGATCTCCATGCACTAAACAATATTTCTGCATAATGAAAATAAAATTCTAAACCACTTTCAAATATGCATTAAAATGTGTATTGGTTTAAAAAGGGGTTATCTAATCCCTTTTTACCTTAAACATAAAAAGCAAATATTTCTATGCAAAAAAAAATGCAAATTCTCTTGTATTTCCCCAAAGGCTACAGCACTCATAGCTAGATGGTTGTATTTGTAGATGTTTGTCTTTTCGTGTGTTTTAGTCTATGGAGACTGCGCCTGAAAAATAAAGTAGCAAGGCATATTCCACCCGATATGAATGTACCACCCAATGTGATCCAAACTAGTTTGGTGGGTTGTTAAAATAGAACTAAACCATAAAAATGAATATGACTAGAAATACTATATTTCATATACTTAACCTATTGCACCTGCCTGTAACAGTAATGATACAGGCCTCCCAAGTTGTCACATAAACTCCCCATATTGGATTCTGTTGGAAGTGTCAGTGACACTGCACATACTCTGCAAGCAGCTTGTGAGAAGCTACATTTAGGGGTTATCGGAACAAAGGAACTTATGGGCATAAGAAGTGTGATTCAATTTGGGAGTATATACCAAGTTTGAGAAAGGGACAGGAGTCCTGAAACGTCACATGTATTTTTGTATGCTGCTTTTCCTTTTTTTTTTTTAATACAGAGGGATGATTTTTGCATATTTAAGGAGTGTCAGTGACTTTTGTTTTGAATGTGTTTTACCCCTGGCAAGAGTTTGACACCATGCACCCAGAGAAGAGACAAGGTGGAGTACTGCAGACACATTGGGGTACTGTGTATAAATGGAAAAAGAGCTCATTAGAGAGCATAAAATGTGGCATAACAAAATTAGTATACTATTCATTAGTAGCAAGTCAGTTTTGTGTGTAGGTGCAACAGAGAGGGAGTATATTGGCCTTAGGTCGATTGGACCCAACAGGGCCCTGCACCAGCGTAAACAGCGGATAAAAATTCCCCCAGCATATATAGCTGCCCAACCCGCCCACAACTACAATAGGCACAGCCCCCAAACCTGATAGGCCCAGTCCACCCCACTGCCTGCAGATGCCAGGCAGGTTACCTCCCCAAACCTGGCCTCACTCCTGGAATGAGAGGACGGGGCTTGCTCAAAGAACAGATACCCTGGAATTGATGATACAGAAAAACACTAGCCAGGACTGTGAGTTGTTCCTTTGTGTGTGCATGTATGTGTCCATGTGCCCATTTTTCCTTCCTCTCTCTTTTGCCCTATGTGCCCCTATTTTCTCCCTTTCTATATATGTGTCAGTAACCATGCTTGGGGGCCATATTGTGACATGGAATGTTGGGGGTCAATGGGCCAAGAGCGAGAAAGGGGAAAAGGCAGGGCATTATTTACATACCCAGCTTTGGAACCCCATGCCAGCCAGCAACACTTTGTCTAGGGGGCCCCAGCAAAATGGTCCCATTTGGGCATGTGTAGTAAATCAGCAGAAAAGATGGGGAATTACCAGGAGGCATCTTCAGAAGCACAGATTTCCCCTGCTAAAGGGCTATGGTTGCCTTGGGCTTCTCTTGGACATTTCCACTCTTGGACATTTTTTTGTTACAATTGTAAATAAAATGCAAGCTATTTGTGGTATGCTTATTCCAGCTTTTTCACGTTATTCAGTTCAGTAGGCTATGCTTATGCCTCAAACAGTGCCACAGATTCTCAGTTGGATTAACATCAGGGCTGGGAATTGGCCAGTGCAGGACATTTACCTTTTTGTTGGTAAGTCATTGTAGTATTATTATGCCTTGTGTTTTGGAGCATTTTCCTGCTGAAAGGTGAACTTTCTCTCAAGAATCAGTTTTTAGAAAACTGTAATGTGTTATTTTTCAGTATTTATATATACTGTATTTTGTGCAATACATTCTTCCATATATATTAACATAGTGCTCAGATAATGCAGATGAAAGGAAGACAAAGAGCATTACACTAGTTTAAAAGATGAATAAAAGATGGTCTGAATAGAATAATAATGATAAAAATTTAATTTGGCTGCTGGGGTCAGTGAACCCCATTTGGAAGCTGAAAAGAGGCAGAAGTGGAAGGTAAAAATTAAAAGCTATGATAACCGATTAAAACGTTTCTAATAATGGGCCATTTTATAATGTACTAAATGTTAAATTAAATGTGAACTACCCTCTAAAAGCAATGCCCAACATTTCTGTGCAAGGTTATCCTTTATAGGAAAAATAGGTCCACATGACAAAATAGTGAATGTATTTATACCACTGTTCCACAGTACCTCAACCTCAAAGGGGCAGATTTATATTTCCACTGACACACACCACATTATTTACAGAACACTTAAATCTTTTATCTCACATACCCTGTGTTTGGGCAGGAACATCAGCTCCTCCTTATGGGGCATATGTGGGATTTAGGGGTGATACAATACTTGCCCTGATGACAAATTCCACACAATGGTGCCTGCCTTCCTGTTTGCTGTAATGCATGGACAATTATGCAATCAAGGTTTAACTGATTTACTGATTAAGTAAAGTTTATTGTGCTTGATTAACATGATGGAGGAGGATTTAGACTTATTACACAGGGTGATAGGTCCCCTTAAATAGTGCCAAAGGTCCCATAAAGTTCACAGTCCACATGAGATTCCAAAAACCATACATAAATTGGTTTTACATTGTCCATAATTCCAGGTGCTATGCATAAGTAAGCAAGACATGTCCGCTTCTTTTTGTTTTATTTACTACTGTGTCACAATATACAGCAGAACCCCAATTTTATGTTTTCCATAAATTGTTATGTTGCGTCAAAATGGCATACATCGTTGAAAAAAGTTAAAACCGGGAAAGAAAAGACACAGATACCCTGAATGGGACAGTGGAAAAACAAAGTAAATTCAGAGAAACAGAAAGATCTGGGGACATAGAATTGAGGTCTTACTGTAACATGTTTTGTACACACTTCAGAGTGCCATGTTTGGTCTACAGAAATGTATAGATGGAAGCACCTGAATGCTAGATACATAGCAACAAAAAGCAGAGAACTAGAACTAGTGTTTTTTAAACTACAAATTTACCTCTCTGTAGATGCAGGCAAAGGTGATGTACTGTGCTAGCCAGTCAAAATGTTACAGGGTAACCCTTTTGAAATAAAAAATAACAAAAGTGGTATAAAGGTGATACCTATGGTTATCTTAGTTAGCCAATAAAGGTATCACCTTTATACCACTTTTGTTATTTTTTTTTATTTCAAAAGGGTTATCCTGAAACATTTTACCTCTTTGGAACTATCTAAAAGCAATAAACAAATATGTGGAAAAACAGGCAGATATAGCATTTTATTTTTACAAACATAATCAATATTTAATATAGTATTAAACTATGAGTAAACAAAATGATAAACATGCTGAAGCTTAAGGGTTGGTTCACCTTTGAATTCACTTTGAATATGTTTTAGACATTCATATTCTGAGACAATTAGCAAATGGGCTTAATTTTTTATGGTTTTTCAGTTATTTAGCTTTTTTGTTCAGCAGCTCTCCATTTGGTATTTTAGCAGCTGGTTGCTAGGGTCTTTTTAACCCTAGTAACCAGGCAGTGGTTTAAATGAGAGATGGGAACATTTATAGCAGAGGGCCTGCAAAGAAAGTTAAGTAATAAAAATTAATAATAATAAAAATGTAGCCTTACGGGGCATTAGTTTTTGGCAGAAGAGAAAGGTAAATAATCAAAAAACTATAATAAATAACGAAAACCAATTGCAAATTTGCTATTCTATAACATACTTAAAATTAATGTAAAGGTGAACCACCCCTTTAAGTAATATGCGACTTGTAAATGTCAGGCTTATATTAACGTATTTGCTATTGTACCTGAATAAAATTGGACGAAATCAACCTGTGCCGTGCAGTGGAGTCTCCGGTTCTCACCAGCAAGTCTGGGAGGCATTTTTCTACACAGTGGGTGGTCTCCCCTTTGCCGAGTTTGTGTTTAGGAATATAATCTGTGATTATCATTTTAAGTAGTCTTAAGGAAGCCTGGAAAACCTGAATTACAGAAGTAATATATAATATCAAGTGTTATAATGCAAAATGTCCTGTAAATCCTCGAAAAAACAAACGTTCACAAATTCCCTTTTATGCTAAAGTAAACAGCATTTAATATACGTGGATAGTTAAAAATGTAATCAAATGCACCCAAAGAAGCACTGGCAGTTGAATAACAGTCAGCTTTTGCAGAAAGTTTCCATTAACCTTCTCTATTTAACCTTAGTGATGAGAACCTGCCAGGTTGGCAAGGGGCAATCTTCCACATGGATACTGAGGTACTTTGCTGCCATCAGACTGTATGCAGACAATATACTGGCTTCTGAGGATAAAGTTGGTCAAACTAGCATCCCTGCCTGATGTCAATGTATCTGCAACCATGTCCCAAAATTCTCTGACAAACTGAGACAATACTTGAAATAAATCCCCAAAGCACTAAAGTGCGTGGCAGTCTGAGCAGAGGTAGAAGATTCAGGTAGTGCAGTACCATCTGTATATCAGCTCAAACACACTCTTTGTTGTGGTTGTGCATACTAAGGTTTTACTGGTCTTATACCATATTGTTTGACACAAATATTAGTAATGTCGGGATAGATTTTCTACTCAAAGACTACTGGTCTCAAGGTCCCAATAAGGAATCATGGGGCCCCATACAAATAAATTACCAATTATTAACCACTTGGCCACCTGGGCCCCAGAGTAGAGTGCCCTGCCAGCAAGTATAATGGTGCCCCACTAAAAAAAAAGAAGCATGTGAAATTGTGCAGATTGGAGAATTCAGTATACTTTTTTATTTTCTTGGAATTGGATAAACCTCATTCTTTAGAGGGAGGGGGGGGGAACTTTCCTAAAAACAAATATATGTTTCAGTTTATTGGGGACCCTATTCTTTTCCCAGAGACAAAAACTTTGTGCTACAGTTGGAGGTGGGTGGGCAAGAGGACCAATTACTTATTTTTCACTGCAAATTCTGCCACTCAGCTCTTTTACTATGTGTGTGCTTTTTTAAATTTGTATATGAACTGGAAAAAGTACCTCAGATCACAGTCTGGTAAATGATATGATTAATGGCATTAGAATGTGAATGTTCTATACAGAGTACTCCTAACAGAAATGCGAGAGGTTACGCACCAGTCCTGTCACTATGAAAGGCTTAAGTGTACCTCAGTGCTTGGGTATTTGCCAGAAGCATGTGCCAGGCACGGCCCATAAACGCGTTCCTCTTTCCCTGCCTCAGTGTAGCTGTTTAAGAGGAAACTATGACAACAATTTGGCATTTAAGGTATAAAAATCATCTGAAATATACTGGAAAAAGTGTTTTTTGTGCTGCCGCTGTCATGAACTTGTTTTATTTGCATACTGAGGCACACACACAACAAATTACCATGAATGTAAATTATTTGGTACTTTCATAGAGAATGGCCACATTTTAAATATGCAAGATCTATGTAACATTATCACATCAAGGTCTACCGCCATACATGTTACACTGCCATAAGAAATGAAATTATTGCATAACACAGAGAGAAAGCTGACAAGGTTTATTTAAATGAATTACAATTTCTTATAAATAATAGGAGGTATTTTCAAGAGTTTAACAGATGCTGTACTACTGAAATCTATTTGTCACCAGCTAAAGATCCTTGAACAGACTGCAATCTAACATAAAGGCATCCCTGTCATTCATTCTGCCTTAAGGTCTTATTGAAAATTTTTTTGCTTGTTTGATTGCCAGTGAATGGTTTAAAGAGGTCCCGTGAGTTTTCCCCTGCCTTTTGTTTGCCCTTATGTTTTTCCTGCAGCTGAGCTAAAGCCAAATTCCATTTTCCACACCTTAGTATTTCCATGTCCATATTTACATTATTCTAGAATTCAGAAGAATAGTCAAATGCACCAGAAAAGATCTAACCAATTCCTGAACTAAATACGCCATCTTATTTGCCAAGAGAAAAAATCCCTAAAAATCATCAAGTAACAATAATAAAAAAATCACATAATAATGCAATAACTGCAATACAGTTTGGAGTTTGTCTCAGCCAGGCATTCAGATTCAAATCCTGCAAGATCTGAATTCCAGACTGGGAATCTGGGATTCTGTGCATCCCTATTATGTGTGTATGTCTTTTTGTTTGCATGTAAGTAAGATTCACTACTTTCTTCTTTAACAAAAGAAAAGCAAAAGCAAAATGTGGAGTTTACTTATAACCCCAAACACAAACACAGGTTATAATGAATTACCCCATTCTTTACCTCCAAAGATCACTCAACCACTGCCCTCTTTAACCTTTCATAAACCCACATTTTGTTTAAATTCCTCCATTGTCCTACCCTCAACAATCTGCTTCCTGGTTGCTGGGATCACTGAGCCTTGAAAACAGAAAGGTAAATCCTTCAGACACCACAAAGAACACAAAACAAAGGCCAACTTCAGAGTAAGACCCTTCTTGAAGTACCTGCCAACGTCTACATAAAGTTGCACAAAGCACTGTGATTAGTACAAAGGACCTTTCTATGAACAAGAGAGTAAGGAACTATTAGTGCACTAACGTTACATATATCAGTACAAACATAAGATGCATAAACAGTACTGAGCCATTTCGTTTGCCTTTCAGTGCAGGTTTTACATACAGTGCAATAAACAGAGGGCTATGACGTTAGACACAAGCTTGCTATTCGTGGGCCCCTATGTGTTTTCCCAAGAGCATCTGTAGGCAATTAAGATATCATCTCAATCAAACCATTTCTTGACTAAGGGCTTTTTCCACTAACTAGTGCATTACTCATCCTTTACACATCCATTGTTAGGGCTCTGTTTGCAGAACTACATTTCAGAATCAGAGAAAATAAATTTAGGGTATAAGAGAGCTCTTTGTATAAAACAGGAGGCATGACAAATGCAGAGTCTCTGAAGAGATCAACTCAGACATAGGCGTCCAACAATTTCACCATGGCAGCTAAATGAAATAACAATGCCCTGCTTTGCAATTTATTGATTTAATTACTCACTCAGTCTCATTAAATGCACTCTGGCAGCCTCAACTTGGAAAATAACACAGCAATTTTGTCCAACCCTAGCTTTAGCAAGGGATCTACTAATATTACAGCTTCCTTTATGCACTGCAAAGTTTTCCAAAATCATCAGCAATAGTTTGTTGCCGGCATTTGTCAATGAACACATGCAACTGTAAACTAATTTTTGTCACATGATACAATATTTGCATTTCTATAAAAAAAAAAAGAAAAGGAAACATTCCTGAATCAACATTTTCTTAGCTCTTAGGCAAATGGCACATGTCCCATTTGCTCTGCTGATGACAGTACACCTCACTGACTCCCTTTCCCCAGCAGAAGTAAATAGAACAGGAGAAGCTGCTTAGTGTAAACTTATGAATCATTTTTGGTAATGTGCAAAACTTATGCTACTTACTGAAGTAACTTTGTCTTTGATGGCACGACGAACAAGAAACATAGCAGCTCTGAGCAGATTTTTCAGGTCATCCTTTGACATTCCACTTGCAATATCTGCCAGTTTCTTTGACACTGCAATTAAAGCATCTTCTCTATAGGACCATGTTTTGGAGTATGCTCCTGCAACCTAAAGAAATAGAGAAAATATTGTAATCATTATACTGTTATGGAATTTCAATTTGAAAACATATGCCAAATGTCAATACATGCAATTGCCATAATTTAATTAGATTATGTTGGGCAGGTGCATTGCCACTCCCTGCAAGTACAAAGAAATGCAAATGAGCATGTACGAAAGAAAGTATCATTTATAAATTAGTCCATTTTAGCAAGCTGCCTCAATTGCAGATTGTATCATGAAATAAACCAAGTACTTTTTACTTGTTGAGAACCAGGCTAGCATGAATCCATATTTATGGCAAAATAATAACATTGGTTTGTCTTTATTTTTTATTTAGTAGTCTTAAGGAATGCTTTTCACCATCCTTTATACAGAAAGCCCCAACTTTTACAGATTATACATCATTATACATTTTAGTTTACAGTGGTCCATGATGCAATATGAAACCCAGTGTTTACACAACTGCGTTTTGAGCCCTTAATGGTAACCATAGTTGCTCACGGGGCTCTTCCAAAACGGCAGTGCCAAATCACAAGATGCACACCACTTACTTGCCTGAAATTTACCTTAGCACTTATCAGTAAACAGCTGCCTGTAAGAGTGCCTGACACGGTCTCTGTCGATATAGCGATGTGTCTTAAGTAACAAAAAACAAGACTTCAGAGCCATGTTAAACGCTTTTGTTAAGCAACTACCACTGGCAATTTCATTGCAAGTCTCTGGGAGGAGAAAGTGTCTTGTGTGCACTTATAATCTTAATTGACAGACTGATTGAGCTAAGTAAATTTGTATTTTTGAAAAGTTTAATTTTTATAAAAAGATATATTGTGCAACAGAAAACTACCCAGCAATAATTAGAAATGCATAAAGAAAAAAAATAAAAAAGAGAAATTTGAGTGTCTGCACAATAAATGCATAAGATGCTTTTATTACCACTGTTTTCTTAACCTTAATTGCTTACCAAAGCTTCCCCAAATACTTCAATAGCAAAGCCAGCCTCTCTTAAAGCTTTCTCTGTAAGTGGCTCTGGTTCACCGGTGATTCTCGTTCTTGGAGTATCAAGAACTGGCTCCTCATTTACCTCTGGCTCAAGATAACTAAATGAATCTTCTTTGTTTTTTCTCTGAGCTGGAAGAGGTCTTTCATCATAAGGCAAGGCATCAACCTGTAAAAGTATAATACAAGATCTGAACACACATTTTTGGGAAAGGATTGGATGCCTCAAATTAAAATAATGGCCACTTCTAGGGAAAAACAACTGGATAATATGTTCATCATACTAAGGTGCATTTTTACAAAGGTGTATAAAATATTTCACACCAAAAAAACAAAAAAGGTACAGAAACTTTAAAGCTTCACTGCTGTCCTTGTTTCACATTCACAGAAATATTACATTACAATAAGTTAATCATCAAGCATATTTACAAAGATGTTTTTTATGCCAGACTAAAACCTTAAACCTGGAGTAATCCATTAAAGTCAATATTTGGCAACATTATCCTTTCCAACCTTATCAAGCTTTTTTCAAGCTAATGCCACATTAGACTGTTATACTGTATACTACACATTTGCATGGCACAGCTCTATATCTACATGATTTTACATGGTGTACCAAAGTGCTAAAGTGGCAATGTGTACAGTAGTTTTAAATACTCCCATATACAGTAAGACTCTTTTGTAAATATTGTCCAGAGGGGACTTCTGGCTACCCATAGATGGAGGTATCCATTTTTACTTACTTATAAAGAAAATTTCATTTGCTTTGGTTAAACGGTTTTGTAAAGGCAGTATAAAAGTGTATACATTACAGTTTGCAGGCACACTTTGGGCCCCTCTAAAAGTTATTTATATAGGGCCCCCTTGATAAGCACAAGCATGCCGTACCAAGAATTTGCCCACACCCCTTGTGTGTGCGATATAAAGAGATGATGTTACTCTATATTAATATATATTTATCTTGCTTCTTTGTTTCCATAATTTGACCTTTATATATTTTTATTTAGGGTGTGAGCAATTACAACACTATAAATAGTGGGAAGAGGGAGAAGCAGACGGGGCCAATTTAGCAACTAGCTATATCAGTACCCCTATATATCAATTAATACAAGGGACAGAGTGATTGGATATACCACAAAAACTGGGAGAGCCAGAGCTTTTGATGTACAGTTCTGGGCACAGGCCTGCCCTGATATTAGGTTTCAATTTTCCTCTAAGCATTTGACAAGTGCTTAATGTGTACCATCCACAGAATTCCCAGCAGTATTTTAGATAATACATGCAAACCTGCAACCACAGGACAAAAATCCATGTGAAATGAAACATCTTCCATTTGGTTTTGTCCTAAGTGTCCAATCTCCTAAATAGGAGAATAGACACTTTCATGTTGGCAAGTTAATTTTACTAATTAAAGATCTTTAAGCTGTTCTTAGAAACAATAATAGTAAATGTGGCCTTAGTTCTGCATTCAAAAATGAAACAATATATTTCCAACAAACATTTATATTTGGAGCCACCAGAGCTGGAGAGGCAGCAGGAGGAGGTGAAGGAGAACGACGTGACTCTAAGATTGGTTTGGGAGAGAGAACTTTTGGCGGCTTTTCCGTCACGGCTGGCTGTTCTTTCTTTGGCTTCTTTTCTGTACTTCTCTCCTTCTCTGGCTGTGGTGGTGACAATGCTCTATGCTGCTGTGGGCTGACTGATTCAATTGGATCCAGAGATGTCTCAGAGCCTCTTCGTATCTGACAGAATAAAAAAAGAAAGTAAGTCATGGGACTTTAAAATGAGTATTTACAAGGAACCATACACGTTAAATAGTACTGAAAATATAAGGTAATAAAATTAAAAGCTTAGTTAGGTTATCCATTACAAACGATGTGGACTCACTGAACCTTAAATTACAACAGGTGTCCCTTAAAATAATAGGCTGCCCCTTAAAAAAATACAGATCACCTCTGCATTTCAGGACCTGAATAAAATTACTATTGTAACCATGTGCCTTTTATGGTCATGGAACTAATAAGCAATTAACTTTCTTTGTCTGACATTCAGTACTCTGATAAAAACTAATTGCTATTTGGTTGCTACAGGTTCTGCTGGTACAATGTAGGAGCTCTACTACACAATTACAAAGTAAAAATTCCTATATAATCTTAATCTGATTTGACAGATAATTTACATACACAGATGATAAAGTACATGGCTGTTACCTTCTTGTCCCAGATAAAGGAAAGACACACTGAGAATTAAGTAAGCTCAAAAAAAGCCATGTTTCCATTATTCTTACTGAGCAAGCAGAGATTTTATCCCTACTCATCATTCTTCCCTTGTCATTAAAAAGCTATTATGAGTTTAGCAAAATAGCTCCACTACATTACAAGAAATGTGATAGCTTGAGGAGAGGGTGATAATTCCATTGGAACGTCCTGTCGCAGTAATGAAAACATACTGCTCGTTAACATATATTAAAAAGAGAGGGGAGGGGGCATATTTTGCCGTAGGCAGGTTTTAGAAGACAATAGCCCTATTTCTTTTTAACAGTTTTGAATAACCTTGGATAACCTTTCTGGTGCACAAGAGGCATTATGTTATCTGGCACAAAGCCTTTTTTTAATGTGATTTGGGAAAACAAAAAACATAGGTATGATACCATATATATAATTGGATATGGTGATTTTAGTGTTCATGAGCGCTTACATTTCACATACACTGGCAGGCTGCCATCTGGAAGTGGTCAAATAAAGTATATAAATCAAATAAATAAAGTGGTCATGTCCACTTGCCAAACAACTGGATCTGCCAGTGTATAAACAGCTTTAGATGTAGAGATCAGTACAATTTCTGCTGTGTAGCTAGCTCATCATTTGCAAATAGGATGTTTATGGGTTATTAGTGACCCTATTAATTCCTACCATTAATGTTTTATTGACAGTCAATGCATTTGTCTGTGTTTTTATTTATTTATTTTTTAGGTATTTATGAGGAAATTTAAACATGTTTTAAAATTATTTGTTATATCCCTCCCGTTTTTACTGCTGCTTGCGTCCTGGAGTAACGCTGGCCAGTAAGGATAGTTACATGGAAATTAAACATTTTGATTGAGAGTACATTAAAGGAGAAGAAAAGGCATTTTGGCATTTTACTGCCAATAAATTCGCCACATTAGTGCCACCTAGAACACTATATTTATTCAACAGAAAGCTTTACAATACCTGAGTAAAGAGCCCTAGAACCTTTCTCGGTTTATCACAGCAGCTGCCATTTTAAGTAGCTTCCTGTTGCAGCTCTAGCCTTGTAGCTCAGATCACACAATCCTAAGGGTGGGGGGAGTGAGTTTTATGAATTCTTATGGGAGGGGGGAGCAGGAGAGGGGAGAAAACTGTGCACACTCTGGCCCCAGGAATGAAGGAGAGGAAGTCAGATACCTGAAGTATGTGTTTACAAAACAGGAGACAAGAAATTCTGTGTTTCTTTTGATAGAGGACTCAGTGCAGCGTTTCTGTGAGTGCTTATGGCTGTATTTACATACAATGTAAATGATAAAGCTTATTTAGTTTTTACCTTCCCTTCTCCTTTAACCTGTGTAATACATGAATGACTTTTACAGAACATGATACTGTTACAAATAATCTGACATCACCTGATGTCTACACAGCTTCATTTACTTTGAAAGCTTCTTCACATTAAATCAGTACCTTTAGCCAAGGCCATTTATACATAAACACTTTTTTTTTTTTACAGCAGGCGAGTAAAAAAAATGTTCTTCTAAAGATGAATCTCCCTTTTTAGGAAACACTGACATTATCACTTTAGATGTGTATTAGAATGACATTTATTGCGTTCAACAAACACAACCTGCCATCCACTTGGCAGCACTGAATTCACAAGGGGCTGGTGGGGGAAGTTCTTACGTTTACCCCCTGCCACTCTCTAACTTTGACGAAGGTTAGGTAGTGGAGGAGGCAGGCAACAACAGATCCTGTATGTACCTGCCCTATATCATACAGTAAAGACATGGCTCTACACCTGGTAGCACATTTCTTATTCAGCCCAAGGTACAGAGTACATCCAGACCCACAGCAGAAGTGCCAGGAGTGTTATCTGCATAACCAGTAAGGGTGTGCTCTTGTACGTATGCCCAAGGTCTTTCTAAATGAGCTCTTAGGACGTGATGTTTAAACTTTTTCTTTTGAACATCATGCTTAGTATGCTTCTCCAAAAAAAAGTACAAGTCTTTACAATGTGTGTACCACAAGAGAGAGAGAGATGGCAGACATCTGAAAGATAAGGAACACTGTCTCCACCTTATTGCTATAAACATTATCTGCAAAGGTCTAACTGCAAACGACTCAGTATGTGGTTAGTGGAACAAGGTAGAATTTGTTTGGAATAAAGGAAAGGAACAGACCTTCCTAGCAACAGTCCCTTTAGAGAAGACAAACTCCAGGGGTGACAGAAATATTATTAAAAACAATCTCGGAACATTGGACATTATGTCATAACAGTAGAAAAATGCACAAACTGTGTCCAACAGATTCAGCCAAGAAGGAAACATTTAAAGGACATGTAAAGTCTATTTCACTGGGAGGTGCCAAAATCTTAGGCAAATAAAGTTTTTCTTTGGGCCAGTGCACCTGTTCCGGCTTGTGCTAACACTCTAAGTGCTGAGCTCACATCTCCTTACTTTAGGATTTTCGTTTCTTTGGTGTTTGCACAGTGTCATTCTTGCCTGTTTTACTCTACCATGCAGGAATGCTTGGGATGCCAGTAAAACGGTAAGTTAAATGCTGGTGCAGTGGTTACTTTTGTTCCACAGGTGTGAATGCCAAAGGAACAAATACCTTAAAGTAAAGAGGAAAACCAGCCTTTGGAAAAATATACCTGACATTTGGGTACCCCCAAGTCAAATAGACTTTGCATGTCCTTTAAAAAGGAAGCAAATAATGTCCCAGTCTTATTTTATGATTATAAGGTGTTGTGGTAGTCTATGGAAAATGCCTCAGCCAAGGTAAGCAATAAGGCATCTCCAAATGTAAATATAAGTATACAATTCAAGAGTAGCTGCTCAAACCAAAATTGTTTGTGCTTTCACTGATACAGTTATGCTTGTATTTTTGTGATAATGCCTATATGATAGCGTGACTTAAAGGAGAACTAAAGAATTAGGTTTAAAATATTGTACATTATGTTTTGAGCTTCTGTAACAGTTCAAGGCAACCACAGCCCTTTAGCAGGGAAGGTCTGCGCCTTCAAAGATGCCCCAGTAGCTTCCTATCTTCTTTCCTGCTGATTCACTGGAAATGTTCTGTGCTGCTGTCACTTACTGAGCTTAGGGACCCACTCACAATATACTGACTATATAGAATATAAATGTTACAATATAAGGCTGATCATTAGTCATTTATTCAGGTTCACGTCACATGGCAGCCCAAAAACCAGTGCATTCTGCATCAGAATTTAATAATCAGCCCTAGAGCATCAGCTTATATTAAAGGCCAACCTGATTTTTTTGCTTTATAATTTGCGATGACCCCCAAGCTTAGCTTCTCAACAGCTGCTCAGAGCCCACTGAGCATGTGAGTGACACCGATACTTAATAAAATCCAAGATGGGAAGTTCCTGTAACAACCGTAAGGCCTGGATCATTACTGTTATATAGATGCTGAAACTTTTGGCTGGTGCCGTAAGTTCAGTATTTCAAATATGGCATTTCTACCCATATTCATTTTATGTGTTTAGTTTTCCTTTAAGACACATATATTTATTATAATTATGATGTAAAAGGCAGAACCATACTAGGGCTATATCCAGAAGGTCGTGAAGCTCTAACTGTTGATAAACTTTTTGGCGGTATTCCTCCATCTGCTGCTTTTTCTGCTTTGCTAAGTCATAATCTTCCTTTTCCACAGCGCAGCGTTTTTCCACCTCATATCGTCCGAGTCGTTCTCCAACCTATTAGAGAAAGGCACAGTTATGTCTTTGTGGAAAGGCAGTAGTTGCTACATGGGAAAGTTGGCAGACGAGCACATTTTTAAATTGATAATAAAATCTCTGTGAAAGCACGTGCCACAAATTGTTGGATAGGAAATTAGCGCAGCCCATAATCTTAAGCAACTAATGACACTATCAGACATTTCCCTCCTAAAGGGACAAAATAGCAAGAAAAGGGATTTGGATCAGATTTCCTTTATATAATTATGTGCCTGAGCTCCTTAATCCTAAAGGGACAATAAATTAATCTTTTTAACAGCACTCAGTTTGATCCATAAAAGTGTATAGGATATAATATGTTCCCTGAAACAACCGTATGCCCTGACATGTAAGCATGCTGAAAAGACTCTTTGTCTGCAGCAATACCTTTTGGAGATCAGCAATGGCTTGTTTTAGTTTCTTGGCATAGTCATAGCGTTCGTGTCGGACGGCCTCTTGTTTTTTTTCATCCAGTTTGCGAATTATTTGAGCCACTTCTGGATCTTGGTACATGTCAAAAGCCAAATCATCAAGAGGAGAAATTGCATCCAGTTTCCTGCTAGCAATGAAAACATATCTACTTAGAAATATAAAACATTTCTCACTTGAGTACAAGGAATAGGAAGTATTATCTGGAATGCTTGAGGCCTGTGGTTTTCCAGATAAGGGATCTTTTTGTAATTTGGACCTGCTAAAACTATTTAAAGATTAAATAAACCCCCCCAAAAAATTTTAGCTACCAATGTAATTTTGGCAGCTTACAATCAAGTACAAAATACTGTTTTATTATTACAGAGAAAAAGAAAATAGTTTTGCAAAAAAATCCAAATTATTTGCTTAAAATTGCCTCTAGGGAAGAAGGCCTTCCCCAAATCCAAAGCTCTCTGGATAATGTTTTTTTTTAAGGAATTCCATACCTGTAGCAGCTTACAATCTTCACAGGTAGGACGGCAGGACTTCTCTAATAAACAAACTTTGAGACACATGTGTATGTGTGTGTATGCACATACATAAACACATACTATACCATAGTGCACCAATACTGAACCTGTCTTAATTTAAAACAAGTCATGTGAATGCTGTGTTTTTTGATCCAGTTATTTTTCACACTTGCACCCAGGCTTTCTGTTACACATTAAAGACTGGAAATTTTGCTTAGGGCATACAGTGACCCCTAGTGGTTTCTCCATCAAAATACATGTTTGAGACTTGTGTTTATAATGCCATACTATACAAACATAGACAAACATTCATTTATTAACACTGGGCAGTAGCCCATAACAATCAAATATTTATTTTCATTGTTCTACCTGGATCTGGCTGAAAAATGCTAATCATCGATTATTTGCTATGGGTTACTGTCCAGTGCCAATTTGCCCAGTAACTATACGTGACTGCCTGACTGACTTTTATTAGCAGAAAAGAGGGATGCAAACCGGTCCTTCAAGAAGTAAAGTTAAATAAATATTAGTCTAGAACTATGGACTAATATGAAATTATTGTTTTAAGATTCCAAAACAACTCTTAAAGGATAACTAAAACAAAAAGGAGTCATAGCAAGAAACAATGTATTCCATGTATTCCATTTACAGAACCTGCCCCGAGGGGTAAAGCAACCCTATTACCCCAGCAGCTACCCAGCTTTAAAGAAGAAGGTGAGCTACAATCACTGGCTAACATTTTATATATTTTATATATTAATATATTTAATTTGTAGATAAAATATAAATGTCTGTTTTGTTGAGAACTAACTAGTGGCTCATAACTTTATGTGTGTGTGGAACTAGTGCTTATTAAAGGGGTTGTTCACTTTTTAATAAACTTTTATAATGATGGAGAAAGTAATATTATAAAACAATTTGCAACTGGTCTTCGTGTGTTTTTTTTAATTGTTTTACTTTTTGTTTAGCAACTCTCCAGTTACCTTAGCAACCAGAGAGTGATTTGAATGAGAGACTGGCCTATGTATAGAAGAGGGCCTGAATAGAAAAATAAGTAACATTACTGGCAAATAGTTATTTGGCTGTTGGGGGCAGTGACCCCCATTGAGTCAGAAGAAGAAGGCAAATAATTAAAAAAAAAACTATACAAAATAAATTATGAAGACCCAAAAAAACTTTACTTAGAACTGACCATTCTATAAAATACTACACGTTAACAGAGAACAACCCCTTTAAAATTTTATCATGGGTATATATTAAAACATTTGTAATGCCAATTGTGAAACAATATACGAACTCATATACTACACTGTTTGGAAATAAAGTAAAACTTTGATTGCAAACATCCCACAAGACCACTGAAGAGAATTAGGGGGAGATTTATCAATGCTCCGATTTACTTTTTTTTCACAATCTGATCTGATTTTTTTTGTGCCCAAATTTCGAATTACAGTTCAAAAACTCAAATTTTTGATATTTATTAAGTGCAAAAACTGGACAAATTCAGCAGCTATAAGCTTGCGAGTTCCTGTAGAAGTCAATGGGAGTTATCCTAGGCAAAGTCAAGTCATATTTTTAATTCAAGATTTTGAGGGTTGTACACTCAAAAATTCAAGTTATTTGAGTTTTTTATTTGAACGAGTTTCCTTATTAAGAAATAAGCAAGCATTCGAAATGTGACTTTATACAAATAAGAAAAACAACCTCAAATTCACAAACTCGAAAATCAATAAATAAGCCCATAAGTGTCTGAAAAACCTTATATATACACACATTATAATTAAAGCCGATTTTATATGCAAGAGGGTAACTAAATTATAAATTCAGGGTTCTACTTCTAACTTTCAAATATCGAAACAGTGTTGAAGAAGATTCAATTGCATTTACAGCTATACACATGGATTTGGTTTTTGAACAGTGTGATAGAGAATACAATCTAATAAAAAAATAATAAATTATCCCGCCCTAAGTCACGCAAAACCCACAGTGGAACAGCAGTACCACCAATGTAAACATATAATATACAAATGCAAAACTGTACCCTGTGTACGATGCATCAAGAGCAGAATCATCAGAGCCGTTTCCTAGGTACTGGTCAATTAGCTTTTCCCTCGATGGCTTGTAAAACAGATGAAACAATATTATAGCATTAAGGAGTCACTGCCATAAAAGAAAGACATATTTAAATGCTAAAAAATAATGAAAGCAAGCAGATGATATGGCTTGATAAAAATTAGAATAGGTCTTAATTTGAGTAACAATATACTGTGCCCTCCATAATGTTTGGGACAAAGACAAATGGTAGAAGCAAGCCTTGGTATCTTATCCCTACACTAATAAAGCAATGCAACACACCTGATAACTCACAAACCCATGTGAAGCCAACTGGCCCAAACATTATGGTGCCCTGAAATGAGGGGGACTGTGTATAAAAAGTGCTGTAATTTCTACATAGTGAACTGAAATGTATGCAGATAACTTGAAGTCTGGAATGTGCACTTTAATCATGTCTGAATTGCTTGATTTAAAATTTTACACTGAGGAGCAGAGGGGTTAATCAAAGAAAAATGTGTCTTTGTCCCAAACATTAAGGAGGGCACTGTATGTAAGATAATTTCAGGAAAAAGCTTACCATAAACCATAAAGTGGTTAAAAAAAACATCTAATAGTATTATTCATGAAAAAGCAATCCTATGATAGGTTTATTCCAGATGCAAAAATACTTACCATATTACTTTCTTCATTAAAGTCTACCGGATCACCAATTATATTAATAGCTATTAGAGCAACCTGCAGAAAAAGCAAACTCTGTGTTACAGTGTGCAATGGTGCTGGCCCCCCTGTACCCACCCAGAGATACCAATCTATCTTTCTATTAATGTAGTTTAAAGATAATGTCTACATAATGTATAAGGTTAGGCTGGCAGCAGGCTAAGCTTCAAATATAAAAGGAAAGTGCAACTCTAATAAAATAAGTTCTTTTAATATAAATAAAAATACATAAATACATAAAAAAACAATACACATCATTTATGTGAACAGTCAGATATGCCACATAGGAAACAGAAAATGCATCTGTAAAATACTACTTAATTTAACAAATTAGATCCCATTAGCTTGTTCACGTGCATGACTTTCCAAACAGCCAAGTGGGAAATGCTATTTGTAGCAAACAGGCTACAATAAGATACAAAAGGCAGCAATAGGCAACTATGCATGCATCCTGTACTTATGCAAGAAAAAAAAACCTCTGAAACAAGCAAGCTTTTATATAATTTTTATTGTAAAGGCTGGTTCCTTAGATATTATTCCTTACTGATCTTGTGTGTGCCTTATATGGGAGTGCTGTAACAAGGCCATAATGATTTACAGCTTCAGTTGCAGATATGATGGCAAATTATCTATTTGGTGATGAGATTTATGAATGAACCACTGGGATTTAAAAATGTAATACCTATGTATACCGTGCACGCGCAAGCCCCAACCTATGTATGCGATTTCTGTGCATAGAAATTAAGATGATAGTGCTTCCTTACAAAGCACCTGGTCTGGTGCATTTTTTTTTTTTTACAACAATGGAGCAATTGCCTGGGAAAAAAACTGATTTAATTAGCCCTTCCCTGTTACATTCCTGTTACAAAGGTATAGGATGGTCAAACCATGGTTTTGCAGAGGCAGTAGCAGCAGAGGTAGTAAGATGCTCTTTTTTAGGGTACTATAAAGATCTGCAGATGTTAACTTAAGGTGGCCATACACACTAAGATGCTCTCTTGGCGAGGTCGCCAAGCGAGCGAATCTTATCCCAATATCCCCATCTACGGGTGGGCGATATTGGGCTAATTTGGTTGTTTGGCCCTGTGGCCAAATGATCGCATTAGGACAACGGGTATTAGTGTCCATCGGTTCGGGGACCGCATCAACGAGCCGATGTGGTCCCCGATTCGACTAAATTTTTAAACCTGCCCGAATGAGATCTGGGCGATTTCAGGCCAGATTCCGGTTGGGCAGGCCTGTCGTTAGTGCCCATACACGGTCTAAGGCAGGGGTGGGCAAACTACGGCCCGCGGGCCACATCCGGCCCATCAGCCCTTTCAATCCGGCCCGCCGTCTTCGGCCCCCTTAAAAGAATGACGGGCCCTGATTGGTTGTGCCCCGTGCGTGCGCACAGCGTCAGCACGCACGGGGCGCAACCATATAAAAGAATGCACTGGGGAGCCGGGGAACAGAAAGATGGGACGGAGGAAGCAGCGGGTCGCTGGGGGGGAGCTGAGAGGCCCCATAATTTTTGATGGCAGCCCCGGGCGTAACGCTGTCCCGGCCCGGTCCGGCCCGTCTGTTAGTTAATGTGGCCCCTGAGCCAAAAAGTTTGCCCACCCCTGGTCTAAGGGGACCGATATCGGCAGCTAGAATCAGCCCATGTATGGCCATCTTAAGGGCTGATTAATAATATCAGCCAATGAGACTGTGGGTATGGCATCCAGTCATGGAGACAAACTTTAAGAAGGCCATTAGACACCTGTCCATTCTGCGATGGCTAGAAAGTGTCACTGGGAGAAAGGAAGGACACTTACCTGGTTATACAGATTGTATCTGTTTGAATAATTCTTGTGAAAAATCAGCTTAAGGTACTGCCCAACTGCTTCAACATACACAGACTTTAATTCTCTTGCTTTGTAGCCTGTTTTCTCATTATCAGATAATGATACATAACTGAAAAGTAAAGAGTAAAGGTACCTTAAATAATTGCCACATATAAATTAGGTCACAGAGTAAGGATTTAGATTAATTATATTTCATCGTAAATGCCCACTATGCTATATATTAAAGGAGAACTAAAGCTTAATTAAAGAATTAGGGTAGAAATGTTATACACTGTATTTTAGGCTTCTGTACCAGCCCAAGGCCCCCAACAGTCATTTAGCAGGGAAGATCTGTGCCTCCAAAGATGCCCCAGTAACTTCCCAACTTCTTCATTACTGATTCCCTTCACGTGCTCTGTGCTGCTGCCAATTACTGAGCTTAGGGACCCACTCACAATATACTGTATATACAAAATACAGTAATAACTAGTAATTTATTCAGATTAATATTACATGGTACAGGTAGGGGATCCATTATCTGGAAACCCATTATCCAGAAAGCTCTGAATTACGGAAAGGTCATATCCCATAATTTTAATTAAATAATTCAACATTTTTTTAAAACATAGTTCCTTTTTCAATGTATTAAAAAAACAGTACCTTGTACTTGATCCTTACTAAGATAAAATGAATCCTTATTGGAGGCAAAAAAATCCCATTGGGTTAATTTAGCACTTAAATGATTTTTGAGTAGACTTACTGCATGACGACCCAAATTATGGAAAGACCCCTTATCTGGAAATGCCCCACCCCGGTCCTGGATAACAGGTCCCAAACCTGTAGCTCTGAAACCAGCGAAGTTAACATCAGAATTGAATAATCAGCCCTGTAGCATCAGCTTTTATAACAGGCCAACCTCTTTTTCTGCTTGATAATTTGTGATGACCCCTAAGATTCTCAACAGCTGCCCAGAGCACAATGAGCATGTGAGTGTAGCAGACACTTTCCAAGATGGGGAGCTCTTGTGACAACTGTAAAGACATGAATTATTGCTGCTATTGAGATGCTGAAACTTTAGGCTGGTGCAGTAAATTCAGTATACAAAATATGGCATTTTTATTCATATTTACTTTTAGGGAGAATTTGTTTGTTGGATGTCCTCACATTGACAGATCTTATACTATAAGTTAAATATAGTTGCAGATATCTAAAAATTATGCAACCGATATTAAATCTTCAATATTAATCTGATTTGTAAACTACATGAAAAATTTGCCTCAGACATAGCTCAACAGTCGGGAATTCAACCGTCATTTGTTTCTCAGAAACACCTCAACCGCTGAATACATATACATGAAAACCAACTTGCTGCCTTTATCTGATCAGATTTTACATTTAAGCCATAAAGCATCAGATTTAGCATAAGCCCCACAAAGCTTATGGCTTTTTTGGCACCTTGTTAATGCACCTATAGGTAACGGTACATTCAAAGTTTTCTCTTTGGGCAAAAAAAATGCTTATACTTATAGCAGAGTATGGAAAATGCAGCTTGTGCCATTAGCCTTAGGCTTAATGCCATCTAAAAACGCAACTAAAGCCTTAATAAACAGCACCTCTGTTTTTGTAATCAAAAGGTGCAGTATATATTTTCAAACATGAAACAAATATACATAATAAAATAAATATATCATACCCCAATCTCCGGAACCTTTCCGACTGATAGGGAACAAAGTAATCTGGCAAGCTTTCAGAAATGTAAAATTCAATTTTGGAAGAAATCATGTACTGGTGAGCCAGGAGCTGCAACTTTCGAATACGGCATCTTTCTACCATCTGAATAATGATTTCTTGAGGATACTGGCAAAATCTGTTGAGAAATTGGTTACAAATATTCAACTGTTTATTATGAGTACAGCCAAGTACTTTTACCTAAAAATAATGTGAAATACTTAATAAAGTTATATAGTTTTGGAAACAAAATATTTACTTCACACATGTTTGTATGGGGGAACCTATTTTCTGGTAATCACATGATTACCTGTTTCCTTTATGAAAAATAAAATAGAAGGCCTATTTTGCTTTATGGAAGGGATATTAAAAAAGCTTTCAGTATCAGGGCAATTGTGCCACTAGACAAAGCATGATAAATATCTTTATCTGACTGGCTTATAAACATTTACACACTGCTCCATAGAAAGCCTATTCCTTGATTAGCAATGAAAATGAAAGAGATAAGGAGGTTAAAAACAGCATTATGTCCATGGCCCATGGAGAGATTAGTCGCCCACAGTTAAATCTCAGGTACCATAGGATACTAAACTCCCCAAAATGCCTTTCCACCAGGGAAAATTGCTGGTGGGAAGGCATACACTACACGTCTACTCCTGCCGGAAATGTTGTGAAACTTGGAAAACAAAGCAATGCTTATGGCTTTCCACTGGCAATTCACTTTATTGCCAGTGGGAAGGCATTTTAGTCGCCTGTGGTAGCCAATATTTAACTGCAGGTGACTAATCTTCCTATGGTCTTTGACAGACAAGATTAGTTGCAAGGCAACATTGGGCGAAGCCAAAGTGGTGCATGTTTTCCCACCGGCAATAATGTAAATCACTGGTTGTAAAATATTTGTATTGCTTTAGGCATTTGAAGGAGGTCACTTGTGATAAAGAAGTTTTGTCGTAGGCGACTTATCTCCGTCATCTCCCTTAAGCTAACATCAGACAACATTTTCAACGCCGCCAGAATACCACTAATAATGCTGATGCCAATTGGGTCACTCTAGGCAGGTCCTGTCACTTTGCAAAGAGGGATTTCTGCCTAAAACTGCTGATCTGTTTAATAATCAAGTCAGGGTAGGACATTCCTGACAGGTCTTCTTAGGCCTGTTATGATCTGATGATTGGGCCAGCAAAACATTATCTGTCCCAGCATCTATCCCCCATATTCAGTATACATCCACAAATTTTTCTGTTTACATTTATTTTATGTGGAGGCAATGTACACAAATGCTTCGTACATATAAATTATATAAAGACTTAAAGAAATACGAACTGCTAATGTAATACAAAAGAACACTAATAAAGTGTTAAAGTGTTGTGTAAAATTACACTATATCATTATAAAAGGGAAATTATGTGATAGCATTATCCCTTCAATTATAGTTTTATAATAAAAAGGTTTAAGTGTTACCTTATAAGACAGAATATGCATGTCTGAAAGTAAGTAGTTCTGTTAATATTGCTCGTCCCCAACACTACACAACAACTGAAATGGGGTTCAATTATTAACACGCATGCTCTGATCTTTTCTATAGGTTATTATGTTACAACACGTGACTGAAGCAAGATGTAGAATTCTCTAGATGTGACTCAGTCATTTGAGCAAGTCAGAAATGACGGACATTAGCTTGGGCGAGATACCCATGAGTCATGTACTTGGGCAGGCTATTTAACATCATATCTAACAGTTCCATTAAGGTCCATGATTAGTTGCGTGGCTTAGTATAAGCAAAAGCAGTTTGTCCTTACTAGGCACCCACAGTCGTGGGGTCTTCTGTAGTGTTGTTACCATACGTTTTTCCAAAAATCTGTATAAATGAGATTTACAGAATAAGGGGATCACATCTCTCCCTGGTCACTAAAAAAATCTGCATATTGTGATTAAGCAAAAAGAGAACCAATACCCCTATGAGCACCACTAGGTGCCAATTTAACTATGCATATGACAGCTATATATTTGACAAAATATGTTGCTAGCAGTTAGTCCTCCTGAAATATATTAAGACAAATATGACCTTAAAGCAGCTTTTCTAAATGAGGGGCATTCACTACAGAAATAGGAGCCATTTTCTAGATAAATCTGATCATATGTTTTTGTGGGGGAGCAAGGTCATCCAGTCAAACAAAGGCACCACCTTTTGACCAAAGGCATTTTGATGACACTTTTGATGAGGCTGATCATTAATCAGTTCTGTTTTCAGTGTGGTGCTGCCCTAACAAGTATAAAAAGATTCTCAATGTATCCGACTATAACGTGATGTTCGCCTCAGTTTCAGTAGCAGTGTACAATATGAAAACAGATATAGGAGTCTAAGCAAAAGTTAGGGCTATAATAATAATTTACACATTTATACTGAGTGCAACAAAACTATGAATGGCGATACCAAGACTTCTTCTGTCTTTACAGATTTCCATTCATTTTCACAGAATAATTGTTGATACTGGGGAGCACTTACAAATATGCAAATAATAAAGTAAAGTGACTATATTTCTGGCAGCTACAAATAAGTTACTGCAAAAATTCATGAATGTACCTTGGGGATCTCCAGCCACTGACAGTGGGAGCATGGACCATCAACTCTTTGGCACTAAATCCATCTTCATGCCCAGATGAACTTACTACAACAAATCCAAGCTTGTGTGGCATTGTACAGGCCTATGGGTATTAAAATGACAATGTTATTCAAAGCAACGTATTTAAACCATCTCTGGCTAGAAATAGTATATATTAGATTAGGCTAGGGCTAGTCTTTTTTTTTTACTAATCCTATCTGTATAAACTGAACACTTTTCTTGTTGTGACAACTGACGAATGGAAGCCAATTTTCCTATGGGCTAAACTAGTAATAGCTGTGTGGCACAAATAGCTTCAATTGTTTTTTGAGTGTCAAACTGAACAATGATTTATTAACCTAGCATTCTGTCCCACCACTTTTATCCTGCTACAAACTAAGCCACACTTGACTGATATAGTTAAAGGATAAGTAAGCCTTTTATTATAAAATAACTCTAAACAGCCCTCAGAATAACATACCTTTCTACCTGCATACAGATTTATTTTGTTACAAACAGCTGAACTGCAGCTTTTTACCGACTTCCTTGTCTAGGTCCGACCCCTAGACAAAGGTCCGACCCCTTTTCCTTTCTGAGCACTCAATCTCTCCTGACTATGAAGACCTCAAAGAGGTGCCTACTGAGCATGCTCACTGCCTCTACTCCAATAAAATCAATTCAGCATGTGCAGCAGGCACCTTTTTGAGGTCATCATAGTCAGATAGAGAAGGAGTGCTCAGAAAGCAACAAGGGCTAAGCTTCATGCTGGACAAGGAAGTAAGTAAAAGAGCTATAGTTGAACTGGCTGTAATATATAGACAAAATAAAAGTATGTTATTCTGGGGGTGTACAGAGTAATTTTAGAGATCTAAAAAATAAGTTTACTTATTCTTTAAGCCTGACAATGTCACAGCATAGTGACAAACTCCATTGGTTCTGATGGTGCCACTACCAGCTGCACACAGAGATGAACAGCCTTATGTCATCCAGCAAACTGGTAAAGTAATCCATTACATATTAAATGTGAGTTTTTGCATACTTGTGCTGTTTTGAATGAGAGAAGAGGCCATAAAAATGAGCAATCGTATGCCAGGAATTGGTTTTCAAAATCCACTATACCAAAGATCTTAACATTTAGGCAGATTTTTTATACAGAGCCAATTATAGGAGATTAACATTATGGAATTATGAATTATTAATATTATATAATTGCAAATGTAACATTATGTGTTATGGAATAACATAATAGTGGAAACAACAAATTAGTGCAAAATAACAACAATGCAACAGTTCATCTACCAGTGCAACCATTAGTAACTTTAAAAAAAAATAATAATAATTTAACCACGAATTGACCCTGTCTGTGGGGGGGGGGGGGGTTCTGGTTCTGCTGCTTTTGGTGGCAAAAAAAAAACTAGAAACCTTGAATACATTATGCTCTATTATGGATATTAAAAGTCAACAGAAAGACCAAATAAAATCAAGGGTTGACTTCTAAAATCCAATTTTATTGGGAATCCCCTATTTCAGTGAATTAAGTGACATCATTAAACACCATTTATACAGGTAATAATTTACCCCCCACTGTAAAATATGAGGGTATTAAAAGTCACCAAGGCATTTCAAAAAACATATAAAAGGAATAAGGTCATGGAATTCAAAATAATTTCTAAAAGTACACAACTTTTGGACAGTCATGTGATGCTGATGACTTCACTGAGCACTGATTATAAGTGATGACATCACTGAGCTCCATTTATAAGGCTATATTTACAGAATGTTCAAGGATCCTGAGTATTATAAGGGGGGAGATGTGAAAAACCAATACTTTTGCTGAAATTATTACATAACTGCCAGGCACCATCATGGTCAATGTAATTTCACTGCAGATGCTGGAAGAACAAACATTCTTTATTGAATGTAAGAAGTTTCTCCAATCTTATTCTCACATAACAATAAAGGTGATGAGTTGAACTAAGGGAACAGATTAATGGCAATACCGGGCAGCCCTGTGTGGAACTGGGGTGGCCAGTAGCCAAGCAAAGATACATACGTGTTAGCGCATTAAAAGTGATGTGCAGCTAACACACCCTGTTATCCTAATGCTGCCCATGGAACACACTGGGATATTAAACCAGTTAATTATCTGTAGAGAAGGCAAGTCAGCCCCTCTGCCCAAGTCACTTACCGGGCTCTAAACCCTTTGACGCAATGAGACAGGAAAGCGGCGAATGCTGGGAACTCCTTTAGGTCAGCGCAATAATCCCCCCAGGCTCAAGCACAGTTACTCACAGCAGAACAACTTCACCGGTTCTATTCCAGGGCGAGCTTCCTGTCACCACACAACGCCTGAGTTTTTTACTGATGCCCAAAATATCAGCATCCGAGTCCCAGAGGCGCTGTACAATTCCAGCCCCTGTTCCCCTGATCCTTCTCTCCCATTTTCATCTCCATAACCACCGCTTGACAACAACCTAAGCACAGCGCAAGCGCGAAATGACGAACGCAAAGACTTCTGGGATATGGAGTTCGCCGAGGTTCTAGGTTCTGCAGCAGAATGTGGCGAGTGCGCATGCGTTGTCTTCTTAGCGATAAGAATAACAGGAAATGCTATGAATGTAACTAGTAACAAGTGCGGCAATATGGGCAGTAATTGTACATCTACCGAGAAAAAGATCCGGTGTTATAAAATCAGGACATTGCACAGCCAGCAGAAGTACGGAATTGCCTGCAAGAACCTGGCAGAGCTAAAGCAGAAGGCATGCAGGAAGTTTCAGGTGGCTACTGACTGCCATTCAGTGTTTGTATGTGTAAGGGCACCGGGATATGGGCTCTGCTGCCCACACACCCGCTGTTTCGGTCCTGAGGGGAGAGAATGGGATTGACATTATTTTGGTACCCAAGCGGTTGGTTGCTAAGGGACTTCTGTTGGGTTATTCATTTTGCTCTAGTTTGGGTACTTTAAGGGCAAAACTGTTGTTTTGCACAATAAAAGGAAATGTAATTCTAAGTAACTTTTACCTTTTTATTATACATTTGGTTATACTTGGTTATAATGATTTTTAATGATATTTGTAGATGTGATTGCAACCGAAAGCAGGATTTGTTATTGTTATGCCTTCATTTTCTCTGGTTCTAAATATTAAAGCAATGTAGCCCAAACCAATTTCCTCTGTGTCTGTTGATTAGCAGGAGTCAGAAGCAGCAGTGCAGAGCATATAAACTGCCAGACAGATGCTGAAGCAGTTAGATTTATTAAAACCTTTATTGGAACATTGTAAGTAATGTACCGTATATACTCGAGTATAAGCCGATCCGAATATAAGCCGAGGTACCTAATTTTACCTAAGAGAACTGGAAAAACTTATTGACTCGAGTATAAGCCTAGGGTGGGAAATGCAGCCGCTACTGCTAAGTTTCAGTAATCAAAATAAATACCAATAAAATGACATTAATTGAGGCATCAGTGGGGTATATGTTTTTTAATATTTATTTCAAAGAAAAACAGTAAACTAGCTCTGTAAGCGGAGAAGAGGGTCAACAAAAACAATATGAGTTCTACCCCACGCTCATTGCACATTGGCAAACTGGCAGCAGACCCAGTCCCGGAGAACACGTAAGGGCAAATAAGTATTGCTAGTGGGAGTGGGCCAGGGCACTTGAGGGTCTGGTTGCAGGTGGCCTAATTTGCACACAAAGGACAGAGGGTGCTAGTCTGGAGGGACCCATGGCACCTGACTCAAGTATAAGCCGAGGGTGACTTTTTCAGCACATTTTGGGTGCTGAAAAACTAGGCTTATACTCGAGTATATACAGTATATGGCAAAGAGTGGGCTTTTTATTGACAGTGGCTGGTAATGCCCTTTAAAATGGCAGAACATAAACAATGGATGGTAGTGGCTATTAGTTAACAGGTGCAGTTGGGCAGCTTTGTACACGGCTCTGTTCTGTGCTGGGTGGCAAAGGGCAAAAACTAATGACCAACTCTAATGACTGCTCCTAGGCATGGTAAGGCAGTATCCCTTAAATAACCACTTGAACCTGTTGTTGTCCTTCAACAAATATTTGTACAGGGCATCCTAAGCAATCAGTACCCATGTGTGCTTATGTCACTTAACTAGTCTGTGTTGTCCAAATATCATTTGCAGTTGATCCTAATTTTTTTCTTTAATTGTGGCTTTTTTGGTTAAGGACAGACTTGAATAAAAAGTAATACAACAATAATAATATGGGCTCACAGTAAGTTAGCAGTGGTTGCTAGGGTCCCTTATGCTTGGATACATCCTTAATTGTTATGCTAAATAGTTGTCTTATTTTCCAGCTGGATTGTCCCACGACCTGTGTGTGCTTGTATGAGGATGGAACAGAAGTGAGTGAAGAGTACTTGGAGACGGTGCCAGATAATACAGTGCTTTTGTTGCTGACTCCGGGGCAGACATGGCAGGGTTGTAAGTCAGGCTTTACTCTATGTTAGGGCATGAGCAGAAAATGATAAGTTCTGCATATTCTTTTTAATTTACTTGGGATCAGCTTTCAATTAGGCCATTCTCATGTATGACCAAATGCTGCTACTAGGAAAGGGTGACCAACTACCATTTACCTATACTGCAAAGGAACAGACTAATAAGAAATGGGTTAAGCCATCCCCATGTTCAATTTCATTAACATAACTAGGCAAATGGACAATTTAAAACTTTAGGGTTCTCTGTATATTGTGTTGCATTATATTTTCTTCTAGAATTCCAACAGTACCACTTTTCAGTTGGGCAGTAGGATATAATTATGAGTATTTTTTCCTAGCATAGTTATGTGACAGGAGACTGCAATGGAAGAACACATGTATATTTATTATAGAAAGAAACGTCTAATGGAATTGGACCAATGGCTCAATCACAGTGGGATCTGCTGAGGGTTTCATGAAATTGTTTCAGTTTATATTGTTTGCTAAGCTACATTTTGTATTGCCACACATTGATTTGGCATCTTCTCACTGTGTTCTTCTTTCTTTGTTATTTGTTTCTTATCTAAAGATGTTTCGGACATTGAGCGCTTCCTAAATGCATTTTATGCAAGGCAGACGTGTATTGTGGAGGCAGCACATAAATTGTTGGCAGATGAGGATGCTCCCAAAAGACAAAAGCTACTTGTAGATTTCATTAGTAACCTGAATGAAAATATCTTGGCAGAGAATCGTAAAGATGATGAATCGTGGTTTGAAGGTAAAATCCTGACTTTTCTGATGCAGCCTACTTAGATACAGTTAGTTATCCCTGTCAGGAGTCACAGAATATGTAGCACTGCATGAAGAAAGCACTGCCAATCCTTTGAGGGGACACCAGGTCAGTGCTGAAATTCAGGACCACATTTGATATAATACAGCTGCTCTATAATGGAAATTCAATGCCAAAATTGTGAAAATCAGCCCATGTGTTGCTAACTCTCTGCAGTCTTAGAGAACCCCACCCAAAAGTGATAATTCATTGGCAGGTTCCTAAAGAAGAACTATTATGAAAACAAAAGTATTACAAGCTTCATCTCATGCAAATAAGAAAGCTGCAGAATGTAATTAATATCATTAACTCTGTAACTTTCTGAAATAATCAGGTAACTGTTTACTGTCCCTCTCTCAGCAATCTGTTTCTCTACACTCAGGCTTTGTCTTGGAGTCAAGTTTTTAGACAGTTATTTAATACAGTTTATTTATCAACAAGCAAAATGCGGTTCCTGATCTGATGGAAAATCAAACCTGCCAATCGAGATTTGGACAATTTTAGGCCAGATAGCAGTCATGTAGACCCATTGGGGGTGTCCATACACAAGCAGATAAGCTTCCAAATCGGGACTGGAATGTATGGCCACCTTAACAATTGGCTGAGGGTGACTCTGTTGCTATGGGCACATCTTTCTGAGACGGGGATGCTTACCGGCATCAATTTTCCATGGGGACAGGGAATCTGAAACAGTGTTACTCCCCCTGAAACAGGAACTGACACTAACCTCGTAATCCCCTGCATTACTTCTAATTTGTGCTGTATATAAATAGGTTTTCTAGTGTGCATACCCTCCCCCCCCCCAAGCCTGATGTGGGGATAACGGAAAGGAGTTGGTAACAGGCAAGTGACTAGAATCACTTGGTAGTGCCTAATGGAACTGCTTCCATGTGATGATGGATGACTTCTACTAAGCCTTTTGTTTCAGATTTAAGGTTGTAAACTGCCATAGATCTGAATCAAACTAAATATATATTAATGAACCATTTTGCTGGTGTACCTCCTGGCACATGCAGCAATCCATTGATAAAGAACTGGGAAAAAAATAGTTGAATCCTTTAGTTTCCTTTCTTAATTTAAATATATTTCTCTGCACTGGTGACATTATTTCTAATGAAATAATGATGCACAGGAATAAAAAGCTTTTTTTCTTGTCCTTGTCCTAGGCATAGAATCGAGATTCAAAAACAAATCTAGCTACATGAGGTACAGCTGTGAAAGCAGAGTACGCAGTTACATGAAAGAGGTACAGCATAAACCACAGGCTACAATTGTATCAGAACCTTGTTTTTTGTGACAATGTATACCTTTATTATACATTCAGCACCATTAGGACGTAAAATAAATAAAGTGTATTGTACATGTGGGGGCTCATTTATCAATGTACAAATTTCTATTGTGTTAAAGTACGATTTTGGAAAATTCGTATACTTAATGATAATTTCTGATGTACGGAAATGTTACGAACGTTGTGATACGAAAATATCGTGGTACTAACCATAAGTTACGTCATTTTCGTATCTGAACGATCGTAAACGGCACAAATAATTTCTTGACTTTAAACCTTTAGTGCATGTTTTTGGAAGCCTCTCATAGGACTCAATGGCACTCTGCAGCTCCAACCTGGCCCAAGGAAAGTCACGATACAGAAGCTTGAATGAATTATGAAACTTTCGTACTCATTGCGACAATTACGATTTTGTCAAACAAATTGTCCAAGAGTACAAAAAAGTTGTGCAAATTAACGAAAATATCGTAGAAAATAGGCGAAAGTTCTAATCTTTAGGAAAAATATGAATTTTTAGTAATCGGACCTGTTGTACTTTACTGAATGTGCCCCTTAATGTTTCAAGTCACTTTGGAACCTTCGTCAGGTAATAAACACCATATGCCTCCATACCAGATATATATACAGGTATGGGATCCCTTATCCGGAAACCCGTTATCCAGAAAGCTCCGAATTACAGAAAGCCCGTCTCCCATAGACTACATTTTAATCAAATAATTCAGGATTTTAAAGCTGATCTGCATTTTCTCTGTAATAATAAAACAGTACCTTGTACTTGATCCCAACTAAGATATAATTAATCCTTATTGGATGCAAAACAATCCTATTGGGTTTAATTAATGTTTTATACATTTTTTAGTAGACATAAGGTATGGAGATCCAAATTACGGAAATACCCCTTATCCGGAATACCCTTGGTCCCGAGCATTCTGGATAATGGGTCCTACACCTGTTCTATATTAAAGGGCACAAAAATCCACCTTGATGATGTCATAACCACACCCTCTTTAGTTACTTAACGTATATGTAGAAGTGTTATGACAAATGTTTGATTTCACGTAGGTCTCAGTTCATACATTATGCTTTACATTTACTTACAGATATTTACTTACATATTTTATATAACTAAAGTAAGGTTATGACATTATGACCAAAGTGGGTTTTGATGCCCTTTAAATATATATATTTGGTGTTAGGGTATGTAATGTTTGTTTCGTGATGAAGGCTCTTGAAAGAGCTAAACCATTGAGTATACAGAAAACATTACGTGCATATCCTGATGAATACTGAATGTACTCTTTATGATTCAGTTTTTTTACAACCCAGGCTTTTCTTTGCTGGATTGTCCGGGTTGCATTTTGTGTTTTGGCCAGTCATTATCTGGCCTAAGAACCAACAATTGGATCCTTATGTGTAATGCAGACCTGTTGGGAGAGACTGCATAAACAAGCACATACTGACTTTATCAAATGCAATTGTCTAACCCGTCCAATAGATATATGGCCAGTATTAATTTATTGGTTGGGCAGGTCTATAGGCTGCTGACTTGATCTAGAATGACTTGAGGCGGCAGTTTGTATTGGTCTATGTAAAGCCAGCTTAAGACTCCCTATGTTCAAGAGAATGTGTTTTCAACATAATATTCAGGTAGAACAGACTGTATACAAATAAATGTTTTTTATTATCTTAAATAATATTCGTCTTGAACCATGATTACGCTGTGATCTCTGCTGGCTTCCAATAAAATATATATAATTTAAAAAGGTGCAATTTCTGTAGAACAACTTAATATCAAGGTAATGTGTGTTCTTTTGAAGTGCCCTTTTTTCTTTAAGGTGCAAAGCCACACTGATAGTGTAGAACCAGTGACAAGAGATGAATACAAGAGGATCATTGATGCCATGTACGATGAGCTGAGAGCTGTGAAATACAATGGCTGTTACTTTGATCGAACGGAACAGAAGCTTAATCGTCTTTGTACTTCAGAAGGATGGTTTTCTTGCCAAGTAAGAATCATCCTCTATCTACAGCACTGAATGAACCTCTGCCATGGGCTAGGGGAATAAAAAAAGATTTAAATTAAACAGAAAGAAAATGATTATAAATGTGTTGGCTTTATGAAGTTCTACTCTCTACATATTGTGCTTTATTTGTAATACCAAATTATTTTATTTAACCAGCTTTATTCAACTAGCAGTGCATCTTATACCTAAATAACATATATTATGGTAAAACCTTAATTGATTCGTATGTTCTAAGTGAGGATATCTGTGCCAGCATTGTTAGAAGCATTACGAAAACATCACCCCTAACATTTAACTGCAACAACAGATGTGCAATGTGTCCATTTTCATGGTTGTTTCATTGGCATTGAGATACACTTGATGAGCTTATCAAAGCAATGGAGTAAAATATTGAAAGATGTGTAAATCTGGATTGTTTCATTTTCACTTTTGGCTTTTCCAGAGCAAAGTGTAACACAGAAAGCAGTACACACAGTGTGTGTTTGTTGTGTCAGTAAATGTTGCCACAGTCTCTGACCCCACTAGCTCCAATGGCATGTTTATTAAAATTGGTCAGCCTTTGAGGCAAGATTGATAATGAAAAAATTCCCAGTAACATTACAACTTTGTACAGGTATGGGACTGTTATCCAGAATTCTCAGGGCCAGAGAATTTCTGGATAGTGGGTCTTTCTGTAATTTGGAACACCATACTTTCTCAACATATTTCACTGAAGTGTTACCCAGCAAGTATGTTGACCCCCCTCCTACAGGAGGGGGGGGGGGGGGTCAACATACTTGCTGGTTAACACTTCAGCCGAAAGCTTTTCTGTCATAGCTAAGGTGAAGGACACTGATCAAAGCAATGGCAATATGATCTCTGATCACTCTACCAACACACTGAAGCCTATTAGAAGCCACTTTGATCCTCCATTTCCACAAATGCTAAATACTCTCCTGTTGTTTAGGGGCCCTTTGATGCTGATGCCTGCAGTTCTAGGCATTCCATCAACCCTTACAGTAACAGAGAATGCAGGATTCTTTTCAGTACCTGGAACCTGGACCACAAGTAAGTGCCACTTTGTTCTGTGTGCTTTGTACCCAGCTTCTTCATTGTTCCAAACTGCCCCAGTGTATCCATGAGTCCAAATATGTAGCTCACCAGGTGAATTCATAGTTTACAGTAGTTCTTATTTTTTTTGTTATACGGTTGCAGAGATCAGGGACCCCTACTCTCATTTTTCTCAACAAGTATTCTCTCAGCTAATTTATGTTTTGTACCCCAACTGACAAACTCAGGGTAAGTCCAACATTTTACTTTCTCTGGTCCCCAGTTTCAAGGCCATCATTAGTGGGTTAAAGGCAGGACTGCTAGCAGGGGCTCCTTTGATGCAGAGAACATAGACTTCTGCAAAAGGGGAGGGGGTTTAGCAGGTTGTGACAGTGTTTGGGTTAGTTAGTGGAGTTTAGGTGGGTAGGAAGTAGGGCCAGGTGAGTGTAGGGGGCCCTTCAAGTGTGTTACTCCGCAATGTAAAGCCCTGTACTTCAGTTTGAGGAGCCTCATGGGGATAAAATATACATCCTAATGAAAAAGTATTTTCCTGAACCCTTGATTTCTTGTGACTGAGCTGGACTGTAAACTTTAAATGTTTCCTTGCCTAAGTGTTTATGTTACAGCTTTTATGAAGAATTCAGTATCCATTATCCAGTTATGATTTGGTGCAGATTAAATGAGAAGAGGGGCAGGTTTGTTATGTGGTACAAAAACCGGCGACACACATTGCCAGGCTTTGCCATGTAAAAACGGCCTAATTTTTTATGAGCTTTTTCCAGCAGAATTTACTTACACAATGTCTGAAGTGACATAAAACAATGGCGTCAAAATCTTTACACCGTTACGGTGAATTTTGTGTTACACAGCATAGTAAATAGGCCCCTGAATGTGTTATTTACCAAGGAATAAATCTTAATAGAGTGGCAGTAAGGGATAAATACAGATTATAGTTATATATTGTATAGATAGGCTACTTTTTCTGTCTGAGCTGAGGATTCACAGTATCTCTACCAATACATGGGGTTTCCCACCTAGAATAGAAGAACTTGGAAGAGGTAGCTGTGGTTGGTCCAACACTCTGGCCAGTAGGCATTTCACTGCTAGCCTGCAGGATTTCTTTGAATACCAGGAACATCAGAACATTATTAGTCTGGAAGTCATTTAGTCATCAATTTTGTCTTTCCCCACAGAATTGAGAAGAAAAGAACTATCATCCCATGCCTGGTTAAAGCTCTTAAAGAACGCAATGAGAGAGAAGTGAACTGGCAGTATTTCTTCAGCTTGCTATTTACCAAAGAAAACTTAAATCTGGTTCATATTGCCTGCCATAAAAAAACCTCTCACAACTTGTCTCTTGACTGCTCCCAAATTTACAGAAAAAGAAAGGCTCCCAAAAGAACTCTAAAGTGAACTGTTGGAGTGCCCTAATACATACTGGCCACTGAACTGACAATATGAATTTTCTCTTTAAGCCTATGTGCTATTTTAGACATGTGATTGTGAGATTCCTACCTCAAATATCAACCTTTCTCAACCTGTCCCTGCGCCAGTTTTAACAGGGAACCTGAAGGAGTTCTCGCCAAAAATAAAATCAATTTTATATGAAATTTTAGACATCAATTATGAAGACCCAGTAAAAAGCACAAGGGCACTAAGGGACGCAATGTAAGGTCAGGGTCCTGCAGGCAGTAAGTACAAGGCCTACCTACATTCTGGTCCAAATTGGGCTGATCTGATGGTTTGGTCTCTGGGCCAACAATTGGATCACAATAGGCACCTATGCAGGCCAGTCAGGAAAGGCCAATACACGGGCAGATAAGCTGCCAACTCATGTCGTACCCATGTATGGCCAGATTTACAAAGGGGCCTGACCTATAACCAACCCAGACCTGCATACCCACAATGTCCACCTAGCCCCCTCTACTTTTAACCCGACCCGGAGATCTGTGAAACCAGAACTGCAGTCACCTTTGACTGGAAATTATATCACTCTGGATGTGAATCAACCAAGACAGGTAAAAAATCCTTTTTGACTCAGGGAGATGGGGGGGGGATTGATAGCCTGCAGTCAACCTGGGTATCAACCTGGGATGCAGGGACTGCCCACATAGTCAGGGAATCATGATGCAGGGTCTTAAGTTTTGAAATGAACGAATGCAGTATTGGTTGCTTTGAAAATGGTGCTCTAATGTGAAACAATATTTTGTACCCATTAAAACAAATACTTTTGCATGCTCTGTCACAAATTTATTTTTGCATGAGAAGCAGCACTGGATCTACTAGAAACCATAAAGGCATGCAGTTAGTTTGCAGGCCAAGTGCTTTTATACTGGACAGGACTCTTGCAGACTTTTAAAGAAGGTGTCTTGTTTGTTATATATTGTTTATATAGGCAATAATGTACTCCCTATTGTAAAACATAAGGATATTTTAAGTCACTGAGGAGTTCCATGACCATATAAGGGTCATGGAACTCTGAGGTGCTTCCTTTTAGTGCTAGGTGGCATGGGGCAGAAACTACTGGGACACTGTAATTCCCCATTATTAAAACTGTAAATATCCCAACAGGATAAATACTACAAAGAATAAAAAAAATAAAATGAACACGATTGAAAATTATGTCATTAAGTGGTAACTAATGCTACTTTTTTTTTTTTAATAGTCTATGACTATAGACCATGACAGTGGCTCGTACAGACTTGGGGTATAATGTCTGATGTTTATCTCATTTATGGCTGCTGCTTGGGAGTACTTTATAAATTCCTATGGTGTTATGTAATAAAAGGCTCTAAGTTTTCCCAGGACCAGTAATCCATAACCAATCAGCAGGTAGGATTTAAGGTGGCCATACACTAAGATCCACTCATTTGGCAAGCTTGCCAAACGTGCGGATCGTATCCTGATAGGCCCACCTAAGTCATTTACAATTATACTGAACCAACGTTCCAATGCGGTTACTGATCCTATGGGAAATCAAACTTGCCCGATTGTGATCTGGCCATTTTTAGACTAGATCTCAATTGGGTAGGCCCGTTGGGGGTACCCATATATCTGCTTTTGTATGGTCACCTTACTGGTAACCTGTTTGCAAGGTAACTCCTTATTGGTTGCTATGGGTTACTGCTCCTGGGCAAACTTAGTGCCTTTTATTACATATAGGGACTACTCTTCTATCCCACATCAGTTGGGTTTGAAGTCTTTGCCTGAACACTTACTGAAATAGCAATCTATATTTTTATTTTGTTGGTTCCATTACCAAACAGTTTTTACAGGACTGATAATATTTTTATTTTATGAATCAAAGGCAAGTCATTTCCGATTCCAATGTTTAAACGTTTCACATATAGTTGACTATAGGAAAAGCAAGGAATCTCTAGGTTAATGCTGGCAATGTTAAGATCTAGCAAAGTGCTTTTCTATAAAGCACAGATAAAGCTACAAGCTTTTTAAAGGTTCCAGTCCTGGAGATTTTCATGTTTTTTTTTTTAATTTTTTTTCAAACCACAACTAAACTCATTTCCACAAATAACAGTCATTTATCAAAAAATACAAATTAAAAAAGCACATTGAAAAAGTTGTAGAAAAAAACCACGAAGCAAAAATATTCCAGTTGTAAAAGGGACATCTGCCATTGACTGGTGTTAGGTGGCATATTTTGCATTCTGATTTGTTTAGCATAATAAATCGCACAAAAAAATTGAGAGTTTTTCCGCTATAAAAATGGGTTTTCCACGTCAAAAGACCTGAACTGAAAATAAAAACAAGCAATAGTAAATGCCCACCCTCTTAAGTGATTCAATTCGCTGGTGGGTCCATGACAATAACGTACACTACAATAATGTAATAAAACACACCAAGCCAAGTATCAAAATAATGTAACAAACACGTGCAGAACACACAATATTTATTTTGGTCACAAAGCGTGTTGTCAATTTCCATAGTAACATAAATTATATGTGCCCTTTGGGCCTCTACAAGAAATGAACTGTACCAGCAATGTAGGGCATGTCCTAACCACTGATACAGTATTCAACAAAAACACCCTTTTATACCAATTACAAGATACCTGACTTATTTGTCAGTACACAGGACGGATCCTTCATCAACAAATTTGTGCATGTTTATAATTTTCATCAGCAAACATTATTATTGTGCTATAAATCTTACTATTCGCTCCCCTTATATTCCAGTGTATTTTAAGACTGGGAAAGGAGTCCCCCATACTCTCTGCATTTATCAGGATATTATTATATCTAATTGTGTAGATAGATAATAGAATACAGTTAATACGATTACAAAAATCAAAACTGGAGGAAGTCATGTAAGAATGGAATCTTCCATACTGTGCCCTACCTATCCCCAAGCAACAGAGCAGCAAAGCAGGGGTGGTGTGCTCCATCTCGTGCCGCTCAATCTTCACTTCAAATGATCTCTATGCCCTTAAGGCCCCGCTGTGCTTCTCTGCCGTTTGGGAACAGGTAGGACAAACAGTACTGTGGTTTGGAAGGGAGTAGAGAGATCTCAGGTTAACATAAATGGGTGATTCACCTTTACGTTAACTTTTAACATGTCATAGAATGTCCTATTCCTAGAAACTTGCAACTGGTCTTCATTATTTTTTTTTTTATAGTTATTGAATTATTTGCCATTCTCTTCTACATCTTTCCAGCTTTCAGATTGAGTCACTGAATCTGGCAGCAACAAAAAAAAAAAACCTACTGCTTTGTAAACTTACAATTTTATGGTTACTGTTACTTTTTATCTATTCTGGCCTCCTCCTATTCAGACCACTTCCTGGTTGCTAAGGTAAACAAGACCCTAGCAACGATAGCTGCTGAAATTCAAAACTGGAGACCTGCTGAACAAAAAAACTAAATTACTGACCACAAATAAAAACCAATTGCAAACTGCCAATAAAGAAAAATTTCTACATGACATTTCTAAATGACTTTCGTTCATCTTAAGGCCAATGGCGCACAGAAGATTTCCAGGCACTTTTAAATGCTTTCCAATTAACGCAATTAGCAATCAGCGTTTTAATATTTTACATTTTAGATGATGAAAATATGCCCTGTTTGTCCCAGCACTATTGAAATACTAGCTTCTGGGTTCCTGAATTTTGTAAAGCCATTTTTAAGAATGTATGATTTCTTTTAGAAATGTTGAAATCAATTACATTTGGAAAATTTCAACTGTAGCTCCTATTCCTTGCTTAACTAAACCTCCTTCAGTACTCAAGCAAGTCTGTATATCTTTGGTTATTATTATACAAGTGAGAATAATTGCACTTATATTCTAGTGTATTATAAAAAGAAAAGGAATTATATACAAACACTGTTCATGCAGTTGCTATGTTACTTGTGTTCATGTTTGATACGCTAATATGGCACCACTGTTTCTACAGAGCTGTCCAAAATGTAACTTTTGCGTCAATGTCCAACAGTCTTATTTGGTGTCAGTTCAGAATAAAGCTTCTTTTTTTTTTTTTTTTTTTTTAACGTCAAATTATTTCCTGAAAACATAATTTACACAAGTAAAGGTCCCCATACACGGGCCGATAGTAGCTGCCGATATCGGTCCCTTGGACCGATTTGGCAGCTTATCGGCCCATGTAGGGGCAGAAACGAGGGGCCTGTCCGACCAATATCTGGCCTAAAATTGCCCAGATATCGATCGGCCAGGTTAGAAAATTCAGTCGGATCGGGACCGCATTGGCTCGTTGATGCGGTCCCCGAACCGACTGCCCCATTGCCGCCAATATAATTCGATTGTTTGACCCCAGGGCCAAACGATCAAATTATTTTTTTTTTACCTACACGCTCCCCGATATCGCCCACCCGTAGGTCGCCAAGAGAGCGAATCTCAACATGTATGGGGACCTTTTTTCATATTAATTCAACACTGTATGTTTATAGTAAAAAAAAAAAAAGTTAGGCTTAAATTCTAATGCATATGTAAGAACCACTTGCAATAGAAGTACACTTACCCTAATAAAGGTATATTACTATCCTTCAAAATGCCACAGATCCCTCCCCAGCTCCAAAAACTTTGGTTTGTACAACTCCAGCCAAATACCTTGTAAAAACAAACCATTGCAAGTTGTTGGGTTGAGTTAGGGAGTGTCTTGATTCAAAGGAGGGAAAATATTAGGCTGCAATAGCCTAGCTCATTTTGAGTTTAATATAAAATATTATGTTAATATTAAAAGACTCTTTAATGAATCAACATCGTTCTTCATGTCTTCTTACATGAGTCTGCAGTTAAAACACTTAATTTGGGACAATTATTGATACTTCTGCACTCCCCACCAGCATTCAGCCTGGCTCTGCATAAACCTATAGCAGAAAAAGAAAATGATCATTATAATTGCATTAAGATGTTTTAAGGACAGTTGCAAGAACTTTCACATATACCATACACCAAGCTAACCCAAACATCTAACCTCTGGACCAATCATCAGATCACACAAAGGTCCTGTTGTGAGAAAATCACAACAGCCAGATTATTTGTTGGGGGAAAAAGTTGTAATAGCCCCACAGAGGAGCCAGCCATAGAAGTCAACAGCCAATAATGGCCCATGTATGGTCAGCATTGATTTCCTTTCTGGTGACAATCTGTATTTCGGGGAGATCAGTCACCTGTGGTAGCGAAGGAAAATTGCGGCACTCTGTTTAAGATAGCAGCTGTCATTGTAGCTTGTTATAAAGTTACTTCCAGACAGCGCAGGCAGGAAAAGAAACAGCTCTCAGTTCAAATTATAGCAGAGAGGGAAGGGGGAGAGTAGAGCAAACTGCGCAGGCTTGTGCCGTGCCCTGAAGGATTTTTCAGAGAGAAGGAAGTCTGATATCGAAGAACATGTATGCAGAATAGAAGGAAAGAAAAGTGGTGTGAAGGGAAAAAAACTGAGAACAGCAGTTCTTTAAGTGCTTATAGGTTGTATTTACATAGACCTTTCCTATAAAGCTATTCTGTCATGATTTTTGTGGTGTACTTTTTATTTCTACATTACAATGTTTACATAGCAAACAATTCACTCTACCATTTAAAAATGTATTCTCAACAAAACCCATACCTTACTTAAATATTTCCTTCGTTAGCCAAGCCATCAACATAGTCATCATCATCCTCATCCTCTTCCTTTGCTCTAAAATGCAGGTTTCTAAGCTCTCTCCTGCTCATTGAAGCACAAGAAGGCACAGCTGGTGGCAGGTCCTAAATGAAAATTCACAAACATGCATACATATGTAAAAAGAAATAGCCACAATGGCCAGAAATTTTAAATTAAATATTAAAAAATATAGTCTGTGACTGTGTGTTTGGATAACACTTTGGTCTGGCATAAAAATGTACAGGAAAGTATGCTTTCAAAGGTGCAGATATAGGCTGCAAGGGGGTGCCTCACGGCGGTAGGGTTAAGAGAGGAACCCTGACAGAGGACCAAGGGGCCTGCGACTGTGCCTGTAGGAAGGCAGTGTTTAGGAAAGTGCAGCAGTTAAGCAGATTTTGAAGTAGGCTGTTTGGCCTGACAGAGAGAAGTTCTCTCTGAACCTTGAGTGACAGAATGCTAACCTTGTGGTGGGCTAGTAACAAAGATTACATTTTTAGCTGTGAGAGAGACTGTAATAATTTTGAGGCAGTGTGGAGATAAGCGCCCTGTTAATGTGTTTTTATGTATCTTCTCTGCATAAGAAACATACTTGTCTACTATTATATAAACTAATCTTCCAACAGTGGATGTGGGATTCAAACTAGCCCTTATGATGTGTATGTATTCTAAAACCTTACAGCAGTGCTGTCCAACTTCTACGGTGCCGAGGGCCGGAATTTCTCTAGCATACATGGTGGAGGGCCACTAATGGAAGCCAGTTTTGATCACTCCCCTTTTTGAAACCACACCCACTTCAAACCACAACTATTTTATGACAATGGTGGTAGCACAGCAAAATCCCAAATGCTTGGTCCTTACTGTGGGGATATCAACCATCATTCATATGTGAAAGAATTATGTCATATTAAGATATACCCTTAAATTCCATATGCCTCCTCCTCCCCTGTGGATAGCAGAGCAACCCCCAGTACATAATTACACACCTTTGGGACCATTTAATGGCTATTTCCAACTGCTAACAAACTCCCACAACAGACCCCTGCCAGGTTCACCTCCCACAAGCAGCATAGGGCTGCAATACTCTGCCTGTCCTACCCTGCCTGTGTGTGCCATACTCTGCCTTCCCTATGCTGCCTCTGTGTGCCATACTCTGCCTGCCCTACCCTGCCTGTGTGTGCCATACTCTGCCTGCCCTACCCTGACTGTGTGTGCCATACCCTCCCTGACCTATGCTGCCTGTGTGTGCCATACTCTACCTGCCCTATGCTGGCTGTATGTGCCATACTCTGCCTACAGTACCTATGTCTGAGGTGTGTAGAAGTGAACAATGGGAGTGATTACAGTCTGAGCCTGAGGTGTGAACACTGCAGGGGGTGAACAATGCAGGTATTAAAAGGTGTGAAAAACACAGGGGATTACATTTTTAAACAATACAGAGGGATTACAGCCTGAATCTGAGGTGAGAACCATGCAGGGGGGGGGCAGTTAATCTCAGTACTGATACCATTTAATGCTTACTCAAAGGTAAGCCATCAAAGCAGCCAGACAGGTGGGGGGCCACACAGAGGGGGGTCGCGGGCCACCAGTTGGACAGCACTGCCTTACAGGACAAGGAATGGGGAAAACGCTGCATGACTAGATTGAATTTCTCCATTTTGGTTGGATGCATTGCCTAACTCTGCTCCCACCACTTCTATACTCAATTCACTATAGAGAACAACAAGTTTAGTTGCTAGGTACTTTTCTCTATGGGAGCCCACAGCATACTAAACCTCTTATGCAATCCACAGTAAACTGGGTTATGATTTTCAGGATTCTGTAGTGTGAAAAATATTAAGCTACTTGAAATAAGGAAAGTGCTACCAATCAGATATCAAACCAAAAAGCCTGAGAGGTAAATTAAGTGGATTAAGCTGGTACTTCTCCATAGTGGGAGATCAGGGAATAAGGGAAAAGTTTTTGTAAGACCGCCAGCCAAGCTCTTTGGGCTGCATCTATTAGCAAGATCCCTCCTTTTGCTGCATGTCTATTAAACACGAAAGTGGGTGTTTTGCATGGTCCCTTTTCAGCATTGAATACTAGCCACCACTGGATGCTAGAAGGTAGCTAGGTAGTGCTAGCCAACCCTTCAACAAGTGGCAAATATAATGTTTTCCTTGCTATTCTGGTTTTTGCTGCTCCAGACAAGGGTGGCATTTTATCAAATTTCTGCATCTATTGTGTATGTAAGTATATATGGTTATGAAAAAAAGTATAAGAAAAATGACCTTAAGGAGTACAGGTATTGGATCCCTTATATGGAAACCAGTTATCCAGAAAGCTCCGAATTTCAGAAAGCCCATCTCCCATAGACTCCATTTTAATTAAGTAATTCAGAATTTTAAAACTAATTTCCTTTTTTTGTAATAAAACTGTACCTTGTAATTGATCCCAACTAAGATATAAATAATCCTTATTGGATGCAAAACAATCCTATTGGGTTTAATTAATGTTTTATTGATATTTAGTAGACTTAAGGTATGGAGATCCAAATTACGGAAAGACCCCTTATCCGGAATACCCTTGGTCCTGAGCATTCTGGATAATGGGTCCTATACCTGTACTATCCTGTCCTAAAGCGCAAGTGGTAGGTGATGCCATATAACAATTGTTCTGATTTCTGCTAGATAACTTTTAAGCTGGAGTGCCTGCTGAATTCTTGTATTTTGTATATGATTGCTGCCAACAAAGACCCTGTCTCTTGAAGATAATTTTGCCGACTTAGTTCTTTACAGTTGTTTGCTGCCTTGATTGTCACTGCCAGCTCAAAAAGGAATACGGACAGTTGCACACCAAGGCTAAGTTCAGGATAAGGATAAGAAGGAGGGCTGCTGAGAAGACTCTAATGTAGCATGGGGCTGCTGGTTGTTGGAAAAACAGCAACACAGTTCAAAAGAGAGATTAACTTTCTTGTGTTCTTCAGTTGTCCTTTAACAACTTGGTTCAATGATTAACTGCCAATGATAGGCACAGCATTGGACTGTGTAAAGCTACACTGAGCCGATTTTGGGTGCAAAAATTCATACTTTAGAGCAGTGATCCCTAACGAGCTATTCGTGAGCAACATTTTGCTCACCACCCCCTCTGATGTTGCTCCCAATGACCTCAAAATAGTTGGCTTTTTTTTTGTTTTTGAAAGGACAGAGACACAGTTTTACTCCAATCAAGAGTATCTTGCAGCCTAAAGGTCCCCATACACAGGCCTGTGTATGGACACTGCTAACCGATATCTGGCCTGAAATCAGGCAGATCTCGATCGGGCAGGTTAGAAAATCTAGTCGGATCTATACGCCGGGTATAGGAAAACAAGCCGATGCGGTCCCCGGACCGACTTTTCCTATACCCGGCGTTATAATTACCCTGGATTCTCCCGATATCGCCCACCTGTAGGTGGGGGATATCGGGAGAAGATCCGCTCGCTTGGCGACATCGCCAAACGAGCGGATCTTATGGTGTATGGGGACCTTAACAGTCCACATCGTAACATAGTAAGTTAGGTTGAAAAAAGACGTATGTCAATCAAGTTCAACCATAATGCCTATATATAACCTGCGTAACTTCTAGTTAATCCAGAGGAAGACAAAAAAAACCCCATCTGAAGCCTCTCTAATTTGCCGCAGTGGGGAAAAAATTCCTTCCTGACTCCAAGATGGCAATCGGACCAGTCCCTGGATCAACTTGTACTGAGAGCTATCTCCCATAACCCTGTATTCCCTCACTTGCTAAAAAGCCATCCAACCCTTTCTTAAAGCTATATAATATACCAGCCAGCATGACTGGTTCAGGGAGGGAATTCCACAACTACACAACTCACAGTAAAAAATCCTCTGAATATTAAACGGAACCTCCCTTCTTATAAATAGAGTGGGTGCCCTCATGTCAGTTGGAAGGACGTATTGGTAAATTAGAGAGGTTATATTATGATCCCTTTATATATGTATACATAGTTATCATGTCACCTCTTCTCCAGTGTAAACACACCTAACTTGGCTAGTCTTTCTTCATAACTGAGACATTCTATACCCTTTACCAGCTTAGTTGCCCTTCTCTGGACCCTCTCTAATATAATAATGTCCGTTTGAGCACTGGACACCAAAACTGAAAGGCATATTCTAGATGGGGCCTTACCAGTGCTCTGAAAAGGGAAAGAATAACCCCTCCTCCCGCAATCTATACCCCTTTTAATACAGCTCAAAACCCTGTTTGCCTTTGCAGCTGCTGCCTGGCATTGCTTGCTACAACCAATTTATTATCTATAAGGACTCCAAGGTCATTTTCCATTATGGATTTGCCTAGTGCAGTCCCATGAAGAATATAAGTGGCTTGCATATTTTTACATCCCCGGTGCATGAGCTTACATTATCCACATTAAATCTTATCTGCCACTTAGCCTCCCAGATTGTCAAGATCCTGCTGCAAGGATGCCACATGCTGGATAGAATTGACATGGTGTTACCAAATAACCAATCACAGCCCTTATTTGGCATTCCCACAGAACTTTTTTCATGCTTTTGAGGCTCACTAACACTTTTTATATCGGAATATGGCCCACAAGCAAAAATGGTTGAGGATCCCTGCTTTAGCTTTCTCAGCCAATATCCACTAAGTGTAGCTCCAAACTGGTTGACGCCATTCCAAGTAAAGGGGCTACATGAAAGAGAGGATGACAGTATATGTGCTTCCCTCTGCAGAGTGACCCACTCCCACCAGCAACTCCGGGATTTCTTGTGAAAAATCAAAACATATATTCAAAACAGCATAAACAGCTGAAGTAACGTTTCGGTCCCCATCGGGACCTTTCTCAGGGCCCTGAGAAAGGTCCCGATGGGGAACGAAACGTTACGTCGGCTGTTTATGCTGTTTTGAATATATGTTTTGATTTTTCACAAGAAATCCCAGAGTTGCTGGTCTTTTTTTATACTATATATTATATATAACCACCTAGTAATATTAGCCTCAAATGCATCTGAACTTCACATAACGCCCATGTTTACCCACAGTACAATAACCCCGCAAAAACTTGTCATCAACTTTCTTTTCTGCTATACTAAATCAATATCTATTCTATTTCTACAGATTGCACTTTCCTCACCCTCATCCTTACTTAACAATTTCACATAGTCTCTCCCCTGTAATACTGTTTCCGGATCAGCTTTCTCTCTATATTTTACTCTGCAACCATCTTTTTTTTACTTTCATTTCCTCCCATTCATACATTCTGCTACCCACCAAATCTTTAAACCCATTCACTTCTTATTGTAAGTGAGCTCCTTAAGGGATGAAATGTGCACTTGTCAAGAAAACAAAGTGCATGTCGATTTTCTTGTGCACACCACAATTTGTTTTGTGCACTGGACTCAATATTTGTGTGCAGGTGCACAAGCAAACAGCTTAGAGGGAACACTGTGGCACAGATGCTTTGATCCAATATTAATATATATTAGGATGGATATCAAGGAAAACCCACCTGCATAAGATCAGCATTTTCAAAGAAGAGCCCCAGTGGCATTGGCTGATTGCTGTCTTCATCCACAAACGGACTGCCATTCAGATAAATCTCTCTTAATTTAGAGGGCTCAGAGCATGTTTTGTGAATAAACCCTGTTCCATCCCCACTGTCATCTGTTAAGCCGTTACATGAAACTTCATTCAGATCAGAAACTGGGGATGAGGGAAGGCGTGTATTTGCCCTTAATTTTGAGCACCTTGTGCCATTATCTTTTGTATTTGTTATACTTTTCTCAGACTGCTGTGAATCATTTACATTGCTGCTTTCATTGGAAGCTGCATTATCGATTTTGTTTAATAGTTCGTTTTCATCAGCTTCCACTGGACCCTTTTCATCCTTTCTCAACTTTTTTGAAGACTCTTTCTCTGTGTTATTGCTGGAAGCTGCCTGCAAAGAGAAAGTGGGGATATTTAAAAACATTTATATGCATAAGTATATACCGTATATACTCGAGTATAAGCAGAGTTTTTCAACATCAAAAATGTGCTGAAAAAGTCCCCCTCGGCTTATACTCGAGTATATTGATTTGAAATCAAGTGTCCGGCATCCTTCCCCCCCCCCTGTCAGACTGTACCGCGCTTACAGATCAGCAGCGCCAACGTTGATTTACAGGAGGTCCACAGAGAATAGATGGCGGCACTCGTTCGTTCGTCCGTCCATCCGGGGGGGGGGGGGGGGGTTTGCGCGCGCATCGCTTCACTCCTCCGTCTAAGTATTCCGGCATCCTTCTCCCCCATCAGACTGTACTGCGCTTACAGCTCAACAGCGCGAACTTTGATTTACAGGTCCATAGAGAATAGATAGCGGCAATCGTCCGTCCGTCCATCACTTCACTCCTCCGTCTAAGTATTCAGCACACATGGAGGAGTGACGCGATGCGGCGCTCGCGCGCACGCACGGAGGAGTGACGCAATGCCGCTATCTATTCTCTATGGACCTGTAAATCAAAGTTGGCGCTGCTGATCTGTAAGTGCAGTCTGACGGGGGGAAAGGATGCCAGAATACTTAGACAGAGGAGTGAAGTGATGTGCGTGCAACCCCCCCCCCCCCCATGGCGTTGGTGCTGCTGATCAGTGAGCGCGGTACAGTCTGCAGGTACAGTCTGACAGGGGGATGGATGCTAAGTTGTTTTCAAAATGCAGGAAGTTTTAAGTGATGATGAAGAGAGCTATTTGAGATACAAATATATAATGTATGAGGGAGGTCTGACAGAACGTCACTGTAAAAAGGCTGACAACAAAATCTGGGAAATAGTGAAAGTGTTGCTCCGAATTGGGGGGGGGGGGGTGGACGAGTGCCGCTATCTAGTCACTAGGAACTGCAAATCAACGTTGGCTCTGTGGTTTAAAGTAATATATCCCTAGGTATAAAATAAACAGTGCTGCTGGTAAAGGAAGTTAATAAAATCCTCCACAAATCTTTAGGAAACATTCAATAAAACCTGGCATCTGGCAACGGATGTGTCTGGCATCCGTTGCGCACAAAACCCTAGGCTTATACTCAAGTCAATACGTTTTCCCAGTTTTCTTAGGTAAAATTAGGTACCTCGGCTTATATTCAGATTGGCTTATACTCAAGTATATACGGTACATATACCACAAGCAGAAACGATTAAAAAGAACTGAAATCATTGACACAAGTGCAAAATTGTATACATTGAAGACTTGTGCCAATACATGCTCCTAGCAACTTGCTCAAATGCGAATATGCTGGTTCAACCTGCTTTAATTGACTACATGCAAGTCTAAAATACCAGATAATTATACAGAATCTGTATTTGTAATGGCACTTCATTTGATAACTACACTGCAACCAGATCTGCAAATCAGATCTTTGTTATTCATTTTTTATAGACCTAACTTGAATGCAAGCAGGAAAGCACAACTCATGTTCAAACCTGTGGAGAGACCAGGATGTGGAGAACATGGCTATCCCCACAGCACCCAATTGTATTTGCTGTTATTCTACTACCGATAAAGAGTGACATGGGCAATCTTGTAATTAATAATCCATCAAAATTTCAGTGTAGATGTCTAAGAGGCATAGTTATAAATGTGTGAAATGTTTTAAACCGCAAAAACCCAGCGCTGAAAATAATGCCATTACATTGCACCACTCAATACACCTGTAGTAATTTGCTGATTTCAACAAAACAAATTATGGAGCAAAGTTATGGAAAGTTTTTAAATGTCACTAGCAGAAGTGATCCTGTCTCTCACTTTGGCAGAGAATGATCGCAAATACCTGTCCTATTATTTTATTGTTCTACAGGCCTGCCATACTGAAATGTTGCACTTGAATTATTGGCATCAGTTTAGATCCATGCACAGACCAACAGGCTGGAGACTCGGGCAAGCTAGAAGCCATTGTCTGTCCATGTATGGTTTTTTTTAACCAGTTCACTACTGCAGGAGCACTACCACCTCTGGAATTCTAATGGTTAAAAAAGGGTAGCACTAATGGCACTGCACACAGAAGCCATGGGTAATGAAACAAGTGGCAGAAAAGGAGAACATATAGGAAACCTGACTTACTTGATTTAAAGGTGTGTGGAATTTGACAGGTAAAGTACAGTGTTATCTATGGCAGAGCCACCCTTGCTTATGAAGGCCAGGTGCTCTTAATTATTATGAAAACATGAAATGTGTAAGGATACCTCTGTCCTTGGTACTTCAATAAATCCACTTGACTTAACAAGTCTGCCTGGAGGACTGCTTATTAAGTACCTGCTTTTTTATGGTTGATTGCATTCCCCTAGCTGAAGGCTCAGGGTGGGGCCCCTGGGTCTCCTCCTACATTTGGTGAGTTTTCGGACAAATTTATTCTTATTCTTCGGTGTATATTTACACCCCAAACCTACTGGCATTTTTAAATAAAAAAAAAGTGCTTTACAAATAGTGCAGCGTTTCAAAAAAAATGCAGGCTATGTAAATGCTATGTGTATCTTAGGCCATTTTCAATTCATGATGGTACTGCCTGTTAATTAGTTTACTGCATTTGCTTCTACCAGACATACCTTCTTTTTAGGTCCATACGTGTCAGCTTCATGGTCAGTTGAGGACTGGGCACCCGAGCAACTCCTATTCTTCTGGCGTGCTGAGCAGCGCACTCCATCTGATAACTGAATCAAATACATTACATGAGCAGGGCAAACTATTAGTGGAAACACTTTGCCAATGGTTCATTGTGTTTGCAGAGAGGCATGATTTCTAACTTAAAGGAATACTGTCATGGCAAAACATGTTTTTCTAAACACATCAGTTAATAGAGCTTCTCCAGCAGAATCCTGCATTGAAATCAATTTTTCAAAAATGTAAACAGATTTTTTTATATTTAATTTTTAAATTTCAAATGGGGTTAGGCGTGTTCATTTGCTAGAGAGCAACAACCATGTGATCTGTGCTCTGATAAACTTCAGTCACACTTTACTGCTGAGCTGCAAGTTGAAGTGATACCACCCCCCTCCCAGCAGCTTCCAGAAGATATCAGAATAGCGCTCAATAGTAAGAAATCCAAGTCTGCCTTGGGACTACTCCAGTTACATAGGAGTAGGAGAAACAATAGGTTATCTGAAAGAAGTTCTTATGTGTAGTGCTGGCTCTTTATGAAGGCATGCATGAACTGCAAACCATTCTTAAATCAAGGGGAAAATCCAGTCCATCTTATGCCTTATAAAACACATATCTCTGATTTTGGACTTAAGTGAATGTGCCATAAAGATATGGAAACAAAAAATGCATACATTCGCATTTTCATGCCGGCATGCGCTCCGTGTAGCTCCACACAGGCTGACACCGGTCCTGTCAATGGAGCTACAAGGGTATGTGCATAAGAGCGGATTCATTTTTCTCCATGTCTATAAAAACTGCCTACAGAGAAAAGAGGTGGTTATAACACATCACTTCTAAATTAACAAAACACAAAAGGAAGTGGGCGATGGAAAGTATATTTTTAATACCTCATGTAGGTGTTGGGATATTGCTATAGGAGGCATACAAAAAGAGTGAATGTATGAACATTCTTTTGATCTTAAAAGGAAACAAGATATGTTACATAATATTGTTTCCAGTTGTGTTTAATATACATTATTGGATGGATCTTTACTATTATGCGACATCATCTTGGAGCTTTGTCGGACATGGGGGGAAAGTTATTTTAGTGGGAGGTTAACAATCATTTTATCCTTGAAATGGTTCTAATACCTGTACAACTGTATGCTTTTATTGCCTATCACAGTGCAATGGATGCACAGAGTCACTTACATGCATACCTGTATGTATGTATATCTTTATTTATAAAGCGCTACTTATGTACGCAGCACTGTACAGTAGAATACATTAATACAAACAGGGGGTTTTAAGATAATAATAGATAAATACAAAGTATAACAATAAATACAAGATACAGTTACAATAAGTTAAGAGTCAAAGACACAAGAGGATGGAGGTCCCTGCCCCGTAGAGCTTACAATCTATACCTAAACACAAACAAAAATCAGAACCCATTAAATGACAATTACTTTAAATTTCTATTAGGCTTTAAAAGCCAGTGCCAGACAGTGAAAAAATCTTAATAACAAATGTATGCATCTAGTGCCACTGAACTACTACACAAATAAATGTATCTAGACAAAACAGAAATAATTCCTTGGGCAATGTTCAAAAAAACCTCACAGTTCTTGTAGCTGTTCCCATCTATAACTGCCAAACAGACTCATGTACAATGAAGTTGCGGCTACATTGTACATTTCTAACTTTTCATGTAAATCTGTGCCAAATCTAAAAAAGTGGAAAATTATTCCAGAGAGTCTGATTTTCCTTTTTTTTTTTTGCCTGTTGTGATTCTACTAAAAGCCAACACTACTTGGATACAGGGGATTTGCTAGCCATGCAATCTGTGCTCAATGTGACACTGGCATAGGATCTGAAAGGGCTATGACAGAAGGGGAGATTAGTCACCGCGCAACAAATCTCCCTTGTCGTGGGCGACTAACCTCCCCGAAATGCCATCCCACCGCAGAGAATGTAAATCGCTGGTTGGATGGCATATGTGGCAATTTTCCGAAGTTACAGAAGTTTCTTCTCAAGGCAACTTATTCTTATTGGAGACTATTGGGGTTTATTTAAATGATTAAAATGATTTCTTAGCAGACTTAAGGTATGAATAAGGAGGGAGATCCAAATTACAGGAAGACCCCGTAGCTGGAAAACCCCAGGTCACGAGCATTCTGGATAACAGGCACATGTATTTGTTGCAGATGCTATTACTGAGGAAATACAAAGTACTTGCCCCCATGACTGCAAGGTCCTTAGCTTAAGTCAGTGGTTCTCAACCTTTCTAATGCCGCGACCCTTTAATACAGTTCCTCATGTTGTGGTGACCCCCAACCATAAAATTATTCCTAAGACCATCAGAAATGTGTTCTTCAATGGTTCTTTGATGGTCTTAGGCGACCCCTGTGAAAGGGTTGTTCGACGCCCAAAGGGGTCCCGACCCACGGGTTGAGAACCACTTTAAGTGACCATCACTTTAAATCACCAAGTACATAGTAGTGCCTGACAATAATAACATATTCTTTATTAAGTCTTTAACAAGTGGCCACAGAAACAAGCAGGGGGAGTTGAGGCCCCTACATACAACTGAACCACCATTTGTCATAAGGATCTTGCTGCAGAAAGCAACTACAACTCACAAATTCTATATCAGCCCTCAGCTCAGCCACTAGCCAGCATCTTGAGAAGCAGAGTCAGAAAGTCCCAAAGTAAAGCCCAAGTGACATTTACACAAAACACACATACAGTTACCCTTAGTAACCCAGCAGCTCTGAGGGAAAAGTGCAGCCCCACAGCAATTTTACACTACAAGTCCCAGCATCCCCTGATAGGCTGCAGGCTGGAGAGCCCCTGTAACTGTGACACTAACAACAAAAGCTAAATGTCTCAGACTGCTAAGCTTCTGCTAGTAAAGAAGCCTAAGGGAAGCCACAAAGATGTAATTATTATAGTATAACAATGGTTGTCTGTCATGGTTGCCGCTAAGCCCGGATAAACTACAACGTCCATGATCCCCGGTCAGCAGTACGGTTTCTGAAAATCAGGACGGAACCTGTACCGGAATTGCCATTTGACGTGCCTTATTTAATTGCCTTTGTGCAAACAGCAGGGCTATCCCGCGTCTCCACCCTGATCCCCCTCCTCTCCAAGCCTAGTAAATACGACACTGGAGCGGCCGATCGCGTAATGCAGATAGATGGGACAGTAAGCAACATTTCCACAAAGCGACACCCTTCTTACCTTTCTCTTTCTCATGTGGAACGGCCTCTTACCCGGTACCTGTCTAAACTAAAAAACTTTCTCCGCTCCCCAGAAGCAGCCGCCCAAAACTTTATCAAACAGCGTCACGAATTTGGCTGTGCCGGCCTGCGTATGACGTCACAGGCTTAGAACTAGTGCAAGGGACGCCCTCCGCGGCCATATTGGGTATGGGCAAACCCTGCTGCTGACTGAGGTCCAAACTGATTGAGCAAGTTACTTGCCTCCCCACCCAACGGGGCAGATTAATATGTCAATATGTGCACTTTCATTTTAATCTGTATTTATTGTTTGTAAAAACACATTGCAATTTTGCTTTATATTAATATAAAAGTATATATATTTATGGCTAAAATAAACTAGTATCGTTTAACAGACGAAGTTTACGAACATATTATACTTGGCTGTCTGTTGAATTGATGTTTTATTGCAATACAGAAAGACTTTGACCATTGAGGAGACTGCCAGAAGTATATTCCTGGCTGGATGTGAAGTTATATTTAATGATAAATGACAGAAGCTCATTGGCTTTTAAATGAGCTACAGAGGTTTAAAGAGAAAGTTTGGCAGTAAAAGGATATGGAGAAACTAAAGTCACAGTCCTATTGGCTTTTGCCAAAAAGTTTCAAGTCATTGGACTACAGTATATGTGTTTAAAAGCCCGTACAACTGCACCTCTCATTGAGAGAAACCTGTAAGAGGCTATGTACACTCTAGAGGTGAGTGCATGGCTGTGACCTGAAGATTCTAGATCAGGGGTAGGGAACCTATGGCTCGGGAGCCAGATGTGGCTCTTTTGATGGCTGAATCTGGCTCGCTGCCAAATCTTTAAAAAAAACAAAAAACATGGGGCGTGGCCCGCACTTGGCGGATAGAAGACGTGTTCTAAGCCTTAGAACATATCTTCTATCCGCCAAGCGGAGGCCACGCTCTCCTCCGCATCGCATCCACATCCGGCATCCTTACCGGGTTGCACTTGAACCAGGGCCCAGGGAACTGAGAGGAACATTCGAGTAGAAACCCGTGTCAGTTCACGCTTAAATTGAAAATACAATGTGGCCAATATGTGTTGGAGCTACAAAGAGAAGCCAACTGTGCTAGGTAGCCCTCTAGTTATACCACTAACAAGCCATATTGAACAGCTAAAGATGACACCCACCCTACCTTGCCCCTCAGCATCCGCGGCCGAAAGGGGATTGAAACCGCATTGTCCTCCACAGGCAGCCACAAATCGAGGCCCTGGCTTCGGCCTAGCTCCCGTCGGCCATTGTATGGCTCTCCCGGAATTACATTTTAAAATATGTGGTGTTTATGGCTCTCTCAGCCAAAAAGGTTCCCGACCCCTGTTCTAGATGGAACACAAGGAATGTTAAACAAAAGACATGAGTAGAGAATTTGCAATGGCAAATAAGAATGTAGTGTGATGTTCATTTTTTTTTGTATATTTGTATTGCATTTTCTGATTTTATTGATGAAACAGTACTGGATGTTTGGGGACCCTGGTGTTAATACTGTGAGAATGGCAGCAGGTTGGATTTCCCCATTGAAAGTCGATAGGTAAAATCTGATCAGCTATTTGTGGCTCCGCCAACTTTTTCTAAAGACTTGAATACGTAGTCATCCAGTGACTGACTGTGCAAAGTTTGGGAACCCTGGCATCAAATCTGACTGGCTGTTGGTGGCTCCGCCCACTTCTCAAAACTAAAACTGCAGTCCTCTAGTGACCAACTGTGAAAAGTTTGGGGACCCTGGTGTTACAGCTTTAAGGCTACACTCCCCAACCTTGTATGACGTAGTCATGGGGATCAGCCTGAATGAAAATATGATGATTGTTGGTTGCCCAAAAGTTGGCGGAGCTGTGAACAGCCAGATTTTACTTGATTTGGTAGAAATCCAACCTGCTGCCATTCTTACAGTTATAACACCAGGGTCCCCAAACTGTTTACAGTTGGTCACTGGGGGACTGCAGTTTTAGTTTTGAAAAAGTGGGCGGAGCCACCAACAGGCAATCATATTTCACCTATTGAATTTTATTGGTTAGGTGCCAGGGTTCCCAAACTTTGCATTGTCAGTCACTGGGTGACTACATACACCTAGTTAGAAAAAGTGGTTGGGGCCGCCGAAAGCCAATCGCATTTCTTTTATTGTTTTCAGTGGGGAAATTTTAACTGCTGCCATTCTACATGATTAATGTCAGGGTCCCCAAACTGTGCACTCTTTGGCACTGGGTGACTACATTTGAAGTTTAGAAAAGTGGGCAGGGCCAACAGCAGCCAATCAGATTTCACCTATAGCCTTGATACGTTTTAATTTAAACTGCTGCCATTCTATAAATATTAATACTAAAGTCCCCAAACTTTGCAGAGCTAGTCACCAGGTAACTGCGAATAAGAGTTAGAAAAAAAGAAAAAGCCACTCACAACAGCCAATCAGACTTCACCTATTGAATTTTTTTTTTTATTAAAAAAAAAAACTTAAAATTCTGCCTTACTCACACTATTTATGTCAGGGTTCCCAAACTTTGCACAGTCAGTCACTGGCTGACTACATATTCAGGATTAGAAAAAGTGGGCGGAGCCATCAACTGCCAATTAATTTCAACCCATTAAATTTCATTGGTTTATATTTAAATTGATGCCATTATTTAAATATTCATTCCAGGTTTGTTAAACTTTCCAGAGTTAGTCACTGGGTATTTGCCGTTCAAAGGTAGAAAAAGTGGGCAGAGCCACCAACACCCAATCACATTTCACCTATTTTGTTTCAATGGTGAAGTGTAAAATGCTGTCAGTCCCACAATTTTTATGCCTGAGTCCCCAAACTTTGCAAAGTTGGTCACTGGGGGACTGCAGTTCAAAAAAAAACAAAAGTTGGTTGGGCCACTAACAGTCAATCACAAATTATCTATTCACTTTTATTGGTTTAAATTTAAACTGCTGCCATTCTTTAACTATTAATCCTAGGGCCCCTAAACTTTGCAGAACTAGTCACTGGGAAACTGCAGTTCCAGGTTACAAAAAGTGATTGGAGCCAGCAATCGCCAATCTGATGTCACTCATTGACTTTCAGTGGGGAAATTTAAATTGCTGCCATTCAGATACTATTAAAACCAGGGTCCCCACACTTTGCACAGGGGTTTTTACTATATAACTGTGTTCCAAGGTTAGAAAAAGTGTGGAGAGCCAACAACAAATCAGATTTCATTCAGTGACTTCATGTTTTTCAACACAACGGGCCTGATTCACTAAAGGGCGATAAAACGTGCGCTATTTTTCATTGTGTGCTAAAATTTTTACCGCAGCTTAATTTTGGTGATTTTTCCGCACGATTCACTATAAGCATACTCGCGCTTTTTTACGCGCGGTATTTCAATGCGATTTTCGCATGCGCTAATTGTCGCGACAAACCTATCGCATGAAATACGCGACAATCGGCAGCATAAAAATGGCGATATTTTGCCCTGGGAGAGCACAGAGTACTAAAGAGGTGCTGAATAAAAGTTTATTTGCCAAAAAAAACCCCAAAAAACAATAAAAATATAAGTAAGAAAAAAAAGAAGTGTTAGAGATAATAAAATGGGGGGGGGGGCATTTAAGAATATTTAGCCAAATACTTAGGGGTCGTTAGCTAAAGTGGCTTAAATTAAGTTAGAGATTTTAGACACAGAATAAATGGCAAATATGTTATGGGCACTTTATTAAACGGGGACAAATATAATATTGCAATTATTCTGGCAACAAAACATTGGATTGGCAGTTATCACACTCGCCAGAAAATACGCTACGTACTAATTAACGCAAGTTTTACTATTCAGCAAAATGGGCTAAAGACAAAATTAACGCATGCGCTAAAACTTGCGCGAGAAATAACCCATGCGAAAATGGCAATCTTTCGCACGCGATAATACTATGGTGAATCGCGCGCAAATTATTTTGCGTTTTTTAACGCAAAAAAGCGTGCAATAATTTTTATCGCCCTTTAGTGAATCAGGCCCAACATGAAGTTTGTTCTCAAACTTCCCTTTCTACTTTTTCTTATTTTGGTGTTAAACAAACCAACTGTTCATGGTTAAGTTGCCTATGATTAAGTGTCAGATAGACACTAAACATGTAAGGCTTTATGAGATGAGTGTATAATAAAGATTTTTCCTTTTTAACTGGCATTTTTTTTATGTTTAGAGTGCCACCCCCTTTTCCTTTTTTGTTTCTGGGTTAACAGTTAGAGCCACTATTGTCATTATTAGCCCAACATCTATGCATGTGCGACTAACAATTAAGCTATAACACCATCACTTTAGTGGGTGCTCAGGTGAGAAATAAGGTCATATGGAACATGTGTTCTACTTGGAAAATAACTGTGACAGGAAGGGATCTCACTTTACCCGCTTTCCAGGATGTTACATTACATTAAGTCAGTGACATAATAAGAGGTATGGGCTTTTACTAAAAGAAGCCAATCAGCAGTTAGTGCTGGTCTGCTGTTTAAACAATTTCATTGGATTGAATTGGTTACTGATCCTTAACCAAGGATTATTACATCACCCTAGTATGATTAAACTTTTAAAGCAAGAAGATTAAATGCAATTTAGTGTCACCAATGTCCATATTAATAATCACCTTCACCAAACTAAAAATACTCTTTTCAACAAATTATTGTTTTGTGAAACTGAAGAAAGGTCCCCACTCAACAAGCCCTGACTTTCATCTTCAAGCATACACAGCAGTTTACTTTTAAATCCAGCCAACTCCACTGAAGCATGGTTCTACTCAGCACTTTCCCAAGCAATACTCCTGCCTATGCATTAGTCATCATTTTCACTTATTTAAAATGTGAAACTTACTCGTGGTTCTGTGAAGTAATCTGAATTTTATTCCCAGCCCATTCTAATGAGGCTGAACCTAGATATATATAATAGCAAGTTATAGTGTAACATTCCTTGCTACAAAAAGCTATAGAGATGTGCTCAGAATAATATCTTGTTTATCCTATTTTGTGTGTGTGTCTGTGAAGGCGCGAGAAGAAGGGTCATTTACAACCACAAGTGCAATTGTGCTTTCCCAACAGTAAGTTGCACGTTACCCCATTATTTAAAGGTACTTGCATCAAAATGCTCTCTTTGCAGCTCAGTGCTGCTTAGTCCTTCCCGCCTCCTCTCCTGCATGAAGTACTGCTGCCCCTATAGATGCAGGAGAAATGTGGCGCTACCACCATCTGAACCAGGAGGTAGTTCCAGGGTTCCCTTTGCACTTTGTCTCAATAATGGCTGCGCAGTTACATCAAAAGAATAGGGTGCATCTGCCAATTGCACGCTCAACCCTTGAAATGACGTCAAGTGATTGTGTTCAATTTGCGACAAAATGGGCATGCAGTTGCTTTAATTTTGAGGAATGACTCGCAATTGCACCAGATGCAACACAGTTGCTTCAGACACAACACCTCCTTGCAACTTCAACTATGCTAGAATTCTGGAAATAAACCTGCATTATAGGGAAAATGACGATTGCGTTTGAAATTGAACTTATTTTACCTTATGAGTACATGCACATTTGTGCTACCAAAGGACCTATAGAAATATGTTAATAATTAAAATATAATATTTGCAAGAGAGGTGTAAAAAAAGTTGGTAACAGAAGTATCAAAACATTGGGATTATTACTTCCGGCGCAGCTTTTGGAAAAACAGTATTGTAGCTCAGATTTGTAGGCTGCTGTTTTTTTCAAACCATAGACATTTTACGTTTTCCAAACTTTAAAACACTCCATAAACACCCATTTATTTGGGAAAACATATTCAATGTATCTTGATTAATCAGACAGTGATGTATCATAATTAGCAATCTGTTTCTATTTTCCTTTTGTTTCAAATGTACCTAGATTGTACCTACATTTTTCCTACATCAATTAAATTTTATTATGTGACACTGTAACATTTATAGGACTCCTTATTATCTTTAGCTCTGTTACTATAATGCTTGGTCATGTGACTTCAAACAGACTCTTTGCGATGTTTATCTCCAGTACAACAATGTTTGGTCATGTGACATGATAAAGACATTGTGACATCACAATACCCAAGAAGGGTTACACACATCACAGGCACAGTGGGATCAGTCTATACTCAGACTTGGTGACTGGCAGAGGTGAGTACAAGTTGTGGTCAAATATGTTTATGTCTAATTTATTAGAAAGTATATTGTTACTATATAAATGAGCAAGCCTATGTAAACTAACCTAACTTGTGTTAACAAAGATTATTCTAACAAATGTGTATAAACAGTATAAAAATATATATAAACCTCAATCAATGAATAATAACAAAAGCACTTTCAATGTGAATGAAAGTCTGTATTAACACATATCAGAAGTAGTTGCTGCAGCTAAAATTACTTGAGGTTTCCCAAACATGACTTTTTATTGCAGTGTCTTGTTTTAATATACTTCAGTATAGCAATCCATATACATTTTGTATTTGTATCCATGGCAGTTGTCCGATATATTTCACTAATTTCACTGGTTACACTAGAGGTATTTATATTTGTGTGCCTAATTTATTTGCATTTGTATGTATTGCAGTTAAAGATCATAAAGAGTCTTATAATTATTACAATTACAAAACTGAAATTCCAGTTTTAGATTTCAATACTGTAACATTTATATGACTCGTTACGATGTTTATCTTCAATACAACAATGCTTGGTCATGTGACATGATACAGACATTGTGACATCACAATACCCAAGAAAGATTACACACATCACAGGCACAGTGGGATCAGTCTGCATTCAGACTTGGTGACTGGCAGAGGTGAGTACAAGTTGGGGTCAATATGTTTATTTTATATGAACAGTTTGCAAATCTGTATACACCAGCAGAGATTAATAAAAGTGTTAGAAAAGTCATTTTTAAGATCTTATTGTTGAACTGATTTCAATTTGAATTGAAAGCTGTATTGAAGCATTTCAGAATTAGACACTGCTGCAATAAATACATAGTGGTCCCCAAATGCCACATTTTTGTTGTTGAGAAGTCTCGTTTAACTATGGTAAAGCAAAGATTGTAGTGTAACAGTCCTTTCACATTATATATTTTTATTTGTATGAAATAGAGTTAATGATCATAAAGTCTTATAATTATTACAATGATAAAATCTGCTTGAAAAGCTGAACTTTATATTCAGATTGTATTACACTTATGATTATTAACTCCAGTTCCTAAATACTTTGTCTTGTGACATCATCGTGCTTATTGTTTTTTACATAAACATATTTTAATAATCTATCCTTTTTCCCCTTTAGACTTTGGTTATACCATGGCCTCTGCTAGGCGCTTTTTCTGTTTCAGAAAACTCTTTAAACCTTTTATTAAACTATGTAACATCCAAAATAGAAGCAAAACTTCATCTAATGATAACAATGAAAGATCAGCTGTGAAAAACGCTGAAGCTAAGACAAGAAAGGTTTCTGGATTTTTTTCAAAACTTTGTTTTTGTAAAAAAACAAATACATTAGAAGAAGAACCACAAACCTGCGCTGATAATGTAGAACTAAACGCTGCTGTAAGCAGCTGTATAACAGAGGAAGTGAGAAATGAGCTCCCCGTCCCCTGCAAAGCAGAGCAAGAAAGAAGCACAGACTTCAGTGCCTGCGCAGATGAGGAACAGGTATGTGAGCTCTCCACCCTCTGCTTAATAGAGGAAAGCCCCAAAGAGGCGGCAATTGTGGAACTAGAAGAAACCACAGAATCCGAATGCAAAGATGAAAAGGAACAGAATCTCTCAACCAACAGCCTAGAGGAAGAGAGATCTGAGACCTGCAATGAAAATCAAGATGATTCCACCACTTGCAAAAAGGAGGAACAGAAAACTGAACCTGATTCCCCTCTTTGCAAAATAGAGGAACATCAAAGCAAAAAGAAGAAAAAGACCAGAAAGGTGGCAAAGAAAGGAAAGAAGAATAACAAACAGACCATCAAGGTTGAATTAGAAGAAGAACCCTCCACTATCTGCCTAAAGGAGGAAAATAGCAAAAAGATGGCCAGAAAAGAGAGAAAAGCTAAGAAACGCCTTATCAAGGCAGAAATAGAGAAACAACCAGAATGGGACTCTGTGGGCTTATACAAACCCCTATATGCCTGCAGAAATGAGCCATCCACTTACAAAACTGAGGAATGTAAACCAGAACCGGATTTCACTCCTTGGATGAATAAGGAGCATGAAATCACACCCTTCTCACATGAGAGAAGGGACAAAAAGGAGGCAAGGAAAGGAAGAAAGTACAACAGACAGACTATCAAGGCCGAGGAAAAGAATAAGAGAGAAAAGATAACAGATGAATACAAATCACGCACAAGATTCTATGCGGATGAAGAGAATGAATTCTCTGATGATTCTTGCAAGTACATTGGAGTTCCAGGCCAGCCCTTCCCTGACGGGACTGAAGCCTGGATCCCTGAACTGAACCTGACACAAGAGCATAAAATGGCCCTGCGAGGCAGGGAATGTCTGGACGACAGAATCATTGATGCAGCTCAGTCCTTGCTGAAAATCCAGTTTGAGGCAGAGGGGCTTCAAAGCTGCCTCCTTTCCCAAATTGGATTTCATGCAGTTAAAGGACCATCAGTACAGATTCATTATGACAGTGTAGAGAGACATTGGTTGACAAGCTGCTTTAAAATGGATCATGTGGAGATTGCAGACAGTGCTGTGACTAAACACCATTGCACCTTACTGAGGAAGCAAATAAATGACTGCTATAGTGAACTAATGAATGATCCTGAAGGAACTATGGAAATACTTGATGTTGATGAACAAGAAAACAATCATGACTGTGGGGTTTATGCTATTGCTAATGCATTTGAGTTCCTGTCTGGCGGAACCCCCATCTGCAAGTACGAGAGCAAGAAAATGAGAAGACATCTCATTGGTTGCTTTGAGAGAAGGAAGTTTACTGAATTTCCTAAAAAAGTAGATACCTGTGTGGTTGAATTGGAACCCACACTAAACATTACATGGCTGGATAGAAAATGAGCTGAAATGTAATGAATCAGCTTCTGAATCTAATCTGCCAAAAGATAAGTTACTTCTACTAATTCAAAAAAGGAAGGCAATATCATAGGAAAGGCCAGCCAAACGATATATTCTCCCAGTTACCCTGTAATATTCCAGTTGAAGGAAGAAGAGGAAGTCTGGGAGATAAACTGTTGGGAGGGAGAGGAGGCCGACATATAAAGGCTGGTGAACAGACTGACTTTCCTAAACATTTAGCAAATGCTACAATAAAAATGATAATATATGTATTACTAGTAAATGTAAAAATAAACTTTTGTCTTTACTAAGGAAGTGTAATGTGCCTCCTTTTTCTCATATAGCTGTAGTCCCATTTTGCTTTATGGCTGAGATTAACTATTTTCTACCATTTTGAGGTTCTGCTTGTTTTTTTAATAATTCCCAGCAGTAAGAAAGATAGGAAAGGGTTATTTTAGCACTACTCTAAGAATGCTAACAATAATGCAACAAACAGAAAGCACAGATGCCCACACAGAGTTAGTCCTGAATGTGTGTTTGTAGAAGTTGCCACACTGGTTGCTGTGATGTAGAAAATGATTCCCATAGACCTGACTAAATTGGAATCTAGCGGGCAATTTTGAAAAACAGTGCAGATATTAGTCAGTTACATTTGAACATCAAATCTCTCATGTGGGTAACCAATGTTTAATCATCTAAAAGAAAAGTTCAAGGGCTTTGGCTGCTGGGGCCTTGATATTAGGTTATCTGGGGGCCCTTGGTGAACTAGTCAAAATTAATGTACAACTGAAAATTGCTTAGAATTATATTTTCTTCATGCAATTTATGAAAATGTTTGTTGCTATTTCAATATTGCAACCTATTGAGATTATTGTGCAGTTTGCTTGTCAATATTATTTGGTAATAAAGCTTAATATAGTGCTGTTTAGATGTCCAGTCAAATGCATGAAGGATTCTTGTTGGAGTGGTGGTTTGAGCACTGCAGTTTTGCCCTAGTACACAGTGACAGTTAAAACACCCCCGTATGCCATAGGCACATAGATTTTAATTATATCATATAATCTCCATTTGTTACTGTATTCACATAGCTGCCGATAATAATCTTAGCATATGGTATCATTGGTTTGAGTGGCAAGCTATGCTCTGTGCTGCCTGGGCAGGTGTATGGGGTCTCAGCAGGCTGGATGAGTAAAGGTCCCCATACAAGGGCCGACTATAGCTGTCGATATCGGTCCCATGGACCGATTCGGCAGCTAATTGGCCCGTGTATGGGCAGAACAGAGCGGCCTGGCCGACCGATATCTGGCCTGAAATTGGCCAGATCTCGATCGGCCAAGTTACCGAACCGACTGCCCCATAGGTGGGGATATCGGTTGAAGATCCGCTCGCTTGGCGACATCGCCAAGCGAGTGGATCTTAGAGTGTATGGGGACCTTTAGGAGAGAATGTTGAATTATATTGGAACTGGCTAATACAGCAGGAATTCAGCAAATGAACGAAGATGTCAGACTTCCGTAGGTATGACTTGAGCCTCTGCCCTTTAACAAAGGTTACCTTGGTGGCAATAGCCTTCCATTACTTCCCCAAACACAACAGTATATACAGAAAAAGTGCATACAGTCAAGGAGACCCATGTCTGCACTTTATCTTCAATGCTACTTGCAAAACTATAACTAGAATCTGCTGATATTCACCAATTTCCAAGGATTCAGGCAGGGTAGCATAAATGGTCGGGTATAATTTCTTTCAGAGATGGATGTGTCCACTTTGTTGTATTATCCAATATCTTAGAGATAAAATAGTATTACTATAGGCCACCCAATGGTGTAACCATACCTCCCAACATTTCATTAAGAGAAAGAGGGACAAAAATATATGACGCTGGTAGTGCGGCAAAAATGTTTTGGCCACGCCTGCTTTGTGACCACGCCCCACATGCCACACCCACTTTACATGCCCCAGATGTGCCAGTATAATCACTAAATAAAAAGAATAAAAGACATATTAACTTCAAAGGTGCCAGTATGACTACATTAAATTGATAAAGGGCATATTAACCCCAGACATGCCAGTAAAATTAATAAATGAAACTGATAAAGGGCATATCAACTTCAGACATGCCAACAGTTCTGTGCATTTTCCAAAGTTATAAACAGGGCCAATTCCAGTGGTACATAAATTTATGTTATTTCCTTCCATTCTTAATCAGTTGAAAGCAAAACAAAATTAATATACCACTAGAATTTCTAATCTCTGAAGAAAGCGGCTCGCAAAGCACCATGGTCAGCCAGAGAATGGATAAAACTCGAACTTTATTTACATTCTTAAAAACCCAGAACGCCCGACGCGTTTCGTGCGTGCCCGCACTTAATCATAGGCATACATTCTGAGACAGTAACATGGTGTATAAAGCCTATCAATTAATGACATCACAATTTTTTTTTTTTTTTCCTCTTAACTTTATGTGTATAAAAATGAAACAGAATGAAATAAAGAAAGATAGACTAACATAACATATACAATTCTCTGGCAACATCACTTTGAGGGAACATAACAATTAATATCAAATATAGAATTTAAACCATGTGGTTGGCGCGTGCCCAATGTAAATATCCATTTTACTTCCCTCTGCAAAAGTTTCGTCCACAGATTCCCACCTCGTTCATCTGGAAACACCCTGTCAATAACCTGAATCTGCAGCAAAGCAACATTACTATTGCAACAGTCGATAAAGTGCCTAGAAACTGGACTATTATTAAGTGCGGGCACGCACGAAACGCGTCAGGCGTTCTGGGTTTTTAAGAATGTAAATAAAGTTCGAGTTTTATCCATTCTCTGGCTGACCATGGTGCTTTGCGAGCCGCTTTCTTCAGAGATTTGAGTTTGCTCCCTTGGGCTACGGGTTCGGGGCTCCAAGCACCCGAACCAAATTTCGGCATCGGTGAGTGTGTGTATATTTATGTGATCTTCACTGCTTGTGTACTAACATTTGAAATATATGGTGAGGGACCTGGGGTATTCACACCCAGGTCAATACCTATTTTAGGTAAAGATTTTTGTCTTTAACTCTGATCTCTTTTATAAATTGTTTAATTAAACTGTGTTAGCACACTATATATATATATAAATTTTACTGAATTGGGTGTATTCTTTGAGGATTCACTAGAATTTCTAGCCATATTAAAAAGCCTAAGGTTCCCAGACTTATAAGAATAATAATAATAAGGGCCCCTTTAAAATGTCTGCTATATTTTATGAATGAGCGATACCTCTTCCCCTGCATGCTGTGCTCTGCCAGAGATTCCCAGGAGAGATATATGTAAGGGGTGGAAAGGTGAAACTGCCCAGCACACAAATAAAGGCAGCAGCCTCTTCTGCCTGATAAAAGACAGAGGCACCCTCGGCCCCTGACCCACTGAGCAGGAGAGGAATGTGAGCCAATGCCGATAGTTGACCCTTGCTTGTCACAAATGCTCCTCCCAGGACAATTAAACATCAAGGTAAGGCTGTAGCAGGGGAGATTGAAGAGTTAAGGGGGCGGGCTTTATTCCCCAGAGCAGAGCAGGCACAGCAATCAATTAAATGGCAAAGCTGAAAAGCGGGACATCTAACAGTGAATCCGGGACAGCGGGAAGTGCTATAAATATCGGGAGGGAGGTATGGACTGCCTGGTGTACAGAGGGTGTGAATGCACCAGGGCTCCCTGCCAAGAGGTTTCAAGGCCCTCTGGGACTTCTAGGAGCACACAATGGGAAGATCTCAACTTGGGAAGGTGATGCAAAGGGGAAAAAGTCATGTGAAGAATTGGCACTGGGGTCCTTTGGTCTATTGTCACCCAAAGAGCAATGAAATTATTATAGTGAATAAGTGTATCAAATACAATTTAATAGCAAGGTACATGTGCTGTGTAGGGATACTTCTAAAAGCAGCACTAGGCTAGATTTGTATGTAGGTTCTTATTGTATACATGTATCTATTCTAATTGCTATGGGACAGGGGCTGTTTGATTGCTGCAACTGAGCAGTGGTATTCAAAAGTAACAGAGGTAGAAAACTGCACTCAGATAATAGAGCTCATATAAACAGGGTCAATAATAATTAATATGCAAGGAATAAACAATTACATATCAAAAGATACAAGGCCCATTAACTCCTTGTGGTAACAGCAACAGTTCGGCACATATCAGAGTATAACTACATAAAAATAGTGCAGCTTTAACAGATCTGTCTCCTCCTGTGGGTTACAAGGTATATTGGCACATGAAATATCCATTAGCCTTAATGGGAGATATATAGGTTCCAGTGCACACCACCACTCTCTAGCGTTGCTATAGAAAAATCACTGGGTAATAACTTTCAGGGAAATGACAAACTTTGTGGTTGTAGGAAAAACCGTGCCAAAATCTGGCACAACATGGTACACAGACTGTGTGGGTCAGTTGGAAAAAGATGTCCCGTTTTACAGTAAATAACTGTACTACCTACATTATCTCATGTTCAATTTAAGATCCAGATCATTAACTGCTTCATATTATATTTGTATGTGAAAAAGGTGTTTATAGCTGTACCCTTTACCCATTTGCTAGACACAGATCTCTGTGCATTAAAAGTTAAAATATTGTCAAATGGCATCTGTGTTGTATACACCAGTGCCGCGAGATGTTGCCTGGTGTGCCGTAGGCAGGGCCGCAATTTTTACTTTCAAAAAAAAAAAATCCGGGCCCTGTCATTGGTTGCGCCCCGTGTGTACGGGTGACGTCAGTACGCACGGGGCGCAATGTTATAAAAGGGCCTGTGTGCGGTCGCGTGTAGGCAGAAGTGTAGAGGCGGCGCACGTGAGGGGAAGATGCTGCTGAAGCCGCCGAAGAGTAAAATGCTGCTGGGCACCAATGTATTAGGGGGGGCCACGGGGCACACCGACTTATGGGGGCACTGCTGCTGGGCACCAATGTACTAGGGGGGCTGGCTCTTGGCACCAATGTACTGGGGGGCACTGCTGCTGGGCACCAATGTACTAGGGGGGCACTGCTCTTGGCACCAATGTACTAGGGGGGCACTGCTGCTGGGCACCAATGTACTAGGGGGGCACTGCTCTTGGCACCAATGTACTAGGGGGGCACTGCTGCTGGGCACCAGTGTACTAGGGGGGCACTGCTCTTGGCACCAATGTACTAGGGGGGCACTGCTGCTGGGCACCAATGTACTAGGGGGGCACTGCTCTTGGCACCAATGTACTAGGGGGGCACTGCTGCTGGGCACCAGTGTACTAGGGGGGCACTGCTGCTGGGCACAGAGTTAAATTTTTTAACAAGTGTGCCTTTGCCCAAAAAAGGTTGAAAAACACTGGTATACACCATAATATAACAGGATACATTTTAAATGTGGTCATTTTCATGGTGACAGAAAATATAGAAAGTGGCAAAGTAAAGTTGAGTAATGAATTACAATTTCTGGTGTCACTAAACAAAGAGACATTTAATAAAATATAATGTGTTTGCTTCAGTAATTTCAAGCAATAATATCGACCAGAGGCCACAGAATCATTGTAAACTTTATGTGCTCTTGGCAACTTCAATTTGTACTTCAGTTATACTGCATTCAGTAACAAGTTTTTATTTAGAAATCAAAAGAAAGTCAATTGTGCCGTTGTGTTATTTTGTCTGGGGCCACGTCACCTGGACAGCTTTGTGAAACAGAAAACAAATTTGAATTTTAAGTGCAAACAAATCATTGAAGCCATTGTGATAATAACTGCATGGAAAGCATTTGCAATTAATGTATACAAAAAACTTCAATCAAAATGCCTTTTCTGTATTTTTAAATAAATTAAAGCTAAAATAAAGAAGGAACTGCTTGTCTCTAATTGTATTGCCTCTCCTCTGTCTTCTGTCTTGGCTTTCCAGCCCTATTGCTATTGATTTAGCTTACTGGTAACTTGTTATGGGCTGATGTAGAAAGTTTATTTTTATGTCTGACCACAGTAAAATGTTGATGTAACTACAGCTACTAGCTGGTTAGGTAGGAAACTAGTTGTGTATTGATTGGCATGAGGCCTGCTGGTCAGTCCCACAGGCTATGGCAGGCATAGGTTGTCCATTAGTGATGTGCATTAGTGATGTGCGCTCGACCCTTACCCGCCCGCTCCCAACCCTAACCGACCTGGCTTCCTTCCTCTATTTATATACCCGCCCTGGCCCGCAATGATGGCACAAAAGGGGGGGGGGGGCTTCCAGGCACGCACCTATAAATAGAGGCGGGTCCCATGGGTATTGGGCCGGCCCACACATCACTGTTGTGCACCTAACATTTAGCAGGGCCTTTCACCACTTGTAACTTTGACATCCATACCCCACCCTCTCTAGTGATGTCACCACTTATATCCTGCCCATCTCTGATGTCATCATCAGATGAGATGAGGTTTGGACATATAGGCTTAGCCACAATAACTGGTGCTATAGCTAACTCTAGCAGTAAGAGATAATGAGGTCAGTGAGGACAGCTCCAAGTCCCACCAAGAGTGAGATGAGCTATAGTAAAAGCAAAAGGCTGGTGAAGTCCCTGATGTGCAAATGAATTTTGCATACTGTTTGATATATATAACTGTTAAATAAAACATTAAACTGTTTTCCTCTACCAGTCCCTATGCTAAGCTTTCCTAAATTTGAATTTTGGCTATGATATTTGAAAGGCCTGGACATAGACTACGAGAGGCATAGAAATCCTTCTATTTACAGTTCTTTAATTGAGTCACTGTTTAAATATAAACTGGCCCATTATCCAGTGGTAAGTCAACATTTTCACTATGCTGAATATGTTGGGCTTCAATGCATAAGAGAACAATAGTGAATCATTTCTTCTGTGGTAGGAAAATACATTTTGCAAACAGCCAATTTCATATTGGCTCTTACCTGTCATTGTTACAAAATATATCCTTTCAATGTTAAACGCAAAGGGTGGTTAAGAAGTACAATATGTCCTTGTATTCATCTTTGAAATAATAGATGTTCTGTATGATAAAGATTTTTACGACATACAGTGTTTAAAAAAATTGGATTTGCAAGGTGTGCTGAAAGCTTGATTGGTCACAAGTTGAATAAAAAGCAATTCAGTGGTTTATCCAAGAAACACTGGATAAACGTTTGGATCAATGGTTTTCTAAGAAATAATGTAGGTGGTCTGTAGTAGTGCCATTTAAAAAAAATCCAATCAATATAAAAAAAATAATATATTAATAAATTTATTGCCAAATATAGATTTGCAGAGTCATCTGTGAATATTCTTGCAAAACCACAAGAATTGGTATGATTTTTTTATGGGAAAAACTCCCATAGATTCAATGTATTCTGCACAGAAAAAGTCTCTCCATAAAAAGTCACCGTGAAAAAAACTTGCCACATAAAAAAGTTGCCACAAAGACCCCAATTTTTTTGCATAAAAAAACAGCTGCGAAAAAAAGTTGCTGCACAAAGTCACCGCAAAGAAATCAAACGCCCATTGAGTTTTGCTCATCACTATCGCTTACTTTTTACCCTGGGCTGGTGCTTCCCTTCTTCAAAAAACACACCAACCTAGGACACTGCTCGCTTTCTTCTACCAGGGGTCTGCTTCAGTATGTATGTATGTATATCTTTATTTATAAAGCGCTACTTATGTACGCAGTGCTGCACAGTAGAATACATTAATACAAACAGGGTGTTAATAAGATAATAATAGATAAATACAAAGTACAACAATAAATACAGATAGATACAAGATAAATACAGTTGCAATAAGTTAAGAGTTGAGGACACAAGAGGATGGAGGTCCCTGCCCCGTAGAGCTTACAATCCATATGGGAGGGTAACTTACAGACACAAATAGGCAAATATAAGTGCTGTAGGTAACAGTGGGTGACACTACAATATAAGTGCTATTTCCCAGATCAGGTGCTGACTGAGTGCTCCAAAAGGTAGTCTTTAAGTTTAGTTTTAAAAAGACTGGGGGAGGATTCTCTCCGGAGGAAATCAGGGAGGGCATTCCAAATGTAAGGGGCAGCAAGGCAGAAAGGTTTAAGGTGGGGAAACAGCAGTAGTAGTGGGGGATGCAACCAAATGATTGCTCTGCGAGGAACGAAGGAGTCGGCCAGGAACGTACGGAGACACAAGGGAAGAGATGTAGTGAGGGGCAGAGGAATGGAGGGCTTTAAAGGTTAGGGGAAGGAGTTTGTAAGATATTCTTTGTTTAATAGGAAATTCAGTAATTCAGTAGAAAGCATGCACAGCACAGATACTGTATCCTGGGGAAAGTTCTGTAGTCCAAAACAAAAATATTGGCACAACATGTCTGTTGTAGTGGGATAAACCCTGCTAGTACAACAACTGAAACAGCCCTGTTGTGCAAATGTATTTGCTTATTTTGAATTAAAGTGTAGGATGACAAGATTCCACGGTATTTAACTCCAGAAAGATCTTTGTAAAAGTCATTCTGATTTCAGAAAGCCAGTTTGATGGCTTGTGAAACTTCTTCAATAGAAAAAAATACAGTATGTTTATTTGATTTGACTAATTTGCATGCAATATTCAGCATTCATGCATTAGTTATGGATTAGGGCATGATTCTTTGTGTGACTGGTCACTGTGGGCCAAAACTGCTGCATGCAGTAACTGTTTGTGTAACTGTATTTGGACCACATGCTTTGCCACCATTCAGAAATATCAAAGCCAGGGTTTCTAGATTGCGTATACCGTAGGCAGACCATTTCTTTTATTTTGGTATAAGAACCCATGGTAGTAGATTTTAGACATTTTAAAGGTAATTTATGACCGCAAGTGCAGTTGCACTAAAATGAAATTCAGTATGTCTTGACAACATTCCTTAAAGATATTTGCATCCAAACATGCTACAGGTATGGGATCCCTTATCCAGAAATCCGTTATCCAGAAAGTTCAGAATTATGCATATTATAGACTCCATTATAAGCAAATAATTCTAATTTTTAAAAATGATTTCCTTTTTCTCTGTAATAATAAACACTACCTTGTACTTTATCCCAACTAAGATATAATTACTACTTATTGGAGGCAAAACAATCCTATTGGGTTTATTCAATATTTAAATGATTTTTAGTTGACATAAGTTATGAAGATCCAAATTACAGAAAGATCCCTTATCCGGAAAACCCCAGGTCCTGAGCATTCTGGATAACAGGTCCCATACCTGTACTTGCACGCTCAACACCATTGTGTTTGATTTAACGCATTGGCGGCAATTACATCTGACACATTTCCCCCATAAAATGACACTGGAAATCTGGGGGAAAAATGCTGTATTGAGGGTAAAAATCATGGTGAGTACATCCAAAAGTGTACTTTGCACACTCCACTTGCAATAAGTAAAATTACATCTTATTTTTTAGCTGCATTAAACGTAGGGCCAGATTTATTGATGTTCATATTTTTTTCTTTTCTTTGTAATAAACTTTATAGCATATAAATCGTGTATTTTGGAATTTAATTTAAAGTGTAAAAACCACAGAAAACTCAGAAAAAATACAAAACTATGCCGAAAAGCTCATGTAGAAGTCAATGGGAATTGTCCTTTTGTTACGGACTGTAGTGAAGAAAGGCCCGTAAACTGCCAGGAGTACCTTTTAGGTGTAGCAGGAGAGCCCTGCCAACCCCGGTGTTCAGAAGAGACCTGGGATCGAAGCGCATCGAGATAGGAACGCGCACCGGTCTCCCGGTGATTCTTATACCTTTGTTTTTGTAATTGTACAATATTCATTTCATTTAATGTTTAAGAGTTTTTCCGGATATTTTTCCACTTGCAAATACATAAAAATTCTTAATTAATTGAAGATTTCAAGGTTTTCATTTTCATATTTTTTCCACTCTTTTTTTTATTTGTGCTTTTTATAATCATATTTTTAACAAAATTCGTGCTTCTTCCCCTAAGTGTGTCATTGCCCTACATCTAACTCTTGGATTCTAGAAGCAACACCTTTGATATACATGCCACCTTCGGATCACAGTGTAAGATAAAAAACGTTTATAAGGTAGTTTCAGGACACAAAAATAGTTCAAGAATTTCATAAAGAATATTGTCCATAGGCTGATTACCCACAGGGCTACATTGGCTACTCTTAACATGCAGTTGTTCCTCTGTGCTTATCTGAAAATTAAATATTAAATATTCCATTTTTAGAAGATGCTGATACTTCAGCTCAGGATTGCCAACTCTTCTTTTTGATAGCTATCACTTTCAAAAAATGTAGGGCTGCATAAGATTAAATAAAAGCATAGCAAAAGCAAAGTAATGTGGTCTATGCTACCCATTGTAGTGCAGAGTGCACAGATCTATACATAGGGGAGATTAAAGGAGAAAGAAAGGAACAGCCTATTATTTTAAAGGAGAAGGAAAGGTAAAAACTATGTAAGCTTTATCAGAAAAGTAAATACAGCCATAAGCACTCACAGAAATGCTGCACTGACTTCTCTGTGAAAAGATTTCTTGTGTCTGTAATTCATGTGCCACAGACACGCAGCTCTCTGCTGTCTCCTCTCTACTGCCCCCCCTCCCTCAAGAATGCTAAGAACTCACCCCCCCCTTAGGAATGGGGATCTGAGCCAATCAGCAGGAAGGTGACTCATAGCCTTACAAACTGAGCATGTACACTTGGTCTGGGTGTCTGTGCAGGAGCGAGGCATTATGGGAACTTTCTTTACAACTCAGCAGTTTTTCTTCCTGTTTGGCTTCTGATCTTCTGAACAGGTGAAATATGGGGAGACTTAAGGGCACTATTGAGACAACTGAAGGTATGCCTGCAGCTTGAGATTAACTCTTTACTAGCCTTTCCTTCTTTTTTAAACAACCGCTCAGTAAGCGAATAGCTAATTCCTCAGATCAAGACTCAGCAGTCTATGTACATAGAGACACTCTTTCAGGACAGCAATGCGCATAGAAGTATGATGTTTGAAAGAGGTGTAAAGGAGATTTATGCCAAATTGGAATAAACAATCCCTAAACAGAGTAGGGGGCTTGCAAAACTGCTTGTCAGCAACATATAGTGCCAGTTTAATATCTTTACCCCACCCGTTTCACGCGAATCTATGCCTGGTGAAAAAATTTGCTAATCACTATTTATCACTACTACACAGCACCACATCAGGGGTCCTAACTGCCTAAAGTAGCCAACTTGGTGCCTCCCCCCTTGCTTCCCCCACGCTTAGTTTTTTCATGTCAGAGGGACAAGGGGAGCTGCATCGCTAGTGCAGAGGGTAACTTCCTAATTTATTGCTCATGAACACTTCTCGTATTCTTTTGATCTAACAGTATATATGTTGGGCCATTCCATCTTTTATTTGTATTTTGCCTGAGAAAGGTGCTCTGAAAGCTATGTATACAATTTTTATGGTATTGCAGTTTATCACAAGTATCATTTCTTTTATACTTTTGTATTTGTTTTTTTATTTATTATTTTTGCCACTGGCTAACATGGTATCACAGTGGCAACCCTGTATGTGTTTCATGCAGGAGTGGTGTGTGAATTCTCTCACTGTTTCACCAAATGACACAAAAAGAGTCTTAGGGGCAGTGGCAGATGGGGAGATTAGTTGCCCAGCGACAAATCTTCGTTGCTGCGGGCGACTAATCTCCCTGCAATGCCATCCCACCAGCAAGAATGTAAATCGCCGGTGGGATGGCATATGCGTTGCTATGATTTTCTGAAGTCACCTGAAGTTGCCTTGAGAGCTGCCCTTAATGTTAGAGCATTAAGTCTTGGAGCTTTTTGGAGCACGCAAGTTTACATCCATTTTTGCACTTAGTGCTGTGTCTGGACCACTAGTGTCTGCCAATAGTAAATTAGGGTGTGTGTAGGCCAGGACTAGGATACAAAATACATACCTCCCAACATTTGAAAAATGAAAAGAGGGTCAAAAAGATTTGGCGCGTGCAGCGCGGCCCACTTTTGTGACTATGCCCCAATTACCACGCCCATTAAAAAAAAAAAAAAAATACTCCTTTTATATAGTTGAAATGGTGGGATCAGACGCAAATTGTGCTATACCCTCATACTGTACTACCTAAGGAAAACAATATATCAACTCCTACATATAAAATACAAACATAGAGAGAAGGCAGTCACTGCCCCCTAGACAGTGCCCCCCAAAGTCGTTGTCGTCTTTTTCGGCTCCTTCTTCTTCTGCGGCTCCTGCTTCCTATGCGGCTCCTTGCGGCGGCGCAACCTTATAAATAGGCCTGTCGCCGCCGCACAAGGAGCAGGAGCGCCCCGCTCCAGCCAGTGCATCCCACTGTCCCAGATAGTTCAATGAATGTCCCGCATTTCTGTAATCTATTACCAAAATGCAGGACATTCATTGAACTATCCGGGACAGCGGGATGCGCTATTAAAACCAGGACAGCAAAAAAATCCAGTAGCACACTGAAGATGCAAGCCGCGAAAAAAATGTGTTTTATTTGCCCAAGTACATATAAACAAGCAAAGAGCAACGTTAGCTTGAGAAAGGGTCCGGAGGGGCCCGAAACGTTGCTCTTTGCTTGTTTATATGTACTTGGGCAAATAAAACACATTTTTTTCACGGCTTGCATCTTCAGTGTGCTACTGGATTTTTTTGCTCTTGGATATTGACCCCCATGCAGGGTGGGGTTCTTCCAGTATTTGCACCTGATACCCGCTTGGGTGAGTTAACAGAGGGCTGAGCTCCCCAATACTGCTATTGTTATTAAAACCAGGACAGTCCCGCGGAAAGCGGGACAGTTGGGGGGTATGAAAATAGGCCCTGGCATTTTAAATACACAGAGGCCCAAACAGCCTGTGTGTATGTGTGCATTTGTTCATAGCATAAAGCCAAGAACAAAAATATCTTTGAAGCTGCCTAAAGACATTGTACTAACCATTACAAAGGTAGAGGTGTAATAGGGAATAGTTTGTGATAATAACATTTTCATTCCAAATTTTCTACCCCACAATCACAAAGAAGCATTTTTAAAAGCATGAGATAGATTTCCTCTTGCTACAATAAGAACATTCCATATCAGCTCCCCACACGTTTATCACTGTCATAATCAGCAAAGGCTTTGTCTCTAAACAACTTGCCAACATTCTGCTCATTGCCACATTAATCAAGGAAAGCATTGTCTTTCAGCAAATTAGTAAGATCTCATTTTCTTCAATACATGCACACGGAGCGCACACAAGACTAATAATATAAGGTAACGTTCTGCATTGTACTTTCTTATCTTAAAGTGATTATTTCTATTCTCTCAACTGTACTGTATGCAAAATAGTGAAACATTCCTGTTGGAATTAATGCTTAGCATTAAAGGAGAAGGAAAGGTGCAATCATTGGGGGGTGTTAAATGGTCGGCACCCCCGAGTGATTGTAATCACTTACCTGATACCCCTGGCCGGTGCCCCTGTCAGCAGAAAACTGCACCAGCTTGGAGTACCTGCATGCAAACAATCTTCTTCCTCCTTTCTTTTTTCTTTGTGCTCCCAGGGCCAATACAAGCCGGCCTTTTGTTATGGTTCAGCTTCTCACTCTACTGAGCATGTGCAAGCGGCATGAACATAGAAGAATGAATGTTACAGGGCTTTTTCAAGCTTGAAAAAGGAACTAAAATGTTCTGAAAGCTTGCTATGGTTATCTTAGTTATCAAATAAAGGTATCACCTTTATACCACTTTTGTTATTTTTTATTTCAAAAGGCTTAGACTGTAACATTTTGACTGGTTAACACAGTACATCACCTTTTCCTGCATCTAGAAGAAGGAAGAGGATCACTTGCTCATAGATACCCTGAGCCTATGAAGCTTTATACTACCAGGAGCACTGTCGGGTAAGTTATTACAATAACTGGGGAGTACCTAACATTTTGGAACCCACCAGTGATCATACCTTTCCTCCTCCTTTAAAAGAAAAGGAAAGGTATAAGACTAGTGCCCCACAGGGCAGGTTCTTAGTCTGAGGGCCAAATATCTGCCCCTACACTTCAGAAATCTGATTGTTGTGCCTGTACCTGGAGCCATTGCACAAACAGTTTTGTGCCGCTTAGTGTGCCTGCACCAGGGCTGACGCAATGGCTCTGGGTGCAGGCACAACAATCAGATTTTTGAAGCATAGTGGTGGACCTGCACTTATTTGCTGAGAACCTGAATCAGTGATCCTGTTTTCTGAAAACTGCAATGGCCTGGGGTTCTATTGTAAGTGTGCCAGGCTGCCATCTTCTTCTACTTCCATCTTTGGACCTGGTCAGAGGGCATGTGTGGAGTAAAGTAAAAAGCCTAACTTAGCAACATACAGGACTGCAGGAAGGATGAAAGATGTGGAACAGAATTGCTATTTGGTGCTCCTACAGAAATACCCCATGCTAGTCCAGTTTAGAGGAGCACCTACCCAAGGTCTCAGGTAAGGAATTATAATTAGTGGGGGGGGGGGGGGGTTTGCCTAACTTTTGGAACCCCCTCAGCCATTAAACCTTTTCTTCACCTGTAAATTAAACAACCTAAATGCTGCCTTCAACAATCCATAAAAACTCACTTTTATCTGAGAGAAAATCATACAAATTACAGACAATACTGACCAATTCAGGAGGTACTTTAATCCCGTGGGTTTTTTCACCTAGAGGAGAGAGAAAGCTAAATATAAATGGCCTCCTTCTTCACTTCCATCTCACACCAGTGCTCTACCCCCCTTAACAGCCCTTGTTTCCAAAACACGGTGAGTTTATTGGGGTCTTTGGGGCCATCTTGTGCTGCTCAGCCTTCTCTGTAATGCAATTAATGCTGCAAGTCTGGATTTCATTTCTGTATGCTCAGAGTAAACAAGACTAAAATACTATTATAAAAGAGTAGATAAGATTAAATGGAAACTCAAATACCCACATTTAATTCTAATAAAGTACAACAGCGCCTTCGTTACACATACATGCGTAGCTTGTTTATTGACTAACAGTGGCAACACCAACACATATGCTGACAGTTTAGTGATCTGGTTGATCAACAGATACTAAAATTGGTTACATTTGATGCATTTAGACTGTATTAGTCAGATTAATCTGATAGTTTAATGGTAAGGCCCCCTAGCCTTGACCTAACTTGTGCGTCATTTACTTACAGTACTTACTACTTGCCTTATGGCATTGTCCAAGGTCTTAGTAAATGAGGCCCTTAAGTATTTTGATTGTAGTATCTTTTTTTTAAGTGTCTACTTGCTATGTATCTGTAAAACCTTTCTGGTCTGATCACCCCTTTCAGTCCTGAGTAGTCTCCATTTGGTAGAGCCAGTAGTGCTTATTTAGCAATCCTATGGGTGTAAAGGCAGGAGCCCTACGGGACCCAAAATGAAACCCCTTAGGACCTATTCACTGAGTAGTTGTGTTGAAAATCTCTGTATTCTTTAAAAGTGGAACATTTCCTTTTTTAGCTATATATTTTGGTTGCCATGTCCTTTCTCTTCTTGTTTAGTTTATCTCTCATTTCTTTTCTTCCTCAGTATTTTGCAATTTTTCCGTAAATTGTCGCGACTTTTTCGTAGCCGTTACGACTTTTTCGTAAATTGCTGCGATTTTTTCATAGCGTTACGACTTGCGCGAATTGTCGCGACTTTTCCGTAGCCGCCGCGCCGAGTACGAAAGTTTCGGATTCATTCAAGCTTCAGTATCGTGACTTTTCTTGGGCCAGGTTGGAGCTGCAGAGTGCCATTGAGCCCTATGGGAGACTTTCCTTGGGCCAGGTTGGAGCTGCAGAGTGCCATTGAGTCCTATGGGAGGCTTCCAAAATCATGCAAAGTCTGAAAGTTTTGCCCGCTGTTTACGAGCGCTCAATACGGAAAAGTCGCGATAATATACAAGCAAATCGTAACGGCTACGAAAAAGTCGCGACAATTTACGAAAAAGTCGTAACGGCGACGAAAAAATCGAAAAAAATACGAAAACTTCGCAAAATGTTCGTTTCCAATCCGAATTTTTCCCATTCGGATTCGTGGATTAGTAAATCAGCCCCTAAGAATTACCTGATAAAGAATAACAGGGAAAATTGGCATGAGGAAAAGTAATAATGGGGAAAGTGGAAAGTAAATTATATAAATCAAATAGAGAATATATGGGGCATTGTGTTTACCCCGTTACCATTATACATGGGGGCAGATATATGAAACTAATTTGATAATAGAGCTCACCACAGTAAAATTCCACTGCTTTCTTTATTTCAATGGGATTTTTAAAGGAGTATTTATCATATGGTAAACCTTCACCCATCGATAAATACACCTCTAAAAAGTGGAGGAATATTACTGTGGCGAGTTTTAATTTCACACTTAAATCTGCACCTTAATCTGGATCACATTCTAATGTGTATCTTTTGATGAAAATCCTACGCTGTGTAAAACAATTATGTAAAACATTCTCTAGGGCAGTGATCCCCAACCAGTGGCTCGTGAGCAACATGTTGCTCACCAACCCCTTGGATGTGGCCTTAAAGCAGGTGTTTTTTTTTAATTCTTGGCTTGGAGGCAAGTGTTGGAGACATATAAACTAGGTGTACTGCCAAACAGAACCTCTTGTAGGCTGCCAGTCCATATAGGGGCTACCAAATAGCCAATAACAGTCCTTATTTGGCACCCTCGGGAACATGTTTTATGCTTGTGTTGCTCCCCAAGTCTTTTTAAATTTGAATGTGGCTCATTAATAAAAAAGGTTGGGGACCCCTGCTCTAGGGGTTGCACCAAAAGCAAGACAGACTATATGGCAATTGGCACCCTTGCATCATCCTTCCATGGCTGGAGCAATTGTGTCAGCCAAAGAATGCTAAAAGATCTCAGTGAATACAGAGACCAATAAGAGGAGAATGATGTAAAGCCATATACTGAGTTAAAAAGGGAATTCCACCTCCCTTTACATGAAATACAGATACTACATGGTGCACAAACACCTTCCAGGAGTCATAACTGGAGAATTAATGGGTCAAGCTTTTGACCAAAATGTGTATCGGTACTTTTGATGCTTGTAAAACTCTTTTAAAAAGACCAAGGTTTTTGTTTTGCTCCTGTAGGTCTGGCACACAGGTATTTTTCTTTAGGTAGAATCTGCCGACCTTTAATAGTGAGTTGCATAGAATCTATTTATGAATAATACAATTAGTTGTTAGCCCGGCATTGAAGTCTGTTGTTATAGGTAAAGGTAATCAGTCATAGCTACTTAGTGAAATCAGTTCTTAGTTCACTTGCTCTTGTTTCATAGTTCAATAATAGGTTTCTACATAACTTTATTAGAATACTGTTGGATCCTTATTTGAGTATTAGAAGGGATCTTACCAGCGTCATTAATTTAGCACAGTGTTTTTCAACCTTTTTTGGGCAAAGGCACACTTGTTTCATGAAAAAAATCACGAGGCACACCACCATTAGAAAATGTTAAAAAATTTAACTCTGTGCCCAGCAGCAGTGCCCCCCTAGTACATTGGTGCCCAGCAGCAGTGCCCCCTAGTACATTGGTGCCAAGAGCAGTGCCCCCCTAGTACATTGATGCCCAGCAGCAGTGCCCCCCTAGTACATTGGTGCCAAGAGCAGTGCCCCCCTAGTACATTGGTGCCCTGCCTACGGCACACCAGGCAACATCTCGCGGCACACATCTCGCGGCACACTAGTTTTTCAACAGTGGTTGAAAAACGCTGATTTAGCACATTAAGTTCACTTGAGAAATATGTATTGTTTCTTAGAGGTATTCACACTGTTTAGCACTTTTCCCACATAATTTAATAATTATGAAACTGAGAAATGACAGAAGTAACTGGAGGCACATCTATTTTTTTCAATGTATTTAATATAGAATCAGTGTTTTAGTGCTGTTTGTAGGGGTTTCTGGTCTCTTTTTGGTCAGATAATCGCATAGCAGCTGTCATATAGAGGTTACAAACAGATTTTCTGGCAACCCTAAATGCACTTTTGGTCCAAATAACACTTAATGGGTCACCTCGAAGCACACAACTCTTCTAAAGCTTTGTTAAACTACAAAGTAAGCACAAAGTCACAAAAATCCCATAGTTGGAACTTTCGAGAATATATATGGTACAGTATTTGGTCTTGACAAACTCATGTCCTGGCAGAGCACAAGGCTGAGGTGAATAGTACCCTCAATGTAAACTTCCTTCTTCACCATTAACAAAAAAAATGGCCTTTGCAGCAAAATGTTGAAGCTTATGGGAGAGCAAGATTGAGGAGGGTGTCCTCTTTTTTTAACCATCTTTGAACTGCAGAACAATGGATCACAGAGTTTATGCAGGTATGTTTGCATATGCAGCCACACCATTCAAGTGGTTAGGGAGGGGTGCAGCTGTTAATTGTGGAAATGGAAGTTTACATTTTGGGGAACTCAAGTCTGGAAAGTGCTTACTGCATGGCTGGAATGGGTGGAAAATGACTGAAATATGTTGTTTGCTTTATAATAATTTATATACAATGTATATGACTGCATCATACATGCATCTACAAATCTGACATTTGAAGTTTACAGTTGGATTGGGGGGTTACATTTTTACTATCATCCATATAGTACTGGGCTTTTTATTTTTTTCTACCCACAGTGGAGCCCCCCTCCCCCAGTCCTATCTATTTAAAGAAAACTTGGTGGGGTTTGCAGTATATGGCAAATAGCTCAGTTTTGTCCCCTTGAGGCCCTGTTTCTTGTATTTATATTATTACTTATATTATTTCTCTATATCAGTGCCAATGTATATTAATGTAACCACCTTAGCTATACAATTATGATTTTTTAGTGCTTCTGAGTTGCTGTAGACTTGACAAAGTGCATAGTGAAGCTCATTTACAAACCAGTAAAAAGGTAAAGCAAACCCAGAGAAATCCCTTACAATGTAGCTCCTACACCCACTGCGAAACATATAACCTTTTGTAAATGCTGCTGACATTGCATCCACAGGGCAGGTGCAGTTCTGGTCTTGTGTCCAATCTTCCCCTGTATCTGACCGATTGGATAGATACCCTATGAATGGCCACCATTCATTGTTCCATTGGACATCCTGAACAATCAGAAGTGCAGGGAGAATGGAGATGGGCCTGCAGCTCTTCTTCACTTCTTCATCTCACCAATTTTAAACAGGGATTATCATCTGTAATCCAACGTGGCCTATATAACAAGACCCACACTGGGCAAGAATATCCAGTTTTACATTTAGTATTACACCAAAGATGCTGACTTAAAATAAAGCTTAGTGGTACAAATTTTCAATTCTTGAGGGAAAGGGTTAGACCTGCAAATAATGTACTCGTTTCATGCTTGCATGATAAGGCTGGTAAAAGCATTACATAACAAAGTAACTCAAAGTAGATGTAGAAGTCCTCAGATCTGCTCCTCTGAACGTTATGCTTGGCTGCACGGAACACAGCATGCTGAAATATGCCAACCAAGGCACTTACTGCTGCTGCAAAAAAAAAATATATTCCCTTTGGACAAGTCACAGTTTTAGCAATGACACGAGGCAGATACTATATAGCAATTCATATTTACTTTTCCCTTTTGTAAATGGATTAGTTGTAAATTAAAGGAGCTAAAGATCTATAACCGCTATATATATATATATATATATTTATTTCCCCAACAACCACCACATTCTATATTTGGAATTTGTGAAAGCTAATACCTAGGCCCAATCATTTATACTGTTTGCATAGGTCTCATAACTCAAAGCAACCAATTAACATAAAGCTATTACCGGCATAGCAGAATTATGAAAGCATACATATTACTGGTTGCTATGGTGTTGCTTGATAGGGGCAAATTTTTCCCATGTAACTATATAACTCAGATGCTCTGTATGTGGCTCAGGAGGTACTAGGTTGGGTCTGACATCAATAGCAACATTCTGGGTGCAGCATCGGATTCATTTAAAAACTCTATACAAGAACAAAGATTAAAAACAACAATTTTTGGGTGTGTGTTCTCTCTAAAACTTGAGCGATGTCACAGGAGGATGAAACTCATAAACAGGAGAAACTGGATTGGCAGCTGGTTAGCAGAGGGCACCAAGGAAAATTAATGAGGGCAGAAATCCTTTAAAGTTGCAAAACTATGCAATGCTGTCCAAATTCTGTGGTACACAGGGGCCGGAAGTTTTCAGGCCTAAACCCAAATGGTTAATGCTCACTGTAGGGATATCACCCTTCACTCATATATGATAGAAATGTATTAAGACATACCCTTAAATCCATACGCCCCTTCCTCCCCTGTGGATAGCACAGCAACCCATCAGAACATAATTAAACACCTTAGGGACCATATAATGACTATTTCCAAATGTTAATAAACTCCCAAAACAAACCCCTGTCATGTTCTCCTCCCACAGGCAGAGTATGGCACACACAGGCAGCAGAGGGCAGGCAGAGTATGGCACACACAGGCAGCTTAGGGCAGGCAGAGTATGGCACACACAGGCAGCAGAGGGCAGGCAGAATATGGCAGAATATGCTCAGAAATGCATCTATTCCTGCTTCCACCCCCAAACAAGCTCCATATAAGCTGGATACACACTTATTGGCCTATTTACAAGGTATGTTTTCTGAAGCTTCTGGTGTTAGGGTTCTGGCAGACGCTTACATCTGCCAGTACCCATACTCTCCTCACTTGTTCACAAGAGGACCTTCAATTATTATCATAATTATTATTAACACATATTTAGAAAGTGCTAACATATATACCACAGCTCTTCAATGTATTTTCCCTTCATTTTTTTTTGAAGGGCAATCTCCATCCTCTGACTGGCCGTATGGAACCTCCCATTCTATATTTATGGGGTGAACTTGGAGACCTGTTGACATTTTTCTATGCCCAGGACAGTTTGCACCCAATTGTACCCTGTCCTGCACATAGTAAATCAGCCCATTTGTTTTCCTGTTTCTGCCTTTCACTCTCTTTCTCTTTCCTTTTGCACACGTTGTCTTCACAATTTCATGCACATGTCCACCTGTAATATTGTAATTGCCTATATTTTTCTTTCTCATCACATACACATTGTTGTCACAGCTTATTGCAAGCTATGGATCCTGACGTCATTCCATTTGACTGATGCCCTCATTTAATTATAAACAGCAGCATTCATTTAATTATATACACAGACAGACATGGCACCTGCTCAAACACAGGCACAAGAGAGCAACACATGCACACCATTTGTGCTGCTGTACTGATTGCAGATTTACATGTTCCTAAAGTGGTGCGACACAATTAATAATATGTTCTGGGGATTATGTAGTCAGTATTTAAAAGATGGAAATTATCATCAGTGTCATTTCATGTTGGGGAACCTAAGTGGCTGTTTGTTAGCAAACCTGCTCCTCCACTGTGGGGCTTTTTAGCTCTTGTCTAGGAATGTCTATCCAGCGACATGCCAGGTGATGTTAAACTAGCCCCCTGGCATTATCTGATAAGAGAAGCCTGTTGTTGTACTGTCACAGGTTAAATGTTTTTGCCCTATCCCCTGTGATATAAATATATATAACCTCTGCTCAGCTGCACTGTTTAAATTAACATCACGGAACAAACATTTGTTGTCCATAGTCAGGAACATTTAGCTCTAAATGGTAAGCCTTAATGAGCATGGACACTATCCACATCTGCTCCATTCTCTACCATTGTCTCTAAGGATTTGTACTGCACACGCTCCCATGTAAATAGAAAGTGGCAATAACCATAATGCATTCTGTCACCCTTGAACCGCATGTAGCACAATTCTGAAATCACTGGACTGCTATATTAACTAAAGCTCCCCTAAATCCCATGGGGAGACTTGGTATTTAGAAATAAAAATATCCTGCAGGTACAAATTTCATTAAAATGTCTTTATTAGTTCAACCTTTTAAATAATTATTCAGTCTTACACATGAAGAAGAGGAGAGGAAAAAAAAACAATTCACAATTAGATTTTCAGCTATTTTATCAATATTTTTGTGTTTTATAACTTAAACTGTCCATTTTATCAAAATCATGCAAAGTCATTTTACTTAGCAATCCATATAGGAAAAAAAATGATTTTTTTTTCACAAAATGCTTTCAATTAAAATACCAAAAGGGGGCAGTGTTTCCTAGGATATGCAACTGAAAATCCACATATTGCTGGCATATATCAAAACCTAACATTTTTCAATTCATTATTGATATCAAAAGTACAGGCACAAACATATAATCCTCATAGACTGTACAGCAATTAGAAATATGCTGGATGTATGCTGACAAAATATTCATAATGGGAAATGGAACAACTGAGCGCTGCATTAAGGAACAGCCTTTGGAACACTTTCAGAAATCATCTGGAGCAAAATTAATGGAAAACTTTATTTCATTAATTCCTCTTTTTTCCCACTTTTCGCTGCCTTCGTGTAGCCTCTTCACTAAATCTGGGTCATATGCAGTACTAGCTGCTAGTGTACTTAGCTGCGGAATAACAGACACTGAATCCTTAGATAAGCAGGAGGGAAATGCTTTCATATTATAAATGGCTCGTCAGAGAACCCTTATAATAAATGGCATGACAATGGAGTTTTGAGTCTGTGGTACACCTTGCATTGTAAAATAGCTCACGGTGTCCCTCATTTATTTTTATAGGTCACTGTGCAGCCCTTGATGACGACAGTTAGGGATGAAATGCTGTTGAAGGATTTAGAATGACTAATTTATGTAACAGTAATGCTGAAGTAGCTAAAGCACTAAAAATATTGATCATTAAACTATATCAGTGCTATCCCAGTACAGCTCTCAATTCTTGGCTTTTATTGGTTTAACCCTTCGAGGATCAATATTATAGCAGAGGGGAAACCCAACCTATGTCATCAGCGAGATAATCACCCAGACTTGATATTGCAAAGTCATGTGTTGCCCTTTACTATCCTGATTTAAAGCGGATGAAGGACTTAAAAAGGCCAGGACTAAATCATTATCTTACTGACATGAAGATGGCTGACATTTATCTAATTGGAATAACAATAAAATTGGTATAATTCTTTTGGAAAACAATACATGTTCTTCCTGGTGGAGTGGCCTGGGGCATAACAGTCTGTACAGGGCCTAATTGTTTATATAAAGCCTGTCTGTACAAAGGGAGACCCTCTAGCTGGGGTTAAACTACAACAAATGTACCAGGACCCCCAAGAGCCTTGGATTACAGCAGCTATACTACTACTGCCACAGTAATCATCATTTATTTTTTATTTCATCATTTTTTTCATTTTTATAACAGTGATTTTATTACTCAGTGCTCTACATTAAATTTACATCAATTCTAGCTTCACTAGAGCTTACTATATAATTTTCATATTAGGGAAGAATGAACACACAAATAGCAAACAGAAATGCTAACCTCTGTGCAACCATGCTGCCCTCTGTCTCTTCCAACAGACTATTCTTCACTTCAGTCAAGAATCAAATCTGACATGCAAGACTCAGCTTTCCTACATCCTGTGTGTATATAAGTGCTGTACTGTGGGGCTCACAATGTGTGGGCTCCAGCGCAGTCACTCTTGCTCGACGCTTTTTAGACAGTCCTGCTGCTTTGCAAAGGTGTCTTGCCTAATGATTTCCACAAAAAAGCCATTTATTTCTTTGTGGATTTTCTGAAATTGTGCATTATGGGTATACACCTTAGTTGTAGCAGTACTGTGCTCTGTTTATTACTTGAGCTAAAACTGGTAGTTATTGCTAAGAGCTGACTGCAAAAGAGTATAAGTGAGGCCCAGAATGATACAATATATGGCAGTTTGAATAAGGGATGTCAAAAAGGACATCTTTGATGTAAACTGCCACCTAGGATAACAAACTGACATAAAGAAAAGTTAAAGGTTAAATCACAGGGGAGGGAGAAAAGGGTACCAAATTTTTACACCCACCACAGTTGCTTCCTACCAGAGCCAAACCAATTAGTATTGGCACCCAAGGCAAATATTACTTGGCTCCTGCTTACTCATCCTTGCTTTTCAGTCTGTGAGCCACAACCCTCTTTTGACTCTGTGTATCTGTCCCTACAAGCCCCCCACTGCCCATTCACCACTGATGCTCTTTGTTTTCTCTCCCTTTTATTGCCCCCCTCCCATTTGTGCCCAATGCGTGTGCTGCTTTCCCCCAGCCCTGCGTCCTACGCTGGATTGGCCCTCCTCTTCATCTTTTTAATCATCTTGAACACTGCTCCACCATATTTTCCCAGGCATTCCCTGAGCTACCCTGGTTAATCACATGTACAGTACAAAATGTCTTAGTAGATGTTACTAATGTACATGGATAAAAGTCCTTTCTCTCCTGTTTTGCCCAATGTCTTGAATCCCTCCTAATATTCATCTCCAGTTCTGTTGAAACAGCTTGAGACTGTGTAACAAACAGCTAGCCTCAAGAACTGAACTGGGATTACCAGTGGTGCAGTCAGATTACTGAAATATGATGCTACAATTAATTAATATTTTCTATGATGTATTATTGCTGTTGTTCACACAATCTTAAATTCATTTTTATTGTTATGTTTATTATTTTTTAACTTTGTTTTCCCAGTTGGAAAGTTGCTGACGATGGCTACTAGATACCATGTTTCATAGTGGCAGCTTGGACATGTAAATAATTCAAAAAGCTCAAAAACAGAAAAAGAATAAGATTGTTATAGAATAAAAGTGTGCAAAGGAGAACTTTGCCTTTAAAGTCACAAAGCAAAAAAAAAAAACAACAAAAAACTAAAATGAAATAATGCATCTATGCTGTTGGCAACAAAATGCTCAAGATAAGAGAAACAGTTTATTTTGCCCACCAATCTAACATTATTTGTAGATACCTGTCACAAAAAGGTGCTACTTTATACAGCCAAAGCATGGGCACAGTGTTGTCCTTATAATTAATAGTAATGTGGAAATTTCGCTCAATAGTCACATGTGCTAGATTTCACTGTTCATCCTCTGAAGCAGCAGACAGGGACATTCTGCTTTGAAATTTGTTTTTGGCTTTTAGCAGAAGGTTTTAGCTACCAATGTGCTACATGTTCTCGCTCAGAGCTTACCCAGCAGTGCAGGAAAGGTTGCAGCTACAGTGAAAAGTGCAGAATATTATGCTAATGGTATGGATATTTAGAGGAACTGCCTGACTCAAAATGTATCATTGTTTATACATTATCCATGTATTTCTACTCAACCTGTTTTTTTTTAAAGATTATTAGTAAATAATTCAAGGTAGTCTGGGCTTTGCATTTAATGTAAAATGAATACAATGATATAGCTGAAGTAGGTAAATACTATAGTTTAGGATTTATAGAGGGCATTGTAATAAAAGGTGAAAAGTTTAATGAAGCTTTATTAACCAATAGCAACCTATCACCATGTAGCTTTTATAGGTCTTGTTTGAAGATGAATGAGATGGTTAGTGAGGTTTCTAGGCCTGGATACAACTTTTTGTCTCTTTCTGCATTGCCTCCATTGAATTTCTATCTCTCTATCTCAACACTGAAAAGGTAGTAAGTGCCTTAAGCTGGCCATACACGGGCAGATCTGCTCACTTGGCGATGTCACCAAGCGAATGGATTTTCACCCGATATCCCCACCTACCGGTGGCTATATCGGGGAGGCATGTAGGCGAATTCTGCATGCGGCAATGGGGCAGTCGGTTTGGGGACCGCATCAACGAGCCGATGCGGTCCCCGATCCGACTGGATTTTCTAACCTGGCCGATCGATATCTGGCCAATTTCAGGCCAGATATCGGTCGCCCAGGCCCCTCGGTTCTGCCCCTACATGGGCCGATATCGGCAGCTATAATCGGCCCGTGTATGGGGACCTTTACATGTGATGCGAATTGCTGCCTTCATAAATAATCCTAAGGCTATGTGATGAATCAAGCCCTATATAGTTTAATAGTGCTGGGTTGTTTAAAATGCAGAGACACCGGGATTTGTTACTTCTGAAGGAAACAGGAGAATGGGCAACTGGGCAACAGAGGAGTTATATAAGTACATAACTGCCATCACTTACCACCCTGTAAGGTAATAGCAATAGTAAAAAAAGAAATTGTAAAGTGAAATAGATATACACACTGCTCATGTCCCATTCAGACAGAGATACAAAGGAGTGGCAACATCCACTTAAATAATCTCCCCAAAAAAGCAAAGGTGAAATCATTTTGTGCTGCTATTAGCCCTGTAATTAAGTGGCTGGCAATTAGATAAACAGAATGTCCAGGTTGTAATTCTTTCACCAGTATGTAAAATAAACTTCTACTTCTACTAATTTAGCACTCCTTAATTCATAACACTGAATGTCTTCTTCTATGGAAACCAACTGATGTGTGTGCAAACTGAGACTACCCCAAACAGCACTACATGGCTCTAAAACTCACTGTAGCCTAAAGCCCTTATAACTGGCAGCTGATGCTATATGCCTTCTCTTATGTGATAGCTAATGGTGCAATGCCTTAAATCATCAATTTATTATGATTTGCAATGTTTTCCATAAGTTATGATTTTTTTAACCTGGAGTGCTGCATCTTTACGCCAGAATGGAGCAAATGCTTGACTGGTTCTATGCATTACTTTATAGTTGCACCAGAAATACTAAATGAAACACATACTTAGCGCTTCACATAATGCAAAACTCTATTTTTTGATTAATCAGACATCAATTTATCATAAATTACCAATTCTTTTCATCTTCCATTACCTTCCAACCACTTTGTAAGCTCTTGTGAGCAGGGCTGTCTGATTCTAATTTCAATCTATAATTCTTTTAAAGGTTTGAGAGACAACTTCCATTTAGACAACATGAAGTGCCTAGATGCACACTGACTATACCCACATCATCATCATCTGTCAGAGGGTCAGAAATGAAAATCATACACTCACCTGCCTCCTAGAGATAGAAAAATCTGACATTGTCAGCCACTAGAAAGGAGGATATCAGGTACATACATAATGCACTGCAAGATAGACAGAGGTGAATCATACTTCATCAACAATAAGAAAGGCAAAGAGCTGCAATTGATTGGAAATTGGTGTAAACGGATGCCAGTGGCATATCTACTACTACTGAGACCTATAGCACCTATTCCTAATTAGATGAGAAAGACGCAACAGCTTTTATGTAGTGTCTGTTATCTCTTACTGGAAATTGATGGTGTGCACTTGTTCCCTCTCTGGCAGCTGCTTTTGTGAGAATAATGTTTTTATTGGGCATCTCAAGATTTTATATTAAACAGAATGATTTGTAGCCATGTTGCTTTTTTTTTACATATAACTAGCATGATGCTTATAGGATGCCAAGCTGCTGGAATAATGCCAGAGGTTACATAATTAATTTGAGTTTAAAAAAGTCCATCAAGTTAAACCCCTCTAAATTATCCCCAGTGCACATGCTATATATACACATACTTATACACACCTAACTGTAAATCCTAAGATAACGGTACCCTTGGATATTATACTTACATAGTAACATAGTTACATAGTTACATAGGGTTGAAAAAAGACCAGTGTCCATCAAGTTCAACCCATCCAAGTAAACCCAGCACACCTAACCCACACCTACCAATCTATACACTCACATACATAAACTATAAATACAACCACTAGTACTAACTGTAGATATTAGTATCACAATAGCCTTGGATATTCTGATTGATCAAGAACTCATCCAGGCCCCTCTTAAAGGAACAGTAACACTAAAAAATAAAAATGTTTTAAAATAATTAAAATATAATGTACTGTTTCCCTGCACTGGTAAAAGTTGTGTGTTTGCTTCAGAAAGACTACTGTAGTTAATAGAAATAGCTGTTGTGTAGCCATGGGGGCAGCCATTTAAATTGAAAAAAAAGAAAAGGCACAGGTTACATAAGAAGATAACAGATAAACTGTGTAGAATACAATGGGAATCTATGCTACTTATCTGTTATCTGCTTAGTAACCTGTGCCTTTTCTCCTTTTTTCAATTTAAATGGCTGCCCCCATGGCTACACAGCAGGGTATTTATATAAACTGTAGTAGTGTTTAAGAAGCAAACACACAACTTTTACCAGTGCAGGGCAATAGTACATAATATATTAATTATTTTTATACACTTTCATTTTTTGGTGTTACTGTTCCTTTAAAGGCATTAACAGAATCTGCCATTACCACATCACTAGGAAGGGCATTCCACAACCTCACTGCCCTCACCGTGAAAAACCACCTACGCTGCTTCAAATGGAAGCTCCGTTCCTCTAATCTAAGGGGCTGATTTACTAACCCACGAATCCGACCCGAATTGGAAAAGTTCCGACTTGAAAACGAACATTTTGCGACTTTTTCGTATGTTTTGCGATTTTTTCGGATTCTGTACGAATTTTTCGGATCCAATACGATTTTTGCTTAAAAACGCGAGTTTTTCGTATCCATTACGAAAGTTGCGTAAAAAGTTGCGCATTTTGCGTAGCGTTAAAACTTACGCGAAAAGTTGCGCATTTTTCGCGTAAGTTTTAACGCTACGCAAAATGCGCAACTTTTTACGCAACTTTCGTAATGGATAGGAAAACTCGCGTTTTTACGCAAAAATCGTATTGGATCCGAAAAATTCGTAAAGAATCCGAAAAAAATCGCAAAACATACGAAAAAATCGCAAAGTACCGATCATTACGAAAAAAACGCAATCGGACTCCATTCGACCCGTTCGTGGGTAAGTAAATCAGCCCCTAAAGGGGTGACCTCTGGTGCGTTGATTGTTTTTATGGGAAAAAAGAACATCCCCCAACTGCCTATAATCCCCTCTAATGTACTTGTACAGAGTAATCATGTCCCCTCGCAAGCGCCTCTTTTCCAGAGAAAACAACCTCAACCTCGACAGTCTCACCTCATAGTTTAAATCTTCCATCCCCTTTACCAGTTTAGTTGCACGTCTCTGCACTTTCTCCAACTCATTAATATCCTTCTTAAGGACTGGAGCCCAAAACTGCACTGCATACTCAAGGTGAGGCCTTACCAGGGACCTATAAAGGGGCAAAATTATGTTCTCATCCCTTGAGTCAATACCCTTTTTTATACAAGACAGCACTTTATTTGCTTTAGTAGCCACAGAATGACACTGCCTGGCATTAGACAACTTGTTATCAACAAAAACCCCTAGATCCTTCTCCATTAAGGATACCCCCAACACACTACCATTCAGTAGATAGTTTGCGTTTATATTATTTCTACCAAAGTGCATAACTTTGCACTTATCAACATTGAACCTCATTTTCCTGTTTGCTGCCCAGTTATCTAATTTTGTCAAATCGCTCTGCAAAGCGGCAGCATCCTGCATGGAACTTATAGTTTTGCACAATTTTGTGTCATCAGCAAAAATAGAAACAGTACTGTCTATGCCCACCTCCAGGTCATTAATAAACAAGTTAAAAAGCAAAGGACCAAGGACTGACCCCTGCGGTACTCCACTAACCACACTGGTCCAATTAGAAAATGTTCCATTTACAACCACTCTTTGTACTCTATCCTTCAGCCAGTTCTCTATCCAATTACAAATATTATGTTCTAGGCCAATATTCCTTAATTTGATCATTAACCTTCTGTGAGGTACTGTATCAAACGCTTTAGCAAAGTCCAAGTAGATGACATCAACTGCCATTCCAGCATCAAGGTTCCTACTCACCTCCTCATAAAAGGCGACTAAATTAGTCTGGCAAGATCTGTTACGCATAAAACCATGCTGGCACAAACTAATAGTATTGTGAACTGCAATGTATTCAAGTACCCTATCCCTTATTACCCCTTCCAAAAGTTTTCCTACTACTGATGTCAGACTAAAAGGCCTATAGTTTTCAGGCTGAGAAAGGGATCCCTTTTTAAATAATGGCACCACATTAGCAATCCGCCAGTCTCTCGGCACCATGCCAGACCTCAACGAATCCTGAAAAATTAAGTGAAGAGGTTTGGCAATCACAGCGCTCAGCTCATTTAATACCCTGGGATGAATCCCATCCGGCCCTGGACCTTTGTTTACCTTTACATGTTCAAGTCTCTTTTGAATTTCCTCCCGAGTGACCCATGCGCCAGTAGCTAAATTACTAGAACTGGGCATATTACAAGGGAAGCCTTCATTATCTGGCTCCTCAGATGTATAGACAGATGAAAAATAAGAGTTCAAAATTTCAGCTTTTTCCCCGTTCTCATCAACCAACTTACCCCCCGTGATAATAAAGTTCCCACCCCTTCTTGCTTCATTTTTTTACTATTCACATAATTAAAAAATAATTTTGGATTCTTTTTACTCCTAGCTGCAATATCCCTTTCCATTTCTATTTTAGCTTGCTTGATAGCTTTTTTGCATGCTTTATTTGCTTCCTTGTACCTGATGAGAGTTCCTGCTGTCCCAGCTAACTTGAATGCCCTAAAAGCACGTTTTTTCTTACCAACCTCGACAATAACACTTTTATTCAGCCTTAAAGGTTTTGCTTTGCGCTGCCTCTCCTTGCTTACAAGGGGGATATACTGTTGTGTATACCTACAAAGCAATGTTTTAAAGATGTTCCATTTTCCTTCTGTGTCTAACCCCATGAAAAGCCTTTCCCAGTTGACACATTGCAGAGATGCCCTTATACTGGCAAAGTCTGCACGTCTAAAATCGAGCGTTTTAGTTACTCCCTTATAGCGCTGTCTCTGCAGCATTATCTCAAAGGAGACCATGTTGTGATCACTGTTCCTCAAATGCTCACCCACACAAATGTTAGAGATGAGTTCATTATTGTTAGATATCACCAGGTCCAAAATAGAGTCATTCCTAGAGTCATTTTGTCGTTAGTACCGATATGTACCAAGACAGCCGGGTCATGCCCAGCCCCTCCCAATAATGTGTCAACCCGATCAACCACATGCCGAACCCTGGCACCAGGAAGACAGCAAACTGTCCGGTTGAAGCGATCCGCTTGACAGATTACCCTGTCCACTTTCCTAATGATCGAATCCCCTATAACCACCATCTGTTTAGGCCTAGCTCTGCTCTCCTCCCCACCACTACTTGTGAAACTGGTCTCCCGGCTGTTAGAGAGATCAGCCTCACCTAGAACCGCCAATCCAGAGTTCACACTCCCATCTTCTTCACACAATCTGGCAAATCTGTTGGGATGCGCAAACCCTGGAGCAGCCTCCCTTTACCTTTTCCCCACACTAGATTTTCTAACTGTCACCCAGCTTACTGCCCTATCATCCTTTCCTTGCTCCCCTCCCCCCATACTATCTGACCCCACTAGTTCTTGTTCAGTTAGCAAGAGACCCCTCTCAAGATTGTTGATTGAACGCAGTGTTGCGACGTGTTCCTCTAGGACTCTAACGCGAGCCTCTAAAGTGGCAATTCGCTCACATCCACAACAGAGGTATGCACTTTGGAACTGTTGTTCCACAACTGCATACATGCGGCAGGCTGTGCACTGTGTCAGACCTTCAATGTTGCTACAACTCATTCTCCCAGTTACAAGAACAGTTAAACAAAAATAGGTGTAAGGACTTGTAGTAAATACCTTGTTTTACCTTGTTTTTAACTCCCTTAGTGTTTAACTCCCTGAATTTATAACTCCACTTACAGAGCCCCCACTTAAAGAGCAATCACTTACAGAGCACCTACCACCAGAGCAAGCTCCACTCGAGTGCCTGTGGTTCTATTTATGCAGTCTGTAAAGGTGAACTAATCAAACCCCACCCTCCTCAAGCTGAGGGTAATTACAAGGGAATGTAACCTGCTGTAAGCCTATGGATCCCACAAACTTTGTAAATTAGCTCCAAAAACAACAATTACTTATGAAAAAAAAAAATAAAACCCAACAGTTAAAAAAACACAATGGTTTTGATAAAGTTAGTAAAGAATACTTATCCCTTTTTAGTTGAAATGAAAGCAAGTTGATTCAACCAGCCACCAGCCTGTTAGTAAGCCTACATACTTGTTCAACTAATCATCCAAGATCCTCTTAAAGGCATTAATGGAATCTGCCATCACAACCTCACTACCCTCACCATAAAACCACCTATGCTGCTTCAAATGAAAGTTCTGTTCCTTAAGTCTAAAAAGGTGGCATTTGGTGTGTTGATCTTTTATATGGAAGAAAATGTCCCTAGCCATCTCTTTATAATGCCCTAATGTAATTGTAAACAGTCCTATCCCAAGCACCTTTCTCCAGAGAAAACAAACCCAATCTAACCGGTAACTACAGTGGTTTAAAGGGCTCATTTATGACAAGTGCAGTGAGCAAAGTGCAATCTCATTTATTAATTAGCATTTACCAACACTGAACCACATATGCCAGTTTGCTGCCCAGTTCAGGTATATACAGGTATATAGGAAACTGCTTTCACTTTTCTTTACAGCTAATTACTAAGAGATCTTTCTTAGAAAGGCCAGTAAAAAGGCTGCGAGAGTCACAAAAGACATTATCTTTATTAGCACTGGCTTGACACCATTGTGTATGCTCCATGGCTACTGTTAACAAGATAGTAATATAGGTATGTCTGCCTAAAAAAATTACATCAGTTTTATAGTTACTGAAACTGGGTTACCCACAGGGTGAAATGTCTTTAAAGGAAACCTAATTGAGCAAAGACCTTTAATGCGCTCATCATTACTGGGTAAATGAAGTAAAGAAGCCAGGTGGATGAGTTGTAAGGCATCCTACAGGTTACTCACTAAGGCTTTAGACTTATTACTTATTATTTAACTTATTTTAACATTTTTAAGCAGAACATAGATGGTGTCATTTGGGGAGCACAAAGCAAACAGAATTGGTGAATGCTATATATTTTGACAGTGTGATGTACCTTGGAAGGCTGTGAAGAGAAGGCTATATGGATAGTACAACCTAGCATTTGATTCTCGGACTTTTTAAAACAACAAACTGGTGGTTTAGTAGGGCAATAAATAAATAATTGGTCTAAAAATAATTGGAAATATTTTTCTTTTTTTAATAGTTAGATATTACTCTGACCTCAATGCGGTCATGTATCTTTTTCTTTATACAGTATGTAGGTCTGTTCTTCACATTGACCTACCTACTCCTGCAGTGTAAAATAAAGCCACCCTAATCCCTCTATGACCAAAATAGCCTAGATCACTTAGCTCTTTGGGCTCCGATCTAAGAGCACAAATATGCTGCATTTCAGGGCCCAAAATCCCAAGTCTTCTCTTTCATAAAGGAGGCCACAAGTGTTTTTTCTTGAGTTGGGATATAAAATAAACCTCTGGTTTACATTATAGCAAGATGCATCTCATGACATAAGGATATTGGTGCTAGTCCATAGAGCCATTTAGCAATCCGGAACGTGATGGAACCCTGGGAATCAATTAAAAGGAAAGTTTTCCTAGCAGAATTAAAAGTTTAATTTATATTTTTAGATGTACTTTGTTTTTACAAAGAAAATGCACTGAACGAAGAAATTCATATTGGGAATTCATATAATTAGAAGACTCATCTGCATTGTTAATTTGAGATAAACGATTTTCACTGGTTATCATGGAATGATGCAGTAAATCTATTCAGCACAAAGAGACAATTAGGTGCTCCTGTTCATTGGATTCCTTGGGCATTCAGCTAAGCTCATTTCAATATTCATGTGGGGATGGAATACCATTAGTGAAGCCTGAAAGCCTAATGTGTCTCCTAATCATTTGCAGATGCTTTTAGTTCTCTTCTCAAGTCAGTGCTCAAAAACAGGAGATGGGAACGGCGTCTGTGTACAGGGGGCACTGAAATATAATGATGTTTGTAAACTATGTTCTGCTGAATCTATAAGAAATACGGCCTAGGTAGGCAGGTTTTCTTATGCAGTCTTGAAAATATTTATGAACACAGTTCTGCTAAAGGGAAGCAACTATGAAAAAGTATATTAAGCAAAGCTCCTCTTTTTAGTTCTTTTATTTTTTTTAAATCCCAGCTTTGCTGATTCTGGAAAAAAGTGATCTTTTAGTAGAAGCCTCTGCTTCTAGTGTTATGTTCGCAGGAGGAGGAACTTTCTCAGCTGGATCTTAGCCCACTGCGTATGGATGGGACTGCTGTAGAGGTGACAGATGTGCCATACTGTGGCCAACATGTGTATTCCTTCCAAGGCACTGTCAAGGTTTTTCAATTAAAATGAAGATTTGTTTTTGGGGAATTTGCGTTTCCAGCATGGTTAAGACCAATGATCTGTGGACTAGATTCTAATTCCTGCTCCTTTTGCCTTATGTACTGGGAATTCAATGTTTGTTTGAAATGTTGTTAAAACAATAAGGCAAAAAAAAGGCATGTAAAAAGAAATATAGCACCAACCGGTCAGACTGTATGTAAATGATTGGATACTTCTCCTGCATGGCTTTTTTCTATAAAGGTGCAGATAAATCTACATAGGCATTGCATGTAAAGGGTTATTTTGCTGTTTTAATGGATTGAAATAAATGTATAATCATTTTTTACTCATCATAAGTGGTATTTGAGCTTTAATTATTGTGTCTAGTACTTGCAAAGGTTATCACACCTTGAGAGGTGATGATGGGACATATTTATTAGAGTGCAAAATGTCTAATGTGGGGATCTTTCACCAAAAATTAAATGTGGAACAAACATCAACTCAATAAAATGCAAGTAGCTCAAATTTTGGAGTATTGTTTCACATTGATGCCGGAAAACTACCATTATAAAGATACAGCACATTAGTATATCATTATCTATATCATAACAGTTCACAAAGTCATTGCTTTATGGCAGTGATCCCCCAATCTGTGGCTCTGGGGCAACATGTTGCTCACCAACCCCTTGGATGTTGCTCCCAGTGCCCCAAACCAGGTAGTTATTTTTTTTTTCCTGACTTGGTGGCAAGTTTTGGTTGAATAAAAACAAGATTTACTACCAAATAAAGCCCCCTGTTAGCTGATAGTGTGCATAGAGACCCCTAATAGCCAATCTTAGCCCTTATTTGGCACCTCCATGAACTTTTATGATGCTTGTGTTGCTCTCCAAGTCTTTATACATTTGACTGTGGCTCACAAGTAAGAAAGGTTGGGGAGCCCCGCTTTATGGTATTAATTCATCAGCTTATTTTGCCCATTAGAGTTGCACAGTGAAAATACAATGGTGTAATTATGCCAAGTGTTCACAGCAGCAAAGTTTCAGCACTTTACACTTGCACTGCTGTAATTATGGCTTTCAGTAAATATGCGCTGTTGCTAACAAAATATGTCCGATATACTGACATGAACTTTGGCATAGTTAGATAAGGAGAAAATTCGCATTTTAGCAAACATGCCTTATTCTTCCTTTCTTGGTCCCAAAACTCTTCCTATGCTTGTTGAAAGTCTTTGTTTCAGTCTTAAGGGGCAATATTTGAAAATAGTTTTAAATTGAAGGGATTCTCTAATGTTTTATTTAGTTAATAATGCTCCTCCAGCAAAATAATGTTTTGATATCCATTTTTTAAAAGAACAAACTGATTTTTTTATATCTAATTTTAAAATTACAGCTCCCTGTCACTACCACTGAAGGATTCAACTGCCTAAACACCTATGTTTCTATGCTGCTGCCACTGCTCTGCTTTGGGCTAATAGCACTGCTGGTAAAGACACCGTCCCATGGGAAAATGTGCAAAACTGACTCACATTCACTTTAGACCCATGGGTAATCTGTTCTACCCATGGGTGAAATTCTTTTGCATTGGTGTCAGAGGGAATATATTTACAATAGAAAGTGACATGGGTGGTATCAGGAGTGTTTGTGGCAGCTATATATAAATAAGTCATATATATATATATATATATATATATATATATAAATGTAACCTCTATTTCAGCTCAATAGCTGCCTTCCTGGACTAGTACCAGTAGAACATGGGTTACACTGTACTCTCTTACCCAGAATGGGTCTTCGCTAAGTGGAAGAGGAAGGTGAGGGTGTTGTGCAACTATACCTCTCTTGTTGCTATGCAGAAAAATGAAAACAGAGGGCGCCAGAGGTTCTTGCAAATAACAAAATAATAAGTGTTTATTGAACATCCACAGGGTTTACTCACAATACAGCTTCAGAGGCCAGTGGTACAGGCAACACCACATACAGAGTGTAATACAGACTGACACTCCCCTGGGGACAGACTTGGCAGGAATCTCACTTCCCCTCTGACACACCCTGTAGTGGATCCCTCAGGGAACTCTCTATCCTATTTCCCTGTTCACTGGGATCCCTACACTACAGGCAATGTGGCCTGGGAGAGATTTCTCCAAAACTGCCAGTCCTATGTAGGAACTCAGAGCTGCTCATTCTAGCTCAGCCCTAACTGCCTTACACCCCTAGAGTGGTACTATAAAGGGAGCTACACCTGCCCCTATCTAATGCCTCATTCACGGGGCCCTGTTCCACTACTTCACTGGGCCTGGGCCCATGCCCTGGGATCAAAGCAACATCCACTCTGTTCCTCAGGTGGAAGCAAACAGGAAAGTACCACTCCTCTCCCAGCACTATACCAAAGTGAGGCAGGAAGTGGTCACCATACCTTCTAACCAATAGCACACATATGTTAATGAACTTACTTAGATACATTCCCTGAATGTACTGAACCTGTAGGGAGCCATAGGGGCCATTTAACCCTATGGGTCCCTACATATATATATATATAGTATGCACTTGCAAATAATGGTACAGCGTCTTTGAAAAACAATGACTTCAGATCCTGAATAAATTATACAGTGAGAGCCAGAGGGCATATACATTACATATGGTAAGAGGCAGTGGGAACTTTAGCCCCATGTAAATTAAATACAGTAAGAGGCAGTTCAAACTTTAGCCTAAAGAAGGTTTTTTGCATTTTATAGATAAAGTCAGAAATCACTTGCTTTGTTAAAAATGCTTCCATTCTCCACCTAGGGTAGATATAAGAGTAGCACCCAAACAAGGGAAAACCAAGTCTGTGAAATGACTTGGGAAAAAAGTCACCCAGTGGGTGAGCTGTAGCCTATAGGATAAACCCATGTAAATGGGAATTTTTCAAGAGTTTGGAATTCATTCCCAGAATTCCTTTTGTTTGCAAATGACTTGGGAGAAACACTTTCTGAAAGCTCAGGACCAGGCAGAATGTCCTGAGATGGCTGCCTACACACCAGTATTACTAAAACTAAAACATACATTTGTTGATTCAAGAATAACATTTCTTACAATGGTAGGATAAGTTATTTTCAATTTAAACTGTGTAAATTATTAATAAAAAGGACACCATACAAATTATGACAGAATCCCTTTAAATGACACCTACCACCCCCAAATTGTTTCCCCCACCAGTGACGCGGGCTAATAGAGCTTGCTTTTTGATTGGGAGCAACAATAGCTTTTTTTTTAAAAAAAAAGAAGCCCCCATGAGGGCTAGGTTGCCCACAACTGGAGGGAGCTCTGGGTCTGGGTGGCCTTGTTGTATAACTCCAACTAATTTCAACCACTACAAAAATGCACTACACATCTACAGGGATACTTTGTCCTCTGCAAAGCAGTCCTACTTCTCCACTCTCATATCCACATAGTCTCACAATCCCAAACAACTGTTCAACACTTTCAACTCCCTTCTACATCCTCCCTCCGAACCTACTTCAATCTACACCACTGATCTGGGTTAACTAATCAGCTCTTTTGGATTTAACTATCATTTATACGCAGGCGATACCAAATCTACCTCCGACTGTCTAACTGCAATTTCAACATTCATGTCCTCTTGTTACCTAAAAATCAACATGGACAAAACTGAGCTGGTCATCTTCCTTCCCCTTCAGACTCTGTTTCCCTGCCTGACATCACTGTCTGCATGGAAAATATTAATATAAACCCAATTCCACAAGTTCGCTGTCTAGGAGTCATATATGACTCTGCCCTCTCTTTCATTTCCCACAAGCTCTCTAAACCTTGTTGGTTTCACCTCTAAAACATTGCTCGCAATCAACCTTTCCTCATTAATGAGACTGCCAAAATTCTCATCCACGCCCTTGTCATATCTTGTTTAGACTACTGTAACTTACTGCTCTGTAGGCTCTTTCCTGTCCCAATAGACACTGCCAGACTCTCCAGGCTTTTAAATGGTCTCTTAAAACTCACCTTTTCATTTAAGCCAATAACCTAAACCCTCAGAAATGTGATTACCCACTGAACACCCCTAATCTTTTCTCATTCACTCACTAACCACTGGTTTTCACCTCTTACTCTGCACTTACTGTCACTCACACTCCAACATGAACTCTACCGCCATGCTAGTTACCCTCCCTTTTAGAATGTAAGCTCCTGCGAGCAGGGACCTCCCCCTATTATCTCCAATCCTTATCCAAATGTAATTGTAAACCATTTTTTGTGAATTGCCTATATGTACATGGTAACTGTTTTGTCTATTGTACCCCCTTATTCTGTAAAGTGTTGCGTGAATTGATGGCGCTATATAAATATAAATAATAATAATAATAAATGCACTTATGTTCTCATAATTTACTGCATATTATCTTGTAAATAGGGTGTACCAACATCATTGTTGATTATAAAGTTCTTGCAAGGTACAAACAGAGGGCTTACAATAATTACTAACAAATAGAGTCAGGCTGGGACGGTTGGACATTCCCAGCTCTTGGGGCATTCTACGCCCACCTCTAATCATGGCCACAAGGAATAAGTAAAAAGTATGGTGTGCATGCAGAGGGTGTGGGTTGAAGGCTGGCTAGGGGTTTGACAAGTAGAGTTTGTGACTCGGGTGGGTGGCAGCCCCAGTGGGTCCCGGACACCCCAGTCCAACACTGCTTCCAAATAAAGACTACTACATGAAAGAGTAGAATTAGAGGGCTGACAAAAGCTTACAATTTAATGACCTCAGTGGTGTCTTAAATCTTGAGGAGATACATATTTCACTGACAATGTCTATTTAAGGTACAGCAGCAGCTTTAGAAGGTAGAAAAATCTCAGCTTCAGAGGAATTAACTTAATTCAGCATTGTCCCACTTCCATTGCCATGACAATATAGTACGTCTGTAATTACTGGCTAAACCAAGCACTGCTGAACAGAACATCCTTTTGCAAAACACATATTTCAGGGCAAAACCTACAATTTGGTGAGATTTTGAATCCTGGTCTTTTTTTTTTGTACGTGTGGAAACATTCAGGAAACAATCACTTTGCAGGATCCACGTAGCAGATTCCTATTCTGGCAAGGAAGACACACATCAAACGAAAGGAGCAGTCTAGAGACAAGTAAATGTGCTACTGGATAAACGTATTGCCCAGAATGACTGCACGAGCATTTTCACATCACATTGAGCTAAATTAAATATCGCTGCGAGCGTGCCGAACAAAGCAGATATGGGCACTAAAATGAGAACTAAAGAGTGCAGCTGTTGCGGAGTCATAGCCTTGTAATTTTACTCCTATATTCCAAGTACTTCTTTTAGCAGTGACAGCAAAATGATACTGACTTTAGCTATTCTGCCCATAACGCTAACTACTCAACGACTTAATAAACCACAATTTGTCTTTTTTTTTCTCCATTACTAAACACTTCGACAGTTACTATTTCTTTTCATTGTCTGAATCCCTCTTCTTAAATGGAGCAACACACAATGGAATTTTGCATTATGTAACCCTAGATGAATGCAATTGTTTTATGATCTGGTTCCTTAGTAAAGGAATAGCTCGATGCTTTGCTCATGGAAGGGATCACATTATTCTCCCACTGCCTAATTTAAGACTCTCTTTTATTACAATAGAAATGTATAAATTACCATACAGTTTTCTGTTCCATTGGGTGCAGAGCTCTAACAAAATGTAATATTTTAAGACTTGTGGCATATGAAGTGTTTCACTCAAAATACCCATCCGGACTGGCGGCTGCTCTCCATTTACTTGACAGTATCACTGGCAGATAGTTATCACTTGGGAATACAGAAGTCAGGGTTCCTGAGTGATAGCCAACATACAACATGAGCATCTATCATACTCAGCACAGTTGCCAGTCAAGTGAATGGGAAGGAGCTGCCAGTGGGAAATTAGTTTTGCTGTGATCCTCCTCTCAAAGAGGATTTTGCAATCAAAACTATGTGTATTACTATTATTATTTATTAAGATCTGTGTTTTTTCTGCTTCTGTTTATGCAACTTCCCCACTCTGCCAATTATTGTTAAGTCTCCTAGATTTTAATGGGTGCTACTCTGCATTGTATTGTTAGATCATTTGCACCAACTGAACAAGCGAAACTGCTACTTATTTCTCTGTATGACATAAGACTAAAGGTCCCCATACACGGGCCGATAGTAGCTGCCGATATCGGTCCCTTGGACTGATTCGGCAGCTAATCGGCCCATGTATGGGCAGAAACGAGCGGCCTGGCCGACCGATATCTGGCCTGAAATTGGCCAGATCTCAATCGGCCAGGTTAGAGAATCCAGTCGGATCGGGGACCGCATCGGCTCGTTGATGCGGTCCCCGAACCGACTCCCCCATGGCCGCAAAAGTAATCCGATCGTTTGGCCCCAGGGCCAAACGATCGGATTATTTTTTTTTAAAGCCACTTGCTACCCGATATCGCCCACCCGTAGGTGGGGATATCGGGTGAAGATCCGCTCGCTTGGCGATGTCGCCAAGCGAGCGGATCTTATAGTGTATGGGGAACTTTAGTTATGCAGTGTGACCCATGGCATCTATTATGTAGATCACAATGCACTTGAAATGACAATGACATTTAGAAACTGTATATGGTTTAGGAAGTGAAACAGCTGCCTTTCTACTATTGAAAGACTGTCCAAATCACCAATGACCTGGCACCTTAGTATTTCCTTAGCAACACATGAGTGTCTCTATCAGCGAAAATTCCACCAAAGTCAGTTGAGCAAAAAACTGAGCACATCAGAGCTGATTTATGTCAAAGTGCTAGTGCAATTGTGCTAATTTTAACAAATGGGCTGCAATTGCATCAGGTGCATCTCCCCCTCATGAGTGCAACATCATCATCATGCAACAAATGAAAATCTGGGAAAAAACACTGCATTGTGGTAAAAAAAACATTGCACTCAAAATTGCACTTTACTCACAGCACTTGTGGCTGTCATTTCAAATATTTTCTTAATTATTATTTATAATAAAGCAGTAATGGAGAATTATTTTGCTTTTCCACTTACTCCCTCCCCTGTAATTAGCTGAATTAGTTTCACTGGAGATAATGAGCTCTGTTTATGTCATGATTTTTATGGGGTACTTTTTATTTCTAAATGACACTGTTTACATAGCAAATAATTCACTCTACCGTTAAAGATTTTATTCTTGAACCAACAAATGTATTTTTAGCTGTAATATTGGTGAGTAGGCAGCCATCTCAGTGCATTGTGCCTGAGTCTGAGCTTTCAGAAGGAGCCAGTGCTACACATTAGAACTGCTTTCAGGTTACCTATTGTTTCTCCTACTCCCATGTAACTGGAGGAGTCTCAAGCAGGACTTTTTTTACTATTGAGTGCTATTCTCATAGCTACCACAAGTGTCAGGAAGCTGCTATTTTGCTACTTTCCCATTGTTCTACTGATCGGCTGCTGGTGGGAAAAGGAGGGGGGTTGATATCACTCCAACTTGCAGCACAGCATTAAAGTGTGACTGAAGTTTATTAGTACAAGTCATTTATCATACAAGTCACATGGCTCTGGCACACTGGGAAATGAAGAATATAGCTAGCTTCATGTAAAATTTCAAAATGAAATATGAACAAATCTGTTTATGTTTTTAAAAAAAATGGATTTCAATGCAGGATTTTGCTGGAGAAGCTCTATTAACTTTGAAAAAAAACATGTTCTCCCATGAAATTATTCCTTTAACATGCCTCTTCCCTTCATATAATTATTTTAAATTATAGATGGTAGAAGTCCATAATGTAGGGGGTTTATCGGTGCTCTGAAAATCTCATCTACCCAATCAGGGGTAGTTTCAGTTTTTCTTGGTTTTTCTGTTTGCCCTGTTAAACTCAAGAAATAAGAAAAAAAAACAATTTCTTAATTAGAACAATACGCAAAGTTTGGTCAACACAAGTCCTATTCATAAATAGTATAAATCCATTTTAAAATCCAGCAAGAGAGACCTGCATTTTCTATAGGTTGTAAACGCATGCAGTGTTCCTTTCCAAAGGGAATGCAGTGTACTATGCAATCTCCCCCATATTACTAGAATGAAGAGGGGTTATTCCTGACCTTGGTGGGGGTATAAGTGCTTCCTAACACAGGCAAAGTTCCATCAAGACCATCTGCATAGGCCTCTGGCTTTTTGCACCATGCCTGAAACAAAAAAGGCTATGCCTGTGGCATTATATATGACCCCTTAGACTCATATACAGGGTTATATACTAAGGGCTATATAACCCCTTATGGCTCTAACAGTTGTGTCTCGTGTACCTAGTGTGCATTGTACCAAACTTGTGGAATTCAAACAATAGTCTCTTCAGATATGGGTAAAACAGATTTGCAGATATGGGAAAACACTTTACTATAGGTGGCCACACACGTGGCGATTTTTGAGTCGCACAAAAGATCGTTCCAATCCTCCACTAACGTTCAGGGGTGAATCGTCAGATATCGGTCGCTTCGCCGAGTTGCCAGACATGTACCGAATATCGTACGAAACCTCGTTTCGTATGATATTCGGTACATGTCTGGCAACTCGTTGCGTGTATGGCCAGCTTTAGGCTGGGTTTTCCAAAAAGGATCTTTTAACAAATAATGTAACAAATAATGTAATATCTGTATTTCTGCATTCTTCCATTTTTGCATGTCCCATATATATATTTATTTAAGGACTGTCAGTACATGTGAGATTTACATATGGTACCATAGTTGTTAGTGCAATTTTTTTTAAAGCTGCACTCTCCACAATCCATTTATCTTATGTGCTGCCACAGGCAGGATTATCATTGGGCTTTTTATTAGAGGGATGCACTGAGCACTAAGAAGAATCTGCACTGTCTATTGCAGAGGTTCTCAACCTTCCTAATGCCGCAACCCTTTAATACAGTTCCTCATGTTGTGGTGACCCCCAACCATAGAATTATTCATAAGACCATCGGAAATATGTGTTTTCCGAGGCGACCCCTCTGAAAGGGTCCTTCGACCCCCAAAGGGGTCCCGACCCACAGGTTGAGAACCGCTGGTCTATTGGGTAATAATGCATGTAGGCCTTATCACTGATTGGTACCCTTTTCTCTGGAAATAGAAAGGTTAATGATGATTTGAAATGCAAAATGATGATTTACTGCACTGGAGAGAATTAAGTGCATGGTACAAGCACAATATTACACATTTTAAATGGAAGCTACCATTGTTTTTTTAGTAGAGTTTGCATTCATTTTTTTCTTTTGTGTAAAGGTTCAGTAAAACAAACCAGCATAGGTTATGCACCTGGGGAATCCCTGTTATCTGCTTTTTTATGTTTATTTACACTGCAAACTACTGTATCTTAACATGACATCTCTAGTAGTGTTATTCCATAACTAAGGCCACACTTTCCTTGTATACATTGCATTTATTATTCTACAGGTAATAAAGAGTTTAATAATACTGACATGATTGCCTATGCACTCACTGAAAGTCAGAATAAACATACAAAAAACAACATATTTTGTGCATGTTTACTGCAAGTGGAATGGCTGAGGCAGATATATAACAGTAACAAGGTCCCTGGTTAGAAGAGAAGCTGTGCTCAACTCTGTCTTGCCTGAAGAAAAATCCTCTCCTTTCTATGCACAGTGGCCACAGAGCAGCATCCAGAGACTTCAAATTCTTCAGTGTCTGCTCCAAGTAAGTCACTTAATTTACTGATGGAATCATAATGCAAATGCCCGGCTATAAGCTATGTATCTTCTGCAGAAGGCCAATTAAAAAAAAACACATTTAGCAGCTGCTTCCAGTCGCTGGAGTTGAAAATGAGAGGCCTGGTCTAGATCCAATTGACCTGCAGTCTTGCCTATGCCTGATTAACACCATCTAAAATAGGAAATCTAATTAGAGGCCTATGCATTGTATGTTCCTGGGCCCCTCTCATTGCTAACCAAGTGCCCTCAGTCTCAGCCAGGCTCTTTATTAAAAGATTTGTATTCCCTAAACTTACAACTTCTTTGTATGGCATATTGACATCCCCTTGGCAATGTATATTTTTAAGCTGTTATTATAATAATAATTGCATTCATTTACTGAATGCAAACATATGCTGCTGTGCTGTACCTAAGGCTGTAATGCTGATACCCAAGCCTGTAGGTCATGAAAGCACTGCCCAAAAGGACAAACACTCCAAATGGAGAGCTAGGTGAGGCACAAGGGAATAAGAATCTGCAAAAAAAAAATCTCATAATGGTGTTTATTACATTGAAAGATTTTTGTGTGTTGCACCAGCTTAAAGGTTGCCCTATTTATTTCGCACAAAAGAACTGCTTTTCTATTTAGACATATTATACATTTTTTTAATACATGAAATCGCACAAACTTTGTTCTGTCAGGTGTGGATGTAGGCTTTTCTCTGCTCCCAGCCTTCCAGACTCTCCATTCTGCAGTGGTATAACTAGTAGAAGCCCTTTTTTTGTAACATAGCACACCCATTACATTTTCATAACTCATTTTCATAATTTTTCATTACAAAAAAGGAAAGGGCTTAATGCTGTAGGTCCTGTATCCGCTTCTGCCCATCAGTGTTGCACACAATGGCAATGGTTGCCAGAGTATTTTGTGTCAAGCTCCCTCCCTGCTTGAAGGCCCAGCTTTTGTTCAGCCCTCCCCTTAGTTAATAACAAGACTATAGATATAAGAACAAATGAGCCATTCATCAGTAGTTCCAAGATATATTTAGGGGAGCAAGTAAGTAAATATTTTTGAAACTTTTTTGCTGGAAGACCTTATAGACTTTACATTCAAACTCATGCTAAATAACCTTCAGACTGACCCTGAAAGGCCTTTAGGCTCCACCATAGTTAATAACAAACATTGCTCTATAAGCCGTTCAGCAGTAGTTCCAAGAAATATTAGCCCCCGTGAAACCTCGCTCAAGATGAGTACCAAAGTTTAGGAACCACTGCATTAAGAAGATTAACTAGGGCCGCAGAGGTCTTAACGGTTGTCAATAGCAACCAATTAGCAGTTAGCTTGAATAGTCTACTACATGGTGGAAAATAAAAGCAAATATGTGATAGGTTGCTTCTGGGCAATTTAGCTCCTATATTTATAAATAAACCCTATAAAATGATGCATTTATTATTTTCATATTTTCAAATTTTTATATGGGTCAGTGTTCAAAAAGATGTTCAACACTATTCAAAAAAAATCATCCCTATATTTATGAATTTTTCCACATTAGTATGTCATACAGCATTATCTTTTCATGCAGTTTCTTGAAGTATTATCAATCCACGTGAGATTTACATATGGTAGCACGGCTGTCAGTGCAATTTTCTGAAGCTGCACTCTCCCCAATCCTTTGACTTTTATCTTTTCCGTTGCCACGGGCAGGATCCTCATTGGGCTTTTCCAATGCACTGGCGACAAGGAAAGGTTCTCCACCTTCTGCACACACTTAAAGACATTATAGCCCTAATAAATTCAAACGCTCTATTTAATGGTTAATAATACATGAAAGACTTATCCCTGATTGATATCTTTTCGCTTTGGGAAAGGTTACTCTTCATTAGATAAGCAAAGTGAGGGATGACTGCGTTCGAGATAATTTAGCACGAGAAATGAGCACAGAGTTACATGTTTTAAAAGGGAAATTAAACCCTGAGTAGGGTTTGCTTTTTCCTTACTTTTCTATAACGGTTCATTACAAGAAATCAGCATAGCTTATTTGCTTAGAGAATTCCAGTTATCTGCATATTTATATAATTAAAGATCAAACTGTTCAACATCAGTGCAGCAAGTTTCATCTTAAGAGTAAAAATAGTATTTATTGATATTCTGTTATAAAGGCCAAGCAGAGGCAGCTTTCTAATGCTGGGAGCCACTGGCATATAGAGGAAGCAGACCCCTGGGGGGCAGGGGTGCCTGGGTGATGGGTAGCATGGGGGCCCAGACTGCAGGGTCTGCTTCCTCTATAGTTGTAGAAACTATAGTAGCTGGCCACCCGCCCTACTCGAGTCCCCCACTGGGAGCTGTTGGGAGCAGGGCAGATAGCGGCTTATGGGGGGCAGGAACGCTTCTTCCATGAGGCAAGTTGAGAAACTTACCACATTTGGCAGCAGCTTGACATTGGGACCTTATCAAAGGTAAAGGTCCCATTGTGGACCGAAATGTTGGACACAAGTAGTACGTGAAATTGATACTTTGTTGTTTTAAATCAAATGCAAGGGGGTGCTGGGTCCTTACCTAACATATGCACTTTTAATTGACCATGCACCTTGACAGAATAGAGACAAGTGCAGGCACACCTTCTTTTCTATCTATATACAGTCATACTCAAAACAACATTTACATTCGTTTTCTTGCACTGGCACCTGCATTAGTAATGGGATGCTTGAGTGAATAACCCCCATGCACCCATGGAATAATAAGTGTATTAAGTTGTTTTTTTCATTTAGCATGTCATTTTTTTAGCCACATAAATGTGTTTAATTTAATTTCTTTAGGAAGGAAGTGGGCTCTAAGTGTTAAAAACCTGTCATTCTGTCTATGGTGTGAAATAAAGCAGAGTCTGACAGCCCTATAAAAATTTGTCACTCACAAAAGGTGCCATTCCTTGACAGGTCTGTGCTTGTGCGTGTTCATTAATTAGATGTGGGACACGTGGAAATTTATAATGGCCCCTTTTGATTGATAGCACTTAGATAACTTCACTTGTTCTACACATTATAGTAGAACGAAGTCGGAGATGTAAAGGTCGCATCGACTCATCTGGCTGTTAACTAACAGGAACGATCACGCCGGAGAATCGTGCAGAAATAAAAAAATGCATTTTGATGTACAGCAGACGTGCAAATTAAGACACCTGAAGCAAATTAGACGTTCAGCCGCAATAAAACAAACTCTCTGAGCTTGCAAATTCAATTCCAGGGCATCAGTTTCTAGTAACAAATAAGCCTTTCGCATCCTGACTCTGCGTTAGCATATAATGATATTTATGTCTACACGCTGGGCTAGAGTTTCTATGCTACATCAATCTGAGAGATAAAATAATTTAAAACTAACAACATTTGAGAGTAAGGGTCTTCTGCAATGCAATACATCAGTGGCCACTAAACAGATAGACCAGGCATATATTAAAGAAAATCCAGTGCTATGAAAGAATATCTTTATTAGATTATGTCTAATGTAGGGAAGTAATGCTGTTTAGCTGGTGCTGCTTCCATGGATTGTGCCAAGCATAGAAAAGTATATAATTGGCAAACTTGTGAAAGAGAAACCTCTGTATATAAAATGATTTTTGTCTAGTTAAAGGGTGACTCCTACTGTACAATGCATGCCAATGAAGTGGTGCATTTATACAGTCTTCTTGCCTGGTGTTTTACAAAAGTAATAATTAATGGCAAATGTTTAAACAGCAAAGCCAAATTTGTACATTTTAATTTTGTCACCTCCAGCAAAATACAATATTTTATTCTTCTTCAGCTCAATTAGGACTGACATCATGCCAATTTTCCGCCAGCTCAAGGTCATGTCCCTGTCGGAGGCTACCTTGTTCCGATCCAGTGCTGGGCTTTTACAGTATTACAGTATGATGAATTGCACATCTTTCATCTTTCCACATCTTTTCTTGACATTCCTGTGCCAGGAGGCTGATTGATAATTCTCCTAGAACTGTCCTACCCTCACCATTTTTGGGGGGAAACTCAGGCCATATCCTTCATCGCTAGGATCCTACTCCTACTGCAGCACATTTAAAGGAATCCTACAAAAGCATTTCCTATATTACTGTCTAGTCCTAACTTTGTTACATACTTCTTGTTTTCAGCTCTTCACCAAGAGTTCACCAAGTACTCAAATGGCTGGACAATGCTTTTATCGTTCATAAGAAAATATCGCAATTGCGTTCCGAAAGTCACAATATTTTCATGCTGAAAAGTTCATTATGCCACGAAAACCTTTCTGGCTTTGGTGCCTTCCATGTCTGGCTTTCAAAGCCTTCTATAGGACTCAATGTTACTCGACAGATCAAACCTGGCGAAAAGATAGTCCTGAGGAAAGTGTAACCAAAGCGTTAACGAATTCCAAAATGTTAGTATTCTTTGCACAATGTATTATTTTTTTTCGTGGAAATGTAACTAAAACCATGAAAAACTTTTTAATGAATTTTCGCATACATTCAGAAATGTTCTATAAGTTAGAAAAAAGTTAGAAAAAATACGAAATTATCTCAAAATTGTTTTTTTGTGTAGGCAGAAGAGGCACGTGCCTTGGTGCTTGGACCCTAGTTACATGCTTCGTCTGCCCCTGTACTATTTGTTTGTTCGGGGGCTCACAGTCCTTCCCACTACAGATAAAAAACTGATTTATATTTCAATTAGCGCTCACGCTCACCCAATTAAATATTAGGCTCGGGTGCTTATGCCCCAAACCTTTCGCTTATCACTTTTTCTCTCCTCGTTCTGGGGAGTATATGCTGATATGTGAATTCAAAATGCAGGATGTTCACTCACCACTTCCTTTTGGTGGCCATGCCCCAGACCCGCAGCATTGGGAGATTCAACTTCAATAGCCAGCACAAAACAGCATGCACTCGTCTGACTCCAGGACAGAGGATAAAATATCAAAAAAGCTTTATTAAAGCTAAAAACCTAACATGTTTCGTGTGACTGCACACGTATTCATAGGTACATCCTAATCCCATGTACCTACAGTATGAATATGTGTGCTTTTAATAAAGCTTTTTTGATATTTTATCCTCTGTCCTGGAGTCCAACAAGTGCATGCTGTTTTGTGCTGACATGCTTCTTCTGCTTCTAAGTCTGGCACTGCTCTTGTGGATCCAAAGGGGACAGGGGAAGCTGCAACGGAAGAGAGGCAGAAAGTGGCAAACAGTGAACATGGTGAGGGAAGTGGTTTGAGAGTTGCAAAGTGGCAAACGGGGGGTCAGAGATTTGAGTCGGAAGACACCAAGGGCTTGCCTTGGACACCCTTATGCATTGCCCTGGCTGAGGCAAACATTGCAAAGCTCAGTTTTACATAAAGTAGTAGTTATGGAGCATGTGGGGAGTTGTATCAAATCAAATACAATTACACGGGTGGTAGAAAATGAGATGCAAGTTGCAGCAAGCATATTATGTTCATTTTAGCACACTTGCACTCTAACTTGCTCATATACTGCCAATGGGATTTCGTTTTTTTTCCCTATCAAGCCCTGTTGCATTCCCACAGTCTAATTTAAAGCATTCCTACCAAATCATCCATTATATTGCTTTCAATGCATCTTTTATATGAAGAACGTCTAGTGAAAGCTATGAAGGATAATGTAAACTCATAATAAACAAAGAAAATGCAGCTATGGAACACAAAATTGGCAACTGTTATGAAACAAAAAATCGTCATTCAACCCTATGGCAGTGGGACATTCAATTAAAAATGTGATGATCAGTTTCCCTAAAGGGTTTTGATTGTTAAAACGGTTACCTGCTTTAAGCAATATGACATTATAATTATACAACCACCATTCAGCTTGTACCTTTCATGGTTTTATTCATCGTTCTATTTGACATTTTCTCCTTCTGCCTGCTTTGTTTTTAAGACTTCTCTGTACTTTCACCTTTAATATGATTGTCTGGAAAATCACTTTGAAAGTCCTTCTGTGACTTCATTGTATTAGTAGGAAAACTGAAGCACAGAATGGTAAATTTGAAAGTGTCAACCCACATTTTCTCTACAGGCTGGTTAAACTGATTGGCACTTGTTCACGCCTGATGTAATGGGTTTATAATGGAATACAAATTAAAAAATCACACTTCTATTTCTTAACAATAAATACATTCTAACAAAAATAAGAGGAAAGGAAAGGCAACCCTCTCAAGGTCTCTCCAGTTTAGTTCTGTAAAAACTGCTGGTGCAAATTCTAATGTTATTCCACTAATATTTACTGATTGCACACACCCAATATTATTAAAGTGACAGGTGTTGCACATGGTATTATTATTGTATATATTATACATGGTATATGTCAAAGCTAATAAATGAGTTGTAAACTAATAGTGGCTTGTGCTAAAGTGAATCACAGACACAAAATTACATAGTAATAATTTTCATTTTATTGTGTGTACCGCTAAAATCAAATCTTGTTAGGAGTAAGTAGGGAAATATATTAAGAGAGAATCATAAAGTGTACCTTAGGATTTAACTTAATACATGTAAATGTATGGAAAAGGAAAGAAACATAAGGACGGAGATATCCCAGAAACATAACTACTATCTTAATTTATTACTAATGAATCCCTTGGGATACCACCTAGTTGGACAAGTTAGGATACCCAGGGCTGTGGTCTCAATGGTAAGAGGCTATTTAGCACACACCCTGGGTACCTTAGCCATAAAAATAGATTTTTGGAAATATAAAAAGCAAAAAAACCTGTTAAAAAAGCCAAACACCCAAACAGACAGGAAACTAAGGAAACAGAGCACAGTGTAGAGAAGCAGGGCATGATGGGGGTTAGGGGGCAGCCCAGCCCTGTCCCTTTTCTTACGCTAGATTGGGGATTGGCCAATGCAAGGGTCCTAGGAAAAGGTCATGCAAAGGGACATGGTCCTTCTTGGCAGTTGGCCACCCTCCCTCCCTATGACGTGGAGGGCTGTGTTGGCAAAGGGTACTTTTACTCTGAGCTCCAGGGGTAGTTGTTATGGAACACTAGTAACTCAGTAGGTCTGGGGTCCTGATAGATAGGTAGTCAGCCTGGCTTTAGGGCTTGGAGAAAGGAGGCAGGTCCTAGGCATTACATAGGAATTAGGTTCAGTTCCATTGGAAGCGAGTAAGAGTTGGTGGTTAATGTAAATGTTTGTAACATAGTAAGGTTGAAAAAGACACTTGTCCGTTAAGTTCAACCTTAATGCCTATATGTATAACCTGCCTAACTGCTAGCTGATTCAGAAAAAGGCAAAAACCCCATCTGAAGCCTTTTTAATTTGCTGCAGAGGGGGGAAAAATTACTTCATGACTCCAACTTGGCAGTCAGGCCAGTTCCCAGTGGCCTGAAAGCAGGTGCTTATTTTTGAATTCCTGACTTGGAGACAAGTTTTGTTTGTATAAAAAACACGTGTATAGCCCTTATTTGGTGCCCCCAGGAACATTTTTTTTTAGTTTTGGTCCCCAACTCTTTTTATAATTGAATGTGGCTCATGGTTGTGGTCCCCTGTGTTAACTGATGTTAAATATTATAGTTAATAAATAATAACCACAGCCTTCTCTCTCCAACTAAAGTGTCAGGTTGCTGGGCAAAACACAGGAGGGTGAGGGGTTTCAGTCTCAATGCTGCGCCTGTCACATACTATGACCCCAAATTTTAACCTCAGCTTCTGGCTGAGGCTCAATCATATTAAAAAGAAATGAAAAAGTTTTAGAAAATGCTCAGCATTCTTGTTTTTTTAAGTTATCCAGCAACTTTCAGTAAATCTGTGCCAAAATAAACAAATTAAAACAAATCCAGCTTTCATTTTATTTTTAAGACAAAAACATCTCAGTGTGCCATTCCTATAATACTGAAACTTACTGCCTTGTTCACAAGAATAAAACTCAGGGGTGCTGCAGGATTTCTATCATGGAACCATCTGCAAATCCTGGTTATAATATTCCTCTCTTGAGAATTTACAGTACTTTCCAATTTCGCTTGAGGGGCCTGCAGTGGATATCGGAATGCTGAGGCAATGCAGGGATTATTTAAGCCCTATTAAAATTTCATGGTAATATTGTCATTATTCAGAACCTTACAGATGACAAGCTGTACAGTTTTCTGCTGCCCTATGATTTTAAAGATTTATACTTGGTGAGGTAACAGGTTGTAGGATAGTTGTACTGTGTGTACATATAAAGGAAATGTACAGCAATTACATGTTTATAGCAGGGCTGAATCTCCCTGGAATCCAACTCCAAATCTTGGCCAGGCAGCCATGGGCTAGAATTAAGCAGTATCTGGAGAGTTCCTGGCTGGCAGCCGAGTAGCACAGTGCACTTTCTTTAGCCACTTGTCTTCTTCCTGAAGATACTTTCCATTAGGTTTTATACTTATCTGACAGAGTAGGAAAAGTCTTTCTACTTAGAGAGACCTTGCTAGAGAAGCTGCTAAAATGAAAAAGCATTTAAAATTGTCATATCTGTTTCCATAGTAGCAAAACACATTCCATTCAACCTCGGTATTCTGCATCTTTCCTGCTAGTGTTCTCATTGCCATTCTTTCAACTCATAGAAATCATCACTTTACCCCGGGGCTTCGCACTTCTGTATTCACTCATTCTTTAACTGGAAAGGAGCTCTGCTTAGCAATTATGCCAAAGTGAGAATTTAACTGTGAATGTTGTGCTATGATACTAAATGTGCACGCAGCAATGCAAATCATACAATATAAGTATTATATAAGTATATATGCAGACGAGATGACCAATATTTTAGCTGACATATGGCTAGCCTCCTATAAGTAAATAAAGAAATGCACAGCCAATACACTATGGTGGACACCTGCTCTTTTAGGAGATAGTTGGTGAGGCCAGGTTATATATTGTTGGCAAAGCCTCCACATTAGATTGTTACCAGGGTTGGACTGGGGCAACTTCAAGGGACCTCTTTACGAATTCAAGGGCTCTCCTTCTGACTTCCGCCCTTTCCCCCTTGTGTTGCTTACCAGGTACCTTTTACTCCCTTTCTCATTAAAGGGGTGGTTTAACTTTAGTATGTTATAGAATGGTCTATTCTTAGCAACATTTGAAGTGGTTTTTCATTTTTTTTTAAATTATTTGCCTCCTTCTTCTGATTCTTTACAGCTTTCAAATGGGGTCACCGACCCCAACAGCCAAAATACTATTGCTCTGTAAGGTCTTTCAAAACCATTGCCTGGTTGGATGGTTACATTTGACAATAGCAAACAGATAGCCCCCAGAATTCTAAACTGAAAAGCTGCTTAATAATTAAAAAAAACCTGCAAATTATGAAAATAAAGACCCATTGTAAAGTGTCTCAGAACAGCATTCTCTGCACTATACTAAAAGTTAATTTAAAGGTGAACTACACCATTAACTTTGCAGCTGTGATTGGTGGAAATGGGACAGTCCTGGTGGGGGAACGGGCCTGGGTCAGTGGATCCCATGACGATAGATGGACCCCATGTCTCGCCAGCCCCATCTGACCATGATTGTTATTGTACGGTTATATGCAGAATATTATTATTATTTATATAGTATTGTCATCTCTCACCACTGTACAGAGTAACGGAACACAAACACAACACATAAGAGTCTTCATATACAAAAAGAAATGTAAATGTTGAATGTTCATGATTACAATTGTATATTGTAAGGAGACAACTGGGTGGGAGCCCTGATATAGAGATCTTACAATCTAAAAGTAAGTGGAAGTGAGACATAAGGTGGGGCTATGCAGTGTGGTTGTAGAGGTCCCATTGATCATGACAGAAATGGTAAGTGCATAGTGAAAAATGAAAAAGCAGTAGTTAGTGTGTGTGAGAGAGAAAAATAAGGGGGTTAGGAAGAAGTTTGGGTTGCTGTGGGCTTAGGTTATTGGGTTGTTGGGTTCTGGGAGTGCCTAAAGGGACAGAGGAGAGACTATCATGGGTGCAGTATATAAAATGTCCTTCTTGATGGTGATATGATGAATTAATGAGTGTTCTAGGGAGTTCTAGGGGTGCATTAAAGAGGTGATGTATGGTGGTGCAACAGTATGGAGTGCTGTGTGAGTGGGTATAGGAATCTTTAATTCTGTGTATTACAATGCAAGGACTGGTAAAGAGGGGCAGCACTTGTGGAGCAGAAAGAGAGGTGTATGAGAACTACGCTCATACTTTGTGGAATGGTTTACTAAAATACTGGCATTGCACTGATAATTCCTTAATTGCTATTGTCTTTTTTAAAACATGCATTATTTTTAGTTCACCAGATTGTGATGTAAAAAAGCATCAAATGAAATAGTTTGTTGGTAATCATACAGATTTATGTACCCAAAATGTGAAATTGTTTGGAGAATAATGGCTCTTTGTGCAAACATGTGCATTTTTATTTTTTCATTAAAAAAGGACCATACAAATAATGGTAGCCACTGGAAATTGGAAAGAGAGACAATAAAAAAGAACAGCTTTTCTCTGCTTTCAAGGAGGCAGCTTGCAAATCTGCCAAGGCCAGAGATAATATATTCCAGTAACTACTATAAAGCCTATTGAAAGTACCACAACACTTCATTTCATTGTTGCATGCCTGTAACGCTTTCAAGCACAGAATGGAAACAATGGGAAATGTAATGTTTACCTACAAATGCAACCCTGTTTGTAATGTCACTTGTGACGTTGCTAATTGGTAATGACTGTAATAAGGTATGTTAGGGCTGCTGAGACAGAAAGGTAAGGAAATATTGGCTAATGGAACTCCAAAATAACTGTTATCCACATAGGGTTTTAAAGTACAGGTATAGGATCAATTATCTGAGGGTTTCACGAGAAGAGATCTTTTTTAATTTGGATCTCTATACTTTTTCTGCTAGAACACATTTTAACCTTAAATAAACACAATAAGACTGTTTTGCCACCAATATAGATTCATGCAGATTAGTTACCCTCAAGTACAAGTGTAAGAGGTATAAGGTTAATAGGCACCCCCAATAAAATTTGTACTTTTAAACTTTTATACTTTTAATTATACTTTTAATCTGTACTTTTAAACTTTTAAAGTTCAGCACTTACTTACATTTTCATACCTCCCAACTGTTCCGATTTTCGTGGGACAGTCCCTCTTTTGACAGCTCAACCTGCAGTCCCAGATTCTTACTGAAAATGAATGTATGAAATATGCTCGGGTGCAGGCACATGTAGCCGAAATACTCATAAAAACACGAGAGAATGCAAAGTCTCTGCGTTTTTATGCAGATATCGGCTACATGTGCCTGCACCCAAACGTATTTCAATTTTTGCAGACTGCAAAAAGAGGATCCCAACGTGTAGAAGATGGAGCCTGTGGTCTCCACTGCGTATCTCTGTATGTATGTGACAGATATACAACTGGGAAGCAAATTAAGGGGGCTGGGGTTAGACAGGGGTTTAGTTCTCCTTTAAACCACAGTCAGGCTGATCCACTTCTTTGGGTCTACATATGCTGATTGGAAAACCCTGCATTTCGTTAGTGATGAGTCCCAATAAGTGATCCAGTCTGCAATTGGGAATCCAATCAGCATGCTGCTCGCACTATGCTGTAAAACCCAGTGAGTGAGGCTCAGTCTCAAGGGTAGTCCATAGAAATGGAAATTTTACGAGTGACTCCTTGGTTTCCTTCCCATATTTCCTGATGAACAATAGCAGCACTGCTATAAAAAAAATATGTCACCAATACATATTTGGTACTGTTGTGCAGGTCTGGAATCCATAATCTGGAAACCTGTTATCCAGTTAACTCCCAAATATGCGATTGTAGACTTCAGTGATTCAAATTACAGAAACCCCAGGTCCCAGAAATCTTTAAAAAAAATTACATTTACTGTCACATTTTTTTCCTATGTAAAAAAAAACTCAATACATTTTTAGGAATGTACATTTGTCTTTACGTGTTTCACTCTGGTTGCTGGTTATATCTCCATACTAAACATTGTGCATATTAAAGGCAAACTAAGGTAACCAGCTAAAGTAACTTACATCTATGCTGGTGGTGAAATAATCCGAAAGTGTCCCCTAGTGTTTAAATATTACAATACCTCATTTTTGGTGCCCTTTCCTGCGCTGAAATAGACAAATGTTGCCAAATGCTTTGGTTTATATAGGTTTATTGTGAAGCTATATTGATAATGTTCAACTTGTACTGCTTGTCACACTTATAGCTGATCTGATATTATGACAATATAGGATTTTTTTCTCTCTCTCTGTCTAAACCTTAAGCCTGTATTTGACTTGAATTTATAGATAAAAGTGCTATAAAAAAATAAAAACGCTTATGTATCACTAACACATCTCAGTGTTTTGTGAGGTCCATTCTTGGTTGTAACCAATATTATGTCACTGTACGATCTCCATGATACTTATCATTAACCTGCCAGACACATTAAACCTAGGATTTCCACCTTTGTTTGGATGAAGGTCCAAAGCAGGGGACCCAGTGGATCATGGGTGGGATGATGGCACCTAAGGGATGGGCTTTTGATTTCAGGGGGCAGGTTATGACATGGCAGCCCATGATTGACTTGCTGGTGTTTCAATCAAACTGCGGATTTGAACCTGACAGCCCATGCAAAAGCCAGACTAGCGGCAACCCTAATAAAACCTGCTGCATTTAACAAGGTGTTGAGTAAAAATAAATACTGAAAAGTTATTTGCACTCACAGGATTTTTTAAAAAAAAAAATAACAGTAAACTTTTATTGTTTGATTAAGGTTTTGTTACATAGACCTTTCTCTTGAGAGAAAAGACTGAACTGAGACTGAAACATTGAAACAATAAAGTTCACCGATGTGATACCTGCCTACAAAGCAGCAGTAACAGTACAGTGATTGAGCCACATTGTTGTTAACAGAAATGCATAAGGGTTTAAGCTAAACTGTACATGTCCCTGATGCAGGCAAACTGGAAATTGTGAAAATATTTCATGTTAATTGTAAAAGGTTACACAGTTTGCTGACTGAATTGCTGTTATACATAATTGCCTCGTTTATCCTTGTGTATTTATTTCATAAAAACGGCTCACACCGCTCAAGGAAGGGAAAGGTTAATGGGTATTATAGGAGCTCCTTTGCAGGGGATAAGTCAGTGTATAGGAATAGCAAGCAGGCTGGCTGAGAAACTGCATTTCCATCACACCACTTGCAAATGTCATGAAATAATTGCACATGGGGGTGTACATTGCACATACCGTATAGCCCCCAGCCCTGTGAGTGGCTCAGTGCATCTACTATGAATTGTAAAACTCAATGCTACACCTTTTGTGGGTTGCTGTAAAGTGTATGACATTTAACAGAGTTTATAAAAATGCTGTATGGAAATGATTGGCGGATGTCACCCCAGGCAGATTCTCCAATGATGGAGAAACTCTTGATACTGCTTGTACATCCTTTCCATAGTCAACCTATTAAAACACCCATGGAATTTTTAGAGCATCTTTTGTTCTACACCTTATACTGGACTAAAATCCCAGAGAAAGGTGCAGAACACAGTACTGTGTGACCTGTACCTCCCATAGGCAGGTGTTAAGCCCAGGACTGTTTGCATCCTGTGCCCAATGGCACTCCCCAGCCCCAGGGGTATGCCCACGTTTAGCCAACCTCACACTCCAAATAACGAGGCATGGTCCAGTGTACAATAAACATGAGAATAATAAATGCGGCCTTGGATGTTCTATTAATGTATACATAGAAACATACATCATACATCTATAGTTTTGCAAGTATATTCCTGAAATGAAGAAACAAAAGGTTTCAGAAGATTAAATGCTAAAGAAAAAAAGTCTTGTGACAGATCCTCCCTCCCACAGGTTCTGCCTCTCTGCGTGCAAGAAGACAAGCAGGAACAACAATGCTAACGAGAGGTAGGAATGATTTTCTCTTAGGTCTTGCTACATTATCCCAGCAAGCAGCTGTAAACAAAGAGTGCGTGCAAACACGCTGCTCGCATTGTTCCATGGGCGCCTATTGCTGATCCGAAATGTATTGGGAAAACACAATTACAATATTGACAAGCAGTGTGAATGCAGAAGCAAGCATCCCAAATGCCTACTGAACAACTAAAGAGATTTTTTTTAAAAAAAGGAAATGAATACATTAGCATTCTGAGTCTGTAATCATCTCCATTTGGAGGATTAAAGCCTTTTTTTTAGATTAACGGCAAAATAAAGAAAGAAATGGATTTCTTTTGAAAGAAAAAAAAAAAAGAGAGTATACGAATTCTTTGTGAGCGGGCAATGACTTGCAGATAAAGTGAAGTGTTTACTGAATTTCCATATGAATACTTTGTTTAGTGTCAATATCTCGTCAGTTTATTAAAAAATGATGGATAAAAAAAGAATTTTCACAGCTTGAAATAAATCCTCGGTTAACATGCACCACTTAAAGGGATCTTTGTCATTAAAATAAAATGAGTTTACTGGGGAGGAAATGCAGAGTGCAGGATAGAGTAAGTTGAGAAAAACTTATTTTGTATATAGTTTATTTTCCAAAGGCTTTTATTAAGGAATTGCTGTTTCAGTGGTGCCCACAATTTCCCATCAAAACCACTTTAATTAAAGGTACTTGCGTCAAAATATGCTCCTTGCATTTTCCTATATTTGTACTGGTTGCCACTGTGTTCTCACTCCAAACTGTGCGCAGCTGTGCCTACTGACACAGAAGGACCCTGGAGCTACCACCCACCTCTGGACCAGGGTTCCCGTCACTCTCAGCATCAATAGGTTCAATACACTTCTTCCCTAGGACTGAGACTACTTTTGTCCATTTCTCAGGTTCTTCATCGGGACATTTGGCCAGTGGCCAGTGGCCAGTGGACTGGGGGGGGGGGTGAATTTTGGTTGTGAGTTGTAATTATTGGCTGGCATGTGGGTCTGAGTTATGTTAATTCTTTCTTGTGAAGTTTTTAATAAAAACACATAAAAACCCTAAGAATTGGTTACAAATGTCATTTGCATGCTAAACACTTGCAGTATGTTATATAATGCCATATTCTCTTCTGCCTCTTTCCAGCATTAAGCGGGGGTCACTGACCCCGGCAGCCAAAAACTGCTCTGTAAGGCAACAATTTTATTGTTATTGTTACTTTTTATTATTCTTTCTATTCAGACCCTCCTCTATTCATATTCCCTTCTCTCATTCACACCACTACCTGTTTGCTAGGATAAAGAAGACCCTAGCAACCAGATAGCTGCTGAACTAGCAAACTGGAGAGCTGCTAAACAAAAAGATATATAACTGAAAAACCACAAAAAATAAAAGATGAAGACCAGTTGCAAATTGCCTCAGAATATCAATTTTCACCTGATAGCAAAAGATAATTTAAAGGTGAACTATCCCTTTTGCATATGAAACTTATGGCTTATAGATATACTGAAAATTCTGATGTGCTTGCCAAGGTTTCCAGTGTTATTCAGGAGACCATCATTTGCCATAAAGGAAATGAGCTATCAGACTGGAAAAATATGGATTATTATATGCACCACAGATCCATTATTATCCCCCATATGGAATATGAAAGATAGGTATAAAGAATAAGGGAATGTAATATACAAACCACACGCCACTCACATTTAGAGCAGGATTTTTTTAAATTAAGGCCTGAGGGTCACATTGTGCCTGAAAGCTGGGTCAATCCAGTACAGCAGGCTAATATAATGAAAAGATAAAATGTGGTTCACAGCAATATATATATATATATATACTGTATGTATATATATATATCAATAATCCTCACCTGAATCTTAGCAACGCAGCAAGTATTTATTGCAAAAGAAGTTACAGATAAGCTAACCCTTTTTTTGGATGTGTTTTTTAAGGCTAAAATGCTGTTGCCTGCCATAGTGTGATGTACAAAGGAAAGCTCTTGTCATGATACTTTGCCCTAAGCTTATGGAAGAATCTCAGCATTGTACCCATATTACTAGAAATACCATTTAATGGTGGCCACATGAATGGGCCTTACTTTATCTGTTTGTACTTGCACTTGTACACCCCTAAACTTGTATACCCCTAAACTGAGAGCCGGTGCTTTTCTTTTTTTATTGACAGTAGCCAAAATCGGCTTGCAGTCAGTCACACAAGAGCCAGCTACTTGTTGTGGCTACTAAAATAGACAATGCTGATCATTTACTGATAATTGTCTCTATGTGTGTTTTAGCAACAATTCTCATTGTTGTCTATGGCAGGGCATTTTCTAAAGTTTAGTAGCCATGAAAAAGTACACAAATTATATACGCTCTGGGAGCGTAAGTTTATGTTGAATTTCCCGCTGCAAAAAATCAAATTAATGAAATATAACTAATATATTGAACCAATATATAAAAACGAACAGCCGACCAAATTAGCTATAATAAGCACAGTCTGGCCGCTGAAACCAATTTAGTAAATAGAATGTTAAATAAGTACCAAACAGTTAGTTCGACTCGGGTGTAGAGACCCCGAGTCAGTCGCTTAGGGTCTGGATATGATCAGCCAGTAACTCAGAGGCAAAGAAATCAACAAATGCTCACCAAAATTCCGTGGTGGTCCGGGTGCTTGCAGCCCCGAACCCGCAGCTGTAGGGAGATTTCTTCAAATTTTTGAAAAGGACGACAAGCATTCCGGACTCTGAGGGATCTTGTAAAAACTCAAACTTTATTCCATCATGTTTAAAAACAAAGGCCTGATGCGTTTCGTGCGTTCGGGGCACTTAATCATAATGATTAAGTGCCCCGAACGCACGAAACGCGTCAGGCCTTTGTTTTTAAACATGATGGAATAAAGTTTGAGTTTTTACAAGATCCCTCAGAGTCCGGAATGCTTGTTGCCATGAAAAAGTAGCTGCTACTTGTAGCTCTGTGTGTCTTCACCCTAAGGAGATACAGAAATGGTCCAGTTTATTTGCAGTTTGGATTACAAAGAAAAAACCCTTTAAGCCTCAATTCCAATCACAATTTCAAGTGCCAAGTGCAAAATTAAGCGTTTAGTGACAGTATTCCAAATGCAAGTGTGCCCATGAATGCTCCTGCACCAATGTGCTTGCCCATCCTGATATATCAAATGATGTACAAGTGCATGCACTGATGCAAAATAAACTTGGATTTACTACCAGCTTGGTTGTGATAGTAGTTCCAATGGTGAGTTGCTATTTATAATGCTGTGTGCACTGGATACTGGGAAATGACCCCCCTATTTTTCACAACTGATTCATGAAATGCAAATTAGCTGACATATTCAGCGTGGTAACTACGGGGCGCTGGGCCACCAAGCAAAAAATCTTCTAAGTGGCCTGGTGCTCACTACAATCCAGACAACCGTCTATTCCCTGCCCACCCGCTGGCATCCCCCATTCCCCTGCTGCAGGCTCTTAGTAAGGAGAGTGGCTGGCGAGGGGGATTCCCTAGAGATATACTGTAGAGGAAACAATCACTGCAGTTTTAGTATTACAGAGAAAAAGGAGAAATCATTTTTAAAACTTACATTATTTCATTAAAATGAAGTCTATGGAAAATAGCCTTCCCGTAATTCAGAGCCTTCGGGATAAATGGTTTCCAGATTACAGATCTCATACCTGTACTAGAAAATAATAGACTTTGTATAATGAAGGAAATGTTCTATGGTTTTAAAGTTATTTGTAAATGTAATTGACATTGAATATTTGCTACACTGTTGGTTCTGACTACTAGAACAATGTAGCTGAAGGCAAAAAAAAAACTATCTGGTAGAGAAAAGAAAGAGACACACTGATAATGCTTTCACTGCAATCATTTCATCAACTCACTGACATTTTGTAATGAATTGGAAAGTTAGAATGATATATTTTTCAATAATGTTAATTCTTAATACAGAGTGTGAGTGATTGTAGAAATGATTTCCTTTCTCTCTCCGTACCCAAAGGGATGTTACTCAGTTTTGCCAAAACACCATAAGAAACATGTTTCTGTCTCACTAGGTCTGTAAGTTACCCTCCCATCTAGATTGTAAGCTCTACGGGGCAGGGACCTCCATCCTCTTGTGTCTTTGACTCTTACCTTATTGCAACTGTATCTTGTATTTGTGTTTATTGTAATACTTTGTATTTATTGTAATACTTTGTATTTATCTATTATTATCTTAATACCCCTGTTTGTAAAAATGTATTCTACTGTACAGCGCTGTGTACATAAGTAGCACTTATATAAATAAAGATATACATACATACATACTAGGTGGTCAACTCCTACAAGAGTCTCACCTATGTTAACACCTGATTGAAGATTTTTACCATGCACCCATTTCTGTAATTGCTTCCTCCGTGATATTAGCTAACTAGTTTATTTACCTGCAACATTAAGGAAAAAAGGAATATGATGGACATCAAAGGCTTTTCCTGCTTTCTCTGTGCATCATAATTCACTGGTGACAACGCAGATCAAAGATAAACTATGCACAGAAGTGACAAGGACGATCTTCATTACCAAATACTCATTCACTGATTTGGGATATCCAAAGGGGTCCAGGCACAGAAACATACAAAAGAGAGGATTGATCAATGCACATTTTATCGATAATTTAGTCCCCTGATTTATTAATAATTATAATTATTACAATAGTATAATAATATAATATAATAAAAAAGTCATAATACAAGGTCCAAGCCATTATACCGAAGTAAATCTCATAAGGTGCTCCTAACTTGGTGGTCAACTCCTACAAGAATCTCACGTTAACCCCTGATCAACCATTTCTGTAATAATTTCCTCCGTGATATTAGATAACTAGTTTATTTACCTGCAACATTAGGGAAAAAAAGAAATATCCTATCATAAACTGACTTTAACAGGGGCATTATCAATTAATATATCTTCTCCTTTAAAGTAAAATACACCGTCTAATGCAACATTCAACTCACTTCTATGCTTCATAACTGGATTCTTTAAACTTTAACACCCTTCAAGCCTTGTACCAAATCATTGCTAACATGACTACACACGCTATTTCTAGTTATAACTAAACTGTACATCCATGTTGGACATCAAAGTCTTTTCCTGCTTTCTCAGTTTGCGCAGAATGCATCATAATTCACTGGTGACAACGCAGAGCAAAGATAAACTATGCAGAGAACTGACAGGAGGATCTTCATTACCAAATACTCATTAAAACTGAAAACATTCTGTTGATTTCAGCACGCCTGAATTATCTAAGGTAGTTGAAAGGGATAAATATTTGATGATCAGGCTTATTAAATTTCCCCTGTATAATAGCTGCAGAGATTTTAAATGCAGTCCAGGGAATGGGTCCCTTTGCTAATAGATTTTACATAGCCAGTCGGAGGTTTCCTGCTGAGCTGCGCCACACGGTTACCAAATCACCTTGTTTTTTGTTTTAGCTTGGTGGTGGCACTATAACTATAGCAAGAAATGTTTCTGCTTTTGTATCATGTTGTGCTACAGATCTCAGCACAATGCGGCCTGATGCTGTATAATTATTAGGCTGGAAAAACTGAAAAAAGAAAAGCATGGTTACAAAGCAATAAAAATCATACAAATGTGGGGGATGCAGAAACAAAAGACGAAAGTAATTCATCTTTTATGCTCTTGTATTCCAAGCATTTATATGTGAAATGAAGGCGAAATAAGTCTCCTTTGCTAGGATTATAAAAAGGGAGAATGTATAAAGCAGCAATTCATTGCTTTCTCTGTTGGAATGAAAGTCGTGTTTGAATCTGTTTTGCTATCTTCAGACTTAAATGATAAAGCAACCTAATGACAGAAGCAATATTAAAAGGGCAGACAGTTAGTGAGGATTTTTTCCTTAATGATCTAAATCTATGGTTGCAAAAACAAAAACAAGAATAACATGTCAACGAAATTCTTTCTCTACTCTAGTTTAGAAAATACACCCAAAGTAAGTTTGCTAACAGATGCTATTACATTAAAGTTATTGCATATGTATAAGCCAAAACCTGGCAAGTATGTTACAAACTGCTTTTTTGGTGAACTCTGTCCTTGATTTGGTCACCCAGGTACTGGAACAAGTGAGACGGTGCTTATTAGACCACCCCTTTCAAATACTATTACCGTATTTCATTCTGTAAGGAAGGGTTCATCCCTGAAACAATAGCTCAATAAAATCAAGCACATTGTAGGCTTTATTGAGTGCCACTGGGATGTTATACTTTTGACTTTGAACTCTACATTAGGAGTCAGAGTTTCAATTAGAACACTACATAATTGGGGGGTGGGTTTCCATTAGTGTGATTAAAAGCATAGATATATGGTTTTAAGAGGACCATGCTAGATTAATTTCATCATTGACCCTGCAATCAGGATGTCATTTTGTCATACATAAATAAACACAATTGGTTATGGCAGCAGTTTAAAGCTAAAGAAAAGGCAAGCACTATAGAAGTGCCCTTGATATGGCCAATTTTACTACAAATATACAAAATGGGAGATTGATGCATGTTCCATGGTATAAAATAGTTAGGACCACCATATAGGGTTTACCTTGACGTGGTATGGTGGCTTGACAATTTGAGGATCATAACTGTGTAACTTAAAATGCAGTTTTTTTTAAATGCCCCTACTCTTTTGCAATTATTTGGCCAGATAAGTCACACTTCCATTGTACTTTACTTATATATACTTTGTGACAGATTTATGGTTGCTCAAGCCTTTTGGGGGTTTTGAAGGAAAAAACCTTGTTAGATAAGAAAAGTCTTGAAGTACTCCCAAGACCCCATTTGTGTAGCTTATTCAGAAGAAAGAATAGTCATTTTTTATGTGGTTATAGCATTCCCCACACCCCTCCCTTTAATGATGGTCTTATGATGTTAGCAATGGGTGTTGGTTTTGGGGATCAAAGCTGAAGCTGGGGAAGATCAGCCTGTTAAACCAATGCTTTGGTCAGAGGACACTTTTCCCTAGAAATGCAACCATACAGGGAGGTGCCAGCCTGTGAAAAGGAGAGTAGTTTGGATATACGATATGGAGATTTACTTTGGCATAGTGCAATGGCTTGAATTTTTTATTATTATATAATATATATTTATTATTATACTATAATAATTATAATTATACTTCTTAATACAAAAATGTAGTTCAAGATTAAGGTGAAACTGAATTTTTCCCCACTATTTGTTAGCACTTTACAGTCTGATTGAAACATACTCCAACAGTGCAAACATCTGATCCAAAAATGGACAGCACTCCACTTCTTTAGTAACAGATTACAATGCTTTGAATTAGCATGTGGACACAATTCCAGTACACACATTTTCTACTAGAGTCTGTACCTGTCAATAAAGGCATTTTATAGAAAGTGACTATTGAGAGACCTGCAACTCAATAACACTAATCCATTTGTATTGCTGGCTACTTCATGATCTGATTCAAATAAAAGTCCTTTATATGTATATAAGTCTACATAAATGTGAAAAAAACATAATTACTTTTTCTGCTGTCTGATTCTTTCACCTTGAGCAATACAGTTCTCAGAGTCAGTACAACAACATTCTTTGCCCTACCTTTACTCTGGTCCTCATTAACGCATGTGTCAGTCCCAGTCCCTGTATTTTTCAGCTAAACTGCATATGGGGTGGTATGTGAAACCCAAGGCTGGTGAACTAGTTATTTCACAGATCCCTAATTCATTGATACCACTAGTGTAGTGTACACTAGCTGTATGTTTATGTTCCAGTATCCTCTTTGATTTTTATGATTCACTGTGTTCATTCAACCTTTACCAGATGTTTCTCTTTTTCTTTTATTTTTTTTTACAAACCAGTAAATCAAAAATTGGAAAGAATAGCTGGTTACAAAAAGAAAAGCAGGATTTGCTAACACAACAGTAGAGTGGATAAATATTTGATATGAAACATGATTGATCTCAGCTAAACCTGTATAAAGTGTGTTGGAGTCTCGAGTGGAAGATTTGTGGATGCCAGTTAAAAGCACTGAACAATAACCAAGATTATTTTCCACTATCCAGGAAGCCGCCTAAAGGCCTAATGGAGCTGAAATGTGAAATGTGACTCTTACTTATATCATTCCTTTGCTTTGTGGTTTGTTATTTTCTTTTGTTTTGTTTTACATTGCCTGCGGTTATGATAAATCTGTTTCATGAAGTGGATATTTGTGTTATCTCTGCTCAGGGACAAGAACAATTAGACACCAGGCAATGTTGCACCTGTTCTGCTGCTTGTAATAAATGTGCCTGATTAATTTAATTGTAATAAAGTCATGAACCTAGCTTTCAGTATCTGATGCCATGAAGTCTACATTCCAAATACTGTACATGGAAACTGGAATGTATGTAATCCCATCATTATTCATTGTTTAAAACAAAATAAACATGGTGAAGGACATTATGAAGGTTCCATTACCATGAACAAAAAGTAAAGACAATCCATGCGGCTTCTTTGTTTTTTTCCATTTTTTTTTCTTACAGGGCATGCTGCCCTGTAGTTCAAAAGGGCATGGTGCAATGATAAATTGCAACTTTGGATTGAGACTTATCTCTCCAAGAGAGGCAGTAGTAATTTCTGCAAAGGGTTTTTGTGGAGCAATTCTAGCAAGTCAGAATTTGATAAGTTGGGTAATTTTTACACCATTATCGCAAATCAGAAATCCAAAGCCATAGTGTCAGGAAACAAATCTTTTTTATAATGTAGCCTTTATTTTGCCACTTTTTCTATTAAGAAGTGTTGAACCCCTCCCTCTTAAACTTGAACTGTAACCTAATAGTCTATGATTAAGCCCATGATTATGGAGAGAATTAACTAAAATGTGTTGTACAGGTATAGGACCCATTATCCAGAATGCTCGGGACCAAGGGTATTCCGGATAAGGGGTCTTTCCATAATTTGGATCTCCATACCTTAAGTCTACTAAAAAATTAATAAAACATTAATTAAACCCAATAGGATTGTTTTGCATCCAATAAGGATTATTTATATCTTAGTTGGGATCAATTACAAGGTTCTGTTTTATTTCTACATAAAAAAAGGAAATCTGTTTTAAAATTCTGAATTATTTGCTTATAATGGAGTCTATGGGATACGGGCTTTCCGTAATTCGGAGCTTTCTGGATAACGGGTTTCCGGATAAGGGGTCCGATACCTGTACCATTATGCGGCTGTCTGGTGTATTTAAGATATACAAATAAGTAGGATATTTTTAATTATTCCTGTTCAAATTGCAGGTCTATGTTCAAGGAGACTTGCTATCAAGGGAGCAAGGGAACTACTTTATCTGATATGTGCAGATGATTGATCAAGACTACACACCAAGAAGTGCACATGTTAAACGCACTAAACTCTAAAACTAAAAACTTTTTTGTTGAATAAAAATGTGATAATGATATTACTTATTTGGCCATGCCTGCTGTCATTGCTGTGTGCATGTAATTGTCTGTTTACCTGAAACGCTATTTTAAGCTAAGACAGGTCAATAGGACAGGAGGGAGGGAGAAATGAACCCAAGAAGCCTGGAGATAACTGTTCCAAAGATCCCTCTTTCTGCATAATGTGATATCTTTGTAGAAGAGGAGTAGGTCATTTGGAATCTGATGTAGCTAATAAATGCATCCACATGGAAAAAGAGGTCATTACTGGAAGGCATGACAGGGGAATGATTAAGTTTAGCCAGGGCCCCCAGATCAGTGAATTAGGCTTAGGGCCGTATACAATAGTTAAGTGTAAACCTAGGTCTTTGGTAATGTGGCCAGAGGCAGCCCCAGAGAAAATGTAGCATGAGCATGCTTACCTCTGCTTGCATACTGTATCTACTTGATTTATTTCCTCAGTTTCTCAGTTTATACCTTTGTGTTCTATGATAGATAAAGCTTGCTTCTGGTTACTAGAAATAGTATTCATTTTTTGAACAAATTCCTAGCAATGGATAAGGATATTGTTGTACCAAAACACATACCAGTCACATCCTTCCAATTTGTTAAATGTCCATAGTGGTGAAGTTGTTTATTTCCAGAAGGGGACCAAAGCAGGTAAGAAAATGAAACCTATGAAAGGTGATATACTTAAATAATGCAACATACCCTGTATTGTAAACATTCTTAAGGGAGAAGGAAAGGTATAATCACTTGGGGGTGCCAAAATGTTAGGCACCCCCCAGTGATTGTAATCATTAACCTGATACCCCTTTGGGCATGCTCATTACGCCCAGCTCGGACCCAATTAAGCCCAGAAGACACACCCCACCAACGTTTGGGGTATAATTGTGGGTGGCTTGTAAAAAATATGGTCATGATTGTTGATATTTTTCTGTTCGTAGACTTCCCATATTCTCATTGCATTGCATCTAGCTCAATGGGGAAATCTGAACCTAATTTAGGAGATAAGCTTTTCTCATTGAATTAAATGTGGCCCAATATGTTCAAATTAAGAGAGAATTATTAGGATCATGTGTTCTTCTATTGGAAGGTCAGGTTTAATGTGATCATTTTGCTTTTCTTGCCATTTACAGTGTTATTAAAAGTCTTTGCCAACACAAAAATTCACGTCATCTGTACTTTTCCTATTCTAATACTTCTTTTTCCAGCTTCCACACATATAAAGAGTAACAGAACTTAGAAAATTCTGCTCTTTGTTTATCCTAGGTCTTTTATTACTTTAGTAAAGTAAATGGAGGAAAAGAAACTAAGGACAAATGCTAAGTTGCTTTCTTAGCAGCCCAATTATTACTTAAAGGGCAATGGCACAATGGGAGATTAGTTCCTCTACCGCGGACAACTAATCTCTTGGAAGTGCTTTACCACCGGATAATATTGAAATTGCTTGTAGGGAAATATACACAGTACTTCGGTTTTCCAAAGTAGCCCAGACTTTTTTTGTAAGGAACTGCATAGAAATGGAAAATTTTGGCATTTCCCATTTCTTAGGGTTGTAGCAAATCAGCTTATATATATGTTTAGAGATACAAAAGTGTTTATATGTCTAGAAAGGAACAAAGAATGCCCTGAAAGAAATAGGCCACTGGAATATTATAATGTTGACACTCTTTTATTAACTTGTAGTTTCTATATTAATGTTTATAAAATGCTGCTGCAAAATGTTTATATTTATAAATATACGTGTATATGTTCAATGGAAGTGATTGAGATTCCAGATACTGTTAGCCAAACAAATATATACATGCAACTCTTGTGAGTGGGCCATCGTGTAATGTTGGAAGCAGGGTGTTGCAGAACTATAATTCTTAGGTAGAATCAATCTATGGGCACCAGTGGTACTTAATGCAAATGGTAACCTCCTTATTGGCAGCAATGTCACATCAATATTTTGGGAAGTAGGCACAGATGATACAACACAGTTGTTTAACATATACTCACAAACCTTCAGAAGCTTCAGAAGTGTTTGCCCATCAGCGGCTAGTAACCATCCTGTGGATAGTCAAACCACAGTGTCAATCCCTCCAAGTGGTACTTAGGCACAGCATATATTCCCAAGTCTGTACATTTTAGTCCCTATCCTTTGGGTTCTACACCCAGGAATTCTTCTACTTTCCTAGGACCATCAGGCTGCTCAATAAATACTCTAAACCTAGCTCTCACTTCTAAAACGAACTATGAAAGACAATATTCGTACAACTAACTTCTCCAATACACCAACCTCTGCCCAGGCTCTAAACATTTTCCACCTACCTGCCCAGCTGGAATCCAAGAAAAAAGAGAGTGAGCACTATCAGCTTCTTCCTTTTATATTATAGAACGATGACCCATCCTGGTCAGTTATGGAACTGTCATGGGCACACTTTTACACACCATCAGTTAACAGTTTCCACTATTAACTTCGCTTTAGGGCCCAGTTTAGCTATAAGTTTAAGGGGACTGCCTGTAAACATGAAGAATAACTACTTTATCGGTCCCCTACATAAATATTTATTGTTATGCTTTTTATAACTTGTTGGCAGAATGGTGTCAGCTATGATCCTCCATATATTATTTTTAATAATACTTTGTTGCAATTGTAATAACTGTAGGAAAAATTGAGTTCCTTACACTTTGCTATCTGGTTATGAAATCCTAATATTATGTTCATTAGAGGGAAAAATTTGCAAGCTCAGGTCACATGGTATTATTAACTATTTTACATACTGATGTCTATCAGTAACATTTATGAAAAACACCTTTATTGCCATATTTATGTGTGGCAGCCTTGACACAATCTGGAGTGCAAATAAATGCAGGTTATACTGTATATAAGGTAATATATTGCAAAGTGCCCAATGAAGCACTGTAAATTTAGCCAGGCAGAAACACTATTAAAATGAATTTGACTTACATTTCTTTTGCAACTAACAAACTGCATTTTCAGCATTATGCAATATATTCTGAACGGTCTTCTTTATAAACGGAACTCTTTAGTTGTGTCCCACAGGCCTTTACAGTTTATTTAATTACACTGTTTACATAGCAAATAATTTACTCTACCATTTAAAATGTTATTCTTGAACCAACAAATTTATTTTTTTTAGCAGTAATATTGGTATGTAGGCGCCATCTCATTGCATTGTGCCTGAGTCTGGGCTTTCAGAAAGAGCCAGCGCTACACATTAGAACTGCTGTCAGGTGACCTATTGTTTCTCATACTCCCATGTAACTGGAGGAGTCCCAAGCCGGACTTGGATTTCTTACTATTGAGTGCTATTCTGATATCTACTGGGAGCTGCTATCTAGCTACATTCCGATTGTTTTGCTGATCGGCTGCTGGGAGGGGGGGGATATCACTCCAACTTGCAGCTCAGCAGTAAAGTGTGACTGAAGTTTATTAGAGCACAGGTCACATGGCTGTCGCACCCTGGGAAATAAAGAATATGGCTAACCCCATGTAAAATCTCAAAATTAAATAAAAAATGCTTGCATTTTTGAAAACAGATTTCAATGCAGGATTCTGCTGGGAAAGCTCTATTAATTGATGCAGTTTGAAAAATTTTTTTTTTCCCATGACAGTATTCCTTTAACCAAAAATACCAACAATTACCCTTGAAACACCTATTTCTTTTATAGCCTGCAGCTTAATTTATTACAACACATACACATCACATTGATAATGTGACCATCGTGAAATTATATCAGTGTAAACCATTTATTAAGAATAAGTATCTGTTAACACCCAATAGCCACTTAAGGCTGCAAACAGTTAAACCTGTGCCGAAGGGGAAAGGGCCAATCAGCTTTCATCCCTAGGACAGATTCTCCCACATAAGTTGCACCCCCCCCCCTTTACCTGGTACTCCGTTCATACCTTTGGCTCCAGGTCTTACCCCTGTGCCACAACAACCTTTTTTACCTTATCACCGGCTACCTTCCCAGGGCAGCCCCTCACCGCTGCTGCAACTCCTGTCACCTTGCCCCCGCAGACAAAATTCCTGACTCCCCTTCAATATCTTTCAACAAAAGATAAAGGTTGGAGGGAGGGCTGCTCTGGGAGGGGCTGCTTCCTTCGCCTTTTATTTACTACATCTGTAGATTATAATGAATAATGTAACCCCAACTGTAGTTAATAAAGATATTAGACATCACCAAGGAGTTACATGACCGTGTACAGGTCCTTCAGCTCTATGGTGAATTCTAATATCATTCTTACCTACAGTAGGGGTTACATTATTCATTATAATCTACAGATGTTGTGGGGGGGGGGGGTGTTGGTTGGAATCCTCAGCCTCCGCTCCTGACCTGCGTTTATCTGTTCCTGCTCCTGCATTTACATCTGAGCAGTGAACAATTCAGTGAATCAACATTTCAGTCTTTATACAGACCTTTATAAAGATGAATAATAAAAACCTTTAATCAGGAGCTTTCCCTTATTTCCAATTTCTCAGAGTATTAAGAAATGATAAAATCTGAAAATCTGTGAGCACTGCCTTACGAGAATGTGAGGAAGCTTGTTTTAGGGGGTATGAACAGGGACATGTGCACAATAAATTGATATGGGCCAAGATAGCTGAACAGAAAAATGAACTGAGCTATCATGGGCATTGAGAGAGAACCAGAAGCTTTATTTTATTTCCCACTTTGACACAACTAGTAGATCTTTAGAGGCAAATTTGGCCTCTTATTTGCTTAGATGATAAATTACCTTTCAAGGACCTTAAAAGGCCTACAATGGGTTTCTACTGGGGACTTAATCTAAGAGACCTCTTGGTGGCTACAGATATAGCTGTGACTGACTCTAAGCCAAGTACATGGTTGCCAAAGGCTAGGAGTGGATTCTACATGTGCAATAATTACATTTTGTGCTTTTTTTTTTACTCACTGGCAAGACTCTTGCACATCCCCTTTCTGGAATAAGGATAAGAATCTTTTTCATGTGACACATGTGGCCCCTAATAAACATGAATGCGAATGTGAGTTGGTAAAACTGTCATCTGCCCTACAAGGCCTTATATTACTAGAAATGTTGAGATTTCCATTACCATAGAAAAGGCCATGGAATTCCGAGATGACTTGAAATATCCTCATATTTTACAACAGGGGGTACATTATTTATTATAATACATAGAACAGAAATTACATCGCTAAGCACCCATTATACCTGATGACATCACCAAGCACTGTTTATCAGGATTTAATTTACAGGATATGACTCTTGTGTATTATATGTATATAAAAATCCTGTAAATTATATCCTTATAAACAATGCTTCATGATGCTTGTTCATATAATAAATACTGCACCCCCTGTTGTAAATTTTAGGATATTAGAAGTCATCTTAAGGTTCCATGGCCTCATACTTTTATATAGTCCCAGTGGCTTATAATAAAGATTAATATAACAGTAGTGGATGGAGGATAAGGACTACAGGCTCTGTAGTCACCTGTAGGACCTGTAGGACTGTAGTCACCTGTAGGAAGTCCAAGTTCTGTTGTACTGCTGCTTTGAAATGGTGTTTTTGCAGAGCATTATTAATGACAGTTTAATTATACCTAAAGTTAAATTGCTAGGAAGCAGCTTTCTTTATTGATTCTGAGTAAAGATTTCACTGAAAAAGGCAGATTCTGAACATCACAGCAAATGGAACATAATTATTAACGACTGCATATAAATTCTTGGCAGTGGTGAGATTACATTGGGTGTGTCATATTCAGGGTGGATAGGAATCAAGCAAGGCAGAGTAAAGAAACATGTTACTTTGTCACTTTGTATAAATTTGCAAAGTGTTGTTGATTTCAGTGGTTTTGGGCTACTTTGCATTTAGCAGTGACACCCCCTCGGAGGCAGTGAATTCAGTCTTGCAGCTTTTGCTTTTCCAGTAAATTTAATGTAGTGAGCTGTTTAACACTTTATCAAATGCATTCTCATTACAATTTACTGTGCAATAAAACCTCCAACAATGGCCAAAATACTTTCAAGTAACACACAAAATCTGCCCCAAAACTACATCACTATATTTCTAGAGAATTGCGTGTGTATTTAAAGGAACAGTAACATCAAAAAATTAAAGTGTTTTAAAGTAATTAAAATATAATGTGCTGTTGCTCTGCAAAAAACTGGTGTTTTTGCTTCCGAAAATCTACTATATAAATAAGCTGCTGTGTAGCCATGGGGGCAGCCATTCAAGCTGGAAAAAAGGAGAAAAGGCACAGGTTACATAGCAGATAACTAGTAGATAAGCCCCATATAATGGGTATTTATCTGTTATCTGCTAAGTAACCTGTACCTTTTCTCCTTTGAATGGCTGACCCCATGGCTACACAGTAGCTTATTTATATAAACTATAGTAGACTTTCTGAGGCAAACACACCAGTTGTAGCAATGCAGGGCAACAGTACATTATATTGTAATTACTTTTATACACTTTCATTTTTTGGTGTTACTGTTCCTTTAAGGAAATACCTGCACTGGCAGAGTGTGATGGCATCTCAATCCACATTCAATCAAAGACCTGAACATATGGAAAATGTAATTTATGGGCTGATTATGCAACCTGAATGTATCAGGCCAATCAGATTACTAGGCTACGGACCGTTATGATTGGGGCTGTCACCTGAAGGGCCACCCACCCCAGTTGTACCTCCCCCCCCACGTACCTCATTGTCCTTACTTGTGGGAAGAGCTTGGAAGAAGCAGGGAGAGGGACTGGGTTGGTTGGGCCAATTAGAGCTTTTTACTTGTGTTTCCTTGTGTCCCAACCTCTTACACATACAGAATAAAATGGCTAAAGGAAATTAATAAATGCATCTATTCGCTTCTAAAAGTGAAGGTAATCAAAATTTGAAGTGAATGATATTAGTATAGCCTGGGTTGAATATTGTGGGTGATACACCTAGTCCCCATTACATAGATAATAGCCAAACTATTCTTGCTCAAGAGCTCTGTTATCAAGCATTGTTGTTTGGGGTATAATCTACTTCTTTTCTTTATTAGAATACCAATTTGTAAAACCTAATATTTTTCTTTTTTTCCCCAAGAAAAGATAACCTAGTTCTTTTTGTCCCAGTAACAAAACAGTCCAATATTAAAGCAATTAGAGAAGGACACATGTTTAAAGCCACTGCTACAACCTATTCCCTTATCAGCAAGCTATTACCCAGAAAATGTTCTCTGCTTTGGACAGGCACTGCTACTTTCTGATTCTAAAATGTTGCTTCTGCTGAGGCATAAAATCAGCTTTGTTAAGCAGCTTTCTCCAATATATTTTTCATTGAGGGATACACTAGGAAAAAAAAGAGTGTTATATTCTTTTTATTGCCTTTCCCTGACTCCAGTAGGCAATCTAAGCTGTTCCTACCAACCAGTTATCCTTTTACAATATTGTCTATGGTTCAGTGGCTACTGTTATAACAGTGATATTGGCAACAAATAGCAGTATGGGATAATAATTGATTTTTTTGTAGCGTTAAAACTTGCGCGAAAAGTTGCGCCTTTTTCGTAGCGTTAAAACTTAAAAGGTGCAACGTTTCGCGCAAGTTTTAACGCTATGGAAAAATCGCCAGAGTTTGCGCAACTTTCGGAATGGCTACGAAAAACTCGTGTTTTTTTGCACAAATCGTAATAGTAACGAAAAAGTCGCAATAATTTTCCGAAAAAATCGCAAAATACCGATCATTACGAAAAAAACGCAATCGGACGCATTCGGCCCGTTCGTGGGTTAGTAAATGTGCCCCTTTAAGTGTGTTTCATAAATGAGTAAGTATGTTTCACTAAAGCAGCATTTCTGCAGTTGGTTCAATGACCAGATCATAGTAACAGGCAAATGAATTTACAAAAAAATCTACTAGGTTTGAAGCAGATTGTTTTTGGAACATTGTCTCCTTATTGGGGCCACCTAGAGTCAACATGGGCAACAATGGGCAGTTAATCAGCTCTTTCTCCAAAAGTTGACTAATCTGTTTCAAATTAATTGCTGCCATTTAAAATGGAAGAAAAACAACACGCATATACAGTGTATGGCTGCAGTAAAATGGCTAGCTTATTATAGGTTTAATGTATTTCTGGTGCCTATTTTCTTAAGCTGTAGGTTGAACTATTAGTTTTAGGCACCCTGCTGTTAAATTGATAGAAACACTAGGGAGCCATATTAAAATAATAAATAATACACACAATCCTTGGTTCGTTGAATGCTGATTTAATAACATATTGTTAGAATTTTCTGATTACACACCTAGAGGCCGATTTGTGCAGCATATAATTATTAAGTGCTGTTGGAACTTACTGGTTTCATTGAATAACCAAATACACTGTATATTAAAAAATGTCAGATCCTTACGACAGCTGTCCTTCAATCTTCTCTTGGCAGCCACACACCAGGCTGATCCATTGCAATTTATCAGTATTTTAAAGGGCACTAAAATGTTATTTATTTTATATAATTCTTTGGGTACCAAGAGTGTTCCCCTGTTTTCCTGTTTTAGAGGACACAATACAAAGAAAGAGGTTAGAAAAGCTTCACTTTATTTTAAGGTGCTGTATAGTTGGCATGGGCTTGTATGCTATCACCATTTATCTTGTACTTATGATTCAGTGCCATATTACAGGATATACAGGGTTAAATTATTCTGCAATTTAAATAATAATCTTGTTATAGCCCGTAGAGGCACTGGTAACATTCTGTCTGCTGGACTTAACCCCCTTCAATATGGGACCTGTACCTTCTACCGTGTATCCTGTCCATATCATGTCTGCATCTTCACACCTACAGCCCAGAAAGCTTATCAGACAAAGGGATAAACAACATCCTCATTCTGAGGGGAGGGGTGAGTAGGTTATTTAGGAAGTATTCTCTATGGGGTTTGATTTATAAGACTTAGGAAGAAGAAGCAACAGGCAGAATGAGTTATGAAGCCCATGGAGATTTCAAACCCCCCCAAAGGAGAGGAACTATCTTTCTCAAATGAAGGGAGGCCCAGAGACCAACATTCCTCCCACTAAGGCCCTTTGGACTCCTATGGAACCATCAGCCCCACTGAATCTATGCAACTTGGAGAAACAATAACAACAAGGACTACAGTACACCAGCCTATCTGTGACTAAACATGGGTAAACATGGAATATGTGTGGGACATCTGTGGGAATATCTGTATCCCACAGAATATCTGTGGGATACTGTACATCAGGGATCCCGAACCTTTCTTACTTGTGAGCCACAGTCAAAGGTAAAAAAGGCTTGGAGAGCAACACAAGCATCATACAAGTTCATGGAGATGCCAAATAAATGCTAAGATTGGCTATTAGGGAGCCTCTATGAACACTATTAGTGTAGATGAGGCTTTATTTGGTAGCTAATCTTGTTTTTATTCAACCAAAACTTGCCCCCAAGTCAACAATAACTACCTGGTTTGGGGGCACTGAGAGCAACATCCGAGGAGTTGGTGAGCAACATGTTGCCCCAGAGCCACTGGTTGGGGATCACTGCTGTACATGGTAAGGGGTCTATATTTTTCTCTCAGACCCCCACTCCTTAAAGAAAGGTCAGTTTGTGTTTCTGGCCTTGTGTAGGAATAGGTTAAGTGTGAAGGGCAAGCAAATATATGCACTAGGATAAATCTTTCTTTTCAAACTCACAGAATCATGTTCATCTGAATTGGAAAGTTCCTTCAAACCATTAAGCTTGCTTACACTTTACTAAACAATTTACCACTTCATCTACTTCCTTTGATCTGTGCCGTGCATTGTCCATTTTATACAAGCCATTCAACTCCTTTTATGCTACGAATATAAAACCAATTTATTTAGATCAGGCTGTTGTAACAATAATTTTTTCAGTAGCTGCTAGAACACCTCCAATATTCACAGTAAGTGCACAATCACGGTACATTAAGGGGTAATTGATGCACATGGTGCTGACACAGATGCCCAGAGTCACTGGATAGAAAGACTGGGTCTGCTTTAGCTACAAATAAGATTAATGATGAGGCTTACATAAAACTGTTTGCTAAGTGTTTATAACAGCAAGGTACATTCTCTTCTAACAATGTATTACCTTTGAATTATCAAAGAAAGAGTGTACGATAAATGCTTCAGCTTTGAAACCCAGCTACTAGTGAAATATTATTATGGAAATACAATGGTAAGCAATGAATGCCATTCTCATACTGTATGTTTTACTCTTTCTAAAGCACATTGCATGCTCCAGGATGGTGATGGTGGGCTGACAAAGTAGAAAAAAAACATTTTTTTTGCAGGAGGCATAGAACAATCTCCAGGGCAAGGTTAATTAGTAGTAATATGTCATACAAAGTTCTATAGACATAAATATCCATATTTCAGTCTTTCTCTACAAATGCAGGTAATTCCCAGTATAGGCAAAGCTACACAACATTTGCTAGACAAGGTTTGCTAGTCAACAACAGAGGAATCAGACCCAGCAATTTCTGGTGGCCTAGACAATATAGGGTCATATTGGGGTTCTACTGAAGCCCAATATTAATATATGTGAGCAAAATTTTCTAAAAATTTGGGGGCATGATGAAAGCTTTAAAAAGATTATGCATAGGAGCCCTGTAACTAATCACACCACTCTTGATGTTTGGAAGAGACACATGAGAGATCACTACCAGAGAAGCTAAAGAAGCCAGTGAATATGGCCCCACTCTTCCTACTCTGGGTTTCTTTTGCTCATCTGTGTTTTCTGCTGCCTTCCAAAAGAGGCCAAGTACACACAACAGTAGTTTAGAGGAACCTATAGTTGTACCTGTTTGAAAATGTGTCATATAGTTAAAAAGGGTACCCAGGAGGAGGCAGGGGGAGGAGAGTATAATGAGAGTAATTAACAAAAATGCTGAGCAAATAAAAATGCAGCATAGTACAGGCAAAACATTTAAATTGTAAGAAAATAATAATAGGCAAAGAACTGTCTACACATAAGCATGGCTGATACTCATACTCTTTCTCATGTTATGTCACCTTTAGTCATACACAGCATATGGAGATGTGCACAGAGCTGGTCCCTGTTTTTTTTTTTATATTTATATATATACAGTATACATTTGCATAAATGAAATAAGTACAACACTTGCTATATTATGGATTTCCCCTTAAAAGAGACCAATGAGGACACGAAACTCTCTAGATTGTTTTCTTCTCTTTGTATGATTGTTAGACCCTAGACCAGGCACAGTCAACATTCTCTACTACAGATCTAACTCTATCACAAACATCTGCCACACAAAACCTGTAGTACAGAAACTATCCACAGTCTTGATCTCTTGCTATTGATGGAAACCAAGGAATAGTGGATATCAGAGTGCATTTTCAGATATCTGATTAGAGGACAAATATTTCAACCTCTGTAATGGGAATACAGCTCTTTTATTTACATACAAAGTGTGAATTTTTATTTTCATCTCTGGAATTGCATATGGATCTGGGAATAAATGCAGGTCTGATCCCTTCTTATTATTAATAATAATGTGTCTCGGTATTGTGATTGCAGGTTTTATCCAGTCTCTATCCTTAAACCTGGACCTGAAAAATATATCTATAATTACTACTAGCCCTATTAAAGTTTAATATGGAACTCTTTCAGAGGCCAGATGTCTGCTAGGAAATAGAACATTTTCACTAGCGTGTCAGGATTATTCAGTTATCGACTGACAAAGCTAAGCATGAAATATGGGTGATGTATTGCATATTTAAGTGAATCTCAGCTTTTGTGTATTTACTTCCCAGTTATTCCATCAACTTGTTATTATTTTAGACTCCATACATATAAGACCTTTCTAACATTTGTGTTAGGCCTTGCATAGTAATATTCTCTGCTTTTTATTATTTGTTCCTGTTATATATATTGTAATTTGTATTGAATTATAAGTATTTCAGCCATGAAAATTATATATGTATGGCACTATAGGGCCTAAACCTTCTATATTATATATTCACTAAAAGAATACACTTGGTGGATTTGACATTCTGACAATGTAATCCTGAAGATCTGGATGGTTCATATGACGTCAGTGCAATAATATATCTTACATTTATTACCATTGAAATGTGCCATATTTATCTGACATCTCATTACATGTACAGACTGTATGTTGTTAGGCCTGCTTGTAAATAGATTGTAGTGACATTATGCCTAGAAAAGAAATTACTGATTGTTTCCTTTTATTTGCTGCATATGGATGTATCCTCAGTTTCTGACAGGTATAAACTTCCAGTACATGATATAAACTTTAATTTGCAGTTTTGATACTAACAGCATAACGCGCTGTCAGTTGTATTTATATGGCACTAGTCCGTGTCGCTAAATAACCCCTAATGCCACTTACTTGGAAATCTAATTAGCTGCTAGCAATGTCCTCAACCCTGTTAGCAGTTGTCTGATTTTGACTCAGTACCCAGTGCTTAACGTCAAAGGCATCTCTACACTGTTGAAAAGGGTACCTAGAGAATAAGGGTGTAAATAATTCAAGCGGTAAAAAGAAATGACAAGCAAGCATTATTCAGATTTCCACACCAACTGTATTACAATGATTCCGTCCTCTTGAAAATCTGTAGAATATATTTTAGGCAGTTATACAATAAAAAATGTGTGCCCACATGCATGTATAAACTTTGCAACAAAGCAATGGCTGCCTTCCCAGCACTCAGCTTTAACCCTTTTGAAAACAAGTTCCCTTTGATCCTGCTGTACTACATATCTACCTGGAAACAAGAAAGTATCCCATAACTCAAAACTATTATAAAAAATAAAACATTTTTATTCAAGACTCCTGTCATGTTGGAGCAGTAAGGCTCCATAGATTTTAAATTTTCAATTTCAGTCTGGTTGAAATCCACATTTGAGGGAAACCCTTCCCAGTAGGGGGTAATTCACAAATATCCCCTAAAGACACAACCAGGACTGTGGAAGGTGACAACATAAACAACAATGCGGGACCAGCCCGTTGGGGCAGGAAGCTGGGGTCTTTGATCTGTTGATCAAAGAGAGGCAAAGTGTGGGCCTAGGAACAGCAGGGGGGGCAGCATACAGAAAATATGGATTATAGAAATGGATCCATATCTCCGCTGCTTTAAGGTCCACATCCTCATAAATCACATAAGATTTATGAGGAGGCCCCAGGCTTCCCAATGATACCAAACAGGGGCGGCCTATACCCGCCAGTTAGGAGAAATGGGTTCTGGGGGACTGGGACATGAGACCCCCCTCATGTTTGGTATCATTTTGATCGCCCCCATATGGGTTAAAACAATTCCCTACTTTCATAATAATATTGAGTACTGGCAAGTACCAATATTATATGAAAAGAAACTGGATTGAGAAGTACAACTCTCTAAAGAGGGTGGGTGGGGACCACCCAAAGGGGTCATGTGACCAGTTCCTGGGCACTCCCTCCTCATGCATACGGTAATGAGGGAGGGGCCCAGTGGAGAATAAAAGCACGCATGCCAAAGTATTCTTTAGCTCATTCTGGAGGCCGCAACTTATGCATGTAATGTTGGGGGATGGGCTCAGGACTTTCAACCTCTTGCCTCAGAGGGCACAACAGATCACTTAGTTACATAGTTACATAGGGTTGAAAAAAGACCATTGTCCATCAAGTTCAACCCATCCGAGTAAACCCAGCACACAACCTATACTAACCAATCTATACACTGACATACATAAACTATATATATACAACCAGTAACCAGTAATACTAACTGTAGACTAACTTGGTAACGTACTAGGGTTTTCTCTATGTTTTTATCCCCGTTTATTTTATTGACTGTTTTGCATGTATGTTTCTCTTTTGTAACATCTTTTTGAAACTGCACTGTTTACCCTGGTAATATTAAATATAAAATTTAATAAGTTTAGTCCTTTGGCTCTATTCCCACGTACCACGTATGACTGCTCAGGCCTAGGTGTATTAACTGTTTGGTGTGTGTATGTGTATTGGGTAGAGGGCAGATTCTGTGTAGATGCTAATTAACTAGTGGGCTGCTAGCAGGGGGGTAGGTTTGACTGTAATTTTAACCCTGTGGCTGCTAGTGTGCTGTTAAATTAGTGAGAACTAACCCTAACTGCAATAAGAAAGTTTGTGTGCGATATATTTCAGTAACTAGGTTTCTATCGCCTGTTAATGATAGATGGTGGCAGCGAATAGTTGTTTTTGGGGCGGTGGTTTGTTTGGGGGTGCTTGATCTTGGTCTGACCTGTGTGAAAGATGACTGAGTGTAACCCCCTTGTACCCCGTCCCGGTGTCAGGCGCATCTGTGAGTGGCGTTTCCCTGACAACTCCACATTAAAATAATAATATACATACAGTACCCATGGTAATCCACTTTACGTGTTTCATACTCTCCAGTACTACTGATAACTCAGTACAGGAGAGCAAGAAACACGTAATGTGCCCTTGTGCCACTTATGTGCCCTAACGTGCCCTTGGACTGGGGCTGTATCCTGTTAATATTGTCCCTTTATTTACTTGCCTTCCCCTTTAGTGAATAATGAAGTTAGTATATACCTAGAACCATTGTGGTGACACTGTAGAGTCTACGGTTCTGGGTTTGTACAGTGTGTGCCACTAAAAGCTTTAAACACATCTCAAAATACTGGACCAGACAATCTTTAGCTTTTTCTAATGTGGCCCAGATTCTCAGTTAGTCAGGTTCAAAATGTAACACAGAAATAGTAGTGCATAATAATCTTTTAGTTACAAGTATTTACTTATTAACAGTGTTACTGCTATTCAAATACTAACTTAGCTACTTATTCTTCTATCCTAACTCTTAGGTTATCAGCCCCAACCCTAAACAACTGTTTCCTAATATAGTTTTTGGATGTTTTTGAATTTCTGCCCCAAACTAGCCAGGTTGCTGCTTACATTTCTCTGCATTTAGTGACCCAAAATATGACAATTTAAAAGAAAAAAAAATGTCCCAGGATATAATAGACATGGCTTTAATTTGGACCCAACATTTAATTTGGGATTATAAATATATATAATTTCTTTTATTGAAATTTCATGTCCTAAAACGGTATTTGTGATTCTTTATTTGTTCTTTAAGAGCAAATCTTTCTTCCCATATGTTCACTTTGGGTGGGCGATATCATGCTAACACGATTGTTTGGCCCTAGGGCCAAATGATCATATGACAATGATCATATTTGTAATCTCTATGGGGCAGGGACCTCCTTCCTTCTGTGTCTCATACCACATGGCACTTAATCTCTGTGTATTTGTGTGTAATTGTGTATATTGTAAGACTGTACAGTGCTGCTTATCCTTATAGTGCTTTATAAATTAAGTTATGCATACATACATATATGGGATACAAGAAGTCGGAGTAAGGACTACCTCAATGAACTAATGTGGTCCTCAATCTGACAGAAAAATCAAGCCTGCCCAATTAACATCTGGATGATTTTTGGGCAGATATTGGTTGGGAAGGCCTGTCAGAGGGCCCCATACAGGGGCAGATAAGCTGCTGAATTGGTCTGAAGGACCCAAATCTCCATCTTAAATCTGCCCGTGTATGGCCATCTTAACATGGGATCAGAGGATGAGCTAAGCTGATCAGTTAGATGGACCAGGGTTCTAAACCAACTAAAGATGTGGAACACAACCTTGCTGTTTTAAGCAGCCAACAAAAATGCAAGCAACTAAGGAAAAGCTGAAACTGACAACTTTATTTCTACAAATATGCTTAAGGTGATGTACCCTTAAAGGTAGTTCTTTAGTTGGATGAGACTGAAATGACATTGTCTGTATTAAGGATAACTCCATAGGCATTCTCATAGCCTGTAGGGAGGGAATTAACCTTTTATACCAGTACAGATAATGGCCTGTAGACATACCTTGAGAAAAAATGTGACTTAGCTAGTATATACTTAGTATATACATATACTTCATATACTTAACACTTTAGTGATAAAAGACTATAGAATAGAAGTGTAGCAGTAATAATAGCAGTCTACTGTCAGGATCAGTTGGGATTCGTACACGGCTCGACGTGTTCCTGGCAACATGCACTTGTCTCCTGAGCCACTTTGGGCTGATTCTGTCTGATTCTCTTTTCTGTCTTCTACTTTTCTGTCTGCTCCCTTTCCTCCTCCCATCTCATTATCCTCATGTGTTTTCCATCTTCTAATCTTGACCCTTTATAAGCCTGTCTCTGACCATTGGTCATTAATCTGTTTCCTGTGACCCTGCTGCTGTGTTCCTTGTTCCTGTGGATTTCCTCGTCACCCCCTTCTGGTTCCAAGCTCCAGATTCTGAGTCTTGTTCCTGCTCTTGCCCTGTTCCTGTTCTCTGGTGCCCTTCCTTGTTCTGCTCTGATTTCCCCGGTTCTGACCTTGGCCCATCCTCGACTTCGCTTGTTTGCTGCTAGTCCTGACTTTTGGCCTGAATTAGGATTACGTCTCTGCCTGCTGATTCATATATTCAAGTGTGTATATACTATGTGTGCACTGTTATTTCACTACGTTTATTAAAGTTCTTCACTGACCATTATGGCCTCTGACACCAGTCCTGTGATATATGGTTACACATGGGTTACCCAATCTTCAGGCTCCCAACTTACTGGTACTCCACGGTGTCTCCTCAGGGAGATCGTGACATCTACCTATTATAGCTGCCACGTGGCATAGCAATTAGCATTATTTTATGGGACCATTGTAAGGTTTGATATAATATCATATAATCATATATTCATATATGCATGTATTTTGATACTTTGATACACTTTGATACTTAGCATATCATACTCCATTTTAGAGATGTATCTCCATTTTGTAACAGCAACCAGCAAGGCTTGAACATCCCATAATAAGCTGTTTTTCCCAAAAAGTACCCTTGCACAACTTGCACCTGACAAGATATAAACCTTGAGAAACAATTTAATCTTATCTGTGAACGCCTTTCTACTCCTTGTATCCTCCTTTAAATTCCTGTCCCGCATTAGCCATCCTTGAAGGCCATCCTTGTAGATAATGAGGTTCTACTCCATCTTTATTTTATAATGATTCCTTTGTCTTTGCATGTACACGAGTGGTATAAATACTATGATCACGTAAGAATAAACTGGACAAGTTTGAACTTCCCTTGGAGCTGTGTCTTTCTTGTCCCCGTATACGCCTTTGTCCTGGTAGGAGGGCTCCCACGGATTACTAAATCTAAGATCGGCGGTCAGGGACCTTACAACCATGAAAGCACAGAATTTGGCAATGTAGTGGCACCTACAAAGACTCCTACCTGCTACAATGACTGCCATCTTGCAAGTAAGGGACTTCAAGTTCAATGTGGGATATTATGTCTGCAACAAGAGCTTATAGCAAACTCTTGTTACTACTGATGCCCTTCTGTAATTATTGATGTCTCTACTAAACCAAAACTAGTTCAATTTAGTAACAAAAATCTTCTTTCACATTTAACTAATCCTTTTTTTTCTTCCAAGATATTCTTCAGCTGAAAATTCTTTGTCATATTCCTCTGTTTATTATGTTGCCTTTTTGGAATGAGATTTGACTGCCACAATAGATGTTATGGAGATCAGTTAGCAACGATACTATACCCATGGGTGGGCATTGCTTAGCAACAGCACTCTCAAGAAAAAGGAACAGAGCTATGATAAAAAGCAGCTGTTGTATTGTTTAACAAAGAACAAGATATTTCAGTGTGATTGTCTAAAGGAACTATAGCTTCTAACAAGGCTGACAACATTCACATATTTGGGGCTTATTATCAAAGCCTCTATTTTACAACACTGGCGCAGAAGCGCAGCCACAGACAAGCCACGCTGATTTACAGCATTAAAGTGCACCTGTTGTCGGACACATTTAGATTTCGGTCTTTCCTGTGTTCGTTGGATGGCTAATGATTTGTAAAACAAAACAAAAACGCTGTTCCCCCAGCTGCGACAAACAATGCCGTGTACTATTATTCTACAAGATCTCTTCAGATTCAGGCAGAGGCTGACAAGGATTAAAATGAGGGTTTGGTAAAGCAGTAACAGGCTGTATTTATTGGGTAGATATTCCTGCTTAGCAGCTAATTTTGTTTACAATAGTGCAAACCTTTTTCTCATATGTTTTGAAGGACAACATCACTGTAGCTTTCTACAGCTGCAAAGTTCAAGGCTCTCTCAGTGGATTTTTCTGGCTGCCGAACATTCAGATAGGACATTAGAATGTAGAAGGGCCTTTAGTATGACTAGAGAACAATGCATGGATGAAAATAAACTAACTGATCTTTCAACACCCAACTATGAGATAAAAGCATCATTCTTCTGAGCAGCTCTAAGCATAATCTGCAGTTTATGTGACAACATTGCTATTTTCATCTTGCTAACATTCAAATACATTATGGTTTAAGAAATGAAAATCTGAAGAAATTCAGTATAATAGAACCATCATTTAAATGCTTAATTAGTCCTAAATATAGCGTTATAACTATTACAAACATTCTTTGAAATGCTTTTAAGTGTTTTACCAACTGCCATGTTACCTGGAAGCTGTCTGAGTGCATTATTCAGTCTTAATATTTCTTACCTGCCTTGGAAATGGAAGGTTTTGCCTTTTGGAGAATAAAGTTGGGGCTCCAACAAATTCTGTGGGTAAATACAAGTGTGTCTAGCAAAGGGGCTATTGTGCTCTGAAACATTGCACGTTCGCAATAAACTCGAAAGGGCTTGCCCTGCTTGATTTGACTTGAGTGCCGGTGCTTAATTTTTTTGTCTGAATTTTTGGGAGGGTGCCGATCCCTCCAGCATTTATGCACCAAGCTTCACTGTCTTGGAGTGCAACTTCAACCCCTCCAAATGAACCCCACTGCACATATATACAAACACTCAACCAATCTTTACACTCACTTATATAAACTATATATACTGTGGTAGAGTGACCCAATAAATGAGAGAAAAAGTGAGTTTTCCTTCAGGTTCTCTATAGTGGGAGATGTAACATTTAGGGGTGAGGTTGATAAACAGAGAATGGTTTCTCTGTTTAAAGGATGTTGCTGTCTGGCTCTGAAAGCTATAGGGTTCTGGAAGAACAAGCGGATCAGGCGATCCTTTCCAGTAGTCCAGCTCACTTATTGGAGCTTACTTTCCACAGAAAGGCTGTCCTGTGGAAAAGTATTTAATTGTATGGAAAGGTGTGAGACTGTCTCTCGGAGCAGGGCACAGAGCAGGAAGGATACCTCTCTGTGTTAGGACTCCCAGAGGGGCTGGGGGGCTTCCTGCCACTGCCAGAAGCAGAGGGAGCCCAGACTTGAGAAAGCGACCAAGAGACTGAGGATCTAAGGAGCTGAAAGGAAAGCCAGGAGGCTGAGCTAATTCCCCAGAAGTGATGTGAGTACAGGGGTGACCCCAACATTTGTGTTTTCCCACTGGTAGTCCACAAGGGGCCCAGGTTAGTGAGGGAACTAATCTAATGTGTGAAGGTAGCGCCCAGAGGGCAGGATTTATTTTTATGATTTGTTTTGTATGCTGAAATGGGCACCCCTGTATAAATAAACTGCCTTAAACACAAGAAAGTGTCTGTTGTTGATCCCGCTAGTTCACTTAACCAATTTCTATTCTTACTAACTGTACATGCTAAGATCACAATAGCCATGGGTATGCTTGGTCAAGAAATCATGAAAGCTACTCTTAAAGGAATTAACAGAATCTGACATCACCCAGTAGGATATTCCACAACCTCACTGCCCTCACCGTGAACAACCACCTACTCTGCTTCAAATGGAAGCTCCGTTCCATTAATCTAAAAGGGTGACCTCTGGTGCGCTGATCTTTTCTTTGGGAAAAAGGATCCTCTGCTATCTGCCTATAATTTCCTCTAATGTACTTGTACAGAGTAATCATATCCCCTCACAAGTGACTTTATCCAGAGAAAACAACCCCAACCTCGACAGCCTAACCTCATAGTTTAAATCTTCTTTCCCCCTTACCAGTTTAGTTGCAGTCTCTGCACTCTCTCCAGCTCATTAATATCCTTCTTAAGGACTGGAGCCCAAAACTGCACTGCATACTCAGGTGTTGCCCAACCAGGGACCTATAAAGATGCAAAATTATGTTTTCATGCCTTCAGGTAATGTTGTTTTTCATGCAAAACTGTACTTTATATGCTTTAGTAGCCACTAAATAACACTTATTATCCACAAAAATCCCCAAATCCATTTAATTTCAGAGTACCCCCAATGCACTACCATTTAGTATAGAATTTGCATCTACAATATGTTATTTCTACCTGTGCATAACATTGACAACAGTTTCCCAATTTAACAACCTAAATATAGATGCCTCATTACCATTGTCAAGGCATTGTTGAGAACCAACATTTTTGTCTATAGTGTGGACACAAATACACAGTTTGACATTATTATCTGTGTATATAATTATGTCAAGGCTAAATTGGTGGGAGTCAAGGCCTTGGTCTTAACTTGGATTTCAATAAAATATTCTTTTTGAAATGATGAAATTCTTATTTCCTAATTATATAATATTTACTCAGAATGGATTTATGGTGCAAAAAAAGAATATGGTTAAAAGCAGAACAGAAAAACTACTGCCTGCATGTGTGATTGGCCCATGCGGGCAGAAAGGACAGGGATTTATTGCAGAAAAAGTTCATTTACTGGATCAGTCTTTTGACTGAATCTGAATCTTTTATCAAGATGAGAATGCAAAAAAGTGAATTTAGAGGAAAACATTTCCAAGCTTAAATAACCAAAAAGCTGCCTGCAATATAGGCTTTGGAAATAGAGCAATAGGGTAGGCCCTAAACACAACAATATCACAGGCTGAGCGGAGGCAAGTTTTGGAACATATACTTACAAGTACCCTTTTTCTCCAAAGTATGATATGTTTTGCTGGAGTTTGCTAGTCCTAACTCCTGCTTTATGGTTGTATTTGTATGAAAAATAATACACATGGATAAAAGTACAGAACCCATGAATGCTAGCAGGTTGTGTAGAGGTGTTAAAGAATAGTATGTGCTCTATATACGCATCTGTGTAGGTTAGGGAGGCTTCCATATACTGTTGTAAAAGTTAGTCAATGAATGTCATGTGCAAATGTGTATGGAAATCAACTTGGTTATGGTACCCAGTGTATAATCCTTTTACATAGAGAAACGGAATTCAAAGAAATCTGGCTTTGAGAAACCTGTAGCCTGGATGTCTGATATGTCTCTGGCCATGATGCTTTCTTAATGTGGGAATGGGCAGAGATGATTGGTCAGCTTCCATATTTCATGTTTGTTTCTTGTTTTGATTTTAGAATAATTTAGTTCACTGTATAATATCTTCATTATCACTCACATTCAGGTCTTGTAAAGTTTTAATACAACATCCTTCTATATGGATTTACAACCCTGTAATGAATATTATTATGAATTTTCATTCCTGCCATTATGACTATTGAGCATCACTTTGATGACAAAGCAATTATAGTATATCATTTTATTTATAACATAGTGTTCCTGTTCTTAACTATCCCTGTAATTCAATTTGCTTTCTTTAAATTAATTGTATAGTTTATTAAAATGCTACATTCACACATAGAAAAAAAGCTGTAAAGCCTTGCTTTACGTCGACCATATACAGATCTTTCTGATCTTGGTAGCAATTTACTGAGAATGTACTGAGTAAAGATAACAAGCAAGTACATTTCTGATAAATGCACTCTCCTTGATATTGTAGGTCAAACAGTCCACAAAAAGACATTGCCCATCTCCTTAGAGAACCCCAATTATAGCTCAAAATAGAAGAAATATCATTGGTATGAAGTATATTGTGAGACAAGAAGCGCATGATTAAAAGCAGCTCTTTCAAGCTACTAGTAAAAAGGAACACCACTGTCATACCCACAGGCCCCATAAGCTCGGTATTTGCTCTATATACAGTACCAGCAATATACAGTATATATAGAGAGAGCAGCTCTAGAGAGCGCAGTACAGGAGTTATTACACCATAGAACATTAAAAACATTATTTTAAACTGCCATATACTGTGCTATAATTAATTATGAACACAGGCAGCAATAACCTAGAATCTATTATTAATATGTAGCTACAGGTGTGGGAGCTATTATGCAAAAACCCTTTAACCAGAAAGTTCTGAAATGCAGAAGTGCTACTACCATTTTTGAGAGGTATGTTTTTGTGTGTGATAATAAGATAGCACCATTTACTTATATCCTATTGTGGAACTAAAATATGCACTGGTATCTGAGTGCTGGACTGTAGCTATGCACACATGGTACGGTGAGGGATTTGCCTAAACTATCTAGTATATCAGCTGTTAACTGGAAACAGAATAAATACAGTTACTGTACATAGGAAATATATACAGGTAGGTAGCGGTCTATTTTATATGTTTTATGCAAACATTTTTTTTTGCCTTTATGTGAACCTTACCCATACCCTGTAAGACAGTGACATTTATTGATATTAATGTAAGCTGTGCAAACTAAAGAGAATCCAATTATATGGTCAGGTTTCCCAACACACATCTTTACCTGATTTGGCCACAGAAGGGGCCCAAACTATAGCTAAATGCTTCACCAGGCTGTTGTTCAGTCAGAGCTGGGGCTCTAAAAAAGGGGTTTATAAAAACCTGTACAGGTATGGGACCTGTTATCCAGAATGCTTGCAACCTGGGGTTTTACGGATAAGGGATCTTTCTGTAATTTGGATCTCCATAACTTAAGTCTGCTAAAAATCATTTAAATATTGAATAAACCCAATAGGCTTGTTTTGCCCCCAATAGGGATTAATCATATCTTAGTTGGGATCAAGTACAAGGTACTGTTTTATTAGTAAAGAGAAAAAGGAAATCATTTTATAAAATTAAAATTATTTGCTTATAATGGAGTCTATGGGAGATGGCCTTTCCGTAATTTGGAACTTTCTGGATAACAGGTTTCCGGATAAGGGATCCCATCCTTGTACTTGTGGCCAAGAGTTATGGGATTTTTACAGCTCCCTTTAGGTCCTGCTAAACACAGTTGTAAGAATTTTCTTCACAATTTGTTTTTATTGCTCCCTCATAGAAGTGCGTGCATTGCCCAGGTATCACTATGCTCAATTATGTGTTTCAAACAGACGCCAATGTAATATTGTGCTAGTTGCAAATGGCCTAGTGCTTGCCACTGTGTATAATATAGTCAGTTAATTAAAAGTCTTTAGTAGCTGAAAAACATATCTAATTTTTTGTGCAGTTACCTTAATATCACAACTGCTTTAGCCTCCTGTTCTAATCTCATTCCAAAGCAGTTTTTGCACAATGTTGCAGGGAAAGTTTCAAGAGCTCCCAACTAGCTGACATGTTAAAACTTGCAACATCACCCTATTAACCGCTACTACTTTCACACAGCCCCATTCTGCTATTAATACCCTGTCTATATCTGCAACCCACCTCTAATAACCACTACACGTTCTGCATCATAGCTACTGAGATATACAGTATGACATGTGAACTGTACTGCTTGGGTATATGAGGTCCCGTTTTGAACTGATAGGATATATGGGTATTTTTTTGAACTGCTTATATATACAGTATGGTCTCCCTACTGTATTGTATAATGTGGTATATTGTCAGTACCGCCGCTCCCTATATACGTAGTACGCACTCTGCGTAGGGCACCAACTCCCAGGGGGGCACCCAGTACCGCCGCCCCCTATGCAGAGTGCGCACTCTGCGCACCAACATACCAAGTCTTCGTCAGCAGCTCCTTCTCTCTTATGCGACAGGCCCTTTTATAAGGTTGCACCCGTGCGTCACACGTCAGCGACGAGGCGCAACCTTATAGAAGTGGCTGTTGCCGCGGCATAAGAGAGAAGGAGATGCTGATGAAGACTTGGTCTGTTGGGGGTACTTTCTATGGGGGCAATTGGGGGCACTGTGTGTGGGGGCTACTGTCTATGGGGGGTACTTTTTATGGGGGCAATTGGGGGCACTGTTTATGGGGGCAATTGGGGCACTGTGTATGGGGGACCTGTTTATGGGGGCAATTGGGGCACTGTGTATGGGGGCACTTTCTATTGGGGGCACTGTTTATAAGGGCAATTGGGGCACTTTCTATTGGGGGCACTGTTTATAGGGGCAATTGGGGCACTCTCTATTGGGGGCACTTTCTATAGGGGGCACTGTTTATGGGGGCAATTGGGGCACTGTGTATGGGGGCATTTCTATTGGGGGCACTGTTTATGGGGGCAATTGGGGCACTGTGTATGGGGGCACTTTCTATTGGGGCACTTGGGGGCAGTGTTTATGGAGGCAATTGTGGCACTGTGTATGGGGGCACTTTCTATTGGGGGCACTGTGTGTGGGGGATACTGTCTATGGGGCAATTGGGGGCACTTATGGGGACAATTGGGGCACTGTGTATGGGGGCACTTTCTATTGGGGGCACTGTGTGTGGGGGCTACTGTCTATGGGGTACTGTCTATGGGGCAATTGGGGGCACTGTTTATGGGGGCAATTGGGCCACTGTGTATGGGGGCACTTTCTATTGGGGGCACTTCCGTAATATTTGGGGAGGGGGCACAAAAGTAAATTTCTGCTTAGGGCACCCATTTGGCCAGCAGCGGCCCTGCACAGACCCTTATTCAGCATACATTTCATCAATAATACAGACTCACACAGGCAGAACTGTTTGATAAAAGTTTTGCTTTGTTTGAGCTGAGCACAGTAGAGGGAGAAAAAAATTGAAGCAGACAGCTAGAGCTGAGTTTCTATGGGAACCAGCAATGCCATCGCTTTACTGGCTGCTAGACTGGAGGGCGTGTTTAGTAATCTGAGTTTAGAACAACTGAGCATGCCCACAAGCCAACAGCCAAAGCAAATCCCTGAGGGAGGGGGCTAAGTGGGTTACAGGAGAAGGAAATCTAAGTGATTAAGGAGATGTTGCAGCCTTACTATTAACCCCTGGACAACCAGTGTGGCAGGTATTGAAAGATTTCAAAGAGGCTGTTCACTGATTACATTTTTGTGTGTGGGGTTTACATGTCCTTTAATACTGCCATGTATAGTTGGAATAAAGTATTTTCTTATTCTTTATAGCAATAAATATTATTTTTAGTTTCAGCAACTGTCAAATTGGGTTGTTATGTCAGTTTTGTGGCTTTCTCAGTAACATGATGTTCTGTGTTTTGGTTTAGATGCAATAATTATATACCAGAGTAAAATCAATTTGTTGGTCTAATTTGCCATATAACCACAGAATGTCAGAGATATTGTCCCTTATGAGAAGGATGCAGGTGCAACCTTGACATTGGGGTTACCACCCTAAGACAAAAGATGCCACAAGGAGTAAAGAATCACATTTCTGTACCACCAGTTAATCTCTGTTTGATGAATAGACTCCATCTCGTATATAACTGGAAACTAAAACCTAAAATTCTCAAAGTTTTTAAATATCTTAATTCCATATTTTGGAAAGCTTCGGTTTGATCATTGGGCATTCACTGAGGTCTTAAAGGAAAGGCAAAGTCACTTGGGGGTGCCAAAATGTTAGGCCCCCCCAAGTGACTTAAATCGCCTACCTTTTACCCCGGCTGATGCCCCTGTTCTGAGAGAACAGCACCAGGGTACCTGTAGTGCTTCCTCCTTCCTGCTTCAGGTGCTCGCCCATGCGCAGTAGAGTGAAAAGCTGAACTTTTAACAGAGAAGTCGGCTTTTCGCTCTACTGCGCATGCGCGGGTCGTGGGGTCCCAGCAATACGAAGCAGAAAGGAGGAAGCACTCGCTACAGGTACCCCGGGCTGGTGCTGTTTTCTCCTAACTGGGGCACCAGCCCGGGGTATAAGTTAAGCATTTGGCACCCCCAAGTGACTTAGCCTTTCCATGTCCTTTAAGTTAGTTTCCCACTAGATATGTTTAGATATTAAATGGGGTACTAAATAACATACCGTATATACTAGTATGTACTAGTAACTACAGGTATTGGACCTGTTATCCAGAATGCTCGGGACCTTGGGTATTCCGGATAAAGGATCTTTCCTTAATTTGGATCTCCATAACTTAAGTCTGCTAAAAAAACATTTAAATATTGAATAAACTCAATAGGATTGTTTTACCTCCAATAAGGATTAATTACTGTATATATTTTATTTGGGATCTGTTCTGTTTTATAATTACAGAGAAAAACAAAATCATTTTCATAATGGAGTCTATGGGAGATGGCCTTCCCGTAATTCGGAATTTTCTGGATAAGGGGTTTCCGGATAAGGGATAACATGCCTGTACTAACGCTGTAGTGACATTGAACTGGAACTTACTGACAATAGAAGTGTCACTTATAAAACAGTGCAAATTGTTTTATTGATAATACAGTTTGCAATGCACAAAAATGGTCTCAAAGTCAACACTGACACTTATAGAGATAGATTCACTTGGGTAGGGGCAACTGACTACATGAGGGGCACAATAAGGGACATTTTTTTCCAACTGACCCACACAGTCCGTGTACCAGTCCGTGTACCAGATTTTGGCACGGTTTTTCCTACAACCACAAAGCTTGTAATTTCCCTGAAAGTTATTACCCAGTGATTTTTCTATAGCAACGCTAGAGAGTTTTAACTGTCACTGTGTACTAGGGCAGAACTGCAGTGCTCAAACCGCCACTCCAACAAGAATCCTTCATGCATTTGACTGGACATCTAAACAGCACTATATTAAGCTTTATTACCAAATAATATTGACAAGCAAACTGCACAATAATCTCAATAGGTTGCAATATTGAAATAGCACAAACATTTTCATAAATTGCATGAAGAAAATATAATTCTAAGCAATTTTCAGTTGTACATTAATTTTGACTGGTTCACCAAGGGCCCCCAGATAACCTAATATCAAGGCCCCAGCAGCCAAAGCCCTTGAACTTTTCTTTTAGACGATTAAACATTGGTTACCCACATGAGAGATTCGATGTTCAAATGTAACTGACTAATATCTGCACTGTTTTTCAAAATTGCCCGCTAGATTCCAATTTAGTCAGGTCTATGGGAATCATTTTCTACATCACAGCAACCAGTGTGGCAACTTCTACAAACACACATTCAGGACTAACTCTGTGTGGGCATCTGTGCTTTCTGTTTGTTGCATTATTGCTAGCATTTTTAGAGTAGAGTGCTAAAATAACCCTTTCCTATCTTTCTTACTGCTGGGAATTATTAAAAACATAAGCAGAACTTCAAAATGGTAGAAAATAGTTAATCTCAGCCATAAAGAAAAATGGGACTACTACTATGTGAGAAAAAGGAGGCACATTACACTTCCTTAGTAAAGACAAAAGTTTATTTTTACATTTACTAGTAATACATATATTATCATTTTTATTGTAGCATTTGCTAAATGTGAAGTCAGTCTGTTCACCAGCCTTTATATGTCGGCCTCCTCTCCCTCCCAACAGTTTATCTCCCAGACTTCTTTCTCTTCTTCCTTCAACTGGAATATTACAGGGTAACTGGGAGAATATATCGTTTGGCTGGCCTTTCCTATGATATTGCCTTCCTTTTTTGAATTAGTAGAAGTAACTTATCTTTTGGCAGATTAGATTCAGAAGCTGATTCATTAAGTTTCAGCTCATTTTCTATCCAGCCATGTAATGTTTAGTTTGGGTTCCAATTCAACCACACAGGCATCTACTTTTTTAGGAAATTCAGTAAACTTCCTTCTCTCAAAGCAACCAATGAGATGTCTTCTCATTTTCTTGCTCTCGTACTTGCAGATGGGGGTTCCGCCAGACAGGAACTCAAATGCATTAGCAATAGCATAAACCCCACAGTCATGATTGTTTTCTTGTTCATCAACATCAAGTATTTCCATAGTTCCTTCAGGATCATTCACTAGTTCACTATAGCAGTCATTTATTTGCTTCCTCAGTAAGGTGCAATGGCGTTTAGTCACAGCACTGTCTGCAATCTCCACATGATCCATTTTAAAGCAGCTTGTCAACCAATGTCTCTCTACACTGTCATAATGAATCTGTACTGATGGTCCTTTAACTGCATGAAATCCAATTTGGGAAAGAAGGCAGCTTTGAAGCCCCTCTGCCTCAAACTGGATTTTCAGCAAGGACTGAGCTGCATCAATGATTCTGTCGTCCAGACATTCCCTGCCTCGCAGGGCCATTTTATGCTCTTGTGTCAGGTTCAGTTCAGGGATCCAGGCTTCAGTCCCGTCAGGGAAGGGCTGGCCTGGAACTCCAATGTACTTGCAAGAATCATCAGAGAATTCATTCTCTTCATCCGCATAGAATCTTGTGCGTGATTTGTATTCATCTGTTATCTTTTCTCTCTTATTCTTTTCCTCGGCCTTGATAGTCTGTCTGTTGTACTTTCTTCCTTTCCTTGCCTCCTTTTTGTCCCTTCTCTCATGTGAGAAGGGTGTGATTTCATGCTCCTTATTCATCCAAGGAGTGAAATCTGGTTCTGGTTTGCATTCCTCAGTTTTGTAAGTGGATGGCTCATTTCTGCAGGCATATAGGGGTTTGTATAAGCCCACAGAGTCCCATTCTGGTTGTTTCTCTATTTCTGCCTTGATAAGGCGTTTCTTAGCTTTTCTCTCTTTTCTGGCCATCTTTTTTCTATTTTCCTCCTTTAGGCAGATAGTGGAGGGTTCTTCTTCTAATTCAACCTTGATGGTCTGTTTGTTATTCTTCTTTCCTTTCTTTGCCACCTTTCTGGTCTTTTTCTTCTTTTTGCTTTGATGTTCCTCTATTTTGCAAAGAGGGGAATCAGGTTCAGTTTTCTGTTCCTCCTTTTTGCAAGTGGTGGAATCATCTTGATTTTCATTGCAGGTCTCAGATCTCTCTTCCTCCAGGCTGTTGGTTGAGAGATTCTGTTCCTTTTCATCTTTGCATTCGGATTCTGTGGTTTCTTCTAGTTCCACAATTGCCGCCTCTTTGGGGCTTTCCTCTATTAAGCAGAGGGTGGAGAGCTCACATACCTGTTCCTCATCTGCGCAGGCACTGAAGTCTGTGCTTCTTTCTTGCTCTGCTTTGCAGGGGACGGGGAGCTCGTTTCTCACTTCCTCTGTTATACAGCTGCTTACAGCAGTGTTTAGTTCTACATTATCAGCGCAGGTTTGTGGTTCTTCTTCTAATGTATTTGTTTTTTTACAAAAACAAAGTTTTGAAAAAAATCCAGAAACCTTTCTTGTCTTAGCTTCAGCGTTTTTCACAGCTGATCTTTCATTGTTATCATTAGATGAAGTTTTGCTTCTATTTTGGATGTTACATAGTTTAGTAAAAGGTTTAAAGAGTTTTCTGAAACAGAAAAAGCGCCTAGCAGAGGCCATGGTATAACCAAAGTCTAAAGGGGAAAAGGATAGATTATTAAAATATGTTTATGTAAAAAACAATAAGCACGATGATGTCACAAGACAAAGTATTTAGGAACTGGAGTTAATAATCATAAGAGTAATACAATCTGAATATAAAGTTCAGCTTTTCAAGCAGATTTTATCATTGTAATAATTATAAGACTTTATGATCATTAACTCTATTTCATACAAATACAAATATATAATGTTAAAGGACTGTTACACTACAATCTTTGCTTTACCATAGTTAAACGAGACTTCTCAACAACAAAAATGTGGCATTTGGGAACCACTATGTATTTATTGCAGCAGTGTCTAATTCTGATATGCTTTAATACAGCTTTCAATTCAAATTAAAATCAGTTCAACAATAAGATCTTAAAAATGACTTTTCTAACACTTTTATTAATCTCTGCTGGTGTATACAGATTTGCAAACTGTTCATATAAAGTAAACATATTGACCCCAACTTGTACTCACCTCTGCCAGTCACCAAGTCTGAATGCAGACTGATCACACTGTGCCTGTGATGTGTGTAACCTTTCTTGGGTATTGTGATGTCACAATGCCTGTATCATGTCACATGACCAAGCATTGTTGTATTGAAGATAAACATCATAACGAGTCATATAAATGTTACAGTATTGAAATCTAAAACTGGAATGTCAGTTTTGTAATCGTAATAATTATAAGACTCTTTATGATTTTTAACTGCAATACATACAAATGCAAATATATTAGGCACACAAATATAAATACCTCTAGTGTAACCAGTGAAATTAGTGAAATGTATCAGACAACTGCCATGGATACAAATACAAAATGTATATGGATTGCTGTATGGAAGTATATTAAAACAAGACACTGCAATAAAAAGTCATGTTTGGGAAACATCAAGTAATTTTAGCTGCAGCAACTAATTCTGATATGTGTTAATACAGACTTTCATTCACATTGAAAGTGCTTATTATTATTTATTCATTGAGGTTTATATATATTTTTATACTGCTTATACACATTATTTAGAATGATCTTTGTTAATACAATTTAGGTTAGTTTACATATTCTTGCTCATTTATATAGCAACTTTCTAATAAATTAAACATAAACATATTTGACCACAACTTGTACTCACCTCTGCCAGTCACCAAGTCTGAGTATAGACTGATCCCACTGTGCCTGTGATATGTGTAACCCTTCTTGGGTATTGTGATGTCACAATGTCTGTATCATGTCACATGACCAAGCATTGTTGTACTGGAGATAAACATTGTAAAGAGTCTGTTTAAAGTCACATGACCAAGCTTTGTAGTAACAGAGCTAAAGATAATAAGGAGTCCTATAAATGTTACAGTGTCACATAATAAAATGTAATTGATGTAGGAAAAATGTAGGTACAATCTAGGTACATTTGAAACAAAAGGAAAATAGAAACAGATTGCTAATTATGATACATCACTGTCTGATTAATCAAGATAAATCAATGGGTCTTTATGGAGTGTTTTAAAGTTTGGAAAATGTAAAATGTCTATGGTTTGAAAAAAAACAGCAGCCTACAAATCTGAGCCACAATATTGTTTTTCCAAAAGCTGCCCCGGAAGTAATAATCCCAATGTTTTGATACTTCTGTTACCACCTTTTTTCCACCTCTCTTGCAAATATTATATTTTAATTATGTTGGGTTGAAAACCCCAACAGACTGTTCTTCGACTTTGGCTTATTTTTCCGCTTCTTCTTCTTCTTAGTGCCCCCCATTTTCTAAATGCTACTTCTCCTACAGTTTTAGGGGTACAACACCCAAACTTTCCACACTTCTTTGCCCTATAGCGGAGCAGGTTGCTTGTGCTTTTCTAAGTGATTGCGCCCCCCCCACTCCGAACCCCCCAATTTTCCCATTGACTTTGACAGGGAAGATTTTCAAACTGCTGCCACACTTACAGCTTTGAAGCTACACCCCCCAAACTTGAATAACATAATAATGGGGTCATCCCGAATGATACAGCGACATTTATTGGATGACCCCAAAGCGGGAGGGGCCAACAACAGCCAATCAAATTTCAACCATTGACTTTTATGGGGAAATTGAAACTGCTGCCAATCTTACAGCTTTGAGGCTACACTCCCCAAACTTGAATCACATAGTCATGGAGTTAGCCTGAATGAAAATATGATGATTGCTGGATGCCCAAAAGTGGCGGAGTCACCAACAGCCAATCAGATTTTACCTATTGACTTGGCAGAAATTCAACCTGCTGCCATTCTCACAGTATTAACACCAGGGTCCCCAAACTTTTTACACTTGGTCACTAGGGGACTGCAGTTTTAGTTTTTAAAAGTGGGCGGAGCCACCAACAGCCAATCAAATTTCACCTATTGATTTTTATTGGTGTGATGCCCAAACTTTGTTCCCAAACTTTGCATAGTCAGTCACTGGGTGACTACGCATTCAAGTTTTGTTTTGTTTTGTTTTTTAAATGGCAAAGTGGGAGGGGCCAACAACAGCCAATCAAATTTTACCCATTGACTTTTATGGGGAAATTGAAACTGCTGCCAATCTTACAGCTTTGAGGCTACGCTCCCCAAACTTGAATCACATAGTCATGGGGTCAGCCTTAATGAATATATGATGATTGTTGGATGCCCAAAAGTGGGCGGAGCTGTGAACAGCCAATCATATTTTACCTATTGACTTGGTGGAAATCCAACCTGCTGCCATTCTCACAGTAATAACACCGGGGCCCCAAACTTTGCAGAGTTAGGAACCAGATAAGAAAAAGTGGGTGGAGCCACCAACAGCCAATCAGATTTTACCTATTGACTTTTAATGGGGAAATTAAACCTGCTGCCATTCTCACAGTATTAACACCAGGGTCCCCAAACTTTTCACAGTTGGTCACTAGGGGACTGCAGTTTTAGTTTTTAAAAAGTGGGCGGAGCCACCAACAGCCAATCAGATTTAACCTATTGAATTTTATTGGTTTGATGCCAGGGTTCCCAAACTTTGCACATTCAGTCACTGGGTGACTATGTACTCAAGGTTAGGAAAAGTGGGTGGGGCCGCCAAAAGCCAATCACATTTCTTTCATTGTTTTCAGTGGGGAAATTTTAACTGTTGCCATTTTCACATGTTTAATGTCAGGGTCCCCAAACTTTGCACAGTTTGTCACTGGGTGACTATGTTCCAAGTTTAGAAAAGTGGGCGGGGCTAACAACAGCCAATAAGATTTCATCTATAGACTTCATATGTTTAAATTTAAACTGCTGCCATTCTTTAAATATCAATACTAAGGTCCCCAAACTTTGCAGAGCTAGTCACCAAGTAACTGCAGTTCAGAGTTGGGAAAAGTGGGTGGAACCACCAGCAGCCAATCAGATTTTAACTATTGGTTTTCAATGGGGAAATTCAACCTGGTGCCATTCTCACAGTATTAACACCAGGGTCACTAGGGGACTGCATTTTTAGGTTTAAAAAGTGGGTGGAGCCACCGACAGCCAATCAGACTTCAACTATTGAATTTTTTTGGTTTAAATTTAAAATTCTGCCTTTCTCACACTATTTATGTCAGGGTTCCAAACTTTGCACAGTCAGTCACTGGCTGACTACATATTCAGGGTTAGAACAAGGGGTCAGAGCCACCAACAGCCAATCCATTTCCACCTATTAAATTTCATTGGTTTATATTTAACTGATGCCATTATTTAAGTATTAATTCCAGTGTTGTTAAACTTTCCAGAGTTACTCACTGGGTATTTGCCGTTCAAAGTTAGAAAAAAGTGGGTGGAGACACCAACAGCCAATCACATTTCACCTATTTACTTTCAATGGTGATGTAGAAAATGCTGTTAGTCTCACAATTTTTATGCCTACCTTCCCAAACTTTGCAGAGTTGGTCACTGGGGGACTGCAGTTCAAAAATAGGAAAACTGGGTTGTGCCACTAACAGCCAATCAGATTCCATCCATTGAATTTTATTGATTTAAATTTAAAATGCTGCCATTCTCACACTATTTATGCCGGGGTGCCCACTGTTTGTCACTGGGTGACTTCCACTCAAGGTTAGAAAAAGGGGGTGGGGTCACCAACCACCAATCACAATTCATCTATTGACTTTTATTGGTTTAAATTTAAACTGTTGCCGTTCTGTAACTATTAATCCCAGGGTCCCTAAACTTTGCAGAGTTAGTCACTGGGAAACTGCAGTTCCAGGTTAGAAAAAGGGGGCGGAGCCACCAACCGCCAGTCAGATGTCACTCGTTGACTTTCAGTGGGGAAATTTAAATTGCTGCTATTCAGACACTATTAAAACTTTGCACAGTGGTTTTACTATATAACTGTGGTCCAAGGTTAGAAAAGGTGGGTGGAGCCAACAACAGATCAGATTTCATTCAGTGACTTCACGTTTTTCAACCCAACATGAAGTTTGTTCTCAAACTTCCCTTTCTAGTTATTAACATGTTTCTCTAGGTCCTTTGGTTGCACAAATGTGCATGTTCTCATAAGGTAAAAACGTGCAATTTCAAACGCAATCGTCATTTTCCCTAAAATGCAGGTTTTTTTTTCCAGAATTCTAGCACAGTTGCAGTTGCAAGGTGGTGTTGTGTCTGAAGCAACTGTGTTGCATCTGGTGCAATTGTAATTCCTTTAAATTAAAGCAACTGCATGCCCATTTTGTCGCAAATTGAACACAATCACTTGACGTCATTTCCAGGGTTGAGCGTGCAATTGGCAGATGCACCCTATTCTTTAGATGTAACTGCGCTGCCCCTATAGACACAAGGTGCAAAGCGAACCCTGGAACTACCTCCTGGTTTAGATGGTGGTAGCGCCACATTTCTCCTGCGTCTATAGGGGCAGCAGTACTTCATGCAGGAGAGGAGGCGGGAAGGACTAAGCAGCACTGAGCTGCAAAGAGAGCATTTTGATGCAAGTACCTTTAAATAATGGGGTAACATGCAACTTACTGCTGGGAAAGCACAATTGCACTTGTGGTTGTAAATGACCCTTCTTCTCGCGCCTTCACAGACACACACACAAAATAGGATAAACAAGATATTATTCTGAGCACATCTCTATAGCTTTTTGTAGCAAGGAATGTTACACTACAACTTGCTATTATATATATCTAGGTTCAGCCTCATTAGAATGGGCTGGGCATAAAATTCAGATTACTTCACAGAACTACGAGTAAGTTTCACATTTTAAATAAGTGAAAATGATGACTAATGCATAGGCAGGAGAATTGCTTGGGAAAGTGCTGAGTAGAACCATGCTTCAGTGGAGTTGGCTGGATTTAAAAGTAAACTGTTTGTCACCCAGTGACAAACAGTGGGCACCCTGGCATAAAAATTGTGAGACTGACAGCATTTTACACTTCACCTTTGAAAGGTGAAATGTGATTGGCTGTTGGTGGCTCCGCCTGCTGTTTTCTAACTTTGAATGGCAACTACCCAGTGACTAACTCTGAAAAGTTTAACAACCCTGGAATTAATACTTAAATAATGGCATCAGATAAAATATAAACCAATGAAATTTAATGGGTGGAAATGGATTGGCTCCACCCACTTGTTCTAACCCTTAATATGTAGTCAACCAGTGACTGATTGTTTAACGTTTGGGAACCCTGACATAAATAGTGTGAGAAAGGCAGAATTTTAAATTTAAACCAAAAAAAATAGGTGAAGTCTGATTGGCTGTTGGTGGCTCCACCCACTTTTAAAAACCTAAAAATGCAGTCCACTAGTGACCCTGGTGTTAATGCTGTAAGAATGGCAGCAGGTTGGATTTCCCCACTGAAAATCAATAGATAAAATCTGATTGGCTGTTGGTGGCTCCACCCACTTTTTCTAAATCTGAACCGCAGTTAGCTGGTTACTAGCTCTTCAAAGTTTGGGGACCTTAGTATTAATATTTAATGAATGGCAGCAGCTTAAATTTAAACATATGAAATCTTTAGGTGAAATCTCATTGGCTGTTGTTGGCCCCACCCACTTTTCTAAACTTGTAACATAGTCACCCAGTGACTGACTGTGCAAAGTTTGGGACCCTGGCATCAAACCAATACAATTCAATAGGTGAAATCTGAGAATGGCAATAGGTTGAATTTCCCCATTGAAAGTCAATAGGTAAACCCTAATTGGCTGTTGGTGGCTCTGCCCACTTTTTCTAACTTTGAACCGCAGTTACCTGGTGCCTTACTCTGCAAAGTTTGGGGACCCTGGGGTTAATACTGTGAGAATGGCAGCAGGTTGGATTTCCGCCAAGTCAATAGGTAAAATCTGATTTGCTGTTCACAGCTCCGCCCACTTTTGGGTATCCAACCATTATCATATTTTCATTTTGGCTGACCCCATGACTGTGTGATTCAAGTTTGGGGAGTGCAGCCTCAAAGCTGTAAGATTGGCAGCAGCCTCAGGCCCTCCATTAAATCCACATACCTGCTAATGCTGATTCCCAGCAGTGTGTTGGGCACCTTGCTGTTATCTTACATACAAAGATTATTGTGGCTTCATTATATTACACTGGAATCTGACATGGGGGATAAAGAACTGATTTGTTCGGTGGCAGAAAAGCTTTTAAAATCAATTGCAGGTACAAACGCCATGGAGCCAGGGTCACACAGATCAGGGGAATTCTTACTGGAATAATATTTAGCATTTTAATGGCTGAGGAGTGGTGGTGAGTAAGTTGTGGTTGAGCAACAGTTTTTAGATTCTCTTTAATATATTTAGTACAGCACACAAAGGTACTAGTCCAAGTACTAATTTTTTTTGAGACAGAAAAGACATTTCTTTCCATTAGAGATGGCTTCAGCTTTTATGTGCTGAAAAAGTCACCCTTGGCTTATACTCGAGTCGGGTGCCAGACTAGCACCCTCTGTCCTTTGTGTGCAATTTAGGCCATCCGCAACCAGACCCTCCAGTGCCCTGGGCCGCTCCCAAATTCATCTTTATCTACCATCCTCACCTGTCCCATTCTGGACTGGATATTGCACTTTATGTTCTATATAAACTATATATAGTTTGAAGGATTTTAACTCTTTGTGTTTGGCTGCTGATTGAGCTAAGGGGGTAGTATTCTTAAGGTATCATTGTTGATACCATATTGTTGACCCTCTTCTCCACTTACAGAGCTAGTTTACTCTTTTTCTTTGAAATAAATATTTAAAACCATATACCCCACTGATGCCTCATTTAATGTAATATTATTGGTATTTATTTTGATTATTGAAACTTAGCAGTAGCTGCTGCATTTCCCACCCCAGGCTTATACAGTCAATAAGTTTTTCCAGTTTTCTTAGGTAAATTAGGTATCTTGGCTTATACTCGGATTGGCTTATACTCGAGTATATACAGTACATTTTTTTTAAACCACTAATATAGACAGGTTATACATAGCTAGCCTTATTTCAAGAATAATCAGTCTAGATATCCATTACTATGCAGATATAGTTATTGCATCACTGATATTAATGTGTTAATGGTATTTTTTTCTTGTTTTATCCACTTATTGGTATTAACCTGCTTTCCTCATAGGTGGGTGCATGACACTAAGGGGCCGATTCATTAAAACACGAGTTCGAATTCCGAATGGGAAAAATTCAGATTGGATACGATAATTTCTGAAGATCGCGACTTTTGCATCGCCATCGTGACTTTTTTGTATCTCTACAGCTCCAACCTGGCCCAAGGAAAGTCACAATACCGAAGCTTGAATGAATCCGAAACTTTCGTACTCGGCGCGACAATACGAATTTGTCGCAATGGCGACGAAAAATTTGCGCAAGATGCGAAAAAGTCGCGATGGCGACGACATTGTCACAAAACTAATGATCATTACGAAAAAAACACATTCGGGCGCATTCGGAGCGTTTGTGGATTGATAAATCTCCCCCTAAGAGGTAGATTCATCAAATTGTGACATTAAAATTTACCACAGAAAAAAATCACGCGCTTTCTATTCATTCCTATGGGATTTTCAGAAGTGTATTCATAAAATGATGAACTCTTACTTTCACCCAATGATAAATACACTTCTAAAAATCCTCTTTCTGCGGTGAGCTCTAATTTCACACATTAATAAATCTGCCCCTTAGTTGAACATACTCAAAATCCTCATGAAGTCAGTTAGTGAGCAGCAGGGAAAGTAAACACCAAATAAAACCAACAGAAGGTACATAGGGATTTGAAAGTCTTCCTTTTAACTGGATTGGCCCACAGAACATAAAGCTGCCCAACTTAGTTTTTCCACTTGAGTTACAGAAACCATTTTGGTAACACCTTTTCCCCGAGTCTTACAACTAAACCTGCTCTCTACCAGGTAAAAACCCCAAATGCAAATTGAAAATTAGGAAGTCCGTGACTTGGTATTTGCAGTTTTGGAAATGCAAGTTGGAAGAGGTTCGGTCCTCCATACAGCGCTGTCTGTTCTGTAAGGGCTTCCCCATTTCTTGTCTTGTTAGCACTCTGTTTAGTACCTGGTGTTTGTATCTTATTTAATTATCCTATAGGTTAATATCTCCTCCAATTTTCTATACTTCTTTATCTCAAGCACCTCAGCGACCTCACTGAGATAGAGTGAGTTTCTCTAACAAAGCCTGTAATCACCAGCCCAGTGCTTATATATCCAAGCCTCCACTTACCACACTACATGCTTACACATCCTTAACCTTTTATTAACCTCCTTAATCTCCCTCTGCTGCCTCAAAGCTGCAGTAGTGTGTCATAGAATACTAATGGATATGCAAGCATTTCAGTTCAGTCATAAATCTGACTTCAAGTCAATGCATATTTCTTTGCCTAGAGCATTCCTTGGTCCTTCACAGCTACGTCAATGAATCTCTCTTTTGAAGTTGAATGCTTTCTATCAATAAGAAATATTATTACATAATGGAAGAGGGTGATATTGATAGATATCGATATAGCCTTGTAAAACTGAATGTCACTTAAAGTTAATGCGAACATTTCATAAACAAGTCAAAAAGTAAACATATTGGAAGACCTCTCATTTAGTAGGGACACATAGGGAACACACAGTTATATAATATATGTTAAAAAAATACTTGAAATATTTAGAAATAATTTCCATTTAAGCAGCATACATGAAGTATCATTAATGCTTTTAATAACCTGGAAGGGTTGTCTTTTGCTCCTTTCCAACACCAAGGGAGTTTTTTTTATAGTTCCTGTTTGCTACATTACAGTTCTATTTTTAATGCTATCACTTTTGTTTTAAATTTTTAGCCTAAGGCTTGACTGATCTGTACCATTTTTTGAGAACATTTCACACAGTGTTAAGTGATTCCTGACTGTCAGATCTTCCACAGCTTCCCGGCCCACTTGTTCCTCTCTGACTTCTCTTGTACTTCACTGTAAGGTGTTCTGCTCATTTCAGAAATATCAATGAAAATAATAGGACAATAGGTTCCAGGGTCCTAAAGTAGTTATAGTAACAGACTACCTGCCCTCGACAAGTGCTAGATGTAAAAGTGAGAGGGTGGGGGGATGGAATTGGAACAGGGATCCCAGGCTGTGGGGCTGAATGGCCAGGGGGTTATAGGTCCTTAGCAGGCACCCCTCTGCCTGTTGGTCACCCTGTGGTCGCAGGGTCTGCTTCCCCTAGATCAGTGATCCCCAACCAGTGGCTCGGGGGCAACATGCTGCTCACCAACCCCTTGGATGTTGCTCTCAGTGCCCCCATACCAGGTAGTTATTTTTGAATTCCTGACTTGGGGGCAAGTTTTGGTTTGACTAAAAACAAGATTTACTACCAAATAAAGCCCCCTGTAAGCTGATAGTGTGCATAGAGGCTCCCTAATAGCTAATCACAGCCCTTATTTGGCACCTCCATGAACTTTTATGATGCTTGTGTTGCTCTCCAAGTCTTTTTACATTTGACTGTGGCTCATGAGTAAGAAAGGTTGGGGATCCCTGTCCTAGATATACTATTGAACAAAAAACTATATGGTAGAACAATCATCAGAAAATTAAAGTTATTAAATTGTTACTGCTAGAACACTTAAACCCTTATTTATGAAGGATAGGCACAAATTTAAGGGTGCAGAGGGCTACAAACAAATAGTCCCATGCACATAGTGCTTGCACCTAGTGCTTCTGTAACTGCACTGGAATAAAAATCTGGCACAAGACTCTAAGAACAGCAATGTCAAGATTAGTGATGGGCTAAATGTTTCGGCAGGCATGGATTCGCAGTAAATTTCTGTGTTTCACCATTGGTGGATTTTTTAGCGAAACGGATGAAAAAATTTGCAGCGCGTCAAAAAATTGTCACCCGCATCAAAAAAAAAAAAAATTGTCGCCCGTGTCAAAAGAATTGCCACACAACATTTTCAGCGTTTGGAGAATTTTTTGCCATTTCGCGAATCTTTTGAAAGATTTAGGTCTAAAACAACTGGACTTTTTTGAGTTTTTCTTGAAAACGTTTCACCACTCATCCGAGTGGCTTCTTCAGTTCAAATGACTGGTAGGGAATTCCCCGGTATTTAAACTCTTGATGGTAGTAGAGTCACAGACATCCAATCACAATGGTTCCATTGAACTTGTTCAGTTAGGTGTTAGCTGACACCTAACTGAACAAGTTCAATGGAACCATTGTGATTGGATGTCTGTGACTCTACTACCATCAAGAGTTTAAAAAGTCCAGTTGTTTTAGACTTAATTCTACTAGATACTGTATATCATGACCTGGATGAATGAGAATCTTCATAGACATTTTGAAAGATTTGCAAATTTTACAGCAAAACAAAACTCGACAGATTTGCTCATCCCTAGTCAAGATCAAGGAAGAACAAGGAAGGCTTAAAGCCTGCCAGGAGCAGACAGTAAATACAAGTGTCTACAATGCATTAAGTCCCCTAGGCTAGGCAAGTGAAGGTGGCAATACTCTATGTGAAAGGGCAACTCCATAAATACATTTCTGTAGGTCTATGAACTCTGTTTGGAAGAATGTGGGTCATTCAGATGTGCAAAATCGGGAGTGGTGATGGATGCAGGCTGCAATGGCACCCTGTATTTACTGCCTGCCCTATGGCTCATGCACCCCTTTGTGCTCTTGCACTTCTGTCTGGGATCATAATAAATGGTTTATGGTACAAAGGAAAACCCTATATATTACCTGTTATACTCACTGTTGATAATTGTTTTATAGACACAGGTATAGGATCTGTTATCTGGAAACCCATTGTCCAGAAAGGCCATCTCCCATAGACTCCATTTTAATCAAATAATAAAAAAGAATTATTAAAACATTAATAAATTGTTTTGCCTCCAATGAGGATTGATTATGTCTTACAAGGTACTGTTTATTATTACACAGAAAAAGGAAATCATTTTTAAAAATTAGAATTATTTGCTTTTAGTGGAGTCTATGGGAGATGGCCTTCCCGTAATTCAGAATTTTCTGGATAATGGGTTTCCAGATAATGGATCCCATACTTGTATATGGAATGGAGCGCTAAGAAACAATTTAACCTTGAGACCTCTTGAGGTATAGTGCTAATAACTGCCAAACTTATTACACAATCTTATTCTTCTATCTCTCCTTGTTTCATTTCTTTCTCTTTTTCTTTCTAGATATATAGAATATTAAAGGTATTGTGATCCAGATTACAGAAAGACCCATTATCTGAAGAACTCAAGGTCAATAGAATCCCATACCTGTAATATATTATGTGCACAACACAGCATAACGTACATATTTTTTGAGGCAATGAAAGAAGGAATTTACTATAATTTTCTATATTTATAGAATTACATTCTGAAAAGGAAAAAAGTTCAGTTCATTAAATAGCAAAACAATTTTCTTTGCATTTAGAAGGCAGCATATCTGTGTAAAATTGAAAAACCATATGACATTTCTCAGTACAATTTTTATTAGAACATTCTAGGAAATGTGTGCTGATATACAGTCTGCTAATTCCAGTAGAAGTACAAAGCTACACACACTAACAATATCAATAAGCACAAAAGCATCATGACTGTGCTTAAGGAACATTTATGTAAGTTTGAGACAATTGCCATGTGGTCACTCACAGCCTTGATCCAGTGGGGTATCAATGCTGAACAAACATCCAGAGACATCAATACAGACACTCTAAATTAAAAAAAAAAATGGGGTTAATTTATTAAGGGGGCAGTATGAAAAGCAGACATGCCACTGTACTACCTTATTCTGAATATGGGCACCAGTTTAATAGCCAGCAGTGTCAATTGGTCGCTCTGGGTCCCCCTGCAGAAAAATCTTCTAAGGGGGCCCAGCGGGACCAGTCCCTTATCATCCCTCATCCTAAACTTTTTTGGGTAGTATCCTCTTAAGGTTAGAATAAAACAAATGGGACTGATTACTTTTGACAGGGTCTCTGTTTGCAAGTGGCATGCAACAGAACCAGCGGCTCCCCAAAAACCCACCCTGTTTAAGATCATTGTTATATTTGTCAGACCTATGGAAAGGCATGTTCAGGGTGTTTAGGACTAATGTTGAGGGCACCTCTTATGACGGTTGGACTGCACTCTGCAGATAAAAGATAAATCTGTCACAAGGTGCACAGCACCTGCATCATCTATGAAATACTAGAAAGCAAAGTGTGTTGCAGTTGCAGTTACGCTAAATAAATCATGGTCATGTAATAAAACACCACATTTGAGTCAAGTTGTGGTTGAGTACAAAAAAAATCTTGTCATGGCAAAAGTCATGGTCACGTCAAAAAAGTTGTGGGCTTCAGTAAAGTCGCGCAGTAGTCACATTTTGTTAATTTTTTGCCATTTTGCAAATTTCCAGCCATAGGCGGAGGATGACTTTTTAGTTTGGGGAGGCTAAAGATGGCCCATACACAGACTGACCTACAGCTAATGTGACACTTAGTGGATTCACTGCTGGTGTAAAAAATTAACTTCTCAACTACCTCTTACCGTTCCCACTGACTCCCAGGGATACTGTGCAAAAGTGCGGGTGGGGGGGATTTTTTTAACCCTAAAATGCTTAGGATGTAAAAGCATTCATACGTGCACTTCTGTTAGGGGTTCTCTATACATTTGTGTTCAGTTAGGTTAAAGGGGTAGTTCACCTTTAAATTAACTTTTAATATGATGTAGACACTGATATTCTGAGACAATTTGCAATTGGTCCTCTTTTAATTTTAATGGTTTTTCAGTTATTTAGCTTTTTGTTCAGCAGCTCTCCATTTGGTATTTCAGCAGCTATCTGGTTGCTAGGGTCTTATATACCAGGTAGTGGTTTAAACAAGAGATGGGAATATGAATAGTTAAGGGGCCTGCATGGAAAAATAAAACTGTAGCCTCACAGAGCAATACTTTTTGGTCAGTGACCCTCATTTGAAAGCTGGAAAGAGGCAGAAGCGAAAGGCAAATTATTCAAAAACTATATAAAATTAACTAGGAAGACCAATTGCACAGTTGCTAGGAATAGGCCATTCTATAATATACTACAAGTTAACTTAAAAGTGAACCTCCCCATTAGATGTGTTTAAGTTAGCTTTATAGAAAGTGAGGCAGCAGGTACTGACATCTCAGGCACGTTATATACAGCAAGACAGTCTTTATATACAAAACCAGCACATTATATGCCATGAGGAGCAGTGCGTACTGATGGCAGATATTCAGGCAATAAAGGATTTTTTAAGGGCAAGGCCCGTATGTAGCTCTTGAGTGCCGTTGCTATTTGCTTGTTTGAAATCTGTGGGGAGGGTGCCGATCCCTCTCTAGCATTGTGCACCGAGCGGTGAGTTTTCGTTGGAGGGCTGAGGGAGTGCGGGTTTGGATTTGTTGCTTGCACGTAGATATTCAGGCCCTGGCACTATAACGCTGGCACTGATACACAGCATTGGCCCCACTGTAACTTACTATAAATGAAAAAAACAATGACAAAAGTAAAAAAAAAAATAGAATGTGCAAAAAACCATAACAAATATATAAAAGCACAATGAGCTTTGTCAGGGGGAAAAATTAACTTACCCTCCATCTGTTAGGGTAGGGGATATTATAAATGTCAGATGACAAAAAACAATTTAATTCCAGCTAGTGGGTCAGCCTTTAGAACATATACAGTATAGTACCTGTGGGATAAAAACTGCAGCAAAGTTCAAAGCTGGTTCATGGGTAAACTTACAGTCTGCAGATTCTTCTTTTTTAAGTCTTCATTTTGTCTCCAGTTTGCAAAATTTCCCGATCCCTGTCTGCATCTGTGTCTTGATTGGTCAATTTTACTGTCTGTCAAGAAAGCTGTGCTCTGATTGGAGAATATACAAGAAGAAAGATCCAATCAGAGCACAGCTGATTAGAGCAGAACCCGGAGCTTGCAGGGACAGGAGAAGATTTGCAGGACAGCGCAGCCAGGTTTTTTTATTTTATTTTTTTATTTTTAGGGTGCCAGAGCAGGTTTGGGGAGGCTTAGCCTCCCCTAGCCTTATTGAAAATCCGCCTATGCCTTGAACTTTTCTTTTAGACGATTAAACATTGGTTACCCACATGAGAGATTCGATGTTCAAATGTAACTGACTAATATCTGCACTGTTTTTCAAAATTGCCCGCTAGATTCCAATTTAGTCAGGTCTATGGGAATCATTTTCTACATCACAGCAACCAGTGTGGCAACTTCTACAAACACACATTCAGGACTAACTCTGTGTAGGCATCTGTGCTTTCTGTTTGTTGCATTATTGCTAGCATTCTTAGGGGCTGATTTACTTACCCACGAACGGGTCGAATGGAGTCCGATTGCGTTTTTTTCGTAATGATCGGTATTTTGCGATTTTTTCGTATGTTTTGCGATTTTTTCGGATTCTTTACGAATTTTTCGTTACCAATACGATTTTTGCGTAAAAACGCGAGTTTTTCGTATCCATTACGAAAGTTGCATAAAAAGTTGCGCATTTTTCGTAGCGTTAAAACTTACGCGAAAAATGCGCAACTTTTCGCGTAAGTTTTAACGCTACGAAAAATGTGCAACTTTTTACGCAACTTTCGTAATGGATACGAAAAACTCGCGTTTTTACGCAAAAATCGTATTGGTAACGAAAAATTCGTACAGAATCCGAAAAAATCGCAAAACATACGAAAAAGTCGCAAAATGTTCGTTTTCAAGTCGGAACTTTTCCAATTCGGGTCGGATTCGTGGGTTAGTAAATCAGCCCCTTAGAGTAGAGTGCTAAAATAACCCTTTCCTATCTTTCTTACTGCTGGGAATTATTAAAAACACAAGCAGAACTTCAAAATGGTAGAAAATAGTTAATCTCAGCCATAAAGAAAAATGGGACTACTACTATGTGAGAAAAAGGAGGCACATTACACTTCCTTAGTAAAGACAAAAGTTTATTTTTACATTTACTAGTAATACATATATTATCATTTTTATTGTAGCATTTGCTAAATGTAAAGTCAGTCTGTTCACCAGCCTTTATATGTCGGCCTCCTCTCCCTCCCAACAGTTTATCTCCCAGACTTCTTTCTCTTCTTCCTTCAACTGGAATATTAGAGGGTAACTGGGAGAATATATCGTTTGGCTGGCCTTTCCTATGATATTGCCTTCCTTTTTTGAATTAGTAGAAGTAACTTATCTTTTGGCAGATTAGATTCAGAAGCTGATTCATTAGGTTTCAGCTTATTTTCTATCCAGCCATGTAATGTTTAGTGTGGGTTCCAATTCAACCACACAGGCATCTACTTTTTTAGGAAATTCAGTAAACTTCCTTCTCTCAAAGCAACCAATGAGATGTCTTCTCATTTTCTTGCTCTCGTACTTGCAGATGGGGGTTCCGCCAGACAGGAACTCAAATGCATTAGCAATAGCATAAACCCCACAGTCATGATTGTTTTCTTGTTCATCAACATCAAGTATTTCCATAGTTCCTTCAGGATCATTCACTAGTTCACTATAGCAGTCATTTATTTGCTTCCTCAGTAAGGTGCAATGGTGTTTAGTCACAGCACTGTCTGCAATCTCCACATGATCCATTTTAAAGCAGCTTGTCAACCAATGTCTCTCTACACTGTCATAATGAATCTGTACTGATGGTCCTTTAACTGCATGAAATCCAATTTGGGAAAGAAGGCAGCTTTGAAGCCCCTCTGCCTCAAACTGGATTTTCAGCAAGGACTGAGCTGCATCAATGATTCTGTCGTCCAGACATTCCCTGCCTCGCAGGGCCATTTTATGCTCTTGTGTCAAGTTCAGTTCAGGGATCCAGGCATCAGTCCCCTCAGGGAAGGGCTGGCCTGGAACTCCAATGTACTTGCAAGAATCATCAGAGAATTCATTCTCTTCATCCGCATAGAATCTTGTGCGTGATTTGTATTCATCTGTTATCTTTTCTCTCTTATTCTTTTCCTCGGCCTTGATAGTCTGTCTGTTGTACTTTCTTCCTTTCCTTGCCTCCTTTTTGTCCCTTCTCTCATGTGAGAAGGGTGTGATTTCATGCTCCTTATTCATCCAAGGAGTGAAATCCGGTTCTGGTTTCCATTCCTCAGTTTTGTAAGTGGATGGCTCATTTCTGCAGGCATATAGGGGTTTGTATAAGCCCACAGAGTCGCATTCTGGTTGTTTCTCTATTTCTGCCTTGATAAGGCGTTTCTTAGCTTTTCTCTCTTTTCTGGCCATCTTTTTGCTATTTTCCTCCTTTAGGCAGATAGTGGAGGGTTCTTCTTCTAATTCAACCTTGATGGTCTGTTTGTTATTCTTCTTTCCTTTCTTTGCCACCTTTCTGGTCTTTTTCTTCTTTTTGCTTTGATGTTCCTCTATTTTGCAAAGAGGGGAATCAGGTTCAGTTTTCTGTTCCTCCTTTTTGCAAGTGGTGGAATCATCTTGATTTTCATTGCAGGTCTCAGATCTCTCTTCCTCTAGGCTGTTGGTTGAGAGATTCTGTTCTTTTTCATCTTTGCATTCGGATTCTGTGGTTTCTTCTAGTTCCACAATTGCCGCCTCTTTGGGGCTTTCCTCTATTAAGCAGAGGGTGGAGAGCTCACATACCTGTTCCTCATCTGCGCAGGCACTGAAGTCTGTGCTTCTTTCTTGCTCTGCTTTGCAGGGGACGGGGAGCTCGTTTCTCACTTCCTCTGTTATACAGCTGCTTACAGCAGTGTTTAGTTCTACATTATCAGCGCAGGTTTGTGGTTCTTCTTCTAATGTATTTGTTTTTTTACAAAAACAAAGTTTTGAAAAAAATCCAGAAACCTTTCTTGTCTTAACTTCAGCGTTTTTCACAGCTGATCTTTCATTGTTATCATTAGATGAAGTTTTGCTTCTATTTTGGATGTTACATAGTATAATAAAAGGTTTAAAGAGTTTTCTGAAACAGAAAAAGCGCCTAGCAGAGGCCATGGTATAACCAAAGTCTAAAGGGGAAAAGGATGGATTATTAAAATATGTTTATGTTAAAAACAATAAGCACGATGATGTCACAAGACAAAGTATTTAGGAACTGGAGTTAATAATTATAAGAGTAATACAATCTGAATATAAAGTTCAGCTTTTCAAGCAGATTTTATCATTGTAATAATTATAAGACTTTATGATCATTAACTCTATTTCATACAACTACAAATATATAATGTGAAAGGACTGTTACACTACAATCTTTGCTTTACCATAGTTAACGAGACTTCTCAACAACAAAAATGTGGCATTTGGGAACCACTATGTATTTATTGCAGCAGTGTCTAATTCTGATATGCTTTAATACAGCTTTCAATTCAAATTAAAATCAGTTCAACAATAAGATCTTAAAAATGACTTTTCTAACACTTTTATTAATCTCTGCTGGTGTATACAGATTTGCAAACTGTTCATATAAAGTAAACATATTGACCCCAACTTGTACTCACCTCTGCCAGTCACCAAGTCTGAATGCAGACTGATCACACTGTGCCTGTGATGTGTGTAACCCTTCTTGGGTATTGTGATGTCACAATGCCTGTATCATGTCACATGACCAAGCATTGTTGTATTGAAGATAAACATCATAACGAGTCATATAAATGTTACAGTATTGAAATCTAAAACTGGAATGTCAGTTTTGTAATCGTAATAATTATAAGACTCTTTATGATATTTAACTGCAATACATACAAATGCAAATATATTAGGCACACAAATAGAAATACCTCTAGTGTAACCAGTGAAATTAGTGAAATGTATCAGACAACTGCCATGGATACACATACAAAATGTATATGGATTGCTGTATGGAAGTATATTAAAACAAGACACTGCAATAAAAAGTCATGTTTGGGAAACATCAAGTAATTTTAGCTGCAGCAACTAATTCTGATATGTGTTAATACAGACTTTCATTCACATTGAAAGTGCTTAGTATTATTTATTAATTGAGGTTTATATATATTTTTATACTGCTTATACACATTATTTAGAATGATCTTTCTTAATACAATTTAGGTTAGTTTACATATTCTTGCTCATTTATATAGCAACTTTCTAATAAATTAAACATAAACATATTTGACCACAACTTGTACTCACCTCTGCCAGTCACCAAGTCTGAGTATAGACTGATCCCACTGTGCCTGTGATGTGTGTAACCCTTCTTGGGTATTGTGATGTCACAATGTCTGTATCATGTCACATGACCAAGCATTGTTGTACTGGAGATAAACATTGTAAAGAGTCTGTTTAAAGTCACATGACCAAGCTTTGTAGTAACAGAGCTAAAGATAATAAGGAGTCCTATAAATGTTACAGTGTCACATAATAAAATGTAATTGATGTAGGAAAAATGTAGGTACAATCTAGGTACATTTGAAACAAAAGGAAAATAGAAACAGATTGCTAATTATGATACATCACTGTCTGATTAATCAAGATACATTGAATATGTTTTCCCAAATCAATGGGTGTTTATGGAGTGTTTTAAAGTTTGAAAAATGTAAAATGTCTATGGTTTGAAAAAAAACAGCAGCCTACAAATCTGAGCCACAATATTGTTTTTCCAAAAGCTGCCCCGGAAGTAATAATCCCAATGTTTTGATACTTCTGTTACCACCTTTTTTCCACCTCTCTTGCAAATATTATATTTTAATTATGTTGGGTTGAAAACCCCAACAGACTGTTCTTCGACTTTGGCTTATTTTTCCGCTTCTTCTTCTTCTTAGTGCCCCCCATTTTCTAAACGCTACTTCTCCTACAGTTTTAGGGGTACAACACCCAAACTCCCCACACTTCTTTGCCCTATAGCGGAGCAGGTTGCTTGTGCTTTTCTAAGTGATTGCGCCCCCCCCACTCCGAACCCCCCAATTTTCCCATTGACTTTGACAGGGAAGATTTTCAAACTGCTGCCACACTTACAGCTTTGAAGCTACACCCCCCAAACTTGAATAACATAATAATGGGGTCATCCCGAATGATACAGCGACATTTATTGGATGACCCCAAAGTGGGAGGGGCCAACAACAGCCAATCAAATTTCAACCATTGACTTTTATGGGGAAATTGAAACTGCTGCCAATCTTACAGCTTTGAGGCTACACTCCCCAAACTTGAATCACATAGTCATGGGCCCAGCCTGAATGAAAATATGATGATTGCTGGATGCCCAAAAGTGGCGGAGTCACCAACAGCCAATCAGATTTTACCTATTGATTTGGCAGAAATTCAACCGGCTGCCATTCTCACAGTATTAACACCAGAGTCCCCAAACTTTTTACACTTGGTCACTAGGGGACTGCAGTTTTAGTTTTTAAAAGTGGGCGGAGCCACCTGCAGCCAATCAAATTTCACCTATTGATTTTTATTGGTGTGATGCCCAAACTTTGTTCCCAAACTTTTCATAGTCAGTCACTGGGTGACTACGCATTCAAGTTTTTTTTTTTTTTTAAATGGCAAAGTGGGAGGGGCCAACAAAAGCCAATCAAATTTTACCCATTGACTTTTATGGGGAAATTGAAACTGCTGCCAATCTTACAGCTTTGAGGCTACGCTCCCTAAACTTGAATCACATAGTCATGGGGTCAGCCTTAATGAATATATGATGATTGTTGGATGCCCAAAAGTGGGCGGAGCTGTGAACAGCCAATCATATTTTACCTATTGACTTGGTGGAAATCCAACCTGCTGCCATTCTCACAGTAATAACACCGGGGCCCCAAACTTTGCAGAGTTAGGAACCAGATAAGAAAAAGTGGGTGGAGCCACCAACAGCCAATCAGATTTTTCCTATTGACTTTTAATGGGGAAATTAAACCTGCTGCCATTCTCACAGTATTAACACCAGGGTCCCCAAACTTTTCACAGTTGGTCACTAGGGGACTGCAGTTTTAATTTTTAAAAAGTGGGCGGAGCCACCAACATCCAATCAGATTTAACCTATTGAATTTTATTGGTTTGATGCCAGGGTTCCCAAACTTTGCACATTCAGTCACTGGGTGACTATGTACTCAAGGTTAGGAAAAGTGGGTGGGGCCGCCAAAAGCCAATCACATTTCTTTCATTGTTTTCAGTGGGGAAATTTTAACTGTTGCCATTTTCACATGTTTAATGTCAGGGTCCCCAAACTTTGCACAGTTTGTCACTGGGTGACTATGTTCCAAGTTTAGAAAAGTGGGCGGGGCCAACAACAGCCAATAAGATTTCACCTATAGACTTCATATGTTTAAATTTAAAACTGCTGCCATTCTTTAAATATTAATACTAAGGTCCCCAAACTTTGCAGAGCTAGTCACCAAGTAACTGCAGTTCAGAGTTGGGAAAAGTGGGTGGAGCCACCAGCAGCCAATCAGATTTTAACTATTGGTTTTCAATGGGGAAATTCAACCTGGTGCCATTCTCACAGTATTAACACCAGGGTCACTAGGGGACTGCATTTTTAGGTTTAAAAAGTGGGTGGAGCCACCGACAGCCAATCAGACTTCACTTATTGCATTTTTTTGGTTTAAATTTAAAATTCTGCCTTTCTCACACTATTTATGTCAGGGGTTCCAAACTTTGCACAGTCAGTCACTGGCTGACTACATATTCAGGGTTAGAACAAGTGGTCAGAGCCAACAACAGCCAATCCATTTCCACCTATTAAATTTCATTGGTTTATATTTAACCGATGCCATTATTTAAGTATTAATTCCAGTGTTGTTAAACTTTCCAGAGTTACTCACTGGGTATTTGCTGTTCAAAGTTAGAAAAAAGTGGGTGGAGACACCAACAGCCAATCACATTTCACCTATTTACTTTCAATGGTGATGTAGAAAATGCTGTTAGTCTCACAATTTTTATGCCTACCTTCCCAAACTTTGCAGAGTTGGTCACTGGGGGACTGCAGTTCAAAAATAGGAAAACTGGGTTGTGCCACTAACAGCCAATCAGATTCCATCCATTGAATTTTATTGATTTAAATTTAAAATGCTGCTATTCTCACACTATTTATGCCGGGGTGCCCACTGTTTGTCACTGGGTGACTTCCACTCAAGGTTAGAAAAAGGGGGTGGGGTCACCAACCACCAATCACAATTCATCTATTGACTTTTATTGGTTTAAATTTAAACTGTTGCCGTTCTGTAACTATTAATCCTAGGGTCCCTAAACCTTGCAGAGTTAGTCACTGGGTAACTGCAGTTCCAGGTTAGAAAAAGGGGGCGGAGCCACCAACCGCCAGTCAGATGTCACTCGTTGACTTTCAGTGGGGAAATTTAAATTGCTGCCATACAGACACTATTAAAACTTTGCACAGTGGTTTTACTATATAACTGTGGTCCAAGGTTAGAAAAAGTGGGTGGAGCCAACAACAGATCAGATTTCATTCAGTGACTTCACGTTTTTCAACCCAACATGAAGTTTGTTCTCAAACTTCCCTTTCTAGTTATTAACATGTTTCTCTAGGTCCTTTGGTTGCACAAATGTGCATGTACTCATAAGGTAAAAACGTGCAATTTCCCTAAAATGCAGGTTTTTTTTTCCAGAATTCTAGCACAGTTGCAGTTGCAAGGTGGTGTTGTGTCTGAAGCAACTGTGTTGCATCTGGTGCAATTATAATTCCTTTAAATTAAAGCAACTGCATGCCCATTGTGTCGCAAATTGAACACAATCACTTGACGTCATTTCCAGGGTTGAGCGTGCAATTGGCAGATGCACCCTATTCTTTAGATGTAACTGCGCTGCCCCTATAGACACAAGGCACAAAGGGAACCCTGGAACTACCTCCTGGTTCAGATGGTGGTAGCGCCACATTTCTCCTGCATCTATAGGGGCAGCAGTACTTCATGCAGGAGAGGAGGCGGGAAGGACTAAGCAGCACTGAGCTGCAAAGAGAGCATTTTGATGCAAGTACCTTTAAATAATGGGGTAACGTGCAACTTACTGCTGGGAAAGCACAACTGCACTTGCGGTTGTAAATGACCCTTCTTCTCGCGCCTTCACAGACACACACACAAAATAGGATAAACAAGATATTATTCTGAGCACATCTCTATAGCTTTTTGTAGCAAGGAATGTTACATTACAACTTGCTATTATATATATCTAAGTTCAGCCTCATTAGAATGGGCTGGGCATAAAATTCAGATTACATCACAGAACCACGAGTAAGTTTCATATTTTAAATGAGTGAAAATGATGACTAATGCATAGGCAGGAGTATTGCTTGGGAAAGTGCTGAGTAGAACCATGCTTCAGTGGAGTTGGCTGGATTTAAAAGTAAACTGTTTGTCACCCAGTGACAAACAGTGGGCACCCTGGCATAAAAATTTTGAGACTGACAGCATTTTACACTTCACCTTTGAAAGGTGAAATGTGATTGGCTGTTGGTGGCTCCGCCTGCTGTTTTCTAACTTTGAATGGCAACTACCCAGTGACTAACTCTGAAAAGTTTAACAACCCTGGAATTAATACTTAAATAATGGCATCAGATAAAATATAAACCAATGAAATTTAATGGGTGGAAATGGATTGGCTCCACCCACTTGTTCTAACCCTTAATATGTAGTCAGCCAGTGACTGATTGTTTAACGTTTGGGAACCCTGACATAAATAGTGTGAGAAAGGCAGAATTTTAAATTTAAACCAAAAAAAATAGGTGAAGTCTGATTGGCTGTTGGTGGCTCCACCCACTTTATAAAACCTAAAAATGCAGTCCACTAGTGACCCTGGTGTTAATGCTGTAAGAATGGCAGCAGGTTGGATTTCCCCACTGAAAATCAATAGATAAAATCTGATTGGCTGTTGGTGGCTCCACCCACTTTTTCTAAATCTGAACCGCAGTTAGCTGGTGACTAGCTCTTCAAAGTTTGGGGACCTTAGTATTAATATTTAATGAATGGCAGCAGCTTAAATTTAAACATATGAAATCTTTAGGTGAAATCTCATTGGCTGTTGTTGGCCCCACCCAGTTTTCTAAACTTGTAACATAGTCACCCAGTGACTGACTGTGCAAAGTTTGGGACCCTGGCATCAAACCAATACAATTCAATAGGTGAAATCTGATTGGCTGTAGGTGGCACCTTTTCAAAACTAAAACTGCAGTCCCTTAGGGATGAACTGTGAAAAGTTTGGGGACCCTAGGGTTAATACTGTGAGAATGGCAATAGGTTGAATTTCCCCATTGAAAGTCAATAGGTAAACCCTAATTGGCTGTTGGTGGCTCTGCCCACTTTTTCTAACTTTGAACCGCAGTTACCTGGTGCCTTACTCTGCAAAGTTTGGGGACCCTGGGGTTAATACTGTGAGAATGGCAGCAGGTTGGATTTCCGCCAAGTCAATAGGTAAAATCTGATTTGCTGTTCACAGCTCCGCCCACTTTTGGGTATCCAACCATTATCATATTTTCATTTTGGCTGACCCCATGACTGTGTGATTCAAGTTTGGGGAGTGTAGCCTCAAAGCTGTAAGATTGGCAGCAGCCTCAGGCCCTCCATTAAATCCACATACCTGCTAATGCTGATTCCCAGCAGTGTGTTGGGCACCTTGCTGTTATCTTACATACAAAGATTATTGTGGCTTCATTATATTACACTGGAATCTGACATGGGGGATAAAGAACTGATTTGTTCGGTGGCAGAAAAGCTTTTAAAATCAATTGCAGGTACAAACGCCATGGAGCCAGGGTCACACAGATCAGGGGAATTCTTACTGGAATAATATTTAGCATTTTAATGGCTAAGGAGTGGTGGTGAGTAAGTTGTGGTTGAGCAACAGTTTTTAGATTCTCTTTAATATATTTAGTACAGCACACAAAGGTACTAGTCCAAGTACTAATTTTTTTTGAGACAGAAAAGACATTTCTTTCCATTAGAGATGGCTTCAGCTTTTATGTGCTGAAAAAGTCACCCTTGGCTTATACTCGAGTCGGGTGCCAGACTAGCACCCTCTGTCCTTTGTGTGCAATTTAGGCCATCCGCAACCAGACCCTCCAGTGCCCTGGGCCGCTCCCAAATTCATCTTTATCTACCATCCTCACCTGTCCCATTCTGGACTGGATATTGCACTTTATGTTCTATATAAACTATATATAGTTTGAAGGATTTTAACTCTTTGTGTTTGGCTGCTGATTGAGCTAAGGGGGTAGTATTCTTAAGGTATCATTGTTGATACCATATTGTTGACCCTCTTCTCCACTTACAGAGCTAGTTTACTCTTTTTCTTTGAAATAAATATTTAAAACCATATACCCCACTGATGCCTCATTTAATGTAATATTATTGGTATTTATTTTGATTATTGAAACTTAGCAGTAGCTGCTGCATTTCCCACCCCAGGCTTATACAGTCAATAAGTTTTTCCAATTTTCTTAGGTAAATTAGGTATCTTGGCTTATACTCGGATCGGCTTATACTCGAGTATATACAGTACATTTGTTTTAAACCACTATTATAGACAGGTTATACATAGCTAGCCTTATTTCAAGAATAGTGGCATGCAACATAACCAGCGGCTCCCCAAAAACCCACCCTGTTTAAGATCATTGTTATATTTGTCAGACCTATGGAAAGGCATTATCAGGGTGTTTAGGACTAATGTTGAGGGCACCTCTTATGACGGTTGGACTGCACTCTGCAGATAAAAGATAAATCTGTCACAAGGTGCACAGCACCTGCATCATCTATGAAATACTAGAAAGAAAAGTGTAAAAAGATAGTGGATTGCACCAATTAGTTGCAATTAGCACCCTCCTTTCAAGTTCATATATGGCCACTTATATGTATGAGGTATAATTTGGTCAAAAGTTGACAGTTTTACTAATAATACAAATGTTAATCCCTGTAAGTATCTCTTACAGCTTCTACACTGACTTCTATTTGCCAAGCTGCAAAGAATCTATCATTCCAGACATTTTATTGCAGATATTAACATTTTCTGCATGAAGTAAGTAAAAAAAAATCAGAGAAATGGGAAACAAAGAAATTTGACAAGCAAACTTTGTTACATGTGGTGTTTACCTACCCCCCCCCCCCCCCAGGGCAGTATTGCATCCTATACATACCAGTGAAGCCACTTAACCAGCTTTAGGGTAATTTACCATAACTAGATATTTAATTAACCTAGACAACAAATTGATGTTCTGTCAGCCAGTTTCTTATGTTACTATTTTAAATTTTGCTATCCAGTGTTTTGCAATAGTTTGAGGATTTCACATCTGATATTGCTGATAAACTACATCTTTGTATACTTTTAGTTTTCTATTACTTGCTGGTAATAGGTGACTTTTGCAGTATTAAGCCAAAATGTGAGATGTACGAATGTGAGAAGGGTGGGTACAACCCCTCAAAGCGTTACGTTTAAGTGTGATGTATTATTAATGATGGTGACATGATGTATTTATTTTCTTCCAGTATTGCAGAATGAACATATGCCCTTTCTTATTACACTTTCCAGCTTAGGTCCTATTTGAAGCCAATGTTCAAGAGAGCTAAGTTTAAAAGTCTAATCTAATATTAATGTGATGGTGACTTGATGCATTCATCCAGTATTGTAGAATGAACATATGCCCTTTTTCATTACACACTTTCCAGTATAGGTCTCATTTATTAGGGTGCATGCTGCTGAGTTGCAGTCACGCTAAATAAATCATGGTCATGTAATAAAACGACACATTTGAGTCAAGTTGTGGTTGAGTACAAAAAAAATCTTGTCATGGCAAAAGTCATGGTCACGTCAAAAAAGTTGTGGGCTTCAGTAAAGTCGCGCAGTAGTCACATTTTGTTAATTTTTTGCCATTTTGCACATTTCCAGCCATAGGCGGAGGATGACTTTTTAGTTTGGGGAGGCTAAAGATGGCCCATACACAGACTGACCTACAGCTAATGTGACACTTAGGGGCTGATTTACTAACCCACGAATCCGACCCGAATTGGAAAAGTTCCGACTTGAAAACGAATATTTTGCGACTTTTTCGTATGTTTTGCGATTTTTTCGGATTCTGTACGAATTTTTCGGATCCAATACGATTTTTGCGTAAAAACGCGAGTTTTTCGTATCCATTACGAAAGTTGCGTAAAAAGTTGCGCATTTTGCGTAGCGTTAAAACTTACGCGAAAAGTTGCGCATTTTTCGTAGCGTTAAAACTTAACGCTACGAAAAATGCGCAACTTTTCGCGTAAGTTTTAACGCTACGCAAAATGCGCAACTTTTTACGCAACTTTCGTAATGGATAGGAAAACTCGCGTTTTTACGCAAAAATTGTATTGGATCCGAAAAATTCGTAAAGAATCCGAAAAAATCGCAAAACATACGAAAAAATCGCAAAGTACCGATCATTACGAAAAAAACGCAATCGGACTCCATTCGACCCGTTCGTGGGTAAGTAAATCAGCCCCATAGTGGATTCACTGCTGGTGTAAAAAATTAACTTCTCAACTACCTCTTACCGTTCCCACTGACTCCCAGGGATACTGTGCAAAAGTGCGGGTGGGGGGGATTTTTTTAACCCTAAAATGCTTAGGATGTAAAAGCATTCATACGTGCACTTCTGTTAGGGGTTCTCTATACATTTGTGTTCAGTTAGGTTAAAGGGGTAGTTCACCTTTAAATTAACTTTTAATATGATGTAGACACTGATATTCTGAGACAATTTGCAATTGGTCCTCTTTTAATTTTAATGGTTTTTCGGTTATTTAGCTTTTTGTTCAGCAGCTCTCCATTTGGTATTTCAGCAGCTATCTGGTTGCTAGGGTCTTATATACCAGGTAGTGGTTTAAACAAGAGATGGGAATATGAATAGTTAAGGGGCCTGCATGGAAAAATAAAACTGTAGCCTCACAGAGCAATACTTTTTGGTCAGTGACCCTCATTTGAAAGCTGGAAAGAGGCAGAAGCGAAAGGCAAATTATTCAAAAACTATATAAAATTAACTAGGAAGACCAATTGCAAAGTTGCTAGGAATAGGCCATTCTATAATATACTACAAGTTAACTTAAAAGTGAACCTCCCCATTAGATGTGTTTAAGTTAGCTTTATAGAAAGTGAGGCAGCAGGTACTGACATCCCAGGCACGTTATATACAGCAAGACAGTCTTCAGATATTCAGGCAATAAAGGATTTTTTAAGGGCAAGGCCCGTATGTAGCTCTTGAGTGCCGTTGCTATTTGCTTGTTTGGAATCTGTGGGGAGGGTGCCGATCCCTCTCTAGCATTGTGCACCGAGCGGTGAGTTTTCGTTGGAGGGCTGAGGGAGTGCGGGTTTGGATTCGTTGCTTGCACGTAGATATTCAGGCCCTGGCACTATAACGCTGGCACTGATACACAGCATTGGCCCCACTGTAACTTACTATAAATGAAAAAAACAATGACAAAAGTAAAAAAAAAATAGAATGTGCAAAAAACCATAACAAATATATAAAAGCACAATGAGCTTTGTCAGGGGGAAAAATTAACTTACCCTCCATCTGTTAGGGTAGGGGATATTATAAATGTCAGATGACAAAAAACAATTTAATTCCAGCTAGTGGGTCAGCCTTTAGAACATATACAGTATAGTACCTGTGGGATGAAAACTGCAGCAAAGTTCAAAGCTGGTTCATGGGTAAACTTACAGTCTGCAGATTCTTCTTTTTTAAGTCTTCATTTTGTCTCCAGTTTGCAAAATTTCCCGATCCCTGTCTGCATCTGTGTCTTGATTGGTCAATTTTACTGTCTGTCAAGAAAGCTGTGCTCTGATTGGAGAATATACAAGAAGAAAGATCCAATCAGAGCACAGCTGATTAGAGCAGAACCCGGAGCTTGCAGGGACAGGAGAAGATTTGCAGGACAGCGCAGCCAGGTTTTTTTATTTTATTTTTTTATTTTTAGGGTGCCAGAGCAGGTTTGGGGAGGCTTAGCCTCCCCTAGCCTTATTGAAAATCCGCCTATGTTTCCAGCAAAGCGAAATGGGGCAGATTTTCTCATCACTACCTAGTAGCACTATATAAATAACATACCCCCCAACTGTCGCGCTTTTCGCGGGACAGTCCCGCTTTTTATGGCGCGTCCCGCTGTCCCGGATAGTTCCATGAATGTCCCGCATTGCGGGACATTCATGGAACTATCCGGCACAGCGGGATGCGCTGGCTGTAGCCGGATGTTCACGCTTCGTCTCCGGCTTCTTTATGCCTCTGCTTGCGCTGCACGACAGGTCCTTTTATAAGGTTGCGCCTGTGGGTGTGACGTCATTACGCACGGGGCGCAACCTTATAAAAGGACCTGTCGCGCAGCGCAAGGAGAGGCATAACGAAGCCGCAGACGAAGCGCCTATAGGTGCTACTGTGTATTGGGGGCTACTGTGTATTGGGGGCTACTGTGTATTGGGGGCTACTGTGTATTGGGGCTACTGTGTATGGGGGGCTACTGTGTATGGGGGGCTACTGTGTATGGGGGGCTACTGTGTATTGGGGGGCACCTGTGTATTGGGGGGCTACTGTGTATTGGGGGCTACTGTGTATTGGGGGCTACTGTGTATGGGGACTACTGTGTATGGGGGCTACTGTGTATGGGGGCTACTGTGTATTGGGGGGCTACTGTGTATAGGGGGCTACTGTATAGGGGGGTACTGTGTATAGGGGGGTACTGTGTATGGGGCTACTGTGTATTGGGGGCTACTGTGTATAGGGGGCTACTGTGTATGGGGGTACTGTGTATTGGGGGCTACTGTGTATTGGGGGGGCTACTGTGTATACGGGGCTACTGTGTATGGGGGTACTGTGTATTGGGGGGCTACTGTGTATGGGGGGGCTACTGTGTATGGGGGTACTGTGTATGGGGGGCTACTGTGTATGGGGGTACTGTGTATGGGGGGGCTACTGTGTATGGGGGGCTACTGTGTATGGGGGGGCAAAACTGGTACTTAGTTATAACTCACTGCCTTCTCTCTATATTTGTATTTATATGTAGGAGTTGCTATATTGTTTTCCTTAGGTAGTACAGTATGAGGGTATAGCACATTTTCGTCTGCACCCGCCATTTCATCTATATAAAAGGGGTATTATTTTTTTTTAAATGGGGTGTGGTAATTGGGGCGTGGCCACAAAAGGGGGCGTGATCAAAAAAATTGTCCCTCTTTTCATTTTTCAAATGTTGGGAGGTATGTAAATAAGGCTATACATAGGTTACATAGATATCATTTTGTCTGTCAATCATTCTCTCAGTTTTGACACTATAGCATTTTACAGCGTGAGAAACACACTTCCCTTTGGCTTCAGCTTAGCTAAATTTTAGAACGACTTCTTGTTCAACCTTCAAGTGTTTTATTTTTTTAAATGATACAGAAAAAGAATCTATAATACAAAGAGGTTTGTAATGTTCTATAGTAGAAAAACCTGCACATTTCAAATAAAGAAACTGTCACCCAGTTAGGAAAGAAAAGGCTGACACTTGTAACAAAAATACTTACTGCTTTCTTTAGCTTAGACTGAAGGGCGAATGGAAAGGTTTAATAAGTCAAACTTAGTGATTTCAGTGTGTTTCCAAAGTATGTATGTACTGTATATAAATCCTTTTTGGTGAGCTGTTGGAAAAAAGATGGAGAAGCCCTGAAGAAAATAAGTCAGTTAAATGAAGAATGAAGGAACCATATAATGGCATCACACAGGAATTCTTACCTTTATGTATTGTACCATAGTTAACCTAATAGATGTTCACCAAAAACAAAAGCAAGTACTTCTGCTCACTTTAATTCAGTATAGATTTATTATATTTTGATTTTTTTTATATTTTCAAGCAAAAGGGAGTCAATACATTGCCTTTTTTCTATTTAGTACGGCATGTTTACTGCATGTCATGGCTGTGGGGGGAATCAATACCTGTGACATGTCTAACTGTATAACCACTGGAGGCTGGAAGTGTATAAAACTGTGCCTGAAAATAATGTGTTTGCAGTGATTCTATATCAGTACACATCTACCTCTAGGAAGATTAGTTTGTTTTCTGACAGAATCTTTCTTTCTGACCTTTCCCTATTTCTTTTACTGCCTTTCTTTATTAGGATTATGCAGATATTACTAGTTGACCCTGGATCCAGTGGGCATTACCACCAAATTGTAACTCCCATCCCAGCATGTCACCATATTAGTGTAGGAACCCATAGGGTTAATGTGCCCCTATGGCTTTAATTCCTACCTTTCCTTTTCTCCTTGTTACTGGGCAAGGATTCATGTAACCATTTGGTATTAACAAATACCGGTGGTTCCTTCTTCTTGGCCTGCAGCATCTGACCAGAGTGGGTGTCTCCAGGAAGCCTGGGATCCACTTCAGCCCAGAAGTTTAGGTCCTAAGGGGACAAATACCCTTAGGTAATTCGGGGAGCAGGGACCCCGTGAACAAGGGAATAGCAAGCGCAGGATATCACCTGTTATAACACGTTTAGAAATGTGAGACAGTCAGACTTATTCAGTAAGGGCAGTTTCTTGCTCCAACTAGGAAGTTAGAGGATTAGTCTCCTTTATAGGCTCTGCAGCCTTATTTTAGGGACCACGGTTTAGACACAGGTTAGTGCTTATCCCTCAACCACCGCCAGTTGTTTGGGATCTGGTCCAATAAGGTGGACATTCTAAGGACAAAAGACTCCCAATACTATCCACAGTGTTGCAGAACTGTTTCATATCTCTTGTAACATCTATTGAGTCTACCTTGCTTTAACACCTTATGTGCTGTGAGTATAGTTGCTGCACCCTGCTATACCATCTGTGTCTGCATAAATAAACCAGTTGTTAATTAGTTCATCAAGAGCTTCTGACCTCCATTTCTTATTTACTGCATTTTACACTTACATGTTGCAGTGAGAGGTGTAGTTAAACAACACCCTCTGTATAATAACTTCCCCTTAGCAAAGGCCCATCCTGTGGAAGAGGAGTGCAATGTACCCCATGCTCTACCCATAGCTGGAATTTTAGCCAAAAAGGGGTTACATTTAGTGATGGGAGAAATGTTTAGGCAGGCATGGATTTGTGGTGAATTTCCGCATTTCGCCATTGGCGGATTGTTTCGCGAAACGGATGAAAAAATTTGCCTCGGAAAAATTTGTTGCACGTCCAAAAATTGTTGCCGGCATCAAAAAAGAATAGTCTCGGGTGTCCAAATAATAGCCGTGTGACAAAATAATAGCCACGGGGAACAATTTTTTTTTGCCGCACGACATTTTCGCTGTTTCGCGAATTTTTCGCCATTTCACAGATCTTTTGAAAGATTCGCAAATTTTTCAGCGAAGCAAAACAGAATAGATTCGCTCATCACTAGTTACATTAGCATTCTGTATTTCTTCAAGCGCTATTATAGTGGCTTCAGTACGACAATTAAACACAAGAAATTATAGAATGTAAGATATGAGAACATATGAGAAGAGGGAGGCAGAAAATCTAAGAGTTAAAAAAAAAGAAGAAATATAGAGAGTAAGAAAAAATAGAGAGCATAAATAGGAGAAACAAGTAAACAACTAAAACTAAACAACTAAAATAAGAAGACAGAATACAGGGACGTTGGCAAGAGCTTGTGATAGGACAAATGGAAGTGAAGAAATAAAAGAGAGAGTGCAATAAAATGGGGAAGCAGAAGAGAATGATGCAAAAGGTTATTGTAAGAAAGAAGAATGCATCTATATTGGGAAGGAAAATGGAAGAGAATAAGATTAAGGAAAAGCAGGAGCTACAGCATAAAAAGAGTGAATGTAGGGGAAGTAGAATGGTGATAATAATGATGGGTATGAAGGGACCTTCTTGACACAATGACTAGCTGAAAGGAAGATGAAAAGGGGCAAGAGTAACATGGAAAATAATGAAGAAAAAGAAGAAAACTGGGTTAAGAGAAGTGGAAGACAAGCAAGTGGGAAATAAAATGAGAAATGGCATGGAGAAAATGGAAACTAGAGCAACTGGACTCTGGAAACTATAATGTAAAGCAAATTAACAACAGAAACAGCCAATATTATCATTCAGGGTCTGTTATGTCAAGAACCCCTGCTGCCTCAGTCAGACTTGCTTGTACCTGATTCCTTTATGCCATATCTAGGTCTTACCATGCTGTCACCAATGACCATGTCCTCCATGATGAATTAAAGGTACATGGAAGGACAAGAGGAAGGCCCTTATTTGTTGGACAGTTCCAATTATATTTTTTCTGCTGGCAGAACAACAAGAAATACCCTTGCTTGCATGCTCATCTGCATGTAATATTCTGACAGTATACACTAATATGTTATGAATACAAGCAATGATTTTATTCATATCTGAAGAAATGCCTAAGCAGATTTCATGATCACCAGGTACTAGAAACCCCCTGGCAGTGCTGCTTAAAAAGTAGTGCAAAGAAACTCAGACTGAAATAGAATAACTATTTCTTATTTTATACATCATTTTCAGCAAAGGTAACAAGATCAGGACCACCAGACTAAATTCAATTTATTCCTTTATAAGAGATATAAAACTTGTTTTTCATAGCGGTGCTGCTCAAGTCATGCGAAAATTACCAGAGAGAATTCTTCCATTATTTAAAAAAATGATGAAGAGCATAAACAGGCATATTACTTATACAGCACACATAAGTGCCTTCCATTATAAAGGCATTTTAAATCTCTGGAGTACAAATGAGTAAAAGAAATACCATATGATGCACCAGTTGCTATGGCAACTATTTTCTACTGTGAATATTCTATTTTGAATCCTAGATTAAATAGTCATGTGAAATCCACATTAAATGTTGCTAACGAAAATACCCCAGGCTTCTATGTGTGGAACCTTTAAAAGCAAGAACATCTAATCTCCCTTCTAATTACTATGGGGTTTACATATAATGGCTGATGGGAATTTCACTCCTGCTCTGGGCTGTCTTTTTGTTTGTAAACCTTAAGTTTTTCTTGTTGTTGTTATAACTGGATGCAAGCAATAGTTATATTAGCGGATGCATAAATTAACATGACAATTAGACTAATGCACTAGGTTTATTTTCAAAATTGCTGTATGAATCATTTGCTAAGAAGTAGCGGAGTTGCTTATTGTTCTGCAGCATAACTTTGGATTCACAAAAAACAGACAAAACATTGCATTCCAATACAGAATTTCACTGGCTTTTACAGGAAACATTATGTTTGCTAAAAATTCAAAGACATTTGTAGCTTTCTTATAATGGTATCTAACAATGTACATTTATACCAAGAAGTGCAATAAAGATGCAGCAATTTTCCCCAGTAGATTGCAATGCTTGCCCATAGGTAGTCAGAGATTTTCTCACACCATTGACCATAAAAATACTTGTGAATCATATACTTAAATACAAGTTACTATCATGGCTCAATTCTGAGTAGGGTATGAGGCATTTATTGTGATAGACAAATGTTTTTGTATGTTGTTGGGATCTTATTGTTTATATGGGATTTTTTCTTTCTAAATTGTATTAATACTGCCAAAGGCCAATGATATTCTAAAAGAATTTGCAATTGGTCTCCATTGTTTATTTACAGGTATGGGACCTGTTATCCAGAATACTTGGAACCTGGGGTTTTCCGGATAAGGGATCTTTCCGTAATTTGGATCTCCATCAATTAAGTCTGCTAAAAATAATTTAAATATTGAATAAACCCAATAGGATTGTTTTACCTCAGTAAGGATGAATTATATCCTACCTGGGTATTTTGTTTTATTATTACAGATAAAAGGGAAATCATTTTTAAAAATTGGAATTATTTGCTTATAATGGAGTCTATGGGAGACGGCCATTCCGTAATTCGGTAGCAATAGTTTTTGGCTGCTGGGGTCAGTGACCCCTATTCCAAAGCTGAAAAGATGTAGAAGAGGAAGGCAAATAGTTCCAAAACTATAGCAAATAAATTATAAAGACAAGTTACAAAGTTGCTGGGAATAGGGCATCCTATAACACAGCGTTTTTCAACCACTGTTCCGCGGCACACTAGTGTGCCGTGAGATGTTGCCTGGTGTGCCGTAGGCAGGGCACCAATGTACTAGGGGGGCACTGCTCTTGGCACCAATGTACTAGGGGGGCATTGCTGCTGGGCACCAATGTACTAGGGGGGCACTGCTCTTGGCACCAATGTACTAGGGGGGCACTGCTGCTGGGCACCAATGTACTAGGGGGGCACTGCTGCTGGGCACAGAGTTAAATTTTTTAACATTTTCTAATGGTGGTGTGCCTCGTGATTTTTTTCATGAAACAAGTGTGCCTTTGCCCAAAAAAGGTTGAAAAACACTGCTATAACATACTAAAAGGTAACAAAGTTGAACCACCCCTTGTGTGTGTTTGGTGTCATTTTTCTGCTATAATGGAAACCTTATTACATGACCTTTTTGAGAGATAAGCTGCGATAAAAACGTGTTTTCTGCTTGGATGTATACCGTTAACGGAGAGCAAAACAACAACTTCTTCTGTACACAATACAGGAAGACAGATGTTCTCCCACTAATCACACTTTGTTATGAGCAATCAAAATTTATTCAAGTGTAAATGGTTTCAGTATGGTATAAATGCTAATGCGACTATTCTTAGTTCACTTCTTATTCCCAAATAATAGCACATAATAAATAATTTTGGTAAGTGCTCTGTTCATTTGCCTATATCTGTTAGAATGATTACCTGGGGATTAAATAGTCATTTGGAAGAATGAAAAAAACATTTCCTGAACGGGAGACATATTTGGCAAAAGGATGATATTGTATAAGGTAACACTTCTATTTCATCAATTAGCTTCCAACACAACATTTCGATGTTACCTGTATGAACCTAGATAAATGAAGATATACAGTCCTCCCTGTATCATTTGAAATAATGGTTTCCTATTTCAAATAAAACTAGTTTGGGTTTCCTTCGCAAACAAGATGATGAATTCCTCTCTGATTACACCATATCCGAGCCAGCTTGTTCATTTCAAAAAGGTCATTTTCATTATAAACCTTAATAACATATTTGTTTCTAATGCAAAGGCTATGGCTGTCTTTACACCAGTCTACTTGGATGTGTGGTTTTGTAAAACAGCAGTGGAGTTATACTGAAAGGGTTCTCTATTCTTTGTGCTAAAGGATATTCATGTGTTTTTCAGAAACAGTAGTCCTTTGCAAAGCCTCATCATTCCTAGCTAGTTTTGAAATCCTGAATTCAAAAGCATGCTGGCTGGCAGAATGAGTGCCCTGACACTCTGCCTCATCTGAGTGCAAGAAATTATGTAGCCGACTTTGGCACACTCAGAAAAGTTATCATTGGCAATGTCAATGGTTACAATAACTACCTGCAGGCCAGAGAGTCACGACTTAAGTGTAAAGTTGGCATGGGTTCTTATGCAGTAGCCAAAGGCTCAGGTACAGGAGCGGGAGGTGACAGGGGGGCTATAAGTACCTCCATACCTTTTTGCTGTCTCTCATAAGTGTCCATACCTACAAGCAGCACTGGCAAAAATCTCCCTGTTGTGGAGTTTTCCCCAATTAAGTCTGTACCAGTACCACAGAGCAGAGGCCAAGAGGGAAGGTGGTACATAAGTGTAAAATAGAATTGTAGATCTAGTTAAGGGACAGGTCATGAATGATTACGAAGGAAGAAGCAGAATATAGGTCAGGAACTTTGAAAATGGTAGATCTACAATCAGACTACTCACTGGTGTTTCTGAGGCCTTTAAATATTCTATTTCCATTCCCAGATTGGTGCTGCGATGTACAACATGTATCCGTATTGGCTTTTTGAAGTTCTTATGCTGGAGTGATTCTGGGGCACAAATATGTCATGGCTATTCTTTTGTCGCCCGCAGCAATTGTTTTGTCGTTAGCTATTGTTTTGTCGCCTGGCTATTCTTTTGTCGCGCGGCTATTGTTTTGTCATGCAGCTATTGTTTTGTCGCCCGCGGCTATTCTTTTGTCGCACTTCTATTCTTTTGTCGCCCGTGACTATTTTTGGATGTGCAGCAAATTTTTCCGCAGCAAATTTTTTCATCTGTTTCGCGAAACAATCCGCCAATGGCGAAACGTGGAAATTCACTGCGAATCCATGCCTGGCGAAACATTTCGCCCATCACTAGTCAGTGCCTGTTCCACATGAACTGTCTTAATTGCATGCTTACACATTGTTCCAATTGTATATCACGGTGCAAACATTCTTTCTGCCCTTAACCCAGAAAACCACTGAGATATCCTGAATTATATCAAGAAATGGATCACTATCAGAAAGATAACAATAACAATTTATTAAAATCACCACCTTTTGGCAGTCTGGGTATTTGCTCAATAGGCATAGATCTAAATGCTACCGGGTCATGCTTAGCATCAGCCCAGTGTTTGGCAACAGCCTGTTGGGCGATATCCTGTTTCTTGTCTTTATCTTTTTTTTTGCTTTTAAAAAAGAAGATATTGATGTGATTCAGTGTGCTGGTCCTTTATAGGTATATATATATATATATATACTGTATATTTATATGTTTCTATATTTTATGATAAATAGCTATTCAATAGATGTTTGGCATCACTATCCCTTGCTGTGTAATGACTCATTAGTTAATTTCTATATCATTTATTGGAAATTATATGTACAGGGTGTTGTAATATGTTGGAACATACCTATGGTTTTTATATTCTTCTCAGCTGTGAATTGAGGATTAATTGAAATGAAAATGCTAAACTGGTGTTTCAGTTTTTATAACAGATTAAACCTCCTGTATTGATGATAAATGGATCAAGCCAGATTAGGCTTAGTTTTACTGAGTGGTGTTTCCATTAGCATAAGAACTTCATTGTGCCTTAAATTAAATAATGGTGAATAAGAAAGTTGGTTGGCCTTCTAAGCAGTGCACAAGAAAATACTATTTGCTTTATAACTAGGGCATCATAGACTCTGAAGGAACTTCTGTTATTTAGCTAAAGGTCAAATTAAAATTCAGGGCATTAATAATATACTCATATATCTGTTTTGATAGAGGTGTTTATACAGGCTTCATACAGTAAAGGTAAACAATGCTAATGATGCCAAATCTAATATATAATATATGACCTTTAGTCACAAGAAACAATGTGTATTTTGTTCAGTGTAATGGCAGCTAATACTTTTGAGTAAAATAGAGAACAAGAATCAAGAACAAAATAGCTTTGTTGGACTTTAAAAGTTAAAGCTAGCATATGTTTCCTAGAACACTTTTCCCAGGGGAGCAAGCTCCTGAAATGGGGCTAATCCCCATGAAACGGGGACAGATGGGAACCTTAAACTAAAGAGTTAGTGAAAATCTTTAAAAAGGAAGAGGCTTCTTTTCCTAGTGGATATTTTGCTATACAGTAGCATGGCCATGGAACTTACTGGCTTCTAGTACTAGACAGTACCAGCTCTTCATGCTGTAGCTTCTAAACACTTAATAATAAAAATAAAAATAATAGCACCATTATAAAACTACAGAGACTTGACTCTCAATGAAAAAACCTGATTGCAATGAAAAGCGCATTAGTCCATTCATTTTTGACTATTTGCCAGATTTTAGTTGTTGAATCCTTTTTATTTACATTTTTGAGATTTCTAAACCACAAAAATATTATGTACTTTATATTGCATAATCTTGCACAGTTTTTTATGATGATGTCAGAACCCATTAAAATGATTAATAAATATCTTGTATATTCAACAAATTTCCATTTCCCAAAGAACTGGGAGCCTCTTGTCTAAATTGTGGTTTAGCATTGCTCCCATTACCTCACTTAGTTCTTATATTTCTTGATTTTTCCAAGATGTTCTATAATTAATGTGATGCAACTTATACTAATTAGACAATAGTTTTTTTTCACCAAAACTGCTCAAATATGGGACAGGTAGCTTTCATTAAAAACACAATAGGGTGCACAGCCAGGTATAGGAACTTTTACAGCCGTTCGAGAACACACTCATTAACCTGACAGTAACTGTAGAAAAGAATTATACTCAATATTCTTTTTAGAATAGGGAAGCAGGTCTCCTTAACACCAAAAATGATCACAGAGGCAATAGGTCACACTAAGGGGCCCATTTACTAACAGTCATTATTTTTTTTTATTTTCTGGAATCACAGTTTTTAGCGCTAAAGATAATGGATTTCAACTTGATAAATGTGATTTATTAAGCTAAAAAAAAAAAAAAAAAAGACAACTATGCCATCTAAAAGCTCTGTCATGTAAAAGTCAATGGGGGCTGTACTAGGCAAATTGTAAAATGTTTTATTTTATTTGTGGATCTAGAGGTTTTGGGAGGATTTTTTTTATATATGTTTTCACTCCATAAGCTAAAGAGGGCCCTGACTAACGATGGATCCTTCAAGAAGAGTCTAAGGGGCACATTTACTAATCCACGAACGTCCGAAAAGCGTCCAAATGCGTTGTTTTCGAAATGATCGGTATTTTGTGACTTTTCCGCAAATTGTCGCAAATTTTTCGAGCGCTCAATACGAAAAAGTTGCGACAATTCCCGAAAGTCATAATGGCTATGAAAAAGTCGCGACAATTCCCGAAAGTCATAATGGCTATGAAAAAGTCGCGACAATTCCCGAAATTTGTAATGGCTATGAAAAAGTCGTGACAATTCGCGCAAGTCATAACAGTTACGAAAAAGTCGCAACAATTTACGAAAAAGTCGTAACGGTGATGAAAAAAATCGCAAAAAATACGAAAAAGTCGCAAAATGTTCGTTTTCCAATCTGAATTTTTCTCATTCGGATTCGTGGATTAGTAAATCAGCCCCTAAAGGTGGCCATACACGGGCCGCTTGTAGCTGCCAATATCGGTCCCTTGGACTGATTCGACAGCTTATCAGGCCGTGTAGGGGCAGGAACGAGGGGCATGCCCGACTGATATCTGGCCTTAAATTGGCCAGATATCGATCGGGCAGGTTAAAAGATTTAGTCGGATCGGGGACGGCATTGGCTCATTGCTGCGGGCCCCGAATCGATTGCCCCATTGCCGCCATTATAATTTGATCGTTTGGCCCCAGGGCCAAAGATCGAATTAACCTACATTTTCCCCTATATCACCCACCCGTAGGTGGGGATATCGGGAGAAGATCCGATCGCTTGCCGACCTTGCCAAGCAAGCGGATCTTCACATGTATGGGCACCTTTAGCCAAAGGTTGAGCTAAACAAGTTAGACTGCTTTCAGAGGCTTATCATGCAGATGAGTAGCAATCTGTTGGTACAGAGAAGAGTGCTTAAATAAAAAGGATTAACTACCACCATCCCGCTCTGAGTACAATATGTAAATTCTTTTGCTTGCTTAGCTGCTTGCAGAATAACTATATATTGTACTGTAAGTTGCAGGTCATGTAGGTTAAGCAGTATGGTTAATGTGTTAGATGCTATTCTAAGTCTAGCAGTTTAGATAATAAAGAGCTAAATTCAATTTGATGATAAAAACATTTAGTTGTAATCTGTAGGGAAATATACAATTGAACCTGGGGATACTGTCTCTATATTCTATGAAACTGTCCCCAAATCCCTGAGCATATTAGAGTCATAACAATTTTTAATAGGATTTTTTGTCTATTACTGAATAATGTTACAATAAAAATCATAGCTAGGGGACATAAGATCTGTATTAATGCTCCATTCTAAGATGTGCATTTGTGAACGCACAATTGTTATGATACCAGTGCACACAAACAGTTGTGGATAAATAGAATTGCTGGGAAAAATTATTTCTGCCAAATTCCAATATAATATTGCTATAATATTAAAGTTACAGGTATAGGACCCATTATCCAAAAAACAGCTATACAGAAAGCTCTAAATTAGATCTCTAGTGATGAACAAATCTGTCCAGTTTCACTTCACCGAAAAATTCACACAGTTCTTTTTTGATGTGTGACAATTCTTTTGATGCAGATGACAATTTTTGGATGCGTGGCAAATTTTTCCGCAAATTTTTCCTGTTTTGCTAAAAAATCCGCCAATGGCGAAACACGGAAATTTGCCGCAAATCCATGCCTGCCGAATTTTTTCGTCGATCACTAGCCATCTCCTATAGACTGCATTTTAATTAAATAATTCAAATTTTAAAAGTTATTTCCTTTTTCTCTGTAATTATAAAACAGTGCCTTGTACTTGAGCCCAACTAAGATATAATTAATTTCAAAAGTCTGAAAGACCCCTTAACTGTAAAACCCCATGTCCCAAGCATTCTCATGGCTCATATCTGTAGCACATACAGTATATTTATTTTGTACAAATTCTAAAATTCAAATAAGAAGTTATTTGAGAAATGGGATTTTTCAAACTAAATGGCATATAACCATTTCCTTTATTGCAATTGTATCTTTAAAATAACCATTGTCCCTATAATGTAAATCCAATATTGATAGTGCCATTAAGCTTGTTTCATAAATATACCTTATTAGACAATGAATACATCAACATATTTATGGTTATGATGTTTTGGCAGCACATAATAACTATATTCATGATTAAACATATCTGTTTCAGTGTGTACCTTTTCTCAAGTATACCCAAAGAGCACGGTAGCTCTGCTACACTGAATTGACAGGGATGCGGGTGTATCTGGTACAGATCATTTCCGCCGTTCTTCAATTTTCTGCTAGAATCAAGTCTACAGTACATCACTCAATAGTTTCATTCATCCATTGCTTTGGAAATCCTGTCAAGCAAACTCTTTTCCTGTTTGACAGTTCCTATTATTTAAATCTTTCCTGTGATGTCCAAGCACTGCTGGGGAATCAAACGGAACCTTATAATTTGTAGCAATTTTCACGACTTCACTTCATCCCCACTGACTAAAGGTAGAACCTAAGGCATCTCTGCAGGCTAGATCTGTCACAACAGAAAATTCCGCAATAATCTCAAGAGGCTCTTCCATTCATGGATGTTACAAATAATTACCTTACTTGACTACAAGTACAGTAACCTAAGCTTTTTAATGCATGGCACTATTGTGATTCTTTCTTGTATGCCTAGGAGACTTACAGGGCTTTAGAAAATGGAATCCACATCTTTTTAAGACCAAGCAAGTATTGCATTTTCTCCAAATATTTTGCCATTTCTGGTACAGGTGAAACCACAAGAGAAATTCTAGGACCTCTTAACAGCGGGGTTACATTGTTTCTATATACACACTGTAAGGAAGCCACTCCATTCTGAGCATTGTCTGGTCTAGAATCTGCTCATAGCCCTTCCCCAGGAGAAAGTCTGAAAATGTGTTGTTTTATTCTTCAGACCATCAAGACAGCTAGTCTGCCAACTGCATGCTTTGCAGAAACTATGAAGGAACCTCTGACTATTAGAGATGCCTCTGACTGGCTGCTTCAGTGAGATGAAGTAAGTATGGTAATTGCCATCATGATAGGGAGTGAGATCAATGCACAGACAATGAATATGTTCTGTTAAAAGGAGAACTATAGTCTAACTAAAGAAGTAGCTTATGCACTAGCCCAAGGCAACCACAGCGTGTTAGCATGAAAAGATCTTTGTCCCCAAAAATGGCCCCATCTTCTATTTTGCTCATTCACTGCACATGCTCTGTGCTGCTGTCAGTTACTAAGCTTAGGTACTGGCTCACAATATACTGTATATATAGAATATAAATGTCACAATATATGGCTGACTAGTAATAAATACAGCTAGTTACTACATGGCAGCTCAGAACCAGTGCAACTAGCATTATAATTTAATAATCAGCCCTGTGGCATCAGCTTATATGACAGGCCAGTCTCATTGTCTGCTTAATGAGTCTCTTAATGAGTCTCATTGTCTAAGTTTAGCTTCTCAATGGCTGCCCAGAGCCCACTGAGCATGTGAGTGTCACTGACACTTTCCAAGATGGGTTTGATTATTGTATCATTGTTGCTGTTGATATCTTGAAACTTTAGGCTGGTGCAGTAAGAATAGTATATAAAATATAGCATTTTTAGCCATATTCATTTTTAGGGTTTAGTTCTCCTTTAAAATAACAAATTTAAAACAAACAATTGTGTATTGATATGCTATGTTTTTTAGATGTATATGTATGCCTATTTTTTTTTGGAGCACTCACCCAGCACCTAACCAGGGAACTAGCACTTATATTGTAATGACACTCACTGTGACCTACAACACTTATATTTGCCTATTTGTGTCTGTAAGTTACCCTCCCATATAGATTGTAAGCTCTACGGGGCAGGGACCTCCATCCTCTTGTGTCTTTGACTCTTTATTTATTACAATTGTATCTTTTATTTGTTTGTGCTTATTGTAATACTTTGTATTTATCTATTTTAATACCCCTGTATTCTACTGTACAGCGCTGCATACATAAGTAGTGCTTTATAAATAAAGATATACATACATACATACATACATTCATATAGGGCTACTTGTATACACATCACTGTACAGTAAACAAATACATTAAGGGTCAGATTTATCAAAATGTGAGATTAGAGCTCACCACAGTAAAATCAACCACTTTCTATTCATTTCTGTGGGAATTTTAGAAGTATATTTAGCAATGGGTAAAAGCTAGAGTTCGCCTTTCAACAAATACTCTTTAAAAAATTCCATTGGAATAAATAGAAAGTGGTTGCAATTTTCTGTGGTGAGCTCTAACTCTGCCCCTATATATATAAGCTTGCTATACAAGCACCCTTATCTGCTGAGCACTGGGAAAATAGTGCTTTGCCCATTTATTAAGATTTTGGATATACATATGTAGGGATATGTACTTATTGGTTTACAGGTTGACTCCCCCCTTTGCACTACAATATAGTGTTTAGCAGGAGGGTGTGTCTTCCTCTTTGACTGCCTCTGTGTCTCTGGTTAAGGTCCACTGAGCCTGGGATCAACAAGGCTCCAGTAAAGCCATACTTTACCCTAGATTTATTACCAGATACTCTAGTGAAGTCGGGGACAGGGACGCCGTGAACGAGGACCAGTTAGATAGTTACTCTTGTAGAGCACTTTCTAGGAAAGTGAGATAGAGAGGGAAGGAAGCAAGAGCAGCTTGGAAGTAGCTGGAAGTACCCTTCCATACCCTTCCATACCCTTCCATACAGGCACTGTTGCCTCAGCATAGGGCCACGGTTAAGACATAGAAGACAGGCAGTACCTTAACCCTGATCCACAGTCGGCTGTAGGACTCTTAAAGCTAGAGGTATTCAACCTGAGGACTGAGGTATCTATCCAGACTGCTTCCATAGGGGTGCCAAGCTGACCAGGTGCATTTACCCTGCCCAGACTCTAAAGGAGGTGGTATAAACTGGTGTGCATGCTCTCTTTGCTGTCCTCAAAATGTACTATCATGTAACATCTGTATGTGAGTATATCGCAATTACCCTGCGTTTTGATTGTCTCTGACAATAAACCAGTTCTATTGTGCAACTGCAAGAACCTTCTGGCGTCCATTTTTGCTACTACTTTTTTGTACTATTGCACTACACCCTAGCTCCATTGATCACTTCCATTTATTTATGTACCCCATGATCTAACCCTATACTAGCCTGGGTTTGACTGTTTTACAGCCAAATAGGGGTTACATATATTTTTGTAGTGGTCTATGCAGGACCAGTAACTAATGCAGTAACTAATGTGAATATGAAAATTAAATATAAGCATAAATAAATGCATTTTTACATTTTACATTAAATTGACCATAGAAAAGAGAAGGGAGTATTGTTTCTAGTTTTGGAATAGAGCACCCACAAGGGGCATCGGTACTCAGGGTGCGCCAAGGATTTAAAACTTTGCTGATGTCAGAGGTCAGAAGAAGCAATACCATAGATGTTTTTCTATCAGTACAGTGACTTCCAGCAATGTACATTAGGGGACAAGAAGTATAAAGGAAAACTTGCTTTTATTGTTCTCAGTAAAGCATGCAATTGCTCAATTTGTCAGTCTTTACTGCATGGGAAGTTACTACACGTGGATTGTTTCTTGTAATCACCTAAGCCAGCTTTTAGTGCGGGCTCAATTTCATGCTTGGAAGGAAACCTTACATCAAAAGGACTTAAATTCTTGCTTTGTTCTTAAAATAAAGCTCTTCCAATATAAGTAGTGAGGGAAAATAGGTTAATCTTAAGAATCTTGCTGTCCTCTAAAGCACAGTTTCCTCCACTCCAAGTCCTGATTTCAAATGTTTCCTCTGCTATTTATGGCATACATCAGGGCTCACTTTGCTTAACAATAACATATTGTAGAATAGGGAGAAGCTCTTCTGTTTCTGCCTGTTCTTATTATTATTCTATTTTAATTTTTATGATGAATGGTGGTACATTTGTTTTATTAGCCTAACACCACAGTAACATACTACCTTTAATTACCTTCAGAAAACAGACAACAATAATAAAATATGCAGAATTGGTAGCAGAATTCACTGATCTCAGGGAAAACTTATTTGTGATTTATGGTGCTCGTTAAAGACCGCTAAAATGCATACAAATAGATTGAACCTATTAGGGACCTTTCCTTTTTTGACCTTTTTAACTAACTTCAGTGACTTGTAACCTAGGAGGTCATTGATGCAATGTGCTCGCTTTAACACTAGCTATTTTCAATCTATAGAGCCTTGTAGTATTGGTCACTTATTAAATAGACTGCAAACGTGCATGTAGCGGGCATACTCTTCTGCAGTCCATGATCCATGGTTATATATTGCCACTTCTTTGGCACAGAAACCAAAGCCCACTGCGTGTATGAATGAAAAAAAGCACTGTAATCTATGTTGGCTCTAGGGCAAGTGGTAGTTACAAGGTTCATTGAAGTGAACTAAAATCTGAGAGAAAGCTAATAATCTGTACCAGATTGATCATACTCACTATTACAGTGGCAAAAAAGAAATGGATAGTAAGTATGGCACACACAGGCTGCATAGGGCAGGCATAGTATGGCACACACAGGCAGGGTAAGACAGGCAGAGTATGGCACACACAGGCAGCATAGGGCAGGCTCTTAAGCATTTCCCGTTGGATGTTGCTCCCAGTGACCTCAAAACAGGTGCTTAGTTTTGAATTTCTGGTTAGGAGGCAAGATTTGGTTGCATAAAAATCCAATGTAATTGCCAAACAGGATCTTCTATAGGCTTTTAATCAACATCGAGGCTATCAAATAACCAGTTATACCTCTTATTGGTACCTTGAGGAACTTTCTTCATGCTTGTGTTGCTCTCCAAAACTTTTTCCGTTCTCTGTGGCTCACGGGTATAAAAGATTGGGGATCCCTGGTTTATAGTATATGGCTCCTTAGATACATATTTCTTTATATCAATAGAAACATCACAGGAAAGCACTCTCACTAGATATTCATGACCAGCATACCAGCCGTCATAGTAGTTCTTAAAAGGAATTACTCACTGTAGTCCCTACTCCAGTAGGTCGTTGCCTAGGTTACTTACCATACTACTCACCTCATTTCAGCACAGGCCTGCTAATTTACACTGAACTCTCATCACTATAACAATCCATAGCAGGGTCTATAACCCATACTGTCCCCATACTTCTCTGGGTCACTGCTATATGACTTTACTTAAGTGATTCCTTACCAAAAGAGCCTCCTCTTCACACCAAGGCTTCCTTTTTCAGGTTCACACATTCCACCCTCATCAGCTCAGTGTAATCCAAAGAGGCTTGCACCTGATATTCCCTTACTATTATATACTAGGTAATACCACATAACACCCCTGGGACACTTCTTGCCTACCTTGAATGGGTACTTCCCACTGTCCCCCTACTTACAATCTGTGTCATGTCTCTTCTCTGTCTAATTTTAAAGAACTAATTAGTCAGCAACACACCCACATACACTCAATATTCCATTATGCTTCTAAATGGAACCATAACATTTTAAGGCAGGTTGTAAAGATATACTGCCCTTTTTGCTTGACATATAGTAGCATGTTTCCAGAAGACAAGTTGATAAAATGCCCATAGATTTGATAGTCTCAGATCAATTTAATCTTCTGTGAAGGTTGATTGTGTTCTTTCACTGGCATAAAATCCTATAGTAAATTTCCCCAAGCATTCTGTGTTGCTGAGTTATGAGTCTCTCTTGCTGGCATTAACTGGCCATTATGTTCACCTTCATGAGGGAAGTAGCCGGTAATGTGAGTGATCATGGTCTGCATTTTTAATATCTGGTATTTAACTATAGTCAATAAATACAGACAGTACCCTGGGGGTTCCCCACTGCATTTGCTTTGCTGGAGACTATAAAACACAATATATGCAAATCTGAGAGTGTCTGCTATAAATCTAGCATAGCAATGTTTGCTTTGGATCACACTTTATGGCCATTTATGTTTTCTAAAGACTATATGAAACACCTTCCAATCTTAGGCGCCAGCTGATTGATATCATTTTCCTAATTTTAACTTAGGCCTAGGGATTGTAGCAATTTGTTCTTGCCTCTAGCTGCTGTCAGTTTGCTAGATAGGTAAAATGCAATATATTTAATAACACCCACTTACGTTTTATATTGGTCATTTTGTATATTTGGTGAGTGGATACCATGCTAACATAATTTATTGTGCCAATTTCCTATTCTATGGCACTAAAATGACCTGATACACCTGTGCAAATATGCTACAGAAAATCACCTGGATCATGAAAAGATTTGCTCTTGGGAGAACAGCCAATTGGATACATTTACTAATGACTAATTAGTCCAATTCATTTATACTACAATGTATTACTGATCTTAAATGAGGAAGACATAACTATACAGGATGGGGCCCAGAAATACAGCAAAGCCTTTTCACATAGAATCCTTTAAAGCAAGCATTTCTATTTTTTTAACTGATTGTCTTTTTCACTGCAATAATAAAACAGTACCTTATACTTCTGAGCAGGGCCAGTACCTAAGGGAGCCCAAGACAAGCCCCTGGCAGTAGTGCTGGGCGGTATGACCAAAAATTTATATCACGGTATTTTTCAAAATTATATCGGTATCACGGTATTTGACGGTATTTTTTTTTCCCCATGCATGATTAGGTGACCACCCCAAACCCCCCCCCGCCACCCCAAACACCCCCCCATCCGCACCCCCCCCACCACCCCAAACACCCCCCCATCCACACCCCCCTCACCCCGCCATCCCAAACACCCCCCCATCCGCATATTACCTATATTATAATTGTGAGGGATTAAGCTTTTAAACAAAAACTTAAAAGGCTTATTTCCAAACACAATGTGCAAATTTGGACAAAAATTGCCAGAGTTTTTTCCCACAGAGCAGAGTTTTAGCTTAATTGCGGGCAGATGCTAAGTTACTGAAACAGACTATGCACCAACATGGACACAAATTGCTATCTGTTTCAGTACATTGTGCTAAGGCTGCAGTACATGGGTTCTCCCCTCTGCATTTGTGTTTGGATGGCATAACTTCTAATGTGTGGCATTAATAATGACATTAGAATTCAACTCACTTGGTGCAAGTCACTTGTGGTTAATGATGCAATTCGCTATGGGCTGAAATTTTCTCAGGTTCAGGCTGTTAATAGTCGCAGGGTTCCCTTGCATCAGTAAATGTACTTGACCACAGTAAGCTGAAGTGGCACACTGGCACAAAGTATGAACCCAAATACCTTACTGTGCGCGCTGACGTCGCGTGCGCGCTGACGTCACGCGCGCACCCGGAAGTATTCGGAAAAATTGCCAGGTAGCGCGCACACCGGTATGGGGGTATGTAAAAAATTGATATCGTTTTTTCAAAAAAAACCGGTGTTCGGTTTTTACCGGTATACCGCCCAGCACTACCTGGCAGCAACCGTCCCCTTTCCCCCATGTGTGCATAAGAGCGCACCAACTTTCCCTTATCCTTTCCACCCAGGGTACCTCTGCACCCAGGGTACCTCTTAACCCCCACCCGTGGTCGCTGCTCAACACCACCTCTCCTTCATGAAGAGAGAGGGGACTTTCCTCTGCTGCCGCCTCTTACCACGTTTCCTTCCTTGCAGAAGAGGCATGGACCTAAGGTCCTATTGCCCCCCCCCCCACCATTGTGCCTTAGGTATGTGCCTCTTCTGCCTACGCCTAGTTCCGACCCTGCTGTACTTTCTTGTAAGCTGCATAAATCCAAGAACTCTCACTGTCTGTGCACTTTCTGTACTGAGTTAACCCTAGGGTTGTTAACTCCAAAAGTCTGATATTAACACTTAAAAACTGCAGATATTCAGTTAAGTTTACAACAGTTATTAGTTTGGAGTTAGATTGCCTTTAAATATTTTAGTGACCTTTTAAAATGGCGCTCTGCATTTGAAAACTCCAGGTCCTGAGCATTGTGGATAACAGATCCCATAACTGTACTGGCTTGGAATGAGTCTTACTTTAGTTTTAAAGGAGATATGTTGTTTTGCAAGAAAGCATATTTTTTTATTTCCAAATATCTTGTATTTTCAGCTGGTTAAGAGGAAGAAATTGCCATCAATGGCAGATGCTTCATGCAAAAGTTATAGCAGTTCAAACAAAGCCGTGATGGTTTTATCATTTGCGGTACAATTTCTCACCCGTTTGACTGAACAGCCATTTTGTTACCCATAGGCAACCATAAAACAATATCACCGGTTCTGTAAATGTCAACATTTATGTTTGTAGAGGAAGGACAATTGAATGCAGTGTGCCACAGAAATTGCTGACCCTACAATCTGTTGGGAGGGCTATACGACATCTTTTTCATTGCTCGCTTTGGCATATTGAGCCCTACTGTATATTGCTCAGAGGTTTCATACACTGCATGCAAGCAATAAGAGAATGTCTCATATAGCAAAAGAAAAGCACTGCTTTTCTTTTGGCTCCTGACGAAGGTCACTGTGGGGGACTGAAACGTTGAGGATTGTCATGTCCCTATGCATATGTCTTAATAAACATTGACTTTTTACCTTGACTATCTAAAGCCTGTGAGTGCTGACATTTCTTTTGCAATATTTTATAATAACTGCTTCTTGCACCCAGGTTTTGACTTTGTTAGTGGAGTGCACCATTACATATTTTTATATATTTACTGTACCTATGCAGTCACTTATAGAGTAACATGGAGTGTAACATATGGAGCATGCGATCAATTTTGAATACTTTTATTGTTAATAATTGGTTATTGATCTTTTTAGGAGCTATATTGTTAGAATGTTTTATTGAAACTGGCAGGGTAAAGATTCTCCATATTATGAAAAATCAGGTTTTTATCAATGGGGCAGTTACATAGTCCCATTTATCAGGGTTCACTAACTGGCTGTACAAAGGCCTACAACCTTTATGCTGTTTCTCTCTTTAATATTATTTACAGAAATTAAAGAACCTTCATTTAAAAAAAAAAAAAAAAAAGAAAAGGCTTCAGCGTAAAAAGGACACATTTTTATAGAACAGAGCAGAATATTCTTTGTTTATTATTGATATTAATCTATATATTTAATCTATGGGGCACATTTGTACGTTGTCAATGTACGTTGTGTCCAATTGCTAAAAATTCGTAATTTAGTACTCTGCGTATTTTATGTGACTTTTTTATTAATGTGCACGACTTTTTAGTACTTTGCGACAATTTAAGCGACAAAATCGTATTTGTCAAAACGAGTACGAACGTTTCTGATTCATTTAAGCTTTGGTATTGTGACTTTCCTTGGGCCAGGTTGAAGCTGCAGAGTGCCATTGAGTCCTATGGGAGACTTTCCTTGGGCCGGGTTGGAGCTCAAGAGTGCCATTGAGCCCTATGGGAGACTTTCCTTGGGCCAGGTTGGAGCTGCAGGGTGCCATTGAGCCCTATGGGAGGCTTTCCTTGGGCCAGGTTGGAGCTGCAGAGTGCCATTGAGCCCTATGGGAGACTTTTCTTGGGCCAGGTTGGAGCTGCAGAGTGCCATTGAGCCCTATGGGAGACTTTCCTTGGGCCAGGTTGGAGCTGCAGAGTGCCATTGAGCCCTATGGGAGACTTTCCTTGGCCCAGGTTGGAGCTGCAGAGTGCCATTGAGCCCTATGGGAGACTTTCCTTGGGCCGGGTTGGAGCTGCAGAGTGCCATTGAGCCCTATGGGAGACTTTCCTTGGGCCAGGTTGGAGCTGCAGAGTGCCATTGAGTCCTATGGGAGGCTTCCAAAATCATGCACTGAAGGTTCAAAGTCAGAAAGGTTTTCACTCGTTCGGATAAGAAAAGCACAAGCACAACGCTACTTTTCGCACATCAGAAATTTTCGTATTTAACGCGAATTGTCGCAAAACATACTCGTAATTCGCACTTTAATGAATCGGCCCCTATGTTTCATGCAATGAAGGACAATGTATTTCATTGTATCATTTCATATTTATCTATTGATTTTTTACTTACCCCTTTTAAATTGTAGGTTTCTATAGTACAGGTATTGGACCTGTTATCCAGAGCACTTGGGTTTCCGGATAAAGGGCCTTTCTGTAATTTTTATCACCATACTTAAATTATATTAAAAATCCTTTATATGTTAAATGAAGTCAGTAGGATTGTTTTGTCTCCAATATAGATTAATTATATCATATTTACAATCAGATACAAGGTACTATTTTGTTATTACAGAGGAAAAGGAAATTGTTTTTTAAAAAAATGCTTTATTTGATTAAATTGGAAATTATAGGAGATGGCCTTCCCATAATTCTGATCTGGATAACAGATTTCCAGATAAAAGATCCTATACCTGTATATCTATAAGTCTGTAAATTTACCAGGTCACTAAAAACTATAACTATAATATTAAAGTTGACTGAACATGAATTTTCATGTTTGTGAAATTCACAGAAGTGCACTTAAAAGTCCCAAATCTTTGACAGAATTTAAAATGCTTTTGACAGTTTATAACAGCTCTGCGCTATCATGCAGATCACGAGGAGCTGTCTGTTTGCTTTTAGTTTGTATTACGTGAGCAAAAAATGTCTGCCTGCATTTCCCTCTATGTTGGACTGCTCTGAGCTGGGCCGAGCTGCCAAATCATGAACAATATGAAAACTTGGGGGGCAGGAGATCTTCTGTAGTGTCTAATGGACTGCACAACTATAATTATAACTATTGCATACATTTATTAAATGCCAAGCATTGTTGCTAAATAAATCAGCTTACATTTAGATTTTCCCAGATTTTCCACCATTTTCTCTTGCCCCTGAAAAACGTAAAACGAGGAAAAACATAAAAAAAGTATATATGGTATATGTGGTACTCTTTCGCAGACAGACCAGACCCATGACTAGGGTTACCATCTTCCCAGTATTTTACTGGCCCTGCCGGTAAAAATGTTGCTTAATGCCAATTTTAATAATAGAAAGATATATGAAAATATAGGAAGGCTGGTAAACCAATTATCCAGAAAGTTCCAAATTACGGAAAGGCCATCTGTCATAGGCTCCATTTTAATCAAATAATTCACATTTTTAAAAATGGTTCCTTTTTCTCTCTAATAATAAAACAGTGCCTTGTACTTGATCCCAACTAAGATATAATTAATCCTTATTGGAGCCCAAACAATCCTATTGGGTTTAATTACTGTTTAAATAATTTTATTAGCAGACTTAAGGTAGGGGATCCGAGTTACAGAAAGACCCCCAGAAAACCCCAGGTCCCGAGAAAGTTGCAGTGCCCTAAAATTTCACAATGCGTTTTGTTTTGGCAGAAAAAAAATCACAAATAAAAACATCTATAGACTCCAAAGCATTTGGTGCAAGCAAAAAACTGCTATGATAAAAAACGCCCATTAACTACAATATATCTGGGGAAATTTCACCATTTCTCAATTTTTTTTGTGGTTTTGCAAATTTTTCAGTCAAGTTGAATTGGGTCAGTTTGCTCATCACTAGGGGGCACATTAAGTAGCCCCACCCTTCGCTGGTGATATTCCCTATAAATTTCAAAGTTGCCCAACCCATGGTTTTGACATTGACATTGCTATTTCACTGTCACATATAATCCTGTTATGTACTTCATTACAATTACTTGTCTACTACCAGCAACTTCATAAATAACTAAGGTTAATTGAAAAGTTACTTGGCAATGGTGAATATTTATTTAATTTAATATAAAATAATTGACTTCCTTACTGTTTCCAGCTGTTTGCTTGTTCCATGCAAGCTAATGAATAGCCCTTGGACAACTGACCATGTCCCACAAGGAAAGGAAGCTCTGGAGCTATAAGTGCAGGGGCTGCATGACAAGGGATCTAAATAACCAGCAGCCAGATTACACTGGTTTATGTTTAGATATTGGCAGAACTAGGTTGAACTGTGATTAGGGAGAAGGAAAGAGTTAAGGCAGGCGAAAGCTGGCCTGGGGGGTGGAGAAAGACAGGGTTGTGATGTCAGAAAAAGAAGCACTCACTTCCTTATCTTCTGAGCAGGTAGAAAACATCCCACCCACCCTACCCCTTTTTGCATATTTTGCAAAATGTTAGGAGTTTTCTTTTTTTTGTTTTCACAAAAACTTCTTATGGAATTATGGCTTTGGAATATTGCCTTGGGTTAGGCTGGCAAGGTCCTATTTATTTGATAAAATGTGAATAAATGCTGTGGCCATTTTCTCCACCTCTGTCTCCTGGTGTTTCATTAAGGGGGTTCAGGGGTGCCTCTAGGCGAAGGGAAATTGAGGCGTCCCCTTGTCATGCCTGCTACATTGGTTGGGCAGCTCTAGTTGGACAGTCAGTGCTACTTACATTAAGAAGCAAAATGGTTGGCCATATAAAGATGTTGGAGTGAAAGTACTGCAGAACTGAATGTTTTAAGGTTGTAAGGTTGCAAATTAAAAAATTCCAGGAGACTTTCTTAAATTACAATAACAGATAAGATGGATTATTTCCTTTTTAATTTTACAAAGAACTACTCTGGTATGTTCGTTTGGTTTTCTATTTCTTTTCTTTTGATTCATTTAAGCTTTATATTAATATCATATCTGATATGGTTTTTTTCTTGGTTATGTACAATATGCTTTAAAATGAAATAAAAATGATAGAAAAAAAATTGCATGAACAGAAAACGAAATTATTTTCTTCTTCCAGGTTTTGTGTGTTTATTATTTGCCAAATTCTGCCATCCTATAGCTTATGGGGGAGCATATGCTCCCACTGGCCCTAAATTTATTCTGACACTTAGCTTTATAAAAGGAGATTACGCTGGGGAAAAAAAACCTGTGGTGTCAGCCACATCAAGGGAAAGGAGGGTTGATGGTTTTTCTATCTTAGCAAATCCTTCTTGCATCATAACTTTAATCTTATCCAGGCTAAATGGCTTTCTAATCTTCTTTCAAATAAAGATCAAGCCATGCCTCATATCATTATATGAATCTTCATTGCTTTAAACCACTGGCTGTTTTAAGGGATGATTAAAAAAAAAAAAAAAAAGAGCAACTGTCGCACTCTCGAGGTGATGCCTATATGTATCATCTATTATGCAAATATATGTCTTACTAAAGCACTGATTAAATATGCATTAATTACCATGAGGGAAAGGCATCATGATATTTAAAGTTATAAGGCAGAATTTTAAAAATTAAACCAGGTCACTGTCATAGTATGGAAGAAGGAAAAAATTAATAAATAAGAAAGTGAATGACAAGATCTGCAAACTGAGAAATGGAACCAGGCTTATTGGGTGATTGCTCAAGTCACACCAACCTCACTTTCCTTTTGTAAAGGGCCTTGTCTTGTTTCAAGGGAACATTAAAATTAGTTGCTAGCCTCAAACAGGATATAGAGATTTTTGGGAATTACTGTCCCTGACTGATCACAATGGCAGAACGAGGTTTATAGAACAGGCTGAGTTTTGCTCTATGATAAATCACTGCTAAGAAAGCTTTGCAAATATGTAGGATCCATTTATACTTGGGTTTTATAAGCAGTTATTTTTTATTATTAATCCTATAAATACATAGTTTTAGGGAAAAATTTCTAATAGGAAAGCTGTAAGATATAGGCACATTTATCAAGATATGTCAACATATATTCAAATGTGTTTAACTTTTTTGGACACATTTATGGTCAGTGGGGTGTTAGTACTCAGCGTTACTTCACCTATCACTAGTTATGAGTGAATCTGTCGCATTTCGCTTTGCGGGAAAATTCACGAAATGACAGGAAAATTCACGAAACAGTGACAAATCCTCAAAATGCATTTGTCACACAACTTTTTTGACGCGACCATGATTATTTTTGACGTTTCTGAAGTTTCACGAAACTATTGACCAATAGCGAAATGTGGAAATTTTCTGTGAATCCATGCCTGCCAAAAAAATTTGCTTATCACTACCTATCACTTATCCAAATTGGTGATCCAAGGTTTAGCAATTTAAAAATTATTATCTGCACTGAAACGAATCCTCTGGAACAGAAAATAGATTGTTAACTTGCACACTCTGGTTGTATGTATCGTGAGTAGCAGCCATGGGGGCTGTAGGTCCCTTACAGTCTTGCAATAGTCATTTTCAGAATTGGTTTGGTTACTGGTTAAAATTTGTGAATTATTAGTTAGAATCCTTCTGTGGAAAGCTAAATAAAATGAAGGCATTGATGTCCTCCATTAACAAGTCCCTCTCCACTAACCAGGGTAATTTCATAAAAGGTAATACAGGTATCGGACCCCTTATATGGAAACCCATTATCCAGAAAGCTCCGAATTACAGAAAGCCCGTCTCCCATAGACTCTATTTTAATCAAATAATTCAGAATTTTAAAACTGATTTCCTTTTTCTCTGTAATAATAAAACAGTACCTTGTATTTGATCCCAACTAAGATATACAGTGGCTTGCAAAAGTATTGAACTTTTCCACATTTTGTCACATTACAGCCACAAACATGAATCAATTTTATTGGAATTCCACGTGAAAGACCAATACAAAGTGGTGTACACGTGAGAAGTGGAACGAAAATCATACATGATTCCAAACATTTTTTACAAATAAATAACTGCAAAGTGGGGTGTGCGTAATTATTCAGCCCCCTGAGTCAATACTTTGTAGAACCCCCTTTTGCTGCAATTACAGCTGCCAGTCTTTTAGGGTATGTCTCTACCAGCTTTGCACATCTAGAGACTGAAATCCTTGCCCATTCTTCTTTGCAAAACAGCTCCAGCTCAGTCAGATTAGATGGACAGCGTTTGTGAACAGCAGTTTTCAGATCTTGCCACAGATTCTCGATTGGATTTAGATCTGGACTTTGACTGGGCCATTCTAACACATGGATATGTTTTGTTTTAAACCATTCCATTGTTGCCCTGGCTTTATGTTTAGGGTCGTTGTCCTGCTGGAAGGTGAACCTCCGCCCCAGTTTCAAGTCTTTTGCAGACTCCAAGAGGTTTTCTTCCAAGATTGCCCTGTATTTGGCTCCATCCATCTTCCCATCAACTCTGACCAGCTTCCCTGTCCCTGCTGAAGAGAAGCAACCCCTGAGCATGATGCTGCCACCACCATATTTGACAGTGGGGATGGTGTGTTCAGAGTGATGTGCAGTGTTAGTTTTCCGCCACACATAGCGTTTTGCATTTTGGCCAAAAAGTTCCATTGTGGTCTCATCTGACCAGAGCACCTTCTTCCACATGTTTGCTGTGTCCCCCACATGGCTTGTGGCAAACTGCAAATGGGACTTCTTATGGTTTTCTGTTAACAATCGCTTTCTTCTTGCCACTCTTCCATAAAGGCCAACTTTGTGCAGTGCACGACTAATAGTTGTCCTATGGACAGATTCCCCCACCTGATCTGTAGATCTCTGCAGCTCGTCCAGAGTCACCATGAGCCTCTTGGCTGCATTTCTGATCAGTGCTCTCCTTGTTCGGCCTGTGAGTTTAGGGGGACGGCCTTGTCTTGGTAGGGTTACAGTTGTGCCATACTCCTTCCATTTCTGAATGATAGCTTGAACAGTGCTCCGTGGGATGTTCAAGGCTTTGGAAATCTTTTTGTAGCCTAAGCCTGCTTTAAATTTCTCAATAACTTTATCCCTGACCTGTCTGGTGTGTTCTTTGCACTTCATGGTGTTGTTGCTCCCAATATTCTCTTAGACAACCTCTGAGGCCGTCACAGAGCAGCTGTATTTGTACAGACATTAAATTACACACAGGTGCACTCTATTTAGTCATTAGCACTCATAAGGCAATGTCTATGGGCAACTGACTGCACTCAGACCAAAGGGGGCTGAATAATTACGCACACCCCACTTTGCAGTTATTTATTTGTAAAAAATGTTTGGAATCATGTATGATTTTCGTTCCACTTCTCACGTGTACACCACTTTGTATTGGTCTTTCACGTGGAATTCCAATAAAATTGATTCATGTTTGTGGCTGTAATGTGACAAAATGTGGAAAAGTTCAAGGGGGCCGAATACTTTTGCAAGCCACTGTAAATAATCCTTATTGGATGCAAAACAATCCTAGTGGGGTTAATTAATGTTTTATTGATTTTTTAGCAGACTTAAGGTATGGAGATCCAAATTACGGAAAGACCTCTTATCCGGAATACCCCTGGTCCTGAGCATTCTGGATAATGGGTCCTATACCTGTACATTTGCCTAGGTTGTTTCCAGTGCAAACCTATTTTTCAACTGCCTTATCAACACCTTGCATTGTTCTTTCAGTTATTGGAGGTATTAGAGTGCAAAAAGTAAATCTATGTGAAAAGGGTAGGTGGCAGGTCCAGACTAGACTGAGACAGTGTATGGACCACCCTTTCTCTTAACCTTTCTGCACAATCCACCATTTTTACTTTATTGGAGGATTCCAATCAGGTTATGTTCAGAAAAATGGCTGCACACTACATGTTTGTCTGGATGAGAGCTAAACTGGTAGGTTGAGGTTGGGTTCAGCTTTGTTTTCTTTTACTTACTGAATAGTTTCACAGATTTTCTTGAACCCATGACTAAACTAATTTCAACAAAAACCACGTTTATCTAGTTATTTATTAAAAGATCCAAACTGATAAAGCACAAATGAAAAAGCTGTGAAAAAAACACAAAAACGTAACTTTTTTGTATAGTTGTACAAATGCTAGCATGAAAACACCCCGAAAACTTCTAAAACCACACAGCAAAGAAAGATCTTCCAGTTACAAAAAGGACACCTGCCATTGACTTCTACATGATCTCGACAGATCTTAGATGGAGGATTTTTTCTTTCAGACTATTTAAAGTTTTGTTGCATAATATATTGTGGAAAAAATAATGTTTTTTGTAACAAAATCATATTTTGCTACAAAAAATACAAATCATGAAAAAAAAATCAAATGTTAGTTAATGCCCCCCTTACTGTGATTTCTCTTGACCTCTGTATAAGAGTTTCCAAAATAAAAAAATAAATCATGACTTCAGAATGTGCTCATTTTTTCTGCTGTAGATTTCATTGCATCCACTCCAGACTCATTTAGCCCACAGACCTTTGCTTATATTTAGTATGGCATTTACCAACAATTCTCAGCTCTTTGAGGACATTTTTACATTTTGCATCATATCAGCATTTACTTGAGAAAACCCTCTTATATAACAGATAATTGTTGATACATTTGAAGGGAAAGAAACTGTAATCGGTGCTGCCCACTCCTACATTTCTAACTGCAACATTTAAGACAGCAATGACATGCTGTGAATTCTATACAACTGCTAAAATATATTTTGGTGAAAGTGGAATTGATGTAGGCGTTATCAAAGTCAAACTTTTAAAGTTTTCCACTGCTAAGTACACCACCCCCCACACCAATATATATATATATATAGTGTACATATTTAAATGAACTTAATTCTTAAAGAAACAGAATCTGACACACTTCACTAATATAATACAATTTAAGCTATTTTTATATAACATAAATGCGCGTAAACATTTCAGAACATTTTGTAGAGTATAAGTGGCTACTGCAAGAGCTCTTTGGACCAGTCTATACATTTACAAATAAACTTTCACTCTCAGAAAGGGAAATGGCAGTTTAAAATAGTAAACCACAGCAAATTAACAATATACCAACTGCAATGTAAACTAGTAGAAACATTACAGAACTGTTACATGCTGGGGGCCATATCTTAGTGCAGCCCTGTGCCTACAGACACAGGTATAGTTTCCCTTATTTTGGGGCCTTGACACCTGAGACCTGCTGGATAAGGTGTTTTCCTTTAGAATACTATGCTCAAAGGAATTTTATTGTAGCAATAAGGCTGGAGAGTTGTGAGTTTAAGAGCTAAAACTTATTCTCTCCCTCTTGAGGATACTCCTAAATCAGGCAAAATCCCAGGTTTGAAAGCAATTTGTGCCCTTCTCCCCAGTGACATATATTTTGGAGTGTTTCAGATAATGAAATGAAAAGCTAAATCTAAGGGTGAATGGATTCAGGTATGACTGCGGAGACTTATTCCCTCCCTTCCTACCCTACCCTGATACACTCGACTAACAAAGATAACACATGGACATCATTATACATCATTGATAGTCCTTGCCATGTATTTCACCTTTACCAAACATTTAACAAACTGTATAGTTTATACCCGAATGCCAGCCACTGCAAATGCAGTGGGCATGTGGAAGACATCACATAACACCACTGATTAAATGGCCAAGGACTATCACCCTCCATTCGCTGTGACAAATATTTCCACATTTTTTTTAACAATAAGAAAAAACTGTGCTTTACTGAACTTTATATATGTAGCTAACTGACCCTAGGGGGCTGATTTACTAATCCACGAATCCGATTCCCAAATGGGAAAAAATCGGATTGGAAACGAACATTTTGCAATTTTTTCGTCGCCGTCACAACTTTTTCGTAAATTGTTGTGACTTTTTTGTAGCCGTTACGACTTGCGTGAATTGTCGCGACTTTTTCGTAGCCGTTACGACTTGCTCGTATATTGTCGCAACTTTTTCGTATTGAGCGCTTGTAAACGGCGGGCAAACCTTTCAGACTTTGCATGATTTTGGAATCCTCCCATAGGACTCAATGGCACTCTGCAGCTCCAACCTGGCCCAAGGAAAGCCTCCCATAGGGCTCAATGGCACTCTGCAGCTCCAACCCGGCCCAAGGAAAGTCTCCCATAGGGCTCAATGGCACTCTGCAGCTCCAACCTGGCCCAAGGAAAGTCTCCCATAGGGCTCAATGGCACTCTGCAGCTCCAACCTGGCCCAAGGAAAGTCTCCCATAGGGCTCAATGGCACTCTGCAGCTTCAACCCGGCCCAAGGAAAGTCTCCCATAGGGCTCAATGGTACTCTGCAGCTCCAACCCGGCCCAAGGAAAGTCTCCCATAGGGCTCAATGGTACTCTGCAGCTCCAACCTGGCCCAAGGAAAGTCTCCCACAGGGCTCAATGGCACTCTGCAGCTCCAACCTGGCCCAAGGAAAGTCACGATACTGAAGCTTGAATGAATATGAAACTTTCGTACTTGGCACGACGGCTACGAAAAAGTCCCGTCAATTCGCGCAAGTCGTAATGGCTACGTAAAAGTTGCGACAATTTATGAAAAAATCACAAAATACCGATCATTACTAAAAAAACGCATTCGGACGCTTTTCGGACGTTGGTGGATTAGTAAATGTTCCCCTAAATGTCATAAGACAAATGTGCCTGAAACAGGGAGGGAGGGAGGCTCCGGACACGCCAGGCAGAAGGAGGGGGAGCGCAGCGTGGGGGATGCTGGGAAGAGGAGGGGTGAGCAAGGCAGCTGCTTTTCGCGGGAAACGAGCTGGGTGAGTTAACCCTATTATGCACGGAGGGAATTAGGCAGTTACTTGGCTCCACAGTCCCTCCACACTTTCATTAGGCATTTCAGAACTTTCTAGAGGTATTATTTTCAGAACTGTGCTGTAGGTTGGGAAATTGATGTCTGTGGCAGTTATTCCCTAGAGTAGTTCCTGAATTGTGGTCAAAAGGGGCCACTTTTACCTTTATTGTGGAATATGAGGTCTCACATTACAAAACAATGTTTGATATCAAATAGTCCGAAATTACACGTTCTAGGGACATCTCAGTCCTTAAATATATTTATTGTATGGGTTCATGCAGTAGCAATGCCAGGGTCTACCCATTCATTCTGTTGTATAAATTTGCAAAGCAGTGGAACTTTTGCAATGGAAATTGATTTGAAATGTATTTCACATGGAGTAAATTATGCTAAACACACAAAAGACTGCTCTTTCTATGTAAGAAAACCATGCAAAGTCAAATATATTTGATTTGTACTCAAACTAGGCTTCACAGCTTCCTAATAGGTCCCTTTTTGTGTTTTTACTGCCCTTTACTTTTTGATCCTTTCTTTAAAGCACTTTACATTATGATACTATTTGGGCACCTAGAAAGGCACAAAATGTCCCTCAGACATAAATCAATGCAGTATGCACAGGACTTCAGTGTCACCCTGGGTCAGATCATATCCAGACTGAAATGATGATGAATCAAGAGGTAGAACTAAACTGCAAGGTTCCATTTTTTAGTAAATGGGTTAATTCCAAGCACTACATTTTTCTGACTGACAATTCATTTTCTTTAAAAGCTAACGTCTGAACTTTAAAGAAGGAATTGCCCAGGGACTACTTTAAATTATAGCATCAGGGCTACTTTATGAAGGAAGGGAGATTGGAAAGCATGACATAAATTAAGTTTGGACTAATAAATTATGTCTATGATTTTCCAAATGAAAAAAAACTTTGACAGCCACTGTGAGAAATCAGAAAACCAATTGGCTATGACAATATATGTACAGTATGTGTGTGTAACATAGTAATCCCTTGCATATGTCTATCACATATATTATTACAATTTATCTGTGGTATGATATGATTAATTAAAAGGGGATGCAAACCTATTACAGGTATGGGTTCCCTTATCCGTAAACCCGTTATCCAAAACGTTCCGAATTACGGGAAGACCATCTCCCATAGACTCCATTATAAGCAAATAAATCTAATTTTTAAAAACTAAGGTATAATTACCCCTTATTGGGGGCAGAACAGCCCTATTGGGTTAATTTAATGGTTAAATGATTCCCTTTTCTCTGTAATAATAAAACAGTACCTGTACTTGATCCCAACTAAGATATAATTACCCCTTATTGGGGGCAGAACAGCCCTATTGGGTTTATTTAATGGTTAAATGATTCCCTTTTCTCTGTAATAATAAAACAGTACCTGTACTTGATCCCAACTAAGATATAATTACCCCTTATTGGAGGCAGAACAGCCCTATTGGGTTTATTCAATATTTAAATGATTTTTAGCAGACTTAGGTTATGGAGATCCAAATTAGAGAAAGATTCCTTATCCGGAAAACCCCAGCTCCTGAGCATTCTGGATAACCGGTCCCATACCTGTATCACATTAAAATATCTATTCATTTGGTGTCTGTCTTTCTTTTTACACATCATAATAGTTTTTTATAATTATGAAATACTGTACAGGCATGGGATCCGTTATCCCGAAACCTATTATGCAGAAAGCAAAAAAAAAAAAAAAGTGATTTTCCTTTTTCTCTGTAATAATAAAACAGTATTTGATCCTAACAAAAATATAATTAATCCTTATTAGAGGCAAAACATTCTACTTGGTTTATTTAATATTTGAATTATTTTTTTTTAGAAAACTTAAGGTATGGGGAAAACCCCAGGCCCAGCACATTCTGGACAACAGGTCCCATACCTGTATATAAAATTGCTGTAAAATGACATACTTTTTAAAAGTGTTGCACAATTATTTTCTTTGCCTTGCTAAGCCTACTCATCTCCATTGCTCTACCAAATAATACTGCAATGTAAACACTAGGTTTCTGACAAGCCCCATTAGTCTGAATGCTTTGTTGCAGGGATAACTAAAATTTCACTGAGAACTGCTCAACACTTTCATTGTACAGGTATGGGATCCCTTATCTGGAAACCCATTATCCAGAAAGCTCCAAATTGCGGAAAGGCCATTTCCCATAGACTCCATTAAAAGCAAATTATTCCAATTTTTAAAAATGATTCCCTTTTTCTCTGTAATAATAAAACAGTAACTTGTACTTGATGCCAACTAAGATATAATTAATCCTTATTGGAGGCAAAACAATCCTATTGGGTTAATTCAATATATAAACAATTTTTAGCAGACTTAAGTTATGGAGATCCAAATTACAGAAAGATCCCTTATCAGGAAAACACCAGGTCCCGAGCATTCTGGATAACAGGTCCCATATCGTATAATCACCAAAGTGACTCTAGTTTAGTTTAGTAAATCAGTGTCTTATATAGAATACCACTCCACTAAACATTTCACTGTTTTCAGACAAAATACTGAAGAAACTTATAATATAGTAATTATAATAATGTTGCTATAAGAAAATACATGTAGCATGCTTTTTATATTTTAACTAAATGTGAGAAGAAAAGGTTATAAATATTTGTTTCCTGGTGCAGCAATGTCAGAAGACTGAGGAGTTAATAAGAGCACAGAAGATGTTACCTAGTGCAGAAGGATTTTTCCAATCAATCAATAGACCATTTTTCAGCCAGTTAGATTGCAGTCTGTCTGACCAGAGAATCTGTTCTGTTTATGACTTGCACTGATGCACAAGGGAGGTTATCATCTCACCCAGAAGTGATAGGGATTCTTCCCTTGAGATCTATCCATTTCATTCATTGATGGATCAGTGCAATACGGCCATCCCTTGGGGTGGGCCAATCAAACATGTGCCTGGTCAGCTTTTGCTGTCTATAGGACATTGAGCTGTCTAACATTCTCAGAGGGGACCTGCCAGTAATTATTCTGAATCATTTTGTAATGTTAGATGGAAAATAAACTTCACACCATATTAAAAGAGTGGTTCACCTTGAAGTTAACTTTTAGTATGATATAAAATAGGCAATTTTAAGAAACTTCCAACTTCCAACTCTTTGTAGTTTTTAAATGAGGGTCACTGACCCCGGCAGCCAAAAAACTATTGCTCTGTGAGGCTACAGTTTTATTGTTATTGTTACTTTTTGTAACTTTCTTTTCCATTCAGGCCCTCTCCTATTCGGATACCATTCTCTTATTCAAACCACTCCCTTGTTGCTAAGGTAATCTGAACCTTTGCAACCAAATAGCTGCTGAAACTCCAAACTGAAGCTGCTAAACTGAAAATTAAATAACAAAAACTACAAATAATAAAAAATGAAGACCAGTCGAAAATTGTCTTACAATATTACTCTCTACATCATACTAAAAGTTAATTCAAAGGTGAACAACCCTTTAATTATTTACATTTTCTTTCCTTTAGTCTTGAAATGCACAATCACAACAAGCAGGCAGGTGTCATTTTATGGGCACTGGTTATAAGGCATCACTCCAAAATTGAGGTATGAAGTAAGAATGAGGTATCTGATGCCCATGCACAGGCTACACAATTATAGACCTTGAATCGATAGTGGAAATAACAGGACTGCAGCAACATCCAGGAAGTGCAGAATGGAAAGTGAAAGTGATTGTTGTACCTGAGGCATAGAGGTGGGAAAGGTATTTTATGATTGACAGCTGAGATTTCTAAATACATTTATAATGGGTATGGATGTTTTAATAAAAAGGACTTGTACTATACGGCTTTTAATTTCTGGGTGGCATGTCTACCTATTTCTGTCATTTCTGTCCTATTTCATATTTAGCTATCTCTCTCTCTCTCTATACTTCTCTCTCACTTTCTCAAATGCCCTTTTATATATTGATGGTACTGTCCCTACGGCTTTATTAAAAGTCATCTGACCAGCATGTGGCATTCCTTGATGTTCCTTAGTGTTGCACCGTAGTCTTCATTTGTTTTTCCCTGTCCCTTGAATTGTTGAACCCGTAAGATGACTCATTTTTATTATGCAATTTTATTTCAAATGATTCACTGTATCAGCTTTTCTATATTCGCCACCTTACATGAGAGAGACACACACTGATAGACCTTAATAACTGTGCTATTAGCACTGTGAATCCTATTGATTCAAATGGCAACTAAGTTATTATAATCAACTAATTACAGACAGAGGCTTTCGTGAGTTCCTTCCGGTCTGTGGCAGCCTGTGATTAAGCCAGAATAATACCTGAGGATTTATATTTAAAAGCCCGTTATTATTCTTTGCATTGCAATAATCAGACATTGTGCCTGGATGTGATAAAATGAATAATAAAAAAAAAAAGCCAATCAATTGAACAGTAATATCAAGAGAAGAATATATGGAGTTGAATTTTACTCAGTTCTACTCTGGGCCAAAAAAAAAAGAAACAGGCAGTGTATTACTTAGGAATCCTAGCAGATTTTCAATAGTTGGTTTCCATGGTGATGCTCCACACACACACACACACAAATGTGCTGGAAATTTCAGCACACCGCTTTTCATTATTGTCAGCGTTCCTCCCACTCTCTCACTTACTCCTCTTTCTTTCCAGCTCTGCCTGCCCTGTCTTCCCAGCTTTCTCCTAAGAACCTTTTAAAGACGGCATCTATTCTCCCCTCTGTGATGCCAGCAGGGTCATGGCGCTTTCAGCGTCATTTATTCTATAGCCAAGGTTATATGGCGGAATAGCCAGCGATGCCTTTTTTTTTTATAACTAAATGGGCTATTGTGAAAAGTAAATATGGTATACAAAGGAAGGGAAGGGAAATGTATTTCTGTGCATTTTATTTGAATAGATTTCGGCTGTACGGGTTCTAATAATTTAGCAAATGAACTGAGCTAGCCATTCATGGGAACATCTGTACATTTAGATGCTGCTGGTCTCCAGATCAGGATTTTAGTTTACTCAGCTCCCGCTAAAATGGACTCATTTGATCCTTAACCCCTCAGGCCAATGGATCAAGTTAGGGGCCACTCTTATAAAGTTACAGAACTCACATGGATTCTTCAGGAGTCACCTTGATTTGCCCTTCACCCACTTAGTCACCTACAGTGTCAAACAGTCACCCACTCTGTGTAATTTGCACCTGAATTAAAATGAATCCCTTCCTAAAATGCACCTCAGATTAACCTTTAGAAAACAGGCAGCACAGCCAGGGGCACAATGGGGCCTGGTTGAGGCATTAAATGGCTTGGCCAAGACAAACTTCAAACATAAAAGTACTGGGTATTTATTTCAAGAATAGCTGTGCACTTTTATACAGATTTATCCCTTTTATTTTTTGAATTTATTACAAAGACCAATGTTTCTAAATTCATCTTATTACCTCTTCACCTCTTGTATCGGTTATTGGTTGCTTTATTTGTTACTCTGTATGTCCAATGTATGAAACCCACTCATTGTACAGCGTAATATGTTGGCGCTTTATAAATAAATGTTAATAATTATAATAAAAATAATAACTGCAGTTGTTTACTCAAATTACTGGGCCAAATAATAATACAGTACTGTATACTAGGCCAAAAACTGCTAACATTTTCTCTCAGCCATTGTTTTGTAACTGCAACTCCAGTATTTTATGACAGATGAAAGACTGGCAGAAATTAGCTAAATTATTTACATTACAGATTTACATTCAGAACATGAAGCTAAAATACAGGGTAAGCTGTATGACATTGGCCAGGTGTGGCTTAGCTTTTTCAGGCATGCAATGCCTGCAACGAAAAGAATGTTTTGCAAATAATACAGTGGCCCCATTGTTTGAATCTGCTGGCCCCATTGTTTGAAAGGTCAGTTGGATATCATGAAATATGCTCACCTCCAAACAGGAGGTTATGTAAGCAGCATTTCACTTATAATACAAGTTGTGCTATCCCCACATTTCTGCCTATGGACTCTCCAAACAGGAACCCAGTAGGTTAGGAGTGAAAACTCCAACATCTGTGCATCTGGAAACTTGCACATTACAGTATAGAGCAACGGTATGCTAACTTTATTAGTATATGGTTTACTTTTAAGCAAAGCAACCATCACAGTTAGAGTTAAAAGAGCTATAAAGCCCTCAGTTCAGAAAAGAAAAGAATTCCACCAGTGTTTTTTTTTGTAATCTAAATAATAAGAAGCAACTAAAAGTGTGACCTAATGGAGCTCTTTGTGGGCAATGCTACTCCTGTGTTCTGCTGGTCACCTACTTTGGTGGATCCTAATCTACCATTGTTTTATGGGAGCAAGTAAAAAGAAATAGAAGAAAGAAATGGAATAAATGAATATATGTATAAAACTATATCAAATACCATCCTGCCTCAACAACAATAAATCCATCCCAGCTGTCACAGCAGAGCCAGTCTACAGGGTTTGGCAGAGCTATCTCATAAATCAAGTCTGAGGTCCTTATGTATGGGAAGTCTACAGTGCGTTCTTGTTGTTCTGCAAAGATAAATCCCAGCTTTTACTCTCCTTTTATTAGCTGCTCCTAAATATTTCTTTGGGTATTGATCCATTATTATACTTCACAGAATATTGTAGTGTAAATAAAAGCTGACTATAGCAGTTGTGTCCCACGACCCCCATGACTATAGCAGTTGTGTCCCACGACCCCCATGACTATAGCAGTTGTGTCCCACGACCCCCATGACTATAGCAGTTGTGTCCAATGACTGCCATGTCTTATAAATGTAATGTAAATGTATAAGTGTCAGGATGAAGTTTGTACTCTTGCTGTGGTTGTGCCTTTTGTGTAAATGCCCTTTGTGGGTAAGGAATAGGGGTAAACTACTGTTTTTAACAGTATAGTGTGCCCATGAGGTAGGAAAAGTGTTATAACTTTATATACTTTTGCACCAACATTTTCTGCAGTGCTTTAGAGAGATTATATATAATTTACATTACTCTCTGCCCCAGTGCACCTTACAGTCTAAGGTCGATCTCATTACACATACTACTGTCGGTTTATCTTGCCTCCTTGCTGATAATGCCCTAGCTAGAATATTCCTAGGACCCCGATGCTGCAAAGCAGAGACACTTACAGTTACAGCACTGTGATATCTCCATAGGTGCCTGCTGTTAATCTAGGTTTTGTGTGCATTTAGAATGCTAGAAAATAACCATCTGGTGGGCAGGCAGCTTGTAGCATGACAGGGACTGCAGTATATCTCTGTTGGATGATCACGCAGTGTTCTAATACAGACATACAAAGCCATTCTAATGGTTCTAAAGACCTGAAATTATATTAGATGGGACCCACCAAGACTTGGCGGCCAGTTCATGGTCCCCAAGACTGCTGGAGGGCTGGACTATAGTTAGTCCTCAAATCCGCCCCCTCCTGGCCGCTGCATCCTCACCTCTGCCTCAGCATTGTCCTCAGCATCAGCACATAACGTCACCGCTGAACGTGTCATTAGCACCAGCCAGTGGGATGGGGTGACGTGCTAGGGCTGAGGACAGCACTGAGGCAGACAGGTAGTAGCCAGGGGTGAGGACCCAGTGGGGACCGTGTGATTGACCTTGGGGGGCTCTATCCAGCCTGCGGACCATAGTTTGAGGACCCCTATTTTACCTTACACCTGACTGTGAGGAGGGTGATTTTTAAAGCAGTATGGGACATTTATTTATCATGTGCAGTGTTCAAAGCTCAATTTTTCAATGCTAATTGCCATGCACTTTACCCATGCTGCAGCATTTTGTTCCAGAATTCCAGGATTTTTTGCAAAGTTTCATCAGTCACCATAGCTCCCAGTATATCAAACTGAATACAATTTCACTTGTGTTATTCTGCAAATCAGAAGTTGTGGCTAACAATTTCAGAAAAAGGGTATTACATCATTTTCAGTATGCAGCATTAAAACCCTGTTTTGCTGCAAGTCTGGTGGGTGCATTTTTTGACACAGCCCCCTGTGGGAACTCTAGAGCTAAGCCGTGTTCAGGGTGGAGGTAGTTCCATGGTTACCCAATAGGCGCACTTGTGCACAATTCAGCAGAAGAGGTAGGATGGACAAAAGTTTCACTCAACACAAATAAGCAAAAGAGCAAGTAGCGTGTTTGAACTCAACAGGGGCAGATTTATGTTTCCTTAGAGCGTAAGTTCTAGAAAATGGCCATGGGGTAAGTAAGACAGGGTCCCTTCTTTGGCCATGCCTCGTGCTGCTCCCTTACTTGCACATCTGAATGTCCATGTCTTGGACAGAGCACTGCCTAAACAGAACTTTCTATGGAGAGCCGGGGAGTGCAAAGGGAGAGATGTTTTGTATAGTTTATGCCCTTCTTAACTTGACCTACTCTTGGAAGGTTGACCTAGTGTATGTGTACGTATAAGGCTATCAATATTATAGTCAATAATCCAGAGTGATCATAGGCAGAATTAGAATTAAAGTAGGGTTTAGAAAATAGCAGGGAGTCTGAGCACCCCCCCCCCCCCATGATTTTAGACATTCATCATATACTGTAGCCCACAGTTGTTACTAAATTACTATCCTCAGCATCTCTTCAATGATCTTCAGCATCTAGTGGCATGCTGGGAGCTGTAGTACAACAATCGCTTTAGGGATTAGGGTCACAGGTTAGCTAGAGCGTACATACTATAAATATGTATAAACACACAGTGTCAGCACCTGCAGTCTGTAATTTAAAGAACATTTTCTCTTAGAGACATTCGCCTAGTAAATAGAGCTGAGGGCAGACAGTGACATGATTGTTTCAAATCAAACCCTTGGTGCTTAGATCTTACTTATAGATAAATGGAAAGGGAAATAAAAGCAGAGAAGTGTAGGAAAGAGTTTGGGGTTTGTTATTCCATTTTATTGCATTGCATTTATTGGATGAATTATTTGCGGAGCTCCAAGGCAAGCATTCAAGCTTCATTAAAATAATAATTCAAATTTAATAAAAGTGAGAAAACAAAGACAGAGAGTGAGCTGCTTTGCAAAAGCTCAGCAGTCTTTTCCCTGCTACCATAAATACTGGCTTCCGGCAAATGCTTCCCCTTAAGAATAAATGATGTTTACTAGGTGACACTGTGATATAATATATTGTGGGTCTAATATGTTCTGAGTAGCAGCTTTGAAAAAAGCGGAAACACAAGTAAAAATAATCTGTGTACAAAAATAAATCTCTTTAATAAGTCTATTTAAGAAGTGGCAGTATTAAGGGCTATAATAATTCCAAACTTAGGAGGTGTGACTTTGTGAGATTGTGCAGCACATTACTCAGAAATCACCTTCAGTGATTCACTTGGTACATGCTGTCAGAAGAATTGATGTCACCAGTTCAAAATTACCATTTATTTATTTTTTTTGCCATAAATTAGTAGCGCAAACAAGCCCAGCTGGAATCTTGGGTTTGCTAACCTACAGCCCTACATTACTTACAGCCCATTTTGTTCTACTGAATTGTTGGTTAAGAGAATCTGGTTTCTATATAGTGCTAACTTGAAGGGGGGGAGTTATAAGCCCCTTTTTTGCAGTGGTTTAGTTTGTGATATAATTCACTTTAGGACTGTTTGACTGCTCTTTCACTATCTTGTCTTCTAATCATCAACACTAGAGGGAAACCTTGTGCTTTGCAAAATATGCACATATTCTATACAACCAGGTTAAGTTGCAGAGATACATTTAGTATATCTGTGTATAGATGTGTGTGTAAATAAAGTTAATTAAATTAAACCAATAAAACTGCAACTAGATGAAAAATAATATGTAAGAAATTAGATGTGTGGTTGTTGTTTTGGGGGAACATATATCCTATGCAGGGATCTTGTAGCTAAACACAAAATTAGGTCCATAGATGGAAAAGATTATAGGTGTCATTTACTAAGACCTCAGGCAGAAGTACAAGAATACTAGTGCTAATGCAGAGAACGCTTCTGCCTGGGGTTTGTCTGTGCTGGATAAAAAATCTGAAGCGAGGGGCAGAGTACAGAATTGGGGGGGGGCAGCCCTGTCCTTACTGCATACAGCGCATATTACAGCACTGTATACATGGGGGTGTGGGCAGCTACAAGCCTCTGTGTTGTTAAATGGAGACCTGCAGCAGTTCATTTTGCACTTTGCACCTTGCTTTCAACTTTATATGTTTTTTCATTGTTAAAACATCAGGACCCCCACTGGGAACACGGTGCACTGAAAAAGGATTTACTCTGCATCAGCTGTGTGAGGTGCAGGAGCGCAGGGTCAGCGGGTGCATGCCAACCTTGACCTTACTGCCTGCTGTAGTACAGGCCCTTATTGTGTCCACCACTGCAAAGTTAGAGGACTCAATGGGGGGATGCCAATCTGACCCCTGCCCCACCTTTTATAGAAACAACATAGTATTCATGGGGGTGTCCACAGGCAGGCTTGGACTGGGGGTGCAGGGCCCACCGGGGCCCCTGCCCCAGGGGACCTGCAGGTGCCCCCGCCAGCTGCATCTCCTAACCCCCCCCCCCACCCAACGTCCTCCCTTGAGGGCACAGGCAGAGGGAGCACCAGCAAGGGTCGGGTCTGGGCCGCCGGGGCCCACCGGGATTTTTCCCGGTGTCCCGGCTGCCCAGTCCGACCCTGTCCACAGGCCTCTGCACTTCAAAATGGAGAGAAAGGAGGTGATTCCTCAGGGGAGCAAAAAATGCAAAAAAACACAGTGGATTGCACCCATATTTAGCACTTTGCACACTGCCAACAAAGTTGAAGTCCATGGGGTGGGGGTGAAGTAGAAGAGTCTCATTTCATTTACATACAATCACTTGACGTGTTCTGCTTTGAAGGGATACTTTTTATTGGATTAGTTGGGTACAAACGGAAGCTTTCAAGGTTATTTCTAGATTTCATTAGGCACAGGTTGTTAAGGTACTCTTACACATTTATCATCTGCAACATTTCAACAATTGCTTTCAGTGTGATCTTCAATATATATTAACCTTATATTAAAGGCTTCATTATTTTTTAAATATACCACACCAATATTAAATTCATAGAACAGCAATGACTACGGTTGCCACCTTCCGACTGGGGGAAACCTGGGTGGAGGACAGGAAAGTGATATCATGGATGTAGGCGGATTACATGGAGGCGGGGTTTTAACATGGCGATCAACAGTTGACCTATTGCCACTGTCAATCTAAGAAAGTCAAAACCGGGCAGGAACCCTAGCAGTGACACATTCCATGAGAGACATTATTGTGGCAAGGGCAAAGGGGGAATTTTTTTTATATTCATTGGACATGGTGGGCTACACGTATATCTGCCTATTGTCTCCTGGGAAAGAAAATGGAACTAGTAACAAGACTGTAAAGCTCACTAATCTTTCTCAAATAATTTCAAATAACTCACTGAATGATTTAGTTATTATGTACTTGCAATAATAACCTATTGAAAAGAGCCAATTTCATATATTTTTGTCTTGGCAATTCCTAATTTGCTTAGTGCTTCCTTACTAGCATGACTGCAATAGCTTTGTATTTTTTGCAGGTTTTTAAATATTTCTAGTTTTAAGTTTTAGTTACCCTGGCAACAAGAAAGCAGAGTAAGGACATTACAATAATATGTTTCAAAGCCTATATAACATCTGATAACATATAAAGCATGTTGCATTAAAGACCATGAACAACTACTATCAAAGCTTCCCACATTTAGGGCTCTGTCACTCATGGTGAAGATAACCCCAATACATCCTTCTATCAGCCCATATGGGGTCACCGGCTGTATGTGATTTTTCTCTGCACATGTAACATAGCCCTTAGGCTCTCAGTTACTGACAATCTGGCACTAAGCAAAAAAGTTGCTAAAAATCTAGCGCAGCAGCTAGCCACAAGATCAAATACTATGGCTATGGATATTCCCTATGGAGCATACTGAGCGTCCAATATCTATTGTTAGTCATTGGTTAATACTGGAGGTAATAGGCAGCAGCCTTGTACTACAGTGTAGTCTGAGGCATGAAGTTTATTGGGTGTAACCCCATACTGGACCTTGGCACATACCCAGACACATGAATGCTACACTCTATCTGCTCTGTTCCATCTCCTTGTGCTAAAGCTAACAAAGCTGGGCCAGCCATACAGTACCATACCTCTGTATATAAGTATATGCTTGTTTTGTTTCAATGAAATAAGTTTGCAATAAAATGATCTAATATTCAATAAAGGTATGGCATTAATTCCAACATTTATTTTGACAATGAATACATTTCCAACAGCATAGTCTGCTTAAATATTAGGTGGTCTTGTATTTAGTAGTTCAAGTAGGTAAAGGGGGCCCAGCACACACCAGTGTTCACTGCTGTGTTAGCTTTATTGTACCATACCAAATATAAGCAATGTTTTCTGGAGGAACACCTACCCTTAACCTGGCAAAGGGAGGCGTGTAACACAACATTGAATATTGGCAGAGCTGCTTTAAGGTACCAAATGACCAATGGCAAAATTTAATTAGTGGGCACCCACTAATTTAAATAACCCTCAAGCATGGAAAGTTCAATATAGTAATGCAGGCAATAAAAAAATGGTCTGCGGTTACTGAAGTGTGCTGTCCTGGACCAAAAGCCATGAGGTCAAATAAATGACAAAATGGCGGTGCTGCAAGAAAAATGGCAAATAATAACAAGAATAATAAGAATAACCATGCTGTAAGCTCTTCCAGTTGACTAAAATGAATTTAAAATGAAAGGTTTGCCATTTCTTCAGGCTGTTTCTTCCAAAAGCTATCCCAGATAAAATATGTAGTGGTGGGCTCCCTATCCTGGTGGGCCCTAGGCAAATGTCCTCCTTGGCCATTTATTAAAACAGCCTTGAACACGGGTGTGTTCTGGGCCCCCTTTATCTTCTTGAACTACTGTGACTGATGTGGCCATACGTTCCACCACCAGAAGGTAAAGCTATTTTAATGCACAGGAAGTGCTCCCATTTCCAAAATGTCATTGCAGCTTTTGTTTAGTAGCCCATCAATTAATATTATCTTGTTTAGTTTACTTTCATACAAAAAGAGTTCTGGGAAATTAAGTTTATTAGCCTGCTAAAACTATATATATATATTCATGCTCTTCTTTCTGTGCAGAACATTGCAACATTTTATTTCCCTTTGATAACACATTCTATTTAAAATCTTAATAGCATTTTTCAAAGCTGTTGTGCTTGGCATACCTTTCTGTTGTGTGTATTCTTTTTGCTGGGAGCACGTTCTTGGAGCTGATGATATATCAGATTATGTCCATTGCAGGATTTTATAGGGCTGATTCATCAGTGTGTCTGAAAGAACTTGCTGCTTTATATATCAAATCTAGAGAATAACATAGCACAAAGTGATATTATCTCAAGCGAGGTTGCATTGCATCTTTGATGAATATACCTCCTTGTTTCCTAGAAAATAATTTCTGTGAGGCAAAGACTAAGTAGTTCAATATAATATAATATCTAGTTGGGTGATTGGGTTCAGGGTCTTATGCCACTGAGAGAGATTCTCTTATGAAGTATGAGCACTACTTGTAACAAAATATTAAATCTTGGCAATGTTTGCGTATTAGGAATTTTCTAGGACAGATAGGAGGCATTTTACCAACAATATACAGTATGTGCCAAAGAGCAAGACCAAAAGTAAGGCAGATGCAAGCTATGTTTGCCAAATAAAGGTTCAATATTTAACACAGCAGGAAATGATTGTGCTGCCCTGCAGGCAGTGTTTTTAAAGAATGGCAATATAATTGTAACCCTTTCTTGGCTGTAACCAAGCCAACAGCACGGCTAGATAGGTCTAGAGCACGCGGTACACGTGACTCAGTCCTTCAGAATGGGCCTTCGCTATGTGGAAGTAACCAAACGGAGCTATAGTGTAGTGCAACTACAACCCACTGTAGCTGTGTGCAGCGCAGAATAAGAAAATGGGCGCCAGAAGGTTCTTGCAGTTGAACAGTAGAACTGGTTTATTGTCAGAGACAATCAATTTACAGGGTTATTTCAATATACTCACACACATCAGTTTAGCATAGCATTTCTCTGAGGACAGCACAGAGAGGGGGCACACCCGTTCCTCCCAACTTCTCTTGAGCCCGGGCAGGGTCACTGCCACCGGTTTAGTTGCCCACTCTCTGGAACAGTCAGCTTGGATACCACACTCCTCAGGTTGAACACCTCTAGCCCTCAGGCCCCACGGCAACTCTGGATCAGGGTTCACACACTACCTGCCTCCTATGTCTAAACCTTGGCCCTATGCCAAGTGCCCAGTGCCTGTCTGGAAGGGTACTTCCAACTACTTTTCTCTGAGCCAAACTGCTCATGCTTTCTTCCCTCACTATCTCACTTTCCTAGAAAGTGCTCCACAAAACTTGCTATCTAACTGGTCCTCATTCACGGGGTCCCTGTCCCCGACTTCACCAGAGTGGATGACAAGACTCTGGGGCACATGGCTTACTGGGGCCTAGCTCTTGCCTTCAGGCTCAGTGCTCCTTCCCCTGAGAGCAAAGGCAGCCAAAGAGGCAGACCCACCCCCCTGCTAAGCACTATATCAGAGTGCCAAGGGAGTGGTCTCCCTGTTAACCAATAAACACACACATGAAAACTCAAAACTGATACATGGGTCTTTGCCCAGTAACAGCACAAAACAAGGAAGCTGCAGGGTTTAAAGCCATAGGGACTAGTATACACTAGTTAACCCTATGGATCCCTACATAATGTACTTATGCCCTGAGTGGTAAAACTGCAGTGTTTGCTTCAGAAACTCTACTAGCACAGGATACACAGTAGATAACAGATAAGCTGTGCAGAATCCCACTGTATACTATAGAGTGTATCTGCTGGGTAACCTGTGCCTTTTCTCCTTTTTCATCTTTGAATGGCTGCCCCCATGGCTACACAGCAGTTTGTTTAGGTAAACTATAGTAACATTTTTGAACTAAAGGTACCAGTTGTACTAGCGCAGGGCAACATGCAATATATTTTAATTACTTTAAAACACTTTAATTTTTTGGTGTTACTCTTCCTTAACAGGCACGGCTGTTTTATTTAAAAAAAATTGGATTTTGTGTTGAATTTGAAAAGAACTTTCTATGCCTGGGCGACAGGTCCTGTTCAGTGTATGATGCTCTATTATATAACTGTTATATTGGTTTGTTCTAACTAGCCAATTCAAAAGGTTGTGTATCCTACAATGAACCATATAAACCAGGAATACTGGAGTACAATTTTTGCTTATATCAACCTATGAAAGGAAATTAAGCGTGTAAAATATCACTGTAATTAATAATACTGGCCAGTCTCAATATTATTAGCATCTTCATTCACACATTTACTCTATAGCTGCTGTTAATGGTTGATTAATGTACATTATACTCTTTCAGGAAAGCATCAAATAATGCATACTGTGAAATAATCCTGCTAATGCTTGTAACTGTCTGATGGGTGTTTTCTTGCACAAAGAACTCTGAAGTGCACCAGAACTAACACAGACATTATTCAGATTATTTAAAAAATTATAAATGGTCATTTTCAGATTATCAATCTATTCAGGACTCAGTCTACTCGTGCTGCACCTACATACTGATACTAAGTCTAAAGTAGAACCTACGCTTTCTTCTACCCGCTGGGTGGTTTAAGTGGGGCTAATGATTTCCATTATGTTGAAAGCACCCAGAGTACTCACTCAAGTAGTGATGGGCGAAATAATTTGCCAGGCAGGGATTCCTGGCGTTTCGACATTGGCAGTTTATTTCGACAAAATATGCCACCCGACAAAAAAAAATGGTTGCCCGCATCAAAAAAATTGTTGCAAAACATTTTTGCCATTACGCAAATCATTTGAAAGATTCACTAATTTGCTAAAAACTACTCATAAGCAATACAAGCAGTTTCCTGATTAATATGGGCTTTTCTCTTTATGTTATATAGTTACATAGGGTTGAAAAAGGAGTCCATCAAGTTCAACTCTTCCAAGTAAACCCAGCACCCACCTATACTGACCTATAATCCCCTCTAATATAAAGAGTAATCATGTCCCCTCGCAAGCGCCTTTTTTCCAGAGCAACCAACCCCAACCTTGACAGTCTAACTTCATAGCTTAAATCTTCCATCCCCTTTACCAGTTTAGTTGCAGTCTCTGCACTCTCTCCAGCTCATTAATATCCTTGTTGAGGACTGGAGCCCAAAACTGCACCGCATACTCAAGGTGAGGCCTTACCAGGGACCTATAAAGAGGTAAAATTATGTTTTCATCCTTTGAGTCAATGCTCTTTTTTAAATGTGTAAAAGTTAAATGTGTACAGTAAGGGTGCTCTTTGCCGCCCCACCTTGCACATGACTGCAGAGAGCATCTGACTAACAAATCAGCTCAAATTCAAACTCAAATGGCCCCCAGTGCCAGAGAATATAATCACTTGCTTTAGAACCCTGGTTGCCATCTCTGATAATGTCCTTGCAATCTTCTTTGTTGCCCTAGACTCAGCCCACTTGCACTGAATTTGATTTGACTTGACCTTATCAGTTGCCATTCTCTTCCAATCTACCCCCTGTAAGGCAACAACAAATGATTTCCACTTCTGCCTGTCTTTGGCCATTTTTGTGACTGGGCCCCATGTTTGTTGCAAGTACTTAAGTTCTACCACAACTGCACATCACTATATCACCCTGGGCCAGCCTCTCCTCCACTTCCCATCTGGTGCCTAGTAAAGGGCAAAGCTGGTGGTTGAGTATGCACTACACCTTACCACCTGTCCAATCCACTTCCATTGCCTTTGCATTATGATGGTCACCATGTCCTTAATATGACACAGAGTAAGAAGGTTGTGGTTTAAAATCTTTTGTGGCTAGAAAATGCGAAGAATTATTTTGACACATCAAAATCACTTTCTGTCATGCACCAGCAAGGAGTGTTGACAAAATGCAGCTCTAGAACAGGCGTAGTTTTGTGTCATTTCTGTATAGCGGACTTCCAAATATTGCTCATAGCACTTATAAAGTTTCTAGCTTTGCTGAGCCTGCGTTGGAGGTCATTGTCAATGCCACCATCTTTTCATAAACACTGCCAAGATAAGGGAAACTATATATGAATGGCAGTTCTTTACTATATCTTCACTGGTTCCGGTGATTCAAAATTTAAGGCGATAATGTCAGTTTTCTTTTGGTTAACTTTCAACCTTACCTGTTTAGCAAAGGTGCACAAGCCCTCTGTATTCTCTTACATATGACAGCAAGTGTGGTACATTAAGGCTAGATCATCTCTAGGCCCTCTAATATTGTAAATAAGGTCTACCTGATAACTCTGGGTACATCTGCCACATAACACACTCAATTACAAGATTAAAAAGTACTGCAGATATCACACATCCCTGATTGACAGCAGCCTTCACTTCAAAGTGCAGGTTTCTGTAGCCCACACTGCAGGTAAAGCTCTTGTAGAAGCTTTTAATAAGCTGTACCAAATTTTGTGATATTCCTTAAGCCAGGGATCCCCAAACTTTTATACCTGTGAGTCACATTTTAATGGAAAAATTGTTGGGGAGCAACATAAGCATGAAAAAGATTCCTGGAGGTAGAAATAAGAGTTTTAATTGGCTACTTAATAGCCCCTATGTGGACTGGCAGCCTACGGAAGGCTCTGTTTGGCATCATATATATATATATCAAAAGAAAGCAAACCGCACTCACAGGTCTTAGGAAGCAAAAACGATTATTTATTCAGCAAACGACTGACGTTTCGGCTGTCTGTGCAGCCTTTCTCTGAGAAAGGCTGCACAGACAGCCGAAACGTCAGTCGTTTGCTGAATAAATAATCGTTTTTGCTTCCTAAGACCTGTGAGTGCGGTTTGCTTTCTTTTGATGTTCATTCTGATCTTGCACTGCACCCAGGCAAATTTTTCATTTACTATACGTGAGTGCCTGTTCCTAAGAGACATTTATATATATATATATATATATATATACATATTAACTGTACATATTTTTTTTAGGCAACGAAAACTTGCCTCTTATTACCTGAAATTCAAATATAAGCACCTGTTTTGAGGCCACTGGGAGCAACATCCAAGGGGTTGGTGAGAAACATGCTGCTCACGAGCCACTGGTTGGGGCACTGAGAGCTTAAGGCTTAAGCTTTCGGTGTGCACAATAGACTGTTCCTATCAAATGCCTTCTTGAGGTCAACAAATTTGATATAAAGCTGCCTATGAGGAGCTCAGAAATAATACTATCACATTCAGGAACCTTTGCTTTTTTCAAGCAATACACAGCTGCTATGATCTTCTTTTCTGGTGGTGCTGTGCTGATCTCAAGGTCTGTTTCGGCTTTCTGGAGGAGATCTGTTTAAGATAACCTTGAAATGATCCATCAAATGGATTTCTGGTTCTTTTTCAGTTGTAAGAAGTATAATTATTGTGTGCCCATTGCCTTGTTCTCCCTTACTAGTAACCTCTTCTGCTTTTGCACTAGTTTCATGACGTCTCGTTGGGCATTGCCATGTTCTGGCTTTTTTTGTAGTCTGACAGTCTTTGCATTATTCATTTTGAAATTCAGCTTGTAATTTACTCCTTAATTCTTCTTTTCTGTTTGTATCCCAAACATTCTTTACTGCTTTTGGTGCTTGCAGATACTGCTCTGTGCCATTTCCTATTGATATCATCAGTTTGACCTGGCTCTGTCTCAGGGTCCTGAAGTGCCTTGAACCTATTCTCAACCTAAAGAATAAATGCATTCTTTACTTTAAAGTCCTTTAGTTTCCAATCATTGAGTCTCTGTGTTATCATTTTCTGTTGAGTTCTCCTTAGTTTCAACTTCACAAGCAGTTACAAGGCAATGGTGACTGCCCATGTCAGCTCCTCTTCTCTTTTTGATGTCAAGCAGTTTCTCCAGGTACTGTTATTCATCAATCTGGTTTCTGTCTTTCCCATTAGGGAACACCATGTCAACTTGTGGATATCAACATAGGGAAACAAGGTACCTCCTATGACAAAACTGTTCATTTTGCAGAATGAAGCTGGCCTCTCTCTGTTTGCATTCATGGTACCATATCCATGTTTCCCCCATGGCTTTATCATAATACAGTAGATTTTACTTATTCCAGCCTTTGGTCATTGCCTTTTCTTGAAAAGAAAACCGTTTTCCCTGATGTAGCCCTCATTCTGCCTGATCCAGTCCATCTGCTCTTGCTGACTCCTAAGATCTGCTGGCTGTATCTCTGCATCTCAGGGTTAAATGCGCCATGATTCATGATAAACTGAAGAAACTGTGTTATCTTAAGTCATGTAAACTCGTGTAGCACATTTAACCTTTCAAAGAGCACCATTGTTTACATAAGGCAACTCCTTAATTAAATGGGACTCTGTGATGCAAATTGTTAAACACATGAACCAAAGTGGCTTCATCTGTAACTTGTGCCAGCATGCCTGATTCATACATAGTACGTACATTCCAGAACCCAGTTCTGGTCTTGGTCTAATCAGTGTTTAGGGCTTCTTTAATCGTAACAGTTGTAACAGATTTCACTTCTGTTATTCATGCAAATCTCTAAAGGTAATTTGGAATGCCTGGCACACTATAGTTATAATTATAGTAATAATTCCTTGTTTCGGTAGCAAAAAGCATGTTTTATAAGTCAGGGTTGTTAGCCCTGAGCTTAACCACTAAACCTGGAGGACTGGTGGATCACCTTTAGTCTGGTCTCTACCCTTTGGCCTGTATGTCAAGGGTGGCCCTACCAGGAGCATGGACTCAAGCTAGCATACAATAGATCTCTGGGTCATAGAGACATGCAAGCCCCTTAACCATGACAAGGTAGCTATCCATGTGAAGATTATAGGCTTAACATTCCAATATACAGTATACAGAAGAAGCTTGGGAAAAGAACCATAGCAGTAAACTTGACTGTAAGTGTTTCACTGAGGAGGTGGACAATACAGGAGGCATTATTCACCTCCTCAATAAAACACTTGCAATCAAGTTTACTGCTATGGTTCTTTTCCCACACTTCTTCTATATACTGGTTAATTCATTTGGAGTCAGGAACATCATACTCATGTGGGAAAAGCCTGAAGAAGTTAATAATTGGTGCTACAAGTTAACCACATTAGCTTGTACACATTTCATTATAGGTGTTCCTTGCATGGAGACTGAGTGCCACAAGGCACACATTTATATACATGGAAACACAAATATACTCTGACAATGGATGCTTTTTTAAGTTAAACTCTTCCTACAGATGTGTCAGCAGCATTTCGTGCACATTTAATATAGCCTTGCATAGTGAAAGTACTTGTTCTTCAAAAATCCAAAAGTGTCTCTGTAGAGAAAAATGCTTTTGTGTTTTTATCTAGTCTATTTCATGTCATATTGCTGCGCTGAAAAAAATGATGTGCTCTGTGTATATGCATATGTGCTTTACTTGACAAAAGGCATCCAAATAACTAGGGGATATACGCCCAGTGATGCATGCTGGGATATTTCACATTTCTATTATGGACTGATAAGAATAGAAAGCATAGGATATGTGTTGAGAAGGATGCTTTCTCCTTCAAACGCTGGGCTAAGTTGCATCCGTTCTAAATCTCTATGGCATAGGTAACAGCACTTAAAACTAAATACATTCTGCAAAAGAAAATTGTTCATATTCTTTTCGTTGGAGAATTTCAAAGAAGAGGGAGTAAAAAATATGGCTTAGAATAATCCCACACAGCACTAGCAATAAAATGTGCTCTCATAATCACCGTGGCTCATTTGCCTCTGGGTTGGCTGAGGGCTTGCACTGCAAGTAGAATTGAATGCTTTATTACACTGGATTTTTGTTTTCTCCAGCTTTTATTTTCTATCCTTGCTTGGATTTATTTGCTCTCTAAAGCCTGTGCCAAAGTCACACTCTGTACACAAAATGCTGTCTGCCGTTAAAATATGGTTGTCATTCTAAATATAGTCAGGCAAGGTGTATGTAATCATACTTGTACCAACAGACTGTCTGCACCGGCTACAATATCGGAGAACATGCTGCTTTCCTATAAATAGTCAGTAAATACCAAGGTGCAATACACAAAGTGGAAGAGACAGCATTGTGGTAGTAGAAATTAATAAAAAACACTCTCTGAATTACCGAATTACCGTCTGTTTGTTCCTTGCATTTTCCCAGCTGATCACAATAGGACATGGGTTACAGTAGGTGCAAATACACAGCAATCATCCCTGGATATTGCTGTATACTTCTTATTTTTCAATTAAATTGCATTTTAAGTTTTATGAGTAAACAGTGTTAAATCATTGGTTCTACACCATATACAATCATTACATTAAAACTGGGTTTTCGGTTGGGGGGCAGAGGTGTGGCTTTTAAAGCTGTTCTTTTATTTCTCTCTCATAGCAATGAGTAGAGGTGGGGGGCTGACCACGCACAGGCAATAATTTTTACTTTTTTGGCCTAAAAAGTGTTTTATTACCAGTATGATAAGTGCGAATCACAATGCATAATTGCTTTCATATTTCATTGCATTTTCTCTTCCACATTGCTTTCCTGTTGATTATTTGTTTACGCCAGTAAGATATTCATTCCATAGTGGAACAGACTTTTTGATCACTGATCCCATCATAGAATATATTTTTTTATTGCTTTGATTAGTTGTACTAGATTTAAGTGAATTTGAGTCAATGTGCATGTATTGCTGTAGGCAATGTAGAAAGTGTGCATGTACTGCTATATCCAAAGTGTCAACCATGAAATATAATATGTTTTTATTTTGGGGTCTCCACATGCCACCTAATTCACCCCTATTACATCATTGCCGCACCCAGTAACATCACTGCCCCCACCATGTTTCGGGGCGGGAAAAGTTGGGGACCCTAAGAAGATCCCTGGCACTAATATTTAGGATGTTTTATCTTTGCACCTAAGGACAGTAGGACATTAGATGCAGTATAATTGATTTATTTTGCAGATTTTTTTTTTAGACATACTCATAACCACCACTAATTTCATCAAAGCTTTGCTGTTTGGTATTTATCCATTTTGTAACTATATTAAAAAAAATATAGATGCACAATCCATGTACTGCCATACATCTGTAACTTTCATGTCATCAATTCTGTTCTGTTATATATAAGCACAGAACTTCCATTTAAGAAAAGAAAGAAAAACAACAAAATAATGTATTTAGATTAGCCACTGTGTTAATTGTCCAGAGTCAACACTGTTGCTGTATCCTATACCAAAGTTCAAGGTATTTACTTATAATTAATTTGTCAGAATGTGTAGTTAAATAATTTAAAAAAATGCATGGTTTTCAAAGGGTCAACAAACTGTAAGTATCAGTTATTGTCTTGCAATCTCAAGTGTGTTCATTTCTGGAGCAGAGCTTTGAAAATTTGGGCTTTTGATCAGTCCGGAATCTCTATAAAACTATTTGGTGCTTGTGCTCTTGGTAAACTTGGGACTTTTCAAATCAGTTTTATATAATAAAATATGTTTCTGATACATTTGTTTTTTAAAACAAAAGGTAATTTTTTCCATTTTTTGGGCATTTAGAATCCGACATCATCCTGTTTCACAGGTAGGATTGGAAAGAAATAGGGTCACTGGTTCTGTCAGCCAAACTTTGTGGTTCTGTGAGGCTACAATTTTATTTTATTATATTCAGCCCCGCCTCTTCTTTTCATATTCCATAATCTCTTGTTCAAACTGCTGCCTGGTTGCTAGGGTAAACTATTCCCTAGCAGCCAGGTAGCTGCTAATATTCCAACCTGGAAAACCAAAAGCAATTAAAAAAAAACATGAAATGAATAATGCAAATTCTTTCAGAATATCCGAATCTGCATTGTACTAAAGATGAAAAATGAACTACACCTTTAATGTACCAAATAGTTTTGCACTGCACTTGAACAAAGTCATAACCAAGACCTCTAAACTGCGATGCAATGAGCCCTGTGTCACTTTTTAAGAGGTATTTAAGAGAAATACAGAGGCCAAGACACCTTCGCTGTGCCGGCTTTTGCATTAAAATCACCCGCTCTGCAACTGATTTGCCTGCCGAGTACAACATATTCTAGCATCACAGAGCAGGGAACATTATGTACTCTTAAAGGGATCACCTTGAAAATAGGATAGCAAATTGTTGTTATACTAAATGGTACAAATTCTGCCTACAGCAGTAGAAGCATGCTGTTGGACAAGCAGATGGAAAAAGAAAGTGACTCTTGGGGACAAAGGCATTTTGGGTGGCATGGTCCTTCCTGAGCAGACTCTACTGTTACTGCCTCTGGGTGGCCTTTATTTATTAATTTATGTATTAGTAAACCTGCTATAGAATTGTCATGAAATGTCAAGAGAAGATGTTACTGTGTATAGTCTGAAAAACAAAGCTGCCTCCGTTACTGACCAAAGCATGTGCAGCTGTATGCTTGTGTAACAGCTTTATTTTTCTGGAACAGTATTTGAATTCTACTTTACTACTAGGGCAATGCAAAAATAATCCAATAACCAATACTTTGCAAATCAGTGTAGCTGAGCATCAGACCTTATATTTTCATTACTGCTCTACTGATAGTCACGATGTAGTTTGCAAATTCCCTTATCACTTTTTCGCTCTCAGCCCACTTTTTACATTTTCATTTCTCTCTCTCTCTCTTTTTTTTTTTTTTTTCAAGAAGATAACAATTCTACATGTTTGAAAAGCAGGCTATATTTACACAGCTGTCCAATTTCAATAGATTCAAAGTCAACTTTGAATGCCATTTCCAGGGTGATCGCTTTAAGTGGACATAATGTTCCCTGCGCTGTGATGGCAGAATATGTTGTACTCGGCAGGCCAAACAGTAGCAGCACGGGTGATTGTAATTTTATTTCTGCCTTTTAATGCAAAAGCCAGTGGGAGAACCTGCCAGGGCTACAAAATGTGTTTGACCTGGGCAAAATATCATTGTAATTGAAAAAAAAAAACATATTTTTTTTTTGCAGTCTATGGATAGCCCTCTTTTTTACATTTTCAAGGCCTTGGAATTAACTGAAATAATACCTGGGATTTTTATCCATCGGTTACAGTAGAAATCTGCCCCTAGTTTCCATAAGAATGTAGGTATTGTAGCACTCTGCCCTTGTACCTCATATGCCTCTGCAGGTGCTTTTAGTTCAATCACCATGTATACTAATATTAGAATCAGTGACTTTATTCAACCTGAAACAGAACAGTCATCAATGCACTGCCATGTCGGCATCAAACCCCGAGTGCCCTGAGCCTGAAAACTCTACAGCTCACTGATCCCACTTCAGTGCAATTGCTGTACTGTTCACTTTCCATAAAGACAAAAAGATACCCAGCTGTTAAATCGGCTTTTGTAATAAACCATTCTTGGGAACAATATGCTTAGACTGGCAGTATTAGAAGGAACATACATTGGCATACAATGTAGCTTGCAGGCTGAATATACCATCACAGGTTGGCATATTTGTTGGCATAGGGCAACACAACAGATACAGTACAGATAAATCTTTTGGGATCTAATTTAGGTGTGAGTAGCTGACAGCTTTGCTTATGCGCTTATTAGAATTCTATACCAGAAATGTTATGTTATTCTCTCTGTCGAGGTGAGATTAATAGCTGTTTGATGGTGTGAATCATGAAAAATACTTTTAAATGCATGGATCTTTTGTTTTGTCTTTTTTAATGTCAGATAAAGGAGGGGAAGGGGGATTCTTGTAAGAACAGTGTGTTTGTCCTTCAGTCCCCCCTATTTCTTGTTACCTGTAAGAGCAGCCTGTTGCACTTTAGTTGGGAAACATTATACTAATTGCTGTGCCTTTACACTACTTTGGCTAATTGCACATTCATAATTTTCTCTGCTGGTGTAGATTTGAAACAGTAGCCATATTCGAAAGGAAATCTTTTCTGTGCACACAGATGGGGTGGAAGGCAATAAGTCGGATTTTCTCCACTGGCATATGTAGCATTCCATGTACCATTAGCCTTATATCAACTGATTAAATGTAACAACTGACTCTTCTCTTTTATTGCCTGCATCTTCTCTCACTAAATACTAATAATACTACTAATACTAATAAATGCTTTTACTGATAAAATTTAGCATATTCTTCTAAGACTCTGTCGATATCCAGATCTTTTTTACTATTTACTACAATTTACAGCCACAGATGCAGTGTGAGCAAAGCACCAGATAATGCTGCATTTTCTCCATAAATCCCATTGTAGCTGTGCGTTGCATTTGCCAACAATGCTATTAAAACAATATTTGCATTCGACTCTTTCAGTGCAAGTCTGCTGCGCCTATTGCCATAACTTGCGGTAGGAACTCTGAAATTACTGGGGGTAGTTCCAGGTAGGGTGCGTTTGCCCCTAGTTCAGCAGAAGTGGCAGGGTTAATGCAATTGTACATAGAGCAACTATATGAAAGTGCAATGTATATTTAGTGAACAATGTACCCCCTACTGCAAAATATCAGGATATTATAAGTCACCTTAAAGTTCCATAACCATATAAAGGTTTTACACAGGTCATGGAACTGCAATGTGACTTTTAATATACCCATATTTTACAATAAGGCAGGGTCCCCAACCTTTTTTTTACCCATGAGCCACATTCAAATGTAAAAAGAGTTGGGGAGCAACACAAGCATGAAAAGTCTTCCCAGGGTTACAAATAGGGGCTCTGATTGATGATTTGGCAGCCCCTATGTGGATTGGCAGCCTAGAGGGTTCTCTGTTTGGCAGTACCAAATATGAAACAAAAACTTGCCCAAAAGGCAGAAATTCAAAAATAAGCACCTGCTTTGAGGCCACTGGGAGCAACATCCAAGGGACTGGTGAGCAATAAGAGGTACATTATTTATTTATTTATTTATTTAATGTATATTATTATTTATTATAATGCACAAGTTTGAGCTAGTCATGTGACATTACATCACTAAGCACCAATTACAACTGATGCAACAATATACAAGGATATCATTTAAAGGATATTCATGGCTTTAGTGCAGTAGAATTTTTTGATGCCCACCCCACCCGAGCCATGCTTATCCTTTCAGTGTTGGAGCAGGTTTATGCGGACTGCATCACTAGCAGAGCCGAATTTCTCTTTTAAAAGATGGAAATTCAGCTCTTAAAGTTACCAGAGATGGCTTTTTGCTGCCCCAGGTAACTGGCTGCTGACTGTCACCTGAGGCAAGGTTCTTATTTCTTATTTAAATCCATTGTATTGGTCTTTATTGCACCCTACACTCCAGCTACCTAGTTTCCCAGAAGTAAATACAAGCCAGTGGATATTTTTTACTAAGCCATAGAAGTGTATAGACAAAGAACCTGTATCTAGCACAAGCATTTTCAATACACTAAGCAGAAAACCACAATAACAATAAAGCAGAAAAAAAAATGTCATTTGAAAAGACTGTTCTTGGACTACAAAATGTAAATTACATTTATAGGTGTTATAAAAACTCTATCTCAGCCAGTATAACTAAGTGTAATATAAATGATCTATCAAAGAGAAAGCTAACTTTGAACATAATTGGAACATCATTTCAAACAGTGCCAAAAACCATAGGCATAGTGAGAGGAAAAAAAATTGTGACAATAACACATAGGTCAACGGTTTTCTGAGGACTATGGATGTGCAATGCAGTTTTTGGTTAAGAGAGCGTAATATGTCCCTAGCGAAGTGATTCATTTCTTTAATTCTATTGTAAGTGAAGAGGTTGGAATATGGGGCAATACTTCAGATGGGGCAGCCATGTTCTCTGTAAGGGATCATTTATTTGTAACTGAGTTACGGCCAGCGAGGTGATACTGCCAATACATTATGATTAATTGTGTAATTTTGTACATGCTCTTTTCCTATTAACTTTATTTTCAGTAGATGATGTAATTACCCACATTTCTCACCTATTTAACAGCCAGCACACCCTTGAGAACTGGAAGACAGCTTGGGCAGAATAAGCAATGGACAGAGCAATATTACAGTGTACGTTGTCTTCCATTTATTACAATTAAAAATGTAAGTTCCCAATGAGAGTAAACTGATTAATTATAGAAATAATAGATTGTAAAAGAAAAAAAGAAAACAAAAAAAATTAGCTTTGTTTTTATCTTCATATGGAAAAAAATAGGGCTCATTTACGCCCACAGGTGCAGCGGGCAACTTTTCCCTAGTACTCTGAAGCTATTGCCCCCTCCTGACCAGGTGGTAGCTCCAGGGTTCCCTCAGCACCCTGTGTCAGTAGGCTCAGCACACTTGAAGTGAAAGAATACGGCATACACATCTCTTGTAAATACTCAACACAATTGCGCCTGATTTGTAAACAAGTGTAATTTTTGGTGAATCGATTGCAACTGTGAAGCAAAGTGCTGTATGGTACTTTACTGAAGAACCAAAAATGATAACATTTCTTAAGAAATATAATCACAAACATGCTAATGATGAATAGAAAGATGGCTGCGTAGTCAGATATAATTGTTGGTTAACCTTTGATTTAATTAGAACAATTATAATTAGTCCTACTTTAGGAAGATATTATAAAATAACTAGTCAAACGAGTCAATGATATAAAAAAAACATTTCTACTCTTCATATTCAGTGTCAATAAAAACTCGAACAGGCTAGAAACAGCATATCGTAAAACATCATTAAGGTTTTTTTTACATGTTAGTATATTCTAGGGTCTTTGCTGTAAGATCCATAGCACATGGTGTGATTTGGGGACAGTTTTTTACAGTTTATCCCTGAAAATCTTTGCTAATCTGTGCTAGAATGCCTATGCATTATGCCAAGCATATTGTTTCGCCAGAAAAAAAACTGTGTTTTTTTGCATGAAAAAAAGTATGTGAAAAAAACCCTATTGATTTCAAAGCATTTGGCCCACAAACAACATGCCCATTGGCTCCAATGGATTTGGTGCAAAAAAAGTGAGCAGAAATTTCCATTGACACCAGTGCATTTGGTACAAGAAAAAATGCCTTTTTTGAAAAAAAAAGTCCATTCACTCCAATGCATTTGGGGAAGATTATCACTAATAGAAAAAGAAAAACAGGACAGTTTTGCTCATCACTATTTGTCACACTTTGCTACCCTTGGGAATCAAATGAACAAACGTTTGTCTATTTTTTTTACTCACATTTCCATAGGATGGGTGTTATTGTCTGTGATTTGTGGTTAACCCACTCTGTGCATTAATATTTTGTGTGCCTTTGTATCCCAGCTTCTGTATTATTATAAGATATTAAAACATAAAATATGTGTAAAACAGGAAACTTGATGGTCCATTCCTCCTTGTCCCATTATCATCAATTTCCTGCAGTGTATCATTAGCTTCTGTAATTACTCCTGTATATAAATGACTATGGTCTGCATGCTGTAACTGTACATGCAGCTGCCCACAAGAAGGCATTTTTTTTAATCAAAAGAAGTGGGAAACAGGACTTGAACCCTTGAAAAGCATCATCATGGGGAGCAGGATGAAATCTTGGCACTTCAGCCCAGTTATTAGTATTGCTTCTTCATTGTAGTGCTGAGGTCCTGAGTTTAATGCTATACTGGCCAAAGTCAGAGAGGGAAGCTGTTGGGGTATGTGATCCAACCATCTCAATGGGAAGAAGAGCTTTAACCCAGCATAATCATTAATTACTTAATTTGAAAATATTTACATAATACTTAATGAAATGCCTGGTTTGCTGGAAGGCACTGAAATACTGAAAGGATGAATTCTATTGGCTTGGAAAAGTTAGAGTATCCACAGTTGTATTGGCTTTTGATTTGTTTCATACTTGGCACAAGATCAAACCAATAGCACCATATGCTTATTTCTGTGTTTTAAATAGGACGTGATGCATTTGGAAGCCAAAATAACAAATATTCCACATATCTCAGTCTTTTCAAAGCTGCAATATGTTCCTCAATCATTTGTTCTCTTTTTTACATTTTAGAAGTTCATCTGTCAGAGTTTTAAGCTCTGAAAAAATCACAACATAGATCAGCGCCCAAGGCTAAGGGGAAATGATAACAGTATTGTGCAAAAACATCAATTAAACAACAGTGCTTGGCATAATCTTAATTAGTGTTCCATAACCACATCTATGGTATCTTGTTGAACTATAACTCAAAATAATACAGTGAAAAAATTGGGAGCTCCCCATTACCAGAGCAGGTGGCACAAGGAATACATGCTGGACAAAAGGACTAGATGATCTTTGGGAGTAGTTTGATATATGAGTGTGAAATTCTGCTTCTAGTAAGTTGCCCTGCACTGGTGAAGGGAAGCTTGCACAATTTTAAGTTACATTTCAAGTTAAAAAGAAAAAGTTTTTTTCACTGTATTATTTTAAGTTATAGTTCAACAAGATACCATAGATGTGGTTATGAAACACTAATTAAGGTTGTGCCAAGTCCCTGGGTGGTGTTTAATTAATGTTATTGTGCAATATTGTGCTGTTATTGTTTCCCTTTAGCCTTCAGCGCTGATCTGTGTTGGGATTTTTTGAATGAAGACCCAGTTTGAGACTGTGGAGACTTATTCCCTCCCCACCAAAATTGACCCCTTTTGCCTGCAATGCCTAACCAAGAAAAACACAATGACACCAAGGCTTTTTTTTTTGTGGGTGGAGTTCGGCCACAGCTTTATTTCAGAAAATAGAAAAACAGTCCTTGCCATGTAATACGAACTTTACCAAACATTGCAACAACATTTTTTTTTATAACTGTTTATGACGAATGCCGGCCACTGCAAAGCAGTGGGCATGTGAAAACCATCAAACCCCACCAGAAATTAAATGGCCAAGGACTGTCCCCCGCCATTTGCTGTGACAAACCGAAATGTAAATTATACAAAATACATTTTTATTTTTGAAAAACTTTTTTTTTTTTTTTTTTAGGAGAGCCTGCAAATAAAAATATTTAAAACATGCAATTGACAGAATTTACCGACCAATGGGTGTAGCTATTTGCTCTTAAACATGGAGGGGAGGAGGGAGATGCAGCTCCGTGCCTGCTGTGTGACCCCTGCAGAGAAAAGCTGGCAAGCAGAAGGGGAGGGGGTGAGTACAAGCTGCTTTCTTTCCCGCCCAGTAGGCTGACCTCATTAACTCCTTGTTAGCTGGAGGGAATCCTATATAGCTCGGCTCCCCAGTCCCTCAGCGCTTTCGTTAGGCATTTCAGCGCTTTCCATGAACTGTGAAAGTTGGATCTGCAAAAAGAAGGGGGACTTAACCACTAAGGGTTTCATTTCCTAAAATGTTTAGCGTTTAAGGTCTTTCTGTGTAAAAGTAGCAGGAAGTTTTTGTTGCAAACAAAATCATCGACACATTCACATTACTTTGGGAGGATTATCAGGCGGAAACAGCACTCAGTGCTTCAGTGCTTGTTATTTGACTGGTATCACCTATTTAATAGGGTCCTGTGTAATACTAGTGGAATTGTGGTAACTGTTAATCATGGCTACCATGCATTACATTAAATTGGTAACAATAAGATGCCATTGTTAGTATAGTGAGGATATTGTACTGTGTATTTAGGAATGTATAATGAGGATGAGTATGGTCTCAATCTTGGCAGTCAGATACTCCATTATTTACAAAATGGTTTTAATTATTTCACCAGGAACAACATGACTCCCAGGATGTCATAATGTTTCAAATAAACTGTTTTCAGTAGCTGAAAGAGTAGTTTTACTTAAGACTTTCCATGATGACGGGATCTAATCAGCTTGAGTTGTTTCCAGTGGCTTAGGGGGCAATGGTGCTCAGTGTATTGATACTTCTTCCCTTAATGTAGAGTTTGAGGTCACAGTTCCTATTGTTTTATTTGAACTAAATTCATTAGAAATAGGATGATGGTAGGGTAGCCCCCTTCAGAGTCACTGACAACCCACCACTTGTGTCCCATGGGACTCTAGCAATAATTATAATAAGCCTATAGATTTTAGTTAGTAGCCAACCTACACCTTTCAAGGAGGAGGGTTTTAGGTGATATCTAGGGCCCGATTAAATAATTGTTCCTGTTATTCTTTTATTTTATACTGTATGTTATTATCTTCCCAGAGGGGACAGAGAAGTAGTCATTTATATTTCTGTGTTAGAGAATCTGCTGGGGGATTACTGATATTGGCAATAATAATAATAATAATAATAATAATAATAATAATAATACAAATGTTATGTGTTAATAAAGTTTGTTGAGGGTTGTAGAGGGGAAAAAGGAATAGAAAAGAAAGAGTGGGGAATTGTTTAGGGAAGAATTTGAAAGTGTTGTGAAGTGTGAAATCATGTAAAGAAAACCCTTAATTAAGTCTTGGAGCTTTCATACATGTTGATGAACTTTACACCCTGAAAATAGGCATCTATTCTATCGCTCAGGAGGAAGCCGGAAGTGGTGAAACGCGTCAGCGGTGAGAGAGGACGCAGAGGAGGAGCACTATACAGGGCAGGACTGCTGAACCCAGAAACGACACTGCAGGTCGGGAACAGGGAAAGAAAAAGGAGCAGCCACCTGATCCATACCAGTGACTCCTGACATGCGCATCCTATACTCTGTTTGTGAGTGTATTGGGAAGTTTTATTTATATTAAAGTATTTAAGTTTTTACACATATGACGTATGCATTTATCCCACAGTAAATGCACAGAAGGGGAAGGGAAACAGAAAGGTCATGGAATTAACCTAAAGTTGCTAAAGTTGGAAATTTACCTATGTGAAGTGGTTCCTAATACTGCCTGAAATTAAGAGGTGGGAAAGCAGAGAGTCGTGAGCTACAAGCGAACCAATTGAATGCCATATAAACCCAAGGGGGTCTGTAAGTAGATTGGCAATCGGAAAGGGATATCACAACTGGGCACAAAAGGGTGATATAAGTAAAAGTCATCACTGGTGTTAAAAAGCACATGAGAGTGCACATTGTGAAGTAATAACAGTATTACACTATATATATATTTTTTTTCTTTCTTTCTTTCTTCTTTTCCTCATAAGACCTCATCGCTAAGTCTAAAGCAGAAGAGGGCACTTTGGAGTAATTTATGGAACTTTATTTGACCTGGGACACGAGGTATCTGAAGTGAGGAACATACACTGAAAATTGCACTTATTTATATTTGTAAAAATCTATTCTACTCTGTTCTTCTCCCTGTCCCACTGTTCTTATTGGAGGGGAAAGACAATTTATTTTTCTATCTTTTTTCTAATAAATGCACTAGTATTAAATGAAAGCTCGCTGTTGCTGAAAATAATGCATCTTTTATGTTTTTATTCTTGAATGTTATTTATTTTCGAGTACTTATACATCCTATAAATGTGCAATACCTATTTTAGGAAGAACAAAGATATTATTACTGTACTAATAGTGGGAATAGAAGATACACCGAATGGGAAGTAATCCTTTATACTGAGTATACAGTGCTTGCCATCTTATCTAACAGCACGCAGAAGAGTTTTGATAAACATTTGTTTCCCAGTGGTTAACACGTATCCCAGTTGCTATAGTGTTTCCTCTGAATACAGATTGCAGCATGTTTATTTATAGAAAACCACAAGGTGATTTCACTCGGAGACTGGAAATTGTTCCGTTTCAGGAAGGGGGCCTAAAGGACAAAACTTCCGACATTATGTAGTCCCCACACTGGGTATAGAACATTCACCCCCACAAAATCTCAACAATAGCTTGTAAATGTATCATTGTTTTTAGGGCTGATATTCAATGTGCAGCTGATGGCATTTTTAATTGTCTTCCCTATGTTTGGCATAAAGACACTCAACTTTTTTCTGTTTCTAATAAGGAATATGAGACACAGAAACTTATTTTTCAAGAGACAGCAGCACATACACACCTCTAATGTCTCCAGTAGGTTGTTCTGTGCAATTTGATCCAATGTTACTAAATGAAGATTATCTTGCTATTCTAAAAAAACATACTTAATTAATAGGTAATTGTGACCATGATCAATAAACCTAAACTTTCTCTTGCCTACGAGGATTAATATATAGGACTTGTGTTGGAAACACGCTCATTAGGGTTGATTCACTAAAGGTCGATATTTTGAGCGCTATTTATAGCATGCGTTAAAAATGTTATCGCGTCAAATTTTTCACATCTTAACGCACGATTCAGTAAATCGCGATGCTGCTTGCGTTATTTAAGTCGCGAAGACTATTTTCGTGCGGTATTTGAAGGAACTTGCGCTAATGAATGCACCACGCACAAATAGGCACCGCGTGCAAAAAAACGCACACCATATTAGCCATACACGGCATTACTTTCGTAAAACTACTTTTAAGAAAATGACCATTTCCCTGAAAACTTGAGGCTACATCACTCTAGGGCCAACACAGACTTGAATAAATCCCACTGCAAAGTCCATATTTTATTGCCAAAAGCTCATTAACTGTACTTTTCTATAGTTACCGCCTGCCTCAAGTAGGTGTTAATTTTCGCACAGACTAATGCGATATTTAGCACGTCTAAGTGTTTGTGAATCATACGTTAGTATTATTTCTGCACGCAAATTAACGCAATGCATTAAAATTAACACATGCGGTAGCGCGAAATTTAACTCATGCGATAATACTTTAGCAAATCACACGGGTTTTTTTGCGTCAATTTTAATGCAAAAAAACATGCAATAACGTTTATCGACCTTTAGTGACTCAGCCATCATGTCTCATGTCTGAGTGTCTGTCTTAATCTAAACTCAAAATATTATTTAACGTTTGGATATTTACATGTAGGGTTGCCACCTTTTTATAACAGCTATATCAGCTGGTTGGGGGGCGGGCACAAAATAAATTGGATTGTGGTGCAGTTGGTTGGGATTATGATATCTGGTAAGTATAAAAGCTAGAATGGGAAGAAAGTGGCAGGCTGGGGGTGGATTGCAGGAGGGCGGGAGTAGAATTCACTAGTAATTACAAACTTGCCGGCAAGTACATTGCTTCTCAATTTGTAATACAGGCCCCAGTCTGGTTTTGTTTGGTTTGGGATTTAGCTGAACCTTTTGTGGTGGATTCTGTGTTTGACCAAATCCTACGGTTGTATATTTAGTGCCTCCTTAAATAAGATTAAAAACACTTTCAAAAAGTTATTCATATCAACTGGGGATGCACTGAATCTTTATTTTTGGCATTCAGATACATTTGCATATTCAAATTAGTGTCCAGACCAGCGAATGAAAAAGAAGCGCATGAAAAATTTTGTAATTTTCTTAAATGTGTGACAGGAACTCAAGTGATATTTAGGATTTAAATTTGGTTTCACCAGGCACTTGAATTAGGCTGAATCCTGTTACAAAAGGTTTGGATTTAGTCATATCCTGAACCAAATCCTGGATTCAGTACATCCCTAAATATTAATCTCACTGTATAATGAGAGTGGTAAACTAGTGGTAACATGAGTGGTAAACTAGTGTAAACATTCACCAATTACCATTTTGTAATTTACACAATTACTTATTATCATGGATGATGCAAATACTATCTGTGGGCATAGAGTAAAGGTGTTCTCGGGCATGCAATAGCACATATTTGTACAGTGTGATAGAATTGTGTTCTTGATATCAGTCCCTTATTTCCATTATCAGCATAACCTGGCAGCCTTTAATACAGCATGTAGAGCCAGATGATTGAGTGGTAATACAGTAGATATCATCCTTGCAAGACAAACTATTGCCTTCTGAAGAAAAGAAACAAAATTTTTGGGGTTCTTTGTAGCATTTTTTATAAAAAAGGGTCATTAAAAATGTTTGTATGATAAAGAGGTAGACTGTTGGGTTCATTGCTTACAATGCTACCTGTATGTTCTCTCGGGGGTTTGCTTAGGTTTATTTGAGGTTTTTGCTTTTATTTCATCTACCAAACCACACTAGTAGGTACGTTTTTGGACTGCCCTTTGTATGTTAGGAAAACAAGAGTGTTAGCTTTTCTAATGCAGGGAATAATGTGTATAAAATTAGATTTTCTCTAAAGTGCTGCTTAGTATGCCAGTGCTATATATCAGACAATAAATACCAAACATAAATGGACAGCAATATTGTGCAGCATCTAGCACACCTTCTCTAATACGGGAAACTGGGCTAATGGCTGATGGAAGAACGTCCTAGCTATAAATCTTCACGCAGAAAGGGCACTGAAGGAAACCTATATATATTATTGAGCCAAACATACCAACAAATCAATGTTTTGTTTCCAGAAGCAAAAGCCGCACTTATGGTAAGATGACGAAGTTTAAGATTCAGGAAATTGTCACTGATATTTATAAGCTTGTTCCTAAATCACTGTAGGCTCCAAGAGCCATGCAGAGTTTTGCTGCCTTTGTAATAAAATTTGCTTTTCCCAGCTCCCATATAATTGTGCTTTATTTGAATTCACTCAAGGCTATGCTTTCTAATATTTCATTGGATTTAACACTGCTTATGGTATCCATGAGAAAAATGCACGAGTTACAGTATACTATTGTTTTTCTTTACTGTAATGGTCAAAATAAATTACTGAAATGGTCAAGGTTTTATTTTTTCCTCTGTTTCCCACAGACTATTTTTCCTTATTCTCCTTTAATGGATTCCTATTGAAGAATTCACTTTGACTTTAAAGAAAACACTTAATACAAACATGTTATGTATGTGATAGGATTCATACTCATTAAGACAGAGCGATAAGCAATCTGGTACATGAGAAAAGATGTTTGTTCCCTTATATTTTTCTGTGCTTACTCTGTGTGAAGATGAGTAAGTGTAAAACTGAGACCGTAGCTATGGAAATGTAAATTAGGTGGAGATAGTTTTAGAATTTCAAGCTGCCAACTTTAACTGTTGAGCAATGCAAGTGATTAGTGCTCAGGGTATATGAATGCTCTTTTTTTATTAGAAAAAGGGAGAAAAAGGATTCAGAAAGGTCACAACAAAAAGGTGACGAGAAACAGACAAAATGGGGCAGATTTACAATATATAGAACTGGGGACTATAAGGGAAAATGACTTTATACTAACCATGATTTTCCTTTCCTGGCCACTATCCATGTCAGCAGTGCTGGGGATAGCTCCTCCCCCCGATACTTTGAATAGAAGGACCCTTCCAAGTTTTTAAATAGCCATCTTACCTGAAGGAAGCCATCTAGAAATAAGCTGTCTCTCCACATGGATAGATGGATAGTGGATAGACATGGTTAGTGGCCAAGAAAGGAAAATCATGGTAAATATAAAGTCATTTTCCCTGGCTACACCATGTCAGCTATGTATGGGTTCTACCCAAGTTAATAAAAAATGGATGTGAAAAAGACAACTAGACACAAGCTAAACATCAAATTTTCTGAATATCAAAAATCCTGACATAAATGTTGAATATTTTGGCCAAACTGGATCTTATCAGCCAAGGCCACATTCACCTTTTAATGCAACATGTAAGCGTGCAGAGAAGACCACAAAGCTGCTCTGCACAACACCTCTAGAGGAGTGCCCATCTTCACTGCCCAAGAAGCTGCCATGTCTCTACTAAAGTATGCCCTCACCTTCTGTAGACCTTGTTTAATCTTAATTCATAAAATATGCTTTCTAGATGATTATTATTAACCTCCTGGCCAATGTAATTTGTAGTAGTCTCACCCTTCCTATTTCCAGCTTGCACGACAAAAAAATGGTTTGCTTTCCTGATCTTTCTGGTGGCCTGTACATAATAATGAAGATATCTGACCACATCTAGGAAAATAATCTAGCCTCTTCTTCTCCTCTTCATGGAAGGCTTTATGGAAGGATGACAGAGCCTGGGCTTGAAACTTCATGCAAATCTTATCACCTTCATGCAAATCTTATCCTGGAAGAACACTTGAACATATGGCAGTTGATGTCATCTACTTGGACTTTGCTAAAGCGTTTGATACAGTACCTCACAGAAGGTTAATGATCAAATTAAGGAATATTGGCCTAGAACATAATATTTGTAATTGGATAGAGAACTGGCTGAAGGATAGAGTACAAAGAGTGGTTGTAAATGGAACATTTTCTAATTGGACCAGTGTGGTTAGTGGAGTACCGCAGGGGTCAGTCCTTGGTCCTTTGCTTTTTAACTTGTTTATTAATGACCTGGAGGAGGGCATAGACAGTACTGTTTCTATTTTTGCTGATGACACAAAATTGTGCAAAACTATAAGTTCCATGCAGGATGCTGCCGCTTTGCAGAGCGATTTGACAAAATTAGATAACTGGGCAGCAAACTGGAAAATGAGGTTCAATGTTGATAAGTGCAAAGTTATGCACTTTGGTAGAAATAATATAAACGCAAACTATCTACTGAATGGTAGTGTGTTCGGGGTATCCTTAATGGAGAAGAATCTAGGGGTTTTTGTTGATAACAAGTTGTCTAATGCCAGGCAGTGTCATTCTGTGGCTATTAAAGCAAATAAAGTGCTGTCTTGTATAAAAAAGGGCATTGACTCAAGGGATGAGAACATAATTTTGCCCCATTATAGGTCCCTGGTAAGGCCTCACCTTGAGTATGCAGTGCAGTTTTGGGCTCCAGTCCTTAAGAGGGATATTAATGAGCAGGAGAAAGTGCAGAGACGTGCAACTAAACTGGTTAAGGGGATGGAAGATTTAAACTATGAGGTGAGACTGTCGAGGTTGAGGTTGTTTTCTCTGGAAAAAAGGCGCTTGCGAGGGGACATGATTACTCTGTACAAGTACATTAGAGGGGATTATAGGCAGTTGGGGGATGTTCTTTTTTCCCATAAAAACAATCAACGCACCAGAGGTCACCCCTTTAGATTAGAGGAAAGGAGTTTCCATTTGAAGCAGCGTAGGTGGTTTTTCACGGTGAGGGCAGTGAGGTTGGGGAATGCCCTTCCTAGTGATGTGGTAATGGCAGATTCTGTTAATGCCTTTAAGAGGGGCCTGGATGAGTTCTTGATCAATCAGAATATCCAAGGCTATTGTGATACTAATATCTACAGTTAGTACTAGTGGTTGTATTTATAGTTTATGTATGTGAGTGTATAGATTGGTAGGTGTGGGTTAGGTGTGCTGGGTTTACTTGGATGGGTTGAACTTGATGGACACTGGTCTTTTTTCAACCCTATGTAACTATGTAACTATGTAACTATATCAAGGCCTAACATTCACCAACTCTTTTTGCTGATGTGACGACAACCAGGAAAAAACACTGCCAAAGATCCTGTCTCCCATCTTTTGGAAAAGAATACCTGCCATTTCAGAATTCTCCTTGTAGCCATTTGATCTATAGAAGGTTTTTAGCAGAAGATTTCTACTAGGCTGTTGAACACTGTGTGATTTAACTCCTGCTTGTGTTGATCCAGAATGTCTGCTTAAGAAGTCTGCCTCTGTGTTGAAACAACCTAGAATATGTAAGATTTAACAGATGCTGCTCTGCCCATACCAGTATACAGAACCATGCCAATACCAGTATACAGAACATGCCACTATTACCAGTATACAGAACATGCCACTATTACCAGTATACAGTACCATGCCACTATTACCAGTATACAGCACTTTTATGATAACTGGAGAAGAGATACATATGAATTATGTGCAAATATATAAGGGGTTCATACAGTAATCTCTCTGATGCATTATTGACCATTAAGTCCTTCCAGCAGAACACTAATCCATGCCCTTATCCTGTCTCGTTTAGATTACTGCAATCTCCTACTAACTGGCCTCCCAGGCTCCCACCTCTCTCCCCTGCAATCAGTCTTAAACTCTGCTGCCAGGATCCTCCTGCTCTCTCCTAAGAGGGATCCTGTTCATTCTCACTTAAGCTCTCTTGCATGGTTGCCTGCTAAGCAAAGGATAGCTTACAGAATCCTTCTGCTAACATTCAAAGCCCTTCACTCCTCTGCTCCTCACTACATTTCTTCACTGGTCGCCCTGCATGTTCCTGGTCGTCTCCTCCGCTCCTCTCAGAGCCTCCGTCTGTTTACACCATCCACGCCCACTGTGCTCTCTTGTCTTAAACCTTTCTATCTCGCTGCTCCTTACCTCTGGAACCCTGAATCCCTCCGTAGGGAACACTCAACCACTCTCTTCAAGATAAAACTCAGATGCTACCTTCTGCAGCACTGAAACATTATTTTGCCTAGTTCTGCGCATAAGGGCAAATGCCCATACCTAGTGCACTCTTACCTTCCAGTTTGTGCCTGTATGTTACCCAACCACTTAGATTGTAAGCTCTACGGGGCAGGGACCTCCTTCCTACTGTGTCTCATACCACATGGCACTTACTCCCTGTGTATTTATATTGTATTGTTATTTATTATAACACCTGTCCTCCCTGAGTGTAATTCTGTATATTGTAAGATTGTACAGCGCAGCGTACCTTTGTGGTGCTTTAGAAATAAAGTTATACATACATACATACATACATACAACAGGGCATCCACAGAGAAGAAAGGGGGTTTATCATAATATTCAAAGGGTTTGTTACAGTGAGAGAAGTGAAGTTGTTGAATTCTCTCCCTGAATCAGTTGTACTGGCAAATAGCTCTTAGTACAAGTTGATGCAGGTCCAATTGCCATCTTGGAATCAAGAAGCAATTTTTCCTCCTCTGAGGAAAATTGGAGAGGCTTCAGAATGTTTTTTTTTCGCCTTCCTTTGGATCAACTAGCAGTTAGGCAGGTTTCACTTAATAAATGGTTGAACCCAATGGAGAAGTTTATTTTTTCAACCTATGGTAGTATGAAACACTGAAAATCTGTGGGGTGTAGTATACAAATTTTTTTGTTTAAACAAGCAATAATCTTGCCAGAAGCCACACGTTATTGATACTCTATTTCCTTCTTGTGTGTATTGTACCTAACCTATTTCTTTTAACAAATGTTCTTTCTCCAACTGCTTCTGCCTGACCTTCTCCCATCTATACATAGAAACACTGTCATTATTATTATTGTTTACAGCAGCTGAGATGAATGGCACAGATAAATTGTGTATTTTTATAGAATGCAAACAGACTTTAAAAATGCACTGTAATAACACTACAATAACATCTAAGGTACAATAAGCAATACACATTGTGGTAATAGTATATAAAATATACACGTTTGCACCAGTGAAGTGAATAATTCCAGTGAAAACTAGGCCTCTGGTAAGGCCACAGGAACAACTATAAAAATAAAGCAAGTTTGCTGCTTTGGGAAAACCCCATTTCCTAGGGATGAGGAGCAGACAGTTGTTTGCAGAATAGTTTCCTGTATCTATGCCACAATGAATAGGGTAAACACTACCTCTTCTATTACCTGGTAAGTATGGATGTAGCAATTACACTATTTTTATTTATCCTAATCCAAGCACTTTTTGCAGGATCTGGATTTGGCTGAATTCTAAATATGCAACAGAACTGAATCCAAACACAAACCAAGTCATGTGACCTCTAGATAACTAAATGCAAGTTTGTTTTGTTCATAGTTGAATCTACATATGCAATTTAGGATTGATTTGGTTCAGGATTTGTCCAAATCTAAATATAGAGGCTGCATGTGATTTTATAGAATAAATAACTTTTTTTATAGAATAAATTGATTTTTAAATGCTTATTAGAATTATTAGAAACCTTGAGTGCTTGGTCTCACCCACGCTATATTCAGCTGCTATAAAATCTAACCATTATATGCAAACACAAAGAGAAAAAATATCACACTGCCAGCATTTAGGTTCAGCCTGTGTGAGCAAAGAAAATATAGAATAATAATACTGCAAGATCAGAACTGAGCCTTACTAACAACAACAACTTTACTCAGATTTTCAAGTAACACCCACACACATAAAGCCAAAAACACACATGGAAATCAGATAAAATCAGTTGTCTGGATGCAGTAAGCCAAGCCAATACTTTCTTCAGAAAAGAATATTTCCTAAAAAAAAGGGCACATACAGATAAAACCTTAACTAAATCAGCTCACAGAGTTAAATCAGCCAGAATTTCACTGTTGCTTTGTTACTAAGGGAGTCGTTGGGTGCAAAGTGAAAGGAAAAAAAGCATATATTAGAGAAGAGAGGTGTTTAATATAAAATAGATCATCTGCACAGTACCCCCTTTCAAAGCATCATACTCCTGGGCTTCCTTACCTGATGGCCTATGCAAGACTCTGCAGTGGGGTTGGTGGCTGCCTTGTTTGGGGTGTATGTATGTATATATGTATGTATAACTTTATTTATAAAGCACCACAAGGGTATGCAGCGCTGTACAATCTTACAAAATACAAAACACACAAGGAGGACAAGTGTTATAATAAATACAATAAATATATATAAATGCACAGGGAATAAGTGCCATGTGGTATGAAACACAGTAGGAAGGAGGTCCCTGCCCAGTAGCGCTTACAGACTAAGTGGGGTGTCACATTCTGTCAGAGTCTACAGTGTTGTGATTGATGACCAGGAGAATGCACAATAAATGCTGAACTGGTCATGACTTTCAGTATGCGTGCTTCAACTGATAGATGACAACTGCCTCTTGCAGGATGTGAGGCTGACAAATATGGCAGCCAACCCAGATGTGAAGCTTTGCGCTGGGCCCTTAGTTACAGGGGGAGGGATGACCATTTCTTGAGTATGGGTAGGGAAGCCTGTGCAGAGGCCCTACTGTATAAAAAATGCTTTGTATATTATGATAAGATGGTTGACATTTCTGAACAGGTATGGAACCTATTAACCACACATCTGTTATCCAGAAAGCTCTAGTGAACCAAAGTCTTGAATCAAAAGAATGCCATTCAAATCTCTGTGGCGGAAGTGTCTCAATCCCATAATGTTAGCAAACTTGCATATGCAATTGCATTTGTTTTGATGCATTGCATGCAACTGTGGTGAACAGAATTCTGCATGCAGCTGCAATGACTTCTGGGAATGAATTCTGGGAAAATGCTGCATTATGGAAAAAGCCATAGCTATTACACCAAAATTGCACTTTATCTAGATTGTAAGCTCTATGGGGCAGGAACCTCCATCCTCTTGTGTCTTTGACTCTTATTTACTCTTATTGCAACTGTATCTTGTATTTATTTTTATTTATTTATTTGTATTTATTGTTATACTGTGTATTTTTCTATTATTGTCTTAATAACCCCCTGTTTGTATTAATATATTCTACTGTACAGCGCTGCGTACATAAGTAACACTTTATAAATAAAGATATACATACATACATACATACTTTACACACTGGTTTGCATTTATAAAAGAACCTTAGTATTCAATAAGTCAACTTTGTATTTAATAATCTAGAATACATCCTTATTAATGACAAGAAAAGCATATATTTTAGATGGCCTAATAGTGATGAGCGAATCTGTCCGGTTTCGCTTCGCCGAAAATTTTGGGAATCCTTCAAAAGATTAGGGAAACGGTCCTTCAATGGCAAAACGTGGAAATTTGCAGGGAATCCCTACCTGGCGAATAATTTCGCCCATCACTAGCCCTAACACATTTTCATATTAAAAAACCCCCCAGGTCCCATTGATAATAGATCTAATTCATGTATATATTGAATGCTTATTTCCATTGCAATATCTCATAAGCATTACTGGTGACTTATTCAGATCTTTTCTCATTATAGCTGTCATGCTTTGGAGAAAGCTATATGTTTTCATGGACTTCCTATGGCTCACATATTCATCTACTTTGTTCCTGTTCACTTTTGAATGCATTTTCTTCTAAATTACCCTGATTCCCTCTGAGAAAACAGACAAGAACAAATGATCAAAACTGCAAAATGTCTCCTTGCTGAAACATTCAATTAAGAGAAACATCCTGCTCTGTAAATGCAGTGCACAGATGGAACAGCCTTTTTACTGTGTAGGGGTGCTCCTCTCATAAATATGGGAACTTGACACTGAACATATTGCAGATTGTCAGTGATTTCTGTTTTTTTTTGGTCCAAAGCTGTTTATATTTTGTGATTTGTGTGGAAATAAACCTCTTTCCACAGACGATAAGGTAATTACCACAGTCCCTATTGCTATTTTTTGGTCTAGAATTATTTAATACAACCCTTTGAAGAGGATTTTCCCCTAGTGTAATTAGCCTAAACCCAACTGTAATCCTGGTTCTCCACCATAACATTGAACATACATTTGAAACAATGGCCATGGATCCTGTTGGGTCAGCAGATATGGTCAGTTTTTGGTGGTGATTCTATTGGAGAGCCCCTCCCAACATGACTTCCAAGAGGGTTTTTACATTGTCTGGCATATCCAATCAGATTCCTACATATCAAGACTAGGGATGGACTGAACCCATTATTTTTGGGTTAGGCCGAACACCAAATCCTCCATAAAAGATTCGGCCAAATACTGAACTGAATCCTAACCCAAGTTTGCATATGCAAATTATGCTATTGAAGGGATTCATATTCAGTTGGGCCAGGCTCGTAGATTCAATCAGATCCAAAACCTGCTGAAAAAGGCAGAATCTTGGCCAAGTCCTGGATTCAGTGCATCACTAACCAAGACATACCTTTCATGCGTTAAGTCACTAAGGCAGTGGTCCCCAACCAATGGCTCGTGAGCAACATGTTGCTCCCCAATCCCTTGGATGTTGCTCCCAGTGGCCTCAAAGCAGGTGCTTATTTTTGAATTCCTGGTAAGGAGGCAAGTTTTGGTTGCATAAAAACCAAGTATAATGTCCAACAGAGCTTTCTATAGGCTGCCAGTCCACATAGGGGCTATTAAGTAGCCAATTATTGCTGTCATTGCTACTCCTAGAAACCTTTTTCATGCTTGTGTTGCTCCCCAACACTTTTGCCATTTAAATGTGGCTCACGGGTATAAAAAGTTGGGGATCCCTGCACTAAGGAGTTGTACAAGTTTCTAGGATTCAAATCAAGCTCCTACATTTGCTCTTGTGTTTGCAATCATAATTGAGCCTTTAGACTTGCAAGATATCCTGCTCAGGGAATGCCTGGATACCACCAAAGCTATCGCACCACTAGCCTGAGAGGCAATGACCTAGAAGTAGAACATGCTACTCTTAGTACTCTGCAACTTTCCACAGCTTATGCTCTGCTAAATCCAAGTATGCCTAATAAGCTGGCTATGGTGCAATGTGTGTAGGATTTTGGATACTATACTTTGCTAATACAGAGAGTTCCATTAGTAAATAAACCCTATTGAAAGTTTTATTAGTAAATGAACCCCTACATGTATATTACAAAAAATTGACAGAAATAAGAGATGGCTTATAACTGCCTGTTACCTTATTTGATGTTTGTAAGAGGGAACTTTTAAAATAATTTATGGAAGGAACCAGGTTGTATTTTAGATGTATTGTAAATTAAAAAGGGAACTAGAGATCATGCCTTACAAAAATGTAATTGAACACATTACATTCAGGCAGGGCAGTACTGCTCCTCAGGTAATGCATTTACACCATAGCATGTACTGCAGCCACTTAGATATACTGAAGGACTTTGCAAAGCACTGATAAGGCCCCGTTTGTAATACTTTAGCTTGTTTTGTGCGTCAGCTGTTAAAGCACTGCATTAAGCTCTGTCCAAATACAATAGAGAAGATGCTTAAGGGGGGATTTGATAATTATGTATAAATATAATGACATTTCTGATGCTTCCAACAGACACAAGGGCATCCATTTATATTTGAAGGAAAGTTCCATCTTAAGATGTGAAAAAATGTTTTTATCATTTTTACATCAAGGGTTTTAAAGTTGCTGAGATTTAAACCTCTACCTTACTGACAGCAAGTGATGAGCGAATCTGTCCCGTTTCGGTTCGCCATAAAATTCACAAAACGGCAAGAAAATTCGCAAAACAGCGAAAAATTCGCAAAACGCATTTGTCGTGCGATTTTTTTTTGTTGTCCGTGTTTTTTTTTGTTGCCCGCGTCTATTTTTTTGTTGCCCGCATCTATTTTTTGTCACCGCGGCAATTTTTTTTGTCTGCGCTTTTTTTTTATGTGACTGCACCTTTTTTGACATGACCGCACCTTTTTTTGACACAACTGCTCCTTTTTTGACGCAGCAGCGCCCTTTTTTGACTCAAATGCGCACAATTTGATGCGCAACATTTCAGCATTGTAGACATCAGAAATGGTTTGCATTGCTAAAAGGGCCCACCTTGTGGTAGTCATGACAATAGCACCCAAAAAGGAGAAACCCCGTTTTGTTATTATGTGACTTGGGTAGTATGCAAAGTATAATAGCTTATCTGAAAGCAGTTCTACTGTGTAGTGCTGGCTCCCTCTAAAGCTCAGAATTAGGCACAATGCACGGGGTGCCTGCCTAAAAATCGATTTTACAGTTAAAAAATAACACATTTGTTGGTTCAAGAAAAAAAAAAAATTAAATGCTAGTGTGAATTTGCAATATAAACAATGTAAATTAGAAATAAAAAGTACACAATAAAAATCCTGTCAGAACCTCTTTAAGAAAGCGTCACAATGTAGAGTTTTTGTTCCTGAAAACTTGGTGCCTACAGTAGGTGGACAAGTGATCTGGTATGTGCAATAGTATAAAAGGCCAGTACATTAGTTAAACAAACCTTAATGCACTTGGATGGAGCAGAATGTGCAAAGTTAACAATATAATTAAACTGGGGGAAAGTTGGTTTCTTCTCTGTTTATAATGGGGTCAGCAGGGATTGTTTTTCTCACCTCCAGGAGTCTTAATTAGTAACTGGACTGTTGGTGTTTTGTTTTCTATATTCTGTAGGCAGAAATTCTCTTTTGTTCCTAGAGGTACAATTCACACAGGCAATACAATGCATCAGCTTTTCCCCTGACTTCTTTAATGATGATATTGCAGTGTTGAGTTCCATCTCCATGGATTTCCAACAAATTCTGGTTATAATAATAACATGGCATGCTTTGGATATGCTGATATATATTATAGGCGCATTCATTTACACAAAAAGACATAGAAGTAAAGCTTAAGATACATTAGAGTCTAGAGAAAATGAGGGGGAGGAGGAATAAAGAATGTAAGTGCTTTATGTGTATTACAGGACACCCACACACAGAAAAGTACACGAATGCACTTCAGCATATAGAAGTGTCTGTACCTTATCTGGTTTCATCTGCAAACCGAAGGTGATTATACTCGGCTAGCTCCAGTAGGTTAACGTAAAGGCCATAAACAAGATTTATAGTTTAATTTAAAGAACTCTGGAAATTTCCAGTGGGAGAGTTCAGTTAGCTAGGTGTAAGGAAATAAGTAGTTAGTAAATGATAGGATTTAAGATGAGCGTGGTGGGGGATGTTGCTAAGAATATAAGGTCTACAAGCAACAAATTCAGAAATAAACTTCAGAATGTAATACCGATAGCATTTTTTATAGCATTTCTGGCCTGCTTTGTATACAATATATATATACTCTATATTTACATGTTATTACAGGTTGCATGGAATATATTTTCATATTGTAATAATCCAACTCTAATTTAATATATCATAGTTTATTTGAAGAATTTAGTGGACTGTATCCATTGTGAGGCCAAGACGGCAAGCCTACATTTACTTATGTGCCCTAAATGCAAGAAAAACTAGGCTAAGTTCTATGTACTATTTAACTACATATCTGTTGTTTCAATATTCTGATTTGCAGCTGGCATGCATTTTCCACAAAAGGGTCAGACAATATGTGTGTAATATTTGCTAGTAGCTAGTAATTAACATACCATTGTAATAAGCAATGTAATACAGGTATGGGATCCCTTATGCAGAAACCCGTTATCCAGAAAGTTCAGAATTACAGAAAGCCCGTCTCCCATAGACTCCATTTTAATCTAAAAATTCAGAACTTTAAAACTGATTTCCCTTTTCTCTGTAATAATAATAATAAAAAAACAACAAAACACAAATACAAGAGTATTGTAGAAATGATACCTATATTGGCTAACAATAATAATAATAAAACAGTACCTTGTAATTGATCCCAACTAAGTTGGGTTTAATTAATGTTTTATTGATTTTTTAGTAGACTTAAGGTATGGAGATCCAAATTATGGAAAGACCCCTTATCCGGAATACCCTTAGTCCCAAGCAGTCTGGATAACGGGTCCTATACCTGTACCACAATAGTTGTTTTGTAAAACTGTTCAATATTGTAGTGTTCAACTATAAAAAGTAAAAAACTAAAAGTGATGTATGTAGCATTAAGGTCATGAGAGTTGCTCATTTTAAGTAAAAATACAAAATCTTCTTTAGCTGAAAGTATAACATTTGTGTTTATTATGATAAATCTGTATGCCAGCTTTTTAGCTTTTAATACATTAAGCCAACACAACCAGCAAAGGCCAAGTTTATGTCACCATCACATTAACATTACATTGTAGCACCAGGACTATTAAAAGAGAATGTTGCCGTTAAATCGTATTATAGAATTTAATTTCTGGTGTTGAAAGTTCACAGATTTGTTAGAATAGCCCTTTATATTTTGAAAGCCTGCCATTAGTTAAATGATCTTAAAATGAAAACTATTACATTGTTACTAAAAGATAAATAGAGCCATTACTGTATATTTTTCCACATAACATGAGAATTGTGGGAACTTAAAGAATGTTTGCCTAGATACATTAGTTCTTGCAAAGTACAGGTTCCTTTCTGTTATATCTATAAAATTTAGTTTTATTAAATTTATTTATATTATTATCTCTCACAGCTAAAGATATTAAGTTGTTATGAACTAAAAGTGTTTTTACAGCTTCAAACAACGTATTCCTGTCTTTTGTATCTTTTGGTCTTTGTACTACTCCCTCCTAAATGTCTGTAAAATTACAATAAACCTTCAGTACAATTAATGTAATTTATTATACAGGTATGGGAACTGTTATCCAGAATGCTAGGGACCTGGGGTTTTCCGGATAAGGGATCTTTCCGTAATTTAGATCTCCATAAATTAAGTCTACTAAAAAACATTTAAATATTGAATAAACCCAACAGGCTTGTTTTGTCTCTAATAAGGATTAATTATATCTTAGTTGGGATCAAGTACAAGGGAAAAAAGGAACAGGAGAAAAAGGAAATCATTTTTGAAAATTAGAACTATTTGCTTATAATGAAGTCTATGGGAGATGGTCTTTCCATAATTCAGAACTTTCTGGATAATGGGTTTCCGGATAAGGGATCCCATACCTGTATTGCTATGACAGTTCCACTTTAAAGTAAGGCTGTAAAGATGCCATTTGTTGGCTTGTTTACGAATAGATGTTCAATTTTTGAGCTAATAACAGTTCCTATGTAAAAGTCTGAACCAAGAGACAAACAGCAAAAGAACAGCAGAGTAATAAAAAGCATTCTAACAACTCACACGTTTTGAAAGTTGATTTTATAATAGTCTGACGAGGCAAGAGGGACCAATTAGTTTTTACTGGAGTTAAGGTTTATGTATTGTATGTTGCACCCTTTGTCCCTGGGTACAAACAATTCTGTTGAGCATGTCCCCTGTCGCACATAATTTTACAGATCTTGGTCATCTGAATAAACTGCTTTCATGGTTTGAGATGTAAAAGGCATTAGTAAGGAAAAAAACTTTATTGAACTTCAAGTAAATATATCCAGTATTCTAAACTGGTATAGGGTGCTGCAGCCTCCTACTATGTTTAAACTATGAAGAGCTAGCCTGCAGGCAGCACCAGGCCCATATCCAGGGATCCCGGGCCAAATGCTTGCACTCATGCACCTTGTACGTTACAGGACTTTATAAGGCAAAAGTACAAGCATCATAAAAACATTTTACTTACTTTTAAACAATGTTTATAATGGAAAAGGAAAGGTAAAAACTAAGTAAGCTTTATCAAAAAGGTCCATGTAAATACAGCCATAAGCACTCACAGTAATGCTGCACTGATTTCTTGTCTCTTTTTTTGTAAACATGATGTTCCAGTGTCTGACTTCCTCTCTCAGAAAACTCCTTAATTCCCTGGGCCAGAGTCTGCCCAGTTCTCTCCTCTCTCCTGCTCCCCCTCCCACTAGAATGCTAATACTCCCTCCTCCTCCCTTAGGAATGTGTGATCTGAGCTATAATGGCATAACTGTTACAATCTATTATGTAGTAGTTATATTGTTCATTGCTACAACCTAGAGTATTTTTTAGGAATAGCTCCCAATCTGTGAAGTTGGACCCCTAGGTGGCTTGGAGCAGTGGCTGGCTGATACAGTAATGTTTTGATAGATATGTAATCTTGTTCAACAATCTTTTGACCTCAAATGGTTGCTTAAAGGGATACTGTAATGATTTTTATGGTATATTTTTTATTTCTAAATTACACCGTTTACATAGCAAATAATCTACCTCTTAAAATTGTATTCTTGAACCAACAAATGTATTTTTTGTTGTTGTAATATTGGTGTGTTGGAGCCATCTCAGTGCATTGTGCCAGCGCTACACATTAGAACTGCTTCCAGGTAACCTATTGTTTCTCCTACTCCCATGTAACTGGAGGAGTCCGAAGCCGGACTTGGATTCCTTACTATTGAGTACTATTCTGGTCGTACAAAAATATTGTGGTATGATCTGAAAGTTACAAAATTTTGGTATCCAAATTTTTTGTAATTGTACCCAATCATACTTTGATAAATGTGCCCCCTAAACTGAAGATAAAACTCCAGAAACATACAATATCATAATCTATTCTGTGGCCAAATTCATATTATTTTATCCATGATTGATCTACATGGAATACAATTTGTCTGTCATAACAATTTTCTTGAAAACAAGATGAGATGTGTTTTGGCTTTAATAAATGTTAAATTACAAGAGACTACTAACACCTTGATATAGATTTATTGGACACGCTGATGTACTATATACAATAACAATGCCTTGAAGAAAACCCAGCCTTGTATTAAGAGATATCTGATTGGTGGTTATTGGATTACCCTTTAAGCCCTATTATACTATCCTCTTGACAGCTGTAGCATTTACTGTGACTTTATTGATGTTTCTGTTTAGGCTGCATTTATATAATACAGGTAGAGAGTCAAAAAATGGCATTAAAAGCTAAAAGCACTGCAGTTCAGTCAAGTGTGGGGGACTATAGGTTAGAAATGGATACCTCTTACTCGCATTATTCCAATGGGAGTATAATTAATATGTGTTATTTTTGGCTTCATGAATATTTAACCAGTTATTGACTATTTTAATTTATAGTTCTTTATATGTAATAATGGTGGAAGTTAAGAATTAATCTTCATTCAACAAATGTTAGTTTTTAATGAGGACCAGGTCATTAACTAGACTTCCCTGGAGGATAACATGTTACTAATACTGACTTCAGGTCAATAACATCTCTGAACCAAATGCTTTGTTTTATTGCATTCACAATGAATGTTATACTCATACGTCATGAGCGCACAAAGACTAAAGACCTGTTCTGGGATGTTTTGCATTACTAGCTTTGGTTTTAATGCTACTTTAGAGTTCAATCACTGGCTTATTGGTTTGTGGGGAGTCTGAAACAAAAAGTGATTTGTTTTGAATGAGAAGAATGGGAAATAGAACTCTCAGTTAGCCACCAGGGTGGATTTACAAAAAGACTAGTAAATGCTCCAGGGTATAAAAGCTCTACATTTCTCAAATGATTCTTTGGAGTCCTGTTCTCATTCCCACACACGCTGATGAAGACATTCCATAGAATAACATATATAGGCAATAAAGAACTGTAAGTGAAGAGATTTTTTACTTGCTAGTTTATTCCTCCCCTGACATGGTGAGGCAGCTAACTGTATTGCAGTGGTACAACTAATGCATCCACACAAATAGGTTATGCTGAGACTTTAGGTACCATCATTTATCAAGCAGTGGTTTCAACCTGTCCTCGGGTGTTAAAAGGCAATATAGTAGATTAGATGTAAGCGAGCTGATTGCTGTCCTGGCTCATCCTTCCTTGATCCTATGCACCTCTTCATTTCCTGCTTTCTCTTGGAATATGATCGCAGCTGGAAGTAATGTGAAGCAGAAAACACGATAAAACTGAAACACAAATATGTCAGATAGACAGATCAGTAAAAGGCTATTTTCAGCAGATTCTAAAATTTGCAGTAAAAAGGAAATATTGGAAATACCAGAGCAAATGTGTGATTCAAGCCTTAATACAACCTAAGTGCTTCCTCAACTATAAAGATCCTCGGTCAGCTGAGCAAGTAACATCAAATCATGCCAAGAGTTGTGAATACAATGCTATGTTTGTTCATCATGGTGAAGAGTCTTAAGTGCTTTCTAGAAAGGAACAATTGCTGGCAAAAGGTGATAAAGGCTGCTCAACTTGCTGATATTTAACACTGGTAAGAGGAGGACATCATCAACATAAGTTTATTGAGGTTAGTGTGTCTACAGATCTGGCATCTTAAAGATCTGCAAGAACCAGCACAATTGTACAGTTCCAAAAGAAGTAATTTTTTTATAATATAGCCAAGTTATATTGTACATAAACTGTGACCAGCCCCACCATTAGGGGGTACTCCAGTCAGAGGTTCTGAGGCAAAGGGCTGGGCTTGCAGGGGTATGTTTTGGAGTAATGTAGTGTGGCCTGGAAGATCAGAGGCCATGCATGCATGGGGCATTTTTTCATTGGGGCCACGTTCTACATGTTGGTAGGGCCCACTGCCTAGGTGGTCAAGGTGACCAGTAAACATATAATAAGTGAAGGCCCCTGTGTGGGAGGTTCCTACTAACTTAATAGTATAGGGCCCCATGATTACTGATGGTGGCCCTGACTTTGACTGGGACTTGACTTGACTGGCTCACATGACTGGGCTCAAATCAACTTCATGTTCCTGGGCACAAATTAGCTTCACACTATTCACACTGGGGTGTGCCAACTTTACCACTACAGATACTACTGCTCTCTCCACTTCAGATATGTATTATTGGATGTAGGTCCAGGTTTAATTCCAAACATGGTGACTCTAGGTCCTAATTGCAACCCCAACATGACTGCTGCAGGCCCTAGTAGCCTTCTTCTATCTTTACCTTCAGTACTGGATCTTTGGTTTCCAGGCTCTCCAACAAGTTTCTTCTAATCCAACAAAAAGTAATAATTTCTAAATATACCCTGACCTCCACACTTAAAATGATTATTCTGAATGCACCTTGTGCTGCATATTTTAAAAAAGGATCAATTTGACTTGCCCTTCATTGGTCTCGCACTGTCAAGCACCTTTAGATCCTATTTGGATTTTTTTTGTTATACTGATTGCTTTGCAAAAACCTTCATGAACACTCCCTGCATGAGCACTGGAGAAGACAGGAGCCGTTTATTAGAAATAGAAACTTTCATATCTTTTTTTTAGATCTTCGTTCATGCTATAGATCTTCGTTCATGCTATTGCGTTGATGCTATAGATCTTCGTTCATGCTATTGCGTTGATGCTATAGATCTTCGTTCATGCTATTGCGTTGATGCTATAGATCTTCGTTCATGCTATTGCGTTCATGCTATAGATCTTCGTTCATGCTATTGCGTTGATGCTATAGATCTTCGTTCATGCTATTGCGTTGATGCTATAGATCTTCGTTCATGCTATTGCGTTCATGCTATAGATCTTCGTTCATGCTATTGCGTTCATGCTATAGATCTTCGTTCATGCTATTGCGTTGATGCTATAGATCTTCGTTCATGCTATTGCGTTCATGCTATAGATCTTCGTTCATGCTATTGCGTTCATGCTATAGATCTTCGTTCATGCTATTGCGTTCATGCTATAGATCTCCGTTCATGCTTGCATAGTGTATTTTGTTTGACTAATACATGGATAAAAATAAAAATAATGGTATATTCAGCAGCTTTCTGGGGTTTTTTGTGTCTTTCTGTAATTTGGATCACCATACCTTAAGGCAACTAAAAATGATTGAAACATGAAACAAGCCCTATAAAATGTTTTTGTGTCCTGTATGGATTAATGATATCTTAGTTAGGATCAAGTACAAGATATTGTTTTATTATCACACAGAAAAAGAAAATAATGTTTGAAAATAAAAATAAAAAATAAATACAATTCAGAGCTTTCTGGATTTTTTTTTCTAGGTTTTTAGATAAGGGACCTGTCATTTATAATGTAACTGATGTAACTGATGTAACTGAGAGCCTTGACCTAGATCATTGTATAAGCAATTATAAACCCTCTGCTTCATTGTGCCAGTAACATTGTATTGTCAGTCTTTCTCTCGTTCTCAGTAAAATAAAATTATGAAAAACTGCCATAGCAGAGAAGTAAAAAAACGATAACGACACATACAAATACCTGTCAGTCGTCCTTTCACATCATTCTCTATTGGCAGATAATCCTGAAGGTTCAAAGAACAAACACTTTGAGACCTGTTTAATTTATAACCATTCAGAATGAAATCAAAACATTATATTCCTTTATTTTTAATGGTACTTGAATTTGATTCATGTTTTGTGGAAAAAAGAAGTTCAGAAGCAACAGCTGCTCTCAGTACAGGATGAAACTGACAGCATCTGTCCATCTTTGGGGATTCAGTCGATTTAGATGTATTTCTCTCAGTCTGCCAGACCATCAGCTAACTCCTCTCTAAAGGTTTAATGGAGATTGATGCATCTATCGGGTGACATTTAAACTTTTGGAAAACTGCTTTTAAAGGATTTGCATTTGATCCTGTCTTTAGTAACACAACCTGTATGTCAGACAGCGTGGTCAGAGCCGTTTCATTCTCTGCCTGATAATCAGAATTCTGTAGTGCTGTTAAATAACAATTGAGACGCTATGAAATCATTTTTATGTATCTCCAAAGATAGACCAATCCTGTTTCTAATCTGCAAGTCCCTTAGATTTACTGTTATCATACACCAAAGAGGTTTGAGTCTCAGAGCATATTTAGACATCACACCAAGGGACTGAGCTGTAAAGCTTTTGGAGCTACTTTTATCTGTCACATACATTGCATAGAAAAGCACCTTTGAAAAATTGTTTTTTTTTTTTAAATATAGTAATAAATGACAAATGGTAACTCAGAGTATTTCTAGATATGGTACACCGTGATGATAGCCCCTGTTCTTAGCTTTTATTCATCTTCGATTTCTTTTAATTTCTGGGTTTTTTTTATATTTACTTTTTTTGTTCTTTTTGTTTTGCCACAGCATTTGAATTGAAGCTGCTACTTGCTAGGGTTTATTTACTGTAGCAACCAGGCAGCACTTAGGAAGTCAGATTGGAAGGTAGAGGAGTGGGCCCAAACAGGGCCAGAACTAGAGGTAGGCACAATGATGGTTGTGGGGGGGGGGGGGGGCGGATCTTGGCACGTACCTCTTCTGCTGCCTACCCCTAGCCTGGGCCCTTGTTACCCTCATAGATCACCTCTCCCACCTTTCCTACCTCCTGCCATCAATGTGTGAATGTGCAGCCCCCGCAACTTAGCAGGGGTGGCAAAAAGCCATTCCTGGTAACTTTAAGAGCCAAACTTCTGATTTGCCAATCAGCATTTCGGCTCTTCTAGTGCAGAACGTGCACCCACACCGAAGCTCCTATTGGCAGGTGCAGAAGCAAGGAAGGGTGGCATCGGAAGGCTTGCCTCGGGGCGGGCAGGGGGGCTAAATTGCCCCTGCTTACACCAAATAAAAAATCTAGCATAAGATGCAGAGTGCAGTGCCAATATGCATAAGGCATCCCTCACCTTACCACAGTGATCCCCAACCAGTGGCTCTGGGGCTGTTGATCCCCAACCCCTTGGATGTTGCTCTCAGTGCCCCCAAACCAGATAGTTATTTTTGAATTCCTGACTTGGTGGCAATTTTTGGTTGAATAAAAACAAAATTTACTACCAAATAAAGCCTCCTGTAAGCTGATAGTGTGCATAGAGGGTACCTAATAGCCAATCACAGCCCTTATTTGGCTCCTCCATTAACTTTTATGTTGCTCTCCAAGTTTTTACATTTGACTGTGGCTCACGAGTAAGAAAGGTTGGGGACCCCTGCCTTACCATCTTCCAGTCATGAGGCAGCAGGGGGGTATTTACATTCTTCTTTTCTTTGAAATGTGTATGTATTTTGCAATTTTGAAATGACCCCTGCTATGTTTTATAGTTGCTGTGATCTGTTAAAATAACAACTTGACAGCAATATTAGGTGCAAAAAATAAATAATGAGCCAAATGAAAAGGAGCTTAGACTAGCTTCATCTACTGTATGATGCACTAAAAGTTAACTTAAAGGTGAACTGTCTCTTGAATATGTTTTTCTTGCTTGTTGATGAATTATTCAAGCATTCATATAGTGTACCTCTCAACCTGGAACCATTAATATATTCCTGGTCATAACTAATTCAAGAGAAACTACAAATAATAATCGTATTGCTCTCCAAATAAATCTATATCTGTAATTTCTGGATATAAGATATTTGATTTTTCTCTGCTTTACAAACAAAAATCAAAATGAAAAAATAATTGCCTTTCTCATATGCAAACTTCTAGCTAATAGAGCTATCAAAAATGACAGATGGATTCAATTTTATATGAGAAACCAAACTACGGAAAAACAAATAAACTTTGTTTAGGATTGCCCACAACAGAATCAAAATAGGCAAGAAGCCAATTTAGAGGGCGAGATGCTGTAGTCCACTCCAGCACCCAATGTGATGTACAGTATTTGTTAAAGGGGTGCTTCACCTTTATGTTAACTTTTAGTATGTTATAGAATGCCCTACTTTGCCCTACTTTGCAATTGGTTTTCATTATTTATTGTTTTAATAGTTTTTGCCTCTTTCCAGTTTTCACATGGGGGTCACTGACCCAGGCAGCCAAAAATGATTGCTCTGTGAGGCCACAATTATTATTCTTACTTTGTATTACTTATCTTTCTATTCAGGCCCTCTATTATTCACATTCCTATTTCTTGTTTAAACCACTGCCTAGCAGCTAGGGTAAATAAGACCCTAGCAACCAGATAGCTGCTAAAATACCAAATGGAGAGTTGCTGAGCTAAATAACTGAGAAGCCATAAAAAATGAAGACCAATTGCACATTGTCTCAGAATATTAATGTCTACATCATATTAAAAGTTAATTTAAAGATGAACTACTCCTTTAATATACCTTATTTGAACCCACAAGAAACTAGGAAGCTGAGTGCCATGGACATCTCACTGCTGTCTGCCAAACTTGCTAATAAGGTAAAACATTTAAAATGTAAGGTTATGTGTTAAATAAACCCAATAGGATTGTTTTGCTTTCAACAAAGATCAATACCTTAGTTGGGATCAGGTACAAGGTACTGTTTTATTCTTACAGAGAAAAAGGAAATCATTTTTAAAAATATGAATTATTTGATTATAATGGAATCTATGGGACATGGCCTTCCTGTAATTCGGAACTTTCTGGATAACGGGTTTCCGGATAATGGGTCCCATACCTGTACTCTCTTGTATAAAAAGGCATTAACTCCAGCAAAGCATGTTAATACATTGAAGAGTGCAGAGACATTCAACTCACTGGGTACACTAAAACTTTATGGAAATACAAGTTTTTTTTACAAAGGACATGCCATCTTCCCTTTTAACAATATGGTAGGGACATGATGGGTCATTTACTTATGTCTCTGCTGCTTATGTGGGCACAATTGTGTCTACATGCCTCCTCTCCAACCCCCCTAATGAATACAGGGTCAGACTGGGGGGTGCAGGGCCCACCAGGGCTCCCATCCCAGAGGTCCTACACCTTCCCCCTAAGGGGCCCCTGCCGTGACCCCTCAACCCCCCTGGGGGGAGTTCTTCCGCCAGGGGGAGAGCCAATATGGATCAGGTGTGGGCCTCTAGGGTCCATCAGGGCCACGGGCCCACTGGGTTTTTTTCCCAGTGCCCCACTGGCCCAGTCCAACCCTGAATGAATACAGCACTCCCCAATGCAAGCAGCACTGCATTCATTGCAGATACCTTTGGCCAGTCTTCAAGGTGCAAGGCAGGGCACAATAGTGCAAAAACAATGGTGGTCTGCAACCTTCCCTGTACTTGTAAATGACCGCTCCATTCTTCTATATAAAAGAACAGAGGGCAATGAGGTTGTAGAATCTTAAAAAAGGTGGTGTGCTTTTACTTTTCCCAAATGTGGATGTGTTATGCTGGGGGATACACTGCATGGTTGACAACTACCTATTTTAAAGCCATATTACCTTTTTAGGTAACTGTGCAACTCTGATCCCAGTTCAGGATGGTGTCATAGTCCTGCTGATGGAAGTGGGTGGGTAAGGGAATATCCCCAAAGGTATATGTGGTTATGCACACAATTTATATTGAATAAAACTCACACAACAGATGGAGAACATAAATCACATAAACATAATCCATCAGGGAATATTCGTTATAATGTGATATTGCAATAAAGTGCATCTCTTCAGGACCCAGCATAAAGAGGACGGAGCTTCTGGCAATGCATTAAAACCTTTATCTGAAGGGGTGGTAAAATACAACATAAATTATCAATGACTGAATGGTTGCAGGCTGGACATCCCCAGTGTACATATTACAAAATATCTACTATATATTTATTTATTTTATGTATCTTTGAAACTTTTGTTTGGCTTTTGTGTAAGGGGTACTCTGATGCTTTTGGCCAAGGTCTAATGCATGCTGTACTCTAGTCTAAAACCAAAAATCATGTGAATGTGAACTGTAAAACTGCATGAATGAATACCCACTTATTCCCAGAGTTTTGCTCTGATGGGTTTTTTTGAGTTGGAGTATTTAGACGTGTTTGCATTATGATACTGAGAAGTCTATAGGAAAATTGTGGAAGCTGTGGGGACATCACTAGCTGTCAGACAAGGGCATGATAGAGTATGCAATATACTTTAATCTACTCTGGACTAAGATGTAATTAATGTTGTAAGCTGTAATGAGAGGTGCTTTTAGGGGTATTGTGGGCAGTGGCATAACAACAACAACTGGTTCTCCCCTCAAAAAAAAAACCTTTGGGGGGCCTCAGTGTGAACAGCAGCCTCTACCCAGACCTTTCTTCCCCTGCTCTTTTCCATCTCTCCCAGCCCACTTACATAGGTACTGTAGGTAACAGACCAGCTGGGGAGGGGGGATTTCTAATCAAGAGAAAACAGACCCCGCCTGGGGGACAGTGGGGCTCTGCTTCCTCTATAGTTACACTACTGATTGTGGGAGATACTGTCTGTAGGAAATTCCATTTCTATGTGTGATGCATAGCGAAAAATTTGCGAAACGTGACTATTCTTTTGTAGCGCAGCTATTCTTTTGTCGCCCACGACTATTCCTTTGGCAACAATTTTTGGACACGTGTCGAATTTTTCCATGGTGAATTTTTTCATCCGTTTCGCGAAACAATCCGCCAATGGTGAAACGCGGAAATTCGCCATGAATCCATGCCTGCCGAAACATTTCGCCCATCACTAGTGAGGCATAATGTCCATACCATAAATTTGTATGTATAACCCATTTGTATTTCAAAATTATAGGAAACCTATGTGGCTCCTCTACCGACATGGTAGGCAGGCTACTGATTTTAGAAGAAGTTTCACATGGGTTATAATTATGTTTAAACTCTTGAAAAAAGCATTAAATGCACATTGTTTCTTTTCTAACACTGACTCTTGGGGGGTACATATGAAATCTTAAATAGGGCAACATTCTCAGCAAAACCATATAACCTCTTCCTGCACCTTCACCCTTTAACAGAAGGTTGCTATTTGAGCTCTGGATTCAAACACTCTTCCATTGTGGACAGTTACCTTTGTTATGTACAGTCATATTCCGCAGATACAATTTTGCAGTCGGCACTTTCAATTTTACTGCGTTTTGTGTTTGGAATCCAGGTAAGCTCTGCCCGCAGCTTTTCTATCTGTATATTTTCCCAGTCTGTGATTGAAAGGCTGCACAGCATGCTTTTATTTAAGGGTTTCATGTAATATGAACAGGGATACAATGGATCAAGCAGGTGGGAGCTTCTGTGTCTCTGCTCAGACTTTCTGGATTCAGTAAAATCAGCTTTATGTTTTATTCTGTACAAATGCAGGCGCTGAACCTGCTTCCCTTTAGCAACACATTGCATTAAGATTTGTTAGTTGTATAACAGGATCAAATGACTTGTATATTGATAAGAACATACCTATCGCATGTACACAATCACTGCAGAGGGATCAACAAACACACACACCCACACATCATTCTGTTGGAACTGATTATCTATTAAACCTTAGTCTCCCTTAAGCAAGGGAAGCAATTGTCTTGTGACAATCTAATTTTGAGACAGAATTGCTCAGTAGGTGGCACCACCTTGCTTTAAAGTGACAGTAATTCCAGGATGCGCTTCGATTTTGAGAGGGCATTTTGTATCATTTACAGCTACAGAATAGAACTAAATGGTTCCCTATTAAGAATGAAGTTAGGAATTGTTATCCTACATTTACTGCTTTTCAGCAGGCTAGCGAAGGGTAATTTACCTTGCTTTTATCACTTTCTTCTTTGTCTTAACAGTAGATCTTAGCCTCCTGACAAGTAAGTACCAGGGACATGACTGCACTTCCTTCAGCTCGCTGTAAAGCGGATTATAGCTTAGATACAGTTAATATTTGAAAACCTTCACTCCTACTATATAACTGTCAGTTTTACATTTATTATACCCAACTTTCACAGGCTCTGATTTTGTGAGGCAAGAAAAAGCAGGGTACATTTGGGAGCATGAGGCAGACTATTTTGCATTTTTCAGTGGCTGTTGAAGCCAGAATGCAGGAAAGGGGCAAACAGAGTCTGCACTTTAATAGGTGGTGGCTAAAATAATGGGAACAACCCCATACTGGTGGCACTGAACTGGCTTTGACTTTTTGAACATTAAACTTGCTACCAGCAGTGACATATGGAACATAGTGTTGAATAGATATTCTTTAGATTATTACTATTGCTATTATTACTCATATTATTATACTGTTTTATAGTTACTGTATATAGTGCTGGATATTCTTCAGGGCATTGCAAAGATTATACACTATTCACCATTGGAGCATACAATGTAATTCCCTATCACATTCACACATATTGTGTGGCAAATTTATCAGGGGCCAATGCACCTGCACGTATGTTTTTGGAGTGCAAGAGAAAACCAGAGTACCCAGAGGAAACCCATAGAAGCATGGAAAGGATATAAAATGATTGCAGGTAGTGCACCAATGTGCTGCCCTTAGGGTATTCTAATTTCTTTTACAAGAGAAAGGTTCCTCTTTGTGGATTTTCTGGTGTTAACAAAGATAGATAACAATTTGCAAAATCATCTTGCCAAGTTGCATCTCTTATTGGAAATGATGTAGGTGCCAATGAAGGTAGCATCTCCATTTACAACTTGATTGGTCCATTCATGGTTTGAGGTACATCAAGGCATACCTCAAAATTTCCAGTGATCAGTACAATTATCTAGCCTGAATATTAACCAGTCATCAGGATCAATTATGGAATAGGAGAAAGAATAGTACAACACTCCTTTTACTTACAGTATAGAATGTTTATAGATTGTTTATAGTGCTGTACAATAAAGACTTGCTAAAATTAATCATATATATCTCATTTCCAATAAGCACAACCAAGATAATTATAAAACTGTAAAATAAATGTCTTGAAATTGAATATACAATAATATAGTTAAACCAGATGCTTACACATTGCAGTTATGAATGGTTGGTTATATTCACTTTGTGTTTCATGGCTTGAAATGCATCATGAGAACATTTTGCAAATATATACTTATATATACTTACCTCATTAAAAGTGGCACCTGCTTCCTTGTATGTTATAGATATTTCCCATGATGCTGGCTGAAAATTCCTGCTGGTGAGCTCCTTCTGATATGGTGCAGAAGGAGAAACAAAGTTTGGAGTGGTAAATATACAAGAAGGACAATAGCAATAACCCCAAAGACTTAGAAAACATATAGACTCAAACCTACAGCTAAAGGGAGTTGAATTAACCATGTCAGCAAACATGAGCAAGCAAATAAAGAGTCAACATGACAGTTTAATTCAAGTAAAAAGCATGTGTTTATTGAGTTTACATGTCCATTAAAAGCTTACACATTTTTACCTGTACCATTATATATAACAGGGTCACCCTTTAAGAATTGCTACATCTAGCATGTAATGTCTATAAAGCTTAACATGGTCCCATACATGTCTTAAATGCCAGAGATGGCTTGGGTAGTAAGCAAACTGTAATTAATAGGCCAAGCACCTGCATCTGTCCATTAAGTTCATGTAAAGGGTAGCAAATCAGCCTAGATTATTGTTAAAGGCATGCTAGTCTGTGGGAAATTAAAGGCATTATTGGAATAAGCAGGTTGCCGAAGGAGAATCTTGATAGGAATATTAAGATTTCTGGATAGTCCTACCCCTGGCTGAGAAGAAACTTGCAAAGCGCATAGAAGGATTTTTAGCCACCATATACCTTGTAAATGGCTTTATGCCACAAAACAGCTGAAGCAGTTTTTGTAGAGCCCAGTGCTCACTATAATGCTTTGGCTTTATTATTTTTAATCACTTCCGCTGTCTACAATACCCCTGTAGCTGCTATGCTAGTGTTCATTCCATTCCCATACAGGTGAAGGAAATGAGTTATAGGTGGAATTAGAAGTTTCTCTATTGTATATGATTTGTGAATGACATCTAGGCAATATACTAAGAATGTCCTGATGATTTCATGCCCACAACTGCTATCATCAGCACAAAGCGCAAAAAGTGTAAACTAGTATATATATAAATTTAATAGATGTGTGTCCAGTCAGCTGGGCCGCAGAATGGAACACATTTTTATCGCGAGCCTGTCAAATGTAATAATTTGTTGTAGCCACAAGCTACCATCACTTTAATAAAGCAGGCATTCTGCAATACTTTTGAAAGATGACCTAATCGCTTGGGAAATTCAGAAAAAGTGTCACATAATCTAATTGATAACCTTTCCAACTGCACGATAATACTCAGCTTTTTATGTACTGCTTGTCCTAAAAGTCAGAAAAGTTTTTTCCTTTCCTTTTTGGCCAAAAAAACACTTTATTTAGAAAATGTTTATTTTTTGTTTTTTAAACAGCTGTCAATTCTAACACATTGCCATACAGCATCTAATGAGTTACACATCAGTCAAGAGAACAAATAGTTGTACCTACTTCTTAGATGTATGGCCATGCTGTAAACAATAGCTATGAATTTGGATATGGATTCTAAATGGACTGAACACATCCACAAGGGTGTTGAACACACTTACTTCGATGATGTCTAGTGATGAGCAAATTTTTTCATCAGGCATGGATTTGCGGCAAAATTCCACATTTCGCCATTGGCCAACTGAGGCAAAAATTTGGCGTGACAAAATTTGCAGAGACAAAAAAGTCACCTGGAAAATGTCACAGAGACTAAAAAGTTGGCTCAAAAAAAACACCTGTTGACTTTAATGCATTTGTAGTGTAAAAAAGAAAAAATTGCATTAAAGTTGTGGGAAATATTGGAACACATAAAAAAAGCTGCCCAGGAACTTCAATGCGCTTCGCAAATTTTTCAGCAGTTTCGCAAATTTTTCAGCAGTTTCGGCTAAGCAAAACGGAACAGATTTGCTCAACAATGATGTCATGAAGGAGGTACTCTGGGGTGGATTTAAGGGTGTTATGGGCTCACTTATGTAACCTGACTAAAGAAGGTATAGACCCCTCGAAACGTTGTTCATTGCAGTAACACTGGCTAATAAATAAGAACTGCACAGCAAAGAAGTAGTGAATGCTACCGGCTTATGTCCTACTTTATTATTTTCTTCGTATTGGACACCTAACCCTTATACAATGTAGATAGAAGCCAAATCCCTATTATGGCTAGTGCTTACATCTTTTTAACTACTACTGAACTGGGTCAGCATTATGAATATTACTATATAGGGTCTTAACTCTTCAACAATTGTTTCAGTGCATCATTTCAGTTACAAGCAGGCTAGAAAATACTGTATTTATTACCTTGAGTAGTTCAAAGAAAATATGAATGAATCCATAGAAATGACAGATGGAATTTTTGACATCTGTGATAATCAGTCTTCTAAAAAAAGTTTGGTTTTAAAACACTGTGGATTTCTTTGCCTTTTATTTATGTGGATTGTTTCATATCATCCTCCCTGCTGCCATATTTTATTGCTCCTCCTCAATGTATTAGTGGTACAGGTATGGGACTTGTTATCCAGAATGCTCGGGACCTGGGTTTTTCCGGATAAGAGATCTTTCCGTAATCTGTATCTCCATAACTTAAGTCTGCTAAACATCATTTAAATATTTTATAAATCCTGGATAAGGGGCCTGGATAAGTTTTTGAACAAGCAGAATATCCAAGGTTATTGTGATACTAATATCTACAGTTAGGGGCTGATTTACTAATCCACGAATCCGAATGGGAAAAAATCGAATTGGAAACGAACATTTTGCAACTTTTTTGTATTTTTGCAATTTTTTCGTCACCGTCGCGACTTTTTCGTAGCCAGTACGACTTTTCATAGCCATTATGACTTTCGTGAATTGTCGCGACTTTTGCATAGCCATTATGACTTTCGTGAATTTTTCTTATTGAGCGCTCGAAAAATTCGCGACAATTCGCAAAAAAATCGTAAAATACCAATCATTATGAAAAAAACGCATTTGGACGCTTTTCGGACGTTCGTGGATTAGTAAATGTGCCCCTTAGTATTAGTGGTTGTATATATAGTTTATGTATGTGAGTGTATAGATTGGTAAGTATAGGTTGTGTGTGCTGGGTTTACTTGGATGGGTTGAACTTGATGGACTATGGTCTTTTTTCAACCCTATGTAACTATGTAAATAGGCTTGTTTTGCCTCCAATAAGGATTAATTATATCTTAGTTGGGATCAAGTACAAGGTAATGTTTTATTATTACAGAGATAAAGGAAATCATTTTTAAAAATTAGAATTATTTGCTTATAATGGACTCTATGGGCGATGGCCTTTCCGTAATTCGGAACTTTCTGGAAAACAGTTTTCCAGATAAGGGATCCCATACCTGTATAAACCAAATTGAGCCTAACTCTTTGAGATAACAAACTGCTGTTTCTGCTATTCTTTCTGTTATTCTTGCTATATTATGAATATACAGTAAATAAAAACCTAACCATTAGGCATAACTAGATAGAAAAGAAGGTGTAACTGTAGTTGGGCAATTGCTATTAATCCTTATTCTTCATATGTACCAATATAGGAAGAAAGCTCACATACATGCTGTTTTACCAGTTGTTAGCAATACAAATAAACACGGCAGGTGGATACTTTTTATAAAAATAACACAATCTTGTTTGCACGTTGTTATCCATGTGAGATAGCACAGCAATAAATAAACGCATATATCCAACAAGAACCTTTGGCTAGCTCACATTTGCATAATACATTTAGCCCTCACAATCAAATTGGTAGCAAGTTGTAATATGCAGTATGTAATAAAGTGTTTTGCTTCCAAACGGCACCATACTGATCTTACTTCCTCTTGCTGTCTGACACTATAATTATCTAAATCTTTTGCATATGGTGTGCAGAACACAGTGACAATTACAGAAGGTAACCAGGCAGTTATTTTGGGCTTCAGAAATTACTGGAAGTTTTAGGTTTGATTTACTGTGATGAAAATGGATGTGCATATTTATAAAAAAAACTATATATAATAATAAACATGCACATCAAAGTAAATTAAGCCTAAAACATTTGGTAATTTAAAAAACAGATTTATCTCTTTGGATTACTGTATACATATCACTTAGGCTTGCCTGCCTTTATCCAGAAAAAATTTAGAGTCATCTTTGTGTTTTTGTCCTTTTGATATTGCTGTGCACACACGTAAGAAATTCATTTACAAAACTATACATACACAGACCAACATATGTTGGTAAATTGTCCACTATTGACTGAGTGGGCAGATTATTGGCCTTGCTATATGGGCCATTGGAGAGAATATAATACTAATATCTGAGTCTTGGTCAAATAACGATCAGAAGGGCTGAAACCCCATTGAGCAGTGGGTCCCCTTTGAGATCTGATTTGTGGCCGACCAGCCAAATGATTGGATTAGACTGATTTGACCAACTTCCTGGGTGCCCATATTGAGCAAAGGCTATCTATTGTGGTGAGGTCTTGCCACGTCTTTTTTATTTTTTATGTAGAAGGGTAAAGATTGGTCCAGAGGTCAAATAATTGTGTTAGACTGATTTCTCCAGTGGCGTAAGTGCTAGAAAGGATTTGTAATAGCTCACTCTAGGAGTGAGAGGCAGGATCAGGGTAGTTAGTAGAGCAGTCAGAGGCTCCAACAAGGAGGCTAAAAAGGTACCCTGCAGTGTCAGTGCTGGCAGTTTAAGTACTTAAATGCTTAGGTTCAGGGATAGTATTTGAAGCATTTACTGATTTGATATTGTATAATTAAAGTCAGCACCCACCATTTCTAAAGTGTATCATTTATCCAATATCTTTTTTAAAGAACCACTGGCACACAAGTTTATTTAAAGGATCCATTCTGTGGTGGAAATTCAATATGGTTAACTCTTCCCCCAACAATAAGCGAAGGAGCCCCTGGGGAAAGAGTCATATGTAACACATGCCAGGAATTGCCAGGAGTTGAACCAATCTGACCAGGTCTGAGGTATACCACGGGGGACGGGGGGGGGGGGGATATTAGTGATTTTAGGTACCCCCATGGAAAAAAATTGTTACAATAATATATGTGCTAAACTGTACCAGAACTGTTTTGCTTTCATTTTGTAATATGGAGGGAAGTGACCAAACCTAATTGTTAACTGGCTGCTGTATGTAACTACTTTAGTAAATTAGTCTCTGAAGACTTTTTTTTATTATCAAGGGGCTATTTTTCGAAGGATGTTGATGATATGCAAAAACTGTACCGCTTTTGTCTCAAAAATAAATGTCATGTCTCCAGCATAAGCTTCCATCAGCTCTTCTTTTTTGTTGCTCATAAGCAGTGAACTCCCTCTGCTGGCTGTTTGCTGTATATGCAGGGGACCATTTCAATGTAAACTCTGACCTTTTGGAACCACCATACTTCTGACATGTGACCTATTACAGTGCATTGTGGGAGTCCAGACTCCATTTTGTAGCCCATTGTGTGGAAGAAGCACACAATATCTATCTTGTCCCCCATGGTAGCATCGCTAGTAGCCATATGGACAGAAAACTGCACCACTAAAGTTGTCAACACCTCAGAAACACTGTTATACATCATTTCTGCCAGCTTTTTTATATCCATGTTGCAGTTGTTTTATTAATGCAGTTGTTTCTGTGTGTTTATTGCAATTCACTCATTGAATTTCATTCTATTTGTTTCAGTTTCACCTTTTGCCATACTCTTCCAGTAAAATTCTCCAGACTTCACTCTCAGTCTCTTTAATTGGATTGTGGGAAGGTTTAGATGTCAAGCTACACACTACCTCAGGGTAACACGTAGCGAGAACAGAACAATAAAGCAGCATGTTTCTACTTACCTAGTCTGCCATCATTCCCATTTACTACTGGACAGATTTGTAGCTTTGTGGACAGATTTGTAACTTGGCAAGTTATTAATGTTTCATTCTACAAAAGCGATGGTGAGCGGGAATATAATGAACCGTGTACACTTTTTTGTATCTGACATTTTTAAGCAGAGTTCATTTATTTATGTTTATTTCACAATGACAAACATCATTGCACTTATCTTGTAACTGCACTTATTGGCTTTATAGTTTAGTCGAGTGATTCAGGTGATGTGGCTGATTCATTCTGTTTATAAAGCCCTGGCCATTTACGCTGGACGTCTATAAAATGATATCTTAATGCAAAAAATACACATCTTTCTTTCAACAGAATTAAATATATGTATATTAAAGGGGGAATTATAGTATGTTATAGAATTCCCTATTCCTGCCAACTTTGCAATTAGTTTTCATTATTTCTTTTTTAATAGTTTTTGAATTATTTGCCTTACTCTTCTGTCTCTTTCCACCTCTCAAATGGGGGTCACTGACCCCGGCAGCGGAGCTACAGTTTAATTGTTATTGTTACTTTTTTACCTTACTATGCAAACCTTCTCCTATTTATAGTCCTGTCTCTTATCAAACCACTGCCTGATTGCTAGGGTAAAGCCTAACAGCTATATAGCTGATGAAATACAAAAATGAAGAGCAGCAAAACAAAAGCTAAACAGCTTAAAAAAACATAAAAACTAAAACATTGAGACCAATTGCAAATTGTGCTTATATATCTTGTTTACCATAGATTTCACTTCATTCTGTAGATCTCTATGTACTGATGATGCCACCTTACAAGCACTGTTAGAATTTGGGATGCCGCCTTTCATGGAAAATAATACTATCAATAGGGTTAATATTTGTGCTATTAATACTGGCCTTGGGGCAGGCAGTGATAACACTTGGGGGCAGAAGAATGGGCGGATGGGGCAGGAAAATGGGTGGTTTTTATAATGGGCAGGGCAGAGGCTGGCGTCTATATAAAAGAAAGAGTCAGGGAAAGGAGGTATTATAGGTAGGGTAGCCACCCTTACAAATTTACCGGCTGATACATTGCCGGTAAATTTGTAGCACCGGCATGGATTCTAGCTCGCAATTTGCAACCCTACCTATCAATGATACTGTACTTGCCAGGTAGCAACCTTTGTCAGAATTCTAACCTTTTACAACTGAATAATGCCTGCCCTTCTACTCCATAGAATTTCTACAGATTTTCTCATAAGCCAACAGTATGAAGCATGTTTTTTTCATAAATTCATTCATGACAATTTTCACATTACATACTTTACATACTGTTTTATGTGTTGATCAGGTTAGCAACGCAGAAAATATATGCACCAATTCCTACTGCATAGGTGTCTCCCATTCCATGAACAGGAGTGTTTCAGCTTTCTGTTGTGTTGACAGTTCAACATTTACCTGTGTATTAAGAAAAGTACAATACCCTTCAGTTCTCATTAAGCCAATCAGTTTGAGCATTGCGCTTGGTTTAAAAATAAATTCTAGCCAAATTAATGTATTTATTTTATATTCCCTCATTCCTATGTGCAGTTCATAAAATAATTGCAATAAAAAAATAAAACATTATGAAACAAAATCTTTTTCTACTGATTTACTGAGCTTTGGGTACTTTTTCTTAAAATGCTGATGCAGCAGCGAGAGGCTCTATGTCATGGTTTGATTTTTATTATAGTAAAAAAAAAATTAAATAAAAAAGGGATGCTGAGTTGTGCTTTTATGAGCTAAATTTAACTTTTTTCATATTTCACAGTTACTGCCCATCAGAAGCATTTAGATGCAGACAGGAAGGTTCTGCAACTTTGAACATCTATTATTATAGTAGGTAGAATAAAACTTCCTCTCTCAGTTCTTACAATGTAAGAAGTTTTGATTTCACAGATACACCCTTAAAGAACCAAAGTGCCCGACACATTAGCAATAAATGGTTCTAAAGTTGAAGCATATAATTGCTGGAACTGGAGTCAAAAAAGCGTTTTACTTTTGCTATGAGTGCTTCCATTTCTGACCCTAAACTGGCCACCGCCTTGGTGCAGGCACTGTGGCATCACTAATGAGTGGTGTTGCAGCCTACATTTTAATTACTCTTGATTTTTGTGCTTCCACTGTAAATCTTTATAGATGTTTCCAAATTCTAAAGGTACAATATGCGAGACACTTTGACCTTTGACTGTAAGTTACCGCTTCAGCATATGTTTCATTTAACAAGAAAAACAGATTTGGGCTGAAAACTGCAAGGAGTGATAGATAGGTCTGATAATAATTATACACTTCAGTTGCAAACGGGACTCATTTGCTTTTCCCAAAGGCATTAATGCTAGAGAACTGTGAAAATCTGGTGCAAGGAGCATATTGCCACTCTCTGAGCTGCATGTCTGAATGATGTGAAATTTTGGGTACGGGTAGGGGGTGAGAAGGACCTTTGTGCCTCCCCCATCACTAATGAATATGGCACTGAATAATGCTGTCTGCACTATATACTTTGTGGAAACTGCCTCAAGTTCTCTTTCAGAGAGACAGACTAACAAAAGTTTTGGAACCTGTTCTTTGCACTTTTGTACACTGTCTAGGAGGTCCTAAATAATCCCTCGTGTACAAAGGATTATAGGGGTCAAAATTAATACACTTGCAAGTCTGGGTGCTTTAAAATGGACCTAATTGAGAGAGGATATTACCTCATTTGGTTTTGGTAATTTGATACAAACCCTACTTTCACATGGCTACCAATGTGCCCATCCTGCCTCTTATTATGACTGCGTAACTGCACCTATTGATTCCTATTGATGCTGTGGAACCCCGGAGCCACTACCACCCTAGATCTGGCAGTAGTTCCAGGGTTCCATCTACAGGTTGCTTCAGTAGGTGTCATTCTTAACACATGCTCTGGAAGTGATGAAACCCTCACATTTTTTTTATGCATTAGTGTAGTTATGGTGCACAAAGCTCTGATTGCAGACACAATTAGGCTGTATTGATAGGACAAAACACTGCATTATGAGTAAAAACAAGATGATATGCATCTGAAATTGCACTTTGCACACTGCACGTGTGTTCATAAATGATCTCTCATGTTTTGTTGTATATTGATCTATTAGCAATTGAAATGAATCTAAAAAAATGCTATTTGCCTGTTAATACATGGAAAATATTCAGTAAGGTCAGTAAAAATATGGGTGTGAACTGTGGGGTCTGCCTCTTCTATAGCTTTAAGGAATCCCTCCTCTCAGCCATTCTCTTACCTGCCTGACACACGCGGGCAGGTGGAAGGAAGGTCGGGTAGGTGCATGCCAGGCCCCTCCGAAGATTTTTTTGTGGGGGCCTGGCTTGGCGTTGCGACACCATGGCTCTGACATCTAGGAATGGGCCAATGAAGACTAAGATTGCCCAGAGTGCAGTGGAAGAAAATTTCAGAATCTATTGTATTATTTATTAAATATATTATTATTTTATTTATAATCTAGTGTGAGTAACCACCCAAATCAATTTTAACCCTCTTCCAACATAGGATATACTGCTCAGACTTAACATGGTGCCAGCACGTTATGTTCTGTTTTAGGGTTACACTGTATTTATAAGTTGCCTTGAACAAAACATCCCCTGCATGGTCCCTTGTGGATGTTGGAACCAACAACACGTACAGTACAGAAAACAGAACAATTTTTAGTACACGTGTGTGTGTTCGATGACTACAATAAGGGACCAGTGGCCTTTCACAACATGGTGGCACTGCATTGGAAGAAATAAACCTAGACTGGTGCAATATTCAGCAAAGAGTAGCACCAGCTCTGGGTTTAAGGTTAGCAATTGTATTACCCCCATGTGATTTTTATGCTCCTTGTCCTTTACATTTCTTTTGCCATATTATTTCCATAAATTCAGCCTTTTTTTAAGAGAGGAAAGTGACAGCAGTTACATATAGGCGCCCTGATAGATTATTTAAAAAGGCAACGATTTGCTATACTAAAAATATTAAGCCGTTTTAGAAATACTTAATAAAAATTGTTGAAACTTATGTGTGTTTGGCTGAGAGCATTCCATTGTGCTTCTTGCTATAAGATTTATAGGTTGTCAGCTTTATGCTTGAAACCGTGCAAACAGCTACAGCTTAGAAATGCGAGAGTGGGTGTGTTTGCATGGAAATCTGAGATGGGAATTCCAGCCTTTAGAAAAGCTAAATCTGCTGTGGGTTGCCATGGGAAACTGGCATTAATTTTTAGGGAAGTCATCACCCATAGCAACGAATAATTCATAAGTACTAAGCCAGTTTAAACATTTTCCTTTTAATCCTCATAATGTCATTTAAGAATATAAGTCCATTTGATCCTTCAGTGAGTTGCCAACCTTTCTTGATTTGGACATATAACTTTTGCCCATTTAATTGCAGAGAACTAGTTGTTATTTCACTATGTCTTAACTTTATGGGAATTATTGACTTTCAGACTGTGTCATAAGCTCTTTACTATTATAAACCAGCAAACAGCATTATAATAAAGCCAACAAGGAAAAACTTCAGTCAGCTGGAAGGGGGAAGCAAAAAACAGGATTTTCAAGAAGACGTTTGCTCAAGAATTTAATATATAAAAGAGGTGATATTATATGTGGGCACTGGCAAGGGCGATGCGTAATAGACCTTTATAACAAATAAACCATAACACGGTATGTTTATCAGGCACAAGAACCTAGAGGTCAGGGATATGATTTTCTAGTAATTTTATTCAGCAATTAGCACAAGATGTTGGTGCCAAGTTCGTATTTGCTAGCGCCACCAACTGGCAGGATTTACTTTGAGTGTCCCACATATAGTCCACGTGTAGCCAAGCCACAGATAGGCTAGTGTACTGCAGTCCTTGATGTTTCTCCAGGTTGCAAAGATCCATATGGGCTGATGGTTCCATAAGAGTCCAAAGGGTTTTAATGGAAGGAATGTTGGTTTCTGGTCTCCCTTCAGTAGTGGCATTTGGTTCATATTCCTTAGGGTGGTTTAAAATTCCAATGACGGTTTAGGGCCATTCCTCATCCTAGGTCTCTGCTAACAACCCCCTATTAGAACATGCACCCTAAGTTTGTCCTCCATAATGTGTGGTATGTATGTAACAACAATGTACCAAGCACAGCTACCTATGGAAGGGGAATTCCAGAAGATTATTGTATATGTCCAAAGTACAACAATACCAGTTTGGCTAGCTTAATGTTTATCAATGGGATACTCCAAGCTAGATGGCATGGAAGATTTGCATTGTTCTGGGCTCTACAACCCAGTATAAGGGCAAAGCATAGGACTTCCATTGCAATGACCAAAAGGGCACTGAATTCAGAGTAAGGACAATGAATATCAGTGGAGAGAAACTGGGAAGATTAGTAGCCAATTCTTTATTGGTCTTTAGTAAATCGCACTAAAAGAGCTTTAACAGAATATGATGTTAGATTAGGATAAGGTAGCATTATGTGTAAAATGTCAGAAGATAATAGCAATACAGGAAAGAGAAAGGTGCAGTTCACTTGCTCAAATTCCAATGATTTTCTAACTTTGACAAGTTGGTTTATGGCTCGTTACTTTTAAAAAATGAGCTAAAATACATCATGAAGGTTTCAGTGTGACGGCAAGTGTTGCATGTTAAATATACAGTGTTAAACAGTGTCTGTTTCTGCAAAATTTAATATTGTATCATTAACAGAGGTTTATGACCAGCAGCATCCATTTCCTAACTAATATGACATATTTATATTGTAGCATATGTGTATCCTCTGTGCCCTACTCACTCTGCATTTACACGTGTGAGGGATTCGCAGCCCCCGCCCATTAACATCCTAGCCAGACCGTTTTTTTTAGAGAGTATAAAGGCTAACATATGGACTGGGACTAAAAGAGGTAAAACAGTTTCAGAAAATTAAGCAGATAAAGTTAAATGAAAATGGAAATCAAGCACAAATTGTTTTAGAGGCTACTGTGTTATGAAGCAGAAAATACAATCTCAGGGTGATATTACTGGCTTAATTAAGTTTTTAGGTTGAGACCTGCAGGAGACACGTTGGTAGATTGCTTCTAAATATCAGCCAGCCATGGATGTTTTTTCAATGTTTGGGCAGCAATACTTGTTTTCATTGAGCATAAATAGTTACATGAATAAAGGACAGATTCAAGCATATCTAATAGGATTAAATATTATTTGCAAACCTTGCTTTCTTCTGTACAACTGAGGAAGGAATGGCATAATAATCACAGAAACAGTAGAAAGTAGTAAAGTCAAAACCTGTGCCCCTCAACCTATATAGGACCAAGCTATATGTGTACTATATAAGACTGACAAGCCTAACAATCAAGTAATAGACTCTTGATACACATAGGGGCAGATTTACTAATCCCCGAATCCAAATCCCAAAAGGGAAAAAATCATATTGGAAACGAATATTTTGCGACTTTTTCATTGGCGTCGCGATTTTTCGTATTTTGCGCAACTAATTCGTCGCCGCCGTGATTTTTTAGTATTGAGCGATAGTAAACAGCGGAAAAACCAGTCCGATTTTTTTGCGGCGGCGACGAAAATGTCGTGGAAAATATACAAAAAAGTTGCAACGCCGACGAAAAAATTTCGGGACATGCGAAAAAGTCGCGACGGCGACGGAAAAAAACGCAAAAATACCGATCATTACGAAAAACCGCATTTGGACGCCTTCAGACCGTTCGTGGATAAGTAAATCTCCCCCATAGACTCCTTGTTCAACCAATTCAGCTTCCACTTCAGTGAGCAGTGATCCCCAACCAGTGACTCGGGGCAACATGCTGCTCACAACCCCTTGGATGTTGCTCTCAATGCCCCCAAACCAGGGAGTTATTTTTGAATTCCTGGCTTGGTGGCAAGTTTTGGTTGAATAAAAACAAGATTTAATACGAAATAAAGCCGCCTGTAAGCTGATAGTGTGCATAGAGGCTGCCTAATAGCCCTTATTTGGCACCTCCATGAACTTTTATGATGCTTGTGTTGTTCTCCAAGTCTTTTTACATTTGACTGTGGCTCACGAGTAAGAAAGGTTGGGGACCCCTGATATACATGATTGCTGCATAGTAAATTAGAAGTAAATGTACTTAATGCATTGCTGCATAATATTAAATCACTTGACATTACTGCATGCTTTATAATAAATTACATACAAACCATACAGAAAGACTAGCTGTGCCCTGTTTATAGATTTAAAAAAATAAATAATTTAAAGCTATTAAATTCACCACACCCGGATATATTTGTAAATCCGTGCAAAATGTTTTATTCCAAAAAAAAAAGTATAAAGGCTAGTGTAAAATAGCTGTGTTTAAAAGCCTGCTTTTATGTAAATAAACTGCTGTTCATGAAATCTTAAGAATAATTTAATAGAAAGAGCCAATTGGCTTATTTATATGGGGGACCTGTTACCCACACATTAAAAGCAGTATAGGTAGACGTCCTGCTGTAGCTTCCAGTGTATTCAGTAAGTACTCATCCACAGGTAGCAGTCCCTGTGCTGGCTGTATATCTTACAAATATAATTACAAGAACCCGAAGAGTACACTTATTTGCAGTGAAGCAGTGTAGATTTATTGAGACATCTTTTAGCACTACATGTTTCGGCTAAACAGCCTTCCTCAGGTGCATACAGAAGTGAAAATATGGCCCTTTAAGTAAACAGCTTGAGAAGCTGGTCCTGCACCATTGGTCTATTGTACAAAAAGACTCAACATTGGGCAGGTTCTGTAAGACACCACCACTATTCTCCTACAAGAGAGGGAGTAATTTAGCGGACAAACTGGTAAAATCAGACCTTCAGGGCATAGAGACACGAACTCGTTTCTTTGGCCCCCCAAAACATGGCACCTTTCCATGCCTGGGGTGCGGTAACTGCAACTCTATCATTAAAGGGGACTTTGTAACACACCCATACAAGGGACATAAGATCCCCATTAAAGGGTACCACACCTGTAACTCTGAATCGGTGGTATATGCCCTAAAATGCCCATGTGGAAAGATGTATATAGGTCAGCCTGCCAGACCTGTCAAAATACGAATACATGAACATAAATATTCTATAACCATTTACGACCCTGAAAAAAAGAAAACACAAACACCCGTGGGCAAGCATTTCTATTTACATAAACATACACCAGCATCATTACGCTGGCTGGTCCTGGAGGATGTAATAGTCCCAAGGAGGGGAGGAGATAGAACACGCTTGCTTTTACAAAATGAGGCAAAATGGATACATACATTGGATACATTGGAGCCACTGGGTATGAATGAGGCCTTAAGCTTTAAATGCTTCCTATAATAATATTCATCCTTACAGCAATGAACTTTTGCATGATGGACTCCTTTCAGAAAAGAACCATCTCTCTACCTAATTGGTGTCTGGTAGGAGAAGCCTTTCTTTCTTTGTATAATTGTTGCAACCACAGAATACAATACCGCTTGTAGACACTGTTACTAAATACTGAATACATTGTTGCCGTATCATAAATTGACTAAAGAATTGTATACTACTTCTAAGGTGTTACATTGTCAGTAGGCCACTAGATGGCAGTACAATTTCTTTCCCTGAAAACCTATACACCTGGCCACACTGTGGAGCTGGTGAAACTTGTTGGTGGGGGTAGGGTATTTATTCCTTTTGCTATTTTCACTTCTGTATGCACCTGAGGAAGGCTGTTTAGCCGAAACATGTAGTGCTAAAAGATGTTTCAATAAATCTACACTGCTTCACTGCAAATAAGTGTACTCTCCAGGTTCTTGTAATTACATTAAAAGCAGTATAATAAAAGTCCTTTGCAAATAAAACATAAAACCCAAATTCCATACTTGTTATAAATGTATGGCCAGTCATATATTGCCTGCCCCGCCTCTGTGCCATAGAGGTAGGACAGTGAATTACTCTCACTTTCCATTCAGCACTCTACATATTACTGCACTCCTATGTTCCCCCTTCTTCCTCAACGTCTATATTTGTGCCTCCTGTCCTGGGCATAGGCATTAGGTTCCCCCATTCTGATGCATACACAAAATTTTGAGGTGAAACGAAACTTAAAAACAGTGTCCACAAAATGGCACCTGCCTGCTTTCTGTTATATTGAATTCCAAGGTTGAAGGGAAAATATAAATAATTTATTTAGCGAAAGTAAACTTTATTTTGCTCAACTAACATGACAAAAAAGGATTTCGAATTATTTTGTAGAGGGACAGGTCACCTTTAATTTACAACATCTCAGACCTGGATTTCACTTTTTGAAGTCAACAGGCAAATGATGGATCAAAGAATTTCTGACATGAAAGTGCTGCCTAAAAAGTGATAGCCAACAGGAACCATTACAGACTTCAGAAACCATACAGTGTTTTACTTGCAATATTTTGGGGTATTTCAAACCCGTTAAACAGTGTAAACAGATGTGACTAGTGATGAGCACATTTTTTCACCAGGCATGGATTCACAGTGAATTTCCGCATTTCGCCATTGACAAATTGTTTTTGTGAAACTTTCATGAAAATTTGCCACGGAAATTTTTTTTGTTGCACGTCAAATTGGTCACATCAAAAAAGATGCAGGTGAAAAAAAAATTGTGCGACAAATGCGTTCTGCTAATTTTTCGCCGTTTTCCTAATTTTCTTGCCGCGTCGGCATAAAAAATGCAAAGCGGCAAGAAAATTAGGAAAACAGGACAGATTCGCTCATCGTTAGATGTGACTGAGAATCTAAACTGTGCCCTGTTTTCTCATTGCCAGATGTAGGAATAAGCTGCATAAAATAAGAATAGTTTACAATTTTTCCTTCATAGTCTCTAGGGAACAGTGGATATGTGTCAGGACTAGCCAAAGGTGAGTGACCATATAGAAGCCTATGTGCTGAGTAACCCAGGGAACACCCATTAATAGCTGGATAACGAGTGAAAGCCACAGTAAAGGGGAAGACTGATTTAATGAGAAAAACTAAGGGTTCAAATACAGGCCTGTGGTGAGGCAAATGGTAGATAAAGCAAAGTCTGGTAACAGGCAAAATGGTCAGGGCTGGCAGAAGACTGGCAATGTCCATAAGGCAGTCCAACGTCAGTGGCAGGCAGAAGGCAAGCATTGTCGAGAACACAAGCTGGAGGTCAAACCAGATAATCCACAGAAGACGGGTTGCAGGTAGGGAGAATAGTGGCAAGAAACCAGGTAGGGAACCCAGGAACCAGGCAGGGCACAGGCAGGGAACACGGGACATAAGGTGGGGCATAAGGTTCTGGGACCCCTCAGAGGATTGTTTTTGCGGGGGGCCTGACACAATCAAGTTACACTTGAATGGGTAAGTACTCATTGCTGCTTCTGAGTAGAGCACAGCACTACCACCCTACTGACTGCTCAAGCAGTCACATTCTGACAAATAGGCACAGGTATCTTCAGTGAGAGTGTTTTCCTAAATGGAGAAACTTGTGGGAACTGATAATCCTTCTGCTGGGAACCATCTTCCCCAAAGTGCTTATTGTGCAAACCTCTCATTATCTCTGTTTATACATTCCACTTGATAACCTAAAATCAGAATCTGGTAAAATAAAATGGCACCATCAAAAACAATCTAATATTGTTTCTGTTTCAAGATTGTTAATGGCTTCCATCTTACCCAGAGCAGATGCCTATTCTGCCGCTTCTTGGAATGATTTCCTAAGGCAAATCTATTGGGATCTGTCAGCGTTATAAAAAAGAATTATTTGTTAATTATAGAAAAGTTGTAAATGGAGGAAATAGTGTTACATGGGGAACAAACAAGGGCAGTCAAGAGAAAACAGAACACATTCATGTTTAATATCTCCCATAAGCACTAATTGAAGAGCAAAATAACATTAGAAATCTCCTGGAAGTAAATTTAGCTGAACATGCCTATCTGCATAAGGCTGTTGTTCACAAGCTTTACATGATGACTAAGTCAGTCTTTTTCTCTAGACACTAAAGCATAATTAACTCTAAACACAGAGAGCATCGTGGTGTCAATATCTGTTTGTTCATTAGCCTGCATGTGACTCTCCAATGATAGGGGCTGGGAAAGCCAATTTCGATTTAATAATAACTTCATTAACTTTGCAAGGTCTCTTTTTTTAGCGCTTAATAAAACCTGTTTTCACAGGATATTGATAATGAAAATCTAAATGATTTATTCTCTGTTTTTCTGCTTGCAAAGTCTTTTGTTCCTTTGCACATAAACTATTATAGCAGAGGGAAAGCATCGGAAGCACCCAGGATGTACCTTTTCAGCCACATTAAACCTTCAAAGTCTGTTTAACGTTTTTTACTTATTACTGAAATTTATTGCACAAATAGATCATGTAGTAAGAAAATTACAACCTAAAGTTAATGTTGAAGGTTTAAACCGGATATTGTTTATTTGTTATTATTGTTATTTTATAAGAAATAAGGAAAAGGTGGGAAAGGAATTAGGACTATCCTATCTTGCTAAAAAAAATATCCAAGATTGGTAACCACTGAAGGTGTATCTTCTGGTATTAAAGTTATTTGACATATTTTTTCTGAAATATTGTTATAGTTTATTGTTGTTAATTTATATTATACATGATATTATATATATTAAGATGGTGTTTCATCTTGTGAAAGGTGTATCATTATAATAATCAAATGTATTCTGTTTAAAGCATTTTTAATGGTTTATACAGGGGGGGTGGGATATGTACTGTGAAGCTAAAGGAGTTATCTGTTGGACTTATGAAGGAAGTTAAGCACAAAGACTTGAACCCCTCTATTCAGTTTTGACCTAACACAAACAGAATGATATTTGGTAATAAGTGGTTTAAGTGGAAGTTTTGGGAGGGTTTGAAACTCAACTGAAGTTGGTAATGTTTCTCATTATTCAGCAAAATCAAAGAAAACTTATACTGAAGACACTGTAGAACACCTGGGTCTTAGGAATAGCATTCAATTTAACTCTTTGAGCAACTATAGATTGATCCATTTTTTAATAACTTTTTTATTTTACATAAAAGACGACAAGCAGTTAGATGAGTACAGTTTGTCATTTAGGCAGGCCCGGATTTGTGGAAAGGCCACAAAGGCCCGGGCCTAGGGCGGCACAAATTGGGGGGCGGCATGCCAACCCGCCGCACCAAAATATTAAAGTTTTCTTCACATATGGAGCAATGGGGACCTCTCCCCCACTGCTCCGTATGTGATTGTAAAGACCAGTGAATGCGTGATCGAGAGTTGGCGCACGCGCGGGGGGGTTCATGCACGCCGTTCGTGCATGGGTGTGCAGGGGGATAGGCCGACGCACAGGGGGCGGGCTCGGGGCGCCCGTCTTACAAATTCGGCTCTGCATTTAGGTATCCATGTGGTAGAAACACATAGGTATGAATAATAACCTTTAACCCTATAAATAATAAGTTAGTTTAGCTTCATAAAATAAAATGCAGATTTATCAAAACATTCACCATTTGATAAATATGCTTATAATAAACCAATAGGAATGAATAGAAAGTGGGTGAGTTAATTTCTAATCTCACATTTTGATAAGATTTAGAATATGGAAAGAGCATTATCGTATTTCACTTATATTATAAGATAAGACAAAACTAACAAAAAACCATACTTTTTCAAATGAAAATAAATGCTTAACAGAAAAGCTAAAGGTTTTCTAACCAGCTCTGTAACATACAGAATAGTATGACAATAAAACATAATTATTTTATTACTATGCTTACTTAAGCATGCTTTCTGGGCTTAAGGAGCACATAGATCCTATTCTAAAAAGCTAACAGAAGTACTTATTATTATTGCTTATTATTATTATTATTCACCTGTGGCACCAGTTCCCATTCTCTGTGGCTCCTGAGTGGAACAAGGTCTCATTTAAACATAATTCCTCTGTGTTATACATTTACCAGTCAAGTTGTTGCTGTTTATCCATACTGTCTGGTTTCTCTGAGCCTCTAGTGATGAGTGAATCCGTCCCGTTTTGCTTTGCAGAAAAATTAGTGCACCTGCTGAAAAATTTTCAGAATGCAGCTACCACTTGACTTTTTTGACGCACAAAATTTTTTCTGATGTAAGTGACTTTTCTGACAAGCCTGTGACTTTTGTGAAACGACTGCCACTTTTTTAAAAACAAGGTGAAGGCTTGACATGTCCTTTAAATTAGTCAGAGAAGTTGATGTCACTGCTTAGAACTGACCAGAGTAACATCAGATGATTGTTTTCTACTTTCTAATGACATTTTGTGAGCAGAGAAACCTCACAAGATGTTCCCATTCTGACTAATTTCATTTTATTAAACAACTTGTTTATAAAACCAAATTGTGATTTCTTTTATGATTCATTCCAATAACACTTTATAGAATAACCCAGAGACATGATGATTGGATGCTATAGGCAGCTTTGTTTCAGATGAGTGCTTTGTCACACGTTAGCTTATCCAGCAGTGAAAAGTTGCTGAAAGTGATTGTCAATAAGTTTTTCACACATAATAGCCGGGACAAGCCTGATTTGTTTTGTCAGGTTAATATACGTAAAATATTCATTGCAGTCACTTTTAGGTGGCAGTTTCAGACTCAGTGAAACCTAGCTGATCAATGCTTCTTAGTATTCTAGGTGAAAGTATTGGTTTCCTGTTTAACGGTTCATGGAAGCAGAAAACCTAAAAGTACTGTGCTGAAAAGCAGAAGTAACCCAATCATAGCCATAGAACTACACAGTGTCTAAAAAGAGGGACTATTCCTGAAGGAATGTCATTTGTACCTGCCAGGTTTAGCTAGGACTTAATGGAACCATCAAGGATTGGCAGCAGATGAAGTAGCCAGCATCTTCCTTAGAAAGGGTAAATGCAATGGCACAGACAACTCATAAGTAGTCTGATTAGTCACCACACTACAATTCGTGCGACAAAATCGTATTTGTTGCGCTGAGTACGAAAGTTTCGGATTCATTAAAGCTTCGTTATCGTGACTTTCCTTGGGCCAGGTTGGAGCTGCAGAGTGCCATTGAGCCCTATGGGAGACTTTCCTTGGGCCAGGTTGGAGCTGCAGAGTGCCATTGAGCCCTATGGGAGACTTTCCTTGGGCCGGGTTGGAGCTGCAGAGTGCCATTGAGCCCTATGGGAGACTTTCCTTGGGCCAGGTTGGAGCTGCAGAGTGCCATTGAGCCCTATGGGAGACTTTCCTTGGGCCGGGTTGGAGCTGCAGAGTGCCATTGAGTCCTATGGGAGACTTTCCTTGGGCCGGGTTGGAGCTGCAGAGTGCCATTGAGCCCTATGGGAGACTTTCCTTGGGCCGGGTTGGAGCTGCAGAGTGCCATTGAGTCCTATGGGAGGCTTCCAAAATCATGCACCGAAGGATTGTTCAGATATGAAAATTTCATGACTTTCGGACGATATTATACTATATACAACGTGACTATTACGATTTTTTCGTATGCATTTTTGGGACATTTTCGATCATCAGAAATTATCGTATCTAATCCAAATTTTACCCATTTCGGGATTCAAACTCGTACTTTGATGAACCTGCCCCTTAGTGTAGGCATCACAATGCTTGCAAGGAACCTTTTTCCATACAGAAAGAATATGGCTACTGCTGTCGCAAATCTTCCCAACTACTGGTCTGTGACAAGCTTATTAGTGGTTTTCAGGCAAAAGGACAGCAACTTTACCGCTACAGATGCAAATTTTCTGCCAGCATATGCAAGCAATGTTGTAGCTCTTGCTTGCTTAATAAATTACTCCAGTAGAATTTGATTAGGTATCTATACTGCCTGAACACAGTACGGGACAAAATTTTTATCGTCCATCTGAGCTGTTGGAAGAAACACAATAGAGATCTTAAGCATGTTATAGAATAGCCTATTCCTAGCACCTTTGCACTTGGTCTTCATTATTTATTTTTTTTTAGTTTTCAAATTATTTTTTTCTTCTGCATCAATTTTATGTTTCAAAGGGGGGTAACTGACCTCAGCAGCCAAAAACTACTGCTCTCTGATGCTACAATTTTATTATTATTGTTCCTTTTTTATTATCTTATTTAGTATCTTTCTATTCAGGCCCCTTCCTATTCATATCCCAGCCTCTCATTTTAACCACTGCCTGGTTGCTAAGGTAAATAACTTAAAAATCACAACAAAAAGAATATCATTATCTAAATTATACTAAAAATTAATTTAAAGGTGAACCAAAGGTGGCAATCCAAAACATGAGCAAAATTAAGATCTCTCTTGCATTTTCTTACAATGATTCACCCAAGGGTTGAAACATAATGAATCCAATGGAACCTGTTTTGAGTTTTTTCATTCTGCCCCAAGTGAGTTCAATGTGGGTTTCAAGTGGGTTCAGTGGGCTAATTTTACAAGTGGTGGTATAGAAAACAGAATGCATAGAAACCATGCATCAAATAGGCAAAATTACTCACTTTAATTGTGCTCTCTGATAGGAGATATCAAGAGCTCATTCAATAATATTGAACGCTTTTGTAGTGTCAAGAGATACCACTACACACAGTTTAACAGTATAATATTCAATCTAAGCATTAATCAAATCCTCTACGGCTAAATTCATGGATTTAGTGGGATCAAATATCATTTCATCGTCCCATATAAATGATGTTATTATTTTGGTTAGTTTAGTTGTTAATAATAATCCTAATACCCTGGTTTTAATGTAGAAGATTAATGTATATAATATAAATGGTTTATACATAGTCTGAAGGGGATTTATGTATTTTAATTGTGATTATCTGAAAAAATACATTGTATGAACAACAATTTGGGATTTTGTATCTACCATTATAGGTGTCAGTGTCTAATTGGGTTTTCCAGGGCCCATCATAGCCAGCACCTCAGTGTCCCCCCCCCCCCCACAGTCCCACAGGAGTGGGTCAGAGTCAGCGGGGCCCACAGGGTTTTTTCCTGGTGTCTTGTTGGCCTAGTCTGAATCTGGTAATAGTCACTGTACTTTAATTCAGTTATGAGTATCTAAATATGTTTCCTGTAAGCTATAATGTAATGCAATGAATAGTTGCTATGATCATCTAGTATAGTTTGTTTGACATTTGTTTAAATGAGGAAGGCAATGAATTCATTGCCAGAGGTAAAATTTTAATATTAAGTTGTTCTTAGGAGTTGTAAACATTCTCTGAGATGCACTTGATTTTGTCATTAAATCAACTACAAGTATAGATTTTTAGACCTGAACTAATTTCACACAAGTGTTTGCAATGGGTTCATTTCTGTGTTCCATTTCAGCGTGCATCTGTGCTGCTTTAAAGTATCTCTATTTTTGGGGTCTCTTGACACATGAGATTGCAGTTTCCCCTCAACCCAAAGCCTGAATATCATTTTGTACTTCTTTAGGGTCAGCAGAGAACTGTAGCTTTGGTTCCAGTAACTCAACAGTCAATTTTAGGATAGTTGTATCTTCCTGTGCAAAGAAAATTTAGGAATTTTCAAATTCAATTCTTTTCCAAGATTCAGTGATAAAAAAAAAGTGATTACAGTTTTTACAATATATTTTGCACCTTTTTTCTCATTTGCTACCATATTTCTGAAAGAACTCAAACTTGAAAAACTTGACCACAAAATGAAACAGAGGCTATGTTTTTGGTTGTTAGGGTCAGTAAATGCTCTATTCTTTTGTTTCTGGGGTCAGTAGATTCTGTGTTTTTTGGTTCCCAGTGGCACTAACTAGTGATGTGCGAATCTGCCCCGTTTTGCTTTGCCAAAAAATTTATGAAAAACGTGGAAATTTGCCACAAATCTACTGTATGTCTGCTGAATTATTTTGCCCATCACTAGCCCTAAAAACTAAGGGGGAGATTTATCAAGACACGAACTCTCCAAGCGCTTTTCCGCCATTTTTTTGCGCTTGCGCTACTTTTTCGTACGCCTGTGCGACTTTTCCGTACGCTTGCGCGACTTTTTCGTACGCTAGCACAAAAAATTTGGAAAGGTTCTGCCACTATTTACAAATGTTCGGTACGAAAATTATGTGACTTTCAGATTGCCAATACGATATTATCGTGACTAATGGATTTTTCGTAAGCATTTTCGTGATATTTGCGATCTTCAGAAATTATCGTATCCAATCCGAATTTTTCCCATTCGGGATTCAAACTTGTGTTTTAATGAATCGGCCCCTAGGTGTCATTTTGTTTTGCGTTTCAGAAGAGCAGAATTAAAAGACTAATATAAAAAGCTTAGAAATTACAAAATAAACCTTGTTGAGATGATGTAGAAGTCAATGGCAGATGTTCCTTTTACAACTGTTAGATCTGCTTTGCTTCATGGTTCAAGAAGTTTTTGGAGTTTTTTTATGCTGGCTTTTGTCCATCAATAGTAAAAATGTTCTTTGTGCGACAAAACAAAAAAGTAATGATTTCAACATTTTCTGTCTTTGTTTCATTCATGCTTTTTCAGTTCTGATTTTTTGATATAATGAAATAATTGACATTCATGGAGTTTAGTGGTAGTTCAAAAAACAATTGTTTAAAACAATAAAAATCCAAATGTTAATATATACCTCCATCTGTTGTTTGCCTGGATGGGGTTGATAAACATAAATATATGCCCCCCCCCCCCCCATGTTGGGGGTGGCTTTATGGTATAACCAAAATCAAATCATTGAGCAAAGAAAATTAATTCTATAAATGTGTGTTATAGTTTATCCTAAACAGAAAGGGAAGAGTTTATATGTGTGAATAATAGGATAAGTTCAAGAAGCAATATGACTTATTATAGCTGACAGTTCTCCCCACTGCTGCCAGTTCAACTGCACAACCTGCCAACATTTAGGGTTTTTCCACTTTTCATCCTGTGGAATGACTCAAGGTTCAAGCTATGTGCATAGAGACATCCCTGAATGGGGTTAACTTTAGTTCTGAAAATACTCTATCCCACTGCAATATTCTTGCTAAAACGTAAGTAGCTTGCTCTGTGCTGCCAATTATTGGGGAAGGCTAAGCCTTCTTATTAAAGCTGTATGCTGACTGTGCTGCACAGCTGGTGCGGAGTGAAGTCTTTTCCTATAACCTCTAACTGAGCAGGTTTAACACAAAGGACACCTTTTCTTGCATTTCCATGGTATCAATAATCTGTTCAGGAAGTTTAGGAACAAACCAAAATCTTCCTGTTGCTGGAAAGTCAATAAATCCCCCCCCCCCCTTTACTTTTCTTTCTTCATATTTTTCAGGACACTCGGGAAAGCAAATTGAGTTTATATCAGCAAAAGTCAGTGGACTTTGAATTCTCAAAATACCTTCTCATTATTAATGCAAACAGAGCAGGTGCAGCAGCTTGTAGCCTCTGCAATTTCCCTGCATTAATAAATGAAGGGGAATTTCCACTTTCATATTAAAATAAAGCATTTCACGAGCAGTTGTTAAGCTGTGGTGCAAATTTATAATAAATATTATAAGGAAATGGGAAAGAAACAAGAAAAAAATATTTTTGGCCATTGTTTGCATATAGAAAACCCATTCTTTTATGGATTAAATATCATAGCAATGGGGACAGTTCTTTTTACATATTAAGGAGGAAATGTAATAAAAGTTTAAATGGACAATTACATATTGTTCATGACACATAGGGGCACATTTACTAAACACTTTTGAGATAATTTTGTATTTTTTCTAAATTATAGAACATTTCAGAATGTATGCAAAAAGTTAGTTAAAATTCCACAAGTTTTTTGCGGTTTTCGGTAAATTTCCACAAAAACAAATTCATACTTTGTGCAAAGAATACAAACATTTTGGAATTTGTTAACGCTTTGGTTACACTTTCATCGAGACTATATTTAAAGGAACAGTAACACCAAAAAATGAAGTGTATAAACTAAAATATAATGTGCTGCTGCCCTGCACTGGTAAAAGTTGTGTCTTTACTTCAGAAAGTCTACTATAATTTATATAAATAAGCTGCTATGTAGCCATGGGGGCAGCCATTAAAAGGAGAAAAGGACAGGCACATAGCAGATAACAGATAAAACACTATTGTATTCTACAGAACTTATCTGTTATCTGCTATGTAACCTGTGCCTTTTCTCCTTTTTTCCAGCTTGAATGGCTGCCCCTGTGGCTACACAGCAGCTTTTTATATAAATTATAGTAATGTTACTGTAGCAAACGCACCAGTTTTACCAGTGCAGGGCAACAGTGCATTATATTTTTATTACTTTAAAGCTTTTTAATTTTTTGGTGTTACTGTTCCTTTAAGCCAGGTTTGATCTGTCGACTGCCATTGAGTCCTATGGAAGGCTTCCAAAGCCAGACATGGAAGGCTTTAAAGCCAGAACTGTTTTCGATGCGTTTAAGACCTGTTTAAAGGCGGCGTACACTTGGCAGAATAAATGATGTGCGTTCACTTACCCAGACGCAGTAAAGTAAAGTGCAATTTCGGATGCAATTGCCATGTTTTCCCCCCATAATGCAGGTGCAATGTTGTCAAAATGGATGCAACTGCATGGACACTTCACTGCAAATTGGATGTAGTTGTGCCAAATGTTTTCATAGTCTGCCAGCGTCATTTCCGGAGTTTAAATGATAACTGTGTCCAATTTATTAAGTGCAAATATACTGCGTCTATTGACAAAGGGCACCATGGGTGCCTTGGAACTACTGCCTGGTTAGAAGGCGATATTAGCTCTGTGGTTCACACAACCTTGTGCGTTAATAGCTGCAGCTGTGCTCAGTTTGGAAAAAAAGGCAGGAAAGATTGGGTTCAACTGTACAAAAGTGCAAGGAGTATATTTTGACACAAGAACCTTGGTGGTTTTAGACACAGGGAAAAGCGCAAGTTGCCCACTGCATCTGCAGGTGTAAATGAGCATATGCAAGAGGTTCAGCAAGAGGTTTTATTACATACATAAACAGGTGCAAACGACGAAATTCCTTCAAAGGCAAATAGTTTCTGTGTTTGCAAAAGCTATAACGAATTTGCACAAAGCAAAAAATTGTTTGCGCAAAGAAACCAATATTTTTCTGTTAATGGCTTTTATTACAACAACATCATGGTACAAAGAGATGGTTTCAAATACAGGTATGGGATCCATTATCCTGAAACCCATTATCCAGAAAACTCCGAATTATGGAAAGCCCATCTCCCATAGACTCCATTTTAATCAAATAATTCAGAAATTTAAAATGTATTTCCTATTTCTCTGTAATAATAAAACAGTACCTTTGTTGGTACTAAGGTATAATTAATCCTTATTGGACGCAAAACAATCCTATTGGGTTTAATTAATGCTTTATTGATTTTTTAGTAGACAAGACATGGAGATCAAAATTATGGAAAGACCCTTTACCTGGAATACCCTTGGTCCGGAGCTTTCTGGATAACGGGTCCTATACCTGTACCATGTTACACCAAATTATTTTGCCTACAATGTAGTGTTTTTCCTCAGAATTCCATCTTAACTGCAGATGCACACTTAGGGGCTGATTTACTAAGACACAAATTCGAATCCGAATTGGAAAAATTCAGATTGGAAAACGAACATTTTGCGACTTTTTCGTATTTTTTGCGTTTTTTTTCAGCGCCTTTACGTCTTTTCGGAAATTATCGCGACTTTTTCGTTACCAATACGATTTGCGCGAAAAAACACGAGTTTTTCGTAGCCATTACGACTTGTGCGAAAAAACGCAAGTTTTTCGTAGCCATTCAAAAAGTTGCGCAAAATCTGGCGATTTTTTCGTAGCGTTAAAACTTGTGCGAAAAGTCGCGCCTTTTTCGTAGCGTTAAAACTTAAAAGGCGCGACGTTTTGCGCAAGTTTTAACTCTACGAAAAAACCGCGACTTTTCGCGCAAATTTTAACGCTACGAAAAAATCGCCAGATTTTGCGCAACTTTCGGAATGGCTACGAAAAACTCGCGTTTTTTCGCAAAAATCGTATTGGTAACGAAAAAGTTGCGATAATTTCCGAAAAAATCGCAAAATACTGATCATTACGAAAAAAACGCATTCGGACGCATTCGGCCTGTTCGTGGGTTAGTAAATGTGCCCCTTAGTTGCCATAGCAGCCTGCACACAATGTGCCAGTATGGTCTCAAAGTAGCTCACATTTTCCAAATTGCATGCATGTTGCAATAAATGCATTTCCCCTTCATTTGTTTAGCATGCAGCATTAACAACAGGATTAGTATTGGATTCCCAATGGCGTAATTCATCAGAACAAGCTGGGCAGACAGTGCATTGTAGCATTTTAAAGGCTTTTACAAGTCATTAAAGATGAATGCTATCATCACATGGCACCATCTTAAAGAATTATTTAAGAACGAGCGAGTAAAAAAAAGTGGATTAAGTGTTCACTTTGGAAAAAACTATTTCTCAATCCTAATCCTTCTTAAACAAGAAAACAAATTAGTGTTTTGAGAAGCACATGTACAACATCATTCTCTCAAAACCTTAACAAACACTTTCCCTGGGAAAAAGAAGGGGTTTGTTTATACAGAGAGCTTCTAAGTGAACTGCTGAATTGTTTGACAGGAAGTAGAATAAGAATTTACTTTCAATTTTAGATTTTGTCCTGTTTGTCAAATAACAAATACTATAAACATTTCATGAGTAAAGCATTCATTAAACTAATGTTGAAAAAGGGAGCATATTGTCCCTTTAATATGTTTTCCATGTCATGTTGTATAAGTAGTACATCACTTTGTGATATGTTGTTTTCTCCTTAATAAATACATTACACATGAGCTTGATTTTATTCTCATAATCTGAGTTTTTATGAGTTTTGCTGGTGTTGCATGCTGTGTTTCATTTTCGTGTCAAAACAAGAAAAATCAAACATGAATTTTTAATGTCCTGATTTGGCACAGGGAACTGCTGAACCTGCCAGAGTCAAAGAATGAAAGCAGGTTACAAACTAGAGACAGAATGACGAGGGAAAGATTGTGTCTGAGTTTTGCTAGTAGAGAATTCTTTAAAAAGAACTGTCCTGAAGTCACAGTACCATCCATGTCAACAGTTTTGTTTGGAAATAAGTTCCTGTTCCCTGAATTAAAGTTTGTTGTTACCTATACTGGGACCTCTGCAGTAGAATCTTAGCATGGGCCACTTTTTAAAAAAAACAAACAAACAAACAAATTCTACTGCTTAGATGCATTAACACACATGCGGGTATCAGAGCTGGAGCTATTTCAGGGTGTCCAGACCTATTGCTTGGGGTTTGTGCTACCAATCATTTGGTTTTTGTTATTCAGCATCTTGTTCCTATGCCATATTGCTCACCCGTATTGTCATTGACTTTGCCCATGTCTACTGATTCTGCTCTTTTGCCTCTTGTGACTTGAGTCTGGCCTGCCTCTTGACCATCCTTTTGCATGCCTCCTGCCCAGACTTAATTCTGCCATCCAACCTGTCTCTTTACTGCTGCCTGCTCAGTCCTTAGCCTGTCTTTCAGCCTTTTCTTGCTGCTGCTTGTTCAGATCTGCCTTTTAACCACTTTCTTTCCTTCAGCCTGCAGAATCCTCAGCCTGTGTTTTCACTACCATACCTGTTTCCTGCCCCATCTTCTGCACTGTTTTGACAATGCACTCCTACTACTGCAGTTTCTGAAATAAAATAATAATGAAATAAAATAAGCAAGAAGTTATTGGGTCCCTAAGTGTATTCTATAAATTATAAGGTCATGGTCAGAGGTATTTGAGAACAGTTTACTTAATAATCAATGGAGTAATTGGCCTAACAGGGTTCCTGTAATTCTAATATTCCCTTTATTCTTGTATTGTTTCTACTTAATCAGTCTTCCAGACTGACTACTGTCTCTTTAAGGGATGTTTTATAATTCATTATTAGAAAGTTCATTGTGTGATCTCCATTTGAATCACACAATTATGCTCTGCTCAATTTTAATTACTATTAGTTGAATTAACAACATTGAATTTAATGATTTAATTGTTTGTAGGAATTTTTTGAATGCACCTTCAGTATCCCCCTTACTGTTCAGATGCTAAATTTAATTCCACTGAAGCTTTACCGGAGAACAAGTACACATGTGAACAGTTGGTAGGGTATGGTAGGGTTGCTTTCTTTTAATAAGACTAGGGACCACAGCAGAGTTAGCAGCACAACCAAAAGGCAGGGCCAGATTTAAGAATAAAGTGCCCAAGGGCTGCCCCCTTTTGCCGCCCGCCCACCTCCTCCCCCCCATGTCCAGTCCCCATTGCTCTGTATGGGTGCAAAAGTTCAGTGTGGTTGGGCGGCATGCCACCACTAAATTTCTGCCACCCTGGGCCCAGGCATTTGTGGCCTCGCCACAAATCTGGGCCTGCCAAAAGGGTGAACAAAAAAATCATCAATGGCAGGTATATCATCATTTAGTAATGGACTATGGGCTCTTCAGAGATCACCTGACCAAAAATAATGCAGCAGGAAGTAGAGTGCAAGCAAAAGGCAGAACTCTCTCCATTAATTGGCTGATGTGGCCTAGCATGTATGTGCGCCTTGGCTTGTTTGTGTGCACTGTGAATCCTATCGTCCCAGAAGGTGGCCCTTAATTCCTAAAATGGCAATTTTCTATTTAGGAGTACCCTACTACCCTTCTATTTAGGAGTGCATACTACTAAAAAAGTATATTTTTATGAAAATTGATCATTTAGATGAAGCAGGGCTTTACATATTAGCTTGTTTATGAAATATAATTTTTTAGAGACCTACATTGTTTTAGGGTATAGTTTTCCTTTAAGAGTCAATTTTAAGGTTATCAAACTAATAAACAAACTGCATTGACTTGGTTGACCTGACTGCTGGGTGTTTGAGCAGATCACTACAGAAGTGGGTGTAGGCAATAAGCCCATACACTTGACAGCAATTACTTTAAATGCTAATTCCAAGGCATCAGACAGGAACAGATAGCGAACCAGTTATTGCTTCTGAGATGGTGTCTTTTGCTTTTTGGGACATACTTTAGTCCTTCATATACCCAAAACTCAAAAGCCACATACCTAGAAGTTTCATTTACCGATGGAATAGATGCAAGTGCAGTTCCTGTTAATGCTCATACAGTGGGGCATATTGGTGTTTTCTCCAAAGTTTTTATATTAGTAGAGAAAATTCCATGAGTGGCACTGACCTTAATTAGCTACCGTGCTCGAATCCATATCATATGCATATATAACTGGGTACAATTTATTTCTATTTTGCAAGCACAAAGAGTTACGCCTACATTATGGGGCTGATTTACTAACCCACGAATCCGACCCGAATTGGAAAAGTTCCGACTTGAAAACGAACATTTTGCGACTTTTTCGTATGTTTTGCGATTTTTTCGGATTCTGTACGAATTTTTCGTTACCAATACGATTTTTGCGTAAAAACGCGAGTTTTTCGTATCCATTACGAAAGTTGCGTAAAAAGTTGCGCATTTTTCGTAGCGTTAAAACTTACGCGAAAAGTTGCGCATTTTTCGTAGTGTTAAAACTTAACGCTACGAAAAATGCGCAACTTTTCGCGTAAGTTTTAACGCTACGAAAAATGCGCAACTTTTTACGCAACTTTCGTAATGGATAGGAAAACTCGCGTTTTTACGCAAAAATCGTATTGGTAACGAAAAATTCGTAAAGAATCCGAAAAAATTGCAAAACATACGAAAAAATCGCAAAATACCGATCATTACAAAAAAAACGCAATCGGACTCCATTCGACCCGTTCGTGGGTAAGTAAATCAGCCCCTATATGTGCCATATGCCAACAGCATAGAGGCAAGGTTCAAAGTTAAATAACATATTGCTGTCTAGGAATGCACCAAATTATTTTTTTTTTAATTCAGCCAAAATACTGAATCTTTCATGAAGTATTTTGAAAACATCCTGAACCAAATCAATATTTGTATATACAAATCAGGGAAGTCCTGTGGAGGAAAAATCTTCATGATAAGTGCATTGAAAAATATCAGCATTTTCTTTTGTCATGTGGTCTAAAGGCATTTATTGCAGGTATGGGATCCCTCAGCTGGAAACCCGTTATCCAGAAAGTTCCGAATTACAGAAAGGCTACCTTCCATAGACTCCATTATAAGCAAATAATTCTAATTTTTAAAAAAGATTTTCTTTTTCTCTGCAATAATAAAATAGTACCTTGTACTTGATCCCAACTAAGATATAATTAATCCTTAGAGGTAAAACAATCCTATTGGGATTATTCAATATTTAAATGATTTTTAGCAGATTTATGGTATGGAGATCCAAATAACAGAATGATCCCTTGTCTGGAAAACCAGATCATTCAGAGCATTCTGGATAACAGGTCCCATACCATGGATTAAGGTTGGGATTGTCGGGCACTTGGATTTAGCCAAATCCAAATCCTGTTGAAAAAGGCTCAGATTGAGCCAAAATGGAATGGAATTAAGGAGTCTGTGCATCTCTAGTGATTTCTGCCTGTATATTGCACTTTGCACTGTTATAAATGAACCCTTTTGCTGTGCAATATATTAGATGGATATATACGTAAGCCACTAATTGAAAAAGAATACCTCTTTGTAGGAACTCTAATATTTCTTATTTTAAATAACTACAAAATGTTTATTACTGGCCAAAAATTTCAACTAATTCACTCAAGAATCGAGTGATTGATCAACTGTTTCCAGTTCTGGATTGATTAAGAAATCTTACAAAAGATATTCCATTTCATTTTCAAATGAAACATGATTTCTTGGCTCAGTGTAATGGCTTAATATTTCTATGGCAAATTTCAAATGAATGTAGTTTTTTGTGAACAGGAGAAAAAAGTCTTTAAAATTACAGAAAGCTGTGCTAAATTACCTTACTGCTCTATTTGATAAAGCATATGTCAAATGGCAATCTTGCCAACACTCGAGGAGGAGAATTTGACAGGAATTATCAATAATCTGTACAACAGTTTCATTTTTAGAACGGACAGACTCATTCAATTTTGCATCAACCCTACATTACTCTTCTTCCGCTTGTGCTAAATACTTGCTATATGATGCCTCCTTTAAACATCTAATTTGGCCTTGACCTACAGTATGTTGGCAGTTTGCAGAACTAGGTTATTGATTATCTGTGTTTTGCAAATGCCTTGCTTCTGAGATACGTCTTCTTGCCCTGAGAAATGAGATATATTATAACAGTTTTGTTTTAGCCTAGAAAATTAATAGTTATGAAAAGTTTGAGTAATTCAGTTCTTGTTCTTAGGGACTGGAAGAAACTGATGCACTTATAAAAGCAAAGGCTACTGGCCATTCTGTCTGAACTTGGGTCTGCTCTCCTGCTTCCCCCTGGCCCTAGCTGAGAGTCAGCCCATCAATATCCTCTCTCCTTGGTATTAACCTTTGCCTTGACTTTGATTAACCCCTTGTGACTCTTGCCCTGGACATTTGCCAGGCTGTTACCCTTACCTGTATCTGAACTAAGACTGCTTTACTCCCTGTGTGTTTTTATTATGTGTGATTTCTTTACCTCCAGTATCTGCCTTATTACCTACCTGTGCTACAGTTTTTATTTCGATTGATATTAATAATTGCAAGTATATCTTCTAATAAACCATTCTAAATTTGTCATTTTTATATCCATATATGAATTATATCTGCTTCTGTCCTGAATGTTTATTATCCGTTTAGCAAGTCGATTGTATTGTGCAACTGATTCTTTTAAAATAAATAGCTTGAGAAAATATATCTGTAATCAGGCAATCAATACTGCTAATTGGCAGTACGTGAAGTACTGTTCAATATGATTTATATAACCTCTGCAATTGTCTGATCTGAATATATCAATAGCTTAAAAAAAAAAAAAAAAATTGCAATACCGTAATTAATATTTCTATTAACAAAAAGACAATGGGGAGATATAAAACTGCCACGAGCAGAATTAGGTATTGACTGAATGATTGCTTACCATGTAGCCAATGGCTATTTGTGGCTTAATATTCATTCCATGTCCTATGCAGAACCTGGGGACCTACATGGAAAGTATGTGTGCATAATTGCAACATTGCATGTGTTGGAATTATGTTGCTATTAAACTGTATACAGGTCTTTGTGTTGCCTTTTGCCAAGGATAAAAGCAAGGCATAGCATTTTTAAAGAGTATCCTTCCAAATATCATCTTTTATTTAAAGCATCTCAACCAGAAACAGAAGTCTATACTTATTTTTACATTTATGATTGTATTATGGTTAAGTACACTTGGTGCTTAATTAACTACCACCAGAATTCTGTTTACTGTTATGTTCCTTGTCTGTTTTCTTCTTTTGCTGATGCAGCCGTGAGACGTGATTTTAGCACTGACTTTTATAAAGCAGGAAATTGCTTTGTAGTTTCTTAATGAGATGTGTGTCTCTTAAGCGTTTTTGATGCCTGAATATAGTGGTCGACAAAATGCATATAACCACATAACAGCCTTAGGTTCATTAATCTGAAAAATGCTTACCTTAGTAAAATTAATCCATGACTTTAGCCATCATAGAGTTTGAAGGGAAAGGTAAACATACCTGATTTGTTTTAACTTTATCAGTGTACATCTGAAGTTGCCACAGAGTTTTTTTTTTCTGCTACAGGTATCTGTAAAAACAATTCTATGTGGTTCAATTTATAATAAACCCCAGGTACAAGCATTTTGGATAACAGGTCCCATACCTGTACTTACTACTTTTGGTGCAATAAATAAAATACATAAGGTTTTACAGAGCAGAGATGTATTATGTTCCCTTAATAAAAGGAACATTAATGGGAATAATATGTTTTTCAATTCAAAGTATAAATACTGAATAAGTGACATTTTTATGTAGTGATATTCAGGAGTTTGCGAAATACTGAAGCCTTCTAAAAGTAGAAAAAAGATGCTGAAAATAATATCGGAGGAATCAAGTATCAAATACTGATGGTCTAACGTGAAGCTTATTTATAACAAATAGATGGTAATTATGTCTGAATGTTGCTAATAAAGGCTGCTGTGGATCTATACATCTGATATCAGCTCATCTATCCAAATAGAAATGGGATACGACTGCAAAAATGTAGGATTTGATAAGCAAAAGCAAGGATTCAACAAAGGTTGCAAGCTGAATCATCAAAAATAGTTCCCAATCTTAAAAGGATTCATGATTTTTATGGTGTGCTTTTTATATCCAAATGGCACTGTTTACATTGCAAATAATTCAGTCTACTATTTAATATACTATATAATTCTTGAACCAACAATTGTATTTTTAGTAGTAACATTGGTGTGTAGGCAGCCATGTCAGTGCATTGTGTCTGATTCTAAGGAGACAGCACTACACAATAGTTTTGCTTTTAGATAACCTATTGCATCTCCTACTCAATGTACTGTCAGTAGCACCCAAGAAGAGTGACAGCAAGCAGAGCTTCTCTTGCTTGGGTGCTATTCTCATGTCTACCACTAATTGGGGCTAGTAATTCAAACGATTTCTGAAATCGTTCTGAATTCTACAATATTAAAATCCTCTCCAGCCTTCAGGAAACCTGCTTTTTTTTGGAAGGGTAAGGGGGTCTGGGGTGTCAGGAATCATTGTCTTTCATTGTATTTAATGTATTTGGGGCTAAAGTCCCCACTGCTTCTCACTGTATTTAATGTATTTGGGTATCACTACCTTCTGTCTCTCATTGCATAAATCATTTAGAATCTGGAGTTATTGTTTATAGAAATCAGTATACAATTATTTACAAGTACATACTCTGTGTATATAGCTATATATTGTACAAGCAAATTGAGGCTAATGGCATATGGGGCAGTTTTTTGACAGTGTATTAGCTGACAAAAAAATGTCTGATTTCACAATTATTAGAAGGCGGTATAGCCAGTTTTATCTGTTTACCCTCTTGCTAAAATTCAGGACAGTACCAGCAGGGATATTAGCCCATTGAGGGAGTATCCATTTAGGCAGCTGAATCCTTCAGTAGAGGAGTCAGGGAACTGCTTGTCATCTGCCAATTGTTCTGCTGATCGGCTGCTGGCGGGGGGGGGGGGTTTGATATCACAGGCTGTGGGCACCTAGGAAAATAAGATAATGGCTAGTCCCATTTTAAATTTAAAAAAAATATATAAAAACAAGCTGTTTGGTCTTTTAAAAAATGGATTTGAGTGCAGAATTCTGATGGAGCAGCCCTATTACTGATATGTTTTGGGAAAAAAACCTGTGACAGTATTCCTTTAATGAGAGGATCTTTAAAACTAATGAAAAAGATAGAAATGATTAACTGTGCAGCTTCCCATGGTCAGCTCACAATGGAACCAAAAGGATAAGGGGTCTTTCTGTAATTTGGATCTTCATACCTTAAGTCTACTTAAAAATCATTAAAACATTAAATAAACCCAGTAGGATTGTTTTGCCTCCTATAAGGATTAAATATATCTTAATTGGTTTACAACGCCATTATAAAACTTGAGAAATTGTATCAAGTTATGTATGAGGAACCCCTGTTTATTTTAAATGCCCTCTAACTGGAGTGTGTGGCAAATATCAATACATACTGTATTTATATGAATATTATAAAGATTTTGCCAACTGTGTATGTGTGAATGAGTGACTAGATATTTATATATATAGAGAGAAAGAGAGATCCCCCGATATTACTTTTATTTGCACTGCTGCGCGGTAACATGATTTCTAAAGGAAAAATGTCCAGCAACCAAGGTACTTATTTATTACATGAATATATAACGTATACTGTACATATATACACATATAACTTCATAGGACAGGTTCCCAAATGCAAAATTAATATGTGTTTAGTAAATGTTTCTGCATAAGTATTATAAGTGAAATATATATATATAGCGAACCCAGGGTGGCATTCTGCTTCAGCTCTTAGCTCGGGTGCAAGGTAAATGATTTAAATATCCAAAAAAGACCAGCAACACAGAGTTATATTCCAAAAACAATCAATTGTGTATTAAAAACGCATGAACAGCCAATGTTACGTTTCGGTCTCCATCGGAAAACACAATTGTTTTTGGAATATAACTCGGTGTTGCTGGTCTTTTTTGGATATATATATAAATAAAAGAATCTAGTAGAACTAAAGCAACTAGACTTCCTGAGTTACAATAGAAGATACTCTTATAGGTGTAGTTTAATCATTTAAATACAAGTTAAACAACACCACTATCTGCACTTGTTCCCAGGGCTACTATCATTCAAATAGTTGTGTCTGTAGAACATCCCTTTGTGTGCGCTGACACAGGTATTGGGTACAGAAGTTGCTCCACATGCATATATTTTAAGTGTTTTTCTTCATATTCTCTGTTAGTATAAAAAGTTGCAACTAAAAAAGTTGATGGATAACACTATAAAAGATTAAATGCACAATTTGCCACTGATGGATGGAGCTTTTTGTTCAGACAATAAACACCAGCAAGCTTTATGGTCGAAATTTACTATGCCTTCGCTGGTTTTACTTTAATAATATCCGTGAAAACATAAATATGTGGCACTTCAATTTAATGGAGTATCAACGTCTACCAGGCAAATAATAGTTACAAAACCCTATGATATATACTGTATATGAAACACAGCATCACAAGTTTGCATCTTTAGTTATGGGCAGGACAATTTCAGTGTTTTTTCAGTTAAGCACTTTTCAACCTTGCAGATTTTAAAATAGACCTGCCACCTGCCTTGTGCAGGAACATATTCCATCAGATTCCTGTACGTAGCTGTCTAACAGACAAGGGCATTAAGGTGAACGTTAAAGTATGCTAATGCTTTCTAAGGGATGAAAAGATTGCACTAGGCCAGCAGTCTCTAAGCTGGCCCACTTACAGGAAGCTTTGTATGGAAGTAAAGAAGTTAGAGTACATTATGTGCAGCATCCTTATTGTTGCAAGAGTATTCTTATATTAAAAGACTGAGCTTGTTTCTTTGATCCGGTTAGAATAAATCTGACCTTAAATACTACAGTCATAGATTTGTTTTGTTATTGAGCTTTTTTTTTTTTTTTATAAATGTGGTATATTTCATACTGCATCTGCAGTAACTGTAGTGTTCCTTACATAATAAAATCAAATAAGAGATATATCTATATACTTTATATTTACATACAGTTGTTTATATAATACACTCAAAATATATAGGTATTGAACCCCTTACCTGGTAACCCATTATCCAGAAAGTTCCGAATTACGGAAAGGCCCTCTTCCATAGACTCCATTGTAACAAAATAATTCACATTTTTAAAAATGATATCCTTTTTCTCTGTAATAATAAAACAGTACCTTGTACCTGATCCCAACTATGTTATAATGAATCCTTATTGGAGGCAAAAAAATCCTATTGGGTTTAATTACTGTTTAAATAATGCTTTTAGCAGACTTAAGCTAGGAGGTCGGAATTACGGAAAGACCCCTTATCCGGAGAACCCCAGGTCCCGAGCCTTCTGGATAACGGGTCCCATACCTGTATATATAGGTGGTAAACTGTGGTAAAAAGTCAAACCTGAATGTTAATAAATTTGCCCAGTAGTGTCTTATATAACATAACTAATTATATTAGTAGTCTACCCTATTGTGTAAGATGTACCGTATATACTCGAGTATAAGCCGATCCGAATATAAGCCGAGGTACCTAATTTTACCTAAGAAAACTGGAAAAACTTATTGACTCGAGTATAAGCCTAGGGAGGGAAATGCAGCAGCTAGTGCTAAGTTTCAATAATCAAAATAAATACCAATAAAATTACATTAATTGAGACATCGGTGGGGTATATGTTTTTAAATATGTATTTCAAAGAAAAACAGTAAACTAGCTCTGTAAGCGGAGAAGAGGGTCAACAAAAACAATATGAGTACTACCCCACGCTCATTGCACATTGGCAAACTGGCAGCTGGCCCAGTCCCGGAAGACACGTAAGGGAAAATAAGTATTGCGACTGGGAGCGGGCCAGGGCACTGGAGGGTCTGGTTGCGGTTGGCCTAATTTGCACCCAAAGGACAGAAGGTGCTAATCTGGAGGGACCCATGGCACCTGACTCGAGTATAAGCCGAGGGTCACTTTTTCAGCACATTTTGGGTGCTGAAAAACTAGGCTTATACTCGAGTATATACAGTAAGTAATTGAGGCAAATGCTGTGATGGAAAAAATGTAAAATGAACTGTGGAAAGTAATGGAAAACATAATGAGAGAATGGCTGCAAATCATCTGTTGAATAAATAATGATATTAAGTTATGCAATAAATGAAGATTATTATTCAGCTTTCGTTCAACATTATGAGTGGGTTGGGCTAAAACCAGTCAGTCAGTATATTACAGTATATATATAATTGAGGGATAAATGATGAATTTAGATGGATAGATGGATAGACTGATAGATTGATCGATCTATTGTTTTGTACAAAATAACAATATTGTTAAAAACAGGTCCAGACATAATGTTAGTCTATCATTAGAACTTTACATTATTATGTATTTATTTGAAAAGAAGAATTGGCTCTTCAACATTCTGACATAGTTATCATATCTTTATGCATTCTCTAACCCAGATGTGCCAAAACACAGACAGAGATTTTGAAATATACATAATAAAAAGGAATTTAGGTCATAATTTGAAACATAGATTTGATTCCCAGCAGCCTACAAATGCCTTTGTGACTGTTGATGATTCTTCATGAACTGATAGCAAAAGGGAGTTGTGGGATTGAAAGTTATATTATAACTATGCAACAAACAAAGCAAACTCATGGTCCTGCTGCCATGGAAACCTGGGAATAATATGTCTCATTTACTGTAAGCATAATACTTGCAGGCAGCTAGTCTATGTAAAGCCTTATTTCAATACTAGTGTAAAGTTTCAGACAAGTGTGGACCTAATTTATAGTTGGGAGAGAAAGCTGTTTCCTTGTCCAGGTTTAAAGGAAAACTATTCCCCCAAAATAAATACGCAACCAACAGATAGTATAGTTTATATCATATGAAGAAGAATCTTGCCAACCTGGAATATAAATATCAGTAAATATTGCCCTTTTAATCCTTTCCCTTGAGCATTTTTCCACGTGACCGCACCCAATTTGACATGACCGCGCCCAATTTGACGCGTGACAAAATATTTTTACGCTGGAAGTTTTGTGAAACAATTTGCTAATGGCGAAATGCAGTAATTCACTGCGAATCAATGCCTGGTGAAAAAATTCGCTTTTCACTAGTGATGGGCTGTGTGCTCCCTCAGAGACAACCTGACCAGAACTAATGCAGCTCTAACTGTAACAGGAAGAAGTGTGGGAGCAAAAGGCAGAACTCTGTCCATCATTGGCTGATGTGGCCTAGCACTAACACTAAGGGGGAGATTTACTAATCCACGAATGGTCCGAAGGCGTCCGAATGCGTTTTTTTTCGTAATGATCGGGTTTTTTTTGCGTCTTTTTTGTCGCTGTTGTGACTTTTTCATATGTTTCGCGACTTTTTCGTCGCCGTCACAACTTTTTTGTATATTTTCCACTACTTTTTCATCGGCGTTGCGAAAAAATTGGTTTTTCCGCCGTTTACAACCACTCAATACGAAAAAATCGCAATGGCGACGAAATAGTCACGCAAAATACGATAAAGTTGCGGCGCTGACGAAAAAGTTGCGACAAATATGAAAAAATTGCGACGGTGACAAAAAAAGTTGCAAAATTTTCGTTTCCAATACGATTTTTTCCCTTTTGGGATTAGGATTCGTGGATTAGTAAATCTCCCCCTAAGAGAATATTTTTATGTAAATGGTTTATTTAGTTGAAGCAGGGTTTTACATATGAGCTTGTTTATGCAATATATTGTTGTAGAGACCTACATTGTTTTGGGTGTATAGTTTTCCTTTAAAGTATTTTTCTGACTGTTCAGTAACTGGCCAGCTCTATTTATAAAAGTGGGAGTCAACATGTGCTCAGCCTGTTTGGATCCCACCTATTGAAAAGGATAGATGGTACTCTGAACCTGAGCAGAGGTAGTTCCAGTAGGTGAAAGTAGTGTAAGGATAGATTTGTAATAGCCCACTATAGGGTAGTTGAGCAGCCTGATGCTTTACTAGGAGTCCTGGATGTACTTTCTTCAGGATAGGGACCCAAGTGTAAAGACTCTAGGACTACTGTAGCTTGCCTAGGCTCCACTTAAAAGGTCTGATACTTGGGGTTGGACATATTTAAGTAAACTATCTGCAGACTGATTACTGGCCCCTGATGGGCAAACACTTAAAAAAACACTAGAAGTTCCATATGTGAGTATATGATGAACAACTGTACTGTACCATTTATGCATGTCCTCCAAGAGATCTGTTCTACAGTCCAAAAAATAAAGAGTTGTTTGTTTGTTTTGAGAACCACTGGTGCACAAGTGATTAAACAACCTGAAGGTTGTAGTTCTGAGATACCCTTCCTACACTAAAGGTCCCCATACATGGGCAGATTGTAGCTGCCGATATTGGTCCCTTGGACCAATTCGGCAGCTTATCTGGCCGTGTAGGGGCAGAAACGAGGGGCCTGGTCGACCGATATCTGGCCTGAAATTGGCCAGATCTTGATCACCAGGTTATAAAATTCAGTCGGATCGGGGACCGCATCGGCTCGTTGATGCGGTCCCTGAACCGACTGCCCCTTGCCGCCAGTATAATTCGGCCACACGATCAAATTATATTTTTTTAACTACACGCTCCCCGATATCGCCCACCCGTAGGTGGGGATATCGGGTGCAGAGCCTCTCGCTTGCTGATTTCGCCAAGCGAGCGGATCTCAGCGTGTATGGGGACCTTAAGGGGTAGATGAACTAAAACATTTCAAAATTTTCTTCTTTTTAAAAATTTCAATAAACTCATTTCCACGTATGTCTGACTAAAAAGTTTGAACTGAAAAAAAACATGCAGGAAAAAGCTGCAGAAAAGTCGCAAAACTGTGACTTTTTCAAATTGTTGCCCCAAAACCTGTTATTTTTTTCTAATTGTTGCACAAAAAAACAGCAACAAAAATCTGAAAACCTCTAACGTTTCAAAGCAAAGAATTTAAATTTTTAGTCTTTTGAAAAAAGTTGCGACTGGTTTTTCTGCAACTTTTAGGGGCACATTTATCAAAGTACGATTGTTTCCAAATGCAAAAAAAATTTATTTTTTCGTAGTTCTCATACTGTGCGTATTTTTTGAGACTTTTTCGTTAATTTTTGTGACTTTTTTGTACTTTACAGCAATTTCTGCGACAAAATCAAATTTTCGTGCGACAATTTGTGCGACAAAATCGTATTTTCCGTGCTTTGCGACAATTCGTGGGACAAAATCATATTTGTCACAACAACTACGAAAGTTACGAAATTTTCGGATTGAAACTAAAAGAATCCTATTTTGTGATTACGAATCACAAAAAAAATCCAAGCGTTAGTAAATGACGTCCTAAGTCTGCACATTGGCAAATATGAAGGTAGTGACGAGCAAAACGCAGGTGTTGTGCTTGACTTTTTTTTTTACGTGACCGCACCTATTTTTATGCAACCATGCCCAATTTGATTTGACTGCGCATATTTTGATGCAACTTTGACTGCGCATATTTTGATGCAACCATGACTTTTTTGACACGCTACAATTTTGTCACGCCAAATTTTAATGGTAGTTTTTTTACAAATTTGCCAATGGTGAAATGCGGAAATTCGCTGCCAATCCATGCCTGCCAAAAAAATTTGCTCATCACTATTCGCAGGTATGATTTATTGGTTAAACTGATAGATGCTGGAACACACAGCACGTCTATTTAACTATCAATTTACACTACCATTTCATTTAGTACTTATAATATAGGCTTAGGCACATAGTGCAAAAGAATAAATGCTTCTAAACTGGTGTAAAATACACATTTTTATGCACCTACAAAGGGATTTTCAGGGCATGTAGAGAACAAATGTCAGATGCAGTGCGTCCCATGAACACAACATGACCACAAGTTTATTATGAAAAATTAATCCCAGTATATCACTTATTAATACAGATTCACAAGAGTACAATAAATAAAGACATTCCTAAAGAAAAACAGCCCTCATATAATGTTTGTTGTTAATTTTAAGCATGCTTTAATGACCTTAATTAAATAGAGCCCTCTGTCTTAATTATACCAGCCTAATTATGATTTTCGTTAATCTGCACTAGAATTTGCCATGGTTTTTTAGTTTTGTCCCTGGTTGTACTTTCTGATGCTGCCCCCCCCACACACACTTTTGTTAGAGCTTCAGAGTGGGTCAAAGATGGGCAGAGAGGGGGTGCATTTGATTTTCTGTACTAGCAATTTCTGTACTAGCAATTTCAAAACCATAGTTTGGGATTTTAATGTGACTAGAAGCAGCTTTTTGCCGCCCCTGGCAACCAGCGGGGCACTGCTGTCTGACGCAATATTCTGAGGCAATATATCCTTACCACACAGTGGCAGCGCCCCTTGTTACATTATGAGAGCAAATTATCTTTGTTAAATGTAAAGCAATATCTCAATTCTCTCCAACTCTAAAAACTCTCTGTTAATTCCCTTATGGCCTGTGCATAAAAGACTATAAACTCTATGATTCTTTGTTCACCGTTCTGGCTTTTGTCGAGTTCATAATCCACAAAGCGTGTGTTAAATAAACTTTGTCTATCTTTCACTTCAAATGGTCTCCTGTAACTCAATTTCCCTGACAAGTGTGAAAATAAAATAAAGTGGAGCTATGCAGTTTTTAAGTTATTATCATATAGCTAATCGTACTCTCCAAAGGCCATAGCAGATCCTGGCTAAGGAACATGAATAAGATGATGAAGTGTGTTGCTTGAAAAATGTCAGATTACAGAAAAAAAGAGCCATGTTTGCAATTAAAATAAGAGGTTATCACAGGAAATTGCTGCTCTGATTGCTGGTTCTAAGTGAAGTTTTGCTTAATGTCATTTAGAATTACTTTACTTTTTTTTTTAAAAATGTATGTCTATGACATGGCAGATATGATGTTATCGGCTCTATAAGGTAGTTAGTTCTAATTACTATTATTCTGCCTCTCCATTCTAAGCATTGCAAGTGTGATCTCTATAACTTATCAAGTTGTCTTGAGATAGCAATAACTTACAACCTCAGTAGTGTTGGCAGACAGTTGACTCAGAATGGCACCTTGGAGATCATTGAGAAGTTTATTCCAAACTGTGAAGATCTTGACAACAGTGAACACTCAGATAGGTCAAAAGATCATAATATGATCCACTCCAGTAAATAAATGTGTGTACATAAAATGGAGTCTAGAGGTACTGCTGGGGGTGGAGTTAACCACACAGACAGAAAACTGAGGAAACTACGGGGGGAGAGATGGGAACAAATTAAATGAAAGGCAAAGCATGAAACAACAATGTGTAACATGACAACTATTCCAACATACCTATTTAAAGGAACAGTAACACCAAAAAATGAAAGTGTTGTAACCCTTTCTTGGCACATTCACTTAATATGGGCTGTATTTTTCAGGAGATGTGTGTTCTCAAAGAATATTGATACTGGGAACTGGGAACAGCGCAGTGCCTCCACCTAGTGGACACTGAGGAACACACCTCTAGGGGATTTCCACTAGGAAATAATCACACATGGTTTGGAGCAATATCAAACTTTATATAACTTTGAAATAGAAGTAGAACAGTTTTAGGAATGACTGACACTCTTATCCTGGGGAACTTGTGTGGGCTATCCACGGCTGGCACAGTCTCTGTACTTTGCCCAGCCCCAACTTTGATCCGGATAAACCCCCAACCCTTTAATCAGTTCAGTCCCTTCCCAAAGAGCTCTTAATTCCCCCCAGGTAGCGCTACCTGCCCCAGAGTACCTTCCCTGTTGAAAAGGGTGGCTGCTCCCACGTAGCAGGTAACTGAGCAATACCTGTTCCTCAGGGGACACACACTAGAGACACCACAGACGACTGATTCCTTCCTGGCAGCCCAGCAGACTTTTATCCTTTCAAGTCTAACACACAATACTTTGTCTGGCTGCTCACTGTGTATCTCTTTCAACTCTGGCAAACAACAGCAGGGGCTCCTTTTATAAACTGCTGGGCCCGCCCCTAGATTTTTGGCTCCAAAACTTAGGCACACCTCTCCCAGACGTGCACTGGGGCAGCCAGCCAACCGGATCCCCCTCCCCAGGCTGTAGCTAGGCTGGATGAGATCACAGACTGAGAAACAAGGGACAGGGTTCTCTGATCCCCTACAGTGTTTTAAAGCAATTAAAATATAATTTACTGCTGCCCTGCGCTGGTACAGCTGGGGTGTTTGCTACAGAAACCCTACTATAGTTTATATAAATAAGCTGCTGTGTAGCCCTGGGGGCAGCCATTCCTGCACTGGTACAGCTGGGGTGTTTGCTACAGAAACCCTACTATAGTTTATATAAATACCCTGCTGTGTAGCCCCGGGGGCAGCCATTCAAGCTGGAAAAAAGGAGAAAAGGCACAGGTTACATAGCAGATAACAGATAAGACATCATTGTATTCTACAGGGCTCATCTGTTAGCTGCTATGTGACCTGTGCCTTTTCTCCTTTTGAATGGCTGCCCCCATGGCTACACAGCAGGGTATTTATATAAACTATAGTAGGGTTTCTGAAGCAAACACACAACTTTTACCAGTGCAGGGTAGCCCTACATTATAGTTTAATTTCTTTAATATATTTTCATTTTTTGGTGTTACTGTTCCTTTAATATTCTTTGCGCCTTTAACTGAATTTAGCACACAGGCCACTGAAGAGTCAAGAGTAAGTCAGATTATAATCAGCTATAGTTGTAATGTACTTCCTGTAACGAACCATTGAATTACATCTCTGATATAATTCTGAGATTTTATTTAGAAAATGAAGTTAATATGGATTCAGTAAATAACAATGTAACATTTTTACCTTCTATATATTACGTTTACTTTTTGTGTTATTTTAATTAATTCCTCAATAAATCACAAATATATTTGGTCTTTCCCTGAAGAATGTCTTTTGGTAGGACATTCCATGTGCCTATATATGTATTTCTTATTCTTACAGTAAATAAACCCTTTCTATAATGATGCTTAAGGGCTTTGGCACACGGGGAGGTTAGTCGCCTAATCTCCCCGAAAATGCCATCCCACCGGCGAAAATGTAAATCGCCGGTGGGATGTCATACGTGGTGGCACGATTTCCCTGAAATCGCGGAAGTTGCCTTGAGAGGATTTACATTTTCGCCGGTGGGATGGCATTTCGGGGAGATTAGGCGCCCGCGAACAGGGAGATTTGTCGCCATGGTTTTTTCTTTTGTACCTGTTTAGCTGCAGTGAAATTGTTCATTTTTTTTTTCCGGACGCTTGCTTGGGGAAACCTTACATGAATAGATAAAAATCTGTTATTTTTCAAAACAATTATATTTGCTTGGCATAGATACCAGCAATATATCATTATAATATGTAATAATCATATATTATGATAATAATCTGGTACAACATCAAATATGTGCCATAGAATGCATGTTCATCAATAAATCTGTCCCTAAATAGGCTTTTAAACTTAGTCACAGGTTCCATAAATCAAGTAAGCGGAAAGAGTGAGCTTTAGGGTGGGGTCTAGAATTATGGAAGGTTGATATAACTTTGATACACCAGTGGGGAAAACAAAAAAGTATGCATTGTTGCACCCTGTATGCACTTACAGGTTAATCCCATGTCTGCCAGTTGAGTTGGGTGTGGGGAGATCAACATTTTCTTTATTAGTATATCTATGCTAGAAGAGAAACCGCCAGATGTGACAGTGATCTTAGTCATGACCAAAAACTATTTATTTTGACATTTACAAAGTTGAAAATTATTGTAAAGGTGCAATTATTGAGCCTTGCTTTATTTTTAAAAGGATCATTAAATCAGCCTTAGGTGAACAATCCTTACAGCTCAGAAATGAAAATCACCCCATTAATTTGCATTTGGGTTAATTTTGGAGCTTGTTAATTTTAAAGAATCAATAATTCTGAGACTCAGTGTTAGATCTCATCACTTTTATTGAGCAGAGAATGGGTGAAAACAGTTGCACAATTGACCCACTGATCTGCTTTGGAAATTGTGTCAGTCTCATTAAACACTTTGCTGACAGTCAGAACGTGTGTTTAATACTTGCACTAAAATTCAAAATACTGGCAATCCTTTAAAATTACCCATTTTTTTGTGGAAGTTGCTTTGGGTGTGATATAAATAATATGGTTTCACACCTATTTTGCACTTTAGCATGCAAGTATACAGGCAGCTGTTTTTTTTGACTCTCAAATGGCACTTTAGCATGCAAGTATACAGGCAGCTGTTTGTGTGAAATTAACATTTTTAGGCATCCCTTCCACTAGTCAATTTTCTCTGCTGTTAACAATTGATCACAATCAGGATGTGCTAAAAATACAAGCTCCAGAGAACCTTTTAATTTGGATACATCATAGGGTAGGCTAACTTTCTTCCTCAATTAAGACAGAATAATTGAAATCACAAGTTCCATGGTTGCATTGTGCCTTAACTCTGTGTAGGGAGCCTTCTTTACCTAAACATATACTGTATATAGTTCCACTTCTGTTGTGGTGGGGCTACAATAACAGTTGTCCTTACAAGCCTGCCACATACAGTACATCTGTAAGGACTGGATTTGGGGCTTTAACTTCTGACAGGAAGTACAGGTATAGGACCCATTATCCAGAATGCTCGGGACCAAGGGTATTCCGGATAAGGGGTCTTTCCGTAATTTGGATCTCAATACCTTAAGTCTAATAAAAAATCAATAAAACATTAATTAAACCCAGTAGGATTGTTTTGCATCCAATAAGGATTAATTATACCTTAGTTGGGATCAATTACAAGGTACTGTTTTATTTCTACATAGAAAAAGGAAATCAGTTTTAAAATTCTGAATTAATTGATTAAAATGGAGTCTATGGGAGATGGGCATTCCGTAATTCGGAGCTCTCTGGATAACGGGTTTCTGGATAAGGGGTCCGATACCTGTAATAGAAAATCCCCAAAATAAAAAAAATAAATACTCCCAAAAACAAAAAAACCTTTTCACCATCTACATACAAGTGTCAGAACCTGAAGATGCAATTTAAAGAGAGTGAGTCAGCTTATAATCATAAGAAATCCACAGTTCCCTTTGGAGAAACCACAGCTCTTACTGTTTTTTTGTTTTTTTTTATCAGGATGACACTTCCATATCATTACACTTACAAGTAGAGGTTTATACAGACATATAAATATGAATAAAAAAAAAAAACTAAAGCAGATTTTGATTTCTATATTACAATGCCAATGCTTGCTCTAATGCTAAGGATTTCCACTGCAAATCTCAGATCATAATGATACAATAATCCAAATTTAAAAAAGGTATAGAAGCATTTTAAAGTAATGTGTCTTGCCTAATTTCTGCTTCTGGATTTCTAAGAATTAAATATCTATAAATCTATTTGACATTCTTTTTGAACATTTCCTCTAGAACATCTGGTTAACTCCTTCTCTTAGATCATTCTAGAAGATACTTGTTGCCTTCAACAAGTCTATGGTTTTTGTTATTTCTTGAATTAAACAGGGCAAATAGGGACAGGTTCGGATTGGGGTGTGAAGGCCCCACTGGGGTTTCTGCCCCAGGGGCACCCAAACTTTCAAATGAGCCCCTGCGTTGGCCACCTCACTGTCCACGAGAATTTTGTAAAACTTTGTTATTAAGTGTAAAAACCACTAACACTTTTTATTAAATTCATGCTTTTAGAGGTTTTTAGTGGATTTTTTACTTAAAAGTCCTCAAAAATTCATGGAAAAATGTAAAACAAAAAAAAAGTGGTTTTCATGTTTCCACCATATTTTCTAAAAGGTTTTTTTTTTTCCCAGACCAACTTTGTATTTCCTGTTCATATCATTATCTAGTTATATGGTAATGACCTTGACTTTATAGTGCTTTAATCAATAAAGCTTTTAAGAGCCATGTAGATTGATAGATGTTGAGGTGTACGTACAACAAACACCAACAAAAAATCGTTTTCAATGTCAGGAGCATTTGTGTCTCTGTGGTTGCCTTTTCTGACTCGCTCTTGGTGTTGATATGTAAATGAAGCACTCAGACTTTAAAAGCACATTGATTTGTTGTGTGTATGTATATTTCCTAGTAAGCTTGTTCTTTTCTTTTTTAGCATGTGGTGAAACACAACAAAATAGAGCAGCTTTTAAAGTCTAATTCCTACAAATCACTGCATTATTAGACAATCCTGGTGTAACACATTTAAAGGGGATGTTCACTTCCCTACCATTACAGATTTGTATATCTTGTCAGTATGAAGCAATTTCCAGTTGATTTGATTTATAATGGTGCATAGAGGATACAGAAAGCTTACTTTTAGCTCTTTATAAATAAACCTTTGTTAAGGTTTCATGGCCCTTTACCATCACTCTTCTAGGACAGACTCCAGAAAAATCATCAGTGAAGAGGTTTAGAGAGGCTGACTAGATAAAATTCAAACTAATTACTCTCACATACAAAGCAGTTCATAACTCTGCCCCACCCTACATCTCTAGGTACCATCCTTGTTACGCTCCTCTACTGACCTGCTCCTCAACTCCTCTCTCATCCCCTCCTCACACACTCGCATTCAAGATTTTGCAAGGGCTGCCCCCTTCTCTGGAATTCGCTCCCACAAACTATCAGACTTTCTCCCAATCTCTCTGCCTTCAAGAGATCTCTAAAAACACATTTATTTAGAAAAGCTTACCCTAATCTTGTTTAGCAATACCCTGTGCCACACCTCTCACAACTCTGGTCATGCCCATTCCCACAGCTTGTGTCTCAACCCTTTCTCCTTGTAGATTGTAAGCTCTTTTGGGCAGGGCTCTCTTCACCTCTTGTATCGGTTATTGATTGCTTTATTTGTTACTCTGTATGTCCAATGTATGAAACCCACTTAATGTACAGCACTGCAGAATATGTTGGCGCTTTCTAAATAAATGTTAATAATAATAATAATAGTGTTGGGCCCAGCTGGCTGGGTGCCCTAGGCAAACCAGCTGGCCACCTTGTCCACTGCACATACCACTGCCCCCTCCGATCGCGCTCAACCCTCCTCAGTTCGCATGAGTGCGTTTATTCCCATGTGCGCACATGTCTGCTGACAGTGGGGGGGAAGCACGATGTTCCAGGACAAGTGCGACACGTAATGATCACACTGATACCTGTAACAAACTGGCAGTGAGGGGGACAAGGGCATGGAGTAGGAGAGTAAAAGGTACCTGCTTAGTGCCCCCACACATCATTGCACTTGCCTTTTCTGCCTACCCCCAGTTCAGGCCCTGGGGCTCACAAGCAGGTTCTTGGAGATATTAGTGTAGTGGGATGCACAAATATTAATAAAATACAAATAAACTTGTAAACAGTAAGGGTTTTGTTACAAATCCATAGAGAGAAAGTATTTCATATGCAGAAACTGGATTTGTCTGAAGCTAAAAGTCCCCCTTCAGTTTAACTGCGCAATTTATAAAAAACTCAGTGTCTAAACATAGCTAAGTCTAAACATAGATATTGGCTGTTGACAAATTTACACATTTCTTCTATTTCGGAACTGCTACCGAAAGAACATCTATATAAGTGCCTAATCTTAATTGCCAATGCTTTAGGTAAGAACTTAATTTTAAACCAAGTGATTTTTATTTAAAACAACATTATATATCCATCAACATACAGCACAATGGATTTAAGTAAGCTTAGTCCATTAATTTATATAAGAATAAAATTAATAGTAACTATTTACATTGTCCTAACATTCTAGTAGCTATTCACAGAAAATCATTCACATCCATTTTGGCCTTTCTGGATTTTATAATGTAATCACTAAGTTCAATGTTATCGGAAGCCTTTAAACTGATCAATATATATTTGTTCTGTGGGAAGAAGCCCTATTTAAGACAAGAAAACATTCACATTTTTGAAGATAGCGTACCAATCAGAATCAGGAGATCAGTGTAGGTAGTACATGTATGGGACCTGTTATTCAGAATGCTCGGGACCTGGGATTTTCCGGATAAGAGGTCTTTCCGTAATTTAGATCTCCACACCTTAAGTCTGCTAAAAATCATATAAATGGTAAATAAACCCAATAGGAATGTTTTGTCTTCCATAAGGATTAATTATATCTTGGTTGGGATTAATTACAAGTCACTGTTTTATTGCTATAGAGAATAAGGAAATCATTTTTAAAAATTAGAATTATTTGTTTATAATGGAGTCTATGGGAGATGGCCTTTACGTAATTCAGAACTTTCTGTATAATGGGTTTCCGGATAAAGGGTCCTATACCTGTACTTCTAATCATTTTTCTATCCATTCTGCTTTTTTTAGCTATGGGGTTGCAGATCTAAGATGAACCACAGTAGAACCCCTATTTTAAGGGATCAGAAAAAAATGGTGTCAAATTCCAGAAAATGTAAAATAAGGGAAATGCATTATGCATTATATATTGGTGGGACCATAAAGAACGAGGGAACATTTTAATCATGGAATATAAAATTGAAGATTCAGTGTAGTTGTTCTTTGAAGCTAATTATTTCTCAACAACTTCTACTCTTCTGTTTTTCTCTTGAAAATGAAATAAATAAATAAATAATATAAAAATCTCATGACCTATCCTTATCCTATAGGCACTAGCAGTCTTTATAACTGTTGAACATAGCAATGATACTAATAACTAAACCAGTGTACAAAACTGCCTTTGTTATGGCAATGTTGAGGGCTATTTCAAATCTTTTTGACAAGATACCAGATCAACACAGACCATTGTTATTCCCTACTATGAGGCACTGAGTGTTACAGTAAGTCAGTGGACTCCATGCAAGACCTCTAGCCATGAAGAATTTAGTTGTACTGGGAAGAGCATGCTCTGAAAATCATCAGTTCCAGTCAGGAAAACTCATCAGCATTTGATCTGCCAAGGAATGTTGGGCACAAAGGGCTCAGTTCTGCCTGGTTAGGCCAAGTCTTATCAGTACATAGAAATGCAGTCATAGTGAACAGTCCTCCATGTCAGTGACACGGTAGCAACAAAGAGTTAATGTGATGCAAGAAATAACAAGTAGCAGTCAGCAGCAGTAACCTAAAAAATGAGCAGGACCTCTATGAAGTATTAAAAATAATTGTTATTGTGTGGTTAGAAATGTTTATAATGGTCTGCATGATGTCACCAGTGACCTTAGTGATGCTGTCACTTGTCTTCTGAATTTATACAATCTGAGATAAGAAAATACTTAGCAGGTTGTTAAAGGCTGTGCACAAACGTGCATAAAATATTTCCCTTTATTTCATGTAAACATTATATTCTCCGTTTTTCTCTAAGTATGCATAATTCCTAAGCTAAATGGCAAACTAGGACGGGATGGAATAGGAAACTCAAAGGACATCTGGGCTTTGTGTCCCCCTCTTTAAAGATCATATACAATGGAGTAAAAGATACCAAGGTTGGCACCTCAACTTCAATTCAGTTCCCAGTCACAGAACAATGCCCTGCACCCAAGTGTAATCTACCGAACTTCATGAAATGGGTATTTTATATAGTTCATCAGCCTGGAGACCAGGCACATCAAAAAAGCAATGACTCTTATGGGTAAAGCAAAGTGAAAAAGATTCTGCTGCTTAATATTTATTATATGCTGTACAGGACTATAAACAGGATGATTATTTGTATTTTATGCAAGGAATTTGATATATGGCTTCCAGGGTGCCACTCTAATTATGTGCATAATCTGCATTCCGCCAGCCTACGATCATATAGACAGAATATATTGTAACGTAATTGTGAACAGAACCTGTATTCCCCAGGCCAGCCATCATTAAGAACAGGACAGAGATATACTGCACAGTAATATTACTAAGGGGCATATTTATTAAGGTGTGTTAAAAAATGGCATTGAAATACACCAAACATAATCACATGAAAGCCATGGTACACTGTATAAAATCCTTCATATTTATAAAGCTTATAAAACTTATATGTATGTCTGGGTATAAAATTCTAGTGTAAAAAAGAGGTGCTAGCTTGAAAAAAGACACATATAAAAGTGTTGACATGGTGCCTCATTAATGAAGCAGTTTTTATCTTTTTTGGTGTAAATCATTTTCACACCTTTATACATATGCCCTAAAAGTATCATTTGTATTTTTCTAGCCCATCTGCCCCTCCCAGAGTTTTATACAGTATTATCTTACATTCCCAAGCAGCTGAGTGTCAGATCAACTGGGTCCCATACATACAGTAAATCTCATACAATCTCTCTATTGTAAAAGAAAGGGGTGGGAGATCTTTGGTTTAATTCCTCTAGTCATTAATGGTGGGGCATGGGGATAAACAGAATAGATTCTTGATTACCCCTCTTCTCTAAGATTTGGGATGACCACTAAGTTATTAGGGGACATATAGGATGGTCTTAAAACAGACCAAATACAAGAACCTTACCCAAAGTTTTAGTAAAATGAAGTAAGGACGGCCCAACACCAAATTAGCCAAATGTCAAGTTCAGTGTAATGTATATTTCAAAGTTGTACTTGGTCACATCAGAACTCTGTCGATATAGCTATGTATTCATGAAATAACTAGCAACATTGCAGCTTTCCACTTACCATTTAACCAATGTGGGCTACCAAAAATATAACAACACGTTTTATAAAACGCCAGACACAAACCATGTCCTCTTGTCAAAATTAGCCTTCTTCATTAATGATAAGTGAAACTGTCCTGTTTTGCTTTGCCGCAAAAAATTGCAAAACTGTGGGAAAATTCACAAAATTTCATCAAATGCTTTGGAGTCAATATTTTTGCTGCATTTTTACTTGCACAAAACACAGTAGAATTAATACGTGTATAACGGTAAAGCTAAATGCATTACAGTGAATGGGCATTTGGTTTGTGCCAAAATTTTAGGTACCCACAGTTATTATAATTGCTTACCTAATACCCCAGGCCGGTGGTCCTGTTCTGCACCATCCTGGAATACTTCTGTAGACCCTCCTTGTCATCTTCCATCTACTTTTGGTAACTTTATGTTTTTCATGCTACTGTGCAGCTGACTTAATAATATATATATATATATATATATACCTGCATGGGTTGCACAGTCATCTGACTTTTCATTTCTTACAGCATTTCATATCCAGCTGTGCACATTTAGACATCTAGCTATATTTCATTCTGTCCCTACCCCATACAGTGCAAGAGGTTAAGGGAAATTGTGCTTTATGCCTTACCTGCTATTGGCTATAAGTGAATATTCACACGTTGCACTAGTACCAAGTTTCACATTTAATCCATTTAGAACAACTACATTAACACTATACTGGAAACACTTGAAAATATTAGATCTACATAAAGCTTCTTGTTAAACCTTAAATAGATAGAAAAATAGAACCTGTGGTGTAGGTTACAATAGTTTCCATAGATATGACAGTAAGTGGGATAGTGTTCAATTAGGTGCCAGGAGCCACATAGAAGATATCCCCTGATCCCTAACCTTTCTTCTCAGCAGTGTTGCAGGGGCAAAAATAGAAAGGAAAGTGTGATCTTAGCCTCAGGATTATAGCGTGCAATGGATTATGGTACAACATTTGATCTGAACAACAAGCACCGGGCAAAATCTTACATTAACCTTGCTTTCCCTTCTTCATTGCTGCTTTATGATTAGTAATTCAACAATCATGTTTCTAGAACTGTAGCAAATCATCAAATAGCTTAGTAATGCTTCAAATTCAGGTTACAAAATTGATGATAATACTTATTAGAAAATTAAGCATACATGCGTGCGCGGGGCAGGAGGTAAGCTGCGTTCACGCTCATTTGCATTCAGCAAATTAAAAATCAAGTTATTCAATCTTCAGAAAGCTTACATGTTTAATTATGTTGTTAGTCCTTCAGGGAAGGGAATTTAGAACAGTAATTGTCAATTTGTCCTCTGTAACCAAGGGCAAACTTAGCAGTAAAACTGGAGTACGAAGATATTTTTTCTCCTTCTTTTGTCATGCTGGATATTAATAGGATCTATATTGTCTACAAACGAGGGCCACTGTACCAAGTTGCTATTGTTTTTCAAATGAACTTTCCAAGGTAAGATAATGTTGAGTCTACTAATGACGACTGCAAATAGCTTATACAGTATGTTAGATGCATAAAAGTCAATATAAGAAAATGGACATCTTGATTCATTTGAATCCAGTTGGAAAAAAGCCCAGATGAGCACAGCTACATAAACAGAAAAAAACTCTTTCTTTTATAATTCTCTTGAACAACTTGACTATAACTCTAAGAAAAGTTGCTGTGTATTTGTAATGTTGACTGTCCTTCAGCTTATATCAAGCAAGGGCAAAGCTTAATGTGATAGAAGACAGAAGCAAAGCAAAAAAAAATGTCATTTGGGAAAGCTTGGTGTTGTCCTAATGTCAGAAAATGTCAGAAATAAATTAAATGGTTGGTTCACCTTCAGGTTAACTTTTAGTATGTTATGGAACGGCCTATTCTTAGCAACTTTCCAATTGGTCTTCAGTTTTTATTTTTATAGTGTTTGTATTATTTACTTTCCTCTTCTGACTTTTTTTCAAATAGGGGTCACTGAACCGGGCAGCCAAAAAAAAAATTGCTCTGTGAGGCTACACTTTTATTTTTACTGTTACTTTTTATTACTTATCTCTCTATTTAGGCCCTCATCTGTTCATATTTCTGTCTCTCCTTCAAACATTTGTCTGGTTGCTAGGTTAAACAGGACCCTAGCAACAAGGTTTTCTCTGGAAAAGAGGCGCTTGCGAGGGGACATGATTACTCTGTACAAGTACATTAGAGGGGATTATAGGCACTTGGGGGATGTTCTTTTTTCCCATAAAAACAATCAACGCACCAGAGGTCACCCCTTTAGATTAGAGGAAAGGAGCTTCCATTTGAAGCAGCGTAGGTGGTTTTTCACGGTGAGGGCAGTGAGGTTATGGAATGCCCTTCCTAGTGATGTGGTAATGGCAGATTCTGTTAATGCCTTTAAGAGGGGCCTGGATGATTTCTTGATCAATCAGAATATCCAAGGCTATTGTGATACTAATATCTACAGTTAGTACTAGTGGTTGTATTTATAGTTTATGTATGTGAGTGTATAGATTGGTAGGTGTGGGTTAGGTGTGCTGGGTTTACTTGGATGGGTTGAACTTGATGGACACTGGTCTTTTTTCAACCCTATGTAACTATGTAACTATGTAAGATAGTTGCCAAAATTCTGAACTGGAGAGCTGCTAAACAAAAAGCTAAATAATCCAAAAACCACAGATAAAAAAAAAATGAAGACCTATTGCAAACTGCCTCAGAATATCACTCTCTACATTATGCTAAAAGTTATTTAAAAATGTACAATCAGGTCAAGTAAACTGTATAAAGGATAGAAGTTTTGAGAGGTTGAAGTAATTTTAGGTAGGTGTTTCAATGTGGGATTTGGAGGCTAATGGTATTTTTTACGGCTTACAGTTTCAACAAGCAATAAAGGTACCTACAGTATATATACAAAATCATCATATAATGGGTATGAAAGATAGCTGGTCCAACTTCTTTCAGAAGAGGATTCAAAGCCTTGTCTTTTGCTTAAGTGGAGCATACAACACTTGAAGAAGTATGATTAGTGCTCCAGTCTTTGAATGAGGGATAATGTTATTGATATGATTGTTGATGTTTTAACATATCTCAGATTGTTCTTGTTTTGACACCTACTTCAGATACACTTGCAATCCAGGTCTAGATTCTCCTCCCGATACAAAGGCCGTCGACATTTGGGTGCCCCACCCCCCAAGTGAAATTTGACAGTACTGAAATTACAAATTCAAGTTCTCCTGATTAGAAGATACATACATTAATATGACTGTACATGTAGGTTTCTGGTTATTAATGATGAAGTACAGCTTAGGGGCCGACTCACAATGTACTGTATATATAGAAAATAAATGTCACAATATAAGGCTGATTAGGAATTAATTCAGATTCCCATTATATGGTAGCTTATTTAGTGCATCCTGCATCTGAAACATTAGTTTCTGTGATAAATCTATAACAAACCTCATTTGCTGAAGCTTAGCTTCTTAACAGAAGTCCAAAGCACAGTCATGAGTGTCACTAACACTTTTTATAGAGATGTATGTATATCTTTATTGATATAGTGCTACTTATGTATGCAGAGCTGTACAGTAGAACAATAAATTAATACACCAAACAGGGTTATTACAATAAAAGATAAATACAAAGAATGATATTAAATACAAGGTATTAGAGCCAAAGAGACGAGGATGGAAGTCCCTGCCCTGTAGAGCTTACAATCTAAATGGGTTGGTAACTTACAGACACAAATTGGATGATATTAGTGCTGCAGGTTACATTGGGTTACACTGTAATAAAAGTGACAGTTACCAGATCAGTTGCTGTGTGAGTTCTCCAAGAGGTAGTCTTTGAGTTTAGTTCTGAAAAGACTAAGGGAGAATTCTCTCTGGAGCAATTCAGTGATGGCATTTGAAATGTTAGGAGGCAAAAAAGGTTTAAGGCAGGAAACAGCAGCATTACTGGGGGAGCGTAACCATGTGGTTGCTCTGTGAAGAGTGGAGTAGTTGGCCAGGAATGTATGGAGACACACAAGAAGACATACAATATAGTGAGGTGCAAAGGAATGAATGCCTTTGAAGGGTAAGAAAAGGTGTTTGTAAGTTATACTTGTTTTTATGGGAAGCCACAATAAGGATTTTAGCAGTGGAAGGGCCTGAACTCTCTTAGGAGTTAGGAGCAGGTTACAGTGCATGAGCATCCTAGCTGATATAGTTGAAAGAAAGGTATGGATTTTGGTAATATTGCATAAGAAAAAGTGAGGAAGTGAGCAGAAGATAAAAGAGTCAAAAATTTCCTGACTTAACAGGGTTAACCAAAGGAAAGGGGGGAGTAGGACCAGGCTTAGGATAAAAGATTATCAGTTTGGTTTTTGTTAGGTTCAGTTCGAGGTGTGGTTGGTTCATCCAATTAAAGATTGCTGGGAGGCAGTTAGATATTTGAGTCTCAGTTACATCTGTTAATGAAGTGGTCAAATAGTTTGGATCATCCGCATACAGATGATATTTAAAGCCAAATGAGGGGATGAGATCTCCAAAAGACAGAGTGCAGAGGGAGAACAACGGCCCAGGTACAGAGCCTTGTGGCACCGCTACATTAAGTGGAACCGGAGATGAGGTTTTGTTTGCAGTGAAGTGAAGGATCAGTTAGAAAGATAATAGATCCAGGATGCAGCCTCATTACAGATACCAACTGAATGCAAAATTTCTTTAGGAGGGAGTGGTCAACCTTATCAAATGCATCTGATAGGTCAAGGAGGATTAGGATAGAGAAGTGACATTTGGCTTTGGCAACCTGAAGATCACAATGCACAATGCAGTCTCTATAGAGTGTGCAGGGTGGAAACCAGATTGCAGTGGATCCAACAGATTATGGGCAGAGAGATGATGAACCTCTCTGCTGGTACAGTACAGTACTGTATGTTAAGTATATACAGTAAAATACCATTTCTATCCATGTTCTCTTATTAGACTTCAGCTCTCATCTAACAGATTCACATCAACCTACTTTCTGGTCCAGTTACCTTTACCTTTTGAATACCTGCGGATGAAAGATAATTATGAGCAATTTGTGTGGCATGGAACACCAATCTCGAGGGGTATCTTTGTTTAGACAAATATTACAAAGATGCTTATCTAGCAGTAAATAAATATCATCCCCAAGTTCACTGGATTATTGTTAGTTAATCACTGGGGCTTTTATTCATTGAAATAATTTATCATTAATCATGTTTTAATGTATCAAGCCTTTAGTGAGTTACTGTATGGAAAACTGCAAGCTCATTGCTATTTTAAAAAGTTGGTAAAGGACAGTGATTGGGCAGCTGAAGTGCTCGACTGCACTTAAACCTAGCAACATTGTGTTTCTTTAATCATAAAGGTTTCCATTAATTAATAATCTTCTTTTCATGTTACAAGAACACTTTGAACTCTCACTATTGCATTCTACTTATGGTACTAGTTGCCTCTAACTTATTCAAAGTTAAGAAGCATTTACTGGTTAGTAAGATTAAAGGGATACTGTTGTGACAAAATGACCACTTTTTAATGATCTAATTTTATTTTTGTAGTATAGAAGTGATAACCAAAAAATATATCTCATCTGAAATACATCTGGAAAAAATGGGGTGATTCACTGAGACATTGCATCCAGGATTTGGCTGTGTTCAGCACCTTGTGCCCCCAGTGGCAGCCAGTAAGGACTGCCTTGCACCCACCATCACTATGCTCTGCGACTTACAATGGGGTTTTAATATGGCACAGGGTGCAGAGTGTAGTGTTGGTGCAAAACAGGCCTTACCAACTGCCATTGTGGGAAAAGTAGTGAGAGGGGGTTGCTTACTTGCCTCACCCCGACTGCCCTTCTCATGAATACAGTCAGTACTGCTGAAAGCGTATTCATTGGCTACAGCCTTAATGTGCACAGTTTAATGAGAGATAAGTGATACTTTACTATTTATTGATTGCTTTCGGCTTTAGAAAGACTACAATTTGTACATGTCATATGATTTCCTATACATTTCTGTTTAACCATTAATATTGCTCTGTCTTTCAATAGATTTTTCATTATGTTAACATTATGTTCATTATGTTACACAGTAATTATTTTAGGCACTGGGGCTGGAATTGTTTATGAACATAACTGTATCATCAGGCAAACAGTCTTTTTTCAGTGATTATGTTTATTAGAGTTAAACTCAAGGCTGTAAATGTACAAAACAAAACAAATTTAAATTTGTTCAGAAAAGTTTTCAGAGTAGGGAGACATGTAACCATGGGCAAGTTCTGCAGTTCTGCACAGATAAACATATTATAATCATCTCTTTTGATAGACTGCATACTAAAACTGAAAAATTATTCTCATATAAATTCTTTAGTGTTAATGATTTAAACAGCTAAAGCAAGAAAAGTTAGTTTCTTATTTGCTGTAGGGCCAGGGCCGGATTTGTGACAAGGCAACAAATATGCAGGAGGATCTGGCCCTGTGTAGGGCATAATCTGGACATGGGGGGACAATATTAACTGTATACTCTATTGTATGTACAGTATACAGCATTTTTATAGTTATATCTACAGAATGGAGCTACCCAGATCCAAAGGGTTTCAAAAAGGGTAGCCTTGACAGAACTGGAAAGCCAGAAGGATCAGAACACTGCTGAAATGAACACAGCCAGTTGCAGTTGGTGCAGTTGCAGTGTTAATGGGCCCTATAATCTTGCTTTTCTTCTGCCCTCTTCCCTAAAATATTCCGTTTTTCATTAGTTAATATCCTAGGGTTTATTTAGACCTGTAGCATTGTTGACTTCCTATTGTTTGCCTTATAGTAATTTAAATGTACATTATTACTGCCTCATTCCATTTTGGCAAGCAGCCAGAGAGGCGCTGACTAATTAATCTCAGTGCAACATAGTTTGTATCCTGCTATCTTATAAATGCACTTGCTGTTTTAACTGCTTCAAGATTAGAAATGAGGTAACTGTTTGCAGTTGTTTTCCTGAGACATTCATTTTAGCAGTGTTCAATTTTGCAAAGTCCTCTTTGAGAAATGGCTGCTGCATTTCTGAAACATTCAATAAATAATTCTAAAGTTAAGAAAAGAGAAATTCTGCACTTTCCAAATAGTTCTGCTCATCTTTCTTTAGGCTGGGCACTGTCTAAACACCCACATTAAGATATTAATAAATTATCGCTTCAGCCTTTGCCATTGTTTATCCTATTGACAACAAATAGGCCCAGCATATTTGTGATGACAGATATAAATGCATTTATAATAATATTTGGCCAAGTGTCACAGTGCACTGATTTTTGTCTAGTCATCAATAGCAACCAAAGCACCTACTGGTGCTGCACCACTCTATTTAACCACCCTAATCCCCAAGTACCCCCCCAAATGTAACCTTCGCTCTACACATGACCTTCTTCTCTCCTCTTCACTCATCACCTCCTCTCACTCTCGCATCCAAGACTTCTCACGAGCTGCACTCATCCTCTGGAACGCTCTTCTCCATCCCATTAGGCACCGCCAGACTCTGCAAGCCTTTAAACCGTCTCTTAAAACTCACCTTTTTGCTCAAGCCTATAACCCCCCCCAAACATTCACTAACCACTGGTTTTCACCTACTTTCACTTACTGTCACTTTACACACCTACATGAACTCAAACGCCATGCTAGTTACCCTGACCTTATGTCTCAGCCCTCCCTTTTAGAATGTAAGCTCTTGTGAGCAGGGGCCTCCCCCTAGTGTTTCCAATCCTCATCCAATGCAACTGCAAACCATTTTTGTGAATTATTTATATGTACATGTTAACTGTTCTGTCTTTTGTACCCCTCTATTCTGTAAAGCGCTACATAAATTGATGGCACTATATAAATAATAATAACCAATCAACAGGAAGCATTTACTGGTCACCTGTTTAAAAAAAAAACAAACATCTTATTGGTTGCTTTGGAAAACTGCCCTTCAGCAAACTAACCCCTATATATGATTTTGATTATATAATGATATTATGATAAGATTCTCCAGGTGCATCTATTCATACATACTAGCGATGAGTGAATTTGTCCCGTTTCAGCAAAAAATTTGTGAAACGAAAGAAAAATGCGCGAAACGGTAAAAAAATGTGAAACGCGTTTGTCGTACAACTTTTTTTTTTTGGAACACCCATTTTTTTGGTAAGTTTTGACGCACCAGCAATTTTTTGCTTTCGCAAACCAATTTGTCGATGGCAAAATGCGCAAAATCGCTGCAAATCCATGCCAAGTGAAAAAAATTGCTCATCACTAATAAATACCAATAAGGCATATTATTAGGGTGATCATTTAATGCCACCTGTAGATTGGTTGCTACGAGTTACTACTCCTGAAATTTTTTTACTGCTTAAGATCTTAAAGGAGAAGGAAAGGCTAATAAAGAGTAAATCTCAAGCTGCATGCATACCTTCAGTTCTCTCAATAGTGCCCTTAAGTCTCAGATCAGAAGCCAAACAGGAAGAAAAAACACTAAGCTGTGTAAAGAAACACCCAGACCATGTTTTGAACTTGCTCAGTTAGTAAGACTATGGGGCACATTTACTAATCCACGAACGAACCGAAAGTGCCCGAACGCGTTTTTTCGTAATGATCGGTATTTTTGCGACTTTTTCGTATGTCCCGTGATTTTTTCATTGCCGTTACGACTTAATCGTATATTTTCCGCAACTTTTTCGTCGCCGTTGCGAAAAAATCGGATTGGTTTTTCCGCCGTTTACAATTGCTCAATACGAAAAAATTGTGACGGCCACGGAAAAGTCGCGCAAAATACGATAAAGTCGTGACAGCGACGAAAAAATTGCGCAAAATATGAAAAAAACTTGACGGCGATGAAAAAGTCGCAAAATATTCGTTTCCAATCCGATTTTTTCCTATTCAGGATTCGGATTTGTGGATTAGTAAATGTGCCCCTTTGAGTCAAATGGGGCCCAACACGTTTTATATTTTTGATACCTGCTATTTTAAACATAAGTAATTATTGCTTTTATATAAGTATAGGTGCAATTTTGTGATAATTAACTACAAGGTACACGCTAGCCCATTAAAGGCTTGTAGCAGAAAAACACATCTGGAATCTTAGATTATGTTTTATAGATATATTGCAAAAAACATAGTAGGGGGATTACATGCTTTAGGTAAAATTTGTAGTAGGATATCTGTTACAACTTGAGAGTCATACTTTCCCAGAGCAGTATAAATATATATATATATACATATACAGTATTGTTGTATAACATGAACAAAACATATATGAAATTAGTCAATATTTTATACAGGTATGGGATCCCTTATCTGGAAACCCGTTATCCAGAAAGCTCCGAATTACAGAAAGAAGCCCGTCTCTCATAGACTCCATTTTAATCAAATAATACAGAGTTTTAAAACTGATTTCCTTTTTCTCTGTAATAATAAAACAGTACCTGTACTTGATCCCAACTAAGATATAATTACCCCTTATTGGGGGCAGAACAGCCCTATTGGGTTTATTTAATGGTTAAATGATTCCCTTTTCTCTGTAATAATAAAACAGTACCTTGTACTTGATCCCAACTAAGATATAAATAATCCTTATTGGAGGCAAAACAATCCTATTGGGTTTAATTAATATTTTATTGATTGTTTAGTAGACTTAAGGTATGGAGATCCAAATTACGGAAAGACCCCTTTTCCGGAATACCCTTGGTCTCAAGCATTCTGGATAACGGGTCCTATACCTGTAATTGATATCCAAGAAGGACATTGGTACAGTAATATAATTGAAGAACAAAAATAAACACTTTTATATTGTTCTGTAAAAAAAGCCTTGAATTTTGACTCAAATATACTGTATAAGTGCAAAAGTGACAATGAGTAAAGATATCTCTCTTGCTTTGTTAAAGCCTTGTTTTCTTTATCCATTGTAATCTCTTAATACAGTGCGCGAGCAATTAGTTTTTTATATGTAGAATACTGACTGAGATACCAGTAAATGATGGTGGTTAGAAAGTAGAATTTGCAACATAAAAATACTGTTACACGCAGTTAAAAGCTCATAATGAAAGAACCCTAGAGAAAGGCAAGATATTTTTTGTGTATAACAGAACTGTTGCTATGCTCCACTGTATTGTTTATAGCATTTAAATTGCACCTTTTATCCAAACACTTTGACTTGAAATAAAAATGAAATGAATGTTATTGAGGAATAACTATAATTACATTCCCCAACCCACCGAGTTCTCCCATGTTTTTAAACATTTTAACATTTTTAACATTTCCTGATCCAATAAGTTATTCATGAAGTCTTAAGTTTCTTAAAATAGTTCTACTTGGAAGCAGGAATAATCACACAAATGGCCAGTTATTAATTCTGTCCTATATATCCAACATTTTTATGAGGGTTCTACTGATTTAGGAACATGGAGAAATCATTTATTTTAAATAAAAATCCCAGTATGGTGTAGTTACAAAGAAAGTAGAAATAGAACGCATGTCTACATAGTAGGGGGCATCTATATCTCAGGGATTTTTAGAAATATGTGTGCAGATATGGGATCTGTTGGAAACCCCTTATCCAGAAAATGACAAATGACAGCCATCTCCTATACACTCTATTTAAATCAAATAATTAAAAATGTTAAAGCATATTTCCGTTTTCTCTGTAATAATAAAACAGTACCTGTACTTGATCCCAACTAAGATATAATTACCCCTTATTGGGGGCAGAACAACCCTATTGGGTTTATTTAATGGTTAAATGATTCCCTTTCTCTGTAATAATAAAACAGTACCTGTAGTTGATCCCAACTAAGATATAATTACCCCTTATTGGGGGCAGAACAGCCCTATTGGGTTTATTTCATGTTTAAATGATTCCCTTTTTCTCTATAATAATAAAACAGTACCTGTACTTGATCCCAACTAAGATATAATTACCCCTTATTGGGGCAGAACAGCCCTATTGGGTTTATTTCATGGTTAAATTATTCCTTTTTCTCTGTAATAATAAAACAGTATGTTGCACTTGATCCCAACTAAGATATAATTACCCCTTATTGGGGTAGAACAGCCCTATTGGGTTTATTTAATGCTTAAATGATTCCTTTTTCTCTGTAATAATAAAACAGTATGTTGCACTTGATCCCAACTAAGATATAATTACCCCTTATTGGGGTAGAACAGCCCTATTGGGTTTATTTAATGCTTAAATGATTCCTTTTTCTCTGTAATAATAAAACAGTATGTTGCACTTGATCCCAACCAAGATACAATTAATCCTAATAGGAGGCAAAACAATCTTAATGGGTTTATTACCACTGTAACAATATTCTTACTATAAGTCAATGGGGCAACACTTTTAACCTGCATCCTTTTACTATTATTATACTTAAAAAGCTTCTTGGGGTAAGTTTTAGCCCCTGCCGCAATGCGCTCCTCATTTTCTATCTTTGCCTTTCGGATTTCTGTTTTACAACACTTGTTATAGTGTTTATATTCATTAAATGCAGCTTCAGTCAAAACTTTAGAGATTTTGTATTTTTGACTTTGTGCAAAAATTCAAAAAAACAGAGGTTTTAGTGTAAAAATGTGAAAAGTCGTAGTTTTGCAACTTTTGTGCTACATTTTCCCATGCAAACTTTTTCGGCTTTGACTTTTTAGAAAATGTAAGACATTTCGGAAAATTCAAATTTTAAAATAAAAAAAAATGAGAAATGTTTAAATTTTAGTAAATATGCTTCTTAAATCTTAATCGGAAAGATCCTAAGCATTCTGGATAACAGGTCCCATACCTGAACAGCCCTTTTTTATTCTGAACAGCAGACCCATATCTGATAATTACTGCTTTGATTTTTAAATTACATATATAATTGAATAAGAATTTTGAGAATTTTTCATGACAATTACCAATTTGTATTCATTTTTAAATGGGCCTTTATTTCAGAGACCTTACTTATAAGTAGGGTATGCAGGGGGTTTGGAATGTTTTCAATAGAAAACCTATGTTATGAGTTATATTACTTAGTTCTTTCTCCATAATTACCTGTCCTCTCTCATTTGGAAATCAATAAAAAAAATATCGAAAAAAATAAAGATTTGGAGCCAACCATCCAGTGTTTAGCAGGAGGGTGTGTCTTCCTCTTTGGCTGCCTCTGTGTCTCAGGTGAAGGTCCACTGAGCCTGGGAACAACAGGGCCCCAGTAAAGCCATAATTTATCTTAGAGTCACCAACTACTCTAGTGAAGTCGGGGACAGGGACCCTTTGAACAAGGACCAGTTAGATAGTTACTCTTGTGGAGCATTTTCTAGGAAAGTGAGATAGAGAGGGATGGAAGAAAGAGCAGTTTTGGCTCCACCAAGGAAAGTAGCTGGAAGTACCCTTCCATACAGGCAATGTTGCCTCAGCATAGGGCCACGGTTAAGACATACAAGACAGGCAGTACCTAAACCCTGATCCACAGTCGGCTGTAGGACTTTTAAAGCTAGAGGTAATCAACTTGAGGACTGAGGTATCTATCCAGACTGCTTCCATAGGGGTGCCAAGCTGACCAGTTGCATTTACCCTGCCCAGACTCTAAAGGAAGTGGGATAAACCGGTGTGCATCCTCTCTTTGCTGTTCTCAGAGTACTACTATCATGTAACATCTGTATGTGAGTATATTGCAATAACCCTGCATATTGATTGTCTCTGACAATAAACAAGTTCTATTGTTCAACTGCAAGAACCTTCTGGTGTCCATCTTTGCTAATCAGCACTGCACACAGCTACAGTAAGTTGTAGTTGCACTACACCCTAGCTCCGCTGGTCACTTCCACATAGCGAAGGCCCATCCTGAAGGATTGAGTTGCATGTACCCCATGCTCTAAACCTACACTAGCCTTGATTTGGCCTACACTAGCCTTGGTTATTTTTGTTTAGCCAAATAGAGGTTACATGTTTTTTGAATATTTAGTCTGAATTTTGACAACAATACCATAAGAGTCAGCCTTACAGGTAATGGCCAAACAACTGAGGAGACACTGTAATATTATAAATGCATTTATTATATTTTTATACAATACAGCAGCAGGTTTAATTGCTTTTTCTCTTCAAAGATCCTTTTTTCAGTGATTTGGTTTTAAAAATTTCCCAAATAATTTTGTTTGTGTAGGCTGCATTACAAAGCTAAATAGAAGAATTTAAGATTGTCTTTTATACATCAAATTTATTTCCTTTGATTATGCTTCAACCATGTGTGGGTTAAGAGAATGTGAATTAACATACAGTACGTAAATAGGGCGCTTTGCCAGAATGGAATAAAGCACATGCCTTGCATTAATCCTAAATTTAATTGTGGACATTTTTTAAGCACTTCCAATCTTACTGTATTAAATAAAATTGCTTCCAAATTATTCCCCTGTCAAACTATAGTTATTTTAACACCCCCAATGAATACAACCCCAGTATGTAAGTAAGCACTCTACCATAAATTGCATATTAGTAAATGTGGTTGAACACAATTGGGATTATACTCTTGGCACATGTTCTATATATATAAGAAATCCCTTGTTTCATATATGAAGACTGAAATGAACTATTATATCAATATTAAGGAATAAAATGTACAACGTGGTTGTCTTGAGGGATTGTTCTTTTTTACTGAGACCCGATAGTTAGATTAATGTGATCAAGTATAGTTCATTTGCTTTCCCAGATTCCTTCCTTCCCACTAATTATACAAGTATAGCTCGCAAGAACAGTTTAATGAAGATAAGCTCTACTAATTCAGTATTCAGACAGAGAATGAACACTATAGCACTGGTCTTCAACAAATCACAATACACCAAGGGGATAAATAATCCAGCGCCTGGAAGGATATCTACTGATGTACAATTTAACACTTTATAGGGCTGCTGTAAATTGTGTAGTATTCTATTCATACCTATGGGATTTTTATTAAATTATGAACTCTAACTTTCACTTATTGATAAATATGCTTCTAAAAATCCCATATGAATGAATAGAAAGTGGGTGAATGTTTCTGTGGGTATGCTCTAATCTTATATTTTGATAAATCTGCCCCTAAATGTCTTTTATGTTCTGGGGATGCTACTCAGTTATGATTTATTATTTGTCTTTTCTATGCCATTCACTTTTACTAAAATACAGAGATGGTCACTCTAGTTATCGGATCGCCTCAGTAGGAGTTTCCCCTTGCTACAATATGGTGTCCATCTCTGCACCAGATTCCAGGCTGATTTAAATTCAGTCTGCAACAGATTGCAGTCTGGGTTTTTTCCTCCTTGGCTTAAGCTGGCCATACACAAACCAATATTATTGTACAAAGTAAGGTTTTATACGATATTCAGAGTATGTATGGTGGATTGACAAGACGTCAAATATCGCAAAAGCTTCGGATATTGGTTGTCTCGTTGATTGGGAGGCACAAAAGATTTTGATGGTGCCGGAGCAAAATCTGTGTTTAGGGCTAAATTGTTAGATGGGATAGAATCCCTATTGTTTCTACTTCCATATCCAATGATTCAGCCCCACCGTCAATGGAGGGTGGGAATGATCTAGTTGCAGGAAAGATTGTAATTGTAAGGTGGATGGCCACCTATAATCTTAGTTTTCTCTACTGGTTTCTGCATTTCTTGCTCGTCTTTACTAGGCTCATACTACCATCTATTTCAGTAGCGTGACTACACATACAGCAGATCCTGTGGTCACGGGGCCAGGACAGTGCTGTCTGCTGTACCTTAGTCCCCCCTTCCCAGCGCCTCTCCTACCTTAAATAAAGCCGCATGGTCTGGGCCGGGAGGTGCGGCATGGTCGGTGAGGGAAGATTTTTCTGCAGGAGGACCCAGGGCAACCAACCCTACAGAAGTCCTAATCTCCTCTGCAATATCCTGCATTACTTAATCCATCAGCAAACTCAAATTTCCTAAAAAGTTGCTTCCTAATATCAGTCTATGTAATATGCTAGATCTCTTAAATGTGGACATGGAAGACAATTTTTTAGGAAACAGTTGCCAGCAGTGATTGATTTACCTCTTCTTCACAGACAACAAACTACCCAGGGCCTGGTAATTTGCACAAGTGCAGTTGCCACTAGTAACCAATCAGCAATTCGTTTTGAACTGTCTACTACAATTTGGATAATGACATTGAAGACTTGATTGTGATCTTGACAACTTCACAGGTGCAATTCAGCACCTGTGTTAATAAATCAGCCCCTGGGTATTTTATGTGCTGTGTTCCTTTCAGGAAGAAGAGCAATGGTTGAATCAATCACTGCTGGCAACTGCTTCCCACTTATTATATTAGAATGGAATATGCACTGCCTATAACCTGTGCTAGCACTATCAGAAATATCAGTGTATTATAAGCAGTAGGTACAACAGAGAGGTGGACTACATACTACACTATAAACATATACAGAAAACTACGTATATTATTAGCTATGATAATGTAATGGAATCCAGTAAATGATTACTAAAATTACAGTTAAACTAATCTTTAGAGCTAAGTACATTATTTAATCCGAAACACAACTGGATATAAATCACATTAATGAATGTTTGATGCTGATGAACATGCAGAACTGATTACATTATTTGCAAGTATTACTGCTTTCCACCATATGAAGCCACACTACATTATATGATTCAAATTGATCCAAACTAGTATGAGATCAATCAATTTACCATGAGTATTTAAAGATCTGAAGTCCTAAAATATGGCTTAATGTGTTTGTATAGATATCAGTCATCTCAAAAAGAATCCTTTCTCTATAGAAAGATGTCCATTTAAGTACTATCCACTTCTACAGAGTACAACAAGTTACTCAATCTAAAGTATTGTTAATATATTTGATTTATTCAATCACTAGCCAACTAAATAAATTACGGTCTGCTTTAAATTGCCATGGTGAAGTCTTTTCAACTCCTTATTATGTTTAACAGCTTTAATCAATCACAATAAAAGCGTGAATAGATTAAGGACTATATTGAACTCCACTTTTGCATTTTGAGCTTTAATTTTACATTTAAGTCTGGTTCCCCAAGTCTTCCAACAACTATATATCTCAATGATTTTACTGTCAAAGTCATTTAATAGCCCTTCTCAGTTCTATCACTAATTAAAGAAGCATCTTTTTTTTTTTTTTTCATTGAAGCAACATAAAGCAAGTTGGTAATCTCAGACTACTATTACGGACACTGCTGTCATTTGAGAAGTGACATTATTTTTCAGCAGTAGACTAGGGGTTATCCTTTATGACTTAATTAAAAGCATAGAACAGAAATATTAAATTAAAGAAAAGAAAAAAACACTTTATTATATCTATGAATAGAACAGTCTTTATTCCTTTTGTACATGACTGTTGCCGGTGAATTGAGTGAACACTATGTACTCACTTAAAGTGACGTTTTTCTGTTATTGATGACAAATGTATGAACAATGGTATAAAATGCTTCAATATGCCATGTTAATTCTTGTAACTGTAAAACAAAACAATAAAAACTGTAAGTTACAAAAAAAGGGAAGTTTTTTTTTTCCCAAAACCAAAAGTACCATTTTTGTTTTGTTTATAAGGCAAAACATTTTTTTTTGGCATTGACATGTCCGTTGAAGTCTGACTCACAGACTGCCAGTGAGGCTTCATTGTATGGCTTTGTTTGCATGCTTCAAGTGGTATATAAGGACATGGTGTCATACGGAATGAATGCAACATATTAATCTAGATATTCTGCCAGAGCATTTCAGTACATCAAACATGAATAAATCATTTTCACTCTATTTATGTGAAATTTATGTATATATAAGTAAATTGCCTGTGCAGAAAAATATCACCAGGTTTCCTTATACTTAAAGTCTCAATGCAAAAAGCTACATTACACATTGGGTAAACCCAAATGTATCCGTTATGTTTTCCGGAAGAATCTACCCCCTACCTCTCTATGAATTATGAATTTCAGTTGTAACCAGAATTTAACTGCACTTAGTAAATTGGGAAAACTTTTTAATCTTTCATGTTTTCACTTTTTGTGTCTAGACTCTAGAGCAACCTACTCAGTTGTTTTCTTTGAAGGAAAAAATGTGTTAAGCACCTTGACGGGTCTAAGTCTAATGTCTAAGTCTAATGTCTAAGTCTATGGCTAATGTCTCATGGGGTGTTTTGACCACTGTTGCTATCCGATGGAAGACAGTTACTGCTTGTTGTGAAGTTGTGACAGTTTGTAAGTTAATAATAGTGACTAGCAGGCCTTAATACTGAGCAGCAAATGAAATAGTAACAAAGTTTAAAATGTGTAATTTGCATGGAGACATTCAGAGATAATAGACAATCCCATTTGAACAATTTCACTGGAGAAAAAATAAGTGTTAGTTCATCTTTAAGTTAACTTATAGTATGCTACAGAATAGCTATTATTATAGTATATTATAATATTATTATTATTATAGCTATTAGTAACTTTTCAATTAGTCTTCATTTTGCAGTTCTAATAGTTTTTTTAATTATTCACCTCCTTCTTCTGGCTCTTTCCAGCTTTTAAATGGGGATCACTATTGTGAGGACAGGTTTAAATATAAGTGTTTAAGCTTCAGGCCTACTGGTAAATTTAAAACCTAAAACTAGCAAGAAATTACAGCAAAAGTTTATACATTTAAAAGTTGTTTTGTACACTTTATGTAAGTTGTTTACAGATAAGAAATGATTAACTGCTACATGCTGAATCATATATCGTCACCCCATGCTATCGATGGGCCCCAGATGTCACATGTCGTTATGGAAAGTCCAGAAACTTCTAGTATCACGCGTGGTCAAACGTGAGGAGAAGGTTCCCGAATGATGGACTGATAACAGGGGAATATTGGACTCTGATTGGACAATATTTGGGGGCAGTGGGGGCCTTTGGAAATCCCCCACTGAAGGGTATAAAAAGGCATGATAGAGTGTAAACAACTTGGAGGTTTTATGCACAATATTCCATTGTACATTGTCTCCCCATCGATGTAAAAGATTAAATCTCTTCTGATATCTGAAGAACGAAGTGTAGGTGGTGTTCTTGCATTGTTACCTAATTTGTGGGCCTTACACTATTTCCGTTTTTTGTTACTTTTTCGTGCTCGTCTTTTATTCAGTCCCTGGTTGCTAGGGTCAGAGCTGGAATTTTAAACCGGAGAGCTGCTGAACAAATAGCTAATTCAAAAAAACATAGAAAATAAAAAGTTAAGGCCAAATGCAAATTGTCTTAGAATAGATACCTTTGCAGAGAACATGTATGTAAGTGGTATGCTGAAGATTTTTCTTTATGTTGATTGAACTTAGAATAGATACACCATAAAGCACAGGGTTGTATTTAAAGGAAACAATAGCCAATGTGTTTAAATTGTATTAATTTTTTCTATTGCATGATTCCCCCCCACCCCATATAAACTAGGCCCTGCAGAGTTTAGATTCTACCAGTTCTGGGAAGGCACAGGTAGAGAACCTAAGGACCCCTCATTCAGATCTGGACTGGGATTCAAAATAAGCCCTGGCATTTTAAGTACTCAGAGGCCCAGACAGCCCCCCAATAACATTAAATAAATAGTAACTGTCTATGGCCTCTTACAGCAGCCCTCTTGCAATGGGTCCAATCACAGGCGTATTTTCAATAAGGCTAGGGGAGGCTAAGCCTCCACAAACCTGCTTGGCACATCAGAAAAAAACCTCACTCTGTACTTGACTTTCTCTGTGCTGCTACTTTAACATCTGAGTAGGTGTGTGCATTCCTGCAAGCTCTGGTTCTGTTGTAATTAGCTGCACTCTGATTGGATCTTTTTTCTCGTGGCTTCTCCATTTAGAGTGCAGCTCTCTTAACAGGCTATATTATATACGTTCTAAAAGTGACTCAGTAACTGAAATTAAATCATTTTTGCAAGCTGTAATCTGTAATATTCGTTTGACCCTTTCTCTAGTCCTAAATTAACTCTTTCCCCTCAAAAAGCTAACTGTTTTTCTATATTTCTTTTTTATTTGTTTCTCCACTTGTAGATTTGTTTTCTACTTTTATCACTGTTTTGTTCATTTCTAGTTAGTTACAGTGGCACCCTTATAAGTGCATGGCTAGGAAACAAAGCAATGTTGTGTATCAGTGCCAGTGTTATCATGCCAGGGCCTGAATATCTGCCATTAGTACCCATTGCATCTCACTGCATATAGTGTGCTGGTTTTGTAAATACAGACTGCGTCTCACTGTATGGGATGTCAGTACCCACTGCAGTTCTCTCTATAAAACTAAGTAAAAAACATTTAAGCTAACTGATCACAAACACAAATGGATGAAGAACCCCTGACAGAAGTGCATGTATGTATACTTTTTACATCTTGAGCATTTCAGGGTGAAAAAATCACTCCCTCCCGCACTTTTGCACAGTATCCGTGGAAGTCAGTGGGAACCGCAAGAGGTAGTTGAGGGGTTAATTTTTTAGGGGTTAATTTTTTTTTAGGTCAGTCTATGTATGGCCCATCTTTAGCCCCCCCCCCAAAAAAAAATTCACCCTCCGCCTATGGCTCCAAAACAAAATTCCCACAATACCTTGTATGTTCTGTGATTAACAGACTTGTGAAGAAAGAGCTTTAGAGAAGCACTGTGAGAATGGGAGTGTTGGCGGTGGACACCTGACCTGACTACCGCTACATGATTTAAATGATACACGCAATTAAGATAAGCAGTAGAGGGAATAGCAAGGTAAATGTTTTCAGCATAGCAATTATAATTACACAAAGTTGGGTTGGCCCCCTGATAGCAGCTCTTTGATAGCTAGGAGGGCCGTCCCCTAGTTTGAGTTTGCTCATAAAATGTATAGGATATTGGTTTATGAACTATTTAATGAGCAGTAATATGAACATCTCTCTTTTTACAAACTTGAACAGTTCTCTTTCAAGCCCTTGTTCTGTAGTACAATACCTGCCGTTACCAAAATCATAATGAAGATGAAGCACCGCCATAGTCTACCTGTTGCTTTTATATAAGACGGCGTATAAAAAATCTTCTGCCGCTCGCTCTTTTCATAAAATCAGAACAAATTTCACAGACAAGCAGCTAATGCGCCCATTAAAATCTTCCTGAAATGTGTAATGATATCATTATTCTTATGTGCTATCTTTATTTTTATATTGTGAGTACTGACCTTCACTTGGGAATGCAGTGCAGAATAGATTTATTTTCTGGATATTTACCAAGAAGCCTGAATATGTGCTGTACCTGAATATGTACTATATAGACACAGGATTTTTTTCGATGGAGCAGGTATTCAGTTTTTAGGGCAGGGCAAAGAGGGCATTTATCAGCAAGAATATCATTGGTTATCAGAATAATATTATTACATTTTGTAATCATTGTAAGGATTTGTTTACTACTTTTGACAGGAATGCCCCACCCACAGTCCTGCAAATATACAGTAATTCACTATTCCCTCTATCCACTGCCAGTCAGATGTCTTCATTTTATATCACAGAAAGAAACAGGCATTTGCAGGATAAAATCCAAAAGGTGAAAAATTAATTTCAACTTTTAAATATTTGCAACAGAAAGGCACATGAGCCACAAGCATGTGTGTATTTATGTGTATGTGTGTAGGGAGAATCTTTCACCCATATGTATTAAAAGGCACTGAGCTGCAGTAAGACATAACAACCAATACGATGCTTGTTTTTAGACAGGTGACCAGTACATTCTACCTGCTGATAGGTTGCTACATGTCACTGCAAGTGGGCAAACCAGGGAATTAATTGAATGAGAAACTGGAATATGAATAGAGGAGGGCCTAAATAGAAATATAAGTAATAAAAAGCAACAATAACAAGATTGTAGCCTCACAGAGCAATAGTTTTTGGCTGCTGTGGTCATGGAAAAAAAAATAAAAAAATGAAGACCAGTTGAAAAGTTGCTGAGAACTGGCCATTCTACAACACACTAAGGTGTATATTTATCCTGCTGTGTAAAAAGCATTACCGGTGATGTTGCTCATAGCAGCCAATCAGATGTTTTGCTTTGGTTTTCTAACTGTATAAATCTAATTACTGATTGGTTGCACTGGGCAACATTACCGGTAATGCTTCACTCCACTTTTTACACAGCATGATAAAAGTTAACTTAAAGGTGAACCACCCCTTTAAACAGCGGCCTGTAGGATGAACTATGTAACACTTTGGTACAAGTATTGTCAGCATTTAGAAATGAAATCTCCATCAAATTCTGGTAGAATATGCTTTGATAGGGGATCTATTATCTAGAAACCTATTATCCAGAACACTCTAAAGCAAGCTAATCTTTTTCTTTAATGATTTATTTTATTCTCTGTAATAATAAAACATTAAAACCACAGATCTGGAATTTCTGAAAACCCAATATCCAGAAAACTCTGAATTACGGGATAGCCACACCCACAGACTTAATCTTAAAGGATCAGTAACCACCACAAGTGAAAAAATATATATACATTTAAAGTTATGGGCCCATTTATTATGCTGCGTAAAATAAAATTCACCAAAAAAAAGTGTAAAGAGTTGTGTGTAAAATGAATGGAGAAGTTCGGCTTCCGAACGGCAGAATTTACAGTTATTTTCCGGAAATTCCAGCGGAAGAAAAAAACTTCTATGCTGTTTTTTGCACTGTGAAGGTGGCCGATCTATGGCAAATTTTTGTAGTCGTTTTTACACAGCATAATAAATCTGCCCCCAAGTAATAAAGGTAAATGTTGGAAGCTGTAGTCCAATAACATCAGGGTTGTATTCTTAAAGCAATATTGCACAATGAAACTTTTCCTAAACTGTTCCTCAAATCTCCTAAGCCAGCTTTAAAATACAATCCTCTAATGAGAATCCCAGCTGAACTGTGTAAATCTGTCTCCCTGTACTGTGTCCCTGCAATTGGAATTGAAAGCTTTAAGCCCCGTTTCCCAGCACTGAACAAACCTGTCCTTTATCCCCATGTCATGTAATGAAGGAAAAATTATTTAGCATTTATTATTTTTTTATCAGTAGAATTCTCATTGGTTAATTTTCTTGCATCTATAATTGTTTTTAGTAGCTTCTATAGCAACACTAGAGGGCACAGTAGGGCAGCATCATCGCTGGGTTTGCAACCCCTTTAACGAAATAGATAGTTTAAGTAGAGGAATTGGGGGAAGCATGCTAACCCCTAATTAAAGAGAAAGGAGTCCATGTGATCAAAAAAGTGATTGCTTTTTACTAAGCAATTTTAAGAGAAAGTCAGATTTTTTCTAGATAATTTCGAAATTTATGAATGGGTTTTCGCCAGAACTCGATTTTTTTCTTATTGAAAAATTTGAGTTTTTCGAAAATAACTCCTATAATTCGTGATTTATGAATGTTTAGTTAACTTTTTTTTGGCAAAAAAAGATTAGCAGGTTTGATTACCATTGATTTCTATGGAGGCTTAGAATAGTAGAGAAATAGAATAGCCAGTAACAGCCTGTCCTTTCCACATTTTAAAGGAGAAGGTTGTTTTCTGTTTCACCCAGTTTCAAGGAGAAGTTATTCCCCTCATTGTTTTCTGTTTCACCTAGTTTCAAGTGAAACTTGAATGTGAAACACATTATTGTTTCCAAGAATGTGTGCCAATGCCCCTAAAATGGCTGCTGGAGCATAGAAACGATTGTCTTTTTAAACTCAAATTTTTAAAGTTTTAGCAATACTAAATTTTCTAAGGTAAACTCACAATTTTTGTTCGACGGATTCAAGCATTATCGTGACATTTTATAAATACCGCACTGATCAAGTTTAATTGGAATTTATACCATGTCAAGTTTATATCACTTTCAAGGCCGTAAAAAAACGAGTCTTAGGGGCACATTTACTAACCCACGAACGGGCCAAATGCGTCCGATTGCGTTTTTTTCGTAATGATCGGTATTTTGCGATTTTTTCGGAAAATTGTCGCAACTTTTTAGTTACTAATACGATTTGTGCAAAAAAACGCGAGTTTTTCGTAGCCATTCCGAAAGTTGCGCAAAATCTGGCGATTTTTCGTAGCGTTAAAACTTGCGCAAAAAGTTGTGATTTTTTCGTAGCGTTAAAACTTGCGCGAAACGTCGCACCTTTTAAGTTTTAACGCTACGAAAAAGGTGCAACTTTTCGCGCAAGTTTTAACGCTACGTAAAAATCGCCAGATTTTGCGCAACTTTCGGAATGGCTACGAAAAACTCGCGTTTTTTCGCGCAAATCGTATTGGTAACGAAAAAGTCGCGACAATTTCCGAAAAGTCGTAAACACGCCGAAAAAATCGCAAAAAAAACTAAAAAGTCGCAAAATGTTCGTTTTCAAATCTGAATTTTTACAATTCGGTTCAGATTCGTGTCTTAGTAAATGTGCCCCTAAATGCTGAATGCTGCAGAAGCACACAGTTCTAGTTGGTATCTTCAGTGGGAAGCATCACCAGACCAACTTTTTAGTATGGGATCAGTTATCCAGAAAGCTAGAAAGCCATCTCCCACAGACTCCATTTTAATGAAATTATTCAAATTTTTATTAATGTTTTACATTTTCTTTGTAATAATAAAACAGTACTTTGTATTGATCCCTGCTATGATATCATTTATCCTCATTGATGGCAGAAAAATTCTAGTTGGGTCTAATCCATGTTTAAATTTTTTAAAAAAAAAACAACAAATTACAGAAAGACCCCTTATACAGAAAAACCCATTTCCCAAGAATTCTGGATAACAGGTCTCATACCTGTACACAAAGGGTTGTATATCACCAGAATGACTGATAGGGGCTGGATAAACATAATTTCCCAGGTGTCCAAAAGCTAGTTCCCTTAAGCAATATGTGTTCATGATCATAAATAATCCTATAACTTCCAGTTTTGGGATGGTGCCTATGGTTTATTTTAACTGTAAGATGGATTTGGGTAATAATTCAGTTTCTCTGGCAATTTAACATGTGCACTTGATCCCTAAAGAAATAAAATATAATAATCCCAGAGCTAAAGATACTCGGATCTCATCAGATGCATCAACTGATATCAGCCCACACATACTGTTACTAATATTTAAAAATTGTTTATAAATCATTTGTAACCTGTAAAGGCTTATAAGGTTCTTTAAGATGTACTGAAAATTCTATGGTAATTCTTTGTTTAAATACTGTATTGTAGTTGACATTTAATAGCTTTGTGGCACTTTTCATTTTAAAATGCTCAAAAGAGTGTTTATATTGCACATTGACCCCAATTAAAACCTTTGCTTCAGCAGGCAGAAATTACTTTCAACTCAGTGATGGTTATCTATCTTTTGACTCCACGACTGAAGATATTGGTAATTTCAGACACTCCTTTCACTTTCATCAAAAGAGAAATGTTATAATTTTAACTAAATCTGTAAAAGAAAAAAGACAAACAAGCTAGGACAATCTTTGGAATCTTTAGCAGAGGTCATATATATATATATATATGTGTGCGTAACCCTTATTTGGCTGTATTTACAGACCAGACCAACTAGATAGGATTCAGAGCATGGGGTACATAGGACTCCAACATTCAAGTTGGGCTTTTGCTATGCGGAAATATCCAAGGGGAGTAGTGCAACTACAAGTCAATTAGGCTGTGTTCAAAGTAATGGAAAGAATGGACACCAGAAGGTTCTTTTCCAGTAAAACAGAACATAACTTGTTTATTTGCCCAAGACAAATGATCCATAGGGTTATGCAATCTCTCCTGGTTGGAGCCAGAAACTGCTCTATCTAAGTAGACTATCTATCTCACTTTCCTGGAAAGTGCTGTGACAGATCTTTTCCTGTTCTTGCTAATCCTCGTTCACGGGGTCGCTGTTCCCCGACTTTACTAGAGCTGGATGTAGTCTATAGGGTAGATGGCTTACTGGGGCCCTGTTGATCACAGGCTCAGTGGAACTTTCACCAGGGTCAACAGAGGCAGCCAAAAAGGAAGATCCATCCCTTTGCTAAGCACTATATTAGAGTGCAAAGGGAGTGGTCTATCTATAAACCAATAAGGCACAAAATGTTAATAGCAAACTAGACACATGGATCTTTGCCCAGTAACAAGGATAAAGAGGAAATGGTAGGGTTACATATACATACATAAATTCAGTTTAAATAATCTTCTCCCACGGGATCTGAAAATGCCAATGACATCATGTGCAAATATATATATATATATATATATATATATATATATATATATATATATATATATTTAATTCTCCAGATGCAGCAAAATCCTTGGCAGGAAAAACAACTAAAAAAAAAAAGACTGACTAGCAAAAAACTGAATTGCAGCAGTATATTATAGAAATCTCAAGTGAGTTTATATAGATATACAGTATATTTAATCAATATATCACACCTGTCTGGGATAATATAATGTATAGAAAGGAATTGCATGGCTAGCGGGAAACTGGACTAATTTGCCAAAAGATAAATTCCGCTGGCTCTCAACAAAGTGATGTTCTGTAACTTTTGCAGTTTATTGGGATCCTAATGCAACAATATCTGGCATAAATCCCTTTCATCATATGCAATGATTGATTATCTCTGATCTGGAACACTGCTTTTATACAAGACTCCTCAAGCAGATTGAGCACCATCCTCTACCTATCATGGATTGCAGAGCTTGGATATTGTTACATTTGCACATATTATATTACTCTTTCTATTGGCACATTGCGCTGTACATACAAAAAGTTTTACCATTTATGGAAATGATAAATGCAATGACATAAAAATGTCTGTTAGACACGTAACTGGATTTTCTCAATTAAAGGGACCTTATCATACCCATGTTTTAAAGATCCTATGTATGCTAGGGCTAGTAATATGCTGTTGCTGCCTTGGGTTGTGAGGTCAATAAATGAACCCCCAGGTAATGATTTGAGAGAATTTATATGGGGCTCATACCCAACAAAATATCAATGGCAAAGATTGACTATATCATTTGCAGAAAGTCCTAAACAAACTGGGGCTCATTTATGACAGCAGTTCTACAACAGCTAACATCATAACAATAAGTAAGTAAGAATGGAAAAAGATGGCAGCCTACCAACTTTAACCCTTCAAAGAACTCTGAAATACCAAATAAAGAGAAGTAAAGCCTTCAAGCTTCCAGTTTTATGATTTAGTCTTTTTGGTGACCACAATATCAAATTAATCAAATGATTCATTACAACATAGAAATGGACACTGACATCACAATAACCAAGTGGTTTATATGATTTGTCAATGAAAGTTATACTTAATTTAAGGTTTTGCTTTTGTTGTTGTTTGCTTTCCATTGTAAGTGATCCGTTATCTGGAAACCCATTATCCAGAAAGTTACGGCAATTACGGGAAGGCCATCTCCCATAGACTCCATTTTAATAAAATAATTTATTTTTTTTAATTATTTCCTTTTTCTCTGTGATAATAAAACAGTACCTTGTACTTGGTCTCAACCAAGATATATAATTAATCCTTATTGGAGCCAAAACCATCCTATTGGGATTATTAAATGTTTTAATGATTTTTTAGTAGACTTAGAGCCCGATTTATTAAAATTAGTTTTTTTCTGGCCTTGAAAGTCGTATAAACTTAACATGGTATCAATTCGAATTAAACTCAATCATTGTTGAATGTCTAAAATGTCAAGATAATGCTTGAATCGTTTGTACGAAAATTTCAAGTTTACATTTGAAAATCCTGAATTTTTCAAGCCAAAAGTATTGGTTCAACTCAAGAAAACTGTGTTTAAAGGGACGTCTGTTTCCATTAATCCTCTTTATTTTTCCCAAACAGGAATTGCTCCAGCAGCCATTTGGCTGAAATGTGTGATATAGAGAACAATGAAGGGATTAACTTCCCCTTGAAAATGTGTGAAATAGAAAACAATGAGGGGATTCATTTTCCCTTGAAACTTGGTGAAACAGAAAACATTGAGGGGATTATCTGACTATTCTATTCCTCTACTTTTCTAAGCCTCCATTACTTTTCTATTTTACTCCCTTTCTTCCCAGATTAATTATTATACCCAGGTCCTTGCCATCGTCCTAACTCTGAAACTGTTTCCTTGTTGTGCTCTGATAATTCGCTTGATGTGTTTATATCATATCAAATCATATCAAAGTTTATATCATATCAAATCTCTCACTTCTTACTTCTGAACTGTATATATGTTAATGTGTTGTGATATATTCTGATGTCCTTATTTAGACCCTGAGTCATCTTAGTTGTGCTTCCCTGTACAGTTTCTTTTTTACTTATTGTTTTTTTTTTAAATGTATCTGAAACTAATGCAGTATTTGAGATGCCACCACTCAGCCATCATCCAGTTATCACCCTGTCTGACCCTGTCCTGTAGTGTGCAGATGGCAGCTCTGTTTCCCATGCCCTCAATGGTTCTCAATCTGCACTCTGCAATTGGCTGAATTATTTAATGAAATCCAATTCTGGGTTAGTTTCTGTAGTCTGCTAAGTAAATGCATCTGAAAATACCCCCCTTATTGCTGTGTTTTCCTCCTGGACTTGGTACACTGCTTGCCCTTATGGAATTTGTTCCATGTATAACAAATGGGTGGTATATTCTACAATCTTTTAGCAATTTTACTAATTTAGTGCAATCTCAATGGGTCACGTGAATTTATTGGGGTTCTGTACAGCTGGTGTTTAGGGCCACTGCAGCACTCCGAAACTATTAAGAGGGCTGCAGCATATTGGATTTCAGAGACATATATGTGACTAAACTACAAAACTAAAATTAAAATTTTATTGTATTTAAGGAAAATACATGCATAGTTGCCTTTAATTACTGTTAATCTAAGGGGCCAATTCATTAAAACATGAGTTTGAATCCCGAATGGGAAAAATTCGGATTGGATACGATAATTTCTAAAGATCGCAAATATCACGAAAATGCTTACGAAAAAATCGCATTAGTCACGATAATATTGTATTGGCGATCCGAAAGCCATAACATTTTCATACCGAACGATTGTAAAAAGTGGCAGAACCTTTCCGAATTTTTCGTGCAAGCTTACGAAAAGTCGCGCGGGCATACGAAAAAGTTTGGCGAAAATATTGAATAAACGCTCCGAGCGTTCGAGTCTTAATAAATCTCCCCCTTAGTATTGGTAAAACTGATAACAAACCTTGCTCTGTCTGTTGAATCAGTAAATGAATAGAATCTTGCTTACTGTAGGACAGTCTTCACTAACTTATTCTTTCCTATGAGTATTTGTGTATTCTTGCTTCTAATCAGAAATCAGCAGGAATGACCTGCTATTCCATTGCCATCAGTTGCCAACAGTATAAGCGGTACAAGACAGTGCCCCTGAGTGCCCATGCGGAGAGTCTGGGGTCTGGCTGCACTTGGCAGAGCCCATGGTGCAGAGCTTACCATTGGCTGGTGCAAGTCATTCCTGCACCATGGCAGGCAGTAAGTACAAGGTCCTGTTGTTGGCTGCATTTAGAACTGCTTCCTAAATGACACACAAGTTAAGGGGCAAGAAGGGGGTTGATGGGCAAAATGCCTAGGTGCCAGCAACCTCATGAATACAATGCTTCCTGGAATTCCTATGGAATTGTGGCAGCTATCTGGTTGCTAGGGTCCAATTTAACCTAGGAACCAGGCAGGGGTTTAAAAGAGAGACAGGGATATGAATAGAGAAGGGCCTAAATAGAAACATAAGTAATAAAAAGTAATAGCAATAAAATTGTAGCCTCACAGAGCAATAGTTTTTAGCTGCTGAGGTCGGTAACCCCTATTTGAAAGATGGAAAGAGTCAGAAAAGGAAGAAAAATAATTCAAAACTAAAAAAAATTAAGACCAATTGGAAAGTTGCTAAGAATATTCCATTCTATAACATACTAAAACTTAACCTAAAGGTGAACCACCTCTTTAAGGCTATTGGAGATCTGCAGGTCATTATATCATGGCTGTCATACTACCCTTTCAATCCGCTTTGCTTTCCTTGTTGGGAGTTACACATACTTTGTGCTTCTTTATATTATTCCAGTTCCCTTAAAGCTATGTTGTTATTATTACTCTATCCTATTTCATACATACAAAAAAAAATCAGTATTATTCTAAAATATAACACAGCACCTTTGAATGAAATTTAGCTTTCCAACAAGGTGCTAAGCTTTACAAATCTTTGTGATCATATCACTGCACAATGATAACATGGTAATCCCTAGAACCCCTTTGAAAACTAAGGGCTGATGCCCATTAGAATGCTTTCTACATTGTATATTACTCATTTAGAACAAATTATGTGCATAGAATGTTTGATACAAACAGTTCCTTTACAAATTCTATAACATATATATATATAAACACGCATTTTGTATAATATGCATACAGATGAAATATGAGGTGTGCTTGTTGCTATTTAATATTCTGCTCAGCTCAAACAACAAGTGATCATCTGGGGGAGACTATCGGTCAGACTGCATTTGAACTGTGCTGGCCTGATAGGGGTTCTTAATAATGCAGAAGCAATTTAACAAAACTTTCAAATACACACTTTCCTGCCAGCAGAGTCAGCAGTGGGAGCAACTGGCATGTAAGGGAAATTAAAAGCTGCTCAGGAAAACACATATGCTTTTTTTGCTTCTCAAGAGAATCTGGTTAATTTAGAGGTCATGGAAACATGTAGATAATCTATATATATTAAATGGCAGTCTTACGCTTAACAAATCTTAGGAAAACTTTTGTTTTGTTGATAAAATTGATACTTTGGAAATGTTGATGGAAATCCAATCCAATATTCCACTTGCCGAAAATATACGCCATGCGCTATGTGTGGCATCAGCCTAAAAAGTTTTGGAGATCCCCGATTTAGAATGTGATAAATTCAATTGTCAGCATCTGAACGGAACTGATTTATGTCCTATACATTTTGTGGGGGTTACACATAACAGGTTTGTAGCCCTGGTCTTTTATCAGAGCCATTTTAGCTGGGCTCTCCCCTCTGCATATCGAAATGCATTTGACCGCCACTCAAGGCAGATCTGGGAATCACATGTAGCGATAGGCCAAATAATTTACCAGGCATGGATTCGTGCAAACAATTGTCGCCAGCAGCAAAAAATAAATTGTTGCGCACGTCAAAAAAATGACATTTTGTTTTTTGATGCGTGACCTTTTTGCTGTTTCATAGAGATTCACAAAACCTTTATCTACTTAATGCATACAGTCTGAATTTCCTATCCCATTATACTCTCGCCCACTTCTCTCAAAACCTTTATATGCTCTGGCTTAGGGTAAATAGCCCTAATATGAACTGGAGGGGCGAGGTGTGTTGTATAGACTGCCAATGTTATTATCAGAGCAGGAAGACAAAAGAGCTGGGAACACATCTATTTTTGGCTGGAAAGGTAGCAACCCTACTGACTACACATAAATAAGAGAGATGAGCAAGCTGGCCAATATTTAGTTTGTCACAAAAATGAGCAGGCTGTATTTGGTTCTAGAGATATGGGATTTGTGACATCTTTCTCTACTGAATATTGAAATTCTGTATATTGCATTTTTAAAAAGCATGAACACTGCCTTTACATTGTATCACCACTACCTTTAAATATATTCTACTGGATTAATTAAAGCAAAACCTTTCTTGCATCCTATTTCTTTTTTTTTGTTTGCATTTTTACACAAAGCTCGGTAGGTGTGATTGTACGCTATGGTTGTCATGGTGATCAATGTACTTCATGGATATTTGCATGAGCAGGAACATAATGTATTAGAATTTCTGAAAGATACAAAAAAACTGTAATGTTCTTACCAAAGGCGCATTGAGGAACTTTTAATAAATGAAGCAAATGAGGCTATAACGTTAATTGCATATAAGATGCCACTGATAGAGCTGTGAATAACATCTAAAGGGCAAGAATGGCATTAAAGTGATACTTACACCTCTAAAATAACTACAGAATTGGATTTGTAACCTAAAAAAAAATGACAAGGTTTCATGGAGGGAAAACAGAGGAATATGTTACAGCCACAGTGGTTATGTTACTGGCTAAGGTTTGAATTGTTGCATGCTTTTTTATGTTTAAGGACTCGTTTACTGACACAAACTAAAGAGCTAAGCACAAAAATACATACAGAGTAACATAGTAAATGAGGTTGAAAAAAAGACACATGTCAAGTTAAAACTGCCTAACTGCTGACTGAGGAAGGCAAATAAGCGGCCTCTTTCTCACAGGGGCAAAAGGTTCCTGCCTGAATCCTGCGAGGGCAAATAGATCCTGTCCCTGGATCAACATTGTACTGATTTCAATAACTAGGTATTTTTTTACTTTCTAAAACAGGCATCTAACCCCCTTTTAAAACTATGTAATATATCTACCAATAAAACAACCATTAGGGAGAGAATTCCACAACCTCACAAAAAAAATGGAACCTTCTTTCTTCTAATCTGAGTGGTTGCACCTGGGTCTACTGGACGGCATCTGGGAGTTCGTTATATGATCCCCTTATATATTTATATATAGTCATCATATCCATTTTAAGTGCCTCTTCTCCAGACTAAACAATCCCAATTTAGCCAGCCTTTCCTCATAACTGAGACCTTCCATGCCATTCATCAACTTATCACTCTTCTTACTTGGACTTTAAAGGAGATGTCATTTTTTAAAAGAGCATGTATAATTCTTTAGCACTGAATTAAACAACTTTGCAATATATGTCTGTTAAAACTTTTGTACCTGCTTTGAGATACAGGAAATCATTTCTGCAGCTTTCTCTCCTCTCCCTTGATCAAGATATCCCTTTGAAGTTCTCTAAAGGGCAGAAGTTCCAGAACAAGTATGTATATATGTGAGGGTTAAGCCACCCTTGACCCTATTAGTAGTTATCAGCAGTGAAACATAAGTGATGAGCGAATCTGTCGAAAGATTCGCGAAACGGCGAAAATGTTGTGCAACAATTCTCTTGACATGCGACTGTTCGTTTGACGCGCGATTATTCTTTTGACTCATGACCATTCTTTTAGACATGCGCAACTATTCTTTTGATGCCCATGACTATTCTTCCGTCAATTTTTGGATGCGCAGCAAATTTTTCTGCGGCAGATTTTTTCAGCCGTTTCGCGAAACAGTCCGCCAATGGCGCAACACGGAAATTTGCCGTGAATCCATGCGTGGTGAAACATTTCACCCATCACTATTAAGCATCAGAGGGGCAGCCCATAAATCATGAGCAGCCAGCTGGGGGGCATCTTGATCAAGAGAGAGGACTAGTGATGAGCCACTTTTTCGGCAATGAAATTCTGCATTTCACCATTGCCGATATTTCCTGCAAAACTTTGGCAAAAATTTGTTTGAAAAAAATTGCGGCAACAAAAATGTCACAAAGACAATAATGATACTGAGACAAAAATATCTCCAAGACAAAAATGTCTCTGATACAAAAAATGCCCATTGACTTTAATGTATTTGGAGTTGTGTGAACAAAAATGTTGCCCACTTGCATATAAATCTCTCAATTGACACACATTTACAGTATCTTCTGCTCCATCTGAACACATTATGGGGTTGCCTATCCCAGTTCTGCTTATTCATCGGAGGTGCATCTTGCCTGCCCCATGTAAAAATGTACCCATTGCTACAGTTTTGTATCTATTGTTAAGTAATACAGAAAGAAATGTAAGAGATTTGAGCAGAAACCAGCTGAAATCTGCAGCTTATCAGTAAAGTAGCGCCTCAATCTTATCATTTTTATTGTTGGATTATATTTTATGACACAATAAGCCCCTCTGTGGACAAGATATATTACATCTAAAAAGAAATGACTGAATAAACATGTATATTAGTTCAAGAGTTTAGTTAATAATTCATGTAAATGTGATTACTATGCAGCAAATATATTTTGTTTTTGCTTTCTATGCCTAATGGGTTTTCCCCTAAAGGAATCCAGATGTACTTGTTTTGGTGTTTCAGAGCTTGATGTTCCAAGGAGACAGAGAGAGAATATTTACCATTTAGTCATGAATAAAACCTACCATCCTATGGCCTTGTTTCATTTTAACTTGTATTTGTTTTGATCTTGTGTCATTTTATTAGTAATCCTTACCCACCACAAGTAGAGATGTAGCGAACTAATTCGCGCGAACATCGGGTGTTCGCGAACGTGGAAATTCGCGAACTTTTGGCGATGTTCGCCATTTTGGGTTTGCCGTGTTTTTTTTGCGCTGCGTTTTTTCGCCTCGGTTTTTTCCGCCGCGTTTTTTCGCTTCGTTTTTTCGCCTTTGCGTATACACAGGAATAGCTTGCGGGTTTTTTTTGGCGTTATTTTTTGGCATTTTTTTTGGCGTTTTTTTTTGGCATTATTTTTTTGCGTTTTTTTTTTTTTGCGTTTTTTTTTTTGCGTTTTTTTTACAAAGTATTTTTCAGAGAAATTTTTGCTTGATCCCCCTCCTGCATGCCACTGTCCAGGTCGTGGCACCCTTTAAACAACTTTAAAATCAGTTTTCTGGCCAGAAATGGCTTTTCTAGGTTTTAAAGTTCGCCTTCCCATTGAAGTCTATGGGGTTCGCAAAGTTCGCGAATATTCGAGTTTTGCCGAAAGTCCGCGAACGGGTCCGCGAACATTTTTGGCGATGTTCGCTACATCCCTAACCACAAGCCCTGGATCTGTGACCTCAGTGGTGGGGGTGAGGGGGCCTCAGTGGTAGCAGTGGGGGAGTGGGCCCTTGTGCTCAGATACCTAGGGGCACATTTACTAATCCACGAACGTCCGAAAAGCGTCCGAATGCGTTTTTTTCATAATGATCGGTATTTTGGGATTTTTTTCGTAAATTGTCACGACTTTTTCGTAGCCGTTACGACTTTTTCGTAAATTGTCACGACTTTTTCGTAAATTGTTGCGACTTTTTCGTAGCTGAGTACGAAAGTTTCGGATTCATTCAAGCTTCAGTATGGTGACTTTCCTTGGGCCAGGTTGGAGCTGCAGAGTGCCATTGAGTCCTATGGGAGGCTTCCAAAATCATGCAAAGTCTGAAAGTTTTGCCGCCGTTTACGAGCACTCAATACGAAAAAGTCACGACAATATACGAGCAAATCATAACGGCTACGAAAAAGTCACGACAATTCGCGCAAGTCGTAATGGCTACGGAAAGTCGCGACAATTTACGAAAAAGTCGTAACAGTGACGAAAAAAATGCAAAATGTTAGTTTCCAATCCGAATTTTTCCCATTTGGATTCTTGGATTAGTAAATGTGCCCCCTAGTGTGCCCACATACCCCAGTCTGAGACTGGATTAAAGCTAATTAGTGATTAGTAGTGATGAGCGAATTTTTTCACCAGGCATGGATTCGCAGCAAATTTCCGTATTTCGCCATTGTTTTGTGAAACTTCCATGAAAATTAGCCTCAGAAAAATTCGGTGTGTGTCAAAATGGGCACGGCCCCATAGAAATGGGCGCAGTTGCATAAAAATGAGTGCGTCACAATGAAAAAATCATGCGGCAAATGCGTTTCGCAAATTTTTCACCGTTTCACGGTGCACTCGGACAACTATGTTGTCAAGTTGGTCTCAGTGAGTAAATACCAATCTTATATCAAAATTAAAAGGGAAATATTGGTAAATATACCAATAATAGCAGTACTCAGTAATGAGCCATCAGAAGGTACATCTCTTGTTGGTGTTTCCCTAGAGCTGAATACAAATAAATCATGTTACGCCTAACCGATGTGGTGTTCTAATGCAAGCTAAGGCATAAAGTGGGAGCTATTTAATCAAATGTAGTAAGTTTTTAACTGCTTTATCTTTCTCTCTGGGAGTATTCATTATGCATTAAGTAACTCGCCTGATTTGTCCTAGAGAAAAAGTAAAAATAAAAGCCTATGGTTTTGGTATTGTATCTGCAATAAAACCACATAATAAAGCACATTGGTGCTCCAAGCAGGAGAATTGCTATACAATGTGAATCATCATCTCTTTCAAATCACAGCAGCTTTAGGAACAATGCCTTCCATGTGAATTCTGCACTCAGGCTGCTTAGTAACGAGCATGCATTATCTTCTAATATGCCTATGTTAGTATTTAAAATCTCTTTCAGATGTTATGTTTATTAAATGACTGACAAAATCTTTCCCACATCTCTGGCAGAATAACCAACTAATATGTAACCTTGTCTAACTTGTGATGATTTATTTATGAATGTGGTTTACAGTAGTATCCGCAAGGTAGAGTTGATCATTTACTATCTGTCCCGTTAATGGAGACTCCTACAGCAACCATCTTATTTTAGCATGTTATAAGGTTTCTGACAGGGCCATATTTACTATATAGGCACTCAAAACATGTAGGGTGGCACCTTTACATTCTGCTGCTGACATTTTTGGCTAAATCAGATGGTGAACCTTGGGGAGGTACCTCTCTATATATAGCTGGGACATGTATAGACTGTCCTGTGCATTAGAGCCCTGAATTGGGTCAGTGCCCACAGGTACCCCAGGAATAGGTAGGTAAAACCACTGCAAGTCTGGGCAGGGGTATAGTGGATCAGCGGGTCCAGGTTAGGCATGGGCTGGCCCATCTGGACACACACTGGTCCCTGCTTCATATGTGAATTGGCAAGGGACTGGCTGGGTTCTGGGTTTTTGATTTAAAGAACAAGGCAAAGTATCAGGATAAGCTGACAGTGAAGTTACAATGATCATGTCTATTAGAAGTGCAGATCTATAAAAGCTTACTCTGCTAATCAGCATGTTGCACATTACATTGCATTCTATGAATCAATGAAATGAACAGCTAAACTCATTACTGATCAGCACTACGTGATATGAGTTTGATAGATTTCAGGATTTTAATTCCTGGTCAGATTTTAAATGGTTAAAAAACAATAGATTCCACTATACATACCATGGACAGGAGTTGAGAGTAAACAGATCCACTATTAGTTCATAGTTAGGCACCACCAGACAAATGCAGGAAGATCTCTCCCAGTAGTACAGGTATACATGGGTTAGTTTATATATTCTCGGTTATGCAGCAAGCACAGGCTATACAAGAAATAACACCTAAGAATCGTACTACTGTATTAAGAGTAAGCATCCCTTTCACTACACCTTGAAGGAATACTGTCATGGGAAAACATTTTTTTTTCAAAACACATCAGTTAATAGAGCTTCTCCAGCAGAATCCTGCATTGAAATCCGTTTTTCAAAAACACAAACAGATTTTTGTATATTTAAATTTGAAATTTCACATGGGCCTAGCCATATTTTTCATTTCCCAGGGTGCCACAGCCATGTGACCTGTGCTCTGATAAACTTCAGTCACACTTTACTGCTGAGCTGCAAGTTGGAGTGATATCCCCCCCCCTCCCAGCAGTCGATCAGCAGAACAATGGGAAGGGAGCAAGAGAGCAGCTCCCAGTAGGTATCAGAATAGCACTCAATAGTACGAAATCCAAGTCCAGCTTGGGACTCCTCCAGTTACATGGGAGTAGGAGAAACAATAGGTTACCTGAAAGCAGTTCTAATGTGTAGCTCTGGCTCTTTCTGAAAGCTCAGACTCAATGCACTGAGATGGCTGCCTACACACCAGTATTACAACTAAAAAGCATATATATTTGTTGGTTCAAGAATGCCAGATGACATGTTTTTGCACATTGTTGGTTTGCCCAGCAGCAGTAACCCATAGCAACCAATTAGATGTTTACCTTTAAACAGGTGACCAGTAAATTCTACCTGCTGATTGGTTGCTATGGGTTACTGGGTGCCTTTTATTACATAACCACATTAGTCTTTGGGATAACCGTGGTCTGCTCACTTAAGTAGAAGAGCAAAAAAAATAGCTTAAATAACATATTATAATATTACAGTAACCTCAAATTTACATGTCTTTGAAATCTAATCTTTGAAACAGCAGTGAAACCTAATTTATGCCCTTAATCCTTGATGAAGAGAAACCCAGGAGCATCTGTAGATAATGAACTTAGCAGTATTAAGTATTATACAGTAAATGGTTTTGGCTTACAAAATTACAAAGAGGTAACAGTGATGCAATTGCCCCTCAGATATTGGCAATGCTGTAGTAATGATAGAAGCCACACTCAAATGTTAAGTCAGTGGTGTCTAAGTCATTTATTGGTCAAAGACCGTAGGGAAAAAGGATGTTAATGTTATCACCATTGCCCAATTGCAGCATACATAACTTTTCATTTGTGCACTGTGGCTGGGTCCCCAGTAGCTACCCTCTTTATTCTTAGTATAGCATTTCTGGAGCCTGTCTCAGGCCTGGTCAGTATAGGGTCGAGAAGGGTTTTTTTAGGGTTAGGGCAAGCTTGTTCCTGACAAAGGGATGGTGGCTACCCAAAACATTTCCTTTTTTATCACACTCTTTGGCCAATAGGGGCTAAGCACCTTTGACTTCACTAAGAAGCTAAGCCTCTATTGAGCCCCTTAATTCAATTGCACCCCCAGGGACTTGAATTATCTCTTTTGACTTGTATGAAAATGGGTATAAATTATGCGGAAGGGGTATGGTCTCTCTTCCCTCTTCTCTTCCCTGTAGGGCTCCATCTAGAACACACACTGTAGTTGTGGCCTATAGGATTCAAAAGGGAAAATACTGGAATTAAGAATGCCCAGAGAAGAACAAATAGGCTAATAAGTGAGGGTGTGGTACATTACAGTTATGAAGCAAGGCTGTTCAAAATGGATCATTTATACTGTAGAAAATATACTTAAAGGGGAATATGAGAAATATGCAGTTGTGTAAATACCCCCCCATTCCAAGTTATATAAACAAGTACATTGTTTCAAGAAAGGGTTGGATGCCGGTTTAGCAGGCATATAAATATAAAGCTAACGGTACAATGTTGATCCCAGGTCTGGCCCTGTTGCTCTTTTGGAACCAGGAAGGATATTTTCCTCTTCTGAGACAAACTGAGATATTTCAGTGTTTCTTTTATCTGGTTTTTATGTTTGATAATCTGTCCCTTGTGAGTCATATGGGTCCATGGAACTATGAAAGGTACTTCTAATGAAATGTAGTTCACAGATGACACTGTATAAACACTCATTCCTTGTTGGAGCCACAAACTGTCCTTACTGACTAGCACAGCTACCTCTTTCCTCTGAGATTAACCTAGTCATGACCTCCTGTCTTGCCTTTAATGTTTAATTCCTGGCTCCTGGACTTCCTTACATAGGCTTCTGTATTCTGAATGCAGGCCAACCTTAAGAGTTGGTCCCATTTGCTGAGTTAACCGGATATTGACTAACTATCTACAAATCAAATATATTTCACCTCATTACAAATTTCTACAAAATAAAGTTTTTTTTTAATTTTACAGCAGTACATAAAGTGAGGAGAGGATGCCTCTTTTTTGCAAGAACCCAGTTGGCAGTTCAAGAAATGCTGCTGCCATTTGTACATCTAAATAGTCTACTTGGCTGCTGACAGTTCTGTTTACTTTGCTTTAGATCTGTTTGTAGGGAGTATAGTTGAAAATATATTTGTAGATCTGTTTGTAGGGAGCAAGTTGAAAATATTTACCATGAGCAGTGAAAAATGGACATCAAGATATGGCTGAACAACCCTTGACCACAGGTGTTGATTAGTACTTTGCTATAAAGCAGACCAATAAAGGATCACCCTCTTTTTCATTAAGGATGGGGGATAAATGCTCCACATATATCAAAAACTAACACAAGTTAAGCTCCTTATCTCAAAACCAAAGAGCATAAAGGAACCAGGAAGGATATTTTTCTCTTCTGAGACAAACTGAGATATGTCAGTGTTTCTTTTATCTGGTTTTTATGTTGGATAATCTGTCCCTTGTGAGCCATATGGGTCCATGGAACTATGAAAGGTACTTCTAATGAAATGTAGTTCACAGATGACGCATATGTACTTTCTGTTTTGATGACTGCCAAATTGCCCACACTTGTTTTATACCTGACACTTCTAAAAAAAAACCACACTCTAACAGGTTTTCTAGATCAGGAAATGTTTGGGTACCTCAAATGGTTCTATAAAATTAGACAATGCTCTGAAGCAATGTTAACCATAAAAACACATAAATATCAAATTCACTGCAAACAAAAGCAACATTTTTGTGACAATGAAATCCCAACAGTGATGAAAACACAATTTTATGCATAATCATGTTGTATTATTTGAATGTGGCTTATTGCTATAAATGTCACCATAGCTATGAATGTTTATGATGCTATTAAATTGAAATGAACACACATTCATCTTGCTGAAAGAGCTACATTACATATTTTAAAACTTAAATGGAGCTTCAACATGAACTTTCAGTTTAATGTAACCTGCAAAATTCTCAGATACATGATTTTGCTTATTCTTGTCTAGTACAGTAACAGCACATTAATCAGAGCGTGACATCAACACATTTCTTGTCTTGTTGTTAGAGGAACATTTTGGTTAGAATTTAAACTTCCAAAAACTGTTTCCAGAACAAATACTGGTAATTATTTGTAAGAAAACATAGTTAATTTGGATTAAGAAAAGACCAAAGTCCATCAACTTCTCCCCCTCCATAGCAACTCTATCGCAAATATATCCACATAATTACACAGACCTATCTATACACTCACATATACAAACTATACTAACTAGATTAAGATCTTAAGATTTCAATAGCCTTGGCTATTCTATTAATAATCAAAGCCACTCTGCAAGGCATTAAAGTTTAAAGGAGTGGCCTCTGTTTTTTTTATATTTTTTTAATGGGGAAAAAAGTAACTTGCTTTGTATCTATAATGTATTTTAATATAGTTATAAAGAGTAATCATTGTAACAGTTAATAGGGTGGTCCCCCAAATACTCAGCGCTTCTTGGTGGAGTTTTTTGAAACCAAATCTTCAGTATAGTAGAAACTGTGTGATCGTGTGCTGCCTCTTCATAAGAACAACCCTCCCTTTTTAGATGGGTCTCACATGTGTGTAATCGTGTTGATGGAATTACTTTGTGACTAATGATCACGATGTGTGGGTGTTATACACTGCATTGGGCTGATATATAAGCACTTTTGATTGTTCGATTCACTTAATATATTTGCACATTTTGCACCAAATTAGAACGCTAAAAATCTTTTAGCGTTTTAGTCACAAAGAAAGTTTTGTACGTATTGCACTAGTTTTGCTTTTGTTTTTCTCTAATTCCATGTGCTTCCATCAACACGATTACACACATAAAGAGTAATCATGTCCCCCTCACAAAAGACTCTCTCCAGATAACAACCACAATCACAACAGTCTTTTTCCGTTTATTTTTTCGATTCCTTTCACCGTCTCTGCAGTCTCTGATTTTTTATGCAAGACGGTACTTTATTTGCTTTAGTAGCTAATGAGTGACACTGCCTGAAGTTACACAGCTTGTTATCAACAAAAGATCCCAAATCCTTCCTGCATAAGGATGTCCCCAACACATTATCATTTAGTGTATAACTGGCATATACCACTGTATCATTATACAGTTATTGTTGAACATGGACTAAGGACAAACGGTTAATTTAAGAGCATCATTGGTGCTTAATCAATGGTCTGGTTGTGCTCTGTACCTCCTAGTGGATAGAAAATCTAACATGGTTTGCAAAGCAGTCCCTAACTTGCATGTTGGAATGAAAAGTTGGGGGTGGGAGAAGGAACACTTGCATGTCTCCCCTGCCCACCCTACATGAATACAGTGCTGCCAAACATAGGTATTACTGTATTCACTGAGGGAATGCGGGTATCTGTGCTCCATTTTTGAGTAACTTTTTATGGCAACTTTCCTACATGCAGGGCAGGGCATAAAGTACAAAAAAGCATGGTGAATAATAGTTGTGTTTTGCCCTTGGTAATATAATGCACATAATAAATGACACCTAAAGTCCTTATAGACCTGTGCTACCAAATGTATATACAGGTATGGGATTCCTTATCCAGAAACCCGTTATCCAGAAAGTTCTGAATTATGGAAAACCCGTCTCCCATAGACTCCATTATAAGCAAATAATTCTAATTTAAAAAAATTATTCCCTTTTCCTCTGTAATAATAAAACAGTACCTTGTACTTGATCCCAACTAAGATATAATTAATCCTTATTGGAGGCAAAACAATCCTGTTGGGTTTACTCAACATTTAAATGATTTTTAGCGGATTTAAGTTATGGAGATCCAAATTACAGGAAGATCCCTTATCCGGAAAACCCCAGATCCCAGCATTCTGGATAACAGGTCCCATACCTGTACTATAAGTTCATCAGCACACAGGGTGCTTTCTCATTATTGAGAAATTATTCATCCAGCAGGTGACAAAGCACCTTTATATTGCGAACTGCTGGGAGTGGCCACAAGTAAACTATTTAAATAGCCGTATTTCACAAAAATGCAGAATAAGCAGAATCAAATTAAGACTTTTGTGCTACTGTCTCTTAATTTATTGGATACAGCTCTGATATGGGATTGATGAGGAGAATAAAAGACAAATAGTTTTGTTTGTTATGTACAGAGACCCATAATTCTTTTAGTCCATGAGTAACAGAATTTATAATAGAGAATCTACACTAAATACAGAGCATTCTGGCTTGTGCTATGAACCGTAAATAATTTTTGATGTTACATATATTTTTTTATGGGATATTACCATTACATGGCTTGCTTAATGCTACATGGAAACAATACAACTTTCTCATGAGAGCCTTTGATATTCTGTAATTCTGTCACGTTTTAATTCTTACATAGCACAACCTTCTTAAATTGCGCTGAACATTGCAAACACATTACATTAAAGCTTGCAAAATGTAAACCTAATTACTGTTAAATTCAGTAGCAATGAACATTTTTTTGGAAATATACATGTGAATTAGAACACAAATAAGAAGTAAAATTGCCTCAAAAAGAACGCACGTGTTGCAGTAGCTAGATCTTGCGTATGTGAGTGTGAAAACATCAGCAGGGTGTTACCTATTTACATTTTATATATATTTGATTAAAAATAGCCTATGCCATTTTGTCTTCTGAGCAGGATTAGGTTTAACTGATTCTACGCCATCTAAATGAGCAAAAATCCCCTCCCTTTGTCTTGAATCAAGAAAATGTTAGAAAAGGGGCTGTTCACTCTTCCTCCCCTGCAAAAAAAAAAAGTTTTTGATATTGGTTCATTAATCATTTTTACTTGTAACAAAAAATATTACACTTGCTGATGTCCAAACGTCCATAAAGTGCCTTGATTCCCTATGCTATTCATGCCAGCCTAGTGAAAAGGCAATAAAAGCAGAATCAGCTGTTTATTTAATCATCTCTTATTAAAACAATGCAAAAAAAAATTAATAAACATCTTTGAATGTCAAAGGGCCCTTTATCCGACAGGTAAACATATTTACGAAATAAACAAGTACCACAAAATTAACCCAAGGGAAAATGCCACTGAAAATAGAAAAAAAGCTCATTAGCAGTATAAACTGTATACTGTAAAAGTGTATAATGTTTCTAAAGAAACCATTTCCCGTGAGTCACTTGTGACTCAGTAATTGCCCTCTTGTGTACTAACCATCCCTTTCATTATTGGTTGTCTAAGAAGATTTTTATGTTCATGGTTATGGTAATTCCTATTCAGGTCAGTGTAAGACCTCCTTAGAGAGGACATTATTAGTATGTGTAAGTATATACTGCACATTGTCAATGGAATATTTTTTTGTTTAAAGCACAGTAACATGTTTACCAGTAGGAGGGTACCTGTAGATCCCAAGAGGAGTATGAATGAAGGAAAGCAGTTTGTATCTGTCCAGCATACAGTGAACAAGTTAGTCCTAACTTCTGAGCTGTCTTACTACAACTCCGGTAGGTCCCTACTAACCTACTCCTGAATGCTTCAATTCAACAGGATCCAACTTATGATTGAACATGATGGACGTATGTCTTTTTTCAACCCAACTTACTATGTTACTATGTAATTTGTTTATTTATGACCTGGAGGTGGGCATAGAGAGTACTGTTTCTATTTTTGCTGACGACAATAAAGTTCCATGCAGGATGCTGCCACTTTGCAGAGAGATTTGACAACATTAGAAAACTGGGCAGGAAACTGGAAAATGAGGTTCAATGTTGACAAGTGCAAAGTTATGCACTTTGGTAGAAATAATAAAAATGCGAACTATCTACTGAATGGTAGTGTGTTGGGGTTATCCTTAATGGAGAAGGATCTAGGGGTTTTTGTTGATAACAAGTTGTCTAATTCCAGACAGTGTCATTCTGTGGCTACTAAAGCAAATAAAGTGCTGTCTTGTATAAAAAAGGGCATTGACTCAAGGGATGAAAACATAATTTTGCCCCTTCATAGGTCCCTGGTAAGGCCTCACCTTGAGTATGCAGTGCAGTTTTGGGCTCCAGTCCTTAAGAAGGATATTAATGAGCTGGAGAGAGTTCAGAGACTGCAACTAAACTAGTAAAAGGGATGGAAGATTTAAGCTATGAGGTTAGACTGTCAGGGTTGGGGTTGTTTTCTCTGGATAAGAGGCGCTTGCGAGGGGACATGATTACTCTGTACAAGTACATTAGAGGGGATTATAGGCAGATAGGGGTGTTCTTTTTTCCCATAAAAACAATCGACGCACCAGAGGCCACCCCTTTAGATTAGAGGAACGGAGCTTCCATTTGAAGCAGTGTAGGGGGTATTTCACTGGTTAAGGGGATGGAAGATTTAAACTATGAGGTGAGACTGTCGAGGTTGAGGTTGTTTTCTCTGGAAAAGAGGCGCTTGCGAGGGGACATGATTACTCTGTACAAGTACAATAGAGGGGATTATAGGCAGTTGGGGGATGTTCTTTTTTCCCATAAAAACAATCAACGCACCAGAGGCCACCCCTTTAGATTAGAGGAACGGAGCTTCCATTTGAAGCAGCGTAGGTGGTATTTCACGGTGAGGGCAGTGAGGTTGTGGAATGCCCTTCCTAGTGATGTGGTAATGGCAGATTCTGTTAATGCCTTTAAGAGGGGCCTGGATGAGTTCTTGAACAAGCATAGTATCCAAGGCTATTGTGATACTAATATCTACAGTTAGTATTAATGTTTGTATATATATTTTATGTATGTGAGTGTATAGATTGGTAAGTATAGGTTGTGTGTGCTGGGTTTACTTGGAAGGGTTGAACTTGATGGACTCTGGTCTTTTTTCAACCCTATGTAACTATGTAACTATGTAACTTAAACACTCATTCCTTGTAGAGGCCACAAACTGTGCTTACTGACTAGCGCTGCTACCTCTTAACTCTGAGATGAATTGGTGCTGACCTCCTAACTTGCCTAGTTCTAGCAGGGTGCAGTCTACCAACTAGTGTGGCATCTACAGCCTGTCTTGGCTTTGAATTTTTAATTCCTGGCTCCTGGACTCCTTTATATAGGCTTCTGCAGGGGAATCCAGACCAACCTTAAGAGTTGGTTCCATTTGCTAAGTTAATTAGATATTGACTAAGTATCTACAAATCAAATCAGATATATTTCAGCTCCTTACAAATTTCTACAAAAAAAGTTTTTTCTCTTACATAGTGAGGAGAGGTTGCCTCTTTTTTGCAAGAACCCAGTTGGAAGTTCAAGAAAAGCTGCTGCCCTTTGTAAATCTGAATAGTCTACTTGGCTGCTGACAGTTCTGTTTACTTTTATTTAGATCTGTTTGTAGGAAGTATATTTGAAAATATATTTGTAGATCTGTTTGCAGGGAGCAAATTGAAAATATTAAACATGAGCACTAAAAAATGGACAGAAGACATCAAGATATGGTCGAACAACCCTTGACCACAGGTGTTGATTAGCACTTTGCTATAATGCAGCCAATAAAGAATCCTCCACTTTTTCATTAAGGATGGTGGATGAATGCTCCACATATATCAAAAGCTAACACAAGTTCAGCTCCTTATGTAGAAGTAATCTCAAAACCATTTTAATAGCATAAAGGAAAACTTAACTGTAAAACTGAATATGGCTTGAAATGGCGTATTTTATGTATTAAACTAACTGCACCAGCCTAAAATTTCAGTATCTCTGTGTAAAATCACTTGATGAAGTGGCTAGTTTTCCGAAATGTCTGCTGGAATAGTTTGACATTTTTTGTAGAAGCCATAGTTGTGGAGAGTGCTTATGTTCTATATGTTTTCAGATGACTACCCTCCATATATTAAATACCTCCCTATTGTTATCGAAAATTAGTAACAAAAAAAAAGTATTTGTACTATTTCAGCATCTCTGTAACAATAATGATCCAGGCCACATGCTCAGTGTGCTCTGGGCAGCTGTTGAGAAGCAAAACGTATTGGTCATCACAAATCGTCAAAAAGAAAAAGAGGTTTGTCTGGCATAGAAGCTGATTCTACAGGGCTGATTATTTAATTCTGATAAAAGTTGCAGTGATTCATGACTTGAAATGTAATAAGAATCTGAATTAATTATTAATCAGTCTTGAATTTTGAATTTTATATTTTATATATACAGTATATTGTGAGTCAGTTCTAATGCTCAGGTAGCTGACAATTGCCCAGAGCATGCGGTGTAAATCGTTGAAAAAAAGATGGGAAGATAAAACCATATTCACAGGCACCAAACTTTACTGTTGAAGGACTGTGGTCACCTTGGGCTGTTATTATTGACATGAATTGATAATGTGCAGCATTTCTAGCCTACTTCTTTGTTAAGCTTTATATCTGCTTAAAATGTGTCAATGGTCAAAGAACTGAGACCTGGGTCAGGCTGGGCACCGGGAGAAAACCCAGTGGGCTCCAGCCCTTATGGCCCCTGCCAACCCAAGACTGCTGCCTTCCTCCCCCATCAGTGGACCCCAGCACCCCCTGCTGGCCAGGATCTGCTCACCCACCCCTCCTGCTTGCTGATATCTGCTTGTCCTGGTCGGAGAGAGGTACATGGTGGGGCAGAAATTTGCAGCCCAGGACAGCTTCATTCCTCCCTCTTTGCTGCCCCCATACCCCCTGCATACCCTCCTGCTGGCAGAGATCTGCAGGCCCATCCTTCCTGCTGGTTGAGATCTGTTGGAGGAATGAAGAGGTATGCCGTGGGGTGGAAAATTATGATGGGGTATTGGGGCAGAGTTTGGATTGTGATTTTTAAAATTTTTTGGCGCACGGCTAATTTTTCCACAGCTAATTTTGTCACCCGTTTCGCAAAAAAAACTGCCAATGGTGAGAGGTGGGATTTCGTCTCAAATCCATGTCTGTCTAATTTTTTCGCCCATCACTGTATGTGAATGCTTTTTCATTAGAAAGAAACTATAAACATGTTCTTTTTCAAACATCTTTTCCTTTTTTTCTTGATAATATGTTGGAAACACTTTTATAAGAGCCAATGGATTATATTTCATTCAGCCAATGACAGGTCCTTCCTGTAAACAGAAATATAAAGTAAAAGAAAGCTTGCTGTGAAAAATATCATTTGCCCATGTCAATATTTGTTAAGCATATACTGAAAAATAAACCATACTAATAAGTAGGCAAAAAAAACCTAAAAACAAACTATTTTCTTTCATTTTTTCCAGAGCCAATAATAGCATCTTAGTGTGGGATAAAAAGAAGGTTCCATCTCTCATCATACCCCTGCTGTTAGCATAATCAGTAACTTGTACTCCCCCAGGCATGAATGTCTCTCAAGGTAATTGGTAGATACACAATAATTCTAAACATGGTTTCAGCTTTAACTCTACTCAGCAGTAAAGTACAGTAGAATCATAGCTAACTATAGCTTTTCCCTGCGAATGAACTTTTTAGTTCTGCAAAATCCACTATTTATTTTCTTGTGGAGAAGGCCTTATAGATTTGTTTAATACACCATTTTTTCATGTATTAGTGCCTGCTCTCTTGGGTCTCCTGCTCATTTACTAACCCTGGGCAAATCTGAACCTGAACAGTAACCTCAGCAAACAGTCTACCGGACTTGTTTTATCCTTGAATATTGGTAAAAGATGTATTGAGACCAGTGATGAGCGAATCTGTCATGTTTTGCAGATTTGCAAAATGGCGAAAAATTTGCAAAATGGTGTAAATGTCGCGCGTCAAAAAAAATTGTCGCCCGTGGCTATTCTTTTGTCGCGTGGCTATTCTTTCATCGCCCGTGGCAATTCTTTCGTCGCACGGCTATTCTTTTGTCGCCCACGGCTATTATATTGTCACGCGTCTATTCTTTTGTCTATTCTTTTTGGACGTGCAGCAAATTTTTCTGCGCAAATTTTTTCACCCGTTTCGCAAAACAATCAGCCAATGGCGAAACGTGGAAATTCACAGCAAATCCATGCCTGGCGAATTATTTTGCCCATCACTAATTGAGACACTTATTCTGGAAGACTATAAAAAAAAATACAATCCAGTGAAGAAAACGTATGCCTTCCTACACAAAATATTCCATCTGATATCTTCAAAAATATTTTAAAAACTTAAAAAAAAAAGGAGAATGTTTGCACCTCAAAGTTTCTGGTATCGGTATTCATTGTCTCTCTTCTGTTTAAAGTTTTTCTCATGTTTTCATGCTGTGATTTTGCAATTGTTTTGATTCCATGCATAGACTGAAGTTCTGCAGTTAGATGTGCAGGTCACAAGAGGATTATTTCTGATCTTTGAATCACTGGAACATTGTAGCTTATCAGTTTGCATTATGCTCAACTTGTTTTTTTCCTTTAAAATATACTAAGACAATGTATTTCTTACTATAGCAATATGGAAATCCACACCAGCATGCTATATGTTTAATAAATGTTTTTCTACCTTTTCCCGGAAATACTTTTTCTATTGGTGTATTGCAAATCCTCAGCATGGAGTGGCTAAAAGCAAGGCATCATAGTACCTTGCCTTCGCCAAATATTATCAAGATATTCACTTTTTTGGGGTTCCAATGAAAGGCAATACACTTTGTGGTGCAATGTAATTTTTGTTCACTTAAGTTGCGCTTTCTACCTTACGATTAACTCAGCAACAACTTAGTCAGCCACTACCATATTACAGATACTTAATGGCAGAATACAGCACTTGCAGAACACTTAATTAGGGCTGTTGTGATGCTTACCAGGATCATCATATTCCATCTTGCTTACACTATGCTATTTAGTAGGAATTTTCTTTTTGTCAGCCAGACTCCTGGCTCTTCACTTAGTAGTATTTTTATCATGCTTTGTAAAAAGTGGAGTAAAACATTACCGGTGATATTGCTCATAGCAGCCAATCAGATGCTTTGCTTTGGTTTTCTACCTGTTGAAATGTAATTGCTGATTGGTTGCCCTGGGCAACATCACCAGTAATGCTTCACTCCACTTTTTACACAGCATAATAAATATACCCCTTGGAATCCAGCTCCTACAGGTTACATGCCTGGTAGTTGGAAGGCAAGCATGAATATCCAAATTTGCTAGCTACCCCCTACTGATCATTCCAGAGCTTCAGCAAGAAGAGAAAATGACCCATAGAAATTGAGTGGTAGCTTTATCACATGTGTTTAAACTCAAGTTCATTTCATGGCCTTAATCTATAGAACAAGGAACTAAACATACCCTGCTTTAATTTATCCTAAAATACCAAGGCAAAGCACATATACTGTACCACAGACTTTATCAAGCAGCAACAGACAATGCTTCTACCATAGACCACACTGCTTTGAATGGGGTTTCTTTGTAGCTAGGACCCTTACATTAACTTTTTTTTTTTTCGAGGGGCCTTCTTACAATGGTCTTAATTATTCATTTTATATCCATTTTATTTTTGTATTTATTTTTTGCTCAGGTTTGCATTTCATGCCATCCACATCTTTCATCTTCATTTTAAAATGGCTCCCTGGTTGCCAAGGAAATTATCCCTAGCATCCAACATTATTACAACTGCAGAACAGCGCAAGTAAATCATTCAAAAACCACACAATGCAAAAAATGAAGTCTTAGAACTCTGCTTTCTGCACCATCCTAGAAATTAATTTTTAGAAGAACAATGCCTTTAAATCTACTTTGGAATTTTAAGATGCTGGACTAGCAAATCAGAATCTAAGCATGTACTAAATAGGGAAACATGATGTTTTTAGAAATATATACAACCCGGATTCCAAAAAAGTTGGGACACTAAACAAATTGTGAATAAAAACTGAATGCAATGATGTGGAGGTGCTAACTTCTAACATTTTATTCAGAATAGAACATAAATCACGGAACAAAAGTTTAAACTGAGAAAATGTACCATTTTAAGGGAAAAATATGTCGATTCAGAATTTCATGGTGTCAACAAATCCCAAAAAAGTTGGGACAAGGCCATTTTCACCACTGTGTGGCATCTCCCCTTCTTCTTACAACACTCAACAGACGTCTGGGGACCGAGGAGACCAGTTTCTCAAGTTTAGGAATAGGAATGCTCTCCCATTCTTGTCCAATACAGGCCTCTAACTGTTCAATCGTCTTGGGCCTTCTTTGTCGCACCTTCCTCTTTATGATACGCCAAATGTTCTCTATAGGTGAAAGATCTGGACTGCAGACTGGCCATTTCAGTACCCGGGTCCTTCTCCTACGCAGCCATGATGTTGTGATTGATGCAGAATGTGGTCTGGCATTATCTTGTTGAAAAATGCAGGGTCTTCCCTGAAAGAGATGACGTCTGGATGGGAGCATATGTTGTTCTAGAACCTGAATATATTTTTCTGCATTGATGCTGCCTTTCCAGACATGCAAGCTGCCCATGCCACACGCACTCATGCAACCCCATACCATCAGAGATGCAGGCTTCTGAACTGAGCGTTGATAACAACTTGGGTTGTCCTTGTCCTCTTTGGTCCGGATTACATGGCGTCCCAGATTTCCGAAAAGAACTTCGAATCGTGACTCGTCTGACCACAGAACAGTCTTCCATTTTGCCACGCTCCATTTTAAATGATCCCTGGCCCAGTGAAAACGCCTGAGCTTGTGGATCTTGCTTAGAAATGGCTTCTTCTTTGCACTGTAGAGTTTCAGCTGGCAACGGCGGATGGCACGGTGGATTGTGTTCACTGACAATGGTTTCTGGAAGTATTCCTGAGCCCATTCTGTGATTTCCTTTACAGTAGCATTCCTGTTTGTGGTGCAGTGTCGTTTAAGGGCCCGGAGATCACGGGCATCCAGTATGGTTTTACGGCCTTGACCCTTACGCACAGAGATTGTTCCAGATTCTCTGAATCTTCGGATGATGTTATGCACAGTTGATGATGATAGATGCAAAATCTTTGCAATTTTTTGCTGGGTAACACCTTTCTGATATTGCTCCACTATCTTTCTGCACAACATTGTGGGAATTGGTGATCCTCTACCCATCTTGGCTTCTGAGAGACACTGCCACTCTGAGAAGCTCTTTTTATACCCAATCATGTTGCCAATTGACCTAATTAGTTTTATTTGGTCTTCCAGCTCTTCGTTATGCTCAAATTTACTTTTTCCAGCCTCTTATTGCTACTTGTCCCAACTTTTTTGGGATTTGTTGACACCATGAAATTCTGAATCAACATATTTTTCCCTTAAAATGGTACATTTTCTCAGTTTAAACTTTTGTTCCATGATTTATGTTCTATTCTGAATAAAATATTAGAAGTTGGCACCTCCACATCATTGCGTTCAGTTTTTATTCACAATTTGTTTAGTGTCCCAACTTTTTTGGAATCCGGTTTGTACATTATTATTATGTTTATAGGTATGATTATCAACTACAGGTATAGGACTCGTTATCCAGAATGCTCGGGACCAAGGGCATTTCGGATAAGGGGTCTTTTCTGTAATGTACATCAACTAAAAAATCAATAAAACATTAATTCAACCCAATAGGCTTGTTTTGCATTCAATAGGGATTATTTATATCTTAGTTGGGATCAATTACAAGGTACAGTTTTATTACTGCAAAAAAAAAAGGAAATCAGTTTTAAAATTCTGAATTATTTGATTAAAATGGAGTCTATGGGAGACAGGCTTTCCGTAATTCAGAGCTTTCTGGATGATGGGTTTCTGGATAAGGGATCCCATGCCTGTACCATATTTTTATGTTCCACATAGTCCCAATATAGTATTTGGGCCCAATGTATATCTTTCATTTGTTGTAGAGTCGCCCCAAGTTACCTTCCAGTGACAACTACTGTGACAGCTGGCTTAATATGTGATTGCGTTACAGTACAGGTATGGGACCCTTTATCCAGAAGGATCGGGACCTGGGGTTTTCCAGATAAGGGGTCTTTCTGTAATTTGTATCTCCTACCTCTGCTAAAAAAAATTATTTAAACAGTAATTAAACCCAATAGGATTGTTTTGGCTTAAATAAGGATTAATTATATCTTAGTTGGGATCAAGTACAGGTACTGTTTTATTATTACAGAGAAAAGGGAATCATTTAACCATTAAATAAACCCAATAGGGCTGTTCTGCCCCCAATAAGGGGTAATTATATCTTAGTTGGGATAAAGTACAGGTACTGTTTTATTATTACAGAGAAAAAAGAAATCATTTAAAAAATGTTAATTATTTGATTAACATTGAGTCTATGGGAGATGACCTTCTTGTAATTTGGAATTTCCTGGATAATAAGTTTCCAGATAACAGATCCCATACCTGTAGTATAAAAAAATACTAACTTCTCTAGAATATATTTTTAAAGCTAGGTTTTCTTCAGACTAACCTTGTTTCACTTTATGAAGTGGCAGTGCTTATTCAGACACATGACAGGAACATTGCTTATTTCTCAAGTTCCTCATGCTTCTTGTCATGCTTTAGACATTTGTTTTTGGTAATATCAATCACAGGAGTCAGCACAGAGCTTAAAGTATGACGGCTTGGCACATGTTTTAGTTACTTCTATAATAAATAGGAATATACATGTAAGGAGAAAGAGGGAAAAAGGCAATTGTTAAAATTAAGAAAGATTTTTTTTTTCAATTATTTATGTAAATAGCAATAGTGTTCAGCAGCTTAAGGGTGTCTTTTCACTCTGTTCTGCCCAATGAATGAAGGTCTTTGCTGATTGCTTTTTTTTTTATTGCATTAATGAACCCATAATATTGCTAAGTGATTTCAAGCACTGGAAAAGAATGCTGTGAATTATTTTTTTTTAATCTTAATTATTGATCTATATTTTACAGTCCAATAGTTGCTTTTTCAGTTAATGCAGTAGTTTATTGTATGGTAGGTTTTATAAAGACTTCTCATTAGCTAATTTTGTTCACCAGGCATGGGTTTGCAGCCAAATGCCACATTTCACCATCAGTGATTTTTTCACAATATTGTGACAAAAATTTGCTGCAAAAAAAATTTGGCTAGATTTGGCCCATTGACTTTAATGCATTTGAGTAAGAAAAAACTGCTGCTGACTTTAATGCATTTGAGTAAGAAAAAACTGCTGCTGACTTTAATGCATTTGGAGTTAGAAAAAAAAGTTGCACTTAAAAATTTGTTGCCTGTAAAAATTTGTTGTTCCTAAAAATGTTGCCTATTGACAATGCGTTTTGAGAATTTTTTATTGTTTCATGAATGGCAGAGAGATTCACTCATCACTGCTCCTTATTGCATTCATTCAGATCCAGGATAACCCTGAATGTAAACATCAAGCTAACACTATAACATGTTGTCAGGTTGGACTGTTTGTTATCTAATGAAAAATAGCCAATACATAGTTAGCCCAACTCTCTGCAAATAAAATCCAATGCACATATATACACATACTCATACCAGCCTATACACTCACATATATAATTCTATACATACCAATAAAAAAGAACTCATCCAGGCCCCTCTTAAAGGCATTAACAGAATCTGCCATTACCACATCACTAGGAAGGGCATTCCACAACCTCACTGCCCTCACCGTGAAAAACCACCTACACCGATTCAAATGGAAGCTCCGTCCCTCTAATCCAAAGGGAGGCCTCTGGTGCGCTTAGTTTTTATGAAAAACAAGATCACCCACTACATAATACCTTTGGATATTGCCAGTGCCACAGAGACTTAATTAGCTCAAACAAAATTGGCTATCCCTAGTTATGTCTGACACCTCTTGCAGTATCTAGAGGGCTCATACTACTACTTCAAGATTTGGAGTGTACTGGCCCTACTCACATATTTCAGTGTGTCCAAGCAATTCCCTGCTGCTTTGCCACTTACAAGACTATAAGCTATAGTTGCAATGTCCATCAGCAACTGTCTGCTTATGGAACGCTGTATTCCACTGTACTCCAGTGACCACTTCACAATCTATTACACAGCAACAAACAATATTTATGGTTCACTGGTGATTTTGATGCTTAGGAAAAGAAAAATAATATGTACTGCTGATAATGGAAAATCATTGCCAAGGCAGTTTTACCAGGGAGGGAACACAAAACAGTCTTATCATTTTGTTTGGTTTCTAGACATGCAAAGCAGCTGAAATAACATCAATAAATATAGCAGTTTTCCAGTCTTGGCAGCATTAATATTATAACGCATGTTTTTTTCTCTGCATGTAAACAAAATGAATGGCTAGTAGAAAAAATAAAGGCTGCTCCATTCTCTGACAGTTCGTGTAATTGTCCTATGATTTTGTAGGTGGAAACTTTTGAATAATGTTTAATATTGAATGTGGAACACACAAACCCAAGGGCAGCAACTGGTAACTCTGTACAGTTAATTCCACCATTTAGAAAGTGTAACACTGCCAATAATCACATAATTAAATGGGATGTTGTGCTCTCTGTTTTCGCAGAGCAATTTGCAGTTTATTGTGTGCAGATGCTATAATTCTATACATAATTATGCTGTGTCAGATATTAGCTAAAACTTAATAGCAAATTGCTGAAGTGAAACGCCTAGTAAATATAAAATGATTAAGCCTGTACAAAAATGCTTTGGGTAAATGGCAAGGTGCAATAAAGGCTGTAACCACAAAATTTTACATGTTTTGGCCTTGTTCTTTTAACAAAAGCAGAAGGTTTCAGAAAAAAATAAATAAATAACCAATTGCTGGCCCGTAGCACATATGTTGTTTCCAGATGAAAATCTGGTTGTGAATTATTATTACCAGATTATTTCAAATTCTAATTATATATCAACTAAAAGTAAAATACTGTTTTGGGTAATTATCATTTTTGCTTTTCAGCTTGCAAGACTAGCACTGCAAAGTTTAACACAGTCTGTCCTCTTAAGAAAACACCCTATTTTTCATATAGTATTTGTGCTTATCCCAGAAATGTATCTACTCTATATAGCCCAGGTTATGCTTGTAAGTAGTGATGAGTGAATCTTTCCCGTTTCGAAAAATTTTCTTTTGAAAGATTTGCGAAACAGCGAAAAATTTGTGAAACAGCGAAAATGTCGAACGTCAAAAAAAATTGTCGCCCGCGACTATTTTTTGGTCGCCCACAGCTATTTTTTTGTCGCTCACGGCTATTTTTTTGTCGCAAGGCTACTCTTTTGTCACCCGCGGCTATTCTTTTGTCTCTCGGCTATTCTTTTGTTGCGGGTGACAATTTTTGGACGCTCAGTGAATTTTTCCGCCGCGAATCCATGCCTGGCGAAACATTTTGCCCATAACTACTTGTTAGGGAATTGAAATGGGTTGTAATGAGCCCTGGCAAAAATGTAACTATACAAGGGGTAAGGCTGAAAGTCAGGAAACAGAATTGACAGACTGGTCATAGAGAAAAGACAGGCAGGAGTTGGGCAGAGAGGGCATAGAAACATGGCAGGCAGGAGTGCGACAGAGAGGGCAAAGAGGCAGGAAAGGCAGGAGTGAGACAGGGAGGGCATTGAGACAGGGCAGGCAGGAGTGAGACAGGGAGGGCAAAGAGGCAGGAAAGGCAGGAGCGGGACAGAGAGGGCAAAGAGGCAGGAAAGGCAGGAGCGAGACAGAGAGGGCAAAGAGGCAGGAAAGGCAGGAGTGGGACAGAGAGGGCAAAGAGGCAGGAAAGGCAGGAGCAGGACAGAGAGGGCAAAGAGGCAGGAAAGGCAGGAGCGAGACAGAGAGGGCAAAGAGGCAGGAAAGGCAGGAGTGGGACAGAGAGGGCAAAGAGGCAGGAAAGGCAGGAGTGGGACAGGGAGGGCAAAGAGGCAGGAAAGGCAGGAGTGGGACAGAGAGGGCAAAGAGGCAGGAAAGGCAGGAGCAGGACAGGGAGGGCAAAGAGGCAGGAAAGGCAGGAGCGGGACAGGGAGGGCAAAGAGGCAGGAAAGGCAGGAGCGGGACAGAGAGGGCAAAGAGGCAGGAAAGGCAGGAACGGGACAGAGAGGGCAAAGAGGCAGGAAAGGCAGGAGTGGGACAGATAATTTGTAGCCTCACAGAGCACTATTCTGTTTACCATATTATACTTTCTATTTTTGCTTTTTTTATCGTGTATAGTAGTTTGCAAAATGCACAGGCACAGTTTTTTCAGTTTACTCAGTAATTCAATAAATTATGTCAGGCACTAACTATAATAGTAACTATAATAGCTATTTATTGAGCCTTTGAAAGCATTAGATTGTTCACTTGCTAGAAAATTAAGGTTGGAGTGTCTACGTTGAATTTACTGTCTATAATATGCTGGTTTTATCAGCTGTCTGCTAACAAATAATTTTTATTGTCCGGTTTATAATGCTAAACACAGTGGCCCTGAAAAATGTGGTTCAATAAAAAAGTAATCATGTTAACTATTGACTAAACTGATGGATACACCAGCTGAATTAAAAGGGCAGGTTTAAGAATTTACTGTCAGCAATATCTTTGCTTTAGCAATGGCTTTTTGTACATGAACACAGGCATTAAATCACTGATTTTTTTTTCATTTTTAAAATATAGGTTTGAAAAGAGCATTGCCTTCAGAAAATCTGCCAACCCAAAATGGGTCATACTATTTTAATGGCACTATATGTTGCCAAGGTAGGAGATGGGGGCTGTTAAAGCTGTACTACATGTGATTTAGGAGACTGTTAAACTAAAGGTTAGTGTGCCATTAAAATGCACACATAAATAACAAGCAATAAAAAACATTTCATGTTTGCAAGACTTCCACAGTACATTTAGGATCTGTAAAAGGCCATCATTTCTCAGTGAACATTCAGGACACACCGTTATTGGCAAAACTTTATTTCATTATTGAAGAAAGTTGACTAATTATTCCATTGCAGAAATCAGTTCTTTAATAGAAGAAACACTCCAAGGTAATACCCTTTCTCATAATATGATTTGGGAACCCAGAGGAGGGCCACATCTAGGTTTCATAGAATAGATTAGAAGATTGCAAGCAATTTCGAAAGTTGTATTTGTAGGTGTCTTGGGTTAGGTTTCCCTTCTCTATTATACTATAATATTTCCATAGAATCCTTTATGTCAGATTATGACCTAAAACAGTATATTGAGTTGGTCTGCTCCATGGTATTGTAGTTTCTCGAGAGGGCAATGATAAGAATGCTGAGAACATTTTATCTTCCTGGAACCTTAGTAGAAATTTAATTTTCCAAGAATTTTATGAGAAATAGTTGCAGCTGTATGCTGCATTCAGCACTGCCCATATACAGGTGATAAGGAAAGGGCTGGGCGTTTCCAGACAGATTTTCAACTCGGCATTCTGTGAAGAATGCAGCAACCCCAGGGGGCCCAAGTGCTGTTAAATGAACACTAAGGGACATGCTCTTGCACACCTTAGTGCTCTTGCACTGGCACACCCTGGGGTTGTAAACAGCCCCTCGTGTCTGATTCAAAGGATGACATTGTTTTAAGAGCCCAATTTGTACAGAAATACTTTATTCCAAATTAATTTTTTTAAAGCAAGGAGACATCGCTAGTCATGCGAATTGTATATATAATGTTATCCTCAATCCACTTGAAAACGACATTAGCAATGCATCACTGCTGAGCATATTTGTAAAGAGCTTTTTCATGCTTTCCAGTATTTGAAGATGGAAAGTGTATCTATTCGAGGCATATTAGCAATTACAGAGTCCTGCGTACGTCACAGCTAAGGCGAATTGCTTCAAGTGGGGATACTAGATTGACCTACTCATACAGAGTGAAGACCCTTGCATTAAGTATAATACCCTTTGCAAAAGAAATTAACATGGAACTAAACTCAATGACTCTTGAGAAAAAATTAAATATAAAAGGATTTTTCTGCCAGAGCAACATCTACCTGCTAGCCGTCTAGCCTCAGTTAGCCATCAGTTATACACCCTGCCATCAGAGAGCCATATTGGTTTAATAAAGTCCCTTCAGTCTGCAGGTTGGCGCACGTGCAAAAAAAGTGTGAAAGAAGCTAATAATATTAGAAAAAATATTTTTTACAGTCAAACTTACAAAGAAAAAATATAGAAATATAATATAAAATATTGTTTCCTCCTTGTAGACTGGATTGATTTCTTCACATACTGGAGCAAGGCTGCATCTGCACTGTTATCTATATCTTCCTGCAGTCAACCTTTTTGATATATACACTTTATATATATACACTTTATATATATACACTTTATATATATACACTTTATATATATACACTTTATGTGACAGAAATAACATCACTAAGCTTTGATTATAACTGATGACATCACTAAGAGTCATTTATGTGGATATAATTTACTGTTTGGTCACATAGGGAAATTACCAAACTGTATATTATATCCACATATACACATCTCTTTTACATTTGGGTTTTGTGCTGCTCACCAGCAGACTTAGATCAGCTGCCAGTCACCCTCCTGCAATGTACACATGCAGATACAAATCTTAATTCAGTAGCCCAACACAGGTGTAACAAAAAAGTGTATAAAAGAGACTTCCTCTATACCAGTGACAGTGACACATCAGTTGCAGCAATATTACAGACCTCTGCACAGGCAACGGTGTGTGTGCACACAGACTCCTGTATGTTGGATTTACAGACTCTCTTGCAGACTGACTTTCAGGCTTCTTGATTAAGCAGCTGAGTCTAATCAGGCCCGCCTGGTCAGTCTGTAGCATTTAGTCTGGCCAAACACTAAAAGATGTATTTGTTTTGAGGTTGACAGTTTTGGATTGATGCAATCTGATTGGATCACATTGACAGGATGTAGACTGTTTTGGGCGATGACTGCATCAATTAGCCAATGCACAGTCGATTGATATCTGAGCAATTTTCAGTCAGATATCAGATGGGTAGGCCTGTTGGTAGCTTTTACTGGCCCATGCATTGGCCCACCTTGAGACAGAAAGTGTGTGCCATAGCAGTGGGTGTGAGCAGTGCCCACTGTATGCAGATGCCCATGTATTCAAGGAAATCCACACTTACAGATTTTATCATGGTCAAAAAGTTGAATTTAGTGCAAAGCTGACATTTTGACTGCCACCTTGAGAAAGGCTGGTGTAACAGGCGAAACATTGACTTTCCATTGAATTCAACTTTTTGACCAAGATTAGACCTGTGAATGTGGACTTCAATAAATGGGCAATAATCAGCAAATAACAAAAAATACAAAGTTGCACACAGAACAATCTTCCACACACAGGCATAAAAATGTTTTAGTGAAGTGTCCATTTAGCAGTTACTGTACTTAATGATGGGCGAAATGTTTCGCCAGGCATGGATTCGCGGTGAATTTCCACGTTTCGTCATCGGCAGATTGTTTTGCGAAACGGATTAAAAAATTTGCTGCGCGTCCAAAAATTGTCGCAAGAATAGCTGCGCGTCCAAAAATTGTCGCAAGAATAGCTGTTCGTCCAAAAATTGTCGCAAGAATAGTCACGGGTGTCAAAAGAATAGTCGCACGTCCAAAATTTGCCGCAAGAATAGTCGCAGGCGTCAAAAAAATAGTCGCGCGTCAAAAGAATAGTCGCGGGCAACAATTTTTTTTCTGCACAACATTTTTGCCGTTTTGCGAATCTTTTGAAAGATTCGCTAATTTATTGGCGAAGCGAAACGGGACAGATTCGCTCATCACTAACTGTACTTCTAAAGACAGGATCAAGACAAGGTCAAGAAGAGGCTACATGTGCTAATAAATGTTCTCATGTGGCTTTTGCCCACTAAATGCAATTACAACATAGGTGTCTGTGGTATTGTTATTTTTATTCCAATGACTTAAATTCAACAATATCTTAACTCAATGTGTACTTATTTTTTAATGATTTCTGATATGTTGCTTTGTTATTTTATTTAAAATATATATATTTGATTATAACCTTGGCTTTTTCCATCTATTTATGCATTCAGTGCAATTACGGGCTATCTATTTTGGTTTACTGCATATTGGGGTCTATTTATCAAAGAGACTCAATTAAGCTATGTCACGGTTTGTGATTTATTGTTCTGTCTCTTATAGTCTATGTGAAATACAAGAAATGGATGAATGTATTTTGCTAACATCAGGCACATACATATGCTTTACTTAAAAAGGCATCAAGCCAAAGGCATTTCTAAATAATGTAGATTCGGCTGATCAAAAGATAAACTATCTGAGGATATCTGGTCTATAAAGAGGCAGAGTGAGGTTGTAAAAGTAAAAGTGTTATATAAGTCGTTTACATTTATGCCTTGGGGTCTGCAAATTTAAGTTGAGGTAAAATCTCTCATCTTGTTGAGAAATTTTGTACTGAAATGAATTACATTATAAACTTTTAGGTAAGATGGTAAGCAATACAAAACTAGCGTTTACTTAATCTTATCAACTCCTGAATTTAATAGAGTTCCTCAGCTTTCATGACCTTGAAAATCTGCATCTAAAATGGTCTAGACATACTGCTACTTAGGCATTTAGGCAAAACGCAACAGTGTGTTTTGCTCCACCACAGCTTTAAAGTATACATAATGTCACACCATGATCACTTACAGAAGAATTAATGCCTAACTAAAGAAGTAGGGTAAAAATGTTATACATTATGTTTTAGGCTTCTGTACCAGCCCAAGGCAACCACAGCCCTTTAGCAGGGAAGATATGTGCCCCAGTAGCCCCCCATCTTCTTCTCTGCTGATATACTGCACATGCTCTGTGCTGCTGTCACTTACTGGCTTAGGGACCCACTCACAATATACTGTGTATATATACAATATAAATGTCATGATCTAAGATGATTAGCAATTAATTTAGATTATTAGTGCATGGCAGCTCTGAAACCAGCTGAAATTTAGCTTTAGAAAATACTAAAGCCCTGTAGAATCAGCTTATATGACAGACAACCTCATTTTCTGCTTGATTTGCTACAACCCCTAAGATTAGCTTCCCAACAGCTGCTCAGAACCCACTGACCATGTGTAGTGTCACTGACACTTCTGATAGGGAACTCCTGTGACAACTTGGAAGTTCAAGTTCATTACTACTACTGAGCTGCTGAACAATTAGGCTGGTGCAATTAATTTAGTATATAAAAATACAAGACTGACTTGTCATCAGGGCTTTGTCATGAGTGTCCCGAAAAATCTCTAGAGGGTATGAAGCAACTTTGTTGAGTTTTCCCATATTTTTATTCCCTTGGGGATAAAACATTTAGAGACTGAACATTAAGTACCAGTACGGCTGTGTGGTTAGACAAAGCAACAGAGATCAAATCAATAAAAAAACATTATTTTACGGTTTATTAATTGAAAACCTAAATGTAAGATTCAGTTCAAGGACAAAAAACTTAATTCAGTTCCAGTTTTTTTTTCCCATAGACTTTGATAGAGTTTTTATGTGATATAACAGTGATTTTTTTTTCCTGATTGAATTGCATCTGGCTCTGTGGGACAATCTGTAATTGAATAAGGAGATATCTCCTTCAGATTCAATTCAGTGAGAAAAAGTTTTATTACCCAAAAAACTGATGAATGAGATTCAATTTAAGATTCAATTTAGATAAACTTATATTTGTACCATTTATATTGTAGTCAGCTGTACACCTATTCATGGCTACGGTTGGCAATACAAAAAAACAATATGGCAGGCAAGAATGGCTGAATTCCCTATCCATAAGTATTGTGGGGGCCCTTGATAAGGTGGGCTTAACAGACCCTTAGATCCTACTAGATGTAACAGTTTACATGGATAAAAAATCTCATCATGCTAACAGATGCATGTGGGGAGCAATTTGTAACCTGAATAAGCACCGAGTATCCGATGGCCAAGAAGTCATACTTCGGACTCATAGTTTATTGCAGTGATATCTTTGGACAAGCACTCAAATAGTTCTTTGTGAAGAATATGGGTGTCGCAGCACTATTTTTATACATAAAGCAGAATAAGCACGACCTTATCAAATAGGAAGTAGCAGGAGTAGCTAACTCTATATTTCAGCAGTTATCGGTCAGCAATCAGGAGTTCTTGTGGTTTCTCTCTTTTGTGTTTCCAGTCATTTGCGGACAGGAGAAGAAGTTCTTGGTCTCAGGTTTGACTTTTTCCTTCCTTCATTAACATTTACATTGCATCTCAATAAAGCAGAGGTTACTATTAAAAAACCTAAAAGAAACAAAATGCAATAGCTTTAGAAACAAACTGCCTTATCCCAGTCCGCACTTAAAGCCATATTTGACCGTTACTTGAATACCTTTGGCAACATTCTACTACATTCAACTAAAAATCTTGCATATAACTATTATGCAAAGGTTACATAGTTACATAGTTACATAGGGTTGAAAAAAGACCAGTGTCCATCAAGTTCAACCCATCCAAGTAAACCCAGCACACCTAACCCACACCTACCAATCTATACACTCACATACATAAACTATAAATACAACCACTAGTACTAACTGTAGATATTAGTATCACAATAGCCTTGGATATTCTGATTGATCAAGAACTCATCCAGGCCCCTCTTAAAGGCATTAACAGAATCTGCCATTACCACATGACTAGGAAGGGCATTCCACAACCTCACTGCCCTCACCGTGAAAAACCACCTACGCTGCTTCAAATGGAAGCTCCGTTCCTCTAATCTAAAGGGGTGACCTCTGGTGCGCTGATTGTTTTTATGGGAAAAAAGAACATCCCCCAACTGCCTATAATCCCCTCTAATGTACTTGTACAGAGTAATCATTTCCCCTCGCAAGCACCTCTTTTCCAGAGAAAACAACCTCAACCTCGACAGTCTCACCTCATAGTTTAAATCTTCCATCCCCTTAACCAGTTTAGTTGCACGCCTCTGCACTTTCTCCAGCTCATTAATATCCTTCTTAAGGACTGGAGCCCAAAACTGCACCGCATACTCAAGGTGAGGCCTTACCAGGGACCTATAAAGAGGCAAAATTATGTTCTCATCCCTTGAGTCAATGCCCTTTTTTATACAAGACAGCACTTTATTTGCTTTAGTAGCCACAGAATGACACTGCCTGGCATTAGACAACTTGTTATCAACAAAAACCCCTAGATTCTTCTCCATTAAGGAAACCCCCAACACACTACCATTCAGTAGATAGTTTGCGTTTATATTATTTCTACCAAAGTGCATAACTTTGCACTTATCAACATTGAACCTCATTTTCCAGTTTGCTGCCCAGTTATCTAATTTTGTCAAATCGCTCTGCAAAGCGGCAGCATCCTGCATGGAACTTATAGTTTTGCACAATTTTGTGTCATCAGCAAAAATAGAAACATTACTGTCTATGCCCACCTCCAGGTCATTAATAAACAAGTTAAAAAGCAAAGGACCAAGGACTGACCCCTGCGGTACTCCACTAACCACACTGGTCCAATTAGAAAATGCTCCATTTACAACCACTCTTTGTACTCTATCCTTCAGCCAGTTCTCTATCCAATTACAAATATTATGTTCTAGGCCAAAATTCCTTAATTTGATCATTAACCTTCTGTGAGGTACTGTATCAAACGCTTTAGCAAAGTCCAAGTAGATGACATCAACTGCCATTCCAGCATCAAGGTTCCTACTCACCTCCTCATAAAAGGCGACTAAATTAGTCTGGCAAGATCTGTTACGCATAAAACCATGCTGGCACAAACTAATAGTATTGTGAACTGCAATGTATTCAAGTACCCTATCCCTTATTACCCCTTCCAAAAGTTTTCCTACTACTGATGTCAGACTAACAGGCCTATAGTTTTCAGGTGCACTTTCTATCATCCCTCTAGCCCTATTTTAGAGTCCTGTATGAAATTAATCCCAGACTTGCAACCCGTAACCCGTGACCTGGACCTGTAACCCATTTTTACTCACTTTGACCCCACTTCCCAACCTTACCCTCAACTACCTTATCCCCAATACGATCCGCCCCCCACTGACCACCATTAAACAGAAAGTGCTGTTTCGCCGAACCGGAAGTGACATCATCAGAAATGGGTGGACACTAGAGCAGGGGTCCCCAACCCCTGGGCCGTGGACGGCATGCCAGTGGGCCGCAGCGCACTCCCCATCAAGCGTGTTGCATGTATTACATGCTGCGCCACGCCCCCCTCCCCTTTGCCTCCGGTCCGTGGAAAAAATTTTTGCCTCCTACCAGGCCCTGGTGCTAAAAAGGTTGGGGACCCCTGCCCTAGAGGACTTTACCCTATGTAAGAAAGGCTAATAGTGCACCCTGTACAATGTCTCTTTAAATGCAATATTGTAATATATTAGCTTTATTCATTTCATTTAATAAATAGACAAAAATGTTTGAATTTCTCTTTCTAAACAAAAGAAATCCTTGCTTTATTGCTAACTACTTAACAAATATGTAAGTGACCAACATAAAAACCCTTTCTTTAATTGCATATTACTTCAGTATTTGTTTCCCACAGAAATTATAAATTTTACAGAGTGAGCTAAATCCTTGCTGAGAAGTATGGAGTTTGTGTGAAAGCCATAGATCAGCTCTTGAATAACAAAACACAGTCAGACAGAGAAATCAATAGAAAACAGCAATAATTGTGTGACTAAAAGATTTCACCCACATAATATAAATTGCAAAGCATTCATTATTATTTTGTTGTTTAATGTCCTTCCCGAGGAACCTATTAAAAGCTGGCAAAAAAAAAAAGAAATATAATTGCAGGTAATTTTCAAACCCTCTTGGGGTTCGTTCTTTTTAGAATATTGCTAGCTTTTACTGACAAATAAACATTCTTGTTTTAATAATTTGTGCAGGAGATTGGATTTTGACCAATTTAACATGTAATAGTTTGTCATAATGAGAGATGCAGAAAGTCAGAACTGAAATAGCAATAAGCTTCATTAGGTCAGTGTATCATATTTATTATTTAAAAAAAATTAAAATAGACATACAGAAACAATAATGCAGCATAAATTGTACAATAGGATTTACAGTAATGGACCATAATTCCCCTTAGCAAAAGAGAAAAATCAATGAACAGACTCTCTTCTGCATTTTTTTTTTGCTTATTAAATCTACCATTCTTAGTTTCAGCATAAGTGCAATGTGCTAAAGTGAAATTGTGTGCAACTCATTGTAAAGAATGCCAGTGGGGGGTGAGTCAGGAACTGGGAACGACAGGGCCATGACAGGGCTAGATGGGAACCGGAAGAGGGTGTTAGGGATCATGGGGTTGTAGTTTCCCGGGCTGTTCCTGGGCTGCTCTGGGGACAGGAGGAAACACAAGGCATTACAAGGGGAAGGAAGTATAAAGGAGCGCTCTCTTTTACCTTAAACAGCTCTCGCCCCCCTACCCACCCAGAACCAAAGTGATGGAAGGGGCCCTGCACTTAACTGTTGTTGCTTTATGTTTGTCATTATTTACATGTTTAACAAACAAGCTGCGTCCTTTTCACCCAAGATATCACATGTGGTTTGGTTTGTTATTTTAAGGAAGGGGGAGGAGCTTGATGTTGTTGGGAGGGGCCTGTCAGATTGACGCTGCCCATGTCACTGGCATTTTTAGGAGCAAAGTACCTTTGTGAGTGGAATCCTGTTACACTCCATGTGGTGCCCATTATAGTGATTGCATATACTCTTCTATTTGTATATGAGCCTTCCTTAAAAAGATTCAAAAGAAGATATATTTGAGAGATAGGGGTACATTTATCAAAGTATAGTTGGGTACTTTGTGTGCCATTGAAGGTTCAAAGTCTTTACGCGCCGTTTACGAAACTTTCAGATCGTGCCACAATATTTTCGTATGACCGCGTTACCAATTTTCGTGCAATTAACGCACATCAGAAATTATCGTTAATAATACGAATTTTTGCCAATCGTACTTAAAAACATCCAAAATTTGGACTTTGAGAAATCAGCCTCATAGGGGCTTTATAAACATTCTGGTTTTAGGGGATTTCGAATTTTTCGAAACCATGAATAAACTAATTTCCACTAAAACCACAAATGCCTAGTCATTCATTAAAAGATCTGAATTAAAAAAAAAAGCATAAATGAATTAAAACGTGAATTAAAAAATAAAACAAATATAAAAGAACATGAAAACCCTGAAGAACCCTAAAACCACAAATAACAAAGATTATTACAATTTGACCAGGACAGTTCCCATTGACTTCTACATGACCTTGACAGTGTTTAGATGGTGTAGTTTTGTTTTTTATTTTTCAGGTTTTTTTTCGCCTAATAAATTACTAATTTTGGAGTTTTTGTTTAAAAATCCCCAATTTTGTGAAAAAAAAAAAAAAAAAATACAGACATTAGTAAATGGGCCCCCTAAATTCAGTTGAAGGTAGGTGTAAGACATTAAAAAGATTATTTTTGTATAACATTGCATTTGTGTCTGACTTGCTGCATAATGTGCAAGGCACAAAGTACAGGGTATATGGTTGCAATGCAGCCCTGGAAATAACACCGGCCCTGAAAATGTGTTACCTACATGGCTTTCATTGTGTGTTGTGCCTACATTAATCCCATATGAATATATCACAGAAACAAATATAATTCACTCACACTCAATTCACCAATATTGATGCTAATTCCATATGTTGGTAAATCACACATAAGTTGCACAGATCATTGACTTGTTACTTAGCGGGTGCCTGCGGTTATGCTGGAATTCTGGGAAATAAAGCTGTACTGTAAGGTCATTATTGAACATAGTGATTAAGCAGGGTCGGATTGGGCAACTTGAATACAATTTTTTTTAATTTTTTACAGAGTAAGTAGAAGATTGGAAGCAGCAGTGGCTGGGGGCAAGCAAGAGCGGGAGCGGTGGTGGCTAGCAGGTGGGCCCTTGAGACTGGGTACCCCAGCCCAAATCTGTGAATAAGCCCTTTAAACTTTGGAAGACTTATTTATGAAGCGCTGTTGTGTTAAGACGGCTGCAAATGCTGCTTATATCTTCTATTCATTGGTTAAAGGTACTTGCATGAAAACTCGCTCCTGAACACGCTCTTCATTAAAACATGCACTGGCCCAGTCTGTGCTGGTAAATCATGTACAAATGAGCCTACTGATACTGGGAAACTGTGGAGCTACTGCATGACTGGCAGGAAGGCCAGATAGGTCAGCTACCTCTTTTGCCCCCTTTTTTTTACCCCTCTCCCCTTTCTTCACAGTTCTGACCCTTACCCTCAACTCTTTCAATAAACAAACCACAGCAATTTTTGTAAGATAATATTGGCCGCAGCGAATAATGCACTGAAGCATTACACCAACATTTGTTTTATATTAACATTTTTTAAATCCTAAAACATTTAAACCTGTATGCTACTTATATTAACCCTAACCAGTTTTTTAACCCTAGCCTAATGCCACTGGCCCAGTGCACTAGCCATCCTCCAATACCCCACGTCATTGATTAACCATCACTCGAAATACACCAACTCGATAGTACTCGATGGACCCTGTGCCCGAGCTGGCCCATTATACTCCATCCAACAAGCTCTTTAGAGCCCATAAAAATTTAATTTTTCGTTTCACAGCCTCCCAGGACCACTGCTGTATGGTGTGACAAAATAACAGCATTTACTGATCATAAAAAATCCCTCTGCTCCCTTCACGCTGTGTGCCAGCTGTGCTGACCTTACTGGCCGAATTCTCCTGGACCTACCTAGTCATGCGCCCTTCCGCCCAGAAAGGCTCCTGGGGTTTTTCTTTCTGAGAAAACACTGCATTTTACAGGGAAATGGCAATTATGAGCAGATAATTGCACTTTAACATAATATTGCATTCATAAATAAGGCTTTTGACTTTCTTTAGTTGTCCTAATAGTACCTCAACATGTAGAACTGCACATATTGTTTGTTTGGGGTGACTTTCATTTGCAAAATAATGATTTTAATAAGTATTTGGTTCTGACTTCAAATTTGCTGTGAACAAATTCAGCTCGATTGTTTTCTGCAACTTTATTCAATAAGTGATTGTATAAATGAGAAAAACAATAATTTCAAAGAAATCATACCGAGTATGAAGCGCTGCTGCTTTTTGATAACATTTTCACTCAAAATGAAAAGTCATTTCTTGTTTACACCTCACTGTTTCAGAAACAAATCAATGGCGCAGCAAGTTATTTGCTGTTATTTATTCTTAAAGACATATCAGGTGTTGGTGTCCTGTAATTTCCTCTTGGTTTTACCCCTCCAAATATGACTTTTTATTACTTACAGTCACATCTTAATTAAACAATGGATGGTGTGTAATATGCTGCTAAATTCAGCATTTTGCCATTGCATTTTTTTTTTCACAAAACTGCCACAGAAATTCACAGAGACAAAAATTTGCAGAGTGAGGAAAAAGTTGTGGTCAGGTCAAAAAAGTTTCAGTTGTATCAAATAAGTCCCAGGCGCATCAAAAATGCAGTGGCCACGTCAAAAAAGTTGTGGTTGCATCAAAAAAATTGTGCTCTTCAAAAAGTTTGGTAGTAGCCGCATTTCATGAAATTTGCAAATTTTTGTAGTTTTGCAAATTTTTAGGTGAAGCAAAACAGGACAGTTTCGCTTATCACTACCCATCCCTATACACATAACTTCTTTGTAAATTACAACTCACCTCATTGTAGAAGTGCCACAGGGGGTCCTGGGGAGGCGCATTGCTAGTGCAGAGAATACTATTGTGTTCTCTGCACTAGAAGATACGAATTTCTGTAACAAAAAAGGAAACTTGCCTCTTAACGCTACCAGAAGCGGCTTTTTGCTACCCATGGTAACTAGCTGCTCTCTGCTGCCTGGCGCAAGGTTCTTGCTTTGCCTCATGACAGAAGGGCCCTGAAGGTAATAAGTACAGGGCTCCATTGTGGCTTGTGCCCAAATGAGCTCCCTAACCTGTATGTCTCAATCACGTACAAGTTATGGGATGGAAGAGTGGTGTGAGGAGGGACACCAATGGGTTTGGCAGCACTTTATTCATAAGGAAACCCCCTACCTGTCCCCTAACTTTAACATCATTTAGATATGCAAGTTAGGGAGTGCTGATGGACTTATCAGTATGGGCTTATCTCATGGTAAGTGTCAATGTCCACCTAGCCCCCCATTCCCCTTTACCCACAATTAATTGTCTTGACACCAGTGTTGGAAACTGCTGAGATGGAACTTGTAAGTTATCCCTGGAGCCTCCCCCTTTACTTAAGCCCTGAAATCCCACTAACCAATAGCAACCTGCAACAAAGGGGGATGGGGGACCTTGCTAGCATTGTCAAGCAGGCATAGAAAATGAACAAAACAGACTGCATTACCATAAACTGTTGTACAGTTCGGTATGGGTCAACATTAAAATCCACTGGGGGTCCCATGTGATCTCCAACCCACATACTTTGCAATAAGGTAGAGGCAGTCACCTGAGGTGTACATTGGACATGCTCATTCACCAATCCTAAGGTGTAAAAGGTAAAGATGGGACTTCATACTGATCTCCATTATCCAAGTGATGTGGAAGGAGCAGTGTTAAATTGGTAGGAGGTGAAAGGATTCTGTGGGCATCGAGCTAGGTGTGAAGTGCCAAAGATATGTCCCATCCACAATAATAAGCCACACCCAATGTTATAATAAGTCTTGCCCGCCAACACTTTTTAGTTTTGTCCACTTTAAAGCAAAGTAATTTCCATCTACTGAACAATTTGATGGCCAATATGCATAGATTTTCCAAACTATGTGGCCTGTAGGTTCCCTAAAACAAAAATAATGCATGTGAGTTTTTCTCAGCTGGAAATTCAGCTTCTGCAAACAAAACCCCCTGTCTGCGTACTGTGTGTGCCATAACCCAGCACAATCCCCTCTCCTGATCTCCCCCCCATGTCTTCTATAAGATCTTTATCCTTGTGCTTTTTAACTTCTCTGTTTTACTTTTTCCCTTCTTGACTTTTCTCCGCCGTATTTTATTCCTATCCACTTCCTCTTAAATGTAGTCACCTTTCTTCTTTCTCTGATTCAGTTTTTATATTTTCATATCCTCATTTTTTTTCTTTCACATAATTCAGTCTCAAATTCAGGCATATCCAAACAAACAATATCAGAAGCACGTGAAAGATAAAATACAGAAATAATACAACCAATAGTGCATTACGTAAACGCAATAATAAGTTGTGCACCCTTGGTGTATCGTGTGACACACAAAAAACATTAAAGTGCTATGTGCAGATAATCTCCTCCACCTGAGTGGTTTGGTGCAGGCTACTCACAACCATGTGTTGTACAAGGGAATGTATCAGAATACAGCTTGATCAGCAATCACAATCCAATGTAGCTCGACGCGTTTTGTGTGATATCCGTCACGCTTCTTGCCCCCAATGTATTTTGACAACTGGAGGATTAAACTGTTTGGCATTTAAACAGTTGAGTCTGGTGAGTGCTTATACTCCCCAATAGGGATGTAGCGAACATCGCCAAAAATGTTTGCGAACCCGTTCGCGGACTTTCAGCAAAACTCGCGAATATTTGCGAACTTTGCGAACCCCATAGACTTCAATGGGAAGGCGAACTTTAAAACCTAGAAAAGCCATTTCTGGCCAGAAAACTGATTTTAAAGTTGTATAAAGGGTGCCACGACCTGGACAGTGGCATGCAGGAGGGGGATCAAGGGCAAAAATTTCTCTGAAAAATACTTTGTAAAAAAAACACCAAAAAACCCCCCCCCAAAAAAAACGCCAAAAAATAACGCCAAAAAAAACCGCAAGCTATTCCTATGTATACGCAAAGGCAAAAAACCGAAGCGAAAAAACGCGGCGAACCCAAAATGGCGAACATCACCAAAAGTTCGCGAATTTGCGGACTTGCGAACACCCGATGTTCGCGCGAATTAGTTCGCCGGCGAACAGTTCGCTACATCCCTACTCCCCAAACCACTCAGGTGGAGGAGATTATATGCACATAGCACTTTAATGTTTTTTGTGTGTTACACGGTACACCAAGGGTGCACAACTTATAATTGTGCTTATGTAATACACTATTGGTTGTATTATTTCTTTCTTTTATCTTTCATGCGCTTCTTATATTGTTTGTTTGGATACGTTCTGAGGTCTGATCAGAGGGGACTTTTTAAAGGAATCTGCAAGTGATTCGTGAAAACGTGGTCCCCTGACCTACCTAATCCACAACACTTATAGCTGAATTCATATGTAAGGCCAACCACCCTCTTAACTTTATTGGGGGGCTGCACTAAAGGAAACAAGTAACTGCTCCTTATATGTAACTTTTCATCCCCTACTTCCCCTATGCAATGGTCCAAATTGAACCCTTCTGAACTTTTCCTAAGCTTCCAAAGCTCAGTATAGGGATTACATTGGTTGGGCTCATCCAACAGTGGCATATTCTTCTGAGAGTTATGGTTATCATGTAACAGTATTCTTCATGCCAGATAGGAGGATTACTCCCCCTCCGTAATCTGATTCTGAGAAAACAAGGGACAAACATAAAGCAAATGTAAAGAAATAAATAACGGAATACATTTATAGCACAATTAAATAATATTAATCCTTTGTTAGATCAATGCTTATGCAAGTTAACCACTAACATTTTATTCAACATCTTAGTCTATTATGTCTCAAATATTTCCATACTATTCTGTCTTTTAAAAAATTACATATGAGGAAAATATGCTAAGGTTTTCAAGAGAAAATAACATAAAAGTGGAAAGGCTTTATAACAAATGAGTTTTTTTCCTCACAAACCCAGCTGCTTGGGGGAACCCTGAAGTGCATTTGCTTATATCATATCTCCCTGTTCCTGCTGCTTTGGCTCATTCACATCCTATTGCGCATTACACCTTTTAGAATAAAATCTTTCATGCACGATGGCATAATAAACCACTACTGTTACATTTGATCTATGTTTAAAGTCAATCTTTGAAACTAATTTCAGAAACAATTGGGAACCAATATCTAAAAGAGATTTGAATGCTCTTATAAAAAACAAAGACAAGGCAGCTTGTCCTGGCCACAAAAGGGAAAAGAAAAAGAAGAAAAAGTCAGGTTTGTCAAGCTGAATTGAAAATGACAAGTGGCTGTATTGTCTATATTGGCTCAACAAAATATAGATCCTGGGGAGTAAAGGCATTACAAGAATGGAGACACTGACAGAAACTCACAGCCCTACGCGTCTGAGACCAAGATTCTATGATCAAGGCTGCACATAAAATACTGTATAAAGCACATCTTTAAAATAAAATTTAATCATGACTAATGATATCTTTAGAAATGTTGTACCTTATGCTGAGACTTTCCATGTATATTCTCTTGGAAACTATTTTCTTACTGCTCACCAGCTTGCTTATGCTCATTTGTTTTGGGTTGCTTACAGGATACAGAGAAATAAAGAGTAACTGGTGCATCAAATAAAAATGCATTCTTCAGATAAATTAAACTTATTAACTATAATTACTTGTTAAATTCCAAGTAAATGCTCAGTGCTCCAATACTGAAGAATTGTTATTTTAATCAGCTTTAATGAATAATGCAGACCGCACTGATTTGCTACAGCCATGCATTTTACACCTGGCTAAGCCCAGCATTGTGGAGGTTATAGGTGTTAAGTTTAAACAAATATTCCAAGGGTGCACTGGAAAAATGAAGAAAACAGGGGGTAGAGAATACCCACAGGAAGGCTCACCACAAAGTTCATGTACAGGTATAGGATCCGGAAACCCGTTATCCAGAAAGTTCCGAATTATGGAAAATCTGTCTCCCATAGACTCCATTTTAATAATAATAATAATAATAATAATAATAATAATAAAACAGTGCCATGTATTTGATCCCAACTAAGATATAATTAATCCTTATTGGATGCAAAACAATCCTATTGGGTTTAATTTATGTTTTAATAATTTTTTAATAGACTTAAGGTATGAAGATCCGAATTACAGAAAGACCCCTTATTCAGCAAGCCCTTGGTCCCGAGCATTCTGGATAATGGGTCCTATACCTGTATTACAATCTCATCTGTATTAATACAAAGTATTATTTCAAAGCAATTGGGCAACATCTAAGAGGACTTGTTTATATCCGTAAGGGCAGTCGGCAACTTGTGATTTTCTCATAAGGCACTTTGATTAAAGGTACCTGCATCAAAATGTGCTCTTTGCACTTCCGCATAGTGCTGCTTGGCGCCACTTAGGCTTTCCCGCCCTCTGTTCTAAATCAAGTGCTGCAGCCATTATTGAAACAGGAGAACTCTGGAACTAGTGTTACCTCCTGACCAGGCAGTAGCTCCAGGGATCCCTCGGCACCCTATGTCAATAGGTACAGCACACTTGTGCCAAAATAATTGGGTGCTTCAAGCACTGGAAATGATGCCAGACAGATTAAAAATAATTTGGTATGAATGTACTCAATTTCAGACAAAACACATTCAGGTGTGTTGATTGTAGTGAATCAGATGCATTTGCAGTGTACCACAAATGTGTCAAGGGATTGTCTGTTTGCACCAGCAATGACGTGGGAAATCTGGGGGAAAACACTGCATAAAAACATGACAATTGCACCTACATGAGCCCTAACATATTGTAACAGCAATGCACATGATACCCCTTGTTATCTACACTGTACCCAGGTACAAAGAAACACATTGTAATACTCATGTATTCAGGTCCAACTGAAAGTTTATAAATTAAGTTATCAACAGATTTACATTTTAGTCTTCAGTCAAACTACAGACTTTAGCCAGCACTGACTCCCTGTCCCATCACACCTTCCTCCCAAAATAATACAAAAAGTTTTGCACATACTGTACTTATGTGACCCATCTCGGAAATATCTAAAGAAATGGGCAGACACAAAAACTAACATTTTACTCTGAATAGGATATCTTCCTAACAGAATGATTACTTTTCTACAACCCTACAATACCCTCCTATAATGTGGGGGTATTTTTAGACACTAATACACCTGGGCAAGATATTGCAGAGTGGTAGAAAATATCTATCTCCTATGTCAGGAAACAAGAGTATATTGGTAATTAGTTAATCTGCTGTTAGTTCCAAGTTAACCTTAATCATTTCTATACTTTATAAAAATATATAACATAAATATAAAACTTCACCTAATGAAAGTCATTTTCGCATTTTACTGCTAATAGATTTGCCACATTAGTGCCACCTAAAATGCTATATTTATTCTTCAGAAAACTTTATCATACCCGAGTAAACAGCCCTAGAAGCTTTTTCTGATTGCAGCTGCCATTTTAGCTCGGTGTTCATAGCTTCCTGTTTGAAGCTCTAGCCGTTATAGCTCAGGTCACACATTCCTGAGGGTGGGGGAGTGAGTTTTATGAATTTTTATGAGAGGGGGAAGCAGAAGAGTGGAGAGCTGCACAGACTCCGGGAATAAGGAATTTTTCTGAGAGAGAAAGTCAGATACCCTAACAACATGTTTACAAAAAAGGAGACAAGAAATCCTGTGTTTCTTTTAAAAGAGGACTCAGTGCAGCATTTCGGTGCGTGCTTATGGCTGTATTTACATAGACCTTTCTGGTAAAGCTTACTTAGTTTTTACCTTTCCTTCTCCTTTAATATCTCACATATAATTTTGCAAAAAATGAAACAGAGGGAGTAACTTGTCCCCAAACGCTGTTACTTGATTTTTAAATATTGTCTTGTTTGTGATCCATGAAAGTGGACATTGAAAGTTCATGATACTGAACAGGATATAGAGAGATAGCAGTTTAGACTAATTATGCCCCAATATGTCTGTGTATTGTACTACATATAATCGGTAGTGCTATTAGAATGATACTTACATTGGATACAGAACTTACTCTGTTATAGTTATAGTAGTTATAGTTATGCACCATAATTATTTCACTAAATACAGAATCCTCCACTACTGCTTACTGGGCCAAATCCTCAATGGATATTTAGATGAGTTCTTATAATAACTTCCAAATATAAGGGTTTTGAGTTTGGTTTGACTAAGACCTGGGGATTCCACCAAATCCTTATCTTGAAAAACAGTGCTGGGATATGGCCGAATTTCCAATTGACCAATTATCATTTTAGGGCATGTTATACAATTTGCCATGCTAAATAATTCAGTATAACTTGAAAGGGAATCGCGATACAGTAATTGCTGAATAAGGGCGCATGACTGGGCGGGACAAACTGCCAGACAGGGGTTAATAGCTGGAACTTATTAGCATTTGGGGGTGGAGTATATGGAATTTGAAGCAGGCGCAGTTAAGGAGGGACAACCCTTTGTGTTAGTTGTCACAACTGTGGCCTGGGTAATGGGATACAGGTTAAGTTGACCCAAGAAGGTGAGTATTTTGGGGATATGGTGAGGCAAGAGTTTTCACAGCCGGGCAACGGGTCTCTGGCAATGGAGATAGATTTTGTTGGCAGTGCCACTTGTTCAATGGCACATGGTTTTTGATGTTTTCTCTCTAAGAGCGATGGGTCTCTGGGAGGTTTTACATTATATATATATATATTATTATATTATTAGAAACAACAATATTATTATATATATTGATACCTTGGTTGAAATATTGTTGTTCAAAGACAACAAAGAACTACATTTTGCTATAAAATATGATTTGTTACTTATGTTGTGCTTTTTTACTTTTAAAGGAATAGTGTCATCTATATGGTTTAAAGGTAAAGTCAATTACTTTTGTGATACATTTTTTTTTTATTTCACAGAAACAACCAGATGAACATATATTCAAATGTGGTAAACAGAGAATATTACAATAAAATGTGATACTTTTACTTTTAAAGGTATAGTGCCATCTATATTTAGAAGTTTTTTTTTACAGACGCAAACTTGTTTTTTGTGATAAAAACTTTTTTTATTCTCACCTAGAAACAAATTTTTCCGCACCGCATTTTCATGTAAGTTTCGCGAAACAATTTGCCAATGGCAAAATGCAGAAATTCGCTGTGAATCCATGCCTGGCGAAAAAATTCGCTCATCACTAATTCTGCCAATCTCTAAACATACACCAGTGTAATCTGGCTACTGGCCATTTGAATCCTTTGTCATGCAGCCCCTGCGCTTATAGCTCCAGGGCTTTCCTTTCCCAAAATGTATTTTAAGTAGAATGTTTTCTATTTTTTGTTTTGGTTATAATTTTCTAAACTAACATAATACTTCATGGGGTTCTAACTTAGTTCCTTAGTAAGAACTGCAAAGCTCTAAGTTCTGATACAGAGAACTCATCACAATCATCAGCTCAACCAGGGCTATGAAAGAATCTTACAAAACTCATGTGTATATATATATCAGTAAATATTGCCCTTTAAAATCTTTTCCCTTAAGTTAACATTTTGTGATGGGCTGTGTGCTCCTTCAGAGATCACCTGACAGGAAATAATGCTCTAATTGTAACAGAAAGAAGTGTATGAAGAGTAAAAAACAGAACTTTGCTCATTAGTTGGCTGATGTGACCTAACATGTATGTGTGCCCTTGGTTTGTTTGTGCGCACCTTGAATTATATGATCCTTGGGGTGGCTCTTTGTACTTAAAATGGCAATTTTCTTTTTAGGATTAGCCAATGGCACATACTACAAAAAAAGTATATTTTCATGAAAAAAAAATTATTTAGATCAGTGCTGTCCAACTGGCGGCCCGCGACTCCCCTCTGTGTGGCCCCCCACCTGTCTGGCTGCTTTGATAATTTACCTTTGTGTAAGCTTTAAATGGTATCAGTACTGGCCCCCTGCATGGTTAACATCTCAGCTTCAGGCTGTAAACCCCCTGTATTGTTTAAAAATGTAATCCCCTGTGTTGTTCACACCTTTTAATCCCTACATTGTTCATCCCCTGCAGTGTTCACACCTCAGGCTCAGGCTGTAATCAACCACATTGTTCCCCTGTTCACACCTCAGACAGACTGTAGGAGCAGCAGAAACCCACAAATAATCCCTGCACACTATAAAAAGAACCTATACTGAGGTGGTACTGCAATTAAAACGTTTTTTTAATATATAGTTATTGTGCAGACTGTAGGAGCAGTGGCAGCATTGTGTCACTGTAGGCTGCCTGTGTGTGCCATACTCTGCCTGCCCTATGCTGCCTGTGTGTGCCATACACACAGGCAGTGTAGGGAAGGCAGAGTATCGCACACACAGGCAGGGTAGGGAAGGCAGAGTATGGCACACAACGGCAGAGTAGGGAAGGCAGAGTATGGCACACACAGGCAGCATAGGGCAGACAGAGTATGGCACACACAGGCAGGGTAGGGAAGACAGAGTATGGCACACACAGGCAGGGTGGGGCAGGCAGAGTGTGGTGCACACAGGCAGGGTAGGGAAGGCAGAGTATGGCAAACACAGGCAGGGTAGCGAAGGCAGAGTATGGCACACACAGGCAGGGTAGGGAAGGCAGAGTATAGCAGGTTTTTGCTGTACTACCACCATTAATATGGCTATGGTCATGCGATAACATGGGTGTGGTTTCAAGTGGGTGTGGTTTTAAAAAGGGGAGTGGTCAAAACTAGCTTCCATTATCGGCCCTCCACCACGGAGGCCGGAAAAATTCCGGCCCTCGGTGCCACAGAAGCTGGACAGCACTGATTTAGATGAAGCAGAGTTTTACATATGAGCTGATTTGTGTGACATCTTCCTGTAAAGAACTTCATTGTACAGGGGGAATCGTTTTCCTTTAAGTAAGAGTTTGACTGCAATCAGAGAGTTAATTTGTATTTACCACTGATAAAACTATAGAGAAAAGAATAATATCAAGGAAAAATAGATATGGTTGAAGGAACAGTTGGTCATATAAAAACATTGCTTATAAGTAAGGAGTAATAACAACCATGAAGCTATTAGGATTTAATTCAATAACACAATTGAGAATAACACAGTACTATAAATTCCCTCACAGATGGCAAATCTCGAATTTTTGTTCCTTTCTGCATAATGTGTGTCCTAGGAACCTCATTCATTCCCTCCCGGTATACTATATGTCATTTTTATTTCAAAGCTGATCCTCTTAACTGATCATTCATGATTTGTGTTCCTCAATTTCCAAACAGTCAAAGCCAAACTAAAGACATAAATCTTACTTACCAGTTAGCTACATTGTGTGCTACCCAAATAACGCTGTCCTATTTTATTAAGAAAACAATACTGTCCAAAAGAAAAATCAATGCTTATTGAGCAGATTTTGGTGGTGTTTACAAAAGGTAACTTAATAGTTTATATTCGATGTGATATGTCTACTAACGATGGTGTTTTATTGAATTGTCACAAAGGAACCAGCAGGAATAAACCCAAAAGAATAAACATTTTCCAATCTGGCCTGAGTTCTGGAACGATTTACTATAGGATGACAGCTATATTTCTGTTATCTAAAAGTTAGTCTCATAGTACTTATATGAAATATGATTTTGGAAGGATATCAGCGCTTGATAAATCACTGCAGTGTTGCAAAAAAAGGATTGGGATTTTCCACATCTTGACAAATAGTTAGGATTTTGAGAATGCAGAATACACCCCTTTATACTTGCTCTTCTCTCTCATTGGTGCAACTGTTTAAAAAGTTTCCAAAACCTCTTTCAGATGTTACTATCATCTGATTCCCAACATAAATTAGTAATGCTGACCTATATTTAGCGTTGGGTGCTGACTGCTGAGCCAATGCCAAGGACCAAACATATCTGTAAAATCCAACACGCGGCAGAACACTGTATCATGTGTAAAAGTGTTTATTGTGCCAACAAAACAGGCAACGTTTCAGGCTCCAGCCCTTTCTCAAGGTGGAGCATGAAACGTTGCCTGATTTGTTGGCACATTAAACACTTTTACACATGATTCGATGTGCTGTATAATCTGATTCCCTTTTCTGCACTTAGCATGTGAAAAAATTTAACTACTTATCTAACTAAATCTAATTGCTAAATTATGGCAATTTTGCTACAAGGATAATCTGTTCTATCATTTTATTATTATTATTATTAACACCAGCATTTGTGGAAATTTACAGAGAAGGGGGGCTCCTTACGAAGTTTCCTTGTGTGAGCCAAGGAGCATTGTCCCACCCGCCCTTGAGTGCAACCAGTGGTGGAACAGGGATGGGGGGGAGTTTTGTTCGTGCTGTCACAGCTTGTGGTAGGAATGCTTGCTAGTAGGTGGGAGCCCCAGTTTTGGCACAAAGGTGGATGGTAACCTCATCGGACAAGGGTCCCAGGAGAGTAGTGGATTCTGGTTGTCTGCTCTCACTTGCCCACCTGAAGCTGCTGTGGAAGGTGGCCGGCATGGCAGGCAGCCATGGTTGGTGGTTTTTACTTGGCAAGCATTCCAATGGGCATAACATAGATGTTTAATGTTGATAATTTAAATTACTGTATTTATCTATTTACATGTTTTCTTTTTAATAAAAGCTGTGGCCTGTTATATCCCATCCTGGACGTCATCATTGTCTCTGAGGCACCAGGGGTGGGGGAAGGAGCTGAGTAAGGAAACCTGCAAAATTAAGGCTGCGCTGTCATGTTACTCACCATCTGTTACTTTTGAGGCTTCTAATCTTGTAGAGATTGAGTAGTCAGAACTGAGACTACATAAACATCTGTCCAAACTTTTAGAAACGTGGTTTAAAGGGCTAACTGCATATACATAGATTCTGGCTGTTTTTAGAGATACATTTAAGTTAAGTGCCCTAGACACAAGACCTCCAAATGACCCCCCCTTTGATGAACTGATGAAGAGCAGTCAGGCTGTGCTGCACATGCGCCAGTTGTGGAAGAGATGGGCACCCACCACTCATCCTCAAATCTACTGCCAGATTAAGCCTTAAGTGTCTGGTGGGGGGATTTTTAAAAAAAAATTGTTATGTATAGGCATAAAAAATATATACAACATGGCACCTTATTGAATATACTGCTGAATTGTGGATTCTATATTTTTAATTAAGCACTAATTACTTTATGAACAATTGACTTTTTAACACATGTTTCTGATTTAGTGATAAATTTATAGTGATGAATTCCACACAGGACACTTTAAAAAAATTGTTTTTATTTCTCTCTCATATCTATACAACCACCGAGATTTAAATAAGTGTTGTATCCTTCAAATTGGAAATGTTTGTTGTTGTCGAGATGAGAGAGGTAGTTGCATAGAAGCTAATTGCTGATATTGAGGCAACTACAAAGTGAAAGGAAAAATGACCATATATAATTAATTTTCCTCACTAACTAAAAATGGTTATCTTTCTTCTTTTTTTGATTTATAGTTTATTCTATATACCCATGTTGGTTTGGAAGTTTGATGGGAGCTTGTTGTATTAACAGATGTGAGAGTTGTAGTTCCCTTCCCCCTTTTCCTTGATGAATAAAAAATCCCATTGAGCAATGCTTCCTCATGGGAAATCTACAGTCCTAACAGAAGAGTAACTAGACTGCTATGGATCTTGTTCATCTTATTGGCTGCGTGAGTGGCTCACAGAGAAATTAATAAGTTACTTATCTTCTTACTGCTCCAAACCATGTCCAATTTAGCATCAGTTATTTCCATTTCAAAGATTCTTACAGGTATTTGCTTTATTTCTTTCTTCAGAAGAGTTATTTTCTTTGAAAGCAGAGAAATGATTTTCTTTGAAAGCAGAGCTATGGCTGAGAACTGAATGACGTAAACATGAATGTTTTAGATGGATTTCAAACCCATGATTCACCATGTGTACAGTTCAATGGAAAAATATTTGGTCTAAAATTGCAAAACATTTGATTAAGCAAACTCATGTCAAAATAAATTGAAACAACTTTCTTATTGCTGTTTCACATAAAATAATGTCTGTTTTCTTCATTTTATCCTTCCTGTTTGGAAAAAAATAATATTCAATAGCTTTAAGTTATTGCAATTCATTCACTGTGATCCATTTACAAATGATGTTGCTCCTCTACATTCTCCTGTAGTTGTCTTTCTCTGCTCTGCTAAACTCTGAGAAACCAGTCTCAGAGTCCTACAGCAGATCAGGTACCTGTGAGTACCTCTGGGTTACTTGCAAAAAATCAGGTAACATGCGGGCTGTTAGTAGGATTTTTGGATGTGGGTATTGATGTGGGTTGGTGGATCTGTGGGTCGTGGGTCAGGTTGAGGGTCTTATCTATATTTCTTATATTCTGCATTTTTACCAGCTAGATATAGATCTTCCGTGCAGGACCTTGTCCTTTCCGTACAGTTTCCTTGGCTGCAAACCCTGTAATCCTATATAGAACTTCTCAGCTTATCACAACTAAACTAAAACTAAAATGGTTTACTCCAAAAACTTTATCAGAAGTCTTACTATTCTCACTAGGGCTCATTCGATGGACTTCTTTATTAAATAAGACAGCCTCGAGTAACTTACAAAGGTAGGAAAAAGTAAAACTGCAGGAAGGTCTATTTACTTTGATATTTAAAAGCTATAGGCGCTGTTTGTGCTTCTGTGGGAAATGTTTTTCTAGTAACTCAATAGCTTTGTCTACTTCATTGGAAAACAATATTTTTGGCTAAGATTCTTATTGTTGCAAGATATTGGGAAGTAACTAGAGATGCAAATCCTTAACAGAAAAATAAGGGTAATTTACAAAACAATAGATGCAAATATTTCACTAATTGATATCATTCAGGGCTTAAGCATGGCCCAGCCCTTGCTCGTTCACTTACTCAACTAACCTAACAAATAAAATACATCACTTTTTGATGACATGGCTACAGCTTTATTGTTACAAAACATAGCAAGAATAACATTTATAGCTATGCATAAATAACATTCTAATATGTGAACATTTCAAATAATATTTCAAATCACATTTATTATCTAACATTTAACTACCCATGACTCGATCCCTTGAGATCTGTCAGTCTGCCCTTCCAATTAACAGTGCTAACCAATAGCTGCTTATACCTAGCTCAGCAGATGTGCCTGGCATTTCCCTTTTTCATATCAAATTGTTTTTAAGCAGTCATTTTTCCACGAAGAACCACATGTCCCAACCAACAATTTAAAACAATGGTAACCTACCTTAGGGGCTGCCCATAACATCGATACCATCTATACCACAACACCCGGCAGACTGAAAGTGAAACCCTGCCAGTTAAAGCTGTGACTTGATCAAGTTCTACTGGAGCTACACTTCCCTTCCAAAAAGCCCCCCGTTAAGTTAACTAAGTTATCTAACATCTATTGTGTCCTGGTCTATGGGGTCACACATGTGACCCCCTAACAAAGCAACAAACTAAAATAACAAAACCACCACCTTCAAAGTAAAGGGATTGCTTTCTGTGGCTCACTAACTCACTATTGGGGGCAAAATCCATTTCTGTCCTTTCCTCTCCTAAAGCCACCCCTTCCCCTTTCTACCCACCCATGAAACAATCTGTCCTATCCCTGCTCATTCGGCCAGCCCAGCACTCCCTATATCCAGGCCTTACCTTAAAGGTACTTGAATCTGGACACACTCCTTTCTGTTGCACTGAATGCCATTGTGTCTGTCCTACCTTTTCTGAAGAATTGTATACAAGTGAGGCTTGCACGTGTTTGCTACTTGCATCCAATTTCCAAAAACTTGTATCTACCGTTGTGGGATGTACAACTTCCCATGCAGTCAACATTACTTTGGAATAATGTGGAAAAAAATGCTGCGTTGTTTGCAAACAAAAATGTTGAATAGCACCAGAAAATTGCACTTTACATACCGTGCCTGCTAAGTAAGTGTCCTTTAATATGTTTAACTATTTAACCATGCAGAAATTAAATAGGAGAGACAATATGTTAAGTACTGCAGTTATAAGCGTGAAGTGTTGGCTTGATATACCATTATTTAACACTTAATTACTGAGATAGACAGCTGTCATTATTTGTATTATATTTGCTAAAATATGCATGTTGTAACAGACTGATAAATGCTTCATCAAGCAATTAGGTAAATTATATTAAAGGTGGGCTAGGAATTGGTATGAAGTCATTTAGGTACAGAGAAGCATGCTGCAAAGTGTGGAAGAATATTAACCAGTACACAATAAGGCTAGCTAATTAGTTAACATCTACATTTCTTCAATTATCGCATTAAAGGGTTTATTTATTACTGGTATGGCAGAGCTGCTAGAGCATTAAGGTTCACATTATTGCACCTTTTATAGCTCCATGCACAAATGGGATCATTTTCAAAAGCGGCTGCCGCTGTTGCTCTTTTATTGGTGCTATACATTAGGGAGGTGATTTATCAATGATCGACTTTATTTATTAATTTATTTTTTCTCCATTCAAGTTTTTTGTGAATAAAAACTCTAGTTCAAATTATGGTTCAAAAATTCAAATGTCTGGTATTTATTAAGTGCACCCTATGTGTGGTTTTAATCTCAGGGCTTCCAACAGGCGCAGCAGACTTGTGCTAAAATAATTACACGCATATGTTTGTTTAACACTGAGCGACAAAAGTGCCACGACTTGCATACGATGCATCAGGCATGATTCATGGCTGCAGTTACATTGGAATTATGGGAAAAATGCTGAATTATTAGAAAAAAGTATTGCAGTTTGTGTCCCAGCATTGAATGCTTCCCCTTTGCAGGCACTAAATATAGAGCTCCTGAGTCCCTCTGGCACTTTTTTTTTCTACCTCCCAATTCAGATGCTATAAGGCACCCCAATTTCCTTCCATATGTTGCGTTGGTAGACAGAGGAGTATGATATACAAAAACAAGCCATACAGTATGTAAGTGTTTGCCCTCCATCCAGGCAGGTTCACATCTTGAGGGGCATTTGCATTTGTTTTTGGTAATTGGCACCATTCCTCCTGTGATTAATGAGCCCTCACATTTTCAAACCATGGATGTTAATATATGTCACTTACATAGAATATTTTAGAGCATTAGGAATGATTTATAATGTTTTTAAAGCATGTGAGCATAAATTAGGTAACATTTTATGGAGCAGCAAATGTATAACTGTGGGCAGACAACAAATTGTTCCAAATGACTTTTTACAGTTTATTATTAATGTGTGAAATGCCTAATGCATATTGAAGTTTGCTTCTTACAAGATATAAGGGCACATTTAGAAGCATCAGATGCTTCATCCCTCAGGCAATATGGCAGCCAGAATTAAAAAGGACTACACCAAGTCAGCATTAGCAACAGCTGTTCAAGGACCTTGCGGCAACAGAGGTGGATTACATTATTCCTGAAGGGATATTTTGAGAAGTGGCATTATGCCCACAAGGAAATAGTTTAATATCACCTTGAGGAATTTTCCAACCAAAGATGTTTGCTCTGTTTGTGCAAGCCAAGTATCGTGTATGTGCTGATTTTGCAGTAGATTTTCAGCACCATGAAATACATACAGATAAACAGACAGCAACATTCTGGAAATACGCCAAGCTTGTTTCTTTCTGCAAATGTAGCATGGCTGTGGACAGAAAGCTACCTGCAAGCTTTAATGCAAGAGCTGCTTTACCAGGTGGTTTTTAAATAATGTCAGCCATGCTCATGGCTGGAGGAAAATCTGTCTAATACATTATATGCTGTTAGGAATACTACTGTGCAGCACTGAATTACTCTGAAACCTGTTTTTTTCCATGCATTTTGTTTTGCTGGCAGTGTCTGGGGTACCTGGGGCCCAACAGATAACCTTAGCTCAAGGGCCCACCAAATACAGAACTGAGGGAAACTAGTGCCCCCAACTTAGGGGGGAATTAGTACACCCCCCCCCCCCCCAGCATGCTAAAGCATTTTTAAAATTCTGGCTTACCTTTTCACCTCTTTTTTTTCTTATGTTTTTCACAGTCTCCCCTTGTCTCCTTTTTGTTCTTCATTGTTCTTACTTTGTTGCTCCTTTCCTGTTGTGCATTTTCCTATTTCCTACTGTACCTATCTTTATTTTCCCAGGTGGGTGTCTCATTCCTACTACCAGAAGGAGCTGCATAACCCACCATGAGAGAAGTACAGCAGCTCTGCTGCCGGTCCTGAATCTGCAGTACCTCGATGATAGGAAATCCAAGCAGGCCGTCACCTGGCACAATCAGTAGTAGCGTCTGTATCTATCAATCCCACAGGAGAGAACCTCCTTTCTCCCTCTGTTAAAATTACCCTAGCAGTACTATGGTGAGGTCCTACCACTGCTGTGACAAATAATGCTTAAAATACATTATTTATCCATTGTTTTGATCCAAAGCAAGGCAAAAACCCAACCTGAAGTCCATGCCAATTATGCAAAGATACAGCATAACAATGCATTCAGAAAAACATCAACATCATTCAGTTATTAATAGATAATATGAGAACAGAAATTTTTGCAAATATGCAGGGAGGGGAGGGGTGGGTGGTTTGTTTCTACCTGCTCAGAAGATAAGGAATTGACTGCTTCTTCCCATCACATCCCTCTCTTTCTCTGCCCCCCAGCCCAGCTTCCTCCTGTCTTAACTCTTTCCTTCTCACCCAATCACAGTTGCACCTGATTCTGCCAATCTCTATTACATAAACCAGTGTAATCTGGCTGCTGGTGATTTGGATCCATTGTCATGCAGCCCCTGCGTTTATAGCTCCAAGGCTTTCCTTTCCCCTATATGTACTATATTCATAGCCCCACTCGCCAGTCTCTCCTCCTTCCCCAATGCTCCTTTCTCTTCTCCCTTTCCAGTTACCCCACATTGTACCCAAATCAATCAACAAGCTACTCAGAACCTGTCACCATTCCCTTTCCTCACTGGATGTGGAGCTGATTAGATGTGTGGCAATACCAGCATTATATCTGTTGGGGGAAACAGCAGAATTTATTTTACAGGTAGCAAGGAGGGGATGATCATCCAGTTTGTGCATACACATTTTAAACAAGGCGACTCAAACTTCATGCCTCTCATTTTAGCCCTCGTTGACGTGACTAGGAGCAGAGACAGAAGGACATCAGTTCAGGTAGTGGGAGGGCAGTGGGCAATGTAAACTTCCAGAGCCTGGGGGGCAGGGCCAATTAGGATCGGAGACACCAGGGATTTTTTTTGTTTTTCACAATGGGCCTGTCCAACACTGTTTGCTAGGGGGAAAAAAATGAAAAATGCTAGAAAAAACACTCATTGGCACAGGAACAAACTTAATGCCTATTGACTTCAATTCATTAGGGTAAGGAAAAACATAGTGAAATAACACTCATTGACTCCAATGCATTTGACAAAATGTCCCCATTTTCCAATTTTTTCAGCAAAACGGGGGCACTTTTGCTTATCACTAACAATCTGTGTTAATATAGGACAATGGTGTTTATGCATTTTTTATGGTTTTAGTCTTTTGTGCTGTAGATGTCATCAGATCTGATATTAGAGGGATGCAGACAAATCTCCATGGGACTCCCCTCTCCCCCTTACCATTATGGGGTTTTACAAAGTGGCAACGTGTAATATGGAACACAGAATGAATACATATGTACATGGATTGGCATAACTATAGAGAAAGCAGACTGTGCTTTGCGAGGGGCCCAGACTATGGGGTCTGCTTGGAAAGAAAATCCCACCCCCCCAAAGGCTGCCTTCCTACCTTGGTGCAAGCTGCTGGGGGTGCAAGCGGAGAGTAGCAAAGGCAAGGGAAGGGGGTGAGGGTTTGCTGTGTACTCTGGGACACTGAATATCTTCCCAGGAGCCTCCACTAGTGATAAACACATTTTTCAGCAGGCGTGGATTCACTGCAAAGTTCTGCATTTAACTATTGGCAATTTTTTTAACGAACCTGTTGTAAAAATGCACCGCAACAAGAATTTCCTGAGTGAGTCAAAAAAGTCACAGTCGTGTCAAAAAAGTTGCGTGCATAAAAAAAGCCAATGCGATAGCCACAATTTCTTGCTGTTTTGTGAATTTTTAAAGGGCATCTCTCACCCCTATAACGTTTCCTCCACCAGAGATACAGGCGAATAGAGCCAGCACTCCGGTTGGGGGAAACAATATTTTTTTTAAAGAAGAAAAAACTCCAGCCAGCGCTGGAATACCCACACCGGGAAGGAGCGCCTGGTGTGGGCGGCCATATTGGTTGGCATACATGCACATAATAAGGCAATATCCCCCACTTACTTACTATTGGCATGCGCCTGACATAGGAGCAGTGAATATAAATCACCCCCCTACATCACACACGCGCATAATGAGCAAGTTGCAAAGTTTACATTTATTCATTTCTGATATAAGATATATTGTTAATGTCAGTAAATATTAAATTTGAATTCTCAGATGACCTGGGGTTTGCAGAACGGACAGCCCCAGTCTGTTCATATGCAAACTTGCTATGGGTAAATATTTTTTTTATAACATTCATAGTTTAGAAACTGATAATTATATTTTAGAGTATTATTAAATAGAAACATGGCAGAAATTCCAGATTAAAATCTTGCTGCAAATCCATCATTCTAATGTGCTGAGATTTCTTTGAAATACATTAGTTATAAAGAACTGAAGAACTTAATGCCAGTGAGAATTTATACAGATATACTAGAAATCTGAAGTTCATATGATATTTCATAAATGCAGGTCTTAAAATATATTATTTAAATAGCATTTCTTTCCTTGATTTGTCAGACTGAAGCATCCCAATAGCTCACATATCTATCAAATGTCATTTTATTTTTCTCTAAGTAGACAGAAACAAGAGATCCTCTCACTCACTCTTTCTTAATATATAGGACATTAAGACATGACTAAGGGCATGACCCATTGTTCGCTCCTCCCTCCAACCGTTCTAAATAACCATGCGTGACGTCACCTTTTGTTGGATGGTATGGCCACAGCTTTATTTGTACAAACAGTCATGTAGAAATAGTTAATTGTTTACATAGCTGGAAAAAACGTTATTAATAAACATAGTGCAAACTTGTAACAATTTGTAATAATAATTGACAATAATTGGTAACAATTAGTAGCCCTTGGTAAAGCCCTCTGCCAGTCAGCCCTTCCAAATGCCAGCAAGGCTCACTAGCCGCTTGCCCCTAGCTCAATGAGTATGCATAGCGTTGTAATATCCACACTATAGCTGTTAAAGAGAAACAATCCACAAGGGACCAAGCCCTGGGGAAATTTACTAAACATATTCAACATCACCGTGGGTACCCACTTTAGGGGTTGCCCCAACGGTCCAGTATTGTCCAAAACACACCAACATGCCCGGCAGACTGGCAAGGGACCCGCCAAAGCTGTGACTAACATGCTACCCCTGGGTAGCCCATCTATCCTCCCTATGTTGAGTCCAATTTAGGTACTTACCTGCCTCACCCTACTCCGGGCGTGTCACGTTCTCCCCGGCTGAAAATGAACAACTGGGGAGGGTGGGGATTTGCGCAGCTGCTGCCCTATCCTTCCTTAGCACTATCTTCCCACGCACTGCTTGGCGCTTCCTTGTGCACCCCCCTTTATTAACCCCTTGCTAACCCCATGCCCCCAAGCTGCCCAATCAGCACTCACGTCTTCTGCCCAGTCATGTGGTCCCTCCTCCTATGCTGCGCCCGGTATCCAGGCCTTTCTTTCTGTGCAGTAAGCCCCTTTTTAAGCAAAACAGAGATTGTTTGTCCATATATTGCAATATACAGTATTCAAGCTGCCCAACTTTGTCAGTCATGCCCAGTCTGGCCAGTCCTACTCTCACTTTTATCTGATTCATTAAGAATTCTACTGTTTCATTATACATTTTACAAAGGGACTGAGTTTTACCTGCAACTTGCTTTCAAGGTTAAATCTCCCAAAGGGTTGCCCTTTTTATTGGCTCCACTGGGATCACCTGACTGTTGCTGAGAAAGATGTGAGCTACAACAAGGAGCTGGCCACTGCTCCAGTATAAAGTGTAGCAGGAAAAGGAAACTCAATCATTTTAAACCACAAGGTTGAGGTGCAATGAGGTTGGGACCATAAAATAGACAGAAACTGGGACTGGGTTTTGCCTGCAACAAGCTTGATTTCAACCTTGAATAGTGTGTAAAATAAAGTATTTCTCAGAGCACTGTAAAATATATAGATGGTTTTACAAAAATTTACCGAAGTTTTAGAAGCGGCTTGAGGATCAGATACTATCCTGCTAAAGGTCATCAGGTCAAGTGTATTTTATTCTATGAGTCGCATTTCAGTGTGTTGATAATCTAATTGATTGTTGTTTGATAATCTAATTTAATTAAATTCAGTTTCATTAGTGTAAGCATGTAGCATGTGACTGAATATTTTGTGAATCTGCAAAATTTTGCCAAATAGCAGTGGAGTCAAGTTGAAGGTGAAATTACATTGCGGTTAAGGTGTTTTTAGCTTTTCAATAGCATTTATATTACTCTACCTTGTTAGAGAAGCTCCCACTATACAACAACTGTTCTTATATATATAGAAAAAAAGGTCTCATGTTGCCACTTTCTTCTAAGCCCATTCTCAGACAGGGGGAGGGCTCCCATCCCATTGGCTGATGTGGAAAGAAGGGGGTGGATAACAATGATGTAAGCATTCAACAATAAATGTGATACTAAGAAAGTTCATGATGCTCATCTGCATCAGCAACAGTAAAACACATTCAGTTGCAAATCACATTAGGTGCCAATGAATGTCACTTTTTGGAGCAAAAACCCACCCAGACAGAATTTACAAACACCTTGCAGATAGGGCCCTGGTTGATATTAAACTCAAGACTTTAGTTCTACAAGACAGCAGTGTTAAACAGCAGTGTCGGACTGGGCCAGCAGGACACTGGGAAAAAACCTGGTGGGCCCCGGGCCCTTGTGGGTCCCACTCACTCAGTCCTGCTTCCATGACCACAAGGAGGAATGGGGGCAGTCCCAGCCCTGGCTTTTTATGTGTTAGGGAGGGCTTGGCAGTGCTGCACTTACTTGATTAGCCGGGCCCCCCTTGGGGGAAAGGTTAGTGACTGGGGTGGGGGCCCCTGAGGTGACAGTCCTGGTGGGCCCCAGACACCCAAGTCCGACACTATTAAACAGTGAGCCACAGAGTATATATTGTCTGTATCTGTTAAGGATTTAATAACTTGCATTTTCTTGCAATTATTGCATATTTTGCCCTCTTCTTCGTCTGCTGTGCTCCTTGATATATGAGTGTAACAGATATTCATCTCTTATTATCCACCATAGATTGTACAGTATATAAGATTATAGCGTAAATGTCATACAATTTGGAATATGGTGCCATTTGTAAGTATGAATATGTATCAGTATTGGGTATAAGGTTCCTATCACAAAATATTTTGACATTTATAAAATACCAAGCTAAAGCCACATAAAACATGCCATTTATACATTCAAATGTCACTTTGCATTTCCAACATTGTAGCTCAATTAGAACTGTAGGGTAAAAAAAAGCACAAAAATCATTAGACACCAGTTTGTGTTACTATATTTGTTCTCTGAACACTTTCACATCTTTACTAATTTGGGTTACATATAACTCCCGTGTCTTTGATTTGTAATTTGACATTTTGGCTGAGTGCAGTCACAGCACGCTGTTGATATATAGAAAACATTAGCCACTAAGCCAAACTTACGTTTGCATTTCCAAATTGATGGGCTATTTCTTTGTAAAACAGCTCTTAAATGTGTTCTTTTGCATTGCATTAGTATTGTGTGAAACAGAATTAGTTTTTGGTTTACCCATAAGTACTCAACTTCATAACTATCTTACTGTCATTATAAGATTGTGGAGTGCATACCAAAATGTTAAAGTGGCTTTAAACAGGCACCAACAACCTTGGATTAACGACAAAAACTTGAGAAAGCTATGGATGATTTAATCCGAAGGCATAATGTCTTGAATATGAAACATCATAGGTCCAAAGGTCAAACCGTGAAACAAAATATATCCCTGATGAAACTGGATATGAAGAAATTATAGGGGCCTTTTTTTAATATTTACATGCAGAGGCTAGGATACTAGGTTGAGTCCATAGAGCCTTTAGCCGAGGCAATCCAAAATGAATAAACCATGGCATATAATACCATGTATGCATTATTCTGAAAGCAAAGTAAATAGCATTATGAACACTCACAATGCACCAGACAAGCGTTCAAATCAGGGAAAGGTCATTTATTCACAGCATTGCAACCAGTAATTGCAACCAGAGCATAGCCTCTTCCAACCAAAAACAGCAGATATGAGAAATTTGTTACAGGGTGATATTTTATTTGAGGCACAACGGCACAACTGGTCATTAAAGAAAGATGATGAGCAGTACTGTTTGTTTTTAAAGAGGTTTTTCACCTTAACATTCATTTTTAGTATGATATAGGGCAGTGATCCCCAACCAGTGGCTTTTGAGGAACATTTTGCTCACCACTCCCTTTGATGTTGCTCCCAGTGGCCTCAACGTAGGTGCCCATTTCTAAACTTCTGCCTTGGAGGCAAGTTTTGGAAGCACAGAGACACAGTTTTTCTCCAAGCAGAGTCTCCTGCAGGCCAGCAGTCCACATGGGGCTACCAAATAGCCAATCACAGTCCTTATTTAGCATCCCCAGATAGCTTTTTTTTCATGCTTGTGTCGCTCACCAACACTTTTTATACCTGCATGTGGCTCACAAGTATAAAAGGTTGGGGATCTCTGATATAGAGATTGATTGAGATTAATGTAGAGATTGAGTCAGTTTGCAGTTTTAGCAGCTATATTGTTGCTAGGATCCAATTTAACCCAAGAACTAGGCAGTATTTTGAATGAAAAACTGGAATATGAATTGGGGAGGGCCTGAATAGAAAGATAAGGAATAACAAGTAGCAAATGGGGTCAGTGACTCCCATTTGAAAACTGGTAAGAAGGCAAATTATTTAAAAACTATAAGAAATAAAAAATAAAGACCAGTTGAAAAGTTGCTATAGTAGTGGCAATTCTAAAAAGAGATGTAAGTTGTAAAATAATTTCTTAGTGATCTCCTCCTCACAGACAATTGGTCAGCATTAGTGATGGTCCCATTTTGCTTCACTGAAAAATTTGCAAAAGGTGTTGAAGTCAATGAGGGATTTTTGTACCACACAACATTTTTGTAGCCATTGGAGTCTATAAATGTTATTTCTCAGCGAAACCTGGTGAAATATTCACTCATTACTGTTCAACATTGGTACCATGCAGATTGTATACTGTATCTCTAACCTATATCTTGTTTTATCACCCTCAAACATTTATATTTATATTGTATATCTTACCCATAAATTACTTTCTTAATAAATGTCTCACCGGATTGCCTGTTTATAGTTCATCCCATTTTACTTAAATTACCTTGTTCTTTAGGTCTACCCATTTCTGATAGCAAATGTACCTAGAAGGGTGCCCTCTATGTATTGAAGGGTATTAAACGCATTGTCAAAAATACTCATAATTTCCCAATATTACAAATCCAAGAGGGGTGTGGGACACAAAAATGTATTATGTCCTGTGCTCTAACCTCTTTCTTTACTTTAAGAGTCTAAATAGAATATAGCAATCTCTATGGATACATATAAAATGTAGATAAGGCAGACACACATCCATCCAGTTTTTACAAACCCTGAATTAGCATGAACCTCCAAATAAGAAATCTCTAAAATGGGATTTCAGTACGCTAAAGTCTAGGCTGCATGACCAAAATGATGGTTAAGACTTTGAAAGAGGAGGAAAGGTACAGTCACGGGGGAAGGGGGATTGCCAAAACTTTAGGCACCCCCCAGTGATTGTAATCGCTTACCTTGTAGCACGGGCCAGTGGTCCCATTGGCAGAAAACTGCACCGGACTGGGGTACCTGTGAGCAATCCTATTCCTTCTTTGGCACATCAGTAAATGTGAAGCTTTTGCTTCAATAAGAACAAATGTTAGGTTTCACATATGGAAATTGAACTATATGCCAGAACCATTGTTTTGTAATGGTGGATACACAACATTGTGTTAAACAGATGAGTTTAAGTTATGCTCTGTTAGCCTTTCTAATCTAATCATGGAGTCACAACTGTTTTAATAAGTTCTACAAGATGAAATTTGATGAATTAGAAAACAGCATAGCTATTGTGCCTTAAGGTAGTGTTTCAGAGTATTGCAACTTTGGCAAAAGATGGGTGTCTTTTTCTTGTGGGTACAAATTACCAACCTCATTATTAGATCCAAGCAGAATTAGGAGAAAAAAACACAGTATATAATGAAATGAAGACAACTGTCTGCTTAAATACTGTACATGGTTTTGAATGTCACAACTCTGGCTACAAGTAGGCACCTCTTTCTTGTGTGTGCCAACCACATACATGGGTCCAAACAGAATTAAAATAAAAGAACAGGTATGCAAGGATAGTAGGACAAAATTCTGCTTAGATAATAGGGATCATTTATTACATGTAGAACAGGTTGCAAAGTGCAAAAACTGGACACGATCCTCCATAAAACTGGGGCCCAATGCACCTGATGCTTCAAAATGAACACAAATGCATGAGCACATGTTCATAAATTAGGTGCAGCCAATACAGAGTAGGGGCTATGTCACTTCCAGAGGTCAGTGTTAAAAGAGCATTAGAATGTAATTCCTTTAGCGCAAGTCTGCTATTCCTATTGATGAATAGTGATGAGCGAATTTTTTCGCCAGGCATGGATTTGCAGTGAATTCAAGCATTTCGCCATTGGCGAATTGTTTTGCGAAACATTGGTGAAAATTCACAGCGGAAAAATTCAGTGTGCATAATTTTTTTGTTGCTCGTCAAATCGGGCGCAGTTGCGTCAAAACTTGGCGCACCCGCATAAAAAAAGCGTTGGTGACAAAAACCTAGATGCGGGTGACAAAAAAAAATAGCGCACCAAATGCGTTTTGCTAATTTTTTGGTGCTTTACGAATTTTCTTGCCGTTTCGCGAATTCTATGTCGAAGCAAAACGGAACAGATTTGCTCATCACTATTGATGAAACCAGCTGTGGGAACACTGAAGCTACTGTTGTGTTAAGGGTGCTGGTAACTCTCAGTGTCAATAAGTGTACTGTAGTTGTAAATTAATCTTAAGATGTGAGAATGATCAATGATGAGGACGGTTTCAGTGACAATGGAATTACTTTTTGGCATTGCAGCAGTTAAGTAGTTTTCTGTTGGTTAGTTTAAATTTATCTGGGTCCAAAAAAATGGACTGTTAGAAGCATAAAGCATCAGCTATGCTGAAATATCATAATTATAGTCCTGCGCTAATTCTTTTATTTGAGATATGTGATATACTATTGGAGACTGGCTTAAATTCACACCTGATTTCATCTGTGTAGATTATTTGGAGAATATATAGTTAAACTTTTCCATATATGTAGACTACTATGTAGGTATACCTTTTTATTCACATCCATATATATAAATGTGGATGCACTCAGCTTCTCACCTGATGAATTGTTGCAATAAATGTTTTCCAGCAGTGCAGATTACAGTCTCTCTCTCTCCATAAATATATATATGCATATATATAATATATTGTATTTGCCTTGAAAACAAGCTTACTGTTTTTCCAAGCCTATTATATATGAAATCTGGCACTGAAATTATATATCATGTTTCTGACTAAAAAACTAAATGGAAGTAGCATGAGCATTACGACAAGGAATTAGCTCTATGAAATTTATGTAAAAAGCCATTACAAGAGCTGTCACAGGCAAAGGACTCTGAAAATGAAACTGAAGGAATTATTTTAAAGCGCAGGCATAGTGAGGGAAGTATTTGTTCATTGCCTTAGAAATTTACTGGGATGACTTGCAAGAGTACAGAACAAATTACAGGTATGTATTTCTTTAAACATCACTCAGCGTCCTTTGTTATCACAGATTATTATTGTCCAAGTCCATATTGCCCTCATTGTTCCCACAAATTTGCTTTGCAATATTATTATTTGGGACACTCTGTGTTCTGGATTCATCAAAAGTTATTGATTTGTTTCAAGAAACTGTAATTCAAAAAAACACTTCTCGTTACTTTTGATGAAGGAACTTTGGCTTCATCAAAAATTTTGAGAAATTCCTTGAAACTTCAAATCTTACTAGACACTTTGGTGTAATTGGGAAGGCAAAGTTACATTGCAGTTTTAGCTCTGCAATAGCAATAGCAGATACATTGCCCTGCTTTCTACTATGCTACAACTTCTTCAATAGGGATGAGGAAGCCCTACGGCCAAAAGGCACATTGTGGCTGGCCTGTTATAGGTGAGGCTACCTATAATGTGTTTTCGGGAGATCTTATTATTACCATTTTTATGTATATTCTCAAATTTTACATCAAATGTTACAGTTGCAACATGGTATGGATATACATATAAAGGTATCCTGATATGCCTGCATCTTTACTGTGTAGGGGAATCAATGATTCTCCGTGCACCCAGGTACATAGATACATGTACTAGCCTATATGCTTTTTCTTTGTATGTTCTTTTAGATAGTTTGTCATGAATTTATATTTCTGAATTAATAAAGTACATCTTTTTGATATCAGTACACCTGTGTGAGCCCTCAGTATTGGTATTCCCCCTTTCTCTTGAGCAGTTTTCTATCCTAATTGTGTTTATGTGCAACAGATGTTACCAGACAATGTAATTACCTTTTTATAAGGTGGTAAGTAGAAGCCTAGACATTACGGTTGCAGTTGAAGTAATCTCCTTAGATTTTGCTAAAGCATTTGATACAGTAGGTTACTAATTACATTTAGAAATACTGGCCTGTAACATAATGTTTGTAATTGGATAAAAAAAATGGCTAAAGATTAAACAGAGGAGTTGTAAATGGAACATTTTCTTATTAGACCAGTGTTGCTAGTGGAGTACTACAGGGTTTTATCCTTGGTCCTTTTCTTTTTTAATTTTTTCATAAATGACCTTGGCATTGTAAGTAATATCCCTATTTTTTCTAAAGATATTGAACTGTCTAAAACTACAAGTTCTATGCAGGATGCTGCCAGTTTGCAGAATGATCTGAACTAAATTGGAAAACTGAGCAGTAAACTTGCAAATGAGGTTCAATGAGGACAATGCAAGATTGTACACTTGGTCAAAAATAACAAATATTAGCTATACACTAAATGGAATGTGTTGAGGGTCTCATTAATTGTGAAGGATTGGGGGATTTTGTGGAAAACCATCTGTGGAGCTCTTGGCAGTCAGTCTTCTAAACATAATAAATACTCTCACATTAAAAAGGACATTGAACATATATTTGCCTTAATAGATCCGTGTAACTATGCAGTGCAGTTTTGAGCCCCAGAAAGAAATGAATGAACTGGAAAGAATGCAGACACATGCAGATAAACTGGTAAAAGAAATGGATCAATTAAATAATGGGACATAATTACTCTTTATAAGAACATTAGAGGACATCACTGGAAAAAACTTAAACTTAAAGGGTTAAACTCAATAGACTATTGCCTTTTTAAACCTAAAATAACTATGTGACTTTATCCCCACCATCCTCCATGAAGGTTTGACTACTAAAGTATAAAATATAATCCCAAATAACTTTTGTTATTCAAACAAACAAATAATCACAGATTGTAAAAGGACAAAAACCAGGCATATTATACTATATTCCATAGTTGTTAGTGTAATGTTTAGAATACTGTCTATCAAGCAACTTATGTCATTATATGTCATAAGAAATGAGAGACCATAACTTCACTGATCTGAACTCTGTAATAATTTGCTAAGCTACAGCAAAGGGACTAACATTTAAAATGACCTCCTTGTTTCCTGGGATTTATGTAACTCATAGGCATTTTACTGCCTCAAGTAACTGTAGATGGAGAACATCTTTGAACTTTGCCAAGCTGAAATTTGGGGAGATATACATTATGATTCTAAATATATATTTGTCCAAGTACATAATAAAGTACGTTTCTGTGTGTAATAAAAAAACAACTAATGTTCAGTCAGCTGAAGGCAAACTGAATTGTCAGATGTCTGAATAAAACGGATATTAATGCAGCTTCAGTAGCTATTCCAAACTGACTGATGTTTACAACAACATTTTGTTGCACTGACTTTCTGGGCTGCAATTGTAAAGGGATTCAGTATGTCATAAAAGCAGCAATACTACTTTAGGTAACTAGAGTAAGTAAATAACTTTGTCTACCCAGTATATAGATGTGAAGCAGTTGGTAGCCTTTTATAGCCCTTGAAATCTCTAAAGAATCACAGACCTAAATTCCAGCATTTTACAGCAAATTGTCTGAGCTTATGTTTTAGCATTAAACCCTGGCATGTTTAGCTGTTATATTTCTCTGCATACTATCTCTGGAACGGCCACAAACTTTATATACAACTGCCAATTCTGTACGCCCAAAGTCTTTTAAAGAAAATTATGACCTATTTAATCTCAAGAGGAAACTAGAATATGAAACAGAATTTGCAGGGAGATGAATTTTGGAGGATTGTGATGGCTTTTTGTTTTTTAACTGGTTTTAAGTATGTTTGGGGGACTTATGTTTTTCATTTTTTTTTCTCAACCTAGAAAATTAATTAATATACCTCTATATTGGACTTTTTTATCTGATCATGCTGTAGGAAAAGGCAGAATCGGCATGATAAGGGCAGCGTCAATTTTTCAGCCCTCACAGCCAACCCATCCCCTTATGCTTACCTCTTCTGCTCCCGACAAAGGAAGCACTCACACGCCACCTTTTTGGGTAGAAAAGGCCACAGCCCGTTTATTTGCAAAAGTATCAAATTTGCCATTATTCCAAACAACCCCATTTAACAGTAACATATTAATGTCATTATATACCATAACTTATTCTCTTGGTAACATAATAACAATAAGCTGCTGAAAGCTGCTTTGTGGAAGCTGTAACTGCCCCCACCGCAAACAGTTCCCTGAGGTTAGAAACCCCCTTCTCTAGCCACCACAGCCCCATTTACCACCGACCTATGGCTGTAATCCCTAGCCTCAGGCCTAACCTTCCACCCTGGTCACCTTTTGCTAAGTAATCCCCCCGGCTGCGACAATGGTCCTTTCATTTACCTCCTCCCTCCCCCCCCCCACCTTTTCCTCAAATAAGGGCAGGAGGGTGGGAGCTGCTGGAAACAAAATGGCCCCTCTCCACAGCGCTCCTCCCCTTTACTTCTGTTCTTTCTTCCTCGTGGCCAATCCCTTTCGGGACTACATTTCTCACAATCCCTCACACCTAACACCTCTTCCCAGGCCCTTCTTCCAAGCCTTATCATGGCCCCGTCCCCTAAACTCCTCCCTTGCTCTGTTACGGGGCCCCTAGATCTTTTAGCCAGGATTATTAAAGGAGGAACTATACCCCCCAGGTATCCGTACCTAGCAAAGCCTTACCTCTCCCTTATTGCATAGTTTCTAACTAGCGCATCTGCGTACCTGGCCAACATCTTCCCTGCAAGTGAATAGTCTTAGGGTCTCTCCATGATACTAACCCTGCTTGTGTGTAGTTGGTGGTAGCAGGAAATCTGCTTAAACTGCACATGCGCAAGCAGGTTCCGCATTAGCAGTGAGATCCAAAGACTGTTCAGTTGCGGGGAAGATGTCAGCCTGATACACAACTGCACTACTCTGCTCTTTTAGCTTGGGGTTAGTGATAGGGACAGTTGTTAAAGTTAGAAACTATGTAATTAGGGAGAGGTGAGGGGGGGGGGGGCAAGGCAGTGCTAGTTAAGGGGGCTTTTATAGCCCAGGGGGTATAGTTCTCCTTTAATAATCCTGGCTAAAGGATCTTTCTTGCCTACTTCCTTTTCCATGATCAGATAAAAAAAAGTCCAATATAGAGGCATATTGACTAATTTTCTAGGTTGAGAAAAAAAACCATGAAAAACCTAAGCCCGGGGGGGGGGTATAGTTCGCCTTTAATCTTTCCTGGTATCTTTTCAACATGGAGCTTTGTTGAATTTGTTGTGCTGTATCTCTGAAGCATTTAGCTTTAAGGTTTATCAGGACAGATTAGTGGAAAAATGTGTGCAATGTGAACAATTTTTCCTTTTCATACAAGTAAAATTACTGGAAGTTTTTAGGTAACATGGTGGCTTTACCGATTTTTCTTCTTGCTCCATTTTATAAATGAAACCTTTTATTTTTTATCTATAATTGGCATTCAGAATTTCCAGTAAATGCAAATGTGTAATAATAACATCTCTGGTGATGAAAACTCTACTTCTATACCTCCACCTCCTATACCCTATTCTGTCCTGTGGAGAGTAGGGATGAGCGAATCTGACCCATTTCGCTGAAAAAAAAATAGTGAATCGCGATCAACTTTTTTTTACACACCCGCAACATTTTATGTTGCAACCACAACTTTTTGCTGTGACTTTTTGATGCAAATTTTCAACTGCAAAATTTTGCGCCCTTTTGCCGAAAAAAATTGCCTATGGCAAAATGCGGAATTTTTCTGCGAATCCATGCCTGGCAAAAAAATTCACTCATCACTAGTGGAGAGAATTACACGATTAGCAGGTTTGTTTTTGCTTTCCTCTTGATCATTTATCCATAAACATTTTTCTCTGATCTTGTAGCAGTTCCCATGTTAAACTATCAAATTTGTTGCCCATAAATGCGTTACTGATCTTTTAGAAATGTGCTCTTGACATTATGAACAGGCTATTTGCATGATTGTTAAGGTTTATTAAGGTTATTAATTTTACTTTAAAACCATAAAAATGAAATAAAAATGCTAAATATTTTTACATTATTCCTTCTTCTCAGCAGGATGTGATTACATAATGGCTGAGATACTTATTTGCCTGTTAGCATTTAAAATCTGTTTAAAGGGAATGTAGATAAAGATGATTCAGCAATAGTGATGAGCATATCTGCCCCGTTTTGCTTCACTGAAAAATTCTCAAAACTGTGAAAAGATTTGCGAAACAGGAAAAAATTTGTGAAACAACTTTTTTGTTGTAGGTGAAAATAGTATATTTATAAATAATGATGAGTAAAACTGGCCTTTTTGCTTCTCCAAAAAATTCGCAAGACTGAGGAAAAGTGGAAAAGTGGCTAAATGTTGCTGAATTTTACCAAATGCATTGTAGTCAATGGGAAGTTAAATGATATCATGTTTAAAGTGTATTTAGCTTTGCAAAAGCATATATATAGCCAGGGCCGGATTTACAAATTTGCCGCCCCGAGGCCGCCCCCGGTCGCACGCCCCCCCGAGAACAGCGCGCGGGGGGGTTCGAGTGCGCATGCGCGAATAGCCCGGGGGGGGGGTTTGGTCCAAGCACACATGCACCATAGGCCAAACTTGCATACAGAGCAGTGGGGAGAAGTCCCCATTGCTCCATATGGGAACACAAATTTTTAGATCTTTGTGCGGCTGGGTGGCATGCCGCCCCCAGATTTCTGCCGCCCTAGGCCCGGGCATTTGTGGCCTATCCACAAATCCGGGCCTGTATATAGCCCTATTGTACTTTGTTAGAGAATCTTTTTCACACTATGCTACAACTGTTCTTCATTGAAAAAAAAAAGACTCCCGTGTTGCCAGTTCTTCCAAACATGGCAATCAAACAGCTGTTAAGACAGACAGGGGGTGGCTGGGTATTTTGCCAAAAAACAAAACTGTACCAGATGAAAAAGTTTGCTTATCCCATACATATACTTACAAAACAAAGGGTAATAGAGGGAACAAGCGGCAATAGCAAGATAACGTATAATGAGCGCAGAGCCTATGTTACAACAACCAAGTATTAGTTTGGTACTGCTAACAAACAGCACAGATACAACTTCCATCTGCCCATAGCTTAACCTTTATCTAAGTCACTATATTTTATGAAATTTGGGCTGGCAGCCTGTTTTTTGGTTGTTTACTTATATACAGGAATCATTTCATTGGCAAAGTTTAACCATTGATTCATTGATTACAGAAGATAGGTCTATAGTTTATACACATAATAAAATGTCAGCTACTGACAACTCGCAGTAACCTCAAGGGGATTCCTAAATGAAGTGAATAAAAAAAATTGGCAGGTATATTTGTGAGTTTATATAAGTTATATCTTCTCCCTCGCATGTATCCTACCCTTTGTAATATGATCTTTTTATGGAAGACTTTTTCAAAATAATAAGAGCTTAATTATAATTGCACTGTTCAACCAGGAAATGTACTTACCCTGTATAGGTCCCATAGTGGGTCCAGATATTCTATCCCAGAGGCACCCAGAAAGAGATCAGCGAGGTACTAGTTAGGGGCAGATTCATAAATGTGTGCAACTTTTAGAATAATTTTTTTCTTCAAGGCTAGCTTATTTAAAGGAGAAGGAAAGGCTAATAAAGAGTTAATCTCAAACTGCAGGCATACCTTCAGTTGTCTCAATAGTGCCCTTAAGTCTCCCCATATTTCACCTGTTCAGATGATCAGAAGCCAAACAGGAAGGAAAAACACTGAGCTGTGTAAAGAAAGTTCCCATAATGCCTCACTCCTGCACAGACACCCAGACCAATTGAACATGCTCAGTTAGTTAGACTATGGGGCTGATTTACTTACCCACGAACGGGTCGAATGGAGTCCGATTGCGTTTTTTTCGTAATGATCGGTACTTTGCGATTTTTTCGTATGTTTTGCGATTTTTTCGGATTCTTTACGAATTTTTCGGATCCAATACGATTTTTGCGTAAAAACGCGAGTTTTCCTATCCATTACGAAAGTTGCGCATTTTGCGTAGCGTTAAAACTTACGCGAAAAATGCGCAACTTTTCGCGTAAGTTTTAATGCTACGCAAAATGCGCAACTTTTTACGCAACTTTCGTAATGGATACGAAAAACTCGCGTTTTTACGCAAAAATCGTATTGGTAACGAAAAATTCGTACAGAATCCGAAAAAATCGCAAAACATACGAAAAAGTCACAAAATGTTCGTTTTCAAGTCGGAACTTTTCCAATTCGGGTCGGATTCGTGGGTTAGTAAATCAGCCCCTATGAGTCAGCTTCCTGCTGATTGGCTCAGATCCACATTCCTAAGGGGGGGGAGTGAGTTCTTAGCATTCTTGAGGGAGAGGGAGCAGGAGAGAGGAGACAGCAGAGAGCTGCATGTCTCTGGCACATGCATTACAGACACAAGAAATCTTTTCACAGAGAAGCCAGTGCAGCGTTTCTGTGAGTGCTTTTGGCCGTATTTACATAGACCTTTCTGATAAAGCTTACTTAGTTTTTACCTTTCTTTCTCCTTTAAGATAAAAAAATTGAACAAATAGTTGAGCTTTCATTTGTTTCATGGGTAAAAAAAAGTTGCAAGCTAGTGAGAATTACATTGAACTGGGAAAAATCACGACTATGCAAGGTTTCAGAAAGTACTTGTGTGAGAATTCACATTTGTGTTTTTTTTCAACAAGATATCTCCAAATTGACAAAAAATGCATCTTAATAACTATGCTCTTTAGCCAACTTTCAAAAAAATGTGAAAAACCGGAATTAAAAAAAACTTGCTAGGACAAATTTCCCTAGGACAGTTCCATAAACATCTACATGAACTCACCAGCTTTTAGATGCCAAATTTTTACATTTAATTTGAGTTTTTTGTGCTTCTCAGACATTCCAGTTTTGGAAACTCTATTTTGAGTTTGTGAGTTTTAGCGCAAAGTCTAATAGCAGAACTTAATTTTGAACGTTGATAAATCTGCCTTAGTATGTGACTTCAATGAAGCTGAAAACCACAAGTGCAGGATGCAAAGTCCAATTTCCCAGGTTCCCTTGTGTCACTTGTGCAGGATTCATCAAAGGAGGCGGGACACACACAATAGTGCTTGGCGCAACTGTCTGAAAGTGCTAGGAGCGTGTTTAGACACCAGTACCTTAAATGAATAGCATACATACGAGGAATAATTGCGTCCTTTTTAGTACAACCATGCTTACAACTGCATTTGTAAACAACGGCTTATGTATATGACTATGCTTAATGACTTAATAATCTGTACAGTTTACAGTAAAGTACAGAATAAAGAAACCACAATAAAAGGGAAAAGCCAGTCTTTTTTATTTTAATCAACACAATTGCAACAGTAGCAGATGTGACTGCCATTTATTTTGTCACAGAAAATGAAACTTGTTTCATTAGATTGTATACTTCACGCTGTATTTCAAAACTGAAGAGACATGTCTATATGAGGAAAAAGTGCTTAAAAATCCAATATATCTGAGCTTCAAGTACTGATCTACTTTTTCAGTAATTTATCCCTTTCGTGTTTTCAGCATTTATTGAGTTCTTAGTGTAAGTTCATTTTACAACCATATCTGGTAATTATATGGTGATTGTAACCGAATGATTTAACAAGTTAATGTCATTCTAGAAAAAAAGTTGATAAATGTAGGTAATTTAGACCCAAGTGATATACAGAATACAATACAGAACACATATGATTAGTGCTGGGTGAAATATTTTGCCAGGCGTGGATTTGCGGCAAATTTCTGCATTTTGCCATTGGCGGATTGTTTCGCGAAACGGATGAAAAAATTTGCTACAGAAAAATTCACTGTGCGTCCAAAAATTGTTGCAGGCTACAAAAGAATAGCCGTGCCACAAAAAAAATAGCCGCGGGCGAAAATTTTTTTTTAACCCCAACATTTTCACCGTTTCACAAATTTTTTGCTGTTTCACAAATCTTTTGAAAGATTCGTAAATTTTTCGGCGACAAGGGACAGATTCGCTCATCACTACATATAATATGTAAAAATGTGCTGTAAACAGCAACTTTTCATTTTGATCTTAAACAATATCCCTGTTGGTTTTCATTTTTTCATTTATAACAGTTAATCATTTTTTTTTCTACAGCTTATTCTTATTTGAAATTCAACTGCTTTCTGGTTGCTATGGTCAACTGCTTTCTGGTTGCTATGGTCAACTGCTTACTGTTTGCTAAATAGAAAGATAGCGAATGAAAGTCAGTCTGCTTTCCGGTGACTGCAGATCAGTCTATATTTACACCACATGGGAAGAAATCCAAAACCCCTGAGAGCACATCCCTAAACAGAAAACCATAGAAATTATGAAAATATGCAAACTCTACCATTCACAACACACACACACAGCTCATCCCATGAATCAATCAAAACTAATTGGGTGCACGTAGGTGAGTGGCTTGTATTATATACTATACACATTACCCCAGCACTCCATTATAAAGCTTCAAGAGAAAATTAAAAACCAATTTTGCACACACTGAAGGAAAAATGTCTGCATTTTAGTGAAAAGAGACAAGTTTAGTTACATGGTTTATACAAAGTATGCATAAGCTGATATATATGTGTATGTATTTCTTACAACCGAGTCGCACCCTGTTTATGTAAAAATTAGCTTTTATTAAAAAACTCTTAAAAGTCTGTACAAAACACAGTCCATGACAGTATCAATGTGAGCACTTATCCAACCAACATGCCACATCTGCGTGAGGTTTGGGAAACTTGCACCCCCTTTCTCAAGCACGTTATCGTGGCCATCTCACACTGTATAAAGCACATTTGTTTGTAACTCCGTACATAAAAAGAAGACGGAAGTGACGTAACGGGTCACCATGGAGATGGAATACACAAAGTATCCCGTCTGCACGGAAGCCGATACACCACCCACGTCAATATTTCTCAAACGTTGGTAAAGCTTGTATTAGCCCTAAGGCTACAGTAGCATATAATCACAAATAAAGCAGACCTGGTAATTGTAATATGACATAAACGAAGATATTCTTGCAGGTTATCATACATAAGAGGATAAGGTACTATACACAAATATACACTAAAGGAACAGATGTAAATCAAAATCCTTATTTAACCCATTAGGGGCCAACGCATCCAAACAATGTATCCTATCAACCTCAGTTCTCTTCAAATTGAGGACATGATCACCCCCCCCCCCTTGGGGGCGTGACATGTTGTATAACACTGAAATTCAAATCTTCAGATGTATGTCCCATTTCCAGACAATGTCTAGAGGAAGGGATGTATTGCCTGTGTTTACAGTGGATCTATGCTAATAAAACCTATCCCATACTTTTTGGGTGGTTTCACCAACATAGATCAAATTGCAAGGACATATTAGCATATAAACCACAAAATTACTATCACAGGTATTGTGGCCTTGAATTTTGAATGATCTCCCTGTTAGGGGGTTTGTAAAATTAGATCCTACCAAGACAAAATGACATTGAGAACAACCTTTACATTTGAACATTCCTTCCCTTGGTGGTCCAAGGAAGGTAAATTTTCTCGACATGGAAGGTACTTCAGCCCATACCAATCTACCACCTATGGTACCTACCCCACGGAAAGACATCATTGGGGGTTGTTGGAACACTGAAATAGAAGGGTACGATTGCCTTAGCAGGTGCCAATGTTTGTTCAAAACAGTCTGTAACTGATTACTGTGTGCATGATATTGTGAGACAAAGGTAACTTGTTATCCCACATTACGTTTAATAGGTTTATCAGAATCCCTATGTCTTTATGTTTTCTAGATGTTGAAGTCACAAGGAGTGATAACTGTTTCCATACACGTATATATACAAAACCCACTGATCGAAACCAATTACTCAAATTTGATAGTTTCCATCCCACATCTGTTAAAAAGTCGATTCCAATTAGCCAATTTTCCCGAGTATGTAGAATAGCCAATGATCGCGACATTGTAATGGAAGATTTAGGTAAAATGGAAAATAAACTAATTGGCAGGGGTTACCCCAAACAGATACTCCAGGAAGGCTTATCTAAGGATTCAAGACATAGGGATTCTGATAAACCTATTAAACGTAATGTGGGACAACAAGTTACCTTTGTCTCACAAATATGCTTTATATGGTGTGAGACGGGCACGGCAACGTGCTTGAGAAAGGGGGTGCAAGTTTCCTGAAACGTTGTGCAGATGTGGCATGCTGGTTGGATAAGTACTCACATTGTTACCATCATGGACTGTTTTTTGTACAGACTTTTAAGCGTTTTTCAATAAAAGCTAATTTTTACAACGGAGTGCGACTCAGTTGGAAGATATATTGCAACACGGATGGGCTCTCTGTGAATTAAGTTTTTTGCGCACCCACATTTTTTTACATAGACTGTGTGCACCGCATGTTGGATTGTTTATATATATATATATAGATAGACAGATAGATAGATAGATAGATATATACAGTATACACACAATAGGGATGCACTGAATCCAGTTTTTTGGGTTTGGCCGAACCCCCAAAACCACTGTCAGGGATTTGGCCGAATACCGAACTGTATCCGAATACTAATAAGAATATGCTAATTTCCCTTATTTCACTTCCTTATTAATGTGACAAAAAGTCACATGATTTTTATATTCGGTTCAACCAAATACCGAACCAAATCCTGCATTTGGTGCATCCCTAATACACAAGCATGATGTACTGGTTTTATAAGCACCAAAGAGAACCACGGGATGTACACAATATCATGACCTATACTGTGGAACAGCAACACTCAGAATCTATTCTTTAGGGCATTCATTAGTGCCCACTGGCAGAAATGGAGATGCTTTAGCCTTCTGGCTGTTGTGGAGGTAAAGGTCTCAGCCCTTTATTTATGTTTCTGTTGCTTCTGTAACAAACACCTGGGAATAGAATACTTCACATTGCCTGGTCTAGAATGTCTGTGGGAATGAAGAGGAATTAAGTACAGGGGATTAAATTGCTAAATTCACAATAAGAATGTATTTAGAGCAAAGGGAGCTGAAGGGAGCAAGTAGGTGGTCCTTCATACTGCTGTGTCTGTCTAAGAGGATTGATTTCTGAGGCTCAGATTTGGGATGTTCAATGTTTAGTTCCAATTTTAACAAATGTTAACGTAACCGAATTTTTATGAGTGATATCGCCCTTTATCTTTTATTAACAAAAATATATATAAATGCGGTATATACAATATAGTAATACACTTTCAATGGTAGATCCTAACTGTCCTCTTCAACTCACTTAGGATGCCCAGCAGACCTTACCTAATGAGAACAAATTCATATAATCAGAGAACTGTCAGGACATATCATTTGGGCAACTGATTAGAATATTATCCAAGATGAGATAATAAGTAATAGAAAATAAGAAAGTAATAGAAGTAACTAATAGAAACAAGAACTAATAGAAGTTATATCTTACTTTGGTTTGCAAAAAGTAGTGATGCATATTTATTTATTACTTACCTACAGTACTTGTACAATGTACCGGTAAAACTGTCACCTATATTATTTATTGCTATTGATAAAGCTGGGGAAACACATACCAACTAAATGACTCTGTTTATTTTAAAGATTTAGGTCTTAAGCTGGCCATACACGTGGCGATCTGACGATGTTTCGTACGACCATCGGTCGCACGAAACATCGTAAGATCTGCCACACACCATTCAGGGCTGAATCGGCAGGTAAGGAGGTAGAAACAATAGGATTTCTACCTCCTTCTGCCGATTCAGATCTGAAGGGAGAATTTTGGTCAGGCGCCTTCTATGGCGCCCGATCAAAATTTTCCAATTGGTCCGATCGGCGAGTCGTCCGATATCAGCAGGTTCCTGCGATATCGGTCGACTCGCCGACATACCATACACGCACCGATTATCGTACGAAACGAGGTTTCGTACGATAATATCGGTGCGTGTATGGCCACCTTAATACTGTAACTTGGATTCACTGGTCTCAACTGAAAAAACCTTTGAACAGATACTAAAAATTGAGAATTTTTTACATTTATCATAACATTGCCCTTGCATGCTATTTTTTGCCATAAAAGTATTTGCCCAATGCTTTTACACTACCTATCTGATCCCCCATGATCCTTTTTGAGGGAGCTGCTATATTTGTGCAGTAGCAGGCCGTTAGCATTAGAAGCTATAACTGACAGGCTGAGAAGGGACAATCAGGTTGCCAAAACAGCCAGTGAAAAATAAATGAATAGCTAATTCTAGATCAGGAAAGAATATTACATTTAGAACAAACATAAACATTATTTAATATCTAGAGACAATTGTATCTGGAAGAAATGTAGACTACAATACATTATTTAGACGAAAGAAAGAAACAATTATCCTCACTTGGGACAGCTGGATATATTAGATAAAGCTTAAATATTGATTTCAGTTATTGTTTAGAACAAGTTGGATAGAATTTGGTTTCATTGATTTGTCTTTGCAATGAAGACTTCAAAAAAAATCTATTTTCTATGTCTGGAAATCATTTCTTGTATGTCTGTATCAAATATTATTTCAGCTGATGATACTGCATATGTAGAAAGTCTAGTTCTGAGTTTGCAACCGAAGCTTCTTTGGCAGTAATTTGAAAGAATTAATATTGAGGAAAATACCTCTGGAAGCCCCAACCCAATATAACATCAATCAAATGTAATCTCAAAGGAGGACAAAGAACATGCCAAATTTGTAGTAATCAGTATAATCAGCAGCAAATGAGCCGATTGGTGTGTATGTTTGGAATCTGCCAATATCAAACTTTTAATGATCCTCTTTAAAACGTCAAATGTCTTCATTAGAAGAGAGAATGAATTGCGTACTTTTTGCTAAAAGTATTTTTAGTTTGGTATTTATGTAAAAGGACCAGTTCAGTGTAAAAATGAAACTGGGTTAACTGGATAGATTGTGCAAAATAACAAATATTTGCAATATAGTTAGGCAAAAATGTAATCTATAAAAGCTGGAGTTGGCAGATGTGTAACATAATAGCCAGAACACTACTTCCTGCTTTCAGCTCTCTAATCTCTTAGTCAGTGACTTTAGGGGGGGCACATGGGACATAACTGTGCAGTTAGTTTGCAGCATGCAGGTCAGATTCAAAAACAAATTAATTGAACAGTTATGTCCCATATGCCCCCCCCCCCAAGTCACTGATTGGTTACTGACTGCTAACAGCTTAGACAGCTGTAAAGGAGGAAGTAAAGTTCTGGCTATTATGTTAGACATCTGCCTACTCCAGCCTTTATAGATGGCATTTTTGGCCAATGAACTAAATTGAATTGAATTTTACCCAGTTTCATTTTAACACTAACAAGTTCCTTTAAGCACATAAAGAAGTCAGATGTAAAGAATGCAAAGATGTTTTTGTTAGAAACGTGACATTCAACATAAATGCTTTTATATCCCACTATTCGGGGCACAGACACCTGCATAGAGATACAGAGAATAGAAACTGGCTGCATTGAACTTTTTTTTACCCCAAAACTCCCCTTCTAATTACTCTTCTCTGAATGTCAGGCTGATTCATTTAGGATCCATGTTTTTGGAAATTTTCGCCAGATATTGATTCATAGCAAAATTCCATATTTCCCCATTGGTGAATATAGTCACAACACTGCCTGAACATATACAGGTATAGGACCCATTATCCAGAATGCTCAGGACCAAGGGTATTCCGGGAAAGGGGTCTTTCCGTAATTTGGATCTCCATACCTTAAGTCTACTAAAAAATTAATAAAACATTAATTAAACCCAATAGGATTGTTTTGCATCCAATAAGGATTGTTTATATCTTAGTTGGGATCAATTACAAGGTTCTGTTTTATTACTACAGAGAAAAAGGAAATTAGTTTTAAAATTCTGAATCGTTTGATTAAAATGGAGTCTATGGGAGACAGGCTTTCTGTAATTTGGAGCTTTCTGGATAATGGGTTTCCGGATAAGGGGTCCGATACCTGAACTCATTAAAAAATGTGGAGACGAAATGCTCATCGACCCCTAAGTTTCCTGCATTGAAAAAAGTTGCAGTAACAATTATTCCAATGCATTCTGCATGATAAAAATTGCCACAACAAAATACCCTTAGACTTTAAAGCCCAGTGGTTTTTGCAAATTGTTTGTGTAGCAAAATGCCTATGATTAAGTGCTCATGCGCGAAACGCGTCAGGCATAAAGGGTTTTATGAACATGAATAAAGACTAAGTTTTATTGGACTTCCTGGCTGTCTGAGGTGTTTTGTTAGCCTCTTTGAAAAAGTTGTGTAGCAAAATGGGACACATTCACCCATAACTAATTACATTTGTTTTAAAACAACTCCCTCATATATAATTCTAAAGAGAGCACAAAAGGGATTATTTAGTCATACTCTCCTTCCTTTTAGTCTATATAAGGTATTTCTAGTCATTAGTGATGAGCGAATTTTTTCACCAGGCATGGATTCTCAGCAAATTTTCTCATTTCTCCATTGGCGAATTATCTTGCAAAACTTCAGCGAAAATTCAGCGCACGTCAAAAAAAAGTTGCGGTCATGTCAACAAAAGTCATAGTTATGTCAAAATGGGCACAGTTGAGGAAAAATAGGCACGGTAGTATCAAAAATATGCACGGTCATGTCAAAATGGGCGCAGTCGCTTAAAAATAGGCTTGGGCAAAAAAGATGCACATCACAAAAAAAGACAAACGCAACAAAAAATTTGCGTAACTAATGCGTTTCGTGGATTTTTCCCGTTTCACAAATTTTCCTGCTGTTTCGCAAATTTTTCGTAGAAGCAAAACGGGAAAGATTCGCTCATCACTACTAGTCATTAATTATGTAAAATAGCAAAACAAAGAGGGTGAGGAGGTGCTCATTATCCGGTGGTCCCTCCTTGCATTGTAGATTAGAGCAGGGCTAATCTTCTCTTGTCCTTTATATTCCTTGTATAGTATAACTCTAAAAATGTAAAATTATGCAAAACAGTGTACAAAACACTTCAGGATGAGCTGAAGTCATTAAAAGGGAGATTTATCAATGTTCAAATTTGATTTTTTTTTTTACAATTTAAGTTTTTTGATTAAAAAAACCCTCAAATTCTAATAATGGTTCAAAAACTTGAATGTCTGGTATTAAGTGCAAAAAATATTCACAAAACAGTAAATACGATTACAATGCATAATATACATACCACTAGTTGGACAAAATGTAATATACAGAAAAAGCAGACACGTGTGGATTGAGAAAACCCCAACATTTCGGAACAGAGTCCTTTGTCAAGGGGATTCCCACGTGTCTGTTTTGAGAAAGGCTGTGGATATGGCCGAAATGTTAGAGTGACATATTTTCATAAATAAATGTAACCTTTATTTTTTCACTAGAGTGCACCAGGTATGGGCATTTGCCCTTAAGGGCAGGACTGGGTAAAATAAGGTTTTAGTGCTCCAGAAGATAGTTTCTAAACAGCTGAGCTTTTTCTTAAAGAGAGTGGGTGAGTGTTCCCTACGGAGGGATTCAGGGATAGAGTTCCAGAGGTAAAAAATATTATTTTTTAATAAATAAGCGAGCATTCGATATGTGAGTTTATTAGATTTATAAAAACAAATTTACAAACTTGATAAATAAGCCCTTTAATGTTAAAAGAATAAGCATTACCTTGCTGGCACATTACTGTAATTTCTAACACAAGAGTTAAAGGTTTACAAAAGTCACCATTCAGAAAAGGTAAAAGGGATCCATCAGCAACATTCTCCTTCAAAAGAATAATCCATATTTTGGTTGTTGGATGATAAGTTCTATTTTTTCTCATTATGGATAGTATACTATTTCCTTTTGTATCCCAGAGAGCACTGTTATTTCAATTTAGTGAATTTGAGAAAAGCAGGGAATGTAATAACAGGCCTGAAAAAGCACCATGTAATGTCAGGATGACAGATGCTCCAATTAGTTAGACAGGGCTACTTTCCCCAAAATAGATAACAATGAAATTTTTATGAGATTGGGCTATTTGTATGTATAATAATTTAACTTTATGGTCATTTATTAGGAAATGAGGAATAATCATTTAGGAGTCACTAAATACCCATGTTTTTTATAAATAATATGGTTTCGCTTTACTGTTAAAAAATAATGAAAGGGAAAGAATCTAATATAGCATTTTTAGTTTTACTTTGAACATAACCGAATTCCCAAAGAATCCCCAAATGCCCAACAGAAGCCGGTTGCTATTATTCATCAGGAGTTGGGAAGCATTTTAAGAAGTGGTAAAATACATGCAAAAGAAATTATTTCAACACAGAAATGACAGTAGGAAGAGGTTTGACAATAACTTTTAAGTGAACTATATACATAATTAATGCTCATGCTTCAACCAGAAAGAGATAACATTAGTTTGTTTAGAACTTTCATAAGTCATGCTAAGGTCTCCCCTGAATGTTTAATGCTGACTGTGGGGAGTAGTTATTCCTTCCATCCAACTATAAATAGAGGCAGGACACCGGGCTCAGGAAAGCAGCAGGACAATGTTAAATGAAAGACATTTTTAAATTCAGTCAATCGGATTGTGAGTGATAGTTTCTACTGTATTTTCATCTGCCCATACTGCAAGCCAAACAACCCTAATGTAACTAGAGATGTAGCGAACTGTTCGCCGGAGAACTAATTCGCGAACTTTTAGCGATGTTCGCAATTTTGGGTTCGCCTTAGCTGGAGCCAAATTTTGACCTCTCACCCAAGAGCCAGCAGATACATGGCAGCCAATCAGGCAGCTCTCCCTCCTGGACCACCCCCGGACCACTCCCTTCCATATATAAACCGAAGCCCAGCAGCCATTTTACATTCTGCCTGTGTGTGCTTGTTGAGTTAGCATAGGGAGAGAGCTGTGCAGGGGTTTGAGGGGCAGTTTAGGTAGCTTTGCTGACTAGTAATCTACTTTCTACTGCTCTGTATGTAGCTGCTGAGGACAGCTGTCCTGCTGATCTCATCTGCTGTAACTCAATAGTCCTTGTAAAAGCAGTTTATTACACAAGTTTAGAAATGTAGTGTGATTTCTGCCCTTTACAGCACAAAAAGCAACTCTGTGTTAACAACATATTTTTCAGAGAAATTTTTGCCTTTGATTCCCCTCCTGTATGCCACTGTCCAGGTCGTGGCACCCTTTAAACAACTTTAAAATCAGTTTTCTGGCCATAAATGGCTTTTCTAGGTTTTAAAGTTCGCCTTCTCATTGTAGTCTATGGGGTTCGCAAAGTTCGCAAAAGTTCGCACTTTTTGGCAGAAGTTCGCGAACGGGTTCGCAAACTTTTTTTGTGAGGTTCGCTACATCTCTAAATGTAACTCTGCACCCAGGGTGGGTTATACCACCACATAGACCTCTATATATGATACAATCTATAGAGAATTTATGTAATGCAGTAAAGCCAATACAGGTTTTATTCTTAGCTACTTTTTCCCATGCAAAATACTTTGGAGATTACTGGCATTTTTTTTGGCAACTAATGATGAGCGAATCTACCCCCTTTTGCTTTGCCGAAAAATTCATAATATGGTAAAAATTCACTCAATACATTGAAGTCAAAAGCCTTTTTTGTGTGGCGACTTTTTCAATTCGTTTGTAACTTTTTAGGGCCCATTGGTGTCTTTGAGCATTTTTCTGTAGCAAAACATGGAGAAAGAATTTGCTCATCGCTATTGGCAGCTTTTTCCATAGAGTCTTTTCCCGTACAGCATACATTGGTCTAATAGGCATTTTGTAGTGGCAACTTTTTTAGACAAAAATTTTTGCAACAAAATTTTTGCTGGTTTTGCAAAAATATTCACCTATGGTGCAATTAAGAATTAAGCTAGATCAAGTTTTTCCATGATCATGATTATTTTCCTTGACAAATAGCATATTTACACAAAAACTTGATTAACTTGTTTACTTAAAATCCCATTATTCCATTAATTTTTGCATATGAAACTACAAAGTATTTAAAGAAAAAAAGGAAAGAAAAATAAAATAGCTTGAGTGTTAAAAATATACCTCTGTTGACTTACATAGAAGCTTACCAGGTTTTAGATGTAGGAATCTTACAAATTCAACACCCCCATACTAAAATGATCTATGAAGATATGGGTTTATTATGTTGTCCCTCAGTGCATTAACTCAGAATAATATCATATTAGGAAACTGCTGGGGATAAATATATAGCTCTAGCTAACCATTGGATAGCTTATATATTCAGTCCATAGAATGTCATCATTTGTTATACTGCCTGAGGGGAAGATTTTCCTGTTTTGGATAAAGCATGCAGAAATCAAACCCCTGCTATACTATTTTGAAAATTGGACACTGCATGCTCACATTTCACAGGACAAGGATTTTCATCCTTTTGGTCTTGATGTGATTAGCATGCTCAATAAGGCTTATGATTTTTATATTCCGGAGAATCGCTGCCTCTGTCCGATGTATTTAAACTGATGCTATGCCAATACAGTTGTTTCTTACACATCTGATTAATGAGCTTTTCCACTTTTCTTTTTAATGTGGCGATAATTTTGGCCACAAGTCTCTGTTTAGAAATCCTATTAGTTTAGACATGTCTTATAGAAAAATAAAACGAAAAACAAAGCAACAAAATAATTTGTTTATATATATATATATATATATATATATATATCCTCCAATGGCAGCACTCACCATTCCACGACTAGTGCCAGGTGCTCACCATAAAATATTCATCCACAAAATCGAAAGCACTCACGGCAAGGTATCAATTCAAAGAAGATCAGAAAGTTATTTATTATTCCACACTCATATGTACGTGTTTCGTGTTTCCACCAGGGATCATCCTCAGGATGATGACGACAATGATCCCTGGTGGATCGAAACGCGTAGATATGAGTGTGGAATAATAAATAACTTTCTGATCTTCTTTGAATTGATACCTTGCCGTGAGTGCTTTCGATTTTGTGTATGGATATGTATATAGATATATATAAAATAGTCCATTGGGTGCACACCATTTGCAGCAACAAAACCTGGGTGCTAGTACAAAAAAAAATGCACTGGAACAAGGACAGCACTCCTAGGATTTAAAGAATTGTGAGCAAAATGTAAATGCAAAAATAGAAAGGTTTATTACTCAACGTTTCAGTCTCACACAGAAACCTTCATCTGTAGTGAAAAATAAAAACCTTTCTGTGTGAGACCGAAACGTTGAGCAATAAACCTTTCTATTTTTGCATTTACATTTTGCTCACAATTCTTTAAATTCTAGGAGTGCTGTCCTTGTTCCAGTATATATATATATATATTTTTTTATTATTCAACATAAAAAATACCAATGAAGTGTTGGACTAAGGGCTTTTTGCCCACCAAGGCTGCACCAAACCCACCACCAGTCTCTTATACACACAACCTGTGCACCATACCTTTTTCTTCCTTCTGGCCACAATCAGGGGTGGGGAGTGCAGGAGAAGTGAATCTGGGATGGCGAAACCCAAGATTGGCCCCAATGAGTCTTGGTTGGTGGAGCCCACAGGGGCCAGGGCCCGAAGCATTTTTTTCCAGTGTCCCCCTGGCCCAGTCCAACCCTGACAACATTTACACAAGAAGGGATTAATGATAAGCAATCTGCCATTCGCTAAACCACAGGGTTTCCTGGGGTGACTTTTTTTTTCTACATTTGGAGCCTATGGGCATTTTTGATGGCAACTTTTTTCACGCATAATACTGTACATTGAGGTCTATAGGCATCTGTTTTGCTGCAACAAAAAGCAAAAACATTAGCTGATGGCAAAATGCTGAATTTTACCTCAAATCATCGATACCTGGTGAAAAATGTTGCTCAATAAAAGGGATTTAATGCAGAGACTGGCAGTGCTTTTTACAGAATTCAGCCCAGCAATAAAGGAATAGTCTGTGCGTCTTTATGTATATTGTATTTAGCTTTTTCTCGTCCATTTTGTCTCCAAACAAACCACATTAAAACTTGTAAATGCTAAAGAAAACACCCACTTACATTAATAGACATGTTTTCAGTGTGTGTGTGTGTGTACAGTATACTACAACATAACTTGAATAAAAGTGAATCAATCTGTTTTGCGAAATGTGGGATTGCAGGACTTTTTTGACACGACTTCTTTGAGGAGGCTATGTATTTTTTGCAGCTAATAGTAGCATCACTTTTGCTATAAATTAGCGGATGGCGAAATGCAGAATTTTGCTCTGAATCCATGCCTGCCAATTAAAATTAGCCCATCACTAAACATGAAACACCAATATTCATTTTTCCAAAAGAAACCAACTTTGGTGTGAATTAGTATAATGATTTTAAAGAACGCAAACAGAAAAGCAAAAACTGCAATAAATAATTTAATGAGTCTGTGGATGAAAATCATAGGAAAGTTTCTGAAAAGGGCAGATGGCTGGAAAAGCCTATTAAAAACGTATAAATAAACAAACAAATACATTTACAGGAAATATACTTGTTCACCTGTCGATAAAATTACATTATTTGCTCTAGGCAATATAGAGTAATTTAGTAAAGCTTTAAAATAAATAAAAAATGTTTGGCTAGAAATGAAATGTTACTAATAATTGGAAATTTGACTTTAAATGCCTCGTTCAGTCCTCTGTTCCTAATTTACAGCTTCTTTTTATTAAAGGAAAAAAGGACATGTTTTCATAAATACTCTATACAGGTATACCCATTACAGAAATATATTACTCTGCAAAGATTGATTAGAACTTAACCACAAAGACTTGTGCACATACAAATTTACATGTGTCTCTGTCTCTAATATTTTGGTTCATTTATGTAAAAAATATACTATTTGTACTGTATTTTTTTACAGTAATTTTAACCCTCAATGTTCTTAAATCTATAAACATATAAACATACCTAGAAATTGTAATATAGACATAGTATCTATTTCTGGATCTCAATAGAAGCAATTATGCTGGGATTACCAACACACATCCAACAATCAAATACTCATATATTCCTAGCATGCATTGTGGTCCTGAGGTCTCCCTGTCACCGTGCTGTATTCATCAGGCAGGGTGCTTTAGGTTTAATAGTATCAGGACAGTGGGGCAGTCATTTTTTTCTGTCATTGTCTTCTACTTCAGGTTAGGGGCAGATAAGTTGAGAAACCTGCCTCAGGCAGCAGTACCTAGCAAGTTACCAGAGGCAGCGAAAAGCTGATTTTTAAATCAGAATTTAGACTATTCTAGTGCAGCGAGCACTATTGCACTCTGCACTCTCTGTGCTTCATTCAAAAAAAATGTGAGGGAGGGGGCGCATCAACTTGGCTGCCTCAGGATGGCAAGGACCCCTAAAGCCCTGATTACAGAAAAAGCACTATGTGGGCCACTGACCATCAGTATTGCCAAATATTCAGATGAATCTACCATACTACCTACTCACCTAATAATAGATTTAGCCATGTGTAGTACTGCATTTTGGATATTCAGTAATGAACCCACATGTACACAAGGGGTTAACAGATATCTTTCCTTTCCCTCACATGACATCTGCTGAGGTGTAATTCTGGACAACAGAGATCCTGCCATAAAACTACACAACAACACTTACAGCTATAGTACAGTTCATATCAAAGAGATGCAAATGACTGTACACACTGGTGTGGGTGCAGGGCCAGAGTTCCTAAGGATAGGAGACCCCACTGAATCAACAGGAATGTCTGCAGCATTGGGCTCAATGGGATTTGATCTGCAGTGCAACCTATCTTGATCTACCTCTCTTAGCTGACTGAGATGAATCATCCTAAAAACAACTTGCATCGACCTGATTGGCTGGGACTGTCATTTGGGTGTGTCTTGGGAAAAGGGTAGTATGGGTTATGCTTGGTTGAATGGTCTTCCTCATGTATATAAACAGCATTTGTAAATACCTTGTTAGTTAGGCACTTTCCTCTCCTCCATTGCACCTTTCCTCTCCCTTCTTCCTCCCTCCATTTTAGTTATTTCCCTCCTTATTTTATACCTTTTATCTCTTTTGTAAATAAATATATCACTTATTTAATAAACCAGGCTGTCTCAGTTCAATAGTTAAATACCCCAGAATAGAGCAGGTCCAACATTTGGCACCCCAGATGGGACCTATGGGCGATAATCTAAAACCATAGGAACCAAGGAAACAGAATCTGCTTGACTGAGGATTTGAGAAGCCTGAGTTTAATTTGTTAAAGGTATAACCAGGAAATAAAGTCTGGAGCGTAACACAGGTAAGTATAGATTTCTTTTATCTGATATTTAACAGAAAGTGATTGTATTGTATTTATGTTGTTACTTGTTTAACAGTAGAAGGAAAAAGTAAGGATATTTGTGAAGCTTTGAATGTATGACTTTTTGAGGATGAATAGTAAATGCAGATATTTCTGAGAAGATTGTGGACAATAGAGTGGTGAAGTATAACTAGGGAGGAATTATTACATTAATTATATGTGTTGTGCCTGAAGTTATCTGTTTGTTTGTGTATTTGTATTTTTCTTTAGTTACTAACTAGGGTGCAGGTTTTTTTGTTGCTGCACAGTTTAGTGTTGTGGATCATTGTGTAGGTTATTGTTTGTGGTGTCTATTTCTCATTGGTAAACATGGAACTTGTGGAAAAATATGTAAACAAATATGCCTCTGTGGATTACAATTCATCTGCAGATGAATCTTTGACACATCAGTTTAAAAGTCTACTGACACAGTGTCAAAGTCATAATAATAAAATAAAAGGTAACCAACTTCCAAAGATGGTAAAGAAGATAAAATTGGCTAATGAGATAGTCATGTTATTAAAAATGAAAGGCATTGCTGAGCAAAAGGCAGTACAGTGGAACAGTGAGAAGGCCCAGCTCAGGGAAGACTTAGATAAGTTTGGAGAGTCACTTATGGTAGCAGCTAGCACTTCTGCAGAACATATTTCTGAATTAGATAAACTAAGGGAGAAGGTGTTGATGCTAGCAGAACAGAATAAGTTATTAGAAGAAAAGCTGCAGGAATGTGAGGAGAGGAGCAGGCTCAGGGAACAACATGTGACCTGTTTAGAAAGCAAGGTGGGATACAGTGAGGAAATAGCAGGGTCTCTTAAAGAACAGCTAAAAGATGCAAATGCACAGCTAGCACATAAAAAGCACTGTGTTCCCTCCATGAGACAAAACTGCAAACCTGGTTACGACCAGGATGTCCCAGTAAATGTCTGCCCTGTTACTGAACAAGAGGTAAGAGATAGGGAACTAGGCACAAGGCCACAAACATTATCTAGTCCATCTCTCTTTAGCCCCCAATCAGAATGCACCAGACAAAGAGTTGATAATGCATCTATACCAACTTATAGAAATAACCCTTCTGAACCAGGAACACTCAAAATACAAGATGTTATCAATTTGACCCAAGTATTAGGAAAGTTTGATACTAATGCATCAGCAATCAGCCTTTCCAATAAACTGGAAGCTGTGATCAAACAATATAACTTGGGAAATAAGGATGCATGTGCCTTGCTTAGAGCATGGCTTCCTTATCAACTGGCTGCAGAGCTTAGGCCCCCAGTTGGTAAGCCCAGTGAGGTGTTAGCTGATGTCAGTGAAAACTGGGGAGATGCCAGAGACAGGTTCGGAGAATTGCAACGTATTATGGGTAGGCGTGATACAAGAGGTGCAAATGCACTAGAGAATGCAAGGTATAGGAGAGGAGATGACGCAATATTATTTTGTACAGATTACCTCTCCCTATATAAAGTTGTATTTAACTGCCCTGATATGTTGTCTGATGACCCAAATTTCCTTTATTCAATGGCTAACAAATGCTGTGTTGATTACAATACAAAAATTGCCCTCAGATATGCCAGATCTTACAACACCTTTGTAAATGTACTTAGGGATTGGTCTCAGGATTCATTTGAATCCCATAGACATATTTCTGTTGTATCCACAAACCACCAACACAGGAGATATTCAAGACGATGTTTTGGTTGTGGAAAATCTGGTCATATTGTTAGATTTTGCAGGCGTTCTATGAAACAACATGCTTCTTGTACTTACTCATGTCATTCAGTACAGAGACAAGAGGGGGATGTACAGCAAAATCTAAATAATGATCTCCTTGGCCACAGCCCTTCCATGGGGCCTGAAACTGTTGTCCCCTCTGAGAATACAGACACAGATCCCACAATTACAGACAACACAGGAGACCAAAAACAAAGCCAAAATGAGCCCAGAAGGGAATTCCACACCCCTCCTTGTAATACAGGGAAAGAAGGGACAACGTTCCCATCTTGTATGCCTTGGGTGAATATTCCACTCTGGCTTTACAGCAGCTGGTCACATATTGCTATGCAAATGCTAATGGCCAACTTAGCACAGTTTGCCCAGTGTGTGTCCAACTGAAATAACACTTGATAATGAAAATCAATGTAATCCACAACTAACGTGTAAGGAATTTATTTAATAAGTTTTGTTTTCTGTAATGTCATTGTATAGGTATATGTTAACAAACTATGTGTTTCTTTCTTTCAGAATACTGGAGGAAGAATATCTGTCCTTTCCTTTCAAATAATGAAGGCAAATTAATATTAACATTATTTGTGTTCCAACAGGTTTTTTGTTTTTTTCGTTTTGCTCTAAGGTACATGGTACCTGGTGACTTTTGGTATCTTAATTTAAATTTTCCAATATTTTTAATAATGCAAATTAAATTATATTGTTTTAAAACCACGTGGTACAATGAGCTCAATAGTAAAATAATTGTTTGCAAACAATTAAAAAAAATATAAACTACTGATATAGAATACCATGGCAATTTGGTGCACCAGTGTTTTTGTTCTGATACTAACTTTCACTTAATTCCCCACAGGTATTTGTTTTTGTTTGTTTATTTGTTCATGTTATTTGTCTGTGTCATGTTTTGTTTGTGTTTTGTGTCCTTATGTAAAAAAAACAAAACAATGCTTTGGAATTGATACTTTATTAGAAGCTTTGTAATCAGCTGATTACTCAAAACACTGCTAAAATCAGCAGAACATTTTTGTTTGTTTTTCGCTCTCTACTTGCATAATGGTACCTAACTTTTTTGGTACCAAATGGGGGTTGCGGTTGCCCAAAGTATTTGCATTTCTAAAGCCTATCAAAAGCTGCAGTAGAAGCAGGAAATGTTTTTGCAATGTTTTTAATTTTGTTCTTGCTCTTTTATTTCCATGATCCATGGACCGAATTGGAGCCTGGATTAACTGTGTTTTTGCTATATTGGGTTTAAAACAGTTGTTTTTTTTGTTTTTTTTTTTATGACATGTTGACTTTAGACAAAACACCACTCGCACATTGTACATGTAACAGTTTCCTCCTGTTTCTTATATTTATAGCATACATAACATACAAACACTGGTATTTGGAAATAAGGAATATATGTTATTGTTTTTATTCAATCAAATTTGTGTTTCATTGGTTTTACAGAGAATTGTATTTGCTTATAGAAATTAGAATGGATTATGAAGTGAAAAGACTGCTTACTAGAACTGAGCAATACCAATGTGTTACCTGCAAATTGGATGTATTTGCATTGGATAAACTGTTGATTATAGCAGACAGTAAAATATACTAACTCTAGTGAAATATGCCATGCAAATATAATAATCGAATGTATATGTAATATGCAATGTTTTGTAGTATTGATGACGTATCTTATTGCATTGTATTGTATTGTAAGTGTGAATGAGAGTGAATGGTGTGACGTTTTTGTACTCCCTGCCCATTTGGATGCTACACTGAGAGAGCCACAGGTCTGAAGAGGATTTGCCAAAACTTTTGAAGAGGATTTGCCACTACAGAGATGATGTTTGTTTGCATAAGAATATCCAAAATTATGTTTGTCATTCTGACATGAAAAAAAAGTGGGGAATGTAGTACTGCATTTTGGATATTCAGTAATGAACCCACATGTACACAAGGGGTTAACAGATATCTTTCCTTTCCCTCACATGACATCTGCTGAGGTGTAATTCTGGACAACAGAGATCCTGCCATAAAACTACACAACAACACTTACAGCTATAGTACAGTTCATATCAAAGAGATGCAAATGACTGTACACACTGGTGTGGGTGCAGGGCCAGAGTTCCTAAGGATAGGAGACCCCACTGAATCAACAGGAATGTCTGCAGCATTGGGCTCAATGGGATTTGATCTGCAGTGCAACCTATCTTGATCTACCTCTCTTAGCTGACTGAGATGAATCATCCTAAAAACAACTTGCATCGACCTGATTGGCTGGGACTGTCATTTGGGTGTGTCTTGGGAAAAGGGTAGTATGGGTTATGCTTGGTTGAATGGTCTTCCTCATGTATATAAACAGCATTTGTAAATACCTTGTTAGTTAGGCACTTTCCTCTCCTCCATTGCACCTTTCCTCTCCCTTCTTCCTCCCTCCATTTTAGTTATTTCCCTCCTTATTTTATACCTTTTATCTCTTTTGTAAATAAATATATCACTTATTTAATAAACCAGGCTGTCTCAGTTCAATAGTTAAATACCCCAGAATAGAGCAGGTCCAACACCATGTAACCTGTCACACAGAAAATTGTGACTTTATTTTCTTGAAGCAGAAGGCAGAAGTGTTACACAGCTCAGTATAGCACAGCATCAAAACATTAGAGCACACTGGTCTTTCCTTGCAGAGAGCCAAAACCAGACTGATTCTTGCTAACTGGGAGCGGCCTTTTATACCCAAGGATCCCAGCATGCTTTGCAAGTCACTTGCAAAGCACAATACAAAAAAGTTGCGCCAATTAGCAAAAAATATGCAAGGTATGAAAACTTTGATAAATGGGCCCCTAAATGTTTACAGTTTGCACTGTTATTGCCAAAAGTGTATTGCACATCTTAGTGACAAGTTAAAGATTTTATTTTTATATATAAGAGCACATTCAATTTTTAAATGCTTTAGCATTTCAGATCTGCAAACAGCAGTTTCCCACATGGCTTTTAACCCAATTTTACCATGTTGGACACAGTAAAAAATGTCTTTCATTGATGAGAATGGTGTAGGACACACACAAGGAGTAATAGAAAAAGATTAAGAGAGAGATTGTTTTTGTTTGTGGCGGCCAGCAAAGTAGAAAAGACATAAAAGAAAGAAAGAAAGTGCTGTCCTCCACAGATATCTCAGAAAATGATATTAAGCAACATGACTCTGTCACAGTTATATTTTATTTTTTAGTATTTCTCCACTTCTTTATATGTGTAAAATCATTCTGTAATTTGGTGTTTTTAAATTCTCAACTGGATAGAAGTGGGATTCACAATGGAAACCTATCTGTTAAACATTATTTTAATATCAAATTGGATCATTGAATCATTAACTTCACTTTAACCTGGGAGCACTGCTTATCCTCTTGGAACGAGTTAGATTAATTATCTGGAATGCTTGACATGGGTTTTTCTGCATAAATGGTCTTTCTGTAATGTGGACCACAATGCCCTAAGGCTACGAAAACTATTTACATTAAAAAACTGTACGATTGTGTTACCATCAACTTGGATGTATGCTGGCTTAGTTAAACTCAAGTACAAGGTAATTTCTTATTAATAAATAATCATTTGAATTGGATCCTATAGTAAATGGCATTGCTGTATTCTAGAGCTTTCTGGTTAACAGGCTTTTTGAAAATAGATCCCATATCTGAATGAGGCTTAGGAGCACATACTGTAGGCAGGTGGGATTAGTATATTAAAAATGTTACAGGTATGGGATCTGTAATTCAGAATAGATTATCTAGAAAGCTCTTAATTATGAGACCATCTCCCATAAACTTTAAAACAATGATTTTTTTTTCCTCTGCAATAATAAAAAGAACCGCATACTTGATCCCAATAAAGATGTACAGTAATTAACCTTTATTGGAGGCAAAACAATCCTATTGGGTGTATTAAATGTTTAAATGAAGTCCAGGCTGGCCCCAAGCATCCTGGATAACAGATCCCATACCCGTATGTTAATAACTAGTGATGAGTGAATCTGTCCTGTTTTGCTTAGGCAAAAAATTTGCAAAATGGTGAAAATTTGCAAAACACAACTTTTTTTATGCGTGCAATACTTTTTGACGTGACTACAACTTTTCACATCTGAGACAATTTTTGATGCAGCTGCAACAATTTTTGACGTGACCGCAACATTTTTTGATGCAACCGAAATTTTTCTGCAGCCGTTTAGAAAAACAAATTCGTTGATATTGAAATGCAGACTTTTATATGTACATTACCCCCTTTATAGCATAGGATCCAACAAATCTAATGTACCTTGTACTTGATCCCAACTAAAATATAATTAATCCTTATTGGAGGCAAAACAAGCCTATTGGGTTTAATCAATATTTAAATGATTTTTAGCAGACTTAAGTTGTGGAGATCCCTTATCCGGAAAACCCCAGGTCCCAAGCATCCTGGATAATAGGTCCCATACCTGTATAACAAACAAAAAAATGACCATACTTGCAATGTAGGGACGGACAATATATTGTCATTAAAATTGTTTGTAAAACTCATCCACTAAACTTGGAGCATGGACATCAATGATCTTTACCAGGAACATTCCACAGGATCTCAACTTTTGCACAGAGTGCACTATTCATTCCCAGCATTCCTGCTGTGTAGCAAATTGCAAGCATATACAGTAGGTGCAAATATAGGTGTTAGCAGTGACTCATGGGTACATGGGTGACCACTTGCAAGCCCCTAATTTCATTCTATTCTCAGTGCACCTATGGGTGCAACACAATTATGTTCTTGGCTCACATGTTGCACACAGGGAACTTTACAAAAAGGGCTTTAGTTAGTGATGAGCAAATTTTTTCGCCAGCAAATTTCCACATTTCGCCATTGGCAAAGTGTTTTGCGAAACTTCCATGAAAATTTGGCTCAAAAACTTTGTCGCAGACCAAATAATAAATTTGACCCAACCGCGTCAAAAATTGGTGCGGCCGATTCAAAATAGCCCACAGTCATATAAAAAAAGTTATGCGACGTGCGTTTTGCAAATTTTCCTGTAGTTTTGCAAATTTTGCGGCAAAGCAAAATGGGACAGATTTGCTTATCCCCTTCAACATTGCTTTACACTGTATGCCCCCCCCCCCCACATACAGGCTCAAGTGCAAGCTTGATAAAAGGCCCTGGGGAAATCTGCCTTACACTGTATGTACCTTGTATATGAACTTAACAAGTTAAAATAAAGCATCTTCATCTATTAGAAACTATGGACTGGTGAAAAATCTTCAATAAAAATGCAGCAAGTCCAGTTGATTTGACTTATCACTACAGTTATGTAAGACTATGTTTCAGGTTTCCCAGGATACTCAGTTCTTGATAAAGAAGACAAAGATGAAGCATATAAATATGAAGAGTGCATCTTGTTTCTTTGGGTAAGTAACTGCTCAGTATCTCAGATACAGATACATTGTCTCTTTAGGATAAAATAAGTTGATCCAGTTTCGGAGTTACTTCATTTTTTGAGTTTATGTAGGGAGAACCAAGGACCCCATAACGAGCAACATTTACTGCTCTTGATAAGCAACAATGTCATCTCTCGTCTCTCCCCTCTCCTGCTCCCCCGCCCCCACAAGAATGCATACGAACTTCCTCTCTTAGGAATGTGTGATCTGAGCTACCAACCGCTAGAGCTGAAAGCAGGAAGCTACTTAAAATAGCAGCTGCTGTCTTAAACAAATGGAGAAAGCTTCTAGAGCTCTTTACTCAAGTATGGTAATGCTTTCTGCAGAATAAATATAGTGTTTTAGGTGGCACTAATGTGGCAAATCTATTGGCAGTAAAATACCAAAATGACTTTCCTTCTCCTTTAAGTTATCTGTAATCATTGTTTTAGAGGGAGTTCTTAATATCAATAGAATGTTGGGTTACCTTACATGTGTAAGGTAACCCAACATTCTATTGATATTATATGTAATTGTGAAAGTCAGAAAACTCTTATTCTAGTGCATAGAAACCAAATGTTAAAAAACCTATGACACTGCAGTAATTCCAAATATCTCTGCTGCATCTCCAGGAAAGAATGGATCATGTTTCATTTTTGAGGAATATAATAATATCTCATAACCAATTTGTAGTTTATTTCTCTTGTTTTGGAGGCTCTAGAAGACTTATGGAATGATAAAAATATTGTTTCCCAATCCTCTGAATATAATGAGATTGCCATTTCCATTTCCCACTCCTTAATGCATCTGAGCGGAATAACGTTGTTCTTAAATGCAGTTTATATATCTCAAATAGTTCCTATAAATATATTTTCTCACCTTGTATTACATCCATCCCAGCCAGTTCATTTGGATTTATGGAGATAATGTTGTTCTTGGTTAAAACACAGTTGGTGTTAAGGGTTAGTTCCCCTTGTTGTAATTTAAACTAACAATGCTAGTTGTGACCTGTAACTTCAGAATAGGCATTAGAATTAAGAAACAGGGTAAGAGGATTTATCTGACGTTGATGAACCATTACTAATTATTTTTTTTTAACTACTGTATATACTCGAGTATAAGCCTAGTTTTTCAGCACCCAAAATGTGCTCAAAAAGTCACCCTCGGCTTATACTCGAGTCGGGTGCCATGGGTCCCTCCAGACTAGCATCCTCTGTCCTTTGTGTGCAAATTAGGCCACCTGCAACCAGACCCTCCAGTGCCCTGGCCCGCTCACAAATTTATCTTCATCTACCATCCTCACCTGTCCCATTCTGCACTAGACATTTTATTTTATACTCTATATACACTATATATAGTTTTGAAGGATTTTAACTCTTAGCTTGGTTGCTGAATACTCTTAAGGTATCATTGTTGATAAAACAATTGTTTTTGTTGACCCTCCACTTACAGAGCTAGTTTACAGTTTTTATTTGAAATAAATATTTAAAAACATATACCCCACTGATGCCTCATTTAATGTAATTTTATTGGTATTTATTTGGATGAAACTTAGCAGTAGCTGCTGCATTTCCCACCCTAGGTTTATACTCGAGTCAATAAGTTTTTCCCGTTTTCTTAGGTAAAATTAGGTACCTCGGCTTATATTCGGATCAGCTTATACTCGAGTATATACGGTAATCTTTGATTTAAATGTTTGATGATCAGTCTATGCAAACACAAATAATACACAATTGTACAAATGGAAAAATATAATAAAGGATCTTCAATAGAAATCTGCAATAGATCTTCTGCAAAGCCTCACTGAAGTTTTAAAGCAGAAGTACTTACACAATAAATACACTTCAGAAATAACTTATGTAGTAGGGCACATTAAATTGATATTTTATGGTGAAACTACCATATAAATTATTTTTCTCAAACAGAAATCTAAAATAATATTCCACTATAAATCATCAATTAAAACAGGTCCAGGCTCCACTGAAGGTCTGCATTGTAGGTCAAATGAGTAGGAGATACTTCAGATATGAATGTCATTGCTTCCCTTAGATGGTTCAGAAAAATTAAAACTAAATCATGGATCTACTTTAGATAAGGGGCACTTGAAAATGCCATTATCTCTACATTTCCATGTATCTCAAGAGTGTAAGGGACTTGATTTATCAACACAGATGTGGTATGTGCTTAAGATACAGGGTAGTAGTATGTCACAAGCATACAGGTTTTCCCGTTACTACATCTGATTTTCTGTCATTATAAATAATGCATGCAGGAAGTGACTGGAGATCAATACGACACAGGCAAATAAATACTCAGGAATAATCATGGGAGGCAGCTTAATAAACCATTGCTGCTTATTTTCACAGTGGAGTACATTTGCCAGATTAATCACTACAAACAGTAGATTTGTGGATGGATTTTTGTAAAGAGGTAATCTTGTAAAGACTGGACATGGATGCAAAAGATTAGAACACTGTGCTCTATTTTATTCATTAAATGATTATTGTTTATTCATGTAGCTGTGAGCAGCACAAATGTGCATCCCAAAGACAATGATAGGGAGTGAGGATTGAGGTCTTTAGCAACCCAAAGGGGCACATTTACTAATCCACGAACGTCCGATTGGTAATGATCGGTATTTTGCGATTTTTTTGGAAATTGGCGCGACTTTTTCGTAGCCGTTATGACTTTTTCCGCAAAATGTCGCGACTTTTTCGTAGCGTTATGGCTTGCGCGAATTGTCGCAACTTTTTCGTAGCCTTCGCGCCGAGTACGAAAGTTTCGGATTCATTCAAGCTTCAGTATCGTGACTTTCCTTTGGCCAGGTTGGAGCTGCAGAGTGCCATTGAGCCCTATGGGAGACTTTCCTTGGGCCAGGTTGGAGCTGCAGAGTGCCATTGAGCCCTATGGGAGACTTTCCTTGGGCCGGGTTGAAGCTGCAGAGTGCCATTGAGTCCTATGGGAGACTTTCCTTGGGCCAGGTTGGAGCTGCAGAGTGCCATTGAGCCCTATGGGAGACTTTCCTTTGGCCAGGTTGGAGCTGCAGAGTGCCATTGAGTCCTATGGGAGACTTTCCTTGGGCCAGGTTGGAGCTGCAGAGTGCCATTGAGCCCTATGGGAGACTTTCCTTGGGCCAGGTTGGAGCTGCAGAGTGCCATTGAGTCCTATGGGAGACTTTCCTTGGGCCAGGTTGGAGCTGCAGAGTGCCATTGAGTCCTATGGGAGACTTTCCTTGGGCCAGGTTGGAACTGCAGAGTGCCATTGAGCCCTATGGGAGACTTTCCTTGGGCCGGGTTGGAGCTGCAGAGTGCCATTGAGCCCTACGGGAGACTTTCCTTGGGCAAGGTTGGAGCTGCAGAGTGCCATTGAGCACTATGGGAGACTTTCCTTGGGCCAGGTTGGAGCTGCAGAGTGCCATTGAGCCCTATGGGAGACTTTCCTTGGGCCGGGTTGGAGCTGCAGAGTGCCATTGAGCCCTATGGGAGACTTTCCTTGGGCCAGGTTGGAGCTGCAGAGTGCCATTGAGCCCTATGGGAGACTTTCCTTGGGCCAGGTTGGAGCTGCAGAGTGCCATTAGGAGGCTATGGGAGGCTTCCAAAATCATGCTAAGTCTGAAAGTTTTGCCCGCAGTTTATGAGTGCTCAATACGAAAAAGTCGCAACAAGATACAAGCAAATCGCAACGGCTACGAAAAATTTGCGACAATTCGCGCAAGTCGTAATGGTTACGAAAAAGTCGCGACAATTTACGAAAAAGTCGTAACGGCTACGAAAAAATCGCCAAAAATACGAAAAAGTCGCAAAATGTTCGTTTTCCAACCGGAATTTTTCCCATTCGGATTCGTGGGTTAGTAAATCAGCCCCAAAGAATTGTGTCTTGGCCAAGGAAGGAGATATTTATAACAATTCTATAGGTATCATTTACTTAATGCATATGCAGTGTGCAAAGTGTACTCCCAAACACAATTGCCGTGTTTTTAAACATTATGCAGTATTTTTTCCAGAAGCCCAGAATTGTTGCCAGGTGGAGTTGGGCCCTGACACAATTGTGGTATCAAATAATAAGCCCTTTGATGAATCTCCACTGTGCCTATTGATGCAGGCCACTGGGGGAACCCTGAATCAGAGGTGGCAGTAGCTCTATGGTTCCTTTGTGTTAACAGGTGTTGTAGGTAACTCAGAACAGGAAGCAAGAGAAAGTAGCCTCAAGTGCAGTTACAGTATTTGTTAGTTTTAGTAATGCATGTTTACATAAGCACCTTTATTGAATCAGATTTTATCACACAAACAACTGCAGGGCCATATGCAGGACAGTATGTAAATGACCCCTCACAGCCTGTACAGAGAAATGCTCCTTTACTATGGACTATGGTATCAGTGGTATTCTCCTGCATTAAGCACAAACTCACATAGTAGATAGATAGATAGATAGATAGATAGATAGATGATAGATAGATAGATAAATAGATAGATAGATAGATAGATAGATGGTATATAGATCGATAGATAGATAGATAGATGATAGATAGATAGATAGATAGATAGATGATAGATAGACAATAGATAGATAGATAGATAGATAGATAGAGCGATAGAATCATTTACTTAGACCAAGCTATAAAGTGCAAGTGCACTTATTGAACACTTCCTTCCTGCTCATAAATGGTCATTATGTTGAATGATAAAGAAATGAAATAAGACTTTAAAAAAAGAGGTATAGAATTTACATGGGACATTATAGGGGCCATTTACAAACACAAAGGCAATATGCAAAGTGCAATTTCAGAAGCAATGCAATTTTTTTTACTCAAAATGCAGAATTTCTTCCAACATTTTTTGTGTCTGACAGTTGTGCATAATATGTCTAATTGTGGAACTGGGTTTGCTTAATGGCGGTCGGCGTCAAAATGACATCTGTATATGATATTTTAAGTGCAAGTCTGCTACGCCATCTGATGCAGTACAGATTGGGAACTTTGGAATTACCACTAACTGGAAGGTGACAGTAGCTCCAGGGTTCTCCCGTGCCAATAGGCACTCTTTCTGCAATAGGAAGGACGCAATGACACCAAGTGCAATTGTAGGATCTATTTTTGTACCACACCTACTGCTGCTGCAATGTGTCCTTATCTCTGAACACAGTAGATTAGTGATGAGCTAATCTGTCCCATTTCACTTCGCCATAAAATTTGTGAAACGGCAAGAAAATTCGCAAAACGGTGAAAAATTTGTGAAACACATTTTTGTCGCCCGCGTCTATATTTTGTTGCCCGCGTTTTTAACATGACCGCATCCAATTGGACGCGACCGCGCCCCTTTTTTGATGTGACCGCACCCAATTTGATGCACAACAAAAAAAAATCTGCATGGCAAATTTTCACAGAAGTTTCGCAAAACAATTTGCCTTTGGCGAAATGGGGAAATTTGCTGCGAATCCATGCCTGTCGAAAAATTCACTCATCACTACTGTAGATATATGTAGGTATAGTTGTGTTTTTTAAGATGAATATCTGAAAAAGTAAATAGAATTCACCACACATCGCCAGACTTTGCAGTGTAAAAACCGGCATAAAATTGGCTAATTTTTAATGCGTTTTTTCTTCTGCCGGAACTTAGGTAAAATAACTGTGTAAAATCTGGCATTCGGACGGCGATCATCCTTTTTATGCCTTTTTTTCAGCTAATTTGTTTTACACAGCATAATAAATATGCCCCTTGGTCTTCTGATCATCGTACACCCAGAGCTTTAACGAGGAGTAAGTACAGTACCATGAAATTCCTAGCATCAAGATGTCAAACTTTTCTACAAAAATTAGTCCAAAAATCTGCATCTGTAGACAATTGAGTTGCTATTTTGTTTATTTGTATTGGAAAAGGGATGCCTAAGGAATTGTAAATATATTGTTACCTTATTTACCAATTTAATTTTTTCAAAAGGGAGAGAAGGCATCCCTTGATTTTTAAAGTTTTCATCTTCAGTTTTAGAAAAGGTATTTTTGTATTAAGAAAGATGATGTTATTGAATATTTTCCCTGAAGCTGCAGTACTGTCACATTCAGTTAATTTCTAAAAGAAAGGGCTGGGTAGATTTTACAAATTCAGAATGCAAGGTTACTTTACAGCCAGAAAGGATTTTCTTTTTTCTTAATTTGATGAATCTTGAAAATTCATTGATAAATTCAATTTGATAAATCTTGAAAATAAATTGTTAAAAAGCAATCAGTTTTTTTTACAGCTTTTTTCAGCAAACTTTAATTTGAATTAACCAACCCCATGAGGTCTATTTATTAATGTTTGAATTTCTGTTCTTTCACTCGATTGTGAAATTAGTATTATATTCAGCAAAGTCTTATTCACAATCAAGCTACCATATTTATGAAAAAAGGAAACAAGTGGAAAAGACTGGACCACAACAAAAATTACATTGTTTTGTTTATTTTTAAAAAATTGTATTAAAAAAAATTCAAAAAGTAATATAGCTTGATTGTTAAAAATACACCTCCAATTGAATTCTATGGAAGCCAGTGATAAATATTGAAAATTTGTAGTTGAAAATTATAAAAAAAAAAATTCAAGATCATGTTTTTGCCATGATTTTCTCAAAATGGCCCCCTATAAGCAAATAATGGATACCTTGCTATAAGCTTTTCATAACCTTCCAACAGCCTCCAAAATTAATATATTTAGTATTTAGTATTAGTATATTAAGAGCATATTTCAGAGTATTCAAATCATCCCATTTTACATAGCTTTAAAGGGACCTGTGTTTAAAATGAATAAATAAGACTTGTATATGATATATTTACTGCCTATTGGTTTAATGTAAAAAAAAATAGTATTTTTTTTTGCTGGTCAATGCATGCAAGTGTATCATATGTTATTTTCTGACTTCTTGGGCTCTTCAGAGAAATTGTGGATGGAGACATAGGCAGCAATGAATGTGCTTCTTTATACAGAGCAAATTATCATTATTTAAACAATCTCAATTGATGAAGAGGTAATCAAGAGGGAGAAAGTAAGGTTAACAAGTTGAAAATGGGATTTTATAGATTTTATAGGTCCATTATGAGTTGCCCTTTTTAAAATCAAATGTTAAAGGGAAGTCATTGAGGATCTTTAAAAAGCTAGTTGCTAGTGTATATTGTTATAGCATTAGACAAATTATACATTGGAACTTATTGGTAGCCTTTAAAGCAGTGATCCCCAACCAGTGGCTCAGGGGCAACATGTTGCTCACCAACCCCTTGGATGTTGCTCTCAGTGCCCCCAAACCAGGTGGATATTTTTGAATTCCTGACTTGGTGGCAAGTTTTGGTTGAAGATTTACTACCAAATAAAGCCCCTGTAAGCTGATAGTGTGCATAGAGGCTACCTAATAGCCAATCACAGCCCTTATTTGGCACCTCCATGAACTTTTATACTTGTTTTCTTGTCTTTTTACATTTGTGGCTCATAAGTGAGAAAGGTTGGGGTTCCCTGCTTTATTGCAATAAAAAATACCCCATATAAACCAGGCCGTTTCAAAAGCTAGATTTGATCACACTGCCTAGAGAATCTGTATCAAATACATGCCACTGGAATTTCTTAACAACTATATTCTACAAGATCACTTATCAATAAGAATGCTTCTATGTTGCCTTAAATAAGTGCAATCATCAAAACTTCCATGACCTGAAAGTAAAAACACATGCCTGTATTTCACTGCTGCTATGCTTGTTTTCTAAAACAAGATCAAGTGTTTGCTGACTCTTGTATCCATAAAAAATGAAATGTCAAGTAGATTGTTCTAGGAATAAAAATTCATATCTAATGTCAGCTTGTTAGGCTTCTCAGTAAATGAAGACACAGAAAAGGCTTTCTTTGCTTGCGCAGCAAAATGCTGACAGTGGTTATTCTTGTCCCATGCTGTTTAACTATACAGTTCCAAATTGTCTTATTTATTAGAAAAATATGAAATATGTCCACATGATAAAGAATATATATAATGTATGATTGTCAGCTCAACAGTTCGATATAAGTACAGTTCAAATTATAAGTATAAGGGAACCTCAAGGCAAGTGTTTTCTTAAAGGAGAAGGGAAGTTTAAATCACTGGGGCTGCCAAAATGTTAGGGCCTCCTTCACTGTGATTAAGATTGCTTACCTGATACCCTGGGCCGGTGATCCTGTTTGTTAAAACTGCACTTGCCCAGGGTAAATTGGCAAAAGATCTTTGTAGCCATCATCTTCTGAGTATTCCGTCTTCCTTTCATTCCTGTTCAAGCTGGCAGAGGTGGGCCAAGTTGGCTGGGTGCCTTAAGCGAAATGGCCGGCCACCTCAGCTCCACTGCTTCCCCCTCTTCCTCCCCCCATGCGTGCACGAACACCATAGTGGAGGGAGCCCGTGCGCGGGGGGTGGGAGTGCCGGGAAGTTAATGGTGGGAGTAAGAGATTCCAAACTAGGGGTTGGCAACAGGGGTACCTGCCTAGTGCCCCCTCACTGTTGCACCCTAGACAGGTGCCTTTTCTGCCTACCCCTAGTTCCGGCCCTGCAGTGTATGTGCAGTAGAGTGAAAGCCGAAGTTAAAAATGAAAAGAAAGAAAGATTTTGCCAAAGAACTTCTGCAGAAATACCCCAGGCTGGTGCAGTTGTCTGCAATGGCCCAGGGTATCAGGTAAGTTATTACAATCACTTTGGGGGGGGGGGTGGTCTAATATTTGGCACCTCCCACTGATATACCTTCTTCTTTTATCTTCCTGTGTGTAAATATCCTGCTAGATGAACACCATTTGCTATTTAAAGGGTAATTTAGTATTATCCTAAATCTTATACATTACATCACTTTAAATATAAGATATGCATAAATAAACTAATAATGAAGGAAACAAGCATTCCTGTAAACTTCTACATGTTCAGGTACGATAGTGTAAAAAAAATTGTGTCATGGCGAAAAATTCACTAAATGCACATGCTACTTTTTGAAATTATGCAACTTTTTATTTCTCACTCCGAATACATGTCAATGGGTGTTTTTTTCAAGTTTTTTCTTACTCCACATGCATTAAAGTCAGTGGGCATTTTTTCTCAATCTTACCGCTCAACTTTTTTTTTACATTTACTTTTTTTCTGCAAATACATTAATACAAGTCATTTAGTGTTTTTCTTGGCAATTTATTTGTGACGGTGAACTTTCACCACAGGTTTGCAAAAAATTGCTGAATTTCGCAAGCAATACATGTTTCACCATACAGACATTTTAAAATCTCAGAGAAAACATTCTGGATTAATGTTGTTAAAGGACAAGGAAAGACTAAGTCACTTGGGGGTGCCAAAATGTTAGGCACCCCCAAGTAACTTTAATTGCTTACCTTGTACCCCGGGCTGGTGCCCCTGTTAGGAGAGAACAGCACCTGTAGCGCAGCGCTTCCGCCTTCGCTTTTGGAAGGACTAACGACAGGCGCAGTAGAGTGAAAAGCCGACTTCTCTGTTAAAGTTCGGCTTTTTCACTCTACTGCGCATGTGCGCGCATGGAACCAAGAAGTAGGAAGCGCTACAGCTACTCCGTGCTGGTGCTGCAAAAAGGTTAGCGATTTAAGTCACTTGGGGGTGTCTAACATAATGTTTAATCGTTCATAGTACGTTCCTTTTTGAGATGTGTCTCAACTTGTGCACTGCTGAGAGATTGCACAGAAAACAAACATGTTGGTATGGATGGATGCCTGCATTGCATACAGTATATCCCAGAGTAAATTTTGGGCAGAATTTGCTAATAACATATACAGGACTGCTCTCTGATGCGCCTAAAACATACATGCAGGGGTGAGTTTTGCCATACAATTAATAGTACCCAAAATGTAGCTGTGTACATTGCTCTGTTCTGTGTAAATACATGTAAACCTGAAAAGAATGAATACATCTGATCCTATATTGGCTTTGTTGCTATGTGAATTAAATATTCTGCTTGTCTTTTTTTCAGTAACTGATTTGCAAGAAAATACAATAATGTGTGCAAATCAAAATAAAGATTTTTTGACCTCACCATCAATATTGGGTACTTGGCTCTTAAACTGGAAACACGTACTATTTCCAGGTAAGATGTATCATCACTTCTTTTTAATCTATGGGCATTATACTTTATTCAAGTATTAAAATGTAGCCTTTCATATATGATTAGTGATGGGTGAAATAATTCACCAGGCATGGATTCGTAGGCAACTTCCGCATTTTGCCATAGGCCGATTTCTTCGCGAAATGGGCAAAAAAATGTGGCATGACAAATAATTGTCACCCACGTCAAAAAAATTGTCACTCGCATAAAAAAAATTGTTGTGCGCATTAAAAAATGACGCATGTAAAAACAAAACTGTGACTAATCAATTCTAGATGGTAATGTGATTATGATAGCTGCAAGAAAGCCTCAGAATAGACAAGAAATATACCTGCGCATAGTGTTGAGTGAATTTGTCCCGTTTTGCTTTGCTGAAAAATTTGTGAATCTTTCAAAAGATTTGTGAAACAGTGAAAAAGTTGCGCATCAAAAAGAATTGTCGGGCCTGTCAAAGAAATGATGGGCACAATAATTTTTTTATTCGCGTAATTTTTTTTTTTTTTTGCACATGCAACTTTTTTTTTATGCAGCTGGCAACTTTTTATTGTACGGTGAACTTTTTCACAGCAAATTTTGTCACCCGTTTTGCCAATGGTGGAATGCAGAAATTCCCTGTGAATGCCTGATGATTAATTTTGCCCATCGCTACCTATGCATTCATTAGAATGCTTCGATTGGAAGATCATTTGTTTGATATTCTTGATATTAAAAGGCTACATTATAAAAGGTGACAGTCATGTCCTGTAAAAGAACACTGTTTTATTAACATTTAAGTACCAGATAAAACTTTCTGTGAAGTTTTTTCATTTTTTTTACTAATTTGAATAAACTAAATTTTACACAATTTACAAAAAAATCATTGCTTATTTATTTAAAATTCTGAAAATAAAAAACTTGATCAAATGGCACTGTGAAAAAAATAGAATGCATTGAATTTAAATTCTACTTATTATTTTCAATTTAAAAAAAAAAAAAAAAATGAATGAAAAAAAAACTGCTTACATTTTCCATAGGAAACCTCCTATTGACTTTAAACTCTACATGAGCTTTTAGATGCTGGCAAATTTTTTCAGTTTGAGTTGTTCAAATTTTTTCCATTTTTTCTGAGTTTGTAAATCCATTGAAAACGATAAGTAGAATGTGAATTTGATGCATTCAAGTTCTTTTTCACGGTTTAATTCAAAGGAGTCTTTTGTATTCAGATTTTTTAATAAACAGGCACACATTCGAGTTTGGTAAGTTTTAGATCATAAAGGAGTTCATAAGCTCACGCAGGGTTTCAGGCAAAAATACTACAACTCATTAGTTGAGTTTTTACCCTGCTCGGGCTGTCTTAAACAATAAAGAGTTCGGCAGCTTTTTCTGTAAACAAAATTAAAGGCATCAAATCCTATTCTATCAAATCCTATTCTATATAAAAAAATGCAAAGTTCAAAATTTGAAAAACTCAAATTCCAAACTTTGAAAAACTCAAATTTAAGGAAGAAGGAAAGGTAAAAACTAAGTGAGCTTTATCAGAAAGGTCTATGTAAATACAGCCATAAGCACTCACAGAAAAGCTGCACTGAGTCCTCTATCAAAAGAAACACAGGATTTCTTGTCTCCTTTTTTGTAAACATGTTCTTCAGTATCTGACTTCCTCTCTCAGAAAAATCTTTCATTCCCTGGGCCAGAGTCTGAGCAGTTCTCTCCTCTCTCTGGTCCCCCCCCCCCCACAAGAATGCGTAAGAACTCCCTCCCCCCTCCCTTAGGAATGTGTGATCCGAGCTACTAACAGCTAGAGCTGCAGCAGGAAGCTATGAAGACCAAGCTAAAATGGCAGCTGCTGTCTTAAACGAACAGAAGGAGCTTCTAGGGCTGTTTACTAAGGTATGGTAAAGCTTTCTGCAGAAAAAATATAGTGTTCTAGGCGGCACTAATGTGACAAATCTATCGGCAGTAAAATGCCAAAATGACTTTCCTTCTCCTTTAAAAAAATCACTTACTTTTTGCCTTTCATTGACACCTACATGAACTTGAAAGCTTTTAGATGCTGAAGTTTTACATTTCAGTTTTTTTTAATTGAACATTCATATTTTGTAAACCATAATTCAAGTTCATGTGATTTGTGCAAAAAAAAAATTAGACACACACAAAAAAAAAATTAAATTTGAACGTTGATAAATCAGCCCCTTAGCACCAGTCTTTGTACCCCATGATTATAATTCTTTTTGCATTGAGTGTTAATGATAGGTGTGTCAGGGGTGGCATGTGGGATTTTAGATTCAAGTTTACTTGCTCTAGTTTCCAAAAACTTTTATTAAGATTAAGATTTATTAAGATTAATATTTATTAAGCACAACAAAATGTTTTGAAAAATGAAAAACAGCTAATAGCCAAGTAATAAAATATATATTTGCAAGAAATGTATTTTAAATGGGTAATATACAGTACATCCTTTCTTTCTTTGATTCTTTCTTTTATTCTTGATACTGTGCCTGCTTAGTTTTTGTTCCGTTTGCATCTAATACCTGCATATGAAAATGAAAGACCAGTGTTTCTTTGTCTCTCTGGATTTCAAAGCATCAAATGTTCACAGTGAACAATGATAAAATATGAAGTCTTCTTTCTGGTTTTTCATAAAGTTCTAGTAGAGTTCTGAATTGTGTCTTGTTTTTTTATGAATTTATAAAGCATGTCAGTGTCTGCCAAAGAGTATAAGAGGATCAGTTAAGAAAAAAGGGCATTTACTATGATCTCTATGGGACACTAGTGATGCTACTGGGAATCTTGATTTTAACCTGCAGAGCACTGTCAGCCTTGCAGTTGGTATCAGCTTGGATGTTACTTTATATTCTGGAGTCAGAACAACATGTTTTCATACATCTTTGTGCAAATGCTCTTTGATTTCTACAGGGAAGCAGAATTAGAAGGATATAAATATCACTTCAACTGGCAAATAATGCTTTGATAAGATAGGAAAGTATTTTGTGGATGAGGTTTATTGGAATAAATAAGAATAGAAGCACTAATTTATATTTCAAGATATGTATTCATTATAAAATCAGTGGTGATAGATCACACAAAATCTTGTAAACATATTTATTGTAATATAAATTACAATATTTCTCCCAACATGCAGTTCTCATTGGGTGAATTTTAAACTCCTGAAGAGCTCAGTGCACAATGAAATGGACACAAATGTGGTCATTTATTAAAGGTAATGACATCCAAACATGCTCTTTGCACCTGGATGGACCTGCACTATGTGCCATTGTATGTGTTTTGCCTTTCCTGCCAAATCATGCACAAATACACATTATGCAGTGGAACCCTGGAGCTACTGTACCATCAGCCTAAACATGAAGGTGATTACAGAGTTTCCTCAGAAGTGACACAATAACCACTTTGAAAATGTAAGTCACAACTTGCACAATATTTGGTAACTCGCACACTCTCAGTTGAGTTAATTTTGGCACATCAGGGGCATTTGCTGCAAGCACTACTTTGCACACTAAACTGTGTTTGTAAATTCACAGAGTTACATAGTTAAGTTGGGTTTAAAAAAAAAGACCAAAATCCATCAAGGTCAACCCTAACCTCATAGCTTAAATCTTCCATCCCCTTTACCAGTTTAGTTGCACATCTCAGCTTATTAATATCCTTAAGGACTGGAATGTAATACCTGCACCTGGCGGTCTAGTGGAGCAGCAAGGGACGCCTGTCTCCTGGCAGCATGCTGCATCAAACTCGGGGATGTGCATCTGACACACGCATCCCTTTATGTTTGGCGTGACATCATCATGCATGGCACAAAATTCAAATAATTAAAGGCCCAAGTGCATATTTTTTCCGCCCAATGTTGGTTTTGTCCTTCTGGTTCCTGGTGCTATTTTCCTGGATCCCAAATTTATACCTCGCTGCTAGTACGGTTTTGATCTCGGCCTGTTTGTTACTTTGTCTCCTCTCCCTGTTCTCCAATATATGCTAAGGTTCCCTTGCCTGCCCAGAACGATTGCCTTGGTTCTCTCACATTAAGTCCTGGAGGCATTAGAGTAGCAGAGGGCTCCTCGCAAAGGCAGCTGTTATAGGCAGAAGAGTGAGCTGAGACAAGAATCTTGGGGATAGCATGCATGACATGGAGCCCAAAACTGCACTGCATACTCAAGGTGAGGCCTTACCAGGGACCTATAAAGAGGCAAAATTATGTTTTCATCCCTTGAGTCAATGCCCTTTTTATACAAGACAGCACTTTATTTGCTTTAGTAGCCACAGAATGACATTGCCTGGATTTAGACAACTTGTTATTTAAAAAAATCCCCAGATCCTTTTCAATTAAGAATCCCCCCAACACACTACCATTTAGTATATAACTTGCATTTAAATTATTTCTACCATAGTGCATAACTTTACACTTTTAAACACTGAACCTTAGAGAGGCTTCAGATGGGTTTTTTTTGTCTTCCTCTGGATCAACTAGAAGTTAGGCAGGTTATATATAGGCATTATGGTTGAACGTGATGGATGTACATCTTTTTTCAACCCAACTTACTGTGTTACTATGTTACTTATTATGTTGGGTTAAAAAATTTCCCATTGACTTTGACAGGGAAGATTTTCAAACTGCTGCCACACTTACAGCTTTGAAGCTGCACCCCCCAAACCTGAATAACATAATCATGGGGTCACCCTGAATGAAACAGCGACATTTGTTAGATTACCCAAAGTGGGAGGGGCCAACAACAGCCAATCAAATTTCACCCATTGATTGAAAGGGGAAATTGAAACTGCTGCCAATCTTACAGCTTTGAGGCTACACTCCCCAAACTTGTATCACATAGTCATGGCGGCTGATTTACTTACCCACGAACGGGTCGAAATGAGTCCGATTGAGTTTTTTTCGTAATGATCGGTATTTTGCGATTTTTTCGTATGTTTTGCGTTTTTTTCGGATTCTTTACGAATTTTTCGTTACCAATACGATTTTTGCGTAAAAACGCGAGTTTTTCGTATCCATTACGAAAGTTGCGTAAAAAGTTGCGCATTTTTCGTAGCGTTAAAACTTACGCGAAAAGTTGCGCATTTTTCGTAGCGTTAAAACTTAAAAGTTGCAAAGTTTCGCGTAAGTTTTAACGCTACGAAAAATGCGCAACTTTTCGCGTAAGTTTTAACGCTACGAAAAATGCGCAACTTTTTAAGCAACTTTCGTAATGGATACGAAAAACTCGCGTTTTTACGCAAAAATCGTATTGGTAACGAAAAATTCGTAAAGAATCCGAAAAAATCGCAAAACATACGAAAAAGTCGCAAAATGTTCGTTTTCAAGTCGGAACTTTTCCAATTCGGGTCGGATTCGTGGGTTAGTAAATCAGCCCCATGGTGTCAGCCTGAATGAAAATATGATGATTGTTGGATGCCCAAAAGTGGGTGGAGCTGTTAACAGCCAATCGGATTTTACCTATTGACTTGGCGGAAATTCAACCTGCTGCCATTCTCACAGTAATAATGCCAGGGTCCCCAAACTTTTAGTTTTGACAAAGTGGGTGGATCCACCAACAGCCAATCAAATTTTACCTATTGAATTTTATTGGTTTGATGCCAGGATTCCCAAACTTTGCACAGTCAGTCACTGGGTGACTACATACTCAAGGTTAGAAAAACTGGGTGGGGCCGCCAAAAGCCAATCGCATTTCTTTCATTGTTTTCAGTGAGGAAATTTTAACTGCTGCCATTCTCACAGTTTGTCACTGGGTGACTACATTCCAAGTTTAGAAAAGTGGGTGGGACCAACAACAGCCCATCAGGTTTCACCTATAGACTTCATACGTTTAAATTTAAACTGCTGTCGTTTTATACTATATTAATACTAAGGTCCCCAAACTTTGCAGCGCTAGTCACCAGGTGACTACGGTTGAGAGTTAAAAAGTGGGTGGAGCCACAAACAGCCAATAAGATTTTACCTATTGATTTTTAATGGGGAAATTCAACCTGCTGCCATTCTCACAGTATTAACCCCAGGGTCACTAGGTCACTTCCAGGGTTGTTACTACTGGGTGTTTGCCATTCAAAGGTAGAAAAAGTGGGCAAGCCACCAACAGCCAATCACATTTCACCTATTTACTTTCAATAGTGAAGTGGAAAAATACTGTCAGTCCCACAAACTTTGCAAAGTTGGTCACTGGGGGACTGCAGTTCAAAAATAGGAAAAGTTTAAATCTAAACTGCTGCCGTTCTTTAACTATTAATCCTAGGGTCCCTAAACTTTGCAGAGCTAGTCACTGGGAAACTGCAGTTCCAGGTTAGAAAAAGTGGGTGGAGCCAACAACCGCCAATCAGATATCACTTGTTGACTTTCAGTGGGGAAATTTAAGTTGCTGCCATTCAGATACTATTAAAACCAGGGTCTCCAGACTTTACACAGTGGTTTTTACTAAATAACTGTGTTCCAAGGTTAGAAAAAGTGTGCGGAGCCAACAACAGACTTCAGACTTCGTTCAGTGGCTTCACGTTTTTCAAACCAACATGAAGTTTGTTTCTAGTTTTCCATTTTTCTGCCCAGTTTTCCAATTTTGTCAAATTGCTCTGCAAAGTGGAAGAATTCTGCATGCAACTTATAGTTTTGCACAATTTAATATCATCAGCAAAAATAGCAACATTACTTTCTATGCCCAAGGACCAAGGACCAATGATTCTTAGAATGTTGCCAAGCTACCTTTGTGTACCTTTATGTAATTCATATATGTCACACACAAGGCCCCGGGGCCAAATCCGGCCCACCTGGCTGTTTTATGTGGCCCTTGGTGAGTGTGTCTGACCATCCAGCCTGATCAATTTCCATTTTCCTCCCATTGTAACTAAGACTAAGGGGTATATTTATCATGCTGTGTAAAAAGTGGAGTGAAGCATTACCAGTAATGTTACCCAAGGCATCCAATTAGTAATCAGATTTCAACAGTAGCAAAGCATCTATTGGCTGCTATGAGCAACATCACCGGTAATGTCTTACTTCCCTTTTTACACATTGTGATAAATATACCCCTTAGTATCTTACTAAGTATATTGATTAAAAATTTGGCCCGCGACTTAGCCTGTGTTTTAGATTTCAGCCCCCTTATGTGATTGAGTTTGACACCCCTGATGTAATTCTAACTAATAACATTTGGTCCACAAATGTTCAATGAGACAGGGTTTAGGTGCCTGTAGGTTTTTTAAGTGGGCCTTGTAGGTGCAGTTCATGAATATGTACTATGAAAGGCTCCATTGAACACAACAGATAAAATGGGGTTTTGTTTAGGCAACAAAAATGGCTGACCATTGCATAACTGATGGCAAACACACTGCAATAAAAGGAAGGACTTTTTTCCATGAAAAAATATTTAGAATGTCAGGTCAATTTTAATCATTTTATTTTTTTATTAGGCTGTATAACAGGATGCAATTGTCAGCCATACATGTTATGTTCCTCTTTAAATTATATTTGTTAGCAGATATGCTGTATTAGCAATAATTGATAAGAATAATGTTATAGTTCTAAAAATGAATCTAAAAATGAAAATAAATAAATAACCACCCAAAAAACATTAGGATTGTGACTTCATGATATGTTCAGGAGGGCTTTAAAACACATTAGCCATTTTATATTTGCTATAACACTACACTTGACTACATTTTTTTTTATCTGTAAAGGAACTGAACTTCAGCAGTAGCTTCTGTCTTTAGTTTCTTTTTCTTTGTAAGAAACCACTGTCTGTGCCAAGCAGCATGAATGCACTGTACAATACTTGCTTAGATGTGCAGTCACTCTCTCTTTATTAAATTACTAGGCACTGATGTGCGTGCAATACTACAGCACTCTAATACAGTAAAGTTACAGACAGAACGTCAGTGCTATTTTCGATCTTGTTGAGGTACAGTTGCATCAAGATGAAAGCAGCAGATGTTGTTTTCACTGCAAAAGGCCAATAAAACCCTGGCTACTGACCACTTCTGTCTCACATGTGGAAAGCAAATTTGTTCCCGGCCTCAAAATTAAAAAAGATTTAGGGGCATATTTACTAAAACTCTCCCATTTTTAAAAACTTTGTTAATTTTTTTTTCTTTTTAAAAATGTGAATAAACCAATTTCCACAAATGTCTGACATTTACTTCAGTTATGGGACAGATGCCATGTTTGGAAGAAATGGGCAACATAGGAGACTTTTTTCTATGAAGAACAGTTGTAGTATAGTGAAAAGGAGCTTTAATATTGCAGAGCTAAAAATGCCTTAACCACAATGTAATTTCACCTTCTCACTGACTTTTAAGCATTTTGACCAGTTTTGAAAAATCCTAAAGCTTTTAATGTGTCAGCACTTCATCTTGCTGAAGGGAACCCCGAGTTTACTAGCTGAAATAACTTCTCTGGAGTGATAAGGCAGATGTCTTCTTCTTGTTATCAGTATATATTTTATTATTGCAATATTAAATTACAATATTTATGGTTTCTATGTACAGTACATGCAAAGAAAATGTTCAGAATCACAGTCACTTAGAAAATGTGGTATTTTGAGAATAACATTACAATGGTATTTGTGGCTCTACATTATACTGACAAAAGAAATAAAACTTAGTTTTAGCACAGAAAAACTGTACTGTTACTTGTCTTATGTAAAAGGTGATTTGTTATAGCACCATTAATTACTGTGATTGTCATGTAAGCTATTAATCAGGTTCTTACATTTTCTTGTTGGCTCTTGGCTTAATTATTTGTTTAATAAACTACATTGTTTGCAAAAGGTACATTATTAAACAAGATAACGTACCTTTGAATAAATCATGATATAAATAAATACAAATCACTCTTGCTATGCTATTAATAGAGCTGGCCAAACACGGTATAACCAATGACTGATCCAACAAGCTGTATTATTAACGATCCGAAAGTCACAAAATTTTTGTATCCGAACAATCATAAACGGTGGGAAAACCTGACTTTCATCCTTCTGTGCATGATTTTGGAAGCCTCCCATAGGACTCAATGGCACTCTGCAGCTCCAACCTGGCCCAAGGAAAGTCTCCCATAGGGCTCAATGGCACTCTGCAGCTCCAACCTGGCCCAAGGAAAGTCTCCCATAGGGCTCAATGGCACTCTGCAGCTCCAACCTGGCCCAAGGAAAGTCTCCCATAGGGCTCAATGGCACTCTGCAGCTCCAACCTGGCCCAAGGAAAGTCTCCCATAGGGCTCAATGGCACTCTGCAGCTCCAACCCGGCCCAAGGAAAGTCTCCCATAGGGCTCAATGGCACTCTGCAGCTCCAACCCGGCCCAAGGAAAGTCTCCCATAGGGCTCAATGGCACTCTGCAGCTCCAACCTGGCCCAAGGAAAGTCTCCCATAGGGCTCAATGGCACTCTGCAGCTCCAACCCGGCCCAAGGAAAGTCTCCCATAGGGCTCAATGGCACTCTGCAGCTCCAACCTGGCCCAAGGAAAGTCTCCCATAGGGCTCAATGGCACTCTGCAGCTCCAACCTGGCCCAAGGAAAGCCTCCCATAGGGCTCAATGGCACTCTGCAGCTCCAACCTGGCCCAAGGAAAGTCTCCCATAGGGCTCAATGGCACTCTGCAGCTCCAACCTGGCCCAAGGAAAGCCTCCCATAGGGCTCAATGGCACTCTGCAGCTCCACCCCGGCCCAAGGAAAGTCTCCCATAGGGCTCAATGGCACTCTGCAGCTCCAACCTGGCCCAAGGAAAGTCTCCCATAGGGCTCAATGGCACTCTGCAGCTCCAACCTGGCCCAAGGAAAGTCTCCCATAGGGCTCAATGGCACTCTGCAGCTCCAACCTGGCCCAAGGAAAGTCTCCCATAGGGCTCAATGGCACTCTGCAGCTCCAACCCAGCCCAAGGAAAGTCTCCCATAGGGCTCAATGGCACTCTGCAGCTCCAACCCGGCCCAAGGAAAGTCTCCCATAGGGCTCAATGGCACTCTGCAGCTCCAACCTGGCCCAAGGAAAGTCTCCCATAGGGCTCAATGGCACTCTGCAGCTCCAACCTGGCCAAAGGAAAGTCACGATACCGATGCTTGAATGAATCCAAAACTTTCATACTTGGCACAGCAATACGATTTTGTCAATTATTTTTTTAAGCACAGTACGAAAAAGTCACGCAAATTAGCAAAAAATCGTCGAAAATACACAAGGTACGAAAAAATACAATTTTTTTGTATTCAGAGGCAATCGTACTTTGATAAATGGGCCCCTTAGTCTAATAAAAAAAATATTTAAACAGTAATTAAACACAATAGGATTGGTTTGGCTCCAATGATGATTAAAGGAGAAGGAAAGGTAAAATCTAAGTAAGCTTTATCAGAAAGGTCTATATAAATACAGCCATAAGCACTCACAGAAATGCTGCACTGACACAACTAAAAGATTAGTTGTGTCTGTTTTCCTGTGCCACAGACACGCAGCTTTCTGTTCTCTGCTCTTTCCTGCTCCCCCCTCCCTCAAGAATGCTAAGAACTCACTCCCCCCCTTAGGAATGTGGATCTGAGCCAATCAGCAGGAAGCTGACTTATAGTCTTATTAACTAAACATGTACACTTGGTCTGTGTGTCTGTGCAGGAGCGAGGCATTATGGGAACTTTCTTTACACAGCTCAGCGTTTTTTCTTCCTGTTTGGCTTCTGATCTTCTGAACAGGTGAAATATGGGGAGACTTAAGGGCACTATTGAGACAACTGAAGGTATGCCTACAGCTTGAGATTAACTCTTTATTAGCCTTTCCTTCTCCTTTAATTATTTACACATTTCGCCATTGGCGAATTGTTTAGCGAAACTTCAGAGAAAATTTGCAGCCAAAAAATTTGTCACGCGTCAAAAAAAGTCACGGATGTGTCAAAATAGGCGGGTTGCATCAAAATGGGCATGCCTGCATAAAAAAGGCAGTGGTTGCTTCAAAATAGGCGTGGGCGACAACAAGGAGGCACGGATGACAAAAAAATCACGCAACAAACACAGGACAGATTCGCTCATCACTAGTTTCCGGATAAGGGGTCCGATACCTGTACATATATTCATATTTATTTACAAGTATAATTAAGTACTTGTGAAGAGGCATCCATGGCTTTATGTATTCAGATTTTACACAGAATATGAAAAGGCATTTTTTTCACACATGGCCTCCAATAATGACAGTGAAAATTGGATTTTTCATCTACTTTCTATTGGCCATGCAAACAGCTAAATGACTGAATAATGTTTTTCAAACGCAGTGTGCGTGGAAAAAAGCACCAAATCACCCTTAAAAATTTCCTACATGAACTAGAAGAAATGCAAACAGTAACTAAATAAGAAAATATGGATTTGGCAATGGGAGCAGCATCATTTATTTATGTACTGTCATAAAGCAAAGCAGCTTCTTAGAATTACACACAATAAATTTGCAACAAATTAAGATGCCAAGGCTGCAGTCTGAAATGTGATATCCAGAAGAATTAAGCATTAGGACCTACTCACGCCGCTCGCCATTGTTTAAGCTGTGATTTTTTTAACTCTTTTAAAGAACTTAAATGTTTAAAAATGTACCCCACTACTAGCACATGAAAAAAATAAATAATAATAAACATTGTTCTTTGTCTGATAAGAATAACATTAAAACATTGAGGTCTACGTGCTACTGTGGTGTTTAGTGCGATGTCTTACCGTTACAATACATACTGAATATGTGTAATACAGAAACTGCCAATTACAAATAATGTTTATGACCTCTCTTTATGTTTTATCTATGTAACTAACGGAACCCAAAAGGTTTGCAGCAACTCTATTTTCCAAAACATTTTAAGAACTATAATGTACCAGTAAAAAGACAGCTTTTTTGTACGTATATCAGCAGTAAAATCCAGAAAATGAAGTTTTTGTAAATCTTGATAGATGTCTTTAGATTTCATGATCTGTGAATTGTAGCTTTTAGGTTAATTGAAAGGAGAGATAAACTTGATGTAGATCAGACAGTTCAATAGCTGTGAAATCGGAACTACTCAAGTTTGGCACAGTCTTCATTTAAATATGTAAAGTTGTCAACTGAAATCAGTGGCATAAGTTTCACTATACTATGGGGCACATTTACTAAAATTGTTTTTTTTCTGGCCTTGAAAGTAGTATAAACTTGACATGGTATAAATTCGAATTAAACTCAATCATTGCTGTATTTATAAAATGTAATGATAATGCTTGAATTGTTTGTATGAAAATTTTGAGTTTACATTTGAAAATCCCACATTTTGTTTTAGTTGAAAGCATAATAAAACTCGGGTTTAAACGGACGTTAGTTTCTATGAATCCTCTTTATTTTTCCCAGGAATTGCTCCATAAGCCATTTTAGGAGCATTGGCACTCTTGGAAAACAATAATGTGTTTAGGTTTCACTTGAAACTGAGTGAAACTGAAAACAATGAGGAGATTAAGTTCCCCCTGAAGCTGGGGGAAACTGAAAACAATGAGGGGATTAAGTTCCCCCTGAAGCTGGGTGAAACTGAAAACAATGAGGGGATTAAGTTCCCCCTGAAGCTGGGTGAAACTGAAAACAATGAGGGGATTAAGTTCCCCCTGAAGCTGGGTGAAACTGAAAACAATGAGGGGATTAAGTTCCCCCTGAAGCTGGGGGAAACTGAAAACAATGAGGAGATTAAGTTCCCCCTGAAGCTGGGGGAAACTGAAAACAATGAGGAGATTAAGTACCCCCTGAAGCTGGGGGAAACTGAAAACAATGAGGAGATTAAGTTCCCCCTGAAGCTGGGGGAAACTGAAAACAATGAGGGGATTAAGTTCCCCCTGAAGCTGGGGGAAACTGAAAACAATGAGGGGATTAACTTGTCTTTGAAAATGTATCAAAGACAGGCTGTCACTGACTTTTTTTATTCCTCTACTAATCTTAGCCTCCATAGGACTCAATGGTACGTGATAGCTCAAACCTATCAAATTTCTTTTTTACAAAAAAAGTTAACTAAACATTAATAAATCACAAATTATGGGAGTTACTTTTCAAAAAAACTCAAATTTTTTTAAGGGGAATAATAACGAAAAAATTGAGTTCTGGCAAAAATGCATTCATAAATCTTGAAATTATCTAGAAATAAATCCGATTTTATCTCAAAATTGCTTAGTAAATGTGCCCCTATATGTGTGTGCTGAAAAGCAGGTATATTTGTTTGTTCTGACTTACTGACTATGAGCTCTGTGTCCAGGATGTACGAGACAAGATGCAGTTTAGGGAAAGATATTTTTTTTTTACTGGACTTACCCTAGTAGTGAGTGAGACAACTGTACATAATTGTTTCTAGGTTATTTGTAATAGTTGCTGCCCCTGAAATCATACATGCGTAACTAAACATTTATTTTATTTGTAATATTAAAGATTCACGTAGCTTCATTTCTAATATATAACAATGTTCTCCCTCCGTCAAGGCCTCCATTGTTTACGTAAATATATTCCCCTATCAATATTGTACCTTTGTTTTGATATTTTAGTACAAAATACATACATTTTGTAAATGTAAACCATGATAAACAGATTTCTATTGTGTCTTTCATATTTTTGCATGTATTTATTTAACAAACTATTTTGCATAATGGAATTACAAATGTGTTTTTCCAGGGAGAATAATTTGATATGTGAAAGTCCAGTTACATTTTTTACTGGATATATAGTAAGGTAATACATATCTGTATATACAGATTTTAAACAAATTAACAGATCCAAACCTTTTTCAAACATATTGTATTGATGTTAAGTGACCATAATTACTGTAATTGCAAGGAACAAATCTACTAAAGTGATGAAAAGCAATCTTAGGGGCACATTTACTAATGCACGAACTGGCCAAACGCGTCCGAATGCGTTTTTTTTCGTAATGATAGGTATTTTGCGATTTTTCGGAAAATTGTCACGACTTTTTCGTAGCCGTTACGACTGGTTCGCAAAATGTTGCGGCTTTTTCGTAGTGCTACGACTTGCGCGAAAAGTCGTGACTTTTTCGCAGCTTTTGCGCCGGGTACGAAAGATTCGGATTCATTCAAGCTTCAGTATCGTGACTTTTCTTGGGCCAGGTTTGAGCTGCAGAGTGCCATTGAGTCCTATGGGAGGCTTCCAAAATCATGCTAAGTCTGAAAGTTTTGCCCGCAGTTTACAAGCGCTCAATACGAAAAATTCGCGACAAGATACGAGCATATTGTTACGAAAAGTCGCCACGGCGACGAAAAAAATCGCAAAAAATACGAAAAAGTTGCAAAATGTTTGTTTTCCAATCAGAATTTTTCCAATTCGGATTCGAATTCGTGTCTTAGTAAATCAGCCCCTTAGAGTACTAATTTTAATGCATGTATACATTTCAATTCTCGTATTTCAATACTATAAGAAGAAAATAAACAGAATAATTATGCAGCTTGGGATAAATAATACTGTGCTGTGGGAAAATAACATGGTGATTGTTCTCCAATTTGCACTTTACACTGTCTCAAGGTAAGTGAATGCATCCTTCTGTGCTAACTTCCCATATTCCACGTAGAGATAGAGCTATGAGTGAGTCAACATCTGCTTATAGAACATTAAAGGAGAACTAAACCCTAAACATTAATATGGCTTGAAATGCCATATTATATATACTGAACTTATTGCACCAGCCTAAAGTTTCAGAATTGTTGCAGTTGTAATGATCCAGGACTTCAAATTTGTTACAGGGGGTCACCATACTGGATTTTGTTAGAAGTGTTTGTGACACTCGTGCTTAGTGGGCTCTGAGCAGCTGTTAAAAAGCTAAGCTTAGGGGCTGTCACAAAATATCAAGCAGAAAATGAAGTTTGCCTGTCATATAAGCTGATGGTACAGGGCTGATTATTAATTTCTGATGCTAATTGCACTGGTTTCAGAGCCATTATGTGCTAATAATCTGTATTAATGACTAATCAGCCTTATATTTTGATGTTTATTTACTGTATACACAGTATATTGTGAGTCGGCCCCTAAACTCAGTAACTGACAGCAGCACAGAGCATGTGTAGTATATCAGCAGAATCAGCACAGATCTTCCCTGCTAAAGGGCTGTAGTTGCCTTGGGCTTGTGCAGAAACCCAAAACAAAATTTACTACTAAAATTTTCTACCCTACATATTTAGTTAAGCTTTAGTTCTACTTTAAATGGTAATGGAAAATGGTAATGAACCAAAATATTACAGGGTCATTTACGATTGCAACTGCAGTGTGCCAAGTGCAATCTGAGAGCAATTTCCATATTTTTTTACCCACACCCCAATGTCCCTGAGGAAATATGCATTAAAATTGACACAGCTGCATAAACTGAATGAAAATTGCATCAAAAATTCATTTCTGGTTGATTTTATTTCCAGTTTTTGAGCAACTAAGCTGGGGTGATTGACACTGGCTACTGTGGGAAATCCTCTAAACAAGGTAGTAGCTCCAGGGTTCCCTACATAAATAGGCACAACTGTGAACAATTCAGAACAGGAGGCAGAAGGAAGGCAGTGGCGCCAAGCACAAGTATATGGCAGCGCAAGGAACACATGTTGAGACAAGTACCTTTAATGAATTGGATTTTTTTGCACAACTGACTGCTAACCCCTTGCTTCTTTTTGAGAAATCTGTCTATCTAGTGCAAGTCACCAAGCTATCTACTGTATGGGGAATACATGTTACCTCTCTAACAGCAGATTTCAGATTTAATTGGTAAACACACAGGAGCATTATAGTTTTCTATAGCCAAAGTGATAAGACGTTTACCCAAATGTGTAATAAAAGGCACTACATTTGTCCAGGTGCAGTAACCTATATTAACCAGTAAGATTTTGCTTTAAAACATGTGACCAGTAAATGCTTTCTGCTGATTGTTTGCTATGGGCTACTGCTCTTGGCCAAATTTAGTGCCTTTTATTATATAATCCCATAAGGTCTTATTTAGCAATCTAAGTGCAGTGTGCAAGCCATAAAAACACATTCAAATTCCCAAGATTTTTTTTTAGCTATCATCCAATGAATTCCACCATAATTGTGTTTGCCTACAAAAAAGTGCGAGTTGCCACTTGTTCACAATTTAATAATGCAGACTCAAGTATGGCCCACATAAATGAAGTTTCAGGGCCATTTTTTTCTTAGATAGTTTATGCAAGAATACCATCCACCATCTCACTTTATCATCTTTGGGAAAGTGTTTGTATTACAGGTGTTTGTATGGACAGTATGTAACCACGAAAACCGGACCTAATGGTTCTAATGAGATGGTGCCCTTACCATTATGTATCCATGAACAAGCTTTACTGTTGGCAGCAGACTTTTACACATTCTTTGGCTTTCTCTGGGTTGTGAAAAAATAGCCCTGCAAATTTTAGCTTGTGAGCCTCACAACATAAAGTTTGTGATGGCACCGAGTTACAGAGGTGCTGATTCCCAATTATTTTTGAATTTGTAGCTTGGGTTTTTAGCAATAATCCTATCCATGGCAATGTCAAGGGGACTCCTCAATTTCCCTTCACCTTCAGCCATCCCTCTGAACCCCATTGTTACATACATTAATAAAACACCAGGAGCCGGAAATGGGTAAAAAGAGGCCACAGCATTTATTTACATTTTATCAAATAAATAGGACCTTGCCAGCCTCACCCCAAGGCAATATTCAAAGCCAGAATTCCATAAGAGATCGCTACTATGCTCTGCTGTTCCTTACTGAAGACTTGAGATCAGCACTATGTCATTATATCCACCATTGAGTATTAGGCTGCCTCTACCTACAGAGAGGATGGCCCCAAACTCTGCTACCAGCAGGAGCTGCATCTACCACCATGAGAGAAGTTCAGCAGCCCTGCTGCCGGTCCTGAAACTGCAGTGCCTCGATGATAGGAAATCCAAGCAGGCTGTCACCTAGCACAAGCAGTAGTAGCGTCTGTATCAATCAACCCACCGTGCAGTCAAAGGAGAGAAGCTCCTTTCTCCCTCTTCTAAAATTTCCTGTGCAGTACTCTGGCAAGGTCCTACTGCTGCTGTGACAGAAACAACTTAAAATACATTAACATATATCCACTGTTTTGATCTAGAGGAAGGCAAAAAACCCAGCCTGAAGCCTGTGCCAATTATGCCTCAAGAGGGAAAAAATTCCTTCCTGAGCCCCCTGGCGATCGGAAAATTCCCTGGATCAAGGATTTGACTTTTATTTAACATAAATAATACCATGCAGCCTCTCACATTCATACTGTATAGTGTTACCAAAACCACAATATACCTGTAACAGTGCATATAGGAAAAACATTCACATTCTGTTATTAATAGATAATATGAGAGCATAAAGAAGAAAATATCTTGGCATTTTACAAAATATGCAAAAAAGAGGGGAGGGTGGGTGGGATGTTTCTACCTGTTCAGAAGATAGGAAGTGAACTCCTTCTTTTGTGACATCACATGCCTATCCTTCTCCACCCCCCGGCCCAGCTTTCTCCCTCCTTAACTTACTGCTTCTCACCCAATCACAGCTGCATCTGATTTTTCCAATCTTTAAACATAAACCAGTGTAATCTGGCTGCTGGTCATTCGGATCCCTTGTCATGCAGCCCCTGCGTTTATAGCTTCAGGGCTTCCTAGACTTAAATTCTTTATCAGACAAAGACTGTCTTTGCACAGTCATAAGGTTCTTTATCAGGACATTTGACTAACGGACAGGGAGGAAATTTCGGTTATCTGTAAGATTTGTATCACCGACCTGCATGTCAGCCTAAGTTTTGTTAGTTTTTAATAAAAAGCATAAAAAAACTATTTTAGGGACTGATTTATTCATGTTAGAGTTGTGTTTTGTTTCTATTTATGTCATTTCTTGTTGATATAATTTTTTTATGAAAAATATGGGCTAGCTGTGTTATGATCTATTAACATAGTAGTAATGTTTAGAAGGGATGGACACTTATTTGTTAAACACATAGAATATTTACACTGTCTGTGTATTTGCAGAGAATCAGCCAAAGCAACAAGCTGTCATTCTTTGTGTTCCGCACTGTACTACACGTGTGAACAATCTATCTGGGCAACAGAATCAGGTTTACAGTTACATTTCTCTTCCAAGAGGTAATTTGCAAATTACAGTGGCATACAAAATTGCATGTCTTTTTTATCGTCAGATTTCATGTAATTGATCAAGTCATTTTTTTCACAAATGAACAACATCAAAATCAGATTCTGTCATTGGCTGGGAGCCCCGATCGTGCATATATTCCTAAAGTAGCTTTAAAATTGCAGTGGGACTGAATTGCTGCTGAAGTTCTCAATAATTAACATTGGATTCTATTACTATAAATTGTAATGATAGGTTTACTTCTAGACAAATATAATACTCACCTTACTGAAGTTTATAGTTGCATAATAAGACCTTTAAGAATACAGAATCTAATTATGTAAAAGGGAAAGGTTGATATTTAATGTACAGTATGCCTCAATATTCCATTTAAGCTTTTTCTGCATAGGCTTAAACACAAAATGTAGGTTCTGTTTTTATTTTAAACACCCTGAACATTAACCAGCAGTAAAAAATCAGGAAAGATACGTAACTCTCATGCAACACAAAAATACATGATCTTGGTTGGCTTTATTGGAAATACAGCAGGGAATAAATTTCCCCGTTTAGCTTTATTGACTACATGTGTTGAGTTAAATATTATCCCTGAATGTAGGAGTTACTCAGTTATGGAGCGAAGTAACGATCTTGGCTACAGTTCCAGTTGGCTGATCAGTATCTGGCTGACATTCACATTGCATACCAATACCTATATTTTACATCCCCTTGGCTTATTAATTTGTTCCAGATGTAAATTTCAGCTGCAGCACGCTTGTTATAAGGCAGGTGCAACGCCCCTTAATTTTTCAGGAACACATAAATAACAATGTTGTTGGGCTGAAGCCTCCAGTTCTATTTTAGTCAAAGACGCAGTAGAGCAGTTTGAGATGTAGATTATGTGATTGCCAGGTGATACAGCAGGCTTATACATGACATATTTCACCTCCATAAATGTAACGCTTTATTGTAACATGACCTGAGAGATTGATTAATTAAAATTGTAATTCATTTTTTAACTATTTATATAATAAAAATGTATGCACTGTACTTCAAATATCCAAAGCTGCTCTGATTGTTGAAGTATTTAATAGGCCCCTTCTTAGCCTGTAAACACAAAATCTCATAAATGAGTACTATTATGACTAAAAGCTTACATGTGAGCCAATGTAAGCACTTAAAGAATAAGTAAACCACTTTTTTTTTTTTTATTTCTAAAATTATTCTGTAGAGCCCCTAAAATAGCATACCTTTCTCCATGCATCTAGATTTATTGTGTTTCTCTATTGTAAGCAGCTAAACTGCAGCTCTTTACTTCCTTGTCTAGCATGAAGCTCCACCCCCTTTTGCTTTCTCAGCACTCCTTCTCTCGCTGACTATGATGACCTCAAAGAAGTGCCTACTGCACGTGCGTGATCGATTTTACTTGGAGCAGAGGCAGTGAGCATGCCCAGTAGCCATCTATATGAGGTCTTCATAGTCAGAGAAAAATAACTGCTGTTCAGCTGCTTGTAATAGAGAACAACATAAATCTGCCTGCAGGGAGAAAGGCATGTTACTCTGGAGGGCTGTGCAGAGTAATTTTAGTAGATTTTAAACTAAAAGGCTTACTTTAAAGCATCCAAATGAGTACAGTATTTTGGTTGGTTGTTTTAGACAACTTCTACTTGGGTGAAAGAATAGAAAAACTGATGGGATTTTGTAATTACAGGATATGGACACAACATTAAATTTTAAGACCAAACTTTGTTTTTCACATTAGTTACCCCCCTAATACTATCCCCACCCCCCTGATGTGATATGATAAAAAGGAGCCCAAGGTATAGAGAACTCCACCTGATGATGACTGTTGCTACGGCACTGCCTCGTGGAAGCCTCTCCATTTATTGAAATTATTAAGATCTATTTACTAATGTTTAAATAATTTAGAAATCCATAAGTTGCCATACCTATATTGGTAAATAAAATGTCACCTGTATAACATAGACCACAAATATGACCACACCATAACCCTTTAGAGGCCTAAAGATAAGAACAGAAACAGTTACTGTGGCAACTGTATATAGCATAATCTGCATGAAAGGAGAAGACTTAAAGGGTACCTATCACCTCTATATTGTTTCCTCCACCAGAGGTACGGGCTTAGAGAGTACACACTTCAGTTTGGGGAAACAATATTTTTTTTTAAAGAAATGACTCCCCCCACCAGCGCTGGGCGATCTGGATTGTGGGCTCTATTAGCCTGCACCTCTGGTGGGGGAAAAATATAGAGGTGATAGGTGCCCTTTAACTAAAGAATTATTGCAGAAATGTTTCACTTAGGTTTTTGGGTTTTGAATCTGCCCAAGGCAACCCCAGCCGTTTAGCAGGGAAGATCTGTGCCAACAGAAAGGCCCCAGTAGCTCCCCATCTTCTTTTCTGCTGAGTCCCTGCACATTCTCTCTGCTGCTGTCAGTTACTGAGCTTAAGGGCCAACTCACAATATACTGTATATACAGAATATAAATGTCTCAATAAAAGGCTGGTTAATAATCAATACAGATTATTAGTACATGGCAGCTCTGCAGCCAGGGCAATTAGCACCAGAATTTAATGATCAGTCCTTTAACATAAGCTTATATGACAGACAAACCTCATTTTCTGCTTGATAATTTGCAATGACCCCTAAGCTTAGCTTCTCAACAGCTGCCCAGATCATACTGAGCATGTGCAGTGTCACTGACACTCCTAAGAGGAGCTCCTGGGACAAATTTAAAGGTCTGGATCATTGCTATGATAAAGATGCTGAACCTTTAAGTTGGTGCAACAAGTTCTGTGTAAAAAATATGGAATTTCTAGCCATATTCATTTTTAGACTTGCAAGCTTTACAAACTCCATACTGTACATCACAACATAGATGTACTATATGCAGCCCGGGTTGGAAAGGGCTGGTGGGGCCCGCTGCCCTGCCCCTGCCTCCCCATCAAAGTTAAGGAGAGGGGGAAGGAAGTACGCAGTGCGTCTTTAGGTGGGGGGGGGGTGGATTTTAGAAAGAGGGCCCCAGTCTGACCCTGTATGAAGCATTACATTGTTCCAAGCAGGAAGCTTGTAGTCTGTTTTTGAGTAGGGATTAATGTTCAATCGTGATTTTACTTGTTGCAGTTCTTGCAGTTATATTTTTGTGTATAGGGGTTATTTTGTGTATCTATATAAAGTATGTTGTATGCCTCGGCAGTGATATAAGATGCCCAATATTTTCCAGCATTTTGTGAGATAGAAACATTTACAATGTTCCCTGATATTGCTTATAACTACCTTAGAAAGAAGACAAATGTATCTAATATAGCTCAGAATTTTTGCCAACTTCAAAAGAATCTCGTCAAGTGTGTTTGATGTCTTTGCTGATATTGGAAGCACTGTATCAGAAAGGCTGCCGCCTACTGACATTCATAATCCCTCTGAGATTCGCTCCTTTTTATGAAGACCTACTTATTTGTCGTGCACTGTAAGGAAAGGAGCAGCACTTTCAGCCAGGTTAGTGTATATATAGCAATCAATACAGTAAACTTGAATAAATCTGTTTTCATAAATTATAGCAGCGATGCAACAATGTAAACCCTATTAGTTACTAGATGCAATTAAAAATAAACGAGCATCACTAATTTGATAAATTATTTCCTCTCAAAGAGCTGTGTACTAATGACAACATTAAACGCGGCAATCTTTTGAAATGATGAACTCATTACAAGTAATGCTGACTCCGTTCAAACCATATCTTCCCACTTAGCACTTACTGTGTCAGTAACAGTTGAAATACATTATTTGCACATGATTTGAGGATTATCCAGTGGCAGAGATTTCTAGGAAGGCTTAAGCGATGAATTATTTAGCATATTTAACAAACACGGTGATGGCCAGTTTGCATTTAATACTCCAGTACATTAATTTAAAATGATTAATCATATGACACCATATGCTTTAGAACTAACGGGCAGAAAAGGATAAAAGATTACTTTGTGCGTCATATGGAGACTTTGTAGACTGTTCCTATTTTCATTGGGTATCTTTTTTAATCACTAAGCTGGCAATAAAGTTAAAATTATATTCCCCAGTGCTAATATAAATATATATATAATATAAATATATGATTATTTTGTTATTCATGTTCCTGAAACAGATGGGCAGGGTGTTGGGTACCAGATAAATGGACACCTGAGGGGACACTTGGCACGTACTTCTTGTCTGCCTTCAATCCTGCTCATGATCCCTATGTCGCTACTTCCCAATGCTTGCTCCATAAGGATCCCTCTCCATCCCCCTGCATCATCATCATGCACACTCATGCTTGGGGGGGGGGGCAGGTTGGAGCATGGTGGTTGACTGGGATGCCTAGGGCACCCGGCTGGCCTGGCCCAGCACTGAAGTTTATGGTTTAATAATAATAATAATAATCTGTAACAACTACATTTAAGGCATTTTGTTAAATACATGGCCTTGTTTCTAAAACTGACCTTTTACAACCAATAATTTTGCTTGAACCGGCATATGCAGATAAATACATCCAAATATATTTAAATAAAAGGAAATACTACAGGGTTATTTTTTCAAGGAAGATGAACTGAACTGCCAACTGTACCCATAGCACTTCTTCTGATTTAATAACACAATACATCTTGATTTCAAACTTCAGTGCAAAAATACTGGATTGCTACAAACGTACAGCTTTGCATGAGTTTTATTACTGATGACAACTTAAACTGCTGAAACACCAATAATGTAGAATTATCATACTTAATACACAAAAATCCTTATTTATGACCAGAAGTTCAAGTATGGCGCACAAAATTGGATGACATGTGCATATTGATAACATTCTTAATACTTGCACTTTTATGTATATGTGCTGAGTACTAATGTGCCCCCTGATGAATAAATAGTGTACCTAGTGATGCTAGGGGAGCTGAAATGAATGCAATCCTGGATGGGGAGTTCATTACAGGGTTCCCACAATAGCACAATAGACTTGCACTAAACAAATCAAACGTTTCTATTAAGGATTATAAAATAGCACATACTACTAAAAAATATATATTTTTAGCAAAATAGTTTATTTAGGTGAAGCAGGGTTTTACATATAGACTGTTTTATGCAATATATACATTGTTTGGGGGTGGGGTATAGTTTTCCTTTAAGGCATAGAAAGGCTCATCTTCCCACCATTTTATGTAGACAAAATAAGGTCCCCAGATCTCTTTCCTAGGGGGGGTTTGTACTAGTGTGACTGAGTATTTTAAGATGGTTGAGTTAGTACAGCAGTTAACCAGGGAAGGTTTTAGATTACGAGCATGTATCCTCAAGGCTAGGAGACTCTGTGGCTAGAGGATATTCCTACTCTCTTTATGGAAGAGCAGACTGACAGATGGCTCTGGCAGTCACTTTAAAGAATGTGTTTTTTTGTGACAGTTTTAACCTATTTATATTTTATTAACCTACTAACATGTTTTCTTTTGCTAATGTTTATGATTTTGTGTCTTTTGTGTCTAATCATATTATATCAGTGTTTTGTTGATGTTTGTACTGTTTGTAACCTCAATAGGTAAGCAAGCAAGTGTTGGGTGATTTCTGGGCCATGATGCTTTCCCCACTTTATTTTTTGGTTGATGTGCCACTTAAGTTAAGCTGCGCAATTAATCTGCCCATGGCGTGTTTCATTCTGCATTATAAATTATATGGAAATACTTGTCAGGATATATCTGATCTTATCTTTGTGATGTGAGTCTCATTAAGGTTGGTTCTACAGCCTTGCACTACATATAACTGGAGGCTTTAGAATCATTTATATGTTCTGGTTTCTTCAGTTGTTGCTTTTTGCTCCAGTAAAAAGAGTGGTTTGAAATAATAAAAAATACAAACAATTATTAGAGACCAGTGTTTCAGTAATAATAATAATCAACTATCTCAAAAAGAACTGTGTGAGCAAGAATTTTACTTGGATCCATAGCTCAGGTTTGGTGTGAAAGGGAACTTCTCAAATCCTAGCAAGATGAATGAATTTATTTTATGTTTACAGTGTACAGACACAGAAAAATGATGACCAAACTTAAATGGGACCTGTACACACACATAAAAAGCTCTGTAATTAAAGTTCTTTGCAGATTAAACATGAAACCCAAATCCTTTTTTTAAACATCTATACCTGTTACAAATGTATTTTAAATATGTGTTGTAGAGCATATATTGCCTGTCCTGCCTGTATGCCTCGGGCACAGAGACAGGACAGCCAAGTACTTTCACTTTCCATTCAACACTTCCTAGATGTCACTGCACTCCTCACTATCTATAATTGTGTATCCCGGGCACGGGCATTAGGTGCCTCTTTCTGGCACATAAACACAATTTTGGGGTAATACAAAACTTGTCTTTGGAACAGTGTTTACAAAAATGGCACCTGCCTGCTGGCTGTGACTGTGATATCCAATACTGAAGGGAACAAAATGTAAATATTATTAGGGGATCCATTATCTGGATACCTGTAATAAAGAAAGCTCTGAATTACAGGTCTATAGACTCCATTTTAATCAAATAATTCACATTTTTAAAAATGATTTCCTTTTTCTGTGTAATAATAAAACAGTACCTTGGACTTGATCCCAACTAAGATATACTGAATCTTTATTGGAGCCAAAACATTCCTATTGGGTTTAATTAATTTATAATAGACTTTAGGTATGGAGATCCAAATTGCAGAAAGACTCCTTATACAGAAAGCCCTCCAGGTCTCAAGCATTCTCAATAACAGGTCCCATACCTGTAATTAGATATAGAATAAGTAAAGTTTATTTTACTCATTTTATTGGGCTTATTTAGTGTATATATCATTTTTAGCAAATAATTCATATTTTCACATTGGAATTTATATTCCAATTAAGATAAAATTAATCCTTATTGGAGGCAAAATAATCCAATGGGTTTATTTAAAGTTTAAATAATTTTTCAGTAGACTGTGGAGTATGGTGATTAAAATTAGAGACAGATCCCTTATCCAGAAAGTCCTAGGTTCCAAGAATTCTGGATAGCAGCCCCTTTACCTGTTTATCAAATTGAATGTTATTTTTTAAACAGTTTTCCAGTTCATACGAACGAAATTAATAGTGCTAGAAATAACTGGATATGATAGAAACTACAATACATATTAGACCACAGTTAAATCAATATACTTAATAAATATTAAAGTCAGTTAAGATGTGCATGTTTGCGGAATAGTACAGTATATCAATATCTACTGGTGAATTTTCATAGAAATGTTTTGATCACAAGAAAGAAACTGCAAATTCAACGTTCCTCTAAATAATAAATATGTTAAGAATAGCTAGAAATGTTCCATTTAGAACACCAAATTACCTTCTATATTTACTGAGCCCAAATCCTCTGAGCCACCTGAAGCACAATAACTCCTTTAAAACAACTTTAAAACTGTATCTGTGAGGCATAACCTGTGTGTGAACCAGTCATAAAGACAAGCAATGAACAAACCGCTAAAAGACAGACTATCCAAACAGCTACTAAAACTGACACTACATTAGCTGTCCTTTATTCTCCGCCGCTATTTTTTACTTAAATGTATCAGTTTCATAGCCTGACCCTCTAAATATTATGAACAATAAAATTTAACCACAGCGTCTTTCCTTTCCAGAACAGCATACAAAATTGTGTTGACCTGGATATGAAAATCAGAAAGCATTTGACTGCACTCTCCTCTAGCAGCAGAAAGACGCATTCAGTGAATGACAAAATACAAAAACAAATCAGTATTATTTTCATTCTCAGATTGTTACCTCAGAATAAGAATGTTAAATAAGTCCCTGTAATGTGAGGAGGTTTTTGTGGGAGTATGAGTAATTCAGGAGACAGATAAGTATGGAAAAAAAATAAAATACATATATACCTGCAAGTTCAGTTGATGTCCTCACACTTTTCTAGCAATCAGTTGCATGTTAAACCACTTTCATTAAATGTACTTGTATCAAAATGCATTCTTTGCATGTCCCTATACAGGTATGGGATCTGTTATCCAGAAACCCGTTATCCAGAAAGCTACAAATTACGGAAAGCCTGTCTCCCATAGACTCCATTTTAATGAAATAATTCAGATTTTTAACATTGATTTCCTTTCTCTCTGTAGTAATAAAACAGTACCTTGTACTTGATCCCAACTAAGATATAATTAATCCTTATTGGAGGCAAAACAAGCCTGTTGGGTTTATTTAATGTGTTATTGATTTTTTTAGCAGACTTAAGGCATGGAGATCCAAATTACGGAAAGACCCCTTTGTAGATATTGGTGTTTTAGGTTTATGCTATAAACACGTTTATATTAGTTATTATCAAAGAACAAAGATTTAGAACAGGACACGGGCACAGAACAACTGCAATTGTAGGTCGATTTTAGACATCAAGACCAGAGGTCATTCTATCTAATGTACTTGGGCCTTAGAATGTTTACACAGAACAAGGAATGTATCTGTTGTCTACTGTCACAAGTATCCCTAATGCAAGGTCTCAGAACCACCAACTGCACAAATACCATTTAGGACACTGCGCTGATGTAGAAGATTTCTTTTACCAGAGAGATACCTTTTTGGGCTATTGTGCTGGGACAGTGAGACACTTAATCCTTTCCTAAAGATGGACAGAGAGACACAGTTATGCTAAAACAAGGCTAATGATTGGCTGCCATGGGATCAGCCCCATGTAGGAAGAAATGGTTAAATGGCAACATTTTTGTACTTGACTTTGTTCCCTTACGTCCTCACAAGCTTTCAGGACGTATGAGCGATTATTTAATACTTTGTATTGTAATACTCTGTATTAATGTATACCTCTAATAAAGCTGTCTGGTTAATATCCTTTGTGAATCTGAATGGTTCAGGTCAGGCCCAGGGGGAACTTCGGGGCCAGGCTCGATTTGAGTAAGTATTTATTTAAATCCAAGAGCGTCTTACTCACTGTGGGTGAGAATCATATATCCCTAGTGGAGGATCACTGGAGTATATAGATACGAGTCATTATAGAAGTACGAGCATTTATATATATATAACTTCGACACCATTATCCAGAATACCCTTGGTCCCGGGCATTATAGATAATGGGTCCTATACCTGTAGATGCATTTGGCTCCGCCAATTGGCCCCTACAAAATTGAGGTATTTAAATATATATATGATCCATGTTCTTTTGAGAGCATTGTGCAATTGAATACATTTCAAAATACTTTGAATTTCTTTTAACTAAAGACACAGAAAACATTTCCTAATTAAAATTACATTTTTAGTTTGTATGAGTTTGAAAGTCGAAAATTCAAGTAGTCAAGTTTTTTTAATTAGCACAAGCAAGCATTCGATATGTGAGTTTAATCGATTTAGAAAGAAAAACTCAAATTTTTTTAATTGATAAATAAGCCCATTAACATTGAAGATCATGGCAGAGCTATTCTTATTTTCTCTTGTATTTTCTGGACTAATGAGCTACAAGAGCGAAACCATCTGTAGTTGGGAATCTGATAAGCGATTATCCTGGTGTATGCTTTAGAAACCCAGGGGGTGAGCATAGCCCATGTAAACGGGATTTTCTTGGAGATCCTTGGGATTAGTTCCCAGAATTCCTTGTGTTTATCTCCTCAACCAGAACATGTTATATAGTTCTATAGTCAATAGTAGTAATAAATTGTTCTACTTGTTATGATACATGTTTACTTTTACACAAATTGTATAATTTATCTAATAACACATCTATATTTGTAAGACTGTGCAAATCAGTGATCAGAGGCAATATAAAAGCTGTTGTGGTTTAATGCAAACTTAAAAATCACAGAAAATAAAAGACAAACAAATGTTTGCCAGAAGTATCTGCACATTTGGAACTTGGAACTGAATAGTTAACAAAAAAGGTTAAAAAAAAATGGAACAACACAGAAAAACGTAAGTACAAAATTGTCCTAATTTTCAGACTGCATTGAAAGTTATTGTCTAGGGTACAAGCTGAAAATGGTCAAAGAAGAGATTATTTGCTTTGCAGGGAGCCAGGGATCACTATTGCAATCAAACTACACTTGTCTGATTCAATATCAGTACCAAAGTCTGTGTATTTATAAACTAAGTACTAAAACACAATGGGAAAGCTTCAAAGTTGTCATGCTGTCATCATCAAAGGCGATAACAGGATAGCATCTCATTTTATTCTATGGTTATGAGACTATGGTTTCATATAAATGGCATTAACTCAGAGTTAATACCAAATATTCTAATTCTAAATGGAATAATTTTGAGCTGTGATGTATTTGCTGTATTTGCAGGTAACACAAATATCTGTATATACATATACATTGTAGCAAGGTCACAGTCAGAATACCTGCAAAAGTCCAGTAATGAGTTTACATCTCTCCCGGGTTCATAACAGATTGAGCCTGCTAGTCCAGTCCAGTCTCTCTACCTGAGAAACAGGCAAAGGTGGATAATTAAACAGTAGCTCTAGACTACTATAATAAAGTTCCAGTCCTGGAATAGACAAAAAAAGGACTGTCTGCATGAATTGAGAGACAACAATTGAGTTGAAATACAACAATTTTTGTTATGGTATGTCCTATTTTGTACTTAGGCAGTAAGCCTACTTCTTGTTCGGAAGACCATTATGTCTTAGTTAGAACAGCCTCATATGGTGTAAGGTTGCTTCAATGTATTAGAAAACTTACCCCTAGGGGCACATGAAATCATGAGTTCAAATCCCGAAATGGGTAAAATTCGGATTGGATACTATAATTTCTGAAAATCGCAAATATCACGAAAATGCTTACGAAACAATCGTAATAGTCACAATAATATCATATTGGCACTCCGAAAGGCACAAAATTTTCTTACCGAACGATTGTAAACAGCGGGAAAACCTTTCCGACTTTGATCCTTCTGTGCGTGATTTTGGAAGCCTCCCATAGGAATCAATGGCACTCTGCAGCTCCAACCTGGCCCAAAGAAAGTCACGATAACGAAGCTTGAATGAATCTTCGTACTTGGCGCGACAATACGATTTTGTCGCACAAATTTTGTCGCAAGGTACGAAATTGTCGCAGAAAATACGCTCGGAGCATTTGTACATTAATAAATGTCCCCCCTAGTGTACTCCACCACAGTCTCAGTTCTTAAGTCTATAAATACATACTGTAGATCTGTATATGACCCTGATATTTGCTTACCTTTGTCAGGTGAAAACATATTTGTTTTTAATTTATTTTGGATCTGAAGCAGGTAACTGTTTACTGAATTATCATTTCACTTGTAAATAGAATTACACTGCTCTGAACCACTACATGCCAGCCTCAGACATGAGCATCCGTCTGTACTTGCCAAGATAGTTTTCCACTAGCTTGGGCAATCTATTCTTTTCAGTTCTTTTTCCCCTCTAGATATTAACCACACTCAGTTAAGTAGAGTATAAACAAACATTTGCTCATAATGTCAAAAAGCTTATACTGGAATTGTATCCAATTGACTCAATAGCTGCGAGAAATAGATTAAATAGTGCTTACATGTTTCTCATTTCTCTTTGATGTGAGCCACTGAAATACATTATCATTCAGTGCTAATCCTTAGAATAAATTATATGCCATACTCTACAGTCTAAAAGTGCTTCACATATTTAAAACATGTAGTTTTCATACGGAAGCACTAGTCTGCGCCAGGTATACTACAGAAGAAGATATAAAGTGCATCATTTCCTTGGAAACATGAGCTTTGATGAAAGGGCAATTTCAGCAATCACTGCCTTCTATTTGTATACAGCGTGTCACTAAGAAGAATATGCACGCAGACATTACCCTCTGTGTTAATGGTGCATTTTATGATGCCAATGCAGCCATGTATTTTGTTTTATTATTTAAAAAACATAAAGGAAAGGAAGTGACTCATTTTTAACAAAGGCATTTCCATAAAATATTTACTCACATAATAGCACACAGCACATATTTTATGGCACATTTTCCTCCGGTGAATCTTTTTCAATGTCATACACATTTCTGCACTTACAACTTCATTCACATTATGAATATAGTCTATATATTCTAGTTTTGGATGCAAAACATATGCAAAACCAACTGTAGCCCTAAAGATTACTGTATACTATATTTTTCCTGTCCAAGAAGACACCCAAGCCCATTGGAAAACTAAATTCCCAGAATGAGTACTTGACCAACAGATAGTTTATTAAGTGGCCTATTATAGTTACCAAACTCAAATACATACAATATATATACAGGTATAGGACCCGTTATCCAGAATGTTCGGGGCCAAGGGTATTCCGGATAAGGGGTCTTTCTGTAATTTGGAGTCTACTAAAAACTTAATAAACCATTAATTAAACACAATAGGATTGTTTTGCACCCAATAAGGATTATTTATATTTTAGTTGGGATTAATTACATGGTACAGTTTTATTACTACAGAGAAAAAGGAAATCAGTTTTAAAATTCTGAATTATTTGATTAAAATGGAGTCTCTGTGAGACAAGCTTTCCGTAATTCGGAGCTTTCTGGATAATGGGTTTCCGGATAAGGGATCCCATACCTATATATATATATATACACTATCTAACTGCTCTTGTTGGAGATTAATCTACCTAAATGTCACTTACATGAGGAATGACATAAAAATGTTGAAAATATTAATTAAACCTTAACAGAATAGCATTTCCCATCAATTTATTTCTTACAATGTACAGATGATACAGTATTTCTGATTCAGTTTTCATAAAATGCAACAGTTTTTCTTTAAAACACAATATGACAATGTGGAATTCCGAGAATATGTCTCTACAAAATATGTACACAGCAATGTATGATAGGAAATGGACTGCATTCTCATTACTCAACATTTCATAATGCTGACAGTTTTACAGTAATGGAAGAATTTAGCCTAAATTATTCCAATTTATATATATATATATATATATATATATATATTTTTTTTTTTTTTTTTAAAAAAGCTTGGCAAAAAAGAATAATTCACTTGTGCACAAGATCTTGTTCAGTTCAGCTGTTGGCCTTATAGGTATCCAATCACACCTTTGTAAGATAAATCAGAGATCCTTATTCAACAGTGTAAAGAGCAAGGAAAGTCCAAGTAAGACATGCATTCTTACTTGAATTCTATACAGTTTATGTTACCAAAAATCACGAGATTTTAAGCATTTGAATTCGGCTCAGCCAGGAGCATGCATCTGGCCAAATCCTGCTGAAAAAGGCAGAATCTTGGCCGAATCCCGGACCGAATCCTTATTTCAGTGCATCCCTATTTGTTATCTTAAAACCTGTTATCAAGAAACCTCTGAATTATAGGAAGGCCATCTCCCATAGACTCCATTTTAATAAAATAACTCTAAATTTTAAAAAGTATTTCTTTTTTTCTCTGTAATAATAAAATGGTACCTTATACTTGATACTAGCTAAGATATAATTAATGCTTACTGGAGGCAAACAGTGTTTTTGGGTTTATTCATAATTATTTAATAACAATAGGTTTAAATGATTTTTAAATAGACTTAGGGACTGATTTATGATTGCTCAAGCCACCTAAAACCTGATAATCATTTTTTTCAAAAACCTGCTCAGGTAAAAAAACAAAAACATTCAGTACAATGCCAAGATAATCAGATATTGAAACCATGCGGGAGCTTAAGAGGTTCGAGCATTCTTATGCTTGGGATTTGCCTCTTTTATGGGCATATACATACATGTTCAAGAAAAGTAAAAATACCTAATGCTATGTATCGATTTGAAAAACCTAGGTAACTATAAATGATTAGTGATGAGCAAATCTGTCCCGTTTCGCCATAAAATTGCCAAAAGCATTTGTCATGTGATTTTTTTTTGTCGTCCGCATCTTTTTTTTTTGTCGCCCGTGGCTATTTTTTTGTTGGGCGCATCTATTTTTTGTCGCCCGCGCTTTTGTGATGCGACCACGCCCTTTTTTTTGATGCGCAACAACAAAAATCTGTGCGACAGATTTTTCCGCAGCAAATTTTCACAGAAGTTTCACGAAACCATTCGCCAATAGCGAAATGCGGAAATTCGCTGTGAATCCATGCCTGGTGGAAAAATTTGCTCATCAATACAAATTATTTTGCTTTTTACAATCCCTTAATAGTAGCCCCCTTCCCTTAACCTTTAGACTAATGCATATGGGGTTGATTCTTGGCCTGCTGATAGAAAACAGATCAATGCAGGCTGAAAATTAGCCCCTTTGCTGGCATCAGCCTTTTCCTGTGCCTGCGCCTGAAGCCCTTGCATTGGCCAGGGTTCACAGATTTTGGCACTGGAACATGCAAGTATGCATTTTGGGGCTGAAATCCGCTCCATGCACAATAGCTCCTGGTACCGGCACAGGGAAAGGCTGATCCTCTGCCAGCTTTTATCAGCAGACCAAGAATCAGCCCTATCTAGCCTTACATAGCATTAAATTACCAACTTTGTATGGAAGTTTTGTTTATAACAAAGAAAAGAAACCACAGAGTAAAGACTTAGAATCAAAAGCTATTCTGAAAGCATAATTAGATATAATGCATTTCATCTTTAATGAAATGCATAATTATTTGTGTATCCAGCAAACTGAATATTTACTGGACTAAGCATCACATTTGGTGAAAAGCTAATAAAAAGATGCATATAAATTATTGCTTATACATGCAAGGTTCATAAGCACAAGGCACAAAGGAATTCATATTTTGCAAGCTCCAGTTTTCTCAGATATGAACCCAATGTTCTAAGTTCTCTGTGTTCCTTTTGTGCAACTTCATAAATGTCCAAATGTTTATCATTTCCACATCTTTGTTCCTGCTCTGTTTTCTATCAGCCTGCTTTATTAAGTTACCAGTCAAACCCAAATCTGTTATTTTTCTGCTTTATTTGTGTTCGCTTTCATTTCCTTGTTTCTGGCACAGTGTGCCAATCTTTCTGATATTTGATTCTTAGTCCAGTGATAAATTATTTTTTTTGTATTTCTATTGGTTTATTTAAAAAGAGGCTTTTAAGACATTATTATGAAGCATGTGCAAAAGTAATGTTTTTCAGATATAAAGGAGAACTAGGAGGAGCAGTAGAAATATATTTTTAGATCTTACCAGTGGGATGGGAGTATTACAAACTGGATATATGTATGTGTGTATTTTCCTTATTACTCCATTACATATTCTTTTGAGATTGGCAATTTTTTTTTAGAAACTGCTAAGAAAATGTGCTGCGACATAATATTTGCTGAGGGTTGCATTAAACAATTCAGTCGTATCAAAAAAGTTGCGGAACAAAAAAAGTCTTGTGCATTAAAAATGTCAGGTCAGATTCGCTCATCACTACTCTTAAAACAATTCCCAAGGGGGACAAGTTTCAGAAGTCAATGTCCCACATCCAACCTCACCATGGGTACTCACCTCAGAGGTTGCCATAACGGTCCAGTACCATCCAATACCACACCACTATAACCAGCAGATTGACAAGGGAACCAGCATGAAAGCTGTGACTTCTACATAAACTATCTAACCAGTTTAACTCACTACCTAGGGCCAGCCCTCTACCTGATTAAACCCAAGATTTACAAAATTAGCCAGCTCCTTACACAAACACAAGAGGGTGGTTGGGGAACTCGCACTGCTGCTACTGTCCAACAAAATGGAGGACTAATACCCCGCATTGCCTAGCTAGTGCCTCCTACCACCCTACATAGTTAACCTGCAACATTCAACCTGGCCAATTCCCCCCACTCACGTTGCCAGTCCTGTCATGCAGGCTCTCTTCCTACATTGTGCTGAAATCCTGGCCTCACTTTCTTATTAACTCTCCCATAGTTCCTGTGATTAGAGTCCCATTACAAGAAGCCAAGGAAACATGTTCCGACACTCTGAAGGATATGATCTGACATCAAATAGGATCTTATTGTGAGGTATTCACATAAACTATGATAAAAGACACACTGTAACCCAGTGTAGGTCCCACTTCAACTTTGGTGATGGATACCCAAGCTAATTATATACAAACTATCAGTCAGAAAACAGTATTTTATTATTTTTAGTTTAAAAATGTGTATAAAATACTGCATGTTAAAGACAACACACAGAGCAATGAATTCAACACTTAAAACATAGGGTATAAAGCAAAGAACCTCAGCTTTCCCACATTTGGTTGCACCCTGTCATTTCATCTGTGCCATGATCTTTGATCATATCAATAACAAGCACCACATAATAGCAATGATTAATGAAGCAAAGGCCAGCCAACTGTTAAAGCTAAACTTCAGCTCTCTTTATCCTCAACAGACTGAAGAGTTTCTAAGAAATTAAGTTATGTTACTAGAGGGTAATGTATCAAAAGTGTGCAAAATAATTTTCTTTTGGTAAACTCATTGAACATGATGAGCGGAATATGAATTTGCTGCATTCCAGTTTTTTCACCTTTTTAATCAATTGAGTATTTGATATTCAAGTTTTTTAAATTATAAGCACATAATATGGTGAGTTTTCTACATATATATATTTTTAAATGTAAAATTCACACACTCAAATTTTCATAAAGAAGTGTCTAAGTATGCAATTTCCAAGGTGTATAAGGCATTAGTAAATGACCTCTTGCATTCCAGATCCCTTTATATGCATTTATATGTGCTTTAATACTTTTTTACAGTAAATAACATTTCCACAATACATATGCCACTCTTATATGACCTTTAGATGAACAGCCTTATATATATACAGCATGACAAGAGGTACAGTTACAGTAATGATAGCAGGTTAAAAAAAAAAAAAATTAAATATATATATATATAGATATTCACACACACATATAGAAAGCCCTCCTTGCTGTTCTATGCTGATTCACATAACTTTCTGTTTAGATTAAAACCTGAGGCATACTTTACCTTAAGTATGCACTAAAACAAGACTTATGCTGGATATAAACAGTGTAGATAAAGAGAGAATTTATAGATATTGTGAAATAGGCAAGTACATAAAACCTCAAATCTGCAAGCAGAAGCTGTTCGTTATCATTCTGGTTGATTGGTGTTCTTTACTTCTAAATTTTAAAGCCATAATTAGATAAAAATAAAGAAATAAACAATTCTGTCATTTCATCCAACAGAGAAAGAGCATATTACAAAGAAGGGCTAACTGGTTAGACAAGCTTTATATAGGTATGGCATCTGTTACAGGACGGCCATCTCCCATAGACTCCATTTTAATCGAATAATTCAAATTTTTTAAAATGGTTCCCTTTTTTCTATGTTATAATAAAACAATGCCTTGTTCTTGATCCCAAATATGATATAATTTATGCTTATTGGAGACAAACCATTCCTATTGTGTTTAATTAATGGTTAAATAATATTTTAGTAGACTTACATACAAATCATATTCATTCAAGGTGTGTATTGCAAATTAATACTTTGACCATGTCACAATATGATTGGTTTATTAATTGCCTCTTCTATGGTATAGAATTATATAATAGCATTATTTTACACCAGAATTGTATGTAGTGTTAATAAAGATTCATCATTACTCCTTCATTTTTATTTTGAGATTTTGTCAAATGTAAATGTTAAATGGTGAATAAAAATTGTTTCCCTCTTCCTTTGTATTTTGTGTTTATTCTGTGGGAGCCATTTACTTACTGTCTCAGCCTGTTGTAGCAATGAGATGTTTAGGAATACATGATTCTGGTGTTTTTAATTGTAATACAGGTATGAGATCCCTTATCTGGAAACCCTTTATCCAGAAAGTTCCGAATTACGGAAAGGCAATCTGCCATAGACTCCATAATAAGCAAATAATTCAAATTTTAAAAAATGATTCCCCTTTTCTCTGTAATAATAAAACAGTACCTTGTAATTGATCCCAACTAAGATATAATTAATCCTTATTGGAGGCAAAACAATCCTATTGGGTTTATTTACTATTTAAATGATTTTTAGTAGACTTAAGTTATGGAGATCCAAATTACAGAAAGATCCCTTATCTGGAAAACCCCGAGCAATCTGGATAACAGGTCCCATACCTGTATATATTTTTTAATTTTATACTTTTTCAGATTTAATATACAGTAGCCCAATGACCCGTAGTAAAACGTAGGGAAGCAGGGGCATGACAGACACGTTGGACAGACTTAGCCACTCCCAGTTGCAGGTGATTGGTTAGTTCGTAAGGGGTATAAAATGCTGGTAACTGTTCCCGCTTCTCACTCCATTTTAGTCAGCAGAGTAAAACGCCCACCCTCCCTCCCTATAGAGGTGGAGGTAGCGGAGTGTCATTGGCGGGGTGATTAAGTTGGGGGAAAGCAATGGTTGGGTTAGGAGGGGAGTTTTATAGTTAAGTGGGGCTGGCATGCTTGGAACCTCAGGGGTAAGAAAGTGGATCAGGAGGTGAGTTTTGTTGGGTAGTTGGTTCCGGGCCAGAAGGGCAGCTGGCAGCGCCAGTTGCGCTGCGCAGTTATTGGATTGTTACAGTGTTTGGCTATTTAAAAGTTGATTTGTTTGTTATACAAACATTTGTGTTATGTTTGAGATGTTGTTTCACATTTGTTATTTATGTTATGTTTTAAATTAAAACTTCACTTGTTGTTAATAAATTTTCTGCGGCCATTTTTATCCCAAGAATTGGTGTCTGTGTGTTTATTGGGGATGGTAAGTAAATAGGTAAAAGGGGGGGGGGGTGTTGGTTGGGAGAAGGGCGGGTCAAGTTCCAACGTTACTCATGTCAAGTTGATTATACTGAAAAAAGGGGACTTATGTTGCTACAGAATTACTACAAGAAAAAAACGGCTTTTCGTAGCATGTTTGATAACTTTGTACTGCTTTATATGATTTTATAGACACTACTTTAGCATTGCTATTTCAAGTCTCACCATGTCATAGAACTTAATATGATATTATTCTACGCATTTTGATGGTAGTGTTTATACACAGCCACTTCAACATATTGTCCCTTTTAAACACTGACGCCACTTTAGGATGTATAATTTATGCACCATTTATTCTGTAGAAATAAAATGGTGTGACTATGCACTTGTCACTTTAGTATATTGTTTTTTTTTCAGACATTTTTATATATTTATGAATTCACTGTAGTATTTATGCACTGTCACTTTAATTGATTCTGCATCAACATCATCATTCATCAGCAATTACATCTGGAACCTGAGGAGAACAGCAATCATGTTAGCAGAAAAAAACTTTTACAAACTTTACATCCGTTTGTGCTGTGAAATATTTGTTTTTGATTGTCTCTTTGTTTTAACCAGGAGGAACAACTTGAGAGATGGTCAATGTCAGAATCCTGCTCCTGTCACTCCGAGGTAAGTGAAACAAGTGTCACCTCTGCATTCTAGCATTAACTTCATTCTGCCTTTATGTATTATTGCTCACATCAGCGTTTGAGTGGCTATGAAGGAGTTAATGTTATAGTGGGCAGAGTTTATTTAAAAGGGTTTAGTTCTTCTGTAAGCTAGAGGATTCTGCTCTAACAGGTTGTATCTCTCTTAACTAGGAGTTCAGACGGGAATCTAGCATGAAAATGTGCCAGCAAGAAAGCTCAGAAGAAGAGTAAAAGGGCAGTGACAGTTGTCTAGCAGGTCTATGAATATATATTTAAAATCAATGTATACCTCCTTTTCAACATTAGTTTAATGAACAGAACAAATTCTAGAAAAAATCTGTAATGAGTCGTTCTTATCCCAAAACCTAATAAAGGTTTCAAATTCAGGAGGAGGGAATTGTTTATACAGAGCGCTTCTTAGTGATAAATATGGTTTTGATTGTGCTTATATGAACCAGGAACTAGGATGTGACTTTTCTTTCAGCTTTAGATTTTGGCCTGTTTAATTGTTAGGAATATTAAAACCATAGAAATGTCATAATTGAAACAATAAGCAAAAAGTCTGTCCAGCAGAAGCCCTGTTCATTGAGCTGATGCTGAGAAAGGAGTAAACTTCCCTTTTTAAACACTTGTGGTTTGGTTTAACCAGAGAGACAACTAGGGATGTAGCGAACCTAAAAAAAAAAGTTTGCGAACATGTTCGCGAACTTCCGCCAAAACCCGTGAATATTCGCGAACTTTGCGAACCCCATAGACTTCAATGGGAAGGCGAACATTAAAACCTAGAAAAGCCATTTCTGGCCAGAAAACTGATTTTAAAGTTGTTTAAAGGGTGCCACGACCTGGACAGTGGCATGCAGGAGGGGGATCAAGGGCAAAAACTTCTCTGAAAAATACTTTGTTGGCACAGCGTTGCGCAAAAAACGCAAGCTATTCTAGCGAAAATACGCGGCTTTTTTGCTATGTCGCGCTAAACACCATGAAAACGGGTTTTGCGGAAAAACGCCATGTGTGACTTGTACAATACTTTTGCGACGATAAAAAACGTGGCGGAAAACGCAGCGCGAACCCAAACTGCGAACATACGCGTTCGCGAACACCCGATGTTCGCGCGAATTTGTTCTCCGGCGAACAGTTCGCTACATCTCTAGAGACAACTGGCATTGGCACAAGGCAGAAGAATATTCATGAGGTAGGTATAACATTACATACTTTATTGGATCCATTAAATAAATATAAATAAATATATATATATATATATATTATTGGGCTTGAATTTGAGTTTTTTTAGCACAAAAAACCTTGACTCACCCCCTAAATGTGAGAACCCAACATTTTACCTAAGATAATGGTACACCACCCGTGAATTAATGGTTCCTTATCCTTAATATATTCATTTTAACACTTTACCTAATACACTGGATTCATAGGATATGAATACATATGATAACACCTTTTTCTCTTTCCCAGGTGGAAAATACAAATGAATTTGCAAAGAACCACCTAGTAAGCAGAAGTTGTGAAACAATACTCTTGGAGGCAAAAGCTGAACTTTTTGGGGGTTTTTTGTTTATCCCATTAAAGCCCCCCCCCTCCACCTTCTCCCCTAAGTTTACCATCACCCGTGTTTCTCTCATGTTGAAAAGGTTATTTGTCCAACTGCATTATATTAGTATAATAATATCTTTATTGTGCATTTAAATGTATACTATTATTTTTAGGTGCCTAACCAACTTTAATGAGTATGAAAGGCTCAGAGAGCGCCATTTCGGTGCCATTTACAAGGTAAGATATGTATCCAATGTTAATATATCATATTCAGATTTATTATACACATAGGGAATTCATGGAACACTGACCAATCTTTTCTTAGCAGCTATAAAAGAATAGCTTAACAAGGCAGCCATTGGAGGAGGGACAGGGACAGAACATCAGGAGCCCATTTGTCATCCTTGGGCCCCAGAATAACATCAGGTTCCCTGATGGCAGCCTTCATGGAACCCCAATTAGGATGTTTTCTAGGATAGAGCTCTCCTCTACAACAACAATGTACATATTTATACAATAAGGGGCACATTTATCAAAGTCCAAATTTCGGATGTTTAAAAGTACAACTGGCAAAAATTTGGAGTAAATGCGATAATTTCTGATGTGCGTTAATTGTGCAAAAATTTGTATTGTGGGCCTAGAAAAATATCATGGTGCGACCCAAAAGTTACGAAATGTTCTGACTTTGAACCTTAAATGCATGTTTTTGGAAGCCTCCCATAGGACTCAATGGCACTCTGCAGCTCCAACCTGGCCCAAGGAAAGTCTCCCATAGGGCTCAATGGCACTCTGCAGCTCCAACCCGGCCCAAGGAAAGTCTCCCATAGGGCTCAATGGCACTCTGCAGCTCCAACCTGGCCCAAGGAAAGTCTCCCATAGGGCTCAATGGCACCCTGCAGCTCCAACCTGGCCCAAGGAAAGTCTCCCATAGGGCTCAATGGCACTCTGCAGCTCCAACCCGGCCCAAGGAAAGTCTCCCATAGGACTCAATGGCACTCTGCAGCTCCAACCCAGCCCAAGGAAAGTCTCTCATAGGAATCAATGGCACTCTGCAGCTCCAACCCGGCCCAAGGAAAGTCTCCCATAGGGCTCAATGGCACTCTGCAGCTCCAACCCGGCCCACGGAAAGTCTCCCATAGGGCTCAATGGCACTCTGCAGCTCCAACCCGGCCCACGGAAAGTCTCCCATAGGGCTCAATGGCACTCTGCAGCTCCAACCCAGCCCAAGGAAAGTCTCCCATAGGGCTCAATGGCACTCTGCAGCTCCAACCTGGCCCAAGGAAAGCCTCCCATAGGACTCAATGGCACTCTGCAGCTCCAACCCGGCCCAAGGAAAGTCTCCCATAGGGCTCAATGGCACTCTGCAGCTCCAACCCGGCCCAAGGAAAGTCTCCCATAGGGCTCAATGGCACTCTGCATCTCCAACCTGGCCCAAGGAAAGTCTCCCATAGGGCTCAATGGCACTCTGCAGCTCCAACCCGGCCCAAGGAAAGTCTCCCATAGGGCTCAATGGCACTCTGCAGCTCCAACCCGGCCCAAGGAAAGTCTCCCATAGGGCTCAATGGCACTCTGCAGCTCCAACCTGACCCAAGGAAAGTCTCCCATAGGACTCAATGGCATTCTGCAGCTCCAACCCGGCCAAAAGAAAGACACAATATAGAATCTTGAATGAATTCCGAAACTTTTGCAGTCGTTGCGACAAGTATGATTTTGTCGCACAAATTGACGCAAAGCACAGAAAAGTAAACGAAAATATCTTGGAAAATATGCAAAGTTCTAAAAGTTAGAAAAAATACGAATTTTTCTCATTTGTACTTATTTGGACATTGATAAATGTGCCCCCTAATGTTCCATTCTTGAATGACATTGACGTCTTAGCTTACTAGAGAGACAGGGAAGGGTGGGATGTTCTGAATGGTGGGACAATCGGCACAGCAATTTATGTCTTTTTGTTCTCCCTATTCTTGTAAGTGGATAATAACACAAGACAAAAGCAAAGAGCAAGTGCCATATATATGCCCATGTGTGAATGTGTGTGTGTACCTTAGAGATCATAAAGGACGGAGGATAAAAATGGGGACCCTTGTTAGGGCAATTGTGTGTGACACATCCAGGAGGATGCCTTATTATTCAGTTTTTGCTATCTGCACCATTTTGAACATACTTGACATTCTTATTTGTTAGATCTTTCATTTTTTTATGTTATTTAATTTGCTGCATCAGAAGGCAAAAAACTGTTCATCCTTATTGCCCTTAGGAATTTCAGTTAGACTTAATATCTACCATATTATAACTAACACTTCTGTAGGACATTAACTCCATGCTCTGTGTTGAGCAAAATGAGCCCATTCATTAGTCGTGTTGCCCAAGGCCAAAGCTAGTGGGATTATTGAATCTGTATTTCAAAAACTGTACTGATAAATGTATGAATGTCAGTCCCTTATTATAATATCTGCTTGCTAAACACTAATTAAGGTTAATCATTGAAATACATTTAGCCTCAGTGAGGTGGTGTTCATGAGTGAGTGAGTTATAACGGTAACAGAATAGAACTTGGGATAAAAAGTAACATTAAGAGCTGAATAATTGTTTTGGGTATTGTGCTTGTTATGTAGTAAGCCAATGACACAGGTGGTAGGGCAGAATTTTCTTCTGTTGTCTGGCACTGAATAGGAAGCACAACCCTGTGTGACATCACTTCCCCTCCAGCGCCACATCAGGCCCCTCCCCTGACATTAAGGAAGCTCAGTTTTACTGCTGGGAGGTTCATTCTCCAATGCTTCAGGTACACAGTTTCCTTTCTAAGCTACAATACAACAAATACAGTTTGCACACTATGTGCTACATACAGATTCCAGATAGCATTCCTGCATAGCACAGGTATACAATAACAAGGTCCCTTTTAGCTTGATCCTTACTCTGTTTCTGTGCTACACCCATTACCCATTTGAGAAGTGAGTAACTAGGATTTTTTAACTTATCATCTCACTGTGCATGACCTGCATTGCAGTGTTAAATAGCAGGAACTTCCATTAGATTAATAACATAGGGATCAATCTGGCCTGTTTGTGCTGTAACAAGCATAATTATTGGGCAGTATGTATTCATGCAGTATGTAATGTATGTACTCACACAGTGCAAACAACACCTTAAAGGAGAACTAACCCTTATTGATCTGTTTGCCATGGAGGATTGTGATTTCCTAACTTCTGGAATAGGGTAGCTAAAATACCACAACTGCCCCGTTACATAATACTGAGGCACCACCGCTGTGGGTAGACCTGGAAAACTCTTTTACGAGGCTTTGTCTAGCCTCTTCATATCTGTGGATTCCAAAGGCAATAATTCAAAAATGTTTTAACTGATTTCCTTTCTCTCTGTAATATTTAAAAAGTACCTTGTACTTGATCCTGACTAAAATATAATTAATCCTTATTGGAGGCAAAACAATCTGTTGTTGTTTTTTTTTTAATGCTTATATGTTTTTTTAGCAGACATAGGTTAAGGTAAAGGGATCCAAACTATCTGGGTCCTGGGAATTCTGGATAACACGTCCCATGCCTATATAGTACTTTGTTAATACAATGACTATATAATCATATAAACAAGTATGTTGCTAAGAACAGCAGATGTTAGTTGAGCTCTCTTAACCTCCCTTGCGATTGAACATACACCTCTGTCATTTTTCATTTGTTTTTAAATTACTTGCCTCTTTTGTACTTGTAGTTTATATTGCTATGTGGTCATTAGGGTCAGTAGACTTGTAAGGTTCCAGTTTTGTTGTTATAGTTATTTTAAATTTGTATGTGTGTTTTTATGTTTGTATTTTGTACTTTTTATGTGTATTGCTATTTCTCTCAAGGCACTCTTCTATACATCTTCCATCCTTATTTCTACATTACTGCCTAAGACTCAAGCGGGACAAAGCAATCAGGTAACACTAAAATGCCAAACTACAGTATGCCGCTGCAGAACAAACAATGAAATCACTCAAAATATAGAAATAAAAACCAAGAGCAAATTTGTCTGCATCATATTAAAATAAAGTTTATCAGTCCCATAATGTTGGCTAGACTGGAGGGGCCATGTTCCCTTTTCTGTATTTCTATGGGTGTCCAACAAAGCAGGAGCATTATGCATTGGAGCATAAGATAACACAGTTTCCATACCTATGTCAATTCATTACAATAGATAAATATAGGGCAGGGTGAAAGGCACAAAAAACAAACACAAATCACCATGGCTTTCGGACTATGAACGCTGCCCTGCTGTACAACGAATGGTGCAAGGGTCTGTGATTTCCCCATTAATTCATAATTGCCTGTGTTCAACAATGCTGTATTTATAAGTACCAGGCTGGGGAGGCAAGCAGGCATCCTCTATTCTGACCTTTAATCTTAATCTACCACTAACTTTAGAATCACTTTTAACTCTTGAGGACCAGAGCAAGCAATGCCCCTAACTCAAGTGCTGGTCCCTATTAGAGTTGAGGTCAGGACCAAAAAGGAAGCTGAGTTCAGAAAATCCAGTAAGCAAATCTCTCTCAAGTCAAATTCAGGCAAAAGATTGTGACAGGCAGCATAAACTGGTCAAGATCAAGCCAAAACAGTAATTTAAATGCTCCCAGGAATGTCACAAAGAGAGACCTTTATTCAGGCATTGAACCCAGATCTTTGGCATATTTTTAATTTGAGTTTTTGCGGCAAACGCAGCGTGATGACATCGCACACCTATGCGATGATGTCACCTCCCTGGGCGCCAAGTCCCATGGGTGCCGTCATTTTGGACGTAGTGCTGAAGAGAATAGGGGCACCGTCGGGCGCTCCTGCCACTGGGTGCATGAACTAAGGAGCATTTACACCCGTGACTCCCCTCATCTTTCACAGCATAAGACAAAAAAGCATTATGAAACAATATTTTAGGGTCTGTTCAGCGAATGAGTTGCTGCATTTTGTGTATTCAAAGGTAATTTTTTTTAGCTTTCAGATGCTCTTTTAGTGGTTCAAGAGGAAGGATTTTTAGTTTAGTGATTATATTTATAAAAACTAACTTTTATTTAGTTAATAAATGCAAATGAAAATAAAGTTAGTGTGAAAAATAACATACCGTAGATGGAGCTGACAGGGCACCTAGAGATAGAATATACTAAGCGTCTTCAGTTCTTCATTGTATTGCGCAGGGAACAACCATTACTCTGATGAAGCTTAACCTTTATGAGACATCATTCTTAGCAAACAGACCCCTTGAATGTTAAACATGAAAAAATGTAAATGCTTTTAGACAAACTTACTAAATGAAATTGTCTGCAAGGACGATCTGAAAATTGATTCTCATTAAAAATGCACTGTGATGAACTGACTAAGTCCCAGCTGAGCTTTTGTCCATTTTAGCAAATGATGGAACAGTGTAATTAGTATGGAAGCCAGATAACAGGAACAGTTCTTTCAGGTCCCAATAGGTTCAACTGAGAAAAGTGGGACATTTTACCTACCTTTGTATCTTTATTTTTATACTGGCACTCTGACAGTTTCACTAGATCAAATGATGTACTTAAGGTTTGAAGATGCAGGAACATGGTGAAGGGATCTTCTCACCAAAACTAAATCTCTTATTATTGAAACATTACTGAGCAACAACATTCCCCAACAGTGTAAAAAAATAACAAGGTTATGTCAACCACATCAGTATATTGTATATACAGTATATATATATATCAATTATTTTCAATACAACAGATTTGTTATAATATTACGTCATTATTAGCATTTCAAGCACAAACCCATGAAGAAAACCATACAGTGCATATGATAGAAGGTACATTTAGGCATCTGGTTAAATGCAACAGCCTGTTGAGTAGAAAATTCTCTGCACATGTATTAACTTCTAATACCTCCATATTTAAAGAGTGAGTTTATTATATCTTCTAATACACATCCCTGGAATGTAATAGAAATGACATCACTAAGCAATTTCTAGAAGGATACACTTTAACCATTTTCCTACTGGCTGCCTCAAGCAGCCCCTGTCCCTATAGAACAGGGATCCCCAACCTTTTTTACCTGTGAGCCACATTCAAATGTAAAAAAAGATGGGGAGCAACACAAGCATAAAAAATATTCCTGTGGTGCCAAATAAGGGCTATGACTGGCTATTCAGTAGTGCCTATGTACCAGGAGGCTCTGTTTGGCGGTACACCTTTTTTATGCAACCAAAATTTTCCTCTAAGCCAGAAATTCAAAAAAAAGGCCACTGGGAGCAACATTCAAGGGACCTGTTGCTCACAAGCCATTGGTTGGGGATCACCGCTATAGAACAAAGAAGAACCAAGCAATGTAGATTCTTGAGTCAACAACAGGCAAGCTGTTGACAGTTACTTATCTTGTCCTTAATATATAATGTAAACAGTTATCAGCACTATCTATCAATATCTCTGTTGGAATTAGAAGAGAATAGCATACAGGCAAGCAGAATGACAATGTTTATCAACTTGTATACTGACAGCAAATATTCAGAGACGTTATGTTCTATACACTGTGTTTCTTGTGTGTTTAGATAGGCATGCGTTATATGCATGAATAGTTAAAAGTGCATGGACACCTTCTAATTATTGTAATTAGCTATTTAAGTCATAGTTAACACAGCACTACATCATTCAAATATGCTCTTGACACTTCTGTGCTTTATAATTTGTGGCAACAGTCTTTTATTGTTTAGCAGGATTATAACCCTGTGTAAGGTCCATAGAGAATGGCTGAGATGCAAATTAAGAAACTTGTTTGGGCTGTACAGAGCCCTGACCTCAACCCAACTGATTTGGAATGCCATATACAAGCCAAGCCTGATAACCTTACATAAGCACACCACCTCTTATGAATGGAAGCAAATCCCACTGACAGTATTTCAGCATCTAGTGGAAAACCTTCCTAGAAGAGTAGAGGCTAAAGGCTTTTTATTAAAACCCTTGGTTTTGGACAAATGGAATTGGTCATAGCTCTAAATAGAATCTGTAATAATAAATAGTTTGTATTTATACAAATAAAGCTTAATTTGCCACCAACACAAACACAGAAACAATGTTTTATTGTTTAATGTATTTTGACATTTTTCCTCTAGTACTTATAAATGTGTCTTCTTATTTTTTCTTGATTTGCAAGGAACAGCTGGAGAGTTGAAAGGCAATGTTTGTTGTCTGTACATGAGCCAACATTTTGTTTGGAACAGGGAGATGTTGCTACTGCTCAATACACAGCATTTGGAAATTAGTTTTACACAAATAGTGCAATTTCTCTTTGATCCTGTAATATGGAATGCTATACATATTTGCAGAAACTTTACATATTATTAGTGTGCTTACATCAGGAATAAATGGTTAAATATTTTGCTACTAAATATTGCAATATAAATCTATTGTTCAGGTTCACTTTAATGTTTTAACTGAATACTGTTAGCTGTATTTTATGTTTTTGGGTTAACATGGGAAGTCGAGGTTGACATTTATATTTTGCATTTATTTATTTTGTATTTGTTACTATTATGTTAAACAATAAATTGCTGGATACACAATAATTGAAATATCACATGATCATATTCAGCAAATACCGAGGGCACACTCAATCAAGGATTTCAGTACTATTGGCACTTACGAGAGGTCACATCAAGACCTACAATTAATCAGAATTCCTGTTACCGTTCATATAAAAAAAATATTTGGGGGGTGATGTAATTAAAGGTGTTTGCTCAGGTGTATTTACCTATAGTAACAATTCAGTAGGAAACATTTACTGGTGCATTATATTACATAATATAGCAGTGCAATCTAATGGATCTGTGTTAGTACAATAGTACATCGTTAAGTTAGGTTGAATCCCTCCAAGTGAACCCCAGTGCACATATATAGACTTATACTGACCTATATATACACTCATAAACTATAGATACTAATATCAATACTGATTTTAGATTTTAGTATCACAATAGCCTAGGATACTATGCTTGTTCAAGAACTCATCCAAGCTCCACTTATAGGCATTAACAGAATCTGCCATTACTACATCTCTAGGAAGGGCATTCCCCAACCTCACTGGACTCAGTGTGAAAAAGCACCTATGATGCATTAAATGAAAGTTCTGTTCCTCTAATCTAAACCCCCCCAACTGTCTATAATTTCCTTTAATGTACTTAAAGAGTAATTATGTCCTCTCACCAGTGTCTTTTTGTTCAGAGAAAACAACCCCAACCTTGACAGTCTAAGCTCATAGTTTAAATCTTTCATCTCCAGGTGGACTAGAACCCAAAACTGCACTGCATACTCAAGGTGAGGCCTTACCAGAGACCTAGAAAGAGGCAAATTTATGTTTTCATCCCTTGAGTCAGTGCCCTTTTTTTTTTTATACAAGACAGCACTTTATTTGCTTTAGTAGCCACAGAATAACACTGCCTGGAATTAGACAACTTGTTATCTACAAAAATCCCCAGATTCTTCTCAATTAAGGATACCCCCAACACACTACCATTTAAGGTATAACTTGCATTTATATGGAACAGTGCTGACTAATAGAATGCTCAATGTGTGAAACGGCTTCTCACAGGATATTAAATCCTTGTCTTCTGGTATTGCAGTGTTGAAAAAGCATACACACATTGTATTTCTGATTACTTTATATTAAAGTTATGTCCTTTAAAAATTAAGGGTACTGCAGTGATGGGGTCCTGAGTTTGATTCTGGCATGTTCCACTCTGCAAGGAGTTTGTATGCTTTTCTCTTGTGATGGGCGAAATGTTTCGCCAAGCATGGATTCATGCGTCCAAAAATTGTCACAAGAATAGTTGCGGGCGTCAAAAGAATAGCCGTGCATCAAAACAATTGTCGCTAGCGACAATTTCTTTTTGCCGTATGACATTTTTGCCGTTTCGCAAATCTTTTGAAAGATTCGTGAATTTTCCGGTGAAGCGAAATGGGACAAATTCGCTCATCGCTACTTGTCATGAGTTTCCTAAGAGACTGAGGTTTCCACTCAGACTCCAATAACAAACATTACAGGCATTTTAACTGGCTCCTTGTGAAACCGACAATAGTGTATTGTGTAAATGTCATTGGGACTTTAAGCCTCACTAGGGCAGGGACTGGTTTAAAAGATAAAGGAGTAAACTTTTTCTAGCTTAGTAAGTGTCTTTGAGAGGCATTTCTTTTGTTCTTTACAACTTTTTTACTTATTGCCCTCCCATGTCTCACCAAGCCAAAGTACTGAAAGAAGTGTTGACAGTACAGATAAGCTACTTATTGTCTAGTTGTATCACAAATTGCCTATATTATTTCTGTATCGAGCTAAGCAATGGCAAAAAAAATTAAGACTCCCTGTAATGGAAAATCCCTTATTGTTATAAAAATTACTAAACAAAAGTTAAGCAAATATCTTGCAATTTAGGCCAGTATAATGTTTTCTTTAAACAAAATTACTTACACAAATTAAATTATACAAATTAAATTGCCATTCCTTGTTGCTGTAAGAGTTGATGTTGGTAGAATTCCAACTAACCTTTACCACATGCATATGCTAAAGTATCGTTTTTTCAAACATTTAAGCAGAACCTGTCTCTGAGTAATTTGAATGATTGCCTACCCACAGATAGCCTGTAATTATCATTAAAGTCCCATTGTGCTATCAGTGATTACATATAGCCTTTCTGTGTCAAGCTTTTTTAAGAGTGGTGTTTATGTTTACTAATCACAGTTGAAGAGGGAAATGTGAGTCTCAGTTAGCTGCAATACATGTTATGGATGCATAGTTATATTGATTGATTATACAGTATGTTTTATTTTATTATCTTAAAATTGTTCATGGATAGTGTTTAGATTAAAACAGCTGGGTGTCATTTTTGCCTCATATAAAGCAGAGGGATTTGATTTCTGTAATAAAACTCTCTACCCATTTCTTTCTTTGTATATACCTGAAGCAATGCTACCATTCTTTAGAAGAGGTTTTGTACAGGTATAGGACCCAGTATCCACAATGCTCAGAACCAAGGGTATTCAGAATAAGGGGTCTTAAAATAATTTGGATCTCCATATCTTAAATCTACAAAAAAATCAATAAAACATTAATTAAACCCAATAGGATTGTTTTGCATCCAATTAGGATTAATTATATCTTAGTTGGGATCAAATACAAGGTACTGTTTTATTATTACAGAGAAAAAGAAAATCCATTAAAAAAAATCTGAATCATTTGATTGAAATGGAGTCTATGGGAGACAGGCTTTCTGTAATTCAGATCTTTCTGGATAATAGGTTTCCAGATAACGGATCCCATACCTGTATTATAAACTATAGCTTTCATGTAGTCAAGACTCAACATGTTTATCATGAATTTTCCAGTTATTGGTTGATAATAACTTTGATAACAGACAGCCACTGTATCAGAGCGAACCATTCTTGTCATTCTGGCTTCGGCTTCATGCCTTTTTTGTGGTCAAAATATTGGTTTAAAGGAATAATAAAAGCTTAATATAAGGTATGAAGTGTGCCTTTTACATTGGGCTAACTTGAAAGTGAAACCTATAAAGCTCAAAATCTATGCCTCCAACTCCTACCCTCTGAAGCCATACTCCAATATCTTAGGCTGATAAAATCTAAAGTGGTTGGAATAGGCTGTCTGCTTGTCTGGGTTAATGGTTCTGAATTTTCTGTATCTGTGCTATTAAACCAGGTGTTTTGGATGAATAGTTGATGAATGGTTGACAAGGACATAAAGGAATAATTTGCATGTGTCCACCTTTAAATTGGTTTTAATGTGAGACTTTGTCCACCTTATATTTTAAGAAGGCTTTTCATTGTATTTACTACACATTGTAATCCCCCTCACTAACCTTTCTAGTTCTTGCAAGACTTTTATTTAAAAAACAAACAAAATAAAACCCAGTTGCAAATTCTCTATTACATCATACTGAAAGTGAGTTTGATGGTTAACTTTAATTTTAATAGAACTAACATTCTGTGTTCTTGTGGCTTGCAAATAGATGTAATAAATAAAAAATACAGGCAATTATATATGCTCTTACCTGCCCATGTTCACTAACCTTGCCTGATTTTCACCCCTGGAGTGTACTATGACCCAGTTAGACTACCCATAGCTCCCAGCACTGCGATTTGCTTTTTAGGCAGAGCAACAAACACATGGTGGTCTCACCCTTTTTATGATCTATGTAGAAAGACATCCCATAATATCACAGAACTAGGGAGAAACATCTCTCTAGCACAGGGCAAGGGCCACTCCTCTCTCACATAGGGTTGCCACCTAGCTGGTATAATACCGGCCATGGCTGGCATTACAATTTTTATTGATTAGGTAGTTGCTGGTGTAATAACTTGTCCTTCGCCCCTGGCCTGCCTCCAAATTACCCCTCTCCTAGTTTCCTCTCTAGCCCACCCTGCTCACTATTATGCATTGAATGTGCCCGATGTCATGGACCTGCCCCCTTTTGGGCCTGTCCCACCCTGGCCAGTAATAGGAGAGCTGAAAGGTGGCAATCCTTATCTCACATCCTGTCAAAGACTTCCCTACATATTAAACATTATCTTCTTTGTCCCAAGACTCATATAGATATGGGAGTTCTATTATTATATTGGTTAGGTCTACCCAGCAGATAATTTCATCATCCTAAATCAGCAATGTATTTCTACATAGGAAAATTGTACTGAATCTGTAGATCAGTAGTCTGGTATGTGTATGTCTATGATGGTTTAGGAAGAAGGTCAATACTAAACTAGCTCTATGTCAAAGGGTAATTCATTTTTTACCATATGGAAACTCTATATGAGGTTCAACCCTCTCAGCTTCTATCCCACCAACAAGCACATTATTGTGCACAAAATGTTCAGATTGGATATGAAACTATAATGTGTAAAATACAGTATATTTTCATGTCTATGGTAGTGAAGGGTGAAGAATCATTCTATACTAACTCTAAAAAGGCAGGGTAATTAATTTTTTTACCCAGTGGAAACTCTACATGAGGTTCACCCCCCTCAGCTTCCATTTTATCAACAAACAAATGAAAACATGTTCAGATGGGATATGACTCTATAGTATGTGTGAGCAACATGTTCTTGTTTTTGATGGTGTAGGAAGAAGGCTAATTGTAAACCAGCCTTGAACTCCAGAATATGAGTTTGTTACCAAGTAGAAAAAATACAAATACTTGATGCAAATTATATTGCAATTTTTATTCTAATTTACATACTTATTTACTTAAGAAACATTAGTGCAGGATTCCTCTAGGAAAGCCAACTTTAAAAAATGTGTAAGACTTAAACAAAAACAGCTGCTACTTGCTTTATTAACAATCAAAACAACATAATCCACTGTGCTAAAACTCATTAACAGAAATATCAATCTTTTCTTGGATACTGGGTCTGAAAACAAATGAATAACATAAAAACCATGAAAGAATGGCAAAGGTATTTTTTGGGATGAAATAAAAAAAATAAAGGTACTCTGATGCATATTTATACAGAAATCATATTTAAAATAAAATACAGCATAAACTGTTTTGAAAACACTTTCTTTAATGTGTCTATAAAATATGTTAATTGTAAGACTGATACATTTAGTAAAAAAAAGATAAATTCTGAACGGATACTTTTCAAAGATTCTGAAATTAACATATCAGCAATAGAGAACTCCACCCTAAGGACAATTTTGGTGATAGTGGAGAGTGTAGATCTTCACTGTGAACTTGATTTGAGCTCTTTTACATATTCATATACAGTATTTATATTAGTGATGGGCAAAATAATTCAGCAGGTATGGATTCGTGGTGAATTTCAGCTTTAGGTCATCGGCGGATTTTTCCTTAAAACGGGCGCCAAAATTAGCCACAGAAAAATTCACACTATGTCAAAAATTTCTGGCCCATGTCAAAAAAAAATTGACGAGCGCATTAAAAAACTGCCGCGCATCAAAAAAATATTTGCGTCAGACATTTTTGTTTTGACACATGACATTTTTGCAGTTTCATGAATTTTCCGCCGTTTAAGATTCACAAATTCTTTGGTGAATCAAAACGGGACTTGCTCATCACTAATTTATATTAATTATTATGTATTCTTCAGTGGTGCTTGAATGCTGCTCACTCCAAACTTTGCCTGGGTCCTGAGTTAGACCCTGACTATCCACCAATTCTCCTGTATCTCTTTTTTGCACCAACCTGTATATATGATCTACAATCTGATTTACTTAGGAGATACATATCCTGATAAATGATGATAAAAGGTGAATAGATAAATATTTGGGATAGATAGATAGATAGATAGATAGATAGATAGATAGATAGATAGATAGGATAAATGTCTCTATGTTTCTTACATAAGGGAAATGAACTTGCCTAGGGATTAGCTAGATTTCAAATATTTATGCTTGTGACCTAAATTGTTAGAGAAGCTCCTTTCCACTATACTACAGTTTTTCTACTGTAAAGAAGGTAAAGAAAAGGCTGACATTTTATATTCACTCCAAACCAGGTGCCCTAACAGATCTTTAGATAAACAGGGGAGGGCTGGAGATGGTTTTCATCTATTACATCATTTTGTCTATAAATGAAATGTAAAGAGTGATGAGTGAATTGTTTTGCCAGGCATGGATTCGCAGCTAACGTCTGCATTTCACCATTGGCGAATTGTTTTGGGAAACGTGGGTGAAAATTGGCAGCTAAAAAATTTGACGCCCGTCAAAAAAATGTTGCGGTTGCGTCAAAATAGGCATGGTCTCATCGAACTGCGTGCAGTCGCGTCAAAATAGACACGGTTGTGTAAAAATAGGCGCAGTTGTTTCAAAATAGGCATGGCCACACCCGTGGTTAGCTAATTTTTTGTTGTTTCACAATTTTTTCTGTCGTTTCACAAATTTTCCTGTGAAACAAAATGGGAAAGATTCACTCATCACTATATGTAAATTACAGGACACAAAATATCAAGAATTGATTTTGATGGCTTATGCCCCTAATTGTAATCGATAACTATCAAATACTAAACCAGCGGTTCTCAACCTCTGGGTCGGGAAACCTTTGGGGGTCGAATGACCCTTTCATAGGGGTCACCTAAGACCATCAGAAAACACATTTTTTTTTTTTGATGGTCTTAGGAATAATTTTATGGGTGGGGGTCACTACAACATGAGGAACTGTATTAAAGTGTTGCGGCATTAGGAAGGTTGAGAACCACTGTACTAAACAATTCCTATTCAATATGTATAAGTGCTGACTATTAAACTAGACTTGTATTAAACTAGACTTGTAATGGAAAGTAAACCTATTGCAGGTTTGTGCATGTGCCTAATCAGTGATTAGCTTTTTTTCCAGGTAGAACAATGAATGCAACAATATGATTGGTTGCCATGGGTTACTGCCCAAGGGCAAATTAGCCCTCAACTGTGTATATTCTTTATACATCTATTACTTAGAAATACTAAGTAATAGTAACATTTGCTTTATAACAAATAATTATGGCAACAGCTGTTATTAGTTTTTTCTTTTGGAATTCTGTATGGCAGGGTTACTGAGAAAAAACTGAGATTTATGAACTGAATACAGATAGCAAAAATGATGATTATCCAAATGCAGCTATTTTCATACAGCAGACAAACAGCACAAAAGATAGTTTTGTATTTTCCCAAATGAATTCACTAGACAGTGACATTAGAAAGTATAACCAGTTTATAAAAGTTTTTGTAAACAGATTCATGCACTTTATTTAATGTAATGTAAATACCAAATTTTTTTCCGCTGCAAAAATATGTCCTTAGACAATTGCATTTTTACAGAGAAGTTTATCTTATTTATTCTAAGTTATCAAAAGTTAAAAACAAGATACATTTATGTTTTAAAAAAAAAAGTTTTCATTTCAAATTGCACATAAATCTCATAATGGTTTGTATAATGTTTGATGTGCAGCTGCCACCCTGGAAGATGCCAGACTTTTAGTTAAACCATCCAGTTCTTTCAGTAAATACATTTAAAATGATTAAAAAAATAAAGCTTTTAACCAAAAAAAAAAAAAAAAAAAGCAAACCTTTGTTTATATACAAATAATTGTTAGACAGGAAGCTTCTTTTCCAAACACATTGGTATTTGGAACGTGCGAAGATTAATAATTTGTGGTGCACAGATCAGTTTAGAAATTTTGCACCAATTGAGGTACAACAAAGGCAAATATATCACTGCAGCTCATTTATAAACACTGGGCAAATTTGCACCTAGGCAGTTACCCATAGCAACCAATCAGTGATTAGCTTTCTTCTTTAGAAAAATAAAAGTAGGAATCTGATTTGGTGCCACAGGATGCTGCCAAGATTTAAATTTGCCCATTGTTCATAAATTACCCCCACTGTTGCTGTAATGTTGTCCTGTACTATGCTGTACTAATACTACAGTATATTATAAAATATTAAAGGACAAGTAAGCCTTTTGTTGCAAAATCAACTTTAAACAGCCCCCAGATTAAAATACCTTTCTCCCTACATATAAAAGTACTAGAACTACAGGGAAGTGCACATTAAATAGTGTATAAAGTTTGTGTGTTTGTATAGATATAAGTGAAAAGTGACCAATAAAATCCACTTTTAGTGCAATTGTATGATCTCTCCTTTACCACACACAGTAAGTCAGCCTACTCACCAGATATAGACCATTATTAGCGATTTTTGCGTTTCCCGAATGATTTGCCATTTAACAAATTTTTTCAACCTCGCTAATTTTTTTCCGAAGCAAAAAAGGACAGATTCGCGCATCACTAATCATTATTGAGCCAAATGGAAAGGAATGATCTCCAAATGCCCCAGTTATGTAAAAATATTTCAATGCTCCACAGGTTGGACATAAAAAAAAGTCAGTATATAGTGTAGCAGATTTTAATAAGTAAAACACTAAGGGGCACATTTACTAACCCACGAACGGGCCGAATGCGTCCGATTGCGTTTTTTTCGTAATGATAGGTATTTTGCATTTTTTTCGGAAAATTGTCGTGACTTTTTCGTTACTAATACGATTTGTGCGAAAAAACGCGAGCTTTTCGTAGCCATTCCGAAAGTTGCGCAAAATCTGGTGATTTTTCGTAGCGTTAAAACTTTCGCAAAAAGTTGCGATTTTTCGTAGCGTTAAAACTTGCGCGAAACGTCGCACCTTTTAAGTTTTAACGCTACGAAAAAATCACCAGATTTTGCTCAAATTTTGGAATGGCTACGAAAAACTCGCGTTTTTTCACGCAAATCGTATTGGTAATGAAAAAGTTGCGACAATTTCTGAAAAGTCGTAAAGACGCCGAACAAATCGCAAAAAATACGAAAAAGTTGCAAAATGTTCGTTTTCAAATCGGAATTTTTCCAATTCGGTTCAGATTCGTGTCTTAGTAAATGTGCCCCTAAAAATGGGTAATTACAAAGCATCCAATATAGATATAGCAAGTAGACAAATGGGTTCAGTTCAGTCCTTCAATTCAGTCCAACGTGTTTCGCGTGGTTATATACCATGCTTCCTCAGGGACAGGATTCTCCCAGCATGCAGTTTCTTTATTTCTCTCTATAACAGTGTTTCTTTTACTGACTTACTTGTCTAGTGTGAAGCTCCACCCCCTTTTGCTTTCTGAGCCCTCGTTCTCTCTCTGACTATGAAGAGCTCAAGAGGTGCCTACTGGACATACTGACTGTCTCTGCTCCAATTAAAATCAATCAGTAGGCACCTCTTTACATGTAAGGACAGTTTAAAGATGCATCAAAACGTATTTGTCAAAATATTTTATTCTGCAATATATGTTCTGCAATTTAGGTCTGGCTCTCACATGGGGCGGCAGTTTTTATCCAAATTAGAAACTTGAAAACTCAAATGTGTGTTATTTATTAAAAACGTAAATGTAAAAAATGTAAAAACAAAATTTTGAAAAAGACAACTTGAAATCACATACTAAAAATTATTTTATCATTGGAGTCTGCCAAAACTGGTCTCAATAACTCAAATTGAACAATAGCCTTGGTATTTCAGCTTTTGCTTGAACAACTCCCATTGACTTCTACATGTAGGTACCAGCTTTTAGATGCCAAAATGTTTATATTTAAGGTTTTAAAGTTTTTTCTGCTCCAATTCAAAAATGCAAATTCAACTGTTGATAAGTGGCCATCTGAGTCTTCATTTTTGAATCTAATACACTGTAGCCTATACCTATTGGTGAAACCTTCAGACACTGACCCACCTCCTACTTACATATCTAAATAGAAGTTTTAGCAGACTTTCCTACATTACTCCATCAATGCATTCACTATTCTATCCCACCTTTATAACCTCAGATACTGATATGAATTTCAAGTATGGATGGAATAAAAAGGGATTAATCTGCTTTTGAGAATCATTGACTTTCTTGTTTATATTGATAAATAGCCTTTAGAGAAGACTACTTACATGAATCTTCTCACTTAATTAACTATTGTCTACTGGATATCTGGATTGTATCTTTATTTTATGGTTTCAGAAAATATCTATGATAGGTATCTCTGTTGCGATATTACTACTTTTTAATTATATCACAAGTGTTTTATTTATGTTAAATTATATTTGTTTTAATATCAAGTAGAATATCTATTTATCTATTATCTATCTGTCTATCTATCTATTGTCTATCTGTCTGTCTCTCTATGAGCATGGAATGGGAAATACAAAGAAATGGCAATGCATTTTATTTCACCTAGATGTGCCCTTCACTCTCTGGAAAACTAGGCACATAATGCAGAATCTCAGCATTTCATCTTTCAAGTCAATTTTGTCTATTAGTTAAAAAAATGAACTTGTGATGATTTTCCTTCAGAGAAACTGTTCAAGCCTGATTGACAATACAATTTAGACTGGACAAAATGTTATCCATACATCACATTTGTGCAGTGCACATGCTTGAAGAGTTTTTCTGTGCCTGCTTACCAACTAAACAGTTCATTTTAAGCATGGCTAGTTTAAAGCGTATAGAACTTTATCTTTTTTTTATAGGCAGTATTTTCTTCATTAAGGTAGGACAGACATAGGGCTATTGTGTCATATTTCTAAAGGTCATAACTATAAAAGTATAATGGACAGTCTTGCCATCAGCATTTTACCAACAGCAAGTCAAATTGGGTTGTGTGCTGACAAAAGGCATTTGATAATTTATATTAATATCGGGCATAACCTACAATGGATGGGCTATCAAGCAATTAACCATTCATGTGAAATTATTCCTATCAATTTACTAAAAGATCAGTAGGCATCTGCTTTCCCTTACTGCACATATGAATAACACTTCAGATGTGCAAAATATCACAAATTTTCCACAGCATGTTTTTATTACAAAGGCAGGTTATTTTGTATTCCCATGTCATAGTCCTGTAATAGTCATAATGAGGCAAATCATTAAACTCATCAAATGTTGCTCGTTTATGAATCTACTGAATCAAGACAATTGTAGGAAAAAAATACTACAGCAAATTGTCTTCCTACAATCTTTATTGTTAGGAACATATTACATCATAAATCTACAGATAATTCTGAATTTGCTTATTTGTAAACTGTGATAATGAGATGAAATACAGTGCAATACAATTAAGCTACATGAAGCTAAGCATTTAAAAATAAACAATGAACATTTATATATTTTAATAAAGTATAACTCATACTGCTATGTTTAGACATGTTCCAATACCTGACAATTTCATGAGTTTACTGCATTTCTTTTCAAGTTCTAGGATTGTTCCCTTAAATTCAGCAGGTTACTGATTTTACGGTGTAAGCTATATACTGTAACTTTACAGGGAAATATTTCCAGGTTGCCATATTTATTATAATGGGGCATATTTATTATAGTGGGGACATATTTAATATAATGTGTAAGCCAACATAACCAGTGATTTTGCCCATAGCAACCAATCAGATTTTTGCTTTTGGTTTCTAACTTGTACTGTAGGTGACCGTTCAAATCTATATATATTTGTGCAGCAGTAGGCCGTTAGCATTAGAAGCTATAACTGACAGGCTAAGAAGGGACAGTTAGGTTGGCAAAACAGTCAGGTTTAGGAACTTCAAGTAACAATTAATTTCAAAAGCAGCCCTATCAGTGAAAAATGATCAACATGACCTATAGGCAACTTTTTATGTAGATTCATAATTTGAAAAGTTTTTCGTGTCAGTATCACTTTAAGGGGCATATTTATTATGCTGTGTAAAACTAATTCGCTGAAAAAACGGAGTAAAAAGCTGTGTAAAATAAATGGAAAAGATCGCCGTCCGAACGGCGGATATTACGGTGGATATGACGCCATTATTTTCCATAAAAAACGCGTAAAAAATGATGCCGATTTTACGCAGTTTTTATGCTGTTTTTACACGCCAAAGCCTGGTGAATTTTCCCACCGTTTTTTTACACAGCATAACAAATATGCCCCTATTCACTCTCTATTCATTCCTATGGGATTTTTAGAGGCATATATATATATAATTATTTATATTATATATTTATATATCATACCTCCCAACATTTGGGCTAATTTTTTGACCATGCCCCTTTAATACCACTCCCATTTTACAAAATTTGGTTACTTAAAGTTTTAACACATTTCTGGGGGTTTAGGGGGTTTTATGTTATATCAGTTTTGCTAAAAAAGTTGAAATTGCGCTTTAAGCTGCAAGTCTCAGTTCCCCCAAGAGACCTGTTTAGCTCATTGGTTGTAATTGTATCTAAGTATCCAAAAGCCACTTTTTCAATTAAGTTTGCGAAACATTATATCTTTTTTTAGCATTCACTGCAGGTTCAGTGCAGGAGATCAAAGGGGAATGAGAGACTTTTTAGAAAGAATCTGGGACTGTGGGCTGAGCTGTCAAAATCAGGACTGGACTATCCCGCGAAAATCAGGACAGGATATAATACATATATACATACATATAATATCTAAAAATCTTACGGGACTGGTGGAAATTTACTGTGGTAACTTAAAACTTCACACTTTGATAAATCTGCCACTTAGCTCTTAGGGGGGCATTTATTAACATTCGGATTGTCATGGTTTCTAGTTCTTTAAAACCATGACTAAACTCATTTCCCTAAATGTAAGAAATTTATTAAAAGTCCCGAATTATAAAAGGACAAAAAAAAAAAAAAAAACGGGGTTAGTTTTGTCACACAAGACTTTTTTGTATAGTCACACTTATACCAGCTTTAAAAGTAAGGAAAATCTTCCAGTTGTAAAAGGACATCTGCCATTGACTTCTACATGATCTTGACAGGTATTAGATGGTATATTTTTGCATTCAGATTTGTCACAGATTTGTCACATCACGACAAAATCATGTTCTTTCCTCGCCAAAATCAGATTTTGGAGTAAAAAAATTCAAACCTAAAAATTTGATTGTTAGTAAATGCCCCCCTTAATCTTTAATGTAACTGTACTTTGTATTTATTTGTATTTATTATTGTAATGACTCCAGTTTGTTCTATGACTGTACCGATTTGCTGTTCACAAAAGTAGCACTACATATGGTAAATAACATTTTACATACATACATTTTTAAAAATTAGAATTATTTGCTTAAAATTGAATCCTTGTCAGATGACCTTCCTGTAACACTAATTTCTGGATAACGAGTTCCCATACCTATACAATACTTTACCTAAATGTTTTCTTCACCAGTAAAAACGGCTAGTTCATTGTACAGAGATTGGATGAAATTGTTCTTTATGGTCGTTAAAGCATGACAATGAACAAAGGAATGGGAGTACATAGAAGGACTATATCAGCTGTACAATAGTGTGGTAGAATAGATAGTGTGTATAGTTAATTTTTCCTATTGGTGAATGTATTGTTTTCTGTCTATTATGTTGGTGTGTTTGGTCTACTAATTTATAATAGCAATATGAATCATCATAGCAATAACATTGTATTTCAGGAACTCGTTGGAAGTACATTTACATTCATCACACACAATGAAAGGCACTGTAGCTACAGTTAATCTTTTTTAAGCCAGGTTTGCTACATACTGTGATAATAATTCTACTTTTTTAATATTGTAGACACTGTCCATTCATTATGTGCTGGGCCATAAATTGCTTACCTGCCTACATTGATTTCACATATACAGAAGGAGGTAGAATGCTAAACTGCGGAAATTCATAAAACTCTAGACATTTTTCCCAAACAGTAATCTAATTGCCTCGTGCTTCTATTGTTTACAGTTTCTTGGTAGCTTTCTTTGTTAGAAATGTGCATGCATGATTTCATTCAAATACAATGCATTAATGCATTATTTTATTTGTACTTCAACTAAAAGTGTAAGTATCAAGCAGAATTTAGATATTTTAGATGAGTTTTTGGTGCTTTTTAAATTAGATAGGATTGTCAGATAGAATAGTGATGAGCAAATTTGTCCCGTTTCGATTCGCCTCGCAAATCTGCGAAACGTATCTGTCACCCACGTCATTTTGATGTGACCGCGCCTATTTTGATGCAACCACACTTTTTTTTTTTTATGCGCAAATTATTACACATTTTTCAGATGCAAATTTTTGTAGAAATTTTGCGAAACGATTCGCCAATGCCAAAATGCTGGAATTCGGTGCGAATCCATGCCTGGCAAAAAAATTCGCTCATCACTAGTTTATAACTGTTATTAAAGCAACTTAATTCTTTTTAAAACAGACATTTAGGGGGCACATTTACTAAGTCAATTTATTTTTTACTTCTAGATATTTTTGAGATTCCCAAATGAGTTTTTGCCAGTCCTTGATTTTTCTGATATTGTTTCTCGAAAATTTTGAGTTTCCGGAGTTTTTAAAAATAAATCCCATAATTTGAGATTTATTCATGTTTGTTTAACTTTTTTTGTAAAAAAAAAAATTGTCAGGTTTGATCTGTCGAGTACCATTGAATCCTATAGAGGCTTAGAATAGTAGAGGAATAGAATAGAAGGTTTTCTGTTTCACCAAGTTTCAAGAATAAATTAATCCCTCTTGTTTTCTGTTTCACCACATTTTAAGGAGAAGTTAATTGATTCATTGTTTTCTATTTCACCCAGTATAAGTGAAACTTAAACACATTATTGTTTTCCAAGAATGAGTACCAATGCTCCTAAAATGGCTGACAAAGCAATTCCTGTTTGGGAAAAATAAAGAGAATTCATGGAAATGAGTTTAGAGTTTAGAGTTTGAAATATACTTCCAACTCCAAAAATTTGGTATTTTTGTACGAACGATTCAAGCATTGTCGTGACAATTTATAAATACAGCAATGATAAAGTTTAATATGAATTTATGCAACCTCGAGTTTATGCAACTTTCAGGGCCAGAAAAATCTAATTTTAGTAAATGTGCCTCTTTGGGGCCCATTCATGAAACCACAATTTTTTTTTCCCAGAAAAAAATTAGATCTTTTTCTAATTTTTAGAACTTTTCATAATGACCACAATAATATTGTTAAAATTGCACAACTTTTTCGTGTTTTTTGTTAACTTCCACAAAAAAGTCATATTTTTCGCAAAGACTATGACCATTTTCAGATGGTCACATATTAAAGTATGGTAAGCTAAAAAGGACATTTTTAAAAGCAATCACAATTTATACATTAAGAAACCACTAGGTGGCACAATAAAACAATGCTGGAGGCATAACATGGTCCTATGGAAGGCTTCCAAAATCATGCATTTAAGTTTTAAAGCCAGAAAGCTTTTTGCACTGTTTATGATCTTTCGGATCCGAAAATTTTGTGACTTTCAGATCGCAAATTTGTGGTTTCATGAATGGGCCCCTTTGGGTCAGATTTACTAAAACTTAAATTTGACTAAATTCATTTCCACGAATGTCTGACATTTACTAAGAAGTCTGAACTGAAAGTCAACATGAGAAAAAGTTGCAGAAAAGTTGCTAAAGTGTGAGTTTTTTTTCTTATTGTTGCACTGAAACCTCTATTTTTTCGAATTTGTGCAAAAAAAAACCAGTGTCAAAAATCCCAAATCTGTAAAGTTTTGAAGTAAAAGAAAGATCTTCCAGTGAAGGTAATGGACATCTCCCATTGACTTCTACTGTACATGACCTAGGCAAGTTTTAGCTGGCAAATTGTCAGTTTCTGATTTTTAGCCGTTCTAAAAAAAGTTTTTTTCTGCAACTTTGAGCACTAAAAAATATGAATTAAAAAAAAATCTGATGGTTTACTTGGCCTATATAAACAAAAAAACAAAAGAAACCAAAATTATTATTATATTATTTTGGTCAGGAACTTAAGGGGGTTATTTACTAATTTAATTCTTTACAATTTGCTTTTTTTTCTAATAATAATGAAATAAAGTGGGAAAAATAAGTGAAAAACTCTAATGTAACACTTGGCATCTGAAAGCTTGTGAGGTTATGTGGAAGTCAATGGGAGCTCTCTGAGGCAAAATGTAACTATCTAGTTGAGTTTTTTGAGTTTTTGAATTTTGCAAATCATTAAAAATTATACGAAAAGATTATCGATTTTTTGTGTAATTTGCTGGGTTTTTTTAAATATATTTTTATCATTCACATTTTTTAAATTCTGAGGTTATTTGAATAAAAAGAATATATAATATACACTAAACAAAAATGAATTTTGATACATATTCTGGTTGGGAAAAATGCATACCCATGTAACAGAAATGTGATTTCTCAGTACATTACGCTACAATGCTCATTTGCAAGTTCAAGTGCAGTGGCAAAGTGCAATTTCAAGAGCAAAGTACTAGGTTTAATACCCACAATGCAACATTGTCCTCATGATTCCAGAGTAATTGTAGCCGCAAGGTGACAATGTGTTTGTTGCAATTTTGATGCACATAAATTTGAACAGTTATGTGTCAGATTTACGCAAATATCATGTCATTGCATGAAAATATCTGGTGTTCAAATGTAATTTCTGGCTCTCAGAAGTTTAGTATGGGAATATATTGCTCTTGTTTTCCTTCCAAAAGTATTTAGCCTTCCCTAAAAAATATTTTTTTTTACAGGACTGAGGTATGGAATACAATATCAACATGTTTATCAAAAAAAGTTAAAATTCTTTAAGCATAAGAGAAAATGATATAAAGGGTCAGAATAATATTTTTTTGGAAATATAAGGCTTATATTAAAATGGAAGCTTTGTGACCAGAAGTTTATGCTTCTGTCTGAAATCTAAAATGCAATCTATAGACATAGGGGCAGATTTACTAATCCACGAATGCTCGGAGCATATTTTCGCCGACTTTTTCGTACCTTGCGCAACTTTTTCGTAACTTGCGCAACTTTTACGTTCTTTGAGACAAAAATTGCGCGAAAAAATCGGAAACTTTTTCCCGCTGTTTACAATCGTTCGGTACAAAAATTTTGTGACTTTCAGATCGCCAATACGATATTATCATGACTAATACAATTTTTTCGTAAGCAATTTCATGATATTTGCGATCTTCAGAAATGATCGTATCCAAACGTATCCAAACTCGTGATTTGATTAATCAGCCCCATAGTCGATAGACCCTGACATAGATATGATGCTATAAACCACAGAAAGGATTGATCAGTAGAAGGTTAGTAATAATGACATGCTAAATCTACCATTAAAGAGAAAATATCATTAAAGGATTGCCAAAATGAAATTAAATTAAGTATAAAATGAATAGTGTAGAATGTAGTGATGAGTAAATTTGTCCCATTTTACTTTGCCAAAAAATTTGTGAAACTGCTGAAAATGCAGCTACCACATGACTTTTTTGGATGCAACCTTTTTTGAGCAAATTTTTCCTCAATCACCAAATTTCTGCTTCAAACCCACGCAAAAAAATCACCAGCAGCAAATTGCAGAATTTGTGTAATGCATTTGTCGAGCAACTTTTTGTTGCACAAGTCCTATTTAGCCGCGACCGCACCTATTCTGTCCCAACCACTGCCATTTTTATGCGATCACACCTATTTTGACACAACCTCGCCCAGGGGCGATTCTGGACATATCGCCGCCTGAGGCGGCTCCTGGATGCCGCCCCCCCCCCCGCTCCCCAGCGCTTACCTTCTGAGCGCAGGAGCGGGTCCGGAAATTCGGAAATTCGTCTCTTAAAGTTACCAGGAGCAGCTTTTTGCTGCCCCTGGTAACTGGGGCGCTTCTGCTGCCTGAGGCGAGTTTCTCAACTCGCCTAATGGCAGAAGCGCCCCTGACCTCGCCCAATTAGATGCAACTTTTTTTTCAACGCAAAATTTTTTTTTGTGGCAAAATTTTTGCAGAAATTTCATGAAACAATTCACCAACAGCGAAATGTGGAAATTCGCTGCAAATCCATGCCTTGTGAAATTTGCTCATCACTAAAAAAGAAGCATAGTTACATAGCTAGTATAAATAAATTTAAAGCAACTGGACTTGTTTGGTAATCATTCAAGACGTTTCACTACTCATCCGAGCAGCTTCTTCAGTTCAACTGACTGGTATGGGAAGTCCTCAGCATATATATACTCTTCCACTAATCCAATCACAATGGCACTATGTAACTCTTCAGAAAGGTGACATCTGAAACTCACAGAGGTGTGAATGTGTGAATTTATTTATACTAGATATACCATGACCTGGATGAATGAAAATCTTCATAGACATAGTTACATAGCATGTGGCATAAAAGAGACAATGTGCACTGTAGTCCTATGTTTAAACCCAAGATCAATGAAATACACATTTTTTAAAACTGAAAAAATCATATAGGCTTTAACTTGTTAATAGACGAGGTAGCACAAAAGCAGAGCTTTTTTCTTGTCTGATTAAATTTCCAGTCCAGATTAATACATTTTCATTTTCAGATTTCCCCCTCACCACCAATGTTTTATCCATGAGGGTTTAAATATTTATTTGACAAATGTAATCCCATTTTCTGCTCTTCCAATTATTGCTCCACGCCTCAAAGGAAGAGAACCTGCTGGGCAAAATGAAAGGGTTTTTCTAAGAAAGCACGTGTGAAGAGCTTCAGGCACAGTGGATCTTTGCTGTAATTCAGCTGCTGTATCTTGGGTCCTAAGTATTAGATTCCATAAATAACAAGTTAAGAGTTCATAAAAGCCATTCCAGTCCAAAGACAAACCAAAAAGTGGATTGAGGGATAATATAGGGGGACAAAGAAGCACATTTTGCAAATAAAAAGACCCTGGTAGACAGTACAATAAATGATCAAATGAATGTTACCTATGTTGCATCTCCTATTTCATTTTTTGAGTAGACCAAATATTTAATAGTATAGTAGTGATGAGCGAATTTTTTCTGTAGTCATGGATTCGCAGCGAATTCCCGCATTTCGCCTTAGGCAAATTGTTTTGCGAAACGTCCATGAAAATTTGCCGCGGAAAAATTAGTTGCGCAGAATTTTGTTATCGCACCAAAAGAGGGTGCGGTCGCGTCAAAATAGACGCAGGCGACAAAAATAGCCAGGGGTGACAAAAAAGACACGGGGACAAAAAAATTGCACGACAAATGCATTTTGCGAATGTTTCGCCGTTCCGCGAATTTTATGGTGAACCGACAGATTCGCTCATCACTATAGTATAGCCCTAAAAATCCCAAATGAAATGGCCCTTGGATAAGATGAGGCCTAGGTGTAAAAAGAGGAGGAGCTGGAACAAAATTAAGCAGGGTCATACTGGCCCAGCGGGACCCTGGGAAAAAACTCAGTGGGCCCCCGCTCACCCAGACCTGGTCTCTACCTGCCCTCCTCCATCACTCCTCTACTGCCCTCCTCCACCAATCATGGCAGAAATAAATATAAGGTGCATGAACATGAGGGAGGGGCTGGCTGTGGGTGAGAGGGTGGGAGACAGGGGTCCAGAGGGGGTGTTGGGGACCCTGGGGTAGCAGCCCTGTTAGTCCTTGCACACCCCGGTCTGAACTTGGAACTTTACAACACCTGAAAGAGAGAAAGAAAGAATGGACAAAAAGAGTGGACAAAGTTGGGGATGGTAAGCAAGTCTTGTAAATAAATAGGTAAATTAAATCTACCCCTACTGATGCTGTGATGCTGTGGGGGGCTAGATCATTTCCACATTGTTGGGTTGGTAGAGACAGGAAAAGCCATTAAATTGCTGACCTTACCGTACAGACTGTGGTAGGTACTATATAGATCTTGTGGTTTCTACTCCTTATTTTTATGTTTATGAATGTTGAATTTTTTTTTTAATAGGACATACTGTACACAAACAAGACTATTTACTTGACATGTTTCTTGGCGCTCCACTCTTTCAGATATCAAGATGTGTTACCACTTTATCCATATGGAAGTGTTCAAAATACAGAAGGGCTCTTTCCTGGTTTCAAATTCGGTTGACAGAATATTCAAAAATATTATAATTTAGCTGCTAACTTGATGATAATATAAGTATAATTTGCATGGCCTTGGGTGAGGAGACTGCAATTATGACATAACTAACAACACTTTCAGCTTAACATAAATTCAGCCTTGATTCAGAACCAGACAGCACTAAAATGTGGTACTACTGGGCTTACATAATTAAAACATGTATATTGCAAACACATTTGGTGGGACTGCCCTTCTGGGGGTGCAACAATGACTTATAGCAGAACAGATATCATGAGCACACAGTAAACCCCATGTTCCAATGCACAGGAACAAGTATTATTATGAATACATTTGAAAGATCATGTGTATTCAGCCTTCAACCAGCTACCTTATAACAGATAGCAATAAAGTTTCTATTCTTCTATGATGCCCACAGTTCTCATTTTCTCAACTGGGAAAATTGTGTGTTATAACACACGTCAAGAACACATGTAAGGACTTAAATTAGAGCATGAAAGCTTTCTGCTCTAAAGACCAATTTACTTTAGAGATGATATACTCACAGATGTAATTCCCATTGCTATATGGTTAATTAATACAATAAAGTTGCACTCATTACCCCAGCAATTGATGAACTATAGTGCACAAGTATTCAAGCATATAAATTGAATTCTGCTACAGGAATAGAGCGATTGGTTAAAGATTGGTTCAAGGTTGCAGTCAGTGACTAATGTGTAGGTATATGACATTGATTGCATGTCATTTTGCAGCTTGGTATTTTGTCTATGCTACTGCAAGAGTCACAGAGAATGTCTACCCTTGATCTCTTGTCAGCAATTTCTTTACCTCACAGGTCTGACCAGACAAACGTGTTGATATTTGGAATGATGATCCCTGGATTGCAGCTTCCAACAACTCCATAATTACTAAGTCAAGGCATGTTCATCATCTAAAAGCATACATTTTTCAATCAGAACTGGACATGGAGTTGAACTTTTCAGTAAGCAGATTGCCAGGAGGTCTAACGGTGCCAATTGGAGCTGAGCAAACATCTAAAATTTTGCATCATAAAGTTGGCTCAGAAAAACAACATTTAAATTCTCTATTAAAGCTCCTTAATATACCTCTGTTACTTCATAACTGATATAAATGGAAGGTAATTTTAATGTTGTTCCACACAACAATGCAAATCGATTGTTTCGCTGGCAGCATAAGACTACAGTATAACCCTTGGTAGATTCAAAAGACAATATAACAGAAATAGAGCTTTAAGTTATAACAAAAGTATCATTTTCCTAATTTTTATACAGTGAATATCAAGTCGCACAAATACTCTTTCCTAAAAGAAAAAAAGGCACTAATTTGCCCAATTGCAGTAACATTGCATACCAATGAGATATTTGCTTTTAAACAGGTGATCGGTTAATACCTGCTGGTTATTGTCTATGTTCCCTCTAATTTCTTCTTGGCTGTGTGCACAAAAAACGTCTTTTATGCGCACTTTTTAAAACCATGTGTGCAAATTTGTGCAGTAAAAGATTGTGTTTGCACACAAAATTCTTTTTGTGCACCTCAATTTATTGTGTACGCTGGTCTCAATTTGTATGGGCACGTGAACGAGCACACAGCTTAGAGGGAAAAGTGGACCTGGACTAACACACTGTAGTGGGGTGCAATTTCGGATGCAATGGTGTTGTGTCTGACTCTTGCACTCTGCATCCAGTGCAACTGTGTCCAAATCATCAAAATAGACAATGGGCATACTCTTCATTGTAAATATTTTTGCAGTCTTTGCAGTCAGTTCTGATGCTCGACACTTGAATAAAGCCTGCATTAAATTCTTTAGGTTCAAATGCACTGCAGCTAATGATAAAATTGTGGAGACCCTCACCTGAGAACAGGTAAGATCTGTGATGGGACAGATTAGCAAATACACCCCCCTTCCTTTACATTGTGTGCCAGTAAACTGCACTACAATTTTGAATGTTTGTGGTTCTGCTTTCTTTTATAACATGAATATAACATCTGTTTATGAGTGCTCTCAGTATTCTTTACGCAACTTTACAGGAAACAATTCTCACTTATTTTGCAGAGTGGCACATTTTTAATTACAGTCTATGGTAAATGCTAACTCAAATCTATATATATCTGCAGTATATTTTTAGCCACAAATAGCCTCTGTTTTAGAGGAGTGGTTAAATATACACAACCGTAAGGAACACTCTCCAGAAAGGTCATAGTTTATTTGGACATTTTGCCATTGTCACCTCTTTTTTGGTAGAAACAGTCTGCTCTTTTCCTCCAGTCTTTCCCTCTCTTTCTATTAGGTCCCTGATGGCCCATGCAGTATTTTTTCTCTCTTGAGCTGCTTTGTACTTCAGATTATTTGAAGGTGGTACCTTCTGCTTACAATCAGTCTTCTGCTTTTTCTACAGCAGAAAGCATTGGCAATACTTATATGGTTATATATGCTGCTTCCACAAGCAGGGTATATTATGTTTCCAAGGACCTGTAGCAGCGTATCCCAAGAAATCATTTCCATGCCTTCCTTTGTTCTCCTTGACATCCTACTAAAGAATCAGTACATCTCTAGCAATGTGGCCTCTGTCACAAAGTAGGAAATAGTCACATGCACTGCAAGCTACTCTGTATTATCAATTAGCATTTTGATAAGTGCTCTTTGAATTGTTGGGTATGGTAAAAAAATAGAAAAACAACGCTTATCTGTGTTTATTTTTTCAATTTATTGTTAATCATAACTGCTTAAGAAGTAGGCTAAGTTCAGCTGGAGTAATATAACTAAATAGCATTCATAGTGAACTGTAAAACATGAACACGTAGGTTACTCATATCACAGAATTGCCCGAAGATTTATTTTTTTATACTGGTATTGCCAGACAATGTTTAACATTTGTTGTTTTCTTTCACTTTAGGGGAATTTCTTGGGGGCACTTTAAGTTTACCTAAGCATTCTAAATATGCTGGAAATTTTGTGTAATTTCAATTCTGTAGCATGAAATAATATTTTACATAATATAGACACATATATCTGAAACATATTTTATTTTATGCACAAAAATACGGATTTGAATCTCCACCCCCCCCCCTCCAAATCTCAGCACCACAGTACCATAATTTTAAAGCACCACTCTTGGCTAGTGATGAGCGAATCTGTTCAGCTTTGCTTCGCTGAAAAATTTGCGAATCTTTCAAAAGATCCACGAAACGGCGAAAAATTCGCGAAACGGCGAACATGGCATGCAGCAAAAAAAATTGTCGCCCGCGGCTATTATTTTGGCGGACGGCTATTCTTTTGTCACCTGCGGCTATTATTTTGGCGCATGGCTATTCTTTTGTCGCCCGCCTGTTCTTTTTACGCCCGCGACAATTCTTTTTTGACGCTAGCGACAATTTTTGGACGTGCAGCAAATTTTTCCGCCGCAAATTTTTTCATCCATTTCGCGAAACAATCCGCCAATGGCGAAATGTGGAAGTTTGCCGCAAATCCATGCCATATGTGACATGTAGGGGACCCAAAATGAAAACAGTACATATAAATTCATTGTTGTCATTTCAGCTACTGCAAAATCAGAGCATTTACTGCATTTTATGTGGGGTAAAACCATAAAAAGTGGGGAAGAAAGCCATATATTTTTGTAAAGTACAAAAGCCACTGGTGCAGAGAGGAACGTCAAACTGCCAAGAACATAGGTACCTCCATGCTTTGCAGGCAAAAGCTTAAAGAAAAAGGAAGAGGTTAATTACTGGGGTGTGCCAAATATAAGGCACTTACCTGATACCCTCATGCAGAAAACTGCACCAGTCCAGGGTATTTCTGTAGAAGCTGATCTACAGCAATCTTTTTCCTCTTCTGTCTTCTTTCCTCTTCATTCCTCTGGGCACAGGCAGGTGCATGCACAGTAGAGTAGAAAGCTTTTTTCTCAAAGTTTTCACTCTACTTTTCTGCATAAAAAAGCACCAGTCTGGGGTATCACGTACGTGATTGGAATCTCGTGGGGGGGGGGGCTAATTTTTGGCAGTCCTCCATTGATTAACCATTTCCTTCTCCTTTAAATGGACATTCCCTACGTTATCCATCCACTGTTTCACGCATTTGCTATAGCAATGTTTCTAAGCATAAAAGGAAAATAAATCATGCATATTGTTTACATGAGGATCTAGTTTATATTCTTGCCACATTTTTAAAGTTTGAGTATGTTTTGAAAAGTTAGATGCATCTCCTGTTGTTTTACCAACTCATATCAGCTTTTATTTGGAACTTGGAAGTGCAAATATTTTGACAACACCACAAACAATATTACTGTGTATCTTTCAGTGATTTTTTATGATTGCATTTTGTTTGTTCCAGGCCTAAGTATAGCTTCTAAATGACTTTAAATATTCCATTTTTACTTTATGAAAAAGCCTGTTTGCTTCTACTGCACAACAGGTTTGGAAGATAAATGCAAAGGGAAAGTACAAACTGAACTGCTCACATTCGAGCATTCATTTATTTTTACTTGATTTTTTTTAAATGCACTAAAACCTATAAAGGGAGGCATAGTAACGCTTCTATCTTATTTAAAAAAATGAAAGATTTTCTGTTTGTTTGAGACTTTGTTCTCTATGCGCTTCAACAGAGTATGGTTGAATATGTACCAACCCTTCTTATCCAGGTCAACAAATACTTTCATGTTACCACACATCATTAATTTGGACAAGGACTGCAACACTTTTTATGGTCTGTTCTTTCTTTTTTTGGCAGCATGGATTCACAGCAAATTTCTGCATTTCGCCAGCGACGAAAGTTTTGCGGAACTTCTGCGAAAATTTGGAGCAGAAAAATTTGGCGAATGTCAAAAAAAGTTGCGGTTGAATAAAAATAGGGGAGTTCACATAATAAAAAGACGTGGGCAACAAAAAAAAGACGCTGGCAACAAAAAAGTTGCACGACAAACGTGTTTTGCAGATTTTCGGTTGTTTCGTGAATTTTCTTGCCGTTTCGCTAATTTTATGGCGTAGCGAAATGGGACAGATTCGCTCATTACTAATAGGGGCTAACTGCAAGAAAACAAAGGTGGTTTCAAAGGGGCTGTGATTCAATCTGAGACCCCCAAAATGAGATTGCACTATTCCGTAGTACTGGAAAACTACTCAGCACAATCTGTCATCCGTTTACTCCAAAATCACAAGATACAGAATGAAGTAAATTAGTGCTCATCGTTCATATTTGTTTTCCAATTTTCAAAAACTTGCTTCTGAACCTGTGCTGCCAGCCCTGACCCAGATTCACTGGACTGTACTATCTGCCTTATCCTGTGTACCTCATCAGTGCTTGGCTTTGCTGGTTACTTCTCACTTTACCTGCTCCCTGTCCAATCTTTGGTGTGCTAATTTATGTAAATAAACATTATAGTCTGCATAAAAATGGAAGATATCCTAAAATGAAGCAAATAGTTATCTTTAAGATAACACGATGCTCCAAAGGGTATAAAATGCACTTTCAGAGTTATATTGGAGCAACTGAATAGCTGTTTGATGTGAGCCCCTGTTAATTGGTTCAGCCTTGATACATTATATTTGTTTGATAAATCCCCAATATTTCAGTTTTGAGGTCCCGTGTCTAATTTGCTTTATTACATATAGCACCCATTTGAATACCCTCTGCTTTCAGGAACAAGTAAGTTGCATGGTTTGGATAATAGATAAGATTTGATTGCAATGTCTGCAAAAGGCAGTCTCATTATTCCTGTTCAGATTGAGTATTATAAAACAAGGCCAATATTTCTATGTGACAAGGATCTAATAACAAAAACAAATACAAGAGGATCAAGAGTGCAGAACAGATTGGCAGAATTCACAGCAAAAGCTGTATATAGTTTGTATGTCTTTAACTATGGGAATTTCTTTCCGTCTTGTAGACTTTATTTTAATATTTCATCTATTACTGAGCACTTGTTCATTTTGTATCCATCTGTCACTCCCCCCTTCAGATCTGTTATTTTTATTATTTCAGAAAGCTTCTGTTATAGGCATGTAATAAAACACAAGCCTCAAATTTGATTTAATGTTGTTTACATTTTATCCATGTACGTCTGTGTATTGTTATAAGCATGAATATAAAACAAATAGAATTTGTGCTGAAACATTATTTACATTACACAGTAGTGTGATATCCTATATGTTTGGGGTTTATGGAGGGAAGGTCCCTAAACCCTGCAAATAAAAAGGTTTTTTTAGTCGCAGTTGCTGTGGAATGGGCTTCTCCATAGGGTCGCCCAGAAGGAGTTTGGGAGTTGGGATGGTGATGAATAAAGGGGGTGAGTACTTGGGAGTAATTGTTGATGTGGTACACTCGCAAGGAGGTGCCCAGAGAGAACCCTGAATAAAAGATTAGTCAGGCTGTAGGCACCAATAGGTGCAGCCAACAAGCAGTTTCGGTGGTGTAATGTTATACAAATTGTATAAATGCTGATATGTGTTGCTTAAAGGGATACACCGAATCCTGGATTCGGTTCGGGATTCGGGTCAAATCCAGGCTTTTTTTTTATTAATGATTCGGTTTTGGATGAATCCATGGTCCTGGCTGAACCGAATACGAATCCTAATTAGCATTTACTAGCATATGTTAATTAACATTCGGAAAGGGTTAATGGACAGGGGGAAAAGATTTTTACCAATTTTTACCCCCTTCCGATCCTAACTAGCATATGCTTATTAGGATTCGGATTCGGCAGAATCCGTCAGGGTGGGTTTGTGGGTTTGGCCGAACCCAAAAAAGTGGGTTTGGTGCATCCCTAGTATGCTTATTAAATCAGGATGTGACCTTTTCATTTCAAATGAGGAAGCCGAGTCCAGTCAGATATTGCTGGAGGACAGCAGGGGTTTGTTTTGTGGTTGTGAGTTAAGCGAGGATATGGTGTGGATGTTAGATTATGTGGTGTGATGAGTGAATCTGTCCCCTTTTGATTTGCCGTAAAATTTGCGAATTGACGAAAAAGCCATGACACACATTTGTTTGTTGCCCGTGTCTTTTTTGTTGCTTTGCATCTTTTTTGTGTTTCCCGCATCTTTTTTATGCGACCGTGCCTATGTTGATGTGACCATGCCCATTTTGTCGCGACTGCGCCCATTTTGATCTGACTGACTTTTTTGACGTGCAATGATTTTTTTCGCAGCAATTTTTCATGGAACAATTGGCGAATCGTTTAGCAACCTCTTACGTTTTGAAGAAAAGAACGATCTTCCAGGGAAGGGAAATCTGCCATTGAACATGATCTCGACAAGTTTTAGATGGCGAATTCAGAATTGTTGCAGTTTTGTCATGTAGTAATCTATAAAAAGTAGCAACTTTTTTTCCGGGAACTTTTAGCACTAAAAAATCAGGGGTAAAAAGATTTGATCGTTAGTAGTTGGCCCCCTTAAAGTTCATCAGGCAAAAATCGCATTGTTACATTCATTTGTAATGGAAAAAAATTGAAATCCTTATTAAATATCTATTATCCTAAATGCTTGGATAAGGGATCTTTCTGTAATTGGGATCACTATAACTTAAGGCTGCTAAAATCATTTAAACATTAAATAAACCCAACAGGATTGTTTTTCCACCAATGTGGATTAATGCAGCTTTGTTAACATTAAGTTAATGTACTGTTTTTATTACAGAGAAAAAGGAAATCATTTTTAAAAATTGGAATTATTTGATGAGAGATGGCCTTCCTATAATTCGGAGCTTTCTGGATAAGGGATCCCATAGTAGAATTAAATTGTAAGCCAGGGAAAATATATGGCGAGCAAGGGGTCCACATGAATCAGAATAACAAGCAGGCCTAAAAATGAAGCTGAAATCAAAGACTGATGAACTCTGATCTAAAATGGCCGAATTATACTAACCTAATATGCTTGTGTTTTGCATAATTAAAGTGAGTCTAATCAAGGCAGAGTTTGTATAAACCTCACTCCAATTACCTAAAAAAAAAATGATAATAGGGTGTATGTCTGTGGCTTGGCCAGTCCATCCAATGCATAATCATTTATCTTCTAGGACAGCACATCTTCATTTTGATTAAAAGCCTTTATTTATTTATGGCAACACAACAGCTCAGCTATTATGCTATAAAGGAATAAAGGCTTTTATTCACAATTGGAAGATTAAAAAAAAACTGATGTGCTGCCACTAAAGTTACAGAGTACCAGTGCCATCAATTCTATGTTTTGGGTGTCTATTTAATCCCACTTGCCAACATTTGCAAGCATGGAAAAATATTATAGCAGAATATATGGTGGCATCCTCACTTAAAAATTGTAAATATATTGTAGTTAACACATATAGGCATTTAAGGACTTTACATGGCTTAAGATTAAGGGACAACACAAAGGGGCAAATTTATTATCCTGTGTAAAAAACAAAATTCGGCACAGGTGCAAATTTGCCCAGTGTTTAAATATGAGCCCCAGTGTTTGTGCATGCAGGTCGATGTTGTGTGACAAGTAGCGATGAGCAAATTTTTTCGGCAGGCATTAATTCGCAGTGAATTTCCACATTTCACCATTGGCAAATTGTTTCGCAAAACTTCCATGAAAATTCGCTGCGGAAAAATTTGTCACGTGTTAAAAAATTTAGTTGCGTTTGTCTCAAATTGGGCACGGTCCCGTTAAAAAAGGACCCATGCAACAAAAAACACGGGCGGAAAAAAAAAGACGCAGGTGACAAAAAAAAAAATGTGTAACAAATGTGTTTTGTAAATTTTTTGGTGAAGCCAAATGGGACAGATTCGCTCATCACTAGTGACAAGTCCTAGCCAACAAAATGCCTTGTTTAGTGTAAGTGGGTGTAATGGCCATAAGGGCAGATGGGAGCAAGATTGTTCTAATGAGGGCACAATACATGCACATTTGCACCCACTGTAGGTCTTGTACTATGCCCTTTAGAATCTGTATCAAATGCACAATTAGAGCAAGGTGCACAAGAGCTTTGCACAAGATATTGCAATCTGCACATAGAGGTCCAGATGCCCCATGCTTTCACAGATGCTGGGAAGAAGTGGCATGTGAATGTGTTACAGTTAAGGGGCATTCAATGGAGTGACTGTGCGCCAAGACCTGGTAGTAAGTCAATACCTTCTTGATGGTTGGATAGCCATCATGATTATTGGAATGTGGCTCACTTAAGTGAGGGCCTCAGGGCATTAGCACCCAAGACATCCGTAGAGTTAGAAGAGAGATTACTCTTTAAACTGCTCAGATATATTTTATACTAAATAAGGGAATAAAGAATGTTTGAAATACTAATGCCTAGATTGATCCCCATAATATAATATTTTCTGACATAAATCGCAAAGATGAAACATATCAAAAGTAGTTGGTATTATCCATATTTTTCAGCATATATAAACAGTGCAGGTATTCACTGAAGTTTTAATCCTGTTAAAAAGAACTGAGTAAAGTTGCACGTCATGTCTTAAATACTGTATCTGATCAGACACCTTCTTAGTGACTACAGACAAATTCTGATATTTTTTCTTGTACTCTTATAGATATCTCTGTGAGTACAGATACTCTCCTTCCAGCTTCTTCACTTCTTTAGGGTGCCATATTATCTTTTAAAAATGACCACTGAATGAGGACACAGTTATCACCCGCTCCCCTATCATTAAAACATGAACTGAAAGCTTTTTGGTATTGGTGGAATCACAGTGCCCTGTAACTGAATTGCCATACGGGACAAAGGATAACGCATTTAGAGCACCTGCAGTGCTGAACAAAGCTTTCCCTCTCAGAATATTACAAATAATAGCAAGGGTCTCTTTCAGCTCTTCACTTTGCATGGAATATACTTTTAAATATGGTGCACTAAAATAAAAATGCCATTCTCTGTATATGTTTTCATTTCAGATAGGGAGGAGACTGCTTTATGGAGAATAAGAAATAATTAGACTTGGAAATGAACAGAAGAATTCAAAAAATAAAGAACTGCTGTGGGTTGTTATTGGCAACCACAGAAAAGAATAATAAATAACTACAGGCTGCTTGCAGGGTGCTGGAAAAATTATAAATAGCAATAGTGTCGCTAACTGTGGTAGATCTCCATTTTTGTTCAAATTAACACTTCAGCCCCAAAGATTTTCTTTATGTTGTTTATGTTATTATTTGGTTTGACAACTAAAGTGGTCATGGTTAACAACAGCTAAAGAAAGAATGGTGATTAAATAAAATATTTACTATTGTAAGCTGAGTAAGAGGACCTTGAGAAAAGTTAAAGCTTGGGTCTTAATCATATAGAATAATATATATGTACCGTGTTTTCCCGAAAATAAGGCATCCTCCAAAAGTAAGGCACCCCCCCTTTTCACCCCCCCCCCCCGGAAAGTAAGGCACCCCCCGAAAATAAGACACCCACCTGGAAGCCGTCTAGCGATGCGACTTCCTGTTTCCCCTGTGCGCTGCCTGCGTGGTCTCTCTCGCACCTTCGCCTGTGTAACATTTTTGTTCTTGCTGGTACCTGCGCCTTGGCCTCTCTCGCGCCGTCACCATGGAAGCCGTCTAATAATATTAAAGATGAAAGTTAAAAGCAAATTTAGTTGCCCGCCGACCCATGCTCACTCCCTGGCAGGAACTTTGGACTCTCCTCCCCCCATCATGGCCACAAGGAAGAAGTAGGGGGTACACGGTATGCGTAAATTGGGAGTGAAGAAGTTGGCAACTTGAGAGGGGGGCCCTGAGCTGTACCAGCATGTACAAGTAAGGAACCTGTTATCCAGAATGCTCGGGACCTGGGGTTTTCCAGACAAGGGATCTTTCCGTAATTTGGATCCCAAATCATTTCAATATTGAACAAACCCAAAAGGCTTGTTTTGCCTCCAAAAAGTATTTATTATATCTTAGTTGGGATCAAGTACAAGCTACGGTTTTATTATTACAGAGAAAAAGGAAATCATTTTTAAAAATTATAATTATTTGCTTATAATGGAGTCTATAGGAGATGGCCTTTACGTAATTCGGAACTGGATAACAGATTTTCAGGATAAGGGATCCCATACCTGTATTAGTAAATACTCATAAACCTTACCCCCATTAAACCATTCATCTGCATATATAGAAGTTTATACAATAATATTGTAAGTCAATAGGGAAGACCAACCAAACTTTTTCAACAGGTATTAATAACATGAAACTTCCCATTTCCTGTTCATGTCCCTATTAACCCTTAAAGGTTTTTACAGGTGTAAATGACAGACTCAAAACTCTTCCTTTTTGGATAATCTCCCATCAAAATATCTACATTTTTGGGTTTATCTATAGCCTGAAAGGTAATGAATATGTCTTCTTGTGTTTCTCCAGTGCATGTTAAGCTATTGCTGATTTACTTTTTAGTGTCTCCTATACCTTTATTGCCTGTATTATCGGATGGAGCTGAAAAATGAAATTAGAAATATTATTAGAATTAATTAGAATATTAGAATGTTTGATTTCCAACACGTTCAACGTTTTCTTAATTTTACTTTTTTTCCATGAAATTATGATACATTTTGTCTATGCCATTATGTTGTCCAAATCAGACCTGGGGAAATTTGTGATTTACGGATTTTTTTTTTTTACTAGCATTATACAGTTTTGATGAAAATCTTTGGTTGAAGTAGGAACCATTTCTAATGTAATAGTTATTATAATGTAATAGTAATTATATTAGGGCCCATAGGGGATAGCAAATTCTTAATTCATAGATTTATTTGTTATTAGAATTACTATTACATAATTTGATTAGTTCTATGTATATTTTATCCAGGTTTTGAGACTGGGGCTACTTATTTTAGAATATCAAGTTGTTTTAATCCCTTGATTGGAAAGCAGCTTTTGCTTATCTATGTCACTTCTATTATTATGACATAATGCAAGAACATATGGACTCTTAACTCTGCTATCAATAAAAAATATGGACTGACACTTATCTCAGATTAAAATATGACAGCCACTGTCCTTATTCACCTATCTCTAGTTCACATACATGTTCCAACCATTATCAGCAGCAACAAACATTGTGAAAGACAGATAGGGGTCAGCAGCATGTTCATTTCTTGCAGGAGTCCGTGTTTGATGCTGTCAGTTGTGTACCTTTTATTTTTCAAAGATAGTAATTCAGAAGGCAGCATGTCTCTCCACTATCTGTTAGGCTCTGTTAACTGATAAGAATGATGGCTGTGTGTCATGCAGCTGAAAGAATTACCTACCAGGTTATTGTTATTTACCATTTGTGGACCGTGTGTTTCAGTAATAGAAATATAATAGGTTTGTTCAAATCAAATATTGACAGTATAAAATCAGAGTAGGAACGCAAGCAATTGTTAGATAAGACACTCAAAACTGAAACCAGCTGCATACAACAATCACTACTTGTAGGGAAGATGTTATTTATTGTAGCGGTTTTGGGGCTATAGCCCCACAAATCACATAGCTCACTCAGCTTTAAAGAAAGAAAGTGGAATTCAGATCTAAAAGAAACCAATAGAAACACACAATCATGAGGTTTAACAAGATATAAGATATATTCTCTATGTATTTATGTGAAGTCTGATAGATCATAGATCACCTCATTTACTAACCTGGTAATAAATTTGCAAAAGAATGGTAAATCACAGCTAACTGGTGACTACTTACTATGGGGCACATTTACTAATCCACGAATCCGAATGGGAAAAATTCGTATTGGAAACAAACATTTTGCAACTTTTTCATATTTTTTTGCGATTTTTTCGTCGCCGTTGCGGCTTTTTCGTAAATTGACGCAACTTTTTCGTAGCCGTTACGACTTGCGCGAATTGTCGCGACTTTTTTATAGCCGTTACGATTTGCTCGTATATTGTCGCAACTTTTTCGTATTGAGCGCTCGTAAATGGCGGGCAAACCTTTCAGACTTTGCATGATTTTGGAAGCCTCCCATAGGACTCAATGGCACTCTGCAGCTCCAACCTGGCCCAAGGAAAGTCTCCCATAGGGCTCAATGGCACTCTGCAGCTCCAACCTGGCCCAAGGAAAGTCTCCCATAGGGCTCAATGGCACTCTGCAGCTCCAACCTGGCCCAAGGAAAGTCTCCCATAGGGCTCAATGGCACTCTGCAGCTCCAACCTGGCCCAAGGAAAGTCTCCCATAGGGCTCGATGGCACTCTGCAGCTCCAACCCGGCCCAAGGAAAGTCTCCCATAGGGCTCAATGGCACTCTGCAGCTCCAACCTGGCCCAAGGAAAGTCTCCCATAGGGCTCAATGGCACTCTGCAGCTCCAACCTGGCCCAAGGAAAGTCACGATACTGAAGCTTGAATGAATCCGAAACTTTCGTACTTGGCGCAACGGCTACGAAAAAGTTGCGACAATTCGCACAAGTCTTAACGGCTACGAAAAATTTGCAACGGCTACGAAAAAATCGCAACAATTTATGAAAAAATTGCAAAATACCGATCATTACGAAAAAAAATCGCATTCGGATGCTTTTCGGACGTTCATGGATTAGTAAATGTGCCCCTATGTGTTTTGCTCTATTGCTTTAATTGTTAAAACAGTTCTTGTATCAGAGCTTTATCTAATCTTCCATAAGGCATGTTTTAAGAATATGAGCATGGGGGGGGTGGATATAAATAGGGAGCAGGAAAAGCAAGAAAAAACTTCATGACTTGGCAGAAACAATATTATAGACAGACGTTCTGGCATATATTTCTAGAGAAAATGGCATATGCTGTATGCTAATGGAATATTCTTTATGTAGCAAATATGAAGAAGAATGCCGTAGCTAATAAAGTCTCTATCTATCTATTTATAATTTATCTATTATATTGTATAACGGTTGGTAAATGGCCCTTTATGTCTCAAAAACCCCACTTTTTGAGACATAAAGGGCCATTTACCAACCGTTGGATTTTTTTAATGCGAAAAGATACAGAAAAAAGTTGTGAATTTTAGTACGTGAGATTAACTACGTGACAATTTTTTTCTGTAGAGCAAACCAGGGCAAGAAGGGCAATAATGAGCAATAAGGGTGCTCTCGCATGGTTCTTTGTAATTTGCTCCTGTTGTTTGCTATTAGTGATGTTGCGTGACTTTTTGTCGCACATTTTTTTGTGGAAGTTTTGCCACACAATTCGCCAGTGGTGAAAAATTTGCTCATCACCATTTGCTATGAGCACAAACAGTTGCATCTCTGGGTGCAAGAAGTGGGGCAGGGATTTTTGCAACTTGCCCTGCCATGGTAGGTGATCCCTAATATCTTCAATTCTATAGGTTAATTTTATATATAACTGAAACAAGGATATCCTGATTTAGTCACAGAAATCTTCAGCGCACTATTTAAACAATGTTTTGTTCTGAGGGAATTTAAAATCCTTCTCCTTAATTAAATGTAAAATACAAATGGATTATTCTCCTTTTAGAAGTAACTTGTTTAAATTGATGGCAATTTTATCCAAATCCTGGTGCTTACGAGATTAATGTTGCTGTTAAAAGGTCAAGTGCTGTATTTGCATACAACCAAGCTGGTCTCTTCTTGCCGCATGGAGTTATTTTTATCTGTTACATTATCTAGGAAGTATGTGATCAGCATTTTAGTGTTTTTAAGATGTCTACATCCTTTAGCACAAATTAGTTTTGATGAGCTGCACCTTTTTTTTTAATTTCTGGGTCAAATCCTTTAATTGTAACTCTAGTATCTCCAACTTTAAAATTAGCCATTTGCCTATGATATGTTAATAGCTATTGAAATGAGGCACTGAGCTCTACACTAGAAACCATAATACAAGATTAGAGCTTCTATTGTGTATATTTTAATCATTGTAGATTTATTATCCATACTAATGCTTCTAGGGTAGTACTGGGAAAAAAGAAAACAACACAGCTTATAACTGCCCTTTCAAGGCTGGAAAGTATGCACAGCAAATATGCAAAGAAATATGTTGTATGCAAAGGCCAAAGGTTTTTACTTCTTTTGTGTTGCATGTCTAGGGGGGCCATTTATTAACGGTTGGATTTTTTTTCCGATTCAGATTTTTTAATGCTAAAAGTCACAAAAAAAAAGTCATGACTTCAAGATTTAGTATGCTGTGACAATTCCGAATCCAACATTTCGCCATATAAACTTGTCGAGATCATGTAGAAGTCAATGGCAGATGTCCCTTTCCTTCCCTGGAAGATCTTTCTTTGCTTTTTCAAATTTTTGTCGCCATTTTTTGTGTGGCAATCAAAAAGGTCGCAGTTGTCATGCAACAAGATGAAATATTTGAGGTTTTCACTGACTTTCACTGAAAGTTAGAGATTTCGTAAATCTGATACAGTCTTGTAAACCACATGTTCTACGTAAATAATTAGTATATCAGAAATGGTTAGAATTTATTGAATTATTAGCGTATAGTAAAAAGAACTGTTGAAGGCAGACAAGTGCTCAGGGCAGATGGTCATGGAAGAAATAATAATTTTACAAACAAGACAGGCAGAAAAAAAGTTGGGCAAAAAAGCCCAAGCCCAATTTTAAACTTGTTGAATCAAATGATTCAGAAAGTTTAAAATTGCACACATCTTCATGATTCATCAGCAGAAGTACAATTTCTCTGCCCCATCTGGATTAAGGTTTTCCACGTTTTGCATAATCTCTAGAAATACAGTACATGATAAAGAAGAAATGTGCATAGTGCCATGGTGTTTCTATTTCTAACCCCCTTTAAAAATAATTATTAATCAGTCATGGCACTGACCTTGCTGCTATGCAACCCTTGTCAAATAGCCATCCTGATTCTGTATGAGAGTTGTCTACCTAATCAAGTCAACTTTTTGCCGCCAACTTCTCCAAGTTACCTTCCCTTAAAATATATTGTTGCTCAACCTCTGACATAATCATTGCCTATGTTCCTCCAGAAGCACCAGAGGAAGCCTATGGGTCTGCTGGTCAGTGCCATGCAGTTACTTGGCACCTGTATTTGCATCCATCAGCAAAATTATCTGTTCTTCCTCCACAGGGCAGCATTCAGCGAGGTACAGGCTGTAAACTATGGGAAGCCTACCAACTAGCGGGCCCTGAAAACAATTATTTAGTACTATGTGTTAAGGTGCAAGAGACCCATTAATGTCTCACTTGTATGGGGCCTCAGTGGAAACATTCTGGTCTGTGTTGAGGAGCATTAGCTTTTGGAGTAAAGGAGTAGTTATTTAATGCTAAAAAGGGACTTACTGCATTAGTCTTTTCTGTCCAGTTTTTATATATATAGTAGGATTTGTTATTAAATTAAGGCCTGAAGACATATGAAAGGCAAGCATGGGTCACAGCTGTCCATCATGTGTTTACTGCCAACATGCTTTGCCGATAGATAGAAAAATGAATGGGTTCATAATAATGGCAATAGCAATAGTGACAACACATTACGACAATGACAGCCCAAGTGCATCCTGTTAGGTATATGTACTGTAAAACCTGCTTAACTGCTAGTTGCTTCAGAGGAAGTCAAAAACCACTTTTGAGGCCTCATCAATTTGCCTCACAGTGGAAAAGATTCTTTCCTGACTCCTAATATGTCAATTGGACCAGTCCCAGGATTAATTTATTAACTGGATTAAGCTATTTTCAATAACCCTATATTTTCTCACTTGGTAAAAGCCATCCAAAGCCTTCTTGAAGCCAACTAATGTATCAGCCAGTACCACTGATCTGGGGAGAGAATTCCACAACTTTACAGCTCTCACTGTAAAAAAACCTTAATAGATTGAACCTCCTCTCTTCTTATGGAAATGGGTGCCCTTGTGGCTGTTGGAAGGACCTACTGGTAAATAAAGCATTAGATAGATTTTTATTTTTATATGATCCCTTTATATATTTATACATAGTTATCCTATCACCCTTAGGCCCTGCTTCTTTAGTGTACACAGACCCAACTTGGCCAGTCTTTCTTCATAACTGAGACTTTCCATACCCTTTAAATACATATTCTATTCTAAGAACAAAATAATGCTGTACACAAAACAAAGTTTCGCATTGTATAGTATGTTATCCAATTATGGATACAAAAATAACATTTTCATGCATTTCTTTTAGATAAACAGTCCAAATATTGTGGTATTGATGTGATATATATGTTATGTACTGTGCGAAAAGCGTTTTCTTAAATTGACAAGAAGAAATGGAAAGAGCTGGAGAAACACTGTGATGTTGAAAGCTTTTGCTAATAGAAGGTTATGGCTCCTTTCTTACATACTTATAGATCTTGTCAAATAAAACTTTTGTTTTAGGCTGTTTGCTTCATCATTTCTGGAATTTCCTGCAGGGTATTATAAAAGTTGTTAGAATAATGTGTTGGCAGCTTTTGTTGTTTCTAAAATAATAATATTTATATCTGCAGAACAAAAACTCATCCCTTCATAATCTTTGAATTTATGTTCACAGTAAATCAACAAAGCGCAAACAACACTATTTTTACATGTATATAGAAGGCAGCAACTGAAACGTTTAACATTAAATTATAATTCCAGAGATGATGGTAGTGGAGAGACTAATAATTCCATCATGATCCCAAAACAGTTCCTTTTAATAATCTTATTAATCATAAATGTGTATGTCATAAACCTGTATGTCCAACAAACCTTCCATTAACATATATTAAATCATGTCTATGCTCATAATAAAAACCTCCTTTCGTCCTTTATCAGTGTATGTTTCCTTGTCCCTGAACCATGCTAGGGAAGACAATTAATAGGACAATGCTTGCATATATTTTTATATGATTAGTGTATTTTTTTTTAATTAAAAAGGCTTATTAATTAATGCAGCTCCATTGTGGCCATGCAAAAACAGATGCAATTATAGAGTATATTGATGTCATTCATTAAAGGTACTTGTGTCTAAACACACTTGCACATCTGCTATCTTCTGATTTTGGTAGGCCATATTTAGACACTCACTCAGTATGCTATGGCAGATGGTGAGAAGCAAACCTAAGGTGTTTTTAGAAATCATCAAGCAGAAAATTATGTTACCTCTCTCATGAAAACTGATGATACAGATCTGATTGTCAAATTATTTTTCTGAATGACCTGTTTCTGAGCTAAGTGACTCTAATTACTATTTAGACTTGTATTGTGACCTATATATACACTGAATGTTGTGAGCTGGTCTCTAAGCTTTGTCAACTAACAACAGCTCTGAGCATGTGCTGTGAAGAAAAGAGAATTACTAAAAAATACTAAAAGATGGTGGTCACCATGGGCTAGTGCAGAATACCAAAGCATAATCAGTCGAGTTTTAAGCCTACTTATATTTTAAGACAACCTAAAGTAAGGTACTGTACTGCCAACTGGAAATGCTCACCCAATATGATGCTGGGTCCAGGTGCATATGCCCCAGACCTTCAGCTTGAGGTGGTGTAATGTTATGAGCAGACGACCACATAGTTCCACAAAGACGGGTGAAGAAAAATACTTGTATCAATAATGATTTTGTGTTAACCAGCAATTAATCATAGGACTGGAAAGCATAAACCTTTAAGGCAGGGATCCCCAACCTTTTATACCCGTGAGCCACATTCAAATGGAAAAAGTGTTGGGGAGCAACACAAGCATGAAAAAAGTTCCTTGAGGTGCCAATAAGAGCTATTATTGGCTATTTGGTAGCCCCTATGTTGACTAGAAGCCTACAGAAAGCTCTGTTTGGCAATTACATTTGGTTTTTATGGAACCAAAATTTGCCTCCTAACCAGAAATCCAAAAGTTAGCACCTGCTTTGAGGCCACTGGGGGCAATATCCAAGGGGTTGGTGAGCAACATGTTGCCCCTGAGCCACTGGTTGGGGATCACTGCTTTAAGGCAATGTGAACCTTACACGATTTAATATGTATATATTTCTAAATCAGTCTGTCTACCTGGGATTATATGAATGCCTTGCCTCATGTGAACCTTTTCCAATACTTCCATATCTTTTTACAGGTAGGGAGTGTAAGGACAAGTTTAAGTGTGTATGTGGCTAAAGATTGTTTATAAGTAGAAGTATTTAGAAAAGTCACTTGTTTTGCAGTATATATGCTATGTATGGGTCACCCACCATCACCCCACATGTTATCACAACACTCCACATGTCGACTGGAATATTCCAGATAGCAAGATTATCACCAGATACCATGTAAACCTAATGTGCATCAATGAAAATGAGCTGATATCAATAAAAACATTGGATAATAATGGTCAAAATTTTGAACTTAGGGGAGGGACTGGGGGGGCAGTGTGTGAGATTATAAAAATGAGAAAATAATAGTGAGAGTTTGGAAGATTTACGGTATGTATTATATACTGTATCTGTGCTCCCCACCAGTGTATGAAAACCTATCTGCTTCCTTTATTTGAAGTCCTGATGGTATTTGAAAGAGAAAATTTTCTCCCCCAGTAAACTGCCTGACAGAAGGAAAGAAGTGATCCCCCTGCCCAAAGCAATGAAGCCCCAAATATTCATACAGTACAATCATAATCCCTTTGCTGACCTTGTGTTTATTCAGGTGTTGTTGTACAAAAAACCAAGGGGAGGTGCAGGTCCATAGGAGATCACCCATCTAATAACTCCAAACTTAACAAGAAAAGCAAAACGTAGCCGCACACTCCAATATAGCAAAATATATTTCTTTTAAAAAAGGGAATTGTTACATAGCTAAAAACAGCCCAACAAATTTCGACCCGCAAAGTGGCCTTCATCAGGGGCAACAGATAAAGAACAAAAAATAGGCCTGCCACTTTTTCGTAGTGGGAATTCCCTGAATCTGGAAAAGCAAACAGGCCCAGGCAACAATGGCTAGGGCCCAGGAAGCAAATAACAATTAGCTGAAGCTGGCAGAGATTGAGAATTAGGCTTTAAATAAGATGAAAAGTGTGACGTTAAGGACTAAAAGTGATAGGACCATAAATAAAGTCAGAAAGTCATCTAACGTAAGAACTGCCTTGGTTCATCAACCAAATAAGACATTATGACCTGCACTACAATATGGAAACATGCAAAAATCAATAAAATCAAATTTGCCATGCACACATGAAGACATTTACACTATCTCAGCCAAATTACGAAACACATCTCTGGCAGCTTCTAACAAAATTCCATCCTACTGGTAATGTAGGTATAGTAACTATATATTGTATTGTTATCCTAATGCTAATTATGTTGGGTTGAAAACTGTTTGACTGCTGCTTATTCTTCCGCTTTTTCTTCTTCTTAGCGCCCCATTTTCTAAACGCTACTCCTCCTACAGTTTTAGGGGTACGATACCCAAACTCTCCACACTCCTAGCCCTATAGTGGAGCAGGTTGCTTGTACTTTTCTAAGTGATCCCGCCCCCCATCTGTTTGTGGCACCGCTCTGAACACCACAATTTTCCCATTGACTTTGACAGGGAAGATTTTCAAACTGCTGCCACTCCGATTTCAACTATTGAATTTCAATGGGGAAATTCAACTTGCTCAACCTGCTGCCATTCTCTCAGTTTTAACACCAGGGTTACTAGGGGACTACCTTTTTAGGTTTTAAAAAGTGGGTGGAGCAACCACCAGCCAATCAGACTTAAATTTAAAATGCTGCCTTTCTCACACTGATTATGTCAGGGTTTCCAAACTCTGCACAGTCAGTCACTGGCTGACTACGTATTCAGGGTTAGTGGGCGAAGCCACCAACAGCCAATCATAATTCTTTAATTAATTTCAGTGGGAAAATTCTAACTACTGTCATCCTCACACGTTTAATGCCAGTGTCCCCAAACTTTTCACAGCTGGTCACTGGGGGACAAAGGTTAAAGGTTAGGAAAAGTGGGCAGAGTCACCAACAGCCAATCCATTTCCACCCATTGAATTTCATTGGTTTAAATGTAAACTCATGCCATTATTTAAGTATTAATTCTAATATTTTTTCCTAATAAAGTCTGAATTTATGTCTCTAAAAATGTAAAAGCTCCAGAATGCAAAAATGTAGCATGTGCTTGAATTATTTTAGTAACATTTAACTAAAATGAAATTAAATCCTCCTTTGTTCTGTCATTTACTGTTTAGTTTACTATTGCAGAACTGGGCAGCCTATAGTGGTTTTTGACATTTTAGCAAATTTACCCTTTAATAGCTTTTGTATAAAAAAATACAAATTACACATGAATACTTATTTAGTAATATCTTTGCTCTGCTTTTAGGTTATTCTAATGTATAAATCATAAATTCAAAACTTTCAAATGGAACCATGTGCTTGGTGTTAAATACAGTCAAAAATTGTTGCATCACAAGAAAAATAATGTTGTATACCAGAGGCATAGTTGAAATGAGGTTATCTCTACATCATGTAATCCTATTGCAGGTTTAGGAATAATGACAGGGGCTTGTGCTGCATTGTATGTGCCCCTGGAGCTGTACTAAGACTCCAGATATGTGTCAGGGACTCAGGGATGAGCATTCGTTAGATAAGGACTGGTTTCTCTATATACAATATATCACAATTCAACAGAATGTGCCCCCAAGTCTTGTACTGAGATCCAAAAACCTGCACAGCTTAATTTATCTTTGACATGTTAGCTTTGCTTTGCTTACATTTTATATATTTCATAAAGAATGTTTTTGCTTTACTTTAGAGAATTTCCAACCTGTGATGGAACAACTGCACTAGTATAATGATACTTTGGGGAGTTTATGTATATATCAGCAGCAAAAGTATAGGTTTCCATGGCACCACACAAAGAATTATGTTTCTAAAAGTATAGAAATAAATTAGTAGATATGGAAAATATAAATCAGAAGTTCGAGAAAAAGAAATTTGGTTGTTCTCTGGTGTAAGCTGAATCACATTGTCAGTGTGTTCTGGACTAGAGATGCTTAAACAGCCTCAGAAAAAAAGTTGGACAAAGACTCCATTGAGAATATGAAGCAGGAAGTTTTGAGGTTCCTGATTAACTCAGGTTGATAAAGGGATGCCTGAAATAAGGAATATCATTTCTATGCTAATCCTGGAACAGCTGCTGTTCTTAAAGATTTAGTTTTAATAGATTTTTTTTTACTTAAGTAACCATTTTTTTTATTTTTTTGTCACTGACAAGGGGACTCCTCAATTAAACTTCTATTGACTGTTTCTACCTACTCAGAATATAAGGAAGTGACTGCTTCTTTTTCTGACATCACTTCCCTCTCATTCTCCGCCCCCCCAGCCCAGCTTTTTCCTACCTTAACTCTTTCCTTCTCACCTAATCACAGCTACATCTGATCTGATCTGATCTGCCAATCTCTAAACATAAACCAGTGTAATCTGGCTGCTGGTCATTCGGATCCCTTGTCATGCAGCCCCTGCGCTTATAGCTCCATGGCTTTCCTTTATTTTGGTCCGCACCTAGAATAATGATAACATTTTTAAAATGGAAAATGTAAGACAGTTTTGGGTTTTATGAAGTATTTTTCACAATGTTTTTCTTAGGAATGACCACAGTTTTCAATTCTATACTATGCTGCACCGGTGGGCTAATAAGTTGAATACTCAGCAAACATTTAAAATGCCCACAATTTTTCTTAGTATGCATCAACAAATTAACTTCAAGGTTAATTTCTGTCTTTCATCAGATTGTCTCTGATGAATTATGCTTATAAAATATTATATTCCTATAATGTATATTTAATTCATATTTATACATATGTATGCATAAGCCAATACATATAATTTATTTATTTTTGGGGGGAACATATAGTGGAATTATGCTTACTAAAAAAAAAAAGCACAAATATATCCTGCAAGCTCCATTACTTAATTGGAGACAAAATTCATACACTTGCAGTTTCTGAAGTTCTAATGATGGGAATGGCTTTAAAGCTTTCAAGTTATGAAAAAACAGATGCATTCCTACAATTTCTGCCTATCTGTATATATTTAAATCCTGTTAACATAGCCATAATCTTAAACTCACATTTTTTGAGTTTTTAGAGCTTGTAAACTCGAAAAAATTCTAGGTATTCCAGTTTTTTATTCCAACGAGTTTTCCTTAATACATATGTGGGGGTCTGAGAACTCTTTCCCCTGTTTCTCTGTCTGTGATTCATCCAGCCCAGTTGCCCAGACTGGGAAGAAACCCGATTGGCTGGATGCCCCAGTGCACTTTCGGGAGAAAGGAGTTGTGCCTAAGTTTGGAGCCAATCAGGGGCGGGTCCAGCAGTTTATAAATGGAGCCCTTGTTGTTTTGACAGCACTAGAGAGGGAGAGATACAGACACCAGAGCTGTACTCTGCCTAGCAGAGATCTTCTGAACTAAGCAAGTAAATACAGCCCAGAGAAGTGAGTGTAACATTATTTCTGCAGTGTGTGCCAAGAAAGGGTTACACATAGTTTCCCCTTAATACATACTGTAAGTGACCATTTGACATGCGAGTTTATTTGAAGAACAAACTCAAATTCACGAACGCAAAAATTGATAAATAAGCCCATTAACGTCACACATGTATGTTAGAGTCTTTAGGGCTGATTCACTAAAGTGCGTTAAAATTTTTATCGCGTCTACATTTTCACGACTTAATGCACGATTCACTATCAGCATACTTGCACTAATTTACGCGCGATATTGCATGCGTTATTTAACTCGCGAAGACTATTTTTGTTTGGTATTTGATGGTACATGCGCTAATTAATGCCCGCGTATAGTCGCCGCATATGAATTGTCGCCACATATAAATGGTAGCATATAAATGGTAGCTGCTTATAAATAGTAACTGCTAGTGATGAGCGAATCTGTTCCGTTTATCTTTAGTGAAAAATTTGCAATGTCGTGCGGCCAAAAAAATTGTTGCCCACGACTATTTATATGCGGCTACAATTGATGAAATGTTTCGCCAGGCATTGATTCGCGGCAAATTTTTGAACGTGCGGTGAATTTTTCCGCGGCCAATTTTTTCATGCGTTTTGCCATTGGCAGATTGTTTTGAGAAACGCATGACAAAAATCGCTGTGGAAAAATTCGCCGCACGTCCAAAAATTTGCCGCGGAAAAATTTGCCGCGCATCCAAAAATTTGCCGCGCATCCAAAAATTTGCCGCAAATCCATGCCCGGTGAAACATTTCATCAATTGTAGCCGCATATAAATAGTCATGCGAATAAACGCACGCCATGTTAGCCATACATGCCAATAATTTCGTAAAATTACTATATTAAAAATGACCATTTCCCTGCAAACTGGAGGCTGCATCACTCTAGGGGAAACACATACTTGAATTAATCCCACTGCAAAGTCCATATTGCCAAAAGCTCATTAACTGTACTTTTCTATAATTATCGCCTGCCTCAAGTAGGTGTTAATTTTCGCATAGCCTAATGCGCTATTTGTGAATCATGCGTTAGTATTCTTTTCAGCACGCTAATTAACGCATGCGTTAAAACTAACGCATGCGGTTGCACGAAAATTAACGCATGCGACTTAACGCACGCGGTAATACTGTAGTTAATCGCGCGCTAACTTTCGCGTCTATTTTAACGCAAAAAAGTGCGATAAAATTTATCGCACTTTAGTGAATCAACCCTTTTATGCTTTATAAAATACTTTGGTCCTTTTCAGTTAGTGCATATGCCTACAACTGAGAAGCCATAGGGATATTTCTGTTGAATGATCCTTTGATGAGCTACAGTATCATATTGGAGGAGGCTTTTTCTAATCATCTTATTGAGTTACAAAATATATTATCCTTAGTCATTTGTGTATCACTTGTACACACATTATTTACTTGGACACACATTAATTATTTTCTTGGGGTGTGTGTTTTATCTGGGGGGGGTTAAGAAAGGGTTGATGGGCTGTGTTTTTTTTTCTAATCTAATCACTGTGTCTCCCATAAATTTATTTTCACACACCACATAGCAAAACATGCATTTGCCAAATAGTTTGCTGCTAGCAAACCACACATTTCTCTGTAAAACTGTTTCAGGTGAAAAATGTTAACTTTCCCCCCTTTATTAAGATAAATAAAGGTTAGATTTATGCTATTCGCTCCTCCTAGGAAGTTGAAATGAGTACAGTGAAAAATAAGCTGAAATTGCTGTTCTGCCAACAATCTGCTACACTTTCAATATTTTGGACACTACTTGCAAATATGTTTGTATACATGCAAAGTATTTTGACTCTGATTATAATGCATCTAACAATTTGGCCCCTATATTAAGCCCCACTGGAAGTACAGGTATGGGATCTATTATGAGCAGTGATCCCCAACCAGTGGCTCAGGAGAAACATGTAGCTCACCAACCCCTTGGATGTTGCTCCCAGTGGCCCCAAAGCAGGTTCTCATTTTTGAATTTCTGGTAAGGAGACATGTTTTGGTTGCATAAAAACCAAGTATAATGTCAAACAGAGCCTCCTGTAGGCTGCTAGTCTACATAGGGACTATTAAGTAGCCAATTATAGCTCTTAGTGGCACCACCAGGAACCTTTTACATGTTTGTGTTGCTCCCCAACACTTTTTCCATTTAAATGTGGCTCACAGGTACAGTATAAAAGATTGGGGATCCCTGATTATGAGACATGCTTGAGACCGGAGGTTTTTCAGGTAACAGGAGTTCATACCTGTACTTTATGATAACCTTGGAAAAGTTTCAGTTTTCTTATTGTGAGATTTTGCAATTAATGAAACAGTAACGATTAACTAACCAACTATCAGTATAACCAGAAGAAACCAGTCTGTTTTATTGTTGTTGATGTCTAACTAACCACTATTCCTTTTACATTTAGCATACCCCATGTTAAATATCTAACAATGTGAAAAAAAAATATTTAGTTTTTATTCAGTCAGAATAACAAAAGCCCAAGCTGGTCTTGCTGAAAGCGTTATATTCTAATAGTAAAATTCTCAGGACAATAAAATGTAAAGCAAAAAAATATGCTTCATGAATCGTGGGACATTTCTAATCCAACATTTGCAAGAATCATTTCTAATGCAAATCCTGCATTATTCTGGCTGTATTATTAAAATAACTTCTAAACCATTCCAAGATTAAACCTTTTCATGGCAAGCCAGAAAATTCCGCTCCCTGGCTAACACACTTCTATTGTATTTAGATTTCAAATTTCCATTGTAAATCCAGGAGATTTAATTTCTCTACATAGAAGAATTAAATATTTAGCAAAATATATTTACATATCATAGCGTACAAATGCATATTTTATGAAATATATCACAGAAAATATTTTTTTTGACAGCTGGAGCTATAATGTTTTGAAATTTAGAACTTGTGTTGTTAGGGGTAATGGGTTAAAAGCCCACTAAAAGCCTGCTAAAGTTGTTAGATTTGCTATGTACCATTTAGGGCTTCCACAATCATATTCATATTCAGAAAAACACCCCCCTTTCACCCAAACAACAAAGGGGCATTAAACAATAAAATGTAAAACAGTCCAAAAGATAACTGAATTCCCTGCCACAGAGGCCTATTCATTTTTCCTGTGTTAAATGGTTCTGCTGCAAGCAAGCAACCATTACAATTCTGCAATAACAAATACACTGATTCTTCTGATAACAGGCCAGAATCAATTCCAGATATCCCCATAGACTTCAATTGAGTTTTTAGGTGATAAACCACCTAGATTTTCTAATCGATATAAATCCAATATCTCTCAATTAAAACATGTTTGATCTGGACATTTGTGCTTCAGTTAGACAGTATATTAGATTTGATTTGCTGAAGGATCAGTTTTTTTGTAGTGATAAGCGAATCTGTCCTGGCGCGAAATAGGGGAAAAGCTGTGTGCCAAAAAAAATTGGTGCGCGGGTCATTTTTTTTGACACGGGCGACATTTTTTTTTTTTCCGCGCAGCAAATTTTTATGAGGTGAATTTTGAAGCCTGCTTCACGAAACAATCCGCAGATGGCAAAACGCAGAAATTTGCCATGAAACCATGCCTGGCGAATAATTTTGCCCATCAAGTTTTATATAGACAAAAAAGGTTGAACTCAATGGACTTTTTTAGAACCTAAGATACTATGTTACTATGTAATTGACAACATTCTTATCCACCCCTTGCCTTCCACATCAACCACTGGAGCACGATTTCGAGAATTTCTAGGCAGCTGGGACAAAGAATATGTAGACAATACAATATTAATGGAAAAGTCCTCACCATGTTTGGAAGAAATTTGCATCATGGGAGCCTTTTTACTATGAAGAACAGTTGTAGCATAGTGAAAAGGGGCTTCTCTAACAAGGCAGGGCAATGTATAGGCTATAGCTTAAAAGGCCTTACCCGCAATGTATCTTCACCTTCTCATTGACTCCAGTCACTCCAGATCATTTCAGTGATCTGACAATGTTTTCAGCAAGTTTCTTTATCACTAATATAAATGCTTCATTTTAACTATGGATTCTGTGTGCACTGCTGTGTTTTGCTTGCTAATGTTAAACCTGGATAGCTGGATAGCCTGGAATTCTCTGATCACAATGCACGATATTTAGTTTGCATTCTTTGCCTAATAACTATATTCCTGCCTCAGCTACTACAATCATGGATGAAAGTTATAGGTAACTCTAATAAATCCAGCAGCACATTAGCTTACTGAGTGCTTGCATATTTCTCAAAATTGTACTTTTTTTGTTAAAGTGTGGCCTTTCACTCTAGTGCACATCCGCAGCCGGTGCACAGAAAGAAGATGGAAAAGAATCGCTCAGCTGCATGTACCGCAGGCTGGTGTGATTTTTTGCTAACAGGAGCACCAGCCTGGGGTATCAAGTAAGTGAATATAATCACTGGGGGGTGCCTAACATTTTTATTTACATTTTAGCATAATAAATTGGCAACGCTAAAAACATTGCACTTAATGGCCTGTTATTCTTTAGTAATGGCCACTTTACCACAGCAGATCTATAGAATCATTAACCAGGACAGTATATTTTTTTTCTTTTTTTTTTTATATTTTTTATTATATGAAATACAATGACTGTTTGGTAAAGCATTCTATAGAATAAATATAGCATTGTAGCTTGCACTATTGTGACTAATCTATTGGCAATAAACTGCCTTGCAGTTTCATTTGCATGAATGTCTGACATTTGCTTAAAAATCTGAACTGAAAAAAGTCAGTGCAGGAAATAGTCATAGAAAAGTCACAAAACTCTGAATTTTTTTAATTGTCGTACTGAAACCCTTTCTATTTTGAACTGTCACACACAAAAAAAAAGAAACAGTATCAAAGATCCAAAACCTCCCTCCAGGGAAAGGGAAGGGACATCTGTTATTCAATTCTACATGATCTAGGCAGGTTTTAGCTGGCTTTGGATGTTAGATTCTGATTTATAGCCATTTTTTTTCTTGCAACTTTTAGTGCTAAAAACTCTGAAATCTAATCTATTTTTTTTTTTTTTTTTTACAAAATACAATAATTCAAAATGTAAATTAACTTGAGCCTGCTTTATATATATTTGTGCATGCACCAAAGCACAATATATTTATGAATTAAATAATTTCAGGTCCCAAAAAATGTATTCTGTGAGTATTGTTCCAGTCAGTATAAGCACATTGGTATACAGGTATAGGACCCATTATCCAGAATGCTCGGGACCAAGGGTATTCTGGATAAGGTATCTTTCTGTAATTTGGATCTCGATACCTTAAGTCTAATAAAAAATTAATAAAATATTGATTAAACCCAATAGGCTTGTTTTGCATCCAATAAGGATTAATTATACCTTAGTTGGGATCAAGTACAAGGTACTGTTTTATTATTACAGAGAAAAAGGAAATCAGTTTTAAAATTCTGAATTATTTGATTAAAATGGAGTCTATGGGAGACGGGCTTTCCGTAATTTGGAGCTTTCTGGATATCGGGTTTCCAGATAAGGGATCCCATACCTGTAATTGGAAAATACTGTAACTAACCAATTAACTGAATAACTGAGCTAATGAATTGCAATGAATCTGTTGCACAGTACCCAACATATCAGTGAATATGAATGCTCAAAATCAGTGGTTCTAATTTCCTCTGATAGATAATTTCACTGGCATGCCCTGCTCTTAAATCTTAATTATAAAAAACATTTGTTTTTAAGTCGGTGTTTTTTGGTCAAAATTCTGAGTATTGCTAGACAGTCCATGGACATTAGACTAAATAGACTGATAAATTCCCTATTAAAGCTTGGAAGGTGACAGTTCCACCTAGCAAATTATTAGGGTTGTGTTTTTAAGGAGCTAAGGGAATCCAAGTAAGTCAGATATCAGAACACAAAGTAGACAAGATGGCAGCGAAGGTGAATTCATCTCAAGTATTCATTATTAAAGAAAACACTTTTTGAAATCTAAATTACTGTATTGTAATGAGGATTTTACAGTCAATTTAATTGTCAGAGGGCAACTCCTCTGAACAGGACTGAGGGATACATGAGAAACCATCTAATACATTTCAGCCAGCACTAGAATCCACCAAAGCTCTGCAGAACCAATTCAAGAAAAGTTACATTTGGGCAATATTTATTTTACCAGTAAAGTTTTTAGAATCTTTTTAAACCATAAGAAAAATGGTTATTCATCCATAGTAGATGTAGAGTTTACTGTCCCTTATTCTTTTTTGTAAGAAAATAAGTTTTTAGAGAAAGCAGGGGCAACAATGTCACTAGAGCCAAAAGAAGAAGAAAAGTTTTCTTTCAGAGAATCAGGTTTCAGCTTTAAAGCACTAGGGCACCCAGTTAGCTTGGCCCGCCCCTGACTTAAACTGTATAAATTATTTAAATTCTGTTTAATTCAGGAAACCATGAGGAGGAAGAGGGAGAATAAGGAATGCAGCAACATTTGGGAAGTGCCAAATGGAAAGTGAAAGTATTGGACAGGGCAGAAAATATACGATTAACAACTCATGTTTTAAAAATACATACCCAACAGGTATGGATGTTTATTATGCAGCATTTTATGTGGGGATTGTAGGTCCCCTTTAAACAAACAGTAACATTAAAAATAAAAGTGTTGTATATGCATTTAAAGATTTTTAGTTGTTATCCCGAACTGGCAAAAATGTATGTGTGTTTAGAAAAACAACTATAGTTTCTATAAATAAGCTGTCATGTAGCCATGGGGCAATGATTCAAGTTAAATAGGGCAAAAAGGCTCTTGTTTACATGGTGGATGGCAGAGTTTGTACACAAAGATAAATAGGGTCAAATCCCATTCACTCCACTATAGAATGCATACAATTCTGATATAATATAGGACATTTGTTGCCAAGAAATAGTTTAATTGTAGGTGCTGGATGAACAGATTACTTTAAATATAAATAACAAATATGTTAAGCTTATAAATTACAAATACCGGGCTTTATCACAGAACGCAGAATACTTTTCTTCTACTGGTACTTGATGTAGGGCTCCGTCTGGTAGCTCAAGGCACAAGTTCTTGACCTTAATATTGATCTGAATAGTACAGAACAAGTTTTCCCACAGACACAGTATGCTTTGTATCTCTCTGTTGTTTTCTCCCTTCCATCCTACATTTCCAGTTTTTTTGTATGAAGTATCACATAACTGACCTTCACAAACATCTACACTTTTTCTTGAAAAGGATTCCTTGTGCAAACCTACTCTGCATATTATGAAAACACTTCAATAAAAGCCATAGTATCAATAGTATCTGCAAGATTTGTTGACTTTGACAGGAATATTCAAATTTGACTGTCAAAAAGTTATGCAGTAAGGCCAACTTTTTGAACATTAGCTTCCTTTTAATGCTAGAAAGATGCTTTGATACAAACACAACCTTTTCCATTAGTCTATTCTTCTTTTAAACCATTAAAAATTCATTCTCAAGTTATTATTTTCCCCTAGGGATGTTGAACTTTTATCATTGCCTGAAACTGTGAAAATAAAGTTTCGTTCCTTATTCAGTAATTCTGTTTTGCAGTAAAGAATCAAATTCTTAAAGATTCTGACATTTTTGTAAATTTCCAAGTTTAATTCTCTTTTATTAATGTAACACTGTTTTTTTTTTTCCTAAGGTTAAAACATTTCCCAAAGCTTTCGTTCTGCTCTTCAGAGAAATGAAGCCTTCTGATGCTGACAAATATCGCTGCAGATGGCATTTAAGTGACAGAGTGCAATAAAGGGAAAGATGTAAAAAAAAAAAAAACCTAGGTTGCTTTGCTTTTAAAATCTGATGCTATCAAGACATTCATCAAAGTGACAGGACCACAAAAGTCTTGCACAGTGTTCTCTTGACAAATCACGGTTAGTAGAGTATGTTCTGTGTTTTATATTGTTACATATTTGATAAGTTTATTTTCAATTACAGAAAATTGTACCAATGAAATTATACATTGTTATATCAATAATTAAAAAAGGCTTACTGCTATTGCTTTAGCACATGAAAACACCACTTATGAAATGTCTTCTTTCATTATAAATAATTAAAATGTCATATTTTCAATGGTTTTGATATCATGGTAATAGTAATAGATATTAAATCACTTGTCTTCCTTATCTGTCATTAGGTCCTTTCCTGATCTTTCTACAAAGAAAACTGAATGAAAGTGTGACTTGGCATTGTACTGTCAATAGAAGAGACAAAGCAATGAGTCTATTAAGGCTCAGGAAAGAAAAAAGGCAGGAAAAGGGATAAAACTTGTGTGGAGCTCGGCCATCAGGTTGCCTAGTGTACATTAATGTCATTTTACAATGACTATATTCAGATTCTGTAGCTTGACTTGTTTCATCTTTATGAAAATGTGTAGAACATTATTTTCACCATATTATAAAGATTTTTGGCAAGTTTTTTTTTAAGCCCATTTTTGCAACAGAAACAACAAAAACAAATATATTCTATAACAATAGATTTTTTATACTAGCATGTGTGCAATGCCAAATGCAAATTCCTTTTTGAACTATTTGAAATTGAATGATATGGAACACTTTACTATTCTTTTTAAAATTGCAGTTTTTCCCCTATATCTAAGCCCAGAACTCAAAATACAGTAGATGTTATATAACTGTGAAACGCTGTCTATTTTTGGTACCCTGTGTATTGTTTTCTGGCCAGTGCTCTGTTATTACATGAAAAAGTGGAAAATAATTTGCTGAATGTTCTTACTGAACTGGCCTCAGTTATATATTTCACTGCTTTGGGAATCATCCTAAGATTTATAATTAACCTCTAGGATTTTTCTTTTATGAATAAATCATATATTTGGTCAGCTGATTAAATAATTATAGGTTGCACAGAATCTTGTAATATAAAAAAAAACCCTAGGTAGTTAATCTGCAGGTATCAGAAAAGCTGAAAGCTTGCACTCCCTTCACAGTTTAAGTAACATAATGACTACATCTTGATTTTAACACCCATGTGGCGTGTTTTCTTAGTAAGCATTATAAATGGGGGAAAGTCTTCCATTCTTTAAGTGGTGGGACAAATCAAGCTATTTGTGGCTATGGTCACTGAATCACCACTTTAAACTGAATTAATACAAAAGGAATTATGTCACCAAGCACAATTCCCCTGAGAGAAAATGCTGCATTCTGGGTTAAGAATATAGTAATTTGCATAGACATTTGCCCTCTCTTACTGAACTGGCCTTGGTTATATATTTCACTATTTTCACTTTCATCCTAAGTTTTTTAACTAACCTCTATCACAAATATTTGCACCAGTTAGAAAATGGGAGGAATTTGCTGGGGCAAAAGAATAGGCAATGTGTGGGTGAGACATGAGTGTTTATTTACATTCAAGTCTATTGTGTGTATTGCAACTGTCCCAATGCTCAGTGCCAATAAGCTACAGGCACAATACACAAAGGGAAGCCTAGACTTAAATCTTAGCAGCAGAAAAAATTGAAGCAATATTGATTCTATTCATACTGGAAACCATTCTAAGCACTTTCTTGTAGGGGTCCCAATGTTTTTTACCAATGCATCACATATTTTCTAAAGAAATCAGGTGGGCTTCACCTATTTGTAATGTCTTTACCAATATTTAATTAGAGTTACTCGTTTCTGCATACATTCTTGTTATATACTTGTTTAATACACCAAACAAGTTGTGATGCAATGCTTCAAATGCAATAAGAATAAATCGTGGACCCCCATTCCAATAAAAAACTCTTGCATCAAGTGACATTTCAAAGTAAATCTCCTCCTACTAATCCTGGTCATATAACTTATTGAGTTATTGGCTTATAACAAATAGAATTTAATGCCACTGTATAGTACATAATATGATGATTATAGATTATATATATTCTATAGCATACTTAGCAAATATTGCATATCCTTATATCTAAATATGGCCGTGATAAAATGGGGTTGCCTGGTTGCCTTTTCTGTTATAATGTGTGATTGGAATATAATTGTTTTATATCAGGTTACTGCAATTATGTACTTAGATGCTTAGTTACTTTTTACTATGGGAAACTAAATGCACAAAGTTTATTTTTGTACTTTGCCTCAGTATTGTGTAAATTGTGCCAAGTTTAAAACTGCATAATAAACACCAACACAGATAAAAGAGGTAATTATTTTTATAAACAGTTGGTGTTGGTTGGAAGACTGAAATGATTTCTTCATAAATACTGAGCATACTAAGGAGCATGTAACAGAAAAATCCAATAGAGGCTTTAAAATTGCAACTGTGTAACCGTTTTGTTTACAATAATTGTCACCAATACAGAGCAAATTGCAATCTATACATTTTGGCTGATCTTTTGTTTGTACATTTTTCCTTTGTTTTTTACATTATTGGTTATCTATGCTCCAAATCGCTCTCAATTACCAGATGCTTCCCTTTACAACATAATCTTCCCTGGTTCAATAGAGTAATTGATCTAATAGATGACAGTTACATTTGCTGTAAATAGACAGCATTTCACTAATTTACACACGTTTAACATGCTCTGTTTTGGGACTATATATTTAAAAATAAATTCAAACACATTCTCTTTTTACTATAGGGTTATTTTCCCATGGTACTATTGGTGTTTTAAAACCTATGTAGTGTTTATTGGTTAATATTAATTTCTATTAATTTACCTGATTATTTTTCCATCCATCTGCTCATTCATCAGTCTGTCTGTCTTGAATGATCAAAAATATGTAGGCCTGCCAACTTTTATAGGTATTGTCTACTAAGTTTCTCTGTGTGGCACCTCCACACATTTACATACATGCTAACATTCCCAAAAACATATCTTCATGGGAGAATAAGAATGCATTGTACATTGGTTTAAATGTTATAGTAATGTTATGAATTTTCCACAAAAAAGCAGCAAACAAATTTAATGTAGTCGTAATGCCATAAAGGATGAGCTGGGAGAAGGAGTGGGACACTTTGGAATAATGAAATAACTAGACAGAACCTTTATTAGGAATCTGCTGGGTAAGTACCTGAAACACCTCGTCTGTGGTGTTGGTCTACTTAGAGATAGGACAGGTCTGTTATAGCTCATGGAAGGTTTGACTCAGTCCTGAGGAAGGCCCTGGATTTGTGGGCTGGTTAGGGTAATGTAAAGCCAGACAGAACACTATTCTGCTGTGAGAAAAGACATAACCTGACACAAATTATGTTGCTGAAGTGACTGTTACCTGATACACTGACTCTTCCTGAGGGTCTAGACAATATCACAGGTGCTGTACTGTAGGATCCAACCAACTCCTCAAAACTTCCTTCTGGGTATTAGCATAATAAAATTAAAGTGGAAGGTTCTCCATATTTGACTACCCACATATTTACTGCATTCAGAACAACAAACTAAAAGAATCCTCTCAGAAATACACTGATTGTAAATATTGGGAAAGAGCAAAGGACAAAATAAGGATCAGTTGATAGATAGGGCTTATAATGGCAAATATTTAAGCAACAATGATATATTATTATGAGGATATATTGATAAATTATATTATATATGTGTGTGTGTGTGTGTGTGTGGTTTACATCAACTTCATAAAAATTAAGCTAATGGCAAGCAGTTTATTTTTACATTTTTTGATATTTTGTTTTCGTATAATAGCATGCTATAATAATAATATCTTTTTTCTTTTAGTCCTAGTGGGGAAAAACTAATTTTTAGATGGGTACCTGTAAAAAGGGACAGTTCATCTTTATTACAGTTTTGAAATATAAATACTCATTTAAATCAAAATTTGCAATTTGGTTTTTGAAAGTTTTTGCAATTGTTTTGAAAAAAGCTACCTGTAAAGGTAGGGCTCTAGGTCTAGGTCTCTCTTTTCTGCCCACGCCAGGAAGTTTGCGACACCCTTCTCATGTTACAAGCAGTGAAGTAAGGAGTTCAGGAAGTGCAGGCATGGATCACTACTGCACACACTCAATTTATTTGTGTCTGATTTATCTGTGATCTGATTGGCGTGAATTGCAAATATGATTTCAATGATTGTATCTCTTTACATATTTCCAAACTCTAATAAGGGTGAACCACCCCTTTAACAAATGATAAACCCACAGACATGCTCAGTGTTGGACTGGCCAACCAGGATACCAGGAAAACTTCTGGTGGGCCCAGGGGTCAATGGGCCCATCCTGCTCCTGACCATTTGGCCTGTTTCATGGTCATTCCCTATTTCTGAATGGAAACAAAGAGGAGAAATACTGTAGATGGAAGGATAGATATAAGCATATAAATAAAAGATACTTGGAGAAAAAAGCGGTTGAGTAAGGAAAGGAGGAAAAATAATTTGGAGAGTGGGCCCATGGTCTAAGGGTTTCTGGTGGGCCCCTGGGGTCCCAGTCCGACACTGGACATGCTGTTTGTTACCAAATAAACCACAGCAGTAGAATATGTAGATAGAGTGGAGTAAAGTAGAATATAATAATAATAAATATTTTTTGCAAAAATATTTGAATAGGAATGATGTAGTGTTTTTCATGATGTGTCTGCAAGGATCAGTTGTTACATGTATAATCAAACTAGGCTTTTGTATTTATTATTATTGAACAATTATTCCCAAGTTTTATAGTATATAAAGCATCACTTTGATATACAATGCATTATTATAGTGATTGGGTTAATAGTATTATCCAGAATACTCTGTTGCCATATTTTCTGGAGTAAGTAAGGTGAAATTGTAGATTAAGCTACATTTTAATAACCATATGTAGCATTTGGTAGAAAGGATGTTACATAGACCCTGGCATTATTAATTTGCCCTAAATGAAATGCATCGGCTACAAATCAATACTATACAAATTTAAATAAAGCATTTTTAAAGTGATGAAAACAGAGTGTCATTAAGACTTTGGGGGCACCCTGCCCCAACATTTTTACTAATGAAAGGAATGCTGTTCCGTGTGGAATGTAGGCCATGTCAGAAAATAAAATATGCTCTGCCTGGAAAGGTGTGCAGTGTTCAACAACAATTTAAATGACAGATGGGCCTTCAAACTGACATTCATTATATAATACTACTTCTTAATGCTTCCTCTGTCTTTATAAATTCAGCTTTCTGGTTTTCAATTGCCATCTTTACTTTCCTATAACATCCTTCTTCTGGGATATTTAACATACTGAATTCTAAGTTTGTCTTGTAATGAGTAGCAATTTGACTATATACTATATGCTATATGAAATTTAAACCACAATCAATCTGTATGTCACTTAAATTTACATTGTAAAAGGCACATATTAAAAAATATCTTGACCTGGTCTAAAACAGTACTATTAAAAAATTTTGGTCTAAGGCATTGTAATTTATGAAATAGTCCATCATGTCCACAAATGAAATCTACAGCATATACTGTACATGGTCCATATTTATATGTGTTAATACATAATAGTAGTGATGAGCGAATTTTTTCGGCAGGCATGGATTTGCAGGGAATTTCCTCATTTCGCCATTGGCGAATTGTTTCGTGAAACTTCTGTGAAAATTCACAGCAGAAAAATTTGTCACGCGGAATAGTTTTGTTGCATGTCAAATTGGGCACGGTCGGGTAAAAAAAGGGCGCGGATGCATCAAAAAAAGGGCACAGCCGAGTGAAAAAGGGCATGGTTGTGTCAAGAAAGCACAAAAAATAGACGTGGGCGACAAAAAAAATTGTGAGACAAATGCGTTTTGCGAATTTTCTTGCCATTTCGCAAATTTTATGGCGACGCGAAACGGGACAGATTCGCTCATCACTAATAATACGTTGCCTGAAGTTATGTTATGTAAAAGACTGTTCCTATAGGTATGCTTTACAGTTTTTACATATTTTGCATCTTCTGTAATTTAAGGACAGATAGATCTCTACATAAGAATTTATAGAAAGGTTTCAAAAACAGTATTGGTCAATATTGGTCTGATCTACAACAACTCTCTGCTGTGAATTTTCACAATTCTGTAAAAAAAAAGGATCAGTAGCTTTAGCAAAATCTTTGCCACTACTTGTTTTGATCCAATTTACTATTTACCCATCGCTACAGATAATTTATTTTGCAGAGAATCTTTCATAAAATCATGATGATCCCTTGTTATCAATTTATTGACCATAACTTAGAATTACTGTTGTTTTGTATTGAATGTAATCTAAATATTTCTTGCAATGCAATATTATCCAGTAAATAATATGCTTACTGTAATCTATTTCCGTTTCTAAATACTGATTTTGCATTTATTTTACAGCATACCTGATGAAAAGCAGTCGAAAATGTTAGAAATGGGGTAAATTCTGTGAAATTCATTCATCATTCACATGGTTGGAGTTGGAAAGAGCAATAAGCCTTATTTATTCTTAGTCTTTTTCAGGTTTATATATATCATCTGGGATAATAAAAATTGTAATATAAAATGTATGGTTTCCTTGTTCTTTGTAAATAGAAAAAATAAATACAGTTTCAATGTTTTCCTTTTTCCCATGAATTATGTTCTTACCATATATCTTACAGGTCTTTTTTTTTATAATTCACTTTAATAAATAGGTAACCTATTTTTTTATTATTGGGACTTAATTGATTTTCTGGTTATAATGTTGTTAAATAATAGTTAAGATCCACTGGTAAATACGTCATCACAAAGGTTATTTGGCTGCATAATATATTCATACATAATGATCCCATTCCTAATTAATTGCCTCTTTTCCTATATTAATAATTCATGTTTGGGCAAATTTTTTATAAGAAATTCCATAAAATTAAGTTTAACTTGCTTTGTTTCAATAATATCCAATTTAATTTAAAAATAACATGTTTTAAATGGGGTCTATATCAGGGCTTTGTAAAAGGAAAGAATAACCAATACTTTGCCAGCCCTTGTTGATATTGACCAACATTGCTTGCTACAGTTTACCTTATTTTTAAATGTACTCAAATGTACTCTTAAGTAAAAAATAAGTAAATTGTGATGGAAAAATTATTATTAGTTTATTGGTATAACTATATATTGTTTAATTCCCAATGTGCATAGCATTCATTAGTCCTATATGTAATTTAACCACCCAGATCAGTCCTTGATGGATATAGTTATTCTGCATGGTTAGGTGCAATTGGACATAGATACATTGTTTTAAACACCTGTCAGTGAGTCAATAACAAACAGCTTACATAATAGTAAAAACCAATAAATAGTGATGAGCAAATCTGTCCCATTTCACTTCACTAAAAATTTGCAAAACTGCTGAAAAATGAATATATGTTTTAACATATATAAAATAAGACAATATTGTGGTGACTATTACATAATGTTCTACATCTCTTTTGTAAATCAATGTATGTTGTTAGAGATCACTAGATCTACTATAGTTACATTTTTGGTTGGAACCACAACAGTATATTTCTTTAAATTGTCATCCAGCAGAATTTGCTACTGTAATTCTTTTATTTCCAGTCTATTTCACCAAAATGTTTCCTCAAAATGTCAAGCTATTTTTTTTGGCCTTTCGGGGAGTTTCAAAGGGGAACATTTTCATTTACCATGAGCTTTCTAAATGTACAAATGTTTTATATAGAAATAACACTTCTGTAACAACACATATGTTTATTGCCAAATATAGGAAACAAAAATCCACTTAAACTGTATGACAAAATGTGCATAAAATTATATCTCCCAGATGCTCTATGACAAAAAAAAAATGAGAATAAAGAAGCTTTTATTTTATTTCTGCAAACCGAAAATGTTTGACATTTTGGCCCCTACAATAAAACTTTATTGTCAATTCTTAGAATGCTAAGGTCACCCCACAAACAATTTTGTATGTTATTCTTTGCTTAACAGGGAGCCATGAGAAAGCTTTTAACATGAGATAAACAATGTAAAGGTCTGTTTATCAGGATTCCTGGCTCACAGCTCATGTGGTCTAACGTTGATGTGAAACAGGGGAACTATTGCCAGCACCAGTCTTTATCCATGCCTGTTTGGGGCCTCAGAACATTCTACTGAAGGGAACTGTACACTGATCAGAGCAACAGAGTAAAGACAAGGATGAGACAAAAAGTGTAGTCAGTCACTGGCCAAAAGATCAGAACAGGCACCAACTAACATTGTCAAGAACAGGGAAGGGTCAAAATTGCATAAACCGATTATAAACAAGGCCAATACAGAATCTGAGGAACAGATGTCAGTTTGAGCGTGATTATACTGGGGGGGTAAATTATATAGAAAAAAGGTAGCAAATGGGAACTGGCACCAAGAATTGATGCAACTGCATTGGGAAGTGCACTGGCATCATGACACACACGCACAACTAGGGACCAGCTTGCCAACAGGCAGTAAAGCATGCTGGTCTCCTGGTGCACAAATAGGTTCTCTCTCAAGAAAAAGCAGGAGGATTCTAACAGTTCAACTAAGAGTTCAACTGATATCCAGTGAAAATCACTGACTGACACTTTCAAACTAAACACTGTGCATGATTTTTGCACATTACAACATATCTGTCAGGCAGATGAAGTGGAGTTCAAGCCGCAGGAGAAGTCGTAGTAAGCAAGCCCACAAACGTTTAACACTGACCGGAGGCTTGCCTGAGGATGAGAACAGGAAGCACGGAAAGTGGAGTGAGGCCGGAGAGCCAAAACATAGAACCAAAGGATCAAGCAGGAGAATGATCAGACAGGTCCAGGTCGAGGCAGGCAGAACAGGTTCATAAGCGGTATTCGGGCAGAGGTTCAACAGCAGCAGAGTCAGGATAGGGGAAACGCCAGGCACCAGAGTAAACTTGATAACCAAGCAAAGAACGCATGTACATGGCGACTATTTACAGGCTGGCGACAAGACGCAAGCACGTACTGCATCAGGACACACGCCGGAACGTGCGACTAGACGGACGCAACCTTCCATCACTCGGCGTGCGACTAAACGGGCGCGACCTTGCATTGCTTGGCGCGCGACTAAGCCCATGCACCCTTCTATCACTTGGCCTGCGACTAAACGCACGCGACCTTGCTGGAAGGCTCTTGAAACGGCGATCATCCTTACAATATCATTAGTAGTAAAAACACTCTGTATATTTTTAGAATTCTTTAGTAATTAGAATTTTTAGACCTAATAACAAATCTTTGCTTAAATGTTTGATTTTATATCAAATTCATATGCTACTTCTTCTGATTATTAAGCATGCACTACATTTTTCATAAATTACAGTTTTGTTCATGCAAATACAAACACACCAAGCTTGTTTTATGCATATATTGTGTATAAATCTCCTATCTCTTAGCGGTTAATCTTAAATGTAATTTTCAATACATTTAAATTAGGTTATATTAATGTACAGAGGTGCAATAATAGTAGCAATAAGAATGTACTTATTCCCATATAGGCTAAAATCAGTAACAGTAAGGCAATTTATTGATAGATATCCTATATGATTGAATTTGGAGTTATATATAGAAAAGTACACCCAAGTACATGTAACACCTACCCCATTAGGGCTCAGTTAGGGATAGTCAACAGGTGCAAAATTTTTGCAGTGGCTACTTATTGCAGTGTGAAACCTAAATTCTCAGGAAAACACTGCATTGTTATTAAAAACATGGCAAATTGCAAAAAAAAAAAATTCAATGCCCACCTTTATTAGAGTAAATTCCTAAGAAAAGAAATTCCAGCAGCAACTTTATGAGCTACTCACCTTAAAGGTCCCGATTTACATATACTAAGCACATTATGGCCCCTTATTTTGCAGTTCAGGATACATACAGTAGCTGGAGATGAACTGCCACAATGTACATTTAACCCAGTTACTCCAATTATTGGAAAATATTCAAACAACTGAACTACATCCAATATATATATATTTCAAAACTTATTACTACAGATGTTGATCAACATTTTTAAACATAAAAGCACCAGAATAAAAATATATTTGTCTTGAGGGGAAATCATAGATACTTTGGAGAATACATTGATTTTGTGAGATGAAAAATCCAGGTTTAACAAAATCAGTCAATACTTCTCATTGATTCTCCCATGACAGTGGGTTATACGATATTAATGAAAGAAAGACCATTAATACAATACCATATAATATAATAATATCATGTATTGCTGAAATGTTGCTGTTAATTGACAGTTTCATTTGTAGCAATCACCTACCCAATTATCTGAACTAATATACCGGTTGTTTTATTGATTATATAGATACAAAGCAATACACAATTATTGAATAGTTTTTGCATCTTATTACTAAGAGCTCTAAATAACATCTTTCAAATATACATCCAATGCCCCAAGTAGACACCAGGGGGCCCATTTATCAAAGTACGATTGCCTCCGAATACAAAAGAATTGTATTTTTCTAAGTTTTCGTACCTTGCATATTTTCGCCGTTTTTTTTTCGCCAGTTTGCATGACTTTTGCGTACTGTGCGTCAAAAATTATGCGACAAAATCATATTGTCACTCAGAGTATGAAAGTTTCGGATTCATTCAAGCTTCGGTATAGTGACTTTCCTTTGGCCAGGTTGGAGCTGCAGAGTGCCATTGAGTCCTATGGGAGGCTTCCAAAATCATGCACAGAAGGATCAAAGTCAGAAAGGTTTTCCCGCTGTTTACTATCGTTCGGATATGAAAATTGTGACTTTTAGATCGCCAATACGATATTATCGTGACTAATACGAATTTTTCGTAAGCATTTTCCTGATATTTGCCATCATCACAAATTATCGTATCTAATCCAAATTTTACCCATTTCGGGATTTATGAAAATATGAGTTTAGATCTTAATACATAAAAACTCACCCACATTCTGTTCATTACTATGGGATTTTTAGAAGCATTTATCAAATGGTGAAAGTTAGATCTCACCATTTGATAAATACGTTTCTTTTTGCTATAGTAAATTCTTCCCAATTTAAAATTATTGTGCTGTAAAAAATAAAGGCATAGTTATGATCTCTATTTCACACAATCGGAGGCTGTGTTGAGCTTGAAGCATGACAATGTGATAGGTTGCAGTATGGGTTCATCTTGGGTGCCTCCCACTGGTCCTTTTCAACAATTATTTTTTTTAGGATGACACAATAAGTAAGATAAGGCCTAATATGGCCTTGTCCTATGCAAATATCTCTATTAGTGATGATCAAAATAACTAAGAACATCATAAAAATATAAAAAATGAGAGATGGTATAATGAAGTACTGTATGCATATTGCCAGACCGAAGTACTGTATGCATATTGCCAGACCGTATGATGCTATTAAGCAGTGACTGCTCTCAAACAGGTCTAACACGTTACCCTAGATGCATAAGCAGGAGCCCAGGGTAAGTCTCTAAAACTGCCCAGCTTGAACTTCTCTAAACTGGCTTCCTCAGGGGTCCAATGGAATTAAAATAAATGTGTGCATGTGAAATATTATTTTACAGTTACATAATACAGTTACAAAGGTAAATGTACTCACAGGGGATATCTTAAAAATGTTTAATGATGCAACTTACCAACCTTCTTCACAAAACAGCCAAAAATAGAAACCTAGAGCATCTGCTGTAGGCCTCAGATTGCAAAAACAGTGGCCAAAGTACACTGAAGGGTAAAGGTAGAAGTTACATTAGTGCATCTTACTATTTGTTTACTCAAGTGGCATTCCACAACATATTCTACCTAGTCCTTTTCATAGTCACATGTTACTTATGTATTTGTCTTTTACAACCCTTTATATAAGTGCATCTTGACTATTAGGACATCCCGTTTTTTGACATTTTGCATCATTGTATTTGGAAGCTAACAGTAAGTTGGACATTTATCACTAAACATGTACTCTGTGAAAACATTAGCATTCATGACCAAGCCACTACATCAGAGTGCATATATAAATACATAAAAACTTGTACAATCTCACTTTGCTTCCAATATCCTTCTTGATCTATGAGATGCTCTCCACTTGCCAACTGATTAGCAATTCCTTTTAGAAAACATTACCAAGAAAGAGGAAAAAAGTAATGCATCTTCTGACCTCTAATGCTCCCAGAGAAATTAGCCGAGCAATATCTTGTCATGCTCCAGCAATCTCAGTTGCAGCAACATGCTTGATGTAGGATAAAGATTTCCTTAATGTTGTCATATCAAGCACTATTATGATTTGTCAGCTGGGAGGAGAGTGGGAATTTGTAATCATGTATTTCAAGAGTTTTCATATGTCTTCAGATCCAATTTAAATTTAAACTGTCACAGTAACACAGTATATACTTTAACATTTTTATAATGCTTTTAATATTGAAATGAGATATAGCTCTTGGGTTCTGTGATATCTACTTATCGCCCCATATCCCATATCCAACTTTTGAGTTATTTTTAAGTACTGTATGATATATTTACTGTATATATTTATTAGATAGAGGTAATTTGTTACTGATCTAGTTGTAAGTTACCCAATTATATTGGTACCCATTTTACCACTATCAAACATGTCCTGTTTCTTCTTTTCCTCTCTATTCACATTTATTGATGAAAATCTGCCTTTTTCTTCCTATATTTTGTTCTTTGTTACTTTTGGCTCTCATTTTTTTCCTTTTTTTTGTGATAAATTCCTTTCCCTTTTTTCCTTCTTCACCAATTTTCCCTTTATTCTTAATGTATACATCCTTCCATTGGATAATTTATCATGTTATTACTGTGCATGTTGTCCTAGAGAATAGGATTTGAAACAAGCTGGTAGTTGTAGTTAGAAGATGGCACCACAGTCATGTCAAATGAGAACACTGAACCAATTGCAATTACACTGACTGCAAACATTGCATTGTGGGACACAGGAGTGTGTTGTTGAAATCTTTAAATGATACCTGTATGCTGTTGCGTTTTACAGCAGTGTGTCTTCATATCTTTTAAATCATATGTTTTACTATTACTGTGCTTTATGATATGGCATGGGCAGATAATAAAGAAAATAGAATTTGAAACAAGCTGGTGATTGTTGCAAGAAGATGACACCACAATCATTTCACACTGGGGACACTAAACCAACCGCAGGTGTACTGATTAGTATGCAGGCAGATAACACAAAGGATAGGATTTGTAAGAGAGTGATGTATGTAGCTAGGAGAGGGTACCATAGCACTGTTGCATTGGGGACATTGAACTGAGGACTTCAAACATCAATCATGATGTGTTGCATTGTAGGGCATTGAAGTATGTTGGTGTTTGCATCTTGAAGTGATACTTTGTGGCCCATTTGTGGCCCATTAGTCTTTTGCAGAAACAAGATCATACACATTTGGAATGCCCACACCATTTACTAACCCACCACATCACATTTTGTATTACAGTGAATGTTTTATCAGACTGAATAGTAAATTATTTAAACATCTCTTCTGCCAAAGTAATATTATGGAAATGAAAGGAACAGAGTGGGGCTTGTGCTAGATGTCAGACTTTGGAAATAAATAGGATAAAGTGAATAGTCATAATGAGGGTATTAGACAGAACACACATGAAACAAACAAATGTTTAAAATGAAAATGTGTTTTCCTGTATTATATTTAGATAATCTGAGTACCCTGTCACCATTATCCTAGATGTCAACAGTGTGATGTTTTCTTGGTGCTATGGTTCTGCATGTTGCAAACTGATACTTTACAGATGGGGACTTGATCATTTAATTTCAATAATAGTTAAAGGAGAACTATACCCCCCAGGCGCAAAAAGCACCCTTAACTATCACTGGCTAAACCCCAGTGTTTTATGTTTAAACTCTGTCCCTATCTTTAACCACTAACTAAAAATGCAGAGAAGCACATTGCAGAGTATCTTGCCGACATCTTATTACCAACTGAAGACTCTTCTTGTCTCCCCACCGATACAAAGCTGCTTGCGCATTTGCAGTTGGGGGTAGCAGGAAATCAGCTTCACTGCGTATGTGCATGCAGGTTAGGTGTTGGCGGTGAGCACCTCCAAGACAAAAATGCAGCTGAATGCTAGAAGGTTGAAGGAAAACTGTTAAAGATAAGTTCAATAAGAGCATAGGAAAAGCAGATATAATAATAGTGAAGACCAGAAGTCAGAGCCTAAGGTTGCAGTGTATTGGCTATAATGCAATGAGCTTGACTGGTAAAGTGGATGAGAAATAAAGTAGAGAAATAAAGTAAATAATTATGTATGTTTGTGCAGGTATGGGAACTCTTTAAAAATGCTTTGAACTTGATCATTTCTAGATAAGGGTTTTTGGCAATAACCTAAGACTGCTAAAAATGAAAATTACAGAAATACAAATTTTGATAAGCCCTCACATGTTAAAACAAAATAATGTAAGAAATAACTAAGAAATGCATTTATTTCTACATTTAAAAAAAATAGCATGAATGTATTTTTGACAAACGTTCTACAGTATTTAACTTGATTATATAATGTTGCTTGATGCTACTTAAGGATAAGTACTTCATTTATGTATTTTACAACAAGCGTTGTGAAGCAGCAATCAAGAATTTAGGTTTATCAACAGTATAAAGATGCACATTGAGAGCATGGGTCAATTAAAATGTGAAAACATTTTGGCTACACGGATCTCTGCAAAGTCAAATGCCCTTAATGTTTTCTTTGCATACAATGTTGGAGTTAGTGTTGCAGGACCCATACAGTAGTACAGTACTACAATATGGACTTTGCAATGGTCGATTAAGTACATGGAACATTTAAGCAAAGTTAATGAGAAGAAAGTTCCAAGTACTAATTACTGTAGAGCTTAGTTCAATATTAAGCTGGCCACACACGCACCGATAATATTGTGTACGGCAAGTCGACTGATATCGCAGGAGGCTGCTGATATCGGTCGACTCACCGATCGGGCGGGTTAAAAGATTTTGATCGGATGCCATTGAAGGCGCCTGAGCAAAATCTGCCTTCAGGGCTGAATCAGCAGAAGGAGGTAGAAATCCCATTGTTTTTGTTTTTTTATTGTTGAATTACTTGTGTTTGCTTTTAAATATGTAGTAGGAAGAGGTTCACAAGGTAGATAAAGGAAACACATGCAATAAAGGAAAAAGTACCACATTTTTTTTTCACAGGGATATTTTTGCCATATGGATACAACCTCCTTCAGATAAGCAATGCTAGAATGTCTACTATAACAATGTTTTTTGTGTGCCTCTGGACTTAGTATTAACTCTGGACCACAAAGATTCTGTAATATTCCATCCAAGCACAATTATATCTTACATTAAAAAATAATGTTTTTCCATTAGGTTTTTTATTTGGCTGTTTTTATGTGCATACACTGTATGACTGTATGACTGAATGCAAACAAACTTCTCAGGGACCATCCTCAAGGACATCAACGAGTAACTTTGGTTAAAAAAATATGGGACACCCACATTCAGTGGCCCTGCATATATAGGGGCACCGTCTCGTGTTAATTCACATCATTCATTTGGGCATGGAATATAGTAAATCTTTTTAGGGACTGTTCTTTCATTTGTGTGAAGTGACTACTTTTACAAAACATTGGCAACAATATGTGCGTAGAGTTTTTCAAAGGTGCTGTACTGCAATTAACTATTTGTTAACTCCAAATCACATGCTTTTCACTCTGACCAATCAGATTGTGACATTCCATAGTATCAGGGATCTATACAGCATTGAATGAGCTAAAGGAAAAATCATGCACCTAGGGGTTCAGCTTAATTCTCTCATCCATGTATCTTAATATCGCATGCCTTCCATTAGACCAATACAATTGTGCGACTCCAGTAAAATATGCAAAATTACATTCCTCGCTATATGATAAATAAGAATGCACCATTCCAGAGCAGCTACTCAGCAAAACAGCAAAGGGTAAAATATACACCTAGGATTGTTCCAAAGTGCTGAGCTTCTTATGTGCCATCCATTAAAGGAGTGGTTCACCATTAGGTTAACTTTTAGTATGTAATAGAATAGCATATTCCTAGCAATTTTGCAGCTGATCTTTATAGTTTTTGAGTTATTTGCCTTCCTCTTCTACCTCTTTTTTGCTCTGTGAAGCTACAATTTTATTGTTATTGTTACTTTTTATTTCTTATCTCTGCTACTGAACAAAAAGCTAAATAATTGAAAAAGCATTCAAAATAAAAAATTAAGACCAATTGCAAACTCTCAGAAAATCATTGACTACATCATAATAAAAGTTCATTTAAAGGTGAACTACCCCTTTAACTCTAAAATCACTTGCCTATCCATGTGACATATGAGTACACCATTCCATAGTATCTGAGAACTACTTAGGAGCACATTGTTGCAAGAAGAAATTTTACACATGACGGCGCATCATTGGGACTTGCTCGGACACCAGATTTGGATGAAAAGGGCTGCAGAACATTTATTAACAACTGAAGTTTCATTTAACACATACTATAAACAAATAGCATAACACGAACATATGATAAACATATCAAACATAACATGAAAATAAGATAAACATATCATAAACATATGATAACTTGAACATTTGTATAACAAACAACCGTAACAATCCAATAACTACACAACACCACTAGCGCTGCCAGCTGCCATCCTAGCCCGGGACCACCTACTCCTCAACAAACTCACTTCCTGATACACCTCCTTACCCCTGAGGTGCCAGGCGTGCCAACCACCATGCAACCATTGGTTTCCAGACTCAACCACTCCGCCAGCCAAACTATAATACCAACTCACCTGTTTTGGGAGGGAGGGTGGGCGTTTTCCTGTACTGCCTAAAATGGACTGGAAGTGGGAAAGCATGGAGCTACCTTTTATACCCCTAACCTGCAGCCAATTGAACACACCAATCCCAAACTAGCTGGGAGTTGCTTACAACCCCTATGACGCTGTCATGCCCCTGCCTCTCTACGCCCTGCTACGAGTCACCGGTCACTGACCTGTAGGTGTTTTCACCGGAGCTGAGCTTGGTTATGCCAGTTTGCCTGCAAATCCATTCTGTTTTACCAGCCAATGCTGGATACACACTTACATATCTGGCTAATAACATTGTGGCATTGCATAGCACTTCTGAGCAGTGCAAATGTTTTGCAATGCAGAGTAATTTTTTACTATTCTTTAATTAGTGAAAAAATGCCAGTACATTGGCTAGTTAAAAATATTATTCTATTCCGTAAGGGCAACATAACACCTGGTTGCAGTTTAACAGTTGACTGTGGAGAATGACCCAGTCACGACACAGTCAGGCGTCTCACACATATATACAGAGAAGGAAAAATGTTGAGACAGAAAGTTTGTAATCTCTTAAAAACAAATGAAAACCACACTGATAGATATGGCATTGCATCTTGTTTATATAAGCACGGTTTCATGCATCAGCAGGTAAAAACATTAAAGGGCAATGACAGAATCAACTCAAAAACAGAAGGGAACAAAGATCAATTTAAAAAAAAAACTCAAAACACTCAAACAAATCAGCCGTGGGTAAAATGTTTTCTCCAGTGTAATATAGTATACATGCAAAGTTTCTAATTGTATGAAACAAGTTAGAAAATGAATTTTAAAATATAAATCACTATTGTGTACAAGCTAATTAAACACGTGGGAAAGATCTATTGAAAACCATCTAAAATTATAAAAGATTTAACGAGTATTATCTAAAAGTAACCCCTCAGTATCACAGCACACGTGTCATACCCACTTCTCTTAGGGAGACAGATTGCCTGCGTTGGGTGACACTGCGCTGTGAACCTGGTGAATCTCCTTTAGTCGTGTTGTCACTTTCCTGTGAATGAAGTCAAGTTACTTCTGGCCCAGGAAATATGAATTTAGCATTCCGCAACTGATGCTGTAGAACCTTAAATCATTTTCTACAAGTATCGGACCTGTTATTCAGAATGCTCAGGACTTGGGTCTTTCCAGATAAGGGATCTTTCTGTAATTTGGATCACCATACTTTAAGCTTACTAAAATAATGTAAACATTAAATAAACTCAACAGGATTGTTTTACCTCACGATTAATTATATCTTAGTTGGGATCAAGTGCAAGGTCTTGTTTTATTATTTCAGAGAAAAAGCAATACATTTTTAAAAATGTGAATTATTTGCTTAAAGTGGACCTGTCACCCTAAGGAATAATTACAAATTGTTTTCTTTTGTGTTTGTCAAGCAAAATAAACTTCAATTACACAGACAGGCTCCATTTTGTGGACACTGTTATTAAGGCAAGCAGTACATCCTGCTAAAATCTTGTTTCTGTGCCAGTATGGGGGGACCTGATACCCATGTTCATGCACTGGTTACACAATTAGATGGTGAGGAGGGAGGGGGAATGTGAGAAGCGCAGTGACATCTAAAAAGTTCTGAATTGAAAGTGAAAGTAACTGCCTAAGGCATACAGGCGGGTCAGACAATATATGATTGACAGCGGGGACTTTTAAATGCTTTTATAATGGGTATAGATTTGTTAATAAAAAAATAACTTTGGGTTACATGTTTAATTTGAAAAGGGCTTTTACTATACAGCTTTTTATGTCTGGTTGACAGGTCTGCTTTAAGATAGAGTCTATGGGAACTTGGAGTAATTTGGAGCTTTCTGGATAATGGTTTTCCAGATAAGGGATACTATACATGTCCCAAAATAATATACTTAAAGGAGAAAGAAAGGTAAAAACTAAGTAAGCTTTATCAGAATGGACTATGTAAATGCAGCCATAAGCACTCACAGAAAAGCTGCACTCTATCAAAAGAAACACAGGATTTCTTGTCTCCTTTTTTGTAAACATGTTCTTCGGTATCAGACTTCCTCTCAGAAAAATCCTTCATTCCCGGGGCCAGAGTCAGCGCAGCTCTCTCCTCTCTTCCCTCTCCTGCTCCCCCCTTCCATAAGACTTCATAAAACTCACTCCCCCCCACCCTTAGGATTGTGCAAACTGAACTATAATGACTAGAGCTGAAGGCAGGAAGCTATGAAGACCAAGCTAAAATGGCAGCTGCTGTCTTAAGCAAACAGAGAAAGCTCCTAGGGCTCTTTACTCAGATATGGTTCTGCATTCAGCATAATAAATATATTGTTCTATATGGTGGCACTAATGTGGCAAATCTATTGCCAGTAAAATGCCAAAATGACTTTCCTTCTCATTTAAAAAAATCTTTCTTTCTGTGGGAATGGGCATATTGGGTTGGGGCATGATGGTGGCTAAGTGGGTAGCATTTCTGCCTTGCAGCACTAAACAGTTTAATTCCAGCCAGGGCACTCTCTGCAAGGAGTACATGCATGCAGGTGTATGCCAGTTAATTGGCTTCTGACCATAGTGTATATGAATGTGATAGGGACATTAGTCTGTAAGCTCCTCTGGGGCAGGGAATGATGTATAATCTCTGTAAAGTATTGTGAAAAAGTGCCAGTACTATATAAATAACAGGAAATAAATAAAACTAAAACAGACTTGTTTTCAAGTCACATTCAACTACATTGTAGTTCCTTTGCTTGCATAATGAATTGCAAAATCTGCAAAGAGTGTGGAATTAGAATTGATTTTCAAAACTTTTTGTGACATATACACACAGTATACTAGCTTACTTACAGTTTGTAGTATATTAACTGTATAATAACTTCTAAAATGTCAGGTTTTACGGTTTTTCTTGCTGGAAAGAAAAGCTACTGTTTATATGTGAAATGATTTTTACATCCTTGTCAGATATGACAGACTGATGATTTTTTAATGACAACATTTCCACATAATTAATAGACAGAACCTTATAAATGATGCTTCAGAAGCGATCTCTCATATAAACCCTTAGCGGCATGAGGTAGCCATGTGGGAGAAAGAATAAAGTAAAGCCAAAGTAATGTAAGACCCCAGTGATTCTAAACACAAAATGACAGTTATTGAATTTATCTTTTCAATGAAATGTAACTTTAGATACCATGAATCTGCCTTCAGTAAGAAGAAAAACTGGAAAGATGAACAGAAACTGTATTTACTGCATTGTAAAACCCCATTTAAACAGTTTTTGTTTTGGGTTTAAAGTTGTTTCTCTATTGCCTTGGTACCACCAGTCAATTACACTATTACCCTGCTGCCACAAGTACGATGTCACAATGTTATAAATCTTAGTATTTCAATATATATACACTTTAAAAATAACTGACTTTTGAATATCCTTTCAAGCAGGATTTTTTTTCACAAAATTTGGGACCTGTTACCAGAATGCTCGGGACCTGGGGTTTCCAGATAAGGGATCTCTCTGTAATTTGCATCTCCATAACTTAAGTCTTTTAAAAATCATTCAAATATTGAATAAACTCAATAGGCTTGTTTTGCCTCCAATAAGGATTAATTATATCTTAGTTGGGAACAAGTACAAGGTACTCTTATTATTACAGAAAAAAAGAAAATCATTTTTAAAAATTCATATTTTTTTGCTTATAATGGAGTCTATGGGATATGACCTTTCCGTAATTCGGAACTTTCTGGATAACAGATTTCCGAAAAAGGGATCCCATACCTGTAGTAGTTTAAATACTCATTTAAATATGATGTTTACAAACCCTAAACAAATATGCAACTGGGCAGTAACCAATGGCAACCAGCAATCAAATATTGCCATTCATTGTTCAAGGTTATCAATAACTGGTTGCTATGAGTTACTGCCAAGGAAGAAAATTGCCCAGTGCTGATAAATTATACCTTATAAGACTCATTAATTATGACAACTGCAAGTGTGGGCTCAGTAAATGTGCAATAGTGTGTACTTTGGTGCATTACTAAGAATTGCAGCAGATAAGACTCTGCACACAGCTAATAGCGCTGGAATTTTGGAAAACATACTGCAATGTTAAAAAATAGCATTGTGAAAATTTCACTTGTACACTGAACATGGTAAATAAACGCACTTTAATAACTTTTAAAGTGGAAATACTGATAGATGGTTATATACTTAGTTCTTAAAGGAAAACGAAAAGCAAAATCACTTGCGGGTGCCAAAATGTTAGGCACCCCCAAGTGACTTTAACCGCTTACCTTGTACCCCGGCTGGTGCCCCTGTTAGGAGAAAACAGCACCAGCCCGGGGTACCTGGAGCGGATCGCTTCCTTCTTCCTGCTTCCGTTGCTGAAATGCCAGCGGTGGGCGCATGCGCAGTAGAGTGAAAAGCCGACTTTAATGTTTAAGTTCGGCTTTTCACTCTACTGCGCATGCGCGCACAGCGAGTCAGGAAGAAGGAAGCGCTGGCAGCTACCCCGGGCTGGTGCTGTTCTCTCCTCACAGGGGCACCAGCCCGGGGTAAAAGGTAGGTGGTCAAAGTCACTTGGGGGTGCCTAAAATTTTGGCACCCCCAAGTGACTTTGACTTTCTTTTTCCTTTAACTAGCTTCTTCAACTGAGAACAAAACAATCTGACCAGACATGGATTCTAAACATGAAATTTCTACAAATCTAAATCAAGTCATGTGTGTTTAGGTACTTCTGGTCACATCCCCACAATGCAATCAATCTCTGCTAAAATACACAATAAGCATACATTGGAAAAAATAAATATATATTGTGTTTTGCTTGAATTTTTATCATTCCTTTTAAGCTATGTGATGCATTATGCCTAAGCAAAAGTCAATAAGATCTTTAGTGGCATGTTTATTAAAGTAAAGCAATCTTCCCCTTTTTGCTTTTCAGCTTTTGATTGATAGAATCCTGCAACATTCCAGAGAGTATTCTAATAATGTCAGGACAATAGGGATACTAGATTTGGCCATGAATATAAAACAGCTCCATAAGGCATCAAATATAATTGGGAACAGCAATAATCTCAGGTACAACGTGTGCGATTGTCATAAAAAGCAATATCAATGCTAGAATACAGACAGAAATAAGTCACGAATAGTGATGGGCGAAATGTTTTGCCAGGCATGGATTCGTGTCGAATTTCCGCGTTTTGCCATTGGCGGATTGTTTCGCGAAACGGATGAAAACATTTGCAGTGGAAAAATTCGCCGCACGCCCAAAAATTGTCGCCGGCGTCAAAAAATAATAGTCGCGGGCGTCAAAAGAATGGCCGCGCGACGAAATAATAGCCGCGGACGAAAAAATAATAGCCGTGGAAGACGAAATAATAGATGCGGGCAACGGAATAATCGCCGCGGGTGACAATTCTTTTTGCCGCACAACATTTTCGCCGTTTCGCGAATTTTTGGCCATTTTGCATAGCGAAACGGGACAGATTCACTCATCACTAGTCACGAACATCCAAATATGGGTAATTTACTAGTCACTAATAATTATGGAACAACGAGGTCTGATAAATTTTATAATAAATGTAGATTTTTTTATTGAAGCCACTTCTTTTAAATTTATACTAAGTAAGTTCCTCTCTTGAATTTATAATTCAGTGCCCATAGATATAGCAAATGATTGACCCAGTATTTAGAAAATACCAACAACCACTTGAACCTTTTTCTTCGCCAGGCATGGATTCGCAGTGAATTGTTTTCCGAAACTTTGCGGCCGCGTCAACAAAGAGGAAGCGATCAAATAGAAAAAAAGTAGCTTGTGGCACCGCGTTTTGCGAATGTTTAGAAGCCATGTCTGGTCAGATAGAATACGCGGCACCCGTGTTTAACGAATGTATAGAAGCCATGTCTGGTCATATACAATACAAACAGAAATAAGACACAAACATCCAAATATAGGTGCTTAAGTAGTCATTGTCTTATCAAATATATATGGCAAAGCTTTACTAATAATGATGGAACAATGAGGTCTGATACATTTTATAATAAATTTAGATTTTTAAAATTCAAATCACTTCTTTTGGATTTATACTAAGTAAGATCCTTTCTCAAATTTATATTTCAGTGTCCATAGACAGAGATAGAGCAAATGACTGACCCAGTATTTAGAAAATACCAACACCCACTTGAACTTTTTCAAATAACTGGTTTCATATTAAACTAGTCATGCCCTCCTTTTCCAAGATAAAGGGGTTTCAGAAGGAACAAAAGGTTATTTAAGGTTACATAGTTACATAGTTACATAGGGTTGAAAAAAGACCAGTGTCCATCAAGTTCAACCCATCCAAGTAAACCCAGCACACCTAACCCACACCTACCAATCTATACACTCACATACATAAACTATAAATACAACCACTAGTACTAACTGTAGATATTAGTATCACAATAGCCTTGGATATTCTGATTGTTCAAGAACTCATCTAGGCCCCTCTTAAAGGCATTAACAGAATCTGCCATTACCACATCACTAGGAAGGGCATTCCACAACCTCACTGCCCTCACCGTGAAAACCACCTACGCTGCTTCAAATGGAAGCTCCGTTCCTCTAATCTAAAGGGGTGACCTCTGGTGCGCTGATTGTTTTTATGGGAAAAAAGAACATCCCCCATCTGCCTATAATCCCCTCTAATGTACTTGTACAGAGTAATCATGTCCCCTCGCAAGCGCCTCTTTTCCAGAGAAAACAACCTCAACCGTGACAGTCTCACCTCATAGTTTAAATCTTCCATCCCCTTTACCAGTTTAGTTGCACGTCTCTGCACTCTCTCCAGCTCATTAATATCCTTCTTAAGGACTGGAGCCCAAAACGGCACTGCATACTCAAGGTGAGGCCTTACCAGGGACCTATAAAGGGGCAAAATTATGTTCTCATCCCTTGAGTCAATGCCCTTTTTTATACAAGACAGCACTTTATTTGCTTTAGTAGCCACAGAATGACACTGCCTGGAATTGGACAACTTGTTATCAACAAAAATCCCTAGATTCTTCTCCATTAAGGAAATATATATATATATAAGGTTATATACAATATTTGATTAGTGAAAACCACGTGGCTGCTTCTCAAAATGACATAAAGGGGGTCATGTAATAATTTCTGGTCACCCATACCAACCAACCAACCAATCAGCAGGTGCAAGTGGCAGTACATTTATGTGCTAGGGATTTCTGTATATAACAGCCTTAGCCTGATGGTAAGTACAGGGCTCCCCGTGCATGTTGTGCTGTGGCACTGAATGTCATACAGATGAAGCACACAGGTGAAAGGTTTATAAATGCATGTCCAGGACCCACCTCAGTGCATCAGTTTGCAGTTGGCACAATTACTTTGAGATTCTGAGAGAACATTTTGTGTTGTGGAAAAAATTGGCACATTGCATTGATACTTTGCTTGCTGAAATTTACACTCCTTTTGTATATAATCACTCAAGAATCATAATACAGGCCAATGAATTGTTATATATTGTGTAGTTTTTTTATACAATCTAAAATGTTATGGGCGGTATAGAGAATGTAGACTTTTTACAATATTTAAAATAGTTTTTTTCAGTCTTTTGTGACTTTTATGCACATGTTGCTGTAGTCACCCCTGTAATAATAACCTGTTCTGAGTAATTGCCTTGTAAATTTTTGTACTGTATGAGGACAGAAAAGTTCATAAAGAAAATCTAAAATCATCTTAAGCAATAGGACTTTATTAATATATTGTGGGGATTTAGCTCTTTAGGTAGAAGTGGCAGCTCCTTCCACACATGTAAGAGACAGGTACACAGGGATTCCAGCTGAGTTCTGGTGTGAGTTTATTTAACACAGCAGGCTTGACAGAAAATAACAGTTCGTACAGCTGATATCCCAAATTGAACCAAGAAGTAGCAGTTTCGCTAAACTGACAACTGTCCTTCCCAGGGGACACACACAGCCACAGAATAAGCCAATATAGGTAAATGCAGGTTACACTCACAGTCTTTTGTAGTATTCCTGTGCTTTCTCAGAAGCGGCTGCACTTCAATCCCTCAGTCTTTAGGGCTGCATACAGTAGCTGGTCCTTGCCACTAGGCCATCCACCTCTGTGGACAAATATTCCTCCGGCTCTCAGACGTAACTGTGCAGAAACAGCTCCCAAAAGGTCCCATACACACCTTTCCCCAAACAGGATAAGTTCCATACTGCAGCTCCAGTGTCTCACCTCTCTCCCAGGAGAGAGCAGCCCCGACACAACCCTTGGAGCACCTTTTAACTACTGGTGAGCCTAATCACAGCTGCACAGACCCTTAGGCTGATGCCACATATGGCGTATTCCATTCTTTCGGGTGCAGGCACAAGTAGCAAGCGTAGGGCTGAATTTTCGGCAAGCGTTTTTCCGCTTGCCGAAAAAATCAGCCCTACGCCATGTGTGGCATCAGCCTTAATTTCACACCCCTTTGTGCTATTTCATAGAGGATTCTGGGAGGGATATACTTTGCTTCTATGATTTTCCCAACAGTGCTACAATATGTCAAAGTCAATTGGAGTTGTCCTAGGCAAACTCAAGCCAAATTTTCAATTCAAGTTTTTCTAATTTCTTGATTTTTTTCGAGTTTGTAAACCTGAAAATATGAGATATTTAATTTGATTTTTATTAGAATGTGTATCCTTTATTAATAAATAAGCAAGCATTCAAAATGCAAGTTTATTTGAAAACACTCTCAAATACACAAACTCAAAAACTGATGCTTTGATGAAATAGAAATTCTAGTGTTGCATTACTTCCCCTACACTGGTCACATTGCAATTAATCATCAAGCAGAGATTTAATTGCAAACACTGTAAATGCTTTTTAATTATATTAGAATTCTTAAAGACATAATAAATATTTGTGAAGATATTATTTAAAGACCATTTTATGTTTATTGCCATCACTAATTACAGAGTTTCAATTTGCTTCAAAATGATTAGCACATTTTCTCTACACCTGGAATGTTATACATTAGAAAAACATAATTGCAATATAAGTAATTAATTTGTTTCTATATTTCTTAATACAAAATAAAGTAACACAGATGAAATTGCTAGGTTTATAAACACAAACAAAATATTATTTCATACTTACCATGATCTTCCTTTTCTAGATGAACTTCATGTCAGTTCTTACCGGGATAGCCCCACCCACTTTCTCCCATCAGAAGGATCCTCCCCAACCCCACCAACCTACTGATGTAGTTTTTATTACTAAATTGCACTGTTTAAATTGCAAATAATTCCGTTTACCATTTAAAATTATATTCTTAAACCAATAAATATATTTTTTAATTGTAATATTTGTATGTGGGCAGCCATCGCGGTGCATTGTGCCTAATGATATGCTTTCAGAAAGAGTCTGCGCTTCACAATAGAACTGCTTTCAGATTATGGCTTTTAACTGTAGAGAGTCAATTCTATACTTCGATGTTTTACTATTGAGTGCTTTTTCTAATGTTTACCACTAGGTGAGATATGGGAGCAAATTTAGAAATCCACGTTTCAGGAAGATGCTATCTTGCTTCCTGCCCATTGTTCTGTTGATCAGCTGCTGTGGGTGAATGGAAGGGGGAGACTTCTCTCCAACTTGCAGTGCAGCAGTAAAAAGTGACTGAAGTTTAGCAGAGCATAAGTCACGTGACTGGGACACCTGGGAAACTAAGAATATGTCTAACTCCACATCAAATTACAAAATAATTATTCAAAAATCAGTTTTCTCTTTTGAAAAACAGATTTCAATGCAAGATTCTGTTGAAGGAGTCCTAATAAATCATGCATTTTCAAAAAACAAAACAAAACATGCTTTCTCGTGAAAGAATCCTTTTAAAGGGGCTGTAAACCCAAAAAGTAGTTTCTTGTGGTTGAATAATTGCTCAACACGTATTGATATACTGATAGCAGCATCATGCTTTCTTTGGATCATTATTGGGAGAATATTTCTGCTCTTAAAACAATAGTAGTGTACCTCACTTCATTTTCAATTATTGCTTTCTAGGTTTCTGGACTTTCTGGTCAATAAATTGGGAACTTTATATCTTGTGCCTTAGAATCTTGTAGTCATTGAACTCATCTGCTGTTTCCACCTAAGGTGACTACTGATCAGTAATCCATAAAATGACAACAACTAATAAAAAAGATAAGAAATTTAATCTGATCTTGCAATGTCAATCCCCTTTATTTCATGAATGGGAATATATGTAAGCTACAGATATCTAACATTTCAAATCTTATTATTTATATATTATAATATGTTCTCTTCTGATGCTTAATTATACCACAAGGAACCGTGACTTTTCTGGGAATTGTTTTGCAAGTTAATAGTAGCAAAGCTGACATATAATTATTTGGCTAAATTAGAGAAAATATTGCATCAGTCAACAACTACAATTGAAAAACCCATTATTCTGTGCATAAGTGAGGCCAATATCAATTCAAAATAAGGTAACAAAAAAATGCAATATGTCACAGAGGAATACATTGACTAATAAGAAGCATGTGTTCATAGCTATGGTGTTGGTGATCCCATTGTGGTTTCTGTTTCTTTTTTATATTTGTTTTTGTAACTTGTGCAATTAATTATATTTTATTTTTATTGCTTGGGATCTGGGTTTTTCTGGATATTGGATCTTTCTGTAATTTGGATCACCATTTTGATCACCATACCTTAGATCTATTACAAGTCATTAAATATAAAATAAACCCAATAGGACTGTTTTGTCTTCAATATGGATTCATGCAGCTTAGTTACCATCAAAAACAATTATTTACTGGTTAAATCTGCAATGAAATTTACAATCTAAAGAGCTCTGTGACTCATTTGCCGTTATTTGAATGCCTGGATGTTACATCAGCATCAACCATGTGTATTTGCCATTTACTCCCTAAATCAGCTGCGCTAGAATATTTTTAGTTTGTGTTATTATTATTGCTTAATTATGATAATGCAGTGTTCTTAAAATAATTGCTTGAAGATTACCTTAAAGTCGTAATGGATTTGTGTAACACATAAATATTGTATGGTTTAAAATATCGCTTAAAAATATGTCATCGCCAGATAAATAACGACAATAATATCGCTTCTTAATTCAGACAAGTGTCCTTTTAGTGAATTGATTGTTAACTCTCAAAAACTAAGAAGTGATAATATTTTTAACGCATGCTATAAATATCACTAGTTTTTTCGGACTTTAGTGAATCGGCCCCATAGAATTTACTTCATGTTAAAAGACACAGTAGTAAACCTATAGATAGCCTGTTTGTCCAACATATGATTCAACTCCATTTGCTGATGGAACAGACCCTGCTCTTTCATGTAGATGATGGAACATTGTTGGTGGGATTATATTACCTTCAGCCCCACTGAAATATAAAAAGATTTAAAGAAGTTAGACACTGATGTTGAATGATCAAGTCTGGCTCAAGTCTGAGTTCCAATTCGATAATGGTTCAGTTGGGTTGAGATCACTAATTTGTGTGTGACGTTCTATTCCCATCTCATCAAAAAGTTTTACACAAACACAGCTGTTACCAATGCAGGGGCCATGGAACTGTCAATAATGTAACTATAAACTGTAGGCACTAAAACCAGGGGCCAAACCCAAAACTACGAACAGTCCCAGAGAATTATTCCTTCAAAATCAAACATTACAGTCAGCATTAGACTGTAACAATACCTGGTGGTCTAGTGGGACAGCGGGGATGCCCGCCATCTTCTATTAGGCGTGCACGCGTCTGTCCTCCTTTTAACATGCATGCGCGCCCTTTGACACGTGTACATATGCGTTCTTTCGCTCGACGTGCGCGTAATGTCATTTTGGCACCAAACTCAAATATTTAAAGCACTTACTGCCCTGTGTTCATTGGCCAATGTAGGTCTACTTCCTGTTAGTTCCTGGGTGTGTTCTATGTATTGTCTTGCCATGTTCTGACTCCTGCCTGTCCCTGCATATTCCTGTATTGCTGCCTGAACTGACCTTTGCCCGTTTTGACTAATCTTCTGGATTCCGACTTCGTACTGCGCTGCCTGATCGTTGCTGAACCCGGCCTGTCCTTGACTACTCCAAATTGTTCCCCCTCTTCTTGCAACACATTTGGTTCCATTGCCTGCTCAGAACTCTCTCCTTGGGTCTCTCACAATAAGTCCTGGCGGGATCCAAGTAGCAAAGGGACAGAGACAGAGTCATTCTGACACAAAGCATTGTCCTGGCATCAATATTCCCCGTAAGCTGTGTGCTCATATGCATGGATATACATTTTGAGGCCAGCGCACACAACAAATTGTGATGCTCACAAAGAATTTTATTTTGACCTAAGCACACAGTTTTTAAAAATGTGCACACAAGTTAAAAATGTGCCCACAAAATAATTTTATTGTACACATAGCCAAGAACTCTAGGGAATATTGCCTGGCATCCACCAAAACCATTTCATTTAATTTCAAAGAATGTGTTTCCACTGATCCAGAGGTGAAGGGTGGTATAGTTAATCCCAAATTGTATATTGTGAGTGGGTGCTGCTTCCAGAGAGCGTTTGTAATCCAACAGTGAGTGTTGAGTGTTGTGGCATACCATTTGGCCACATACTTTTGGCTAAATAATCTATAATGGTTTAGGTTATATCCAGGCAGGTTAATACTTAAAAAAAAAATATGCTTAAGTACCCAACAGGGGAGAGACAGGAACCTTTAAAAAGAGAAAAATTTAAAGTTCAAAATTCTATTTGAATTTTACATGGCATTTTTAAGTGTAAATATGATGGCTTAATGAGTTACTGTTGTGTATCTGTTAATGGTAAAGAGACTGGTTGTTACTGTAAACAGTTGGTGTAGCCCTCAAGCTAATTGACTTATATGTTTTGTTTGCTGGTGGTAGTTTAGAAAAAAAATCTGTATAAGCAGATCCTTCTCTCTAATAAATAATAGACAGAGAAAGAGATCATTTAATCATTATATCTCACTGTTAAGGTCCCGAATATAAATATATAAATAATCAACAAATTTAACAGTGGAAAAGGCAACCATTTATTGGCTCGAATTGTCTACAAAAAATTCAAAAAATTAATCATACTATACCAAACAACAAACAGGTGCTTCCCAGTGCCTCATGGTCCCCATACTCCGCCGTCTTTACGCATTTCACACCATTGGGTGCTTCATCAAAGATGCTGATTTTACTATTAAGCAACAACAATCAGTTATAGAAGCAGATATATTTTAAATAATCCATTTTACTGTCTCTCCCAGCTAGAGTGAGTGCATATTAAAATGGAACTCAAACAGAACTTCTCTATGGGGCACATTTACTAATCCCCGAACGTCCGAAAAGCGCCCGAATGCGTTTTTTTCGTAATGATCGATATTTTGCGATTTTTTCGTAAATTGACGCGACTTTTTCGTAGCCATTACGACTTGCTCGTAAATTGTCACGACTTTTTCGTAGCCATTACGACTTGCTCGTAAATTGTAGCGACTTTTTTGTAGCCGTCGTGCCGAGTACAAAAGTTTCGGATTCATTCAAGCTTCAGTATCGTGACTTTCCTTGGGCCAGGTTGGAGCTGCAGAGTGCCATTGAGCCCTATGGGAGACTTTCCTTGGGCCAGGTTGGAGCTGCAGAGTGCCATTGAGCCCTATGGGAGACTTTCCTTGGGCCGGGTTGGAGCTGCAGAGTGCCATTCAGCCCTATGGGAGACTTTCCTTGGGCCGGGTTGGAGCTGCAGAGTGCCATTGAGCCCTATGGGAGACTTTCCTTGGGCCAGGTTGGAGATGCAGAGTGCCATTGAGCCCTATGGGAGACTTTCCTTGGGCCGGGTTGGAGCTGCAGAGTGCCATTGAGCCCTATGGGAGACTTTCCTTGGGCCGGGTTGGAGCTGCAGAGTGCCATTGAGCCCTATGGGAGACTTTCCTTGGGCCAGGTTGGAGCTGCAGAGTGCCATTGAGCCCTATGGGAGACTTTCCTTGGGCCGGGTTGGAGCTGCAGAGTGCCATTGAGCCCTATGGGAGGCTTTCCTTGGGCCAGGTTGGAGCTGCAAAGTGCCATTGAGCCCTATGGGAGACTTTCCTTGGGCCGGGTTGGAGCTGCAGAGTGCCATTGAGCCCTATGGGAGGCTTTCCTTGGGCCAGGTTGGAGCTGCAGAGTGCCATTGAGTCCTATGGGAGGCTTCCAAAATCATGCAAAGTCGCAAAGGTTTGCCCGCCGAGCAAAATACGAAAAAGTTGCGACAATATACGAGCAAGTCGTAATGGCTATGAAAAAGTCGCGACAATTTACGAGCAAGTCGTAATGGCTACGAAAAAGTCGTGACAATTTACGAGCAAGTCGTAATGGCTACGAAAAGTCGCGACAATTTACAAAAAATCGCAAAATGTTAGTTTCCAATCCGATTTTTTCCCATTCGGGATTCGGATTCGTGGATTAGTAAATCAGCCCCTAAATGTTGCAAAGTATTACCATCAACTATGACAGAAAAAGGTATTTCAGGTTGCACCATAATTAACATAAGGCACCATTAAATTATTTTATTTTTTGTATACCAGCGCTCACTATGGCTGTAGGTTTTGCATAAGAAGAAATAAAACTATACATGCTATATGCAACGGAACACATTTCTACAACAAAAGGACCCAGAGGAATTTCACAATTCATTGTGCGATTTTTACTCTTGTAATAGTGTTTGTTTTCAAAGGAACAAAGGTAACCAATGTCGAAAAACAATCTTAGCTGAGATTCTTACATTGAAATTCTTCTAAATAACGAAGCACGACTTTTAACCCACCAGAATATTTATTGTAGTTATTGTTTGTTAAGCTTAGGATAACCCTGCCCCTTTTTATTTTATGAAAATGGAATCAGACAATATGATATGGCAGACATCAAAACAAATCCATTTTAACTCAAAATATAATCTTTTATTTACATAAGCAGTTTCCAGCTTAAATAGTATAATTGTCGGGTTTTCTTAAAACCACTCATCAAGGGTTTAGCAACATTATCATAAAAAGCAAATATTAAATGCCTTAAGAATAAGATATCAGCTTTTAAAATTGGAACACTTAATGTCTGAATTGCGTTGAAGAAATTAGAAAATAATGTTTGAAGGGCATTCATGAAATACTATTGTTAAATTAAATTTAAATTCCTAGTTCATTTCTTGTTTCTTTGTAAACCCCTCTGTAATAGTCTCCAGAATAGATGCAGTAATAAAAATGTAACTTTAATAGCTAAGTTGATATGGAAGCGGTGTTTCAGATCTATTACCATTACATTCTTTGTCCTCTGAGTACAAGCTATTATGTATTTTAATTCTGTATTATAAAGTAAATGAAAAACTCATTGATAATACATTGCTTGGGAATGGCATGAATAGCAGCACACAGATGGAGATGCTAATAGTGCATTTGATGATAAAAATAGTGCATATGACATCATGTTGTGCTAAATCATGTCTGATTAAGATGGGCCACAATGCACCATTAAAGGGATCCCTTTACAAAAAATGTTCCCAAAAAAATCATCTCTATGTTGGCGCTGCAACCAAAGCCCAGCCACATTGTTTCATATATTTTAGACATGCTCAATATCCCCACTATGGGATAAAACTACTAAAATCCTCTCAAAGATTACCTGCCTTTCTTTACAGAAAGACCCACTGACACAACAAACTTGAAAAGTGGCTACTTTTTTTTGGGACTCCTACTATGGACAACTACATGATCATCTTTGACACAATCTGGATGAACTCATTGGGTACAGGGAACATAAGTAAACTTGTAACTATGCAATGGATACCAATCTAGATATAGAGCATTTATATAGAGCATTTTGTTTGATGTTGTGGAACCCATGATAGTTGGCTGACTGCTTAAAGGACAATGAAAGGTTAATATAAATTAAAAGTAAGTCTAAAGGCATTCTTTTTAAGTACTTACTGCATATCTAAATTCCCAGATCAATGCTTGCTTCTCTGAGATATGGTGCTGGCAGCCTACAGCAGTGTGAAGGCTACAGTGACATCACTGAAATCTCTCTCTCCTTCCTGTAGGTGCCAGCGGCAGCCTTCCTATTCTCTGAGCATGTGTGTAACTTGATCCTGTCTCCTGTTCTGAGCTACACATACCCACCATCCAATCAGAAGCGGATTTGGCAGAGGGGAGGGGGAGGGAGGGAATGAAACACATGTGCAGTATGAAGCAAGGAGGGAAAGGAAGGGAGAATACCTTTTTAGAGATGGCTGCTTGTTCTAGAAAATGTGAAGTAAATATTTGATTAGGTGAGCCAAAAGTGTGGATTTTTTACTAAACAATAGGAGGACTATTGGGCAGTATGCTTTTTAAATTTTGACTTGCATTCTCCTTTAAGGTAGATTAATATAAGCTTCTGCTTACTCCTCCCACAAAATGTTTTTAATACCTGAATATGTTACTATTCTATGTAAGCAGATGAGTTTTAATGTGGATAAATGTAAGGTCATGCACCTGGGATGTAAAAATATGCAGCCACTTATACCCTTAATGGGACTGCACTAGCCAAATCCATAATGGAGAAGGACCTTGGAGTCCTTGTAGATAATAAACTTGGCTGTAGCAAGCAATGCCAGGCAGCAGCTGCAAGGGCAAACAAGGTTTTGAGCTGTATTAAAAGGGGCATAGATTCACAGGAGGAGGGGGTTATTCTTCCCCTTTACAGAGCGCTGGTAAGGCCCCATCTAGAATATGCTGTTCAGTTTTGGTCTCCAGTGCTCAAACGGGACATTACTGAGTTAGAGAGGGTCCAGAGAAGGGCAACTAAGCTGGTAAAGGGTATGGAAAGTCTCCGTTATGAAGAAAGACTGGCCAAGTTGGGTCTGTTTACACTGGAGAAGAGGCGCTTAAGAGGTGACATGATAACTATGTATAAATATAGAAGGGGATCATATAATAACCTTTCTAATGTTTTATTTACCAGTAGGTCCTTCCAAGGGACACGAGGGCACCCACTCCGTTTAGAAGAAGGGAGGTTCCATTTAAATATTCAGAAAGGATTTTTTACTGTGAGAGCTGTGAAGTTCTGGAATTCCCTCCCCGAATCAGTTGTGCTGGCTGATACATAATATAGCTTAAGAAAGGGCTGGATGGATTCTTAGCAAGTGAGGGAATACAGGGTTATGGGAGATAGTACAATTTGATCCAGGTACTTGTCTGATTCCCCTCTGCGTCAAATTAGAGAGGCTTCAGATGGGGTTTTTTGCCTTCATCTGGATCAACTAGCAGTTAAACAGGTTATATATAGGCATTATGGTTGAACGTAATGGACGTACATCTTTTTTCAACCTAACTTACTATGTTACTGTGTACTATGTAAAGCACACATTAATACTGATTTTGATAGGTCTTTGTTCATGACTGAACATTAGGGAGGCCTGAAAAAGGGATACTGTATCATACACATTTTTGTTTTTAAATATTTGTGGTTTTAGTCAGTAACTCATTTAAATCTATGCTGTTTTCGCACAATTGCATAGTTACATAGTTACAGTAGGCTGGAAAAACACCATCAAGTTCAACCCTTCCAAGTTACACACAAACCTATACTGACCTATCTATACACTCACATACATAAACCCATACTGACCTATCTATCCACTCACATACAGACCCATACTGACCTATCTATACACTCACATACAGACCCATACTGACCTATCTATACACTCACATACAGACCCATACTGACCTATCTATACACTCGCATACATAAACCATATATACCAACATTAATACTAACTGTAGATATCAGTATCACAATAGCCTTGGATACTATGCTTGTTCAAGAACTCATCCAGGCCCCTCTTAAAGGCATTAACAGAATCTGCCATTACAACATCACTAGGACATTCCCCAACCTCACTGCCCTCACTGTAAAAAAAAAACCCACCTACGCTGCTTCAAATGAAAGTTCCATTCCTCTAATAAAAAGGGATGGCCCCTGGTGCGCTGATCCTTTGTATGGGGAAAAAGAACATCCCCTATCTGTCTATAACCCAATACTATGTACTTGTACAGAGTAATCATGTCCCCTTGCAAGCATTTTTTTTTCCAGAGAAAACAACCCCAACCTTGGCAGTCTAACCTCATAGTTACTGTATGTTCTCATCCCTTGAATCAATGCCGCTTTTTATACAAGACAGCACTTTTTTTGCTTTAGTAGCCACAGAATGACACTGCCTGCAATTAACAACTTGTTATCTACAAGAATACCCAGATCCATCTCAGTTAAGGATCCCCCCCCCCCGAAAACACTACCATTTAGTGTATACTTGTGTTTACATTATTTCTACTAAAGTGCATACAGTAACTTTGCACTTTTCAACTTTGAACGTCATTTTCCAGTTTGCTGCCCAGTTTTCCAATTTTGTCAAATCACTCTGCACAGTGACAGCATCCTGCATGGAACTTATAGTTTTGCACAATTTAGTATCATCAGCAAAAATTGAAACAGTTCTTTATATTCCCACCTCCAGGTCATTAACATTAAAGGACAATGAAAGGTTAATATAAATTAAAAGTAAGTCTAAAGGCATTCTTTTTAAGTACTTACTGCATATCTAAATTCCCAGATCCCTGCTTGCTTCTCTGAGATATGGTGCTGGCAGCCTACAGCAGTGTGAAGACTACAGTGACATCACTGAAATCTCTCTCCCCTTCCTGTAGGAAGCATGTGTGTAACTTGATCCTGTCTCCTGTTCTGAGCTACACATACCCACCAGCCAATCAGAAGCGGATCTGGCAGGGGGGGGGGGAGGGAATGAAACACGTGCAGTATGAAGCAAGGAGGGAAAGGAAGGGAGAATACCTTTTTAGAGATGGCTGCCTGTTCTAGAAAATGTGAGTAAGTGTGACTGAGTAAATATTAGATTAGATGAGCCAACAATAGGAGGACTATTGGGTAGTATGCTTTTTAAATTTTGACTTGCATTCTTCTTTAATACAAGTTAAAAAGCAAAGGACCAAGGACAGACCCCTGCGGTACTTCACTAACAACACTGGCCCAATTAGAAAATGTTCCATTTACCACCACTCTTTGTAATCTATCCTTCAGCCAGTTCTCTATCCAAGTACAAATATTATGTTCCAGGCCAGTATTCCTCAACTGTATCATTAACTTTCTGTGTGGTACTGTATTAAATGCTTTAGCATTTAAAGTACAAGGAAACCTAAAAACAATTCAACCCCATTTCAATGGCCAGTAATAATTATGCAAGAAGCTTTTAGTTTTTCCTGCTTTCCTTCCCAGTAGACTGATAATGGCTCCTTAAAGAAACTTATTATAGTATTAAGATTGACATCACCACCACTGTAGGGATGACCCTCCAACTCTCTTTAAGTATTCTATAAAGGAGAAATAAGCATACAAGAACATAGCATTACACCCCAAAGCCCTCTCCCGAATGACATCTTCAACACTGCTATTGTGGCCACCTTGTTTCCAGGAATTACACCGGGCCATGGGATTTAAGGGAAGATTAGTATTAAATAGAGGAAACTATAATGAAGCAAGAGGAATGTACAGTAGGCATCATTCATAGTATAAACAATTGTATATCCCAAATGGAAATGTATAAAAAATTAAAGTAAGGTGTACAGTTTAGCATCTTTTAGCTCAGGCTGATGCCACACCAGGCGTAGGGCTGATTTTTTCGGCAAGTGGAAAAACGTTTGCCGAAAATTCAGCCCTACGCCTGCTACTTGTGCCTGCACCCGAATGAATGGAATACGCTCGGGTGCAGGCACATGTAGCCGATATACGCATGAAAACGCAAGACTTTGCATTCTCTCGTGTTTTCATGCGTATATCGGCTACATGTGCCTGCACCCGAGCGTATATCGGCAGGTAAATGTAAGTCCACAGATTAGAAACAGGCAAATGCTGGAAGTGCAGGTCTATTAAAACATCATGATCCATAGACTGCCACCAGGAAATGAGTTTTTTTTTTTTAATGACAGGGTGCCCAGCCAGCTTGAAAGAATGGGCCCACTGAAATAGTAACAAAAGTCTTTCTAGAAGGACCATCAGAAGGACACAGCAAATGGTGAATACTCCATTTAGGAGGTATGGTAGGGGTGGAAATGAACCCTTAGAGTCCTTGGAACCTGGCCTAAAGGAGATCTCAAAAGGGCCCTAAGAGCTTAAAGAGGGTTAAGTCTCTTGGCAGAGGTTATATATTGAAAACGTGAAAACGTTTGTGTTCAGTAAGAATGGTACCATGTTCAGAAATCCCATTCAGAAGATGATGTCATTTTACGAGGGCTAGTTTCTCAGCTAAGAATTTTTGGTAAACAATGACATAATTATTTTAAGAGGAGAAATATTTTTGAGAAAAGAAAGTGAAAGGATTTGATGTATAAAACACTGACAACTTTTATGCCAGGGTTTCAATCTTGGCATGGTAATTGTTTTTTTTTTTTTCTGTTTGCTTGCTTCTCTTGAAAACTGTGTTCAGTTTTAGAAGAGGAAAAAAATATAGTAACAACAAGATATACAACAACACAGGACTGCAGAATGATCCAGAAGATGCCAGTGAAAGTTCTAAAAAACAGCGGGAGCACAGACCAAAGAGCATAACTAACTATTTATAATGGCCATCCCGGGTATTAAAAGAAATCTTCGGGTTATCTCCTGTCCAATACAAAAAAGGTTGTACACTCCTTACAGATCTGATTTAGTGAAGATTTTAGTGCCTTTTAGGCTGGCAAAGCTCAGGAACAAGTGGAAGTGAGTGACGATTATGAACAATAATTTTGATTGGACTAATTGAATCAATGGATATAGTTGATTGTAGGTAGAGGGTAGGTTCTTCTTCTAGGCAAACAGCTCCAGGGATAAGATCAAAAGGGCAGCTGTAGGGGCTGTAAGGAGGAATACCTTTGTTTTTTTTTCTCTTCAAACACATTAATAAAGTCTATGTAACCATCAGCAAAGGATTCTGAGACTGGTGCAACAGAAGAGAATTACTGGCTCATAAATTCTGGATGATAGTAGTAAAAAACAAGAACTGTCATTGTTAGAGTCTTGTAGTGATGAAGTCTTTGGGGATCAGGAAAGTTGAGTGTAGGAGATGTGGTAAAGATGACTTTATAGCATTAGAGCAGGTGGATCTGCTTTTTGTAAGTAGAAAAAAAATGTAGGAAGGCAATAGACCCGTGGAGGCATATTTATTAACATTCTGTTTTTCTTGGTTTTAGAGGTTCTTGAAACCATGAATAAACTCATTTATACTAAAACCATGCATAACTAGTCAGTTATTAAAAGATCGAAATTAAAAAAGCGCACATTTTTCTATGAAACTTCATAAATTTACAAATAAAAAAAAACCAAAACCTCTAAAACCACAAATTAGATAAATATTGTTACAATTTGCAGAGGACAACTCCCATTGACTTATGACCTCAACAGCTTTTAGATGTTGTTTTGTATTAGTGTTTTACGTGGTTTTAATGAAATAATAAATGGCGTAAAAAAAATCCTTTTTTTATACAAAAGAGTATACAAGAGTTTTAGCGCAAAACAACATGCACTGTCAGCAAAAAAATTTAGAATGTTAGTAAATGTTAGTATTAGTTAGAAGTCAATAGGTTGATAAGAGCAGGGAAAAAGTTGAGATTGTGAACTATTACTTTTCATCTGTCTAAAAAACGGAAGAAAGGGGTTATTCACCTTTAGGGATGTAGCGAACTGTTCGCCGGCGAACTAATTCGCGCGAACATTGGGTGTTCGCGAACGCGGAAGTTCGCGAACTTTCAGCGTATGTTCACCATTTGGGTTCGCCTTAGCTGGCGCGAAATTTTGACCTCTCACCCCAAACCAGCAGATACATGGCAGCCAATCAGGCAGCTCTCCCTCCTGGGCCACCCCCCCCCCCTTGGACCACTCCCTTCCATATATAAACCGAAGCCCAGCAGCCATTTTACATTCTGCCTGTGTGTGCTTGAAGAGATAGTGTAGGGAGAGAGCTGTGTATTCATTTGAAGGAGAGTTTAAGTAGTTTTTCTGGCTAGTAATTTTCTACTGCTCTGTATTTGTGTGGGGAGAGGACTGAGGAGCTGTGTATTTATTTTGAGGCAGAGTTTTAGTAGTTTTTCTGGCTAGTAATCTACTTTCTACTGCTCTGTATTTGTGTGGGGAGAGGACTGAGGAGCTGTGTATTTATTTTGAGGCAGAGTTTAAGTAGTTTTTCTGGCTAGTAATCTACTTTCTACTGCTCTGTATTTGTGTGGGGAGAGGATTGAGGAGCTGTGTATTTATTTTGAGGCAGAGTTTAAGTAGTTTTTCTGGCTAGTAATCTACTTTCTACTGCTCTGTATTTGTGTGGGGAGAGGACTGAGGAGCTGTGTATTTATTTTGAGGCAGAGTTTAAGTAGTTTTTCTGGCTAGTAATCTACTTTCTACTGCTCTGTATATTTTGTCTAAATAACAATTTGTCTAAATAACAATAATAATTCCGTGTCCAGAAACACAACCTGAGTGACGGTTTTCCACCAGCAATAATATATTCCGTATCCACTACTGTATACGTTGCCCTTGCAGGCCTTGTTGCCCGGTATCTGCAACCAAGTGCCACCTAGCTGTGTGAGCTTTTTCACAATCTGTCTAAATTACAATAATAATTCCGTGTCCAGAAACACAACCTGAGTGACGGTTTTCCACCAGCAATAATATATTCCGTATCCACTACTGTATACGTTGCCCTTGCAGGCTTTGTTGCCCGGTGTCTGCAACCAAGTGCCACCTAGCTGTGTGAGCTTTTTCACAATCTGTCTAAATAACAATAATAATTCCGTGTCCAGAAACACAACCTGAGTGACGGTTTTCCACCAGCAATAATATATTCCGTATCCACTACTGTATACGTTGCCCTTGCAGGCCTTGTTGCCCGGTGTCTGCAACCAAGTGCCACCTAGCTGTGTGAGCTTTTTCACAATCTGTCTAAATAACAATAATAATTCCGTGTCCAGAAACACAACCTGAGTGACGGTTTTCCACCAGCAATAATATATTCCGTATCCACTACTGTATACGTTGCCCTTGCAGGCCTTGTTGCCCGGTGTCTGCAACCAAGTGCCACCTAGCTGTGTGAGCTTTTTCACAATCTGTCTAAATTACAATAATAATTCCGTGTCCAGAAACACAACCTGAGTGACGGTTTTCCACCAGCAATAATATATTCCGTATCCACTACTGTATACGTTGCCCTTGCAGGCCTTGTTGCCCGGTGTCTGCAACCAAGTGCCACCTAGCTGTGTGAGCTTTTTCACAATCTGTCTAAATAACAATAATAATTCCGTGTCCAGAAACATCACCCAAGTTGTTGTTGTTTTGTAAAAATAAAAAAAATGCCAGGCAAAGGCAGGCCGCCACGCAGAGGCACTAGGGGCCGTGCTGCTATGATATCCTGTGGCCCTAGGAAATTGCCCAGTTTTCCGAAGGCACTTACCCTGAACTCCCAAAATGCTGAAGAGGTAGTTGACTGGCTTACACAGCACACCCCATCCTCTACTGTTTCTAACTTTGCCACAACATCCTCATCCTCCTCTGCTATGGGCACCCCACGTACCACTTCCTCCGCCACCGCCGCCCCTTCTTCACTGGAGTCAGAGGAGTTATTTACTCATGAGTTTGTTGAACTGAGTGATGCGCAACCATTATTGCCAGAAGAAGATGAAGGAGATGCGGACGTTACACCAGATATCATAATTCAGGCAGGCAACACAACAGAGATGGACATAAGGTGTGATGAGGTCCCCGCTGCTGCTGTCTTCTGTGAGCTGTCAGAAGAAATTGATGCATCTGAGGAGAATGATGATGAGGAGAGTGATATTTTGTGGGTGCCCACAAGAAGAGAGCAAGAGGAGGATAGTTCAGATGGAGAGACGGAGAGTCAGAGAGGCAGGAGGAGAATAAGACTTGAAAGAAGCAGGGACAGCTCCCAGGGAACAGTAGGGCAACAACATGAATCGGCACCTGTGGTCAGCCAGCCAACGCACCCGCCAACTTCTACTGTTACTGCTAGAAAGCCCACATCAAAAGGCTCAGCAGTGTGGCATTTTTTTAATGTGTGTGCCTCTGACAAAAGCGCTGTAATTTGCAATGAGTGCAGTCAGAAACTGAGTCTTGGGAAGCCCAACACCCACTTAGGTACAACTGCTATGCGAAGGCACATGAACGCCAAACACAAAGCACTATGGGAGCAACACCTCAAAGGCAGCAGCCAAACGCTAAGCCACCCTCCTTCTGCTCCAGCATCTTACTGCTCTACCTCTGCTGTCCTTGACCCGTCTCAACCACCCTCCACTCCGCCTTCCAGTTCCTGCTCATCTGCCCCCAGCCAAGTTTCTGTGAGGGCCATGTTTGAGCGTAAGAAACCAATGCCTCCGAGTCATCCCCTTGCCCGGCGTCTGACAGCTGGATTGTCTGCACTCTTAGCCCGCCAGCTTTTACCATACCAGCTGGTGGACTCTGAGGCTTTCCACCAATTTGTAGCAATTGGGACACCGCAGTGGAAGGTACCCAGCCGCAATTTTTTTTCACAGAAGGGAATACCACACCTGTACCAGCATGTGCAGAGCCAAATCACCGCATCTCTGTCATTTAGTGTTGGGGCAAAGGTCCATATGACTACTGACACATGGTCCTCCAAGCATGGTCAGGGCAGGTATGTCACCTACACTGCCCACTGGATGAACCTGGTGATGGCTGGGAAGCAGGGAATGCGTGGTTCAACAACAGTGGAGTTGGTGTCACCGCCACGGGTTGCATGCGGGTCTGCCACCACCTCTACTCCTCCTTTGCTCTCTAACTCGTCTTCTAAGTCGTCTTCTAAGTCGTCTTCTAACTTGGCTTCTTCCTCGGCTTCTTCCTGCTCTGCTGCTGTGTCCTCCTCCACACCTGTGCACCCCCAGCTCCACATAGGCTATTCGACGTGCCAGGTACGCCGTTGTCATGCTGTCTTGGGCATGACGTGCCTGGAAAGTAGAAACCATACCGGATCTGTACTCCTGTCATCTCTGCACTCACAGGCCGATCGGTGGCTGACCCCACACCAACTGAAAATTGGAAAAGTGGTGTGTGACAACGGAAGCAATCTGTTGGCAGCACTGAGACTGGGCAATTTAACACATGTGCCCTGCATGGCACATGTTTTAAATTTGATAGTCCAACGGTTTGTCTCGAAGTACCCAGGATTGCAGGACATTCTCAGGCAGTCCAGGAAGGTGTCTGGCCATTTCAGACGTTCCTACACAGCCATGGCACGCCTTGCTGACATTCAGCGGCGGCACAACTTGCCAGTCAGGCGTTTAATTTGCGACAGCCAGACTCGCTGGAATTCCACGCTAATGATGTTTGAACGTCTGCTGCAACAACAAAGAGCCATCAATGAATACCTATTTGAACTGGGTGGTAGGACTGGATCTGCAGAGCTTGGGATTTTTTTCCCCCGTTACTGGGTGCTTATGCGCGACGCCTGCAGGCTGATGCGCCCTTTTGACGAGGTCACAAATATGGTTAGTCGCACTGAAGGCACCATCAGCGACCTAATACCCTTTGCTTTTTTTCTTGAGCGTGCCGTGCGACGAGTGACAGATGACGCTGTAGACCAGCGTGACCAAGAGCCTGATTTCTGGGCGGAATCACCAGAACGTTCCCAGGCACCTGCTGCAACGCAGGGAGAGGTGTCAGAAGTGGAGTCAGAGGAGGAAGGTGGCTTTGTGGAGGCAGAAGACCAACAGGAGCAGGCTTCCCAGGGGGCTTGTGGTCACCTTTTGTGGAGCCCTGGTCTTGTACGTGGCTGGGGGGAGGAGACGGTGGTGGATGAGGACGTAGTCCTTGATAACGAGGAAGGGGAGATGGATACCTCTGCATCCAACCTTGTGAGAATGGGGTCTTTCATGCTGTCATGCCTGTTGAAGGACCCCCGTATGAAGAGGCTTAAGGAGAAGGACCTGTACTGGGTGGCAACGCTACTAGACCCTCGTTACAAGCATAAAGTGGCAGAAATGTTACCAACGTACCACAAGTCCGAAAGGATGCTGCATTTCCAAACCAGCCTGCAAAACATGTTGTACAATTCTTTTAAGGGTGATGTCACTCCACATTCCAGGGGCAGAGGTGCCGGTAATCCTCCCACGAGCACACCTGCAAGGACAATGCACTTTGGCCACTCTGTAACGTCAGACATGCAAAGTTTTTTCAGTCCAAGGCAGCGCCAGGACCCTTCTGGATCCACCCTCAGAGAACGCCTCAACCGGCAGGTAGCAGACTTCCTGGCATTAACTGCAGATATTGACACTCTGAGGAGCGATGAACCCCTGGACTACTGGGTGCGCAGGCTTGATCTGTGGCCAGAGCTGTCACAATTTGCCATAAATCTGTTGTCTTGCCCTGCCTCAAGTGTCCTCTCAGAAAGGACCTTTAGTGCAGCAGGAGGGATTGTAACTGAGAAGAGAACTCGCCTAGGTCACAAAAGTGTTGATTACCTGACCTTTATTAAAATGAATGAGGCATGGATCTCGGAGGGTTACTGCACACCGGAAGACTTGTTCTGACTGCCCATGCAGCTGTCCTTCTCTGCACGCCGCTTGACACCACACACAGCTGTCCTTTAGCGTCCTCCTCCATCACCGTACAAACTAGGGTGCAAATCCTACTGGCTTAATTGTAAGCCAAACTTTTTGGACAGGTAAATCCTGAATTTTTCTCTCTTCTACTCTTCTGTGCTTGTCACCCTATCTGAGTTCTTTGAAAAGGTTTGGCTGGGGCATGGTTATGATACCATCTAGCTTTGATGTTTTTAATGTCTTCTGTGCTTGTCACCCTATCTGAGTTCTTTGAAAGGGTTTGGCTGGGGCATGGTTATGATACCATCTAGCTTTGATGTTTTTAATGTCTTCTGTGCTTGTTGTCACCCTATCTGAGTTCTTTGAAAGGGTTTGGCTGGGGCATGGTTATGATACCATCTAGCTTTGATGTTTTTAATGTCTTCTGTGCTTGTTGTCACCCTATCTGAGTTCTTTGAAAGGGTTTGGCTGGGGCATGGTTATGATACCATCTAGCTTTGATGTTTTTAATGTCTTCTGTGCTTGTCACCCTATCTGAGTTCTTTGAAAAGGTTTGGCTGGGGCATGGTTATTATACCATCTAGCTTTGATGTTTTTAATGTCTTCTGTGCTTGTTGTCACCCTATCTGAGTTCTTTGGAAGGGTTTGGCTGGGGCATGGTTATGATACCATCTAGCTTTGATGTTTTTAATGTCTTCTGTGCTTGTTGTCACCCTATCTGAGTTCTTTGAAAGGGTTTGGCTGGGGCATGGTTATTATACCATCTAGCTTTGATGTTTTTAATGTCTTCTGTGCTTGTTGTCACCCTATCTGAGTTCTTTGGAAGGGTTTGGCTGGGGCATGGTTATGATACCATCTAGCTTTGATGTTTTTAATGTCTTCTGTGCTTGTCACCCTATCTGAGTTCTTTGAAAGGGTTTGGCTGGGGCATGGTTATGATACCATCTAGCTTTGATGTTTTTAATGTCTTCTGTGCTTGTCACCCTATCTGAGTTCTTTGAAAAGGTTTGGCTGGGGCATGGTTATGATACCATCTAGCTTTGATGTTTTTAATGTCTTCTGTGCTTGTTGTCACCCTATCTGAGTTCTTTGAAAGGGTTTGGCTGGGGCATGGTTATGATACCATCTAGCTTTGATGTTTTTAATGTCTTCTGTGCTTGTTGTCACCCTATCTGAGTTCTTTGAAAGGGTTTGGCTGGGGCATGGTTATGATACCATCTAGCTTTGATGTTTTTAATGTCTTCTGTGCTTGTTGTCACCCTATCTGAGTTCTTTGGAAGGGTTTGGCTGGGGCATGGTTATGATACCATCTAGCTTTGATGTTTTTAATGTCTTCTGTGCTTGTCACCCTATCTGAGTTCTTTGAAAGGGTTTGGCTGGGGCATGGTTATGATACCATCTAGCTTTGATGTTTTTAATGTCTTCTGTGCTTGTCACCCTATCTGAGTTCTTTGAAAAGGTTTGGCTGGGGCATGGTTATGATACCATCTAGCTTTGATGTTTTTAATGTCTTCTGTGCTTGTTGTCACCCTATCTGAGTTCTTTGAAAGGGTTTGGCTGGGGCATGGTTATGATACCATCTAGCTTTGATGTTTTTAATGTCTTCTGTGCTTGTTGTCACCCTATCTGAGTTCTTTGAAAGGGTTTGGCTGGGGCATGGTTATGATACCATCTAGCTTTGATGTTTTTAATGTCTTCTGTGCTTGTTGTCACCCTATCTGAGTTCTTTGGAAGGGTTTGGCTGGGGCATGGTTATGATACCATCTAGCTTTGATGTTTTTAATGTCTTCTGTGCTTGTTGTCACCCTATCTTAGTTCTTTGAAAGGGTTTGCCTGGGGCATGGTTATGATACCATCTATCTAAGATATTTTTTCTGTCTTCTGTGCTTGGTACGCTATCTTTGATTTTTTAAAGGTTCTGCCTCAGGATTGGTTATGATACCATCTATCTAACATATTTTTTCTGTCCTCTGTGCTTCAGTGGCTGCAACAAAAAAACCATAATTTTTTAGGAATGTACACATTCCTGATTTTTCAGGGTTCTGCAACGGCGGCAAAATCGTATCTTTTATGGTCACCACAGGTGATCGAAAAGGTAGGACAAACCTGGGCCCACACTGCAGAATCAGTGTTTTTTGGTTCACGTTACTGTACATTGAATTACCTCTGCCTGACCATGCACGTGCGCACAAGCACGGTGACTGCTAAACACACCACTACAGAAATATTCCCACCGACGGGACGAACGTCCTGGAGGTGACAAGCAACTAGTAAAAACTAATATTCGCACACTTGACAGTATCATTAAAGCTTTTTGCGTTTTTTTCGTTGCAGTAAACGCGGTGTTTTGTCTTTGCGTGTGAACCGGCCGTAACCTTTACGCGACTTGATTGGAATGTAGATGCCGGACTTTTTAAAGCAGTTTATTACATAAGTTTAGGAATGTAGTGTGTTTTCTCCCCTTAACAGCACAAAACGCAACGATGTGTCAACAACGTATTTTTCAGAGAAATTTTTGCCCTTGATGCCCCTCCTGCATGCCACTGTCCAGGGCGTGGCACCCTTTAAACAACTTTAAAATCAGTTTTCTGGCCAGAGATTGCTTTTCTAGGTTTTAAAGTTCGCCTTCCCATTGAAGTCTATGGGGTTCGCAAAGTTCGCGAACGTTCGCACTTTTCAGCGAAAGTTCGCGAACGGGTTCGCGAACATTTTTTTTTAGGTTCGCTACATCCCTATTCACCTTTGAGTTAACTATGTATGTACTGTAAGTATGTTATAGAATGGCTAATTCTAAGCAAGTTTTCAATTGCTCTTCATTACTTCTTTTGTATACATTTTGAATTATTTGCCTTCTTCTTCTGCCTTTTTACAGCATTCAAATATGGGTGACTGACCCCTGCAGCTAAACAAACTGGTGCTCTGTGAGGCTACAATGTTATTGTTACTTTTTATTACTTACCTTTCTATTTAGGCAGTCTCCTAATCATTTTCCATTTTTTCATTTAAATCAATGCCTGGTTACTAGGGTAATTAGAACCTTAGCAACCAGATAGCTGCTGAAATTACAAACCAGAAAGCTGCTATATAAAAAGCTAATTCAAAAATTACAAATAATAAAAAATAAAGACCAGTTGCAAATTGCCTCAGAATATCACTCTCTAAATCATGCTAAAAATTAATTTAAAGGTGAACAGCCACTTTAATGAAGGTTTCATTTTTAATTCTTATAATACAGCTATTCACCCATGAGTGACTAGAACATGTAAAAGTAAACAAAGGTCTAGGATAGGATGGTATTTATGTATGGGTACTAAAAGAGCTTAGCTCAGTGATTTTCAAGCATCTTTACTTAATCTTTTGGGATTCTCTGAGGTCTGGCCTAATGCAAAAAGACTGGTGCATTGCTTATGCAGTAGCAATTTTTAAAAAGGCATGCCATTTTAGGCTGAAAGCTATAGGCATGTTTGTTTGACATCACTGATAAGAAAGTTTTAAAGAGGTTAATATAAGGGATACGATACTTGAATACTTACAAAACTATTTGGTTGGTGCCAGCATGGTTTTATGTGTAATAAACCTACCAGAATAATCTTACTGCCTTCTGTAAGGAGGTGAGCAGAAACCTTGTATATGAGATGGTTATTGATGTGATCTACTTTTTTTGCTAAAGCATTTGATGCAATACCACACAGAAGGTTACTAAATAATTAAGGAATATATTTGTAGAGAAATGGCTGAAGCATATATTACAAAGAGTGATTGTAAATGTCCTAAGGTTTGGGTATTATAAGCAATTTCTCCATTTTTACAGATGATACTAAATTGTGCAAACCTATAAATGCACTGTCACTTTGCAGAGCAATTTGACAAAACTGGAGAACCATATATATATCCAATTTTGATCCATGCATACATTGACACTCGAACAAATAAAATACCTAACTTTGTAAGAAAGCCTTTTAATATAGACATATGTAAGTGTGTAAACTGTATTCTTTTAAATAAATGTTTTTTTAATGAAAAAATCCAGTATGTAACTGCATACAAATGTTAACAATTTTGGATTTCATTTACTTTTCTATCAGTCCAATAACATCATATTTGCTATTGTTTTACAGAGTTTGTAGTTTCCCAATTTAAAATAAATTACAAATGTTTTACTGCCAAATAATCCCTTATGACTATGCACATGACTTTGGATGCCTTATCTACTCAACATGTGCAATTTTATACTATTTTGAATGCTGAACTAAAACAGTAGGATCATTAAGTTTCATGCACAACATACAATATTTATTTTCTAACACAGAAGAAATAACACAAGACTTATAATAGTAAGATTTTTAGTTAACATTTTTATTAATCATCATACAATTTTCCAACATCATAGAGGTCAATTTATTAGAATGAATTGATATTAGATATCAAACTTTTCCTGTTCTTTTCATGCGCTTTTCTTTATTATTGCTCGAGATTAAAGGTTCAAGCAATTATAAGTCTGCCCCCATTTAGAAGTCCATACTGTATGTCACAATGTTATTTATCAACAAAAGAAATACTGTACATTCAAAAGTATACTATGAATAGTGGTAATACATATAGTTAATCATATATAAATAAACAACTTTAAAGGAATGCCTGAAAGTTGGTGCACCCACAGTTTTCAGGTGATTGTCAGGTGATAAAATGGAGCAGGCAAATGTGTCTGGAATTCACCCATGTACCATATGCACACTAAAATAAATGTATTTTTATATTGTACATTACTTTATCTCATGTTAGATTAATTGTAATAGTAAAACAGAAATAAAACGTTATTTCTTTTTCCTTTTTCTTTTATTTGTTTTTATATATTTCTTTTCTCTAATGACAACCTGATTTTCAACTCCTGAAGTGCTAACATTTAGAATGTATTCAGTAAACACTCATTAAATAAAATTAGTGGAACTAAACATGGATCATGTGCAGTACATCAATAGATATCCCCACCGTGTTGGCCATTATTGTGCATCGACCACAAAAAATATGATGCTGGTTCAAAATTGCTTTATCTGAAGTGTTGCCTGAAGTCTTTGCCTTCTATGAAGTCCAAATACACTTTTGTGCTCTAGAATCCCTGCTGATATGGAAGTCAATATATCAGTTGAAAAAATGAGCAATCATACATTTTACAAAGGCATTGTTCACATATAAATGACAATTCCTGCCGAGCAAAATCATAATTGCTATAACAATGTACAGTTTAGTGATAACCTGAAAGCTAAACTCTATATTAAATTTGAGACTTCTAGTTTAACTGTGCTAAAAAATAGTGATAATTGTCCTTTATTATCAGGAAAGCTATTTTATATGAGAACAATAAATAGGAAACTACGTTATTTTATATTTAGTCGAATTCTGTATACATTTTAATTACATTAAGAAATATAAAAGAAGAAAGGGTATGTTTTTGTTTTATTTGATGAAGAGCCCTCTAGGTCTAGGTCTTAATCAATAAATCAACACTTTGTCAGTTCAGATGGTGTAGGATCCATTATTACTTGTCTGATTATTATATTATTGTAGTGAGTTTTTGTTTTATTTAGTTACATTGAAAAGAATATGTATTCTTTTTGTGTCAGCATATAAAAGTTCAGACTTTTACTCATGAACATAGCTTGTAATCGTTGTCAAATGTAAAAGCCTGTTGAAAGGAAGGAAAACGACATGCATTAAATATTTGTAATTTTTCTGAATTAATTTGCCATAATATATTTCCTATATATTTGGAAATTACCCTTGTATATATATGGATATTAACATTTAATAACTTACATGAACATTTAAAAATGTAAAAGATAAATAAGTAAACAAACCCTATTACACTCAGACCAATAAGCACAGGGCATGGGCATACTTATACATGTGTGTTTTTTTTGTAGGAGATACAAGGGCTCCTTCAGTAAACTTAACCAAGCTAAAAAATTACCTGTATAAAAAGGTGAAGTCCCAGTCCTCTCAATTATGTGTCTCTGGCTGGATGTATAGACCTCTCCGAACCCTACACAAAATAAAAATAATTGCAGCAGCAGTATAGCAAAGAAGAGAAGAAAATAGAGAGTGCAATATGTTTCAATTAAAATAATGAACAAAACCGGTGCTCGATGAAAAGCGTCGAACTCGAGAAAGTGTAAGCCATCAAATGAAATCTCTAAATGAGAGATAGCAAGAAGGATTCTGTAATTCTAAATTTTAGGATAACATAATCCTATTTTCTTCTTATCCTTTCTTCTTCTTATCTTTTTATCTATATATTCACATCAAGGGATAATATAAATGAATAGTAAATAACACTAAAATAAAGTATTCTGCACAGGAAAACCTTAACTGGCCAAATTTTTATGAAAAATAGTTTAATGATTATGGCAGAACAATTATTACTCATCTTGAAAAGATTTGCAGAACAAAAATGGTTTTATAATTTGATAATGATCAGTTGAATTTACCTGAGACATGCCAATAATAACCATGAATGCATTCAGCATAAAAATAACTTGCCATATTAAAATAGGTGTCTATGCTTGCAAAGACCCATAATATTCAAACCACATATAAACGATGAACAGCCACATAAAATGGAAAATGTACATTTTGTAAGTCAAAACAAACAAATCAGGTAGCTTTTACTGGCAACTAGTCATGAGTGAATCTGTCCCATTTCGCTTTGGCGAAAAAATCTTTCAAAAGATTTGCAAAATGGTGAAAAATTAGCAAAACTTCGAAAATGTCTCGCATCAAAAAAAAATTTGCCACCCATGACCATTCTTTTGATGCATGTGACAATTTCTGGATGTGCAGCAAATTTTCCTGCGGAAAATTTTTCATCTGTTTCACAAAACAATCCGCCAATGGCAAAACACAGTAATTCGCCAATAATCCATGCCTGGTGAAACATTTCGCCCATCACTACTGGCAACTTGTTTGAAAGCCAAACCCTATACCTGAACCTAATTTACTCACATTTGAGAGGAGGAATATTTAGTCTTTAGGCCTCTTGAGTAGTGATGGGCAAAATGTTTTGCCAGGCATGGATTCGCGGCGAATTTCTGCGTTTCACTATTGGCGGATTGTTTCGCAAAATGGATGAAAAAAATTGCAGTGGAAAAATTTGCAGCACATCCAAAAATTGTCGCCGACGTAAAAAAAGAATAGTTGCGGGCGTCAAAAGAATATCCGCGCGACGAAATAATAGCCGCGGGCGACAAAATAATAACCGTGGGCGACAATTTTTTTTGCCGCACGACATTTTCGCCGTTTCGCGGATCTTTTAAAAGATTCGCAAATTTTTCAGCGAAGCGAAACGGAACAGATTTACTCATCACTACTGTTGAGTTTAATTTTTTTTTTTTGACTTCCCTCTTTTTTCATTTTAAATTTAACAATAAAAGCTATGTTTTAATTTGATTTATGTATGTATGTATATCTTTATTTATAAAGCGCTACTTATGTACGCAGCGCTGATTTATACTAATTATTTTGTCCTTAGCTTTATTGATATATAAATGTAGTTTATTTTTTGCTTGATTCCTGTGAATCTCTAGACTCTCTAGGTGCCAGACGTCCCTGATGAAGTATATGAATACGAAATACACTGGGCTATTTTATGATAATAACATTTAGTTACTATTATCCATTTTGAATTAGTCCTATCTTTGCATGCTGAAATCTTGATCCAGCTCCCCCTCCCAGCTTTGTTACGAGTCTTTTTGGCAGAGCAAGAAGATGACCACATGAGCACCACATGGCACCATGTGGTCATCGTGAGCTGGCTTATACTGTTATACGCATATGCAGGATACATTTTGTAAGTAGGAATTAATTGATTGTGATCCTTGGATAAAAGTGCTATACTATTGTGGGTTCTGAATTGATCAACAATGTCATGGGACGAGGAGGGATCCCTTATATAGAGGGCACCTTTGGAGATCTTTATTGGGTACAATGTTTGCAATACATTTAGACATCTGAATCAATATGATGTTCTCATATTGAACGCACCTCTTTGTTTTAATAATAGGATTATAAACAATAGGATCTTTTTTATTCTATGTTGTCAATTTGTTGTCTGTTCTTTTTGGTGCCTGTTCTTTGTTTGTCTTAAAGTCAAAGAAAAATATTGTTTTAATTCGATATATAATACAAAGATATAACCATATAAATTCCAAAGACACAGATTAAAAAAAGGTTTACAATAGTCATATATGTACAAATCACCTTGGAAACATTTTTTTGCAGTGAAAAAAATCTTATACCCACAATTTCTGAATTTGCACCGAATAAGTGATTTGGATATGCACTTCATGTATCTTATATTAATGAACTGTCTCTACTTTTACTCAGAAACTAAGAAAGTAGCTCAAATTTTTAGGATCATGTTTCAAATGTTATACCTAGTCATTTTTGTTGCAGTCAAGTTCAACCCTGCAGTCATTTATAAGTTGCCTTGTTAATGCTCAATTATTCTACACTGGGTGACCTTGTTCCAAAACCTTTCCTTTGTGCTGCATCCTATTAAATCACTATAGTGTAAAACAGCTACAGTAGAAACAATTTACTGCTTAAATAATTTATCTAGATTCTGTACAGAAAGTCTTTGAACAGATTCATCAGCTAATAAAGGAAATTGATTTCAGAAGACAAAGTCAATAAGAGGTTAGCGAGACATTGCACTCCACCTTGGAAAGCACTACTTAAATGTTTTGTCTAAAAACTGAAACAACAAAAGACAAAGATAAATAAAACTGTCAAAATGAAATCCTGTTATAACTGAATATGCTTATTTTGCCTTCTGATTATGTTTATTGGCTCTTATTTAAGGAAAGGTATTTTCATTAGTGCTATGCAAGGTGGACAGACATCTTGGTTGGGGGCACAGACTTTTCTAGACACTAATAATACATTAACTAATAATACAAAATAATTAATATATTGGAACAATAGACCAAGGCATACATTTTAAAGAACCATAAACACTGCCTTTTACATTTTTATGATTTTCAATCTAATTCTTTTTTTGATGAGAGAGCTAGATTTGCTCATACCCAATATTAGAAGCCTTAGTGCAAATGTTAAAAATTGACATGTTTTAGTTTGGCACCCTTTCTTTACCTGGCCTTCAGCCCCAGGGTATTGGGTACTTGATGCACTTGCAAACTAAATTTGCAAATCTAAACTTCCAAAAATAAAATATATGTATTTTATTAAATTCATTTTGCATAAACATATTAAAAGGAGATAGAAAGGTAAACACTAAGTAAGCTTTATTAGAAAGAAAATATAAATACAGCCATAAGCACTCATAGAAAAGTTGCACCTCTATCAAAAGAAACAGGATTTCTTCTCTGCTTTTTTGGAGACTTCCTCTCTCAGAAAAATCCTTTATTCCCGGGGCCAGAGTCTGTGCAGCTCTCTCCTCTCTCCCTTCTCCTGCTCCCCCCCCATAAGAATTCAAAATAATTCACTCCCCCCTCCCTTAGGAATGTGTGATCTGAGCTACCAATGGCTAGCTGCAGCAGGAAGCTATGAAGACCAAGCTAAAATGGCAGCTGCAATCTTATGCAAACAGAGAAAGCTTCTAGGGCTCTTTACTCAGGTATGGTAATGCGTTCTGCAGAATAAATTATTTATTTTTGGAAGTTCAGATATTATTTAATTGAATTGATTCATGCTGAAAAGGGGTATTTTATACTTTAATTGTAAAGAGAAACTTAATTTAAGTTTGAGCAGCAATTTAAAAATTCTAGGACCATGGAAGCAGCAGATCTATACTGTACTATAATAAGAATAAAAAGAGACATTTTGTGCTTAGGGTCGCATGCCCATATAAACAACTGTGTAAAAGGCATGTCCTACTGGTAAACTGGTAAACTAGGCTTTATTTCCCTAAAGAGTCTATCAACTGTAGTCCAAAGTTGACATATAAATATATATATATTTTATTATTATTATTATTATTATTATTATTTAGTACATCTTTTATTGTAAAGAAAAAAAATTACACAACTTGGCAGTAATACATTAGTCATATAGAATCTTACCAGTGGTACACTTTATTTCAACTGCTCCTGAGGAAGCGTGCAGTATAGCACGCGAAACGCGTCGAGCTTTTGAGGACACTTCGTTTGTTTTTGCTTTTATACTACTACTGTACTGTAAGTAGCCTGCAGAGCCTTTTATACCTATTAAATAGTTTTACACTATATTTGCCTCATCTTCTATCCTATATATACTGCTGAACTGGATCCCACTTCAATCAAATGCCCAGTTGGGTGTGGTCTATATGCTCCTTGATACGTTGTTCTGGTGAGCAGTTTGAATATATATAGAGTCGGGGTCACATGTATTAGTGGTGTTCAACTAAAGCACTCACCCTATTTATTGTCTTGTTCATTATTTTACTTTTTTGCACTATATATATCTTATTTTTTATTTTCATGCGCTTCCATCGACATTCTGCACATACATTCTGAGGCTCATCTGAAGGGGAGCTTTTATCAAGAGGAAGCAGCACAAGTTCACTTTTCACTACATTGGAGACTTGATATATAGTTGACTATCACCAAGATGCGCTGAGTTTATGAGTGTATTTTCACTCTTTAAAGACTTACCAGTTTAATATCCATTAAAGAAAGCAGTGTCTTTTTATATGTAATTAGTTTGCCTTCCATCTCCCACTAGCGATGAGCAAAATTTTTCGCCAGACATGGATTCACGCGCGCCCCAAAAAAATTGTCGCACACGTCATTTTCCGCATTTTCCCCACATCTTTAAAGTCCATTACCTCACAGCAACCTGACAGTCACAATTGACAACATACTTGCTGTCCTCCCCCACATTTTGGGTAACCAATTTAATGCAATGCTATTCAAAAGGAGTTCATAATTGAGGAAATGCTCGCAACTTGGGATCTGAAATTATCTGGTTTTTATACAGAAAATTAACCTTAGTTAACTCTTTGTTTACAAATCAATCCCTTTCTTAGTGTTTTCTTTCAATCTTCTGTATGATCACCTTTATCTTTAATATGAGTTAAACATGACTGCAATGTACTATGTAAATATATTCAAGTTGCAAAGTTTAAATTCCCACTGAATAAATCTGTGTTTGTGTTGTGTCATTTACTTTTGAATATTGCCATAGAAACAGAAAGTAGATTCAATTTGCCAGTTCTACCTGTCTCTAAGTCATCGTAACATTATAAAAGTAATTCCACAAACATATAAAAATTACATTTTCCTTCTTTTTACATTTGACTATGCAGTTTCTGGGAAAAATAAATACAAGCCTGGGGATTTTAGGATTGTACTGAGAGGAAGGAACAAAGCAGCTTAAAAAAATACACAAATAAAGTTGTGACGATGACAAGAATAATTTGGGATTAATAAATAGAATATGTTTTTATCACAGCTCACCTAGTAAGAAGCTTAATACATGCTGTGTAGACTGATAAGCTGGTACCAAACATTCCATTTCCTTACATAACAATAGTGCTACTTTTATTAAGTAATTTGTTGCACATGGAAAACAATTTAATTGGGAATATAGTGTAGCTGTAACTAAATTACACTAAATAGTGTCACTAAAGCAATAAAATAAAATGTCTGCTTCATGTGTATATAGACTGTGATGCTGAGTAAGTAATAGGATACTAGTGAGGTATAATGAACATCTAGGAGTAAAAAAATTGCTTAAGCAGACTTTGGATTCCATTTTCTAATTTGTTTTCCTTGGTATGTATACACATGCCAGTTTGTGCTTCCTCTAAACAAAAAAATCTTGCCAGAGTATTAAAAAAACAGAAATTACAGCTCTATAATTGCAGTCATTCTTATGTTTTTAAAATGACTTGCTAAGCAGTGTTCTATGAGATTCCACAAGTAGTGGTGAGCAAAATGTTTCAACAGGTTTCACCACGGAAAAAAAGCCAATAGATTCCAATGTATAAAAAAATGGCCAATGACTTCAATCCATTTTTTGCAAAGTTTGCAAGTTTACAAATTAACCCTTTTCTATCAGTAAGTAGGAGAATTGTCTTTAAATCCATAATACAAAAGTGACCAAATAGTCTTTGGGCCTAGAATTCTATTCTTAGAACTGCAAAAACATCCACTGTACAAAATTGTGTGTGAATTGAACTGGAAGAATGATCTACACTTCACTGTTATTTCCAAGAAAAAAGTCATCTGACGTATGTTTCCTTGATTTGGGGGGCTTATGCTACTTTCTGTAGAAGTGTTCTCAGAAATACTTTGTATCTGCCATAGAGAGCTTTATATGACATTCTATGGGGCTGATTTACTAATCCACGAATCCGAATCCCGAATGGGAAAAAATCGGATTGGAAACGAACATTTTGCAACTTTTTGCGTGTTTTTTACGATTTTTCGTCACCGTCGCGACTTTTTCGTAGCCGTTACAAATTCCGTGAATTGACGCGACTTTTTCATAGCCATTATGACTTTCGTGAATTGTCGCGACTTTTTCATAGCCATTATGACTTCTGTGAATTGTCGCAACTTTTTAATAGCCATTACGACTTTCACGAATTGTCGCGACTTTTTCGTATTGAGCTCGAAAAATTTGCGGCAATTTGCGAAAAAGTCGCAAAATACCGATCATTACGAAAAAAACGCATTTGGACGCTTTTCGGATGTTCGTGGATTAGTAAATGTGCCCCTATGTGTTTTTATGATCAAAGTATTTTGAAAATCAATCATTGTGGATCTAAAAATAGAGTCAGGAAAAAAAGACCTGTCTAATCTTGTATTTCAGCTGTGACCAAGATAGCAGGCATTACCTCACTGCTTCATAAGAGGCGACCATTGCCCACACCCTCTACACAATAGACTGGATTCAAAACTTGTTTTTAGAAAGCATTGTTATTGATGAAATTTATTAATTTATTGCACTTAAGTCATACATTGGTTCAAGCAAAATATCAAACCTGTACAGTGTCCTCTTGTCAAGCTTGGCAAGCCTTAAACCTATTAGAACACAGGGAGCTATTGATATCCTTAGGGCTGCACATATTGAATCTGAGTATTTACTGGTGATTACAAATTGGGGGGGGGGGGGGATTTATTAAGATTCAGATTTCTGTGTATTTTTTGAAACCATACTAAACTTATTTCCAAGAATATCAGTCATTTATAAAAAAAATCCAAACTGAAAAAAGTACAAAAGAAAAACGTTCCAGAAAAAATGCAAACACAATGACTTTTACATTTTGTTGCATGAAATTCAAAACCCCCCCAGAAAACCTCTAAAACCATGAAGCAAAGAAAGATCTTCCAATTCCTCCTTCCTCTACATGATCTGGACAGGTTTTAGCTGGCATATTTTTGCGTTAGGAATAGTTATGGTTTGTCGTATAATAAATTGCAAAAAAAAATGTTTTTTTTCTGCCAAAAAAATCGGTGGTTTCGCAGTCAAATAACCTGAAATGAAAAAATCAAGCAATCGTAAATGCCCTTTAGATGTAGTGAACTACACCACAGACAAGTTATTTCTTTTTGTCATTGTACAGTATTTTAATAAGTAACCCTGGTAGAATGTTTTTTTTTTATATATGACAGAAAAAAAACGTACTGCATTCAAATAAATGACAAATGATTTAATTGACTTTTAGGGTGAATTGAACACAATCATATTCCCTATAGAGAAAAGTGCAAAGAAATACTTTATTTCACTTGTGTATACTGTAGCTGATCATTTATTTTCCCAGTTGCAAACAACGACTCAATAACTTTCTACATTTCATCCGGGGTCACCTGCGGAGTAGCTGAAGCGATTGAAGAAGTCAATTGAGCTACCAGCTGCTCTTACCTTTCTTTGTTGAATTTATGTGCTGTCAAGAGGCACTACATAAGATTAAATTGTTTCTCCTAAGACTTTACATTCTTAATTGCGCAGGAAATCAGTCATCCAGTAGTATTCAGTGTATCATTGACCCTTGTGATATCAAAGGACCTCAAGAAATTGATGAAAATGGAACAAAACCACCTTGAAATTAAGATAACAGAAAGAATTCCAATTAAATAATTTTGCATGGTTATGAACAGATAATGCACAAGTATTCCATAGATTTTTTTTAACACAAAACGTTAACATTAAAATAAAAATGTTTTATATGGAATAAAATAAAATCGATACCTAAAAACCCAAACTTATTTTTACAGCTGACAACCTTTTTGTATTCTACTTATCACACCAGTGTTCCTTTTTACTGCCATCTGCTTCACCCTTGGAGTGTTTCTTGTCCATTGCCCACACCCAAAATTGGCATACAGCATACTGTCTTTACTCTTAAACTAGTTAATAGGAGTGCAAAAACTGCCACAAACCACCATGTCTTTTTGTACTTTTCCACTCTGTCCCGTCATACAACTGTTCCTAACAGACCTTCACCTGCACTGATGGAACTCAGGGTTCCCATTGAAAAATAGTATCTTAGGCATTGTCCATAAACCTCTAATGGAACATAAATTTTTTTTTACTCATGTCCTGGGGCAAATAAATATATCATTTAGATACAAATTGGTGTTATTGTTAATTATGTAGTTAATTACAATAGACATTTATACTTTTACTAGGAGCTAAGAGACCACTAAACAAGACTAACATTGTTCCATCTTGTTTTCACATTATTATTTTGTTAAGCAAATATGTTTCTTCTTCTTACAAAGTTTCTTTAAAAGGTAACTTAATTACTATCTACACAGAATGCCAAATGCTATCTTTGTATTTAATAAGCACTTTGTAATGTCTTTTTTTTCTCTAAAGAAGATTATTTAGCACAAATCTTTCTACCTTATCCTCCAAGAAAAATAACAAAATTAAGTTGTTGAAGGGAAAAGTGAGCAGAGCCTCATAAAAGATATTGCAACATACATCATTCTGAAAAGGAATACCATAAGGATGTAGTCTATGCGATTGAGCAAATAAACGTTATATTGGTATTATCCTGACAAAAAAATAAGGTTCCTTCTTTGTTTCAGGCACAAAGTCAATGCTCCGTGTGCTTGCAACTGCAACTACATTGTGTTCAAATATAAATGTTTTTTGGTTATATTTGTTTGAAATATATAAATAGAATAGCTTAGTTAAAATCTGTGCTCAGAAAACTGCCATATGATTAGTTTCTATAATTATGACAATCTGCTGTAAATACTTTTTCACAGATCTAAATGCCAAACATAATGCAACCCAAATGATGTAAATGAAACCATAACAAAGCTGACTAATGAAGTGGACTCAGTATATGTAACAGAGCAATCAATTTGTTAATCAAAGCAGAAGTCAGTGTAATGATCCCTATTGCTAATTATTCTTAAATATTGTATATGGTTAGATATTTACAATGTAAGAGGAGGTTCATTCATCGGAATAAAAATCACACTAAATAATACACATTGGTATGAGTAGGGCAATGGTGGATGTTTTGCAGCTACTTTCCACACTTCTGGTGCCCTGATCTAAACCTGTGCTGATTTTACAGTGGTTGGTTTAAGACAGTATACCAACTTTAAACCTTTTCTCATGAGAATCACTATTGTCCATCTTTTCCTTGACAATAATCTGTTACTATGACCTCACCATACAGTCTAAGGGTTCTACATGGCTTAAGACAAGCACTACACTGGCCTTAAATCTTGGTTGAACTAAATCATTTTACTAGGTTTACTTCCAATCCTCAGAGTAGATTCAGGTGATTTTATTACATACCTATGCTTATCTTATCCTCTAAGAACAATGTACGCATAGCCATAGTCCTCATAGCAGTCTGGCCTCGCCTACTGGGAAACTCTCTACATTCATATCATCCTGTCTCCACCACACATAAGGGCACATTTACTAATCCACGAATCCGAATCCGAATGGGAAAAATTCGGATTGGAAACGAACATTTTGCGACTTTTTCGTATTTTTTTCATTTTTTCGTCGCCGTTACGACTTTTTCGTAAATTGTCGCAACTTTTTCGTAGCCGTTACGATTTGCTCGTATATTTCGCGACTTTTTCGTATTGAGCGCTCCAAAACGGCGGGCAAACCTTTCAGACTTTGCATGATTTTGGAAGCCTCCCATAGGACTCAATGGCACTCTGCAGCTCCAACTTGGCCCAAGGAAAGTCACGATACTGAAGCTTGAATGAATCTGAAACTTTCGTACTCAGCGCCACGGCTATGAAAAAGTCGTGCCAATTCGCGCAAGTCGTAACACTACAAAAAAGTCGTAACGGCTACGAAAAAGTCGCTGCAATTTACGAAAAAATCGCAAAATACTGATCATTACGAAAAAAACGCATTCAGATGCTTTTCGGACGTTCGTGGATTAGTAAATGTGCCCCTTAGTGGAAATTCAAGACAAAACACCACATTTGCCTATACAGGTATCGGACCCCTTATCCGGAAACCCGTTATCCAGAAAGCTCCGAATTACGGAATGCCCGTCTCCCATAGACTCCATTTTAATCAAATAATTCAGAATTTTAAAACTGATTTCCTTTTTCTATGTAGAAATAAAACAGAACCTTGTATTTGATCCCAACTAAGATATAATTAATCCTTATTGGATGCAAAACAATCCTATTGGGTTTAATTAATGTTTTATTGATTTTTTAGTAGACTTAAGTTATTGAGATCCAAATTACGGAAAGACCCCTTATCCGGAATACCCTTGGTCCCGAGCATTCTGCATAATGAGTCCTATACCTGTATTATTATAAAGTATTGTTACGTTTTACCAAAGCATTTATTTTTTGCTCTGTTGTCAATAGGTAACCATCCTTTTTCTCATCCCTAATCCTTTGCCAACTCTTGTTTCCTATTTTAGGCAGTCCATCAAAATGTGATGCCCCCTATAATAAAAAACCCTTTACTAACAAAAAAGTAAAATAATACTTGTTTTTCTTGTATTTAATATAGCTCCTAGTATTTGCTACATAAACAAACATTTTTCATATTCACTTTGAAAACAATAATAAATACATTATATAAGAACAGTCAGATCCAGAAATGTACATTTTTTTATGGCAGCTTATTTAAATGTTGAATCTGAAAACAAATGATTTACAGTGTTTTATTTTGGTTTTCCATCTGATGCTTAAAGCTTCATCTTATTTATTATGTATTTAGAATTTCTTTGTTTGCAGAAAGTGAGGCTGCCAATAAAGAAGGCAGAATTCCCTCTCATATTGGAAGCCTAACCTCCACACCATGTACACATACAGTCGTAGAATTATCAAAGGCTAAGGGGGACATTTACTAAAGGTTTTTTTTTTTTTTTGATGATTCATTTTTTGCACAAAAATCAGATTTTTTTTCTGCCATTTATCATGCAATAAAACTGTGACAAATCCAAAAGAAAAAATGCAGCATCAAAAAGTTTCTGAGGTCATGTAGAAGTCAATGGCAGCTTTCCTTTATCAGTTGTCTAATCTTTCTTTAATTTGTGTGACAATACAAAAAATTGCCCTTTTTGCATTTTTTAAAAGGCTTTTTTAATATATAACTTGCTGTTTGTAGTTTTAGAGAAAATAAGTTTAGTCATGGTTTCAAAAACCTCTATGATCATAAATGATCCTATATGATAATTGCATTGCGATATTTATTAAAAGGAAAGGAGAAATAGAAGGAGCTCCTAATTTACAAACATTTTTAATGTCCTCACGATGTGTTACCTAGGGTCGCCACCCGGCTGGTATTTGACCAACTCAGCCGGTAATTCTTCGGCATTAGAAATTCACCAGCATTGTAATTGCCAGTAAATTTGTAGTACCCCATAAATTCCTACCTACCCTGACCCTCTTCACTGTTGGATTCCCCATTATAAGGACAGCCCCCCCATGCCCTGTCCGTTTCCCTGCCTAACCCACCCATTTCCCAGCCCCCATGTGACATCACAACCTACTCCATCACCCAGAGGTTGGTATTACATCACAAAAAAGGTGGTAACCTTAGTGTTACCCTGAGGCAGTGTATACTTTTACATGCAGATAATCTCCCCTCACTCCAATAAAAGTGACAGAGAGTAGAAGTCTGTAGAATTTACTGGAATATTACAAAGAGACTAAACTGTGAAAATGAAATAAAATGCAATATAGAAATGAATGGTTTGCAATAAACATAGCAAACAATAACTGGAACATGTACAGGCTAAACAGTTGCTACATAAAACACAGCTGGCACAAATGTGTTTGCAATAATGTCTCTGAGCTGCTGACAGTTGTATTAATGGTTTAATACAGATTCAAGTTTATTAGCTTACCATCTCTGCTACTATAGGGGGAGAGTGGAAAACTGTGTGCTTCTTACTCAGCATGGGCTACAAAATTGAGTCTTAACTCCCACAAGGCACTGTCCTGCGTCACATGCTAGAGGTATAGTTGGCTTTGAACATGGTTTCCTTCAAATACAAGAAACGGCCAGCAGAGGGAGTTTACCGCAAACAAACAATGGAAATGACAAATTTCCATTGTTTGTCTACCGTTTCTGAACCACAGCTTTCATCTCTTATTTTAAAACTGATAATATTTAAATTCCCATTTTTAAATGCCTGTTTATCAGTTGGTGTCAGCCATAGCTAATTTTAGTGTCTTTAAAATTCTGTGGTGCTGTCAGTTGAGTCAGTCCTCGACTATTGCATCCAGTGTGTGATACACAAATCTCTCTTATGTCAAAATGAATATTTGTTTGGAATAAATGTTGTGCAGTTTATTTATCAGTGACAACTTTAATTAAAGTGAAAATAAAATCTATTAGATGGTATGTGTTCATACTCACTTTACAATTTACAATTAATGGGAACAAATCCTCAGTCATTATTAATGTAATTAGCTCTTAGAGATCTTCAGAACATTGGGATAAGATTTACTATGCAACAAAATGGCTAAAAATCCGAATCTGACAATTCACCAGCTTAAACTTGTCAATGGCAGATGTCTCTTCCCTTCCCTAGAAGGATCCTTCTTTTCTTTGAAACTTTAGAGGTTTTTGGATTTTTGAATGCTTACATTTATTTTGATTCTGGATGCTCAGCTTATGTTATTTTGTAATTGCTAAAGAAGGTATCCACTAGTGCACTGAGAAATATCTTTTCTGTGAATTTTTTAAATACCATATAGACTCCTGAGAACTGCATCCTAAAGCTACTGCCCTAGCCATGGGCTTTAAATTCTTATATATGGTAGATATGGCCCTGACTACCCTTAAATGGGACATAAATAGTGATGAGCGAATCTGTCCCGTTTCGATTCTCTGGAAAATCCGTGAAACGACAGGAAAATTCACAAAACAACAAAAAAAATTAGGAAAACGTGTTTGTCAGGACCACGCCTCTTTTTTGACACAAATTTTGACGCTGAAGTTTTGTGAAACAATGCACCAATGGCAAAAAATTTGCTGCAAATCCAAGCCTGACAAAAAAATTTGCTCATCACTAGACATAAAACCCTTTTTTTATATTTCAGTAATTGGAATGTCAATAAAATGGAAGCAGGTATGCTCAGAAGGTCATAGGTAAGAAAACCAATAACCCACTGGGCAGGAAATGAAGTGTACTGTTAAACTCTATTGTCCCATTCAGGTACCTCCCTCTGCCATTCCTCATTTCCAATTAAGTGACTGATAAGCAAATTTAATTAACACTGCTGTACAAATTTTATACAACATTCCACTCTTTAAATTTCTGGGACATATTTTAAAAGGTTACTTTAAAATTGTGTGTTTTAGTGTCATGCCACTCACAGAAAAGCACAGATAAGGAATATGTAGAACAGAACCTAAGGACAATTTAATAAATTGTATTTCATTGAAAAATGAAATGGATTAAATCCAGACTTTTAGAAATTTTAGAAATTTCTAATAATGTTTAAGTAAACAATGTTCATTTTCAGGTTTCTTTTTAATTTCAAAATGCTTATTTCACATATTTATTAGGTATAATATTCCATTGCTCATGTTTCATTTCAGAAACAATATTTGTCACATTGCCAGGAATCCCATCTACTGTATGAAAACTGTCAGTAGTAATATATTGCCAAATTCAAAGAGATTCTAATGATTTCCTATCAGCTACAGTAAGTAACATTCACTTTGCTTTATATATAATGCTTTGTATATTGAATCTATTACATTTGTCATGGTTATGAATAATTATAATGCAAACTGAAAAGCAAGTAAAAGATGACAGAGACATAATTTTTAATGCTTCTCAGGAACAGTATAATATCTTATAATGCAATGGCTTCCTGAACAAGAACAGAACATTCAGAAAGTACAGTAAGTGCTGATGTTTTGAAGTTAAGAGTCATCACTAGACTAAAAACATCCCGCCATGAGCTGATTTTTAATGTGAAACTCATATTTCTATAATATATGTTTACTTTTATGTTTTAGATTTTTAACCTTGTATAAGATAGCACATCCAGTTTCGCTTCACCCAAAAATTTGTGAATGTTTTAAAAGCTTCAAGAAATGGAGGAAAATGTTGCGCGTCAATAAAAATTGTTGCGCACGGCATGCACATGATGCATGTCATTTTTTTAACACGCCCAACAAAGTCTTTTGCTGCGGGCGACAATTTTTTTACGTGATTTTTCGTATTTGTCGCGACTTTTTCATCACCGTTGCGGCTTTATCGTATGTTGCGTGACTTTTTCGTCGCTGGCGCAATTTTTTCATATTGAGCGATAGTAAACAGCGGAAAAACCAATCCAATTTTTTCGCGACGGCGACGAAAACGTAGCGGAAAATATACAAAAAAAGTCACAACGGCGACGAAAAAAATGTGGGACATATGAAAAAGTAGTGACGGCGACAAAAAAGTCGCAAAAATACCGATCATTATGAAAAACGCCTTCGGACCGTTCGTGGATTAGTAAATCTCCCCCTATATACAGTATACAGTATATTGTGAGTCGGTCCCTAAGCTCAGTAAGTGACAGCAGCACAGAGCATGTGCAGTAAATCAACAGAAAATAATAATAACAGAAAAGAAGATGGGGAGCTACTGAGGCATTTTAGGGGAGGTCACAAGACGCATTTTTAAAAAAACGATGTTGAGCGTAAATACACCAAATAAAACACACAAGTATGATAATGTGCATTTTTCAGCTTGCAGTGTTGTTTTCCCAACATGTATTTCTGTTTTTTTCTCTTACCCCACATTTCTGCTGTTACGTGTGTTCATAATGGCGTCTGTAAGGATGTTATGACGTTCTGTATAAAAACAAAAAGCCTTGGAGGAAGACATCTCTGAAGAACGCAACGTAAAAATGCACCATGTGACCTTGCCCTTATAGGCACAGATCTTTGCTGTTAAAGGGTTGTGGTTGCCTTCAGCTGGTACTGAAGCCCAAAACATAGTGTACATCATTTTTAGCCTACTTCTTTGTTAAGTTATAGCATATAGTTTAACAAAGCAAGGAAAAGCTATAACTAAAGGACACAATCATTACAAAAGAAATTCATATTTCTCTTAAAAAAAACTTTGTGCAATGTTAAGTAAAGTAGAAAATACTGGCAATAATATTTTTTAAAAGTTTTAGTAAGTGCTTTCCTATCGATGAGTAATTACTTTCCAAAAAGAATGCTCTCTAGGGAAAGGTAGCAAATTAACTATGGCTTTTTCATAAAATAAATCATTTTATAAAGATGTTATAACACAAAACAAATGTTTTTTAAAAACAAAATGTTGAAGTAATAGTAATCCTTTAGGTTTTTAAAATAAACATATGGGGCCAGATTCAATTCAGGGAGAAACAGGTTTTTCATGTGAAAACTTATGGATGAGATTCAATTTGAGATGAAATTCAGTTCAGAAAAACATATCTTTATTAGATGAAAACTCTATTGAAGTCTATGGGAAAAAAAACTGGAACTGAAATAGGAGAAAAGTTTTTCCTTCTCAAATTAAATTTTGTCTATAAGTATTTTTTTCATAGAGTTGAATCTGAACAATTGTTTCTACCTTGCTTTTTATCTTCTTCAACCATACAGCAATCAGCAATCTAACTCAAACCAACTTTTAAGCAACCTCTCCTTATCTAGTGTCATATATCCTTGCATATACAAAGTGCCAGACTGAGATGGCAGGGGCCTACCAGAAAACCCTAAACTATGGGCTCACTCTCAGAACTTTTATTCCTACTCCTAAGACTAGTGAAGTCTGTCCCATGCAATTATCACAGGACCAACCCCCAAACAGCAGACACTTGGATACTTTGGGCCTCTACTGCATTACCCCCCCCCCCACCCCAGCATAACCCATGCACCTCCACAAACCCATCCTGAGATGACAGTGGATTCCCTGCCCCTACCTTTATTTACACAATTACACACAACACACATTTTGGAAAAGTTTGCTTTTTTGGCTTTTTTTCTTTTTCATGCTTTTGCACACTTACTTACTCTAATACATGTATACATACTGCCAAACAACTTTTAGGAGTGTACACACATGCACTCACAAAAAAAGTCTCCTTTTTTATTTATTATTTTTACAATTATGTATTTTGTTTTTAGCCTAAAAGCAGTATATTTGTCAATTTGACTATTGGATCAGTTATTTTGGACACGTATCATGCTATTAAATCAGTTATTATGTTATTTTATTGATTTGAATTATTTGATTTTTGTGACTTTACTGCATTTTTAGCCCTACATTATTGTTCATTATGTATTATTTAGCATAGTTTTGCAGTTTCTGTGGTCTTTGTACTGTTAGGGGACAGGGGGCTTTGTTTACAGCAGCTGAATTGGCAGTTGAGAAAAGTCACATGCACTATTTCAATTTTAGGCCCTACAGGCTAAATAATTTGGTAAATCTGTAAATAAAACTGTTTAGTAGACATCTGGTGTTCAGAATTAGAATTAGGGTGATTGTGTAAGTTATTGTGAATATAAATTCAGCAAATTGCAAATTATTATTTTTTTTTTCCAGAAATGGTTTGGAGTTGAAATAAATGTTTAACCTATTTTGGATTTGTTGGAATGTGTACTTTAAAAAAAAATGTATAACTCTCTGGGTTCTTTGTGCTTTTAGAGGGTCTTATGACACATAATATGCAGGCAGTGTGCTTGGTTTGAAGAAACTGAATGACCAGCTTAGAAAATTCATATGCATTATTTTCATTTTTGGATGCCTACAGGCTACATACTTTATCTTTGTATGTAAGAAATCATGTGAGATAAATGCAGCAAATTACAATATTTTTAGATGATTTTCAAAAATGCAGTTTCATAGTTTAAAGTAGAAAGAAGTATTTACTCATTTTGTATTTGTCAGAATGTGTACTTTCTAAAAATATATGTCCACATACCCCTGGGGGCTTGTATGATGCATGACATGTATTTAGGTTGCTTATTTTGCAGTAGACAAAGGGGCCCATTTACTTACTCACGAACCGGCCGAATGCGTCCGATTGCGTTTTTTTCGTAATGATCGGTATTTGGCGATTTTTTCGGAAAATTATCACAACTTTTTCGTTGCCATCCGAATGTTGCACAAAATCTGCCGTTAAAACTTACGCGAAAAGTCGCGCCTTTTTCGTAGCCATTTCGAAAGTTGCGCAAAATGTTGTGATTTTTTCGTAGCGTTCGGATTCATTCAAGCTTCAGTATGGTGACTTTTCTTGGGCCAGGTTGGAGCTGCAGGGTGTCATTGAGTCCTATGGGAGGCTTCCAAAATCATGCTAAGTCTGAAAGTTTCGGCCGCCGCTTACGAGCGCTCAATACGAAAAAGTCGCGACAAGATACGAGCGAATCGTAATGGCTACGAAAAACTCACGTTTTTTCACGAAAATCTAATTGGTAACGAAAGAGTCGCGACAATTTCCGAAAAGTCGTAAAGGCGCCGAAAAAAATCGCAAAAAATACGAAAAAGTCGCAAAATATTCGTTTTCCAATCGGAATTTTTCCAATTCGGATTCGAATTCGTGTCTTAGTAAATCAGCCCCAAAGTGTTAACCATGAACATTGGTATGCATTATTTTCATTTCTGGGTCTCTGCATGCCATATAAACCTATTTACATTGGGCATCAAACTATCTAGTAAACCCCTGGTTTTCATTTTTATGTTGTTTGATCTTGGTATATAAGGATTTATTGCAGATAAGATGCTGTAAAATGGAAAATTTCAGGTGATTTTTAGAAATTTCATCAAAACTGCCAACTTTAGAAAAGCTTTATGGTTTGGTACTTTGGAGTAGAAAGACATATTTGACCATTTTTTATTTGGGAGAATAGTTTTTGCAGTTTTTTTTAAAACAGGTGGTGTGTTTTTGAATTAGTTGGAATGTGAGCTTTTAAATTAGTACGCAGAAGATATATTTTGGGGTTGCTACATGCAGCACATACATTTAAACTAATATAAAGTAATACAGCAGATTCTACATTTCTTTGAAAACAGGGAACTGGTCCCAAAATATAATTAAAAGACAAGGAAAGCCAAATTAAGTTGTGGGTACCAATTTGTTATGTATCACTCTAGTGCAAAGACAAACGTGCTGCTCGGGTGAAAACAGTATCAAAGCTCTGCTCTGTTCTTTGCCTTTCGTAGTTGTACCTAAGCAGAGTTAGACTTGTGCAGCTGAGCATCATTTTCATGTTTTACTCTACTGGCGCATGTGAGAGCCAAATTCTGGGCTAGAGACACCTGAGAAATGTTAGAAACATAATGTCTGCTCTACATTTTGCCCCCCAGTTATTTTTCCTAAAAGGAACACTGTCCCAAGGAAAAAAACTTTATAATCAAATTTACTGGGGCCATCCTCAAGCGAATTTGCATTTTCTTGCCCTTTAAAGTTTTGCCTCACAGACATCAAAATGTTATAACAGAAGGACAGAATGAAAATGAGTCATTTAAACACTGCTTCTAACTGACATATGGTACAAAGATTTTTTGCTACTGGCATTAAAATTTGTTAGAATTGTGATTAGCACATTTAAAAGATGTGCTAGTCACATTTCTTAGTGTTGAAACTTTCTTTGCCCATGTGTCAGAAGGTTTAATGTGAACAAACATCACCTGAATTAGCTGTAAATTAGTGACGTGGATTAAAATTGTCAGAGTGATTGTTTTATTTAATGGTTTAATTTAATAGTTGTATATATATATACACTATTAGACCTTAGTCAGTTTTACAAGGAGCATGTTTGCTTCATATAAAATATTTCCAAGTAGCAAGTAATAGAAAAAAAAATCTTTTGCTAGAAGAATATTTCTGGATGCCCATAAATTGGGTTAAAATGAATATGCACCTTTTACTTTTAACTTAATAGTCATATTCCAAATATACACCCTATAGAATAATAATAAGATTGCAGTTATAAATTTCAAAACAAGGCTAATATGGTGTGTGACTAGGTTGCCTGTTTTGTTGTCCTTTCTCTACATGAGTTTACAGAAACAAGGTTAATAACATTATAGGAAAGAAAAACAATCAGTATGCCCACTATGCCCAATTGAGACCAGTAGGCCGGATGGACCAAGCAGCACTGAGTGCAACTGTATGGAAGCACAAGGAGCACTTTTTGAGCCAAATACTGTTAATGAATTTTGCTAAATGATTGCAGACATTTTGGCATAACCTCAACTGCCATTGCGGTTGTAACTGACCGTAATATTGTTCTAGAACATGTTCTAGTGATATGTGTTAATTGGTTCACTTTTATATGTTATATGTAGTGTTATTTTGGGTTCATGCTTATTCTCTAAGACTTTTGAATTAATGAGTTGTATGTTAAACCTTACCCCAGGAAAGGTATGGAAGATACCTCTAATACTGACAACTTTCAAATGCCTATTTGCATTATCCAGTGTAATTCTTTTTACCCTGAGCCTATTAACTTGACATTTCCTACATTTCCTATCTAATCTGATTTATTTTTGTCATGTGTAATCATGTGTACGAATAAAGGATCTGTTATCGGGAAACCCGTTATCGATAAAGATATATAAAAAAAAAACCTTATCCATAAATATATAAAATATCTAAAGGTCATCTTCTATAGACTCCATTTTAATCAAGTAATTAAAATGTTAAAAATTAGTTCTTTTTTCTCTATAATAACAAAACAATACCTTGTACCTAATCCTAACGAAGATATAATCAATTCTTATTAGAGGAAAACCAATCATATTGCGATTATTTAAGGTTTAAATAATTTTAAAGTAGACTTAGGTATGGTGATCTAAAACCTTTATCTGAAAACCCCCAGGTCCAAGTGTTCTGGATAACAGGTCCAGGTTAAGCAGGTTCATGCTTCTTGGTCCAACAGAACCCTGATTTTAAGAACAAGTTCCTGACATTAAAGAATTATTTTCATATTGGTATGAAACTCATTTGAAAGTACATTTGATTTCATAGTTTTCTAAGTAAAAAATGTCATTACCAAAATGGGATTGACTTCTGACCCTGTATGCGGATAATTATTTTGAGATAACAAAGACAGGGGTGTAATCGGCAGTGCTTATTAAAATCTGAAAATGAAAAATATTACATTGAGAGAGACACAAATAATTTTACAGGATGCTATCGAGAAAAGGCAAGCAGATTAGTAATTGTTGCAACATGCTCCAAGGTTGGACAAACTGTAACAAAGCCAAGCTAAGAATTGAATAATGTTTAGTGATTAATAAAGCTGGAAAATGAAGAAAAAGACAAAAGATAATATTAATATTATCATGTCTTACTGCTTCCTCACTCAAAAAATCAGCGGTTCTGTAATGCCTCATACGTATTCGTATTGTGAACTGGTAATGGGAAAAGAGTTTGAAGGAAGATATATTTCCCCTAGGTTCATCTCCTACTCCCTTATGTATAGCAGTCCTGAGTGGGTTAATTCCCCAAGGTAGTCTCACCTGGGGAATAATTAGCAGGCTAGGGGGCACATTTACTAAGCAATTATGAGTTAAAGTCAGATTTTATCTTACTTCTAGATAATTTCAAGAAGTGGTAAGAAGTTCACCAGAACTCAATGTTTTCCTTATTATTCCCAGAAAAAAATGTTTTTTGAAAATAACTCCCATAATTCGTGATTTATTAATGTTTAGTTAACTTTTTTTGTAAAATGAAAATTTGACAGCTTTGATTTGTCGAGTACCATTGAGTCCTATGGAAGCTTAGAATAGTAGAGGAATAGAATAGTCAGTGACAGCTTGTCCTTGATACATTTTTAAGGACAAGTAAATCCCTCATTGACTATGAAGATTTTCATTCATCCAGGTCATGGTATATATAGTACAGGTATGGGACCTGTTGTCCAGAATCTTTAGGACCTGGGGTTTTCCGGATATGGGATCTTTCCGTAATTTGAATCCCTATTCCTTTAGTCTGCTAAAAATCATTTAAATATTGAATAAACCAATAGGTTTGTTTTGCCTCCAATAAGGATTTATTATATCTTAGTTGGGATCAAGTACAAGGTACTATTTTATTATTACAGAGAAAAAGAAAATAATTTTCAAAAATTAGAATTATTTGCTTATAATGGAGTCTATGGCAGATGGCCTTTTCGTAATTCGGAACTTTCTGGATAACGGGTTTCTGGATAACGGATTCCATACCTGTATAAATAAATCTAAAGCAACTGGACTTGTTAAATAATCATTGAAGACGTTTCATTACTCATCCAAGCAGCTTCTTCAGTTCACCTGACTGGTATGGGAAGTCATCAGCATACAGTATATACTCTTCCACTAATCCAATAACAATGGCACTTTGTAACTCTTCAGAGAGGTGACGCCTGAAACTCACAGAGGTGTGAATGCTGTGGAGTTACTTTGAAAGGATTACCAAAGTATCGTGCAACTCATCGAAACAGGTGTTACTTGTTAGCGTTGCATGAATGGATGTGTAAAGAGTTCTGAAACTGCCTGGGTACAGATGTTAGAACAGCATTGTATGTAGCAGACAGATGGTGTCGAAGGCCCCCACCTCTGTTTAGGGATGGTTTATCCACTTTAACACGAATGGCCTCTTTTACACCTCTTTCAAACCAGCAGTCTTCTTTGTCCAAAATTTGGACGTTGCTATTTTCAACCTGTTCAAGGGGAACTTGATCCCCTCATTGTTTTCAGTTTCACCCAGTTCAAGGGGAACTTAATCCCCACATTGTTTTCAGTTTCACCCAGTTTATGGGGAAATTAATCCCCTCATTGTTTTCTATTTCACAGTTTTTAAAGGGAGTTAATCCTATCATTGTTTTCAGTTTCACCCACTTTAAAGAGAAACTTAAACACATTATTGTTTTCCAAGAGTGCCAATGCTTCTAAAATGGCTGCTAGAGCTATTCCTGTTTGGGAGAAATAAAGAGGATTCCCGGAAACAAATGTCTGTTTAAACTCAATTTTTTCGAGTTTTAACAATGCTTTCAACTCAAAAAATTTGGGATTTTTTATGTAAACTCGAAATGTTTGTTCGAACGATTCGAGCATTTATCGTGACGTTTTATAAATACATCAATGGTCGAGTTTAATTTAAATTTATACCATGTTGAGTTTATATGGCTTTCAAGGCTAGTGATGAGCGAATTTTTTCGACAAGCATGGATTCACAGGGAATTTCCACAGTTCGCCATTGGAAAATTTAGTCACACATCAAAAAAATTTGCACGTCAAATCAGGCACGGTGGCATAAAAAAAGGCGCGGTCACGTCAAATTGGGCACGGGCGACAAAAGAAAGACGCGGGCACGGGTGACAAAAAAGACGCGGGTGACAAAAAAAATGTGTTTCGCAAATTTTTCACCGTTTCGCAAATTTTCTTGCCGTTTCGTGAATTTTATGGCAAAGCGAAAAGGGACAGATTTGCTCATCACTATTCAAGGTCAGAAAAAAAACAAATTTTAGTAAATGTGCCCCACAGAAACATAGACACACGTGCAAATTCTACCACTTTGAACGTGTTGTGCTATTCTAGACACATTCTCTCTATTTAAAAAGTGAAAGGAAGTAATCCTGTGTTATAATATGCCTAGTGATATTTCCTTGATACGCTAATGAGAATGGTTGCGTTATTACACCTGGATAAATTGTGTGATTACTATATTTTGCATTAAACTTACACTTCAAACTTAGCAAATATGTCACTATAAGATGCAAGTTGGCAAAAACACACATGCTGCAAGTTGTATTCAACATTGAGGCTGTAATGTTGATAAAGCACAGATTAGAAATAATATCATGAAAAATATTTTGAGGTTATATGCTACTGTCCCTGAATAGCTTGACGTGAGAGAATTTGTTTCACTAAAATATTTTAGCAATGTTAAAATCTGTGCTTCTCATTGTATTTGTGCTGAAAGGGGCTTAATTCAAAGCATTTATAAATGTTAAAACAATGAAAACATGATACACAGCGAGGGGCACATTTAAAACCTCAACAATTAGTGAGTCACCAAATACACAGTTCCTGTTTGAAAACAGAATTTGATAATTCAATTAAGAAAATGTTTAATGCCACATAAATTATTTTATGAAACGGCAGAAGAAAATACACTTCATGGAAAGCAATGAAGTCAGTGAGTCAGTGAGTCAAGAGCAGTGATCCCCAACCAGTGGCTTGTGAGTAACATGTTGCTCCCCAACCCTTTGGATGTCACTTCCAGTGGCCTCAAAACAGGTGCTTATTTTTGAATTTTGGTTTAGAAGGCAAGTTTTGGTTGCATAAAAACCCAGTGTAATTTCCAAACAGAGCATTCTGTAGGCTTCCAGTCAACATAGAGGCTATCAAATAGTCAATTTAAACTCTCATTGGTACCTTCAGGAAGTTGTTTCATACTCGTGTTGCTCTCCAAACCTTTTTCCAATGGAATGTGACTCACAGGTATAAAAGGTTGGGGATCCCTAGTGTAGAACCACCAGTGGGACCACCCAGGTATTGTTGTCCTAGAAAAAGGTCACTATTGGTGACCTAAACATTGGACCACAGTTTTTTTGCATAATAAAGCTTTTTAAGCTTCATCTGGTGAGCTTAGTGCTGGTTATCTGTTTCTGCAGACTGATCTCCAAGACTTTTCTTTTGTCTCTATCCCTTGCTCTCACAATGACATTATGCCTCTTTAATATCTTGTTTTCACGCTGTCCTTGTAATATAATATATATAACTAACTCAAGAAGGCAGTTGGGGACACAGGACCCTGCTAGAAGCCTTCAGCTAATCACAAAATGCACTATGTCATGTTGTTTTTAGCCAACAATAAATGTATTTTATTGATTTAAAAATTGCCTCATATAGTATTTCTCTAAGCACAAAAGCAATAAGGGGTGCAAAACTGAATGACAAGCAAGCTAGGGGTCAAGCAAGGTAATAATCACAATAAATACATCATTGCAAAATGCAGGCAGTGCTGCACTCACAGGAAGGTGCAAAGTACAAAAAGCACTTTGGGAGTGCTTTAGGGCAGGGTGCAAAATATAAGAAGCATTTTGTCCATGCACCATGCTTTGTACATGACTTTTCAGTCTCTGTCAAGTGCAAAAATGACATATGTTTGCAACTTTTTGCTGTTGCTCATTAGTGTTTAATGATAAATGCAATAGATGGAAGTAGGGAAGCATCAAATCCTGGATTTGGTTTAGGGTCAGATAAATTCCAGCTACTTTCAGCAGGATTTAGCTGGCTGAACTGTATATGAACCCATACAATTATGTGACTTTTGGTCACCCAAACACGGAAATCTATACATTTTTTATTCTTTTTAATCCTTCTGTGCCCTAATTTTCATATTCAAATTGGGTTCTGATTCAGTTGGCAATTTGCCTGAATACTTCAGGAAAGATTTGGGATTTGGCGGAATCTTGAAATAGTGGATTCAGGGCATCCCTTGTAGGATGTAAGACCATGTAATGAATCCTTACATTCCTAAGGGTTTCTGACAAACTTCATTAAAAAAAATCAAAACGGTTCTTGGCAGCATAACTCAAGATAAACTCCCAATATTCATTATTTTTCATTCATCTTTAATTGGCAATAAATCTCAAATCACACAGAAAGAAATCAATGGAGGCAAAATTAAATATATCTATTGGTTAATTTTAGTCATTTTATCTCTAGAAATAAAATGAGGTTCTTTAAAGGGAAGTTTGTATAAATTAAGAGTACATTTATGAAAACAGCGGTTTCGTACAAGAAGTAAAAGTTAAAGGAAATGTAAGGAAATTGAGTATCTTTCTTATATTTCTTTACTTTGGTTTTCATTTTTGTAGGGATGGGGCCCAATTTCAACTCTAACAAGACATTTGTCTTAATTAATTGCATTGTGTTGCAAATCGTCTCATTCGTTCACTTGTCTTTTCTTTTCTTTCCTACTTTAAAGCCTCCTTTTTTCCTTTATCATTTTGTTTTATTTCACTTTTTCTCTGTTTCTAGTCTTTCCAGATGTTGTTTCCTGCTTTTTATTCTCCGTTTATCTATTCATATTCATATTCTTGTTTCACAGCTTTCTCTTGTATATTTCATGGCCTAAGCATAAATCTCCATTTTTCTAGGGATTTTCCCTTGTTAAATGTTATGCCCACAATGAATGTTATACCTGCTTGTCAAAACACATTGTAATTGTGACCCAAATATGAATAAAACCAAAAATACATCCCACATTAAAAAAAAAAAGTGGAAAACGCTAAGAGAAAAAAACAAGAGTGAAAAAGGTCTGGCTCTGTAGCTCTGCATTTTAAACCTTAGACGTTAAATGTACTTGTTTATCACATGGGATGATCCCTCTCTACCCTTTCTCTAGCTGCTAAGGTCTGTACTAGTGATGACTGAAAGCTTTTGGTAAACATGAATTTGCTGCAAAATTTTGGTAAACCACAGCAAAATTTTCCCATGAAATTTTTCGCTGCCAAAAAACACATCAGAAAAAATGCCCAATGACTCCAAAGCAGATGAGATGCAGTTAATAATTGTAAAAACAATTATGTATAGCCACAGTTAATGTTTAATACTTCTGATTAATTGTATATAATATTGCACAGTGCTATCAACATCATAAACATTATCAATGTACCAATGGAGCTTACAGTCAAAGGTTCCTATCACACTTCACAAATACACCAGGGTTACTTTCATTAGAAGCCAATTCACCTGGGGGGGAGGGGGGTTTGGATTGTGGAAGAAAACCCACAAATGTACAAAATTTGTACAAAAATAAATAGATTACTTTTTTGAAAATATGTGTGAAAAGGCACTTGCACTTTTTACCTCATTTTAATTGCTTTGATTCCCTTCTACGTTGAACTTAATCAAATTAGTAATTTCTCTGAAGATGAAATAATATTTGGTACAAGATTGTAGGCATTAATCAATGAAATAAAATACACAAAAAATGTCATCTGTATGACTCTCACTGATCACACTGGATTTACACTGCTTGTCTGTTAAAGCTAATATGTTTAATAATTCTTAGTGAATTTAATTAAAATGTAAAGCATTTGTTGCACTGTTTAAAATAACCTGATTTATTATTTACAATGACATAGCAGATAGTATTGCAAGCTATTCTAATTTACCTTAGCATTTGATATAGATTAACTGTGTTCAGAAAATTACATTAGCTTCCAACCTTCATTACTCTGGTCATTACTCGGATCACTATAGACACTCAATAGAAGATGTGTGAAATATATGTGGCACTTGTTACAAACACTTAATAAACAGTATGAGAGTATTAGATTGCAAGCAATGCTGCAAATTTTCACCCTCACTAGGAGATTGCTAAAATGTTGTCAACAAAGTCAAAACTGAACCGTTCTTTATTTAACATTATTAAAAGTGAACAGATTTAGAATTTTTATATCAATCAGCAAATACAATTCTGTTGCTGCTTTTGTAAAAACAATAAAATAGACATTTGAGGCCTATGTGTTGTAAATTTTATATAGTTTACCCTAGCTCTTAGTCTGACTCATTGTACATATGGACGTCCCTTCAGCAATCCATAACAAGAATAAGTTTTACCCAATCAATTTTCCATCAGTCTAAATACTAAACAGATAACATCTATGGTTCATGATATAATACTGTGTTGAAACCAACTAACAAATGCAATCATTAGGTGTTTTGTTGCTCCATGGCACAGTACGAATAATAATAATAATCAGCACTGTACAATAAATGGGTGTATACATTAAACATACAAGAAAACCTAGAAAACATCCAATAACCAATACAAGAGGTAAAAAGGGGCATACCTAAAAGAGATTACAAGGGGGGGTTAAGGCACAAGGTATAGGGATGGGCAATATTAGGTGCTACTACATTAACTTATACATAATAATAATTATGTGTGCAGAAACTATTCAGAATTATTGATTTAAATAATTTAAGAAACAGCTGCAAGTGCAACAAATTTATTTCAGGACAGAAATTTAATAATCATCAAATGTTAAAAATATTTAGTATTTCAGAACAGCCACTTAGATATATCTTAATAATTTTTTTATGTAATTAGGAATAGTGGTGATCTGTGGAACATACATTGGCCAACAATATATTTTTTCTAATTTGCAGGTTATTCGCATCAATTTGCACCTTATATTGCACATTGAATCTCTGTTGATACATTCATGTCTACTTAGTACAGTTCTAAATGTAACAAATAGGTCATAGGTTATATTCATTTTCTGCTTAATGAAAACCCAGCAATGTATGGAAATGCACATAACCTATGCTATATGAGCGAAAAATTTGCGAAAAAGCAGAAAATCCACAAAAATGCATTTGCCGCCCGCGTCTTTTTTTGTTGCCCCTGTATTTTTTTTGACACACAACGAATTTTACCGCTGCAAATTTTCACGGAAGTTTTGCGCAAATGGTTCGCCAATTGCGAAATGCAGAAATTCGCTGCAAAACCATGCCTGCCAAAAAAATTTGCTCATCACTAATCTTAAGGTCTAAAACGATAAATAGCCTTTGAGCTGCTGAATTATTTAAGGCAAGTACATATAGAACACATCATTTTGAAGTACTAAAATTGATAACAAAAAGCGTATTGAATGCCTATTTTAAAAACACCTGAAATATTCTTGCAATTATGTTTGAATGACTGATTCGCTTGTTTTAAGCCAGTGGGGCTCTAACCAAAAGTTGGACTTCCAATGGGAACTTAAAAAACACAAACAACCTCTGATTAAAAGACTTGCATACATTGAGCAACTAATAAAGTATGTTTTAAAGGTTTCTAAAATAAATAAGTGGAATAGTTTTTCAACCTGCATTGTAATTTACCTCCTAAGAATTTCACAAGTCCTTGGCTCTTTTATCACCATTATTATTTTTTTTTCAAATCCCTTGACAGATACGAACTTGGATTTTAATTATCTACTTTTTTTCTTGAGATTTGCTTAGAAAAAATGTTCTTTTTTGGTCTGAGTTGGACAGGTTTGTTTTTTCTTGATTTATACAATGGTCCTAATATATTTGAATACAGTACCTTCCCCGCACACCTGTAATTTAGACCACTTATTGCACTGGTGATGCAGTCCTTCCGTTTGACCAGCAGGGTCCTCATAGCAATGTAGACATTAAAATGGGGCCACACACATTGCAGTTGGGGAATTTATCCCATTTATTGTTACCACAATGTATCAACATTTTCTAAAAAAGGGAGGGTGTGCCCCCCCAAAATGCTGATACCAGTTGGTAACAATAAATGAGGTGAGTTCCTTAATATATTTACTATTTACTAAAAGTGCAAACTTAAGCAGATGATAAGCTTTCTTATGTCAAAGAAGTAATACATATTTGTATATATATATATACAATGACATATGAAATGATTAATAATTTTTTCACCAGGCATGGATTTTGCAGCGAATTCCCGCATTGCACCATTGGTGAATTGTTTTGCGAAACTGAAATTTATTTCATGAAGTTGTTTATTTAAACAGATTCAAGCCCATATTTACTTTCTGTGCATAAGTACCATCAACTCCATGACTGTACAGATATTAATCTCATTTACATTACAGTTTACAATTGAAACAATGAATTTATAATTAAAAATTAAAGTTCCCTATCTTTTTAACTAAGTAATTATCAAATACTAAACATGTCTCCTTATCTTAAATCTATAATTGTACTTTATTCATTGGTACTGAAGCATGTTCTTGCATTTTTTTTTCTTTTTTCTTTACGAAACAAGTTGAATTTTCTGTTTTTGCATCCATTCTAGAACTTTGCACTTGGCCTTGCATTCACAAATGAGACCTTATACATATTTTTTTACAATCTGTCTACTAGATAACATTTTGTTGCCTACTTTGCATTTAGACACACTCAGGCTCTTTTTCTAACAGGGGGCAAATTGAACCTGGGCAGTAATACATAGCAGCCCATAAGTAATTAGCTTTGTTCTGCAGCCAGAGGAAGGGAAAAATGTGATTGAGTGCCATGGGCTACTGCCCCGATGAGCCCAACCAAACCTTATCAACCATGTTTTTCTGCTACAGCTTACATATTTATGTAGTTAAAATATGTTGAGCTTTTATTCCACATTTTTGTGTCCTCTACAAATATGCAGACCTTACTTTGAAGAGCATTTACTGTACAATTGATTTTTGATATTTGAGGCATCTACTGATTCCTGTTTAATATTCCCATTTATACCAAATCTCAGCTTTCCATTGCAAATTTTCACCGAAGTCAAAGCCTTATTAAATCCTATGAACCAAATCTGTACTTTTGACCTGCATGACAATACTTAGAAAAATCGAAATATATCGTATCAATCTCTTTGATCCGGTCTGGCTACTACCCTCTTTCTTCACAAAGCAAACTTGGGGGTTGTGGATGGGGTGTCAGGTTTTATCTATTGTGCGCGACATCAGATGTACAGACAAATCTGTAGCATGGAAAAGTCCATGCAGGAGCATAAACAAAATAAAACGAAACAAAACTACTACACAGGGTACTTTTCATCTCTATTATCAGTCCCCTACTGGGATTCCTGGCCAAACACACAAAATACAACTCCACAGAGTCACTGTACCTTCAGAGATTGATTTTTGTTGGCTGTTCCACCCAGGCACAGACCCTTCCTCTCAGGTTTCAGTTCTCAATAAGTCTGGCAACTCTATCTCTCTGGGGCTGCTAGCAGATTTATCTAGCATGCTAATTATTTCACAGGTGAGACTTACTTTGGGAATTAACCCACTCAGGACCACTATACACAAGGGAGTAGGACATGAACCTAGGGGAAATATATCTCCCTTCAAACTTGTTTCCTGTTACCAGTTCACACTATGCATATAGTAAACATTTATAGGCTACTTCCCACTGATGTCAGCCCTAAGACCATGTTGTAGATTGATGTAAATCCTAGAATCTATACTCATTACTCACATGGATAAGAGTTCTCTTTATTTGGATTTATCAAATTATGGCAATTTATCTACCACAGGGAAGTATTTTCAGTTTAAACACAATTTTGTGTTTTCTAACTGTTGAAATCTAATTGTTGATTGGTTGTCCCGGGCAACATCATTGGTAATGCTTCACTTCACTTTTTTACACAGCATGATAAATATACCCCTTAGAGTAGAACCTAGAAGCTTTTAATCATTAAAGATGCATGAACATACTTAGCATCCCCTAGAGATCCACCCAGGGGTACCTGTACCTTTTAATTTCCAAAAAAAGCATGAGCTTACTTTGCATCCTCCCACTTCTCACCTGGACTGAAACCTTCAGTGCTATTTGATGGAAACTAGAGTCAGTCTCTGATTATACAAGTGACCAAAATATCCTGAACTTCAGATTTCTGATGGACTGCAAGTAAAGCTGGAAAATGTTGAGTGCAGCTAGAAGACAAAGAATGATTAGCATAACTCAAAAACAATGTAATAAAGAGAAAGCTGCAGTCACTGAATATATGAGAGCTAAAGAAAAGCCTCTCGGATTTGCAGCTGAGCCTAACAATTCTGTCCTGAATCACTTTTATATTGTGATTCTTTATTTATATTGTTTGCCTAGATGTGTATGGCAGGCCCCACTTGCCTGGCCAGCCTCTGAGACCACTTACTAATTTACTTATAATTATTTGCACCTTTATCCGACACACTTTTCTTGTGTATGTCTTTGTTCTCCAGAATCTGAAGTGCGTAACTTAACTCAAATTTTTTCCCATGTAATATTTTCAAAATAAAATTTTGTACAATGTATGGAAACAGCAACTACAATCAGAAATTATTGTTGTTATTGTTTATAATGTGACTTCCTTTCAAAATATTATCTTGCTTAAATTGTCTGCAAAAGTGACATCCCAAAACAAATGTCAACATCCTTTTTAATATTCAAGTCTCTTTTGGCATTCAATCAACCACTTATTCCAAGCAGACTTACTTGTGCATCAGCTGCTTATTGCTTTCCTAATTCTCTACAAGAAAAATGACGACGTATTATTCCCTGCTCATTAATCCTATTAAAATCACATTCTGGCTTTTTGTAATCAAAATGTGCAATATAACTTACATTAACATGGCATTAGTCAGAATGCTGAATTATTCTCAGCTGTTTTGACATTCTGGTGGTTTGATATAAACAACATTCAAAGAGAGATTAACAGCAAAAGGCTAATTTTCTGCCCCAGTTTGATATTTCTAAACTTTAAATCAATATGGTGAACTGTGTAAAGCCTCTAAACATGCAACATCATCCAGGAATTGCAGCCAAAATGTCATTTATAGCTAAACAGCCATCTTAATTATGCTATTTCACAGCAATTCAACATTGAAATTGCCTAAATGATTGATATTGATCAGTGCAAAGGTGCATGAAATACATCATAATACAAATGTTGTTTACATTTGTAAATGTAAATCCTATACACTGCTTTATTTTGTGCTCTGAATTTAGGCTGAGTATTTTTGTCAGATAAGTATAAATCTTGTCACTGGAAAAGCAAGAAAAAATGATTGTTGGCTTAATTAAAACTCTGCTACCTGTAATGCTGTTTAGTCCACAGTGAAATAAATATGCAATATGCAAAGATAGAAAATGTTGCCTAAATAAGTATTTTGCTTTTAGAATGTTTAATAGATGATGGACACCAACAAAATACTGTATACGTAGAAGGGGGCTCTGTACCTTTAAGGTAGCAGGAACCTTGATGGTGCTAGGAAAAACAGGGGGAGTTGAAGGGGTTAATTAATACAGGCTAGGACTGGGGAAGGAGGGTTTGTAACATAGGAGGAGGGATAGAGAGAGTAACAGCAGAGGAAGAGACAGTACCAATTACCTCATGGAAGTCAAGGAGCATTGTCCCGCCTGGTCGCCCTTGAGTACAAGCAGTGGTGGATCGGGTTGGGGAGGGGTTTGTTTATGCTGTCACAGCTTGTAGAAATGCTTGCTAGAAAGTGGGGGCTAAGCCCCAGTTTTGGCACAAAGGTGGATGGTAAACTCCTCGGACAAGGGTCCCAGGAGAGTAGTGGATTCTGGTTGCCTGCTCTCACTTGCCCACCTGAAGCTGGAAGGTGGCCGGCATGGCAGGCAGCCATGGTTGGTGGTTTGGAGTGGCAAGCATTCCAATGGGCATAACATGGATGATTATTGTTATTGGTAAAATGTTGATCATTATAAATTACTTTTGCATTTACATATTTTCTGTTTAATAAAGCTGTGGCCTGTTATATCCCATCCTGGACGTCATTATTGTCTCTGAGGTACTGGGGGTGGGGGAAGGAGCTGAGTAAGGAAGCCTTCAAAATTGATGATGCCCTGTCATGAAAAGTTTATTATGAAATATGCTGGAGGTCTTTAGAATGCATTTGTTTTTATGTGCCATTTTTTCATGTCTTAGATTTGATGTCTATGTTTTACTTAACCTTTACTAATGGATCTATATGTTTCCGTACCACCTAAGCAATGGAGCACTTAGGGGTACTGTCCAGTTTCACCTTTGCCATAAAATTTGCGAAACTGCAAAAAAATTTTCGAAACGGCAAAAAACGCATTTGTCGCCCACATCTTTTTTGGCCTCCCGTGTCTTTTTTTTGTCGCCCGCACTTTTTGGAAGCAACCACGCCATTTTTTGATTCACCCGCACCCTTTTTTACACAATCGCGCCCTTTTTTGACGTGATCGCACCCAATTAAAACATTTTACGAGCGGCAAATTTGCACTAAACAATTTGCCAATGGTGAAATGTGGAAACTCGCTGCCTGGTGAAAAAATTGCTCATCACTACTTAGGGGTCCATGTATAATAGCAATGCTGCTACAACAAGGAAGGTGCACTGATCTTCCTGCCCATGAATCTGCAGATCCAACTCCACCCTTCATTTTTTATATTTTCAGGAAATGACATATTTGCCTTGTCACTTGTTACTTCACTGTACCCATACTGGATCTGCACTAGCATAGGGACTGACCTAAGCTTTGCCATTATCTCTACCCAAGGAAAATGCCTATACTACAGGCAGACTTGATCACTTCCTTCCTCTTTAGGAAACACATTCTGCAGGGATGTAATTTTACCACGTCTCTTCAACTCCAGCTGGGTACATTTCTTCACAATTTGCTTGTGGCCTAATGGTGGCCACACACGTGGCGATTTTAGATCCGACACTAACTGTTCAGGGCTGAAACAGCAGATAGGGAGGTAGAAGACAGATTTTTCTATGGCACCCGATCAAAATCTTTAAACCGGTCCGATCGGCCAGTCGACCGATATCAGCAGCCTCCTGCGATATCGACTCACCGACTTGCCATACACGCACCGAATATCGTACAAAACCTCGTTTCGGTGCATGTATGGCCAGCTTAATAGGGGGTGTTTCAGAGTGCCAGCATATGTGTGCCTGTGTGCTCCTTGTGTGTGCTTTGTATGTGTCTCTGATGGGATATATTCAGTGTATGTATGTCTAGGGGTTTTGTTTATTGCTTTATGTGTTGATTGTTCATGTATTTAGCTGGCTATTTATATGGGTGGCATTATGTTGGATAAGTGTGCAAGACATGGGCTGTGTTTGTGGCTTGGCTGTAGTAATATACTTAGGTCATCATTTACAAAAATAAGGCAAGATGCAAACTCTAAAAAAAATGCCTCAAAACTCCTTACCCCAGCACATCTACATGCTGCTGGGTGAGATGTAACTATTCACAACCCTATAATGTATCTGCCAAATGCAGGCAAGGCTGCATAAAAGACTTGTTGGAGGAGCAATCTGGCAACTCTTTGAAAACCCCCAGCTTGTTTGGCATTCAGAAGCAAGCTGGAGGGCACTTGGGGATGCAAAGAGCTAGGAATCTCTGTACTTGCTGCCTTCTTATATAAGTACCTGACAGCCATACATTTATTCATGTGCCTGATTAAAAAGAGCACAGAGCTAGTAGCAGAATTGCCTTTAGTACATGGGAGTCTAATGTTTGCTTTAGCATTCTCTATCAGAAAGGGTAGCTTAAATAGTGGATTGGAACTGATGTTCTGAGTAACTAGTTGCAACCATTACAGCTAGCATAGGGCCAGGGTAAGCGGCAAACAATCAAGTCCGAGTATCAGGACAAGGGTCAAAACCAGGGAGTCCGAAAATGAGGTAACAAGGACAGAGCCGAAAGAGACGTATACTGTAGGATTCAAGAACATAGAAATTTATGACCTCAGGAACTATGAACACATGAACTCGAGGCTTGGTCCAGCCCATGTTATGGGAGGATTCAGGCTTATAGAACTTGTTAATTGAGTAGTTGTCTGCAGCCACTTTGCTTTAGACCAAGGAGTTCCTGACAATCCCAGTAAACTGGCCCTTAAATAGTCAAATATTATAGGGGTCATTTACAACCCTGGGGATGCAAGTGCTCTTGTACCCCTCTACTAGCTTTACTAGCACTTGCATCCTCCAGGAGTGTAGCAATCTGCATGGACCACCAGATCAAACATCATTGTACAGAGAGCAATGCCCTATCTGTACCACCTGCCTACAGATAAGGATGAGGCTGTGCCTCCTGCCATTTCTACCTTGCACCTCAGAATAACAAGTTATGGATGGGTAGGGGGGTCTACAACCACCTGCCCTTTTGAATCTGGCACAACCTAACACAGGCTGCACTAGATTTAAAGAGCAAACCGCAATCTTGCTGCTATTCACACAATGCCCCATGTAGCGGGCGATTTGCAAAAATAGTCCTATTTGTGACCTACTCTGGCACACACACTACATGGGGCATTGTAAAGACTCTTTATAGCTTTTTTAAAAAGACAATGGTAGGAGACTGAATAAGTTAGGGCCACACTGTGAGATATCTAGAAACCATGCTTAAGAAGGATGGGCCTTATTATCATCATTTGTGTAATATGGTGGCTATGATCACAGTGTGAGAGCAGCAGCTTTGTGTCAGGGATATTCTTTTCTCTGCTTTGATTCCCACCACGTTGGTAATGGTGCCCAGGCCCACTAATGCTGCCACACAGTGGCCCCACATCCCAGTCATGAACTTCTACAAATCATAGTTTGCCTCCTCTATCCTCCCCTCCCCTCCCTGCGCTGGTGCTTCTGCTGCGTCATGTTCTTTTTACTTACAGCCGCCCTCACAGTGCGCACACCATGCCGCATTATTTCACTTGTGGAAGCAGGGAGCTGGCCTAGGTTGGCAGGACCCATTGGGATTTTTCCCAGTGTCCCACCAGCCCAGTCCCAACCCTGATGGTAACAGTGCTAACACGGGTGCATTGTAAATTATATAGGATATTATTTACCATTTATAAGTTTAACTAGTTAAGTGGCATAGAGTGCAAGCGATAGATCTCCATATCTTTTCCTGTGGAAAAATGAGCTGGCAACAATGTGTGGCCCTGTTCACAACTGCAGCGGCCAATGGTGCAAGCACCTAAAAGGTTAAAAGAATATTCATTCAACATAAAGTACCATAACCTTTATAAAAGCACAAGGCCAGTCACGGATCTCCTTGGTGACTTCTAATAGTCTTACAAATTATGGTAGGGGGTACATTATCTTCTATACATATTATCCGAAAATGTGTAAGCCTATTAAAAAGAAAAAAAACAAACTCTGTGTTTGTGGATTAACTCAGCTTTTCAGGTTTAACCTACTTGTCTACAGAAAATAGGAGAGGCTTAAAAAAAAATTTGATTCATGAGATTTATTTCCAAAGCAACAAAACACATGAATAATATGACAACATCTTTTTAAGAAGTTTTGAATACTCCAGCAGAGTTGCTAGTCAGTCCCGTGCAAATAACCTATTTCTGCCTTCCTTTCTGTTTCCAAACGGCATGCATTTAACTGCTAAAAATTGAAGCTGATTGTTTTGTGTCTGGTAAAAACAACATTTCAAGGGATTTAGGATGCAAATATTATTGAAACAGAATATTCAATGTCTCTGGGCAGAGTAGCATAGATGTACAGTATATTTTCCAGTTTCTGTGCAATTCTGTGTGTATTGTACCTATCTGCCAGATGGATTACAGCTGCAATTGTTATTATCTTTCCACTTTCACAATTGCAACTGACTGAGTAAAATATACTTTATTAGACACCAATTTTATTCTGCATAACTTAATGTACAATCTACTATTTATATTGCATTCTAGCATGTTAATGGCAATTTGACTGATATACTGCCCAACTATAATTAGACCATATGTTTTATGTTATTTCAATAGATGTTTGGCAGTGGCCACTGAATCATTTTTATTTTTTGTATATATGTTATGTAATTTGTGGGCTAAGGGGTGGGCATTGTCTTTTCCTATGGGAAAGTATATTTGATATATGGGCTAGTGTTGGTCCATTCTAATTTATAAAAAGCAGTTAGAATGTTAAAATACTAAACAGTGGGTTTCTTGCCATAGTGGAACTTTGCTTGTGCTTCTTCAGGGTCAGACTGGGGTGTCCGGGGCCCACTGGGGCTGCTACCCTTAGCTACTAGATTTGCTCCTATACCCCTAGAGCTGTGGCTTTTACAAATTGACAATACACATTAGTATACATAGTCAGACATAAATACACACAATGCATAACTGGGAAACTGTACGCATACATATACACTTTATGACCTTTTTTTACTACATCAAAAGTATTTTATTGACCAGTATGGCAATACTGTGAGGAATAATTATATTGAGTAATATACATTTTAATTGCACATTGAGACTTGATTTTAATGACTGATACTACAGTGTAGTCATTTTCATTGCTTTATTAATGTGTGGTTTACAAAAATGTATGATGTTCTGGGGTCAGCTTACAATGTAAGTACACAAAATTGCCAAAATAAAAAAAAATTCCTCTAAAGCGAAATGGTAGAAATGATTGTTATTTAGCGCTAATCAAGTGAAAAACTCAACTGGCAGTGAAAGGGTTAAAAAGAATGATGAAAGGGTTTGTTCATCTTTTAGTATGATGTAGAGAGTGCTGTTCTGGGATAATTTGCAACTGGTCTTCATTTCTTATTTTTTTCAGTTCTTGGATTATTTAGCTTTGTTCATTAGCTATCCAGTTTTCAATAGTTATGTGGTTGCTAAGGTGCAATTTAACTTAGCAACCAGGCAGTGATTTGAAGGAGAGGCAGCGATATGAATAGGAGACCTAAATAGAAAGATATGCAATAAAAAGTAACAAAAGTAATAAAATTGCAGCTGAACAGAGCAATAGTTATTGCTTCTGGGGTTAGTGACCCCCCCATTTGAAAGATGGAAAGATTCAGAAAAGGAAGGCAAATAATAAAAAAAAAAAATAAAGACCAAATGATAAATTGCTAAGAATGCTATAAAATAATAAAAGTTAACCTGAAGGAAAACCACCCTTTAAAAATGGAATTTTTAAATACAGTTTTATCCAGTACAGGTATAGGACTCATTATCCAGAATGCTCGGGACTAAGAGTATTTTATTTCAGGATGAAACCTCTGGAAAACAGACTTTTTGTGTACTTACATAGTACTATTTTGTAAGAAGTGGCATGTATAGAACATATTTATTATACAGGTTCTCATCTAGGGCCCTTTAATTGTCTTTATTAGTTCAAATGCAGTAGATTATGTTGCTGATGCTGTTTTTTTTCTTGCTAATCCACTCACAATACTGTACATGGCATAACATCCTTTAAAACTGAACTGGGCCATGTATATGCTAGTACTGGCAGAAATGTTTTTATGAAACCTCTTCGGTAAGATTTTTATAATATCATTTAAATCCTTTTAAATCCCTCTGATCAATTTGTAAATTTTAAAGAATTGTGTTTTATAATAAGGGAAAGCCCTGGAGCTACATGCATAGGGGCTGTATGACAAGGCATCTGAATGACCAACAGCCAGATTACACTGGTTTATGTTTAAACATAAACCAGTGTAATCTGGTTTATGTAAACATAAAATAACATATCTTAATAACTATAAAAACATAAAATAACATATCTTAATGGATGTTTTCCTGTATGCATTGCTATAGTGTGGTTTCGGTAACATTATACAGTATAAATGTGAGAATCTGCATGGTATCATTCATGTTAAATGCTTTATCCAGGGAATATTTCCGATTGCCATTGGGGTCAGGAAAGACTTTTTCCCTCTTGGGGCATAATTGGCACAGGCTTCAGGCTGGCTTTTTGGTTTCCTCTGGATAAAAACAGTGGATATGATAATGTATTTTACTGTGTAACCCCTTTTTGGCTAAAATAGACAAATTCCAGCTATGGGCAGAGGATGGGCCTTCGCTAAGGGGAAGTTACTATTGTTTAACTACACCTCCCACTGCCAAGTGTAAGTGTAAAATGCAGTAAATAAGCAAACAGATGCCAGAAGCTCTTGATAAACTAATTAAACAACTGGTTTATTTATGCAGACACAGATGGTATAGCAGGGTTAAGCAAATATACTCACAGCACACAAGGTGTCAAAGCAAGGCCGAATCAATAGATGGTAAAGTAGATATAGAACAGTTCTGCCCCACTGTAGAGAGTATTGGAGAGTATCTTTTGTCCTTAGTATGTTCATCTTAGGGACTGGATCCCAAACAGCCAACGGTGGTTCAGGGATAACCACTAGCCTGATACCCGTGTCTTAACCATGGTCCCTACAATAACGCTGCAGAGCCTGTAATAGAGACTAATCCTCTAACTTCCTAGTTGGACCCAGAACTGCCCTTACTAAATAAGTCTGACTGTCTCACATTTCTAAATGTGCTATAACAGGAGATATTCTGCTCTCGCTATTCTCTTGTATTCTTCTCTAAGGGTATTTGTACCGTTAGGGCCTAACCTTCTGGGCTGGAGTGGATCCCAGCCTTCCTGGAGACACCCACTCTGGTCAGATTCTGCAGGCCAAAAAGGAAGAACCACCCCTTTCCTAACACTATATTAAGTGTGGTCTAGCCTTGGGCCAATAATACGGTATATGTTAATACCAAAAAGTTACATCAATCCTTGCCCAGTAACAAGGAGAAAAAGAAAGGTATGGTTTAAAGCCATAGGGGCACATTAACCCTATGGGTCCCTACAAATGCACATGTAATTTTAGAAGAGGGAGAAAGGAGGTTCTCTCCTGTGACTGCACGGTGGGTTGATAGATACAGATGCTACTTCTGATTGTGCTAGGTGACAGCCTTTTTGGATTTCCTATCATAGAGACAATGCAGATTCAGGAGCGTCAGCAGGGCTTCTGAACTTCTTTTATGGTGGGTGATGCAGCTCCTGCTGGTAGCAGAGTTTGGAGCCATCCTCTCTGTAGGTAGAGGCAGCCTAATACTCAGTGGTGGATAGAATGACAAAACTTCAGTGAGGAACAGCAGAGTATAGTAGCGATCTCTTATGGAATTCTGACTTTGAATATTGCCTTGGGGTGAGGCTGACAAGGTCCTATTGATTTGATAAAATGTGAATAAATGCTGTGGCCATTTTACCCAATTCTGTCTCCTGGTGTTTCATTAAGGTATGTAACAATGTGGTTCACAGGGATGGCTGAAAATGAAGGGTCAATTGAGCAGTCCCCTCATCAAGCCCATTAGCAACACAGAATTTAGACATGCCAACAGTAGCACTTTTTATATCATTATTTCATAGCTAAAAGAAATAAATCTAAATAGGACATGAAACTATAAATAGAAATTTCAATTTAAAGGTGACTCTACAGATGAGTGCCAGCACTGACTTGGGAAAGACACTATAGGGATTAAATACACTAGTTATAAGATGAATTGCAATACAATAAATCCATATAATGTGTTTCCAAAATCCAAGGTCTGAATTTTCCAGTGGCAAAAAAGCAAAACAATTTGGAATTAACCACAACAGTATGTAACATGAATTATATGCAGTCAATGTATACTGCTTTTGTTGATTTTTTATCAATATGTTTCTATTGATTTGATAGATTTTTATCTTTTTGTAAGTAAAAGTACAAATAGGACAGGCTACACTGGAATATCTGGAACACGGTCACACCTTTTGGCCATTAAAATAAATGTATGAGCATTATGTACACCCAATAAAGTCCATTGTATCTTTACTTCTAAAACTGCAATCAGAGCTTTAAAACATGCTTTGTGATTCCCTGGATTCCATTACTTCTTTAGCACTAGGTAGAGTGGATGCATTATCCGCAGTTTGCTTTTTTTTTTTAATAATGCTGTATCCCAAAAGGGAGTGGGAAAAAGAAGGTCTTTGCATGGAATATATATCATTGCACCATGTTTACTCATGAAACAAAAGATTTTTTAATTATATGTAATGTTAGCTACTTATCTTACTTAATTATTTCAACAGCAGATGAACAGCATAAAATCAACCATATAAGCATAGAAATTCTCTGCTTAAATCAATTTCCTCACAGCTGTAGATTAGATTGCACACTGTACATTCTTGATAAGTGAAGAAAATTTACCATTGAAATGCAACTAAGCTTTGTCCTATGCTTCTTTAAATGAAAATAATCATGTATTCAAAATAAAATCCAAAATTGTCACAGCCTTCAAATAAAGCAGAAAAAAATGTTGGGCAATGCCATCCCAGTAATCTCTAATATTTACTATGTTTAATGTGTATATATACAAACAAAGTATTGCTTAAAATGATTGTTGGCATTTGTGCCCATTCAGCAGGGGCGGGCCAAGCCGACCGGGCGCCCTAGGCAACCCGGTCAGCCACCTCGCCCCTGCACCTTCCTCATTCGCCCCCCCCCCCTTTGGCGCGCATGCGCAGTTGAACGCGGGGGGGGCAGGGTTCGAGTTGCGATTCAATGGATCATTGCCCCCACCGCGTAAGGACAAGCGGCGGGGGCAATGACTAAAGAGAGCGAGCTAGGGGTAGGCAGGAGAGGCTGCCTGGCGCCCCCCAATCGTTGCGCCCTAGGCAGCTGCCTCTTCTGCCTACCCCTAGTTCCAGCCCTGCCATTCAGCCCATGCGTACTTTTGAATATACCAATGTATAGATTTCCCTGCACCAGGGTACCTCACAGGAGGTGCCTACTGACTTCCACTCAATGAAGTTGAATGCTAATGACCCAAGGTACTTTCCCCATACAATTTAAAATAATTAATAATTCAGTGGGTAGCAACTAGTTACAGTATGAATACAATTTTAGCAATTTTAAAAAAGATTTGATAAATTACGTTTTTACTTTTTTTTGACTTATGAATGACTATCCCCAACTCTGTCCTCTCAGACTGTTTGTGCCAGGCTTAATTTTTCCTTTCTTCTTGCATATTATAATGCCCTAAATCTGTCACATTAATGAGCAATCGATTTTCTTTCCATACAATAATTGCAGAAATTCAGAGTCTGGTAATAGGGGCGTAGGGATCTGTTTTAACACATTCTTTATTCTCTAGAGTATATTCACATTAAAAAATTAAGTGACATGACATACACTCATTTCCATTTTAATACAGGGAACATTGCATTTGAATTCAATTTGCCTTTTTGTAAAAAGGCCTTGCATGGTAAGGTTTTTAATTGCTGGGTTGTCTATCAAAGGCTGCTAATTATGAAATTGTCATCATTAGCAAGGTTGTGGCCCTTACCAATGGTACACTGCAGGATAACTACAAATTCAGTTAAAGGAACAGTAACACCAAAAAATGAAAGTGTATAAAAGTAATAACAATATAATGTACTGTTCCCCTGCATTGCTACAACTGGTGTGTTTTCCTCAGAAAGACTACTATAGTTTATATAAGTAAGCTGCTGTGTAGCCATGGGGGCAGCCATTCCAAGGAGAAAAGGCACAGGCACATAGCAGATAACCGACAGACCCACATTATATGGGGCTTATCTGCTAGTTATCTGCTATGTAACCTGTGCCTTTTCTCCTTTTTTCCAGCTTGAATGGCTGCCCCCATGGCCAGGGCCGGAACTAGGGGTAGGCAGAAGAGGCAGCTGCCTAGGGCGCAAACACTGGGGGGCGCCAGGCAGGAACCTCTCCTGCCTACCCCTAGCTCCTTTTTCATTGCCCCAGCCGCTTGTCAATATGCGGTGGGGGCAATGAACTATCGTGTAGCCACTGCCCTCCCCTCCCCCGGAACTGCGCATGCACGCTGAAACGCGAGGGGGGGCGGAAGGTGCAGGGGCGAGGTGGCCTACCCTGTTGCCTAGGGCGCCCGGTCGGCTTGGCTTGCCCCTGCCCATGGCTACACAGCAGCTTATATATATAGTAGCTTTTCTGTAGCAAAAACACCAGTTTTTTGCAGAGCAACAGCACATTATATTTTAATTACTTTAAAACACTTTAATTTTTTGATGTTACTGTTCCTTTAAACTGAAATACTCATTTTACTTCTATTTTGTAAATGTTAAAGCAAACTTTGAAACCAGCTCTACTTTTGATAATACGTATCCATGCATTTGGATTAAAAAGCCCTGCAGAAGAGCTTAAAAGAGAATCAAAACCTAAAATAACACATCTAGAAATGTTCTTTTTTATACATTGAATTTATTGAACTGGTTTAGAAGTATAACAATGATGATCCATCCTTTAAAGTTGTCCACAAAATGTTAACTGTCCAATGTTTTATTGTAAGTAGCAATGTCTGTTGGTTCTGGATCTTTTTGACATTAGAATAAGTAACTTCACCTCCAATTGAATGTTGATCAGGGTCTGTATTATGAATAGATCAGGTGTATTTGCAATTGTTACTTTGTGGACTGCAACCTACAATATAAATAAAAGATTAGATTCAGAAATAGACAAAATGGCATAGAGGTATTAAGAAGTATTTCCCAAATGACTGTGTACAAATGGTTTATAGAACACTGCAGCACATATATTGCTTTTCCATAAAGCAGTAAAATCTAAATGCAGGCCAGGGTTTAAAAAAAAAAACTTGCTAAGGAGTCAGGTGTGACTGGTGATTACTGAAAAGCTAAGGACCAGGTGGCACATTTACATATTAGTTTTGGAAGAGTGAACATTTAAACAAAGAGACCAAGCGTAAAGTTAGAAATGAAGGGCACAAAGGCCCAGAGTTTATTCAAAAACTATATACAGTCAACAAAGGTTGGATTTTAAAACAACATTCGGATGAATACATTTGCTGTATTGCAGCAGCAAAAGAAAACAACAAACTTTATGAAACTTAATAAATAAATATTAAAGACTTTTTAAATGTACCTGAAATTCAGTATCTGTAGAGCTCTGTATATGGTACAGACTTGTTGTATATGGTATACAACAAGTTTCCATACCCCTATATTCATATATATATGCATATTGTCATGTGAACCTCTGTACATTTTCCATCTATTTTCTTGATAACTCTCCAACTGTGAAATCCACGTTATGCAAATCCTAATATATTTCGATTTTTTTTTTCACTTATGTTGCGTGTTATCATAAAAACAGAAAAAGCCTGGTATTAAAGCACAAAAACAGAACTGTGATCCAACTGTCGCTTCAGGCTTGCTACAGCTTGAAAAAATTGCGTAATTATGTCCTCTGAAAGTGACAATTGGCCATTAGAAGTTCAGAAATAGCAATCATTGAGAAAATGCTATCACTATTGAGTTCCTGATTTATTTCCTAGAACAGCTTTTATCCCCTAAAACAGCAACGGAAAGAAAGTAATGTCACAATGGCTACTGAATTATTTATAATCTACCAAATTGCAGCATAAATTTCTACTCAATGTGGCTATTTACAATAACTATTTTTCTAATGTAATGAGCATTTTCCATAAAAGGCCTATACCATTGATAAGTTATCAAAAAATACAGTTGAATACAGTTTGAAGTATTTTTTATTGAAACAACTAGAATGTTTGTGTTCTTACACATTTATAAAAATGTGCATGCCTTACTGCCCATGGAATACATAGCATACTGTATGTAAGAACAACCAGGTAACCCAGCACTATGCATATATATAAAAAAAATACAGAAACAACACTATTGGGCAGATTTGTGATGCTTCAAGCATTGGGTTCAAGGCAGGCCCGGATTTGCGGAGAGGCCGCAAAGGCCCGGGCGGCACAAATTTAGGGGCGGCATGCCGCCCCCGCCGCAACGAAATTTTGAAATTTCTCCCCACTGCTCTGTATGGGAGTTAAATGCCTGCGCATGCGTGCTTGCGTCGACGTGGCACGGCATGGGGGGAGGGGGGGCTTGTTCGCGCATGCGCAGGGGGCGCGAATGGGGGACGGCCTAGGGGCGGCTGCTTTTGAAATCCGGCGCTGGTTCAAGGGTAATAGCTGTAAGAAAATGTGAGTTCTTAAACTTGCTAATTTTTTTTTTCTTTTTCCAAAAATGTGTTTTATCAGTAAATAAAAAGCTTTCCACCTAATACTCAATGCAAGAACAACCTCACTTAATCCTGATGTTCGAAGCATCATAAATCTGCCCCTATATAATAGATTTGTAAACCATGATAGTAATACAATTTAAGTACAATAAAAGCCCCAAATCATATATAAAGTTCTGAGTCTACTGCACATATAACTGTAAATCCAAAACCATACAGTATAAGGGTGGAGCTGACCTTAATATTACAGGTATGGGACCTGTTATCCAAAATGCTTGGGGTTTTCCGGATAAGGGGTCTTTCAGTAATTTGGATCTCCATACCTTAAGGGCGAAGACACACGGCCGATTAAAAAGTTGCGGGCGACTAATTTACACTGCAAAAACTCGCGACTTCTATTTTACCATATGGCATAAAAGTTGCTGTGAATAGTCGCCGCAGCGGACTTACTTAAAAGTCGCGGCGACTAATCGCCCGTGTGTCTTCGCCCCAAGTCTTTTAAAAGATTATTTAAACATTAAATAAATCTAATAGGACGGTTTTTCTTCCAATAAGGATTAATTATATCTTAGTTGGGATCAAGTACAGGTACTGTTTTATTATTACAGAGAAAAAGGAAATCAGAGAAAAAGGAAATCAAATAAAAATTGTATTATTTGCTGGCCTTCCCATAATTCGGAACTTTCTGGATAATGGGTTTCTGGATAACAGGTCACATACCTGTACATTATGGCTCAGTATGCTTCAACATGTTTCAAAGGTCCACCATTTACTACAAAGAAAATATGGTGTTTTATGTTGAACTTTTATGAGCCAAAAAAGCCATTAATGGGCAACACAAAAAAGACATTTAGAACTAGTTGACAAGTACCTCCGATATTTGAAAAAATCAATCATTGTTCCACTTGCTAGAGAACAAAGTAGAAACAGAACTTTTAGTAGAACACTGATCAATCAGTCTCATTAAACTTCTTTGTGACTAAAGGGGAAGGAAAGGCAAAAAATAATACCTGGCTAAGAACAATATCTGACCAAAATAAATCATACTTTAACCCTGAATAAACAACATTTCATTTCTATATGAATGTAAGTTTGATCAAACAGGAGGGCTGCTGCTTAGATTTTTCAATTTATCTGTTTCGAAGCTAACCAGTTGTTAAATACCGCATTGGTTTCTAAGAACCCATGTCCTGCAAATTACTCATTGCTTTGCTAATCAGCTCTAAACACGTAGATTTTATTAATGTATGGTTTTAAGGGAAACCAATAAAAGTATATGCTGTCTGAACTAACAGCTGCATTTTACTTAAAAAAAAAACTAATGCAGCTTAGATGATACAGTGAATCTGATCCATCCATATAATTGAAGACACATAAATAAGATCTTGTAAGGCAGCAATTTCCTGAAACTATCCCTGCAGCATCTGTTTGGGAGAAAGCAGTCACCGGGTTCTGTATATGCACAGTTATAAAGCAATGATGTGACTCACAATATAAGTCAGATTTTTCAAAACTTATCCATTCGTTTCCAAGCTTGTCTTCATTTAACGAGTTAGGAGGCCGTTGACTAGGATAACCAACAGACTTGCTTTCACTAGAATCAAAAACGTTTTTATTGGGATGGAATAAGCAGTTTCCTTTTCATCCTATGGCTTCTTTTAAAATCTTTACTACAGGTATTGGATCCCTTATCTGGAAACCCATTATCCAGAAAGTTCTGAATTATGGAAAGGTCATCTCCCATAGACTCCATTTTAATTAAATCATTTACATTTTTAAAAATGATTTCCTTTTTCTCTGTAATAATAAAACAGTACCTTGTACTTGATCCCAGCTAAGAAATAATTAATGCTTATTGGGGGCAAAACAAGCCTATTGGGTTTAATTAATGTTTAAATAATTTTTTTTAGCAGACTTAAGGTAGGAGATCCGAATTACGGAAAGACCCCTTTTTCAGAAAACCCCAGGTCCCAAGCATTCTTGATAACGGGTTCCATACCTGTATTATTAGACATCATTGTCTCATAGAAAGATACATGTTTCCTAATGTTTGTGGTTCAACTAGTTCTGCAAGAGTGTTTTTTATTGTGAAATGTTAGATTTGCTCATATTCTTTACCTAGTTGACCTACCCTAGCTAACACCAGGGACGTTGGTGCACCCCTGGTTGAGCCACAGGAACGTCTGGTGGCTCAGCTTTTATGATAGGCTTTTCCTATACAATTTATGCCACAGAGAGTTCCCTTTTGTAAGGGGCTATATAAGCTTCATTCTCCCTGTTACCCTTGCTGAATTTGTACATCTGTAATCAAGACCTGGGTTTCAGACTGAGTGTTCTGTTTGCAGTTCTTTCTCTAGTTTTTGATTGGTTCTAAAATGCTGGCCTGTTTTTGGACTTTCTATCTGCCCTGCCTTTTGAACTAATATATGGACTTGCCTGGACTGATATATAAACTGCCTTTCTGCCTGTCTCCTTCTGTGTGCCTGTTGTTTAATCTTAATAAACATGTGAGTTGCTACTATCAGCATGGTATCACCTAACCTAATAGAATCCACTCACAGTGTTACCCTAAACATGGGCTCCATTCTGCTCTTTTTAAACCTGCTTATCCTGGCAGGAGCTTAGAACTATGTACACTCTAAGGTATTAGAAAATGTTTTTTGTATTACTTGTTTCTGCTTATTAAGGTTGGCGTTGCATGATGATTTATTTTGCATGGCAAAATTATGACTCTGAGGGCAGAAAATAGAGCAATTTACCAAACTATGTTTCATTAAAGGAAAATATATTCCTGTCTTAATCTAGACACAGCTATTTTGATTCTGCATAGGTCACCTTTTCCCTCTGTGTTCCTCTTTGGGAACCATTAGTAAAAGGGAATAATGTCCAACTTGCTGCAAAGTCATCTCTAAACTAGCAATTTGTTAGATAAATGCACACCTTTTGAAGAGGCCACATGATCCTCTGAGGATATTATCATTTAAAGTAAAGGCCTTTGCAAAAAAAGAACACAAAATGCTATACTCAAAATGTATATTCACCATTCTCAGTGAGCTCTAATATATAAAGGTAAGCAATTTTCCATACTTAAGATTGCATTTCTGAAATCTTGAGCAAGGTACAAAGTGCAAAGGAAGGACACAAAATGGACCAGTGCTGGTTGGTGGCAGGGGTGACAGGGGTGAACCCATCTAAATAAGATGCAAGACGGGGGGAGGCAGTAGCCAAAAGGCAATAGGGAGCCTTGAACTTACCACCTGCTTATGCCAATAAATACAGGGCACCCTTACACAGACAAACTCAAGCAGCTTGCTCCCAAGTTCCAACCACTTGCTACTGTGTCACCATTTATAGAAAGATGATTATGCACATATCCTTCAAAATCTGGGATAGGTTATTGGCACATATTGGTTGGTCTTTTGCCCAAAAAGCTCACAGTTGCTAGTATGTTTTTTTAAAAGGAGACATACGATAATAGCAACATTATAATTACATTCAGTAGATACAGATCTTCATTGAACAGGCTATAATATTAATGAATTGGATCATATTTGAAGCAATGCTAATGATATATATTATATCTAGATATAGAATACAAAGTGATGACCAACAAGTAGAAACATTAGAAAAACAAAATTAATTTGCTAATGAGGCTAACTGCAAAACTCAACAAAATAAAATGTTTCTTTTCCAAATCTGTTCTTTCAAATCTTTACAGCCACCCGCCTAGCTATAGCGGAAACTGGAAATCTATTCTTCCACCACCAATGAAAGAAAAAAAGAGACAAGTAAATCATAATAAAGCTTCTGAATTATGCATAGCCACTTTGCAGAATAAGACATCCCACTCTGCTTGGGAGCAGCAATCTCAAGAATGAGATCTTGGTTTGGCTAAGTATTGACTCTTAAACTTCTTGATATATACAACATATAGTTTTAGATTTTATTTCTCCCATATGTTACTACTATTTGCCCTTTTATCTTCTGTCACCTATCATGTATCATTTACCTATGGCTGTACTGTTACAACCAACTGTCATTTTATATGTTTTTCTTCAAATTTAATCTAATTAAACATTTAAATTACAAAAAAAGAAACAGCTGGCTTTGTCAGTAGGCGGAACTAACTAGTTTGGGAGTTCCTACATCTTAGCATACCTATCAATGGCTTAACATTGCCTACCCTGTGCTAACAAAATAAACTGCTTCCTTGAGTATAATGGAAGTCATTTCATACACTCTGCATGGCTGAATTAGGGCAGTGTTAATTTACAGTCAAAATTCTGACTCTAGAGGATCTACAAAATGCTTTGAAGTGTATAAAAGTAACTAAAATGTAATGTTCTGCTGCCCTGCACTGGTAAAAGTTGTGTGTTTACTTCAGAAAGTCTACTATAATTTATATAAATAAGCTGCTATGTAGCCATGGGGGCAGCCATTTAGGGCTCTGGTACACGGGGAGATTAGTCGCCCGCGGCAAAACTCCCTGCTCGCGGGCGACTAATCTCCCCGAGTTGCCTTCCCTCTGCCATCCCACCGGCGAACATGTAAGTCGCCGGCGGGATGGCAGACGCGGCGAGGCGATTTCGGGAAATCGCCGAAAAAGCCTTGCGAGTCTTTTTCGGCGATTTGCGCGAAATCGCGCCGCCGCGTCTGCCATCCCGCCGGCGACTTACATGTTCGCCGGTGGGATGGCAGAGGGAAGGCAACTCGGGGAGATTAGTCGCCCGCGAGCAGGGAGTTTTGCCGCGGGCGACTAATCTCCCCGTGTACCAGAGCCCTTAAAGGAGAAAAGGCACAGGCACATAGCAGATAACAGATAAAACACTATTGTACTCTACAGAACTTATCTGTTATCTGCTATGTAACCTGTGCCTTTTCTCCTTTTTTCCAGCTTGAATGGCTGCCCCCGTAGCTACACAGCAGCTTATTATATAAATTATAGTAGTGTTACTGTAGCAAACACCCGTTTTACCAGTGCAGGGCAACAGTGCATTATATTTTTATTACTTTAAAGCTCTTTCATTTTTTGGAGTTACTGTTCCTTTAAATTCACCTCTAGCATGGTATAGCTAAAGATACACTGAGACCAACTGTAATTAGCCTTCATTTTTATTTTGTTGTTGTTATTTTTTAGCAGCCATTTGATTGATAAGGTCCAATTTATCCATGCAGCCAGGCAGTGGGTCTGAATGAGAGACTGGAATATGAAAAGGAAATGTCCTGACTAGAAAGATGGTTAAGTTAGAGCAAGTTAAAGAACCCAGTGGGTGCAGGTATAAGTAGAGCTCTCTACTGCCACAGGGCATGCGTTACAGGCAGGGCTTTCTTGCCTTCTTCAACACAGCACTCTGCACCTTTTGGCGGCTTTCTATTCTAAAGCTTGGTGCAAACGCAAGTGTTTTTATAATGAGCACTAAAAAGCCTCCATCCAGGATCTCTGTAAATTACCCCTAATGTGTTGTAAGCACTTCTATCCTACTAAGCACAAAGTACTTTATATATGCTACAGATATTCACACAGAAGACAATGTGCATTGTTTCTTTTGATAACTTACTTTGCAACGTGAAATGTACAATGATACACTGCAGAAAGAAAATTATTTGTTTTGTCTGAACCCCTCGTGGCAGTGCTGCAAAAGATGCACTATGAATCTCTGTCTATATGGGAATCTAATTGCTTTCAGGGCCTTTTCAGCATTTATCTATAATCCACACCGAGTTAGTTTCTATACTATATATTTTTCCTCTTTCAGTAAGTTCTATCTAGGGCCCTGTGGTTAGAAAGCTGATTCTTGTACAAGAGGAAAAAAGAATGGATGCTGATAAAGAATATTTGAACAACAAGATAGACGCACATCCTCAAAGGTACATATTCCCAGCATGGAAAACCAGGCTGATTATTCGTCAGCATTGGAAAAAATGTTCTTTGAAAGCGAACCTATCAACATCATAAAAAGCAAACTAGAAAAAAATCTTTTAAAATGTGCAATATCACACTGTTTTAGTGAAAAGACATTTATGATTTTATGCAGTGAATCACTTGCTAAATAATAATATATTTGATATACGCCAATAACTGCCACTTATTTTAAAGCTGCTTTGTAGTTTAACATTGAAGCACCTATAAAAAGAAACATTATCATTCTAATCTACAGGTGTCTTTGTGTCTTTGACTGAAGAATTACTTTGTGTGGTGGTCATTAGTGATGAGCAAATCTGTCCCGTTTTGCTTCGCCGAAAAATTCGCAAATCTTTCAAAAGATTAGCGAAACGGTGAAAAATTTATCGCCCACGGCTATTCTTTCGTCGCCCGTGGCTATTCTTTTGTCGTCCACAGCTATTCTTTTTTTGCGCGGCTATTCTTTTGTCGCCCACGGCTATTCTTTGGTCGCCCGCGGCTATTCTTTTGTCGTCCACAGCTATTATTTTTTTGCGCGGCTATTCTTTTGTCGCCCGTGGCTATTCTTTTGTCGCCCGCGGCTATTCTTTTGTCGCGCAGCTATTCTTTTGGACAATTTTTGGATGCGCAGCAAATTTTTCCGCCAATCCGCCAAAGGCGAAACGCAGAAATTCGCTGCAAATCCACGCCTTTCGCCCATCACTAGTGGTCATTGCCTTAATGATATCTCTGGCATTACTACCTCCAGATAGTGGGTGCTATCCCTTCTTCAGACAGGAGGAAGACCATTTTTTTTAAAGATTAGTGTAAGAATACCCTGCAAATGTGAATATAAGGAATAAGAATTAACTACCGAATGTCAAAAAGATGTCTCTATTACTCCCTCAGTTCTTATTTAGTGAACGTAGAAGCTTATAAGCTTTCTCAGATAAAGGAAACAAAGCTATTGACATCCATTGATATGCAATTGATTGCCTCAGTGATTGGGAAAATAGTCTACATTAAATCAACGAGCCCTAGCAACTAGTTACTTTATTGTATGCCCCTTGGATACAGAATAGGAAAAAATGCCCAGGGTAACAATCCTTATAACACTTGAATTTCCAAAGCCACACTTTTCTTTCTCAATTTGGCACTATGACAAGCATTCTCACACAATTTAATGCCTCATATATTACATATACCCCTAATGCTCTAAATGGTAATCCCTTGCAAGCAAAGCACTCTGATCTTTTGTCTAGTTTGCTTCCATATGTTTCCAATTTTGTACAGGTATGGGACCTGTCATCCAGAATGCTCAGGACCCAGGGTTTGATGAATAAGGGGTCTTTCCGTAATTTGGATCTCCATCTCTTCTAAAAAAAAATAATTTAAACATTAACTAAACCCAATAAGATTGTTTTGTCTCCAGTAAGGAGACATCAAGTACAAGGAACTGTTTGGCATCAAGTACAAGGGATCACTTCATTATTACAGAGAAAAAATTATATTTTTCAAAATTGTTAATTAATATGATTAAAATAAAGTCTATAGGAAATGACTATCCCATAAGTCTGAGCTTTTTGGTCTAGGGAACACCATACCTGTATTATATATTACTGTAAAATGTTGCTTTATTATAGACAATTATGTGAAAAGCATCAATCTAAGCACATCCAGTTTTAAAAATCCTTTCTTAAGTCACATGCTAGTGGGGACAGAGGTCCCTTAAAACCTTTTTATTCAATGTGAACACTATAATAAAGACTTATCTTTAATTTCCAAGATTTCATAGACCAGCAGTGGTACATTGTACTTGTTTTTCACTGATTTGTCTGAAATTGAATAAAATGTAAATGTGTAAAAAAAGAAGAATAAATTAGCACTGAGGCTGAATCTTAGGTTTACTTGGTAAAAACACAAATACAGTGTATATAAATGATAAAACAAGATGGTTATTACTGCATGAGCTGTTGCCAAGGCTTATCCTTAAATGCCCCAGGGAAAGTTCTACAAGAACATGGTTTGTTCAAACAATGAAATATGAAAAAAGTGTTAAGACCCAACAGCTCTTACTGGGGCTGACAGTACCCCCTCCCCTGTATTATGCATGGAGCATGGACATCATAATGTTTTACCCAGGAACATTCCTCAAACCCAAACCCTTTCCACTGGATAAGATACTGTAAAAAACAGTAACTCTGTAACTCTGTTCAGAAGAGGACATTTTTAAAAAAAAATTAGGCACAGAAGTGTAACTTCCTGTCTGACACTTGTCCCTGAGATAAAATAGCTCTTGCTTCAATGTTTAATGTGTCAACTTTAATAAAGAAGGGTTGAAGAGAGTCAGGATGCTTGTGGACTGAAGCAAAAGCAAAAGACTCTTTTAGAGTTTTAAAAGGCTTGCAGGGACCAAGTGTTAGGTTTCCCATCCATGTCGATAAGAGCCAGGATGGGAGCAATGCCAAAGGAGAACCATTAATAAATTACCTAATAATTGGCAAAGCCAATAAATTTCTGTATGGTATTTCTGCTGGTAGGAAGAGGCCAATCCTGGATCACAGAGTCTTTCGCAGGATCCATTTCAATCCTTCCTGAGAGATAATATAGCCAAAGAAGGGGATCTGAGGAACTTTAAAAACACATTTCTCAAATCTGGCTTAAAGAGGATGTTTCCTCAGTTGAGAAAGCACTTCTCACACCTGAGCTCTGTGGTTGGTTAGGTTGAGAAAGCTAGAATATTATCTAAGTAGGTGACTACAGAAAGACCTAGAAGATCCCCTAAGATATCATTAACAAATTCTCGGAAGAAAGAAGGAGCATTACAGAGCCCAAAGGACATTACCACTCTGGTGTTAAAGGTCATCTTCCATTGACCCCCTTATGTATTCGGATCAGACTGTAGGCACCATGGAGGTCTAGTTTAGTGAAAACCCTATCTCCTCTTAGTTGGTCAAATAGTTACAACATGAGACCCCCTATAATCAATACAGAGGCGAAGACCACCATCTTTCTTTTCCACAAAGAAAAAATCCTGTCCCTGCAGTAGAAGTATATGGCCAGATGAACCCACATTGGAGATTATCTTGAATGTTCTCCTTCATTGCTTGGGTTTTAGCTGGAGACAGAGATAAGTACAGGCACATGGGGGCATGGTTCCAGGAAGAAGAGCAATGTAGTAATCATAAGGATGATGAGGAGAAAGAGTCTCAGAAAACCTTTGTATGCAGAGGGCAGAAGCAATAGGTATTCGGTGAATAAAGGTAGCAGGTAGACAGTAGGAACTCCAGTGAGAAATTTGATTAGTGGATCAGTCTCTGGTAGAGTTATGCAGGTGAAACCAAGGTTATCCCAAGACCACTGGAGCAGAAAGGCAATTGATAATGAGGGAGGACTACGTCATTTTGTACAGTGCTACCACAGTTAAAGGCAGACTCCAGAGGGCAAAGTTTTATCATCGATAACCAACACCCACAAGGGGGCAGACATAGGGAGAAGATGAACACCAAGGAACTAGGAAAAGGCAGAATCTATATAATTCCTGGCAGCTCCAGAATCAAGAAAGGCTTGGAAGTAAATAGTTAGCCAGATGAAACTGTACCAGAAGCAGGAATCTATACTCTAATTATTCTTTTGGTTCAATGCTGCCCAGATTAAACTCCCTTATCCGATCTAGGCATTGGCATTTCCCTGCTTCAGGGGACAGTTATTGGCAAAACAAGCCTTGTCACCACAGTACAAGCAGATGCCAGCTGAACACCTATTAAGTTTCTCCTGTTAAGAAAGATGTGTCCTACCAATCTGCATCGGTTCCTCGGAGGAAGTGAAAGAGGATTGAGGAGTGGAGCTCTGAAGTATAGGTGCCAGAACAGGCTGCAGTCTCTTGCTAACCTTGATACCTTGAGCAATCACATCCTCCAGCTGTTCAGACAACTTATCAGACAACCCCTGAGAATAGGCTGCCATGTATGTCTTATTGTTCCAAGCAGTTTCACAGTGTACACTATTCAAAGACATACTGACTAGCACTGTGATTTCCATGGTGGGTTTACATGAGATGTGAAGACGTTTTCTATTAGAAGTACTGTAGAGTAGCAGGATCAGAACACACCCAAGAACTAATAGAATAAGACCAATATTCGGTCTTTTGCGTCTATTTATTTAGAATTTTCAGAATGTGATATGTTGACGTGACATGCTTTATGGGCGCCATCATCTTGCCCACGAAGTGGAGCACTTCTGACAGTAATTTGGATCACCCAAGCTAAATACTGCTTTATCAGTATGTAAAGAGTAATCCAAGCTCTATAGATTTAAAGCATCTGTACAGTTAGAAATGCTTTTTCCCAAGTGCTCTTTAATGATGAGTTATTTTCCTTTTAAAAATGCACTCCCCCTATTGAAAATTACCTTCTCAAATACCAGCCAGCAAAATAGATGAAATGCTCATGTCCATTATCCAAAGATCAAAACATTATTATGAGAATTATATATTTTGTGTACATCGGGTTTGTGTAAATCAATGTATAGAATTATTAATAGCTAGTGAGAAGTTATGTTGTGCACTGTGCAATGCATTTTCTATAAATCCCATCTATAGCAGCATAATGCCATTAGAAGACAAATGGGTACATGCCATTATTTTATTTTTCACAATTGCATTTTGCCGCACACTTCACAGCAGTGGTGCAGGCATTTAACATCATTTTAGATGGGCTCAGTGAGGCACATAGGCATCCTTCATCTTCTTCCTTAACCCCTCTAACTTGCTAGTCATTCAGAGGGAGTTTTAATTCTGCATGAAGTGCTTAGTGATTCAGGACTAAGGAGCATGATATTCCATACCTTAGTGCTTATGCAGACAGTATAAAGCCCTGTAAATGATACTCACAGTTTCACAATGCTATTACTTTAAATGTATTTACCACTAATATAACTATTATTTTTGGGGCCCGTGTGCAGGACATGCTGCCGTTCAAATACAAATTTTTATGCCTGATCTCCATGCGTGCAAGGCTCCAGCAGACCCTAAGGGGGTGCGGGCCCATGTGTAGTTTTTAACTACTATTTCTTGGTAGTTCGGCCAGTGATTTCCATGATCTTATAAAAGCGCACAGTCAAGTTCTTATAAGGAAGTAAAAACCTTTCATGTAAATTCCTTTATCTTAATACCTTAATATTAAATAATAATACCTTGGTATATTCTAACAAAAGATACCAATGTACTTTCACAGTTCACGATTACAATTCACACATTTGAAAACAACATATTTATTGATGGTTGGGCAAGAAGAATTGGCCAACAAAGGCTAAAGAATTCAGTTGAAGAGGACAAAAAATCAAAAGCCTTTGAAACAGCGACAAATTCTCTCACTAATAAGCATGTTATTTTGTAATTCATGTGCAAGCTATGCCAATCACTTTCAGCGTTGGGATGGTATTACTTCCAGTGTGCCAATGTGCTTCCCATAAACAGAGCTGTCAACTTCTGATGCTCGTCTCATACTATGCAATTGGTGGCTTTAATGAGGCATTTTTATGCATTCTGGCCATTGGCCGGAAGTGACGTAACACACCACTTTTGTAGCAGCCACCAAATTATACCTACGTATGAACAACTACATAGTATGACATCTTCAAATGCTTATCAGAAATCAAGTGAAACTTCAAGAGAATTGGCAAAAACCAGTAGAATGCCATGGGGTGACAGGAGACCAGAGGAGAGAAGCCAAAATAGGGTAACTTCCGAAACAATAGGGTGGTTGACAGCTCTGCATAAATAACGGCATCAGCACACAGTTAGCTTGCCCGTAGTGCCTGTTGGCACAGACTGAAGAGTTTTAGCAGTTTTGTTAGTATTCTGACAAGGCATGAAACATAATTAAAATTACATTTTAAGCCACTCCCAAACTGTTGATAATTTATTCATTAAACATTTTAATATTGTTCAGTCTTAGGAACAAATATGAATACTCAGTGCGAGTCTGCCTGAAAAAGGTGTTGCTAGGTATTGAAACCAAAGACCTTGGCGTCTTAGCAAGTGTCCACAATCTGGTTAGAAGGACATGGGGTGCTTAGGCTGCTGAAAGCCATGTATGGATTGGATATGATGGCAAGAAGTTCAAATATGAATCTCAAGCTGTATGTTTGCCAAAGTCGCCAAGCAAGCGGATCTTATTCTTCTACAGGTGGTTGATATTGGGCCAAATGATCGAATTAAAATGGCGGGCATAGGTGCCACTGGTTCAGGGCCGCATAAACAAGCCAATGCAGTCCCTGATCCAACGGAAAAATCAAACCTGCCTGATTGAGATCTGGCCCATTTCAGGCCAGATCTTGGTCGGGAAGGCCCATCGATGGTGCCTATACATGAGCAGATAAGCTGCCGAATCGGTCTGAAATCGTCCCGTGTATGGGCACATTTCGTCTGGTCACTTGCTGGCCATATACTTTATATCAAAATTTGGCTATTTTAAATAATTATAATAGTGCTCAGCTACTATTTAAAACCATGAAAATATCCAGGGGAAAAAAATAACAGAATTTTGAAAATTTGCTAAGCAAACACTGCACAGCCAATTGCATTTAATATTGTGGCTGCCTAAATTTTTGTATGACATCCTGTGTTGAAAGAATTTCCCATTTCTTGGAAACTCCCTGAAAATTTATAGAAAAAAAGGTTAACATTGATTTTGCCTCCCTTGGGGTCTCCATGAATGCAAGCTATGAAAATATGTAATATTGCATAATGATAAACACATAAAGAACCACAGAATGCCAAAAAATACACATAATATTTGCAATAAAGAAAATATGCACAATACACTTACCAAATAACAGTAAATAGCCTGAACCATTTTTCTATAAAATAGTACTTCACAGCTTCAAATAATGAATAAAGCGAAAGTGTATACTTAACCTGCTCGCAGCTCAGCATTCACTTTCAATGTGTACAAAGATACAATAAATAAGTGAAACAATAAGCACATGTGTTGTCTTTAGCCTGCAAACACCTTTATTGTGAGGTAGCAGAGCAAACAGAAAAAAATTATTAGAAAAGATTGATTTTGGCTATGAGAAAAAAATATTTATTGACTCCAATTCATTTTGACAACATTTTGGTGACATTTTGCCGTTACGTACATTTTTTCCCAGTTTTGCATTTATTTTTGGTGAAAAAATTTCACCAATTTCCACTAAACAGCAGTTTTAATTTTGTGAGCTTACATTTTCAAATGATCATGGAGTCATTAATCAAATTCAAGCAGCACAGAATTATTTGCACAGTGAATATACAGTATTTGCCCTGCCCATGTTTATATTTATAAAGCTGGACAAGACTAGTGAATTTAATCTACAAACATAATCAAAAACATTTTTTTTCCAGTGCAAATGTCGGCAAAAGCTTTCTAAATATGACATATTTGCAAATTGTGAATATCTATGTGCACACTGCGACCGAGTTACACTACAATTTTGGTGGCAAAAAAAATATTTGCTAAATGAAAATCAGCATCAGATTTCACACACGCAGAGGGCGTGCTCATGCAAATCACAATCTTATTTGCAAATTTTTGTGCGAAAAACAGAAGGCACAAGTTTCGAGGAAAACATGTAAAACGACTATATGCGCTGCGCAAAATTTATAAAAGACCATCCTTGTGTCATAAACCTTCATAAACACTAAACATGGAAACGAAATGTGTACCTCAGACACAGATACAGTGGTAAAAAAACTTTTTTTAATTTTATACAATCACCATTGAATTGTACTACGTAAAACCATTGTTTATCCAATGTGATCAATTTATATTATATTGTATGGTTTCATTCTTGATCATGCCAAGTTTACTGCTTTGAGTTTATGTTTTGGATTGTACAAAATCCAAAGAAGGTGATTACTATTTTAACATAATTCCTTGAAAAAAACCCAGCTTTTTCTTTAAATAGAGATCTAACAGAGCTGCGTGGCTTTGCTTTAAAGGACATGTAAACCCCACACACAAAAATTTAATCAGTGAACAGCCTCTTTGAAACTTTTCAATACCTGCCACACTGGTTGTCCAGAGGTTAATAGTAAGGCTGCAACATCTCCATAATCACTTAGATTTCCTTCTCCTCCTGTAACCCACTTGCCCCCCCCCCCCATGGGAATTTGCTTTGATTTCTGGCTTGTCAGACATGCTTAGTTGTTCTAAGCTCAGATTACTAAACACGCCCCCTAGTCTAGCAGCCAGTGAAGAGATGGCATTGCTGGTTCCCATAGAAACTCAGCTCTAGCTGTCTGCTTTAATTTTTTTCTCTTAACCTTCCTTTCCTGAGCTCAGCTCAAACAAAACAGAACTTTTATCAGAGACAGTTGTGCCTGTGTGAGCCTGTATTCTTGATGAAATGTAAGCTGAATAAGGGTCTGTGTGTGTGTGTATGCTGTTTGCAGATTTAAATGTATCTGATTATGTATTAGAAGAAAATGGCCACCAGGTGAAAGCTGCTATTTGCTTTAGGAAAATGTGATGGTGATGGCAAGCGGAGGAGAATATATGCAGTACAAATAATGCCATTTGGGTGGGGGAGAGACTTGCCCAACTGATATACATTGTAGGCAAATTTAGGCTTTACATGTCCTTTTAAATTGAATAGGCTTTATATATTAAGGGCATACCATGAATACCAAATGATTAATAAACTGATTTCTATCTGCAATAAATTCCAGTGATTTATTACTTCAAATTAATTTCATAAAAGTGATTTTTGGAAAAAGTGTGGCAATGTGTGCCAGATGCTTGTCTATGCATAAGAAAAGTTTTGTTTTTACAAGATTTGGGATTTTAAAAAGCACCACATATTTATCTGCTGTTACTGCCCAGTTTTATTGTGTCTATATTTTAATTACTGTATATACTCGAGTATAAGCCTAGTTTTTCAGCACCCAAAATGTGCTGAAAAAGTCACCCTCGGCTTATACTCGAGTCAGGTGCCATGGGTCCCTCCAGACTAGCACCCTCTGTCTTTTGTGTGCAAATTAGGCCACCCGCAACCAGACCCTCCAGTGCCCTGGCTCACTCTCAAATTCATCTTCATCTACCGTTCTCACCTGTCCCATTCTGCACTAGACATTGCACTTTATATTCTATATAAGCTATATATAGTTTTGAATGATTTTAACTCTTTGTGTTTTATCTGGGTTGCTGTTTGAGCTAAGGGGGTAGTACTCTTAAGGTATCATTATTGATACCATATTGTTTTTGTTGACCCTCTTCTCCACTTACAGAACTAATTTACTGTTTTCCTTTGAAATAAATATTTAAAAACATATACCCCACTGATGCCTCATTTAATGTAATTGTAATGGTATTTATTTTGATTATTGAACTTAGCAATAGCCGCTGCATTTGACACCCTATAGGCTTATACTCGAGACAATAAGTAAAATTAGGTACCTCGGCTTATATTCGGATCGGCTTATACTCGAGTATATACGGTAAGTATTATAACATTTCCTTTTTACACAAGGTTTTTGAAATATATGTGTGTTAACACAGAGATTAAATTGGGTCTGTATTGGCAAACCATGCACTGTGGTAAAACATAGACCTGTGTTAGTGCACCTAGGGGCACATTTACTAATCCACGAACGTCCGAAAAGCGTCCGAATGCGTTTTATTCGTAATGATCGGTATTTTGCGATTTTTTTTCGTAAATTGTCGTGACTTTTTCGTAGCCGTTACGACTTTTTCGTAGCCGTTACGACTTTTTCGTAGCCGTTACGACTTTTTTGCAAATTGTCGCAACTTTTTCGTAGCGTTACGACTTGCGCGAATTGTCGCGACTTTTTTGTAGCCGTCGCGCCGAGTACGAAAGTATCGGATTCATTCAAGCTTCGTGACCTTCCTTGGGCCAGGTTGGAGCTGCAGAGTGCCATTGAGTCCTATGGGAGGCTTCCAAAATTATGCAAAGTCTGAAAGGTTTGCCCACCGTTTACGAGCGCTCAATACGAAAAAGTAGCGACAATATACGAGCAAATCGTAACGGCTACAAAAAAGTCACGACAATTTACGAAAAAGTCGTAACGGCAACGAAAAAATCACAAAAAATACGAAAAAGTCACAAAATGTTTGTTTCCAATCCGAATTTTACCCATTCAGATTCAGATTCGTGGATTAGTAAATGTGCCCCCTAGTGTTTTTGCACATTAGTTAATGAATGCTATAGTTTTGACTAGACTACTGGCCACAAAATGTATAATCACCACAAAGAGGCTTATTTATCAAAATGTATATTTGTAAATTTATGTTATTTTGTTTACGGTAATTAATTGCAAAATTTTACAAAAGTTGAAGGTTTGCTTATTTATTAAAAGATTAGAATCTAAAAGTAGTTTGAATAAAATGGTGAAAAAACTCAAAAGCATCAAATTCATATTTTAACCGTCATTTTCAGTTGGTTCTACCAACTCTCAAAGAAATTGAAAAACTTGAATTGAAAAAATAAAAAAACTACTGGGTTTGTTCTCTCTATAGATATGTACACGCCCTACAATTATTAAGGCCACTAAACTATAGTACAAAAGTTTTAAATACTGTGTAAATGTGAGATAACGCAAGCAAAGCAAAGTATTTGTAAACTTGCAGTGAGCGTTCTATAACGTGTGTGCACTTTTTTTACTTCAAGTTTCTTTTTTGCAAAAATGGGAAAACTGGGAAACATATAGAGGTAATTAACCTTTAATGGTCTCAATTGTTGTGAGTTTGATGCTTTTACTGCGTCTAAACAAGTTCAGTAATTTGAGATTTGGGAGCTTTTGTTACATTTGAAGATTAACAGAATTGGCAGGTGTATAGTTTATAGCAAAGAAAGCAGTTCACAGTAAGAAGGGAGAGAGAAAAGACAAAACATATTCTACTGTGTATGCATACTGAATTGTTTGTCAGCAGGGAGCGAATAGACTGGAAGGGTATTATATATTTATTTTTACCCTTCAACTTTATCACCTCATACAAGTAAACAGAACAGTAGTCTGGATTAGTGCCGAAATGTTACAAATTAATGAACTTTCTAGTTGTGTATAAAGTTGCATAAACACTTTTCTAGAGCAACCATTCCATTATACAGAGGTATAATTGGAAGTCCAGTTATTGGACCACAGAAGGATGCTTGCCATCTTAGCGGGCTGAAATACAAAATTGTATATTTCAAGTCAGGCAATGTAGAGCAGTGTTGCAGATGGAATAGAGAATACAACATCAAAGTCTGAGCTACAGATGGAGCAGACTTTTTTGACTTCACAAGGTGCACAATGGCAAAACATGTAAAAACATTATATCATTATAAAAGGTTTGTTGTATAATTATGATAAAGAATTAAATTTGGCAGCAATTCATTCATCTACTTGTAGATATTATTCAGAAAGAACAAGTAGGAGAATGGAAGGCTCTTCTAGAGGATGCTGCTGTCACGAGTAAATAGGGTAGGTTGTCAAAGACAATGGGGCTGAAAGGCAGAGTATTCTAGCATCTGAGTATCATTCAGTAATTTTTGATGAATACCATATTAGCAAAAACTATAAGGGGCTGATTTACTAACCCAGGAATCCGACCCGAATTGGAAAAGTTCCGACTTGAAAACGAACATTTTGCGACTTTTTCGTATGTTTTGCGTCTTTACGAATTTTTCGTTACCAATACGATTTTTGCGTAAAAACGCGAGTTTTTCGTAGCCTTTACGAAAGTTGCGTAAAATCTTGCGATTTTTCTGTAGCGTTAAAACTTACGGGAAAAGTTGCGCCTTTTTCGTAGCGTTAAAACTTAAAAGGTGCGAAGTTTCGCGTAAGTTTTAATGCTACGAAAAAAGCGCAACTTTTTGCGCAAGTTTTAACGCTACGAAAAATTGCAAGATTTTACGCAACTTTCGTAATGGCTACGGAAAACTCGCGTTTTTACGCAAAAATCGTATTGGTAACGAAAAATTCGTAAAGACGCCGAAAAAATCGCAAAAAATACGAAAAAATCGCAAAATACCGATCTTTACGAAAAAAACGCAATCGGACTCATTTCGACCCGTTCATGGGTTAGTAAATGTGCCCCTAAGTGTGCTAATATGTATCACAGATATGCTTTAGTCTGGGAAGACAGCAGGACGTCAAAGAGGATGAAACAGGACATTGAATCTATTGCAGGTGATAGACATTCTGGATTAGGGATATCTGCATATACTGAAGATTACAGGCTACCCAACTGAAGAATAGTTGAAGTGGACATGAGTGTGTAAAGTATATTCAGAGCACGTAGTGAATAAATAAAGTAGAAGCAGCATTTAGAAATGTAGTGGTATGAAATTTGAAGTATGTTTGAAAACAGTCAGTACAAGAGGAAAACATTCACAGAGCAAACAATGCTTTAGGGCCCTACTGAAAAAGCATCCGAATGTTTTCTATATTGATACACTTTGCAGGTTTTGGTCCATTTTGGAATAACCTATACACAGTTATAAAAAGTCAGATAGATGTCGAAGTTGCTATAAATGTAGAATTTAAAATATATTTGAAATATAACATACTTATAGAGAAATGTACTAAAGGTAATAAATGAAAACAAATATATACAAATGTGTGCCTGGCAATTTAATATTTTCCATTAGTATTATATTGTGAAATGTAATAAAACGTACAGTAATACAAAGTATTTGATGCACAATAGCTTTTTTCCACTGGCAGGTGGGTGACTAAATATTTTTTGCAAGTTCTAAAAAGCTGTATTGATTTTGTGCAAAGGAAAAATGAACTGCATTGTGCATGATTTTCTGAGAATGATTATTTATTACGTTGCCCTATTAGATAAAATTATAAACAGGTAGAAAGATGATTTCTTCTCTAATTTTGCTCAGAAGTTCTTCTACCATTAGGGTCTGAGCCTCCATAGTTGAGCTGGCAAACGCATTTCAGTGATATTCAAAAGTCTTAAATAAACAGAACTTCAAATGTTAATAGAGTATGAAAATATGAAATATAAGTATGAAATACTGTAGGTGAAGTTGTCAAACACTGCAAATATTGTCAAGCTTCAAAAAAAATTTCAAGTTGTATACTGTTTAAATAAATCCCTTAATCCTAATTGCTATTAACACTTAATCACATGACACATACCTTGGGACCTCTATTGTTTAAGGCTAGGTGGTCATCAAATCATGGTCTGTAGGCTGGAAACCATCTGAAGGAAACATGAGTTTGATCTACCTGTAGTTGTTTTTTTATTCCTTCACGTTATATCCTTTGCTTGCTTTCGGTTTATGGCGTGTAGCTGTAGATATGATTTCATCAAGCATCTGAACACGATTAGCTGAAACAGACTTCCAAAGTGATTAAAAAGTATTTTGTCTTTGGCCAGAAAATGAACATTGTCTGTCAAGTTAAAAAGTATTAACTTTACAGGCATAATGCTTTAGCAACAACTTTTGATGCATGTACCTTACCTGTAATGTGGCTGTTGTCCCCTTTACACTTGTACAATAATAATTTATCATATGCATGCTTCTCTGAATTGTTTCCATTTAAAATTCACATTGTAAGGGACATGGAGTATTTCCATACAGCTTTATATGGTTATATGGTTCTTTCAACAAAGGATCAATATGAAGATCACAGTTTTCTGTTTTTTATCAAATATTCTAACTGGTGTTTTTTTTTTTAATAAAGTTTGGTAGCTCATAGGTGTCAAGATGCATTCAAACCAATGCACACACTATAGTTTGGTTTAAGTCATTGGTTCAGATATGTGGATGACACCTGGGTCAAAATTGAAGAACGCAAGGTTCCAGCCTTCACCAAACACATAAACTCGGTGGACAAAAACATCACGTTCACAAGGGAAGATGTGAAAGACAGCAAACTGGCTTTTTTGGACTGTGCTATAGTTATCAAAGAGGGGAGGGACCTGGATATTGAAGTATACAGGAAACCCACCCACACAGACCAGTACTTGCTGTTTGATTCCCACCACCCTTTGGAACATAAACTGGGTGTAATTAGGACTCTACATCATCGGGCTGAAACTGTGGCATCCAATGCAGAGGCCAAGGAGAAAGAATATAAACATCTAAAAGGAGCTCTGAAAACTTGTGGGTACCCAGACTGGGCCTTCATCAAAACCAAATCAAAGACCAACAGAAAGACCAGACCTACAAACAGAAGGGAGGAACACAGCAGGCGAAACAACATAGTCATCCCATATGTTGCTGGAACATCAGAAAAACTTAGGAGAATTTTCAACAAACATCGGATTCCTGTGTTTTTCAAACCCAGCAACACCCTGAGACAGAAGCTGGTGCACCCGAAAGACCCAACACCCAAGCACATGAAAAGTAATGTGGTCTATGCTGTCCAGTGTAGTGAAGAGTGCTCAGACTTATACATTGGGGAGACAAAACAACCTCTCTGTAAGAGAATGGCCCAACATAGGCGGGCAAACTCCTCAGGACAAGACTCAGCAGTCTATCTACACCTCAAAGAAAAAGGTCACTCTTTTGAGGACAGTAACGTGCATATTTTGGACCGAGAGGACAGATGGTTTGAAAGAGGTGTGAAAGAGGTGTGAAAGAGGCCATTTATGCCAACCTGGAAAAACCATCCCTGAACAGAGGAGGGGGCCTGAGACACCGCTTGTCACCAACATACAATGGCGCGTTGACATCCTTACCCCGGCAGTTTCACAACAGTTCACACTTCCAGTCATGTACTTTGAAGGATTAACACCTTCATCAATGAGAATCTTGGTACCATTGTGATTGGATCATACCTTCTTACACCTGTCAGTTTCAGCTAACACCTAACTGAACAAGTTCAATGGAACCATTGTGATTGGATGTCTGTGACTCTACTACCATCAAGAGTTTAAATACCGGGGAATTCCCTACCAGTCATTTGAACTGAAGAAGCCACTCGGATGAGGGGTGAAACGTTTTCAAGAAAAACTCAGAAAAGTCCAGTTGTTTTAGACTTAATTCTACTAGATACTTTCTATTACCCCATTTACTTAGGAGTTGTTGAAAATTCATGAGTTGCATTACAATCAATGTCTATAAAAACCTTGCACAATGAGAGAAAAATGTTCTCAGGCATTTTGATAATATTTCACATGATATCTGAAAAGTGTAAAAGATGCAATTCTATGAGAAAGATCTACCTCCAGAGCTTTAAAAAGTCAGTATAGGAAAAATCCTAATTTTATATATCAACAAATTAACTGTAAAAATGCAGAAAGACAACCAATCCCATAAATTTAAGATTAAGGGGTAAATTTATCATGTTGTGTAAAAAGTGGAGTTAAAAATGGTGATGTTGCTCATAGCAGCCAATCAGATGCTTTGCTTTGGTTTTCTAAGTGTTAAAATCAAATTGCTGATTGGTTGCCCTGGGCAACATCACCAGTAATGCTTTACTCCACTTTTTACACAGCATAATAAATATACCTTCCAACTCCGTGTTTTAACTCACAGTATAAGAGCAATTGCATGGATTTATGTACTTTTTATCTATACTTTTATTTATAAAATTTTAGAAAAGGAGTTTGGAATAATAAATTGCATAAATGTTAAGGTGGAAAAATATGTTCTTTTTGACGTCACTTTTGCTCCCGGTACACCTGCATATCCGAGTAAAATCATTATCTGACGATTCTTTGCCTTGACATTGGATCCAAGCATAATTATTATAGCCCCAGGCAACTATCTCAACATGCCTATTTTCGAGGTCTTTCAACACAGCTTAAAAGTTCCTTTCCTTAATTATAAAGTGTAATGTATCCCCACATATAATAGACCTTTGGGTTTTTGTAAATAATATTGAAACCATAGGAGAAAATATGGGCTTAGAAGGAGTCCTCTTATTTCCATTACAGTGTGAGATATTGATACAGGCAACTGAAGGCATTGTATACAGTGAGAGACAGTGGACAAGTTCAATAATACACTCTATACAGTAATAGGCAGTGTATACTGCATCCCAAATAATTATATACGGTGGGAAGATGTGGGTTTTACCATCCCAAGGCATTACATAGAGTAAGATGCAGCGGGCACAGGCACTACAAGGCATTAAATAAAGTCAGAGGCAACCACTCAAAGTCATTACATACAATGAGAGACAGCACCCAAAGGCATTATATGCTGTGAAAGTCGATGGGTACAGACACTTCAAAGCAATAAATAGAATCAGAATCAGTGGGAACATGCACTCAGTTACATTATATACAGTGAGAAATAGTGTGCACTGGCATTCTAATGCATTTAATATATTGTGAGGCATTGGACAATAACACAAATGCATTCAAATAACAGATAGGTGCAATCTACAGAATTGTCTTATCTCAATGTTTTTGTAGATTGCACCAATCTCAATCTTAACTGAATGTATTTCCTCAATAGGGGACCTAATGACTTATTCCTTAAAGACTTACTCATAAATTATTTATCACAATATCAAGAATGCTCTTAGCTTTACATTTTTTTTACTCAATAGCTTTTAGCTTTACAGTGGCCAGCATTCATCAGCTTTAAATTTGTTCCCAAGAACCATTCACTTGAAAAGTACGTAGTGCAGAAAATATAAGCAGCCGGTTAACTAAAAGGCTGCTTGGCACCTAAAGTGGCTCACTAGTAAAAGGACCCAAGTTTGGACCAATAAGAGTGTTGTACTATAAGCTAGGGAGGGAAATAGTATCTATATTTAGGGGAACATTCATCAAATTACAAGTTTGAATCCCGAAATGGGTAAAATTGGGATTAGATACGATAATTTTTGATGATTACAAATATCACAAAAATGCTTAAGAAAAAATCAGAATAGTCACAATAATTTAATATTCCGAAAGTCACAACATTTTTGTATCGAACAATCGTAAACAGTGGGAAAACCTTTACGACTTTGATCCTTCTGTGCATGATTTTGGAAGCCTCCCAGTGGACTCAATGGCACTCTGCAGCTCCAACCTGGACCAAGGAATGTCACGATACCGATGCTTGAATAAATCCAACACTTTTGTACTTTTGTTGCACAAATTTTGTTGCAAAGTACGAAAAAGTCACGCAACGGTACAAAATTGTTGCAGAAAATACACTCACTACGAAAAGGTCGGATTTGGACCGATCGTACATTAATAAATCTGCCCCTTATTCTCTCCACCTCCAGTGGTAAAAAGTTGAAGGATTGCCAGCACATGACCTCTCCAGGCTATAACCTCCGCACCACAAGTGAAGGAATGTCATGGGTGATTCAATGGCCCTGGCTGCTTTAAGAGAGACTTCCCAAACCTGCCTACTGTAAAGTTACCAGGAACAGCTTTTTGCGGGGTGATATCATCTGAGGAGAGTTTCTCAAGTCATAGGAGCAGTGCCCCTGCTTTCAGCTGCAAATAGGGTAAACTAAAGGGCATAACCCCCTCCAGTGGATTTTGCTGAGGCAAGGACATGCAACAGTAATTTTTCAAAATGCAATTAAAAAGATTCAATTCAATTGTTTTTCTTGTATTATGGATACTTACAATTACCTTGACTGCATGGAATGTAATTGAATTAGGTCTATAATTCTATATTCCAGCCAACCACAAGCTTCCATTTCCCAGAAATGTATTGCATAAAGGGAAAAAAATGAATTGTCACCTGCAGAGTCTGTAAATCCTCCAATCATGAGCTCCGAGGCAGTTAGAACTTTTGAAGTGGAAATTCTAAAGTGGAAATGCGGCAGCTGAGATTTAAATTGCTATCAAAATAACAGCAGGCAATAAAAACAGAAGCAAATGTGGGTCTTTCTTTCCTTTCTTTCTTTCTTGGTATATTCAAAGTAACACCTAATTTACTCTCTGCTGCATCTTTTCATAAAACAATATTTAAAAAACAAAGAAACAAAAAAAACTATATATATACAGGTATGGGACCTGTAATCCAGAATGCTCAGGACCTGGGGTTTTCTGGATAATGGATCTTTCCGTAATTTGGATCTCCATAACCTAAATCCGGTAAAAATCATTTAACTACTGAATAAACCCAATAGACTTGTTTTGCCTCCAATAAGGATTCATTCTATCATAGTTGGGATCAAGTAGAAGGTACTGTTTTATTATTAGAGAAAAAAAGGAAATCATTTTTAAAAATTAGAATTATTTGCTTATAATGGAGTCTATGGGAGATGGCCTTTCCGTAATTTGGAACTTTATGGATAACCGGTTTCCGGGTAAGGGATCCCATACCTGTATGGATCCCTTATCCGGAAACTCATTATCCAGAAAGTTCCGAATTACGGAAAGGCCATCTCCCATAGACTCCATTATAAGAAAATAATTCTAATTTTTAGAAATTATTTCCTTTTTCTCTGTAATAATAAAACAGTACTTTGTATTTGATCCCAACTTATATATAATGAATCCGTATTGGAGGCAAAACAATCCTAGTGGGTTTAAATGATGTTTAAATGATTTTTTGGTAGACATAAGGCATGGAGATCCAATTTACAGAAAGATCCCTTATCCGGAAAGCCCCTGGTCCCGAGCATTCTGGATAACAGTTTTTTTTTTTTACATTATATAAAAATAAAACATTGTAATAGATACATTGAATTTTAACATGTTAGAGTGAAGATATTTGGTGTTTCAATTTTTTTTTTCCATATTTTAATCAAATATACAAATATATAACCCTTTGTCTATATTATACTTGGGGCACACATACTATTGTAACATGGTCCATACACTTAGCTTTGATTCACTTTTTATTTCAAAGCTTTATGCAAGTCAATGAAATGTTAAAGCTACAAAAATACAATTTCCAAGACAGCTTCAGACCCTTTCTATCTTCACCTGCTTTCCATTAATCTGATGATCATCAACAAACGCACATCTTATGCCCCATTAGACTGATGGCATATAACCATAGAGTTACTATGGAAGAAATACATTTTGATGCAGATGCACTACTTATTTGTAGAACAGCTGCAATAGAAGTGGAACTTCACTTCTTCATTAGAAGAAGACTGGGAAGTACAGCAATTCTTAACCAGCGCCCCTGCCTAAATGCTTCCATGAAAGTAATGATAAGAGATATAAGCAATCAGTGTTGGGAGAACTATGTATAATTATAAAAGCATTTAAAAATATCATAATCAAAGCCTAAAACTCACTTGCTGACATAATCTCAGACACCTGTTTGTAACAGGGCTACCCACACTGGGAAGATGATTGTGTAGGCCTTTGCTGTAAGAAGTAGACATCTCTCTGACAATATTGTGATGAACCAATGCTCAGACTTTATTGAGCAGCTTTTCATAGTGATGGCAATGTATAGACTTACACCAATCAGCACTTCTCCAGAGGAACCTCTTGCATCCTCAAACACAGCATTCCCTCTTCAGAGACCTCCAATGCCCCTGTCATGTGAAAAATGCACTAGCAGGGGGCCTTCCCTCCCAATAAAACTTCCCCCTACTTCTATGTCAGGTTCAGCATATAGTACCAGTAGTGATAAGCAATAGTGATGGGCGAAATCTTTCGCCAGGCATGGATTCGCGCCGAATTTCTGCGTTTCGCCATTGGCGGATTGTTTCGTGAAACGGATGAAAAAATTTGTCGCGCGACATTTTTTTGATGTGCGACATTTTCGCCGTTTCGCGAATTTTCCGGCGAAGCGAAACGGGACAGATTCGCTCATCACTAATGCACTAATGCAAAATGGTGAAAAATTTGCGAAATGCAACTTTTTTTTGAGCCGCGTGACTTTTCTCACTCCAAAAACATTCAAATCAATGGGAGTTTTTTCTCTGCAAATTTTTCGTTGAGGCAAATTTTTGCAACAGTTCTGCAAAAAAAAAAAAATCTGTCTCGCCTTTGATGTTATCAGGCCTAAGAGAAAGCTCCTGACTCCTGCACTCCCTAATATATGCTTCTGTCGGGCTTCTGAAAAATATTTTATCATCTGACCTTGGGTTTTTGTATACAGGGACATTAGGTAACTGAAATAATCATATTTTAAGACTACTATAACATACTTAATTGTGGAAAAAATTATAGGATTGTTTTGTCACCAGCATGGATTCATTCAGCTTAAGCCATACACTAAAGATCCGCTCGTTTGGCGTCAGACCCTGTCCTTCTGCAGCTTTTATTGGCCCATGCTCGGCTAAGCTAAGTGTAGAGCAAACGGTGCCCCTGTAACGGCAAGTCAGGACCAGCTTGGGTGCCTCACTAGACAGCAGAGATTTACACATGAAGTGTTGCGAAGGTCAGGGGGCCTACTGACGTGGATGACTGGAGTGCTGGATCCTCCATCTTTTCCTATGAGTGCCTCCTAGGGTTGCCATCTCTCCTGCACGGGAAAGGAAGTGGGAGTGTGATGTCACTGGGTGGGGCAGTGACATCATAGGTATGGGATGCTGATGTCACGGGGGTGGGGCTATGATGCAGCAGTCGGCGCTTGACCAATCACAGCGTCATATCTTAAAGAATCCTGTCTGGTTTTCCAAATTGGGAAAACCAGGCAGGCAGTTTTGATCCTGACAGCCCTACGAAAAACTGAGTTGTCTTGGTCAAAACAGGACAGGAGGCAACCCTAGTGCCCCCTGTGTTACTGACCCTAATATTCCTGGCACTGACTTTTGGTTTGTTCCTGACTCTGCCTTGCAGTTTGCGGCTGGCTGCTATGAACATATTCCTGCACTTGTAGCCTATTAACCCCTTCGGATTCTTACAGCAATTATCTCACTTTATGCTTTCTCCTTGGCCCGCACTCTAAACTTTGGGCCAGCAGCCCCTGAATACTTACTGTATATACTCGAGTATAAGCCTAGTTTTTCAGCACCCAAAATGTGCTCAAAAAAAAGTCACCCTCGGCTTATACTCGAGTCGGGTGCCATGGGTCCCTCTAGACCAACACCCTCTCTCCTTTGTGTGCAAATTAGGCCCCCGCAACCAGACCCTCCAGTGCCTGTTGTTTTTGTTGACCCTCTTCTCCACTTACACTTACTTTGAAATAAATATTTAAAAACATATACCCCCCCTCAATTAATGTTGAGGTATTGGTTGGTATTTATTTGATTACTGAAACTTAGCAGTAGCGGCTGCATTTCCCACCCTAGGCTTATACTCGAGTCAATACGTTTTTCCAGTTTTCTTAGGTAAAATTAGGTACCTCGGCTTAAATTCGGATCGGCTTATACTCGAGTATATACGGTAGTCATGTTGAAATTTTCTAGACTTATCTTTCAAACTAAAAAGAAAAAAACTTGCAGTCTGTGGCTTAGCAGACATTGAAAAAGGATTGTAAGAATCTCCCTGTCAGTCTTGGAGCAGGCCCAGACAGGCAAACTGTGGATTCTGGCAAATGCCAGAGCGGCTGTTTGAATTTTTTCACCAGGCATGGATTTGCAGCGAATTTCCACATTGGTGAATTGTTTCATGAAAATTTGGCGCAGAAAAATTTGGTGCGCTGAATTTTTTGTTGCGCATCAAATTGGGCGTGTTTGTGGCAAAAAAGGCGTGGTCGCTTCATATTGGGCACGGTCAAAAGAAAGGCGCGGGCGACAAAAAAATAGACGCGTTTTGCGAATTCGCTCATCACTAGCCATAACCAGTCACTATTTATTGGGCTGGTGGGGACCTTCTGTGTACTTGAAATACCAGGGCCTATTTTGAATCCCAGTCCAGACCGATACTTGGATTATTGATGAGGTGCTAGGAACTGTGCATTCACTGCAAGTAAGTGAATAACTACAGCTTAACCTCTCATGGTGGCTATGCGAGTAAAATCTACCTAGCTGTTAGCTTGTTAGCTTGCAATAGGGACTACCGGGCAGCAGAGAGAGGATGGTTTTATATTATTCTTGATAAACTTGCTACATACCCCATACTATATATTTTAACCCTGACTGTAAACTGTTAAATGATGAAAACAGGTGAGTTTAGCAGCTGGGTTCTGAGCGCAATCCTGCCAATATAGGGCTGCTGTACACCATCTAAATCAGCAGAGAAAAAAAATTGCTTTTCTTTATTTCCTTCCATTACAACTGCCTTACCATAACAGGAAGGCTTATCCCATGCTGTAAATTATTGTGATCCTGGATGTTCTATTGATTTACTGTCTTACAGTCACTCAGTCTTTTTCCCCTCATATTCTCCCCCTCCCAACCTTATACCATTTCCTATGTCTGTGCATCAAAATGCCTTGAGATACCAAAGGGTAAGAAGGCAGGTTGTTGTTAACAACTGAAAAACAAATCAGAATTCTGTGTCGGGATAACAAGAAAGACAAACTTTAGAGCCCCACCCCCAAGAATCAGTAATACAATATTTTACTGAATTTCAAATTGCCTGTTTACAGTGTTGGTTATTGTGCCTAATATATATAATGATGAGTGAATGTATCTGGATGTGTAATGTGACTTAGAAAGGAAAGGCATCTTTGTAACCGTATAGTAAAATTCTAAGACCTGGCTTCCTGTGATGAGAGATAGCAACACGTTTGTCATTTGCACAAAATGCTAAACTGCCAAAGAAACAATTTGCTTCTCAGGCTGTAAAGCTACTGTACCCGATAATTAGCAATACTTACACACACATCCTAGGTGCAAGGGCTTAGTTTAGTCACTTTGGATAAACTAGAACAGGCGCATTCACTTACCGAGACGCAGTATGCAAAGTGCAAATATCTGCCGCAATCACCAGTTTCTTTCACCCACAATGCGTCATTTTTACCCACAATTGAGCATGTTGTCAGGTGGTTATAGCAAATATATGATCCTCTGACAGCCCAGCCAGCCAGGGCACTTTAGCAGATAGCACCCATCATGCCAACTCCCTTGTATGTCTCCTATTTGCCTTCCTCCATCCCCATTCCCTTCTCCTTCCCCAGAAGTTTTAGAAATTCAGGCTCTATCTGGCAAGGCTGCATGATAAATATCCAAGAGGAAATCATGCAAGAGGGAATCAAGCAAATAAAAGGCCAGTAATTAAACAAAAACAAATGTTTTGCATATTTATTATTTTAAGCTAAATTTTAAGTTGTTAAGCAATGAACCAGATTTGGATATTACCTAAAAGTGCATGATGGGTAATGTGAAGTCATTTTTTAATAGGCCAGATTCATAGGTTAGCTAAAAAGACGATGATGGGAAATGAAGTCATTTTGTAGTTATTAGGCTTGAGGCTTAATTAAGATTAATAGGTGACATGAAGAATGATGGGAAATGTAGTCTTTTCATTAATAGGCCAGATTTGGAGGTTGGATAACAGAAGATGATGTAAAGAAGTCATGTTTTATTTGATAGGCTAGATTTGTAGGTTAGGTAAAAGAGGATGATGTAGCCATTTAGTAGTTATTATGCATGATTAAGAGGTGATATAACAAAGGATGATGGAAAATATAGTGTTTTTAATCAATAGGCCAGATTTGATGGTTAAAGGATGGTGGGAAATGTAGTCATTTTGTAGTTATTATGCATTATGATTAAGAAGTGATATAACAACAGGTGAAGGGAAATGTAGTCTTTTTGTAATCAATATGCAAGATTTGGAGGATATATAACAGAGGATGGTGAGAAATGTAGTCATTTTGTAGTTAATTCTCCAATTCTGGAGGTTAGATGGCAGAGGATAATGGGCAATGTGGTCTTTTTTAATTAATAGTACAGATTTGGACATTGGACATTTGGTTATTTTGTACTTATTAGGCTTGAGGCTTAATTGAGATTAATATGTGACATGACAGAGGATGATGGGAAATGTCTGTTTGTAGTCATGCATGATTAAGAGGTAATATAACAAAAGATGATGGGAAATGTAGTGAAAAAAAACAAAAACGAAACTGAAAAAAAGGCACATTGGAACACACAACTGAAGCGCAGTGCTCGATGGAAATGCACATATTGCATTAACAGGGACATTCGCAGGGCACAATAGCGGGCATCGGGGCAATCTACTGCGTAACGGTAAGCGCTAGGCGCAACATGCTCCTGCAATTAGTTACCATTTAACTTGTCAGTGTAGTCCCATCCGCAGGGCACTGTATGTACTGTTTGTGCGTGCAGCTGTTGCGCCAATCTGAGGGGCCCCCACAATTGCACTTGCGCTTATAACTCAGCCCTAGCGTCCCAGATGCACTAGGCAGCCGTGTTGGTAGGGAGGCAGCTGTGGGCTGATGTGAGCTCCATCAATACACTGTAAGTAACCCAATCCATAATTAACTAGTGGGTAGTGGTTATAGCGGGGTGAAAACATGTCAGGGAAAGGGACAGGGGGGGCAATGCGAGAGTAGATCCCACACTGATAGGGGATTGGCCAGATGAGAGGCTCGGAGACTGGAGAGGTCACAGGGAGAGAGTAGAAGGGAATATACACTGGGAGGATCAGGTGAGTAACTCGGGGGTCAGAGCAAGTGAGGGGTCAGGAGAGGAATAACAGGCTCACTAATAGGCAGGTAAGGGCTGGGACTTGTCTTTTACTAGAGAAAATACTTGTTTGATTCAATTCTCTGTATTAACTGCTACCCTTGTATAGAAAGCAGCTTGGGTTCAAAGTGGGAGTGTACAGAATGAAGCATTTACTCACATAAGTGTATTTATGTACAGTATGTCGCTTATTTAGCTGCCATTTGTTGGCTTAGCAATGCACAGAAGTTGTGTTCCCCCCTGATCACCGGGGAGGGACTGAGCGTCTGGCACCTGAGCTCCCTGCTACACAATCGCAGGCGCAGCACATCCTAACGGGCTTTGCTGGACACGGCCCCTGTCGCTGCCACACGCAGCAGTACAAGCCATAACGGGCAGCTGCCTGTGCGACCCCGGGGGGACTGCGAAACTTGGCGCCGCTCTTTGCGCTTACCTCGCATGTAACAGTCTGAGCGCCTCAGCTGGCAAAGCCTGCGTCCTGCTCCCCCTCACACATTCCACCCATTTCTCTCTTTCTTTTCCAGTCTGAAGGAGACTCCGGGCTGATGTGAGGGAAGCTGCCTCTGAGATCAGAGCCCTGGGGGCCGCCGACCCTCACAACTTCACTTCTTGGTGGCGGAACTCATTTCCCTCCGTCATTAAATGCTCTTCAAAGGGACATCGCCGGCTGCCGCTGCTCCTTCTCCTTCTGAGAGCAGATGCGCGCCGAAACGTGTGCAGAGCTCATGAGGTTCCCTGCTCCCAGCTTCTCCCTGTGCCCCCTCCTATGCCAGGATCGATGCTCTCCCCTTCCCTGCCCTAAAGCTCCGTGTCATTAGAGTAAATATCTATGCAGGAATGTCTTCTGTGTTTGGAGGCTGCCAGTCCCCTGTATCCAAAACAGCTAAGAATTGAATTTAAGATCATCCAAAGGAATTGCTTATAGATTTGCATCTCTTTTATCCTTTTTTGTTTTCGACAACCACTTTTTTGGGGAGCAGCACAAATGGAGAGGTGCTTTAAGATCTGATCTTTTGGGGGTGTAAACGTGACCATGTGGATAACACAGCTTTTAGGAATCAGGTAAGGCATTTTTGGGGGGGCATGTAAATGGGAGTTGGTGTTATGCAATGTCTGGGAAGCTTTTGTATCAAAGCATTGTATAGATGTTTATTATTACCTGATTACAAGTAATGAGAATAAAATATCAAGGTTTGGGGGGGGGGGCTGACGTCTGATCTGTTGGGGGGTGGTATTTGGTAAATGTAGGGAAGGAGAAGAATGTAGCAGACATTTGATAGAAAACATTTGAAGGAAAATGATGCTGATGAATAACCAATATCATATTGGACTTGGGCTTTTCTGTCATGTCGTATGTAGTTGCTGGTGGCATTATTAGATGAATTGGGGGCTTATGTTCTTTATATTTGGGGAGAGGAAAGGCAGATGCCTTGTGTTTATAGCTAAACATGCAACTCTTTCAAGGTCAGCTGGGCTTTAACTAAATAGCTGGGAAACCTGTGGCTCACAGACTTGGGGGGGGGGGGGGGGAGGTTGGGTGAAGGGGGGTTAACTCTGCACAAATGCACCCAGTGTGTCCTGATAACTAGTACTTTAGATGGCATCTTCACAGTGGGCTGTTGGAGACAAGAATTCCGTGTAGTTCACACATTGAGATGTATAATTAACACAGAAGATTTCCATCTTTTAATGATCTGATAGAGACTCGCACTTTTCAGCTGCTCTGTGGGCTCTCTGTTGCCATGCTGCTCCGCCAACGGCTTTTAGCTACTAAAAATGCAATAAGTTTATGCAGTCCTCAAGCTCTCTGTTTTAACATCAAAATCTTTCCAGTGCTAATTCATTGATCAGTTCCTCCTAACCGATATTCATTTCATTTGTGGAGGGCTTTGTTCCTAAGCCAGTCACATACAGTCATTGTAAGATGCTGTTATTAGTGGCACGGTGGATTATTGAGATGCCTTTTTATTTATTAGGAATTGATCATTTCTAGGTTTTAAGGAGTTATTGGGAAGTTATAATTAACAGGTTACACTTTGACTTGCCACTAGAGGGTGCTAGGCTCCAGCTTTAGAAACAGTCTATTCCCATGCCAGGGTCTCATTGCTTTCAGAGGCAAGTGTTCCACATTCTGTATAATTTTAACCAATTTCTCTTGTGTGTGTCATTGAATAGGAGAACATTAGAGCAGCATAACTGTCAGGGAACACTACACTCCTAATAGGCTCTAATACAATGGAAATAAGGACATACCTGTAACAAGGACAGGCGCAATTTAATAAAATCAGTTGGATGAATTAAAGAGCCTTCAGTTCAGTACAAAAGTACTTGAGATCTGCAGCTGCGAGGGTTTAGTTGATAAAAAGTGATGACAATGGGTACCCTTCAGATACAAAACTGCCCTTATCTGTATGGTGTTATTGCGGCTATCCTGACGGATGTCATCCTCCGACGTGACCTTATTGCCTGAATAATTCATTGCTCATTTTTATGCTCCAAGCTAACGCACCAAAGGCTTCTGTGTGAAACTTCTTCCCCACAAAATGAATGGTTTATTAGTATCTAACTTGTATTCCTTTTAATATACAGTTCCATTTTCAGTAAAAAAGCAATTAAAAACTAAATAAGTACATACTGTATTGTATATATAGGTTAATACTGTAAGTGGGGAGATCACAGATTTCAACTAATATGTATCTGAAATAGCTGTCAGATCATTGTGATGTATAGTTAATGACATAAAGCTGTTACATTCTTATATATGGTTTATTGTAAGCACTTTAGAATAACCTTATGTGCTAAGATAAGGATTCCAAAACCTCTGTTTTGTTACCCTGAGACCCATTAGCGATTTTCTTTATACTGTTGGTTTGTTGTAGTTTTAATATATCTGGTCACAAGCATGGGCTATAGTTTTGGTATTATTTATACAACACTGACCTGCAAGAATCAGACTTGATAGCCTTTCAGTCATATTCATGTTTCAGAAAGTTACATTTTTCAACCTGGGGATGTGAATCTGTTCATACAATGTGCCCAATCCTTTGGTTTCCTTTGTGGACACTTTATAAAAAAATCATTTACAGGTATGGGATCCCTTATCCGGAAACCCATTATCCAGAAAGCTCTGAATTACGGAAAGCTTGTCTCCCATAGACCCCATTTTAATCAAATAATACAGAATTTTAAAACTGATTTCCTCTTTTTCTGTAGTAATAAAACAGTACCTTGTAATTGATCCCAACTAAGATATAATTAATCCTTATTGGTTGCAAAACAATCCTATTGGGTTTGATTAATGTTTTATTGATTTTTAGTAGACTTAAGGTATAGAGATCCAAATTACGTAAAGACCTCTTATCCGGAATTCCCTTGGTCCTGAGCATTCTGGATAATGGGTACTATACCTATATAACATATTAAAACATAGAGGACTGAGCAAACTTCCTGAACATGTCACATATTTAAATGATTATTGTAAATACTAGAGCATTTCTTATTTTTGCATGGAAAGTTTCCCGTTCAAGTGGGACCTCAGCATTTCTACTTGCTTGTGTATTCGCAATGTTCAGTGGCTACATATCACATAAACTGTGCTGAATATATTGGTGGTGCAAACAGGTTATGGAGCCGAATTAGAACACAATGTTGATTTCAGGATTCTGCCATTCCTAAAGATGAAATGTATCATATTGGTTTATGAAGGTGGTCATTTTTGTGACAACTGTTTTCTGGAATATAGAAGACATGATGATAAGGCATTTGGACTGTTTAGGGTTCTCTTTATTCAAAGCTGAAAATGTTTATGCCACTGTTCTTTCTATGTACCTGAGAGCCTATTTTAACGTTGACTACAAGCACACCTTTGCACAAATGTGGGTGAAAAAGAGCTGCTTGAATAAAGTCATTTTTTAGAGATCAAGTAACACTATGAATATTCTTAGGCTAATAGGGCAACCTTTGCATTGTGTTTCTTTTTTGAGAGAAACAGGAGAAATAATGCTCTATGGCAGAAGCCACATAACAGTTATTTAAAGCAGTAGCACCCGAAAGCAGCTGAGAGCTTGAGATGCAGTCGGCTTCATGTAACGTTGGCTGCTCCCAATCTCCTATAACCAGCAACAAGAGGTCCTCTACACTCACCCATTATCAATATATATAGGACATCAGAGGTGGGCCAAGCGGGCCACCTCGCCCCCACCGCTGCTCCCCCCCCCCACGCGCATGCATGCACAGCATTGAGGGGGGAGCACAGCCCTAAAGCACACAGACGGTGTGCAGAAGGGGGAGCGACCAGGAAATCAGTGGTGGGAGTAAGAGATCCCAGACTAGAGGTTAGCAACAGAGGTACCTGCTTAGTGCCCCTTCAATGTTGCTCCCTAGGCAGGTGCCTCTTCTGCCTACCCCTAGTTCCGACCCTGTAGGACATTAATCTACCAAGAAATGCCTTCCTTTTAAAATAAAACAGGGATTGTTTGTCTATATATTGCAATATATACAAGCTGGCCAACTACGTCAAAGTCATCCTCGGTCTGGCCAGTCCTACTCTCACTTTCATCTAATTAATTAAGAATTCTACTTCTTCATTATACATTTAGCAAAGGTACTACGTTTTACCTGCAACTTGCTTGCTTTTGAGGTTAAAACCTCCAAATGAGTAACAGCCTAATTGCTTCCCACCTAATAATTTCAAAATTAGTGGTGAGTACAACTTTCCCTTTTTGCTCCTAATCACAGCCATTATAAGCTGCCTCAGATAAGGTCAGATGGGGCAAAGGAAATCCTTTTATCACTGTGGGGTTAAGTCAATGCAAGCAACATATTCTAAGCAGCCACACAGGAAGGCAGCTGGTAAGACATGATTAATGATTGTGTGTGTCTGCAAGACTCATGTGATCACATTATCCCTTTAGTCATACTGTAGGAAAAGGGACTTGCATATTTTCTCTGACTATACAGTTTGTTTTGTACATGGCTGCCATTGGCATTGCTCACACTGGCGAGGCACATAGAAACTGTGCTTTATTACTAAGAAACAACATGTTTTCTGTATTTACAGGATTGTATCATCTACTTGTGGCATACAATATTGTATATACTTTTGTTTAAACTTTTATATATATTTATGTTTTTTGGAAGTCCTGGAAATAAATATATAGACTATACATACAAACAGAAGCTAAATGGAACTTGCCAAATTGGTTTCAGTGTTTGGTAGATGTTATTTATGATGTATATATTATTTATCATATATATTAACAACTGAGAATTCCATTGAAATCTTGCCTGCCTAAAGTGTGATCTCTAACCTTGAGAAAAGTAAAGGGAGTAACAGTCCCATTTATGCTTCCTGTTATCATATTATTACTCTGTAAAAGAGGCATGCACCATAAAGTCATAATACAAGGTCAAAGCTGTCCCTTTTTTAAGGTTAGTACAGCATATTTACATCATGCCCAGCCCCAGTCTGAGTCTGCCAGCTTCATTCTTGCACACTTGGACCCCTCTCCTGGCAGGTTCAACTTTCCTGCATTAAGTTGAGAACTTACTTTAAAGGTATTGGGAAGTCCTCTGATGTGTGGCTACAACTCTAGCTTTAGCTTGTGAACTGTGAACGGCTATGCTGGTAGGTGTTGGCAAACAGTTTTTAGGATAGCAACCAAAATTGCCAAAGCTTTACATCCTCTTTAAAGGACCAGTAACACAATTTTTTGACATTTCAAATATACATTTTATACACTTTAGCTAATATATATAACAGACTGAAATTTAAATATGATAAGTGGTTATTGAATAAAAATCATTACCTTGGATGTATAGGGCACAGCTGAAAAAGGTGATGTGGCGACTTCCTGTTAAAACCGGAAGTTAGTTTCCTGCATTTTCCAGCGTGAGGAGACTGCTTTAAAAGTTATTTATAGATTTTTTTTTGTACTGGTTAGGGAGAGGGTTGGGAGACGGAGGCCCTCTTATCTCCTGCTCTGTTTGTTTTTCTGTGTAAGCGGAGCGCCCTGCTGACATTGTACAGGGAGAGGGAGGGGGTAGAGGGGGAAGCTGCCCGGAAGTGTGTAAAACGAAGTGCTGCAGCCTGAGCCCTGAGAATACCTGGTAATGGTCCTTATTTAAAATCTACTTATGCTATTAACATTTATGTATTTTAAATATGCTAATAAAAGTGTGTAGAAGGCATAGGTCTAATGTAAAAAAATTGTGTTATTAGTCCTTTAAATAAGGCTTCCAAGATGTGATTCCAATTGGTCAACATGCAGATAAAGTTGCAGTTACATGTAAACAGTAACAGGGAATTTCATTACTGTTCTTTTAAGGTTAAATTTGCTCAGTGGGAAGATGGAGGATGGCTGATTACATTTATGAATTATAACTTATGTTGTGAAAGTAAGTGAAGCAGAGTTCCCCAAGATTACAACTAATTAGACGCCCAAGATCTTCCCGGACAAAGTGGCAGCATAAACCCTTTGTTTGTACTGTTTATGACTTTCTGGTTAGGAATAACTAGAATAGTACAGGTATTTGTCACATATTTGGGAAGGATACTGCACAATTATCTTTATTATTGCTACATGAAAAAAGTCTCATCGGACTGCCAGTCCATGTAGTCAGTCAAATACCAAAATATTGGGTTTTTGAACCAAATATAGTCTGGTGTTCCTGAAAAGACCTGAAGTTTAAAATATGTATGTATTACTAGCACCCAGGCTTTTGATTTATTTTTGAGGGCGTGCTCCTGTTTTTGCATTATATATATTTTCATGTGGGAAAATATATGCCATAGTGCCCCACAAGCACTTTTTTTCCTTGACTAATTTTCAGGCCTTTTGGGGTAGCACCCCTATCTGAACTATTTGTTTAAAATTAAGTCTATGGGAGATGGCCTTCCTGTAATTTGGAGCTTTCTGTATAATGGGTTTCTGGTTTATGGATCCCATGCCAAGTATTACTGGCCCTTTAGTACTATATTCCAAAATGTTCAATCAATTCACATTATAGTGGTTAGAAAATATACACAGAGTGCTTTGTTGTCTATATATATATATATATATATATATATATATAGCTAGATATATATATACACACACACACAATGAAAGACACATTATTAACAAATCAGTTAGATTTGATGCTTAATTAATAGCAGAAAAAAGTGACATTTTTTTTTCAAAATCTATGACATTCATTTGTAAGAACAGGGGATAAAACTAATGTGTATCCAAACGATATCTATCAAGTGATCCAACAAAATGATAGATTATAACTGATGGAAGTCATAAAATTAAAATGCACCCCGGAGGGTCATTACCACAGCTCTTTAGGCATTTCAGATCTTCTCATTTGAAGATTGGCTCCATTTTGTCACGATTGTAAATTGTACCTGGTTCAGAAGCATATGGGGAGAGACAGACTAAGTGGTGATTAAACTCTCCAGTGAGTAAAACCTCACAAGCTATTGAACATCTTTATCAATGTGTCAGAAAAGTCACTTAAAAAATGAATTTGGTTAAATGGCAAGCAAGGTTTTGTGCACTCTGGAGAATTCTCATAGCTTAATACATCCTGCTGAAATTAAGAGGTTATGCTATAATGTGAATGGAAGGATTACTAATAGGTGACATTTTGAGAAGGGTCATGCAGGGGGAAACAAGTTCAGATAACCTTTTGATCCCTCAGAATTGGATGATAAATACTTTATGACATTATCTAACAAAACCCAGATCGCTGAAGGCAGAAATTAAACTATGAAATCAAGCCTTGTACAGACAGTAAAGTCATCCTAGCAGTTGATAACATTTTAAATGAAAATTGATAAGAGGGGTTCTTCTTAAATATATTTTTATTTATGTATCAACCTTATATTCATTTCTAGCATTTCTAACTTGCCACACTTTGCTTATTTCCTTTTATTGATATCTATTATAAGGGTCAAAAGATCTGGATTTAATGATATCATTATGACTCAGTCAGGGGTGCAACACAGCAGCAGGAGCCCAGCAATACAGAAAGGCCTACGCTGTATCTCTGCTAATGTAACTTCTCAATATATGCAGTTAAAACAGATCATCTTATCTAGAATTTTGGTGGTGTGGGCCATAAAATAAGCTGTAGCTATGTTACCATCTCCATTATTGGCCACAATTATAGGTAGTCCTTTTCTTTATTACAGTATCATTGACTTTGATTTTTAGATTAACGAAAAAGTCTTAAAAATATGTTGTTTCAAATAGCCTTAGAATTTGTAGAACCATTATTTTCAGAAGAGCTCTGCGAGATATTCTTCCCATAAAAAGGCTACATTACTCCTTTAAAGTTCCATTATATTATTATCTTTTATTTTCCCTTACCATTTGTCTACTATGCCTGCAATTTCAGCCTTCAATAAGACACCATCATTCTCTGACCACAGCCAATATTATCACCTCCAACAGCCTTTCTGTAATATCGCAGTTCCTCTAGAGGGATGCAAGTTGTGGTCAGATGGTATTATAGATCACCTACTGATAATGGATTTTTTCAGAGATAGCTGCAACAGAAAGAAATACCAAAACTTCTTCATAGCCCAGAACATTTTAGTGTATGGTGGCCCATTATGACCATTAAAAAAATCCAGAACCCAATATTTCTTCATAAGCAATAAGTTAACATAGGTTTCAAAACTCACATTAAAATGAATAGTTAGCTAACTATTATAATAAGATACAGTCTTGAATACACAAATACTGCAATATGTACAAACATATACATTTTGTGACTTGAGATTATGACTTGAATTAAGCTCTATGAAAAGTCATGAACTAAAAACATAATTGCTGCTAAACAAATAAACCACAGCCATAGCATTTTCTTGTTTGGTTTACTTTAAACATTTAAGCTTCATTATTTACAGGTCTCTCACCTCCATAAATATGCCTTCAGAGTTTTGCTTGGCTTATTACACATTTGCACACATGAATTGCTGCTTGCTCATAAAATGTGTTTATATGAGATTGGTTTAAAAGCTCACATTTTAGTACAAAGTATTGATTGCGTTAATGGCTCAAGAGAAAAGGAAGTGGATTGTACCTTTTGGTGCATTTGAATTAATTAACTTAGAGTTCACAACACTGGAATTCTAAACCCCAGAGACTGTGCCTTCAAATACTGCTCTTGTTTTCATTTAAATGAAAAAATTCCATAGTTTCGAAAGGTCTGTATTTATTGAAGAAAACAAGAACTGGTTTACTCATTTAATATATTGTGATTCATACATACATACAAACATACATACAAACACAGGATATAGAAACAAGAGTCCCAAAAAACAGTTAAATAATTGTTTGAGAGATTAGGGTATAATCTACCCTCAGTCTCTATAGAACTAAATGGAAAGACTACCTCTTGGAGCACTCACACAGCACCTGAACTGGGAACTGTCACTTATATTGTAATGTCACCCACTGTAACTTCCAACACTAATATCCTCTTATTTGTGTCTGTAAATGACTCTCCAATTTAGATTGTAATCTCTATGGGCAGGGATCTCCTTCCTTAAGTCTTTCTGAAGATTGGTAATTCTTCCCAGGACATAAGTTTGGGGCAACTTCTCAAAGGCTTTCTTACCTTCAAGTGCTTTGAGTCATTGAGGACTTCTATTTTCATCTGCAAGTGAGGGACTCAGGGCACAAGGACCCTGGTCACAGAATTTACAGTTGCTATTAGCCTTATTTTAAATGTTGGACTCGACAAATCCGGCGCTGAGTACCAGGCTTAGTGAAACAATAATAGGGTCTAGGCAGAATCTGAACAGGCAAGATAAACTAGTGCTGGAGACTTTGGAAGCCACAGTAAACTAGTCCTAATGAACCAGAAGTACTGGCCAATAAAGCCTGCCAATTAACTGAAATAGGCATCCTTTGATACCACCAACCTGTTAAAATGACAGAACACAGAGCAGAAGAGAAATAAAACCAGCAGTGACCAATACAAGAAAGGATAAGGCCAATTAAACATTGTATATCTACTATTTCTACTATAATTGACTTATAGAGATAATAATTATATTATTTAGGTTGGAACTATTCTCATTTCGCATTTCTCATTTTTGCTTAGACTTGTCTCAGGTTTTACTTTTGTTTAAAGCATCCTAAGTATAGAGATCATCTACATTTAAAAAGGATAAACCTTACCGTTTACGGTGCTCTTTATTTTGTTTTATATACGAAGATAGGATGAATTAAACCTTTATATTGAACAACATATTATTTCTCTGCATTTCGAACTGGCACACACAAGCTACTATTTTCTTGCCTTCACCGAGGAATTGTATATTGACATCGGCTGAGCTTTACAATCCGTTTTTGGCATGAAGTTGATAGTGTGTTACTTGCTACAATATCTCTGCCAAGGCAGGAAATACTGCTGTCCTCATTTATATATTATTATGCTGAGAATTTTCTGGAATCCTAATAAACTAAGCTCTGTGGCAAAGACTCAGCAGATTTCACAATGCTTTTTTATGCCTGTGACTTAGTTTTGCCTAGACTTGTCTTAGATTTTTTCCTGCTTCCCTATCATTTTCTCTGTGTTCTCGTAAAGCATTCGCGTCATTCTGATAACCTTCTCACAAGAAATAACAAGGGTCATGATCAATATGGTGAGGAGTTGTGACCTGAAATGTTTGTTATGTGTCCACACAAATGCCAGTTAAATCAACAAGGAGAACTTAAGTTTGGTCGAAGTGAGGTCATTGTGATACATGTATGGGATCCATTATCCAGAAACCCTTTATCCATAAAGCTCTGAATTATAGGATAGCCATCTCCCACAGACTGCATTTTAATTAAATAAAATTTTTTAAAAATTAATTTCCTTTTTCTCTGTAATAATAAAACAGTACCTTGTACTTGATCCCAACTAAGATATAATTAATCCTTATTGGAGGCAAAATAATTGTATTGGGTTTAATTAATGTTTAAATAGATATAAATTACAAAAAGACCCTTTATCACAATGCTTTGTCCCAAGCATTCTGGATAACAGATCCAATACTTATACTAAAGCCCAAGCCTCTTTAGTTAGGTCCTAATACAAAAACAATCAGCAATAAAATGTTAGACTTTAGTTTTCTTTAAAATATAAATATTGCTATATTCCTTCTGGGCCTTCATTTATGTGCAGCCAGTGATTAGAATATAGAAAAAAAGTGTGACTGGCTGTATATTGTTAGCTGTCTGACAACTTGACAAGTCTATTTTTGTGCTTCATTTTTATTCTGTTGTGTTGAAAAGAGAATTTCATTGCTGTCTCTTTACATCTGACATCTCTCATTTCCTCCTTACCCTAGCTGACTTTACTATCCTTCACCTGCTCCCTGTCCAATATTAAAGTTAATTCTCAGTATCACGTTGTCCACTACCTGTGTGGAATAATTCCAAGAATAACATTGTTGTTAGTCTACAAAATCTGCATGCTAACAAATCCAGAGTTAGAGAACCTTAATTCATCTCCAACATCTCTCATATTAGCTAGGTTACAAGAAAAAATATTTTAGATATTTATGTGTTTTTTCAATAGTACTTAACTCATTAAATGTCATTTTTTTTTAACATAAAAAAATAAATAAATCATCTTTTAATAATGTAAACTGATTAAAATCGAGTCTATGGAGATGGCTATTCTGTATTTCTCAAAGTAATATTTAAATAATTGAAGTAATTGTACAAGCACTTTTTCTATTTGGGCAGGAGTATCCCCAATATCTAAAAAAAAATATATAACTGTACTTGTTTTGTGCCTACATGGGGCATTTGATCACAGGCTACTTTATGTCCAACGTACACACATACCAAAAACCAAAAAGGATAGATAGATGCTAATTGCTTAACTAATGACTTGGGGAAAAAAATACGACACCATTATAGAAATAGTAGAGTTATACAAACAATTTGAAAATATTTTGTCTTTATTTACAAAACACTATAATTGTATATAATGTAGTACATAAAGTAAGTATAGGAAGTAATATATGTTATTATCCTATGTTCAGACAAGATTATATTGGTTATTTTAAAAAATGGGTTACACATAACATATTACATTATATTCAAAGTTCATACCCTTGGTTGTCCAGTGCCTGAAATGAAAATTCTGTGAATCCACACACTTCATGTTCTAATAAATCATGAATATATTTGATTGTTACTTGTTCAGAGAAAGTAACAATAATGCTTCTTCCTAAGGGCATTGTCCAAAAAACTTCCCTCCAAATCGTTTTTTTTCCCCAAACCCAACTCATCAATCCACCTTCCTAAATAATATTCATTTTACAAAACTTTCTCATTTCCAGAGAGTATCATAAACTCAAAGTTCTCTGGCTGCTTACTAACTCGATACACTTAACCTAACCGCGGGGTACCTAAATTCAGCACATTGCCAGCCAAAACTGCTGTCTTCGCATAAAACATAAAAACACATGCATCTGCACAGCAGTGCTCAGAAAGTAGAACTGAAACTAAAAACAAAGAACAGAAGGCAATGTAAAAATTAAAGAACTGTTTTAAGAATCCTTATTGTTCCATGCATATGTAGGAACCACGAGTTTCTGGGTGATGCTATCAGGAACAAAATGACAAACCTGTGCACACTGGAATAGGACCTTGTTGAAACCTGGAGTCTAGGATTTATTAATGCCTAACAATGTAGCTGAAATATTTAAACTTAGAAATATGGGAATAAAAATTCAGGTAGAGGTAGCAACAGAGGTTATAATGAATCCCTAAACAGACTATGCAATCTGTTAAGTCCTGATATTAGGAAGATAATTGAGCCATAGTTATTGACAGGGCTAAATACGGTGTAATACATTGGGGCCCATTCATGAAACCACAATTTTTTTTATCAGAAAAAAACGTATTTTTTCAAATTTTTAGAACTTTTCTTTATGACCATGATAATATTGTTAAAATAGTACAACTTTTTCATGGTTTTTGTTAAATTTTTCGCAAAGACTGCAACCATTTCGTATTTCATTCAAGCTTCGGTATCGTGACTTACTTTTGGCCAGGTTGGAGCTGTAGAGTGCAACTGAGTCCTATGGGAGGCTTCCAAAATCATGGATTGAAGTTTCAAAGCCAGAAAGGTTTACATGCCGTTTACGATCATTCAGATATGAAAATTTTGCAACTTTCGGATTGCAACCACGATCATAAATTATCGTGGTTACTCTGAATTCTTTCCAATCATGCTTTTAATTGGAGAAAATTTGTGGTTTAATGAATGGGCCCCATTTGATTTGCAAATAATATTAGACATTTGAAGCAAGAATGTATAGTTATTATAATAAGATACCGAATCAGTATTCAGTTGTCATTTAAAGTCAGTCCCTACTTACAAAGGATAATATATGTGCAGTTTTATCACTAGGGTTTAAGGATGAGCAGTATAAGGGCCATGGCCTATGGGGAGATTAGTCAGCCACAATTACATTACAAAGGCATTTTGGGGAGATTAGTCACCTGCAGTAGCTAAGAGCTTATCTCCCCTTGGGCCATGGCCCTAAGCCTTGTGCCCTGCAGTACCTATTTACCTCTGCTGTTAGCTCTCCTAACAAATCAGCAATACGTATGCTCTCCATAACACAAAACTGGTGTCAGTCAGCAATTTGAATACATTGTATTTTATTATTATTACAACTTAACTAAAAGGTCATATAAATGGCATGTTGTGCCTAAATTTATGACAGCAAGTGTGGTTGTGCTTAAAAAGATGCAAATGTTGTACAATACATATTGATACTGTAGGGGATCAGAGAACCCTGCCCCCTGTTTCTCAGTTTGTGATCTCATCCAGCCTAGCTACAGCCTGGGGAGGGATCCGGTTGGCTGGCTGCCCCAGTGCACGTCTGGGAGAGGTGTGCCTAAGTTTTGGAGACAAAAATCTAGGGGCGGGCCCAGCAGTTTATAAAGGGAGCCCCTGCTGTTGTTTGCCAGTACAGAGATAGAGACCCAGAGTGAGCAGTCAGCACAAACTGTGTGAGTTCAGACTAAAAAGTATAAAAGTCTGCAGGACTGCCAGGGAATATAAAGTCCTCTGTGGAACTCTGAGATTGTGTCCCCTGAGTGAACAGGTATTGCCCGGTTACCTGCTACGTGGGAGCAGCCACTCTTTTCAACGAGGAAGGTACTCTGGGGCAGGAAGCGCTACCTGGGGGGAATTAAGAGCTCTTTGGGAGGGACTGAACTGATTAAAGGGTAAGAAGTCTATCCGGATCAAAGTTGGGGCTAGGCAAAGTACAGAGACTGTGCCAGCCGTGGATAGCCCACACAAGTTCCTCAGGACAGGATTGTCAGTCCTCCCTAAGCTGTTCTATTTCCTATTTCAAAGTTATATAAAGTTTGATTTTGCTGCAACGCTGTGTTAGAAAATGACCAGTATAATTCTCCTCTGCATTTTGCATTAACACATACAAACACTGTTTATAAATAGACTGTACTTTTTCTATAAATGTGCTATGGGATTTTAGATTTTCTGTTTACTATAATGACTAAGCAGAATAGGTAAATGTTGTTTATCTCTAAAATAACCTGTCAGTGCTAAAATCTGCATAGTCATCAAGAGGACTGGCAGAAGGATAGCCTATTACAGCACCTCAAGTCTCATCATCTTTTATCAGAATTCGCAGTAACACTAATTGTCTTTGAGGGCAGTGCTGATTGGCAAAAGATAATAAAGTAGAATGTTGTTTAAAGGGTGAAAAAAGCATTGTTGTTGTGTTGCGCAGACTCAGCAGGTTTCAGCATGTTTTTTTTATGCCAATCACTAATAACATTCAAGGTCTGAGATTTACGAGGACAGGGAAAGCAGTAGGTTCTAAACGTTAAAAATGGAATTCAGAACAATATAAAATCCCTGTGAGTCCAGGCCCTTATGAAAGGTCACTAGACAATGTACTTTTGCTCCCTAATGTCACACTAATCAGCCCAGAACAACAAATACTCCTTGCGACTGGTCTATTGGGCACTAGTGAGCGAAACACAGTGAGGCATATTTATAAAAAAAATTGTTTTCTTTTTCTAATAACAAACAAAACAAACAACATAACACTTATTAGTTTACATTTTTCTAATGTAATACCTTTAATGTCTACATGACCTCACCTGATATTTGATGGCAAATTTTTATATTGAATTTTTTTTTTATTTTATTATATCTTGACTTGCAATTTATGCAAGAAAAAACATAAATTGTGATAAAAATGTATTTGAGTGTTAATAAATCTGCTTCTGCCAGGCTTTCTGCAGACAAGTGTTCTTCTACATCAGGATCTCTGGAAATAACTCTGGGAATAATATTCCCCTGGTTTATAACTGGAACCACACCTAAGGCAGAGTATGAAGTATTCTCCAACCATATCACTTTAAATACTGTAACTGGATAGTAGCAAAGAACAAGCTACAAATACAGATAGTAAATTAATTTTAATGGATACTTTACAAGGGTTACAAAAAAACATTAAAAAAAAGATTAAAAAACATGCAAAATATAAAAAGCATTTTTAAGTCATTTTCCTTTTAGATGTAGCCTCCATGGAGGTTGGCAATTGCTAACTCTCTAGTCAATTAGGGCATCCTTTAGTGACCATTAAAATTGATGTCTGTGTGACACAAACAGTCTGCTCCCTTTGCTTCCTCTGAGGGTTGTAAACTGGTGAAGTACATTTCACCACTGTGTAAGTGGAAACTGAGGATCAGGCAGAGCCACTTAGCAGGGCTGGCCACATTATATTTCCTAAGATCCAGACCAAAGCTACCTCAGCCAAGCCCACCACATCATTATTACAGCAAGATGTCAAAACTACAACAAGCTGGAGAATAAACTTTCCTGAATGATATGCAGACATCCGTCAGCAGATAGATACAGATAGGTCTCATAATAGGTTGAGATAGATTTAGATTCACTGAGTTTTACACAGGGGATGTGAAGACCAATAGTAAACAGTCATGAATATGGTACACAGTCTGTACTCAGAAACAGCTCCCCCCATACACATGCTAAAAATCTATGTGATCCAAAACTTAATTTACACGCAAATGAAATGCTTCACAGAAATAAGACAACCATATCACAGAAAGCTTTTACTGACTTCTAATCAAGTGTAAGATGGGCCACATTACTTTGTACTATTTCCCACACAATAAAACCTGCTTTTATAAGCAGACCTCATGGTATATGGTATGGTTTTATAATGCATGTTACACACTTTAAAACCTTACCTTATACTATGTAATCCTATACACACAGAAGCTTATTTATCAGAATCTGAATTTGTGAATTTTAGAGGTTTTTTTTTCCAATTTGAATAAACTAAAAAATTTTCCTAAATGTTTATTTATAAAAAACTCAAATCTAAAAAACTCAACTGTATAAAACCACGAGAAAAACTTGAATGCTTCAAATTTGTATTCTACTTACTGTTTTCAAATAGTCTACTGATTCTCAATTTAAAAAAAAACATTTTGCATTGGCATTGAATTTTGGCAAGGACTACTCCAATTGACTTCCACATAAACCCACAAGCTTTTAGATGCTAAATGTGTACATTTAAAAAAAAAATGTAAATTTATAATATCAAACATTCAAGTTTTAAAAGCCTAATTCGAATTTGGGAGTTTTAGTGCAAAAAACTTTGAATGGCAGCAAAAATTAACGCCGTATGTCAATCAAAACACCTTTTCAGTCATAGTCCTTTTACTTTGCCTTTACATGTCTCTCTTGGTTATACTTTGGTAAAATAACGCAGCAGGCCATTAAGACAAGGACCACTGAACTTTCCTCATTTATGTTCAGCTAGACAGCTAGAATCCTCTAGAAAAATGGGAGTAAATCAGTTGTGTGCCCTTGTGCTTAATAGCTTAAATAGATACAGTATAATGACATGAGCATATCTGATCATTCAGCTGAGTATTTTTAAGCATTCAGCTATAAAGAAATCACTAAATCAGGAACAAATAAGCATATCTCATATATGTCTACAAAACAATTACTCAAATGCTTGGCTAGTTCTTGCATAGTCACTGTGACCAAAGGCAGCCTTTTTGATTGATCTGTCAAAGGATACATTAATGCATTATTTAATAACTGTGACTTGCTTGCTATGTAGTCCTGTATCTCAGTGTGTTATACATATATGTGGCAAGGCATCTGTTTCTCAGAAAGCTACATGCCTACTCAACTAGCAATGCACAATCCCGAACACAAAGGTCCCCTGTACATTTTATTAGTGTAATAAATGATTTAATTTACATAAATAGACCCAGCCCAAAATAGCTTATATTACACAGGGCATTTTCATTTTTTTTCCACATCTTGCTGTACTAATCTTAATGCATGGCTTCTGCTGCAGCTTTCTATAGAGGTTACATAATTACTACTAGTGATGAGCGAATCTGTTCTGCTTCGCTGATCTTTCAAAAGATCCGCGAAACGGGGAAACATTCGCGAAACGGCGAAAATGTCGTACAAGAAAAAAAAAAAGTCACCCGCGGCTATTATTTTGTCACCCGCGACTATTCTTTTTTGACGCCTGCGACAATTTTTGGACGTGCGGCAAATTTTTCCGTGAAACAATCCACCAATGGCGAAACGCAGAAATTCGCCGCGAATCCATGCCTGGCGAAACTTTTCGCCCATCACTAATTACTACCACTGTGCACCAGTTTGTCAGTTGCACCTCCTTAAGTACATACAACCCTTATATCAAAAACCTGCTTTGACAAGGTAGTATGGAAAATGCTCCTGTTGTGTTTTTCCTGTAGGCACTTACTGTTCCACCACTTGAATAACATGCAGTTTGAAGGTTAGTCTAATTTCTCTTCCCTCACAGGTATAACATCCCCTTGTTTGCATGCAATTTACTAACCTTGCACCTGGGGCAATTAAGCTAGAGTTCTGAGTAAGAATATTGCATTGTGGGTAAAACTGATCATTTTGTAGAAAGGTATTATGTAATAGCAATATTTTATATGGCAATAGAGTTCTAATTTACATACATACACATATCACTTACGTAATTGGAATTATGTAATTTGCACTGTTTATCATCTGTCCACACTTTTATTAACAATAGGGTTACATGTGTCCAGTAAATATATATTTAACTAGTACTTTGATTTCTGCTCTAGAAGTTGGTGTGTATTCACATGGACATATGGTGGAAAATATTATGATGTGCACTGTAGGATATCAGCATATTAGTAGCTAGGCAGACCTGATAGAAAACTACTACTGCCAGACTGTTAGGAGATCTATAAGGAGATCCAATATAGGTGTTTGATATTTATTTTTTTATGTTTTTTTATTATATTACATTAGCATTACTGTGCTTCGCTTACTGTGACCTGGCCAGTAGAGCGAAGCTGATCTCTGAACTGTAACACATTATTAACCCTGTAGTGGCCCATAACCTGGGAGTGACCTTGGGGTAGTTAGGAAAACTACAATCTCATCTCTAAGAGACTATTCTTTATTTTTTATGCCTATGAAGATAAGCAACATGCCAATGTGTTTTGAGTAAATAATTGGGCAAAGTGCCCCTGTCTCTTCTCTACATAAGAAACCTTCATGCCTACCATTTCAAAAGCTAATTTTCCCACACTGATGAGGGTGATTTAAAAAATGCAATATATCCTTTTTAAGGTACTGAAGGAATCGAAATCTAGCAAAAAGTGCTAGGAGTAAGCCAAAAACAGAATTGAACAACTTTTAATATGCCAGCCATTACCCCCAGCAATAATAATGTTGGACAGAATAGCAATGAGACTATACTGCACCATATTTATAAGCCAAATATCCTATGAGTACAACGTATTGTTATCCCCAGAACAGATTATTTATAAGAAACATTTATTTTTTTCCGACTTTCACATAAATGTTCATTAGATTTATATTCTGTTTGGGTTTCTGTTGTTTAGCGCAACATCATTCAGCAGGAAACGGCTGTGCAAAAAGTGCCTCAGTTATGGGAGTTAGACTTTTCATTTAATCAAGAAAATCCGTGTAACATTTGTATCATTTTCAAAATTTATAACTGATCTTTATAATATCTAATGAGAAATAAATGCAACATGAATTCTTAAACTTACAACCGTGTTTCCTTCTGAACAAGAAAGTGTAAATTATTCATTCAAGCAAGGCCTTTGAAACTTATTAGTTGTAACATAACTGTCTTAGCTATTTTAGTTATAATGGGAAAATAAAAGAACCAAAGTTTGTTCTAAGAAATAATAAAAAAGTGCCAAGATAATATCATCTAATTAGCGTAATCATACTTAAATAGTATGGAAGCTCTGTGTTTGCTTACACTGCACCAAAATAATGGTCTTCAATGAATTGCCATGGCCTTTGTGGAAACAGAAACTCATTTGTACAGTATGATAGCAAGACTATTTTTGAGATCAGATATGGTTCACAGAACCAGTAAATTATATCTGACAGAATCAGTAATTCCTGGTAACCTCTCTAACTCCCCATCCCCTTCCTTTTAATAACTTGAATTGTATACATATTTCTTTTAAATGAGGATATAAAGGGTAGTGCTTTACAATTGATTTAGTCCTTAATTAAGCTCACTGAATCAAAGCCAACATTTACACCTAGCATTGACATTAAACATTTTTATAGAGTTCATTTTCCTTTATCTCACCCTTTGAACTTGTAGATGCCATTTCCAAATCCCAATACTTGAGGGAGCACTCATGCTAATGCTAGTTACATTACTAGAAAGGGAGTTTTACTTTAAAGCATCAAATGATCGATTGACATCTCCTCCTAGCCTTCCTTCTGTACAGGCAAACAATTGACTTAAGACTTCAGGAGTCGGGCTAGGAGGAGATGTCGATCATCGCATAGTGGATTCTGCATCTTCTGGATCACCATATCGCCATACTTGAAATGACCAGATGCAACGTTTTACAAGGTATTTTCTAATAAAGAACTCAGAATAATAAGTGCTGGGAAGGATAGGGTAATTATTGGAGGAGGGTAGAATAGATTTTTTTACTTAAAAAATTTTAGTGTTACTTTTCCTTTAAAGCAGTCCAGGACCATTCACACGTATGTTAAAAAAATCTGTTGCTTGATCTTAATTGGTCCTTGCCAAGTAGATAATTTGATTCCCAGTGCACATATAAGCAGAAGTCCATTATTATCTTTGCACTGTTAATCTTATTATTTACTAGCAAGGACCAAACATCGAGTAGCTGCAGTTTCACTGTTTGCGCAGTTTAGAAGTAACAAAAAATGACATTTTTTCATGATCAAAGGAAAAGGCAAAAAAGTATGCTAAGTACAAACCCTATTCATTAAGTTTATATAGACCTAGGAAGTATAGTACCCTTTTAAAAAATGTCCTGTAGCAGAGAGATAAAATTAGGTATTGTTACTGGAAATTAGAGAGAATTTGCATCTATAAACTGTCTAGGGTTTTATATTCAAATTTAACAATAAACTGTATGCGGGACTAAACATGAATTGAATTAGTACTGACTTTACAAAATAAAAATAATCAGCAGAAGTAGTTTACTGGTACAGGTATAGGGTCCTTTATGCGTAAACCTATAATTCAGAAATCTCCAAATTATGGGAAGGCTATCTCTCATAGACTCCATTTTAATCAAATAATTCGCATTTTTAAAAATAATTTCCTTTTTCTCTGTGATAGTAAAACAGTGTCTTGTACTTGATCCCAACTAAGATATAATTAATCTTTACTGGAAGCAAAAAAAATCTTGGGTTTATTCAATGTTCAAATAACTTAGTAGATATAAAGTATAGAGATCCAAAATACAGAAAGAAACCTTATCTGTAAAACCCCAAGTTCTGGTCATTCTGGATAACAGGTATACTTGTATACCTGTATACCTGTATACTTAATTGGGCAGAGTGTCAGCTAGAACATGATTTCAGGCACACACTGTGTCTTTTTGTTTTAAAGGAAAGATTCCCTTATGTGACCAAAATACCACTTTGGGAGACACTATACTAATTAAGCTTAGTAGTAAATTACTTTTGCTGTTTAAATGTAGTCATGATACCAAATTCCTGCACTGTTATGGGTCTATGGAATATCCATGGGTTCAAATATTTTTACCTTAAGTTTCTGCCTGTATTGAAATTCATGTTTCGCAAGTGGTGGGAATTTTTGATAGTTGTGTTATTTCATGGGGTAGAAAGAACACCCACTGACTGCCAATTTAGACAGTAAAGCATAGCTACACATGAGGATGGCATTTAAACTCATATCCCAAGGCTTCTAAATTATGTGTCCCATGTCTATAATATTGTTGCTCCTTGTTATGTAGTTGAGAGATGCCAGAATTAATTAAAATGGTGTTGCATATCAATAATCTTTGCCCCAGAAATGTATAAGAATAATAGCCAACATACATAGATCTGTATTATATGCATTAGACAACTTTTTCTATGCATTTAAACTTTTGATTGAAAATAGACCCAAAGTTCTTTTAACTTTATTAGGAGTAGGAAAACATGAGCACACATATTGACAGGGGATATTTTTTAAACAATTTAATTCAGTAAAAGTTTCACTGTTGATATCCAATGCCAGTTTGTTGGGGGGGTTATATAGAGGGATAATTCTAAATATAGAAGGTATTTGAAGTGAATGGAAGGGAAGCCTTATACGTTATGTATCACCAAGGGGCTGATTTACTAACCCATGAATTCAAATCCGAATGGGAAAAATTCCGATTGGAAAATAAACATTTTGCGACTTTTTCATATTTTTTGCGATTTTTTCGTCGCCGTTACGACTTTTTCGTAAATTGTCGCGACTTTTTCATATTGAGTGCTCGTAAACTGCGGGCAAAACTTTCAGACTTTGCATGATTTTGGAAGCCTCCCATAGGACTCAATGGCACTCTGCAGCTCCAACCTGGCCCAAGGAAAGTCTCCCATAGGGCTCAATGGCACTCTGCAGCTCCAACCTGGCCCAAGGAAAGTCTCCCATAGGGCTCAATGGCACTCTGCAGCTCCAACCTGGCCCAAGGAAAGTCTCCCATAGGGCTCAATGGCACTCTGCAGCTCCAACCTGGCCCAAGGAAAGTCTCCTATAGGGCTCAATGGCACTCTGCAGCTCCAACCCGGCCCAAGGAAAGTCTCCCAATATGTAGGAATGATGCCCTTAGGGATAGGAGAGATTAAAGATTATTCTGCCTGTCTAAAGTTTTTCTTCTACTCTTTAGACACATCACAATGAGATTGTTTTCCCACTCTATTCTTGAAATAAACTTGTACAGCAAAATCAATCTATAGTTTTATTTTAAATTGCTGTGTTAATCAAATCATGCTGCTCCAGAAAATGTATACTTTTCTCTAGAGATAAGCATGTTTTTGTCAGCATGATAAAAGTAGATAACTCTAATACAAGTCTTTAATATATATAGACTTGTACCCACACTTACCACTTTTTATAGCTTTTTATTGCTTTGTCCTACACCAATCAATCCCCTGCACATATAGTTATTGTTCTTTCTTCACGACTCAAGTTTAATATGTTCCTGATACACATACCTTGGTTCACATGACCCCAAAGGGGAGAATCAGCGCAGAACCTGTATTGCTAAAATGGCCTTGTAGTAGATTGGCAAACCCCTCAAAAGGTGTAAAAGCATAGAGAAGTAGCAGAAATATTGAAACATTATGATATGTTGAGGGGTGCTAAATCATTGCCTGCACCCCCTTCTCCTTTTCTTTTATCTTCTATAGTACAAAGCAAAATTTCTGCTCTTTTTTTAAAAAATGTTTTAGTAGTTAACTTTGAAACATGCTCATCTATTTTAGTGACTTCTTCTATATTAAACAATAACAATATAAAATAGTTTAGAGAAAAGAAAAACAATAAAAAAACAAAGATTTAAAAGACTGTTATGAGACTATCAAAATCCTTTATATTCTTTTCACTGTTTATAAATCAACACATCTCTTACTATCTTGCAATTACACAATTTTACCTTTTTTTTCCTCTCCATGCTACAAGCGGCACCTATCTCTTAGATTTACTTTCTTTAAGTGTTAAACCAATAATGCTTTTAAATTGACAGTAGCAATACTTCAGTAGAAATTGCTTGTATAAAAAGCCTAACATCCAAGCTAGAATTGCTATCTGTATTATTTACTAAAGGTGCAATTTGAAAAGGTATATAATTTGTTTTCGCTGTTTTCTTGGCAGATGACACGTTCGATTTGTTGACGCTAATGTAGACATTCAACTTTGCTGACTAAAAAGTAAAGATTTTTATTATGGAATCACTTGTAAAATATAGACTGTACATCTGTATAACTAATAGACTGTAGATCAAAAGAACATTAGTATTTAGGGAAATACAAAGGCAAGGGTGAGAATGGCCTGTGTCCTCCCTCCCAATCCTCTACCTGTCCCTTAACATGTGCATCATTCAGACGTGCAAGTTAGGGAGCCCCAGCAAAAGCCCTATACTTACCACCTGGCCTATGATATGTCTATGATATGTCTTGCACCCATCAACACTGCACTTTGCATTTAGCACTAAATTTGAATAAGCACTAAGTGGTGCGCCTTTGTGTCCATTAGTGCTTGTTTCCAAGATCATAGTAAATGTCATATAGTTCCAACAACAACTACTATACTTGCCACATTTATACTTATATATCAATTTATTTAATCATTCATGACTGTTGACGAATGTAGTTAGCCAATAACAACTCTGTATTTACATGAGGAAAGGTATACAACATTCACCAAACTGCAGCCACCAATGCACAAGATGGAGTTTGGATGTCATCTTTCAGTGCTAAATCCTGTCATCTCCCTTGAACACCCCGGGAAATCAGCCAGTTGAAGTCAAATAACTAATACAGGTATGGGATCCATTATCTGGAAACCCGTTATCCAGAAAGCTCCGAATTACGGAAAGCCTGTCTCCCATAGACTCCATTTTAATCAAAATTAGTCATAATTTTAAAACTGATTTCCTTTTTCTCTGTTGTAATAAAACAGTACCTTGTAATTGATCCCAACTAAGATATAACGAATCCTTATTGGATGCAAAATAATTCTGTTGGGCTTAATTAATGTTTTGTTAATTTTTTAGTAGACTTAAGGTATGGAGATCAGAATTACGGAAAGACCCCTAATCCGGAATACATTTGGTCCCAAGCATTCTGGATAATGGGTCCTATACCTGTAGTTCTAATAAGGTTTTTTGGCAGAATTGGTAACTTTTAAAGGCACATTCTATTTCTGAGGTGTATAATGGGGAAAATTTGCATTGAAGCCAATGGGTGTTTTTTTTTCTGTGCAGAAATGCATTGAAAGCTTTTTTGAGGCTTTTTCTGTGTGAAATACTTTGAAGGCAATGGGTGTTTTTCATGGCATTTTCTCTCAAACCTTTTTATTGTGCACCGAAAATGATCACAGTAAAATTTTGCCACAATTTTTACGAAATACAAAGTTTTGTCATGGCTGTCGAAACATTTCTCTCATCACTAATGGCAAATATCTGTTCTTGACGCTGTTAGGGTTATTTATCAGTGAGCAAGTTTTATTTTTTTATGTAGTGCAAATATTTTTGTGCTTAAAATAATGAATTTGGATTATGGTTTCAAAATACTATATTTATTAAGCAAAAAAAGTGCAAAAACCTCTAATGTAAAATGTTGCCATCTGAGAGCTTGCACAATCAAGTAGTCAGGGGCCTACGCACAATTTTAACTATTTTAAAAAAAAATTGTAGAGCTTGTAGATGAGTTGATTACAAATTCAAGATATTGTATGTATGTAGAAAAACATTTTGTTGGGATTTTTTTAATAAATAAGGTAACATTTGTCATTTTTAAAGAAATGTGAGGTTATTCAAAAAACATGAAAATTACACAAATATGACTTTGAATGATTATTTATAAAGGTGTGTAAAATGTTTTCCACCAAAGGAATGGTATAAACAGTGTCATAAAATAAAATTGATATCTATAAAGTTGCGCATATCTTATTCCTCTGCACCAGTGGGCATATTCTATTACAAAGTTAAAAGTGATGATTTTATATGGCCTTAGAGCTGCTGTAATCAGTTTAAATTAATTGGTGCAAGTAGAAATTCTTCAGTAAAAAGCAATATAAAGCAGTGTATTTTATAAAGGTTTATATTATGATTTATACTGGTTTTTAAATAACAGTTTTACACTCTGCTACCCATTTGTTGCACAGCTTTATTCATATAAATTTATATGCCCCTTAAACAACTCTGCTCCAGCTCTCCACTGTTCTGTGTAAATAAGGCTCTTTGCTTGTAATTCACAGCATCAGCTTTTTAAGCATTACATTTATTCCTTCTAGTTCCAAACACCTAAACAGCACTGTATCTGACATCCTCATATTAGAGAGGGATATAGGCAGCCAGAAATTTCACAGTAATCTTTCTATATTAAATTGCTGGTGAAGCTCAACGGGGGAATTCTTTTTTTTCTGTAATATTTCTGATGCCTACTTTGTAGAGCAAAGGGATCCAAATGAAAGGGTTTCAGAAAAGGTTCATGTTCTTTTTAATCTTTAAACCATGATCATCTTATTAATGTGTATTACATTAAGAATTAGTATGATGACAAGATCTCTGCACCTTTAGTCTGAGGTTCTGGTTTATGGTTGAACCCTTTTATAAATGAGCTATAAAACACAGCCAGTATTAGGAGGACCTTATGCAAAGTCTGTGTTTGTATGCAGTGCCATTGTGTGGGAATACTAAAATAGCCACTGAACTCTTTATGATGAAAAATTCATGTTCTGTTGTGATTGTGTGTGGCTTGGCTTCTGTTGCTTGTACATAATGAAAAATGAATTATAATTATGTGGTATTAATGGCATACTGAGTTTTTATAAAGGGTCTTATGAAATTGAGAAAATCAATAATCAGGATTTTCTTTAATAAAACAAGTGTAACATACAATACTGGGATTCGGAAAGGTTTCAGAAAGTAATATGAGATCAGGATGTCAGATATTAATCATTTTCCAACACATAAAAATGGCAATATGTGTCTGTTCTGTAAAACTGCTTTAAAAAATGAATGTTATTAATATATATTAATGTGTGATGTAATAAATGATGTAAAGGCTTAACGTACAGTCCAATATTTTACATGCCCTTCGACATCTAATGGAACTTGACTCAATAAATGGAACGGTAAATGCGTTCCATCAGCCTCCTTGTCAAACTGGTGCAGGAAAAAACGTGATGAAAGAGTTGGGCACATTTTTACAAATGATACATATATTATAAAATATTATTGTACTTTTTTATGGGTCAGTAACAGCATTTTTTTGTTGCAAAAACATCAAGGCACATTGCCTAAGAGATTTATTTATCAGTTTTCAAATGTGTGAATTTTGTAGTTTTTTTTTTAACTTGAATAAACTCCAAATTTGACAAACTCAAAATGAAAAATTTGAAAAACTCAAATTGAGAAAACCACATACATTTTTCCTAGGACAACTCCCATTGACTCCCACATGAACGCTTAAGCATTTAACATTTGATTTTTCAAACTTTTTGTGCTTAATGAATATTAAACATTTGCGTTTTAGAAATTAGGCAAAATACCCCAGAGTCATAAAGCACATTGCAAGGTTGCAAGGGTTCATGGGAAGTTTTTTTGCTTGATTTCCTTATATTCCATCTTAATTCATGCTTGCACCCATTAGGCATTGTTTTTGAGATTTTTATGAAAAATGTGTTCTGCTATAAATGGAATAGTGATTCAACTGTCAATGCAGTAATTATTTTTCCATTAGCTTCTGGACAGGTAGCTAGCACATAAACATATATATACAGTGGTGTGAAAAACTATTTGCCCCCTTCCTGATTTCTTATTCTTTTGCATGTTTGTCATACAAAATGTTTCTGATCATCAAACACATTTAACTATTAGTCAAAGATAACACAAGTAAACACAAAATGCAGTTTTTAAATGAGGGTTTTTATTATTTAGGGAGAAAAAAAATCCAAACCTACATGGCCCTGTGTGAAAAAGTAATTGCCCCCTGAACCTAATAACTGGTTGGGCCACCCTTAGCAGCAATAAAAGCAATCAAGCGTTTGCGATAACTTGCAACGAGTCTTTTACAGCGCTCTGGAGGAATTTTGGCCCACTCATCTTTGCAGAATTGTTGTAATTCAGCTTTATTTGAGGGTTTTCTAGCATGAACCGCCTTTTTAAGGTCATGCCACAACATCTCAATAGGATTCAGGTCAGGACTTTGACTAGGTCACTCCAAAGTCTTCATTTTGTTTTTCTTCAGCCATTCAGAGGTGGATTTGCTGGTGTGTTTTGGGTCATTGTCCTGCTGCAGCACCCAAGATCGCTTCAGCTTGAGTTGACGAACAGATGGCCGGACATTCTCCTTCAGGATTTTTTGGTAGACAGTAGAATTCATGGTTCCATCTATCACAGCAAGCCTTCCAGGTCCTGAAGCAGCAAAACAACCCCAGACCATCACACTACCACCACCATATTTTACTGTTGGTATGATGTTCTTTTTCTGAAATGCTGTGTTACTTTTACGCCCGATGTAACAGGACACGCACCTTCCAAAAAGTTCAACTTTTGTCTCGTCGGTCCACAAGGTATTTTCCCATAAGTCTTGGCAATCATTGAGATGTTTTTTAGCTAAATTGAGACGAGCCATAATGTCCTTTTTGCTTAAAAGTGGTTTGCGCCTTGGAAATCTGCCATGCAGGCCGTTTTTGCCCAGTCTCTTTCTTATGGTGGAGTCGTGAACACTGACCTTAATTGAGGCAAGTGAGGCCTGCAGTTCTTTAGATGTTGTCCTGGGGTCTTTTGTGGCCTCTCGGATGAGTTGTCTCTGCGCTCTTGGGGTAATTTTGGTTGGCCGGCCACTCCTGGGAAGGTTCACCACTGTTCCATGTTTTTGCCATTTGTGGATAATGGCTCTCACTGTGGTTCGCTGGAGTCCCAAAGCTTTAGAAATGGCTTTATAACCTTTACCAGACTGATAGATCTCAATTACTTTTGTTCTCATTTGTTCCTGAATTTCTTTGGATCTTGGCATGATGTCTAGCTTTTGAGGTGCTTTTGGTCTACTTCTCTGTGTCAGGTAGCTCCTATTTAAGTGATTTCTTGATTGAAACAGGTGTGGCAGTAATCAGGCCTGGGGGTGACTACAGAAATTGATATTGAAATTGAAAATTGAAATTGATAAACCACAGTTAAGTTATTTTCTAACAAGGGAGGCAATCACTTTTTCACACAGGGCCATGTAGATTTGGAGTTTTTTTTCTCCCTTAATAACGTAAACCTTCATTTAAAAACTGCATTTTGTGTTCAGTTATGTTATCTTTGACTAATAGTTAACGGTTTTTGATGAGCAGAAACATTTAAGTGTGACAAACATGCAAAAGAATAAGAAATCAGGAAGGGGGCAAATAGTTTTTCACACCACTGTATATATATATACATATATGTGTGTGTAAAAAGCTTATAATGTATGTATGTATGTATGTATATATATATATATATATAATATATTTACATTTATTACGCATATTTCTATAGATGCTGATATCAAATCCAAACCATTCTAATTGTTACCACTCCTTTTTTTAGATTCCCAAACATTCACACTGGTTTAAAAAGGCTACAGATTGCTATGGAAACAGGAAAATGTCAAACCACTGAAATATAAAATCATCTTCTAGCATTATTAAACACAATGTTCTATTCTATCATAATGTGTTAAGAACTGAGGAAAGGATGAACTTGTATTTATGAAAAATCCCTTACAAAAGTTTTGAGATACTTGACTAGTTCTTTCATTGTATTGCTCAATATATCATAAGTAAAATTCAAAATGTGAAATCCTTTTATGTTATAAAAAAATGCAATATGCTGTTTGCATAAGTATCAACTCCCATCAAAAGTACCAGCTTTGCACAATGTGTTGGCATGATTTTGGCCAATTCTTCTAAGCAGAGTTGATCTGGGTTGTTTAGGTTAGTCGGATGAGACCAGATAGATCAAAATCAATGTTTGACTAGTCCATTGCAGGGCATTACATGTTTTTTTTACCCATTCCACCTTTTCTTTGGCCTTTTATTTTGAGATCACTGTCCTGCTGAAAGATAACAATTTGGCAAGATACAATTTTTAGCAGATAGAAACAGGTTTTCATGCAGATTTTTTTTGTATTTTGCATCACCTATTCTTTTTCTTACAAGATAATTAGTCCTCCACAGCATGGCACTACTAACCATACTGAAGAGAGCTGGACACAAGCTAGGACTTGGCAATGATCATAGATACAAGGCCAAAATGTCTCAAGAACAAAAGCATAACTGTCCTTTAGAGCTAAACTCCACACATGTTTTTCATCAGATTTTGTGGGAGAGATTTAAAGGAACAGTAACACCAAAAAATGAAAGAGTATAAAAGTAATTACAATATAATGTACTGTTGCCCTGCATTGCTACAACTGGTGTGTTTGCCTCAGAAAGACTACTATAGTTTATATAAATAAGCTGCTGTGTAACCATGGGGGCAGCCATTCAAAGGAGAAAAGGCACAGGTTACTTAGCAGATAACAGACAAACCCCCATTATATGGGGCTTATCTACTAGTTATCTTCTATGTAACCTGTGCCTTTTCTCCTTTTGTCCAGCTTGAATGGCTGCCCCCATGGCTACACAGCAGCTTATTTATATAGTAGCTTTTCTGTAGCAAAAACACCATTTTTTTTGCAGAGCAACAGCACATTATATTTTAATTACTTTAAAAACACATGTTACTGTTCCTTTAATCTAATCCTCCATGCAACAGTGTGCAACTGCACAAGATTTTGTAGGATCCTACAAAATCTGATCTCCATAGGCTGTAATGTAAAGCCAGATCAGATAAAGTCAGGTGGAGTGTTTTATTCCTGCATTTACACTATGTATTTTAATGCAAAAAAAGGTCACTTTGACTGGATGGGACAATATTGCATCGGACTCAGCACACCACAATTGCATCTGACAGTCACGTAACGTCAGATGACAAAAATTACATGTAGTTTACACATCTGATTTTTGTATCAGTCCAATTATATTTTAATGCACACAACTACGTGTGATTTGTAACATGCGTTTTGTCGATCTGATGCCATCTGCGAAAAGCCCTTAGTGGCCTATTTAAAGCACTGATTTCAATCCTATGTAGCATCTGTCATTTAAATTTTAAGCTTCATCTGACTAATCAGAATTACTTCCAAACATGAGGAAATCCTGCTACATTGATAGCAACTAAAAACCTAACAACTCCATATCAGCCGCAGATATGCTGGAATTGTGGAAAGAATGGGTAAAAGAGGAACACAAGACAACTTGAGCTTTTTGAGTAAACATAATTATAAGCAACTTTGCAGTATACATCAATTAAAAATGTGCAGCCTTTTCATGATTTCTAATGTAAGAATATGGTTTGGAATAGTTACCTTAGCCTAGCCCCCTGTTCCCTGCTATTTTGGCTGACTACTTTGAGACTAAGAAAAAAAATGTAACAGTAGTTGACTGTCCTCAGCCTGCCTTCAGCCTGCATCCTCCAAATCCCACAATTCCCTGCACATGTGATTTTAATAAGGAAAGAAACGTGGTAGTGCAATGCATTGTGGGTTATGTAGTCCCTGCATGCAGCCTGTAAGATGTGGAGAAGTTGTTGTAGTTTGTAACATCAATGTTTTAGACCCTTCTCCCCTACCAGAATTTCAAATGATGCAGAAAGAGAAGAATTGTTTTGCAGCTAGATTTTAGCATATAAAACTGGTATTTATTCAGATTTTTTTAAGGAACAGATTACAAATTTTGGCTCAGAAGGGAGTTGCCCTATAAATTCCACTTTGCACACTGTATTTGCAGTTGTAAAATAGCCTTATGGTATCCTGTCTCAATTCATTCATAGGACCAGTAATATATATATAGAAACAACAACAAGAGATCCTCTGCACTCACCCATTATCAATATATATATATATATATATATATATATATATATAGGACGTTAAAGACATTCTGTGCATTAAGCTACTAAGAAATGCCCTTCCCCTTCCCTTTAAGCAAAACAGGGATTGTTTGTCCATATATTGCAATATACTTTAAGCTGGCCAACTGCGTCAAAGTATATATATATATTTATCAGCCTTTATATATATATATATATATATATATATATCCAAAAAAGACCAGCAACACCGAGTTATATTCCAAAAACAATCAATTGTGTATTAAAAACGCATGAACAGGCTGTTCATGCGTTTTTAATACACAATTGATTGTTTTTGGAATATAACTCGGTGTTGCTGGTCTTTTTTGGATATTTAAATCATTTACCTTGCACCCGAGCTAAGAGCTGAAGCAGAGTGCCACCCTGGGTTCGCTATATATATATATATATATATATATATAATATATATATAAATGTTAGTAGCAAAATCAGGAGTAAAAAAATATGTAACCCTGCTGACCATGTGGAAAAGTTTCTAAACAGCTAGGGATCTGTTTCTAATGAGCCCTTACATCTACAGCTTGTAGTGGAAGGGTCATTAAGCGAAAGAGAACAGGCATCATTTTTTTCTTTCTTTTTTTGTTGTTCGTGCTGCTGTGAGAAGAAAATCTTCAAACTCTACAGTGAGATACAGTGCATTATGAGTGAATGAATAAAATCACTGAACATGTAATGTGAAATGGCAAAGAGGTAATGATCACAGATGCTGACATTATAATGGAAATGGTGGGTGTTGATAAATAACTGCTCTACAGGAATTCCGTTCTTTCTACATGCCTACTTAGGCTATTGACTGCTTAATCTGCACAGATCTGCTGTGGTTTTTTTTGTGTACTGCTTATGTTAGAGAAAGAGAAAGTATAAAAACAAGCATAATCTCTGTAAAGCTTCATAAAATGGCTGTGAAATAAGATCATATTTAATATTAATGGTAACTTTCTAGAAGTTAATACATACCACTCTGGTTTATATAAGGGTTATGAACATATATTTGATTGTATGAACAAGCCATTTTTGTCATTACAAAGTATTTTATCTTCAAAGGAAGGGCACATTTTATGAACATGGGAAAAGTGCAGAAAAAAAGTGGCGCAAATTGCCATTTTTTTGCATGCAAGGCACATGTTCTCAAATTTGGAATCAGTTCTTAAAGGGGACCTGTCACCCTAAGAAATAATTGCAAATCCTTTTCTATCATGTTGAGCAAAATTAACTTTACTTACACTATATCAATTATATAAATCTTGTTTGCTTCAGTCTTGAAATTTATAGCAAACAGGAAGGCGCCATTTTGCAGACACTGTTAATAAGGCAAGTTTTGTATCACCCCAAAATATTGTATATGTGCCAGAATATGGGTTACTAATGCCCATGCACAGGCTACTACACACTTATAGACCATAAGGATGGAGGGGGAATTGGAGGAGTGCAGTGTGATTAGGAAGTGCTGAATTGAAAGTGAAAGTAATTGGCTGTCACACCGCTTTGTGGCAATGACAGCTTACATTTGTATATACATTTATAATAGTGATGGATGTTTTAATAAAAAAGAATTTGGGTGTCATATTTAATTTGGAAATAACTCTTATTATACAGCTTTTTATGTATGGGTGGCAGGTCCCCTTTTAAATTAAATTCAACATTTTAGAAAGTATACATAGTTCTGCCACATATTTCCTTACTGTTGCTTAGCCTTCTTACCTTTTTAACATTTCTCTTCTTTTTATTAATGTATTTATTGGATAAGGTGATCATCCATATCTTGTCATCACCATGTCAATACTGTTGAAAGAATCAATAAATCTAGAATCTCATTTTTCAAGCAAATTCATTTGCCAAACCAACTGCAGTCTTTCAGTCAGTTCAGTGAAGAATACAGTTCTTGGTCTCATGCTTGATGGAAAAGGCAAAGCCTTTGGCAGTTATTTTGCGAAAGCATTTTTCTGTTTGTTTGCATTATTGCTCTAGCATTAAAAGGGAAGTAAATCAAAGAGACAGGTGCAGTGTTTAGTATTAACAGAATTTATACAAAAACTCTTTATGTAGTCTAGACAGCAGTTTAGTGTTTATAAGACAGTTTGATGAAATGCCTTACTGTTCTGCACTATGCTAACTGCATTGAGTATTGTGAAAATGTCTTTTCAGGCTCGTGCTTAAGAACCCCTAAAATGTAATTTGCTGCAACAGCCAGTCCAGACAAGGAAGACTGGTTCTCTTTAATTCTTCAATTGTAGAAATGTGAAAGGACACTGGATGAATATTAACCATAGCAATAAAAACTCCAATCAAAACAACATATATACATATATTTACCAGATTTTACCCTCAGTCAGCCAAGATGGCAAAAAGAGTTAACAAATGTAAACTCAATTTTATATCCCTTACGTGGTTATTACCTCCTCTCCCTAATTAGCCTGTTCAAGTAACAAAATTACAGCATGGAGGCAGGAACATTTTTAAATGTTGCCGGCGGAATACAAATGGGGAATTATGCCTACTTATAAACAATTTTAGCTTTCTTTAACATCTGTGATGCCACTTCACAGAACTTTTTTTAAAAATGAGTTAAAAAAAAATGAGCTAGATAGAGATAGATTGATTGATTGATAGATAGATAGATAGATAGATAGATAGACAGATAGATGATAGATAGATAGATAGATAGATAGACAGATAGATAGATAGATAGATGATAGATAGATGTCGAAAATTGAACCATAGATTATTTATAGTAGTGGTCCTCACTTTGCAGTCACTTGTAGATGCTTTGGCTTCATGTATGGACTTGTTTGTGTAGGGTAATATTTAAATGGAAGTGCATGAGCATTGAAATACTATTGGCCAAACCAATATATCACGCATGTGACTCTTGGGCCGATTTATTAAAACTCAAATTTTTCTAATTATTTTTTTTAATTTATATAAACACATTTCCATGAATGTCTGAAATTGATCAAACAATCCGAAAAATAGGACATTGGAAAAAGTTGCAGAAAAATCATGAATACTTAAAATTTTTCGACTTGTCACATGACTTTTTTGAATTGACGCACAAAAATAACTTTTAATACATTTTAAAGCAAATTCAATTATGCACAAATATTGCATTGTATTATTTCTTAAAAGAACATATATGTAAGCTCTGCATTCTCATATAAATACCAACTGCAGGTATACAATTTAACTATTTCATGAATGTGATTAATTCAAGCAAGATTTTAAAACTATATTTGAAATAGGAGTAAAAAAAGATATAAAATATGATTCCTTCTCTATTTCTTTACAAATTGTAGAAAGAATCCATGTTGTAGAAAACATCAGACTAACTCACATGCCAACACAGAAGGTGGCCCTGATCATAACTGTAGAACTCAAAGAGGCAATTAGCTTAATTAGCTATGGAACAATTATGATACCATGAACATTTGTAGTGGCTTTGTGCTAGGCGACTGCCAGTAGTAATGATTAATTGGCTCCACATCAGCAATAAATGTTATTATTAACCCATACCTAGCCTAACAATGGTGATAATGCTTTAGTAAATTTAAAAAAGTTGTATACTGTAAAAGAAAGTAATATGAGTAATTTAATGTGACTAAATGTTTTAATGTATAAAAAGAGCTTTTTTTATTGAAATCGAGAGTCTGTGCAAATAAAACCCAGCTCATTTAAATACATCTGTAGTAGTATATTTATAATGGGGACAGAAATAGAGTTGTAGAACAATTGCTATTTAACATGGCAATTTGTGGATCTGTAATCCAGTAGTCATGCTGTTCCTACACTATATTCACCATTGGCATAGTAACCCCTACATTCATCTATAAGTATCTACAGGTTACATAGTTACATAAGTTTAACCCTTTCAAGTAAACCCAGCACACTCAAACCTATACTGACCTATCTATACACTCACTACATAAACCATATATACCAACATCAATACTAACTGTAGATATTAACATCACAATAGCCTTGGATACTATGCTTGTTCAAGAACTCATCCAGGCCCCTCTTAAAGGCATTAACAGAATCTGCCATCACAGCATCACTAGGAAGGGCATTCCCAAACTCATTTCCCTCAAAGTGAAAAACCACCTACGCTGCTTCAAATGGAAGTTTTGTTCCTCTAATCTAAAGGGGTGACCTCTGGTGCACTGATTGTCTAATGTACTTGTACAGAGTAATCATGTCCCCTCACAAGCGCCTTTTTTCCAGAGAAAACAACCCCAACCTTGACAGTCTAACCTCATAGTTTATATCTTTCATCCCCCTTTACCAGTTTAGTTGCACATCCCTGCATTCTCTCCAGCTCATTAATATCTTAAAGACTGGAGCCCATGTATCTAAGATATGAATTAAAATGGTACAAACTGGAATGCTCCTAAGGTTGCCACTTTTTTCTGTGACAAATACTGGCCTTCGGGTTGGGGAGCAGCCGTGATGTCATTTGGGGTGGGGAAATGGGCAGGCTAGGTGGGAAAAGGTGGATGAGGCCAGTAAATGGGCAGGAAAATGGGCAGACTGGGGGGGGTTATAGTAGACAAAGCAGAGGTAGGCCCATGGTTATAAAGGGTGATTGGCAGCAGAGAGGGAAGTGAGGGATTTATAGGCCATTACAAATTTGTAATACTGGTGCTGGCCCTAGCTGGTGATTTACTGGCTAGGCCAGTGAGATACCAGCCAGGTGGCAAAACTTAATCCTTCATAGCACAAGTTTAAAATTATTCATATTTCTGAAGATCTCCATTCTTTAAGAACTTCCGCCTCCATTTGATGCATGAAACAGTTTCTCCACTTGAGCACAGTGAGAATACAGTTTTTCATTTGGTAGACAAATATGTGCAATCTATACAATCCACCATACAAGGGTGTTCATGGCTTTGATGGTAAAAGCCCATGATGTCTTGGAAAGAAGCCACATTTAAGGGTGAGTAAAATTTTACATCAGGCATGAATTTGCAATGAAATTCCACATTTTGCTATTGGTAAATTTTTGCAAAATTACAGCAAAAACACAAGGGGCAGAAACTCAAGGGGCAAAAAAGGCCATTGACTTAAGTGCATTTTGCAATTTTTGGGGGGCAAAGTAAAAAGGCATATTTGCTCATCACTAACCACATTAATGTCTTCATATATATATCACATTCAAAAAATTAAATTTGTTGGAAAAAAAGTTGTATCAATTACTTAATATAAATCAGACTAAATATGACTGTTCTTCTTCTTTAATTATTTGACTTGTATCCTAAAAAATAATATTTGAAGTACTTCAAAGTGGAAGCTTGTTTCAATGAATTACAATAATGTGCAATACCTTTTTAGTGCCCTCCATGGTCAGATTATTAACAAAAGCAATATAATGCCTGCTTAGTTTACCCTAGCGAGTACATTTTTTTCAAGTATGGCTTGGGCTTGGTAGAATCTTGGTTATGTTCCATACTCCATAAATTCCTCTGTTTTCACCATTAGTTTAATGAATAGGGCTTATGATAAAAATATTCTTTGCATACTCTTTTGTATATCAAGAAATATAAATTCCGCAAAGTTTACGTTAAGCAGGTTGATATTGTTAAAGGAAAAGGAAAGGTAAAAATTAGTAAGCTTTATCAGAAAGGTCTATGTAAATACAGCCATAAGCTCTCACAGAAACGCTGCACTGAGTCCTCTGTCAAAAGAAACACAGGATTTCTTTCGTTTTTTGTAAACATGTTCTTAGGGTTTACAACTTCCTCTCTCAGAAACATCCTTCACTCCAGGGACCAGAGTCTGCACGTGCCAGAGTCTGTGCAGTCTCTCCTCTCTCCTCTTCCCCCCTCCCTTAATAATTCATAAAGCTCACTCCCCCCCCACCCTTAGGAATGTGTGATCTGAGCTATAATGGCTAGACTGCAAACAGGAAGCTATGAGCACCAAGCTAAAATAGCAGCTGCATTCAGGGAAAGCTTCTAGGGCTCTTACTCAGGTATGGTAATACTTTCTGCTGAATAAATATAGTATTCTAGGTGGCACTAATGTGGCAAATCTATTGGCAGTAACATGCCAAAATGACTTTCCTTCTCCTTTAATTACACTCTTTGCACTTTTGGTATATTTGCGCTCAGCAACCGTGAATTCATCTCATTTACCAAATAGGGTACTGAAGCACTTAATAATACAAGAAACAATGGATCTACCACTGCCTTCAAGCTCCTGATAATTCTATTGTTTCCACTGTGGATTGTCCATACAAACAGCTGAATAGCACCTAACAAATCACAAGATTAAATCATTTTCCGGCAAGTACAGAAATTTTTCAGCATTATTGCTATCAAGTTGCATCAAAATGAAAGTGCAATTGTGCCATTTGGATGCATTGAGAACAACTGCATCAATTGCAGTTCCCTATCTAGGCTGCCATAACCCTGGAATTGTGGGAGAAATCTCTTCATTCTGGGTAAAAAACATAGCAAATTGCATCAAACATTGCCCTTTAAACACTGCCCTGGCATTCTTAAAATACCCCTGTTGACTTATTATTATAGATAAGAAGCAAATTAGTAAAAGATTAAAAAAAAATCATTTCAGAATTTTTTTGAGAACAGGTTTTTCCAGATAATAGATCCCAATACCTACAGTAAATACTCTATTCATAAATTTGTATAAGATAAACCTTGAAGAAACCAATGTGTATTTTATCACTGACTGAAATCTTGTTAAAGGAACAGTAACACCAAAAGATTTATATATTTCAAAGAAATTAAACTATAATGTACTGCTGCCCTGCACTGGTAAAAGTTTTGTTTGCTTCAGAAACATTACTAGAGTTTAATAGTTTATAAACCCTGGTGTGTAGCCATGGGGGCAGCCATTGAAAAGAAGAAAAGGCACAGGTTATATAACAGCTAACAGATAAACCCTGTAAAATACAATGGTGTCTTATCTGTTATCTGCTATGTAACCTGTGCCTTTTCTCCTTTTTTCCAGCTTGAATGGCTGCCCCCGTGGCTACACATCAGCTTATTTATATAAACTATAGTAGTGTTCCTGAAGCAAACACCCCAGTTTTACCAGTGCAGGGCAACAGTATGTTATGTTTCAATTACTTTAAAACACTTTCATTTTTTGGTGTTACTGTTCCTTTAAACATTGGGGTCATTATACTGAAAAATATTATTTTGAAATCTACCCTTATTTGCAAGAGTAATTTGTGAAAAATGGAATTTACTATAAAATGCATTTTAAATGAACAATATATAAAATCCATGAAGATTTTTTTTTTTTTAAATCACATGAAATGGAACTAGGCTTTTTATGTTGATGGCAAATCTGATACTTCATAAGTCATCCAGAATAACATTTCTGAAATAGTAAAGTTCCTAATATCATCACTTTCAGTGAATTAGTCATCCGTTGTAAAATGTTTATGCCACATAAATATTTATGGCTCTCCAGTTTAATCCAATTTTTGCAGAAAGATTGCTTGATTATTAGGTTACATTACAAGTATGCACATTTTGTGACTCTACCAAAAAAAAAAACGGGGATGGGAGGTGTTTAAATTAAAGAACAGACAACATTTTCTAATACTGACTGTACTCTAAGAAGTAACCTTTAAGGATGATCCAACATTTTAGTATTTGTTCATCTAAATGCAAATGCAGGCGTTCGTTCTGAACAGCATAGAGATGTGAAGTGTACTGAGCCAATACACTGAATTCAATTAAAAGGTTTGATTACATTATCCAATGGGGAGTGACTATTCTCTCTTTTTAGTTCTTCCATTCTGCTCAGATTTTTCTTATTTACTCAGCTTACTCTTGTTCAAATAATAATGTACCCACAGGGAACATAAAGATTCTTTTATGTCTAAATAATAAGGACTTACATAATTTTTTCTTTACATACTAAATGTCAAGCTTTAGCATTACCCAAAATAACAGTAAAAGTATGCTAAGCATTCAAGAGAAAGGAATCAAATAGCGTGGATAGTGGAATAAAATCAGACTTGTAGTTACATGTAAAAGTGTTCCAAACAATTACCAGTGTGTTGAGTTTTCAGGTTCTCAGGGAACCTACTATAGGTATTCTCCTGCAAACATTGGTCAATATTCAGACTACACTTAACTGAGCTTCTGTATGTTGTAAACTGTAAATATAAAGTGTAATGTTGGATGTGGACTTGAGGTCTCTAGCAACACACAGATTACAGAGATGCATGTTTCTGTGCAATAGTAACTTCACTATATTACAGTAGCTTGCTGATCAGTGATAGCTGTACAAAGCATCATAGTAGTACCTTTAACTCCTATGAGCTCCTTGGCTTTAATATGAACTTTGGAGCCATTTTTTCCTGTAGTGGCACAAACACTAAGGCAGACACTAGTGATGGGCAAATCTATCCCATTTCAGTACACTGGAAAATTCACGAAATGGCAGAAATCTACAAAATTCATTAAAGTTAATGTTGTATCATTTCAAACTATGCGCAAGTTTTTGTAATTTAGTAAAATAGAATTTTACAAAATTTCCAAATATTAAAGTAGATTATTTCCATTTTATGCAACCCAATAATAGTTATTAGAAAGTAGGGATGCACCGAAACTGCTTTTTTGGGTTCGGCTGAACCCCCTAAACCAACCCCAATGGATTCTGCCAAATCCTGAACCCAGAAGGGTCAAAATTTGCTGCTCGCTGCATGCACGGCGAAATTTTCTCCCTCTACCATTTAACCCTTGCAAATGCTAATTAGCATAGGCTTATTTATTGTAATTAGGATTCGGATTGGCTGAAAATAAATCCTTCAATAAAAGGCTGGATTCCACCCAAATCCCGAACCGAATCCGGGAATCGGTGCATCCCTATTACAAAGTTTAAAAATAATTGTGCAATCAAAGATAAAATTATCTTTCTTGAGCAAGGACCTCTTACACTTAATTATCTTATTTTTAAATGTTTAATATAATGTAAGTAAAATATATTTGGGTATGTTTGTAAATTATTTGTTCTCATGACATTTAGGATATCTTATGAGACAATGAGGAAAGATTAGTTTGGAGAAAAGGCTTTAGCCTTTGGACATTATTGACTGATAGTGGGGGATATGTTTTCCCATAGGAAAGATAAAAGTACAAGGGCCCCTCCCCTTTAGACTTGAACTGAAGCAGAAGAGGTGTTTCTTCATGGTGAGGGCAGTGAGTTTGTGGAATGCCTTTCTGGGTGACGTTATGATGGCAGGTTCTGTTAATGCCATTATGAGTGGCATAATATCCAAGGTGATATTAGTGATCTTAAGAGTTACAGTTATTTTAGCATTGGTTAAAAATAGCATTGCACTAATGTGAAACATTAGTGGTCCAATGTTTCAGTCATAGATCTCTGACCTTGACCCTTGATACTGCCCTCAAGTATATGGTGCAAAAACTGTGGACCTAGTTACAAAAACATGGAGCTCTTATCTTTAGGAGTTTCCCCAAGTGCTCCTTTCTTACATAGAGAACTATTTCTTCTTATAGCTGAGCCAGGAACCAGCTGGGTAACCACCCTTTAGGAAAATGATGCAGTACAATATTTGACTTTGTCCAAGGGTCTGTAAGACAAACCAATCATAGTAGTCTCATATGAGTTATAAAAGAATTTACAGTATTTTTTGCTCTTAAAGGTGACATATACCCTCTAGCACAAACTTAAAATGAATCAAAGTGCTTTTCTGAGCACTTGTGAAATTTACATACATTATTATTTTTTCTTTCCATTACTTCTCATCTACTTTGAATTTTGAAAGTGCAATAGGCCATTTTCTATTACAGGTATCGGACCTGTTATCCATAATCGGGACCTGGGGCTTACCGGAGAAAGGGTCTTTTTGTAACTTGGATCTCCATACCTTGCCTACTAAAAATCCTTTTTGCTGGCAATAAGTATTAATTATATCTTAGTTAAGATCAAGTACAATGGTTTCATTATTACAAAGAAAAAGGAAAACATGTTTACAAATTAGAATTATTTGCTTATAAAGAGTCTATAGGAGATGGCCTTCCTGTAATTAGGAACTTTTTTGATAATTCCATACCTGTATTACAAAATGCTTTGGGTGCATTTGGATAAGAATTTGAATTCATCTTTAAGGTTTAGCCACTGCAATGCTTAACTTTTAGTTTTTGTCTATTTAGCAATATGACTTTACTGCACCTGTACTTTTCAGCCACTGTTTTTATACAGTATATACCATTTAAGGTTAACAGTCCATGTGGATTTGCCAATTCCATATGTTCTGTAGTATGTGATATGATGGCAATGGGTGCTTATCCTGAACTAAATTGCAATACACAGTGGTTTAGTGTGAGACATCTAATAATAGTCTGATTTACTTAATACTATGTAAAAGAAAAGAAAACTGAATTACACAACTAATGAAGTCTTTTCAAATGCATTGAATCTGTCACATAACTATATACATAATGTTAAATTATTAAGAGAATATTTATGAAATTATTCTGAAGCAATTCAAAGTAATTACTGTCATTTTTTCTCCAATATCCTGTAAAGATGCAGCATCAGTTGAGCTTTGCATACAGCAAATCATCAGATCATATTTTTCACTATTCAAGTGGAACCTGAACACATTTTTCATGGAATAAAACCTTACACTCCTGGGAAGATTAAAAAGAAAATCAATGACTGAATGGTACATTTAAGGCAGAAGGATTTAAGCACTGCAATAGAGTACCTTCTATAAAGTGCTGCATTGTTCAACACAACTATTAAATGAACTGAGCTGGTAATTGGGAACTAGGCTATATTTCTTGCTTATACAGTAAGATATGTAATGCAAAAAACCGAAGGTGAAAGCCCTGTTCAATGGTACTGAATTCATGATCTATAGATTGAATGCTTTTTAGTTTTATTTACAATGCTCTTAAAGAAAACAGGACTTAGTATTTCCTTGTTTATGGGCAAAGACTAACAGAGAGATTAGTTACTGCGATTTTTAAAACCCAGGTGATGAATTACATATGTCAGCGTGTGAGAAGTTTATGGTACAGGACAAAAAGCTATTGTTATAGCCATGGTGATTAGAAGCGACTAATCACCACCTTCTGTCTTTGCCCTAATAGTAACTTGTTTGTAGGAATCAAAATATGCATGAAATTAGTAAGGAACTGCTGTTTCCACAGTACAGGCATCAGATATGTTACCCAGAATGCTTGGGGCCTAGGGTTTTCCATATATGGAATCTTTCTGTAATTTGGATCTCCATGCCTTAATCATTTAAACATTAAATAAACCCAATAGGATTGTTTTGCTTCCAATAGAAGTCATTATATCTTAGTTGGTATCAAGTATAGGGATGTAGCGAACCTCACAAAAAAAGTTCGCAAACTTTTGCGAACTTTGCGAACCCCATAGACTTCAATGAGAAGGCGAACTTTAAAACCTAGAAAAGCCATTTCCGGCCAGAAAACTGATTTTAAAGTTGTTTAAAGGGTGCCACGACCTGGACAGTGGCATGCAGGAGGGGGATCAAGGGCAAAAATTTCTCTGAAAAATACGTTGTTGACACAGCGTTGCGTTTTGTGCTGTAAAGGGCAGAAATCACACTACATTTCTAAACTTGTGTAATAAACTGCTTTAAAACGTCCGGTGTCTACATGCCAATCAAGTCGTGTAAAGGTTACAGCCGGTTCACACGCAAAGACAAAACGCCGCAGTAGTGGATACGGAATATATTATTGCTGGTGGAAAAATGTCGCTCGGGTGATTTTATTGCAATGCAATGTCACTACTATGTGTAACGTATTGGGTTACAGCAGGACAGCTGTCCCCAGCAGCTACATACAGAGCAGTAGAAAGTAGATTACTAGTCAGCAAAGCTACCTAAACTCTCCCTCAAACCCCTGCACAGCTCTCTCCCTACGCTAACTCATCAAGCACACACAGGCAGAATGTAAAATGGCTGCTGGGCTTCTGTTTATATATGGAAGGGAGTGGTCCGGGGGTGGTCCAGGAGGGAGAGCTGCCTGATTGGCTGCCATGTATCTGCTGGCTCTGGGGTGAGAGGTCAAAATTTGGCTCCAGCTAAGGCGAACCCAAAATTGCGAACATCGCTAAAAGTTTGCGAACTTGCGAACACCCGATTTTCGTATTAATTAGTTCTCCGGCGAACAGTTCGCTACATCTCTAATCAAATATAAGGCACTGTTTTATTATTACAGAAAAAAGGAAATAATTGTGATTATTATTTGAGATGGTCTTCCCATAATTTGGAGCTTTCTGTATAAGCGGTTTCTGGATAACAGATCCCATACCCATACAAAAATGCTGCATTTTCTGGACATCACAGATATGACTGTATAAAAGTAGCCAAAGCACCAAAACTTTATTGTTTAAACTTCAATATTTAGATAATTTTAGAACTTGCTGATGTTTTTTTCATGCTTTCACAAATACTTATTTATATGTTTTTTTGCCCAAAATGCACTTTGACCTTTATTTGTGCTCTGAGATGTTGAGGTATCATTTCTGTGCAAGCTCTACTGACTTTAATACTAGCACAAGACATCTTTGTTTCAAACTTTGTTTTCAAAATCATATAGCAGGCTTCAAAGTTGCATTAAGCCAACACAGTGCAGATTTTTTTCCATTGTAGTGAATTATGTCCATTTGCAACATGAAATACTGTGTGAGATATTGCACCATTAAAGCTTTTCATCTGCACTTTGTGCTCTTAAAACTTTTCTCCTCATACTTTGTTGGTATAAAGAAAATGTCACATTTTAACATTTAGCTGTATTATATGGCTTTTCCCAACTTTCAAAATATTATTTCAAATAATCTGCCAATTTTATCACAGAACCATTTGGTGACCTTATATTTTTTAATCTGTAGTACATTATACTGTTCATTATTTAGGAAGAAGGTTTATGAGGATGAGGAAGGAAGAAAGGATAAATTGACTTGGTTTTTTGGATCTTAGATTTAAAAAAGACACATTTTCACCAAATCAGTATATTTTGTTACCTAGATATTGACTTTAGACATATTATTCAAGAATTATATATTAATGCAGGTCTGTTTTTTTGCAGAGATGTTTAGATATTAGTGCAATGTAGCACTTTCTCAGCATCTTTAATGTGTTCTCCCCAGACATTAGACTATGAAAAAGATTGCTGAAGCAACTACTTCTAATGTAACTTAGAAAAATCAAATGAGCGTATTTTTGCAAATAAATTTAAGTTTGCAGAAACACATTCTTAATGAGATTGTTAAAGAGCGCATATTTTCACATCATAGTTTAATTTGGGTTGAAAATAACCCCCAGATATCTATCAAGCTCAACCCCTCCAAATTACCCTTAGTGCATATATATAATGTACCCCTATTGTAAAATATAAAGATAAGTCACTAAGGAGTTCCATGACCATAAAAAAGCATGAGCCTCTAGCACTGAGGTGACTTTTAATATCCTCTTTTGTGTTATTTACAAGTATTTATACAGTTCTGTCAAAACACATATATAAAGATACTGTATATACACATACAGTACCTATACTTAACCATAGATATTTATACTTAGCCTTGGATACCATCCATGTTTAAGAAGTCATCCAAGCTGCCTCTCTTAAAGACATTAATAGAATCTTCCATTACTACATCACATGGCAAAGTACACTACCTCACTGCCCTTAACGTGAACTGCCAACCTTACTGCTTCAAATAAAAGCTCAGTTTCTTAAGTCAAAACTGGTGACGTATAAAAGGAATATATAAAAAGGCAAAATGATATTTTCATCCCTTCAGTTAATGCCTTTTTAATTTCAAGACAAAACGTTATACACTTTAGTAACCACTGATTGACAGTGCCTACAGTGGCACAGCTTCTTATCCACAAAAATCCCCAAATCCTTCTCAATTAAGGCTGCCATATATTTCTACCAAAGTGTGTAACCTTGCATTTATCAACACTGTATCTCATTTGGCAGTTTGCTGCCTGCTTCTCCAGTTTAGTCAAATCGCTCTGCGAAGTGGCAGCATTCTAAATGAAACACATAGTTTTGCACAATTTAATATCATACACAAAAATACTGCTCCTTTTGCCACCACTCTTTATAATCTATTCTTTAGCTAGTTCTTTCTCCAAGTACAAATATTATGTTCCATGTCAATATTCCTTAATCCCTTAATCAGTTACCTTCTGTATGATACTGTGTCAAATGTACAGTAGATTAGAGCACATTCACTGGCACCTAGTGATGAGTGAAATCTTTCACCAGGTTTCTCCTTAAAAAAAAGCTCATAGATGCAAATGGTCTAAAAAAGTTGCTCTGTAAAAAAAGTTGCACAGTATAGAAAAAGTTGTCATGGAAAAATCTCATTGACGTCAATGCATTTCATGAATTTTTGCTGTCTCTTAAAATTTTCCAAAAATCGAAAAGGGACAGATTGCTTATCACTACTTCAACCCCAATATCTAGGTATTCACTCACTTCCCCAGACTACATGGTAAATGCCAGCACAAATCTATAGTATTGTGATTTGAATGTATTGTAGCATCTTATCCCTTTACCCCATTTTAAAAGCTTTTCTACCTCCAATATTAAACTAACATGCCTATAGTTTTCAGCCCGAGGAAGGAATCCCTTTTTGAATAGCATTAGCAATTCATCAATCTCTTGGCACCCTGTGAGTAATATAAGTTTAAATAAAGCAGAATTTTGAAGTTCATAATTGCATCATAACTTTTTAATGATATGCTTCTTTCCAAAGCAACCAGATCTTTTCCCTAAGAGCCTCTTATGCAACCCCCACCTATCTTTCAGATGCCTCTGAGATGGTATGGTCCTCCTTTCATAGGCACCTAGAAACATGCAAAGTAAGCTGCCCAGGCTAGAAGGGTCTTTGATTTAAGTGTGAAACATTACCCAGCCAACTAGTAGAAAGGTACTGTTCCACAGTATGAATTAAATGCTTTAACACTGATAGGTCTAAAGCTTAAAGATGTATGTTTTTGTGAAAGAAATAGATATGTTGCTATTTGATTTTTTTTATGCATTATAGTTATCCTAATGTGATGTGATGTGATGATTTGATTTAATTGCTTGGACAGATTACCATGCTTAGATGATTAAAATTATGTGGGAGGAAAATCAGCAGCTTAACATTACAACTGTTTTTATGGGCTTCTTGTTTTGTCGGAAATCCCACTTCAGAAAAACCCACACACTTTGTTCTTTAGAGTTATTCTGGCATTAAATCTTACTTACAGTACAATATGGTCTACTAGATAGAGGACCAACTAGTTTCTGGAAGGCTGAATTAGACACATTCCAGCTCTGAGAAGTATAATCATTTGTGAAAAATTGCTGACAGCTTCCTTCTAAAATTATGTTCTCAATTTATATTCATTTATTTTAATGTATCTAATTTATAATGTCAGTCTTTTTGCTCTGTCACCTGAGATATCTTTGAGGTTATCAATTCAATGGAGGACACTAATGAAAAATTCAGAAGTACAGGGTTGAAATTATTTTTACATGCTGCTGCAGAATTTGTTTTCTGTATGTTCCGAATTACAAAAGAAAAAGGTGATTGGATTTTTGGAATTATATAAATGTAAATGTATGTAATGTAATGTACGTAATTATGTATTTTTCTAGAACTTTATCATAATTGTTACCCAACAATACCTGTATTATGTTTTTTTTCCTGCTGCTCAGAATAGATAGAATAAATTTTACAACTTATTTTTTGTAAAGAATTTTCTTATTCATTTTAGTTTACATTTTAGGACCATAGATTTCTCACCACTAGTTTCAAAGCAATTCATTTTGTTAGGTATTATCTCTGCCTCTAACGATCAGGTGAAAAAGTCACTCAAATTTAGTCACCTATTTTTTCTCTTTTGCATTTCTAAAAAACTTGACCCTTGAAAATTTGTAAATCAGCCTCAGTAAGGCCAGGATAGCAATAATTAAATTTTCAAGTTCTAATAAAAAACCTTAAAAGTCTCAAATGTGCACATATTTTTTTTTTAAAAAAAATTGCATTTCAAAAGTACAAATCAGTCAAATTTCAAAAAGTTCTCAAAAACGTGAATTACAAAATAGCTTGTATTTTGCTATTACAACTTATATATAAACTTGCCAATTTTTAGATGCTGAATTTTTATATTCATGTTTTTGCACTTGATAAATTTCAAAAATTTGAGTTTTGTAACCCAAATTTGAAATCACAATTTTTCCTGGAAACGTGTGGTAAAAATATTGGTAACCTAAAGGGCCGATTCACTAATGTACGAATATGAATCACGAAATGTGATCATTTGTGATGATCGAAAATGTCCCGAAAATTCTTTTAGTTTGAATATGAAAATTCCGTACTTACAAGCCAAAATTTTGATATTGAAACGATCGTTTACGTATGAAAATCCGATAATTATGAAGTTTTCATATCCCAATGATCGGAAACGGCGCAAAACCCTTTCTAACTTTAACACTTCAATGCATGATGTGGTAAGCTTTCCAAAAGACTCAATGGCACTCTGCAGTTCCAACCTGGTCACGATACTAAAGCTTGAATGTATTCTGAAACCTTCGTACTCATTGCGGCGAATACAATTTTGTCGCACAAATTGTCACAAAGTAAGAAAAAGTCACGTAAATTAACAAAAAAGTCAGGTAAACACGCACAGTTTTAAAAGTTAGAAAAAATACAATTTTTTTTCTATTCGTAACCAATTGTACATTGATAAATGGGCCCCTTAGTCTTTCCTAGTGAGAGAGCATTACTCAAAATATGCTATGTCAATATATATCATTATGTTAATATGGTATTTTTATATAGTCTTATATGTTGTTCATGAAAGCAAAAATAATATTTTAGAAAAACATTTTTAAACAAACATAATAATTTAGAAAAAATTTTTTAAAACAAAATAATATTATAGAAAAACATTTTTACAGACTTTACTTACCACCTGAAATATGATTCATATCATTCATATGTATTACTTATAGAGTAATGCCTATTTGTAGTATATTTATTACAGTTTGATTTGGAATAGTGAACTGGATAAGATCTAGATCCGTTACCTTGTCTCTTTACTTTTTCTTGCCTAATTTCCATATGTGCATTCTCTTATTAACCCCATCCTATTCTCTTTTGGTGTGTATAAATGTCTTCTATTAGAGTTTCATTTAAAGGAACAGTAAAAAATAAAAATGTTTTAAAATTATTAAAATATAATGTACTGTTGCCCTGCACTGGTAAAAGTTGTGTGTTTGCTTCAGAAAGACTACTGTAGTTAATAGAAATAGCTGTTGTGTAGCCATGGGGGCAGCCATTTAAATTAAAAAAAGGAGAAAAGGTACAGGTTACATAAGAAGATAACAGATAAACTGTGTAGAATACAATGGGAATCTATGCTACTTATCTGTTATCTGCTTAGTAACCTGTGCCTTTTCTCCTTTTTTCAATTTAAATGGCTGCCCCCATGGCTACACAGCAGGGTATTTATATAAACTGTAGTAGTGTTTATGAAGCAAACACACAACTTTTACCAGTGCAGGGCAATAGTACATAATATATTTATTATTTTTATACACTTTCATTTTTTGATGTTACTGTTCCTTTAATGTAACATCTTTAGCCTGAAGAAGAGATGTAATAATATCATTTTGAAAATTACATTTACAATTCAGAAAGGTACTTGCATCCATTCATGCTACTTTGCAACTTGCAGTGAGTGCCAGTGCACCCCAACTTTATTGGTGTCTTTGATTATGCAGGAATTATGGGTGAAAATATTCTGCATTGTGGGTATAAATCATGGCTATTTACATCTAAATGTTTCACATTACCCGTTGCATATTGGAACTAATTTATAATGACCACTGGGCGCATTTATAAGTATGTTTAATAAAGTGCTATTAGAATATAGAAAATATTTTGTCACTTTAATTTATGGAATTTAAAATCACACATAGTAGGGAGTATCGTATGAGTATGTAAAATGGCAATTAAGTTAAGATTTAAAATTATTTGCTGTCCTAACTATAATTGGAGCTGTAAGTTATGCCAAATAAAAAAAAAGAAATATCTTATTTTAAACACATTAAAACACATTAAACACCTCTCATGTTAAATAAATATATAATTATATATGTATTTTCCTTAATATTTGTATATTGTAAACTCTAATAATAGGGTATTCTTTACCTCAGTATTTGTATGTATGTAGTTTGAACTATACATCCTTCTGTTCTACATTGGTGCAGAGTTAGTTTGTACATTATAAATACATGTTCATAATCATGATAATAATAATAAAGTGTATTACTATTGTAAGCATTTAATTAATAATTGATATGCATGGTTGTAAAATAAATTTAGTTAAGTCAAGTATAAAACTGATGTGTCCCCATTACAAAATAATGAGCTGGGTATTCTCAAAGGCAAGAGTTAATGAGATCAACATAAAGAAAAATCTTCAGCATACCCCTTACATACATACTCTCAGAGGGTGCTTGACTTCCTCAGCCACTCCCAAGCCTTTTTCCATGTATCTTTGCAAAGGGGAAGAAACACACCAATATGCAGGAAATGCCTTTAAAGTGGACCTGTCACCCAGACATAAAAATCTGTATAATAAAAGCTCTTTTCAAATTAAACATGTAACCCAAAAGCATAGAGGTGTGGCAGACAGTTACTTTCACTTTCAATTCAGAACTTTTTAGATGTTGCTGCACTCCTCACATTCCCCCTCCCTCCTCACCATGAAATTGTGTAACCAGTGCATTGACATGGGCATTAGGTCTCCCCATACTGGCACAGAAACAAGATTTTGGCAGGATGCAATGCCTGCTCTGATAACAGTGTCCACAAAATGGCCCCTGCCAAGGCTGTGAATTCCAAGGCTGAAGAAACTAAGATTAAAATAATTTATATAGTGTAAGTAAAGTTTATTTTGCTTGACAACCACAATAGAAAACAATTTGGAATGATTTCTTAATGTGACAGGTCCCCTTTAACTCATTTATTTGCAGAAACAAATGGTAGAAGCTTTCGGGGGATAACCCCTTCTTCAGGTGACCCTGAAGGCATTGCCGGCATATTGGTGTGCTTCTTCCCCTTTGCAAAGAGTTAATGAGATGCCTTCAGGGGAGTAACTGATATTGCTTTTATTGTATTAAGTGAATAACTCAGGGGTAATTAGAAAGATCAGAAATATTGTATATTCTCTTTCTACAAACATTGCAAAGTCATTTGTTGTACCCAATGGACCTACTGTGGAACAGACTGTACTCTTGCTTTGGCAGAAACAACACATTTAAGCTGCTATAGGTGGATTTATGTTAAATATATACTATAAACACATTAACTATATTTGCCATTTTATTCCTAAGCGCGGTCTCCCTGCTTCACCCTGGGCAATATGCTGCCCTGAGTTTGACTAATACACATAGCAAAAACATGGCCTACTTTTTTAATTCACTGTTGGCATTTTTATTATTTTTCAGACTATTTAGCAAGTCATGAGATTTTACAGCTCCCAAATAACATTATTTTTTGCCTAATTTTTATAAATTAAAACCAAAATCTTTCTTTGAAGCATGGGCTTTCTCTAAGAAAGCTATTTAAACACTGATCAATAGATGTGAGCCCTTTTTGCATCAAATCCATTGAGATTCAATCCGTTTGATATATCTATGGAATTCTAAACATCAATCGCTTATCTTCTAATCCTAATATACATTATGGAACAGATTCAGCTTTTCATCAGCAAATTAGCTTTGTAATATCCCATTTTCTGTAGGCATGTTCTTCCTTTATTCATGAAAATAATGCACATCTGAAAAATTGATCAAATCAGCTACAATGTATTGTAACCCATTAACCTTTTGAATACATAATTGCATTTTTAATGTAAGAACCTGAATTCTAGCACATGGTTAAATCCTTCAGTGTAGCAACTTTTTGTATCTTAGCCCTACAGTCTAGTCTCACAGTGGGAATTATAATCCATTCCATAGGTGTTCATTTGGGTCAAAATCTTGGCTCTGTTCAGGTTAGATCTTCCACTTCCATAAGTGCAAACAAGTTCTATGCTGAACCCTCTTTGTTTATTAGGGCATTATCATGTTGAAACAGGGGAGGAATTCCCCCAAACTTGAGTTTACAGGTATGGGATACCTTATCTGGAAACAGATTATTCAGAAAGCTCCAAATTATGGGAAGGCCATCTCTTATAGAGTCTATCACCAATATGTAATGAAAGGCACTACGTTTACCCAGTAGCAGTCATAGCAACCAATAAGATGTTTGCCCTATGTTGCACTTTGCTATGTGGGGCATGGAGAATGCAGCCTTAGGTCTCTGCTAGTTATTTGCTTTAAAACTTCTTATGACTATGAGTATGACCATGAGTATTAAGCATATCATGTATAGACATTCTGTTCTATATTCTATTTCATGCAGTATCTATATTGTGCAAAAGTGTCCCTGGAAACTATTTACAGATAAGCCAACAGTGCTCATTGTGATTAACCCTTTGGCCTATGTTCTTGATTGTATTATATCCACATTCAGATCAGAGATTATATAGCAGACTGTGGATAGTTACAAGTGTGTGGGTGTTTGTGTGTGTGCGCTTTTTCCATCACTGCATTCACCCAATATTTTACATCATAAAGCATGCTTGAAGGAACTTTATGGCTTTTTAGTCCTGTGATTTGTAGTAATGCTGTACAGATCAAGGACTTTCATTTCATTATACTTGTTATTAGGGTTGTGTGACCATATAGTGCTTATTTTTAGGACAAGCCGTTTAATTATACAAGTTTGCAAATTAAAGGTACAAATAAGAAAATATACAGTAAATATGTATACATATATATATTATATAATACTAGAATAATCAATATAACTACAGTAAGAATCATCATTAATATTCATCTGCATTTAAATTACACAGACGACTCACATATGTAAGTGTAGAAGTCTTGTGTTTTGACACGTATGCCCTTGTTTATGATTTTAATTTCCTGCATATTCATGGTCATAGCTTGTTTTTACCCCCTACAGGACAAGGGACTCAACAAGAATCTTCAGTATTTCTAACCCAGTGCAGCAATGCCACCATCCTATGTTCTTCATTTCTTTGTAAGTGTTGTCCATCTTTCATCTATCTTTTGTGATGCAAAGTGTTTATTACCTGATTTAAAAACTCTTATTCTAACGTTGCGTAAAACATTCCCATAAATGGCACAAGCTTTTGATTTCCCTAAATGTTTTGCATCTTCATGTTTCTACCCACCCTTTAATTTTATTGTCTTTATGTAGTACCAACCGTTTATGGAAGTTCTTGTCCTCCATAATATTTCCTAAGATCATTAATGTATAACAAGGCCATGGTGTTCATCCGTGTTGAATAAGATGTGCAAAGCATTATTGTGGATTTTAAGAGATCTGAATGTTGCAAAAAGGGGGGTCTAGTACTGCCCCTTTCTCAGCACAAACTGAACATAGTGGGCTTTATACTGTTGGAGAACATGTTAAGTTCCAAGATAGTTCACATGTATATAGTTTTTGTGTTTAACAGCTTTACTATAAAGGCTTATCTTGCAGCCATTATATGTTTTCTTTGCCAATTTAGTTTGAGTTTGTTTGCTATATGTTATCATGTGTTTGGAGGTTGTTGAGCTTGGGCATTTAATATTTGGACACTCAGCTGTTGCATTGAAAACTTACAAGTATGTATTTTGTGCTAAACATTCTTTTTTTGTTGTGTTTCTTTAATTGTGGTAACTTTGTGTGTGAGACTGACAGATAAATAGCTGAATCTGAGTGACACACAGCACACAGGATACACAGACACACAACTTTTCAAGTTAATTTAGAGACTGTACAGAGACAGCAAAACATGTTTGCCTTAAGAAGGACAAGGAGGAGCAGATGTTAAAAGAGGAGAATGATGATTGGATAACTAGTTATCCACTCTGCAAGACAAAAGCAGTTACAAAGTGAAAAAACTGATTGGAATATGTCACAAGAAGCTTTTCATTTGTTTTTGCAATATTTATTTTTAATACTTTTTATACCCCAAATAAAGCTGTCCATGTTGAAAGTAAAATGTGTTCACTGAGTAGAAATATAGAACCAGACCCTCATCCAAATAACTTAGATAATATAAACTACAGTACCTTTCCACTCTGGAACCAAGTGCAACTATACAGAACTGCAAGCACCCATGTTGACACAAGTACTTTTAATTAACAACATATTGCAACCACAATGTATGCTCATAAATGACCACTATTATCTTTAGTTAAACTACCAGAGCTAAGTTGATAAATGTGTAACCAGGCCAGTACTTCATTTCTGCTTAGAAAAGTCCCTTATTTCTCTTTGATCTCCTGCACTAAACCCTGAAAGAGATACAAATGAGCTTCATTTAAAAGTTCAATGGGATCTGCAAAGTTTTTCATATTTTTTAAGCACTTGTAAACTCACAAGTAAACTAAGAATTTAGGCTATTTGTATTCTTATCAGTTTTTCCCACTATTGTATTCATTTGCAATTTTTATATTTGCATTTTTTTTTAATAAATAAGGAAACATATGTGCTTTTTTAAATTGTGAGTTTATTGATGATGAAAAAAACCCTCTGAAATTACACAAACTGGGCCCATAGCGTATACTGCTCTTTTAACTGACTGCCTAGCAGCTTTTTTCTCTACATCATTTCCTTCCATTTTCGGGGCCCGCTGTATACCTTTCTATGTATAGCAGGTCCTTTCTACGTCACCCTGAGTGCTTTTTTTGAGCTGCACATTCTGCCCCTGCTTTACGTTGCCTATGTATCTTTGCCTCCAGCTGAAAAGCTCAAATGAATGATGTTATGACTGCACACACATTAACCTCTATAGTTACCATATAACTCTCCATTCCCATTTCTCTCCACCTTTGCTGTTGGCTAACCATCAGAATATAAATTGGGAAAAACTAGAAAAATATATATATATATTTTTTTTTCCCCTGACACATTGTTACCTCCATAATAGAAAAACACTAATACTTTGAATTTGAACTTTTAAATCCAAAAGAATCAATATTTACTTGAGCTTTCATATTATATAGATAGCTGCATACTATTAACATGAAACTGACTTTACAAAGGTCAAATCCTTTTTATGTCAGTATAAATTTCTCATGCTTTGCTTGTCCCATAAAGAAATCTGCTGTTGAAAATATATCACTGTTGTATACTAAATTCAAGGGCACTTTTGACATTTTAGCATTATATTTTTAATTCACCAAAGGACTCCAATAAAATTGTATTAAAACTCCTGCCTGCAGCCTTATTCCCATCAATGTAAGTGTTTGACAGGTTTCTAGATTGTTACATGGTAGTGTGCCTTATAAATAAATTTCAAAATGCAGTTGCTATGCACAAAGCACAAATATGAACATGTTTGTAATTGACAATTCAACATTCCCAACATTCCCCAGAATTGCAACATAATTGTGGTGCAGCTTGTGTGTGTTGTAGAAATTCTGATGCTAATTAACTATAAACTGTAAAACTATAAAACTGCAGAATTAGTTAAGTATAAAAGTTTATCATGTATGACTTGGGTATAGAAACAACATGCACAATAAGCCCTAAAATTTTTAATGTGAATTTGAGCATTCCATCAAAATAATTTTTAAGGGTGCAATCATGGGTATACAAGGAGCGTGTCTTGTCATGGAATGACTTGGTCTCTACTATAGTTTTTCTGTGTGAAATGCAAGGCCAGCTTATAGGAGTGTGCCAAAACAAAAAGGCAATCTTTAGTTTAGTGTAGTCAAGGCAATACATCATAGGGCTCATTTACAATTGGTGCACAATGTGCAAATTGCATAAATCAGTGGAAGGCAACATGCAGATTGCTGCTTACCCTGTTTATTGTGCCTTGAGGTGCGCATTTGTATGCTTTAAAATGGCATAGAAAGAGTTGTGCCTCACCCAGTATTCAGTGCTGACTGCATTAGGTGGTAATTGTGTGCGAGGGGAGGAGCATTAAACATAGCTTGTGCATTATTATATCCAAGCTAAGGAGCACTGGGGAATTCTAAGCATTAAGTATAGGGCTCTTTTGTGCTAGATGATGCTGCATTCTCCACCTTGCACCTAATTCTTTATAAAGCACAATGTGCAGAGGGGAGACTGCATCTCCAACAGGTGCTTCTTGGATGGGTTCTAAGACCTCATGCCTAGATATAGTCATTCAACTGTTTGGCATCCTAAATTCTCTTTAAAGGAACTGTAAACCCTACATTCTCCTACTATGTATATATGATGGGTACATCTCCCTCACCTAAATGGCATCATTTGCATTGCATATATCCTCTGTATTCACCAACATCATTACATTTTCCTAAACGAATTAGCAGCTTTCATCTTGTGGCCATTTTCCCTCTCACACATCTTCAGTGACATTAACATTTGCAAACAGCACATGTGCACTGTAAAGTTCATGCAATGAAGAATGCAGGTTTACACAGGCAGAGAGCTTGGAGAGGGGTAAGGAAGAAAAAATTGGAGAATACAGCTAGAGCACAGTTTCCATGGGAACCAGCAATGCCATCTCTTTACTGAATGCTAGACTGGAGGGTGTGTTTAGTAATCTGAGGTGAGAAGAACTGAGCATGCTCAGTAGAGCAAATTCTTGAGGGAGGGGGCTGAGTGGGTTAGAAGAGGAAAAGGAATCCTGAGTGATTATGGGGATGCTGCAACCTTACTATTAACCTTTGAATAACAGGTGTGGCAGGTATTTAAAGATTCCTCACCAATTACATTTTTGTATGGAGGGTTTACATGTCCTTTTATAAAGGATCATCAGAGTTTTCTTTAGGTGATGTGACCCTTGGTATGCATTATATGTTCATAAGAGATAAGTTTAAAGTGGACCGGTCACGCAGACATAAAAAGCTGTATAATAAAAGTCCTTTTCAAATTAAACATGAAATCCAAATTCATTTTTATATTAAAACATCCAAACCCATTATAAAGGCATTTAAACATCCCAGCTGTCAATCATATTTTGCTTGCCCCGCCTCTATGCCTTAGGCATAGAGGCGGGGCAGACAATAACTTTAGCTTTCTGTTCAGCACTAACTAGATGTCACTGCACATCTCACTTTTCCCCTCCTTCCTCCTCATCTAATTATGTAGCCAGTGCATTGGCATCTGGCCCCCTATTCTGGCACATAAACAAGATTTTGGCATGATACAAAGCCTGCCATTTCATAACAGTGTCCACAAAATGGTGCCTTCCTGCTTGCTTTGATTGAGTAATTCCAAGACAGAAATAACAAGATTTAGATTATTTATATAGGGTAAGTAAAGTTTATTTTGCTCAACTAACAATATAGAAAATAATTTGGAGTTATTTCTTAGGGTGACAGGTCCCCTTTAAAGACTTATCGGGAGTTTAAAAACTGACTCTGGGATTTGTCCTGCTTTTTACACAGGCTTTATAAATATGATTATATTGCGTGTTTTAGTGATAAGATGTAGTTTTGAAACTTTCCACTTCACAACAATGCAGTTCTGCTCTGTGAGTCAATCATTGCTGAATGCAAAAGAAATAGCTCCGGAATTAGATTAATTATCTTGTGCTTTGCCCATATACTTCTGAAAATACTAAGCTTGACAACGGCACTTATTTACCCCGTGGAAACCAAATCCTAACATGTGTTTTGTGAACTAAATATTAAGGGTGCCGAACCTACAAAAATAAAACAGTAAAATAAAAAAGCAAAATAAATTATGAATTCACAAAATATAAAGTCGTATTTAAATTCAGGTGGCATATATTAAACAATAATGATCATGGTAATATATCCTAGCTTAGAAAAGTAGACACCGAAGCATGAATAATGAGTCAATAATTGTTCATTTACATACATTTTAATGGAAGGCTATAAATAGAACTGCAATGAGTATGTTTCTTTGTATACATTTGAATAATTGCTTGCAGTACTTTTGGAACAGAGTTTTGCTTTGCTAATACATCATAAAATTGAAATAGAGTTACAGACATTGAAAAAGACACTACTTCCAAAGTCAATAAAAAATGCTGTCTAGTTTGCCTCAGAAATATTTCCAGTGTATCAGTAAAAAGGGGTTTATTTTTAATATAATGAGGATTGTTTACCTACAGTACTGCATTTTCATTAAAGTTTGTTTTACCAGAACCATTACTATTAATTATCGAAAGTTTACTTCATTCATTATATAAATTATTTATTACTAATTAACATTTTTAAGTGAAAAAGTAATTCTGTTTATATCATACGTATTTAGCAAGGTATATATTAAATTATTTGCTATGTTTAAGGGAAAATTAATTTAATCTTTATTGTAAACCATTTAGTCATGCAGTTTTCCTCATTTAGAAAAATCCTTCATTCCCGGGAGCCAGAGTCTGCACAGCTCTCCTCCTCCCCCCTTCCATAAGAATGTGTGATATGAGTTGCAATGAAGCTACTGAGACCAAGCTAAAAAATTTTTTTAGGGCTGTTTACTCAGGTATGCTAAAGCTTTCAGCTGAATAAATATAGCATTCTAGCTTGCACTATTGTGGCTAATCTATTGCCTTTCCTTTAAATCTGTAACTTCATTTGTAACTAGTACCCTAAAAGCTTCAATTGCTGCAACCTAAAAGTTCACTGTAACTACAACCTAAAATTACAATTACTTGTTTGTTGAGTTGTGTCCAAGTTTTGATTTTAAAATGTTAGAAACAAAAGGCGCTGCCTCTGAACAGAGCTTGATATACACCACTCTTTGTCAGCAGCAAAGTAGCAAGTGCAAGCGGTTCTTCTAGTGGCTTGTGTAAAATCATATGCACTAACTCACATTAGCCTGCTTATTTCTGCTACGCACACTGCATGAGACCTACAGACAGAGTCCCTAGTGTGCCATACAGTGTGGATCTAAGCCCACTGTGTAGGGGACATAAAATCCTAGGGGAGATACCTATAGACCATTTTCTAATCATAATATATACAATATACCAATAATTCATTGTGCATGGATAGGGTTTCCATTTTCACTCTTTGTCTACCCTTCTATTTTATTCTGTTGTAAAGCCAATTTGTAGCCAGATAGTATTTTTAGTATTATTAGTTGCCTAAATTCTATGGAAATAATAATAAACACGGTAAGCACTTTAAGGGTTTTGCGAATGTTTTTATTATTATAATAGGTGTTTGCAGATTACATATTTCTTAATGAGATGTTTACGATCACCTTGATGATTATAACATTGCCCCCAATACTGTTAAAGCTTATAAAGATGAATCTGCTTGACTGAAGAATCTCATACTGGAGTGATGTATAAAATGAGAAAGCTTTAAAGAAGTCATCAGGCTGCAGGTTCTTTCAGCTGCTTCAGTTCTGTTTTAAGGTTGGACGAGGGGAGAAAAGTAGGCAGATTTGTAATCAAGTCCAAGGCTCAGAGTGCATCTGGGTTCGGCATTTCTTGAATGAGCACCGATGGACCCAATCGTGCACCCCTTAGTTCTACAGCACTTGCATCCACTCCTATAATGTGATATGTTTAGACTAAATTCTCTATTGAGTTTTAGTTCTCCTTTAAAGGAGCATTTAGCTCAACACTATATAACATTATTCATGGTTTTCAGTTAAAATACATGATGTCCCCCCGTTATATGTTGCACTTTGTGAGATATATTGCACTATTAAAGACAAAGTTGTATATAAAATGGTACATTTGTGCAATTCTATTATATAGAAAATTGGGATAATATAATATAATCACTGTGAATAGCTTGAATAAATCCTTTCTCAGTGCCATGTTTTGACAGGAAATTTTAAATTTTTACTGTTATTATTTTTCAAATGTTCATTGGTAATATGCAAAAGTTTAACTAAAATGTATATGTATATAAAGATAAAAGATGTTATTGCAATTCACTCTATGGGAAATTGCACACTAAACAGCACACCATGTTCCCAGCCTAATTGTACTGAAGAACAAAAAAATAAGAGTTTACTCTCAAACTGAAACATTGTGCCTTATAAATATGTTTGTCTTCAATATGAAAAGAAAATGAAGACACATATATGGCCATTTTTTAATTGTTGAAGTAATAATTGGCCTCGGTGATGCTTTAATATAATTCGTTTTATAACATTTAGTTTATTCATTTATAAGTAGTGGGGGTGGGTGAGAAGAAAGGGTAAAGATTGGGGGAGGATCCTCCCCCCAAGGAGTCCTTTAGTGGGCAATCCTTAGTCAGACACAATCAAATCACATTGCATAGTATATACTTCACATTCTAAAAAGCCATCATATTAAATTAATCTAAGAAAATCAATCTTATTATAACAATCCAAAGTTGCCATATTTTGTTGACCTTGTGGCAGCAGCCCCCTTGCTAAGCATCTAATGTATCAATTTTAGCCACATCTTCTTTGTAGGTTTTCTAAGGCCCATCCACAGCAAAATTATACATTTTTTGGATAATACAAAAAAGACCTTGCAAAAGGGCTCTGGAATTAGCCATTATACTATAACAATGGGGGGGAGGGGAGCAGGGTGGGGAGAGCCAGGTACATGGAAAGGTATGATGATCTCTATAATTATTGAATTTGGGGAAATTGTCAAGCCATATGGAGTACGTCTGGCACCTCAGCCTGACATATATGACTGTTGTTGTGTTTTGATGTATTTCTAACATATTTAAAAGCTAAGTGGGAGAGCAGTATTTCCAAATAGTGTGCAACAGGGTTCAAAATGGATTCCATTGGTATTTATTCTCAATGTTTTAATGACTTGCTGGAGGGCAAGAGAACAAATGAATCTATCTAGCATGTGACATTTTTGCTGGGGATCTTGAAAATGTAAAATCTCTGGGGCAGTGCAGCTTAATGCTTGATAGAAAAGAACATAGGTTGCTGGTGGAAAACAGATTTAGTTGTAGCAATCGGTGCTAGTCTGCAGCAACAGCAAGGGCCTAAAGGAAATTTTCCTATAGATAGATTCACAGGAGGAGAGGGCAATGTGTTGCAATTGTGGTCCTCAGTACTCAAAGGGGATGTAATTGAAATGTTCTGTACTGAAGATCAGCCAAGCTAATAAAGGGCATGGAAGCTTTAAGGCATGAATAGTGATGAGTGAATTTTTTCACCAAGCATGGATTTTCAGCTAAATTTCCATTGAGTTTAATGTATTTGGAGGAAAAATTCACGTGTATAAAAAAGTTGCATGCGCATTTCACATTTTGTCAAGAGTTTCACTATTTTTTCTGTGAATCGAGACAGATTCACAAATCACTAGTTATGAAGAAAGGCTGACCAGATTGAGATTGTTTAGACTGAGAAAAAGTTGCTTAAAGCAGGTGCTTAAGGTACACGAAATACAAATCACGAAATCCAATAATTTTTGATGATCGAAAATGTCACAAAAATTCTTTTAGTTTGAATTCGAAAATTTTGTACTTACGATCCGAAAGTTCTGAAATTTTCGTATTGAAACAATTACAACGTTTGTAAATGGCACGAAACCCTTTCTGACTTTGACAATTCAATGCATGATGTGGGAAGCTTTCCAAAGGACTCAATGGCACTCTGCAGTTCCAACTGGCCAAAAGAAAGTCACAATATTGAAGCCTGAATGAATTCCGAAACTTTTGTACTCTTTGCAAAGTACGAAAAAAAATAATAAATAAAAAAAGTCAGAGAAAATACACACAGGAAAGTTAGAAAAAATATGATTTTTTTCTATTCATAACCAATCGGACACTGATAAATGGTCCCCTATGTCTAAGTACAGGTATATTAAGGGATCATAGATATATCGTATATAAATTTGTAGTTTCAAGGAAAGGACTGGGTGCTCTTTTTAACGTTTGAGAAAACACATCCAGGATCCAGGAATTGGTCCAGTCTTTCTTTTGGAATTAGGGATTTTTTTCTCAAATTTTAATAAATAAACTTTCAGTTTGCTTCAAAATGCTTTTTGCCTTTCTTACAGCTTTAAGTGTAGCATTAACGTGGTTAGTGATGAAGGACGTGTGTTTTATCTGCATCATCTACTGTATAACTATACGGTCCTCTGAGATGCAACGCATCATAGTTCAAAATGAAACTCTTTTGAATAATTTATTTGATTTACTATAAACATACATTTGTATTTATAAAAACTAAAAATGTTAAAATATTTTCTCTCTAAATGCGGTTAATTTTTTTTTGCAGATCAGGCCCTCCATTAGGAAGCCATGCTTGGATTTTAATAGCCATTTTTCAACTAGCCATGGATTTCATTATTTGTGAATCAGAATCCCCAGGCAAAGCTTACAAACATTTACAGCGACCGTCACTAGTACGTAGGGTACACAAGGTTGCTTTGTGGAGTCCAACAGAATTGCTTAAACTGAGGAACCAGAAACATTTTTGGAATCCTATAAATAATGAACATCCTGTTTTGCCAATAGAAAGGAAACATTATAAAACATATCATGAAAACTTGTTTTTTTCTAGAAATGTGCCATTAAAATACTCTACCATGAAAAACTCACATTATTCTTCACAACAAATTAAACACACTGTCAAAACAACAAATTTGAACAGGAGTAAGCGACAACTCCAAAGCAGAAGCTGGGATAACTTGAAACGTTTTTTGGACAGCGGAAGTCAGCCAACGACAGTCTCTGAATTTATTTTATGGGGACCAACAGGGGATGATGATGTGGAGTCAAGCACATTCCCTGGAATTTATGAGACCACAAGAACCTCTACTGTTCATGCCAGGACAACTTTGTTGGAAACAACAACTACCACCACAGCTTCCACAACCACAAATGTTAAAGTTACTACATTACAAAACCCAGGGATTCATAATGGAAAGAAATCCCCTGGTAGGATTAGCACAACTGACCCAAATCCAGGTAATGGAAAGACTGCAAGGCCACCAAGGATACCCAATGATACTTCAGGTATTTATATTTGTTTATATATTTTATCAGTTGATGATTTTTTATGGCCTTGGATCTGTTTATGCAATGCATAGGTCTGCTTTATGCAAACTAAAATATTTGCATCAGTTCATCAAACAAAAGAAAAATAAAGTACAGAATTGAGGGAATAGTAATTTACTGTAAAAATTAAAAATAATTTGACAGTGCAACGTGACATTGTACAAATGTTCCCCCGTAGCCCATAGCAACAATAGTTTTGAACAATGTACTGTACTTCAGGTAGAATCATGACAGCAGATTTTTATAGTATACTACACTAAAAAACGTAGTTATGTTTAAAAACCCCTGCAAATTTATTTAATTGGACGAGGGTTTACATTTTTTTGGTATATATGTGATTAATTACTGTACTTATTTGAAAAGTAAATCTGCCATTAATGAGATATACACGGGGCTCTTCTTTATGTCTTGAGATACTTTAGTTTGACTTCAGAATTAATAAAATGAATGGAATTGATAAATGCATTAAAAATAATTAGCGGAGAGCTAGGAAACATACTAAACAGTTTAGGTTACGATCCTAACCCAGTGCAGATGTTTCAGACACATGTATAGACTTCTAAAAATAAGAAAAAATAATATAGTAGTTCACAATTCATTTAAAATGAATTCCATTAGAAAGTCACACATTTTATTTATTTTAAAGACATAAATATATACAATACTTGTGATACTATAGGTTTGGGCAGTTTTCCATGCTTTGCTGTAGATTTAACATTTGGTTACCATGCCCATTGTAAGTTCTTGCAAAACTTTTTCTATAGCTGGTAAAAAATGTACTTTTTGCTATAAAATTTAATTTACAGGTACTTTATTTACAGAAAGTGCTGCAAATAAATACTCGCACTATAGCAGCTTTGGCTTTGCTATTTATTTAAGTCAAATATGGACTTGATATGAAAAAAATGTGGGGAAATGAAGCTGTGGAATTGTATATAAAAGAAATAATTGAATAATAGCACGAAAATGAAACAACATTTGCCAAATGTACCCAGGCTGATCCTGTTTAGGTTCCTTTGTGTCCTACTTGTATCTAAGTAAAGAGCTACAGTTATTTAACTTTGCCTGTTCATGGGATTCTCTGAGTACCTACCAAAAAATTCTTGATGATGTCCAGAAAGGGCAGATGGAAACAGATAGGCCTTTTCTCCATTAGCATATCTATGACAGCAGAGAAAATGCTGCGTGTTACATTGTCCATAGGTATAACACTAGCAGAACCTGTGACTGCTGGGTGGTCAATGTATGGGGAACATGACCAATAACCTGTCTTATGTTTTACCCATTTATTGCCAGTGTTTATACTGTTCCGCTATACATTTCTGGATCTGAGCAATTTATTTCCTTGCATGTCTAACTTCAATAGAATATATGTAGGCAGCAAAATTGTACAAAATACTGTATAATCTGATTTTCTGCTGACCAAATCCCTTTAATTTTTCCTTGTCCATTGTTAACTCAAAAGTGAGCAGGCAATCTAAATAATGATATATTACATTGTGGCTCTGAAATAACTTTACAAAACTGTGAAAGATAAATAACATCAGAATTTATACCTTCCTTTGAATAAAGAATATTGCTTTTTTTATTATAGTTACATATACTATAACTAGGTAACAGAATCTATGTCATAAAGAATTGAAAGTATATTCTGAAAAAGAACCACTATATTTCTTTGAAAAAAGTGATTATATATAGAATGTGTAGTAATAACAAAAATACATTTATGTAATTTATATATAGCTGTGTTACCAGAGAGTTTGGCCAACAATAGAACTTCAGGAAACAAATGTAAATGGACTAAAATAGAAATGACAATAATCAAATTTCTATTGTATCTGTACTGTATTTCCTTTACCCAGCAAAACAATGCAGAATAAATTTATAATTAGACGTGTAGTTCAAAAGTCTGTGTTTTGGTCAATTAATATCAATATTGTATTGAAAAAATAAAAAAAATTTGGTACGCAACATATTGCTGTGACCCAGAGTAATCTTTTATAACTACAAACATATGTCATGAGAGCCATTTTCACAATTAAAACACTTTTGCTTAGCAAGCAAATTCAGAAAAAGAATTAAGAGTCAATTAAATGAATACTGTAGCCTTTATTAGTGGGTTACTGGTATTGCATAATTACTAACTATTCTAATGCATCAAAATGGCACAGGCCATAAAAATGTTGTGTTATTTACTGCTATGATCTTATGCAGTTTAAAAGTCCACTGCATTCTTATCTCTTTTACTTTCATTGTTAAATCAACCACATGCATCCCTAGGCAGCAATGTAGTAAATGGTGATGAGGCTTTCATGTAAATCGTAATTGATGCTTCTTTGTCTTGTGAGATGTTGGGATATTGATGCTGATACTGGAGACTATACATATAGATATACTATATAGATTTGATTTCTGATGATTGCCAGAAAAGAAACAGAAATAGTTCATTATTACTATATTGCACTACATTAAAAAATATAAGAACTTTGTTTTTGGGCAACATTGAACACTTTGTTCTGTTCTGAAGGCATCATCCCTTTAAGTACTATACACTAAGCGACAACCTTTACACATTCGTTGCTTAAAACTCATTCTTCCAAAATGTTTCCATTGATGGAGCTTGTAAAGGGGTAGTAGGAGTTGTGGTTCTGTACCTAAGGTTTTACACCCTTTGTAAAGGTCATTTTTCAGACAGCAGTTTACAAATAAACACAATTTCAGAGTCAACATAAAGGGGGATTTTGTATTATATTTTATTCAGTGCATTGGAAGCCAATGAATAATATTCAGTAACTACATATAATGTATTCATTGTATTTTAAAGTTATTTTTTATAATTATTATAATAGCTTAGTTGTGCATTTTATGTCGTTCCAAATGTCTAATAAATTTCAGGTCATTAGTTTTATTCTTTAGTCCATTTGGCTATGGCAATGAATCATTCAGCCAATAGACACCCATTGTAATAAATTACTCAACGTGCACCGAACATGAAATAGTCTGGACTGAATTCTGAGATTTCCTCATTTTGGCTTATTAAAGTATAATTACATTTACTGATCATCGCTGGCTGTTGAACACTTAAAAAGTTGAATTACTAAAAGGATAAATGAAGGCCTTTATATCTAGGGTACTTGTAATGTATAACTTATGCAGATAGAAATTATTATGCAGATATTGCAGATGGCAACTACTGATAGATTTGTAGTTTAGGATTTTTCAAGGAGTGAGTAAGATGAGTGACCTTTAAGTTACGCTCAACCACCAGGGATGAACAAGCATTTTTGACAGATACGGTTAGCCACTGGCGAATCACACCAGGGGACGGATTTATCAAATGTCAAATATGAGTTTTTTCAGGATTCTAGAAAAACAGGTAAAAAATTGTGAATATGCTTAAAATATAATCACAGTTTTGTTTTCACAACCTCAAAAATCAATAATAATGCCCTAGTATTTCACTATACAGTCTCAGATTTGGTGCCCAGATTTCTGGGCACCATGTTTGGAAGAAACAGGAAAAGTAGAACCTTTTTTTCTATAAATAACAGATTAGGCATGATGGAAAGGAGCTTCTCTAACAAGGTGAATGCTATTGCAGAGCTAAAAATGCCTCTGAGGGCACCTATCACAATGGTTTTGCTCCCCGTCCAGATTGTTAAGTGAGTGTCTCAACTTGCTCATTATGCGCATGTGTGTGATGTAAGCGGGTCGCATCCACTGCTCCTGAGTCTCACTCATTAGAAACATGCACGCTAAAAAACATGGCCGCCCAGTGCACAGGTAGGGACTGTTTTTTTTTAATTAAAAACCTAGGGGCACATTTACTAATCCACGAATCCGAATCCAAATGGGAAAAATTCGGATTGGAAACAAACATTTTGCGACTTTTTCGTATTTTTGCGATTTTTTTGTCGCCGTTACGTAAATTGTTGTGACTTTTTCGTAGCCATTACGACTTGCGCGAACTGCCGCGACTTTTTCGTAGCCGTTACGATTTGCTCGTATATTGTCGCAACTTTTTTATATTGAGCGCTCGTAAACAGCGGGCAAAACTTTCAGACTTTGCATGATTTTGGAAGCCTCCCATAGGACTCAATGGCACTCTGCAGCTCCAACCTGGCCCAAGGAAAGTCTCCCATAGGGCTCAATGGCACTCTGCAGCTCCAACCTGGCCCAAGGAAAGTCTCCCATAGGGCTCAATGGCACTCTGCAGCTCCAACCTGGCCCAAGGAAAGTCTCCCATAGGGCTCAATGGCACTCTGCAGCTCCAACCTGGCCCAAGGAAAGTCTCCCATAGGGCTCAATGGCACTCTGCAGCTCCAACCTGGCCCAAGGAAAATCACGATACTGAAGCTTGAATGAATCCAAAACTTTCGTACTCGGCGCAAATGCTACAAAAAAGTCGCGACAATTCGCGCAAGTCGTAACACTACGAAAAAGTTGTTACAATTTACGAAAAAGTCATAACGGCTACGAAAAAGTCGCGTCAATTTACGAAGAAAAACATAAAATACCGATCATTACGAAAAAAACGCATTTGGACGCTTTTCGGACATTCGTGGATTAGTAAATATGCCCCCTATTGTTTCCCCCTACTGGAGTGTGGGCTGTATTAGCTAGCACCTCTGCTGGGGGAAGTAAATCATTGTGAAAGGTGCCCCTTAAGCACAAGGTAATTTTACCTTCCTATTGAAGCCAATGTTTTTTATGGTTTTGTGATATAAAAAATAGGTCCAGTTTTATCAAAGAAACCAGTAAAATAGATGAATGTTATTGAAATGTTATGAAATGTTAAAAGAGATTTCTAGCAACGCTAGCTGGCCTGGGCAGAAATGCTGTAGCCAGTTATACTGTAGCTGCAGGCATTGAAGGCGCGTAACAACACTCTTAGGATATAGTGAAAATATTAGTATACCTCAATATATGGAAGAATGAGTGCTGGACTAGTGTTATATGCATTGTTATTTGACACTGCCCTCTAGTATATCTCTATACCACTGCAGTGCAATTGTCTTAATGGGGAAATCTTGTCAGAACATAGCTCTAGTAATCAATGCTGCTCTTAGTGCTGCATCCTTATCATATCGGTATTTAAATATTATTGTCGCTTGCCTGCTGTAGAACAGAAATTCCACTGCGCTGTCTGTCAGGGACGTCATTGAGCATTTTGTAATATTTATGGGTTAATTATTTGATCTATACTTAACAGCATGTTTACTGGCAACAAATAATGTGACAAGATCAAAGAGTATCAGCATTAAAAAGTTTAAAAGATTATAATATTGAATATTTAGCCAAATGCAGAGTGCATATTGAAATATACATTTATAAAATTCTAAATCATGCACTCATTTATACTGAATCAAAATCAAATTGGACACAAATATGGACAATAAAAAATACTACACAGATAGTAGGACAACTTCAAAGATAATTAAAATATAAGGAAGCCAAAGTAAAAGTGAGACAGAACTTGCCAGAATTACTTCAAAATACTTAAAATTCCCAACCCCCTGTTTTACATTTTTATTTTTTTAAAAACAAGGGTCTTTTTTGATACATGTACAGTTGCTAAGTGATCTTATTATGTCAAGGTGAACACCGTTTGATGGTGTAGATTTCAAAAGATAATTCATCTCGGCTATTGCTATTTAAAGGGGATGGATTTTCAAAACTAACACATTCAAGAACAGAAGATGTAATGTATGAAAACTGGCATAAAATATACACACTCACAGATTGTTAAGTTACTCCGTTTAGGAGGAATATATTTTATTGTGAATGATTCAGCTTAGTGAAACTATATTGATAATTAGATAAATATGCAGAAAAAATTTTCTCTGGAAGTAAAAGTACTATCTTTATACATTAATAATACACTCAGCATTTTTAATTAACATTTAAGATTTATCAAGAGTGCTTCCATGCTTCTCACACTATCATTCTTATTTACTATTCTTATCTTTTATTCTGAAACATAATTTTACTTTATGCATGTTGCACTGTATGTTTTTAAGCATAATGCACATGTAATAATGAAATACCATATACCATACATACCATTTGCTCCAATGGTCCTAATAGGGTCCAGCGGACCCAAGCAGGGCTTGAACAAGGGATAGGTAAAAGAACCATGTGTCTAGAACACAATGGGGGAACTAAACCTACCCCAGCTACCTGCCTATCCCTTTTCTTTCAAGCCATTTGTGCAATGGTGACTAACAGAAAGGCTGCTCATCACCATCACTAATCACTGCTGTAAACCCTCCTCCCAAGCATCACCCCCTGGTCCAACCTCCACTCATCACTTGACTGTGGCTGTTGGTGGGGGCTTGCCTTAGGAGCAGCTCATCTTTTACCCAGCAGTATTACCCTTCCACTGGGCTTGCAATCTAAATTATTAACCTGAATCTTTGTATTATTTTTATTAATCCGAGACTTTAAATTCTGCCACTCTATCAAGTGAAAAATCTACACCATCATACACAGTACACCTAATATCATTTTGTGAGGTACATGCATATAGCTGTTCACACACTGACCATTTTAGGAAGCAGTGGCAGAAACATTGATGCCGTATGATTTCATATGTATTTTTGATTCAGGCTGTATATCTGAGAGATAAATACATAGTGCATATAGTATTAAATGCCATGAGACAAACTTCATTTACAATAGGCTTTGAAACTTGTATTCATATTGCTTTCATATTCTACTACAGGTATGGGATGCCACTAGATCTGCTTTCTAGGAATGTACAGAAATATATGAAATATGTATGTGACTTTTGAAATGCTGTTAAATCTTACATGTTATAGATGAATCAGAAATTTTAATAACTTGTTTATATATTAATGCATTCATAGTACAGTTTATTTATTCTCTTTACTATTGTGCACATTTTTGTCCAAATTATTTATGGAATTTAGATGTACTATATTAAAAAAAAAAAAAGTATGCTATTGCAGCAGAACCAAGCATGCCAAGTGATTTGTAAGGTGACCAATTATAGCATTAGAATTTGCTTGTCCGCTGATGGCGTGGTACTATGAAGGCTATTATTACTATTATTATTATTATTATAGTGCTATCATGTCTTGCAGTGCTGTAGGGAGTAAGGGGATACAAAGGCAAGTCAGCAGTTTACATATAGAAATAATTTCAACAGAATAGATGACCAATTAGAATTGCATATTGTTAGGCGACAGTAGGGGGAGGGCCCTACTAAGAGATCTAAATCTAAGAGATTGCTATCTGCTTCTATGGGTGACCCCACAAAGGAGTGTGTCCCCTATGGTTTAGTAATATTTCACTGCCTTATTTAAGTTCCTTTTGGATCCCTAAAGTCTATAGAAAACATGATGAACATTTTTGCTAAACTAAAAAAGAAATTCTGATCAGAGATGATATTTTGGGGGGGAGGGGTTTGTGTAGGAGATGTGTGAAAAAACCTACAAGAACAAATTAAAAAATTGATGTTGTGTATAATACATTATTTATCTGCCTATAGATCAGAGAGTTGTGTAATACAGGTGAAACCATATGAGGCTTATAGTAAAATCATTTTTCCATCTTTTGGGGTGTATAAAGGAAGTGCTGAAACTTATTATTAGAAGATATTATACTGTGGAAGTTCAGTAAGAAGTTTGAATGACAAGTATATAGCAAACCAGTCTTTGACTGCTATATAGAATTTAAAATACATAAATATATTGCACATAAAACCATGAGATGTAGATATTGCCCATTAAATTGAATATGGCAGTGCATTTTAAAAACAGCGATGTAAGATGCATTATCTCTCAGAAAACTAAATGCCAGTTTTATTACCAGTCATTTAGGGAAATGATTCACGTAAATATGCCCTGTTTTGCTGATGCTTTCCTTTTAGTAGTAATTACATTGAAAGTAAAAATAAAATGCATCTTTTTTAAAGCTTAATTGGATCTCATATAACTGAAAGTTTGTTTGACCCTCTGATAGATAATACCATGTTTGCAGCAGTGCCATGACCTTTATATTATTTCTTCCTGCAGCTTCTTGTAGATGGTGAATTAGTCTGCAGGGGATTTATTGCATTTTTGGGGTTTGTTAAAGAGGAATTCCACCCAAACACAACTTAAGTAAACATAAATTCAAGCAACTTTGAAATAAACTACTCAAATAAAATGTCTAAAAAGTACATCCCTGCATACTGTATGTAAGTTGTAGAGAAGCTGTTACAATTTGTAACCAGAGTTTCAAATGATGCAAAAAGAGAAGAACTGTTTTGCAGCTGTATTTCAGCATATAAAAACTGTATTTATTCATACTTTTTGATGGAGCAGATTGCAGTGATATTAAAGCAGTTGTGTTTCTCTCTAACCTAGAAAAAATGTAGAGCGCTGCAAAAGTATAGAAAATGTTCAAGTGATGAAGGAAACTTTTATTAGTGTAGAAATAGCCACAGTCTAGTACATTAACTGACTACGCTTCCATTCAATTTATTTTTTGCAAAAGCAAGCATGTTCGTTTTTTCACAAGCAATTACAGTCTGCCAAAGAATCCTACTTGAAGCTGCTTGATCCAATGAGTACCTGAAGGAGATCAATAATAACACATCTCTTCTTATTAATTGTGCACAAAACTCTCCTAATTTTCCTTATAAAGTCAGTTTATATGGATGCTCTAGATTAATGCTAGTCTCCACATCAACCTGCATCATCATATTTTTATCTGTTTTAGGATTATTATATAGTATTATATGCTATTATATAGTTCTACTCACTTATAATAATACATCTTTCTAACTTTATTCTTATTTAGTTACCATCAACTAAAAGGAATGCTCAAGCGAAATAATATTTAAACAATATTGGAGGGTGGTTCAAATGAGGGGGTTCAGATGTTTAAATATTACGCTTGGGCATTCCTTTTAGTTGATGGTAACTAAACTCCTTAAATCTATATTGGTGGCAAAGCAGTTCTATTTGGTCCAGGTAATGTACATACAGTTATACAGTTTACAAATTGTAATTTTAAGTGAATAGGAGCACGTGTTTATCATTTATTGGGGCATTTACAAATGCAACATTTTTTGTTTTGTATTTTTTGGTGCCAAAAAATTATTTTGTCACGAAAAAAACGTGACAAAACCAAAAGAAAAAAAAATACACTATCTAAAACCTGTCAAGATAATGTAGAAGTCAATGGCAGACAATGGCTTGGTTTGGCAATGGATTTTACACCTGGAAGATGTTTCTTTGCTTAGTGGTTTTCGAGGTTTTCTGATTTTTTTTTAATGCTGTCACTTGTACGACAATACAAAAAAGTTGGGGTTTTCACATTTTTTCTTTAGCCTTTTTTCATTTTGTGCTTTTTCAGTTTGGATCTTTTAATAAATGACGGACATTCATGGAAATGAGTTTTTTCATGGTTTCAAAAAAACTCGAAAATCACGAAAATGCTAATGTTAATAAATGCCCCCTTAAAGCCAAGGAATGCTAGAGAAAAGCGATTTGTGTTCTGGAATGAACTAAGAATAAGAAACGAATATATTCAATAGTCAAAAACCCTTTCTTCTAACTTGATTGAAGCAAATGTAAATTTGTACAATTTATACTATAGCAATTAATGTCTTCTTTTATTAATTCCAGTGTGTTTATTCCTTTTTCTAAAACTATCCTTTGACTTGTTGAGTCTGTTTAGCTTTAATAAAGGCAACGCACTAAAGTGCTTCAAGTCTGAACGTTATCAGGAGCTGGCTGATTTGAAATTCAGGACTCTCTGCCAGCCATAGAAATGTATGCCAAATAATTATCTGAGTGGCAGCTGGTGTAGCATAATAATGAGAGCAATTGAGCTTTCTTTGATTCCTTTAAAATGAACCAAGGGAAGTGTTACCAATATTCCTTTATAGGATAACTGTATATATATATAGCATGTCTATCCCACTGTAGCCACATAGGCAGATTAATTAATTAATGGTATATTACCTGCTTTAGCTTGTTACCTTGCTGGAGTGATGCTCATTTTGCTTCAGTGATACCACCCATTGATGGATCACATACTTTTTTCAGAGCCCCACTGTTTTCCATTCTTTTTCACTGACAAATTGCTTTCAACCTTTTTTTAACACTTTGACAATCGCAGCAAGGATTATACCACAGTGTTGCTGTTATTGAAGTCTCTGTACAAATGTGATTAGTTCAGTTGTATCTGAGCATCTACCCCATGTAGATCACAAGAATCTGTCTTTCCATGACAAACAGCAATATTATACATGGATGACTTACACTGTTTGCTTTAAAAAGTAAAACTGTGCTCACATTATTGCTCAGTATATATTTTTTAAATGAATATAAAAATAGAGACAGCATGCCAGGCTACACAGTAGTAACTGTATCATATTAATATTTTATTATACTAATATGATTGTTGCACTTAGATTAGCTAAAGAAAAGTACCCAGTAAAAAACTAGTGATTTCTATTTCTAAATTCAAAAAAGGAAACAAGCACGAGGTAATTTATGGATGCTAAATCAATGTGCAAATTACAATTTTGCATGCAAATCATAATTTTTTTTTTTACCTATAAAGCAGCATTTTCCCCATATTTAAAATTGCAGTTGTGCTCTGAGTTATATCTGCAGCTTTAAATGGGTATTTACATCCGCTATTGAAACAACCCACTGTGGGAACTCTGTAGCTACATTCATGTCCATGGTAGTGGTAGCTCCACACCATCAGTAAGCCTAGTTGCACAGCATTCTTAAGAAAAAGTGGGTAACAAGTCCCCCTGCAAATACCTCTGCATAGGCTGTGATGGTTTTTTTTTTTTTAAGAGATTAATGTAGGAGGTAGTAGAGGTAAGATTGCCAAATAGGAGACCAACCGGGAGACCAACCACAGCTAGTGATGTGTGCTTTGATGTAGGACTGCCAGGAGATATAATTTCCAGTAAAGATTATGGTCAGAGTGCAGCTGGCACAGAGGCATTTGACATATTATAGATATGCTGCAGAGCACAGTATGGGAACAGAAAATTTACTTTTTGGCTTTAAACCCCCCTATTACTGGGCATCGTACATGGAAAATCTCCGTCAGCAACTATCAGATCAGGCAACCTTCTTCCTTACCTTATTTGTTAGTTGGTCTTGTTAAAGTGAGTTCTCAAAAAGAAATCTGAGTTAAATCTTTAATGTGATACAACTCTATAGCTTCATAGTGTCATAGATAGTGCCCAGTTTTTAGTATATGGTTTGTCAACAAACTTTCAAAGTTTATTTATAATTAGAAAAAATGATTGTTGTTCAGTCTCTATGTACAGACTATGAAAAACATTGGGAGTTGTGCACTTGCCATTAAGAATTACCTCTATAGCTCTGTTTGACACATTCAACTTCTAATAATATGCTCTTAGCCATGCTGCATGTTAAAGTCTTACAATAAGGCTAGAACTCAAAAAGGATGCTGTGGGGAATAAAAATAAAGGCTGGAGCCAACCAGTTTAATGTTATACAAAATTACTATTGCAAACATTAATTAATGTTTTTGACTGCACTGAACAATTAAACACATTCATTTTCATTTCTATTGGTGCTCAGTGCAGCTCAATTGCAGCAAGTTAAGTTTAATCCTTTTGATTGAATGCAAACTGAAATCATGGAACCAAAATGCAGTTTAAAGCTGTTTTCTCACCGTCCTTTATTATGAACAGTTAGGCACTCATACAAAGTACAACAAAATATATACGCACTCTGGGTAAATAGATGAAGGACCCTCACTCATTTGGTTCTATATGAGATTTCTCCTCCCAAACATAAACAAACTGTACAGTACCTTCACGACTTTCCATTTACTACACTGAGCTGCACCTCTCTAGAGAGACACTTTCTTCCCAGTCAGTACATGGAATTTCACAGTATGTGCTTCTCTACAGGTTGTCTCTTTCACAGGCCCCTTGGCATTTTCTCAGGCTTCAGTAGCCTCTCATGCAACAGCCAGACCCATGTCAGTCCTTTAGACAGGAGAGCCTATAGGTGTGGGAGCACACCCTTTTTAAGAGGCTTCCTTTTAATAACCTGGCTTGGATGAAATGTTAACCCCTATTTCTTTTACCTGAAGCCTATAAAGTGCACCTAAAATACACATTTGTAGGGCAAACCACCCCGTTACATAAAATTTATATATACATGATAAATCCACCCCATTAATTACAAATCTATCACTCAATACTTCAGTAGCCATACAAAAACAAAAGATAAACACCCACCAGATTAGGTTGTATTGTCCTTCACAAATTTGTATTAATTGTTATGCTCTGTTTGTTAATATATATTTATGTTGATAATATATTTTTTATCACAGTACACAAGTGAAACCATTTTTACTTAGCCATAATACATTTATATTTATGTATTTATATTTTATAATATTTCTTTTCTGTCAATGTTTAATTCTGTAATGATAGATACATTGCATATGTTGAACTAATGAGCAAATCTAGAGGTAACATCAAGTATCTAGATTATTATATCCCTGTTTCTCTTTGATTTCCAATTTGAGGGAATACTTTTTAAGCAGATTATTATATTAGAGGTTAATATTGTTTTGTTATTGGTTATCTTGTATTCCAAGTCTTTAAAAGAATTCCAAATGCTTTTCTATATAAGTTATTTAAATCTTGTTTGCTTCAGTCTTGGCATTCACAATCATAGCAAAGGGCAGGCACCATTTTGCAGACAAATGTTATTTAGGCAAGCATTGCATCATCCCAAAACATTTGATTCCCATGCCCATGCTACATAATTATAGGTAGTGATGAGGGAGGGGGACTGTAAGGAGTGCAGTAATATCTAAGAAAAGCAGAATGTAAATTGAAAGTAACTGCCTGCCTCGCCTCTATGCCCAAGACAAACAGGCAGGGCAGGCAATACATTATTGACAGCTAAGGTTTTTATATACCTTTACAACAGGTATGCATGTTTTAATAAAAACAAGAATAAGGGTATCATGTTTCTATTTTTGCTGATGATACTAAATTGTGCAAAACTATAAGTTCCATGTAGGATGCTGCCACTTTGCAGAGCGATTTCACAAAATTGGAAAACTGGGCAGCAAATTAAAAAATGAGGTTCAATGTGGACAAGTGCAAAGTTATGCACTTTGGTAGAAATAATATAAACACGAGTTATACACTAAATGGAAGTGTGTTGGGGGGATCCTTAATGGAGAAGTCTAATTCCAGGCAGTGTCATTCTGTGGCTACTAAAGCAAATAAAGTGCTGTCTTGTATAAAAAAGGGCATTGACTCAAGGGGTGAAAACATAATTTTGCCTCTTATAGGTCCCTGGTAAGGCCTCACCTTGAGTATGCAGTGCAGTTTTGGGCTCCAGTCCTTAAGAAGGATATTAATGAGCTGGAGAAAGTGCAGAGACTGCAACTAAACTGGTAAAGGGGATGGAAGATTTAAGCTATGAGGTTAGACTGTTGAGGTTGGGGTTATTTTCTCTGGGAAAGAGGCGCTTGCGAGAGGAAATGATTTCTCTGTACAAGTACATTAGAGGGGATTATAGGCAGATAGGGGATGTTCTTTTTTCCCATAAAAAGTTCAGCACACTAGAGGTCACCCCTTTAGATTAGAGGAACAGAGCTTCCATTTGAAGCAGCGTAGGTGGTTTTTCACGGTGAGGGCAGTGAGGTTGTGGAATGCCCTTCCTAGTGATGTGGTAATGGCAGATTCTGTTAATGCCTTTAAGTGGGGCCTGGATGAGTTCGTGAACAAGCATAGTATCCAAGGCTATTGTAATACTAATATCTACAGTTAGTATTGATGTTGGTATATATAGTTTATGTATGTGAGTGTATAGATAGGTCAGTATGGGTCTGTATGTGAGTGGATAGATAGGTCAGTATGGGTTTATGTATGTGAGTGTGTAGATAGGTCAGTATGGGTTTATGTATGTGAGTGTGTAGATAGGTCAGTATGGGTCTGTATGTGAGTGTATAGATAGGTCAGTATGGGTCTGTATGTGAGTGGATAGATAGGTCAGTATGGGTCTGTATGTGAGTGGATAGATAGGTCAGTATGGGTCTGTATGTGAGTGGATAGATAGGTCAGTATGGGTCTGTATGTGAGTGGATAGATAGGTCAGTATGGGTCTGTATGTGAGTGGATAGATAGGTCAGTATGGGTCTGTATGTGAGTGTATAGATAGGTCAGTATGGGTTTATGTATGTGAGTGGATAGATAGGTCAGTGTGGGTCTGTATGTGAGTGTATAGATAGGTCAGTATGGGTCTGAATGTGAGTGGATAGATAGGTCAGTATGGGTCTGTATGTGAGTGGATAGATAGGTCAGTATGGGTCTGTATGTGAGTGTATAGATAGGTCAGTATAGGTTTGTGTGTGCTGGGTTTACTTGGAAGGGTTGAACTTGATGGACCCTATGTAACTATGTAACTATAAATGTTTAATTTGGAAAGGACTTTTATTATACAGCTTTTTATGTGGTGGTGACAGGTCCCCTTTAAGACTTCTTAAAGATTCTTTTTTCCACCAGTTGAGTGTATACAGTACAGAGCCTACAAGATTTTTCTTTTGTCATATGTTAGTTTTTCTTGATGGCATAAAGATTTCTGTGGAATGTTTTAATATTGTCCCTATTTGGGTAGGTTATTGTTACATTTGTTGTTATAATTGATTTTCCAGTAGAAACATGTTTGTCTTTTACATTCATATGGGTATTTTGTAATCAAATAACAACAGATACAGTATGTGATGTGTTAATTCGATTGGGACATTGGGTTGCCCAGATAAATGGTCTTTTGGTAAAACAAATAAAATCTTCAGGTACAAGCTGCTATTTTATTATCAAGATTTCTTGGATAAAAAATGTATCCTATGAGAAATTGCTGGATTTCATAGCTTTCTGAATAATATATCTAATTTCTGTAATAATAAGGATATTAGTAATTGCAATATCGGTGGTGGTATAATTTTCCTTAGTGATACTTTCATTCGGTAGATAAGATAGATTATGCTTAAGAAATGGACATAATATTGCTTGCTCTGCTACGGCTAAACATTTTAATAGGTTCTCGGGATTCACATTGTTATAACGGGCCTGAATCATTATATCATTAAGGATATATTCTTAAGGCCATTTGGGAGAGTCTAAAAGAAGAAGTTAATTCTTCATTCAAGCAGAGGTTTCCCAAAGCACTAGTTTTTAATGAATGTATTTTTCTTATAAATCCTTTCTGCTCTTTTGGTAAATTGTGTTTTTAGATAGTTCCTAAGCCTTTTGTACATTGGCTTAAACACCCCTGGTGTTTTATTTAATCAAGATATAGAATTAATGCCACTGTGTTTTAATTTGATTAATTCTTACAAATCCTTTGCAAACTTTGTTTGTGAAACTAATGCAGTTTAATATTCTCGTGTGACACCTACGTTTCCAAATTACAATCTAATGCTTGATTGATGCTTATAAAGATAAGTATCTCTCAGTTAAGGTCACACAAGGACTGAAAGGAAAGGATTCAAACCAGGATGACTATTGAAATCTTATTATTGCTGTGTTAAGATTAGAAATGAGAGAGCCACAGGAGGGAGAAAACATTAAGTCAACTGGCTCAAGCAGGTTGGATACAAAGCAAAAATCTTTTGAAGAGAAAGAGGCACAGTCTGGAACATAGTGATTCAGTGTTTGCTCTGTGGCACATCAAAAGGCACAAGCTTTCATGATGCTCTCTCACATCTTACTAAGCTGAATAATAGTAGAAGCGGAGCGAGGATCTGGGACATGCACTACCAGGGCAGATGCATATATGGAGGGGAAAAATAAAGAACACAAAATAGAATATGTTCTTTTATAGCACTAGAAAATTGCAGACAGCTGTAAGAAGAAAGTTACAATATAAGTTCAGAATATACTAAAAAATGATCATTAAATGTGTAATAAGTACCCATAAGATGGATACATTTTGTACTGAAATTATTCTCTGTGTATTTTTAAAATGTAAAGATTCTAGTTTATTTATTATTACTTTTTTTTACTTTAAAGAACTCATATAGTACTAATTGATGCTTACAGGCATCGGTACACTCAGCGCTGGTTCCAACCTCACAATGACTGTATCTCTTGTTCAGCAGTCTGAACTGGCACACCAATGCATTTTAGTTATCAAACAATAATTATCAATAAAACTGTGTACATTTATATACACAATAGTACATTCAGGACACATAGTAGCTCGGCTTCTGGTAGGATGTACAATAGGTCAGTGATAGCGCCTGACCCATCATTTTACAATAATTTTCCATGAATCCAATTCCAAAGTGTTGAATCCCCAGTATTATTGGGCATACATTGGTAATGAAAAAATGTGTTGTATTATTATTGAGATACATAAACAATGTGAGAAACTGCTGAGCTCTCTCTTTATTGTATACACCCAATCTTGTGTCTGGTAGATACATATATATGTGTGTGTGTGTGTGTGTGTGTGTGTGTGTATATATATATTGTATTGCCATATTGAAGATATGTTGAATAAACCAAAATAATAGTGAAGTAAGTTATCCAACTGTTTTAACTTGACAGCAGCTTTGAAATCCCATGATACAATTCATATATGAAATATACTTTATGACCTTACAGACTTTTGGGCTCTATTAGGGCAATGACTAAAGTGAATGATATACATCCACAGTAAATCACTGTGGAATATGTTAGTTGCTAGATTGCTTGGAGCTCAGACTGGGGCCACATAAAATTTGAATCCCAACCTTGTAGTATACCTTTATTCTAAACCAAAAGCCTTTACTGAACCATGGGCACAGACTACGGTGTCCAACCAGCAACAGTTTTTAAGCTAAGAAAACCATCAATTTCAAACCAGTGATAGACTTATTACACACTGCCATCTTGTGGTCTGTAGTTAAAAACATGTACTATTATAATCACAGAATAATAGAATTATTGTATATTATAGTCCACTTATCTGAAAAACCTCACATGATAAATTCAGATAGCAAGGCACCTAGCAGATAGGTGTGATATAAATATGTGAAAATCCATGGATATAAATGTGCCTTCAGTGATTATTTGTACTGTGGAAATACATTTTTATTAGACTGTACCTGGTATTTTGCTTTTCTTTCTTAATCATTTGTATTTATGTTTACATGGTGTTTACTGAAGCTGATGTTATTAGGGAATCACTCTGCATCTGGTTGACAACCTGTTTTGATTTAATTAAAGGTTCTTTGTCTTGTTCAGTTATCAGTGCCATTAATTTCAGAAACGTGTGTCTGAATCTGCCATGCTTTAAAAGTATGAACTGAATTCCCAATAGCGTGTTTACGTTTGCTTAAACATCCGATAACTATCTAATTATTAATGTAATGTAATTTTCCAACCAAATTGCCATTTGTCTGATTAATGGTCTAAGTTTCAAGATAATTAAGATTCATGAGCTCTACTGGTCAGCTTTGTGGTAAACAGAAATTGGTAAAAAAAAATAAAAAAAATCTCTTTTTGACAAAGAACAGCAATGAAAGATTAAGGCTATTGTTACAATTATTAATGCGTTCCTGAAAGATTTCTCTAAAAATTGGGAAATTGCCTTTTTTGGCTTTTTTTCATTGTGCCAATGTGTGAGAACCGATCTGGTGGCTTTTAACAACTGAATTCTATTGGTGTTAGAGTACAGTTGCAGCACTGAACTATAATATCCAACCAATTTGTTGCATGCCACCCCCATTCACAAAAGAAAGACCAATGTTAGTCTATGGAGGACTTGGAAGGAATTGGTCCAAATATTTTCCGCTTTACTTGTACATCTTAAATGCTCTCTCATTTTTTTCTGTGCATTTAATTTTACTGTTAAATATATATTTTACCAAACATATTTTATCACACATAAATGGACATAGTCAAAATGTATTGGTGGCATTTATTAAAGGTACTTGTATACAAAGATGCTCCTTGTGTATGTTGCTTCACTCTAGTTCAGTTCAGCACAGGTGAGTCCATGCCGGCTCCCACTGGCAAGAAACCATCCCACAATTTTTAGCACAATTGCATCCTATTTACATCAATTTTACACAATTTTTACTATATATTGCTGGTTTGAGTGAAGCAAGAGACATGGTCAGGATACAGCTGGCCTTGACTAGTAATGTATCTGAGCATGACCTGTATGGAACAAAAACATCCCTTACTTCATTCTGGAGAGATGAACATCTTTTTTTTTAAATGATGAATAGAAAAACATCTTAACACAGTCTCTTTGGTGACTGTAATAAGAGGCTGCAACCCCAGTCTATGCTCCTAGCAAGCCCTGCAAAAATTAGAAAACTATTGATAAAAATATAGTGATTTTTAAAATTAGCAACAGTGATTAGCAAATTTTTTCACCAGGCATGGAGTCACTGCAAAATTCCACATTTCGCCATTGGAAAATTGTTTAGCGAAACTTCCAAAAAATTTCAACACAAAAAATTAATGGTCGCATAAAAAAAGGTGTTGTCACAGCCATGGCAAAAACAGTGCCTGATTTTCTTGCATTTTTCACCATTCCAGGAATTTTGCAAAGAAATGTGACAGATTCACTTATGACTAATTGCCAGTTGTCACAGCATTTGTAAGCAAAATTTGAGAAATTGTCATGACAATATGGCTACAGGAGGTCACCATTTTTTTTTTCTAGAGTCTATGGATGAGATTAAAGAGGGTTACCCTGATGTTTGTATTTGCAAATAAAGAGACCAATGTAAGTTTTAAAAAAGGATATTTTGTATAAAAATTAATCCTTCAGTAAAACTTTTTTAATGTATTGTTACCATTATATAATTTTGTACTTTGCAAGGCATTTATTCACGGTGAATTTTCATGTTTCGCCATTGGTGAATTTATTCACTTGATGTGTGACAAAATTAGCCAAGGAAAAATTTGGCGTGCATCCAAAAATTCCCGCCTGCGTCAAAAGAGTTGTCATGACCACCAAAAGAATTGTCTCGCACCAAAGAGAATTGTGTATCACACCAAAGAGAATTGTCTCTCATCAAAAGAATTCTCACATAAAAAGAATTGTCTCGCGCATCTAAAGAATTGTCTCATGTAAAAAAAAATGGTCTTACATCAAAAGAATTGTTGCACGCAAAATTTTTTGACACACAACATTTTTGTTGTTTCACGAATCTTATGAAAGATTCACAAATTTTTCGCCAAAGCAAAATGGGACAGATTCGCTCATCACTACCTAGCATTGGTTTGTCATATGTAATTTAGTACAAAAGCAATACAGAGTCTTTAATGAAGGCAGTCAGGAATGGGATCCGTTATCCGGAAACCTGTTATCCAGAAAATTCCGAATTACGGAATGGCCTTCACCCATAGACTGTATTATAAGCAAATAATTCTAATTTTTTTAAATGATTTCCTTTTTCTCTGTAATAATAAAACAGTAACTTGTACTTGATTTTAACTAAGATAGGATTAATCCTTATTGGAGGCAAACCAATCCTATTGGTTTTATTCAATATTTAAATGATTTTTTAGCAGACTTAAGATATGGAGATCCAACTTACGGGAAGATCCCTTATCTGGAAAACCCCAGGTCCAGACCATTCTGCATAATAGGTCCCATACCTGTCAAAGGCAAGTCTAAAAAAAAAAAACATATGCTTGCCCTCTGGCATTACATTTTTACAGAATTTGGAATTTGTGCAGCCTTGTATTAACAATTTTCTTAAAGTATCCACTGTTCAAAGGGCAGGTCTGGTAGCCTTAATTATTCTAAATGACAAAAGAAAATAAATGATTTATCTCACAGTGACACATGGATGATCAATTTCAAATGTCACAGTGGGCAATAAACAAACAATACTATTCTTTTCTTACCAGTGGCAACTTTCTCTACATTTTACCTACTATTATATTTTTACAGAAATTGGAGAATGTAACATGAAAATGCAATAAAACAAAGAAGTAAAATCAATACAAAAATTATGACAATGATTAATTTCTTTCCGCGCACTTGCTGCCAGAGAAATGTGTTTTTCTTCAAAGCGAGAATTGTTTATTAGATATGGCTATGAGCAGATCTAGTGTGTCTTCTAATAACCACTGTACAGATGGAATACCATATAAATCATGCTTTCTGAAATTACTGGTATCAATAAACCTGGACAACTGTGTTACGTCTTAAAATTGCAAAAGGATGAATATCTCACTTGAGTCCAGTAACATAACTGAAAATTGTATTAGCTCTCCATTGAAAGTGTTTTCTTTTTAAAAGTAACTTAAACACAAGTGTTAGAATTTCATAGCAAGTGTAATTAGAAGTAGCACACAATATAGAAGATGTATTGATTTTATGAAGATACATATCTTTTACACTACATGGGCATATTTAAGGGAAGAGAAGGGAAGACTGCAATATCATTATATTAATGTAACCTGTACATGCTCAAATCCAAGTCTATGCATCTGCTTTTGTTTTTACTTTGTGCTTCCTGTAATCAGATAAGTGAAGTCAGTTCATTAAAAGTATACTCTAATAAACAGAATTCATTTGAGGTGAATGGGATCTATTATTTGAAATGATTGGGTTATTGGTGTTTTTTTTTAACAAGGGATCTTTCTGTAATTTGGATCACCAAAATTGAAGGGGCAGATTTGTCAAAGTGTAAAGTTGGCGCTCACCATGGTAAAATTCCATTGCTTTCACTGATATTATTTTCTTTGGGATTTTTAGAGGCATATTTGTCAAATGGTAAACTCTAATGTTCACCCATTGATAAATACGTCTCTAAAAATCCCATAGAAAATCATTTAAATTTGAAACAAACCCAGGATGTTCTTGCCACCAATATAAATGTATGCACATTATTTACTCTTAAATATAAGGTACTTATTTATTATTACAGAGAGAAAGTAAATAATTTCTTTAATCATTACAATTATTTGCTTAAAATGGACTGTATGGGAGATGGCCTTCCCATAATATGGCGCTTTCTTGATAACAGGTTTCTGTATAATGGATACATAAGCAAAATTAAGATAGCAGTCTACCTCCAAATTGAACATTGGACAGAATTTAGTTCAGAGGTTTTACACAGAAACAACAGAACAGAAAAAAGCACTACAAACATGTATTGTTGGAATTTTTTCTTTTTTAATGTCCTTTTTAATTTTTTTTTATCTAAAATTTGTGTGTGTATATACTTCTTGGCTTCCAGATTAGGGGGCCCAGTCATCAATGTAAAATTGAGCCTGAATACTAAAAATGAGTATTTTTTAGAACTGTGCATTTTTTCTAAATTTTTTTCGTTAATTTGCATGAAAATCATATTTGTCGCAACAAGTACAAAAGCTTCAGCATTCATTCAAGCTTCGGTATTGTGACTTTCCTTGGGCCAGGTTGGAGCTGCAGAGTGCCATTGAGCCCTATGGGAGACTTTCCTTGGGCCAGGTTGGAGCTGCAGAGCGCCATTGAGCCCTATGGGAGACTTTCCTTGGGCCGGGTTGGAGCTGCAGAGTGCCATTGAGCCCTATGGGAGACTTTCCTTGGGCCGGGTTGGAGCTGCAGAGTGCCATTGAGTCCTATGGGAGACTTTCCTTGGGCCGGGTTGGAGCTGCAGAGTGCCATTGAGCCCTATGGGAGACTTTCCTTGGGCCGGGTTGGAGCTGCAGAGTGCCATTGAGCCCTATGGGAGACTTTCCTTGGGCCGGGTTGGAGCTGCAGAGTGCCATTGAGCCCTATGGGAGACTTTCCTTGGGCCAGGTTGGAGCTGCAGAGTGCCATTGAGTCCTATGGGAGACTTTCCTTGGGCCAGGTTGAAGCTGCAGAGTGCCATTGAGTCCTATGGGAGGCTTCCAAAATCATGCACTGAAGGATCAAAGTCAGAAAGTTTTTTGTGCCGTTGATGATCATTCGGATATGAAAATTTTAGAACTTTCGGATCACAAACATAATATTTTCCTACGACCACGATGCAATGCAAAATTTTGGGATCTAATACGATTTTTCACAAATTCGGACTTTGATAAATCAGCCCCTAGGTCTAACATAAGCATTGGCAGTGCAATATAGTTGAACAAAAACCATTAAGGCAAGAACGTTATTTTTTTTTATCAAATCAGATGGTGGATATATGCTATAATAGTGGCTATAGGGGTAATGTCACAAGGTTTATAGGGGTTTGTACCAGCTTTAGTAGACCATCACCACCACATTTCTGTTTTTTACTTTTAAACAGGTTAAAAAATCATGAAATGCTGCCTTCTGATTGGTCACTCTGGTTTTATAGAACTGGTGAATACTTTTCCACATTTTCTGTTATTCCATATACATTTTATTTCTAAAAACATTAACTTCCACTCCAGTGACAGGTGACAGAAATGTAACTCAAAAAGCTGTTAAATTCTAATTTGTGCCAAGTGCTTTTGTGTAGCTGATTGCTGAAATATTACCCAGGTTTGTTTCTGTGAATAATTAATTGGGTCCAACACACTAATGATGGTTTATTGTGAGTTACACCATGGAACATTTATTACAATCCTTGCATTTTTTATTTTCTTTCGCTAATGAGTAATCATGAGAAGTCTATAAATTGTTGTTTCATGAAATGTTAAAGGCAGTAACAGCTAATTAAACATGAATTATATATGGCACATAAAGGAATGCCACCAGTAATGAATATTAACTAGGAGGGGGGAAGGCATTTTGTTTTAAACTTGCCTTGGCTCTAAATTAAATCTGGTTTAAATCATAATAATACATTTTGTATTGATGGCTACTCTGATAAAGATAGCTCACTAGCAATTTCTTTGCATTAAATATTAAAGACCCACAAGGGAGCAATAATTCTCAAAACCAATAGCTCTGTAAAACATGATAACCACTATAACTAACAGAATTATATGTTTCATAACTTCAGAAACCCCACGGAACAGCACACAGAGAATTTTGATCACCATAGGTCCAAACAGCAAAGCCTATGTTCATTTCCCATTTTATTACTGCCTAAAACACATTGGTTATCACCCTGCTATCTAATTTTTTTTGCATTTATTCTTTGACATTGTTCTGTTCTCCAGTTATGGTGTTTTCTACAAGTTGTAATTGAAGTGTAGCCGAAAAATTCCATACTGTAAATACACCAAGGATTGGTAAAGAAAAATCACCCCTGTGGTTGTACACGGGATGTACAAAATCCCAATGGAAAAAATAAGTATACAGATTTATATAAAGACACATGAGGTTTCTCTGCTAGAAGAAAATCTCCTGACTGTGTGAAAGAGTATAGCTGATTGTATATGATATCACTGTTAAAGCCAAGAACATTAATCTTATCCTTTTACTTATATTATATATCTTAGTGTTCTCACCCACCTCTCCAGCTTAGTTATAATCATGTAGAAGTATAACTTCCACTAAGAAGGGTGTCATTGAGATGCAACAAGTTGTATTTTAGCATCAGTAGTTAAACTACTAAAGGCTATTAGTACCATTTCTCACCCAGTGACACATACAAGCAAGGAGTTTCTCTGCCATGCATGTTGGAACCACGGGAGGCCAGGGGGGGTTTGGTCTACCAGAATTTTTACCCCCAGTTATTGATGAGGTGCATTCCTGAACCAAAATGGTGCACAGGAAACAAGGCAGTGTGGATATGTAGCCCCTGGAGCTCCTGGGAAAATCAAATGGAGGTGTGGGAGCTTACATAGAAGGTATCCCAGCCTAGTGCATCTTTCAGCAAAGAGCAGCTCTGGCCTATGATCCAAAGTTAGTGAATATGAATATGATTTACTTGACCTCTAAAAATCTATTTGGAACTGCTTTCAGTTTGACATTCATGTGAATCATGCATATATACAATATAAAACACATATTTGGAACTGGGGAACTGGTACTATAGGGATTCATACAAATGTTATCATTTACTATTGTCTACATTTCTTTTTACAATTCATTTTTTGCACTAAAAAGAGAATTTTTTGTTTAAAAATGTTTTTGTTATTTATATAAAGACCACAAAAAACATTGCCATCTAAAAGCTGTCAATGGGAACTGTTCTAGGCAAATTGTTACAAACTTTATTAAATTTGTGGTTCTACATGTTTAAGGGTTTTTTTTCATTTGTAAGTCTATGAAGATTTATGGAAAAATGTAGAAACAGCATGTCATAGCAATAGTTTTAATGGGAAAAGTTTTGAGAATGATCTATTTCAATTAAGAAAGCCATCTCATTCGAATCTCTATTGGCTATGTTTATCCACCTTCTGTTTATAGCTCATAATATATATTATCCTATACTCACATTGTATCAATATGTATTACAGTGCTTGCTGTGATCATTATGTGTTCATAATTCCCATTAGTCTCTGTTCTAGTAGGGTTTACAATCTCAGTTTCCTATCTTTTTCATACTGCACGCATCCATAAGGGTTAATACAAAGTATTCTGTGGTGCCAAATAAACTGACCCTGTAGAATTAATTTACCGTTACCCGAGTTACAATGGCCAGTGCTTCATTAAAAAAAAGCCTTTATGTTTTGGAGGATGGTGTAAAATCATAATACCCAGAGGAAACCCATGCAGTAACTCATCAATGACACACAAACTCACAGATAGTACCCTTGTTGGAACTGAACTCAGGACACCAGCACTGCAAGGCAGCAATGATAACCACCAAGTCACTGGACTTTAATACTTACAATCTGCCAGAAATATACTGCTGTATTGAATGTGAATGTATTGAAATATGAAATCTGGTTTTCATCTAAACTCATACATGGTAATTAGATTATGTTATACTTAATAGATCAGAAAAAAATAGTAATTAGTACTTAATTAGTTAAATACAACTTTAAATATAGTCTAAAATATAGTCTAAACTAAAAATATAGTCAACTTTGAATATATCTAAAAATATATAATATAATTTAGCTAAATTCTATTTAAAGGTAAAAACTGGGGGGGTTTTCTGTTCAGCCTATATAATTTTTTTGGACAGCTGATGCTTAAATGTTCATGTTACCATACACTATTGAATTAGGTTTTACTGTGAAATATTTGCTTTCTACCAGTAAATAAAGGCATATCCAGTTATCAGATTCACAATTTCATTGTCTAATTGGCAGTGTTTGTTATAGACAATTTAATCTCAGTATGGCGTGTGTGTTCCCATATTTCATAGATGCTAAGCTATTAATCTTTTTCTGTACTGTTTTTCAGAAGTCTGTACAAATTAATTTCAACTGTCAAATTATCCCTTAGTTTGTAAGTGCTTTGTTCCATATTCCAAAACACTTTATGTATAGTTTTTGTTATACTGTTAAACACTGTCTGAGCAGAAAGGAAAAGAGTTTGTACATTTTTTTATCAGTAATAATAGAACAGTACCTTGTACTTGATCCTAACTAAGCTGCAAAGATCCATATTGGTGACAAAACATTTCTATTGGGTATTATGTAAATGCTTTTTAGTAGCCTTAAGGTATGTGACCAATTTCTGAAAAATCCCCCAAAAAACCCAGGCATTCTGAATAATGGCTCCTCAATCTCTCTCTCTCCCACTCTCTCACATATATATGTATGGATAGATAGATAGATAGTGCAACACTGTGTGACACTTCGGGGTTCTCAGCTATCTTGCTTTTACTTATGGACATTTAAGCCGACCATATATGTTCTAACACATTTATTTTAGACTTTTTTATAATGTATCCTGGCAGATTATCCCACCCATCTATTCATCATATGATTTATTGAAAAGACAACGTAAGCCATCTTTCTACTTATTAGGGTGGACAACTCCTCTTCACATCCTCATCTGAGAATGCTCCATATAGTGAAAGATATGGAGCATCATCAGATGAGGATGTGAAGAGTAGTTGTCCACCCTAATAAATAGAAAGATGGTTACATCGTGTATGGCTCTTCATGAGGTATACAACCATATGCTCCACTGGCCTCTGGTCAGGTGGCATAGAAGATACTCCCTTGTTTGGACTCTGTTAGTGTCTTTTAGTTAGTTTTCTCATTTACCTACCCCTGCTGCTTCAAACAATCTCAGTTTCTCAGGTACTATTTAACATAGTCTTGTCCTCCAACCTAATATATATATACACTAGTACAGATGTCTTCTATGTGATTTTCTGCAGTTACAATGTGATAGAAAAAAAAATTAAATAAGAGAATAAGTAAATATACCTAGTATTTAATCAAGGTCTCATTTAGTTTATAAAGTTATCAATTCTTTTTTCAATTTTTTTTTATTTTTACATTTCACTCAACTAAAACACCAATGTATACCAATGCATATAAATTAAATATTTTTTGTTTGTTGGTTACTTTTTTATTATTAATTACCCTACACATGTTTACTAAAGTATATAGGTATAGAATATTATTTAGCTGCATACAGTATTTATGCTTGTTCACGTGTAAGATTAGAACTCACCACAGATAGTCAAGACTGTAACTGATTTTTATAATGTTCCTATAAATAAAGCTCCTTTTAGAGTTCTCAGTTTTCCACTTTTTAGTAAGTATTGTTTCTACCAGATTAAAGTTCCCAGAGCAAGACAGGCTTTGGAGATTTATAAGTCAATTACAGTCCAGTTTGTATTAAAGAAATAGTTTTGCTTTAATTTTTTAGTCCAATCATGGAACAAAAGTAAAGTTTTGTAAAGTAAGATGTTTACCTAAATATTTATTTTAGAATTGTATTATTATCAATACAATTACTATTAGTAGACTGAAATCTTAGCAGTGAATGTGGGAGGGGACATGTGAGGAGTGCAGTGATGTCTAGGAAGTGCTAAATTGAAAGTGAAAATACTCTAATTCACTACCCTTCCTCTATGTTTCAGGCATAGAAGTGGGGTGGCAATAAATTATTGACATTTTAAAATTTTATATGAATGTTTTTATTTTAAAAAATTGGGTTTACAGCTATTTATGTGTAGTGACAAGTCCCCATTAAATCATTTCCATTTTGTCTGGTAGTTAAGGCAAGTTAATCCCTAAAATAGTGTCAACTCTAAATAAGAGAACTGCAGAAAAAATGTTAAATTAAATACTGCAACAACCAAAAAAAAACCCAAAAAACATTTTGTTTTAGGATATCCTTTGGATGATAGGGTGCCTGTTTGCTAACTTTCGTATTTTGTTCATTTTAATGAATCGTGAAGTCATATAGAAGTCAATGGGAGCCGCCCTAGGTAAATTGTAAAATTTTGTTCATTTAATTTGTGGTTTTAGAGTTTTTCGTTACTTTTTTCATTTGTAAGCTGATGCAAAGTCTTTTCGTTCATGCTTTTTATATTTTTTTATTTAAAAAAAGTCAAGATTTGTGCTTTTTTTAATTTGTGAGTTTTTTCGTAATAGAAATATCCACAAAAAATTACACAAATCTGAATTTTAATAAATGTCTCCCAGAGTTCATTTAAATGTCTAGTCAAGAGTCCTCCTATGCCCCTTGTAGAACATTACAATTGTCAGCACCAAAAAGGTTTTTCATTAGGCATACCTATCTTTCAATCAACTGCCATTTTTGATCTGCCAACCAGCTATCCCTGAACATTGTAAACAGAGAGAATTTTTAATCTGGAGGTCGGCAATGACACAGAGATGCTTGTTTGTCTGTGCATGTACTGGCCATAAGAGAGGATTGCGTACCTATAACAGTGATCTGGAACTGACCCAAAGCCAATATAGCATCCACAGAATGCTCTACAGAGCTCTATAATCTTGCTGCTGGTACAACAATACCAAAAAGTTGTTTCAAATGTGCATAGGTTCAAATGGAGGGCAATGAGCTTGTAAGGGGCTAATATTTTGAAAAAACAAGGGGAGGGTTTAATTCTTCTTTAACATATATAGTACATGTGAATCAATGAGAAAGTGTGTGTGTAATTAATAGATGGCTTTTGATAAAATGTATACAGTAAATCCTGATTTACCTTGAAAACATAAAGGCATATTATGAAAGAAATAGCTGTTAGCTGTGGTTTTATAAAGGGTATAGCTTGAGCAATAAACCAATAAAGAATTATCTCACTAAATAGATTTCCAGAGAGAAGCAATAAGTCAATACTGACCTCCACATTATTGTTGCAACTGTGATTGTGCCCCAGAAATTTCCAGCATAATTTTTCAAATAGATGTTAACACCAACCAGCTTTAATCATTAAACCATAGAGCCTGCTTTCTCTATTTAAAGAATATCAAATTGTACAGCATCATTCACTGTATGAACTCTTAAAAGCCTATATTAAATCAAAATAAATTTTTACTTATAATTACACAAAACTTGCTGTATTAACAGAAAATGATTACCTTACTTATACTGAAGATAAAATCACAGCTTGCAAGCAACGTAACTGATATGCAGACCTGCATTCATCACAACCAAGAGGGAACCCGTAGTAAATACTGTCTATGTGTAGCAGGGGAGGATGCCATAGGTTTTATCTGGGAATGTGTACTGTCCACAAAAAAATTCCAGAGATGTACTATAGCTTGGTTCAGCCCACATTCATGTTCACTATAAATGTGTTGAATATAAATATACTTTCTAAGAATCCGGAATACTGATACTGGACATTTAGCACACCAAGGGGCACATTTACTAATTCACGAACGTCCGAAAAGCATCCAAATGCGTTTTTTTTTTCGTAATGAACGGTATTTTGCGACTTTTTTGCGAATTGTCGTGAATTTTTCGAGCTCAATACGAAAAAGTCGCGACAATTCGCGAAAGTCGTAATGGCTATGAAAAAGTCGCGACAATTCACAAAAGTCATAATGGCTATGAAAAAGTCGCGACAATTCATAAAAGTCATAATGGCTATTAAAAAGTTGCGACAATTCACGAAATTTGTAATGGCTATGAAAAAGTTGCGACAATTCGCACAAGTCGTAACGGCTATGAAAAAGTCTCGACGGTGACGGTGACGGTGAAAAAATTGCAAAAAATACAAAAAAGTCGCAAAATGTTTGTTTCCAATCCGATTTTTTCCCATTCGGGATTCGGATTCGTGGATTAGTAAATCAGCCCCCAAACGTAGAAGTTTTTTTTCTAAGTACAAAAATGATATGATGTCACATTCTTTAAACACAGCCCAAAACATCAGATTTCAGTAAGGGAATATCTGGGGAAAGGTCACTAAGCATTTTCTCACTATAGGCAGGGTTCTTTTAACTTTTCCTTTTACTATATTGTTGGGTCTAGAGAGCAGCATCCTTTTAAGGACCCTTATTTTATTTGTGCTTCTTTATAGCCAATATTTTTGCTTACAAAAAGCTTCTGCTTATGTTCTGTTAATAATGGTGAGTGAACTGGTCAGTTCAACAACACAATTCTAATCTTGCTAATGTACAACCTTCAGAATTAGTCAGGCCCAGACATAAAGGTTTATTTGACTGTTGGTTCCCATAAGGCATAATAAACATCTTTAAAAAGATAAAAACAGAAACAAGGTGTAGAGAAATAGCATTGGCCAAGCATGTAGAAAAGAAGTGATGAGGTTTGATTTTAAGCACCAGATTAACTGTGTGGAAAAAACTATGTGAAAATCTGAAAATAATAAGTGACTTTTAACTGATGGTAAAGTAAAAAGACAGAAAAAATGTTATTTTTAAAAGGAACATCCTATCCTATGTACAGAATCTAATATTTGACCAGGGTCAGACTAGGGGGAGCAGGGCCCATTTATGCCACACTAAGGGGCACATTTATCAATGTACGATTGAGTCTGATTACTAAAAATTTGTATTTTTTCTTTAAGTTTTAGAACTGTGCGTATTTTCTGTGATTTTTTCATTGATTTGCATGAGTTTTTTATTCTTTGCAACAATTTGTGTGACAAAGTCGTGTAACCCTTTCTTGGCACATTCACTTAAATATGGGCTGTATTTTCAGGAGATGTGTGTTCTTCAAAGAATATTGATACTGGGAACTGGGAACAGCGCAGTGCCTCCACCTAGTGGACACTGAGGAACACACCTCTAGGGGATTTCCACTAGGAATAATCACACATGGTTTGCAGCAATATTAAACTTTATATAACTTTTGGACATAAACAGTAGAACAGCTTTTGGGTGACTGATAATCCTTTCCTGAGGAAACTTGGGAGGGCTATCCACACTGGCACAGTCTCTGTACTTGCCCAGCCCACTTTAGATCCGGATAGACCCCCAACCCTTAAATCAGTTCAGTCCCTTCCCCAAGAGCTCTTTAGTCCCCCCAGGTAGTGCTACCTGCCCCAGAGTACCTTCCCTGTTGAAAGGGGTGGCTGCTCCCACGTAGCAGGTAACCAAGCAATACCTGTTCCTCCAGGGGACACACATACACAGAGTACCACAGAGGACTTTATATTCCCAGGCAGTCCAGCAGACTTTTATCCTTTCCAGTCTGAACACACACTGTTTGTGCTAACTGCTCACTCTGTCTCTAACTCTGAACTGGCAAACAACAGCAGGGCCTCCCTTTATAAGCTGCTGGGCCCGCCCCTAGATTTTTGGCTCCAAAGCTTAGGCACACCTCTCCCAGACGTGCACTGGGGCAGCCAGCCAACCGGATCCCTCCCCAGGCTGTAGCTAGGCTGGATGAGATCACAGACTGAGAAACAGGGGACAGGGTTCTCTGATCCCCTACATTCTCCCCTTGGAAAAACCGGCAACGGCCTCGCTTGCCGTACCTCCTTACACTCAGAAACAGTACAACACTCCACAGGGTTCTCCACAGCAGTCTCCCTTTGACTCAACCCCTCATCTCCTTCAGGGGAGTCACTTTCGGATATTGATGGCTCATAGTAGGACTTCTGTACTGTTGGGCCTTTGTAAGTCTTACAGTTCCGGGCCTGATGACCCATCACATGGCACTTGTAACATTTCCCTGGAAGTCTCTTACGCCGCCGGCGTACTTTACACAGTGCAGACTGGACCTGAACCTCATCAGGAACAGGGCAGTTTGGCTGTATGTGGCCTATCCTGCCACACCGGTAGCACGTTGGAGGTTTCCTCGTCTCAGTTGGGGTTTTGGCTCTCTCAGACAGTTGAGCTTTAAACGCTTCCAACTCTTTGCGAAGTCTCTTATTTTCCTCCAGCAGCTTTGCATCAGCAGGGGACTTCTCTGCATGCCCTAGGGTGGAACTCCTCCTCACCCTCACATAGGCATCAGCCTCCTCCCACCGAACTCTCTCCATCAGAGCAACATAGCCAGGGGTTAGTGTATCCTGGTAGTAAGCTCTAATTGTCACGGCAACAGGGTCACTATTTAAAGTCCCTCTCCTCATTTGGCGAATCCTCAGGGAATCCATTTCAGAGCTTTGGATTACCCCACGACTCACCAGCAATCTCAGGCCTTGCTCCACCCGCACCAGATAGGCAGACAGGGCTTCCTTCTCTTTCTGGAAGGTAGAGTGGAAGTTGTGGAGCATCTCTGTAGTACTTGCTACAGGGCCAAACGTCACCTCTAGGACTTCTATCAGGTCGCCTGAAGTAGCATCAGGGTGACTAACTAGGTAGGATTTTACCACATCCACAGCAGGGCAGCGAAGGCTCTCAAGGATCTTCCTTCTCATGGTTGCCTCAGGGCCGGTCCAATCTCTCACGGACACCACAGTGGAGTCTCTCCAACTCTCAAATGAGTCCTCACCCGAGGGTACCGGATCTGCACCTGAAAACACTTTAAGTCTTTTAAAATTACCATTCCAGGCCAGCTGAGTCAGTTGGTCAGTCAGTAGTCCCAGCACACTCACAATATCAGGGGTATCCATCTGGCCTCCCGAGCTAGGCCGACTCCCCTTGGAGACCACGCTCTCACTGGATGGACATTGCTTTACTTGACACTGTTCAGCTGGCGAATCAAACAGTCTCTTACTGGGCAGCACACCTCCCGGTGCTGTAACTGCAAACTGGGAAACAAGGGTGTCAACATGGGTAGTTAAATCATCTGCGTCATCAGACAGATCTGGCAGAACAACCTTCCATGGCCCTTCATCTCCCGCATCAATATCAGGGGGAACCCTCTCACGGTCTATCTCTCTGGGGCTGTCTATAAGGACATTCAGCAGAACCCCGGCAGAATCTCGCCGTGACGCAGCCACCCTTGGGCGGAAAAATATGGGCTCCCCATCAAGGATTTCATAAATAGAATCTTCCTTTACTCTTGGCATCATGGGCCCCACAACAGCAACCTTCCGGGGGTTAAGTCCCAAAGCATTGCACCACTGACGAACAGTTTGTGGGGTTTCATGTGCAGCCATGCTTTCATCCAACATTCCCAGCTTCCCAATAGACTCTCAGCAGTGCCTCCAAAATGTAACCCTTTCTTGGCACATTCACTTAGATATGGGCTGTATTTTCAGGAGATGTGTGTTCTTCAAAGAATATTGATACTGGGAACTGGGAACAGCGCAGTGCCTCCACCTAGTGGACACTGAGGAACACACCTCTAGGGGATTTCCACTAGGAATAATCACACATGGTTTGCAGCAATATTAAACTTTATATAACTTTTGGACATAAACAGTAGAACAGCTTTTGGGTGACTGATAATCCTTTCCTGAGGAAACTTGGGAGGGCTATCCACACTGGCACAGTCTCTGTACTTGCCCAGCCCACTTTAGATCCGGATAGACCCCCAACCCTTAAATCAGTTCAGTCCCTTCCCCAAGAGCTCTTTAGTCCCCCCAGGTAGCGCTACCTGCCCCAGAGTACCTTCCCTGTTGAAAGGGGTGGCTGCTCCCACGTAGCAGGTAACCAAGCAATACCTGTTCCTCCAGGGGACACACATACACAGAGTACCACAGAGGACTTTATATTCCCAGGCAGTCCAGCAGACTTTTATCCTTTCCAGTCTGAACACACACTGTTTGTGCTAACTGCTCACTCTGTCTCTAACTCTGAACTGGCAAACAACAGCAGGGCCTCCCTTTATAAGCTGCTGGGCCCGCCCCTAGATTTTTGGCTCCAAAGCTTAGGCACACCTCTCCCAGACGTGCACTGGGGCAGCCAGCCAACCGGATCCCTCCCCAGGCTGTAGCTAGGCTGGATGAGATCACAGACTGAGAAACAGGGGACAGGGTTCTCTGATCCCCTACAGTCGTATTTCTCGCAACGAGTACCAAAGTTTCAGATTCATTCAAGCTTCAGTATCGTGACTTTCCTTGGGCCAGGTTGGAGCTGCAGAGTGCCATTGAGTCCTATGGGAGACTTTCCTTGGGCCAGGTTGGAGCTCAAGAGTGCCATTGAGCCCTATGGGAGACTTTCTTTGGGCCAGGTTGGAGCTGCAGAGTGCCATTGAGCCCTATGGGAGACTTTCCTTGGGCCAGGTTGGAGCTGCAGAGTGCCATTGAGCCCTATGGGAGACTTTCCTTTGGCCAGGTTGGAGCTGCAGAGTGCCATTGAGTCCTATGGGAGGCTTCCAAAATCATGCACTGGAGGTTCAAAGTCAGAAATGTTTTCGCGCCGTTTACGATCATTCGGATACAAAAATTTCGTAACTTTCGGATCGTGCCACGATATTTTTGTACAAGCACGATGTGACTTTTCATAAAATTAACGCACATCAGAAATTTTTGTATTTAATGTGAATTATTGCAAATCGTACTCGTGATTCGCACTTTAATGAATCGGCCCCCATCACTGCAATTTATGCAGTTAGTTTATATAACCTCCAGCATAGGTTTGGGTGGTAGAGTTCTTGTTGGATATAATTTATAAGTTTGTGTAAAGTACATGATTTTTAGTTGCTTTGGCAAATTATGGTGCTTTATAAATAATAATAATATACATGTGGGACTCTTCGTGGGAGGCCTATGTCATTATATGTAAAATACCATGGACCAAATCATACATTTTTTTAAAATATACTTTTATTGATTTTCATTATGAACAAACAGTTTTTCAAAAATTATATGTATGTATGTATGTGAATTTTTCCCCACTCCTGCCCAAAAAAGCTTTGGGTCAAGTACCTTCTGTGGATACTATTATGTCCCAATTAAACCAGACTTTATCAAATAAGTTTTTACACAAAAAAATTTGAATCAGTTAAATTTAAATTCAAAAGTTAATAAATTAGCCCTTAGGTGTAAGGACATTTGATACCTTAACACACTTTTTGTCCCACAAAATGGCCATTTTTTCTTATCCCTTACACTTCAGGATTTTTAAACTTATAGAGAGGTTCCTGTGTATTGTGCATGTTGAGAGTGGTGTAGTTTTTTATCTGTTGGAGTTAAAAATACAGTGCTGTAGTAGACAGTAATTAACTCATTAAGTGCCAAAGATCATAGTCTCTACAATCTTAAGCACTTCTGGGTGCAGAAGAGTATATGTAGTTTTTACTCTTGCAGACTCCCTTCACTGTCTCATGAAATTCATTTGGCTACGATTCCTGTGGCTTTAAACAAATTAGCTATTTTGGATGTAAGCTGTACATTACTGTGGTGTCCAGAGTTTGAATCTAATAGAATAGTGGGTTTTTTACATCTTTGTGACAGAATTATCCCACCCACCATAAAAAAAAAACCAGTTAATAAAAAATATAATTATCTCTGGATGTACTGTACCTTGTGTCAGTACTGAAGATTATAGCATGATTATAGACTAGTCCCATGCACCTTATGAATACAGTGCTGCTAAACACAGGTAGCAATGTATTTATGTACGTCTAGGTGCTCCATTCTGTAGTCTAAGGATCTGCACGTCAGCATGTCAGCAGGTGTTAAGTATGAAAAATATGACAACCTTTTGCACATTGTATCCTGCCCACCATTCATAAATAACATGTATGTGCCTTATATAGTGCCTAATTCACTAGATATAAAACTTAGCAAAAGATAAAATTTTTGCTTGCAGTGCTGCCTGTATTGCCTGAAATAAGTAAATCCCCCAAACGGAAATAACAGTGTTTCAAAATAAAGACCATAGTAGAATAATTCCCAACTATTTTTATCATTTATAAACTCTGAAGTGAAGTTTTAGTTTGCAGGTTTAAAACTTAGGTCCCTAAATGAACCTCCCAATTTATTTATAATCCATTTTCCTTAGAACCACAATGTCTTCCATTAGCTTTTTATTGTATTTCCAGTCCCCTTCTGGTCTCTTTTGGTGGTTAACCACAAATAAAGACATACCATAAATCATATAAAGGCAACACAAATGGATGATGTATGGAAGATTTAGGTAGCTGTGAAATACACGGATTCTTGGTGTATGGTGATATAACAGCACATTGCAATCTATCATTTAAATGGGTTAGGAACAGGAACTAAATAAAATAGAGAGATAAATGAAAAAAAAACATGGCACTTTGCATCATGTGCCAAGACTGTAAATGAGTATTAGTAACAGGTATGCCATTTGTGAAAAGTAGATGTGGATTTCTGTGGTTTGGACACAGAAACAATTATAACATTGAAAGCCAATGACTAGAAAGTAGAGCCACTGAACAGATGCAAGAACACTTGTCAATAAAGAGGGTTTACAAAGATATGATAATATGATAAAAGCATAGGAGCAACTTAAGATGCACACATCTTTACTATCTGAGGGCTGATTTTTCTCTTGGGTGGTACTGTAATCCATATGCAGCATTTACTTCATTGCTAACCCACTCCTTTTTCCAAGTACTGGTATTAAAATTATAGTTTTTATCACAGTGCATAATGTCAAATATATCATTCAAAATCACCAGAAGCAAAAGTGACTAAAATGTACAATGATCACTAAATTAGCACATTATTCTGAGTAATAGTCATCTCATGCTTTCAAATATGAAGCCAAAAAAATGCAGTATGATATAAAAAAAACTATTTTTTACATATAAACTGGTGGTGGGTACAATGATAGAGCTTGAGACATCTGGGCTACATTTCCTGCTATTTTATCTATTGTTACTGATACAATTTGTTTCTGCTCATTTATCACATGGCTTTGCTTTTGCTTCTTCATACAGGTCTAGCGGTACACCAGATTATTACCATCACTGTTTCCCTAATCATGGTCATTGCAGCATTGATAACAACACTCGTCTTGAAAAATTGGTAAGAATAACATCTACTCATTTTGTGCTTGATTTAGTGTTAAAAGCATTTGGGTCACTGAGCTAATTCAGTCTTTGATGCAACTGTTGGTACTATGTCAGTTTTACCTGTTTTCTTTTTTTTTTTTTTTACCTGTACCTGTTATGTATGCTAGTACAAAGCAGTCTTAGAAGTGAATACAAATCAACAGGTTTTATAGTTACTTCATTTACTAGACAATTATGTAGACAATATTAAATAATGCCTATAAATAAGCTCTCCATTCTATGTTTACTCGTATTGAGGGATAGGTATAAAAATGGCATAGTTGTTGAAAGGGTTAAAAGGGATAACTTTTGCATCTTGCCATGCATAGGGAACTTACTATATTTACCACTGTATAGCCATCTCTTTTAGAGAGACTGGCTATAGAGACTGATTTAGCATATAGGGATGGTTTGCTCCTGAGTGTAATCTAAATATAAAATCTAAAAATAACCCTATATTCAGAGAACTGCATCACTCTTGTAAGAATGACAGTGTGTCCAGTAGCTACCCATTTTCATAAAATGTTTGACTTCTTCATGTCCTCAGCAAAAGGCATAGTTAACCTAAGAGAAAAAGTAACATCAACATCATCATGAAAATTTCAGCATCCTTTTCAATTGAATGATTAATTTTTCCCCGCCAAAATAGCTATTGGATTTATAATATCTTGAACTCACAAGTTGCCAGCTGGGTTTCAAAATAAACCTGAAACATGTTAACCTGAAAGTCCCCTCTTCTATACACACATAGTCACATGTTTAGGGGCATAATTACTGTGAAGCAAAATGTATAATTTAACCAAAAATGAAATATTTGCCCCAACACTATCATTATGGAGGTATCCTTAACAAAACATATTTACCATTTTGGGCAAAACACCTGATTGATCACAGTACATTATGCTGTGCAATATAAAAAGGCATCATGTCACTTTTGAGAATTTGTCCTGGTCTATTAATAACAAACATTAAAAAATTATGAGAATCAGCCTCTAAAAATGTTCTACTTTTCCATGCTTATCACCTTGGAAAACCCCCTAGATACATGATTTGTCCTTTGCCACAAGGTGATGCTGAGTATGTTTGTGAATAGTCTCATTCATCCAGGTCATAGTATATCTGTAGTAATAAGTCCAGTCATCCGACTAATTTTTTTCAATTCAGAATTGAGAAAACCAGTTGGATGACTGGCAAAATGTCGTCAAGAAAATCATAGCAAGTCCAGTTGATTTGACTTATTACTACAGATATGTGATGCTAAGTATTTTCCCAATACTGTGGAATGTAATTTAATATATATATATAAGTACTGTAGGTTGGGGAGTGCAGTTTTAAAAGAATGTGGTTGTAATTTTTGTTGCATATGGTCATAATGTATCCAAGCACAAAAGGTATTAGAGGACAAAGTCACAAAAAGACATTTTTGTCATACAGAAAGCAATAATTTTCCTTTAACATTGGTTTAGTCTCTTGTTTGTAATGAAAATGAGAGAAAATTTTATGCTATATGTTTTTTTCTTAGGTTTAAAAAAAAGGCCTGCTTTTGACATTATTCCTTCTTTATGGCTGTAATAATCTGTAGGTAATATTAGCTTGCGCTGATGTTGCAGTTCCCAGAAAGGATGTATAGTTACTTCAGTGGCAGAAAATGTAATTGTTAGTCCCTGATATTTTGCTTCAATAGCAAAAAAATAGTTTAAAAACAACTATGGTCTCATATTTTATTAGTATCTTTTATTTGAAATCTTTGACCTTCAAAGATAATTATATTTTAAATAAAATGGCGTAATGTTTTAATTGACCTGTTCAGTGCTGTAGATCATATTGTTTACATATTTTGCATTCAAGTTCCTGCCTTCCTACCTGTTTACTGGTTCTATCTTGGTCAAGAGTATTGCAAAGCCAACATTTTGGTTATAACAATAAGCCAATAAGATTTTAGAAAATTTTAGAATTTATCTTAGGATTTTTGGCCATGTTTTATAGGCTGATCACATGTTTTATCCCACTCAGTAACACCAATTGAGTCTTAACTTTATGCTTATTCAATTAACTACGGCTCTCATTTTGCCTGATAAGCTCAATGCATTTGCAAGCAGACAGAGGAGGTGACCATGTTTCAGTCTGATAGTTGTATTATTAATTGGAGAATTAGATCTGTAGTTACTGTTTATTTGTAGCAGGAACTAAGTGTTCCCTATCTTGCCATTCTAATCCCATGTCCCTAACTACAGTGGTTTTCCCTTCATTTTCTACCCCCCCCCCCTTCTTAGTTTATACACTCTAGCAGCCTCTTAGTCCTCCTTTCCCCTGGCACCAAATAGGTGCAATCCATCATGCAATAGAGATTGTATTCCATTAATAATCATACCTGTGCCTAGAAACCCAAACTATTCTTTGCTATACCAAGATTTTAGCCACACATTTAGCTCCTTAAGCTTCTGTTATTTACCTAATGTTTTATGTGGTACTAGTAAAATATCACTTTTTAAGACCTTTCCATAAGCTTAGATCCTTGATCCCTGAACTCACACTTTAAGGTCTTCCATGTACAGTACCATTAATTTTGTCATTAGTAACAATTTGTGCCAAGACACTTGGGTCATGCCCAGCCCCACCCAATAATTTGTTTACATGATCAACTGTATGACAAACATTGTTGAACAAAGGTGTCTTTGGTACACAATATGAACATGCTTTAATAAAAATATGGAGGATAAGAAATGGTACACCAAAGATTACTATGACTTTATGCTGATAAAAGAATGGTATATTGTTTTGCACAGAACAAAAAATACTATCCATCTTGTGCTGCACTGCTAATCATATCCCCAGTACAGAGCATGTGAAGAATCAACCTGGTCATTTACCCTTGAATGGATGATGAGTTGCTGCACCTTTATAATTACAGTAAAAATGAGAAATGTGTATTTTTTATGGAATCAATTCAAGCAACTGATCAGTTCAATAGGCTAATTTAATAAAACTAGCCTGGGATGTCAAATAAAGTTTGTTTGATATAGATTTAATCAATATTAATATATCAAATGCACTTTAATAATGAATTAGTCTAATATCTTATTAATCTTTCTTTAAACTAATATATGTCAGTGATGGAACATTTGGAATTCATACTGTATGTTTATAATTTGCTACTCCATGTTTTATAAGAAATTAGACTCAATAAATGATACTCATACCTTAAACTACAAGTGTTAGATACCTGGGCACACACTGTATATCATTTATACAAAATCTAAGCTCAAGGATGCAAAGACAGAGTAGAAAGGAAAAAAGTACAAGGGAAACTTTAGTTTTAAGGTTTCTTTTAATATTAACATTTCACATCCTTAAATAGATTCTCTGAATTTACAAAAATAAGTTTAGGGGAAAAAAATACATTATTGCTTTCTGCAACGGTGATCTAGAGGACTACCTGTGGAGCTTTTTATTGGATATTGCAGTATTCATGCAAACATAAGTAATCATCATGTTATAGTAATTATAGGCCTCAGTATGCTGGCAATATCTTGAAGGCCTAGAGAGTATGGCTGTGGTAAAATATCAGCAGTGGGAGAGAAATTGATGTTCATAAGGAGTTCCAAGGAAAAAGAACTTTAATTAAGTAAACTTTTAAATTTGCAGCATGTTAGTTATTGTACTGTATATTCTTATAGCAGACTATAAACAAAGTAATGTTTACTCCCAAGCACTAACCCTTAGTGACCATTCAGAATTTAGTTGTTAATTTTAGTAAATATAATGACAACAATTATCTATTACTGATTCTGATAACTTAGCTAGATTTTATTTTACATTTATGTAAATTTTTTATTAATTTTTCAAGTTCTTTTTACTTTTGCTTAAAGGTACAATAACACCAAAATTGAATCATTCAAATATAAGGTACTGTTGTAATGGCAAAAATGCCCTTTGTTATCAATGACTACTTTTGTTAGTATTGTCAGTATAGATCTAACCTACTGAAACATGCTATATAAAGCAAGCTATATAAATTGGTAGCAGCCACTACTACTATGGGAGGAATCAAATAATTCACTTAGCTAGACCAGATTTGGGGAGCAGCCACTGTAGCCAATATAAACTGACCTATAGTTTTAGGAATCTATGCATAAAACTTTTATTATATAGATCTGTGTAGATTTTTTATTACGTTGTAGAATGTTTTCATAAATTGGTCATTTAGAAATAAGCTGCTCTGTCTGCATCTCACTTTCTGTTCATGGTGTGAACTGAAACAATGGTACTTTTGCCTTTTGGTCTTAAGGCTCAGTAAGGAAGAAATGAAAAGCAGAGATGGAGCACAGGCTATTGGCAAGATAGTTGAGTATACTTGTGATATATTATTCAGAATAATTTGGACACTCTGGAAAATAGCATTGTCACATTTTATATTTTTCCGGATAAAAGGTACTTTGCACTGTCTACTGGACATAATGATTTCGCTAATTGAAAGTTACATTCAAATGATCCTCCTGCCCCTATCCCATTATATTTACCATGAAATCTGCTTTACTGTATTAGCAGTGACAATCACAATAACTATTTCTATATATATAACTATTGATTTATCAATAGTATAAAAATAGATTTACCAGAGGTGTAAGAAAATAGTAAAAATAGTATAGGATGTTCATCAATGGTGTAACAAATAAAAAGATAAACTTCTTTAGGAAGCCATATTTATATGTCTAAACAAGGTAATTTATAAAGATTTCTAAACAAAGCATAATTTAAATTTGAATGGATCTTACTTTAACCTAAAAGAATTTAACAATAAAACTGGCTAATCCAGAGTAAAACCTATTGTTACTTTTAGTTTAAGCAAAATGTATTTACTAGATTTAAGTGATTTAAAGAATCATCAGTAGGTATTCTACTAAACCTTAAACCCTTACAACACTAACAATTTATTTAATATGCCACTTATTTGTTTATTTTAGAGCAAACTATAACTATATATGTTAGGATCCAAACAAAAGCAGTGAATTTACATTTATCTCTAAATGTAATAAAATAATCCCACTACAGGAGTGATTTTTTTTTTAGAATTTATTTATTATTTAATCTTGTCTATGAATGCATATTATGGCCTCATATGGCCTGGTTACCTGGTAGCTTAATTATTTACAATAATTTTAGTCATGGCAGTTAGTGGCAGATTTACTAAAACTCCATAATTTCTAAATTTACTATTTCAAATTTGACTAAACTTGTTTTCCTAAATGTCTAATGTTTACTAAAAAAAAGTTGTAATGAAATCTATAAAGTTTCGAGACAAAAAAAAACTTCAAGAAAAAAGAAGGGACCTTTGCCATTGACTTCTACATGAACTTGGCAAGTTTGATCTGGTGAATTGTCGACTTTGGATTTTTAGCCTTTTAGATGCATAGAAAATCTCAGAAAAGTCCTCACATTTTTTCTCTGTGATTTAAAAAAACAAAAACAAAATTAGAATTGAGTTTAAAACAAAAAATTGATGGCTAATAAATGAACTCCATAATGTTGGTCTCAATCTATAATTTTGACATAACTAAATCTCTAATACACAAATATGAATTGGTTAAAATGATACTCATTTTATTTGCTGCAAGATCATATTTTAGTTGCTATTTTAGGGAAATAGACAGCAAATCTGATAGGAGAGTAAAAAAAATATTGAAATAGCTTTATTGTGGATTATAATTAATTCTCTAGAACTAAGACTATGCTATTTTTATCTGTAGTCCCATTCCCTGTAGTCTACCATGTCTTGCTTCTGAGGTGAGTATGGGGTAACCTCCATACTGATAAAAATGGTCAAAAAAGAGATGCAATACTCTACACAGGGATAGATTGCCAGTTGAATATAACTATATTGTCCTCTTAAAGTAATACATGCCTTAATGTGCATAAATATTAGTCAGTATTAAATATTTGGCCAATCCTAGTATGTCTTACGTCCAAGAATACCTGGTGATTACTAACACATACTGTTTAATAATAAGAATTATAAAACTGATATTATAATATTACAACTAAGAGGCAGATTTATCAAAATGTGAGATTAGATTTAATCAAAGAAAAACTCACAAATGTTCTATTTGTTCCATTTGAGTTAAGGAAGTATCAGATGGTATAATATTGTATAATATTTGTGTTTTGCCTACTTCGTCTAAATTCACTTTTTAAAAAAAACGTGAATGTCTTTTCATTGATTAAAAAATACAATTACAAAAAGAACACGAATGAAAAAAATTGTGAAACAAATATGAAGGTGAAAACAAATATCTCAAAATCTTCAATTACTTAAGAAGTTTCATGCGATTACAAGTGATTATATTTTGCAAAGAACAACTTGACAATTGACTTCTTCATGACCGCATCAGCTTTTAGATGATGTAGTTTTGTACTAGAGTTTTGTGTGTGTTATTTTACATTTATTAATTTCTGAAAATTCATGGTTTTAGAGTGATTATTTAAATACACAATTTTTTGTGCTAAAAAGTTTGATTTGGGAAAAGAAACAAATCTGAACTTTTATAAATCTTTTTTTACATTTTGCACCCCTATAGTATATAAGCGCTTAGGTATACATTTGTACATCAGTAGCACAATTCCTGTTTTTTTTCCTTACCACCAAAATAAATCTAATAAAATGTTAATGGCCAGTGTATTTTATGAAGATAAAGCATTTTGCAATTTATTGCTTGTTCTCCAGGTGCCTAAGCTGTCTTCCTAAGCAGCATTAAAACAAGCTTCAAGTGATTTGTTAACTGTTTTGTAACTTTTAAGGGCCATAAAAGTGAGGTTTAGTAAAGTTTTTCCTAAATTAATCAACCTTTTTTGTAAGGTTAATATAGTTTCTTGCAAATGATTATAGCTAATTAAAATAAAGTAAATTGCTTGTCCTCTGAAATTCCTGCAATACTATTCCATTCCAGAGAAGGTATTATGATCAAGTAAACATACTATAAATGTGCTTTGCCTGACTGACATTTTGCACAGTTAATTTTTTAAAAATTATATTTTACTTCATTAAGGTGATGCCCAGTATATGCAATCAACATATTTTCTAAAATAGACAATTTGTAACCCATTGGTATATTTACATCTGGATGATAGATATCTGGCTAATTTTAAGATGATTCAGGCTTGGCTTTAACTTCTCATGCTCATTGTTGGCAAACGCATAAAACTGAAAGCAATGAAATAGAATCCAACAATCTTGCTGCACTGCTTTGTTTTTCAGAAAACGGTACCTCCTTTAGGTGTGCCCCAGCAGTCTGGTTTAGAAGAGAAAGGGCTCTCATTTAAGGATTTTCAAGCCATTCTTATTATATATATATATACAGTATATATATTTGTTTTCCCTTTATTGTCTATTTCTACCTTATGGCATGCTGCAGTCACTGAATTTACATAGAAGATGAAAACATATATATATATATATATAAATTAGAAAAATACAACTAGACTTACAAACTAAACAGAAGAAAAGGAATATACAGTAATAAAAAAATGAAATGTTTATACAGAAGGCATGTTGAACTTGAATAATGTGTTAGGAGTAACATTCAGTGTGGGTCACATACACACTAAAGAAAAAGATGATCACAAATGAGTGTGAATGCATATCTCTATTCTTGAATTCAGTATTAACAATGTTTTTTCTTTAGAATTTTTGCCATTTTAACTAACCACAAAAAAACAGAACTTAATAAAATATTCTAGAACAATGTTAAAGATTAGGGGCATATTTAATTAAAAAGTATGAGAAGAATCTAGGTGGTGCAGTGTAGAAGAGTGTAGCCCACTTGCATCTCCAAAATACTACCTTGTATGCCTTGTATATTTTTTTATATGCAGTATGTATTGTGTAAATAATTTGTGTAATATAAAAAGTTGTTTATTTCTTTTCTAGCTGTGCACAAAGTGGAAATGCCAGGCGTAACAGCCACCAGAGGAAGATTAATCAGCAAGAAGAAAGTTGTCAAAACTTGACTGACTTTACTCCAGCCAGTGTTCCCAGCAACATGGATATATTCACAGCATACAATGAAACCCTTCACTGTTCTCATGAATGCATAAGGACACCAGTACCTGTATACACAGATGAGGCTTTGCACCAAACTGGAGCATTTAAGACCACATTCAATGGCAATAGGTGAGAAATGCCATATTTTCACATAACAAAGCTGTGTGTCTCTCTATAGATATAGATAGCTATTTCTAGTTGATACAGAGGATGATGGAAAAAAATCATCAAAGTTATTTCCAATTTTCCAAAGGGAAACAATTGCTTCCTTAATCCAAAAGAGGAGTTGGGCCAATTCCTGGATCTAACTGGTACTAGGAGTATTTCAGTGACCATGTATTTTCATACTAGCTAAGAGTAATAGCACACAAGAATGGTATACAAATAACCCAAAAATGTAGATGTACTAAAATTGCCTGGAATAGCATATGGAAGTAGTATTATGGAAGCATATGGAAGTAGTATTAAAGTATTTAAAGTATTTTAGTATTTAAAGTATTTAATAAGGCATCCAAACAGTTGAAGTAATACAAGACAATTAAAGCATTAGGCTAAAAAAAATATATTTGTTATTTACTGACAAACTAAATGAAATTAAGCTCTCCCATTTTTCCACTACTTATGCTAGCTTTGCATGATGGCCTTAATAGGGTTTAAGACAAACAACATCAATAATTGCAGTCATACTGTGTGGCTACCTTGCTCTTACCTCTTTTAAGACCTGTAGTGGAATGTAATAGAAGTCATACGTTGTACATGGAATAAAACATTTTTTGACAGATGCTATATTGTGAAATCTAAATATGTGCTCAATATATTTTTAAAGACCTCCTTAAAAGTGGCAGGTTTTTCCTTTTTTAAAAAAGTTTACATATGCTGAAAACAAATGTAAGCAAAAACAATGTTAATATTATTAGATATTATTAGTGGTTTTTATTTTTTTCCCATTTTTAAAATACCCAGTCAGTAGACTAAAATGGTAAAATGACAGGGAAGAAACAGGAAATTTTAAAAAGATTTATTCACTAAACTTGTACTTCAATATATTTAACTAACTTTTTATATTGTAAACAAAGAGTATGTTTATAATATCTTTTATATTTTCATATGTGATATCTGTTAATTTCACCTGCTTCCATTTGCAACAACTACTTTATGAATGAATGTGTCTACATGATTAAAACCTATGTACAGTAGGAGCACACATATAATTATTTAATTGTTCATATAAGATACACTTAGAACTTGAATTTTTATTGTGATTCTGTTGGTAGAGTGCATTACCAATATAAATACAACATTGTTTCTACAGTATACATACTCTGTTGCCAAAGTAAACTTTGTTACTTCACTTTCTTGATCAACAAATAGGACATTAGAGCATCTCTGTAATTGAACAAGGTTAGCCTTAAATATTCTCTTAATTTTATGGTGACAATTGCTATTATGCCTCTCAAGGAGAACCAATTATTTGGCACATAATCCACTGCATATTTTATTATTCATAAACAACAGTTGCTTAAAAAGAGATGAAAGAGAGGGTTTAGTAATTTTTTTTATTGAATATCCGAGTTTGATAAAATTGCAGGATTTTGAAGCTCAACTGCATGCAATTTACAGAGCAGGGCAGAAATACATTTTATGAATTATGCAGAAATAAATTGTATTTATTGTTCATATACAGTTGAGGTATCCCAGATATATATTGATATCTTCATAGCAATATCCAGTAATGTGCAGTATACGTATTGTGGTGGTATATGTATTTACTATGCCTGTGTTTTGGCAGCATGACATGCATAAATTAAATATTATATTTTTAAATGTGAAAAAAGACCCCCACTATCTGCCTGTTAACACCCTCTAATGCACTTATAATCCAAACATCATAGTTTAAGTGTTTCATTCCTTTTACCAGTTTAGTTGTATATCTTTGCACTCCCTTGAATTAATGCCCTTTTTTATGCAAGATAGTACTTTATTTGCTTAAGTAACCAGTAAGTAATACTGTCTAGAGGTATATTTTCTTATGAATTAAAGAGTCCCCACCATACTATCATTTAGTGTATAACTCATATTTATGTTATTTCTATCAAAGTTGATTACCTTGCTTTTATCAAATCATTTGCCGATTTGCTGCTCAGTTCTCCAATTTAGTAATATGTTTCTGCATAGTTGCAACATCCTGCATGGAATTAGTAACCTACTGTGTGGCACTGTATCAAATAGTTTGAAAAAACCTAAATAGGTCACAACCTCCTGAACCCCAATGTCTAGATTGCTGCTTACTTCCTTATAGCAGGCAATTATATTTGTCGGGCAACTATGCTGGCACAAACTTTTAGGGGGAGATTTACAAAGACCTGAATGCTCGGAGCGTTCATGCGAACGCTCCAAGCGTATACTCGGCAATTTTTTTGCGCGCCCACACGAAAAAATTTGGAAAGGCTCTGCCGCTGTTTGCAATGGTTCAGTATGAAAATTCCGTGACTTTCGGATCACCAATATGATATTATCGTGACTAATACGATTTTTTCGTAAGCATTTTCGTGATATTTGCGATCTTCAGAAATTTTCGTTTCCAATCCGAATTTTTCCCATTCGAGATTCAAACTCATGTTTTGATAAATCTGCCCCTTAGTATTCTCATTTACAATGTATTCAAGTAGTTTATCCCTTATTTACCCTTCCAAAAGCTTTTGTACCAATTTTGTAACATTAGGGATGAGCAAATTTTTCTGCCAGGTTCCATTATAAAAAAAATGCCCATACACACTCATTGGCCACCAAAAAAGATGCACAATATGGAAAAAGTCTCAGCAAAAAAACTCATTGACTTTAATGCATTTTGCACATTTTCACCATTTCGAGAATTTTTGGTGAAGCAAAACAAGACAGATTCACTCATCACTATTAACAGGCTTATAGTTTTCAGGCTGAGAGTGGAAACCCCATTTTTAATAATGGCAACACATTAGCAATTTGCCAATCTGTCTAGAAAATAAACTAAAGCAGTTTGGTAATCACAAAGCTAAGCTCTTTTACTACCCTGAGATGAATGTTGTCTTCTCCTTCATTTATCTTGAGCCTTGTTTTCTTTGGGTCACCCATTCATTAATAATTATATATTTAGAATTGGTTCTATTAAAAAAGAAGCCTTCATTAGCTGGTTTCTTAGTTGTGTAGACAGATAAAAAATATTTGCTTTTCCCCCTGCTCGCCCACCCACCATTTCTCTCACTGTGCTATGATACTAAGGATCCTACCCTTTCTTACTATTTTCTTATACTGTCTACATATTGATTGGATTTATTCTTACTTCTCTAATATCTTCATTGGATTCATTTTTGCATGCTTTGTTGATGTCTTATATTTATTAACATTGAATATATTGTAAATAAAATAAATTAAAAGAAAGATCTGCTCTAAGAGAGTTATAAATATATATATAACTTGGGATTTTGATTCAGAACATACAGTTTTCTTTAAGTGAACAGTCTTTAACTAAAATTTCTATAGTTCAAAGTTGGAAGTATTTTTCACTCCGTATCATACTTCTAAGTAAGATGGAGAAAAAGATGTACAAAATAATAATGTCATCAGCCAAAAACTGACAGAAGTCATAGTATATTCTCACAGATGAAACTGTATTAATTAATTGTATTAAGAATGGTATCACTACTGCTCTAGGGAATGTAGACATATAGAGACTTGCATTTTGTGTTTTATCAAGTTCTCCATATGGGCTATGTATACATGAGGGACTGTGCTTTCTATGAGCTTTGTTAACAATTTTGTTTTCCTTAGAGGTAAAATAAGGTTTAAGTAAAATGTCTTTCATTGTGGCATGTAGAAAGCACTTACATATCTAATGAGATGCAGTTTAGAAATGGTTGAAAGAGCGAGAGCAAAATTGACCAAGTTTGTTTTCTTCAAATGTAATGAAAAATACAGTATATCCTGTATGCTTTTCACTTTTCTAGGTTTATTACAGGTATAGAACCTTTTAACCAGAATGCTTAGGGCCTGGGGTTTTCCCAGATATGGGTTCTTTCTGTAATTTGGGTCACCATACAATAAATCTACTAAAAATTATTTAAAGACAAAATAAACCGACTAGGGCAGTTTTTCCACCAATATTAATTCACGCTAGCTTAGTTAGGAAAAACATTTCTCTCAGTGCTAAACCACATAAACAGTAATACTTAAATCTGCATGTAAAAGGACTACATCACTTACAAAGTATCATACACTCATGAAGTAAATCTATGCTTTGTAAGAATTTTTACAAACATTTGCTTGATATCATAAAAGATAGGAATGATAAAGAAATATATAATTACATTACACTGAGCTCTCAATGTGAACCCAAAGTCTTTGTTTGACCATTATTCTGTGAAATAGTTATTAGTGATAATATAGTAACAGTGGAGCAGAATTGCCACAGTCCGGTTACACATAACAAGCAACAGATTTCTGGTTCTATATAGCTATAGACAAACAAAAATAATTACTGACTGGATGCTGATAACTTTATTGGGACAGTTTAGCACATATTTTAGTAAAAACATCATAGTGACTTCTGATAAACCAAATAAATCATATCCGCAACAGAGTTTTAAATTATATATAGATTTTGCAAAAATGACATATATCAGTTGCCAACCTTGGCTTATATATTCTATCCAGCATTTCTTAAATCCAGAGGATTGCTCCAGAAATGTAAAACAGAACATAATCCTACTCAGCCCATATTTTTACTTGAATGTCAAAACTGAAGATAAGTGACTACTGGGATACCACTTTAAGAATGTATCTACCTGTGTTGTTTTTAAATTAATGCAGATTACTTTTATTTACTTATTGATTTATAAGGAATTAACATGTTGTAAATTAATTCCACTTTTAAAGGAAATAGAATTTGTGTGAGTAGTATATCCATGGATAAACCTCATGAGATGTTTAGGGATTGTCTTTCCCTTTAAAATACTAGAAGCTCAAACAGTATTATAGAAACTTGAATGGAACAAAGATTTATACCTAATAAAGTCCATCAGGAACCTAAAAAGAAGACAGGAATTGCAGGTCTACATACTAATATGACCACTTCCAAAGAGCAATAATTCTCTATTAAAGGATTTGTTGAAATACTGTGCAACAACTAACTCCCTTTGTTCCTTCAAATAGCTTTAAAAATAATCTGTTCAGAATGTGTGATCCATTTTTATAATATATGTATCTGAGAATTATTGATTCACTCCTTAAATTTCAAAAACACTCTGCTTTGTTTTTTTTATTAGTGCAATGCTTGTTATGGATGCTATATTTTGATATATTTATACATTTTTCCAATTAGATTTCCAGAGCTAATGTTTTGTATTAGGTCCTTATCAATACCCCAAAATTTTTACTTCTGGTCCCTAAGGAAGCCATTGCAGTAGTTAAATTCTGTAGCAATCCCATTGAGTAAAACTATTTTGGCACACTTTTGAATGATCCTGATAATCTAAAAGTGACTACATATTTTGTGTATTTTTGGGGGGATATTCTAAGAAACCCTGCTTACTTACTATTCAGGAATGAACTTCAAGATAAAATAATGGGCTTTGGTGTCTGTCAAGTTTATGAATCTGTCATTATTAAGATTGTGTTTATATATTCTTTCTATCTTTTCTACTGAATTTATTCTGTAGGAGTAATATCTGATATGGAGGTCCCTACATTTATCTAGGTTAAACTTATTTGTGTTTTTCTAGTCTGTATTCTAACTTGGTGGAAGCGACAATTGCTATATTAGAGCTCCAAGAAAAACAATATTTAAAAATATATACTTTATTCATGTTTGATGCAAACAATACATTTTGATGGAGCTGTTGTCAGTATTATGTACTATTCGGTAGATTGTTGTATAAAAGAACATTAATACATTGCTTGCTCTCAAGCTATAACATTTAAAAGTTAAAATAACTTTAAAAAGTAATAGAATGATGTAAACTAAATTTTTCGTATGGTCTTTGTTATTTATTTTGCATGCTTTTGGAATTATTAGCACTCTTATTCTGCCTATTTCCAGCCTGCAACTGAAAAAGCTACCTGGTTGTTGAGGCTTCTGACACCAAACACACATGGACTATGAGGTTTTAATTATATTGTTATTCTTATTTTGAATTGATTTCTTTTCAGTCCCTCTTTTATTCATTTCCCATTCTAACTTCTGAACTGCTTCTTGGTTGTTAAGATAATTTTAAAAAATAAAAAGTAGTTACAAATTGTCTTAGAATAATTTTATGGTAAGCTACCCCTCTTAAAACTGATTTAGCAATCAGAAATATAAACACTGCAAGCATTGGTTGCTGTTTACCTAGAACTGTATTTATCACTGAACATGGTCTTATATAAAACTATACTTGTGCATAAGAAGTAATTATTTAAGAATTAATAAAACAACAAGTTCCACTAAGGGAATTGGATGTTCTATTTGTTGATCAAGATAAAGTGATACACACTATTGTAAAAATTATTTTTCATAGTTTATGTCTACATAAACATGTCTACATACTTTTGTTTTTAAGAAATATGAAATATGGCTTTCCTGGTCTTCTTGAAGTGCAAAATGGCATACAAGTCCATCTGTTGCATTTTTCACAAATTAAGACTACGCTGATTACGATACATATCAGATCTACACATGAAACTGTTTAACAACTGGATCTATTCAACGGAAAATTCAAAAGCTTCCCAGGAAAATATATATTACTACTTGATAATGTAGCATCTTAGTGATGTTTAAAAATAACAGCAATTATTACTGAACTTTAATCATAAAGAAGACTGATTTTTATATGAAATACAATCTTCTACAGTGACAACTGCACCCTAATTTGGATATAATGCAATTTAATGTGCTTACAAGCATACACTATAGCATATTATATTTCTTAATCAGTGAGACTGAAACTGATTTTGTATTATTTAGTTATGGGATACATAATATCTCCCATAATTTAATCATTCAAATTTATAAAAACAATCCCCTTTTTCTCTGTAATTGTACTTGATCCCACCTAAGATATCATTAAAAAAAAGCAAGATAATCCTTTTGGGGTTAATCAATGTTTAAATTATTTTTTAGTAGATTTAAGGTATGGAGATCCCTTATCCAGAAGAGCCTAAGTCCTAAGCATTCTGGATAATAAGTTTCATACCTGTACTAAACAAAATATAGTAATATTTCCCATGAAAACATCTTAAAAACTGAGAGATAAAAAATGAAATAAAATATAAAGGCTGTGAGGTATTTTTTGAGCCTGTATTTGTAAGAGAGATTTTGAATACTTACATTTTTAAGACACAAAAAAATGTCAAAAATCTGCATCTAAGCCTTTAGCAATGACTTGTTGGTTGACAGTTTAGTAATGGGGGCTCTAGTAAGGACAGAGTTGTATCAGTAACTCATAATCACGTAACAAGATAGTTTGTCAAGAGCATGTGTATATTTGTCTGTGTGTTTTAAAATTATACCTCATCGGTCTTATGTGTTATGGTAACTGTTGTATAGACAGAACAATATGCAAAATGGTGATATGATAATTTTGCTAAAATACTTTGTCCTGATAAGTGTATTAATTATGCAATTAACTAATTAATTAATTAATTAGTTAATGTAATTAACTAATGTATTATTAGGTTAGTCATGTTTTTCAGTCTCATATTTGCACTTAAACGTTACACAATTTTTGTTGAGTATTGAGTTGTATATATTAGGTCACCTCCGTACACAATCATTTTCTTGGTAAATGGTATTGCATATAAGTATGACTTGGATAAGCATTATTTTAAGCCCTATTATACACCACACTGAATATTTATAAGACATCTGTAGTCTATAAGAAAATGAAGAGAAAGCAAACAGTATTTTAAGAAAGAAACACATGTGTGTGAATATATATGTAGTGAATAATGTAACCCCTATTGTAAAATCTAAGCAAATATTAAGTCATCTATGATTTCCATGATCATATAAAGGCACAAGGTCAAAGGCTGATAATGTAAGTTAATATTTCATTATGAAAGTTTCATTACAAAAAAAATCCTTATTTTTCTCTAAATTAAAACCTTTGAAAAACACATACATTATAAAATTATTAATCCTTCAAACATAGGCATCTCACAAACAATATACGTGGGCTTTTCAAATGTTATTTATTTTTTTTCATCAACGAGGTATATTGTAAACAAGAAATGATAAAATGTATACATTTGAGAGATTTTGTACTTGCATGGGAAAATGTAGGTTCACAGAACATTTACTATCCAGTAAATTTGTGGAAATAGTACAGGAAAATGTATATTATTTATAAAACTGAAGCATTATTTATAATCTCCCATACATGGCAGTTCTACTGCTCCTTCTATACATAGCACTTAAGTACCCAATCATTCCATTCCAGTTGCTGTGATTATCTATTCTGCACAATCAAGGCATTATTTTAGATAACTATCATTCAAAATTTAATTTGCCAGTGATTTACTTTTTTTGACCAAGCCCAGCCTTGGTATGACGAAGTTAAGAACTAATGTGATAGACCAAATCTACAGATATTGTGAAAGGACTATAATACATAGCTATGACTAGCAACAGGGGTCTGGGAGGAGAATTACGGAATGAAGAATAAGAATAGTCTCCTTTTATAACCAGATTATATCTTCAAGCAGTCTTTAAATCATATCCAAAGAAGTAATAACATTTCCTGTAAAACTCATATCTTAATAGATCAGTGTATTTAGATTTTGATTACCAAGAAGCACTATAAAAAGGGTTAATATGTGTTTAAAATAATAATTTACTTTGCTTTATAGTTAATAGTTTGTAATATTGTCCAGTGAATCATTTTTAGGTGTGAAACATGTATATAGAATTATACTGGCTTTTTATAATAGGGTACATCTTTAGCTCCACAGCTGTATCATGACTCCTGTTATACTAACATACATACACCAATCGATTTTACAGCTGAAAATGAAAGATTACATGTCCTGCAGGGGTGATTTTGAAGTTGAAGTTTTTGCTCTAAATAAGCCCTTAATTGTAAGGTTTAGCTTTAAGATTTTCCGTTGACTAGACCCTGGTAATATTGGTTTTAAGATTGAAATTGACTGCACAAACAGTTGTAATTGGCAAGAATTTTCAAACCATTTCACACATTTTAATTTATTATATTAAAAATGTTCCCCAGTAGTTCAAACTGGGTAATTTAATTAATTTAATTTTTTTAGAACTTTATTTTTCATTAAATAGCACGTTTGCATCTTGTTGGGGATTGTATGTTGGCATCAGTTATTTTACTCATCGGTGTGCATGTCTAAGTTGTAAAGGGTTCATTGCTTTTTATTTGACTTTAAAGTGATGCTTTGTGGGAAGCATTGGCCTCAAAATAGATTAATATGTGAAGAAAAGTGTTGTTCATCCTATTTATATAATATTGATGGTATTATTTAGAAAACAAGCTAAACATCTGCATATAATTAATTGATTATAAAATGCACTCTTCAGAACCAAATCACAGCAAGATATAATGCTGCACTAAATAATTTATGATATACTTGTGCTCTGGTACAGGCTGGTTGCACCTGTTTGACATGTAAGACACAAACACATACAACATGTGTCCAGGTGCAAGATTCTCTGTACTTAGTACTTGCATTAGGTGTTACACATTGGGTAATAGAGATTAGTACTCATTTGAATCTATTAAGCATGATAAAATGTACTATAAAATCCAGAGTAGAAATGCATTAAATAACTTTGCAAGCCACTTCATTTTTATTTCTTTATTCTTAGTTTCTATAATTCAGTTTTGTTAATAAGTTTGGTTTCTAATACAGAATAAATTCATGCACCCATCACCTAAATATAGTGATGAGTAGTGATGAGTAGCCATGAGTGAATCTGGCCCGATTACCTTTCCCTGGAAAATGTGAGAATCTTTGAAAAGATTCATGAAACAGCAAAAATGTCCTTTATAAAATACTATATATGTCTGCATGACTTGATACGAGGAACCTTTTTTTATTGAATCACAGATAAGTCCCCATTTTTTTTACGCACATGATCATTTTTTTTCTGCGGGCGGCAATTTTTTTGGTGTGCAGCAAATTTTGATGCCCATTTCGTGAAATAATCCACCAATGGTGAAACTTGGAAATTCCCCATGAATCCATGCCTGGTGAATTATTTCCCATATCACTTGTGATGAGCGAATCTGTCCCATTTTGCTTCACCAAAATTTGATTTGAGAAACTGTTGCTGATACCGCATGATTTTTTTGATGCGTGTCACTTTATTTTTTGCTGTAACCGCAACTTATTTAGTAGGACTGTGACTTTTTCCTTGCTCTGTAAATTTTTGATGCATGAATTTTTGTGGCAGAAAAAAAGAAGCCAATGGCAAAATGCTGAATTTTGACATGAATCCATGTCTGGCAAATTTGGTCATCATTACCTAAATACAACAAACAAAATGGCTAATGATAATGTTTCTATATATTTTATAATAGATTTTCTAGTTTGGCATCCAACTTTTAAGCAAAAACGAGGCTAAATATTCTCAGTATCAAAAATAGTATTACCTCTATTTCACAATTGTTCTCCTTATTTAAAAGGGTACATAGCTTAGAATTAAATACATGTAACATCTTCTATAAACATTTTACTTCCCTTACTCTTCATTCTTATTTTTGAATGAAAATCTGTAGACTTGTGTAGACTTGGAACTAAAATCAATCTTATTTTGAATGAACATATAAAGAAATAGGTGTATTCATATATAATATTATATGGTACTAAATAACTCATCAGCAACAGCATCCTCAACTGAATTATAGGCTAGATTTATTAAAACATTTCCAAACTCACTACATTTAATTTTATTGCACATTTTATAAAGACTACATTACTTTTCTATGCAAAGAGAGGCCAACATTCCAATACAGCATCATTTTACAGCAGATTTTTTAAGTCTAAGAAAAAAATCTATTTTTGCAGCAGGCCTAGTTAGGCTTGCTTTTTATGTATTAAATACAAGCACGCGCAAGCCTTTTTTTCTGCTCGCTGCAGACCCACTTCTTCTGATCGGCATCTAATACCCGTGGCCTTTGTATCTGAGAAATGGTTTGAAATCTCCTGCTGACTGGCTGAAGTCTGTTTTTCTTCCTGAGGGCAGGGCAGACGCCATGTTTCTATTTCCTGGTACGTACCACTCTTAAGAAAATCTTTCATTTACCCCATATATTGCACCACATTTTCAAAAATTTCTTTGCATAGGATTTCTTTTTGTACAATCATGAACAAATGCATGCTATGTGTTAATTAAATAACTTTCTATTCAAGAGATTTAATTTATAATTGTAAAATAAAATATAGTCTATTGCAATGTTTTGAAAATATGTTGTACCATGTTTTTAAATTAATTGATTTTAAGTGATTTGATATTTGGGGATAATATCGGAAACAAACAAAAAAAAATAATAATTGTAATATAATACATTTAATTTAGCTAATAGGCTGTATTTCTTAGTTTCCCAACTCAGCAACCTTATTCGAATATTGTAGGACTATAGAGTAAAATATATTGTAAAACGCAATATATGATCGCTTGTAATTTTCTTAAACTAGGTTTCTACTGGGTTGTATTTAAATTATTACAGGTATCGGGCCACTTATCTGGAAACTCATTATCCAGAAAGTTCTGAATTATGGAAATTCCATCTCCCATAGACTCCTTCTTGAAGCCAAAACAATCCTATTGGGTTTAATTAACGTTTAATTAATTTTTTAAGAGACTTAAGGTAGGAGATACGAACTACGGAAGGACCCCTTATCCAGAAAAGCCCAGGTCCCGAGAATTCTGGATAACAGGTCCCATACCTGTATATATTTTTCAATTTAAAAAATGTGTACATACTGTTAACATTTATATAGCAGAATACAAGTTTTATATTATTTATTAATTTATTTTTCCATTTCCTCTCCCACCTTGTCTTCCTAGCATGATAATCCAGTATAATTAGTTGTTGGTAGTTAAATTGTATTATATTTATTGTTCTCATGATCATATTAATGACATGATGAATAAGAATGAAAACAACAATACCCTGTGCCCTCAAAATGTAACATTTGCAGATGTTATTTAGAGGATGATAAACAACATATTCCAAAAAGGCTGCTGCCTTCATGTGAATAAATTAAACAAATTGTGATTACATTTACAAATTGTGATCTGTTAACCACTTAGCTATAAGAAGTTTATTAAAAATATCATAAACTATCCCATATTTTAAGCAGAAATAAATAATGTTTCTTTTTTTCCTCTAGTTTATCACCCCATACTCTTTCTGGACCTCTTTGGTCATATACATGCATTTATTACAATACAGTATATGGTGTCCAAACTCTATTAAGTGGAGGATAAATGGTGCTTTTATGACCCTGTCTTTTGAACTCATCCATGTGTGTATATATTTATATACATACAGGTATGAGATCCATTATTCGGAAACCCGTTATCCAGAAAGAACCAGATTATGGAAAGCCTATCTCCCATAGACTCCATTTAAATCAAATCCTTAAGATTTCTAAAATTGAATTCCTTTTTATCTGGAAAAATAAAACAGTACCTTATACTTGATCCTAACTAAGATATCATTAATCCTTATTGGATGCAACACAATCCAATTGGGTTGAATTAATGTTTTTTTTTTAGTAGACAAGGTATGAAGATCCAAATTACAGAAAGACCCATTGTCCAGAAAACCTTTGGTCCCAAGCATTCTGGATAATGGGTCCTATACATGTATATCTTTTTTTTTCTTTTAATTTTTAGGGGCTTAATTTGTATGCATGCACAAAATAGTTATATCATACTCAAATTTTTGTATATTTGTTAAAGATCAAGTTGACCTGTGTCCTTTTTGGCCCCTCACTAATTGCAGGGGCTCGTTGTGCTATCACTATTTTGCAGTTTAACTTTCTGATACACAAATGCATACATGTGGGAAAAAAAGCTTCACTTGGACAACAGCGAGCATTGTGTGCCATAGCAGCACATGGCTTGAGCTGAATTACAGTTACACCTAAAAATCAATTCTATCTCTAAGTCACCCTGCATTATTTATTTTATAGAAAAATGTATGAAATAATGATTTTGTACAACAAGTCATACTTAATTGATTAGCAATAGCTTGGTGATTGCATATATGTATGTATATATAGTGCTGCTTATATACCTAGTCTTATACACAATATTGTTACAATATATGAATAGTACAGTCAGGTAAATAAAAATTACCCTAAATAAGTTAAACTACATGAAACTCTCCCATTTTAAAAGACAATGGAAGATGGAAGTTCTTGCCCTGTAGTTTTTAGTAGATTGTTTTTAAAAATTGTAATATTATTTAAAATTAATTTCACTACTGCAGTCTAGTACTGCAGCATCATGCACATGTAAAAGAGGTAATAAATCTTTGTACCTTAAAATATCTCATAGTTAATTTGGTATTAAAACTAATGTCCAATTCAGTAGTCCTAGGTATGCTGTAGTTTTAGGAAATATTTTTCAGTTATTATTTTAGTTTGTAAAATGTACATGCATTTATCTATATACTGTAAGATAATACAATATTCTGTAAATATAAAATATTAATTGAAAATGTGAAAAAAATGTGAGTCACTTTGTAGCAAAACCATTTGTCAGCACCCCCTTTCAACATTCTTATCACTGCTCTCCAAAAAACTGCCGTATCTCATTACCGCCATAAAAGTCTTATAGTACATTATTTGTATAGTTAGAATTAGACCTAAAGGAATCTGTGGTAGGAAGATGTAAATAATAGGGACTTATCTGTGATTAAATAAAAAAGTTCCCTTGTATCAAGTCTAAGCAGATTCATTAACATTCATTAAAGTACGATTGAATCCAAATTCATGCTGTGCATATTTTTTGCATACCTGGCGACAATTTGTGAGACAAAATCGTATTTGTCGCGCAGAGAACTAAAGTTTCGGATTCATTAAAGCTTTGTTATCGTGACTTTCCTTGGGTCAGGTTGGAGCTGCAGAGTGCCATTGAGTCCTATGGGAGGCTTCAAAAAACATGCACAGAAGGATCAAAGTCAGAAAGGTTTTCCCACCATTTACGATCGTTTGGTTATGAAAATTTTGTGACTTTCAGATCGCCAATACGATATTATCGTGACTACTACGATTTTTTCGTAAGCATCTTTGTGACATTTTCAAGCATCAGAAATTATCGTATCTAATCCGAATTTTATACATTTCGGGATTCGAACTCATACTTTGATTAATCTGTCCCAATAAATAGTATTTTATAAAGGAAATGGATCAGTATTGATAAATACAATTAGGCATGTACAACAGACAACAAGTTTGTATTCACCTACACGCTAGCACTTTAACTATTGTCCCTTAAATTGTCTCTTGGTGGCACATTGTAAAACTCAATGTCAACTTGTAATATTAAAAATGCAAGCATCAAGAAAGAGAGAAGAACTTTGATTGGAAATGGTCTGGCAAACCAAGATCATATGATAAGTACAAAAGGGATTTTGTTGCATAACAGAAGACATATCAAGGCACAGCTGAGTGCGTACACACATAGAAAAGCGCCCACTTCAACAGAGCAAAGAAGACTTCAGGAAGCAGGGTTAAATGGTCACATGTCAACAAAATGAGTAAGAAGCTTTGCTGGGGGCTCAACAGTAAATTGATTGATAAATCCAAGTTTTGGAGTCATTACAACAAGCTTTTGTATGTTGACTGGTTGAAAGAATGCATTTTGCAATGTTTTAAAGCAAAGTGTAATCATGGAGGAGTTATGGTTTGGGGGTGTTTGTTGGATATAATGCGGGGGACCTATAAAATATGACTGGATTTTTGATCAAAGCAACTGCCACAATATTCTTCATCACCATGCCATACCCTCTGTTATTGGACAACCCTTTGTTATTCAACAGGAAAATTATGCTAATAATACAATGTATTTCCAAGTCTATCAAAACTTTGACAAAGGAAGAAAGCTAAAATTGATGACATGGCCTGTGCAATCCCCTGACTTTAACCCCACTCAGAATATTTAGGGTGAATTTGGTAGAAAGGCCAAGCATAAACTGCCAATTTGTGCAGATTGTTTATAGGAACCTCTGCAGCTGTATTGGAGTGAACTTTCCGATAAATACCTTGAGTCATTAATTAATAGATTATTTGCCGGAGTTGGTTCTGTTGTGATCACTACAAAAAAAGTACAAATTTAGATGTATCAAAATTAGAATTTTTGAATTTAACATTTTTTAAAAATCAGACAAAAATGTTAAAAGCTTAAAAAAATTTGAAAATCTTGATTATCTATTTATGAAAAAAACTGGAATCTTATAGATCCATTATACTTGTCATTTTCAATGAGTGCAAATTTTCAACTTTCAAAAACTTTTAAAAAAATACATCTCCCACTGACTTATATATAAACTTACCAGCTTTTAGATGCCTAATTGTTTCATTTAAATCAATAACATTTTTGCACTTAATAAGTCTCAAATGCACCATTTTTTCCCCACACAGATTTTTCATCATAAAACCATGAAAGTGCAATAAAAATTTTCATTCAAATGTTGATAAATCTGCCCCCCCCCAGTCTTTTTTTATTAGGTTGTCTGTTATTTGTAAATTTACACAGATGTACGCACTCCCCACAATAGCAATTACTGTAGATTTGAAAAAGCTAGTGCAAGTTAAAAAATATAAGAACTGATTAGTTATTATGGATTACTGCACTGGTTATAAATCAGCATCTAAGGAGGGCATTTACTTATAGTCATGTTTCTTTTTCCCCACAATTTGTGTTTTTTGGGCTAAAAATCTTTTTTTTTAGTAGTTTTACTAAAACTTTAACTTTTCTCATTTTTTTATTTTTAAAAATGTGAATAAACTTATTTCCATGAATGTCTGGCAGTTAGCAAAAATCGGAAATGATAAAACACATGCGGAAAAAGTCATAGGAAAGTTGCACAACCTTCGAATTTTTCAACTGAAACGTCACATGAAAAGTGCAACTTTCAAATTGTTGCACAAAAACCAGCGTCAAAAATCTGAAAACCTCTACCTCCGACATCTTCCAAGTTGATCTCAAGTTTTAGATGGTGGACTGTCAGACTTGTTGCAATATTGTCACATCGTAAATCCCGGAAAAGTAAAAACATTTTCCGGCTACTTTCAGCGATTAAAATATCTGAATTGGAAAAAAAATCCAACCGTTAGTTGATGGCCCCCTAAGTGTATATAATTGCATATAAAAGTATATAAAAGTCAAGCAAGACAGATGAGCTAGACAATATCTATAAAGTCTGCTACATAGCATATTATACCTAGATATCAAGATTTAACATTTAAGCATCTAGCCAAAGTCCAAGCTCTCCTAAATGTCAAATCATTGTGTAAAAAATGTGCAATATTGTTGAAGGTGTCAAATAGATCTGCAGCACTATTAAATTCTACATATTAATTTCCCTTAATGTTTAGAAATACTAGTTCTTCAGTATTTAAATCTTGTTTATTTCTACTTTTACAGCATGTGGACCTTGTATGAAAAGATTACCTATATGGTGCCTTCAGTAAATAAACTGGCCTTTTGATTAAGATTTTAGGCCCCTTCATACCATTCTATTTGCTTTTAAACTCCACAGTTATATATGTGCCTAAAACTGAAATAGCACTTTAGTTCTCATTTGAACTATGACACAGAGAAAGATGTTAGTTCTAAACTAACACGTTAGTTATAAACTCATGTTTAATTATGTTATTTTTCATTAACCTTTTTGCTAATGTGTAATTACAATATATATTCTATATTTGTGGGTCAGATTAACCACATTTCAATATGAGGAATCCTGAACAATTCTGTATAATATTGTTATTGTTTTAAGGAAGCCAAAAGAGGATAGGGACTGGTAGTCCATGTTATATGGTATGACATAGTTTGCTAAATTGGGCTGTAAAACGCACTTTTCATGGAAGGAACAACTGCTTCATATTACAAATAACCTATAATGTTGCCCCAGCCTGTGGTGAAATTTATGGGGTTGAGCCTTAACTGCTAAGGAAAGGGCAGGGTATATAATGGAGTGATTTTCAGATTAAGGTGGAACAACATGTAGAAGTGAAGCCAGTAGGTCAAAGGGACTTTAAAATCAACCTTAACGTTGTCAGTTTTTGTTCCAGACAGACAGCAGTATCACCCACCTTTCCTATTCTGGTTGTTATTGTCACAGCTTGTTGGAGTAAATGTTTTCTGCTAGGTTGTGATAATATCCCAATGGATGATCTTTTATCCTTATAGGGTATTCCATGAAAATAAAAATGTTACTAGCAAAAATGGCAGAAAAAGGATTCATCCTCAAACCTCAGTCATACATACTTTTTCTCTTTTTTAAATTGATTATTTTGTTGTAATTAAAAATAATATCCTAACTACCAAGGACATTGTTAGGTACCTCCCTTAGTTCAAAACATACTGATATTTCAAGTAGTTTTGCTATTTAACAAAAAAATTAAGTTTAGCTTCAACAGTTTATCACTCTTATAAATCTTTCATCCCACCCCCACAGACAATTTGATATAGTTGACAGTGATAAATATAATTTTAAAAGCAATACTTTTATATTTTTAAAAATGCAGTATCTGTGGCATAAACTAAGGCAGGACTATCTGGCACAGAAAAGGCATAATTGTCCATAGATAGATATTACATTTGACAGCAGAGTTTCGGTAAGAAGATCACCTGGAAATAAGGGGCAGTTCTAAATATCCAATTATTGTAGCCATGCTAAGTGCTGACATTTTTAATACTTTTCATTTTTATGATGATCTAGTATTCTTATTATAATTGGCTCTCACCCCCCCCCCACACACACACACACACCAAGGCTGGAATTCTCAAAAGTGGCACTGGGAAAATAATCAAAATTCACACATAAAGGAGATACAAGAACACAAAAGAAAGCTGTAATAAGTTACCAACGTTGTTACTCATATCTGTTTAGCCAGATATCAGATGTGTACTTAAAGATGGAAAAGTTAATGGAAGTGCATGCTTTAACGGAGTATATTCTTTTTAATGTCTTTACATAGATTAGAACATAATTTAAGCAATAATGTCACCATTTTTTATGCATATTTTAGCAAATTTAATATCTGTTCAAAATGCAGTTGATGAAGAACCAAAACACTTGACACTTGCATTCCCGAAAACTACATGGTTCTTCCCTAATAGCCGCCTCTCACCTTCTACCGTAGCTGCAATGCTTAATAAGTGGATTTCAGCATCTGCAGCCTCTCACAATTAGTTTTTATACTCCAAGTGCTTGGTAAGTAAACCATGAAAAGAGCTTATTACTCTAAATCATTACATTTAGCATTAAGCATGATTAAATGCTACAGACAAATGCATTTTGTGTCAGGAAGCACTAGTTAACTAAAACCATATATTCCAAAAGCAGCAGAAAAAAATAAATAAAAGGCAGCCTTAATCCTGTGGATTTTAGCTTTTAAAGGAAAACGGTGATTAACAGAACATTCAAATACTTATTTCAAGCTCTGCTTTAATCCAAATAATAGCGTAGAGCTTTTTTGTCTGCTATTCACTCATAAAGTCATCCAGGACACTTCATTTTTAGCACTAGTCATAGCTGATTTATGGCTCAACTTCCAGAATGCAAAGTGAACAGGGAAAAAAATGACCTTTGATGTACTTTGCCGCAGTCTTCAGAGATGATGAAAAGAAACCTTATTTTTTTGGGGACTGTGCATGTACAAGTGTGTCACTTGGAAGGAAAAACTAAATATAGCACATGCAGTTGGATAATATAGCATGAGAATATAGAAAACATATATAAATGCTTTAATAATGAATTTAAATGTATATGTATTGATGTTTGAATAAAGTCATGTTTTTATTAATACAGACTATAAGTATATACATATATATTATGATATTTGAAAATCACTTTGCCTCTTAAGGCCATGTTAACACAGAAAAAAAGTCTACTGGTATAGAGATGGGTCCAATAGCTTGTACAGAATGGCCTTACATCTAGTAAAATTGACTTGGGTTGCAGTGACTTCTAAAATATTTACTGAATATTACATATTATATTAGCAATTTTTTGGAGACAGTAACACTCCACATCTATAAGCCTTGAACTGCTTGGCATTGCTCTAAAAAGTTTATGCCACCTTCAAGTATGCCTTAAAAGTGTGCAGTGCACAATTAAAATTTGCAATGCATTAACAGATTAATGAAGAATATTATAATGTGAAATGCAAATTTGTTATTCTTATTAGTGCTAATTTCTTTTATTACATCTCCCTCTAAAGGTATTGATATTTTTCCAAGCAGTAGTCTGGTTGTCAGGAGACAGGAATTGTTTTGTTACTAATATTTGTGTTCCTTATCTTTTTATTTAAACTAGTCCTATAGATATTTCAGTTTATTATTATTTAAACTACTACTTGTGGATAGGGTTAATGAGACCATAGCAACCAGAAAACAGACAAATTCCAAACAGAACAACTACAGAACATAAGTTAAATAATTCATAAACCTCCCCAAATAATAAAGAATCAGAAATTGTTGTTGAATACAACATTATAATAAAAGTGCCTCTTTAAAGAGGTATGCAACCCATCTTACATAATAAAAATAAATAAATAAATACAAATTTTCAATTATTTTTGCTTCATAAAAGGAGCAGAGGTCAAATGAATTATCTCATGAATTCAAATGAAATATGTAGTGAACGGCTAAACCTCCTCCAACAATACTCAGGCTCTTTATGCCATGACAATATAGCAATTCAAAGCCATTTTAAAGGCCCAGTTCACTTTCCAATTTGTAGATTTTATCATTCAGTTACTGGTGGCCTTCATATGTTTCCAATATTCTGGTGCTCTACTTTGACCTGTTTTTCAACTATACCTGATAACCACCTGTACTTGACCATTACCGGTTTTTGGGTTTGCTTTTCCACTGATGCTTTGATATTGAGACCTTGATCCTACAAAAGAGCAAGTTTTTGCCTCCTTGTCTTCATTCTGTACTTTAGAGCCTTTTCGCCGATGCATGCTCCTAGATCCTGATAGCTATAGAATGCAGGACAGAAAAATAAGTTGTTACAGATTAAATCATGTAAAAGGAGAAGGTTGCAAAAACAAAAGATTGATTGTTTAGTGGCAATGGAACAAATACAAGATAGGTGCTGCTGGTTCTAGGACAGTTAAGCACTTCATTTGTGGCAGGGAACAGAGAATTGGCTCATAATATAATTAAATTATTACAGAATTCTAAATGAAGAATTCTAATGAATTTTGAATTTTAGCAAATTTATTAAGATGTTTTTGCTGTCAGGAACATTTTTGTGGGGCTTATTGGTTCAGAAAAGCTCCTTTCTGTGCTGGAACAGGTTTGAGATTTTAAATTGGAGACTTAAGCCCTAAGGAGACTTAACCCCTAAGAATTAATATGACTGGAAAGGCTTTTTTATATACTGAACATACTATGCCAGCCTGAAGGCTCAGCATCTTAATAACATTAATAATCCAGGCCTGCAAAGTTGTACACAGGAGCTCACCATCTTGGAGAATTGGTGTGGGGTTTAACTGCCATCCCATAAAAATGATGACCTCTTCCTGGAACTGTGTTACAACAACTCACTTCAACACACATGGAATTTTTATATCAGGAGATTTTTTAAACCGATTTCCAACTACTCTAGCCAATGTCCCCTTTGTAGGATCTGCATATTTTTTTTTAAATTTATATTGTCGGTCCACTAGAAAACCTAGCTATAAGGACCTTTTTTCTAAAAGTCTGTAAAGTTTTAACAGATGTGATGAACTGCTTGGACTCCAACAGTGTTCCTTAGTTTGATTTTCAAAAAAAATTTCAGTTTCTCAACAAAAGTTCTGATTTAGAAACCCCCTCTTAAGCAGGATACCATCTATATAGCAAAAAACAAAATATTCAATACCGCTCCTGGTATATTTAATACATTAGTTTGAAATAATGATGTTTTTATTACCAACAAGTAATTTAATTATTTAGGGCGGATTTAAATGTGCACTACATTTGCACCCCTTTTCTGATGTTCCTAATTTAGTATTAACTTGTTTATGCCTTGTGACAAGCCAGTATGTGTCATTAATATATATATACACCTTATTAAATGACATCACCTTCTTTTCATCTACTTCTTTTCTTGACATCTACTTCTTTTCTCTACTGCAATCGCTTTCTCTGATTTTTCCCTACACTGCTCATTGCTATCATAACTATTCATTGCCATGTGATTAAATGGAACTAAATTAACCAGGTAGTATTTTAAAACTCTCTAGTAACAATTTTGGTGACTTTGGTAACAGATTTATATCCATTTGTACAGTTATATATTTGCCAAAGTATATTATAAAGTATAGTGTATTAAACATAAAGATATTATTATATAATTAATATTTATCTTTTTTTTCTCTTCAACAGGATTCCATTAGTAAACCTGTAAAATTCACAGGTTTCTACTCTGTTTACCATTGGAACTCAAAATGAAAAACTGTATGGACAGAAATGCTGTATTTTTATAAAAAAAAAAAATATATGTTAACCTACAGACACTGTAATTTTTTTCCTTAAAGAATTTTTTTTTAAATAAAAGAGAAAAAAAATAACTTTCAGCCACTGAAAAGAAATTATTTAATAAAGGACTGACCATGAGATTTTTTTGGGGTCTGGACTGTGATTTTTGAACCTGTGCCAATAATACCAATATGTGCCATGAAATGATGTGGAAGATTTCATTAAAAAAAAGAAGTTAGGTGAAGTATGCTTTAAATAATACCAGATAAAAGGATTTGGTGATCTATTTCTGAGCATAAACATTGTATAAAGGCAGTAATTCCATTCATAAATATACATTTTGGTGATGTAGCATAATTTTAACTGTTAATATTTTGTTTATATTGCAGTTCATTACATTCTCAATTTTGTGCAACATTTTAGATAAAAAATCTTGCCACTGTTACTATTTAAAAAAACAAACAATGTTCAGATAATATTCAGTGAACCCATGAAAAAATATAAGTCTTTTTATATTACCAGTATTTGGAAATGAATGTTAAATAAAGTTATGGCTTGCTTTTTTTAATACTGTAATTCTACAAAAGTATATGCAATGAAATGTGTTTAGGAGGACATTTTTGATGAAGGGTTGTTTTGACTTATCTTCCACTTTTACAATATTATTTGTTCAAAAATGGAAAACTACAGTAAATTAATATTACAGAGAACAGAAAAAGAGAGAGGAAGAATAAGATAGAGCAAACTTTTATTACTTTTTCAAAAGACAATTGTTCCCTAGCCATGAAGCCATGTAGGATATTGCATCTAACTTAGGGTTACTGAATAATTTAATGAGAGCTAGCTTTTATGTATTATTCATAATAAGTAATAGCAGTGCTGGAAGATAACTCATTAACCTAATCAAAAAGACAAATCTTTTTCATCGATGAATACCTGGCATATGTTATCTACAGGGAAACCCAGAAATTAGGGATTTTAGACATCATATACTGTGAGTTTTTACTGTTACGCAAGAACACTTTTGTATTCATTATATAATTATATGTAAAATTAAAAATATATTAATAAAGCACACTTCTTAAGGCAAAACCATACACTATAATTTAGTTTGTTTAGATAATTGTTTTTTTTGTTTTTTTTTTCATTTTTGCCTTTGCTGACATTAATCGGTCTTACAGTGCAAAATTAATATTTTGGTGAAACATTTTAATTTGTGTGTACTCTTCAACTCATTTTTTGCATTTGGTTGTAGATGTAAGTGATTGTGCAGTAACACTATTTCAATTCAAATATCACTTCTTATTTAATGTAAATATCAAGATTACAGATAATGCAAATAAAAACCTGATATTTCTACAGAGAACTTTTGTGGTGATATTAGGTAAGGAAAGAATTAAAGAATCCATTATTTTAATGTAAAATATGAAAAGTTTACTATTTATGCAAGGAATGGCATAATTGGCTTATTTATAGAAAATATTCTACATATATATATATATTATGTGTTGTTTACATACTGGATACTGTAAAGGTTGTGTGATGTAAAAGATTCCGATGACAGATAAATTAGATTATACATAAATATTGTCATTCATTTTTTTGTATTCATATAAGATTTTTTTTTTCATAAATGTCTCCGAAAAACTCCAGTAGGTCCTTTATGGATCTTATGTGTACAGAAAATTATAATTATATATGAAATACATTTTATTTCAAAGATTTTTTTTATATGAAAAAAAGTGTTTCAAAGTTAACCAAATGCTCTACTCAAATACAAAATGTATTTGTTTATTCATTTGTTTCTTCTTCTTTTATTCAGTTATTGCCTCAAAATGTCCAAACAGCATTTGTATCCAGTGCCTGAGTTCCTATTGCGTATTGTGAAAATGTCTGTAAACAAAGACTGTAAATGCAGGCAGCACACTATGTGGCTAAGAACACTGTCATGAATTGTAGTAATCATTGTGGTAACCACATTGCCATTAACCAAACAACCATATTCTATGGCATTAAAACTTCAAAATCACATCAATTACATGCTAAATGCATGCTTGCATCATTGTCTTAAAACAATATGATTATATATAACAGAGTAAAACTATAAATACAGTAATTTACAGTTTTAAAATCTCCTTTGAATTACAAATAAGGTTTAAAATATTGTGCCATCATATTGTGCCTCATAATTGTTCCCTATTTTAATTCTTTTTTATTGGATTTAATCCAGGGTAATTCTTTTAAGAAAACAAGCAGGGTAGTGTTTAACATTTTTTTGAGCAAAGCAGCTTTATAAATAGCATAGAGTAGTATCTGACCATATTATTTGTGTGACACATTAGGCTGTCTCTGGTTAAATGCTTGTTTTATAAAGCATACTGCATCGAGTCAGAATGGTCATCAATAAAACTTTCTACAATGTTATAAAAAAATGTTCTTCCTAAATAGGGATGAACAAAGTTTTTTGCCAGGTATGTATTCACTGGAAAAATCCAGATTTCGTAATTGTTGAATTTTTTCATGAAACTGCTTTGACAAAAATTCTGCCAGAATTGGGAAAAAGTAAAATAAAAAAGTTGCAGACATGTCAAAAAAGATTAGGTTGCATCAAATAAGTGAAAATTTGTTAAATTTCTGCTGTTTTGCAACATTTTCAGCAGTACAGGTATGGGATCCGTTATCCAGAAACCTGTTATTCAGAAAGTTCCGAATTACAGGAAGGCCATCTCCCTTAAACTCTATTATAAGCAAATAATTCTAATTTTTAAAAAGGATTTCCTTTGTCTCTGTTATAATAAAATAATACCTTCTACTTGATCCCAACTAAGATACAATTAATCTGTATTGGATGCAGAACACCCCTATTGGGTTTATTTAATGCTTCAATTATTTTTTAGTAGACTTAAGGTATGGAGATCCAAATTACAGAAAGATCCTTTATCCAGAAAACCCTAGGTCCCGAGCATTCTGGATAATGGGTTCCATACCTGTAGATTTTCAGCAAAGTGAAATGGGACAGATTCACTCATCACTACTTCAAAATCAAGTTTTGTGTGAAATTTATAAAACCACATGCACACCTTTAAAAAATGTGTGTACTCAAAGTTGGGTAGATCTGAATACTATAAAATATGTATTTTGGCACAAAATTATTTGTGTGCACCACAATTTGTTGTATGCACTGGGCTCAAGATTTGTGTGTGTGTGCACAGAGGAAAAATATGGAAATCTGGTATAACTTGTGCATTATTCTTATAACTTCATATCTATGCTGAATGCATCTATTTTTTTTTTTATAATGGCTATATGTAAATGCTTTCATAACTAGCAATCAAGACTTAGTGATGCAGCCCTGAGGTTTGATATTAGTTTGTGTTTGTGCAGGCAAATTTTATATGGATATATCATTGTACTATTTTTCCAGCTATTTTTTTACACCTTTCATTATACACTTAATTGTCTGTGATGTAAAGCTTGCAGTGTGAGAATTAGATGGGCGTTTGATAAAAAAGAGCTGGGTGGTTTTTACTTTTGATAAATACTGCTTCAAAGAAAGCTGTTACAGGCCTATAGAGAAAACTCAACTTTCATTAGGACAATAGGCCAAAGTTTAAAGTCAAAGTAATGCTGGAGTGGCAGTAGAACAAAAAAACAATGTTGATTCACTTTTTGATAGCTAATTTCAAGTCATATCAATGTGACTAAGATTTATTTTACAGCCCCAAACATGCTTTCTAGTATTCTGTTTTCCTACACAGTTTACTTGCAAGGTATATCACTATAACATGTGAATTACTCTCTTCTTCCTTCCTTCTTAAAACAATTCACATTGCATGCATTTGTCAAAGGTTCTTTTAGTACTTGCATTTTTTCTCTTGATCTCTAAATTTGATAAATCCCCTCCCAATAAAACAGTCCTTCCTAAAAGAGCTGACAGTTTTGCTGCTTGACATTTATATTTTCATTCCTCTGCCCCCTTTCATTTATTTATTTATAGGAAATCAAGTACAAGGTACTGTTTTATTACTACAGAGAAAAGGAAAATATATTTAAAACATGTTTAAAAAATTACATTATTTAATTAAAATGGAATCTATGGAAGATGGTCTTCCTGTAATTCAGAGCTTTCAGGTTAATGGGTTTCCAGATTATGTATACCATACCTGTATAAAATATACATATCACATGCCTTGAGGTTGCTAACTTTGTAATTATAAATTCCTCACTGACCTTAATGATCATCTACCAGATCACAATGCACAAAAATCAGATAATTCAAATGAAATACAGCTCAAACCAGAGCTCTTCACACATAATCATGTACTCTTTTGTGTCAGTGGCCTGAATTCTAGTCAAAAGCAAACTTAGTCAGTTACATATTTGCACTGTTCTCTTATAATACCATCTATTAGATTTGCTAACAAAAATGAGTAACCAGCGATGACCAGAACATACCCAAACCACATCACTGCTAAACAATAGGCTAACTAAAAATGTCCTATTTTCACCCCACTGTGCTTAATACCTGCCCATGTCTCTTTCTCATCACTCAGTATCGGAAAATGAGCCAAAACCTCAATAGGAACAGGATACAAATATATGAAGCTGGTCTTTCCTCTTGTCACAACAAAATGATTTTTTTGTCCCTATGTGCATTTCACTCTCACACTGTGGAGCTTTATCAAAAGTAAGCTGTCTCTATTTGGTCCGTTTTCTCTTTTTATATATATTTTTTGCCCTATAAATTGTCCCAAAGTTACTGGTGTCACCAGTCCATAAGTAATGCAGTTGCCAGACTCATCCACATCACCAACTGCACCTTCTCTGCTATGCTACTAAGCCAAAGCCTTCAATGGTTTCTGCTACTATTCAGAATTTAAATTAGTAACCCATATTTTCAAAGAAATTTATAACTTTGTCCCATGTATTTGTCCATGTATTCACTATCATGTATACACTGATTAAGTTCTTCAGATAATCTACTACCCACCTGACTCATTGCCTCTTTACCCATCCTCTTACCATCATCTAGCATAGATTTTCTTTATCACACCCATTAAGGCATTGTTACTTGTGTGCAAAACACAAAAAAACACCAAATTTCTAACTTTCCTTACTTCTGATCTTTTCAAACCCCAGTCTTTTTTTATATATACTATATAAAGCTGTAGAATGCATTGGCGATTTATAAATTCTTTGTAATAATAATTCACAAAGCTGTTCACTTTGTGTCAGTTTACAAAAAAAAGCAGCCCTTACTGTATTTCTGTCAAAAAAGTATATTTATATTGGACCAGAAACTCACTGGGTGATTTTTCTTTACTGTCGTGGTGCTTCTCTTAACTGTGTCTCAGCAACCTGGTGACAAAAATAACATTTATGAACAAAGATCATGTTCTATGCTAACTGTAAAATTGGCTCTTTTAACTAAGTATACATTTCATCTGAAATAAAACTGGAATTAATTAAAAAAAAAGACATTTGCTCTATGTATTAGTCTTTTAATATAAAGACAGGACGTAATAAAGGATTATGCTTTTCCTTTATGTCATACTTTTAATAACATTTTACTGTAAGTCTTTCTCTGTTTTTCTCTCATTTTCTTTCACATGTGTTAATGGTACACCACACTAAGTCCAATGAATACATGGAGTACATCCCAATTTCCACTATAGTAGCATCATCTGTAATAACTGGAGTTTTTAGGCAAGGGTGTCATCAGAAAAAATACATGTTACATATAGAAATAAAGAAGATATTGCTCAATTTAAACACAATTTTGTTAAATATAAAACAAAAACAAATCTTTATCAAGTGAAACAGCGTGATTATTTTTTCATGCCAAAATATATTACTAATGAGGATGGAAGAAAACCTCTCTCTTAAGTTAGCAGAGATTTTAAAAGAGAAATCCTATAGAAAAAAACATCCTGTCTAGCCTGTAGCTAACTAGAAATATGTATCATTGTTGTTTATGGAAGCATAATAAAAGTTTTTGCTTTTTAGCAGACCATGAAATCTACAATTTCCATTCACATAGGGACAGATCTACCAAACTGTTGGATAAAAAAAAATTTGAGTTTTTGAAAATAACTACTATAATTCATGATTTATTAATGTTTAGTTAACTTTTTTTTGTAAAAAAAAAAAAAATTGGCAGGTTTGTTCTGCCGAGTGCCATTGAATCCTATGGAAGCTTAGAATAATAGAGGAATAGAACAGTCAGTGACAGCTTGTCCTTGAACTTTCAATGAGAAGTTAAATTCCCTTATTGTTTTCTGTTTCACCCAGCTTCAAGGGGAAGTTAAATCCTTCATTGTTTTTTGTTTCAACCAGCTTCAAGGATATGTAAATCCCCTCATTGTTTTCTGTTTCACCCAGCTCAATGGGAAGTTTAACCCCCTCATTGTTTTCTGTTTCACACTTTTTTAAAGGGGAAGTTAATCCCATCATTGTTTTCTATTTCACCCATCCACAATTGTTTTCCAAGAATAAGTGTTTGGGAAAAATGAAGAGGACTCATGGAAATGAACAACCATTTTAACTCAAATTTAGTGAGTTTGAACAATACTTTCAACTCAAAAAATTCAGGATTTACGAATGTAAACTCGAAATCTTCATACGAACGATTCAGGCATTATTGTGACATTTTATAAATACAGCAATGATCGAGTTTAATTCATTTTTACCATATCGAGTTTATATGACTTTCAAGGCTCGACAAAATGAGTTTTAGTAAATGTGCCCCTAAGGGTAACAATAAGGGACATCTATATGAATCTGTGTAAAAAAAGTTATGATAAACAAGGGGCTTATTTATTAAGCTGTTTATAATGAAATTTGCTAACAAAAAAAAAAAAAAGATGTAAAAAGCTGTGTTAAATAAATGTTAAATAAATGGTGAATTTATCAAGGTGTGTTTTATTTTATACCATCCAATGCCAGATTTGATGCCGTTATTTCCAGAGGAAAAAATGCCATATTTTATGATATCTTTATTCTAGATCAATGCATGCCTGTGTGTGACAAATTTTGTCAAAATTTTTGCACCACATAATAAATCTGACCTAAATATCACCAATATAACTCCATATTATACTGTGTAAGGAATGTGAAGCTGAGTGTAAAATGTAAGAGGTACTCTGTGTAAAAAACAAAAGTAAAGTTGCTTTTTAAAACAATTTTTAATCAAAAATGTGTCTTTCCATAAACTAATTAATAATGCTTGTTCATAGTCTATCACCTTTGCAAGTGTCACAATATAGATATTGATCAGTTGCTTCCACATTCCTTATTCACTAATGTGTCGCATTTTTACACAAGCAATAGTTATAAGGGAATGTGAAGCATTTCCAAATTTCAACGTGGAATCGTAAAAAATATCTGCTGCTAGGGAAAACACAAATTTGTGCCAGCATAAAAAGTTTGCTCATTCTTAATGAGCAGTTATCCTCCGACATGCCGGGACATTTAGTGACCTTTCAGCTTTTCCTATAAATAGCTGACATGGAGCTAATTAGAGAAAGAAGCCAATTACTCCCCAAAAAGCTTTTTGTCAGATGAGAGACTTGCTAACTGATAGAAACAAAGATAAAGAAAGAACCTTGGGGCTTTGAAGTATTGAAGGTGATATATGACTTACATGTCACTGTCCATATGATAGATGCAGATACAATTAAAGCCATCTAACATTTTAAGTAGTAAGAGGAAGAAATTCCACAAATGGAACAGAACCTATTAATGTAGTGCATACACACAACATATAGTTTCTTTTATGTGCAAAGCAACATATTGTCCTTCAGAATGACCAATAATATCATGCAGATGCAAATTGCTCAAGAAGCAGGACAATCGACCTCTTCATGTGGAAAACTTTCATATAAATATTTTAAAGATATAATAGAATCAAAATAACACACACACACATATATATATATATATATATATATATACAGTATATACATTAGAATTTCTATGTATTTCTAAATTGTGCAGGGCATATTTCTGCTATTGAACATAAACATTTTCATAAAATTACATATTCATTTAAATTGTTTCCTTGGCTATGCAGAGTTAGGTCTATTCTTTTGACACACAACCACAATGGTAACCTTGGAATAACTGCCAGCTTGGCAATAGTGGTAGCTTCAGGGTTTCCTGTGTCAATAGGTGCACTTGCTTGTGATTCAGTACAGGAGGTGGGAGAGATGTGCTGGACTTAGTGCAACTATAGGGAAGTGCAGGGAGTGTCTTTGGATGCAAAAGCCTTTATTGAATGTTACCAATGGCCAAGTCCATTATTGCATTGTTGCGGTCGTATGAAATTATTAACCTTTTATTGTGCTTACATCTTCAAAACTTGAATATTTTCAGAAACTACTCTGCTTTAGTAAACATTACAATTCAACGTTCGAATCCAAATTTTTACCATTATTCAAGTGTTTTTGCTCTTAAACTTTATTAGGAGCTTTATTAAGTACAAAAAACTTGAATGTAAAATTTTGGCTTCTAAGTCAGTGGGAGTTGTCAAGCTAAATTTAAGCAATTTTTTAAGTGCAAGATTCTCAAATATTTGAGAATTGGTAGACCCAATGAAAATGATGAATAGGATGAAATGTCATTGATTTTTTTTTCTTGTTTTTAATTGATCAGGTTTTTTTACATTTACGTTAAAAAAAACATGATAAATAGTCTTTAGTTCCCATGATTCTACATTCAAAACTGACCCTACTCCTTAAAGGAGAAGGAAAGTCATTTGGCATTTTACTGACAGTAGATTCACCACATTAGTGCCACCTAGAACACTATATTTATTCTGCTGAAAGCATTACCATACCTGAGTAAAGAGCCCTAGAAGCTCTGTTTGTTTAAGACAGCAGCTACCATTTTAAGTAGCTTCCAGCTCAGATGACACATTCCTAAGGGTAGGGGGAGTGAGTTTTATGAATTCTTATGGGAGGGGGAGCAGGAGAAGGGAGAGAGGAGAGAGCTGTGCAGACTCTGGCCCCAGGAATGAAGTAGGAAGTCAGATACCCTAAGAATATGTTTACAACAAAGGAGAAAAGGAATCCTGTGTTTCTTTTGATAGAAGACTCAGTGCAGCATTACTGTAAGTGCTTATGGCTGTATTTACATAGACCTTTCTGATAAAGCTTACTTAGTTTACTTACCTTTCCTTCTCCTTTAACTAGAGAATCCAAGATGAATGATTTCAATGATTTGGATATGCTAAGTCAAAGGCCATCTGTCTGGATATCTTTGGGCCAGATATAGAACTCCAAGAGACCCCCAGTCTGCTCCATACACTGGCCCTCTTTTGAGTTATTGTGTACTGAATGTAAGGAAATTCTAAATATATTTATCTGGGTATTTCAGTCAAGCTAATATAAGAGTTTATACTGTATATTGTCAGTCCTTACTTTTAGTTTTGCAGTTTCCTAAACAAATAAAGTATATTTGCATTGAATCCTTTGCATCACCATTACCCAACACAAATAAAAGTTGATTTACAGTCCTGTGGGTCAAATTTTCCTAATACATATTGCATACAGATGGGAACTTTCTAGCCAAATATTTTGAAAAACTCGCTGAAGAAGACTATCAATCCAATAAAGAATCTTTTTTGACACTGCACTAAGGATTGATAGCTTATGATCTAATGGGATTAATTAACTTACACTGCACTATAAGGTAAAAGAAACCTAGGGCTTGTTGGTATTTTACAATGGAATATATACATTTGAAAATGTATAAATGATAGAACCAACATTTTTTTTCAACTAAAACAGATTCAATATGGATTTTTTGGGAACTTATTTTTTGAAAACTGTAATTGAAATACACAAACACATATTTCCATCTATTTTGTAACAGCATTTTTTCTTTTACAGTACAAGTTACAGAGCCCAGCTTGCAACAACAATCACATGGGCACGAGGGTGCAAGTTTCAGAATTTGCATTCACCGTGATGGTAAATGAGGCTTAGGTGTGAAATAACCCAAATAATTTTAGGTTATGGGATCTACTACTCGGAAAGCTTGGGACCTGGGGTTTTCCTGATTTTTTTTCTGTAATTTGGATCACAATATCTCAAGTCTACTCAAAACAAAAAACTTTAAATGCACTAGCATATGTTTGCCACCAATTAGAAAGAAAAATCATTTTTTAAAAATCAACATAACTTGCTTAATATAGACCGTATGGGAGAAGGCCTTTCCATAATTTGTAGCTTTCTGGATATTAGGTTTCTAGATAGGAGATACCATGTATGTACTTTTAATCTGGAATAACCCTTCTTGCAACATCTTGAATATATTAATTTATTTTATTTTTTACTTAATGATATTGTTTTGCAAACTGAGAGCTTATTATTATTAATGCAGAAGTACCAGAAAACAGCATTCTGTATTTTAAACATATTGAAGTTTTAAATGTACCAATACTTGTAAGGTGTGTGTCTAATCATAGATAAAATATACACAAATATGTTCATTTCAATTTTGAATTCTTTTTTTATGTTACAATATGTTAAAATTTAATTCATTGTTTCAGTTTGTAATTACTCTTCTCCTTAAAATTGATTCTGAAATGAATCCTAACAAATGAATCTTAATATGCTATAAAGAGATGACACATTTATGTTAACATTAGAATTTTCACTATGAAGATGCAATGAATTACTAAAGCAAAACTTTACATCATTAAATGACGATTCGTCAAAAGCTTTGCCTATACGACATATGGAATCATTGCGTTCAATAGCCACCTCATTAATCATTTCATTCTGACTTATTAGTAGCAAGTTCCAAAAACTTGAAAAGCAACATTATCAACACCATCTGTGTCGTTAAATTGCTCTCTGCTGAAAAAAAATTCAATATTAGTTTTGTTACAAAAATGATTTCATCCTGACAGTGACAGAATAAGACAAGTATGATAAACTGCAGTTTTTTCCTATTTTTTTTATTTGACATTTTCATGTCATTTTATGTCAATATGCTGATGTATTATATAAATACTACTATGTACGTGGATAGAAACTAATGACTCCTGAAACTAAATATAACATTGCTGTGCTTCACATGTAAAATATTTATTTGAATCTGAAATTTCTGTTGTAGTGTATTTAGTGTTAACTCTGGTCTCTGAAGACTTGTTAATCTGCTACACAAAGTGTAGTTAGGTCTGTTTTCATATTATTATTGCATAATAATTACATGGGGGAGGCTAATCACTTATAAATTCTCTATTTGTGAAGTTGTACAATCCTTTAATTGCAGTCTAATATGTTTATAACACCAAACACTCCCACGTGCAATTTATAATTGCACAAACATTCATATTTAGTAAGTCTCTTAAAAGCTATTTTTCAAAAAAATGTGGTGCTAGCTAAAACTGTTGTAGTAATGCATGGTGCTGTAGGCAGTTAGAATCTGTTTGTAATGGTTCATGGTTCAAGTGAGCCTCATTTTTAGAGCACAATACAGTAAAAAGTTAAAACACACTTGAAATGAATTATAGTTCAGTGGGTAACGTAATAAAACAAAAATGGAGTCAACTGTGCCAGTTTTGCAGTATGCACTAAATACATTTTTGCATAGCGGATAATATATGTTTTGTTAAATCTTATGATGGATGATAGTTTGCCAAAATGCCATTACTTCTCCTTTAATTAGGCCTTCAACAATAGATTGTTGACATATTTTTTTCACTCTGAGTGTTCTCCCAGTGTATGCCTTCCCTGATCTCTAATTATGACAAGCATTTTTATCTACTTGCTTATTTGTTTGTTATAATTCAAGTTGGGACTGATTTAACAAAACTGGGTGTCCTTATTAATGCTCAATTATGTAAACAATCATCAATTGCCGATAAAATGCATTGTTGTGCCATTATGACATTATTGTAAGTATCGTTAATTCTTTTATGTTATTATGCCCTATTTTGTTTTTTATGTTTTGTTTTCATTTTTAAATCAGTGTCATATTGTTTTGTTTTGACATTATAACACACATTTTCCAATGTATTCCAGACATGTTGTTTACCAGGAACAGCTGTAGGTGAAATGCATATGCATTCCACTGTTAACATAAAGCACTAGAAACATAATAGACATGGATCATTCTTTCCGTCTGATTTTTTCTCCCTGATTTGTTTTCCTTAATGAAGACTTTAATAGACCTTTTTGTAATTCAGTAAATGTTCATAAGTATGCAGTTCTGTCTAGTATTTTCTACTGGAGAATTCAGACTGTAGCAATGAATGTAAAGTTCCTTAAGGTACAGCAGAATTTGCTAGGTCTGTTTATAGATGAGTCTGTGTATTTTATCATCAAAAATGCCATACATAAGAAACAGAATGTACAATAAAGATGTCTTTGAATTGTAGTTTTGCAATAGGTAACAATTCTGTGGAGGCATTTACTGAAGTGTTAATTCAGCTGCCAGAATGTGTCAGTTTAGATCACATCGACACTTATCTACAGAGGCCCACATAAAACATTGTGGCACACGTAATGCTCTTAGTCGGTCACTTCTTATCAAATGAAGGTGAAAAGGTTATTCAGATCAGATCAAGCGTAGCACTGTGTCTTCTTTCAATTTTTATCTATTTAGCAAAGTTCCTTAAAGGGAAAAAAAAAGAATATGAGCTTTATACCTGGCATTAGGGGAATATTTCATAAAATGTAAATTTTAGAAACATGTCAGTTTAACTGTGAGATGCTGGGGTGAGGAAATGGGAAATGATTGTGCTACAGTCTGGGGTTTGAGCAGTGAACTGAACAGAGGTGCAAAAGGTTAGATTATTCATTTGAATTAGTTGAGAAAAGTAGGATTGAGTACCTGAAAAAGAGCAATTGCTCTTGAAATTGCATTAGCAATAAATGACCCCAATGAAGGGATGAGAGAATTTTTTTCGGCAGGCATGGATTCGCATTTTGCCATTGGCGTTTTATTTTTTTTGTAAAATAAAAAAATGTGCACGTCAAATTGGGCAAATTGGGCAAGGTCACACCAGAATAGGTACAGCCATGTCAAGTAGCGTGCAGTTGCGTCAAAATGGGTGTGGCTGGGTCAATAAAAGTCATGTTTCATTGAGTATATGGCACATATTGTCATTTTAAAAAACAATGCACAGTTCCTGAGCATTTCTGACTTTTTTTGTATCCTCTTACAGAGTCACATGTTTAATCCTGCATAACTTTCAACACAGTAGGGAAAAAAAAAATACTATTCATTCACACAGAAATGATTTATTAAGGCTTTATAAATGTTACCAATCGCTATCGTTAGTCATCACTTGGTAGAACTTTAATCAACATTTCATAGTTAACAATTTATTTTCCACCTTGGAATGATCAATCTAGATTAAAAAAAGATTGTGTTAATTCTCCATGCCTGAGATACTCATTGGTAAGTCAGGATATGGATGGGAGTACAATGTGATTCCTCCCCAGAGAACAGAGCAGCCGAACACAGTCTGACGAACTGACACATATTGAAATTGATAAATGAGTCAAACTGTTAGAACTTTACGAACTGTCAGAAAATTGTTTTCAGATATGGCAAAAATAACACAATGGTAATTTTCAGTTGACAAATCTAATTGTACATTTGCTAAAGGTAAAAGGCCTCTCTAGGAATGAATGTGGCCATCTAATCGCAGTCTTTTCTGAGCTAGTCATGAGCAGTCTAAATTATAATAAATTGTTCAAGCCTTAAATGAGAAGGAAAGTCTAATGAAGTGTTAATCTCAAGCTGTAGGTATACCCCTAAGTTTCCCCATATTTCTCCTGTTCAGATGATCAGAAGCCTCATAGAAAAAAAAAACAACAATGAGCTCTGTAAAGAAAATTCCCATAATGCTCCTGCACCAAGACCAAGACCCCTGTACATGCGCAGTTTGTAAGACTATGAGGAAACTTTCTACTGATTGGCTCAGATCCACATTCCTAATGGGGGGAGGGAGTTCTTAGCATTCTTGAGGGAAGGGGGAGCAGGAGAGGGGAGAGAGGAGAGAACTGTGTGTCTCTGGTACAGGAAAACAAAGGGACAAGAAATCCTGTTTCTTTTGACAGGGAACTCAGTGCAGCGTTTCTGTGAGTGCTTATGGCTGTATTTACATAGACCTTTCTGATAAAGCTTACTTAGTTTTTACCTTTCCTTCTCCTTTAAGTATCCATTTCATTGCAAGAGTCGCAAAAAATCTGACTGTTATGTTTTTACTTGAAATAAATTACATTTTGTTTTGTGTTTTGGGTAGCGAGAGCACAAATACATTTCATGCCATTTCCTAATGAAATGGGTGCTAAATATGACAAGCCTTCAAAAATGTACTCTACTTTTTCCTTCTTACTAACTTTTCTTGAATGAAGAGAAGGCCTTTAACAATCTCATCATCATTTATCGATTCTGGTAATCAAATTGGATAAAGTGCTGGAAAAAATAGACAAAATTTAATGGGAAGCATTAACTTCATTTTCATTTTAATAGCACCTGATTAGATTTTGTAATATAGCAAATGACTTAAAATTATAAGGAAAATTACATAAAATAACTGCTGCCAAATAAAGTAACCTATTGCATATCTCAGAAAGGTCAGAAGTGTGTTGTACATAGTTCATAATAAAATCTATTTCATGAAATGCTGACTTAAAATATATGCTGATATTTCATTTGTTTAAGTGGCATGCCGATGAAAGTATTTTTCTTGCTGAAGCCAGTGCTATAGATTATGACAATATGCCTGACAAAGGGAAGAAATAAATTACAAACTATTTTAATTTGCCATGGAGTTGCAGTGATTTGTTCGATGATTTACAAGTAAAAAAGTCATGATACTCTGGGTAACGTTATTTAGTAGAAGCATTAATCTCCATATGTTGAAGTAAATAGTCTTTCTGTTAAAGAAAACAGTAGGTTGTGTTTTAACCTGAACTTGCTGTACATGTTTGTCAAGCTGAGTCCTGCAATGCGGCACCCAAGGCACCCGCTTACCCACCTGCAACATGGACTTCATATTGTCATCAGAGTGAAGTTATAAAAAAATGTCTGACCAGGGGTTCAGATGGACTGTTTATATAAATAACATGTATTAATACTTTTAAATAGTAACACTAACAGGTTAGGGATGAGACTGGGGAAACAACAGCAACAAAGTAGGGATGAGCCTGCTGGCAAAAATGTGGCAAAATATGCAGTAAACATTTTCATGAATCTGAGTTAGAATTTTGCAATGCATTTTGTTTCACCAACAAGAAAAGCAAGAAAAAATGTCCATTGACTCCAATGCATTTAGCATAAGAAAAGAGTGCAAACCCCCCCCCCCAAAAAAAACTCCACCCAAAAAATTTAACCCAGTGCATTTGGAGTAAGCAGAAATGTCAAAAAACACTCATTTGCATTGATTGCATTTGGAGAAATTTCAGCTAAATTCTGCCAAAATTGTTTTGCTGCAAAAGAAAATGGGGCAGTTTTGCTCATCACTACAACAGAATGAGGGTAAATGGGTGAATGGTAGAGTTGCAGTATCAACTGTTCCTGAAATGCAATTTAATTTCTTCACTAACATGGATTGAAATATCGCACTCTGGCTTAAAATAAAAAATGCCAGTAAAGCAGAGGGAGCTGATGATTAATGTACTTCTATCTCTGGATATAAGGCAAATCATCATTGTAACTTCCCTTTTTGGATGTGGTATTTTGTATACAGGGTAATCTAATAGTAACAGACCTTTACCGTAAACCAATTACACGGAATACACTTTTACATGCGGAAAGTGGACACCCTAAGAACTGTAAGAAAGGAATCCCAGTGGGACAATTCCTGCGCCTGAGACGCATATGTTCCTCCTGGGATTCCTTTCATAATCAGGCCATGCAGTTATGGGATCGGTTTTTAAACAGGGGGTATGACACCCAAACTATTAAAGTAGCTTATGAGAGAGCTGTAGCTACCAGCAGATCTGACCTATTAAATGATACACCTCAGAGGAAAAGAGGTTTCAAGGATGGTTACAAATACAAATCTAAACATACTCCTAGGTTTTGTATGACCTATGGTAGAGGAGCCTTTGAAATTCAAAGAAGCGTTAATAAACATTGGGGGGTGTTATTACAAGACCCAGATTTGTCTAAGGTCTTGGATGATTTATTTTTAAGAGAGCTAGGAACATCGCTTCGTGGGTCTCAAAAAGCCTATATCTTACTGAAAATCAATATCAGAACCAAGGGTCTGCATGGATGCGTTATAAGGGAACCTACAAATGTGGTAGGAGTAGGTGCAAAGCGTGCAGCCTAATTAAGGTATCCAAAATGTTTATGAGCTCTAATACAGGTTCTATTTACAATATTCCCCAATATTTTAACTGTCAGTCAAAGGGTGTGGTTTATCTGGCCACATGTGAATGCGGAGCCCAATATGTAGGCAAGACTATTCGGGGAGCGGGTACCAGGTTCCTTGAACATATGTCAGCCATTGATAGGAACGATCTAAGGTCAGCTATTGCGAAACATGCAATTGAGAAACATAACAAGAGATGTAACATTACCTTCCAGATCATTGATAAGCCCAAACGGGATATAAGAAAGGGAGAACTGGATAAGAAATTATCCGAGAGAGAAGTGTACTAGATATATTATTTAAGAACCATAGATAGCTTTGGTGGTCTGAATAGGGAATGGGAGGTCTCGTGTTACTGTTAATATTACTTACTAATTGTTATTACTACTTTTTTATCTCTTATTACTTGCTATTACTGTATGTGGACTGTGATTGTATGGGTCCTATGGAGATATGGAGAGATGGAGATAGTGCTATTTTATTGTACTTAATCTAATCTTTGAAGCACTGAGTTGTTCTATTGTAGAATTGCACATGAACAAATTTGATTACGCAATATACATATTTATAAATATTTAACATAGATTAAACTCCATGGTTGATGTGAAATATGGTTCTATGTCCATTTGAGTATGGACGTACACTGTGGTTTTAAGATATGCATATGTTTTTAAATCACTTGGTATTGGTGGGTTAATAATAAACCGGGGAGTGGAATGTATTTTCAATAATTTTATATGATGAATATCTGGTTAATCAATATATATTCACAAATGTTTCACATAGAATTAACCTCACACAAAGGGCACTATATAGCTCAATGGTTCTATACGTATGGGCTTTAAACTTTTATCTTTTGAAAGGCTAACTGGTTTCAATGCATCCAATTAAATTGTTTGGCACTTGTGAGGTTAAGAGTACATGAGGGGGTGTGGATTTAGGTGCTTACCTAAAGGATTGGTGTGGGAGAGACTCTGGTTGTAGCTTCTGATGAAGTGGCGCTTGAGCAATGAAACACGTTAAGCTGGGGGGTCTGAGTTATATAATATGGTTTTAATCTAAGTCTACAATAAAGGATATTTTTATTTATTAAGTGGTCCTGGCGTGCTCCATCCTATCAACCAATTTTTATAAGGCAAATCATCATTGTAACTTCATTCAAAATGACGTCTGCACCTGATTATTTAGATCTGCTGGGGGTCATTTATAAATTTTGTGCATCACAGAATTATTCGCACATATTTGCCTGGCCATGTTTATATTTATAAAGCTGGACAAGACTGGTGCATTTAATGTGCAAAAATAATTGCTAATTTTTTATTGCGAAAGCTTTTTTAATATGGCATATTCACAAATTGTGAATATTTATGCATACATTTTGTGTGGTTAAAAGCACAATTGGAAAAAATTCGGAGTAACCATGAAAATATTGCGGTTGTGATCCTAAAGTCACAAAATTTTTGGATCCAAACGATTGTAAACAGTGCGAAAACCTTTGTGGCTTTGAAACTTCAACATCCAAATGATTTTGGAAGCCTTCCATAGGACTCAATGGCACTGTAAAGATCCGACCTGGCCAAAAGTCACGATACCAAAGCTTGAATGAATTCCGAAATGGTTGTAGTCTTTGCGAAAAAAAAAGACTTTTTCATTGAAGTTAACAAAAACCACAAAAAGTAGCGCAATTTTAACAATATTATCGTGGTTATTATGAAAAGTTCTATAAATTAGAAAAAATACGTTTTTTTTCCTGAAAACAAATGTGTGCTTTCATGAATGGGCCCCTCTGTGTCTGAATTATGCCACCCCATTGGTGGTGGAAAAAATATTTGCTAAACTGATTTTGCAAATTGCAAATTTATATTTGCAAAGAGAAAATCGGCGCTATTTTTGTGCATAATAAATGCACACAGCTTACTGCAGCATATTTTCATGACCACAACAGCAATTAGTGGAGGCAGTCATGCAGGGCCTATAAGGTCAACATTGCCAAAACATAAATAAAATACTCAAGCTTTGAAGATAACAGATCCCATATCTATTCAGTTTATCACAATAATTTTTTAGCAGTATGTGACAATTCTATTAATACATTTCACGTCCAGTTTAAAAATGCCTGTTTAAGGTAAATAAATGCAGCACATTTTATGTTCATGGTTCACAGCAATTCATATCTTTGATGTTTCCCTTTAAAAATACTGAGTCGAAGGTTTACAAAATGGACAATACAACAAAGATTTTCTAGTTTATCTTTTTCAATACAGAGGACAACAGAGTGTGAAATTATTCTTCATGTGAGAACACATATTCAAGGAACTAATTTGTTTTTGATTAGATAGCAAGATAGATGTGAAGCTTCTAAAATGTTAAATCAGAAATTGATGAAATTGTTGAAAATTATTTATATGTAATCTCTGAAAAACGCCGCGTTCAGTATTGATGAAAATTAATATATTTACTGCATTCAGAGAATAAATATACAGTAGATTCTCAGGACAAAAAGGAAAGGGCAAATCAATTTGGCCCAGTCTCAGATGACTGGAAAAAAGTCAGATTTTAGAGAATGCTTACATAAAACTGCCAAAAGATAATTCAAACTCGTACAGCAAATGAATAGAATAGTGCAAGATTCAGACACAGGTAATAGAATGCTTGCCAGTGAGAATGTTATGAGTCTGCATCTACTGATTTTTTAACATTACTCATTAGAAGTTAAAGGCCTGGTGTTTGTGTATATACTGTATGTATGTTAGAGCACTGGGAGGTCACTTCTAGTACAAAAAATGTTGTTGTTGTTTACCTAAAAAACAATTTCTCATGCTATACTTCTATATGGATATGAATATCATTTTCTGCCTTTGCCTTCAGTCCTTTTTATTTTGCAATGAACAAGCTCATAACATAAGCTTTGTAAGTTCTTTAAAACCAGAACTCAGTTCTGTCCAACCTTTCAAAAAGGCAAGGAAGAGCAGAAGGTGCACTGATATTCCTATTTTGCGAAAACTACTGTATTCCTAGTATTAATAAAATAACTGCTAACATTTGCCATTGACTTACTGACCAAACGGTATAGTTTCTCATCAAAAACACATTCAAAAAGCTAGCATGTGGTGGGTATGGAAATTCTCTTAGCTTGCTGTATCTTTAGGGATGAGTACATTTTGTCTCCTAATACAGATTGCCTACAAAACAAAAAAATCTGATTTTAGGACTCTTCATTAAACTCCTAGAGAGATATCACACATTGATTTTTTTCAAGCATGGCTACCATTGTGATTTTACTACTTTACACCACAAAGATAAATTAGTTTGAACCAGGATTTATGTGGATAAACTGTATGTGCACAGGGATTCTATACCTTTACAGGAAACAAAGTGACAAAACTGGTTTTATACAAAATAAAAGATTATTTTAGTATTTAAGATGGCCCCTGAAAATTGTTACTGATCATACTCTGAAGAGTAACTTATTTATTTATTCTTTAATTACCCACACAGTGATTATTTAGTCTATATATTCTTTAACAGTAGTCTGTTATTTAAACAATTGCTAGGCTGCTAAGACCAGCATGCCCCAGCAGCCCAACAGTTAAAATTCCAACCATAGTGGCCTTTAATGGAGACTAATTAATCATATTGACCTATTTATATTGGCGCTAGTAACATAGAAGATTACATACAGAATAAGTAGATGATAGATAGATATAGATAGATAGATAGATGATAGATGATAGCTGATAGATGATGATGATAGATAGATAGATAGATAGATAGATAGATAGATCTTTTCCAAAGAATCAGCACACGTAATTATGTTCAAATGTGATCTTTATTGGTACAACATGGTGCAGTATCATTCCAATGTTTCCCCCAGGTTCCAATTGTGATTCCAATGGTCCCCTGGGGGGGATGAATGATTAATAGTTAAGAGGCAGCTTGTTGGGTTGTGATTAGAGGCCGACTGGATTGTTATTTAAGAGCGATAGCTTATGTTATTTTTGCACTGTTATACTCATCTGATAATCCTAATACAATATTGCTGCAACCTACCCTCCAATTAAAAAATATAAAATATAGTTAAATGTTTACATTGGTATGGTCTACAACTACATCTACAACCCAGCTCCATGTGTTTTACTGAGAATCCATCATACTGCAAGTTAAATTGATCATATATTTAGTTAGGTTGGTTTGGCTTTTTCTGATATACTGTATATTTTATCTTTAGAATTTGGAATTGGTAGAAGTCCTACACTTATAAGGAACATAAAGTATTCAATAAAAGGTTGTTTTTGGTTATAGACAGGGTTTATGTATTATTTATATATGTAATTGTTGGCAGTATCATCTATTACAATATAAAGTATTACTTTAGCATAATATACATCAACGTATCCCCCACCAATCAGCTAAACCTATAATGTGAGCATGCTGGGGGCTGGTGTTGGAAAGTTCTTTTTTTAAGATTTTTTAACATAAATTCATGAAAACTTTCATCAATGCCAAAACTGTAAATTTTGCCATAAAACTGTACCAACCAAAAATGTTCACTCATCCCTACTGACTGAGCTATCCCTTAGAATATTGGTATAATCCACACTACAGCTGTACATCTTAGAAATGTCAGCTTCAAGACACCTTTGTTCAATTCTAGTTCCACATTTACTCCTCCTACAACCAAATTATAGGTTTGTATGCACTGTGTCCCGCTGGCACAGCTAGACATGAAAATGACCTTAATAGCTTTTTAGCTTCACACCTACCAAAGACACCTTGAAGTTTTTAGAAGGTTTATTTCATACAGAAGCAACTCTTTCATGGAAAAAGGACAATATTTATCAAGTAATCCACTGACAATAAGGAGTAGAAAGGAACAATTTTCTTTCTTTGGGTTTCTGATTCTGTTAACCAGCAGAGGAGAAACATGCCGTAAACATCATATGTCTTTGTCTCCTAGTTCAAAACTATTTAGATAACAAATGTCTGTGCCATTTAATACAAACAACTTTATCCCTTGATATTGTGTTTCAGTTTCCCAAGTCCAAAGCAAGGAAGTGCATCAGCTGTGTGATCTTAAAATTAATAGTACCTTCGAGAATTTCTTGAACATAACCAGGTTGTATTTGTATTGAGTTTATTGCGCAGTTTTATACCTCAGTGCAATATGGGTTTATCTGAGAAATAACTTGTCTTTTAAAGCAATAGGTTCATATGAGGTAGTGAGTAGAACTTATATTTTAGGGTAAGTTATTTTTTTATTTTATTAGCCTAAGGTATTTTAGTAGTAGTTTCACAATGAGGTCAAGGACCTGGTTACTATTAATGTGTTATGATTTGCTACATGCACCTCACAAATATCTATAGATTTCCTACTTATTTCTGCCATGAACTCAATTGTGGGATTAAATAGGGCCACGAACAGCCTTGGCAAGTGACAAGTGCTACCTTCAGAAAGTATTCCTAATGGAAGCCCTAGTCATGGGTGAGAATTAGAGTTTGCAGACCCATGTAATACAATTTTTATCCAATCCCCACCCTTCCAGCACTTGCAAATGATAGGAGTATATTAGGTCATGTGTTTGTCTAGTTTCAAATGCATTAACTCATGGTGAGCGATTTTAGCTTGGTGTAATATAATTTTTGACCAAGTTAGAGGTCTTCCTATCCAGGAGAAACCTGTCTTAGTCACTATGTAATAGAAATGTTATCAAAAGGTCAAGGTGCAGCTTAATATCAACAAACAATATAGAGATAGGAGCTAGTGCATAAAAAATGATTTAGCCTAGATTTGGGGCATGCAGCAATGGAGAGGGATAGATAGTTGGTGTCCAGTTATTCCTTAGCTTTCTTACCTAGAATGTTAAGCATCCCTGTTTGACATATTTTATTTAATTTTACAATTATCGTACTGGAAGGCAAGGTCATTATGGTCAAAGAATTGACCTTAGTAACCTGTTCTGACTGTGGCTTGTGTACATATTACTGGATAATTTTTAGAGGATTTTCCACATATGGTTTTGGACAACATTGTTAAGTTTGAGTACAATTCAACAAGCTATTTTTCATTTTGCATGTAATATTTTCATTGGGCCCGGTCATTTTTATTCTCAGTTTTGTCATTTATGGCTATGTTTAGATACAGTCTGATCTGATATAAGCTCATCTAGCTAGCTAATAAGTCAAGTTTTTAATTTGGTTCTCTTACATAGTAGTAGTAGTAAGTTGGGTTGAAAAAAGACATACGTCCATCAAGTTCAACAATAATGCCTATATATAACCTGCCTAACTACTAGTTGATCCAGAGGAAGGCAAAAAACCCCATCTGAAGCCTCTCTAATTTGCCGCAGAGGGGGAAAAATTCCTTCCTGACTCCAAGATGGCAATCGGACCAGTCCCTGGATCAACTAGTACTAAGAGCTATCTCCCATAACCCTGTATTTCCTCACTTGTACTAAGAGCTATCTCCCATAACCCTGTATTCCCTCACTTGTACTAAGAGCTATCTCCCATAACCCTGTATTCCCTCACTTGCTAAGAATCCATCCAGCCCCTTCTTAAAGCTATATAATGTATCAGCCAGCACAACTGATTCGGGGAGGGAATTCCACAACTTCACAGCTCTCACAGTAAAAAATCCTTTCCGAATATTTAAATGGAACCTCCCTTTTTCTAAACGGAGTGGGTGCCCTCGTGTCCGTTGGAAGGACCTACTGGAAAATAAAACATTAGAAAGGTTATTATATGATCTTGGTAACCACAAACTTGTTATTGGTTCCATATTTCTTTTAAAATGCATGAAAATGCATTATCTGAGTTGCTGTACCTTTCTGCCTATACAGTCAAGCATTACTTGCTTTGATCGTGAAAAGTTTTGGATTGCTTCTTTTTATCTGTTAGTTCTCCACATCATTGCTGGAGGCTGGTGCATTCATTCATCGGCTCAGGAATACACAATTTGTGCAGTGATATCATTTTTTACTTTTGTAAACTACATATTAAAAAATGTGAGTAATCAAAGTGGACAATGTAGCAAAAATCACAACGTCTGTTAAAAATCGCATACCAACCAATTAGGAAGTTGCATGTCACCTGTTGAAAGCAACCATTCGGTTGCTATTGGTTACTTCACTTGGTTTACTTGGGACTTTTATTATATTTAGTGATGAGCGAATCTGTCCTGTTTCGCTTTGCAGAAAAACTTGTGAATCTTTAAAAAGATTCGTGAAACAACGAAAATGTTTAATGCAAAAAATAATATTTATACTCATAGCTGCAGATTTTTCAAATTGTGAGTTTAAAGCTTAATACATAAAATCCCATCTGAGTTCTTTTTTTCCTATGGGATTAATAAAAACGTATTTATCAAATGGTGAACTCTAACATGAATCCATTGATAAATACACAAATCCTATAGGAATAAATAGAACATAGTTGAGATATTATGTATTAAGTTTTAAACTCATATTTTGATAAATTTGTCCCTTTGGGGCAGAATTATGATTGCTAGTGCCTTTCTTATTTAAGAAAGCCTGTTTGAGAGAAGATGCCTCAACTAACAAGGTTTTTCCCCCCAAAATCCTGCATGAGTTTATTAATTCGTGTTGGGTTTCCTTTATGATTGTTTAAGCCTTTCAGCACGAGTTATCATAAATCTGCCCATTAATCTGTAGCTTCACATTTATAAATTACTGTTTAAACTACGGCAGTTCTGCAAAGGGCACTTGATTCTGTAGAAAAAAGTTTCATTTTACAACTCAGCTCATTACAGTTAATCAAGCTATATTAATCATGAATTCATAGTGGGCAACCTAATTCTTTTTTGCAGTAGCATGACAATATATGGCCCTATGTGTCCCTCTGTTACGACTTTACTGTTTGTAGATTTTGTTATTAGGAGCACGAAATGCATCTTTGTGACCTCTTCTCAAATATTTTATTAATGCAATTGCTGCTGATTGAAAACGTCTTCAATGATAGTGCAGACATAACATATTTCAAATGATAGCAGACAACTATTATAAGGATTCAGAGAAGTCAAGGTCAATGAGGGAAGATAATAGCACATTCAGAATTAGGTGGAAAGATATTTAACAAAAAGATGAATCATGAACAATAGGCAAGTAGCTTAAAGCTCCTGAAAATATGTATCCTTTAATTGTGACCTTAAGAACGTTAAGACTAATTGCTCTGATTTCAGAGTCAGGACATATCTAAAAGATTCAGTAAATGTAAACTGATCTGTAAAACCCTTGATGATACGTATACTCTCAGCACCCTAGCTATTGCCACTCACAAGAAACCTCTTATACCATTCAATCAATGTGCAGGTTGTGCTTAGCTAAAAATTAAACCAATGAATTAGTCTATGAAGTTTAATCCAGTGATGGATAACACTATCCATCCAGTAATCAGATTTACTAATTCTAATTATTGGCTCTTATATACTGTATATATACTAATGGTTATAAATTCATACTTAGATCCTGGAATATATAGTTACCTCTCTGTGATTTAAAATGCATTTGTCAATGGCAACACTGTGGGTCTTAAAATTGTAAACCATTTCAAGTATTGAATAGTGTTCACTTGAGCCACAGCATGAATTGATGTGTAATCCATTGTTTTGCCCTTGTGGCTGACCCCATAGAGGAAAGTGAGTGCTAATCCTCAACCTATAAGCCTATAAGCATGTCTTACTGACACTGCTCTTCAGCTGTTTAAACAGTCTGGTTTTAACCCACTGCAGTATTATAGAAACAAATATTGATTAAGCATGTCATCATTTGTTTTTAAGCCAGCTCATGTACCACAAACACAGAATAGGCTGAAGTCTGGCAACCAGAAAGAACATCCATTGTGAGGCAAGACTTAACCATTGTTTTTTATTACCTATCATTCAGTCAGACACCTCCTTTTAATACTCTAGTACAGTGCTGTCCAACTTCTGTGGTGCAGAGGGCCTGAATTTCTCTAGCATACATAGTGGAGGGCCGCTAATGGAAACCAGTTTGACCACTCCCCTTTTTAAACCACACCCACTTTAAACCACACCCATGTTATCACTAAAGCTTTTAAGACTATGCCCACATTAACGGTGGTAGTGCAGCATAAACCCAAATGGTTGGTGCTCACTCTGGGGATATCACCCATCATTCATATGTAAAAAAATTATATTATGTCATTTTAAGACATACGCTTACATCTATATGCCTCCTACTCCCCTGTGGATAGCACAGCAACCCCCAGCTCATACTTACACAACTTAGGGACCATTTAATGGCTATATCCAACTGCTAACAAATCCCCAAAACAAACCCTTGCCAGGTTCACCTCCCACAGACAGCATAGGGCAGGCACAGTATGGCACACACAAGTAACATAGGGCAGGCAGAGTTTGGCACACACAGGCAGCATAGGGCAGGCAGAGTATGGCACACCCTGCCTGTGTGTGTCATACTCTGCCTGCCCTATGCAGCGCTTCAGGGCATAGATTGGGGCATTATGTTTTCTGATAAAAACACAGAGCAGAAATGGTTGTCATTTAAAATGATATTAAATCATTACTGTTCTCAATTTATTCCATTAATAAGAAAAAGTAGAAGTGTTAAGAATCACCCTATGTGGCTTAACTCTGAGGTAAGGAAGTTAATAGGGAGAAAAAGGAAAGCTTTTAAGAAATATAAGTCAGAGGGGACAGAAGCTGCGTTTAATGAATATAAACACTATAACAAGTGTTGTAAAACAGCAATCCGGAAGGCAAAGATAGAAAATGAGGAGCGCATCGCGGCCGAGGCCAAGACTAACCCCAAAAAGTTTTTTAAGTATATTAATAGTAAAAAGATGCAGGTTGAGGGTGTGGCCCCATTGAGTTATAATAACAATATGGTTACAGCGGATACAGAAAAGGCAGATGTGCTTAACCAGTTCTTTTCTTCTGTGTATACAGTAGAGGAGCCAGTGGGCCAAGTCCCACCCAATAGCTTCACTGTTGCCTCAGCTCCAACTACACAGTGGTTGGCACAGGATATGGTGCTTAAAGGGTTACAAAAGATAAATGTAAACAAGGCACCTGGGCCAGATGGAATACACCCTCGGGTACTGAGAGAGCTAGGGGCAGAATTGCAGTGGCCCTTGTTTCTGATATTCTCAGACTCTCTTTCATCAGGTATGGTACCTAGGGATTGGAAGAAGGCGAATGTCATTCCCATATTTAAAAAGGGAGTAAGATCTCAGCCTGGCAATTATAGGCCTGTAAGTTTGACATCCGATGTGGGCAAGTAATTTGAAGGCTTGTTAAGGGATCACATTCAAAATTATGTACTGGAGAATGCCATTATGAGCAGTAATCAGCATGGCTTTATGAAGGACAGGTCATGTCAGACCAATTTAATTGCTTTTTATGATGAGGTAAGTAAGAACTGGACAGTGGGGATGCAGTAGATATAATCTATTTGGATTTTGCCAAAGCATTTGATACCGTTCCCCACAAACGACTGCTTTCTAAGCTAAGGCATATTGGTCTTAGTGAAGTCGTTTGCACATGGATAGAAAACTGGCTACAGGATCGGGTACAGAGGGTGGTTGTTAATGGCACATTCTCTACTTGGAATAAGGTTCTCAGTGGGGTCCCTCAGGGTTCTGTACTGGGTCCACTTTTGTTCATAAATGACTTAGGGGAGGGTATTATGAGTAATGTATCAGTGTTTGCAGATGACACAAAACGCTGCAGACCAGTCAATTCTATCCAGGATGTGACATCCCTGCAGCAGGATCTTGACCAACTGGCAATCTGGGCAGCTAAGTGGCAGATGAGATTTAATGTGGATAAATGTAAGGTCATGCACCTGGGATGTAAAAATATGCAAGCCCCGTATACCCTTAATGGGACTGCACTAGGCAAATCCATAATGGAGAAGAACCTTGGAGTCCTTGTAGATAATAAACTTGGCTGTAGCAAGCAATGCCAGGCAGCAGCTGCAAGGGCAAACAAGGTTTTGAGCTGTATTAAAAGGGGTATAGATTCACAGGAGGAGGGGGTTATTCTTCCCCTTTACAGAGCGCTGGTAAGGCCCCATCTAGAATATGCTGTTCAGTTTTGGTCTCCAGTGCTCAAATGGGACATTATTGAGTTAGAGAGGGTCCAGAGAAGGGCAACTAAGCTGGTAAAGGGTATGGAAAGTCTCAGTTATGAAGAAAGACTGGCCAAGTTGGGTCTGTTTACACTGGAGAAGAGGCGCTTAAGAGGTGACATGATAACTATGTATAAATATATAAAGGGATCATATAATAATCTTTCTTGTTTTTTCAATAACTTATTAAACTTTATTTATGGTCACATTCTAAGCAACTTTTAAGCTGGTCTTCATCAGAAGACTAATAAAAATGCTTGGGGTTATTTCCGAAAGTTGGACAACTATACCTTAAAGGAGAACCAAAGTAGTAGGTTAGAAATGTTGTGCATTATGGGGCATATTTATTATGCTGTGTAAAAAACAGCGAAAAAACGGCGTAATTGTTATGCGTCTTTTTCTTCCACTGGAACTTACGTAAAATAGCCGCGCAAAATCTGGTGTTCGGAAGGCGTTCTTCTCCGTTTATTTTACACAGCTGTTTACGTTGTTTTTTTTAACGAATTCGTTTTACACACTTTAGCAGGGAAGATCTGTGCCTCCACAGATGCCCCAGTAGCCCCCCATCTTGACTACTGATTCCCGGCACATACTCTGTGCTGCTCTCAGTTACTGAGCTTAGTGACCAATGCACAATATACTGTGTATATAGTGTATATATAGAATATAAATGTAATAAATGTAGGCTGGGGACGCAACTCATTCTCTGCTAAACCTTTAGGCTGGTTCAATAAGTTCAGTATATAAAATATATCATTTGTAGCCAAATTTATTTTTAGGGTATAGTTCTCCTATAAGGCTAGCATCAACAAAACTGTATGCTAGCTTAGTTATTAAATATTGTACATTTTAGTATTGTTGAATCCTTATTAAGAAGGCAGAAGAAAAGTCAGGAAATCCACCAATACTGTATATAGCGTCTGTTATTTATTTACTTTTTTATGATTCACATAATAGCTGCTTCTCCAAAGAAGAAGCTTAGTTTCGGATGACTGGTTTTTCACTTCTTGATACTGTATTAGCTATGGATTTATTTTCGTATCAGGATTACCAGAGAATGAGGGTCAATTTCAAATTATCCCTTTACTCAAAAGATTATTATGTTTTGCTTACTGACATTTACATCCAACTTTCTATAAAAGTCACGTTCATTTTGCCCCATTTGCAATATGTTTTAATATTTAATGGTAATTTCAACAAAATACTTGCAAGGATAATATACAACCTAAGAGGTAATGTAATAAAAGGTGCAAAGTTTTCCCAGGTCAAACAACCTATAGCAACCATTTAAGATAAAACATTTATAAGAAATGATGAAAAGATTGGCGAAACGCTGGAAATGCCACGCAGAAACAAAATTGTTGCGCATGTAAAAACTAGCACACACGAAATTTTGTTGCCCGTTTCTCAAAAACATCCACCAATGGCGAATTCACCCCGAATTTCCACTTCAAGCTTGATAAAGGGTCACTGTAGACCTGAAATGTTGGTATCATGGTCTGTGCCAATTAGTTTCGCTAATTTTTTCTGGGACAGATTCGCTCATTGCTACTCTCCTTTTATATGTCCCTTTCTGTTTAGATTTTTTGTTGCCTATTTGCAGGCATTTATTTTATCTATGCTGTTAAAAATTAAGATTGAAAAAAAATTAAATCATACGGACAGACAGACCATCAGATTCTGTTAAGTTGTAGTCTTTTGGGAGAAGTATAAACTAGGGTTAAGTATTACCAAAGTAATGACAGACCATAAGAAAGATCCTATTTAGGAATGATTAGACTGATTAATATATGGACAACAAGATAGTTGAGTAACTAGTCATTAAGTTAGATACTTTGCTGATTTTGCAATTTAAATGCTTGTTATGGCTAGACTACTCTGAACTTTAATTTTGCAAAGGTGTAAAGCTGATTTGATTAAATTCTTCCACTAGGCCCTTCAGCGAGAAAATTAGAGTACAGGGAAAACAACAGAACCACTTAACATTTCTATTCCAATAAAGATCTTTTCTTTTTAGTTATGTTCACAGCCCATTTATACTTTTAGTATATTGTTGGATATTGTGGATATCTGCCTTAAATAAGACAAACTAGAACACACAAAATATTGATTTAAGCAATATGTTAGTTCATTCTAATTATATTTTTATAGTTTGGACAATATGAATATATGTTTCTCAGGCAAGATTTTTTTTTCTTTCTATTCTCAGATAATGATACTGTCAGATATAAGAAATAATAAGGACCTAAAGTGTGTAGCATACAGTGTAAATAATAAATCCAACAGGGGGTACACTGTTTAAATGGCATTATTAGCCTGTAAGCTGATAGGGTGCATAGAGGCTACCTAATAGCCAATCCTAGCCCTTATTTGGCACCTCCATGAACCTTCATGATGCTTGTGTTGCTTTCCAAGTCTTTTTATATTTGACTGTGGCTGAAAGGTTGGGACCCCTGCCCTAAATTGTCTCTAGGAAATTGATTTAAAAACAAAATCCAGATTTTAGTTTTAAAAATTGTAAATATACATTAAGGGGTACATTTACTAACCCACGAATCCGAATTGGAAAAATTCAGAGTGGAAAACGAACATTTTGCGACTTTTTCGTATTTTTGGCGTTTTTTTCGGCGCCTTTACGACTTTTTGGAAATTGTCGCGACTTTTTCGTTTTCGCGACTTTTTCGTAGCCATTACGATGCGCTCGTATCTTGTCGCGACTTTTTCGTATTGAGCACTCGTAAGCGGCGAGCGAAACTTTCAGACTTAGCATGATTTTGGAAGCCTCCCATAGGACTCAATGGCACTCTGCAGCTCCAACCTGGCCCAAGGAAAGTCTCCCATAGGGCTCAATGGCACTCTGCAGCTCCAACCTGGCCCAAAGAAAGTCTCCCAAAGGGCTCAATGGCACTCTGCAGCTCCAACCTGGCCCAAGGAAAGTCTCCCATAGGGCTCAATGGCACTCTGCAGCTCCAACCTGGCCCAAGGAAAGTCTCCCATAGGGCTCAATGGCACTCTGCAGCTCCAACCTGGCCCAAGGAAAGTCTCCCATAGGGCTCAATGGCACTCTGCAGCTCCAACCTGGCCCAAGGAAAGTCTCCCATAGGACTCAATGGCACTCTGCAGCTCCAACCCGGCCCAAGGAAAGTCTCCCATAGGGCTCAATGGCACTCTGCAGCTCCAACCTGGCCCAAGGAAAGTCTCCCATAGGACTCAATGGCACTCTGCAGCTCCAACCCGGCCCAAGGAAAGTCTCCCATAGGACTCAATGGCACTCTGCAGCTCCAACCCGGCCCAAGGAAAGTCTCCCATAGGACTCAATGGCACTCTGCAGCTCCAACCTGGCCCAAGGAAAGTCTCCCATAGGGCTCAATGGCACTCTGCAGCTCCAACCTGGCCCAAGGAAAGTCTCCCATAAGGCTCAATGGCACTCTGCAGCTCCTACCCGGCCCAAGGAAAGTCTCCCATAGGACTCAATGGCACTCTGCAGCTCCAACCTGGCCCAAGGAAAGTCTCCCATAGGGCTCAATGGCACTCTGCAGCTCCAACCCGGCCCAAGGAAAGTCTCCCATAGGGCTCAATGGCACTCTGCAGCTCCAACCCGGCCCAAGGAAAGTCTCCCATAGGGCTCAATGGCACTCTGCAGCTCCAACCTGGCCCAAGGAAAGTCTCCCATAGGGCTCAATGGCACTCTGCAGCTCCAACCTGGCCCAAGAAAAGTCACCATACTGAAGCTTGAATGAATCCGAATCTTTCGTACTCGGCGCGAAGGCTACGAAAAAGTCGCGACTTTTCGGCAAGTAGTAACGCTACGAAAAAATCACCAGATTTTGCGCAACATTCGGAATGGCAACGAAAAAGTCGCAACAATTTTCCGAAAAATCACCAAATACCGATCATTACAAAAAAAACGCAATCGGACGCATTTGGCCCATTCGTGAGTAAGTAAATGTGCCCCTAAAAGTCATGTAACACAATAGTGCAAACAGGTTGCTATATAAAGAACTACAATACAAATATACATATAAATAAATAACACAAATGTATTGGATTGAATTTGTATGCTCTGTATTCTCGTAATTTGCATATTTATTATTTTCTATGCTACATTGATTATTTGCATGTTATATTATAAAACATTCTGAGGTATGATCCCTTATTTTCAGTAGACATGATATGCAATATATTCTAAGATATTTTACATTATATCGGCAAGGTGTTTAGCTAAGCCTCATTTGTAAACATCATTATTTTACGATAGCTATTGGGAGTAAATGTCACAATTCATTAGAAATGTAGTTATAATAATAATCTCTTTTAATAGTTTAAGCAAGAAAATGATCAGGAGTGTCAAACTTTCCTTTGTGTGTACAGCCAATATGTAATATGTGATGTATTTAATGAAAGAAGTAATATTCTTCTATAAAGTTTTTGCTATTAACGCTGACTCTGGCAGGAATACACATTTCTATAATTTATATCTTTTGCTAAATGATAACGTTAGCATAAGGGATGTCTCTTTGCACTTTTTACCATAAACCTGTCAGGAAGTTTTGAATATTCTGCATGTGCTGATGCAGTAAGCGCTCATTTATTTTATTGAATTTGCTGATTTCATTTATTGAAAATGTGGAGCTTTAGAAAATTTTTTCGTTCAAAATATTGATGCCATGAATTTCTAAAAAGCAAAGTAATGACAGGATCAATTTTCAAGGAAGAAATGCAGGACATTCATTGATTTGGTCGAGATTGAAAAGTGGCTGCACCCACTATTTGGTGAGGGGTAATGATGGGCGAAAAGTTTCGGCAGGCATGGATTCGTGGCGAATTTCCGCGTTTCGCCATTGGCGGATTGGTTCGCGAAACGGATGAAAAATTTCGCTGCGGAAAAATTTGCTGCACGTCCAAAAATTGTCACCGGCGTAAAAAAAGAATAGTTGTGGGCGACAAAATAATAGCCGCGCAACAAAATAATAGCTGCGGGCGAGACAAAACAATAGCCGCACGACTAAATAATAGCCGCGCGACAAAATAATAGCCGCGAGCGATGAAACAATTGCCGTGCGACAAAATAATAGCCACGCGACAAAATAATAGCCGTGGGCGATGAAACAATAGCCGCGGGCGACGAAACAATAGCCGCGCAACAAAATAATAGCCGCGGGTGACATTTTTTTTGTCGCACGTCATTTTCGCCATTTCGCGGATCTTTTGAAAGATTCGTACATTTTTCGGCGAAGCGAAAACGGAACAGATTCGCTCATCACTAGTGAGGGGAATTTAGGGAAATAAAAGAGAAATCCTAGATAAGTAAGGATAATGAAGTTGTGCCTTACAGAATAGTGATGAGCGAAACTGTCCCGTTTAGCCATTTTTCGTTTTGCAGAAAAATCCCATCTCACAACACATTGAAGTCAATAGGTGACAAATTTTACACACAACAAATGTTACGATCGACAATTTTACGTGGGCAACATTTTTTTACGTGCAACTTTTTTTTTTTTACTCCAAATGCATTAAAGCCAATGGTTGTTTTTTTTCACTCCAAATGCATTGTAGTCAATAGACATTTCATGTATCAATGACATTTTTTTGGCAACTTTTTTGTCCTGGCAAATCTTCTCACAGCAAATTTTTGCTGCAATTTCATTAAAAATTATGCCAATGGCGAAATGCAGAATTTCGCTGCAAATCCATGTCTGGCGAAAAAATTTGCTCATTGCTAATAAGGAATGATTTGGACCCTAGAGAGCTTAGAAGAAAAAATGTCAGGGTTGTTTCTTGGAGAAGATAATTATATTACGAGTTATGATGCCACACAAAAATGCAGTAAATTCAAACATGTCTATACATATTTATTTTTCAATTTCAAATATTTAAAAATGAGGGATAGACAGAGGAAAAAATGGGTGTCAAAATGGGAGACAAAATGTTGCCAAAAAAAAATGTCATTGATGCAGAGCCCTCTTAATGTTAATATATATTCTACAAAACTGAAATTAAAAGCATATTACCTAAAAAGCTTCTTGTTTAAGCATTATATTCTAGTTGTCCAGATTGACCGCACATTACTGTACAGTTTGCCTTGTTGCTTCTTTTGAGGCACATGGAATCCTCCATTGTTAGTTGTAATGTACATCATAGGATCAAATATTACAATATCTGTCATAACAACATTAACACCATAGTATGACATGACATATTTTTCTCACATATATGATGACAATATCCTTGTGTAACCTCTCTTCAGTAATGCTATAAGGAGACTCAAGAAAAGTCTTCTTCAATCAAAGTGACAGAAAAAGCAGCTTGAGTAATGAAAGATGTCAGTATAAGGTGTAGAGTAGGGTAACAAGCAATTCAAATATACAGAGAAATAGTTGTATAAACAACCTGCCAATGGTAGGAAACCTAATTTCCATATCAAAACCATTGGCAGGTGAGACGATGAAGGTAGAAACATAAGAGCATATTCTGAACATAAATGTAAAGACAAAGCTTATGGCAAAGGCTGTGTCTGGTCTATAATGCAAACTGCAAGGGAAGAGAACATTTACCCTTGAAAACAGTCACTTATTGTAACTGAAACATTGGGCTACTAGGTAAATAACAACAGTACTATACATTGGCTTAAATTGTACTGGCTTATATTGGTGCTTTTTACTAGCACACAAGGTGCACCTATGTGCAGTGTGGTCCTATTTGCTATATATACAGTATATATAATTTTTTTTTTTGTTTTTTTTGTTTTTTTTACAAGTACGGTTTATTACAGAAAAGAATGCTCTGCAGAGACAAAACATTGAAGGGCATTTATATTGTATATTGTTATATTGTTAGTGTTAACAGACAAATCTCTCTATTTTGGTGAACAGGGACAAATTTTCTGTTCACCAATTGATAAACATGGCACTTATTGTAAGAAATAACAAGATGTTCAACTGACTGATTTAAACTCCTAAACTGGGCCTTTCTTAAATCTTCTAAGAACAAAACATATGGTTAATATACGATGACCCCCCTCAAACCAAGCTTTTACAGTAAAACTATAGTGAATGTGTTTAACCGCTTTATACACGGTCTAGAAAACCAGTGTGTATCCTCATTTAATGCTGCTCAGAACATGCCAGCTGCACTGATACTGCCAGGATATGGTATTCAAGAGGGAACAAAAGACCATTACTAATGTTCAAAATATTGCTGGCTGCTTTGTCCCAGGAGAAGGGGAAAAGGAATAAGCATTTGCTGCAGTCACAAAGTTAGGAACAGGATCAAAATTTCTAAGTAGATGCAGCTGCGTCTTTACCAGATATGTGACTCCGCTTTACACAGTTTGTCATATTTTAGCTTAAAGCTGAAAATAACTGACTGTAAGCTTCTTTGGGGCAGGGACTGATGTTAATGATGTATCATCTCTGTAAAGCACTGAGGTAATGTGTCGGCTCTATATCAATACTAGAAAATAAATAAAAATAATAAAGACAAACTTGTTTTCCCCCGAGCATTTTGTTACATGACATGAGATATACATTTTTTACTATTCTGTACCACATCATTAAGCACAGTGCATATGTACCAACATATACCATATACCAGTCCACTTTGGAAAAGCTTGTTGTGTAATGAAAATATTAGCTGGAACTCACCATCCTATTGACCAAAGTGCTCCCTGCTGCTAACCATCAGTACCAACAAATACACCTGGCTACTATGGAGAAGCTTATTGTCTGATGAAAATATTAGCTACGACTCACCATTTTACTGACCAAAGAGGTCCTTGATGCTAACCATCTGTAATCTTGGCCTAAAGGTCCCTTCTCTAGCTAGTGATGGTGTTATATGGATGATGCTGGACTTCTCTTCCTTCCTCACTAAGGGGAGGAGTATGTGAGAGGATGTTGCATCTACACATCTTTGCTGCCAAAAGAAAGAATGGGACACCAGAGGTTCTTGAAAAATGAAACAAAAAGGGCATATTGTTAAACACACTACAGGGGTTGTACTCACAAATTTGTTGAGATGGCTAAGCTCAGTTTCTCAATAGCTGCTCAGAGCCCAACTGAGCATGTGCAGTGTCACAGACAGTTCTAACAGAGAATATGAGGAGCTCCTGTGCAAACTGCAAAGACCTATATCATTATTACTATAGTAATCGTTGCTGAAACTTTAAGCTAGTGCAGGCAGTTTAGTATTTAAAATATCACATTTCTAGCCATATTTATCTTTAGGGTGTAGTTCACCTTAAATAAAATTGTTTAGTCTACCAAAATTGATACCCAAAACAGAAAAACAAATTATAATTTTACTTTGACAGACTAACTAATATTAAGACTATATGGCTAATTTACTAATGACTGTTACCTTATGAATGATTTTGAAGGTTATATGATTTATTTGTATTTTTTGAGAAAATATTAATTTGTTAATCATCAGTTCCATTCATTAGGGATAAATAAAACTGTATAAATATTGATTATTAACAAAGTCCATTGCTTTCTCTGGGAACCTCACAGATTAGTCATTTGTTTGGTGGGTCTGGGTTAAGGGATATTGAAGACTTGAACAAATATTGTTTACAGAATACATGGGATTTATGGGATTTAATTTAAAAATCTGCCCTATGTTCTACAGTGTAAATGTGGTTGAGATGACATTAATAGACTTTCTGGGACAATCTATGGTATGGTGGAAATAAATGTATTCATTTCTACATTTCTTTAAAGTCTGGAACTGTGTAGAACCTACACAGTTTCAGGCTTTAAAGTAATGTACAAATGTATCAATCTATTTTCTACCATTTCATAGATTGTCATAGAAATTCTGTCATCTCAACCACATCTAATGGGGCTCCAAAGAAATTAAGGTGATCCATGAATGGTGTTTTCCACTGATTTGACTTTCCACTAATTTGGCCTTTCAGTGAGATTTGATTGTTACTTATTTTAAAAATAAAAGATATAAAGATTGACAGTATCGTTATAACATTGATATCAAATATTTACCAGCACTATATACTGTAAATCAAACACGTTTTTAAGACTATAATAAATAATAACATGTTCTCATGGTCTCTGTCCATATTTACATTTCCTTTAATGCTGAAAGCTAATGGTAGCAGGTGCATTATGAACTGGCAAGTCTGGGAATCACTGAATGCTTTAATGGTATCAATTAGCTTCACCAAATGAATGCCAAGATTGCTTGTCAACAAGCTAAGTTCCATTTCAGACATAATGATCTCATTTAGATTTAATCAGAAGCATTTTAAAAGTATACAAGTGAATAAGAAGCCATTATTGACATGCTAATAATATAGTTCTCTGAAATCGTATATATTCAACATAATTTTCAATTTTAACAGTTAAGGAGGTTTTGATGAACAAAGGGATACAAAATTGATTGCATTGATGAGATGTGCAGCATTTCTAAAATAGGCTAGGAAGACCCATTCATTTTAGGGATTTCTTTTAATTATTATTATCTCAGACCATAGGAATGCTAAATAAGTCTCCAATAAACTATTACAATTTGTTTCAAGTGTTGGAGAGATTACTTATTGACTACAAACTAGCACAGAATATTACCTTGATCAGCAAAGCAATATCATTTCAGTAGGTGTGTGGGAAAAGTATTTGCAGAATGGACTGAATGGAATCAGTTTTAGTTCATAATATTCAAAAACACATCACCCAACCCGGTGGTTCAAGCAATTGACCAATATAAAAAGGTATGAGTTACACGTATAGGTGTAAAATCACAACAGAGCCTGAAAACTGCCACATTTGTCATAAATGATTATTCTGGAATTTGAATCACCATACCTTAAAGGGATACTGTCATGATTTTTATAGTATACTTTTTATTTCTAAATTACACTGTTTGCATAGCTAATAATTCACTCTACCATTTAAAATTTTATTCTTGAACCAACAAATGTATTTCTTTTAGTTGTAATATTGGTGTGTAGGCGCCATCTCAGTGCATTGTGCCGGAGCTTTCAGAAGGAGCCAGTGCTACACATTAGAACTGCTTTCAGATAACCTATTGTTTCTCCTACTCCCATGTAACTGTAGGATTCCCAAGCCGGACTTGGATTTCTTACTATTGAATGCTATTCTGATACCTACGGGGAGTTGCTTTCTTGCTCCCTTCCCATTGTTCTGCTGATCAGCTGCTGGGAGGGGGGTGGTATCACTCCAACTTGCAAATTAGCAGTAAAGTGTGACTTAAGTTTATCAGAGCACAAGTCACATGGCTGTGGCACCCTGGGATATGAAGAATAGGGCTAGCCCCATATAAAATTTTAAAATGAAATATAAACAAATCTGTTTGTGTTTTTGAAAAACGAATTTCAATGCAGGATTCTGCTGGAGAAGCCCTGATGCATTTTGAAAAAAAAAAATGTTTCCCCATGACAGTATTCCTTTAAGTCTGTTAAAAATCATTTAAACCTTAAATAAACCCAAAAGAATTGTTTTGCCATCAATATGGAGTCATGCAGCTTGGTTACTATCAAGTACAAGCAATTGTTTTATTATTAGAAAGAAAAAGGAAATCATCAAATTATGGGGGAGCTGCACCCCCATATTGTAAAGTAATCTGGAATTCATTTATTTCAAATCTGAAAATGGCCTTGTAGACATGAAACATATTGATGCGAAAATAATTAACATTGAGGTTAGCATTTTTTTTAAATACGTTTGAAGCTCTTCAAAAAAGCAGTCTGGCATTGCCTGTAGATCATTTTTTTTTTAATTTTTATGCACTTACAAACAACTCCCCCCCCCCCAAAAACAACTCTAAAACCATGAGTTAAATAATGATTGTTACAATATGCCTAGGGCAAAACAATTTTACCTTTTGTAAAACAATTCTCCAATGGGAAATGCAGAAATTCGCTGCGAATCTATGCCTGGTGAAAAAATTTGCTCATTATAAAATGAAACTGTAATATAAGCTTAATCTCATGTAAATACAAAACTTTTTAAATCTAATCAATCAAATATTTCTGAAATAATCATGTTTATTGTCACTCTCAGCAATCTTTACCTCTTATGTAGCTTTGCATAATCATCAGTTTGGTAAACCCTTCTTTAAAGTACAAACAGGGACAGGATAAGGTTAGAAAAGTGCGAAAACATTAATGAAAGAATTAAAGTACCGTAGGGTTTTGCCATTGGCAGATTTTTTTCGCTAAACAGGCGCCCACATAAAAAATTGTCACCCGCATTCAAAAATTGTCGCCAACAGCAAAATAAAATGACGTGCATCAAAAAAAGTCACGCGCACAGCATTTTTTTTTTTTACAAGCAACATTTTCGCTGTTAGGGGAGTTTTTCCACTGTTTCGCAAATCTTTTAAAAGATTTGCAAATAATTCGGCGAGGCAAAACGGGACAGATTCGCTCATCACTAATAATGATTTGTCTGATAATGTCTCTTCTCTGGTTTGCTGTTGGTGGTAGGAGGATACCACTTAAGATTGCTTTCAACCATCAGAGACTTTTTGTACTACTAGGTCACCCAAGTAATTCAATTCCCAGGGCAATGATTCACTGTTGTTTTGAAATGTGTTGGATACAGCTGATTTCATCACTTGTGTATAATGGAACAAAACCTAGCCGCCACTCTTAAGTTATGTATGTTTTGTATTTGCCAAAGCTTTATCTTATTCCTTTCTATGTCTGTAGTGAAAAAACAGGGACCAAAGGTCCATTTCTTCTTGTTTTATATTCTCTATAAACTCAATAAATCATTTCAGTGTAAAATAATGTTGGATACCACTTTAGAATGAAAGAACAAGTTTTATTTCACATTGGCATCTAATATTGTTCAATATAGTTATTTCAGGAACCGTTAGCAAAACTGTATTCTAAGATGTTTGCTACATGTGGAGATTTATCAACGGATATTAGTTGTTTTAGAGTTTTTTTGAAACCACAAATAAACTCATTTCCATTAAAACCACAAATGCCTAGTCATATGTTAAAAGATCTGAATAGACAAAAGCACAAATGAATAAAAATGCGGAACGAAAACTAAAAGAAAACAAAAACCACACATTTTTTGTGGTTTTTATGTTTTTATATAACTTTTTGTGGACTTACACACAATAAAATCCAGAAAACCTCTAAAACTATTAATTAAATAAAGATTGTAAAAGTTTGACTAGGACAGCTCCCATTGACTTCTCATGGGCTCAGCAGCTTTTAGATTGTGTATTTTTACATTTGCATTTTTCTTGGTTTTGATGCATAATAACTGTCAAAACAATTGTGTGTTTTTAAGCAAAACAATCAACGTTTAGCACAAAAAACAAGAATCGCAGAAAAAAATAGGAGTGTTAGTAAATGCCCCCCTAATATTCACAAGAGAATAAATTGTTTTGAGCTTCACCAATTATAATTATTGTTATATTCTGGTTTCCATTTTACTGTTGGAAACGGTTTCCATCTATTTAAAAGACATTAAACTTTTGAACTGTTGGGGGAAATTGAAATGTTTTGCTAACACTGAACTTGTTAAGTCTTAAATGTTGATAAAAAAATTATTTTCAGCCTGCCTTATGAAGCCATGTAATTTAGCCCTCTAATCTACTGTCCTGAAACCAGTTTATCTACTATTTCCTTTCTCCGCATAAATCAAAGAAATGTTTATTAACATCTAAAGACTTCCATAGTGGTTTATAATTTCTGTTATGGTTTACTCAGAGCTTATTTTCTGCTACTTACTTTTCTTTCTATCTGTTACCATGAAAGTAAATATAAAATATAGGTATAGACACAGTATATATTGAAATAGTGGTAATATTATGTATATCTAGGTGAAACAAATAAGGATCTGGTATGGGGGTAAGTCTTAAATAATTTAAAAAAGAAAAGAGACCTAAGTACTCCATATCTTTTTATATTGTTCTTATACAGATATTTCTCCATTTTCTCCAATTTTTAATTAGTTAAGGACATGATAGGCAGATAGAAGAGGATTAAAGAAAAGATCAGATAACAAAGGCAACCCCTTCAGACTTTAGGAACAGAACATTCACTGCAAAATGCTAGTATTGTCTTCTTTGCTTAATGCATCAGCGCAGCACAGAAATATAATTTGGATAACAAAGATGTGAAACAAAGTTTTCCTTATAATCAGTTAGTTGATCTTGATGAGAAAGGGAGTTGTCAAGACTTTGTTAACCAAAGCTGGGCCATTTTTGCAAGGGTTTCCCCAGGAGAAGGTTAAGTATATTTTTGGGAATGAAAAATGCTTCAAAATGGCTTAGTCACATTGTTCTGAATTGGCTGAATAATTGGGCAGTGTCAGAAAACGTGGAAAACATGTATCTGGCTAATTGCCTTGGAAATTGCTCTTAAAGGACATGTAAACCCCACACACGAAAATTAAATAAGTTAACAGGTTAATAGTAAGGCTGCAGCATCCCCTTAATCACTTCTCCTCCTCTAACCCACTCAGGCGCCTCCCTCAGGAATTTACTTTGGCTGTTGGCTCCTGGGCATGCTCAGTTCTTCCCAGCTCAGACTACTAAACACACCCTCCTGTCTAGCAGCCAATGAAGACATGGCATTGCTGGTTCCCATAGAAACTCTGCTCTAGATGTCTGCTCCTAATTTTTTCTCCTAATCTCCCTTCCTGACCCATCCTGAGCTCAGCTTAACCGTTACAGCGCTCAATCCAAGCAGAACTTTTCATCAGTGTAAGTTCTGCCTGTGTGAGCCTGAATTCTTGATAAAATGTATGCTAAAGAGGGGTCTTTGTGCTTGTATGCTGTTTCTGATTTAAATGATAACTGATGATGTATCAGAGGCAAAATGGCCACAAAATTAAGATGCTATGTGTTATTGTTGTTACAGTCATCTTTTCATACACCTTTTAATAATGTAAGAGCAACAAAAACAAATGTTGGACCACAAAGAGATTCTTCAACACAAGCTCACCAAATTTAAATACCTAGGTTATCCAAATCATTGGCTTGTGCAAATGTAATGGATCTTGCACCATATCCAGAGAATTTGACAGTAGTTTGGGAAATCAAACATTGTTAAATGTTTTAAAGGATTTTCTGAACCAAAGGTTACCATGTGAAACATTGAATGTGGGTTGAGTGTTAATAGAAGCCCTGTTTTAGTGAAGACTCATAAGTAGTGATAAGCGAATATTTTCACCAGGCATGGATTCGCAGCGAATTTCCGCATTTCGCCATTGGCGAATTGGTTCATGAAACTTCCACGGATAAATTTTTTGCGTGGAATTGTTTTTTTGTCACGCATCAAACCGTGTCAAAAAAGCGTGGGCGACAAAAAATAGACACGGACGACAAAAAAAAATCGTGCAACAAAAGCGTTTTGCAAAGTTTTTGCCGTTTCGAGAATTTTCTTGCCGCAAATTTTATGGCGAAGCGAAATGGGACAGATTCGCTCATCACTACTCATAAGATACAGGTCTGCTTAGTTTGTATTTCTGAATTATGCATTGGTCATCTTAACTTGTTTACTGTGAATATATCACAGTGGTGGTCAAAAATGCCACTGTGAAGAGCTGCTGGACCTACATTTCCAGGAGTAGGTGGTACATGCATAGCACCCCCTCAAAACTGTGCCCTTGGCAGGTGCCTCTTCTGCTACTTCAGTATACAAATAAAGTGTAGTAGTAATGCATACGTTGCAAGTGCATACTTTTTAAGAATCTTTTTGAAGGCTGACTGGCAATTTTCTCCCCAGTTTCACTTATTATACTGGTAGGAACTTAGAAAGCAACACAAATAAAGGCATTAGACAACCATTAAAGGTTTGGGGCTGTAGCACAATAAAAAACCTTGCATACCAATAGCATTTTCTGAATGAAGTGACAGTGAAAAGGTGTGAAGTTGTGGGGTTAAAAGCATTATCCACTTGTACAGTAGATATATTTTAAATATGTATACAGCACATTGACATGGTGGAATCATCTTCTATTGATTTCACAAACTGATAAACCATGAATATTATTATTCAGATCATGGAAAACAAACTACGTGAATACTAATCAATGTAGTATGTGTTATAAATCAATGTTATTCACTTTGTTTAATATTTCTAATGGAAGGATATCCACCACAGCAACAAAAGGCCCTGTCCTGAGTGGTTTAACTGCTTGTTAGAAATCCTTTTCTCTTTAAGCTCCGACCCCCCTTGGAAAATTGATTCTAGAAGAAATGGAAACTTTTTTGTTGGTTGTGTTAGAAATATTTCTCTTTCTTTACAAATAATTTTAAAGCTAGAAAAGTAAGGGACAAATGTTATTGGTTTTAACCTTGCGCTCTCTTTTTTAACTTAAAAATTTAAATCATATTGTAAGATATACTGTAGCTAAATAAATCACGTTATAGATCTTCCACTTACAGCAGAAGCAGCTTATTGAGCGCATCTCCCTAGGTACTCTTAGGAAGACCAAAGAAGATGATCTTAATGATCAAAGTGCCTCCAGTAGCACTCACTCGATGATGTATGGTATGATTGTAGCTATTAATGATCTAGGGTTTTTTTTCCCTTTGAAATTGCACTCACTGTACTACATTGAATTACTCCTTTGTGGGTTCGAATTGTACAGTTATTATCTCTTCATAAATACATAAGAAAAGATTCCCCACATATTACTTTTCTTCAATAGAGAAAAAACAATTATTATAAACCAATTCTTTCTCCATAGATCATGTGCAATACAGTAAAGACACCCTGCATATTAAATACAATCATATGATAAAATATTGTTTAAGGGATATAACACCATCAAGACCTTTCTGTAGCATTCCCCTTGCTAGATAGATTATCAGATGCTATCTCAAAAGCAGGTTTCAAATGTTATTTGGATAAATGTTTTTTGCCAACTCAGTTCTTAACCAAGAGAGATTGATCCCAATACTGTTATCTTAAAAGGCAGGGACAGGATTTTCAGGGGGCAGGCTGTCTTTGGGGGAACAGGAATATAGCTATAGGCAATCAACATTTACCACTATTCAGGATGGCACAGGAGCACAAAATTTTACCCTCATATTAGACATAAATATTAATTAAATAGGAGGGTGTCAATGTATTTCAGTACAATGTTTCTTTTCTTTGGGCATGCTTAGGTTACATATTCTCCTTTAAAAAATGGCTGTTGACTGATGACCGTTCAGGTTTTTTACTGCCCTCCTCCCTCCCGTGAATTTGTCATAATTTATTATGTGACACACCTGTGATAATTCTGAATGCAAGAAGAAGTCAATAGTAGATTTCCCTTTTACAAATGTAAGATCTTTCTTTGCTTCATGGTTTTAGAGGTAGGCCTTTTTGAGCGACAAGTCAAAAAAGTAATGTTTCTTGTATTTCTTTGTTGGTGTAAACTTATGCTTCTTTGTGCTCATTCAATAGGTGTCCCTACCCTTGTATCCAGGGTATTGTTGCAGTTTGCACCTTGTACTTGGATGTAGTGATGAGCGAATCTGTCCCATTTCGCTTCGGCGAAAAATTTGCGAATCTTTCAAAAGATTCGCGAAACGGCAAAAATGTCGGACGTCAAAAAAAATTGTCGCCCGCGGCTATTCTTTCGTTGTGCGGCTATTCTTTTGTCGCCCGCGGCTATTATTTTGTCGCGCGGCTATGATTTCGGCATCCGCGGCTATTATTTCATCGCGTGGCTACTATTTTGTCGTGGGCAACAATTTTTGGAAGTGCGGCAAATTTTTCTGCAGTGAATTTTTTCATCCGTTTCGCTAAACAATCCACCAATGGCGAAATGCGGAAATTCGCCGCAAATCCATGCCTGGCAAAATATTTCGCCCATCACTACTTGGATGTTTAAATGAAGGGTAAGTGGAGGGAGGAGCAGTGCCTACATGCCTCCCACTTCCCCAATGAATGCAGAACTCCACAATGCAGACAGTGCTGTATTCATGATCAAGCCACAAGTCTTGCGCTCTAGAATAGAACACAAGACCTGTACCAACAGATGCTGCTGACAGAATGCAAATGTGTGTGGTCTTTTTTCACAAATGCTGTTTTTTTCCATGATCAAGGTTTTTAAATTGTAAATATTGGCAAGTTTTGGTGGGGAGATTTTTATTGTATGAAAAATCATATTCATGAAATAAACACAATTAATGGAAAACACACATGAAAGCAAATGAAAAAATGCCACAAGCACCTGAAAAGCTAATAAACTTGCCCCTACCTGTTAAATTTTACTTCTGCTGGAATGTTTGTTTTGTACTGAGGAATGTATACAGTGTTTCCTAACAAAAAGGAATACTGAAATGCCTTATTAACTGCATATGATCATTTTGTTGTTTAGGTGGTTCTGATCAGTCTGTGGCTATGATTCTCTATGACAGAACGAAGGAGCAAAAACTGGTGTGGAACAAAAAGAAAACAAACAAGAATAAAAAGGACACTGGAAAATCTGAAAAAGAAATCAAACAGAAGTTGTCAATCAATCACAGTCAGCTGCCTCCCTCCCCCAAAGAAATCTAGCCTGGAGGTTCTTGTTAGCATTGGTTTTAGCATCCATCAACCTGACTTTCCAGGAAAACATAGTGACATCACTCAGCTTGCATCCCAGTCACATTTTGCTCAGGAACAACCTTTATATTTGATAAGTGTCACAGATACATACCAATAATGCTGCTGAAAATATCAGAAAATGTTTGATATTTGTAGGAGGCAGTGACATTCAATCAAAAACAAGCAGAATTCATACTGTTTGTATCTCTTTTGAGCCCCTTATAAAAAAAAATTGATGTGTATTTATCTTTTATATCAGTTTGTTTTAGAATTGTAATAATCAATCAAACCCTTTAACTCTCTCCAAATGTTTAACAAATTTTAACAGAAATATCTGTTATCGTCACTTGGGACTCTATGGTACTATATGTCACAAACATCTTAAGTAAAGATTAAGCGTTGAGAGTTGCCCACAAGTTCCTCACACTTATACTGAATCTGTCCCTTTCACTTCTCGTAAAATGTGGCTGACATGTTACTTTTCTTTATGCAACCATGACTTTTTCCTTACTTTTTTTCCTCACTTTATTTGTTTTGTGAATAATGTTGCCAATGGCGAAACATGCAATTTTGCTGCAAATCTGGTTAAAAAATTTGCTCATCAATACACACTAATAAAGGTTTTACCAAAAGATGAGAAAAGGGAACCAATGTAGTGAACAGGTGGCAGTAAATCTGGACAAGATAAATCAGCTACTGAAACAGTTGACAAACTCATACTTGAGAAAATGCAGGTTGAGATGGACCATAATAACTAAGCAATTGACAGAGGCAATTTAGCATGCTTAAAAAATGTTAGGGTGCAACCAGTGGAGTAACTATAGAGGAAGCAGACCTTAAAGTTGCAGGGAACAGAGGGGCAGGATCAGCTTCCTCTATAGCAGTTGATACCTAACCAGTGGCTCTGGGGCAACATGTTGCTCACCAACTCCTTGGATGTTGCTCTCAGTGCCCCCAAACCAGGTAGTCATTTTTGAATTCCTGATTTGGTGGCAAGTTTTGGTTAAATAAAAACAAGATTTACTACCAAAAAAAGCCCCCTGTGAGTTAATAGTGTGCATAGAGGCTACCTAATAGCCAATCTTAACCCTTATTTGGCACTTCCATGAACTTTTATGATGCTTGTGTTGTTCTCCAAGTCTTTTTACATTTGTTTGTGGCTCAAGAGTAAGAAAGGTTGGGGACCCCTGCTCTATAACCACTTTTCTACAAACAAAATATGCCCACCTGCTGCCTTCCTGTGCAGGTGCAAGACACGTGAGTGAGCACTGAGGAAGGAGAACTTAGTTTGGAGTGTGTGCCAGGCCCTCCCAAGATTCTTTGCGTGGGGGCCTGGCAGCACTTTGTTATGCCACTGGGCGCAACAATGGCAACATTCTCTTCTCCAAGATATGTGTATTATAAGTTGGATTACTTAGCTGGATGCCCCCATATAAATGATTGTGTCACCATAATTGAGATCAAAGTGTGTGTCCACAGGCAAAGTAAGCATAGACAGGGGAAAGCGCACTGGTGCCACATGTTCATTTGTGGAATGTAAGGAAACCAAAATTTTACTAGTGCCTACAAATTTTTAAACAAAAAATATAAATGTTAATATAAATAATTTTTTTATATATTAATTATATTTACAATGGTTTTATAGCAATGATGTAAAATTAAATGATGTGGCAATAATCTTACCATAAGTTTATTATTTTATCATCTGTAAGTTTATAGGGTGCCAACAAACTGCCAAAGTCCTTTTACATCATTGCCTCCCCAATGGAGCTTACAATCTAAGGTTAACATAAACTAGACCCAATTTTATCATGTGTCGATTAACCCATGCAGACCAGGGGAGAACATAGAACCTCTTTGCCCAAGCCGTGTTCACAAACTTGTATATAAAAGAAAAAAATATTAAAACGATATCACAATATTTTTTTGGTATAAAATGTGTTTAAATGCATACAAACATTTCATTCAGTTAAGTATATTTATTGTTAACAGCCTGACCCATGTTCTAAATTAATGCCTTTTTATTAAATGTTATACTTACATAAATTCATGATGGATAGCAATTTCATAATAGGCAGTAATGAAAAATGCAGAACCTTGAGTAATTTTACTGCTCATCTTTCTGCAATCTTTCTTCTAATAATTATCTAGTGAGATGTCTTCTGGCCATCTGGATAATCTATCATTCATCCCCTTATTTGGCACCCAGTGTGATGTTTTAGATGTTTACAGTAGGTTCTATAAAGTCTTTTTTTCTCTAAAACAACTGCTATGTAAAGATACCTTAACTTATTAAAACAATTTCTATAATTTAGGGAAAGATTTCAGAAAATATGGAGCTGGGAAATCCAGCAGGATCCTTTTTTATAATGTCCCCACTTATTAAAGACGTTTCTCAAGCTCAGTTAATGTGTCTAATAACTAAGCAGTGTTGATTTCTAACAACCATATCAATAATTCATTCTCAATGCAAACAATGAACAAACAAGACTAGTCATTCCAGCATGGAAAAGGAACTGTGAACATGTTCAATATAGTCTTTTTTTACACTTACTACATGCCATGGTTTGCACTTGCTATTGTCTTCCTGAACATTATTCAGTATTCATTTGATCATTTTATATCTTTAGTGCATGGCATATTTAGACATTCCTTTTAGCAGCCCTTACAACACTGTTATTCAAGTAGCAAATCACCAGAACATATTGTATTTATATGCAGATATGAAATAAAGCATCAACGATCTTAATAGATTAGCTAACAAGAAAACCTTAAGACAGTTCCCTTAAAAGATGAAAATGTGTAATATATTTGTAATGAAAAAAAAAAAGATTTAGAGATGATGCATTTACTGAACAGAATAATGTTCCAATAAAGCTATAAGGTGCAACTGTACAAAATGTAAGTTATAACTGTATTTGTTCTGCAATAAAACAAAATACTATTATAAATCAAGGCTCCAACTTATGAAGCATAGATGAGAACCAAATCCTTGGAGAGTTCCAACTAACCATACAGAAACATTGATTGTTGAGTCAATAACCAAAATGTAATCAAACACCATTTGTTGTCTTACGCAATTCCCCACTTGTGGAACCATTACAGAAATCCCTCACAAAGGCAGCATGTCATAAGCCCTAATTAGTTCTTGGCTTCTACAGATAAAACAAACATAGAAACATATTGTGTAAACCACAACATGCCATAAAATTCATATTGTTGGGTTGTTATTCACAATAACAGTTAATAAATACAGAATTTTAATTGTTCTACGCAATATGTTAGGGCAGATATATCATTTGTTTTAGTGATAGCTATGGTGATAGGGATGGTTAAAGATGGCATCAGCCAATGCACTATGCTGTTACTAGAAGGATTCTAGAGAATTTTAGAACTTTGTATATGAAGCAACTTGATGAAGTATGCTATCATGGCCTCTAAAGGATCTTTAAAAAAATGTATTTGAACCACTGATCAGATACAGAGCAGGAGTAGGGATCAGTAGACAGTATTTGTACCCAGAGGTGGGCCAAGGCAGCTGGGAGTCCTAGGCTACATGGGCACCACATTGCCCCTACCACACCCTTCCTATGTGTGCGAGCTTGCATCACAGTGGGGAAGCTTGGTGCGGTGCCCCCACCATTGCACACTAGACAGGTGCCCAGCCCTAGTTCTGGGCCTGTTTCATCAAGCTCACAGTATCCCATTTAGCACCACATACATTTCTACTGACCAGAGTGCATATCAAAGAAGGAATTAAACATCTTGTATACACATTTAGCTGTAATTGTAGCATGGTACTCAGTAATGAAAACTGCAAAAAGAAATTAACCGAGTCTGTAACTAACAAGAGTCAGTATAAAATACTTGAAAATAAAACCTCAGCAAATAAGCACAGAGGCAAACCAATCGTTCCTATCAAAGAAAAACTTAATGTCATTGTACAGCACAATAAAATGGGCTTTAACCCGAAAAAGGATTAAAATGACCCAACAGAGCAAGGGCAAGAGAACACTGCACTATGTAATTGGTAGGTGAATAAACAACTCTGTGAGATATGGAATAAAAACCACACAAAATTCTATTAATTCTAACATATAGCGGACATTTTCAATCAAAGCAATAAGGGTAGATGTCAGCTAAAAAACCTCTAGAAACTCAGTCCATCCCTGAGATCATACAGAAGTATAACCCTTTTTCTCCTAAGAATAAAGCAGGAAAATTGTGCTCAACAACCCTAAACTAAAATATAAACTTATCAAAAACCAACACCATTATTGATTATGCATGTTCTGGTATGCCCCATTCACTGCCAATTTGCAGTATTTGCATCCGTATTGATAAATCTGGTGCAAGTGGTGTGAGATTTAATTCTATTGTTGCTTATGCTTGGTAAAAAAAACATGGTAAATGCAATAGATTTTGTCCTACAGTCTGAAGATCGATGCATAAAACAAAAAAGATAATATAAGTACCCACTTCTGATATAATGCACTAACATACTGTATAGAAAGATACAAAATTGCCTATGTTATAAATGCTGTACTCTTTTTTTTTTAGTTTACAACATCAGACCAGAGGCTCTGTAGCCATAAGTTTTATATATCTGAAGATATCACTAATAAATACCTACAACTTATTTAATATTGCCAAGAGCTCAAGTTCTAGAGCACTAAGGGGAGCCCCATGCAAAGACTGATGATTTTTAAAGTATACTTTTTATTTCTACATTACACTGTTTACATAGCAAATAATTCACACTGCCATTTAATATTTTATTCTTGAACCAACAAATGTATTTTTTTAGCTGTAATATTGGTGTGTAGGTGCCATCTCTGTGCATTGTGCCTGAGTCTGAGCTTTCAGAAAGAGCCAGCACTACACATTAGAACTGCTTTCAGCTAACCTAGTGTTTCTCTTACTGGAGGAGTCATTAGCCAGACTTCGATTTTTTACTATTAAGTGCTATTCTCATATCTAGCACTATTAGCAATATAAGTGTCAGTTAGCTGTTGTCTTGCTGCTGGGAGGAAAGAGAGGGGGGGTGATATCATTCCAAACTTATAAACTTCAGTCACTCTTTACTGCTGCGCTGCAAGTTGGTGTGATGTCACCCCCTCCCTCCCCCACAAAGCCAATTAGCAACAATTGGAAGTTAACAAAATAACAGCTCCCTGACACCTGCATTGCTAAAACTGTTCCATGCCCCACCTAGCGGTAGATATAACACTCAATGGTAAAAATTGAATTCTGGCTCACCAAAGTCATGACTCCTTTATTTACAATGAGTAGAAAAAACAATAGCTCTCCTGAAAGCAGTTCCATTGTGTAGTTCTGGCTCTTTCTGAAAGCTCAGGTTCAGGCAAAATGACCTGAAACGGCTGCCCACATACCTATATTACAACTAAAAAATATACATTTATTGGTTCAAGAATAAAATTTTAATTTACAGAATTCATTATTTGCAATGTATACTGTAAAAATTAGTACTAAAAACGACACCATAGAAATCATAAAAGAATGCCTTTAAGGAGGAACTGCAGAGATCTCAGTTTACAAAAAACTGCTATTTGTAAATGTAGAATTTTGCCAGTGAATATCAGAGGGTATAACAATTTTAAATAATAAATGTAAAAAAAATTCTCCTGGGCTTTATTCAAGTTGGCAATGAGCTGTTATACAAGGGGGTTTACAAATGTATAATTATTTTTGCAGTCACGTTAAAAATATAATATATCCAAAATAAGCCTTACAACTTGCAATATACAGTATTTGCAGGGCCACCTGAATCACTCGTTTAATTGGTCTGATCCCAAGGAACATCTGAATTCTTTGCTTGACTACTTTATATTGCTTCTACTGACAAAGATGTAATGTATTATTTGTCAAATCTGGATGAGTCATTGCAATGGAAACATTTATTGAAAGCCTTAACACTATATGAGTCCTTCTAGCAACTGAACTATTGATAAAACTTTCAAAAGTGCATCAAAAACACATTTAGCATCAAATGGGATTTCCCCTCTACTGCCTTCCTTACAATACATCATCTGGTACTACCTGCTGTGTCACTGAAATACTCTGCACTCCAAAATGCTACAGCTGACAGATCTGCTCTGCGGTTAGACTGCAAGACTTTACAAAGTACTTTAATCAACCATTCCTTTCAATTATTGTGTCTATCTGTCATTATGCTGGATATAAGTTACCTCACACAGACACTTTTCCTACCAGCATGTTTTTGTATGTTTGATTACTGGGACAGGTAAATTTGGGTAGGTGCAGTCTGTGCTCTGCACATTGCGCAAGATTTACACAGCACCCAAACCCATTCCCTGTAATCAATTGAGGGGTATGTTAGAAAACAATGGGGATTTGAGGCCTGCCCCAACAAACACACGTTAAGGTGGCCATACACGAGGCGATTTCGCTCGTTGTGCGATGAACGATTATATCGACAAACGATCGTATGGCGATCGAGTTCCCATACGATATGCCATCCACGGGCAACGATAATTCGGGAAAGATTTTGTCGCATCATTATCGTAAAATACCTACGATCGTACATCTACGTACGATCGATGTCGTTGACTTCTGCTGCTGGCAATCGTGACATGCGCAGAGAACAATCGTTGAAAGACAAATGTCTGACACTCACACCAACTGGCAGATTTTATCGTTAAACGACCAAAATTTTTAAACCTGGCCGATCGATTTTGGGGACGATAATGTCGGCTCGTTTAGTGGGCCGACGATCGTTCGTACACCACCAACTATACGATAACTTAACGATAGCATCGGATCGTTCGGGAATCGGTCGTTTGTAAGTAAAAAATCGGTCCGTGTATGGCCACCTTTACAGCCACTATTGTGGGAAAAAGTAGAGGTGTTAATCCAATTAAAGTGCCAGTAGGGTGGGTAACATTCGGTACAAACAAAGCCAGGTAATAAGTGTTGGCAGTACATGTCATTCTCTTAAAAGTAGTTTTAGTCTTATACAAAATGTCACACATGCATAGTAAACTAAGGCCATGATTTAATGGAAAGGCCTTTTAGCAAGTTATTCTGAAAGGGGCAATGCAAGTTTAAAATGCATACAGTATGGCAGCACTTGCATCAGGGGTCTGACTGTACTCTGCACCAAGTTGGAACACAGATAAGGGACAGGAGTAGGAGATTTACCCCTTGGCTGCCCCTCACGAATGCTTCACTGCCAGAAGCATGCACACTGTATTCATGGGACACATTAAAACTGAAAGAAAATGTATAAAGCTCATGCAAAGACAATGTTTTGATATATTTTAAAAGTTGTTTAATTTAAGGTGCCAGTATCTCTTTAAGGTATTTATCTAAGATATTTATCTAAGCTACTAAAAAAATGCCCTCCCCTTTGAACAAAACAGGGATTGTTTGCCCATATATTGAAATATATTCAAGCCGGACAACTACATCTGGGCAGTCCCTCACTCAACCTATTCATTAGGAATTCTATTAATGTAGTAAACATTTTTTTACAGGCACTAATTTTACCCGTAATTTGCTTGCTTTCCAAGGTAAGAGCTCCCAAATGATTGCCCTTTTTATTGGTCACAACTGGGATCACTGACTATAACTGGCCACTGCTACTGTATAAGTTGCGCTCACCACTACATTTTAAACCATTAGGCAACAGTGCAATGAGGCTGTGACCAAAGCATAATTACAGACAAAGACTAGGGGGCCCATTTACTTACTCACAAACGGGCCGAATGCGTCCGATTGCGTTTTTTTCGTAATGATCGGTATTTTGCGATTTTTTCGGAAAATTATCGCAACTTTTTCGTTACCAATACGATTTTTGCGGAAAAACGCGAGTTTTTCGTAGCCATTCCGAAAGTTGCGATTTTTTCGTAGCGTTAAAACTTGCGCAAAAAGTTGCGATTTTTTCGTAGTGTTAAAACTTGCGCAAAACGTCACGCCTTTTAAGTTTTAACGCTACGAAAAAAGCGTAACTTTTCGCGCAAGTTTTAACGCTACGAAAAAATCGCAACTTTCGGAATGGCTACGAAAAACTCGCGTTTTTTCGCGCAAATCGTATTGGTAACGAAAAAGTCGCGATAATTTCCGAAAAGTCGTAAAGGCGCCGAAAAAAACGCAAAAAATACGAAAAAGTCGCAAAATGTTCGTTTTCCAATCGGAATTTTTCCAATTCGGATTCGAATTCGTGGGTTAGTAAATCAGCCCCTAGGAGTCCTCATCCGTTATCATAAATGAATATATATATTAAGACATTTGTGCATAAAGCTTCAAAAAAATGTCTGATATAAATTGATAATGGGTGATTGCAGAAGACTCTTTGTCTGTATGAATTTTGTGGTCACCCTTTTTAAGTTGTCAGTTACCTACACCAAAGATGTCATTGTAGTAGTTACATGTTACATAGTAAACATTGTTCATTCTTCCCTATGTGTTTAAAGGAGAACAAAAGGCATTTATATAAATTAATATCTCAGAAGAGGCTTCCCTCCCTCCTCTCTAAAACACCCACTGTACACCCCCAAATACTGGGGGGGGGGGGGAGCCACAAACTTTACTACCACTGAGTTAGACACATAAATAGTGAAGGACAGTTAAGCCATATTGGCAACAGATACATAATTACCTGTTGATGACTTTTCTTCATTTGTTATAGAATATATAAGAGGCTGCAATCTAAGGGACTGGCTAGTACATTCTAAAATTCATTGAGTAGGGACAGAGAGTGAAGGGTTGTAAGGGGTGTTTTAAATGTGTGGGCGTATAACATGCCACAGCCTTCTTTTGATACTTTTTTTATGCCAATGGAGTGGTAATAGATTCCCTATTGGATATAGATTTACATGTACCTCTGACTACATCATTTATTTCATTATTTGTCCTTGTAGATTATACAATACTGGCAAGACCATCACAACCTTCTCAGAATGTATGGCTAACCATAATGGTCCAATAAGGGGATGAAATGAATAAAACAGACAAACCAAATGCAATACACTTTCTGGGAGAGAACCATCCATAATCCTCTTTACATTGTATGATACATCCTTAACACTATTAGGGGAGGAAATATGGACAGATGTTAACTGCTGATTGATTTTTGCATTCAGTACCTTGGGCCCTAATTGGATCTGAATGAAATAAACAATTTTTTTCTGTTTTCTTTAATGCCTACATCAATCAGCCTCTTTAGGACTAGCATGATCTACATAATTATCTACCATTTTTAAGAGACTAACACATTTACAATCAATTTCTCTAAACTGAGGTAGACAAATGTATGCCTCTGCGAGAATTGACACTAAAAATTTGAGCTTGTGCTTTTTTTCCTCTATTCAAGAAAAAAACTAGTAGGGAATATTCCTTAAAAACCTTAAATAATTGCATGAAAAAAACTTGGAAAGTAAAAGCTGCTGCGTTTCTATAGAAGTCAATGGGAATTTTCAAAAACTATTCAAGAATTGTAGATTTTCAGCCTTATTGAAAATAATGGAACAGTGTAATTATTGCTTATGTGCAAATTGTTTTCTGCAAAAAAACACACAGTTACTATTCTGTCTGAGTTTTTTCTTAAATAGCATAGTGCTTAAGTTAAAAAAAAAAACCCTGGTGCATAAGAAAAGATGCAAGTGTTTTGATGCGTTTTTCTCAGCATTGGCTGGCTTTCATTTCTTATTTCTTCACCTCAAAGTTAATACGTTGCCTGTTATAGTTAGTCAGAGACTCCTAGACTTATATTTGTTTGTGTAAGATGCCAGTGGCATGGAAATGATGTTCAATTTTTAGAAGCAGGGATGCCAACCTGGAGTATGGGGTAAGTGATTGAATCAGCAGTTCCCAAACTGGTTGACCAACTTGGGGAAGGGTGTTCACAAGGGTGACTCAGACCTAGATCAGTAAGGGTAAGAATTGGGGAGAATGGCCATTTGCTCTCCTAGAAAGTAATATAGGGTGAGATTTATTGTGCATGTTTATTTCCCTCTTCTTGAAACACTGATACACTGATATTTTTCTATTTTCTGTACCAATTTCAATGAGCTTGGGGGGACCCTGACCAAAGGCTGGACCTTCAAGAGGGACAACAAGGAGGACAACTAATGGATTAAAGTCACTGGGGGGACTGGGTGCCTAACAAATTGACAGCTTTAAAATGTGTTGAACAAATTCTATTCTTTATTGAATATTTTGAATTGTTTTCAGTGACAGACTTTATAATTTTATGACTGAGTATATTTTATGTACATATAAAGCTCTAGTCATTGTGTCCTGGTATTGTCATAAAATAATAGAAATTTGTTATTTCAATTTATGTTATTTGGATACCAATATTTTCCCATGGAAAGTTCTTATCTATGCAATATGAAAATGTAATCCACCATATAGAAACAATGTCACATCTGTTATTTCATGGAGCCAGCTGTTTGTTTTATTTGGTTATCTAGTGTATGGTGAAATTGCATTTGCTTGCTCTAAAATAGATCCAGTGTTTGTATTAAGTTACCTATTAATAAATTAATGAATCATTATTTCTTAAGATAACATCTGGAACCCTATAGTCTTCTGTGAGTCCATTAACATTTACACAAGGACATGCAAAATACAATTAGGGTATTTCTAATGAAGTAGGTGGATGGAACCTACACACAGTAAAATCCTCTCGTAGTATGTCTTTGATATACTTATTTATATATATGTATGTATGTATATCTTTATTTATAAAGCGCTACTTATGTACTCAGCAATGTACAGTAGAATAAATGAATACAAATGGGGGTATTAAGATAATAATAGATAAATACAAAGTATAACAATAAATACAAATAAATACAAGATACAGTTGCAATAAGTTAAGAGTCAAAGACACAAGAGGATGGAGGTCCCTATATATGTATACATATATGTGCATCTGTGTGTGTGGGGGAAAGTATATCATACAGAAGCAGCACTCTGTAGGTCCCACAGTTTATATATGACTGGGTAAAATAGAGTTTTGCCATGTCTGTGAATATAAAGGTAATTTTTAATCATATCATATAGGACCGGCTCACTACGCTTTACTTTTTGTGTGCCTGGAGCAGATACAGTTCTACTGTATTTACAGTATATATACTTGGGCTGTAATCCAGCACCCTCATATAGTCGCTTCCACAATGTAAGCCTTCACTTTCATGGAGTTCCATTTTTAGTTGTATAGGCATAGAAGCAGTTTCACCTTTGTCAGTATAACATTGGGTAATCTTCTCCTTTTGATTACACCTTACACCTAAGCAGTGAAGATTGAGATGGATGTTTTACTTTATATCTCTCCCTTTATCTCCCTACATGTTTTTCCTTTATAAATTTGTTTATTTCTGTCTGTTTTCATTGCACTGTTTTTTACTTCCATGTGAGCGGTAGGGATGTAGCGAACCCGCGCAAAAATGTTCGCGAACCCGTTCGCGGACTTTCGCCAAAACTCGCGAATATTCGCGAACTTTGCGAACCCCATAGACTTCAATGGGAAGGAGAACTTTAAAACCTAGAAAAGCCATTTCTGGCCAGAAAACTGATTTTAAAGTTGTTTAAAGGGTGCCACCACCTGGACAGTGGCATGCAGGAGGGGGATCAAGGGCAAAAACTTCTCTGAAAAATACTTGTAAAAAAACGCCAAAAAAAAGCGCCAAAAAAAACCGCAAAAAAATAACGCCAAAAAAAAAAAACCGCCAAAAAATAACGCCAAGAAAAAAACCGCAAGCTATTCCGCACAAAGGGTGTATTTTTAGTTCAGAGAGGATCAAGTTCACAGGAACTAGCAGTATATAAATAACATATGAAAGGACCAGTCCAGTCTGAGACATGTCTGTGCACATTCTTCCCAATATTTTCAACCTGGAAATCATGGTGTTTTGGGGCATAGCCACCCCCCAGGCCACATACCATGTTGCCTGTCTTTATAATGAAAAGAGCTGCTGGAGAGAATGCATGAGCATGAATTGCTAAGGGACCAACAATAAAAAAGGGGATCTGCATGAAAGTACTGCAGGTAGACCACAACAATCAACAATTCAAAATGTTTTGATATTGCCTTGTACTTTAATCTTGGCCTTTTCATGATTAACTAACGTTACCTACCTAACTTGGGTTTGTGGGTATCCACATTAGAAGAATCACAGCAGATGGCACAAAAATATTGAACTACCACCTTCTTTGTCAAATTATTCTACATATCAATGATTCCTATATATATATATATAATTTGCAGAGAAGAAAACACCCATTGAATTGTGCACCCCTTTAATGATCAGCCTGCATATCCACAGCCCAGCTGGAAGCACAGCTTGGATGGATTATGTTCTCAAGCTAGCCTTAGTTACTACTACTATGGCCTTGGCGACAGAGCCACCTGTTTGGCTCTAAGAGCAGCTCCTTGTTTTCTGTGTTGTGAACAGATATTTCTATGTGTGTAAACTAGTAACACCTATGCTCATGTATTTTATGCTTTATGCTACCATGTCACAAAGTCTATAAAAACCCAGTGCTGTCTTTGTTCTGTAGTTCTGACTCTTGACTTTGCTCAGAACCCATGTACATGTCAAATAAATCATACCTCCTTTTTCCTCAAATGACTTTTGGTATATGAATTTCCACAACAAGGAGGTGCTGGATAATATATCAGAACTTTATTAGTAAAGAATGATAACATTAAAATCGCAAGGATGAAGTATCAAATCTTTGTATTTGGTTAATTTGTATGTGAAAGTTTCTACAACCTGGCACCACAAACTCATCAGCAGGAGCATGAAAAATGCATTCTGGTCTAAAGCAAACATGAGAAAACGTTCTAAGTAGATAAGAACAATTAACTTTGTACTGTAGATTTTAATGAGCAAATTAATTAATAACATTGATTTTTAGAAGGACAATGATTAATATTCAAGGCCAGGCATTTTTTGTTTTAGAAAAGCCTTAGTTTTTAGTAGTGTGCAGTATTTCTGAATATTCCCTGAATGATCATGTTAACAAATGACATGCAAAATCAGGGCTCAGTTACGTTTCTTTTGTTTGGCATAATGCAGCCTTTATGTACTACAAAATAACAAAGTTAGTGCTATGCTATCCCATAATTGTAAGTGGGAATCAGATTCAGACTGATTTACAGTATATGTATACATTTTTCTTCTGTTCTTCAAATCCTGCTGGCAGCGAGACACCTAATTAACAGTAGAGCTTTCACAGACTCTCTAACAAATGCTTCCCTGAATTTTTACGCACAAGGACTCTCATTAGCAAAGCTGTGCTTTGTGATTATTTATACAACTTCTATAATTAAAAATTCTGAAAGCTAATTACAATTATCCTTCAGTTTTTCAACATGCCAGCACTGGAGGTCTTAACCTCTCACAATTACTGTTCTCTTTCCAACCTCCACCCCATGGTACTTTTTACTCAGTCTTGAGAACAATTTGAACTAAAGTTTTTGCTCATGAACACATTTTAAATGTTACATTTGCAAATGAAATTATTTTCTTATTGTGTTTCAGGAAAAAAATAATTGGCCCAATTAAATTCATTTGGGACTGGTTAAAAATATTTAATGAAAATGATCCCTATATGCCATTGTTCAGTTTGATCTGTTTTATGTATAGCATGTATAGATGTATAGCAGTGTTGCTGCTCACCAATTTCAAGGCATGCAAGGCTTAAGGGTGCAATCACTTATCTATATGCAGTGTGCAAAGTGCAATTTCTAGCACAATCACAAGGTTTTTTTCCTGCAATGCACCATTTTTTTCCCAGAATGCAGCCATGATTGCAGACACAAATGGACAATTTTCTTGACGCAATAGCACTGGGCCTACTGCAGTTGTGGTAGATATTTTCTTATCTGGCTGGCAATATTTCTGGTTCTTGGCATGCAATTAATGTGCGCACCTTACTCTTTCCACATAAGTGTTCTACACCTATTGACTGAGGGAACCCTGTAGCTAATGCCTTGTCAGAAGGTGGTTGTAGCTCCAGTGTTCCCTTGCATCAATAGGTTTAGCAGCATCTTATTCAGAAAAGAAGGCAGGAATGACTGAGTGACACCGAGTGCAATGATATGGAAGTGCAAGGAGCACATTTTGATGCAAGTACCTTTAATGAAAGGTTTTTTGAACAACTGACTGCGGAGAAAAACACAGGTTACTGTGCTTGTGGACATAAATAAGCCTTTTGACTTTTCAGCTATGCAAAGTTAGTATGTTGAAATTACAACCTGAATGCGTTTGATAATAGTAAAAGTAATTTAACATTGGTTATGCTTGTGAGACACTCGCAGAACTTTAACATACAAATTAAGCAAATACAAAGAAGAAGATGTTAATTTTATCATCCTTTACTAATGAAGCTCTGATATATTATACAGCACCTCCTTGTTGTGGAAAAAAAAGGTATGAAAAAGGTATGATTTATTTGACATGTACATGGGTTCTGAGCAAAGTCAAAAGTCAGAACTACAGAACAAAGACAGCACTGGGTTTTATAGACTTTGTGACATGGTAGCATATGGCATAAAAGACACGAGCATATGTGTTACTAGTTTACCAGTGTTTGTGCATAGGGATATCTGTTCACAGAACAGAAAACAAGGTTGCTCTGTCTTCAAGGCCATAGTAGTAGTAACCAAAGCTAGCTTGGGAACATAATCCATCCAAGTCAGGGGGGGCTTACGGCTAGGCTGTGTAGATGTACTCAGGAATGCAGGCTGATCAGTGAAGGGGTGCACAATTCTGCAGGTTAATCCTTGCTTTACAGATTCACCCATAACTCCCTTGAAGACAATGTTCAAGTCAAACAACCACTGTGTTTAAGGGGCTCTGATGTCAAATAATTTTCTTTTATGGTGTCATAATTGCTGCTGGAAATGTGTCTGAGCAACTCAATATGATGGAAGATGTTAAATCAAATGACTAGTGATGAGTAAATCTGTCCTGTTGTTAGAAAATGTACAAAACTGCTGAAATGTTTTTGAAACGGCGAAAAATTCTCGGCAAGTGGCTACTGCACAATTCTTTTGACACAATCGCAACTTTTTTTTTCACCCGTCTGCAACTTTTTGACATGACTGTGACTTATTACAAATACATTAAAATCAATGGGCGTTTTTTCTTGCCAGTTTTTTTTTTTTGCAGCAAATTTTCACAGCAGTTTAGTGAAAAAATTTGCCAATGGGGAAATGCGGAATTTCGCAGCGAATTCATGCCTGGTAAAAAAATTTGCTCACCACTACACTACTACTGATGTTAAGGAAGTTGAAGCAGAATTTCTATTTAATTTATATGAGTATACTACAATATATTATAATTAAGTATGAACAATATGAGCAATTAAGTTAATTATGTATTCATGATGAACATATGGTATAACCACTCCCCACTTCTAAACAAAAATCCACAAGATCATGTGGATGCATCCACAATGTGCACATAAAATATATGATGTTGGGTGGAGCTGTTGGATCTTTCTATGTCTGGCAGCCGTCTCTAAAAGCATATCTTTATATTCAAGGTAACATGTCTAATAGGGAGCATAAACAGTAAAATCTGTTAGAAAAGTACTGAATAAATGTACTATTCCTATATTGATTTTCATATATAGCCTTTATTAATTTAAAGAAAATAGATATTCATCATTAAGTGCTGATTCTAGAATAAAGCTGCATCACTGTTAGATTGCCATAAGGTTAATTGAGTTTAAATACACCCATAAATAACTAAGAGGCTGACGCCTGACATGTTGAGCGATTCAGTGAAAGAACAACTTTTATAGACTAATAATTCTGCAAAGACCTGCAGTATGAGCTGTTCTGCATAACAAGAATTCTTACTGTTCAAACTGTATTTGTTGCTTCATTTGTTTGTTGTACTTAATGTGCAAGGGAGTTTGGAAACAGCTACAATATTTTTCTTCTCTCATGACTAATGCTGTAATTTTTGTTTTGATATCTGGTAAATTTCTTCTTTCGTGTCGTAATTGCAGCTTAAAACATCTTTCAGAGCATCTAAATAAGTTGATACTTATCATGGGAGATGTTAAATCATATGAAGCAGAAGCAGTTGAAATGTTCTATTGCATTACTGTGACTTATTTACGGCTAAGAGTTTATAAATGGGAAGCTACAATACAAGAAGCCAAGGATAAAGAATATTGAGTTTTATATGATTTTATTTTGCATTGGAAACAGAACATTGCATGGTATGAATTTTGCCTCTTGATATGCTTTGAACGTTAATTGATCATACACTGTCTAGTTCCAATTTGTTTTCATTAGAAATAGAGTAAAGATATGCAGTGAAACCTATTGTAGTTAGTAGATCTCATTTACTGATAATAAAACTACTGAAACATAGAAGCAATTCCTTTATCAGCAAAGGCTGATAAGAAGATAGAAGGTTGGATAGAAAAGGGTAAGAAATATTGAAGAGTTGGATGGGTACAAATATCAACAGAAAAAGAAATGCTAAAACAGGTAATTTTCATGCCCATCTGTATCTAAAATATATGTGTCCTTGATTCCCAGATTTAGAATTTAGTTTAAGACTACATCCAAAGTGATTTCAAGTTTTTCCCTACATGTAACTTAGGGACCCATTTACTAAAGGATGTGGTTTTTTTCATGATTTTTTTTAATGCAAAAACATGCAGTTTTTGTGGGAAAACAAAAACTTTTTTTAAAATTTATTATCTGTAAAAAATAAATCTAAAAGTAAAACCACACCATCTAAAACCTTTTCAGGGCATGTAGAAATCAAAGAACAGCTGTCCTGTTTCCAACTGGAAGCTCTTCTTTTGCTTTGTGGTATTAATGATTTACAGCTTTTTCATACCTCCATTTGTTGAAAAACTCCATTTTGCATTTTTTTTTTTTTTTTTATTCCTGCTTTTTTTTCAGAAATCACTTGTCATCTATGGTTTTTAAGAAAGTGAGTTTAATTGGGGTTTTAAAAGCCAGGAAAATTAGAATGTTGATAAATTGGTTATTATGTAATAAGGCCTTTGTTGTCTTTTTCATAATCCCAACAGCAGCTTGTTGCATGCAGGCTCATTGTTGAATTAAATGTCATTAATTGTCACATTGGCACTTTGCCAATTATAGGTCAAGTTTTTCTTGGTACTAGGTGAGCTTGTACTTGTTTTTTGTTCATTTCAGTCCTTCTTTCAGCATGTTCCAGCTTTTCCTTCAGTCTTTTCTACTCCATCTCAGTCCTGCCTTCTACATCACTCATTCTAGATTACCCTGTCTTCTTTATGGTCGGCCCTCCTATCTAACCTGCTAATATTCCACCTCAGCTTTAACTGGCCTCTGTGTGGCCTTGGCCTGCTTCTAGACATACTTTTAATTCACTCATCTTTGCAGTTCGGTTCCTCTGTTGACCCAGTCTATGAGCCATAATGTATGTTTGGCATCTTGCCTGCCTGGGTGGACTGGAAATCTTATGTAGCATGACTTGAGTAGCTGATAGTCAGATCAAGTCAGTGGTGCCTGCTATAAGTAGTTAAGAATGGCAAGCCTTGACTTTTAGCTCTTCTGTTGGGTTAACATTACCCCATGAGACAGAAAACATAAAGAAGTCAAGCAATCACTTGGTAATTTTTTTAAAGCTTGTTATTGGAATTTTTTAATGTACATTATTTTAATGTAAGTAAAATGTTGCCCAAAAGCAAAACATGCATGGATATACTGTCATTAATTTCTAAAACTTTAGTTAAAAACCTGGTTGTTACCACCTAAAGAACTTCTGCCCAAATTTTTCTGAGCTATGACGATTATTAGATGGGTCTTTCTGTGCCTAGTATTTCCAGTTACATTCCCTAATGACAACTTTTTTGTATATTCTATGTACAAATGCCTACATACAGTCTTACAGTCTATAATAACTCATGACATGGCTTATCTGGAAAATGGTTTGGTCATAATGTAAAGCTAAATATAGTAATCATAATTTGAAAAATGTTGCCAGTATATCATAATTAGTATTTTCAGTAAGCTGAAATTCAGTGGTAGCATGTGTTAGTGGAAAATGTCATTTTCTTGAATATATTGAGACTGAGCTCAAGATTGAACTGCAAATCAAAGTGCTGGGTTTAAGGCATAGTACTATTTATTAATGGCAAATGAGAAATATATTTTTCTCTGTAGATATCACAATTAATTTAATTTACAAATGATAATTACAGAAGTACACTGGCGTTTTACGATCATTCACTATTATTTTTAAAGAAGCACGTGTTCAATAATTATTTACTGCATGGCTGTTATATATTAATCTGTTCATATAGGCAAAGGAAATAAAGTAATACAGCTATATAATTAAAGACCTATAAATTTTCAGGTCACTAATAAAAGTGGAAACATTAGGGCAGTGGTACGCAGGGATCCCTGAAATGCCTCAGCTACTATTGGCAACTAATCTCTCCGAACTGCCTTCCCATTGGCAATAAAGTGAATTGCCTGTGGGAAGGCATATGCAACGCTTCATTTTTTAAAGTCACCCAAAGTTTTCTGGGCCTTTTGGGGTATTAGTTGCCTGAGGTAGCCAAGATTTAACCACAGGTGACTAATCTTTCTGTGTGCCACTACCGTTAAAGTGGCAACATTAGTATCAATTAGGTGCTGCTGGTGGTTGAATGAGGCAACCAAAAACATAAAAAAATCTAAATATTCTATATCTGTTATTTTAAAGTGTGGCATGTGTAAAAATTGTTGTGGTGTAATTTTGTCACCCTGTTGCTAAATAGTTAGGTGGGGAAGGGGGCATATTTGGTTTTTAAGAAACTCCATGGGAGTAACAGTATAAATAGAACCACTTTGAAGTGAAGCCCCCTCCTGTGAATAGAAACTCTGTAACTGGGGTTAAAAACACTGGTGTTAAAAATAGAAGAAATATGTGTTTGATACAAATTTAACTCAACTGCAAATTCTGTTTTTCCTTTTGCATTTACAATCTGCTTTCTAGTTCTCTTTTTATATGTTTAATTCTTTTTCACTTGTACTAACAAAATTCTCTTATTGTAATGCCTTATGCTTCTATATTTGACCATCAAGTGTTCTTTCTATGCAATCTCTCTCTCTGAAACACATTGTTCATTCATTTTGATTCAAATTTCATTTGTATGCAGATGAGATTCAGATATATTTAGACACCCATTTTCTAACCACTGAAATTCAGGCCTAAAATCTCTAATTGCCTCCTAGCTATCATCTTCCGGATGAATGAACTCCATCTCAAATGGAACCTAAAGGATTCTGAACTTGACTTCTTTCAACCCAAGCCTGGTCCTACGCCCTTTTATTTTCTTACAAATATTTCTGATATATGTTATTAACCCTCTTGATTTAGGACATTGCCTGGGTGTGATCTGCCCCATTCCTTTTCTAATCATATTAAATGGCATGTAAAGCCCCCACAAAAAGTGTAATCGGTGAACAGCATCTTTAAAATCTTTAAATACCTGCCCCATTAACCTTGGTAAAGGTTAATAGTAAGGCTGCAGTATCCCCTTAATCACTTGGGATTCCTTCTCCTCCTCTAACTCACTCGGGCCCCTCCGATGTGCCCAACTTATATACATAGGGGAAAAAATGTATAGTTTACTTGTCCTTTAAAGGCATACTGACCTTTTTTTTAAGAACTGTAAAGATTGTGTCAATTTTACTAGTCATGCAGCACTGCAATGTTGCTGTGTGACAAGTATTATCGACATATATCTTAAAGTTTTATAAATAGGTTATTATCACTTAGTTACCACTGTAAAAACCTGTCATTCAGGCTTTATACATGTACCATAGAAACAATGATTATCTTAGACTACAAAATATAGAATAGAAAATTAATTTCTGGGTTAAGTACCAACAAGAGCCAGACATTTTTTTTACTTATCATGACAGACAGCCTCAAGAATTATATGCTGTTATATAGTCATGAGATTCATTTACCCATTTAGTAGCTAATTGAGTGTGTATTGACTTATTCATAAAAGCTTCATATTGCTTTCCAGCTTTCTTGGTTTAATTCAGGGATGTCCTTTTGTCATAGAAAATTAGTAAGGTAACAATTTCCAGTTGTTTGTGTAGTAATTTGGTTAATGATATTTTTGTCAACTAACCACATCAGCAGTTTATCAGCTTGTGTATGGGGCCCTCAGACAGACCTACCCTACTAATATCTGGACAAAAATTGGGCAGGTTAAAAAAATCCCATCAGGACAAGGAGAACATCAGCTCATTGATGTGGTCCTCTCCTAGACGGCCTACATGCAGCTAATGTGATTTGATCATTTGGCCCTTGGATAAATCCAATACCTCCCACCACAAGTTGGGCATATTGGGGAAAAAAATTCTCGATGGACGACCTTCAGTACATGGCCACCTTTAGGCTTCACTGAAATTATGAAAAAGCAAAATTCCACATGGAGGAAGAGTATCATATTTAAATTGGTTAAGCTAGTAAGAGTAAAACAACATACCAATGAAATGTGGTTGTGCAATACAAGGCTCGAAAGTTGCTACTGGTCAAATTACCCAATCAGTAGAAAGTATTACTTGTCATTTATTGATAAGCAAGCTTTTTATTTGTTGCTGTGTTTAACTGCACTTGTGCCTTTAATGACTGGTTTGTCCATCTTAAAGTGATACTGACATGAAAAAATTACTTCTCAGTAAAAGGTCATGTTGATCATTTTTTGCTGATAGGGCTGCTTTTGTATGCAATTGTTACTTGAAATTCCTAAACCTGACTGTTTTGCCAACCTGACTGTCCCTTCTCAACCTGTCAGTTATAGCTTCTAATGCTAACGGCCTCCTGCTGCACAAATATGGCCGCCCCCTTATAGAGGAACATGGGGGATCAGATAGGTAATGTAAAAGGATTGGGAAAATGCCTTTATTACAAAATTATGAATAGCATGCAAAGACAATGTTATGATAGATGTAAAAAAAGGTTTAATTTCTGGTATCAGTATCTCTTACAAATATCTATCTATTACAAATATTTTCCTTTTTTTAATTAGCCAAAGATATATTAATGTTACATTGTACTTCAATGCATTTTATTCCTATTCATTGGTGATACACACAGATAATATGATATTTAAAATTTCATACACAGTTCTATTTTTTTGATGTTTAACAATTCTTATTCATAATTATGCTCGAGGCAAATATTATTGACCAATTTCAACGTAGGCTCCGATAACAGAATGACAAAATGTGCAGGGAAAACACATGAACTAAATGAGGTCAGTGTGATGACAGCCAAGTGAAAATACATTTTATGGAAATGTAAATTCAAAGGGATATTAATAGGACTTATTCAAGGACATCCCAGAGGCAAAGATCACACCGCCAGCCGCTTCATTGATAGTCACACTACGTGTATACATGCCATTCAGTAAATCCAAAGGGAACAAACCCCACTAATTTGAGTTTTTTCTATTTCTTGACTAAAATATTTATAACTATATAGATATACATGTTGAGCAGTATGTAGTCTTCATTGAATTTCATAGTGATTGCTTATACACGCTGTTGGTATGGCTGTGCAACCCTTAGTTCTGTGTATCCCTGGCACATATCTGTGGTTCTGGTATGGAGCACATGAGTTCTGCTTGATAGCAAACTAAGTGGTGGCAGTTTCAACTTGAGCCTCCTATGTAAAAGCCTCCTATGTTTGTAGGTAAAAAAAGGGAATGTCCACTGTAATATGGAGCTAAGTGCAAGCTTACCACTGTTAATGGTAGGTCCATGTGCTCTTGCCCTGGACCTTCAGCGTGGGAAGGATAGACAGATCAGCTTGGTGTAAAAGGCTGACGCAGTTGCAGACCGACCCACCACAAGTAGTTAAGTACCCATAGGGGGCACAACATTGTTGAGATGCTCACTTATGACAAGTAAGTTCTGTAAAAAGGGACACATAAACCCCCCCAGTGTCCACTATAAAGACAACCTAAGGCAGGTGAGGTAGGAGATAAAAATATATAAATATGCTGTATATGTAAAGTATAAAATATATGTTCAATATGCTATTTTACAAGACCACAAGGGACTGACATGATAGTGCTGACTAGCTAAGCCCCCACATGCACTTTGCTGCTTGTGTAACTGTAACCACAGAGTGCACAGAAATTTGTTAAAGGGGTGTAATTTAGTTTTGAGATAAGGTATGCTATCATCTATAAAAAGGTTAAGACTTTCAGGGTCTCACCTGAATTTCAGTTATTGTTCTGCGTTGCTGTTAGCTTTCACATGACTCTGTCTTTGTTTCATATACAGTATAAGCATCTGTTATGCTGAGAACCTTGTCTCAGAGTCTTGTTCTATAATAAGGTTCTGGTAAATTAAAAATTACCAACAAAACACATCAGGCTATTAACAGTGTCGGACTGGCCCACCAGGATAATAACTCCCGGTGGGCCCAGGTGTCAGTGGGCTATCATGCTCCTGACCATTTGGCCTGCTTCATAATCATTCCCTATTTCTGAATTAAGAGGGGAAATAGATGGAAGAATAGATGCTAGCATGTAAATAAAAGAGACTAGGAGGATAAAGAGGTTGGGTGAGGAAAGGAAGAAAAATAGTTTGGAGAGCGGGCCTGTGGTCTAAGGTTTTCTGGTGGGCCCCTGGGGTCCCAGTCTGACACTGGCTATTAATATGATTGTTTAAAGAAATGTAAATAAAATGGAACCTTTTAAAACTGAACAACTGCTTTATGTCTTCTACTTGTGGTGGGCCTGGAACTGTGCCAGCCTTTTATTCCAAGTGGATCTGTCCATGTTTGTAGGTATCCATATAAATAGTAACATAGTAAGTTAGGTTGAAAATAGACGTACGTCCATCACGTTCAACCATAATGCCTATATCAAACCTGCCTAACTTCTAGTTGATCCAGAGGAAGGCAAAAAACCCCATCTGAAGCCTCTTAAAAAAAAATTCTTTCCTTGCTAAGAAGCCATCCAGCCCCTCTTAGAGATATGTAATGTATCAGCCAGTACAACTGATTCGGGGAGGGAATTCCACAACTTCACAGCTCTCACAGTAAAAAATCCTTTCCGAATGTTGAAACGGAACTGTAACAAAATGTGCCTTACCGGCACGGCGGGGACGCCCGCCGCGCCGCCGTCAGCGGGGACGCCCGCCGCGCCGTCCTCTTCATGCGCCGGCTTCCTTATAGTGGGCGCGCGCGTGCGCGCTTCCGCATTTAAAGGCGCATGCGCGCTGGCGTGATGACGTCAGCGCGCAATGGCGCGAAATTCAAAGGTATTTAAAGGGACGGTTGTTTACATTTTGTTGCCCGTGATAGGATTTGATCCTGGTGCTTTTCTGAGCCTTGTACACTTCGTTTCTGTATCCTGCCTTGTTGCCTTCCTGTGTTTTGACCCGGCTTGCTCCTGACTATTCTGATTATCCATATCTGACCCCGGCTTGTACTTTGACTACGATTTCGTCTCCTCCTGCTGTATTGATTACCCGGTTTTGACCCTTGCCTGTCTGACTACCCTTGATTGCTGCCCGCCCCGACCTAGCCTGCCTGACGACGACCTTGTTTAACCCAATTCGTACCGTGATCTTTGGCCTAACTGACTTTTTACAGTCGTGCCCCATTGCTAGCCAGAGCTCCTGCTTTGCACCTCTCGTATAAGTCCAGGTGGCATCCGAGTAGCTGAGGGCTCCTCCCGAAGCCAAAGGCGGTCACGCTACTGGTGAAGCACGAGCTGAGACCAGGGTGCTTGGCACTAGCTCTGGTATTGGGTGCCGACCGTGACAGGAACCTCCTTTCCTCTAAACGGAGTGGGTGCCCTCGTGTCTGTTGGAAGGACCTACTGGTAAATAAAACATTAGAAAGGTTATTATATGATCCCCTTATATATTTATACATAGTTATCATGTCACCTCTTAAGCACCTTTTCTCCAGTGTAAACAAACCCAACTTGGCCAGTCTTTCTTTATAACTGAGACTTTCCATACCCTTTACCAGCTTCTCTGGACCCTCTCTAATTCAAGCATATCCTGTTTGAGCACTGGAGACCAAAACTGAACAGCATATTCTAGATGGGGCCTTACCAGTGCTCTGTAAAGGGGAAGAATAACACCCTCCTCCCGTAAATCTATACCCCTTTTAATACAGCTCAAAACCTTGTTTGCCCTTGCAGCTGCTGCCTGGCATTGTTTGCTACAGCCAAGTTTATTATCTACAAGGACTCCAAGGTCCTTCTCCATTATGGATTTGCCTAGTGCAGTCCCATTAAGGGTATAAGTGGCTTGCATATTTTTTACAGCCCAGGTGCATGACCTTACATTTATCCACATTAAATCTCATCTGCCACTTAGCTGCCCAGATTGCCAGTTGGTCAAGATCCTGCTGCAAGGATGCCACATCCTGGATAGAATTGACTGGTCTGCAGAGTTTTGTGTCATCTGCAAACACTGATACATTACTCATAATACCCTCCCCTAAGTCATTTATGAACAAGTTAAACAAAAGTGGACCCAGTACAGAACCCTGAGGGACCCCACTGAGAACCTTATTCCAAGTAGAGAATGTGCCATTAACAACCACCCTCTGTACCCGATCCTGTAGCCAGTTTTCTATCCAAGTGCAAACGACTTCACTAAGACCAATAGACCTTAGTTTAAAAAATAGTTGTAAATGTCCCTTACTTATACAAAACCAGCAATTAGTTTCGATTTGTCATCTGCACAAAATGAAAGCAAAGATCGTATTGGTGCAATTTATCAACTGCTTAAGAAAATAAGCACCACATTGTTTAGCTTGTGTTTATTCCTTGTAAACCCACATAAATCAGGAAAAATGATAAAAACATAATTCATTATATTTGGGTCCTTTCAGCTCTAGAGGAGATATGCAAATAGTTACAACAGGGCACAGACACTTGAAAACACAGCAACACGAGTTTCATTATGCCTAAATAAATGTTTGCAAAACAGATACGTTAGATTGTACATTTATCTTCTAAACCAAGATAAATGATGCCGTGTTCTTCCCAGAACAATTTGCCTCCCCTAAAAATAAAGTCAACTAAAGTACTTTTTTTTGTAGCGCTTTCCTTCTTTTAACTATTGCACCATGATAGTTTTGTAAATACATTAAAACAACAGTTTACATTGCTATGAGAGCCAAATGAATAGAAATAGTTTCTGTTATACCGCATCTGTTCTTGCGCTGGAGAAAAACAATTGCAACATGCTCACAATCTGTTGCACCTGTGACACTGGGGAAATTAGTAATAGCGGCAAAGTATTGTGAGCACAAATGCCTTCAAGGTAGAACTAATCAATGGGAATTCTGGGCAAAAATCCTTGGAAGCCTAAATTAAAGACTTTCATTTTGTGCTTCATAGGTTCCAAAATGTAGCTCGGAATTATTGATTTTGTATATATTTTTTAATATGTATAAATGATACTAGATGGGTAAAAATCAATTTCCCTGGTCACAGTAAATGTTCCTTGTTTCTATAACTTGTTATGACTTTTCTACTTTTGGAAGGAAATTCATATTGATTTAAATATCAAACAGCTAAACTTGCAGTGAAGTTCATACTCATTATTATACAATATTATTGTAATATATTGTTCACGTTGGTCCCTGACCCAATGGCTCTTGCAATACAAGTTCCTTATCACACACATAAAGGTCAACTTTAACAGAAGTCAGTTAACCTGCCTAAGGCCAATGGCACACAGGACGTGTTGCCCATGATAAATCATGGCTACCAGGTCTGGGCTGGGTGGTCTTGGCCCACCCTGCCACTCCCTGTCCGACCCTAGTAGCATGGGCAACAAAATGCCCTGTGTTCCATGGGCCCCCGCTGCGGCCCCCACACCCCTCAGGGGCCCCCACCAAAGCCCCATACACCCCCCTTATGAGCCTACTACCTGCACAACCCCTTTCACCACCTGTGATTTGCATTTTAGACAGTGGGAACACATTTGAAGGAGGTTAATTGTCCACAATAGAGGACTTAAAGGTTTTAAATTGTAGGAGGGAAATGGAATACCAACTGCAGATAGTGCCATAGTTGGAATGAAACCTAAGGCAGCAATGCTACCCACCATGCCACCACGCTTCTATAATTTCATTTATGTAATAAGCACCTTGACTGGATGACACAATGATATTGAATGAGCCACCAACACTAGCAATGGTTGTGCAGCAAGTGATCTGTTCAAAAGGAAGGAGGTTAGCTGGGACAAAGAATTAGCTATAAAAACATAGCATTGCTATTCTATATGCATATTGTATGTATTAACATTAAGCCTCAGAAACAGATGTCTATGGCTGTAAAAACTGAATAACTTTGTTAAATAATGTACTAGTTTGCAGACAAATGTACATTTTATGTCCTTCTCACAATTGAAAACTATATATACAATCTACAATTTTAAAGCTGAATTGAGCTTAGTAAAGCAGAACAATGATTCTCACATTATTACTATTATTATAGTAGTACAGGGTATAAACAGACTTTCCCTGCAGCTGTAATTTATATACTTTTTACTTGAAAGCTATTTCTGGATGACATTGTCAATTTTATGGATAAACTAATGTCACATACCTTCAGATGCTAGGCCTTGATAATTGTTTTTATTTTATACTGGGAATATAGCACATAAGTAAAGGATATGGAAAATAACAATGAAGGGTAGCCAATTATGGCAGGCAGAGATAAATGGAGTCTTATGGAAGTCTCAAGCTGCATGATGGGTCACAAATGCAATTATAACATATTCACCTTTTTATATTTCCATTAGAGATACAAACAAAAATAATCAGTGTATAGTATATTAGCTTGAGTAAGGAGAGTCTCTTCTAAACTGAACGCTTGTAATTATTGGATTAGCCTCCCTGGCTTTGTATATGCTGATTAGAAAAGCCTGGACTACGCTAAAGAGAAGACCCAAAATGGCAAAACTAGTATATAGTTAGGATCTTGATGAACATATTGCCAATGGATGTGCTTTAAAATGCTGTGCGCAGGCTTTAGCCTATAGAGTACTCCACGAAAATGAAAATCCATGAGTGAAAGTTTCCAGGATTCCTTTTGCTTTTCAAATAAATAGAAGGACTTACTCTAAAAGCTGGTTGTGTAAATCCACTTCCTCGATTTTTTATATGCTGATCAGCAAACTTTTAGTTTACTCTATTCCATAAAACAGGTACTTGGAGCTTGAGATAAATTAGTTCCTTCTTTATAAATCCCTACATGAATCTGGTTACCTTAAATAATGCCTACATTGTACCGTAAGGGATTGTTAAGGTGTGTATACATTCATTCATACATTTAGTTTTATAGAGTGCTTGTGTACAGATGTGCTCAGTTAAAGCACTGAATTCTATCACCTGGTCAAATCTTTGTTGTCTGATGTTTAGCACATCTTATGGGACCATTCCAACATAGAAAATAAATGGTTAAATCTAAAATGCTCAGTTAAGATTTATGAGGAACATTATCAACAGCAAAATCCATGAATCTTTCTAAGCTGTGTGTCTGTATGTCCATGTTTCTTCTGCATCCAGAAGTGGCTTATGCTTCTGCCCATTGTTCTGCAGAATTCTCCTAAATTATCCTATGATACTGCATGGTGATTTCCTACATCATTTACACTATTTGTCATCAATAACTTCTAACCTTCCTCCAAAACTTTTACTTCTGTTTTTCAAGCAATGATACGTATGGCACAGAAATCATTTTTATTGATTACTACATTGTTTAGAAATACATCTATATTTTTAGAGGCTGTGTTATACTTCTGTAAACACAGTAGAAACCACTTCAGGAAAAAAAGCTGAAGGCCTATAATATACAAATCAGACATACATACTCTATACCTTCACCTGGACCTGAATGTGGATATCTTCTTATTTATCTGTATATTAGATTTACAGAAAATCACAAAAGAGAAGTAATAATGTAAGACATGAATAGAAAATCAGTGATAGAAAACGGATCATATATAATAAAACTCAACATAATTAAAATCAGCAACTCCATACATAGCCATTATCACACAAGAGAAAATAGAGAGGCGTTGTGTTGGAGTCCTTTTAGATCTTTCCAGCAGAAATTGTCATTTAGTTGTAATCACACAAATCAGGCTGGGTTAATGCAATCAGCCATTGTCCCTGAAACAATGTAATGAAAGCTATAGCTAAACTAATCAAGTCTTGATGAAATGCCATGTATACTGTGCAAAATGTATTTTAAAATTAAATTAACATGTATTATGACTCATCTATGCTTTGTATCTCTTCGGCACTTATAGGTAAATAAAGATCTCTATGGGAATATGTGCAAATGGAAACGTCATCAGAAATCACGTCACATTAGATAGTTGATCTGATCTTTGTTGTATAGTTAGCTTTTCTGGCACAACAGAATCAGAGAAGGTCATGACAACCAGAAAAGTTACTGGCCCCCTAAGAGCAAAAAGTTGCTTTCATTTTCATAGACACAAAGAAAACATTTTTTTGAATACACCATTTTTTTGAGAGTTCATTTTACTTCATTATTAACAGAGGCAATTTTGCATACATACAAAAGAAAAAACAATCTCTTAATAACTGGTTAAAGCAGACTTTGTTTTTACTTCGGGAAGATGTCCTTTTCACATATGTGGGTACCTACTGTATGTGCCAAAAAAGTGCTAAAAACCTCCATATGTAAATATACAATAATTGAAAAGTGTCAATGCCCTGTACTAAAAATAAGGTTATATAATACAATCAACCAAGTGATATTGTGTTCCCAAGACCTATAGTCCTGGTAGTGTCCTCTTTATACTCCAAAAATTCTTATGCTAACAGTATTCTTAGGTAGTAGTATTCGTGTCATTCTAGATTTTTATTGAAAAACAGGCCACCAAAGTTACATACAGATATACGGGTACTGGATACGTCATCAAAAAACTCATTATCCAGAAACCTTTTAATTATGTGAAGGACATTTCCCATAATTCATGTAATAATAAAAACTTGATGGTATCTAAGCTGCATGAATCCATATTGGGTTTATTTAATGTTTACATTATTTTTTAGTAGATTTGATTTTATGAAGATCCCTTATCTGGAAAAAATCCCAGGTACCAAGCATTCTGGATAACATAGCGCACACCTGTAAAACAATTACAAAGAAAAGCAGATTTGTTTGTCTTGAATAGCAACAAAAATGTATAAATATAAAACAATATGCTCATCAATAAAAAACTAACCTTTAACTCTGTTATAAACAAAATGATATATTATAGGCATTGTAACTACTTTCAAACAAAGTCCAAATCAAAGTGTTATGACGTCCTTTAAAAGCAAAAGAGAAATCAAGAGAAGAGAAGTCCTTTGCTCATAAAGATATATAGCATTGTAGGGTTACTCTGCACATAAATACATATTTATATATACATATACACAAATGTACAACTCCACACTAACCCTATAATATGCCAGTTCACCCCAACCCTAAGGACAGAATAACAGAGACAGAGGTTACTCACCTAAAACAGCATGAGTCAAAAAAAAAAAAAAAAAATCTAAAGAGATTAAAAAAAATCAGCCCCACACCAGAGAGCCCAATCAGAAAGGCCTAGGTCAGTAAAGGGTTTGAAAGTGGCCCAAAACCTGTGCCATAAAGACTCACACCTTGCAAGCCCACTGGACAAAAATTACTTTATAGTTTTAGTATTGCTTTAACACATAGGGGCAGATATATCAAACTCTTTCACCCATGAAAAAATATGCTTCTAAAAAACCCATAGGAATGAATAGAACGTGGGTTTTTATGTATTAAACTCTAAACTCACATAAATCTGCCCTATAATATCAGTGAGAACATTAATGCTAGTACAGTTAAAGAAATAATATTAACTGATCATATTCAGCTCATATTCTCTGTTCCCTAAATTTATGAAAGTAGAGCCATAAAATCCCAGAGCTGTATCTTGTATTTGCACATTACATTATTTTTTGTTAGGGAAAGCTGTCACTACTCAGCATTAATTTCAATAGCTTAGGACAAAGTCTACACTGGACGGTGATTTATGCTGAGATGGCACACGCTGTCTCTTCTGCACACCCAGCCAAATAGGAATGCATAATGACTGTTCCCATTCAGGATCTCTAACAACAACAAAAACCTGAAGCCGATAAACTAATAAGGCACATGTATTCTAAGTATTCTGTATGATTTATCATAAGCCAGGTAGTCAGTTTCTATACAAACATAGCAAAGTTTCAAGCACAAAAGTTACGAGTTGCCATGTAGGATTTAAAGCCATTTGGATATTGACTGGTAAAGCTAATGTACTAATATTACTAATTCTAATATACAAAGAGTAAGCCTGAGAAGGAACGTATTGTAAAACCTAGAGAAATGTGAATGTAGTGAAACTACTGCTGTACTGAAGCAGCGTATCATCACATACTCATCACTCTCTGGATGCCTGAAAGTCATAAGAAAGCTGGAGCAAAGTTTCATATCACCCATCCTTAAAGGTACCACAGGAGATCAGATCTACACAAGCTTTCAAAATGTAAGTGCAACACTCTCTCAAACTTACAAACTTACCCCATTTTAAACATGATACATTTGAAGCAAGCCTGTTGCAGGGTTTTTCTAGCAGCTGGCTGGCTCAATGGACATGTCAGTGCTCACTGCAAGTTGCTAGAAGCAACCTTTGTGCATCTATTCTAGCACTTTGCATTTGTGCTTGCATTTGTGCTTGCATTTGTAAAACCACCTTTATTTATAAAAAATATTTTTAGTCCCCAAGCAAGAAAAAGTGAAATAGGCTGAGAGTTTTCTTTCAGTTATTAGTAAATGTGCCCCTATTTGTTATTTAAAAGGGCCTGGACTACTTTCCTTCAACAAAGCATTGCTGCTTCTAAAGGAAGTAGAGACTTGAATGGATGGCACACATGAAAACTTTCAAGGCTTTGAAATCCACTTTGGTTCATTGTCTTCACTAAAACCTTCTAAGTACATTTATTTTGAATTTATTACCCACATTTTGTTCTGAAAAAGAACTGAAAACCAAACCAATAAGATTTTTCGTGTGCAAAGGATATTTTTCCAAATAATTATGACTATGGTAAACAGAGGCAGAAGCGGAGATAAATCTCTTTGGTTTCAGCTACTGTTTGGTAAATATTTTCTTTATATGTTGATAAAGGTTTTACTGATTTGATAACATATGTTTTATATTATGTTATTATAGGATTTATCCAAATTATCTTACAGACTACAGTATATTTTTTGTTGGGGAGGTTGTATTATAATTAAACATTTTACATGTAACAGTTGGTACAATAAAATATAACTCCTATGTGTTTCATTGTCGGGTACCTGAATTACAGTTTAGCAGGTAAAATATTACCAAAGCATCCAAGCACATAGATGGTATTTAGGAAATGTGGGGTAAAAGAGCACAAGCTTTAGTGCAGAAATTCTTAGTGATGTTAGGCTCCACCATTAACTACTGCTAGTGCAGTATTGATTCATGCAAGGGACTCCAATAGAACCTATGTATGTATAGTCACAGTGATATGGTAACTTCACTACATAAGCCAAGCTGTGGCTTGAAATAAAGGGCAAGGAGCCTATTTGATATATGTTAGTGCTGTTCCTATTCTTTTAGGATTGTACTATATGGTGGCAAACATCAAGGAAATAAAGAGAACCGCGGGAGAATTGACAAAGGAGGAAGGGGTGTGGGTAAGAATTCTTTTATAAATGAAATGGTATACAGGAACTAAAGGCTTGGAAGCACTTAGGTTGGAATTTATCTTTATCGGTAGGTGGAATGCATTTTTGCTAAGGAAGCAAGTGTTGTCATGGGAATGTGGGACAGAATTCAGGTGTTTGCAGATATCATAAGGCTGACCTGAAGGAAGGCAAGTGTGTTTTGCTGCACTTAGAATTGCCACTTCTCAGTATTGGTAAGGCTACTGATGCCATGGGTTGCTACAAAAGGAAGGAGGCTGCTGATAAGAACAGTCACCAATGGACTGAGTCCTGCCATTGGAGCATTGGGACATAATTGGACCATCCCATACTCATGGATAAGGATAAGGATAAGGAATAAGGATGATCTATTTCCATACAGGGCTAAAACAGGGGGGTAGGAGACTGGGAAAAACTGTTTCTATCTTTCTATCTGGGCTGGGGACATGGGACACACAGGCACACAGGCCAGCTTTGTCTGCAATAGAGATGTTTGGATTTTCTAGTTAATCTAATGACTTGGATGCATGTTTTTTTAACAATAAAGCCATAATATTTGAAACATCCCTGTGGTAGTAATTTGCATTCATTGCAACGTTAATTTTATGTAGCTACTGTAAATCAAGTTTTAAGGCCCAGTATGTGATTAAGGTGCATAATGCCAACATATTTCAGACAGAAAAAAATTACACATGACCACAATTTAATTGAAGAGATGAAAAATGAGTTTCAAAACAGAAATAGATCCTGTGGAGACTACATTTATGAAATAATAATCATCATTCCTAATATCTAATATCCTTATGTAATGACAGTTTTAACAAGTTTTATATCAATTTGAAGACCTGTCCAGACAGCTAAATTATAGCTTATCTGCATTTCCCCTTTTCTTTCTTTTAAATAAGATTATTAGAATTACTTTTCCTAAAGCCACTGGGACAACGCTTTCTTCTTACATTTGAACCATACACAACATGTACATTTTAATTAGGAACAATGGATGTGTACATGTGTTAAAAATGTTCTTTTAAAGAATGGGAGGGGAAGGGTCTGTAAAACAAGGTCATTCTTGAGGTCTTTGGAGATTTAACTCATCGCTGCCATAATTGCTGGCTTCATGTTGGCTGAGAAATAGCACATATGCATGAGATGCCAACTGAAAGCTCTTTGCAGATTGGATGAAAGAATACGGGTGAACTGTTACATTCTGATTGGACTCAAATTAATTTTGGCAGACACTGTCAGTGGTAAAAAGTGTTTACCATTTTTTGGGATGAGAGCCACACAAACACACACACACTTTTATTCAGTTGAGAAGCTTAACCCCTTTTTGTGACTACTACAAACCTCATCATCTGGATAAGGTCTGCCTCCCCCAAAACGTATTTTCTATTGTTTTATAGTTCTGCACTACCAATGACAACTAAAGTATATTGGAAGTTCAGCAACCACTGCAGATCAAAATGTATGTATATACAATGTGTATACTGTATACACTAATTTACTGTACCTCTTCACTGTGCCAACATCACATGTAGCTGTAGGAAAAGCACCTTTTGGTTTAAGTCCAGCAAACCCATACCTGGAAAAAATTAACTTATCATTATTCAACAAAAAAGTACAAGTATGGGACCCATTATCCAGAATGCTTGGGACCTGGGGTTTTCTGAATATTGGGTCTTTCAGTAATTCAGATCATCTACCTAAAGTCTGCTAAAAACATTATTTAAACAGTAATTAAACTCAATAGGATTGTTTTGGCTCCAATAAGGATTAATTATACAGTATCTTAGTTGGGATCAAGTACAGGCACTGTTTTATTATTACAGAGAAAAAGGAAATTATTTTTAAAAATGTGAATTATTTGATTAAAATGGAGTCTATGGGAGATGGCCTTTCCGTAATTCAGAACTTTCTCGATAATGGGTTTCCGGATAAGGGGTCTGATACCTGTACAAACAAATGTCAGTATTTGTACATTGGCACAAGTCACAGTGTAATTTTTTTCTTAGCCCCTGTGTGCCACAGCATTGTCAATTCTACTTGCCAGCATTAATAACAACATAAACATATAATTCACTAGGTGTGCACTTTGCAATCAATTGCACGCAGTTTATGACAGCCTGCAAAAATTGTACACTGGCAATAGGCCTAGGACTAATGAGCATTTATTGATGCAAGTACCCTTCTTATTAGCATTCTATTGCATCCAAATATCTTGTGCTTTTGCACTGGATCATGTTTGCAAAAGTGCCCTCGTTTTTTTAAAATGTGGGCATAGCACGTTACAGTACATTGGTGAATAAACCCCATAAAATATTGTCATAGCTATTTAGCATGAGAGCTATTTTAACCACTGGCTCAGATGCTGTTGCTGAACTATAATTGCTAACGTTCTCAGCCAAATCTTCTACTGGTAGAATTCTGTTATCAGTTAAAATAAGATTTGCCTATAGAACCCCAGCTGTAACTGTTTTTTGTGGAGACTTTTGACCTGCTTGCTAATAAATGCCATTTCATTGTCTTGGAACCCTTAATAGCGAAGTGTTGGGTATGGTTCAGCAGTTCCAATCAATGCAGCAGGATTGCAGCGGTTGCACATTAATATAAAGCTCACCGATTCCAGGAATTCATGATCCCTACTACTTTTATGAGATACTGTCGCTCCAGTTACTCTTGTCATCGGTGCAATGGCTCATTCGTTATTCATGTACATACTACAGAGTGAGTTCCTTATATAGGTGTCTTTTGTTTAATAACATGGATTCAATAACATGGAAGCAAAGATTAAAGCAACATTGCTAACACAATCTGTGTAAAGGAATACAGTCAAAATATAATCAATTGTAATTTGGGTGTCTATATGGCAGATGAGATTAATGAGCTTTTTATGAATATAGGTGCTCATTTACATTACGGCAGTTACCAATAGCAACAAAACAACAATGCATCAGCTAAATGGCAGGTGCAATTTATCACCTACTGTATCTAGGTAAATAGTATTAGGATTCTATATACACTAATACAGTTAATGGGTATATGTCAAGTGGATATTTGATGGAGAAGGATCTCAGAGTAGTTGTTGTTGATAGATGGTGATCTGTAACAAGAAATGTGCAGCAAGAGTAATTTAATACATTAAATGATTATAAATGGTACAACCTTGAGTGGAGATTATAGTATTTCCTAGTAATAAGGTGTCTTGGTTATCCAGTTTAATTTACAGAGAAAGGGCACAATACAAGAAAATACCCCAAAAAAGGCAACATAGTAACATTGCTGTTGTGGGCACTTTGGCTTGGAAGTGAGATTGCTCTGGTGTGCACTAAATAGGTTAGTTTTACGCAAAGGCGTTTACAGAAAATCTATGTTAAGTGAGCTTCTAAAGAGAGTAGATTCATTAAAATGCAAACATGGACATAGGATACTTTATGATGATGTTTATGTAGGTATGGGATACATTATCTGGAAACCCATTATCCAGAAAGCTCCAAATTACAGGATGTTCATCTCATATAAACTCTATTTTAATCAAATAATTCACATTTTGAAAAATGTTTTACTTTTTCTCTGTAATAATAAAAAATAGATTGTATTCAATCTTAACAAAGATATAATGAATCCTTATTGCAGTCAAGCAATCCTACTGTTGAAGGCAGAACAAGACCAGAAATGTGTGTATGCTTAGGCCAGTTGTCTTTTTAAACTTCTGCATTCCAGCCTCCTTTGAGGTTCAATATTTACTCAGGGTCCCTTTTAGCCCCTAGCAAGTCAACTGATAAAAAAAAATATTTGCATTAGCAATTTACTTATAGAATGTCTAAAGCAGTAAAAAAAGCCTTAATTCCAAATCTCACCCTTACTGACCTTCAGGTTGGATTTCCTGGAATACAAAAGAAGGATGATTAATCAATGCACATTCCCTGGTCCCCAGTGCCTATGTCAGGAGACACTTATCCTAAGAAATGCTACCATACAGGAATTTTCCAGCCTTTGAAATATATGACCAGAGGTCAGATCAGTTTTATTTTCATTGTACTTATATATTTTTACATAGCCTTGGAGTGTTTTCACATCCCCCTTTTTTGTGTATTTATAGATTCCTTGGAAAAGGGGACTCAGCCCATTTCTTTGTTTCTGTTGGCCTTTTGACAATGTTTAGAAAAGGTGTGTTTCTGGCAGCATGCATTTATCTCCTGAGCCACTGGAGGCGCTTTGGGTTGGTCCTGATCAATTTTCTTGTCATTCACCTGGTATCTTCTCTGCTTGCTCCCTTTCCTCCACCCACCTCATTATCCTCATGTGTTTCCCATCTCGTAATCGTGACCCTTTATAAGCCTGTCCCTGACCATTGCTTGGTTAATTTCTGGGATCTGGCCTTTCTATCCTGTCCCAGTCCTTGTTCCTGCTTTCCAATGTTCTGTTCCAGTTCCCTGCCTTCTGAGGTTCTGTTCCAAGTCCTTACCTTCCGAGGTTCTGTTTCATGACAACTGCCTTGTTCCTTCGATCCTGATCCCTCCTTGTACTGTATTCCCCAGTTCTGACCCTTGGCCTGTCCTCAATGCTGTTTGATTGCTGCCTGAGCCAACCTAGGCCTGACTTCTGTACTATGATTCTGCCTGCTGATTCTACTATTTCTGGCCTGTATATTTTGTTTATATTTTGTTCGGCACTTATTCCTGCTTGTTATTTGTCTTTATTAAACCTTTTCACATTATTATCATGTCCCTTCCGCTTGGTTCTGCCATTTACGGTTATACCCCAGGTTATCCAGTCTTCAGGCTCCCAACTTCCTGGTACTCCACAGTGTCTCGTAGAACAGCAAAAAGCAAATGGCACTCAGGGCTAGAGGAAAAAATTCCTTTTAAAAAAGATTTTATTTGCGGAACAATGCCAATGCATTGTTCCGCAAATAAAATCTTTTTTAAAAGGAATTTTTTCCTCTAGCCCTGAGTGCCATTTGCTTTTTGCTGTTCTACTGGATTTTGGGAGGGTGCCGATCCCTCTGGCAGTGTGCACCGGGCGTTCTGGTTTGGAGAGCTAGGGTGTGCGGAATAAGCCTCTGTTGTACTCCACAGTGTCTCCCCAGGGAGATTGTGACACCTCCCAACCACTCCTTTAAGCCCCCCCAAGGGAACAACCCCACAGTCTAGAAATCACTATATTAGCCTTAACTTTATTAGCTATATTAGCCTTAACTAACATTTTGAGAACAGTGAAGTAAATTGCAGTCTGTTGCAATGTTCCAGCTTGAGGATCACTGGAGTGTGAGGTAAGCCGTCTGTGAACATTAAGTGAGATTTTAGGCTAAATGCTTTAAGTTGACCTCAGGCTTCTTGATTAAAATTAATGACTACTGGTAAAAATGTTAACATAGATTTTCCAAAATGATAAATTCTCTATAACCAATTTGCAGATTATAATAATGAGGATGTTTCACAATTAGGTTCTTAATCCATTGTTTGACTCTGAAGTTTCGTTTAATTGCCGCTCTAATGAAACTCTGCACTTCAATAATATTTTATTACATAAAATGCATAGCAGCATAGATTTAAATCTAATAATTATGGAAGATATCTTTTTTGCAAAGCATAATTAATTTACTATGAACTATGGTTGTCAAATAGCTTATTGTTCAATTTAATCTAATCTTTAAACTATTATCTGTTTAGGTAATTGTGCTGTACACTTATTCAGTTAATTGTTGCTCTTTATAAAGCATTACTGTTGCCATCTTATTTAGTTTAATGACTTTTCTAACAGATTTGTCAGCTTCTTTCTGGCACAGCCTTCTGGGATGGGGTCATATTGCAGAATACACAGGGAAACTATAGCTAATGTCAAGGATCTTTTACCAGACCCCTCAGATATAGAGAAGTTCATGTTGCTTTAAGATTAATATTTATTGTCAACAGACATGCAGTAGAAAATACACACTATAAATAGACACTTCTGTCTCCGACAAGATCCATTAGAGAGCGCTACATATGTTATGGAGGATGGAGACATAAAAAGATCCACTGGATGCCCAGCTGTATAATAACACAGCCAAGAACTATTATTATCTAGTTATCTAAGAACACAGTATAAGCAGTTCATGGAGGCACAGTTTTATATATTATTATATATACCACTTTGGTGGGGGGGGGGTTTATCTTACAGCTTGGCAGGTAACAGCTGGTCTCTCTTTACGCAGTTGGAATTTTAGGCTTCTCATCCTGGCTGATTTTAGCAGTGGTAGGACCCTACATACTCATCTGGACAGGGTCTTTTGCTGGGAATGCTGCAGGGAAAACTTGATAGCCTATGGTGGCAAATCAGATCACTCAGCATGATGGCATCAATGATGACCGAGGCTCTCATTGGGAATCCAAGGCCCAGGAAGATTTCTGGACAAAATCAGAGAATTAGGGGAAGATTTATCAGTGTTTGCGTTTGAGTTTGATTTTTTTTTACAATTCGATTTTTTTGTGCTGGTATTTATTAAGTGCAAAAAACTCGAAAACTCAAATGTAAAAATTTGCCATCTTAAAAGCTTGCGAGTTTCTATAGAAGTCAATCGGAGTTGCCCTAGGTAAAGGCAAGCCAAGTTTTCAACCTCAAATTTTTCAAGATTGTCAAGTTTGTAAACTCAAAAAATTTCAGGTATTTAAGATTTTTATTCAAACGAGTTTTCCTTATTAATAAATAAGCAAACAAACATTCAATATGCAAGATTTAGAAAAACAAACTCACAAACTCAAAAATTGATAAATAAGCCAATTACCATAGGGATTCTCTAACTCTTTACATACTGTATGGTTCCCAAACAAAACACATACAGACTGCATTGGTGAGAAATAATACATACATAATAAATCATATAATTGTTTAAATACTGAAAGCAAACATCTGATTGAATGGTGTCGGTTACTAGACCAGGGTAAACTTTGCTACTCTTGCAACATAAAGTTTAATCCTCCTTTACATGCTTTATGGTTGATTGAGCAGTAAAATAGACCTTTAAATAGCTTGAGAGCATCTCCAGCGCACCAGCAATTATCTCATATTTGTCTTGCCTCTAGCGATTTGTCATTGCCACAGTATGATTAGTACATGATCCAAACTACTCATAGAACAGCTACATCTATATCAGCAGTTTTGCACAGTACTAGGGAAGCCAAGTTTGTGTTAGTGGATAAACAAAGTCTTGGATAGATTCAGTACCATGATAATTTGCTTGAATTAAGTTTGTGATGTGAAAATATCTATAGCATTGAAAGAATTTTACAAGTTTTCTGGATACTGGATCACCATTCCTTAAGGCTACTAAAAACATTCAAACAATAAAAACCCCAAATAATTATTTTGCCATTAACATGGATTTATGTTGATTTCCTCCGGAGAGAATCCTCCCTCAGTCTTTTTAAGACTAAACTTAAAGGCTACCTTTTGGAGCACTCACCCAGCACCTGATCTGGGAACTGGCACTTATATTGTATTGTCACCCACTGTGACCTACAGCACTTATATTTGTCTATTTGTGTCTGTAAGTTACCCTCCCATATAGATTGTAAGCTCTACGGGGCAGGGACCTCCATCCTCTTGTGTCTTTGACTCTTAACTTATGCAACTGTATTTGTCATGTATTTATTGTTATACTTTGTATTTATTGTATTTATTTACTATTATCTTAATAACCTGCTGTTTGTATTAATGTATTCTACTGTACAGCGCTGCGTACATAAGTTTAAAGCACTATTCTATTATTACAGAGTTAAATCAAATCTTTATAAAGAAGGGACCTTGGTTACTCCTGTTTTATGTATGCACCCTACTATAATACAGCATTGCTGAACATGTTAACAGGGGCGGGCCAAGCCGACCGGGTGCCCTAGGCAACCCGGTCGGCCAACTCCGCCCACCTCCCCGCCCCCCAAACGGCGCAGGCTCGCCAAAGCACAGGAGGAGGTGCAGGGGGGGGGGCGGTGCGATCAGATTGGTCATTGCCTCCACCGCTAATGACAAGCGGCGGAGGCAATGACAAAGTAGCACTAGGGGTAGGCAGGAGAGGTACCTGCCTGGCGCCCCTCGATCATTGCACCCTAGGCAGGTGCCTCTTCTGCCTACCCCTAGTTCCGGCCCTGCATGTTAATGGGATTCAGATCATTGATCTCATATATGTACCTTACAAAATTATATGATCTGTCAACTGCTTTCTAATAGTTACTGACATTTTCAAAATCTTCTTTAGATCTCATTGCATTGATTGCATAAAGAGAACAGGTAATTGTTCAATTGTTAATTATTTCAATGTATGTTATAAATATGTGTATGTGTAATTAGTGATATGACTAATCCTTGATATTAAAAACTGATATGATTAAAAACTGTATTGTCTAATTTGGTCAGGGACACATATGCCTTGTTATATTAGTTTGGTGCAAACATATGCCTTACTGCTACCAGCAGGAACCTGCAATTATCCTTATTCCACTCCTGAAAATGTTATTCTTTCACTGTATGTACATTGGTATAATTAGGGAATAGACTTAACAAGGAGAATGCCAGCTTTTCTTTTGCTATGTGGATGAATATTATGATATAATTCCAGAAACTTAAAGACTTCTCTTTGCCATGGGTTGTAAATCATATAAACTTTCAATTACAGTCTGGAATTTGCAGTTCAACCTTTGATTGTTTATCTGCTTAAAGAAATCACTCTGTGTGACACTGTGTTATAAAAATCATGATAGGGCAATTCTCATCCTTCTAATTTGGACCAATTAAACTGCCTATTGCCTGTGGTCCTGTAACACTGCTTGCAACATCAAAACTGCCTGGATGCCTTTATGTTGTTGTTATATATATATATATATATATATATATATATATATATATATATATATATATATGATTCCATTTTAAATTTCAGTTGCATTTGGTGTTCATAAAGAAAAGGCAAAACATACTGTAACATCTGCTGTTACTATTTTTTATCAGTATATGCTTACTGCAGGTACACATAGCAACTTTAGCATACATTCGTTTTCATGATATACCAACAGATACTAGTTAAAAAGCAAACCCAATACATCGTACATTGTGCATACAAAATAATAACATGCTGCTCTCATTGAATATTTGGGAAAATATTAAACAATTTTCTCTTTAAGTCACTTCCCATGTACCAAAGTTTCAATAACTATAAATAATTTCTGCTACAATTCAGATTCAAAGATGTGATAATGAGGTGTCATTTTATTTAAATCCTTCACCTCTACAAAATTGCCATAATGTATTCCTATCTCACAGCAGATGCCTGTGTTCATTTCCATATGATGTAATTTCTATTATCTAAAATCTATTGTAGTTCCTTTTTACATGGCTTTCCACTCTGCATATCCCTCTGCTGCATTTTACTATTTATGTATTATGAGTTATTTATATGACTATAACACATTTAGTAACTCGTACCACTCTGACCCTTTATTCTACCACATTGTTGATACCGCATCATTTCCACAATGTAATGTAATAAATTATTATTAATGACACTACTTATATATTTTTTACAAAGCATTAAACAAAAGATCCTCAAATTTAATAATCTGTTTTCTGCTCTAGAATGATTTGTTCCAGTACAGAAATGGGCCACCCAGCCCTATTTGGGAGGATGTCTGGACCAAGAATGAAGGAACACACAATACAGCATGCTAAGTCTGAGATGTGTTATCCAACCTGTTAGTCTTACAGTTGAATATTAGGCCATGGTTGAGTAAATCCTATACCTGGGTGTAGAACCCGGGTACTCAGCATTTTTTTTACTTTGAATTTTATTTTAAACCACAGTCCAATGATGTCACATGATCATGTCATCACCAATGTTGTTCCCGGCAGAAGTGACATTGTGGCCAAGGGTGCTGCCATCTTAGACGTGGTTGTAAGAAGGTGAGAAGAGCCAGATGGAACTGGTGACAAGAGAAGAGTTGTCCAAATCGTTACTCTCTCACTGACAGTCAGGAAAGTGTTCATGAATGACAACAATATTGAACCACTGGGAATGCTTCTGGATACTCTATAAACCAGCCCTTCACTGTTTCACAATATTTATTCTACTATTCTTGGGTAACAAAGCACATATGTTGCCCTGTATTCCAGTCATCAAATTATTCATTTAGCCTTACTTATCTGTGTAGTTCTGCTTTAATAACCATACTTTAATATAATATCATTTTAATAAATATACTTTGGGTTTCATGAATAATCAGTAAAAGTCTATGGGGAAATTTGGATTCAAATAAGAAATAAGTATTTCTTATCAAATTGAATCTGGCTTTTTGTATCTATTGTTTATACTAACTACAGTATCTTGGTAAAAAAAGAAGAGGTCACACCATAGGGGTAGTAGTCGGACTAAGCCGAGACATCACATTCTTTGTAATGTAAGAAAAAAAAATATTGTCTTACTTTCTTGGGAACTTTCTTTCTTTGTCTTTGCTTCTCAAAACAAAATAACTACAGAACATTACAAAAACAAAAGGCAGAAAAGTTGACATCTTGTGCAACCAATTGCCCTAGGAGTGAAGAAGGCAATTAACCTCATGCCAAAATTCTCTGTATCTACTTTCTGTGGCATTTTGTTAGATTTGATCTGGTGTAATTAACTTTCTGATCTTTTGGTGATTGCTTTTTTAAATATTGTGTAAATTAATGAATTTCAATGATAATAAGTTGCATTATCCCTGATCAGGAGATAGAATGTCAGAGACTGGATGAAATGCAACAAAGGTTTCCATCAAGAGGGTATCTCAAGGAACTTTTGGAAACCTCTAGGAAAGAAATAGAAGGGGATCTCCAAGGGAGAATTCAGAGAGCAAAAGGTTAAAAGAGATTTTCCCAGATTGGCATTTGTTAGTAAATACATCACAGCAAGTGTCAGGAGGAATATTTTTAAAAAATATTTTACAGACCTGTGCCTCACATGTACAAGCTTATTCTGAGCCTCCAATGCTGTCTTATTAAAGGTGTAACATAGTAACATAGTAACATAGTAAGTTGGGTTGAAAAAAGACATACGTCCATCAAGTTCAACCATAATGCCTATACCTAACCTGCCTAACTACAAGTTGATCCAGAGGAAGGCAAAAAACCCCATCTGAAGCCTCTCTAATTTGCCTCAGAGGGGAAAAAATTCCTTCCTGACTCCAAGATGGCAATCGGACCAGTCCCTGTATCAACTTGTACTAAGAGCTATCTCCCATAACCGTGTATTCCCTCACTTGCTAAGAATCCATCCAGCCCCTTCTTAAAGCTATATAATGTATCAGCCAGTACGACTGATTCGGGGAGGGAATTCCACAACTTCACAGCTCTCACTGTAAAAAATCCTTTCCGAATATTTAAATGGAACCTCCCTTCTTCTAAACGGAGTGGGTGCCCTCGTGTCCGTTGGAAGGACCTACTGGTAAATAAAACATTAGAGAGGTTATTATATGATCCCCTTATATATTTATACATAGTTATCATGTCACCTCTTAAGCGCCTCTTCTCCAGTGTAAACAGACCCAACTTGGCCAGTCTTTCTTCATAACCGAGACTTTCCATACCCTTTACCAGCTTAGTTGCCCTTCTCTGGACCCTCTCTAGCTCAATAATGTCCCGTTTGAGCACTGGAGACCAAAACTGAACAGCATATTCTAGATAGGGCCTTACCAGTGCTCTGTAAAGGGGAAGAATAACCCCCTCCTCCCGTGAATCTATACCCCTTTTAATACAGCTCAGAACCTTGTTTGCCCTTGCAGCTGCTGCCTGGCATTGCTTGCTACAGCCAAGTTTATTATCTACAAGGACTCCAAGATCCTTCTCCATTATGGATTTGCCTAGTGCAGTCCCATTAAGGTTATACGGGGCTTGCATATTTTTACATCCCAGGTGCATGACCTTACATTTATCCACATTAAATCTCATCTGCCACTTAGCTGCCCAGATTGCCAGTTGGTCAAGATCCTGCTGCAGGGATGTCACATCCTGGATAGAATTGACTGGTCTGCAGAGTTTTGTGTCATCTGCAAAGAATCTTAGGGGCAGATTTACTAATCCACGAACGGACCGAAAGCGTCCGAACGCGTTTTTTCGTAATGATCTGTATTTTTGCGACTTTTTCCTTGCCATTGCGACTTTTTTGTATGTCCCGCGTTTTTATCGTCGCCGTCACAACTTTTTCGTATATTTTCTGCGACTTTTTGGTCGCCGTCACGAAAAAATCGGATTGGTTTTCCGCCGTTTACTATCGCTCAATACGAAAAAATCAAGACAGCGCCAAAAAAGTTACGCAAAATACGATAAAGTCACAATGGCGCTGAAAAAGTCGCAACAAATACGAAAAATCGTGACGGCGACTAAAAATTCGCAAAATTTTCGTTTCCAATACGATTTTTTCCCTTTCAGGATCCAGATTCGTGGATTAGTAAATCTGCCCCTTAGAGTTGCTCTTATAAAAGCAGATATAGGATCTTCAAAAAAAATGGGAACACCAAAAATGGGTACTTTCCCTTGTCTCAGTTGTGCAAATTACAATAACATTACCAATGGACCTTACTTTACACATCCATTATGTGTAATGTATCTGATTAAGTGTCCTTGGGACCAAGCATATGTTGGAGAGACTACACAAAAGGTAAAAGGTAAAGGTACATTGTACATGTGCACATTTACTCATTCCTGCACACTTTACAGAAGCAAGTCACACTGTCAGCCAACTATGGTATCAGGTGATTTGCAGTATAGAACCCCTGAGATGTGGGGGGAACCAGGTGTTACAACTGAAGAAACTAGAGATTAATTGAATACACCAACTTGGTACACCAAGGAATATATTCCTATGATATCTATTTAATATGGTTAATTTGTTGCTTGTGCTTTTTTTTGTAACATTATAATTTTGTTTGTCCTAGTAGATATGTGAGACTGGTGGCAACAGTCATTCAGGAAGATCGCTGGAAGTAATGCATTCCTGCTCTGAAAAGTTTAACCACAATGTTCACCTGAGTAATGAACACTTGAGCAATTGTTTTTGTTTTCATGCATTAAATAAAATTAAGGAAAAAGCAACACTGTGCTTGGCTGCAATGCTGCGAGAATTGTTGAATTGCACCTTGCAGTATTTCAGAGCTTTCTGGATAATGATTCTCTGGATCATAGATACCAAACTTAAAAGTAATTCACATAAGGAGCATTATATTATTTGGCTTTGATTGATAAAGCTCTTCCATGTGCCAAGGGTACCAGTAATAAGTAGACATAGAAAGCAGTATATTATCCTAGATAGATTAGAGAACATTAGACTCTCATAATGCAGGCTCTACCTATATTTTAAAAGGAACAAGATCATAGCCACAAAAGAAATAATAGACATATAGAACTAATTGAATATACTCTTTGTGAATACATTATACATAATAAACTGACAGTACTGTACTGACCATACCAAACCAATCTAAGCTTTTCATATTCTTCCATGTAGCAGAAGCACTTAAAAAACTATACAATGGCAAGTACCTAGAGCTGTATCTGTGTTGAAAAAAGCAATGGATAGTAGGAAATCATTCTGTTACAAATTCCTTTCATTACCACATCCCAAAATATTTTTTAATGTTCTGATGCGGATTCTGATCAGTGTAAATAGTACTGTGAATGAAATAATGACCTTTTATGCAGAAGATACGTACAAAAAGCTTTATGACTTTCCAGCTAGTCAAATTAAAAATAATAACAAATCATGCTGAGGAATTCATCAGGGAAGTCCTTCAACACTATTAGTTCTGACCCAAAAAGTAGATAAATAAGGCCGAATGAGGCCTGGCAGAAGAAATAATATATCTGGTGCAGAATATCCTCTCCTTTCTTATCAAACCCCTGCTAGTAAATAAGTGAGACTGGTGGCAACAGTCATTCAGGAAGATCGCTGGAAGTGAGGCATCAAAGACAATTGCGGCAAAAGCAACACTGTCTTGGCTGCAATATTGCTGGAATTGTGTGAAAATGCTAATAAATAAAAAAATAAACTCCTATGATGTTTCTGCAAAACCCTGGAATCAATTATTATAGAGCTCCTTAACTCCCCAATGGCCACTGTAACAGAAGAGTTTATAGAAAAAAACCTCACACAGCAAGGTAGGACAAGAAACAACAACAAAAATGTAGTCTTTGTTTTTGTATCCGCTTTCTGAGTTAAACCAAATCTAATTAATCCAATCTAAATGGGAACAGGACCTTCAGTGAACATTGCTGGAACAGAAAGATGAGGTCAGAAGTGGAAATTTTAAAAGAACCTGTTAGGAGAAGTAACCTTTCACACAATCATACAGTTAACAATAAATCACAGAGTTTCAGGGATGCCAACGCCAGTTAAATTATCCTTAAGAAATTCTAAGAACCAAATTCAGAACTGATGCTTGAGGGATCATTCCACTGTGTTTTTAAAGGAAAAGTAACACTAAAAATCTTTAAGGAAAAAATCTATTATACCCTGCCCCAATAATTGCCCTATCCTGCACAGAATTTATTATTTTGAATGCTTTATTAGAAAATACCTGCCAAAACTTGGCTTCCGGTCATTTGAAATAGGGCGATACGGCGATGCAGGGCAGAATCCACTATGCGACGATCGATTGATTGATCCTAGCCCAACTCCTTCCTATACAGAAGGAAGGCTAGGATCGATCAATCGATCGTCGCATAGTGGATTCTGCCCTGCATCGCCGCTGTGTTAACCTTCTGTAACATTTAGGGATCTGAAGGCTTTGCAGGCACACAGTGCCTGTATTTTATACTCAGAATTGTCTTATTAACTTTAAATCTACTTCCTCCAGAATCCTTCAAAACTCCCCTCAGTTTTGCACAGAACTGAACAGGCTGTAACTCAACTTGCTTGACTGACAAAAATGAGAAACTTGATCTCTATGCAGGATTATTATAGTGGAAAAATACATATCCAAGTCATTTGACCTGTCTTCCTTCCTTGTCTGTAGCAATCAGTTTTATATAAAAATGTTGAAGCAAAGATTTGTATTCCTCTTTCCACATATTAAATTAAGGATCAACTCTATAATTAAGGCTTCTCACATATTGTTAGATTATTGTTATTATCTGGCAAATAAATTTGACGTTATATCTAGGCAATTTACTCATGAAGCCCAAAACTGACACTTTTACTTTTCCTGAATTTATGATAAGCTAAATTATAGTCTGCTTTTGTACACTATTAGGCTTGACCTGTAGATTAGAACATCTTTTGACCTGTGATTTCTCTTTGTTGCAGAGCCATTAAGCATAATTTCCAAAACTACTGCCATTATTCTGTGTGTTCTACATAGAATAAAAATATAGTTGCAATATTTTATTAAATGTGCCTCATTATCGCTGTTCAGTAATATTGTCTGTTTAATAAATGACTCCTAGATCTGACCCCAACTAATAATAAGAACTAGTAGTCAAAGTTCATCATATATATATAGAATATTACATTTCAGATAGATTAAACACTCTACTACGTGAGGCTCATAATGGTTAATTTATCAGTACAAGCTCCTGCAATAGGTGCACGGTGTAATACAACCCCTTTTTTACCTTGTTCCTTGGTGAAGTGATGGATTCTGGGACTTAAAGTCTTTCCATATTCCAAAGAATCTGTGCACCACCCACAATAGAAAGCAGAGGCACTTCAAATCTGGGCATACATTACTTTCCAATGGGATAAGGTGAGGAATGGGCTGCATTATACTGTGAGTCTGCAGGTGGTGGGGAACTGGTTTCAAGTAGCATAAACTGACTATCATGGTTTCCTTGGAATCTGTGGAATCAGTTATGCCTGTGTAGAAAAAAAACATTTATATTTATTTCTGGAAGGTTCGGTAATGCTTTGGTACCATTTGTATATAAGCACAGCCAAATGAGATCATGGCAAAAAGTGATGTTTAGCTTCCCTTTAAGGTGCAAGGCAGAAGTTTCACTAATCACTATATTTACAGCTTACTTTAAATGACAAAGAAAGGGAAATTCACTGGGGGGGGGGGTTGCCAATGTGTTAGACACCTTTGTAGATAGTAGTCAGTATGGCGCCTTGAATTTATTTTGTATTAGTGCAAGTTCTCTAATGGCCAATGGCCAACCAAAAACGATCTGGAACAGCATCACTTATATTCTTATTTAAAAAGCCTTTATTGCACATCTCATGGTCTGAAACGTTGCTGTAATAAGAATATACAGTAAGTGGTGCTGTTCCAGATCGTTAATGTGTTAGACACCCCAGCAAACATCATTGCTAACCTTAGACCCTTGCTGATGCTTCTGTTCGAGTGAAATTTGCAACTTTAAAGTTGAAGTCCAAACATTATTCTACTGCTCAAAGGAATTACCGGGGCAATGGTTATGGGGTGCAGCAGAAATACTACCCTGGGCCATCTAAGGTAAGTGATGATGTTCACTGCGGGGTGTCCAACGCACGACTATGCTAGGTGGCAAGTACAAGCTGATATACATTTGCTTATACTGAATTCTCACATTATCAAATGCTGGTACAAGGTCTTCGTATATTCTGAATTGAAGGAAAGTAGAAAGGGAGTAGTACAAAGCAACATGCAACATACAGTAGCAAGATGGGCCTTGTGGAATTAAATTGTGTTTTGTTTTAGTTCAAATAAATAGCTGAAGAAAAAAATAGCTGTAGCAATTACATGTTTAACTGACCCCTAAAGGATCAAATGTTTCTCTTGCAGCTGCCGGTATCTGACTCACTAAGTGATTTGTCTTTTATTGAGATGTAAAGTGGGATCATTACTAGGTGGTGTGAACTGCTTGCAGAGAGCCTGACAATGTTTTGAAGTAGCAGCATCTAATTGTTAATGGACATGAAAACGTATGTGTCTTCAAATCAGTCTTAAATTTCATTCCCTATGCCCCTTAATTATTATTCATTTCTGTCAGTTTAGTGCTTTCTTCTCCTCCTTATTACTAGAACATCTGTTTCTTTTACTGTGATCATTGTCAACATACCGTTTATTTTGGTAGAGATTCAAAACCTACAGATTGGTTGATGTAGGAAGACCTGTAAAGCTATGAGTACATTTGCCTTCTTATAATATTGATAATACAGGCAAATGCTACAGGTAAACAACATCTTTGTAAATCTTTTGTATTGCAATATTGTTTGTGTGGCGCAGGCTCCTGACAATAAAGATTTGTTTCTTTCTTTTTTTGATACCTTTTTACTTATTCCTTCCCATATGTCTTTCTTCATTATAAAAAACGACACACTCTGTATATGGTTGGAGGTGTTTGTGGCCTGGAGGAAGCTTACAATGAAAGACACCTGTGAAGTGCTCTGCTACATTAAAAGAAGCAAAGGATTTCTAGGTTTTCCATTTTAAATCTTTGCCAGTTCATCAGCTCTTTTTTTTTATGCGCAGTTCCTGAGAAAAATAATAAGCCTATTACATTTGCTATTATCATTAACGAGTTGCTGCTAATTTGTATTAATGGGCCAATAATTTTTACTTTCACTAAATTTTTACAAAATTGAATATAGTGCTAATTCTTTTTGGGCATGTTGCAAATTGTTAGGATATTAGAGTTCAGAATCTTAACACTTTGGGGCAGGTTTAGTTATTTTAAGTGCGAAATTACAGGTCACCCCAGTAAAATTCCACCACTGTCTATTCATTCCTATGAGATTTCTAGAGGCGTATTTATCAATGAGTAAAAGTTAGAGTTCACCATTTAGTACTGTGGTGACCTCTAATTTCACACTCTGATAAAGCTGACCCATAGATAGATAGATAGATAGATAGATAGATAGATGATAGATAGATAGATAGATAGATGATAGATAGATAGATAGATAGATAGATAGATGATAGATAGATAGATAGATAGATAGATAGATAGATAGATGATAGATAGATAGATAGATAGATAGAGAACACTCTAAATTCATACGAATGATAACAAAAAAAAATTGTTACACAGAGAAATAATTATTACTTTTTAACTTTATAACTGTATGGAGTTTATTACACATAAGGTCTACACTTTAAGATAAACTGACATGTTTTGAAATACATGAGACAGTGGAAGTTTAATGTAACATAAACCATTTCATCATGATTGCCAGTTTTGCACCATTAAGACTACAGACCATATTACTGCTTTAAGTATTGTTGCTTTAAGACAATGATCCCCAACCAGGGATTCAAGAGAGACACGTAGCTCACCAACCCTTGATGTTGCTCACAGTGGCCTTTTTTTTAAATTGTAGGTAGGGATGAGCAAATTTTTTTCGCCAGGCATGAATTCGCAACAAATTTCCGCATTTCACCATTGGCGAATTGTTTTGTGAAACGTCAGTGAAAATTTGCTGTGATAAAATTTGTGCGTCAAAAAAGTTGCATTTGCGGCATAATTGGGTGGAGGCACGTCAAAAAAGATGCGGGCAACAAAAATAAGACGCGGGCGACAAAAAAGTTGCACAACAAATGCATTTCATGGATTTTTCACCGTTTTGCCAATTTTCCTGTCATTTAGAGAAGAAATGGTGAAGCAAAACGGGACAGATTCGCTCATCACTAATTTTAGGTGTTGCTGCTGAACAACTCCTTGTGTATCCTGCCAGTCGAAACCAGGGCTACCAAATAGCCATTCAAAGCCCAAATTGGGCACCACCAGGAACGTTTTGTTGCTCCAAACAAAGACTGGGATTGTGAAGATTAGGGTAATTACTGTAAAACTTTCACAGACATTACTAGGTTTAAGAAAGTATTGTTCTCTATAAATAGCTACTTCCTGTGATCCTGAACTTACCGATATTAGTGCAGTTAATTTTGTTTAGTAAACTACTTTTATCATTCTAAAACTGCATGAATTCTGTAATAGCACAGTTCAGAGATACTTAACATACAGTACTTCTTTTTACAAGCCGTGAGGTAAAATTGCTAATGTCAGACTTCGCTGAATTATTGTACTTAGCAATGAAATTGTGTTTTGTAAGTTGTTTTTTTTTGGAAAAAAAGAACCAACAAGAGTAGAAAAAAAGTTTTGCTGGAACAGCAAACAGAAAGATGCAGAAAACAAAGAATGTGCACAGTACATGCTGTATATTGTAATAGACATTTTATTACAGATGGCTTTAAAGTAAATTGTGGGAAGAAACGTCATGGGCTCCAGAATATTTTGTGCTTCCCAATGTTGTTCTTAGTGCAAATAATCATTCAAACAACACAAATGCAATCTCCAAAGTAGTAAAAGCTTTTACTTAGCTGTTTTATAAACTTACTCCCAATAATTAGATGCTTTACCAAACCCAGGCACTGTGACTATTCAAGGCCACAAAAATTAGACTACCGTTTTGTGGCTCTTTTTCTTATTATTATTTTGTTTTTATATTTTGATTTCTGTCTTTACAATAAGTTTGAGAATGTCCTATAAAATAAAAGACATGAGGGGGATACAATTTTCATTAAGACAGAACTAAACCATTTACAGCTGACATAAGAAATGTACACCCACACTCTGTGCATAGCTTGAACAGCCATGAAACATAAAGCGTATTTAGGAGCAAGCAGATGCTGAGATTTGTAAATGAGAAATGTATTTGTCTGCTCCTACTTAAACTACAACTGATGATAAAAGTATATCTTGGCATTCTAAAACAAAATTGACTTATAAAAATATTGTAAAACATGCATTTGAACAGATCTAGGCCCTTGGGTTTTGGCTTGCCAATACATGGTATTATAGTATAAATATTATTATTAGTATTATAGATTCATGTCTATATATATATACTGTTTGACTCCTGATGATGGTTCCTGTAGGGGGTCGAAACGTTGAGCAAAATAAACCTTTGGAAGATTGATTAATCAAATCCTGAGTTCACCTGCATTGTTTATATATATATATATATATTTATATAAAATGAAAAATATATATATGACTTTGCTTGCACCCAGTCATGATTTAAAAGCAAACACAGAAAATACAGGAAAATCAATAGGAGGCTTAGAGTATCAATGACTAATTATCTGGAAACCCCGGGAAGTCTGTGGTTTATAGCACTGTATAGGAGACCTGACAATAGCAACAAATCACATGTGATTAATTACACAATTTAGATATCATTATGTCACTATGCCATGGATACCAATAATAACTAAATTGTGTATTTAATCACATGTGATTGATCACATGTGATTTTCAGATCACATAAGCCTTGGCAAAAAGAGGCCTTCATTTCATTTCTGTCAGAGGGAAATAACTAATGAAAAGCAAGCACAACCAGAGTACATCAGAATATTTTCATAATAACACAGCAATACTGTATTGTGGTTGAGGTCAAAAGAACTTACGTCCATCCAGCTTAACCTCTGACTATGCAATGGCATACAGCTGTTAAAATGCTGAAGATTGGCATAAAATCTCCTAAAATGTTTTACATTCCTTTTTGGCAACTTGCACTATTGTTCCTGTTTTCCGTGAACAATAAAGCTACGTGTTCAGTCATTTCAATCTTTGATCATGCGTAACTGATACAATATATGCGTATCACAATAAAACATCCCATAATGTTTGGCATCCTGGAACACTATCCCAAATAAATTCATTCTTTATGAAATACTAATTTTAATGGTTACCTGCATATGTTCCTAATGTATTCAGATCTATTTGCTAATGGAAACGGTCTGCTTTTGCATCTTAAGTTTTGTTCCTTCTATCCATCTTCTAATATCAACCCATTTTGTGTTAATTTTATCCCAATGTGTTTAGCTGGCCTTTAAATCTTTTTGCTGTGGCACAATTCCCTATTACCATTTGTCTACTTCCAACAATGCACACTCTATTTAATTAAACCAAGGAAACTCTGTCTAGTCAGCATGGGTTGACACTAATTAATGATGAAGAAACAGTTGTTAAGAAGGTCTGTTCACAAATTTTGGACCTTTCAACCTAAAATGGATGTGGGTGCTGACCATCTACTTTCAATTGATATAGCGTGTATTTTTATAAGATAATTACAAATGAATTAATAAATATGGAAAAGTTAATTTACTGAAAAAACTATAATATAGAAGCAGGTATAAGCAATAAACACCTAATAATTTAGGTGTTTACTACATTTACTAAAATTTGTTTTTTTTTCTGGTCTTGAAAGTCACATAAACTCAACATGGTATAGATTTGAATTAAACTCAATCATTGCTGTATTTATAAAATGTCACCATAATGCTTGAATCATTCAAACAAACATTTCGAGTTTACATTAGAAAATCCAGAATTTTTCAAGTTAAAAATAGTGGAATAACTTGTCCTTGAACTGGGTGAAATTGAAAACAATGAGGGGATTAATTTGTCCTTGAAGGACAGGCTGTCACTAACTAGTCTATTCCTCTACTATTCTAAGCCTCCATAGGACTCAATGGTACTCGACAGATCAAACCTGTCAAATTTTTATTTTACAAAAAAGGTAACTAAACATTAATTAATCACAAATTGTGGAAGTTATATTCGAAAAACTCGTTCTGGTGAAAACCCACTTATAAATCTCGAAATTATCTAGAAGTGCCCTTAGGGGCACATTTACTAATCCACGAACGTCCGAAAAGCGTCAGAATGCATTTTTTTCATAATGATCTGTATTTTACGATTTTTTCGTAAATCGACGCGACTTTTTCGTAGCCGTTACGACTTTTTTGTAAATTGTCGCAACTTTTTCATAGTGTTACGACTTGCGCGAAGAGTACCATTGAGCCCTATGGGAGACTTTCCTTGGGCCAGGTTGGAGCTGCAGAGTGCCATTGAGCCCTATGGGAGACTTTCCTTGGGCCAGGTTGGAGCTGCAGAGTGCCATTGAGCCCTATGGGAGACTTTCCTTGGGCCAGGTTGGAGCTGCAGAGTGCTATTGAGCCCTATGGGAGACTTTCCTTGGGCCAGGTTGGAGCTGCAGAGTGCCATTGAGTCCTATGGGAGGCTTCCAAAATCATGCAAAGTCTGAAAGTTTTGCCCGCCGTTTACGAGCGCTCAATACGAAAAAGTCGCGACAATATACGAGCAAATCGTAACAGCTACGAAAAAGTTGCGTCAATTTACGAAAAATTGTAACGGCGATGAAAAAATCGCAAATAATACGAAAAAGTCGCAAAATGTTCGTTTCCAATCTGAATTTTTCCCATTCGGATTCGTGGATTAGTAAATCAGCCCCAAAGTGTAGTATTTGGCCAAATATTTTGTGGCAAATTAAGTATAAATTCCATTGTGCATTCCTGGAAAAAACAAATCTTCTGTAAAATGTTATTTCAGCAAAACTGTAGATTCTTTTGTCCTCCTTTCAGCCTTTAAGCTACTTTTATCCTCCACTCACTTTTCTTTTTTGGCCCTTATATAGCTATCACACACAGAAGATTTGAAGCTACAAAGCAGTGTGTTTATTCTTGTTAGGAAGGTCCCTAGTGACACTGGGCAAGGGAGTCATATTTGGATTCCTAATCTGCTAATTCTGAAAAGGGCTATGAAGGTTAACACTAACCTGTCAAATAAAGCATTTATGCTCTACTTATTGATTTTTTTTTAGCGTAGCTACTCCATCCAGAATAGTAAAAAGTGTGTACAAAAAATAAAAATATAAGACTGAATAAAATCTTGCCTTGTGTTTAAAAATGTATGCCAAAATGGAAGAAAGACAACCCCCTTGCTTTATGCTAATTTAATGGGACTGGCATCACACTACTTTATATGAGAAATGCATGCAATTAGTGGTTATTGGTGACAACTATACAGTAGCAGTTAAGATAAAATTTGTTGCCCATATGTTTTGGCTACATCTTACTGAAAATCTGATACAGGTATGAGACCTATTATCCACAATGCTTGGGGTTTTCCCGATAAGGGATAGTTGGGTGATCACCATACTTTTATGGGTTATTAAACCATGTTTTCAGCCTAACTGCTTTTTTTTTTTTTTTTATCCCAAGCGGGTTTTTGAAAACCAATTGCCAAGAGGATCAAGCAATAATAAATCAGCCCCTGACTCTACTAAAAAAACATATAAAACATTAAGAAGGGCATTTATAAGCATTCGGATTGTCATGGTTTTAGAGTTTCTTTAATCCACGACTGAACTCATTTCCACCAATATCAGTCATATGCAGCTTTTCTCAGAAACAGTGTTACTCAACATGTAAGGTCTCGTTAGGAAGCCAGGGTCAATCAACAAAATGTGTACATTGCACATTGTCTTATGATCTGCATCCTAATATAGTGCTTCATGCATTTGGCAGTAGGTGGGCTGAATGCTAGTGTACCCCCAAATGGCCCCTAGCTTTCCCCCATCATTCACAGCCTGCCAAGGCTTTATTGCACCCACCATTACTAAACTCTGCACTTTGTGCCAGATTTTTCTTTTTACATGACTGTTATTTGATGTGTACATAAGCACAGTGTTAGACTAGGGCATCAAGAGCCCACCAGAGTGCTTGATATCAAGGGTCCACCAATCACTAGCAAGAAAGATTCGGGACTAATGCTATTAGGACAGTTATGTTTCCTGTGTATTCTGGATGTTTTATTATTCTTCATTTGCTAGTGCAAGTTGTGTGAGCACATAAAACAATGCAATGATTCACAAAGCACATACAGTAGTACCTCTCTGTGTTTGTGCTGTTTACAGCCAAGATTATGTAGTTTTTTTGTGTAATCTGTTATCCATAGCCTCTCATTTAAGCTTTTCAGGTTTTTCCTAAGAAACTTCCCTGCCACCCCTGTGTAATCAACAGCCTTCCTGGATTCAACTACTTATCTATGGCAATACATTTGGCATCTGTCTTTTGATCCGATCATAGAGTCCTCCAGAACTAACTATCTTTCTTAATGCTGAGAATAAATTAAACACAAGGATTACGTGAATGTGTAAAAGTACTGTACTCCAGACCAGGCCTACCTGGAAAAATCCTGGTATACCAGACCAGTCCAACACTACGTAACTTTCCATGTCACTATGGCAGCGTCTCTAAATGTCTCCACTCTTCCCTGCACTCTGTGTACTCTATAAGAATTCATATCTCCATAAACCAGCCTTACTGTTTGCTTTCTATGTGCAGCCTCATACTCATATATGTTTCATCCAACTGGAGTTTATATCTGATTTTCAAGCCAGCTTTACAATGGTCCCTACTCCTTTGAACAATGAACTCATACCCATGTAGCACTTTAAATAATGTTCTGCTATTTGATTTTTTCTTTGTGGCTTTTATGAAACAGTCAGGCTGCTGCCAAAGAAAGCATACATTTCAGTAGAGGGAATTCTGGGGAAAGTGGTCTTTCCTCCATCTGTATGCACTTTGGCAGCAGCCTGAGCTTTGAGAACAATAATATAGCAGGTAGCTTCTCTTTTCCTGCTGACACCTTTGATAAGATTTTGTTTAAAGCTTGTTAGAGCTTTTAACTCTACCCCAACCATGCAGACCTGTGGGTCATTTCAATAAGATTATATAAAGTGAATAGAAGCAATTATTTGCCTTCATTATTTAATGCAGCATATGAATATGAGCAGTAAATGGAAGTCTGTGCAGAGGTAGAACAAATATAGGTTATTGGAAAGTAAAGAAAGAAGAAATCTGCAAATAATTTAGACAGCCAATATTAAGTGAAAGTTGTGCATTGATTAAATCAAACTAAATATCAACTAGAGAAATTCAATACAAAATACATTTTTGGTAGAACTTTAAATTTGTATTTGAAAACTGTCTATCTGGTGGAATTTTGTGTGTTTAAATTTTATATGATTTGGGAGTTAAGTTCCAAGCAGTGTTGGGCTGAGTTTCCTGGGCCCACGAGGCTGCCCATTACCACCACCCAGTTATAAACTCCTGCCCACGTTGGCTAGCATGCCCCCTCCCAGCACCATGTACCTCCTCCTTTTACTTTCTCCCTCCTGCAGATTCTGATGGGGAAAGGGCTTTGGCTGGTGGGGAGCAGGCCGGGGCCGGAAGGGCACATGAGGGCAAGGGCCCAATTGGAAGGCCAATTGATTGACTAGCTTTCTATAATGTGTTTTCTTTTGTGCTTTATTTTTATTATTTCTGCCCTGCCCAAAATTGTAAACACAAATGCCAGGCACAACAGACCTATTTTTCTTGTACTTCCTGTGATGTTTGACTCTATGGGGAGAATTCACAAAAGAGTTGGTAAGTACACAAAGGGGCACATTTACTAACCCACGAACGGGCCGAATGTATCCAATTGCGTTTTTTTCGTAATGATCGGTATTTTGCGATTTTTCAGAAAATTGTCGCGACTTTTTTGTAGCCATTCCGAAAGTTGTGCAAAATCTGGCGATTTTTTCGTAGCGTTAAAACTTGCGTGAAAAGTCTCGCCTTTTTCGTAGCCATTCCGAAAGTTGCGCAAAATCTGGCGATTTTTTTGTAGCGTTAAAACTTGCGTGAAAAGTCGCGCCTTTTTCGCAGCTTTCGTGCCGAGTACAAAACATTCAGATTCATTCAAGCTTCAGTATGGTGACTTTTCTTGGGCCAGGTTGGAGCTGCAGAGTGCCATTGAGCCCTATGGGAGACTTTCCTTGGGCCAGGTTGGAGCTGCAGAGTGCCATTGAGCCCTATGGGAGACTTTCCTTGGGCCAGGTTGGAGCTGCAGAGTGCCATTGAGCCCTATGGGAGACTTTCCTTGGGCCAGGTTGGAGCTGCAGAGTGCCATTGAGCCCTATGGGAGACTTTCCTTGGGCCAGGTTGGAGCTGCAGGGTGCCATTGAGTCCTATGGGAGGCTTCCAAAATCATGCTAAGTCTGAAAGTTTCGCCCGCCGCTTACGAGCTCTCATTACAAAAAAGTCGCAACAAGATACGAGCGAATCGTAATGGCTACGAAAAACTCGCGTTTTTTCGCGCAAGTCGTAATGGCTACGAAAAACTCACGACAATTTCCGAAAAGTCGTAAAGGCGCTGAAAAAAAATCGCAAAAAATACGAAAAAGCGGCAAAATGTTCGTTTTCCAATCGGAATTTTTCCAATTCGGATTCGGATTCGTGGGTTAGTAAATGTGCCCCAAAGTGTGCGTCTCCAAATTGTAAAAATGTCATACGTAGGACAAATTCACAAACGTTTTCCAATAGTTTTATGGATTTGTTGTAATGCCACCAAATTTTAAAAAAGTATTGTATACACAATAAACCACTGCTGTTATTGCAGTGTGAAAAGGTCATTTGTGCACCAAAAAAAATGTTCTCTATACAAATCAACATTTTTTCCCAACATTTTAGGGTAAAATATGTCTGTACATATATTGTGGGCATGACTAATTATCAACAAGGTTGACACAATAATACGGAACAAAATACGTTGACACAAAAATACGTTGACACAAAAATAACCACTGTTGCTTTTTAACAGCATTTTTTTTCAAATGGGTGGTAAAGGTGGAAAAATAATGGAAAACTGGTTTGTGAATAAGCTGGCACAAATACAACATTTTAATACAGCATTTTTACAACATTTTCCTTTACCTACATTTTTGTGAATTCCCCCCTATATGGAGCCCATTGCCCTAGGAAACCATTGGTTTCAGAATGTATGTGCCCTTTACAAATATTTGATTTCATAATATTTTAACAGAACTTTTGTCAGTTTGCAAGTTCACAGATTTGTGAAAAATAGGCACAATTCTAGCCATGCTGATTTACTACGCAAATTTTCCCACCCGTTTTGACAGAATCTGTGTAGATTCAACTGCAAATGAACATTAAGATGATGCAATAAATTAATTATTCAGAATTAGTTATCTGTCATTAATCAGCTGTGAATCAACATTGAATAATTTAAACTTCAGCTCCCAAACATCCATAATTTATACAAGATTTATGCTCATTTCTAATCACTATACACAAACAAGGTTCTATAAACAGCACAGATTATTCAGGCCTTAAATTCATAAAGTCCATTAAGCTTCTACAAAGTAACCAAATACCAAGACAAAGGTCTTAATATAGCTTTTATTAATTATCTGATGTTAGTTTAAATCTCCTCAACAGCACAATAACCTTAAAAATCCTTTAAAACAATCCTTAAATTTCTCTTAAAGGAACAGTAACACCTAAAAAAATGAAATTGTTGTCAAGTAATTAATATATAATGTACTGTAGCCCTGCACTAGTAAATGCTTAGTGTTTAGTTTACATTAATAAGCTGCTGTGTAGCCATGGGGGCAGCCATTCAAGCTGAAAAAAGAAGAAAAGACACAGGTTACATAGCAGATAACAAAAAAGCTTGGTAGAATGCTTTCTACAGAATTTATCTGTTATCTGCTGTATAACCTGCACCATTTAGCTCTATTTCCATTTGAATAGCTAAAAAGCAGCTTATTTAATAAACTATAGTAGTGCTTCTGAAGCAAGCACACAACTTTCAATTATCAAAACATTAGTTGTACCTCTTCTGAAACTAGACATAATACCAGTTCTCCCATTTTAATAATTATTTTCTTGATCCAACCTCTTCCAGAGTCTGTTTATGAATCTACTCACGTATCAGATTATAAACATCTTTCAACTCAAATGGCTGAAATGGTTACAGCGCTACAAAAACATTGGTGTTTAGTCAGTGAGCATTATGTATAAAATAGTTAGGGTAGCATATAACTAATGGTTAATAACAATAGCCAAACAATGACATATATGGAATATAAGCATGAAGCATCTAAGGAGATGCTAAAATGGCTGCTGCTCCTTTCTAATGGTAGTTTGCCAGAAAGGACCTGTCAAAAGTAATTTTGGTGAGAAATGGTGGTGAAACAGAATTGGTACTCCTCATCAGTTTCCATGTTATAAGAGGTTTACAGTTGCATAAAAATATGTTTATGATTGCGGAGTTAATATGCCAAAATCTGTTTTCCTTGTACTTGTGTTTGTAAATTGCAGTTGTCATTGTACATTTGGCAAATTCTTACTTTAAAATGCTATATTGCCAACATTGTGTTAACAAAAACTTCTTCCACTAAACCCTTGTAGATAATTTTTTATTTGTATTAACTAGTAATGTGCAAATCTGGCCTATTCTGATGCTAAATTTGCAAGACAATGGAAACATTTTGTGAACATTTTCTTGAAATTTCTCAAAAGACATTGAAGTCAATGGAAACAGTTTTTTTTTTGCCAAAACAACATGCATGGCAAAATACTGATTAGCAAAAATATTTGCAAGTGCCTAAAACGCAGATTTCACTCGAACTGTGCCAGCCGGAAAAATGTCCTCAACCCTAGTAATAATACAAACAAGACAAGGTTAATGGCATCTGTGGTGACAAGTGCATGTTTGTGGCTGTGTATTTTATAACCTCTATGTAGCATGAAGGGTTTAACAAAGCATTCAGTGTTATCTAGAATAATAACTCTTACATTTGCACACTGTGCTGCTGTTTCATACATTTTTCTCCTACATTCATGAAATCCATGTGAAATCAAAAAATATCTGCAGTAAGAATTTTATATTTTCTTTTAATCTGTCACATTACAACTGTCATTAAAACTGCAATAGAGGCAGCTGCTCATAATTATATGCCTAATTTCTCACTTGTGCAATTTCATAGCGGAGATTTAACATTTCCCAAATGGCCAACTTTCTAATTATGTATCATTCTGTCACACTAAAAAGTTACAGATCTTTTCATTGATCATTTATATTGTCAGTTTCAAGTATTTTTTTCTGTAATGTTTTTAATGTTCTGCTGTTTGCCTTTTCTGTCTCGCGACTATTCTGACTCGCGACTATTCTGGCGTGCGACAATTTTTTACAGCGGAAATTACATAACCAAAGTGACGTCACTTGCTTTTTTTCGCATGCTTGCACAACCAAACGACCCTTTTTCTAGAATACATCGGCACATTTTTCATCACGCTACACTTTGCTGTGAGTTATATATATATTACAGGTTACGTGCTTACATTTATATGTGTTCATTCTTTTGAGTAACCAAAAGGTTAAAAAAACTCGAGTTACACATTCTTCAGATAACAGATGGGCATTGGATATTGTGCATTGCCTACAAAACAGTTCTGTTACTTTTCACAAATTTTGCAAACCTTATGTGAATCAGCAATCTATTTTAGTAAACTGACTTAATGTTTAAATTTGGCTTTATTTCAGAATTCTCTAGACCTGTATTTGCCTAATCTATGATGATCTGCTATGTATATATCATCAACACATTTACACAGTATTTACAGAGTGAATACAGGTATGGGACTTGTTATCCAGAATGCTTGGGACCTGGGGTTTTCCGGATAAGGGAACTTTCCGTAATTTGGATCTCCATAACGTAAGGCTTGCTTTGGCTCCAATAAGGATTAATTATATCTTAGTTGGGATCAAGTACAAGGTACTGTTTTATTATTACAGAGAAAAAGGAAATCATTTTTAAATTAGAATTATTTGCTTATAATGGTGTCTATGGGAGATGGCCGTAATTCCGAACTTTCTGGATAACAGGTTTCTGGATAAGGGATCCAATACCTGTACTTCTGCAGTAGACTGAAAATTAGGTTTGTGAATATTATGTCATACATTTATGTTTAAACAACCCCCAGTTTTAATCTTAGAAGGGATTGTAATAGTTGAGGAACAAAGCAGAAAAGTGTCAGGTAAGAGGATTTCCATACAAATCATGATAGCTTAGGGTAAGGTAGTCATTTGTGGATAAGACACATAACAGCATTGTGGGGGTGTGGATGGAGCTGAAATGAGGAGTGATTATGGGCTAGCTCCCCTTCTGAGGCCCAGCAACAGGGACACTGCTGTGTAGCGCTGGATATTTATCTGTGTCAGTATTCTATTAGAAGCACTTTGGATAACCAAGGAAAAGATAAACTGGTGAAATTCACCAAAATGTTTCTGTATAGCAACAAAGGCTCCCAACTTATAGCAAATCAAGTGATTACATATAAACTGGGTTACTATATAAACCCACAAAAAACAACATCCTGATCCATCATCCTTGAATTTGATTCAAGGGGATTACAACATTTATGTGTAGTAAATATACTGTATACCTGTATATATTTCTTTATTTATTTATATATAAACCCACAAGAACACCCAGAACCTATCATTTTAACTACAGCTGGAGGACTACAAAGTAGACACTTTTTTTTTACACTTTATATGTTTTGCCATTAGAAATGAGGACCAGTATCGAAATACCTAACATTTTACCGTACTTTTGCAATGAACCATAGCTAATATAAAAGAGAAAGCTCATCACAGCAACAAAACCTGGGTGCTAGTACAAAAATAATCCACTCCTAGGATTTAAAGATTTGTGAGCAAAATGTAAATTTACATTTTGCTCACAATTCTTTAAATCCTAAGAGTGCTGTCCTTGTTCCAGTATATATATATATATATATATATATATATATATATATTTCCGTTTGTAAACTTTCTATTGCAAACCCATGCACATCTATCTTATCATTGAATAATTGCTTTATTTTAATCGGAACTTATTATTTTTGTAGCTTGGAGGCATTCAGCTAATGAATATGTTTTGGCCACATGCTGTTCTCTTGATGCTTGGTAGCATTCAGTTGGAGTTCTTTGCTACAAGTACAAACAGAGACTTGTGGGATTCCCACTAGTTTCAGTTGCCATGGAGAATATGTTAGATAGCTTTAATACATCTGTGTGAATTTCTCCCCGGAGTTTTGCCTTGACAAGTTAGACTGTACGGAGAGAGAGCGAGAAGCCATAATCTTCAAACTGTATGAATAAATGATTGATTGAATACTAAGGGTGTAAACAGCTCACTGTGGTGTTGGCAGCGTGGGGCACAATAAAACAAGATAATCAGTGTAAGGGAAAGACAAATGCACCCACTAGATAGCTGATGCATTATCAAAAAGAACACAAATATATATCCTCTGTCACCACAAACTACTTGTGAAAAATTTATAATAGAGACTAGTTTCGCTTTGTGATGCACGTATTTTAATTTTCTAAATTGCCCCAAAAAGTCATTGAGACGAAATCTACCTTATGGGACTTAAAGTTAAGTTAATCACCGCATAGCCTGATCTACAGTATGAATCCTACAAATTAGAAGGAGGAAATCATTGATTCTTGGCAAATTAATTGTACTTTTTCTTTCTTGTCTTCAGTAGAAGCCATTGATATCCAGTAGTTAAAATATAATGCAAAATAAATATCATAGATTAAACCTTCAATAGCCATTAATAGCTTTTAAGTTAAAGTAGGATTTCCAAAACAGAGTCACTCTTTTTATAGATGGAATTCTATTATTTTATGCACAGAAATGTATTCAAGTAGATTTTCACTTCTAAACAAAGTCATGCTTTAAGGAAGTTCTTATTTTCTATGTTTAAATTGTTCACACACTTATTGCATTTAAGTACAGGCATGGTATCCCTTTTCCATTCTTCAGAAAGCTCCAAATTATGGTGAAACTATCTCCTGTAGATTCAATTTGTAGCAAATAATAAAACAGTACCTTGCACTAACAGAGATACATAAATCCAAATTGGTGGCAAAATATTGGTGATTTATGTAATCTTTAAATGATATATAGCAGAATTAAGGTATGGGGAAAGACCCCTTATTTAGAAAACCCCAGGTCCCAAGTATTCTAGATAACAGGTCCCATACCTGTACATATATTCTTGTATTGTATATTTTTTTCCACTTTCAATCTCAGTCTGGTGCTGGTCACTGTGTAATATTGATACAGACAAATATGAAATGTACGGGCTTATGTACTTTCCATAGGGGTGGCACCCATCACCCAGATTATATTTTATACCACTTCAGAGACAGTTGAACCTCCTGCTATTAATTTTCTCATTATCCCCATCCCCTTTGGCCCACCTGTGGAAAATTTTTGCAGGTGTGTGGGTCCAAAGGGGTTAAATAGCCCCTCTCCCAGGAAGTGCCTGGGAGTGGAGCAACTTTCCCTCCCTCCCACCCTCATCTTGTTATTGTTTAACTGTCATTGATATGTTTAATGTTTTTTCATATTTTGTTGTCACAGCTTTATCTTAGTAGCGGGGGTCTTACGCACGGCCTGATGGAATGTGGAAAACTTGGTGAGTTAAGCTGAGCACGTTCAGCGGCCTACGGCTTTGAACCTGCTACAGCAGGAGACTCCTGGTGATTGGGGAATATCGTGCCAGCTGCAATGCAGCTGTTGGCATAATGTTATCATATTAAGTGTTAATAATTGTATTAATAAAGCTGTGGCCCAATTTTCATCCAAAATGTTGTCATGTCTTTTTTGGAATTTTCTTGGGTTTACAAAACAATGTTATGGGCCACAGCATGGTATACTTGTCCCCCAACCTGTTTAGCAGCCATGTAAATTGCCGGTGGGATGGCATACATACGGCTTCGGTTGCCCGAAGTTGCCTTACAAGGAAATTTCAGGCAACTTCGGGAAACCGAAGTAACAAGTATGCAACACGTGTGCCATCCCACCAACAATTTACATTCTTGCCAGTGGGATGGCATGTCGGGGAGATTAGTCACCCGCGGTAGTTAAGATTTATTGTGGGTGACTAATCTCCCCGTGTGCCACTGCCCTAAAGGATATTCCCAGTGGAGATTATAAGCCGATTTATCAATGTTCAAGTTCAGGTTTTTACCTGGATATAATTTACTGGAACACCAGATTGAGGTAGAAAATGTTACTTTATTTTGCTTAATGACGTATTCCATTTGGGGTACTGCAACCTTAGCATATGTCAATATGTCATATTCGGTAATTCTGCTGAATAGATGCACCTTTAAATTCAGACATTACTTTTACATTTTGCATAGGGCTCTGCTTTACTATGTCCTAAAGAGTGAATGTATAATACAGCCACTGCTAAAAATTGCAGGAAGGCAAGTGATCAAATACAGCAGATCTTCTATAATTGTGGGGGATTTGTACATTCTCTCCTTATTTTTCAAATGTAAAAAAGGTAGATGTACATGATTTTTTTGTACATAAAGAAAATTAAAGTAGTCCTGAATTTTTATTTAAGATTTTAGTATCAGAAAGCTGTAACAGAAGATGTTGCTGGTACTACACCTAATTACTGAAGAAGTTTCATATATATATATATATATGTACAGTAAGAATTCCTTGTATTAAATATTTCATGACTGTACTGAAGACACAATTTCTACAGTATACGTTTACAGCAGAAATAATAATTATGAATAAGTAAATCATAAATTAATTTAAAACAATTGCATTTTGCTCTATAGTTTTAAATATTTTGGATTTTTTCCACCAAGGTTGTGTTTTTCAACTAGAGTACACGTGTAAAATACTTCAACACACATCAATTTCATATTCTACTAATCATTTTCAATGGGTGTACAAACGAGGAAAAAAATTTGCAAAATTCGAAAAACTTGAATTTAAAAAACTCTTTCATTTTGTCTAGGACAGCTCCCATTGACAGCTACATGCACTCACAAGCTTTTAGATGCCAAAGTTTTTGAAACCATGATTTTTCTTACTTCTAGATAATTTTGAGATTTATGAATGGGTTTTCGCCAAACTTGATTTTTTTGTTATTGTCCCTCAAAAAATTCAAGTTTTTCTAAAACAACTCCCATAGTTCATGACCATTGAGTACTGTGGAGGCTTAGAATAGTAGAGGAATAGAATAGTCAGTGACAGCCTGTCCTTGATACATTTTCAAGGACAAATTAATCCCCTCATTGTTTTCAGTTTCACCTAGCTTCAAGGGGAACTTAATCCCCTCATTGTTTTCTATTTCACACTTTTCAAGGGAAAGTTAATCTCCTCATCGTTTTTAGTTTCACCCAGTTTCAAGTGAAACTTAAACACATTATTGTTTTCCAATGCTCCTTCCAATGAATACCAATGCTCCTAAAATGATTGCTGGAGCAATTCCTGTTTGGGAAAAATTAAGAAGATTCATGGAAATGAATGTCTGTTTAAACTCTAATTTTTCAAGTTTTACCAATGCTTTTCAACTTTGGGATTTTCGAATGTAAACTCAATTTTTCATAGAACGATTCAAAGCATTATCATGACATTTTATAAATACAGCAATGATTGAGTTTAATTTGAATTTATACCATATCGAGTTAAGGCCTGTAAAAATGAATTTTAGTAAATGTGCCCCTAAATGTCTACTTTATACTAACAGTTAATTTAAAGGAGAAAAGCTCCTTTTAAGATTTCTACACAGTACAGTGCAGTGTGTAGTCCTGCCACAGGTACATTATACATTTAGGGGGCACATTTACTAATCCACAAATCCGAATCCCGAATGGGAAAAAAATGGATTGGAAACGAAAATGTTGAGACTTTTTCGTTGCCGATGCATTTTTGTTCGTATTTTGTGCGATTTTTTTTTGTCGCCGTCATGACTATCGTATTTTGCGCAACTTTTTCGTCAACGTCGCAATTTTTTCATATTGAGCAATTGTAAACGGCAGAAAAACAATCCGATTTTTTCACGACGTCGACGAAAAAGTCGCGGAAAATATATGATAAAGTCGTAACGGCGCCGAAAAAATCGCGGGAGATATGAAAAAGTCACAAAATACCGATCATTACAAAAAAACGCGTTTGGACGCTTTCGGTCCATTCGTGGATTAGTAAATCTGCCCCTTAGGGTTGAAGCAAATCAGGTTCAAACATGCACATAAATTGCATACCCTTTGTATCTGAACTTAAAATTGTAAATTCCTCTTTAACCTACAAGACAGATAAAAATATGGAAACGCTACTGCACATTAAAAGGAAAGTATGTCCTTTTCCAATACAAACTAAAATATTACCTAGACGGGTCACTTTGAGAACCATGTTAATATAATTAAGCGTTTTGCTTAAATAAAAAATAATTTATACTGACAATTTCATTGAAAGGGCTGAATGACATAGAAATGAAACATTCAAGTGGTATGGATTTCTAATTGTATTGGCAATGTCTTGCTTTTAATGCAGATTCCAATCATGTTATGCAAAAATCTAATTAGCTTTAATAACTCTGTTTCATCTTTCTAAATGTCATCATAACAGCTCCATCTAGTGAAATACTTCATGTGCTCAACCTTTTAACTTGGAAAGAAATGCAGCATGTTCCATTTTTTAAGGTCAGAATTACTAAATACTTTATTGATCAACTTTTGATTAAATTGATTTGTAGGGGATTGGTTTCCTTATTGAGGTGGAGCGCTGACAACGACGGTGTCACATTTAGTTATGCTCATCAAATGTAAATGACAAAAGCAATTCTCCTAACAAATACTTCTGATCACGGTTTTCTTATAACAAAGTATCTTTATAACTAGAGATACATGAAATGATTTGGCAAGTGTCAAAGTTAAATAGCAAAAATTAACAAAATATTATTAAAGGAGAGGGAAAGTCATTTTGGAATTTTACTGCCAATAGATTTGCCACATTAGTGCAGAAAGCATTACCATACCTAGAAGCTTTCTCTGTTTGTTTAAGATAGCAGCTGTCATTTTGGCTTAATCTTCATAGCTTCCTGCTACAGCTCTAGCCACTTAGTTTAGTTTATTCCTAAGGGTGGGGGGGAGTGAGTTTAATGAATTCTTATGGGAGGGGCAGCAAGAGAGGGGAGAGAGCTGCGCAGACTCTGGCCCTGGAAATGAATGATTTTTCTGAGAGAGGAAGTCAGAAACCTAAGAACATGTTTACATGAGAAATCATGTGTTGTTGCATGCTATTTCTAATTTTGCCTTAACAGTATTTACTGAATGTTTTTTTCATTTTTTTAAATTTTGAATTACTCTATGATCGGCCATGTTCCTCTATGAGGGAGCTATCATATTTTTTCAGCAGTAGTACATTAGCAATAGAAGTAAGTCGGACTGGGCCACCTGTGGCCTTAGACCCAATCCCTGTTGCCACTTCCCCTGGCTGCTGATGTCCTCCCCTGATGCTTTTCACTTACGCACACTCAGGGGAGGACGTTGGGCAGGTGGCGGGACTCTGCAGGAGATGTGGGTGACGCAGCTGGCAAAAGCAACACCAGGGCTGCCGCCCCATGGGCCCCGCACCCCCCAGTCCGACCCTGCATAGAAGCTATAACTGACTGACTATAGGGTCAGTCAGGTTGGCAAAACAGTCAAGCTTAGGTAATTTAAAGAAACAGTAACACCAAAAAATAAAAGAGCTTTAAAGTAATAAAAATATAATGCACGGTTGCCCTGCACTGGTAAAACTGGTGTGTTTGCTACAGTAACACTACTATAATTTATATAATAAGCTGCTGTGTAGCCACGGGGGCAGCCATTCAAGCTGGAAAAAAGGAGAAAAGGCACAGGGTACATAGTGGATAACAGACAAGTTCTGTAGAATACAATAGTGTTTTATCTGTTATCTGCTATGTGCCTGTGCCTTTTCTCTTTTGAATGGCTGCCCCCATACTACACAGCAGCTTAGTTATTTATATAAATTATAGTAGACTTTCTGAAGTAAACACACAACTTTTACCAGTGCAGGGCAGCAGCACATTATATTTTAGTTACTTTTATACACTTTCATTTTTTGGTGTTACTGTTCCTTTAAGTAACAATTAATTACAAAAGCAGTGCTATTAGGGAGAACAATCATCATGACCTATAGGTAACTTTAAATGTACATTAATATCTTGAATAGTAGTTTTTTTAGTGTCAGTATAAATCTAATGTTGGTAACCCTGTTTGGTACAGAGCCATGGGACAGAATGTGATCAATTAACACATTTAGGGCCTAATTTATCAATGTATGAATGTCTGCATTACTGAGTCAGTGTTGTCCAAGAAATATACCTGTATGTGTGTTTTTTTTTTTTCAATTCAAATTTTTTTTAATTCTTTCAAATTCTTTGAGAGCTTGTTGACCCATTAAAATGATTAGCAGAAAGTGAATTTGCTGCATTCACATTTTTTTTCACAGTATAATACAAGTTTTTTATATTCTATATGTTTTTAATAAATAAGCACGTTATCAAATTTGGTATGTTTTGGAGTTTATTCAAATAAAAAAAAATAATTTCAAATCACAAATTTGAATTTTAGGGGTAGATTGTTGTGGGTAAAAAGATAACACTACATGGAAATCGCATACAGGACAGCACTCATCAGTATATGTTTTGTATCTGTTCCTAAATGGGTTCTTGTTGTAAACAGGCATTTATATTTTGTGCCCATATTTCACAAAAAAAAAAAAAAATATTCTCATGAAGACAATTTTAAATATCCTTCAATGGCACCACAAATCTTGCACTTTTCAGGTATTTAAAATGCTGTAGAAAAAACTCATTTCTGTAAGAGGTGTTAAAGAGAGAAATGCATTACATTTAGGGATTCTCAATTAAACCGTGACTCAAATAGAATTGATTTTAAATTCAGCTAATTACCTATGTGTTTGCTTAGTCATAGAAATTTTAATTGCACTTTACAGCAGCTTTTTAATGCATGATAAAGCATATTTTAGTTTGAAACTTAAAACCTATTAAAATATACAGTAGTACGTATTAACGAGTGGAAATAATATTGACTTTGCAATGGGGAAAACATATATGCAAGTAAGAGGGTCATTTTTAATAATCCGTGTGGTTTAATAAAAATGACCCTGATAGTTGCAAATATGTTTCATTATAACCATGTAACCCTTTCTTTGTGCTTTATATATGCTACTGATAGTAACAGTGCTAGGAGATGTAACTGCTGGGACCGGAAACCTTTCTATCAGGGTAACATGGCCTGAGTGGAAGTCAGGTGAACATCAAATATCATGGCTTCTGTAGTGCTAACTGTCTCTTAGTCAGTATATACAGGTAGTGTTTTGGACAGGCAAAAATGGAATCCAGCTGGAGGGTGAGGAACTGGATAATGAAGCAGAAACACAATAAACAGTTCATAGGAACTTACAAAGTAAGGCCTACAATCAGGTATTGAACCCTGGTTCTTGGTGTGTATTTGTTTTGAATTTCACACTGTGAAAATGTGATGCCATATTGGTTGCAACAGTGTGGCTGAAGCAAGTACTGGTGGCTACTTGAGATACATCTATCCTGTTGATTTGAAAGTTTAAAAATTATAGTACTTACTAGAGCGCAATACCTTGCAAAGGCCCATGGTTTATTTGTATATACTGTATAACAGACCCTGAATGGTGTAATCATGCATATAAAAGCAGCTAACATTGGTCAACTGATATATTTTAGTTGTCACTAAGAAGTAGTATGATTACAAATGAGTTCTCTCTTTATGAAAGGTAGTTCTTCCACCAACCCCAACCAGTGGCTCTGGGGCAACCAACCCCTTGGACGTTGCTCTCAGTGCCCCCAAAGCAGGTAGTTATTTTAGAATTCCTGACTTGGTGGCAAGTTTTGGTTAAATGAAAACAAGATTTACTCCTGTAAGCTTATAGTGTGCATTGAGGGTACCTAATAGCCCTTATTTGGCACCTCCATTAACTTTTATGATGCTTGTGTTGCTCTCCAAGTCTTTTTACATTTGACTGTGGCTCACAAGAAGAAAGATTCTTCAGCTCTATACTGTAAGCTGTGCAATTGTGGGAAAATAAAAGCTATTTATTTGTTGGCCACAACCAGCCATTTTGAAAATATAAGCATGACAATACAAAATAAGTCTAATATCATATAGTATTTAAAAGTGAAGCTCAATATATAAATTTAATAGTTTAAAAGTTGGAGTTCAGGGGACCAGGTGCAAACTTTGTAAAGTTTATTACATTATCTGCTAGGTGATTAACTCAAAAGATTTCTTCTGATCATATTTGAGAGTTTTTAGAAACTTATAGGGCCTCAGAGATTTCAATCAAGTTATAGAAAGAATTGAAATTTCAATATTCAGAACATTGTACAATATCCTATTCACATGTTCCACATAAAAGGGCTAAACGTTCTTGCCTTGAGTTAATATCCCCATCAGAAATGGTTATTCTCTGTTGAAATCTACAGTCATATTATACTTGTACTAGTGACTCAAGGGTCATACAGTATCAGCTTCCGATACATGAGAAAATGAATTTCCCTGATAAAGACCGGCTGTTAATACATTACTAATACAAGGCGATAAAACACAATGTGAAGTGATAATTAATAAGATATATTGATATGTCTTGACAGAATATATTAAAGTGATGTTATAAACCATCACAAAAAAAACATGGCAAATATGAAAAATGAATAAACATCTGTAAGCAACAAAATGTGAGAACTAGAGGAGAATTATATGACAGAAAACATATTTTGTGTTTTATTTATTCAAAAACTAATTGAAGTCTAATTTGAAGTGTTTTTGCTGCTGACAGCCTGTCATACGCCGATCCAGTTTGTAAATATAGCTGATATTATTTTAAGTACAGGCTATGCAACTTCATAATTTTCTTTAGCTTCTGTCAATGTGCGTCACTATGCAATTTGACAGAATGTAGCAGATTTCTGTGTTATATACACATGCTATTTTATATCACCTGCTTTAGATTTCTGTGTCAGTCTAGCACCTAAATAATTATTCTGCACACTTATTAAAGGAGTAACTTGAACTTTCACACCTTTGTAAAAGGTAATACTCATTTCTAACAATTTTTCTGTTACTGATGCAAATAACGAACATATGGAGAGTAGCATAACTTTCTGAAAGAAAGATTTAGTATAATTTACATTTTATTGTAGGAAGAATACATTCTAGTTCAGACATTGGTCCATCAAAACAATTAGGAAACAATGAGGCTGAAACTGTGAATCTGGCTGCTTAAGTGTATTTATTGTTACACTATGGGGCTGATTTACTAATCCACGAATCCGAATGGGAAAAATTCGGATTGGAAAACGAACATTTTGCAACTTTTTCGTATTTTTTTTGTGACTTTTTCGTAGCCGTTCCGACTTTTTCGTAAATTGTCCCGACTTTTTCGTAGCCGTTACAAATTGCGCGAATTGTCGTGACTTTTTCGTAGCCGTTACGATTTGCTCATATATTGTCGTGACTTTTTCGTATTGGACGCTCGTAATTGGCGGGCAAACCTTTCAGACTTTGCATGATTTTGGAAGCCTCCCATAGGACTCAATGGCACTCTGCAGCTCCAACCCGGCCCAAGGAAAGTCTCCCATAGGGCTCAATGGCACTCTGCAGCTCCAACCTGGCCCAAGGAAAGTCTCCCATAGGGCTCAATGGCACTCTGCAGCTCCAACCCGGCCCAAGGAAAGTCTCCCATAGGGCTCAATGGCACTCTGCAGCTCCAACCTGGCCCAAGGAAAGTCTCCCATAGGGCTCAATGGCACTCTGCAGCTCCAACCCGGCCCAAGGAAAGTCTCCCATAGGGCTCAATGGCACTCTGCAGCTCCAACCCGGCCCAAGGAAAGTCTCCCATAGGGCTCAATGGCACTCTGCAGCTCCAACCCGGCCCAAGGAAAGTCTCCCATAGGGCTCAATGGCACTCTGCAGCTCCAACCTGGCCCAAGGAAAGTCACGATACTGAAGCTTGAATGAATCTGAAACTTTCGTACTCAGCACGACGGCTACAATTTACGAAAAAATCGCAAAATACTAATCATTACGAAAAAAACGCATTCGGACACCTTCGGAGCGTTCGTGGATTAGTAAATGTGCCCCTATATGTTTCTGTCCTTACATGGTAGTTTCCCAAGTGTACAGCCATTGGTTCACTAGATAGACCTATGTCAACCTCTCCTTTGAGGTCCATCATATGAAAGCACTAATCTATTAGTCATTCAGCCATAGTATCAAGAATATCTAGGATGGTAAAGGAATCTGCACCCCAAATCACCTTCAAGCGGGGCTTCTAGGATTATGAAGATGATCATTCTTTATTAGTAGTTTATCTAGAAGAGCAAATAGGTATTTCCAACGAATGTCATTCTCCTAATATATTTTTTACTCACCTAAATATGTGCTGTCCCTAAACCCAGAATAATCTCCACAGTTCATTTGCAACACAAGCACATGTGCTGGTCAGATGTCTCTACAGGCATCTGTAAATGACTCTACAGGCATCTGCTGCACTTATCAGGTGGCAGTGCTTTTTAAGTAAATTATATAATGGCAATGAAATGTAATTTTGAGCATTCTGGTTCCGTGGAGGATAAAAAACTGCTGATTTGTGGAAATGTGAGGTGACTGAACCCTTTAAAAACACAAAAGTGACTATAGCTTTTTCATAATTCAAGGAAATCTATTTTTCAAAAACGATTCAGCTGGGAAAAGCTTAAGCTCCATTCCATTCATTATTCAGCTAAGAAAGGCCTACAATATTATTTATTTAGCCTTAGTAGTATTAAAATTAATTTACGATAACAAGTGTAATGTGCAAAGTGCACAAATGAGGTGTACTTGTGACCATGCTTCCTCCTTTTCACTTTCGAACTTCAGCGTGCCCCTTTAGCCTACTCAGACAGATTACATGCAAGTAGGCTTACTGACACAAGGAAGCCCTGGTGTTACCATCAGCCTAGACCTGGGGGTAATACTATGTTTCCCTTGGATCTATAGCCTCCACTGACTTGCACCAAGTGAATTGTGCACTAATGCTTTTACATGGAATATTTTGCACAACTTCCCATTTTACCATTTTTTTATATATTATATATTTAAACTTTTTTGGATTCATTCTTATTAAGATATGTCTATGAAGATTTTCATTCATCCAGGTCATGGTATATCTAGTATAAATAAATTTAAAGCAACTGGACTTGTTTGGTAATCATTGAAGACGTTTCACTACTCATCCGAGCAGCTTCTTCAGTTCAACTGACTGGTATGGGAAGTCCTCAGCATATATATACTCTTCCACTAATCCAATCACAATGGCACTTTTTAACTCTTCAGAAAGGTGACATCTGAAACTCACAGAGGTGTGAATGCTGTGGAGTTACTTTGAAAGGATTACCAAAGTATCATGCAACTCTTCAGACAGGTGTTACTTTTTGGAGTTGCATGAATGGATGTGTGAAGAGTTCTGAAACTGCCGGGGTACAGATGTTAGAACAGCATTGTATGTAGCAGACAGATGGTGTCGAAGTCCCCCGCCTCTGTTAAGGGATGGTTTCTCCACTTTGACGTGAATGGCCTCTTTTACACCTCTTTCAAACCAGCAGTCTTCTTTGTCCAAAATTTGGACGTTGCTGTTTTCAAAGGAGTGTCCCTTGTCTTTTAGGTGTAGAAATACAGCAGAGTCCTGGCCTGTAGTGTTCGCCCTCCTATGCTGAGCCATTCGCTTGGAGAGCAGTTGCTTTGTCTCACCAATGTAAAGGTCTGTGCACTCCTCGCTACACTGGACTGCGTATACAACATTGCTTTGTTTTTCCTTTGGTGTTGGATCCTTTGGGTGTACAAGTTTTTGTCTCAGTGTGTTGCTAGGTTTGAAAAACACAGGGATGTGGTGTTTGTTGAAAATTCTCATGAGTTTCTCCGACACTCCTGCTACATATGGGATGACTATATTGTGCCTTCTCTCTGCCTCTGGTTATATATAGGCATTATGGTTGAACTTGATGGACATATGTCTTTTTTCAACCCAACTTACTATGTTACTATGTTACTATGCCTCAAGACGGTTATTCCTTTTGGTGTTCCTGTTGGGCTTAGTTGCTCTTGTTTTGACAAAGGCCCAGTCTGGGTAGCCACAAGCTTTCAGTGCTCCTCTGAGATGTTTACATTCCTTGTCCTTGGACTCTGTATCAGTTGTCACACTTTCCGCCCTGTGGTGTAGAGTTCTAATGACACCCAGTTTGTGTTCCAGCGGATGGTGGGAATCGAACAACAGATATTGATCCGTGTGAGTGGGTTTCCTGTATACTTCTGTTTTCAATATACCCCCCTCTTGAATGGATATCAAACAGTCCAAAAAAAGTAAGATTGTTCTCATGGACATCCTCCCTTGTGAACTTGATATTGTTGTCCACTGAGTTAATGTGTTCTGAAAAGGCCGCCACTTTGTTGGATCTGATTTTAACCCACGTGTCATCTACATACCTGAACCAGTGACTTGGTGTAGTTCCATTGAATGTGAGTAGGGCCTTCCTTTCCACTTCCTCCATATACAAGTTTGCTACAATGGGAGAAACTGGTGAACCCATTGCACAGCCATGTTTTTGCCTGTAAAATTGGTCCTTGTATCTGAAGTATGTGGTGTTCAGGCACAAATCTAACAATAAACATACTTGGTTGGGACTGAGTTTCGTTCTGCTGCTGAGGGTGTTATCTTTCTGCAGTTGATTTCTTACAGTCTCAGTAGCCTCTGCGGTAGGTATACATGTGAATAGTGAAGTGACATCATATGATACCATAGTTTCTTCTGCCTCTAGTTTAACTCCTTGAATCTTGGTGACAAACTCTTTAGCATTTTGGATATGATGCACTGTTTTACCTACCAATGGGGCTAAGATGTTGGCCAAGTATTTTGCAATGCTGTAAGTCACTGAATGCTGACACTGAATGCTGCTGACAATAGGCCTGAGTGGTGCTCCATCTTTATGTATCTTGGGGAGTCCATATAAGCATGGTGTAGCTTCTCTGGGGTACAGGCGGTGGTATAAAGCTCGATCAATGGCTTTCTCCTTTTCAAGTTGTTGTAGGCAATCTATCACCTTTTTCTTGTAACTGCTGCTTGGGTCTCTCCTTAAAGGTTCATATGTATTGCTATCACTGAGTAGTGAGGTCATTTTGCAGTGATAGTCAGTTGTGTTTAGCACAACTGTGCATCGCCCTTTATCTGCTGGCAGGATGGTGATGTTCGGGTCCTTACTAAGGGATGTGAGAGCTCTCCTTTCTTGTGTAGTAAGGTTAGAGGGGGGTGCTCTGGCACTTGACAATGCAGCTGACACTTTTAGTCTGAGTTGTTCTGCTTCCTCCACCTTTATATGGTTGTTATTGATGGCAGATTCTGTGGCTGTGATGAGCTCAACCACTGGGATGTGTTGTGGTGTCACTGCATAGTTTAGCCCCTTGGCTAGCACGTCCTTTACTGGCTGAGTAAGTACCCTGTCTGATAGGTTCTTAACCCATGTATCTTTGGTGTTCTTTGATGTCTCATCTTTCTGCCTTCAGGTTAGTTCTTCTGTCCTTTTCAAACCGCTGCTACGTGATAGTAAGCTGGTGAATTTGCTTATTTGCCTCTCCTTACTCTTAATGTGTTGGGCCATCTGTGCATGTTCAATGAACTGAACCACCCTTTCCAGAGTTACATCAGGTAGCTGTTTTGTCAAACTCTGTTTCAGTTGTTCAATTTTCTGTTTAAGGGCCTCAATGGTGAAGTTGATCTGTCTAACCCGTTCATTTAGTAGATGTTTTTGGGCCTTCTGTAAGATATTGCTGGCTCTGTGACCTTTTACAGTGGAACCCAGGCGTAGGCTACAAGGAGTGAGTCCCTGATGTCTGCATCTGAGATTGAAGCGTAGATGGTTCTGATAGTCTGCGAGTTTTCTTGCTGTTCTTTCATATTCCTGAACCAGTTTTAGAGTATTCTCTCCAAGCGAATGGCTCAGCATAGGAGGGCGAACACTACAGGCAAGGCTGTATTTCTACACCTAAAAGACAAGGGACACTCCTTTGAAAACAGCAACGTCCAAATTTTGGACAAAGAAGACCGCTGGTTTGAAAGAGGTGTAAAAGAGGCCATTCATGTCAAAGTGGAGAAACCATCCCTTAACAGAGGCGGGGGACTTCGACACCAGTTGAACTGAAGAAGCTGCTCGGATGAGTAGTGAAACGTCTTCAATGATTACCAAACAAGTCCAGTTGCTTTAAATTTATTTATACTAGATATCATTCTTATTAAGTTTTTATTCATTTTCTATGTTGGTGGAACTTTAATGCAATGGAAAGTAAAAGTTCCTTTCAGCAATGTTAATCAGCTTATTGGAAACATACTGTACTTTGTGAACAGATGTTGAATATTAAATGCTAGCAAGAGCATCAGTAGAAAAAGGTACTTGTCATTTTTTATTTCCATATCCTGAGAGTCTACAGCAGGCTATGTTCTTCTAGTACTAATACTTTTAATTCAGATGGAAATGATGGCCTTTGCAATAAATAAATTACAAGTATGGTATATAATAAGGTTCTTAATAAGGTTCTTTCCACAATGTGAAGCATTAAGTCTTGAACCTATTAAGAAATATGTAAGCATTAAATAAGAACAGTATTATTTTGGCATCAACATGAATTTATGCTTGCTTAGTAACTAGTGATGAGCGAATCTGTCCCGTTTCACTTCACCTTAAAATTCGCGAAACGGCGAAAAATTCTAAAATTTGTCGCCCGCGACTATTTTTTGGTCGCCCTCACTTTTCTTGATGTGACTGCACCCTTTTTTGACAAGACTGTGCCCTATTTGACACGCAACAAAAAATAATTCTGCACGATGAATTTTTCCATGGCGAATTTTCACTGAAGTTTTGCAAAACAATTCGCCAATGGCGAAATGCAGAAATTTGCTGAGAATCCATGCCTGGTGGAAAAATTTGGTCATCACTATTAGTAACCCTCTAATACAAGCTGCTGGAGCTTATTTACGAAGCACACAGCAAAGCTCAGGTGCAAAACAAGGCACAGACCACCAGGTTTTTTTGCTCTTTGCTCCAGGCCCTATGCTTAGCTCCCATACATTAGGTTCAGGTATTGTTTGTTTATTGACTACTTTAATATTTTTAGTTGTCAGCTATTCACATTGTTCTTACAGACAGCTTTGCTCTATATGTTCAGGTTAGTCAGATGATGTTTGTCTACCTTCTCAAACCGATACTACAGATTCTTAGGGGCCTATTTATTAACGTGTGATCCCTCCGAATCCAACTAACTCGTATTTTTTCGTACTGTAAGTATTTTATGTGACTTTTTCGTACCTTAGCGCGACTTTTTCGCACTTTGCGACAAAATTTGTGCACAGAGTACAAAAGTTTCGGATTCATCCAAGCTTCGGTATCATGACTTTCCTTGGGCCAGGTTGGAGCTGCAGAGTGCCATTGAGCCCTATGGGGGACTTTCCTTGGGCCAGGTTGGAGCTGCAGAGTGCCATTGAGCCCTATGGGTGACTTTCCTTGGGCCGGGTTGGAGCTGCAGCGTGCCATTGAGCCCTATGGGAGACTTTCCTTGGGTCAGGTTGGAGCTGCAGAGTGCCAGTGAGCCCTATGGGAGACTTTCCTTGGGCCAGGTTGGAGCTGCAGAGTGCCATTGAGCCCTATGGGAGACTTTCCTTGGGCCAGGTTGGAGCTGCAGAGTGCCATTGAGCCCTATGGGAGACTTTCCTTGGGCCAGGTTGGAGCTGCAGAGTGCCATTGAGCCCTATGGGTGACTTTCCTTGGGCCAGGTTGGAGCTGCAGAGTGCCATTGAGCCCTATGGGTGACTTTCCTTGGGCCAGGTTGGAGCTGCAGAGTGCCATTGAGCCCTATGGGAGACTTTCCTTGGGCCGGGTTGGAGCTGCAGAGTGCCATTGAGCCCTATGGGAGACTTTCCTTGGGCCGGGTTGGAGCTGCAGAGTGCCATTGAGCCCTATGGGAGACTTTCCTTGGGCCGGGTTGGAGCTGCAGAGTGCCATTGAGTCCTATGGGAGACTTTCCTTGGGCCAGGTTGGAGCTGCAGAGTGCCATTGAGCCCTATGGGAGACTTTCCTTGGGCCGGGTTGGAGCTGCAGAGTGCCATTGAGCCCTATGGGAGACTTTCCTTGGGCCAGGTTGGAGCTGCAGAGTGCCATTGAGCCCTATGGGAGACTTTCCTTGGGCCAGGTTGGAGCTGCAGAGTGCCATTGAGCCCTATGGGAGGCTTTCCTTGGGCCGGGTTGGAGCTGCAGAGTGCCATTGAGCCCTATGGGAGACTTTCCTTGGGCCGGGTTGGAGCTGCAGAGTGCCATTGAGCCCTATGGGAGACTTTCCTTGGGCCGGGTTGGAGCTGCAGAGTGCCATTGAGCCCTATGGGAGACTTTCCTTGGGCCAGGTTGGAGCTGCAGAGTGCCATTGAGCCCTATGGGAGACTTTCCTTGGGCCAGGTTGGAGCTGCAGAGTGCCATTGAGCCCTATGGGAGACTTTCCTTGGGCCGGGTTGGAGCTGCAGAGTGCCATTGAGCCCTATGGGAGACTTTCCTTGGGCCGGGTTGGAGCTGCAGAGTGCCATTGAGCCCTATGGGAGACTTTCCTTGGGCCGGGTTGGAGCTGCAGAGTGCCATTGAGCCCTATGGGAGACTTTCCTTGGGCCAGGTTGGAGCTGCAGAGTGCCATTGAGCCCTATGGGAGACTTTCCTTGGGCCGGGTTGGAGCTGCAGAGTGCCATTGAGCCCTATGGGTGACTTTCCTTGGGCCAGGTTGGAGCTGCAGCGTGCCATGGAGTCCTATGAGAGGCTTCCAAAATCATGCACAGAAGGATTAAAGTAAGAAAGGTTTTCCTGACATTTACGATCGTTCGGATATGAAAATTTTGTGACTTTCAGATCGCCAATACGATATTATCATGACTAATATGATTTTTCATAAGCACTTTCGTGATATTTGCGATCATCAGAAATTATCGTATCCAATCCAAATTTTACCCAATTCGGGATTCGAACTCGTACTTTGATGAATCAGCCCCTTAGTGTGGCTGAGATTAGGTCTATTTTGACTGGTCTACACCATTTTGTTCTTGAGCAACTCCAATGTTTTGGGGATCTTGCCCTGATGAATGATAAATTACATTTACCTTTGATGGGCCTTATTGATAAAATTGTTCTGCCATATTTAATAAATAGCTATATTATGGAATATGTACATTTTTTCTATAAATATATGTCAGAAATTAATTCAATATAGTGAACATGTACAACTTTTCATATGCAATGAGGGGTATATTGGTAGTTTTAGCTACAAATGTGCATTTTCTGATTTGATGGCCTTGAAATGTGCCCTTTCTTGTTCTTCTTCCATAATTTTAAATGATGTGTTTTTTGCTTATAGCAGAGATTTTGAATAGGGAGGTTGTGACACCAAATTAAACTGTCTGTCGAGCCTTATTTAATTTATTATTTATGCACAGTAAAAAGTAAAGACACATAAAACTGGGTTTTTTTGCAAACAAATTAAAAAATATAATTCAGCAAGTCAGCTTATGTTTCATTTATGTCTTTTTTTATTTATTTACAATACTGTGACATATAATTCATCCCAAGGCAGATTAGCAACATTATTCTTACATCCATCACGTTTAATTGTCACAACAAAAAAGCTACAACATGTAAGGGGTAATGTACCATGACCCCTGATCTGGCTGTGTTCTGCACTTCATGCTGCATTTTTTTTGTCTAGCACAAGGTGCAGAGCGAGGCAGACCCAGGGAAGAAATTCTGCAGCATCAGGCCACCCCTATCCTTTCATCTGCCCTAGGGCCCTCTGCCACTCACTAACATTTGTGTCTGGATGACACATAAGTTAGGGGACACGTAGTGGATGGGAGGCGGGACCATTTGTACTGACTATTAATGTGAAAGAACAGGTGTTGATCTGTCATCTCAGTGTTGCATGTAATATCTTAGATTATACGAGATACACTCAAGAACTAAAGGCCATACAAAAATTTAAAGAACTGCAAAAACAAAACAAAGCACATTTAGCAAAAATTATTATTTTGACAAAATTCATACTGTAAATGTATTCAATAAAAATACCAGGGATAATCAGAATAAATGGAACACATAAAGGTAATATTTAGACCAATTAAGTCAAAAGTCATTGACATAATCAGTGGTCAAAGTCAGTTATGTAATCATATGAAACCATAGCACAATGATGCTTAGTGCAATTACAGTATATAGAAATGCAAGGAGTGTGTATAATGCTTTTACTGCCAAGCATGTTTGTAATACGTGCTTGCCAAAAAAGCTTTTAATCTTTGTCCTTTGTTTTTCCCCTAAAAACTATTCATTTCACAGCATGAAATAACAAATGATAGATCATATGGGGTATCTTTACCTTGGGGGTCCCCTAAATGCCACATACTTAGGTAAACCTATAAACATTGGGAATCAAACTGTTCAGTTGACCCCAAGGGTATGTATGCAGGCTGTTTTATCTTAGTAACTAATGATATGTTTGAGATAAGATGCTGGAAAGTGAAAGCTTTGAGGTGTTTTTCAGAAATATCATCAAAATTGTCAACTTGGATAGTTTTGCAGCTAGTGTACTTACCAAAAATGTATGGCTTTCTGGGGTGAGCATACTTTTTTTGTAGCTTTACAATGCAGTAAATATGATTGATCATATGGGGGTATTTTAATTTTGAGGCCCTTACATGCCACATACTTGGGTAAACTTACACACATTGGGCATCAAACTGTTTAGTGGACACTTGTCATTTATATTTAGGGTGTTTTATCTTGGTACCTAATATGTGGGAGATAAGATGCCTGAAAGTGGAAGCTTTCAAGTGATTTTTGTGAAATGTCATCAAAATTGCCAACTTTAGGAAAGATGTGTGGTTTGGTACTTTGGAGTACTTTGCCTATTCTGTATTCATCAGAATCTGTTCTTTTCCAAAAAGTATAGTTTTCTAGGTTAAACATACTGTAAGTGGAATATTTGGCCTTTAATTATAAAGTATGCAGTTTTCTGGAGCAGTGCTTTGGAAATTTGGCAGCATACTGCTGAGTTATTGACTTATACAAGTGAGAAATCTCCATAAAACTATATATATTTGGTATTGGTTCAGAAGACATTGGACTTTACAAATCAGTTGTGTTTTTGTGCATAAAAGAATTTATGTTTTATGCATTTATAAATGCATTTATATTATGTAAAAAAAAAAAAATCTTTATTTCTTGACATTTAGCAGCCTATATCGTGTTACAGAAGTGGAATTACACAAAAATTCTAGCATATTTTGAAAGCTTAGGTTATCCCAAAAAAAAAGAAAAACAATATATTGTTTTCCCATGTAAATTAAAAGTACCCCCTAGGAAAGGCCCCTAAAGTGATCAAAAATCATCTGGCAATAAAAGTACCGCATTGTCCAAATCGACTGGCTGTTAAAGGTTAATAAACGGCATCAAAAAGAGCACCATTTGCATCCATTTTAATGCAACCTCATTTGCAACTGTCTTACTATGAATTCCTGTTTTTAAACCATTTAGGGAGTAGAAACACATATGTTTGGAAGTAGCAAAACATAATGCAGTTTGTCTTTTTATTGTAAATCTATGTGAGGCAGCTGCCAGAGTAAATAAATGCAAATGTTTTAAGAATAAATCTGTAAGTAAAATGAAACCACAATATGTTAGAAATGAATGGCCATAAAGTGAATAACGTATGTTGAAATATGGCATCTTTGGTAATGCAGGGAAAATATTTAAAGCTTGCTATGTTTTCTGTAATGAACAGCACTCTTTGGGCTTCGGAGGGAATCGTCAGTCTTACAGTCAATAGAGAAAAGTGGAAAGAACTGTCTCACCGTTATCACAATAAACTGTGCTGTTTCCTTTTGCCAAAAAAATGTGACACCATTGAAAAATTTGCAAAATGGCAAAATTTCACTGAAGTGCATGAAAATAAATTGGTGTTTTTTCTCACATTTCTTCGCACTTGAAAATACATTGAAATCAATGTCAGTTTTTGTAGGTTACTTTGCTTCTGATGCATTGGAGTCAATGGGCATGTAATTGCAGAAAAAAGCAAAATATTTTTCCCAACAAAACAAAGCGCATGGTGAAATTCTAGCGCATATTCATTCAAATTTTCACCACTTGAAAAACCACAAATTTCACAGTGAATCTGAATCAGCCTAAAAAATGTGCTCATCTTTAGTAACAGTGTTCACAGTTGACAAGTAGATGAGTGAAATTTTTCACAAAGACGTGGCTAAATTTCCCCGTGGACATTTTCATTGTAAAAACGTCAAGAAAAATGCCCATTGAATTTAAAGCATTTTTGGCCAGATTCAATTCAGTGAGTAAAAAAGGTTTATTATGTAAAAACTCATGGACGAGATTCAGTTTGAGATGCAATTCAATTCAGAAAATCTTTTTACATTAAATCTGGCTCTTAACCTAAAAAAAAATGCTGTAAAAAAGGACCAATATTGTTGGAAAAACATGGTGAAAAGAGTTCACCCACTGACTTTAATGCATTTTGCCTGGAAAAAGAAACAGGGCTAAAGATCCCATTGGCTTTAATGCGTTTTGCAACTTTGGGACAGATTCAGTTATCACTTGACTTAAGCCTATGTAAATGGCAGCCTGCTGTCAACACATTTCTTCCAGTTGTAACTGCTATCTTCTAGAATATCAGTTTGTTTCTAATAGGTATCTGCTATCTTTTTGCCTTGTACAGTAGTGCAAATGCTTCATGTGTTTAAATAGATTTTAATTTTAACAAATTGCATAGCCATATGTTTCAGGAACATAATGTGCAGAGCCTGTTATTTTCAGAAAACTATTCGGCTATGATTATTATGGTTTATATATCAGTATGCCACCTGTTCAACAAAAATCACAGATTTGTTTTTTAATACAAAATGCATTGGTTACTTTTTATCCCCTCCCCCAGGGGGCTACCCCAGTTGCGACACTTTAAACAAAATAAGTAAATTCCATAAATGATGGACAGAAACCCAAAAAAGTGAGGTTTAAAATAAATCTTCACATGTTTAATTATGTCTGGGGGCAACACTAGCAATGGACATGGAAAGCTTCTCAGGTTTCTCACCACTGTGCGTAATAGTCATGAGATATCAACAAAGGATATGGTAAAATCAATTCATTACACAGGGAATTATTATATACCAATTAGTGAATCTGTCCCATTTTGCCAAAAAAATTTGCTAAACCATAGAAAAATTTGCAGACTGTAATGGGAGTTTTTTTGCTGCAATTTTTTGTGCAAAATGCATTGAAGTTAATGGGCTTTTTTACCACAGTGTTTTTTTTCTACACAAAATACATTAAGGGCAATGGATATTTTCAATGTGTTATTTTTTTCCCGCAAAATGCATCACTCTGGGTAAGGGCCATGGCAGACGGGGAGATTAGTTGCCGCACGACAAATCTCCCTTGTGGCAGGCAACTAATCTCCCCGATATGCCATCCCATCGGCTAGAATGTAAATTGCCGGTGGGATGGCATACGCGGCGCCGAAATCACCGAAGTTTCCTCTCAAGGCAACTTTGGTGATTTCAGCAAATCAACGCGCCACGTATGCCTTCCCACCGGCGATTTACATTCTAGCCAGAGGGATGGCATTTCGGGGAGATTAGTCGCCCGCCACAAGGGAGATTTGCAGGCGACTAATCTCCCTATCTGTCACGGCCCTTAAGACACACCACTTTCACCCCCCTGAGCTACAGTTACCATAAATAGTAAACCACAAGGTGCCTGGATTCTAAAGCAACACTGGCATAGTGAGTCAACTTACTCAGCCAGTATCCTCTGTTTGCAAAGTCTGAAGCAGCACTTATTCTGTCTTAAATGGCGTTGCTGATGTAGTGTATAGTTATCATAGCAAACTGGAAAAGCTGCTAATACAAGCAATTTATTTAATTATTGATTCAAGGCTGCCAGATCCAATTCTCTGTTCTTCCCAAATGGTTTCTAGAATTTTGTTTGTAAATCCTAAAGGTCTCTTGTTTAACTTAATAAAACAATAAGTTGCTTAAAGACCTTAGGCATTATTTGATTGCCATGGTCATTGACCCTAGTAACTGGGCAGCTGGTTCCAATGATGGATTAAAAGTGAAAAAATGAGGCTCTGCATATGGGGCTAAGTTAAAAATGTAAAAAGGACTAAAACCATTGTATACACTACGGCAGTTGCTATAGTCACTAACCACACAAAAATGAAAGCAGGTTGGAGGAAAAACACAGCAAATGAAAAATGTAAGTTTTTGGATAACCACCATAATTTTGGGGACTATAATTCATGAGGAACTGGAATTCATCTGACATAATGGTGGCATAATGGTCAGATTGTGATTATGATTAATATTTTCATGTTATTTTCAGCATTAATATTCTTTAAATACATTGATTTCAGAACTTGGACACAATAACATGAAATGTTCTTGTAACATTCTCTTACTAAGTGTTCACTAGTCTTCTAAATGACACCCACATGTGCAAAATGTAGGTTTTCTAAGCACTGCATCAGATCAGAATAGCTTGACACTGCAGATACAATGATTCAAAGCCCTAAGGCTTAATTAGAGGATTATAGTCAAAGATTTTTTCTTCTCTTTTCTAGCTGCTAAGTGGGCAGAAGTAGAAACAAATCAATGTCTCTTCAGAACAAGGACAGAAAATTCTTCACATTAAATTGCCTCTTGGGACATGGTGAAAACATATATATATTTTAACCATTACATTTCAGTTTAATTTAGAACAAAGCAGTATTGCTTGGGGTAAAATATATAATGGACATAAGCAAAACTCCATTTTATACTATTTACCTCTTCACGTCTACCATAAAAATGTATAATGCATGGAGCATGGAGTACTGCAAGATACTCTGCACATTATTCCTGCATATTCAGCATCATTTAAGTATTATGTAGCCCATCATAAGGACATTTCCGTAGCTAACTCTATGAACTGAATAAGTGAGGAGAGGCATAGCTGCAGGGGGACAGAAAAACCATTAGCATATTTCAGCTGGTTAATTTGGTTTGTGTTTTTTTCACCTGTAGACTGTAGTTATGTACAGGTGTGTTGAGCCAGGTGTTAAATAGACCCTCACCCTGGTACCACAGCACTTGGTATTGAGCACACAGATGGCAACTTTCCCCTTCCTCCCACCCTCATTTAGATCATTGCCTACTATTGTCAATTATATGTTTAATGTTTTACATTTGTTGTCACAGCTTTACTTATTGGTGGGTGAGTTAAGCTGAGCACTTTCAGCAGCCTACAGCTTTGAACCTGCCACAGAAGGATACTCCTGGCAATTGGGGACATTCATGCAGCTGCATCTGCATTTATTTGTATAAATCGTTATTAATAAAGCTGTGGCCCACATTTTCAGAACGCAGTAGTTTCATTTCTTTGGTAATGGGTATGAAGTTAAAGGTTATGGGCCACAGCAGGTGTGTTTGTCCCCCTTATTGGCAGCCAAGTACCTTTTACACAGAATGTCTTGATGACTTTAAATATACTGATATGTGTGAGTGCAGGGGATCACTTTCTTATTATTCTGTATTCTTGTTTAGCTGGCTACTCTACCAGTTGTTGGGCATCAGAGTTACACAGTTTATTTTGGTTAAAAAAAAGACAAAAGTCCACCAAGTTCAACCTCAACTGGCATGTAATTGCCAGGTTGAGATCATAATACCTTATTAAATATTACAATTATATCAGCTTTGCTGAGAATAGTTAGGCTGAGAAAATCACAAAAAGAGCCCTGGCTAAAACCAAACTAAGTTCTCTAAGTACCCGAGGGTGAATTCCATCAGGTTCTAGTACCTTGTTCAAATTAATTTTGATGCAAACATGTATGTACCATATCTCTGTCAGGCACTGGCTAGATTAAGCTGAGCATCTATGCCCCTATTAGACTCCTCTAATGTTATTGATATAATGCACATCATGCAAATGATCTACACTGATATCCAAAGTTAACACTACACTGTCAAAAAGTGAAGGAACTTTCTATAAACAAAGGGGTATATTTATCATGCTGTGTAAAAAGTTTAGTGAAGCTTTACCCGTGATGTTGCCCAGGGCAACCAGTCAGAAAATACCTAATGCAAAATTGCTATATTTCCTAGAAACTAAGGAATCAGGGTCTCGTTTATGAAAGCAGAGTAAAAGAAATCCACTTTAACCAGATTTAACAGTGTCTTATTTGCACTGGAATAATGTGTCCAAATTCCCTTATTCTTGTGTTCCAAGGATCCTATTCTTTGCATAACTTTACACCCAAGGAAACCCAACCTGCCTGCAAAGCGAACTGGATTCCATAGAACCATGCCAATATATTACAATTCCCTCCATCTTTGGAGACTATTGGATACTAAGAAAGGATATACAACCTTAACAGCTAATATCCCTATATAGATGCTCCACTATAGTTTTAACCTCTTAAAGGTAACAGCAAAAAATGAAAATGTATCAAAGTCATTAAGATATAATGTACAGTTGCCTGTAAAAGTTGTGTTTTTGCTTCAGAAATACTACTGTAGTTTTTGTAAATTCCCGGCTGTGTAGCTATGGGGTAGCCATTCAGGCTGGAAAAAGGAGAAAAGGCACAGGTTACATAGCAGATAACTGATAAAATACCAAATGTATTCTACAGAGCTTATCTGTTATCTTCTATGTAATCTGTGACTTTCCTGCTTTTTCCTGATGAATAGCTGCCTCTATAGCTACACAGAAGCTAATTGAAGTAAACACACCAGTGTTACCAATGCAGGGCAACAGTACATTGTATTTTAATTACTTTAAAACCTCTCATATTTTGGTGTTACCGTTCGTTTAACATTTCTTAATCAATTTTCTGTAAATAAAATAATGTTTAGTCTTCCAAGCCCCTATTCGATATGTCCTACAGAAAATAATAGGATGAGCTCTGGCTAATTCCCTTGATTTAAATTTTATACTCTGGGGGCGAAACTGGTCTGTCCCATTCTAGCATTGAAGGGGTTAACTTGTTAGCGTTGTTTAAAAAGAACAAGGAATAGGAATATGAAATTTTACCTGAGCTACAAACAGTGGAGGTAGTACACTTTATTCCCTTTGCAGGCATATTACAGTTCAAGCAAGGCACTGAGGACAGCAAGGAGGTACAGGAAGGGTAATCCTGAATTCCATGGAATTACAGAAACAAATTACAATAGTCTTTAATTTGGTGTTCACACACTCCCAATTATTATATACAGTATATGTTATAAGAAAGTGATATGCTTTCTAATGCGTATATCTACAGGAGAAATGGTTTCTGAGGGACAGGGTTATCTGACAAGTGATTGGAATCTGACTCTCAAATGTTAAAATACAAAATGCACATGTTTTGACCATAATTCATAGTACAGGTACATATATCCTGTTCAAGAAACTGAACCTACAGCCCTCTAAATAACTTGTGTGCTTTGCATTGTTTTTGTAAATGTTTGTGGTAAGTTTGGCGGTGCCCTTAGGTATTTCTATTTTGAATTCAACCCTCTGTGGCTGCAACATGTTAGTTTTTCTGTGTATGGAGTGGTTAGCAGTGTGATTGGCTGAGACATTGGCTGGTAAGAGTGGTTAACTCATTGCAGTTGCTTGCAAATCATGGGTGTGTATGTAATAACATAGGACATTGCCCTATAATCCTAACTTGGTTTTTAAGTTACTCGCACTTTAAATCTCTCCTCTTTTTTCCAGTGCATGTGTAACTTGTTCATATTCTGCTGGGGGAAGTGTAACATGCCCTTAAAGCCTCCAAAGCTACAAAACGGGAAACACTGAATTGTCAGGAATATCAATGTACACTGCTGCCGTATTATTTGCTGTCAGGGGACCTTGCCCAAATAATATTAAATGGCCCTAGAGCATTATTCTTCCTCTACCAAGGAGTACAGTCAGCATTATACATTAAGTCAGGTAACGATGTACTGACATCTGTCAAACCCAGACTCATTTGTCAGAGGGCGAGATGGTGAAGTGCAATTCATCACACCAGAAATGTGTTTATAGCCAATGCTTGGTGCATGATGAGGGGGACTTGCCCAAAAGAAATGGTTAACTAGTTCTTGCTCTGACACTGCTCCAAGACATGCAATTTTAGAGGAGTTACTGTATATACCTGCCCGTGTTATCTATAAGGTACATCTGGCCATATAGGGTTAAACCTTCTAAATTGAAAGGTGTTTTTTTCATTCATTTATTATTAAAAGCTGAGAACATTCTAAATGCATTGCTAAAAAAGCTAAACACAATTGCATCAAGTCTGATTTGTTTTCCTACTGACATGTATAAACACACTATAGTTTAAAATTAGCCTTATATCTTGGGGTTGAGGTTCTTTTCATGAAAGTGAGCAGGCAGCATAATGCAATTAAAGTTCTAATTAAGTGGTACATACATGTGCCTTGTAATCATATCTGCTATGCATTGCTACCCAATACACATACAGTGTTATCAATATATGTGTTTATAAAAGGCAAAATAATGTATATATACTGGTTACTAGAAGCAGAAAGAAATCCTGTGTGTAACATATGATACAGCACAATCTGGAAACTACGATGTGTGGCAAAATAATATTTTAAGGTGAAGAAATGACAATACAGCTTTTGCTTGTTATCAAGCAACCTGAACTTTTGCCAGCATGTTAATAAATCAAAGACAAAAGAACTTGCTGTAGCGAGCTTGTTTCACACTGACCTATCTAGGAGGATAATATTGGCGGGTATGGTAATATGAGTGGGTCTTGGCCTCACCCTCTAAATGTGCAAGATTCAATCTCACCGGAGCCTGGAGACACAGATGCTAAACTCGCTCTGCTGTTTGCATATTGTATTGACATTCTGTGTATTGCAATTTTCATTGCCACATTATTGTATTATAGTACGGTAATATTCCCAGGCAGCCATGTTCTTGTTTGAAACAGCAAATTATCCATAAATCCATTTAACTGTTTGTTTGTTCACATGATATACAAAAAACAAGCAAACAAGCGCTATTTACTTTACAGACAAGCAGACGGAGGGTTTCTGCCACAGAAAGACACCTTACAAATGAAAAGGACATTCTCAATGTTAGTGGACAGTACATAATACCATTCTGTATGTTTTGCCAGCACTGCACTTTGCACCTTGTGATTAGTGATGAGCGAATCTGTCCCGTTTCACTTCGCCATAAAATTCTGCAAGAAAATTTGCGAAAAATTCCTGAAACGCATTTTTTTTGTCGCCCATGTCTTTTTTGTCGCCCTCGTCTTTTTTTTCGCCTGTGCTTTTTTGGCATGACCACGCTCTTTTTTGATGCGACCGCACTCTTTTTTGACTCGCAATGAAATTTTTTGCCGCGCGTTTTTACACGGTTATTTTTCACGGAAGTTTCGCAAAAAACAAATCACCAATGGCAAAATGCGGAAATTCGCTGCGAATCCATGCCTGTCGAAAAAATTCGCTTATCACTACTTGTGAAGGAGTTTTAATTAAAAGTGCAGTAAAACATAAAGGCAAGTGCTTGGAGACTAAACAATAAAGGGCACGACTTTATACCCCTTATTGTGTTGGCACTTGTGTCTAAGTTGTTTTCATCCAGTTATTGGCTGCCTTTTTTTTATTCAATCAGAAATAAAGCTACAGTCTGCTTTTTTTCAGATGGCCATTTAACATATAGATGTTCTCTATTGTAGTATGTGTAGCCATTGTTTGCAATATGATTGTGGAACTTTAACAGGCATGGCTAACGATATTTCCACTAAAACTGTTCCCTCGGCATTGCATGGTAGCAACCTGAGGCATCAAAACTAAGCTGCATGAATCCACACTGGTGGCAAAGCAATCCCATTGGATTTATTTAGGGCAAGTCTTTTTCGGCAATTTCCTGAAATCGCGCCGCCGTGTCTGCCATCCCGCCGGCGACTTACATGTTCGCCAGTGGGATGGCAGGGGTAGGCAACTCGGGGAGATTAGTCGCCCGCTAACAGGGAGTTTTGCCGCGGGCGACTAATCTCCCCGTGTGCCAGAGCCCTCAATGTTAAAATGATTTTTATCATTGTGATCCCAATTACTGAGAGACCATTCTGGCTATGCAACTGAATACCGCTGAAAAGATATGTAAAGCTAAGGTCTCATTATTTTTCCCACAATAATCGCTGTTTTCACCCCTAGAAAATAACAATCTTTTCTAGTTCCCCTTTGTTCATATAGAAAGTTTCAATCTCTTTATAGAGTAATGAGTAAGACAATATAGATTTTTTTTTCAGTACACAAACCAAAATAAACAACTAATAACAAACTAATGTTGGAGTGTGAAAGGATTTAGTATCAAAGTAAAGTTATTAAAGATTACAATAAAAGTAAAAGATAAAACCATACATGACAAGTGCCACTAATGTCTTTATTGTAACCATGAAGCAGTAATCCTGGCCCCTACCTTAGCTTGATTTATGTCCATATATAAAAAAATTTCTATACTGGTAGTAGTAGAATAATAGTATCATATATCAATATTTTCACATTTATAAACGCATAGTAATATTGCACATTGCTTCATAGCTGAAATACAGATTTCCGAAGATGCTTTTTAGTTTTCCAGCCATGCAGAAACATACATATATTGTGAGAAGTTTAAGGGTCCCCATTTAGTCTTCCAAAGAGCTAAACCTTACATTTGCCTTTGTTAACGATAGGAAATCCCGGTGGGCCCCGGCTATAGTGGGCCCCTGGCTGCCCAGACCGACCCTTGCCGGTGCTCCCTCTGCCCAATCGCTCTCTGCCCATGCGCAGAGATTGCCGTGAATGCCAAGGCACGGAATGGTAAGTTTGTCGTTCCTGAAAGAATGACTTGTACAAAGATCTTCCTGGAATAAATACCCTGGAATGTTGCTCCAATCAGGATATTCTGTTTATCATAAAGAGCATGGGGTCAGGGATCTCATGAAAGTGAGGTGCTGATTGTATTAGTATGACTGGAGCTTTGAGGTGTTATTATACCTTCCAGGGAGAGGTGCCAAAACAGCACTGTATGTGGCAGACATCACCCCCTTCACCTCTAGTCCAACTTGTTTTTTTTTGTTTTCACATATATGGCTTCTTTAACGTCTCCTTTGAATCTGTCGCTCTCCATATCTAGAATCTGAAGTCGGCAGTCTGCAAATGTGTCTTTTTACCTTTAAATGTAGATGAATTATGATCAAATTTGCAAATTATATGGCTACAGTAAACCTTAGTAAGGGGGAAGTTACACAGTTACATAAAGTTGTAACTAGAACTAGAATTCACCAAGTTCAACCCCTAAGTTTTACCTACACAGAATTATCTATTAAAATTTCAAGAACCTGAATACCTTGTGAGAGTGTATTTGACTATAATGAAATTAAGGAGGAAGGAAAGACAACCCTCTTATTCAATTTTCTTCTCTTTGTAAAAAAAAAAAAAGACACCTTCCAAGATCGCTTCAATTTGCTCCTATACAAAATGTAATAGTGTAATTTATTATATTATTGCACTGCTATTTACTAATTGCACAGCTCCAATCTCATTAGAGTGATAAGTGATTTAGGTAAGGTTATCTTAAGGATGGGCATTTCACCTTGCCTTCCCCTGTGGTGGTATTCTGCAGCAGGGAAACGCAGGGCAAAATGCAGCGCTTTTTCCCTATCGATGGAATGCTGACTTGATTTTTTAATTATTATATATATATGGTTAAAACTTTATTGATACATAGTAAAAGATTACAAACACCAGTCTGACGCATTTCATGTGACAGCACTTTATAAAAGACAGCTAACAACCTATATGAATAGGTGATGATTTTATAAGTGAGCTTTTTTCTAAAACTTGTGTTATCATCCTTTGAATCTGTTTCTCAAGAAATATCAGTGACTATAATCTGAAAGACAGTTAGGTGCTAAAAAATGTATTTATCACATTCAGAAGCTAAATTCCCAACTGCTAAAAGTAAAAACTGCTTCTTTTATGTATAAAAGATATTAGTAAAGTTCAGACTTGCTTTTGATGCCTTACGTCTTTCTTACCTGTTCAAGCGTTATGCTGTGCTGTCAGAGCATAGCAGTTATTGTTCATCACAAAAGGTTTTCAAAGGATACATTTTTTTACTGCTTGAACACTGTAGCACATAAAATATTTTTCAAAATGCATATAAACAGTTTTAAAATTCTTCACATTCAGAATTTGAATAACTATTTGCTATGACCATAATGGAGCTACTTGAACATAACAGGTTTAAGGTAGGAGAGCCTGGGCTAATGTTAGTGACAATGGAGTTGAGGGTGCGGCTAAGCTGAAGGAAAAGGAGTTTGCAGGAGGAGATTCCTTTTTGTTTTTGCTAGAGCAAGCAATAGCCTCCCCCTTCTTGCCCTGTAGTAGGAGGTTTAATTCACAGGCTCCTACACTATGGAGTTCACAGAAAATCATTCGTGTGGTGCTTGTTAGTTACTGTTTTTCATTTCTAGTTATGTCTAACAGGGGAACGCCATTAACAGAAAAAATATTCACAATGCAAAATTGTAAGTTCTATGGGGTAGGGATCCCCTACCTCTTGTTTCTCAACACATAAACTTGAAAGTAACTGTGTTCTGTATTAATATTCTAGTATTGTATTTCTCCCCATCCAGGGCTGGATTTCTGTTTAGGGCGCCCCGAGGCCGCCCCTGTTGGTCGCCCCCTCCCCACCCGTGCGCATGCGCGAAAGCGCCCCTCAGTGCGCATGCGCGAAAGCGCGCCCCCCCCAGTGCGCATGCGCGAAAGCGACCCCACCAGTGCGCATGCGCTCCTTTAAACTCCCATACGGAGCAGTGGGGAGAGGTCCCGACTGCTCCGTATGGGGGCCAAATTTAACATTTTTCTTGCGGCGGGGCGGCATGCTGCCTCTAAACTTCTGCCGCCCTAGGCCCGGGCCTTTGTGGCCTCTCCACAAATCCGGGCCTGTCCCCATCTGTTCTATTAGTGTATTAATTTAAAGTGATACTGACACGAAAAGCTCTTCAGAATTTTAATGTACATTACAAGTGCCCTATAGGTCATTTTGATAATTTTCACTGATAGGGCTGCTTTTGTAAGTAATTGTTACTTGAAGTTTCTAAACCTGACTGTTTTGCCAACCTGACTGTCCCTTCTCGGCCTGTCAGTTATAGTTTCTAATGCTAACGGCCTACTGCTGCAAAAATATGGCACCCCCTCATAGAGGTACATGGGGAATCAGATAGGTAATGTAAAAGCATCAGGCAGTAGATTTAAGCAAAATGATAAAGCTCATGCAAAGACAATGTTATGACAGATGTAAAAAATAGTTTAATTTCTAGTGCCAGCATTTCTTTAATGTACGCTGTTAAGTATACAAGTAGCACTATGTAAAAAGAGATAAGCATACATACAACCAGTGCTGAATTATAAAATAATAACTGGGTCTGGCTGAAATTGGTTCTAGTCATTTTATAACAGAAATATTGATACACCTTTAAAACCAACTGTCTTTCCAGAATTAGTAGAACCGCATTTTGCACAACAGAACTTACCACAACAAATGCGAAGGTGGCATTTGTTTTACATTTTTTTCCCATTATGTTAATTCACATCTGCCAAAAGCCTTATTTGCATTATACATTCAAACAAAGTCCTTTGGAAAAAGTTGGGATTATCTCAATTCTATTGTAATTGCAAAAGATTTAGAAAAAATGATGTTTTATTTGTTTTTGTTAAAAAAAAAAAAAAAAAAGAATTCAGTCTTTAAAGTGTATGCAAAATCAGACCAAGGGGAATATCAGCTGTTTTATTTGAAAGACTTGTTTGAAAACGTTTTTTTGTTTAATCTCTAGATGGGGGAACAAGGTCAAGCAATTTTTGACTTACAACATGTCTTATATTGTAATACAAGTTTACTTGCAAAACAAGAATGTATAAGTCCATTTATTTATCTAAACCCTAACAACTCATTAGTCGAACTGAAGCTGTCAATATTTCAAGCACTACATTTTATTTTTCTTGCCATTTAATTGAAGTGGAGACCATTGGGGTTGGAGGCCAATATAGGCCATCTTTCACCCCATAGAAAATATTAAGAGGCCACCACTTTAGATTAGAGGAAAGGAGCTTCCATTTGAAGCAGCGTAGGGGATTTTCACAGTGAGGGCAGTGAGGTTGGGGAATGCCCTTCCTAGGGATTTGTTGTAATGGCAGATTCTGTAAATGCTTTGAGGAGGGGCTTGAATGATTCTTGAACAGGCATAATATCAAGGGCTATTGTTAATTTTTTAGCCTGGGTTTGATTTGGAGGGGTTAAACTTGATGGATTTTTCAACTAAACTATAACTATATAACTATGTTATGTTAAAACATAGTTATAAATCTGCCCCTGTCCAGTAATTCATATCAAACCAATCAGCAGTTTTTGGACAGATTAGAATAATAAGTACAATTAGAATAATAAGATTAAATACCTGTGTTTGTCACTAGAACAAGCTTTGCTTGAGATCTTATACAGTACCATATAAATCAAATTGGGTATCTTACTTTGAAATTTGTAGGGATGCAAGGAATCCTCTATTTTGGAATTTGGCTGAATTTCAAATCTTTCATGAATGATATATCTGAATCCAAAAACACAGAGATTATTTGATTTCCTTGTTTGTGTCACCAAACGTCAAATGATTATAAGGGTAAAGATTTGGTTCAACTGGATCCGAATCCTACTGAAAAATGCTTGGATTTGACTGAATCCTGAACAGAATGTGGGATTTGGGGCATCCCTAGAAATTTGTGTGAGTTCTAGGATATTTTTTCTAAATTACGCGACTGTTTCGCGCTTTGCGTCAATTTGTGCAACAAAATCATATTTGTCTCAACGACTGCAAAATTTTCGGAATCCATTCAATCTTCGGTATCGTGACTTTCTTTTGGCCAGGTTGGAGCTGCAGAGTGCCATTGAGTCCTATGGGAGACTTTCCTTGGGCCAGGTTGGAGCTGCAGAGTGCCATTGAGCCCTATGGGAGACTTTCCTTGGGCCAGGTTGGAGCTGCAGAGTGCCATTGAGCCCTATGGGAGACTTTCCTTGGGCCAGGTTGGAGCTGCAGAGTGCCATTGAGCCCTATGGGAGACTTTCCTTGGGCCGGGTTGGAGCTGCAGAGTGCCATTGAGTCCTATAGGAGACTTTCCTTGGGCCAGGTTGGAGCTGCAGAGTGCCATTGAGCCCTATGGGAGACTTTCCTTGGGCCGGGTTGGAGCTGCAGAGTGCCATTGAGCCCTATGGAAGACTTTCCTTGGGCCGGGTTGGAGCTGCAGAGTGCCATTGAGTCCCATAGGAGACTTTCCTTGGGCCAGGTTGGAGCTGCAGAGTGCCATTGAGCCCTATGGGAGACTTTCTTTGGGCCGGGTTGGAGCTGCAGAGTGCCATTGAGCCCTATGGGAGACTTTCCTTGGGCCAGGTTGGAGCTGCAGAGTGCCATTGAGCCCTATGGGAGGCTTCCAAAATCATGCACTGAAGGATCAAAGTCAGAAAGGTTTTCATGCCGTTTACGATCATTCGGATACAAAAATTTCAGAACTTTTGGATCACACCACGATATTTTCATACAAACACAACACGAATTTTGCACAATTAAAGCACAACAGAAATTATTGTGGTTATTTCAAATTTTTTCCAATCGTGCTTTTAATTGGTGAAAATTCGTACTTTGATAAATGTGCCCCAAAGTGTAATGACTGACTGATATAAGCAGGAATTAGAAATACTTGATTTTTTTTGTCTTGAAATTGTACATAAAGTTAAATCAACAATTAAAGCTGGACACAAGCTTTTTGCAAATAGTTGTTTTACTGAATAATTGTATTATATTTTTATACAGAAAGTTTTCAAGAAAATCTTAGAACTTGTGTTACATAAACTATTGCATTGGCAGTGGTAGTGACCCTTAATAGTCAACTTTTATATAGCATTAAAAAATATATGTAACAGCTTGTTACATCAACTTCAACAAAAATGAGTTTAAATAAGGAGTTGCAATTCCTTATTCCTACCAAGAGTCCCAAGACATAACAGCACTACATGGACAATGAAATGGTTTGTGAATTAAGAACATGCAGCAAATATTCCTATAAAATATGCAGTTCTTGAGAAAGTAGGTAACACCATTCAAGTATGTTTTCAATTACTTCAGTCAGAAATGTTTTCTAGTGTTTACACATTAAGACACATTTCATAGACAGAGTTCAACAGAAACAAATCAATCACCAGGGCAAATAATTATATTATGGGGAGACACAAATAGCTGATGTTTATGGTTGGAAACCACCTGCAATTTCTGATATTGTTGTAATCTCACTCCAGCTGTTACATGTTTGCTTGCACTCTTTCTACAATGATAATTGCTATTCTTTTTGAGTCCCATTTTCCCAGCTGATTTAGAATTACTTGTCAAATGGAAAGCCAGGTGAAAGGCAATACCTTTCTGCTTTTCCTGGCATTATTAACAAGGATAAGCCGTCAGCACTTTTAAATCCAGTGACAGCCTTGTGCATCTATTGTGGAAACTGTAAACCTTTAGAATTAAAGTTTTTTTTTGTATAATCAGAACACAAAGCTATTTCTTTTATGTATCAAATTGTATAACCACTGGCAGTCACATGAAAATATTCTCAGTCAAAGGTTTAATCAAACAAACAGCAGACCTAAACAAGAACATTCAGTGGACATGCAAAAAGAAAAGAAACTTGACCTTGTAATTATATTAGCTGTAAATTACCAATTATTCAACTTTATGACTGATCCTGTAAATATTGTTCTTTTGTTCTACCTTGATTATTTTTCAGCTAATGCTTTGTTAAAACAAAACAAAATGTTTTCTTGAAGTGGAACAATTTATACATACTCTGAGTGGTGGGACTAAGACAAAGGTACTCTAGTAAAGATAAGCAAATATAATATAATAAGCAAATATAAATATATATATAGTCATAGGGGCCCATTTATCAATGTACGTTTGGTTACAATTACAAAAAAATCATATTTTTTCTAACTTTTAGAACTGTGCTATTATTTTCCACAACTTTTTCGTTAATTTCCGCTACTTTGTGACAATTTGTGGGACAAAATCATAATTGTTGCAATGAGTACAAAAGTTTCGGAATTCATTCAAGCTTCAGTATCTTGACTTTCTTTTGGCTAGGTTGGAGCTGCAGAATGCCATTGAGTCCTTTGGAAAGCTTCCCACATCATGCATTTAAGTGTCAGAAAGTCAGAAAGGTTTAGTGCCGTTTATGATAGTTGGAATACGAAAATTTTGTGACTATCGGATCACCATTTGCTAATGATCATTTCAATATGAAAATTTCAGAACTTTCAGATTGTAAGTTCGAAATTTTCGTATTCAAATGAAAAGAACTTTCATGACATTTTCGATCATCAGAAACTATCGTATATCGGATTCGTGCATTGATAATAGACATAAAAAAAAAGATAATGCTAAAATATGGTTATTTCTCACACATAAAAATACAGAAAAGATATAAGAGCACTGTAACTTCTGCATGGTCAGTAGCATGATGATGTACTGCAACCCATGGTCCTGCGCAACCAATATACACTGTCTAGAATGATATCTTTCCATTCTGAAATGCTTTCTATGCATTCTATATGTTATGTGTCATAGCCCTGTCTTACCACCCTAATATATTTTGCCATAAGAAAACATGAAAAAATACACAACATAATCAAGTTGACAATTCAGAAACTCTAAAATATCCAGATGTTTACCTGTGTATGGTTCAATACAGCAGTCTTTCTGCATTGTTGTTTTGCCCTTATTACCAACTAACATAAGTAGCAGACATGGATTCACAGCAAATTTCTGCATTTGCCAGTGAAAGATTTTTTGGCTAAATGGGTGCAAAAAATTTGCAGTGGAAAAAAATCGATGAGCTACAAAAAATTGTCATCTGCGTCAAAAAATACTGTTGCGAAATTGTCAAGTTATTTGCCAGGCACGTCCCGTTTTTTATGTGCAACATTTTCGCTGTTTCACAAATCTTTTCAAAGATTTGTGAATTTTTTGGCAAAGTGAAACAGATTCGCTCATGACTATTAAGGGGTATAGTGTTTCAGAACCCACCTTTACTTATTTGTTACATGACAAACTTGATCGAATGAAACGTAATGTAAAAAAAATTCAATGAAATGAATTTGTATTCTTCTGATCATTTTCTATGGGTCTACAAACTCTAAAAAATTAAAAAATATAAAAAAAACTTGAATTGAAAAATCTCATACATTCTACATGAACTCACAAGCTTTTAGGTGGCAATTTTTTATATTCAAGTTTTTTTAATTCTAGTGCTTATTAATTATTCAACAAACACGTTTTGGAAACCATTTGAATTTGTGAGTGTTTGCACACAAAACAACTGAATCAGATAAAAACATTTTGAATATAATATGTTGATAAATCATCCGACAAGTGTCACATATGTCCAATATGTTCACATCTATTCAGTAATAGCTCTCCTTATTCTGATTAAAATACCTAAATCTTAAATCATCCTGGTGTATTTTCTTGTCTAGTATCAGGCAGGCATTCACCATTTCTACATTCATATCAGTAATTGAAAGGAATAGTTTTAGTTATAGACACCACAGTTGTTCCATTTATTAAAGGTGCTGATTGAGATTAGTTCTGCCCTGCTTAGAAAGTCCACTGTCCAATTTTGGCAACTTGAAGTAAGAACTGGACATCATTTAGAGATTTCTTGTGTACAGTTACTGTGTATTATATTTGTTTTCTGAAAGAACAGCATAACTTGCCCTTAGCCCAAAGGTGTTTGATGTTAAATCATAAGAGGGAAATTTCCCATCTGCTTTTGCAGCTTGATCTCTCATCATTTTATCCCAGCTGAAGCCAGTGGCATAATTTTGTTGAGAGTGCTTTCCATGGGGCCAGAAAGTACTGTGACTCTCTATTGGTGCAAAGTGTAAAATTGTGGCCTGTCATGATTATCTGCCCACAACACAGACTGTGGGGAGGCAGTTGCATGTGTGTGACCTAAAACATTCCTATTGTCAGGTACCACAATGAGTCAGACAGTAGCTAGCCTCCCCTGTGCTTCCTACTGAACCCTAACACTGAGAATAGGAACAGTAACAGGCTCAGCTGGAGAATTGCAGGAGTGACAAAAAACCTTATGGCACATGAAAGTCCTTTTAAAACAGTTTGGCATTCAATAGCAGGTAACTGGATGTGGGAGCAGTAGTCACAAAACAGGGCGGGGTCAGAACCAAAGATCAGGAAACCGAAGGGAAGTCAGGAAACAAGCCGAAGCCAGAAGTCCAAGGATCAGAGATATTCAGGAATGCTCAGTGTCAGCCAAAGACAATCACCTCACACTGGAGCGTAGGCCTCAACGTCTATTTATAGATGCACATGTGTCAGAATACGTGCACAAGTGCGTCCATATTCAGGCTCGAACACAGGTTTGCATAGGTTCCCCCAGATGACAGCCACAGCAGGCGCAGTGGGCATGTAGAGAAACCCTATTACCAAGACCCACATGGCAAGGACCAAACTCATTTACCCACCAACTCAAAAACACCTCAAATAGCTGTATTCAAAATGTGCAAATAAGCTCCTTGAACATTTATATAACAAATACAATACCTTAAAAAAAACACGCTGCCAAGGACCTGTACAGAGCTCCAGGTGTCTGTGATGTTGAATGAGGAGGAGGGTAAGGCGACTTAAACTTAAATACCAACCCCCCTTTAGTGCCAGTAGCCAATCCTGCACCCCCACGTAATCAGTCCAAGGGTTCCCTCTGCTCCCAGCACCTCACAGTCCCAGGCATCTTTTGTCGACCACTTTGGAGCCGGACAGAATTTTCCCTTACAATTCCAGCATTATAACTAACGCAAGCTAACTTGTGAGTGATGCACCAGGTGCTGTACAGATGCTATCTTTCTGTCAGGGCCTGCTCTGCCTTTTCTCTGGACCAAGAAGGAAGCTTGAGCTCAGGCAAACAGTTTAAACACAGTTCCAAAGAGTTAAAGAGAACCTCTTAGTCAATTTCAAACTTAAACTGAACCTAACAAAAACTGAACTAATGATCTTTCTGCCTAAGCCTGGTCCTACCCCCCCCCCCCCCTTTTCTATCTCTATTGATGGCACCCTCATCAACCCTGTCGATTCGGCGCGTTGTTTGGGTTTGATCTTTGACTCCAGTCTCTCCTTTTCTGACCACATTAACTCCACTGTCAAAACCTGTCACTTTTTCTTACGCAATATTGCCAAAATCCGGCCCTTTCTTTCTACTGCAACAGCTAGGTTGCTCATGCATGCTCTCATCCTATCCCGACTGGACTACTGTAACCTTCTACTAACTGGACTCCCTAACTCCCATCTTTCCCCCCTACAGTCTATATTAAATACTGCTGCCAGAATTCTCCTCCTCTCATCCAGGAGAGTTCAGGCCCTTCCCCTGCTAAAGTCCTTATCATGGCTTCCTATTAAACAAAGAATATCTTACAAACTTCTTCTCTTAACCTCCAAAGCCCTCTATTCCTCTGCTCCTCACTACATCTCTTCTCTTGTGTCTCCGTACGTTCCTGGCCGACTCCTTCGTTCCTCGCAGAGCAATCGTTTGGTTGCGCCCCCCACTACTACTGCTGTTTCCCGCCTTAAACCTTTCTGCCTTGCTGCCCCCAACATTTGGAATGCCCTCCCTGATTTCCTCCGGAGAGAATCCTCCCCCAGTCTTTTTAAAACCAAACTAAAAGACTACCTTTTGGAGCACTCGCCCAGCAACTGATCTGGGAAATAGCACTTATATTGTAGTGTCACCCACTGTGACCTACACCACTTATACTGCATTTTCCTATTTGTGTTTGTAAGTTACCCTCCCATATAGATTGTAAGCTCTATGGGGCAGGGACCTCCATCCTCTTGTGTCTTTGACTCTTAACTTATTGCAACTGTAACTGTATCTTGTATTTATTTGTATTTATTGTTATACTTTGTATTTATCTATTATCTTATTAACCCCCTGTTTGTATTAATGTATTCTACTGTACAGCGCTGCGTACATAAGTAGGTCTTTATAAATAAAAATATACATACATCCATACATACAATTTCAGGCACAAGTGAAAAGGCCTGGAGCTGCAGCTGTACAGAGAGATACAGGTGCAAAAAGATAAAGGTACTTTGGGGAAGGTAGTATGGGACTGTACAGTGCATTCATGAATCCCATCCAGAGTGGATTTGGGGACTTTGATATTGAAAGGATTGTGCAAGTTAGACAGTAACAGGGCCCTATTTATTATGCTGTGTAAAATGAAATTCGACATAAAATAGATGTAAAAACTAAGTAAAATAAATGGCAAATTCATCAAGGTGTGTTTTATTTTATGCCATCTAAACACCAGATTTGAAGATGTTATTTCCAGCAGAAGTTGCTCTAAGAAAAAATGCATATCAAATTGCGCCGCTGTTACATGGCGAAGCCTAGCGATATGTGGTGAATTTTGTTAACGTTCTTTTCCAGAATGGCACTACATATACTACTTATACTCCCTGCTCCCAAACGCATAGTGGAGAGACCCTGCACTCTTGCTTTCCTAGCCAGGGGGAGAATATACCCAAATACCTAAAAAAGCAAATCCATTGTGTGAAAAAACAGGTTGCAAAAAATAAAAACCAAAAAAAAAACCAGGGCTGCTTTCTCTGCTAGGTCCATAGTCGCCACTGACAAACCCTTGGGCACTGGAAAAAAATGACAGGTTAAAGAGTTAATTACATTTTTGCATTGAATTGCACTTCTGTATTAAGCACTGAGGGTGAATGAACCTATGCTGGCCTGACAAGGGCTAGCCGAGCCACCGTTTAAATTTTAAACAGGGAAAGATGCTAATGAGAATTTTACAAACGCGCGCCTACCTTCTGAAATGAACCTTCATACGAAGAGGTAAAATATTATTTTCCTTTGTAAAGTTGAAATTGCTTGCCATTGTACTGGCACACATTCATTTTAGAGAATTGTGTTATGTATTATTGGTTATATTGGTAATATTTTACTAGCCAACTTGAGCATCAGGGCCACTCCTGCCATGAGCGCAATAGCGTTCTCTGCACTAGTGATGCAGCCCCCTCTGGACCTACTCCAACACTAAAGATGGAAGCATGGAGTTGGAGGGATGGGGGTGGCATCGGGCTGCCGGCTCAGGAGGCAGCAGCCCCAGAATCACCACTGCTGAGAATTCTTTAAGGAAATTTCTTATGTTTTGATAAATGTATACAGCAGCTTAGTGAAATGTCCCTCTGCAGGCTTTATTAAATACAAAATCAATTACATGCTTTTTTTAACCCAATACAAAGGTGAGAGAATTTTCATCATTCTAATTACATTTCCAATATCAAAATATATGTTTAGTATTAGTAGCAAAAGGGCAAATAGCTGCTGCCATAAATCATATTGATTAATATCATTAAGCAGTTATACTTTGAATTTGAACTTTCTCTTCAACACATTTCAGTGATACAAACAATACAAGAAAATTAAATACTTTTATTAAACTGCCATCAGGCTTTTGTTTGTATTACCATTAGTAATGCATCAGTTTATGTTTGTACTGAAATATCCTCTTTTCGATGATTGCCTAAACATGGTAAATTCACAGAAGTGGAAAAATTGTTGAGAAGGCAAATAAATAGTTTATCATAAAACAACTAAAAAGGGGGGGTTTGTAAGCATCATAGTTAACACAGAATGGGGGGGGGGGGATATATTAAAGGACCAGTGTGTCGTACAACACGTCCCAGTTATCAGTTTCATTGCTTCCCTACCACAATGATTTTAATAGTGCTTGTGAGGTTTGTAGGTAAATATCTAATGTGCACTCAGTGAAGAAGATCATGGGTGTCTCCAGAAACCTAATGGGGATATGCTTTGGCAGAAAAGGATATTTGGGTTTTACATTGTCGTAACTACATAGTAGTTGAAAAAACATATTCTTTTTTACCCATGTAACTCTTCCTTCTTCCATGGTTCTAAGAGAATAATTAAATTAAAAAATTAAATTAAAAATAAAATTGTCACTTTTTCCTATTTAATTTTTTTTTTTTTAAGAATTCTTAAGAATTCCTTATAAATAAGGAATAAGGGGGAGGGCAAAAAAGGAAAAGCGATAACAATTATGCAGAAAAAATCCACACTCAACAGAAATAATTTGTAATGTAAATAGGAGAAAACCACACTTGAGATGAAAAAAACAGAAAAGAATATAAAATAATTTGTATAGGAGAAGGCTCAAAGCAGTATTTTAAATCACACAGAATCAGTGAAAGAAGGGAAATCTGCTTATTATTGGCTTTAGATATTGACTTTAGTTCTAGCCAGGATTTCCAGGTGTGCCAATATTTTTTATTTCATTGTGAGTAACTGAAGTTATTTCTTCTACCTTCTTCATTTCCTTAACAAGTTCAATCCACTATAATTGTGAGGGACATACATTTCCACTTCCTTTGGAGAGGGAATTGGAGATGGTTATTCTTTACAGTGAAGACTTTGCGGTTGTTGTAGTGGAATGAAACCATAATTATAGTCCATAGTAGCTCACCTTTGAGTTCAATTTTAGTATGTTACAGAAGCCAATTCATTCTTTTAGTTTTTTGTAATTATTTGCTTTCTTCTCCTGCCACTTGCTTTTAAATGGGGGACACTGACCCCAGCAGCCGAAAAAAAAAAAAAATCTTTTTGATGCTTCAATTATATTATATTGTTAATGTTACTTTTTATTAATTATTTTTGTATTCAGGACCACTCCTATCATTTTCAGTCTCTTACTCAAACCACTGGCTGGTTACTTGGGTAATTTGGACCCTAGCAACTAAATTACTGCTGAAATTTCAAACTGGAGAGCTGCTGAACAAAAAAGCTAATAGTAAAAAATGAAGACCAATTGCAGATTGTCAAATAGCACTCTCTACATCGGGGATCCCCAACCTTTTATACACGTGAGCCACATTCAAATGGAAAAGCTGCAATTGTATGCCAGACTACTATTTGTGTGACCTTATTTGTGTTTTTGTAACTAATACAGTATGTCCTCTGGTTATGTTTAGAGTGATATAAAGAGAAACTTTAAACTTATCTTACTACAGAAGCTGCAGCAGTTAAAGATAAATATGCATGTGTTAAATTTTATTTTAGCAGCTTTTATTTTCATAGTACAAGTGCTATGTTCTAGCAGCTAAAATACATTTTTCCTTGAATGCTTTACAATATTCCACTATGGGCTTTTCAAGCACATTTAACAAGGCTGAATTTTTATTAAGAGAAAAAAAGACATTGATCTTCATTTTGCATTAAATGTGTTGTGGCTAAATCAGTTTTACAGCAGTACAGCAGAAAGAGGTTTATTTGAAACAACAAACTCATCACCGGCAAGTTTAACTTAAAGTTGCCTTGTCTATATAATGATTCCAGCCCAATTAGAGCTTGGGTTGAAAGTAATCATTAAAACATGTAAATTAAGTTACCAGAGAGCTTGCGAGATTTACTCATTGACTTTTCATCTCCTCCTGAATCTTAACATTCAGTTAAAATTAATCACCAAATGCCTCACTGAACTCTTTCTATAAGGTCATGGTACAATTTATTTGCTTACACCATCAGATACTGAGAATATGAAAGCCTTTCAAATTTCTAAAATAAAACATATATTTCCGCAGTCAGAAGGATAGTGTAAGATGGAAATGAACAGCTCTCATAATTATATCCCATTTCCCTGTATGCTAATTGAAATGGATGGTTTCTAAGGTGGTGCAGATTAGAAATGGCAGTACCCTGTTGAAATCCTATTGCTTTAACAGTCTAAATAAAATGTCCACTCACAAGTTTTCAGAGGTAAATAAGGCAGCTCTTATATGCATTATTTATCCTATATTACCATAAAAGCAATTTCATTATGTATAATATATATAGTTACATAGTTACATAGTTACATAGGGTTGAAAAAAGACCTGTGTCCATCAAGTTCAACCCATCCAAGTAAACCCAGCACACCTAACCCACACCTACCAATCTATACACTCACATACATAAACTATAAATACAACCACTAATACTAACTGTAGATATTAGTATCACAATAGCCTTGGATATTCTGATTGATCAAGAACTCATCCAGGCCCCTCTTAAAGGCATTAACAGAATCTGCCATTACCACATCACTAGGAAGGGCATTCCATAACCTCACTGCCCTCACCGTGAAAAACCACCTACGCTGCTTCAAATGGAAACTCCTTTCCTCTAATCTAAAGGGGTGACCTCTGGTGCGTTGATTGTTTTTATGGGAAAAAAGAACATCCCCCATCTGCCTATAATCCCCTCTAATGTACTTGTACAGAGTAATCATGTCCCCTCGCAAGCGCCTCTTTTCCAGAGAAAACAACCCCAACCTCGACAGTCTAACCTCATAGTTTAAATCTTCCATCCCCTTAACCAGTTTAGTTGCACGTCTCTGCACTCTCTCCAGCTCATTAATATCCTTCTTAAGGACTGGAGCCCAAAACTGCACTGCATACTCAAGGTGAGGCCTTACCAGGGACCTATAAAGGGGCAAAATTATGTTCTCATCCCTTGAGTCAATGCCCTTTTTTATACAAGACAGCACTTTATTTGCTTTAGTAGCCACAGAATGACACTGCCTGGAATTAGACAACTTGTTATCAACAAAAACCCCTAGATCCTTCTCCATTAAGGATACCCCCAACACACTACCATTCAGTAGATAGTTTGCGTTTATATTATTTCTACCAAAGTGCATAACTTTGCACTTATCAACATTGAACCTCATTTTCCAGTTTGCTGCCCAGTTATCTAATTTTGTCAAATCGCTCTGCAAAGCGGCAGCATCCTGCATGGAACTTATAGTTTTGCACAATTTAGTGTCATCAGCAAAAATAGAAACAATACTGTCTATGCCCACCTCCAGGTCATTAATAAACAAGTTAAACAGCAAAGGCCCAAGGACTGACCCCTGCGGTACTCCACTAACCACACTGGTCCAATTAGAAAATGTTCCATTTACAACCACTCTTTGTACTCTATCCTTCAGCCAGTTCTCTATCCAATTACAAATATTATGTTCTAGGCCAATATTCCTTAATTTGATCATTAACCTTCTGTGAGGTACTGTATCAAACGCTTTAGCAAAGTCCAAGTAGATGACATCAACTGCCATTCCAGCATCAAGGTTCCTACTCACCTCCTCATAAAAGGCAACTAAATTAGTCTGGCAAGATCTGTTACGCATAAAACCATGCTGGCACAAACTAATAGTATTGTGAACTGCAATGTATTCAAGTACCCTATACCTTATTACCCCTTCCAAAAGTTTTCCTACTACTGATGTCAGACTAACAGGCCTATAGTTTTCAGGCTGAGAACGGGATCCCTTTTTAAATAACGGCACCACATTAGCAATCCGCCAGTCTCTTGGCACCATGCCAGACCTCAATGAATCCTGAAAAATTAAGTGAAGAGGTTTGGCAATCACAGCGCTCAGCTCATTTAATACCCTGGGATGAATCCCATCCGGCCCTGGACCTTTGTTTACCTTTACATGTTCAAGTCTCTTTTGAATTTCCTCCCGAGTGACCCATGTGTCAGTAGCTAAATTACTAGAACTGGGCATATTACAAGGGAAGCCTTCATTATCTGGCTCCTCAGATGTATAGACAGATGAAAAATAAGACTATATACTATATACTGTATATACTATGTATATACTGGGTAGTATACTTAACCGAACACTGTATGTGCCAACACCATACTTGTCAGTAGAGATAAGCAAACATTCATTTTGGCAAAATCAATAATTAATATAAATAAAAATATATATAACAGGTATGGGACCTGTTATCCAGAATTCTCGGGACCTGGGGTTTTCCGGATAAGGGATCTTTCCGTAATTTGGATCTCCATAACTTAAGTCCACGAATAAATCATTTAAATATTGAATAAACCCAATAGGATTGTTTTGCCTCCAATAAGAATTAATTATATCTTAGTTGGGGCACAAGGTACAAGGTACAGTTTTATTATTACAGGGAAAAAGGAAATCATTTTTAAAAATTAGGATTATTTGCTTATAATGGAGTCTATGGGAGATGGCCTTTCCGTAATTTTGAACTTTCTGGATAATGGGTTTTCGGATAAGGGATCCCATACCTGTACTGTATAAAATACATTGCACATTGTTAACACCGCTTCTTTGCTTTAACAGTAGGTGCAAGAGGAAAAACTAGCCAAGGACCCCGCTATTGTTATTAATATTTAATTAGGTTAAAGCAATTGAACTGATCAGACTCACTATTGTGTTAAGGTGGCCATACATGCACCGATATTATTGTACGAAACCTCGTTTCGTACGATAATCGGTGCGTGTATGGTATGTCAGCGAGCCGACCGATGTCGCAGGAAGCTGCTGAAATCGGTCGGCTCGTCAATCGGCCAGGTTAGAAAATTTTGATCGGGCGCCATAGAAGGCGCCTGACCAAAATTCTCCCTTCAGAGCTGAATCGGCAGAAGGAGGTAGAAATCCTATTGTTTCTACCTCCTTACCTGCCGATTCAGCCCTGAATGGTGTGTGGCGGATCTGACGATGTTTCGTGCGACCGATGGTCGTACGAAACATCGTCGGATCGCCACGTGTATGGCCAGCTTAAGAAAATGCTGTAACAGGTAAGAGGCCATGTAATAAATTCAAGAAAGACTGACAGCAGTTTAAATTCACCAGTTTGTTAAAAGGTTACCAGCAAAAATATTAAAATACGAATGATGGCTTGTCACTGAAATATATGTATTTTGTATAATGCATTGTAGTTCTAAACATCTACTTTACTTGCAAAGTTTTCCAAACTGGTAGACATACCAGCTTTTAAGTTCTGGGTAAAACCTTTTTCTGGTAAAGCACACAGCATAGAATGTTTATATTTATTGTATGCATTGAAATGACATTTTTACCCACCATGAATGTGGATATGACCTGTTTGACTACAGTTTAGTCCATTCCCTATTCTGGACTCTGAACTACATAACTAAATAACTTTCCCAAATGTAGTACACCAGGAAAGCCAATCATGTACAAAAGTTATGAACAGCAGGTGTAGTACTATACATGGCCTGTGGTGTAACCACAAATAAAAAAAATGCATCCAAGTGAAGGTGATCGATCCATGAAACTTGATCTTTCCAAATGCTCTAGCAACCATTAGAGCATTTCAATCCAGTAAAGAAAATATTTAATTGACTGTCTTTTGATTTTGTTCCTCCAATCTCTCAGCTGCACCAGCTTGCCCCTACTGTACCTCCTGAACAGTACTCATTCCCAGCCCCACCCCTTTATTATAGATGATGACCAGTTAATTCCAATATCTGCATTGGCTTTTCAGCATGAGTGAACCTAACCCTTGTTTTCTTCAACTTGTTGTGATGCAAACTACACAGAACAAAAACAGCTTGGTGCTATATCTGAGGAAAGTCCTTGGTTAAAAAAAAAAACATATTAACAATAGCTTTCATTATTTCTGAAGCGGAGCTCTTAGCAATATTCATAAATAAGGGTTTCTAAGCAAATGTTACTGACGAAGTGCTTTTTCAAGGCAAAATGTATAAACCTGCTATTTATCAAAATGCACCAAAGTGCTAATTACACCAGACTTTACCACTGGACTATAAAGGGCAGATTTATCAAAATGTAAGTTTACTGTAAGCTTAATACATGTTCTATTCATTCCTATGGGATTTTTAGAAGCATATTTATCAGGTGAAAGTTAGAATTCACCAACTAATAAATAAGCTTCTTGAAATCCCATAGGAATGAATAGAACATGGGTGAGTTGATGAGCAAATCTGTCCCATTTTCCCAAAAAATTTGCGAATCTTTTGCAAGAAATGCCGAAAAATTATCGAAACAGCAAATTTTTCCACGGCTAATTTTGTCACCCATTTTGCAAAATGCAGAGATTCGCTGTTAATCCATGCCTGCCATATTATTTCGCCCATCACTAGTATTAAGCTCTAAACTCACATTTTTATATATCTGCCCCTAAGTGTGTAATTAAGTGTTAGATTCCAAATGACCATCTAATTTAAAAAATTGTTTGGGTAAATTTTCATTTCTACCTTGGCTACAATATCCATTCAAATACTGTTGCTTGTCATGTGTTCATTACTTTGTATTCCATGAGTATTTTGGATCTCGCTTGGTTTTTGCAACCATTTAACTGTATCCAAGAATATCTGCATCTTCTTCTTATTCCTTCTTATTGCTCCAGTTCACTGATTCATACATACACCCTTGAGGCATCTTGGGTATATTGCTCATACTATGGACCAATGCACATTTTGCTTGGTGACTTCTTTCATGTATTGCAGCATGGACCATATGTTGCAGATGCAAATATGGAAAAAGAGTGTGTTACTTTACACTGTGGTGGGAATAATACACAATTAATGACTGTTCTGATTATATATGGATAGAAACCAGGTTCCAAAAATAAAATTTAGCCTATTTAATAAGTCAATAGACATTTTTAAGGAGACATATAGCATAATTGACTCCAGTCTTGACATATGGTGATGATTTTACTCTGGGTTAGAAATTATCATTATATATTAAAATGGCCTTTTAATTGGAGCTCCCCATAGATCCACTATGGTCCCTGTCTGTGTTTCATATGTGGGGTGCGCGTATCCTAATGGTCCCTAAAGTACAGTGGGAGCAGAATAGCTAATCACAGACCTGCATTTACACAAGCAAATACAGGCTTCGGTTCCCTATCAGGTGCTGAGTGCTGCCGGCACCTCTGCACAGTCAGGAAATTCAGCTGACAGAAAGTGGAACCGATGGGTGGGATTAGAAGTGTCTTGGGGGATATTTTCAATACATCAACCACAAACATATCATTTCTAGGCAAATCCTTTCTACCTTTAGAAGAGTATAATGTATAATAATAATACATTCTTGTTTTTTAATCAAAATGTCCCAACCAGAAAAAAGAATTACTGACAAGTAATAAATCCACAAAAAAAGCAACTTCAGCAGCTCCTTCCAGATGCGCTCCCCATCCTGGCCAGCCAGTGTCTCCTTGATGCCCTCCATGACCATCTGTGCCGCTATTTCTGCTTGCAGCTCCCTGCGTCTGTTACGCTGCCTGCTCCGGTCACACTGCTGCTCAGGTAAAATGGGTGCCTGCCTTTGCCCCATCTCCCCTTCTTATCACTTCCCCACTCTCAACCACACCCTTTCCTGCACATTTCCCTCTATCCCTGTTACCTGTCTCTTTTGGGTCCCCTTCCTTGTCCTCTCATGTCCCCTATCCCTCCATTCTTTCAATCTCTTAGCAGTTGGGCAGAAAGGTGTGTTTGAGGATGAGAGCAATAAGAAAGAAACATATAAGAAAACTGAGTTGGGAACCCTAAGCCCCAGAGATCTGCACAGGGATAGTGAATTACTTACAGTGTTGTCATAAAAATGGGAATAAATAAGAAAGCAAAGCTGTTTGTAAAATGACCTTGATGTTGAAGCAAGATAAGCTCATAATCTTCTGAATCTTCTGAATATTTCTTGTTAGGAGACTCAGTATGTAGATAATTTTATATTTCTCTTTTTATTATGTTGGGCAGGTATGCCTTGTAAACAGAGTATATGTTGATGTGTGTTCCATAAATATCATGCACATGTATGTACAGAAAGTATACTGTGCACTAAAACATTGGCAGTGTAATAGCAGGATGTAAAGGGGAATAGCTATTTTACAAATCCATTAAAATGTGTACTTTTTTATTTTCCCTATAGTTTTTTTAGATACAATTAGTTTCTGCACGTATGTCCTCAACTCAACATTTTGTCCTGCTGCAAACAACTCAAGCATGCTCTTTATCAGTACTACATTGCATGTTGACTCATGGTGGAATCCAATTAGACCAGAAGAAAACAGTCAGTCAATCCCAGTGGCCCCCGATCCTGCTGGCCATGCCACCTGCCTGCATAACAGTCATCGGTCTTCAGAATTCAAATGAAATTAAACATGGGTGTGTATTCCAAAGTGGAAAGCACTTTCTTTTTAATTCTTTCTCCAGGTGTTGCAGCCTGACAGTAATGCAAGTAGTGGAGCTGAAGCAGGAGCAGTGGCCTAGGGGTGGGGAGTGGGGACAGACTTGAGGCAGTGGTGGCTGGGGCGTGGGCCCTTAACAAGGGTATCTGGTGGGCCCCGGGTACCCCAGTCTGAATTCCACTGAATGCACATGCAAGTAACCTATATTCTGAAGCTATAACGTGTTCCAGTTCCCAGATTTCCTCCAGTGTCCTAAATGTTAAAAGCATGGAAATCTCCTAGTTATAATGTTGAAACAACTGAGTGACTTCAAAACCAGCTTATATCACACTTCTGTGTTTAAATATGTCAACTTTTTGTTGAGTCCACATCAATATTGTTACACACTAAGCAATGAAAACATCTCCAATTGCCAAGATTAGGATTACTTCAAAATTGTGGTTTACGTTAATTAAGTTTATCTGCTCCAGCCTCTCTGGCCTCTCCTGACAGGTTTTAGGGCTCTGGTACACGGGGAGATTAGTCGCCCGCGGCAAAACTCCCTGCTCGCGGGCGACTAATCTCCCCGTGTACCAGAGCCCTTAGAGTAGCATCATCTACATGCCAGAGTGCGTCCTTATGTTTTGGCACCAAAAGGGAGTTAGGAAGCACTATCTTCATCTAAAAGCCATGTTCTGTGTTTCGGGACCTGTATTTGAAACTCATAACTCTACACTTAAAAAGCTAAAACTAAATTAGTTACAGATAATGCTCATGATACAGTTCATACAGTTCTTATTGCCAATACCTGAAACTTTAATTTTCTCATGTGAGATCTTAAGTGGCTAGTTGAATTGGTGATCACTTTTTACTTTGCATTTCTTCTCAGTAGCATGTTTCATTAGATGTATCTAGTTTTTCACTGAAAAGCTCTCTCTTATGAACTGAAGTCTCAACAGACAGTATGTGATTTATGAAAAAGGCTCAACAAAGCTAACCTTTGGCATTTCAACCCCATGACAGAATGTTCCTAGAACAGGTGCAGTCCCTTGTCATTACAAGATCCCTGTTCTGATAACTATATTATCAGTGTAATGAGCCAAGACAGATGCTTCATTTTGGGGCAATGCCAACAGTATATCAGTACATAAAGCCACCTTCTTCATGCATTACTGTGCCATACAGGTCAGATGCCATGTAGTCTCCTAATTCCAAAAAAGACCCATCAGATGTCAACTGACAACTATAAACTATAAAGCATTGCTTTAAAACTAATAGATTACCTTGGCCAAAACTTGGAATGATTTTTGTAACTGAAACATACTTTAACTTACGGTTTGACTGTACTACTGTAAACAACTATCCATCTATCTATATCTATCTATCTATCTATCTATCTATCTATCTATCTATCTATCAATCTATCTATCATCTAATCTATCTAGAAATCCACGTGACCACTATGCCACACTTCTCACTGTAACTTTTGATTGTTTTGACACCATTATTAATTGATGTGGCTTAGTTACCAGTCCCTTGGAAAGAGACCAAGACTTTTATGAAGGCAAATAAATTAGTGGCAAGTGCTTTCATAAAAAGCATTGCACACAGTTATTAAGTTTGTGTGTACGGCTTTGCTAGGAAAAAGAGATAGTCACCACTAAATATATTTATTGCACCATTTCATGCCAATGTTTGCTACAGTGGACAGCAAAATATATTTTTAACAAAATGCCATGAATCATGTGACTGCATACCTTTAAAATACCATAACATAGAAGTAAGAAGTAAGAAAACTAGCAAACAGCCTGCTCAAGGAAAAATGATCAGTGTATCAGTAAAAAACCAATAATACACCACCCACTACAACTTGTATATAGCAAAAGGCTGCACTGTCTCTCCAAGGACATTGTGAGAAATGATGACACAACCCAGAAAGCTAGAAAATTAAATGTAAAAACTAGATATGCTGGGTTTATTCAAGCAATATACTACAAAGGGCACAGGATTTTTGTCTGAACGTGTGAATATTTATTACTAGTGCTTCTAAGCAGAAAAACTCTCTCTGATGATCTCTATTAGCAGATGCCCAGGGCAGCTACAACTTAAACACTAGCCTGCAGCATTATCACAACTTTAAAACCATATTACTAAAAGTATAGCAGTAACAAACTACATACTACTCAAACTGGCAAGTTTGCAGGGAAGTCCCAAACCATAATCTCTCAAGCCAGCAGGTAGCATTTGCCTTTCAGACTTGAATATTCCATAACATGGTATAGTCTTATTGATTTACAAAAAAAACTGAAAGCCTGGTGCATGGATCATCAGATTTGCTAGCAAATGATGTAACTTTTCCAGAAGACTGCAAAAAGGGACACATTTTAGATTTTTCTCATGTTGTTTCAACCAAGCGTGATGAAAATGCCTGACATGCCTGACTAACAACTTTTTGCCTACATAAAAATATTTTAAATGAATATGACAATGGGAAAAATCTGAGCCACAGGACTGGCATCTTACTATGCAGAAGAGACATTTCCCCAGCTCCAACAAGGCTCATGGAAGCATAGAATAGCAAGACAAGCAGAAAGAAAAGTTACTGGCTCTCAAAAAAGTAGCAGTATAGCAATTTTATTCTGCATTGCTTTAGTTCTTATTCAGTCAAATATAGGAGTAATTAATGAATTGGTGTCATGGCAGATTACAATGTTCATTATTATCAGGGAATCTTGAATATTGAAACCTAGCTGATATGCATGTAGTCCAGCAGGTTATGTAGAAATGCTCTACTTGGAAATTTTAAGGCATCATTTTACTGATGGGCAGTTCTGAAGTGATACAGCCACAAACACTTACTACCCAGCAACTAGGAATAAGGAATTGTAGGGATTTAAAGTCACAGGGGTTATTAACCCTATGGCTCCCTATATATGCAAAAAATTTCATAGAGGGTTAAGCAATGGCAACACAGAGCAGTAGGACAGGAGCAGGAAGGTTTAAACTTAGGGCAAAGTCCACTGATCCCTAATGAGCTGACTGACTTATTGGTAAATTAATTAATGGAACTACTTACATGGACTCTTTAGTATAGAGTAACATCAGCATCTATTTACTGAATTCTATGACCTATCACCTGCATGAACTTTTCTGCAGCAGAATGACTAGTTATTGGGACCATGAGGAAGTCGTTTGATCAACGAAACGCGTTGGGCTCTATTATTCTATATGCCCATTGTGCCTCTACAATTGTAAGCACAATTTTTATTAATAAACTGGTTTACCTTGATTTCACACTGCGGGAGTATTCCCTTATATGCGTATATATAGTTATTGGGCCCCACAGCAAGATTTGGCCCCTAGACTTTGGGAACAAGACATTTTCCATAGACAATCTTGCAGCTATAGTCATAGTCTATTTATAATTCCTGGGCCCCCAGCAGTTGCGGGGTCTGTCTTCTCTATAGTTACTTACACCACTGCTTTTCATTAAAATGATTGATGAATTTGTATTGCAGTAGATGTGGTTAAAGAAACAAACACACATCCATCAATTTCAACCTTTTATTCTAGGAAAACCTACCTACCTGCTAGTAGTGATCATGTGTGTAGTGTGGCCAAAAATGTTAGTACTACACTCCAGATAAATAACCTTGTCATTAAGTTTTCATTATTAAATTGGTTATTTACAAAGAATCACCAATCATAATATGAATTTATAAGGTTTTTTTATTAAAAAAAAGTCTAAATGTAATATTTAATATTAATGCAGACTGAAATATATTGTTTTTTGGCAATATAAGCTATAAGTGGCTCAGTAGCCATTCCATAATAAAAATAATACTTTTGATTCATTTTTTTTAATGAAAACTATGTAGTCATAATTTCAAGATATACCTGTTACTTGCAGTTTGAGACAGATACAATGATGATTTGATAGGATAATATGCACTCTATACAGTGCCAAAATAGCAGCACTGTTTTATAGAGCATAACTTTATGCTGTTATTGCCAAAGAACTGAACTAACCTATATTACAATTAAAGAAAATCCTGTTTCTCAGAGTGCTACAGTATATTATAGGGAATATAAAAATAGCAGTATGAAACAATGTTTCAATGTGATATCCAGAATGTCTAAAGCTTTTTTTTTAATGGTTGTCTGCAACTTTTAATGATATTATTCTGTCAATGGCAGCCAGAGGCGATGCAGTTTATCTTTGTTTTCTAACTGTAATAACAGCACGGGGAACACTACTATACTTGATTTATTAACAATGAGATTTTACAAGTCAGCCAGTATTGATGAATGGCCGCAATTTTATGGACCACAATCAATACTCTTTAATCGAGTCAAATCTGAACAAATTAAATTATACTGATTTCAAAATAGCCTCAAGTCAAACAAATGAATTTATATACAAGCCAACACTTTTGATCCTGTTGTTTTGGGAAATAAAGGAGGAGTTTTTTGACATTTTATAATTTCCACATTTATAACAACAAAACATTTTTTTCTTCAGATTCCTCCCAAGGAACAAAGTAATGTGACCGCATTTGCAAAGCCGCCCTTAAAATTACCTATTATTCCCTCAGGTGAAAGCCGTTCTTGCTTAATGTTACCTTTACAATCACTGAAATGAATCACATTTTATGCTGAAGAGAATATAGGGAGCCATTATGTAAAAAGTGTATTTTTTAATGTAAGTTGTACAGCAACTTTCTGAAGAATTACTGAGTTGGTTTCTGCTTCAGGCTGGATGTATCTCACATCTTTTCCTTGAGTCGTGCAATCTAGAGAGGCTTTTATTGTTCTTTTATTAGACTGAAACTAAGCATAGTCACAGTCAAACCTAGAATTTTGCAACTTTGTGCCTGTCTGCCACTCTAATTAGAATGTACAATATGGCCTTCACTGCATTATACATTCCCTCACTGTACAGTGAATTATCCTTTATAACTCACCCTGTAATACACTAAGTGGTGCTACTTATTAGCAGCTACTTGTCATGGCTACTAAATGCCAGAAAATACCCTGCCATAGACAATACTGAGAATTGCCTCTGCTAAAAGGCAATTATCAGTAAATGATCAGCATTGTCTGTTTTAGTAGCCGTGACAAGTAGCTGCTACTAGTAGCTCCATGTGTCTTCACCCTAAAACACAATTTCCAACACAGAATGAACCCCAGCTGGATTGGATGCAATATATTTTTTTAAAAAATTAATAAAAAAGTACAGGATCTGTTATTTGGATTTCTTGGAAATTGGGGTTCTCTGGATACAGGGATATTTATATAATGAGTTTCCTAACAAAAATCTGTTAAAGGGGATCTGTCACCCAGACATAAAAAGCTGTATAATAACATTTAAATGAAACATTAAATCCAAATTGTCAATCATATATTATATATATTATATATATTTCCCCACCTCTGTACCTCTATGCCTGAGGCACTGCAGTAACATTCTCTTTCATTTCTGCACTTCCAAGATGTCACGCCCCTCCTCCCATGGCCCCTCCCTCTTCACTCTCTATAACTGCGTAACCTGGGCCTGGGCATCAGGTCCCAATTTATGTTTGCGTGTGTGAGATTTTGTGATGATGCAAAACTTGCCTTGATAACAGTCTCCACAAAATGGATCTTGCCTTTATGATGTAATTGTAGATTCCAAAAGAATAAAGGAAACAAGATTTCAATAATTTAAATAGTGTAAGTAAAGGTTTTTTTTGCTCAACTACTATAGTTAAATTGGAATTGGAATTATTTGTTTAGCACGATAAGTGCCCTTTATTATTCAAATATATAGGAAGATAACAAAAAAGGCCTGAGCTTGATAAAGCTTCTCAGGAACTAGAAATGTTGCTTCTGTGTATTGTCCTAAACTGCAAGTAAAGGCATTTTAGATAAAGCTTCGGCTGTCATGTGCAAATAAACTTGTGGGCTGCAGTGTGCTGAGAAACCAGAAGCAGGAAAACTGAGCTTTCTTAATATCAGGGGAGGGGCTTGCTGTACATGCTGTGGCACTGGAGGGGAAGTGATGTCACACAGGGTTGTACTTCCTCTTCAGTGCCAGATAACAGAATTCTGCTCTCCCACCCATATAATTGTCTTCTCAGTCCGTTAAGGACATTGCTTGTTACTCATTGTCACCACTTTTGAGGTTGTGAAAGGGGCGGCCTAGGGTCTGGTGGCATCTGTTTTATTGTACCTCTCTATGGGAGTGGATCCTGGGGGGAAGTTAGGTTCCCTGCTATCATGTGCTCACCTAAGACTGCTGCTTAGAATGGCTGTCACTGCAAGTTGCCCCTCAGTAGAGTGGTTATGGTGACAAGCATTCCTAACGTTATGGTTAAGTGAGTCTATGTTGTGATGTTAAGTCGCAAAATTATTTACTGATAGTTTGATAGTTTTCTAACCATGGGAGGAAGTGTTTCCAGCCGGGCTGTCAGGGATTTATTATCCAGCAAGAAGATTATTTATAACATCAAGTAGGTCGCCATTAATATTAGAATGAAGCCATGTAAAAGATATGTATCAGGCAGGCTATATTATTCACAAATGTCAAATTTGGTCTCATCTATCTGTGAGCCATACTACATAACAGCACAAGCACAATACCCAAAACATGAAGAGTTCACCTTTTATTCAGCTCTTAATGTTACTTTTATCCCAAATTCTATTCTGTTACCGTTATAACTCACTCACTCATGAACACCACCACATTGAGGCTAAATGTATTTCAATGATTAACCTTAATGAGTGTTTAGCAAGCAGATATTATAATAAGGGACTGACATTCATACATTTATCAATATCATTTTTGAAATACAGATTCAATAATCCCACTAGCTTTGGCCTTGGGCAACACGACTAATGAATGGGCTCATTTTGCTCAACACACAGCATGGAGTTAATGTCCTACAGAAGTGTTAGTTATAATACGGTAGAAATTAAGTCTAACTGAAATTCCTAAGGGCAATAAGGATAACCAGTGTTTTGCCTTCTGAAGCAGCAAATTGAATAAAATTTAAAAATGAAAGAAATAAGAATGTCTAGTATGTTCAAAATGGTACAGATAACAAAAATTGAATTATAAGACATCCTCCTGGATGTGTCACAATCAATGGCCCACATTTCAGAATTCAGATTTCAGAACTCATGGTTCTGTTAATTTAGTCCCAAAGTCCAGGGAGGATGTTTGTTGGATGTCTTAAAATGTAACAGATAAAGCAATATTCCCAGGGCTGTTTTAGTAAATAGGCACATGGGGCATTTGCCTTTTGTCCAGGGCCTACCAGGACAGGTTTAAAATGATTTAAACATAAAATAGCTGTATATAGTGGTTAGAATAAGTGGTACATTGGTAAAGCTCCATAGTTTTTAAAGCTAAACTAATTCCAGAATTGTCCGCAATTTTTTTTAGCTCACTTCAAACCACGTATAAACCATTAAAGGCAAAGAGATACATTCTGGCCTAAAACATGGTGTTAAAAGCATTAGGTTTCTTCAAAATAAAAACTGTTATTGCTCCAAAATGTTACATTTGGCTACTCATGTTCATAAAATCATCAAAGGGGAATAAACAAAAATAAACAGACATTTAATATATTATTCACCTTGCAGAATTAAGAAATTTTCTAGATAAACACAATTAAATAATCAAATTATTCTCCACTATTCCCCTCTCACCAATCTGTCTTATTATTTTTTATTTATATTGACGGACGCTCAGTTAAAAAACATGATCTAGGTTTAGGGAGCACAGAATAGTAATGTAATGTTGTCCATCAACAAAACTGACTAAAGCAATGCCTCTTTTCTTCTGCCTCATTTACTTCTCTTATCATTATTATTACTGAAGTGCCGACAGATTGTTCTGCTCTGTATAATGGAATCGGACTTTAACTCCTTTACCAGCAGCGGTTTATTGGATTCCAATATGTGCCCAGAGGTTAGGTGCTGGCACCTTTGTAACAAAAGCAAAATGTTAAAATGCTTACAGTATATAAATTTCCTTTTTACTAATGGCTTCTAAACATTTCTTCAACCATTATCTCATTAATTAAGCTACATTTACATTCTATTCAGTTTAATCCTTTGACATATGTACTAAAATACTAGAGAACTTGTATATCCGCAAGTGCAATGGGCAAAGTGCAATTTAAAGTGCCATAGCCATGTTTTATTCCCACAATGCAGTGCCCTGTGCATACTGCAACTGTGTCCAATTTTACAAACCAGATTCCAAAAAAGTTGGGACACTAAACAAATTGTGAATAAAAACTGAACGCAATGATGTGGAGGTGCCAACTTCTAATATTTTATTCAGAATAGAACATAAATCACAGAACAAAAGTTTAAACTGAGAAAATGTACCATTTTAAGGGAAAAATATGTTGATTCAGAATTTCATGGTGTCAACAAATCCCAAAAAAAGTTGGGACAAGGCCATTTTCACCACTGTGTGGCATCTCCCCTTCTTCTTACAACACTCAACAGACGTCTGGGGAACGAGGAGACCAGTTACTCATGTTTAGGAATAGGAATGCTCTCCCATTCTTGTCTAATACAGGCCTCTAACTGTTCAATCGTCTTGGGCCTTCTTTGTCGCACCTTCCTCTTTATGATGCGCCAAATGTTCTCTATAGGTGAAAGATCTGGACTGCAGACTGGCCATTTCAGTACCCGGATCCTTCTCCTACGCAGCCATGATGTTGTGATTGATGCAGAATGTGGTCTGGCATTATCTTGTTGAAAAATGCAGGGTCTTCCCTGAAAGAGATGACGTCTGGATGGGAGCATATGTTGTTCTAGAACCTGAATATATTTTTCTGCATTGATGCTGCCTTTCCAGACATGCAAGCTGCCCATGCCACACGCACTCATGCAACCCCATACCATCAGAGATGCAGGCTTCTGAACTGAGCGTTGATAACAACTTGGGTTGTCCTTGTCCTCTTTGGTCCGGATGACATGGCGTCCCAGATTTCCAAAAAGAACTTCGAATCGTGACTCGTCTGACCACAGAACAGTCTTCCATTTTGCCACACTCCATTTTAAATGATCCCTGGCCCAGTGAAAACGCCTGAGCTTGTGGATCTTGCTTAGAAATGGCTTCTTCTTTGCACTGTAGAGTTTCAGCTGGCAACGGCGGATGGCACGGTGGATTGTGTTCACTGACAATGGTTTCTGAAAGTATTCCTGGGCCCATTCTGTGATTTCCTTTACAGTAGCATTCCTGTTTGTGGTGCAGTGTCGTTTAAGGGCCCGGAGATCACGGGCATCCAGTATGGTTTTACGGCCTTGACCCTTACGCACAGAGATTGTTCCAGATTCTCTGAATCTTCGGATGATGTTATGCACAGTTGATGATGATAGATGCAAAATCTTTGCAATTTTTCGCTGGGTAACACCTTTCTGATATTGCTCCACTATCTTTCTGCGCAACATTGTGGGAATTGGTGATCCTCTACCCATCTTGGCTTCTGAGAGACACTGCCACTCTGAGAAGCTCTTTTTATACCCAATCATGTTGCCAATTGACCTAATTAGTGTTATTTGGTCTTCCAGCTCTTCGTTCTGCTCAAATTTACTTTTTCCAGCCTCTTATTGCTACTTGTCCCAACTTTTTTGGGATTTGTTGACACCATGAAATTCTGAATCAACATATTTTTCCCTTAAAATGGTACATTTTCTCAGTTTAAACTTTTGTTCTGTGATTTATGTTCTATTCTGAATAAAATATTAGAAGTTGGCACCTCCACATCATTGCGTTCAGTTTTTATTCACAATTTGTTTAGTGTCCCAACTTTTTTGGAATCCGGTTTGTACAAAATGAATGCAACTGTGCATGCACTTCATCCTTAATCTGGTACAGTTGCATGGAATATTCTCTCTGGCTGTCTGGCATAATTTCCAGTGTTCAGCATGCAAGTGATGTGTATGCACTATTCTTTTGGTGCAACTGAGCAGCAAGTGTGAATTTCTGATGCAATCCCATGTTTTTTTTACACAATGCCATGTTTTTTTCCCCATAGTTCCTGCGTTGTTGCAGCTACCATCGAAAGCTGCCTGAGGCAATTGCGCCAATTCATTGAAATTGATGCAGTTGCATCAATGGCTACAACTGCACTTGCTTTAGAACAAGACGTGAGAGGAAGGCAGTGGAGCAACTATATGGAAGTGCAAGAAACACATTACTGTTAATCAATGCAATTATTCACGCAACTGACTGCAGGAAAAATTACAGACCCTCAACTGCAGCCAAATAAGTAAATGACCCCTATACATTTATTCTAGTTTTTTGTAATGTAATGTAACAATTGCAATATAAAAACTCATTTTATTTCATTTTAGAATTCTTTAATGTACATATTAGAATCTTACAAGAGACTGACAATTGACGCTATGCAACATTTTCTGTTTAATAACTGCATGTTAAACAGAGAAACCAAAATTCTGACAGTAACAATTGTCCTAACAAGGGTCCCCATTTTCATCCTCCATTCTTTATGATCTCTAGGGTACACACACACACACACACATGGACATATATATCCCACTTGCTCTTTGCTTTTGTCTTGTGTTATTATCCACTTACAAGAAGAGAGAGAAAAGAAAGACATAAATGGCAATGCCGTCTGTCAAAAGTGGCCAATTATGACTTGCCATTTATTTTTCCCTTTGCTGACTACAGCACGTTTATTAGCCTACTGTAGTAATATTGCTATACTATGTAAAAGGGTGTGCATGGGGTTTCCTGAATACCTGCAGCCTGTACAATCCAACATTTCACAGTTACAGAATTTGAGTTTAACAAAGCTTTGTTTTTACACTGAACTCCCTCCTAATTGTAACTATCCCACCATTTAGAACATCTCTCTTCCAAGTCCAGTTGATCTGACCTATCACTACAAAGACTGACAGCATATGTGTATAGTATGCTAAATAATTCAGGATTCATTTAAAGACAAAATATACCTTATCCTTTGACTTCAGCTCATTCAGATAGGCTTATCTAAAAAAAAAAAAAGATGCATAAATACTAGTGATGAGTGAATCTGAATAGATTGTCAATTGGGTTTCCTCACGCCCCTGAATTAATGGGCAAGAATTCAGTGTACATGTCATTTGCATGCCTAATGGCTGAAATGACAAAAACATTCAGAGCAATTGCATCTATTTGAGAGCATAATTGCACTAATTTTGATGCATCGTCCCCAATTGCCTCAGACACAACTCCCCTGTGTGATCACAATAACATTGGAATTCGAGGTGATAGTGCTTCTAATAGTACTTTGCTCACTACATTTGGGGACATAAATGAGCCCTTTAATGGTGATCCAAATTACCGATACCCTGGGTCCAGTTATTCCATATAATAGATCCCATATCTGTATAGTATTGGCAAGAAGGCCTTTTGTTAGATAAGATCTTTGATATCCATTCATCCATATCCCTGAATACTTCACAGGTAAGAATAAAATAACATCAAACAGGATCTAAGGGAATTTTAAAAACATAAAAAAATGGAAATGCTACAATGAAAAAATCTCTTGGGTAAAAAAAATTAATTTGCTCATTGAATTGTATTTATTATTAATAAAAAAAACAGTTATAAAATAAAACAAGCAAATCATTGGAGTTCTCAGTATAAAGGTCTAAGGGTTGGTCTATGTGTCTTTTAAAAGACCCTCTTCAACCTCTGCATAGATCACTCATATCCAATATAACTCCTGGGGTCTTGAAACAAGGTAGCATTCTTAGAACGTAAGTAACCAAGCAGAAGAATACTGGGCACCCAACAGAGATCAAATAACACAGCATGCCTAGCAATAAATGGAAAAAAAATACCAATTCCATGTTTAAAATATAGAAAGCTATAGAGCAGCATCTTTATTTCTGTTCAGTCACCTGAAAAACCAATGACAAAATACATTGTCTGTCTGTCTGTCTGATATACAACAAATGGCCTAAATATTTCTGTACCATAAATGTACAATAATTACCAATATTTAACTCTATATTTCCCAATGTTATCAAATGTAATTGTTTACAATGTCACCCAAGTTTAGTTACCCAAGGACTAACACACAGACAAGGGAAAAATAAATAAGCTAGTTTACCCAAACCAGAATTTTAAAGATCAGGTTAGGAAATCATATAATGTTGACTGCTTACTTTTATTCTTCTTATGTAACTGAGCAAGATATTTAAAAAATGGAACTTTAAACATATGGGTATTAGAGATTTATAGATGTACTGTGTGTTCATAAAAGGGGATCTAACTGGTCCAAAATATAATGCACAGTAAATATGTAAACATGTAAATATCATAAAAATAAATGGATAAAGGGTAACAGGCTGTATTGAAATATTTCCGCCAGTATCAAGCTTTAAAGATGCACAAGCAATTATTTCCTACTCCTTATTGTAATATTCTGTATTAATGTATATCTAAAACAAAGCTGCCTTGTTAATCTGAATGGTTCTAGACAGGCCCTGGTTCAATTTGAGTAAGTTATTTAATCAAATCCAAGACTGACTTACTCATTGGGGGTGAGAATTTTAGATCCCTGGAGGATTATAGGAGACAAAATATGACATTGCATAATGATCTTCTGAGTACTTTTACAATTTTTTTTAATTTTCTATAGTTATTTAGTTACTAACAGTTTTATGCTGCTCAGATCATGCATTTGCCATATCATTTTGAAGCTGCATGACAGAAGGCTTGCTGTCACAAGGTTAAATGAATGATGCAAGCAGCAACTCTAGAAGCTGACAGCTCTCTGCTTAAAATACTAAATGATAGAGGGAGACAACTGTGAGGAACAGTGTCTGGAGACTCTGCCTGCATCAGACAATTATCCCCCCTGGCAGCAAGCTGACCAGCTATCTATAGCAGAATAAAGCTGCCAGTGTCGGACTGGCCCACCAGGATACCAGGGAAACTCCCGGTGGGCCCAGGGGTCAGTGGGCCCTCCCGCTCCTGACCTTTGGCCTGTTTCATGATCATTTCCTATTTCTGAATGGGAAGAAAGAAGAGAAATAAATGGAAGCATAGGTGCTAGCATGTACGTGTAAATTAAAAACTGGAAGAATAAAGAGGTTGGGTGAGGAAAGGTCTAAGGTTTTCTGGTGGGCCTCTGGTTCCCAGTCTGACACTGGGAGCTGCTGTGGCAAAAGCCTGATATAAGCAGTGAAAAACTGCTAATATCTTAAGTCATATTCTTCTCTAACCTCGGACCTCGGATTTTCAGTTTATGTCACTTTCAGGGAGTTGAAATGTGTGGTTATGGATGTTTTGGTTTAAAATGCTGTCTAAAAGAGCTTGTATTTTCTCAGAAAGGGGCCAGTGTCACTTTAATTTATTCATTTAATCTGAAATTAACAAATGGCTAAAGTAAGTAAACTATAAAAGGCTGACTAATTTAATACAAGGATTGAAATAAAAGAACAACCCATATCTTGTTCTTGTATATATTCCTTTTTGGGGAAGAATTTGCTTTGAAGTACATGTACATAGAAGGATATGGTACGGCAGGGTATGATAGCTGCCTGGTAAAGCTTTTCTGGTCGTGCTGCTGTCAGTGATAGACAGTGACACTCAATGAGCAGATAGTGTGAGTCTCCAGAATTGGTGGGGAAGGTAATTAGCTGTTGATAAGTATGGGTCAAATAATTTATGACTCTATACAAACTTACAGAATGAAAACCTTGTACAGAATGGACTGTATAGTGAAAATGGGGCTTGTAGAATGAAAAAGATAACTTTATTAAAAAATTCAGCTTTTTACAGCATAAATAAAGAAGCAGGAAGAAGATCACTCGCTCACATATACCCCGGTGTGTAGTTTTCGGCTAACAGGAGCACCAGTCTGGGTATGTGATTACAATTACTCCCAATCAAAATTGCACCCCCCCCTGTTTCTAACATTTGGCACCCCCCAGTGATTTGTACCTTTCCCTCTTCTTTAAAATTGGTAGTGACAAAATGAAGTCTGCAATTCACAGTTTGCTCAGGCTCAAGGAGGACTTCTTGGATGTTATATCTGACAAGAAACATGTTAGATTTTTACAGAGTTGCTTTTCTTCCTTATTCTTTAAAAAATAGTGGTTTAAATTCTAATACTAGTTTCATTTTATAAACTTTGGGCTGATTAATGATTTGCAGCATATTTTTCTGGATAGAATTCATCAACTGAATATCTGCTGTATCTTGTATTAACACTTTACCCTGTAAGGAACTGTCTCATTATTTGATAGGTTTAAGCATTGCAAGTGTTTTCTTTGGCAGTCATTTCTATTATCTTCTACACGTACTCCTTCAAAATGTCAAGATATTGCTTTGACCAGCAAATATATAAAATTCAAAAAGGTCGTTGTAGAAACATTTATGATTTGAAGTTCATGGCCTGACAGGGTGACACAGAAACGTTGGTCCTGAGAATAAAAATAGGAAACTGCATGAAAAGTGGAACGTGACCCACTTGTATAATTGTATTAGCATAAAACATATTACAATTAATTCTCAAAGGAGACTAACTATTAATCCAGCCTTTGAATGTTCATAGTTGTAGTAAAGCAACGAAAATGTACATGGAACAGAACATGACAAGGCATATAGATTACTTTTTTACTATTTGTATTGGAGTCTAAACTCATTACACTTAAATATGATAAGGTTTAAACTATTGTAAGTGTTATCATTAAAAATCTATTTTTTCTGCTACCTTGAATTCATATTTTTTTTAAATTCAATATAATTTAAAGGGGACAATGTCACCATGTACTCATCCTTACCTTAAAAAGTTGGAATGTATTTTGCCGGCTGTTTTAATGAAAAAAAAAAAAAAGTTTTTGTTATAATTTTTGTACCAAACAGTAAAATTTAAGATCATGTGCTGTTTATGTTTGATTCCACCTCCTTGCTTCTTTAGAAGAATTAGTGGGAGGGGAAGACATCACAGTTAAAACCCCCCTCTATAAAGACTCCTCATTGAGTCACACAGCATTAAGAGAAAGCGAGTGATTCATGCAGCGCTCAGTCTATCTCTTTAAATTAACATTAACATTAATCACTCTGGGAAGGGAGGAAATAATAAGGGTAAAATGAAACTCTAATCATTATCCCTTGACAGCAGATTTTGTGTTTTCAGTGTTCAAATTTAAAAGAAAAGACAAGTTTCAGTACAAGTCTGATTTATTTCCTGATAGAAAAAACAATCCACCTTGGAAAATTTGCAGTTTAAAGAAACCCCTGAGGTGTACTAAAATCATGCAGTTTGGCCAAGTGTAGTGATCCATAACAACCAATAAGATATTTGCTGTTAAACAGAATGTCAGTTAATGCTTCCTGCTGATTGGTGGTTGCTACAGGCAACTAGACCTGTAGTAAACTTTGTATCTTTTATCACAGAATGTACAACATGGATGGAAAGTCCATTTAGGACAAACAGTCCTATTCATTTCCTAATGTTGAACATATGTGGATTTAAAGTAACAGCCCCCTTAAATACAAAAAATAATAATATTATTGTATGATGAACTTGTGTACTTAAGTTTAAAATTAAATTAAAATGATGATCTCATACAGTAAAGTCTATGGAGCCTGGGGGCCATAAAAATAATTTGGAGGGCAACATTTGGCTCGGGTCCCCAGTTGGACAGCCTTGGTTTATATTATAAATGGACCTGGCTAACTCCTAGTTATTTTATTCTAGCTCTTCTTCAATGGTCTGAAATATCTTTGTACTCTTATGTTAAATACATTTGTGTGTGAATACATATACAGGTGTTTGTCCTTTAGGGTGATAAAACCATTAGGGCTGGTTTTAGGAACCCAGGAATAAAGTTAGAAATCAGTCTTTAAATTGAGGTATCACAATAGAAAAGGTTAACCACGTGATAAAACTCAAATTAACATTTATAGGAGTTGATTTAGAATGTTTGAATGGAAAGGTCAGTTTGTTTGGGTTTAAAACAACTGAGACATGATGTGATAGTTGTAATTTATGAATTCTTTACTATGGTGCTAGCAACTTTTATTACCCTTTAAACTTGTAACTGGTGCCTAATTACTGGTTCAGCCTGCATTGATACCCTTAGTGCTGTATTTAGTTCCAGTGCCCCCCAAGGCATGTGACCTAAGTAGGCCCCTTATGTTGCAGAAGTGACATAATGCACAGCGTCCACATAATGTCCTATGTTGTGGAGGCGATACATATGACATGCAGTGCAACCCGACCCCCTAGCCCCTGCTCCATCACCAGATTTACTAAGGAAATCTGCGGCAGAGGCGGGGGGCATATAAATTATACATCTAATAAATAGGCACCCAAGGGCTGCCCCCAAAACCTGCTGCCCTAGGCTTTTGGTGCCTATATAAATATGGTCCTGGATAAACTACATTAAATGGGTAGAGATGTAGCGAACTGTTCGCCGGCGAACTAATTCGCGCGAACATCGGGTGTTCACGTTCGCGCAAATTCGCGGACTTTTGCCGATGTTCGCCACTTTTGGTTCGCCGCGGTTTTTTTTGGCTCCGCGTTTTTTCGCCTTGGTTTTTCCGCCGCGTTTTTTCGCTTCGTTTTATCGCCTATGCATATACATAGGAATAGCTTGCGGGTTTTTTTTGGCGTTTTTTTTTACAAAGTATTTTTCAGAGAAGTTTTTGCCCTTGATCGCCCTCCTGCATGCCACTGCCCAGGTCGTGGCACCCTTTAAACAACTTTAAAATCAGTTTTCTGGCCAGAAATGGCTTTTCTAGGTTTTAAAGTTCGCCTTCCCATTGAAGTCTATGGGGTTCGCAAAGTTCGCGAATATTCGCGAGTTTTGGCGAAAGTCCGCGAACGGGTTCGCGAACATTTTCGGCGATGTTCGCTACATCACTATAAATGGGTAAAGTAAAGGATGCCTGCAAAACAAGGGAGTCCTGAATAGAACATCTTTCTTTAAGAGGTGTTACTTTCATGGATCTTTTAGCAAGTTTCACCTGCATACCTTATTAATTTGCACCTAGTGAATCACTGCATGTATTATAATGGAAGAAGTGATGCCATTCACATGGCAATTTGCACTTTTGTATTTGTGCCAGGGACAAGTAAATAAACAAGCAGCTTAATCTCTTAATGTTACAGCTGTAGCATACAGTGAAAGTAGCACGTTTTTGACAGGAAGTTAATTTGGAGAATCTCAGTTTTGCTCTCAGCAAGGCAGAAATATTAAAGCTGTATTGCTGTTAGAAATCATAAAATTTCTGATTTAGGTTCTGTAGCGTTAACAGTAACAGTAACTGTTAACAGTAAAAAATGGTCTAACCTGGCTCACAAAACCAACAATTTCCGGATTCAGAAATAAAACTGTACCTAGAAAGGCAATGAATACTGGTATTTGTGAAATCTGAGTACATCAATGTACAGGATATTCATTCTTAAAAAATGCCACTAAAATATAACTCATAAAACACCATAATAGTTTGATTCCTGTGTGGTGAAGTTCTGAACTAGCATTTGGAATTTGATTCCGTTTTATCACACATAGCCTTGCATACCGTAGCTCACAGAATTTGTATTTTGTATTACACTTTTTCCAGGGCAAAATTATGAACTTGTTTTCTTCTTTCCAATCCCCATGTAAAGGGATTATGTGTTTGCTGATATTCGTTTGGTATAAAATTTGTCTGTGTTAGGTTACATAGTTACATAGGGTTGAAAGTCCACCAAGTTCAACCCTTCTAAGTAAACCCAGTGCACACACAAACCTATACTGACCTATCTATCCACTCACATACAGACCCATACTGACCTATCTATCCACTCACATACAGACCCATACTGACCTATCTATCCACTCACATACAGACCCATACTGACCTATCTATACACTCACATACAGACCCATACTGACCTATCTATACACTCACATACAGACCCATACTGACCTATCTATACACTCACATACAGACCCATACTGACCTATCTATACACTCACATACAGACCCATACTGACCTATCTATACACTCACAGACAGACCCATACTGACCTATCTATACACTCACATACAGACCCATACTGACCTATCTATACACTCACATACAGACCCATACTGACCTATCTATACACTCACATACAGACCCACACTGACCTATCTATACACTCACATACAGACCCATACTGACCTATCTATACACTCACATACAGACCCATACTGACCTATCTATCCACTCACATACAGACCCATACTGACCTATCTATACACTCACATACAGACCCATACTGACCTATCTATCCACTCACATACAGACCCATACTGACCTATCTATCCACTCACATACAGACCCATACTGACCTATCTATACACTCACATACAGACTCATACTGACCTATCTATACACTCACATACAGACCCATACTGACCTATCTATACACTCACATACAGGCTCATACTGACCTATCTATACACTCACATACAGAACCATACTGACTTATCTATCCACTCACATACAGACCCATACTGACCTATCTATACACTCACATACAGACCCATACTGACCTATCTATACACTCACATACAGACTCATACTGACCTATCTATCAGTATGGGTCTAACGCTTAAAAATATGTAATCGCAAGATAAATAACAACAATATCTTCTTAATTCAGACAAGTGTCCTTTTTGTGAATCGATTGTTAATTCTCAAAATATAAGAAGTGATAATATTTTTAGCGCATGCTAACCTTTACTGAATTGGCCTTATATATGCTGGATCAATTCACTCCATTAACCACCTAGTAATTGATTATCAGTGTTCAAACACTAGAATTTGTGAACTAAAATTCACTGAAATGTGTCAAATGTGCTATAAAGTGACATTTCATATAGGTGCCAGTGCTGCTATAAAAACACCGTGATCACAATGTTTAATAAATAAACAAAATTAAAAAATCACCTTCTGTGAGAATCTTAATTCATTCACTCGTATTCAAACACATAATTGGAATATAAACAAAGGGACTAGTGCTTATAGAGATTTGATCACTGCATAACTAGAAAGAAAGAGTAAAAATTCCCCTTAAAAAACACACCCTGCAATTCCCACCTTGATATAGAAAAGTTGGACAACTTTAGATAGTGGAGATATTCCCTATAGAAGCTTACTGTCTTAACATTTGGCTATCTAGGCCCTGGGAATACCACAAGCTAAGATAAGACAGGAACTCTGGAGCTGCGGTCTCTATTATTTACCTTCCCTAAGCTAAATTGGGAGAACTGATTTTCCTAACAGAACCGCAAACTCACAGGTCCTTAGAAAGAAAACAGATATGAGAAAAAAGAGATTTAAGGGGAACACTTTTGCATTAATAAGCTACATACTGTATAATAAAAGCAATTCCAGTTCCCAATTGGGATTTATTGAAGGCAATAATACCCGCACCAAGCTCTGCCTTGACGAGCGTTTCGCCACTGCTTTCTCAAATGACAAAATATAAGCACTAGTCATTTTGATTAAATTCCAATTATATGTTTGAATAGGAGTAAATGAATTAAGATTCTCACAGGAGGTGATTTTTTAATTTTAGTAATTTATTGAACATTGTGATCACAGTGTTTTTATAGCAGCACTGGCACCTATAGGAAATAGCACTTTGTCACTTTATAGCACATTTGACACATATCAGTGATTTTTAGTTCACGAATTCTAGTGTGTGAACATCTTGTAGTGTGTGAATACTGTAGTTAATCAATAACTAGGTGGTTAATGGGGTGAATTGATCTGAGAATATATTAGATATAGTAACCAAAGAAAGGGTTGTTTATCTTCTTCTTCTAATAATAATTCAAACATATAACCTCCTTGGTTACAGAGTTTGTGGGGAGAGGTTTTGTGAGAAGTGTGAGAGTTATAGTTTCACTTCCCTTGTTCCCTTTTTAAATTGTAAAACATATATACCCACATCAATACAAATTGTAGATATTAGTATCACAATAGCCTTGGATATTATGCTTGTTCAAGAACTCATCCAGGCCCCTCTTAAAGGCATTAACAGAATCTGCCATTACCACATGACTAGGAAGGGCATTCCATAACCTCACTGCCCTCACCGGGAAAAACCACCTACGCTGCTTCAAATGGAAGCTCCTTTCCTCTAATCTAAAGGGGTGGCCTCTGGTGCGCTGATAATTTTTATGGTAAAAAAGAACACCCCCATTTGCCTATATGTTAGATACTACTATTGAACATTATGCAGAACATAAATAGGTTTCGCAAAGTAAAAATAAAAATGATATTAAAAATAAACATAACATTATATATTCTAACTAAACTGAATTCAGTCAGGCTTTGAGTAACAGAACAAAAAGTTAGTTGTGCAATGCACACTGCAGTTATGGGAAAAGCAGTTTGGGTCAATGACTTTATGGATATGATTGAAAAACATTCATAGTTAAGCATTTTATTAGCAGAAGCAACATGCTCAATCCATCACAGTGTTAGTAAAACAAAGAAATATATGCAGCCAGGTTCTCAATGCCAGCGCATTTGATTTGCAATACACCATATAAACAAAGGAACTAGGAGAAGGTTTAATTAATATACAATATGTTAGATTTGTGGGAAACTAGACTCACGCTTAATACAATCTTACATTCATGGGGTCAGTTCCCCCTTTCTGTCGCTTAGGGTAATGTCACTTCCACTAAAGCCTTCAGCCTCAAGGCTCAGGCTCTCCAGGAACATCCACCATCTACATAGAGTGGAGTTCCAGAACTATGGGATCCCATATCTTTTATAGATTAACACAACAATAACACTGGTGGGTCAATGGGAATGCAAACCTCCTACAGGGTATAGTTTACACTACCAATTCCCACAAAGTAAGGAAGTTTACATTTTTACAGCCCTTTAAAACTTGTTCCACAAAATGTTTTTTTTTTTCAAAAAGATATAAAAACCACAGAAATGGCATCTGCAAAGAACTGACTCCAACTGAATTCATAAGCCTTTGGGGGCAAAAGCATTGAAAGTGTGGATCCAATAAGATTCACACAGACTTCTTTAAACCATAGATGCTCTGGACAGTACAGTATTTCTGTTTTTATTCTATACATTTCAAAAATGAAAGCTATTACAGTGAAAGCTCCCAGACCGGTATTTAAAAAGTCCAACCTGGCCAGAAAACAGTTTGAAGCTAAATTATTATAAAATTGCAGATGGAGCCAGCACACAAGCCAGAATAAGTAATACACCATAGAAGAACTTACAAAATAAGCATAAAAAGAGAAATTTCATCTCATACTTAGGGATGTAGCGAACATCGCCAAAAATGTTCGCGGACCCGTTCGCGGACTTTCGGCAAAACTCGCGAATATTCACGAACTTTGCGAACCCCATAGACTTCAATGGGAAGGCGAATTTTAAAACCTAGAAAAGCCATTTCTGGCCAGAAAATTGATTTTAAAGTTGTTTAAAGGGTGCCACGACCTGGACAGTGGCATGCAGGAGGGGGATCAAGCAAAAATTTCTCTGAAAAATACTTTGTAAAAAAAACGCCAAAAAAAACCGCCAAAAAATAACGAAAGAAAAAAAAAAAAACGCCAAAAAATAACGAAAGGAAAAAGAAAAACGCCAAAAAATAAAGCCAAAAAAAAAAACCGCCCAAAAAAACCGCGGCGAACCCAAAATGGCAAACATCGCCAAAAGTCCGCGAATTTGCGCGAACGCGAACACCCGATGTTCGCGCGAATTAGTTCGCCGGCGAACAGTTCGCTACATCTCTACTGATACTGTAGTTTGGCTCAACTTGCACTCCAAAGGCTTACTCACTGGAAATCCATTCATATGCAGATACTTTTTTACATTTCTGCTTCATAAATTTTGTATCACACTTTCTTTCTTTATAGACACTTCAACTCATTCTGTATATGAGAATGCAGGCACCCAAGCACCAAACATTTATGACCGTATCATGATAGCATCAAAAGTAAAATCTGCTTGTCTGCTTCTTTTGTTTCTGTGTCTAATTTCATTGATATTCAAGTAATATAATATAATATGTAGGGGTTTGCCAAAAATGGGCCCCTTAGGATAGACACCCCTAGGACAGGCCACAGGGTGGTGCTGGTAAATGGGACAATGGGATGACTGGGTTATCAATAGTTAACAGGGAGTATCCCTGCAGTTCAGGTTATAGCCACAGGGTGGTGTATAGCACTATATAAAGGGATGCAGCCATGTGCTGGCAGACATTTTAGTCCAGGGACTGCTCCAGTAAAGGTGCACCCCTGGCACAGTTAATAGACAGTAGTTCATGTGATAGGACACTCTAGCAGTGCCATGTAGGAAGACTTAGTAAGAATGGGCAGATATTGCCCCTCCAGGAGTGGTAGTGGGGTTAAGAGCCCCCAGAATTACATGTGCTTTAGTGCAGGGCACAAAGTGGCTAGGTAGGTGGATCAAGTCACCACTAGTTAAGGAGTCCGGATCTGAGGGTGCCTGGGCATGAGTACCGGGGTGGGTCCCTGTGGTGAGGCTGCCTAGCGTGAGTACCGGGGAGAACTCTAAGAGAGAGTGTCTCCTGGACAGAGTACCGGGGGGATCACCTAGAAGGGAGCACTTGGCGGGAGTACCGTAGGTTACCCAACAGGAAAAGGTTCTCAATGAGAAGTAAGGAGTGTATGCCCTGCTGTTGACTGAATTGTATGCCACTCCTGGAGAGGTTCTGCTCATAATAAACCAACGCATCTGTTTCACCACATATATCATTGTGTTTGGATCTTCTATAACCCAGGACCACTACAAGCTGGTAAGGAATTAGCCAGGATTAAGTGGGTCCCATTGAGGGGTACCGAATACCATTAAGTTCCCAGGGTGTGGATTATAGTTCCACAAGATCATCCCTGGGTGGAGGCACGCCATCAAGGGAGAAATCCCTGTTAACCCACATAGTAAGCGGGGGCTCAGGACTACTGTAGCGCCAAGTAACAAGTAATCAGCAGGTAGCAGCACTGACATCCGCAAAAGTGGGCTACAAATATAATATAATATACTGGATGAGTGGTTATTTATGGACCCTGCTAACTGCCAGATTGTAAACCGGTGACAGACAATCTAAGCAGCAGCAGTAGCTAGATAGGGAGTTCAGTGACCTGTCAGAGGGTTTAGTTATCCTATCATCAGCTGTAACAATGTATTGAACTTCAGTAAATCATTGATGAGCATTAATTGTGCTCAGTAGTAATTTCTAATTCAGTTTGATGATCAGATTTGCCATAGGGCCTACATCTGAATATCCCTAGATATAATCCATGAACAATTATAACAAGTTCGAGGCAGAAATACTGAATGGAATGTAACAGAGCCCAACAAATAGCTGGGCAGATTCCCCCAGTAGCAGGAACTTTTACTCAAGGCTATTAGATTATTCATACCTATACTGGGATATTTCTTAACAGGGGAGGGGGGGCATTTTTGTCTGGGGAGGCTACAATAAAAGGATTTCCATTAGATCAATTATGTATTATATAAACAAATTTTCATAAAGCATGATAATTCTTTATGGAGTTGTTCACCGTTATATTAACTTTTAGAATGATCAAGAGAAAGTTATTCTGAGACAGTTTGCAGTTGGTCTTTTCTCGCCCTGCATTTTTCCGCAGTCTGGGAATCAGCCCTGTGTGGCATCAGCCTTAACTATTTTCATTGTTCTCTTTGATTTCAGGGATATTTAAAGTTTTGCCAAAATAATGTTGCACTATAAATACATTTATTGCTCTGAAAAACCATATAAACCAGTCTCCATCAACTTTGCTATGTTCCCTATAGTCATACAATATCTTCTCACTTGGAGACACCTTTCATAGGCAGCCTCAATTTTCCACAAAAAAACCTTTAAGTAACAGATACTGAGTATTTTTGTTCAGCAGGAAACAAGTTGTCGATACATACCAAAACTCTTGCAACTGTGCAAAAGCCATTTTCCATAACTCAATTAGTTTGCACAATGTAGAGCCTCTATATTAAAATAAAATATCATATTTAGCAACTTTTTATTTGGTCTTCGTTTCGTAATTTTTTATTGTCATTGTCCCTTTTTATTACTTACTGTATATTTAGGCCATCCTTTATTCATATTCCTATCTCTATTTCAAACCACTGCCTGGTTGCTAGGTTAAATTGGACGCTAGCAACCAGATAGCTGCTGAAATTCTAAACTGGTGAGGTGCTGAACAAAAAGCTAAATAATTTAAAAAGCACCAATAATAAAAAATGAAGATCAATTTCAAATTGTAAAAAAAGTATTCTCTACATCACACTAAAGTTAATTTAAAGGTGAACTATCCCTTTAGCACTATGCAGGCACAGCAGCACATACAGCATGTCTGTCTATCTATGTTTCCTGATAGAACTGACCATAGTATATGTGAATCTGTCAGCATGATATAAATAAAGGCTAATAATAGGGTGGAAATTTAAACATTTATAAAATGAATTTAAAAAAATGACATTTTCTTCTAAACAAGAGCTTATAAAATATGTATTCAATATGAATAAATACACAAGTATAAATGTTTTCTAAACCTCACATGAAGGGGAACTTTAGTTCCCAAATTATGATGTGTATAAATTATAATTATTAGAAATAATTATGTTTGTATTAACAAATATGGCCACTTACACGAACATGACTTTCCCTGCAGGTAGTGCAGTGTTTGTTATCTTTGTCAGCTTTGCTATTCAGAAGAATGCCAAGGGTCCACAGGCAGAATAGTACAGTTTATTGCAGAGGTCAAACATTGGTATCAGGGAAGGTACAGCAATGCTATATTATTCATTCCAGATACCATGTGAATTCTATTGCAATCCGTTGTGATCTTCATCTATTAGAGAACCACTGCATCTGAATGCAGGATTGTGACTTTAATATTCTGTGCTGGATGCTGGGGATAGACAAGGATTCAGTGCCTCTAACATGCTCAGCTCTTAGCCCTCATATCATCTTCTCCTGGTACCTACTGTAGATGAAGCACCATTACCTCCAAATCTTACATATCACTTAATTAGTTCCAACTGCAGCCTCATGATCAGTCCTGTGGACAGGAGATATTATGGATCCTTCACCTGCACTGCCTATAACAGTCTGAATAGTGAGATGAGCAGCACCCTGACTCTCAGCCTTGGCTGTAACTATTATGGGATGCTTATGAGTGATTAAACACTGTGTAGGTTTTTCTTGGTATATTACATATCCAGACCCAGGCTGCAAGAAAATCCTGTAAGGTTATACAAGTATAATACTTAGTGCAGTGTATATCTAAGCAGTATTTGAGTCCTAAAGGAGGAAACTACAATGACATTTTGCATTCTTTCTAAGGGCTTTCTCTGAGTTCTAAGAATATATATATATATATATATATATATATATATATATATATATATATATATATATATATATATATAAAACTATACAAAACAGTTAGGTAAAGAGGTAAGCAAAAATAAAAGTATATACTTCTTGTTGGTGCCACTATATCTTATACAAGATATGTAATAATACTACAGACTTAAATTTCATACTGTCATTTATTAGTATTGGACCTATACATCACTGGTAATGTTGCCCATACCAACCAATCAACCAGTTCTTCTGCATTTCATGAGCACATACTCTTCATCTAGCATCTCCAACCTTAAAGGAGAAGGAAAGGCTAATAAAGAGTTAATCTCAAACTGCAGGCATACCTTCAGGTGTCTCAATAGTGCCCTTAAGTCTCCCCAGAACGCTGAGCAGGGTAGAGAAGATTCCCATTAAGCATTGCTCCTTCCCAGACTTGGCGACTTGTTACTGTAGGTGGCGCATTTGCACACAGCAGGAGCGTCTGGTTGCCATGGCGATGGTGAGCTCTGTGACATGCAGGTGGGGGGAGCTGGGAACAGGTGTGGGGAGCGAAGGAGGGTTTGTGGCAGGAGGGGGGGTTTGTGGCAGGAGCGGGGAGCGGCGTGGAAGGGGGGTGGGTGAGTATAGTATATCTCTTCCTGACAGTGCTGGATGGCAGATGTGAGTAGCCGCCGAGCTGCGAGCGGCAGTGGCGGCAGGGTGCTGCCGGCAGTGGATGATCTGTTGATCTGTGACATGCTGTGGTGGGGGGGGGGGTTGTGACAGGAGCGGGGAGCGGGGTGAGTATAGTATATCTCTTCCTGACAGTGCTGTATGGCAGAGTAGCCGCTGAGCTGTGGGCGGCGGCCACGGCGGCAGCAGGGGGGGGTGCTGCCGGCAGTGGATGATCTGTTGATCTGTGACATGCTGTGGGGGGGGGGGTTGTGGCAGGAGCAGGGAGCGGCGGGGAAGGGGGTGGGGTGAGTATAGTAGGGGGGGTTTGTGGCAGGTGAGCGTTGAACTGAGCGGAGGACAATCTCTGACATGCTGTGGGGTGGGGGGACACACCCTGTGACATGCTGGACAAGATGGTGGCGCCGTTCACTGAAACAAGTATGTAGGTTCTAGTAAGTGTATCTCTGTAAATCTTTCATTAGGCAAGCCAGGAATATAGAGTTTTTACACAGCAATAGTAGTACTATTTAATTGTGTGCTTAATAGATTTTGACTTTCCTTGTCCTTTAAGGCCAGTGATTCCTTACAATAAGGAGGTCCATGGAATGTAATTATACAGAGTGAAGTGGACAAAATATTTCAGATAGAGGTAAACAGGGCCGCCATCAGAAATCACGGGGCCCCTCACAACATTTTCTAGGCCCCCCTCCCTCAGGGCTACTCCCACAATAGCCCCTCCCATTAGTGTGCCCCCAATTCATTGGTGCCCAGGGCTCCCCCTTACAACGTTGGCCAGTGTGCCCCCCCAAAGATAGGGCCCCCAATTACCCCACACACAGGGCCCCCCTAACTCTATGCCCCCAAAAGACAGTGCCCCCATTACACAGTGCCTCCTCCAGGGTCTGCTTTCTCCTCCGGCGGCGGCTCCGGCGATACTTCCCCAATGACTCCTTCACACTTGTGTCTCCACGGGAAAGGAGACAGGCCCTTTTATAAGGTTGCGCCCCATGCGTACTGATGTCACGCGTACGCAGGGGGCGCAACCAATCAGATTAAAGTATTGATGACAGGGCCCGTAATAGTTTAAAGGGGGCCCGAGCCAGTCAAAAAACTGTAGCATGGCCGGGCCCCCTTTAAAAGTAAAGATCGCCCAGGCCCGGGACGACTGTCCCCTCTGTACCCCCTGATGGCAGCCCTGGAGGTAAAAGTACGCTTGTCTTAGCTTTAAAAACATAAAAGTGCCTCAACTAGTTGTCAGATTTTTAGCTAAACTATGCTACAGTACCAAGAGTATGGTTTTTCTATAGATATAACAATTAAAGGGGTTGTTTACATTCAAATTAACTTTAAGTATGATGCAGAGGGTCATATTCTGAGACTGTTTGCAACTGGTATTCATTTTTTTATCGTCTATGGTTTTTGAATTATTTAGCTTTTTGTTCAGCAGCTCTCCAGTTTGGAATTTCTGAAGCTATCTGGTTGCTAGGGCCCAAATTATCCTAGCAACCAGGCAGTGGTTTGAGTGAGAGACTGATATATTTATAGGAGAAAACCTGAATAGAAACATAATTAATAGCAATTGCAGCCTCACAGAGCAATATTTTATGGGCTGCTGGGTCAGTGACCCCCATTTGGAAGCTTAAAAAGTCAGAAGAAGGCAAATAATTCAAAAACTATTAAAAATAAAATATGTGGTGAAGGTGAACCACCCCTTTAAAAAGTTAATAATGAAGAATATTTCATAACCTCCCAGGCTTCCTGCTGCTTGTAAGTGACTGCAATACATACACACATGGAGAAGTCTATTTAAAGGACAATGAAAGGTTAATATAAATTAAAAGTAAGTCTAAAGGCATTCTTTTTAAGTACTTACTGCATATCTAAATTCCCAGATCCCTGCTTGCTTCTCTGAGATATGGTGCTGGCAGCCTACAGCTGTGTGAAGGCTACAGTGACATCACTGAAATCTCTCTCCCCTTCCTGTAGGCTGCCAGCGGCAGGCTTCCTATTCTCTGAGCATGTGTGTAACTTGATCCTGTCTCCTGTTCTGAGCTACACATGCCCACCAGCCAATCAGAAGCGGATCTGCCAGAGGGGAGGGGGAGGGAGGGAATGAAACACATGTGCAGTATGAAGCAAGGAGGGAAAGGAAGGGAGAATACCTTTTTAGAGATGGCTGCCTGTTCTAGAAAATGTGAAGTAAGTGTGACTGAGTAATATTTGATTAGGTGAGCCAAAAGTGTGGTGTTTTTACTAAACAATAGGAGGACTATTGGGGAGAATGCTTTTTAAATTTTGACTTGCATTCTCCTTTAAGAGGCATTTGTAATAGGTATACTGTAGAGTAAAGTGGAAATTGTCTGTTGCATCCTGAGCATTCACATGCTCACAGCATGGCGCTCGCCTATTGACATCAATGTTAATCCGAGGCAATCTGCTCACATTTACTCAGGCTTAGTAAGTAAAATGTAAATGTTTCATCATGCTGCATCATGAACTATACAGAAAGGCATAGATAAATGAGAGGAGCATAGGGCATTATGAAACACAAGTCCAGTTGACTTGACTTGACTTACGATAGATATATATGTACCATAACTTGGATGAATGAGAATCTTCGCAAACATTAAAATTGTCACTTATCCATATCCCTGAACAGATTCAGTAACCTAAATATCCCATGGATTTAAAGATACACTTGTATTCAACAGCAAATACAATAAGTGCAAGTGTGTAACTATATTTATTTTATTTTTTTTTAACCTGACTATAAACAGTAGTAATTCATAAAGAATTTAAAAATGTACAGACATTCAGGAAAATCACATTTTTAAAAATCAAGATTAAGTGAGATTAGTGCAGCCTAATGTGGATGAAACAGATGTATTTTGATCCTTATGAAAATCAATCACAGTAATGGTAATTACATGATAAATAAAGTATTGTTTAACACATTAATAAATAGCTCTGCAATTCAATTACTATTACTACTGTTGTTCTTTATAGTTATTGCATTTTTATGGGGTGAAGTGATTTCTGAATGATTTCAGCTCTGAATGAAGACAACAGGCACAATTTTTCATGGTCCCTACAAATTAGTGGGTTCTTATGTATGATAATTGCAATGAGAAATTAGTAGGCATTAGTAGCATATTAGTAGCATATGTTTAAGAAATCTACACACATTTATTATAGTAAATTTTGCATTTCATAAATAAATATGAAAAAATAAATAAATGGGTTGATGTATGTCTCCATCCAGTAATTATAACAGGACCATAGCATGTTCAGTAAGGTGCCCCTTTCTAAGGTCACTGGTAAAAAACCAGGTGGGCCCCGGTCCTTTTGGTAGATGGGCCAGGGGTGGGACATTGATTCAGTTCAAGCCCCTGTGTGGTGGTGCTTGGTTTAATGGCAGACTGACAGATTTAATAAAAATAGAAATTTTGGTAAAATGTCATTTAAAAGACAAGACCTGAAAACTGTCTGTTTAAAAGACAAATTCACAAAAGTGGAGATTATGTGATTATGTGAACTCCTCCATATAATTCAAAGCAGATACAACTGGTACCATACTATTCTGTTTCATATTTTGCAATACAATGTTACTTTAGTTTGTTTGCTATTTTGAAAAGGACAGGAGAACTGTGATGCAGCATCTTCCCTCTGGGGTGGAACTTATTTATAAACGAGTGCTTTAGTGTACAGGGAGACAGGATACTCAGGTATAGGCCCTGCAGGTAGTTGGTGGAATTTTGTAGCAAAGGGTTTATAATGCATTGGGTGCAATTACAGGGCTTCAAGCTCTGAGCATCCCATTGGCACCCAAAGGCTGACAGTTACCTAGCCATGCTTTGTAAACATTACAAAAAATCCTTAAGATTAACTTAAAAAATAAACCATTTAAAAATAAAATGTAAGTTCATAAAAGGAAAAGATAACTATTCTGTTATAATTATATTTTCTAGAAGGCAAAATCAGAACCCAATGACTTGCTGCATCCCATTTTGCACACACACATAATGCTGTGAATCCTGCCTTTTCTGTGATTTTCAAACTGAAATGTTTGACTTTGCGCTGTGTAATCCTTTAAAGGTCACTTGGTTTTCTAAACTTGTAAACAACTATTAGACATCAGTGTTTATCTAAAATTCTATACAATAACTACTATTATTTTCTGACATTGTACTGACCTTGCTGTACTAACAGGCAAACTGTACTCTAGTATGGACCATGCTTATCTAACACTATCCTTTATATAGAGAAGAAAAGAAAAGTTCACATTATCACTTAATGTTATTAACCAACTCTGGGTTGTCCACTAACAAAACATTCTTATCTTTAAATCAGCCAGTACCACAAGACTCACTGCTAAGAAGCAGGGCACATGCTATAACCAGTTAAAAGCATATTGCATAAGACTGCTATATATACAAAAATAAGTGCATAAAGGATCAATATATTCCTAGAAGGATTTGATTCTTTACCATACAAAATAGGAAATCAAATCTTGTCAGATTCATTCTGGCAAAAAACACTGGACCTTGTCAGGGTCGGACTGGGGGTGTGCGGGCCCACAGGGGCTGCCGCGGGGGGGCACATATTCACCCACACAGAGACCCCTGCTGCACGTACAAGCCACCTGCAAGGGCCCTGTCCATCCCCTGAGCGTGCATAAGTAGACACAATTGGGGTGGGCAGCTGAGATCGGGTCTGGGTCAGCAGGGCTCACAGGGGGCCGCGGCCCACCGGGTTTTTTCTCAATGTCCTCTGGCTCAGTCCAATCCTGGACCTTGTATACACATGTCACAGCAACTCAATACTGGACCTTGTATACACATCATAGAAACTCAATACATATAATTGAAAAAGCATTGCTTGCATTAATAAAAGAACTAATTGAACAAAGGTTCATTTTCACACAGAATGGGCCTTCGCTAAGTGGAAAAAGAAGGTGAGGGTGTTCTGCAACTACATCACTCTTGCTGCAATACAGAAAAATAAAGATAGACGGTGCCAGAGGTTCTTGCAAACAACAAAACAGAAAGAATTATTGAACAACCACATGGTTAACTCACAGCAGTTTCTCTGAGTCAAGTGGTACAGGCAACATCAAATGTAGAGCATAATACAGGCTGACACTCCCCTAAGGACAAATTGGCAGAAAGTTTACACCCCACCAGAAAAACCTTTTATGAAAAGACTTGAGGGTCATGGGTACCTTTAGAATAGACTCTAAAACCCTAAATAAATAAGATATTGGATTTTACTTCTATATTTGTGATTATATGATCTCTTGTGCTCAGAGTGGCATGATTCACAGAGAGCACAGCTGATAACATGAAAGGTGTCAGGGATATTTATATTGAGAGTAAGGTCTAACTTGACTGAAATGGGGTTGATTATATCCTTGATCTTAAAAGAGCTAATAAAGCAAGAAACTTTTAGGGAAGGTAGACAAAGCCGAATGCTAAGAACCAAACCGAGCTCCCAATCTGAAGGGAAGACGAGGTCAGTGACGTCTGTTAGGTGCAACTTTCCCACACAGAGTAGGCAGCAAGAATGTCAACCGTAAAAAAAAATCCAAGGGAAAGGCAGAAGGATTAAGTTCATAAACCAAAAAAGGTGAAACATTCAAGGGGAAAGGCAGAAGGATTAAGTTCATAAACCAAAAAAGGTGATACATTCAAGGAACCATGCTTTGAGCAGTTAAACAAATTCATTTTCAATGGGGTGTTAGTGTTCAGCGTACACTGTTCCTAAGCAGCAGCTCTAAACAATAAAACCCACCCAAATGGTTAAATCCTGATATAAATTGCATGTAGGTTTAATGATGCAGACAAATGTGCATGGGAAATAACCGGTTAAATATGACAGCTTTCTTTTGTACAAGCAGCATGCACTGGTACTTCACATAGAAGAATGCTGAAAATTGATCCTATACTAATTTGGTGCAGTTACCTGATATTGTATGATGGTGACAGCAAGAGGTTTAATAATGAAGCAGCGGTTCAATTTCTAAATTAAAATGCTTCTTTAATTTTGTTAGAAGTGAAGCAATTGGCTGTCTGGTCTGTGTCAGGAGAAAGAGTAATATCAAATTCACAGGCCGCTGATTCTTTTTTGCATTTTATTTAACTTTCCTCATCCAAAATCTGATGTATGCATTGCAATAACAGGTCGTCATATCGCTGAAAGGCTGGTGTCTTCAGGTTTAATTAAAGTTTTTCATTCCTTCCTGTCTTCAGGTTCTCTTGCTGACAACTGCTAGAATTCCTGACAGTTATGCTGTGTAAAACAGATGTTATTGTGTTGTTGTTTTGGCAGTCTCTTTTTCAAATGTCTTTCTTTGTCAGAATAGGAAAGAAAGTTCACCTATACCGTGGGTTTAGTATTGTGTGTTTTTGGCAATGTAATTTTTTGATAAAGGGAAAAAATAAATGTGATTAAAATAATATATCTAGCTTGAATACAGGTTAAGTGATTTTTCAGACATTTTTTGGCACAAGAAACAGTTGTCGTAGTAAGTCAGCACTAGAGCATCTGTTCTTTGTGACTGGTTCTTTCATGGTGTGAAAAATACTTCTTACAAAGCCATATTTTACTATGCTTCAATAACTCGTTTAATTATAAGTGCATAATTAAAAATAATGTTCAATCTCTTTGTAGGTTAATCTGACTAGGAGTTGCCTGCACCTATCTGTTGTTTCCAATACAGAGACAACGAAGGTGAACACCATAGATATATTTATATATACTAGGAGGACGGCACACACCATTAAAGTTATTTGCCTGGGTGCCATATGGTGAATGTAAAACATGAAGCAAAAGTGAATCCAGTACTCACAGGATGTAAAAAATATTCAAAATCCTTTTATTTGTAAATTATATATATATATATACTGTGAGAGATGCAAGCAGTAAGAACACAGTTTGTTGTGTTTTACACTATTGTTAAAGGTGGGAAACATGTAGCACCAGGGAAAATGCCTGGTTGTGCAGCAGCTAATGCTGTTAATAGTGATGGGCGAAATGTTTCGCCAGGTTTGGATTCGTAGCGAATTTCCGCATTTCGCCATTGGTGGATTGTTTCGCGAAACGGATGAAAAAATTTGCCGCATGTCCAAAAATTGTCGCCGGCTTCAAAAGAATAGCCACACGACGAAATAATAGCCGTGGGCGACAGAATAATAGCTGTAGGCAACAAAAGAATAGCCGTGCAACAAAATAATAGCCGCGCAACAAAATATTAGCCATGGGTGCCAATTTTTTTTGCCGCCCAACATTTTCGCTGTTTCGCAAAATTTATCGCAGATCTTTCGAAAGATTCGCAATTTTTTTGGCGAAGCGAAACGGAACAGATTCGCTCATCACTAGCTGTTAATCATGGAATCGGCTTTGGAAAAGCCGGAAAAGTAAGCCCCTGGAGTTAATGGAGGGTTAATAAGATAGGTCCTCCATTCCATACTCCAGTTTAGTATTGAGCTGCCTGCCCTGTTAGGAACTTCCAGAGGGGCTGGGGGTGCTGCCTGCCACTGCAAGGAGCAGAGGGGCCGGTAACCAAGTAAGGAGTCACCCAGAGGCAAAGGTCAGACTGGCAGCCCAGTCCGACCCTGAATCAAAACCATGTTTGCTTATGAACTGTTTATGAACTGACTGTTATGTCTATGTTGGGAGGAGTTTGCCCCAAATAAACTTATGTTTTTGAAAGAAAAACGTGACATCATGTGGTGTCCCTGTCTCTTATGCTCCTGATCCTCTGCATGCCTGCCTATCATTGCTAATTCCCCCAAAAATGATGTGTACAGGCAGACAGCATGTCACAATATATATATATATATATATATGATATATATATATGAGATATATATATATATATATATATATATGATATATACATTTTGTATATACTGTACCATCAGATAAACTTCCATGATAATACAACTGTATTATATAATAAGTTTATTTACTAGCAAGGTCTACTATCTGTACCATGCAGCCTGGGTTTCTCCTTAAAGGAAAAGTAACACTAAAAAATTTTAACTAAAAAATCTATTCTACCCTGCCCCAATAATTGCCCTCTCCTACAAAACCATTTATTATTTTGAATGCTGTAGTTAAAAATACCTGCTAAAAGTTGGCTTCCGGTCATTTGAAGAAAGGCGATACAGCGATGCAGGGGAAGTATCAGGGAAAGTGTCCGCTATGCGACGATCGATTTATCGAGCCTAGCCTGACTCCTTCCAATACAGAAAGAAGGCTAGGCTCGATCAATCGATCGCTGCATAGCGGACGCTTCCCCTAATACTTCCCCTGCATCGCTGTATCGCCTTTCTTCAAATGACCGGAAGCCAACTTTTAGCAGGTATTTTGAACTACAGCATTCAAAATAATAAATGGTTTGTAGGATAGGGCAATTATTGGGGCAGAGTAGAATAGATTTTTTAGTTAAAAATTTTTAGTGTTACTTTTCCTTTAAGAGAGTAGTCAATTATTGTCAATTATATAGACTGAGTATATTATATAAATTGAATCCTATAATATTGTTACATCTTTTCCTTTCTTGGTTAGCTTAACCCAAGTGAGCTTGTATTCCTACAAATGCTACACAGTATTGTGTGAAAAAGCAAGATAAATGGTGCCATGGACCCCAATCATGCTCCAGTTATCAGTTATAGGAGAAATGCTGTATTATGGGTGAACAAAACAGTGGTTTGTGTCTAAAATTGCTCACTGCACTTGGCACATTATTTCTCATACATTGTGTTCAAAGACCAGATTATATTAAAATGAAGTCTATGAATCCCTTGAGCAGACAGGGGTCCATTAAAACCTTTTTGAAGGCCAAATCAGGCCTGCAGACCTCCAGTTGGACTGCCCTAATCTAGTGAAACATCCTGAATACTACACTCCCTCGACCACAAAGTTGGAAACCCAAAAGACAGATGGCTCCACATGCAGCAAAGGTTCATTTAGTTATGCAGTGACCCTTTGGACCCTTCCATCCTTTTCCAGATTTTACACAGGGCGACCTTAGAGCTTCAAAAGCTTATAATAATAATTCTAATAAGGCTAACACAGTACCACAGGTTTTTTGTTTTTTTATAAATAAGCAAACATTTGAGTTTGGTTAAATTTCAAGTTTATTTGAATTCGAAAAACAAATAAAATTCACAAATTCAAAAAATGAATAAATGCACATTCCACTGTAAATGAAAGAGTAACTAATAATGAGCAGAACTGACTTCCTTCAGTCAAATAAAGGAGTATACCAAATAGTAGAATGTTTTTTTTTAGAAATTGTTAATGTTGTTTAATACAATATTTTTTTGGCAGTCGGATAATTCTTTTGCAATGACCTCAATATTCATTTTGTTACATTAAAGTAAATATGAAACATATCCAATGAGTCACGGAATAAATCAAAGGTGGTGATTACAGACAGAAGGTAGAAGACAGATGGGAGAGATGTGAGAGTCAAATGTTAACGCTCCCTAAAGATCAGGCAGATTGCAGGCAAGTAACAAAAATGCAAAGGACGTTTGTGTACACGGGTAAGGAACTCTCTAGCTGCCACATTTGAGAATGTCAGCTTGTATACAGATTAGGAAAAGACTGTGTCACCAACTTTTGCTAAGGATGGGGCCAAGATTCAAATAATTTACCACGTTATTAGATTCATTAATTTTTATTTTTTTTAAAAAAAAAAAAGGATATTTTTTACTTTCCAGTTTTGCAGTGTTCTCAGATGTCACACAATATATATTGCAAAGTTGTCTGGTGCCTTCCAAAACATAAATTAGGGAGGCATTGTGCTGACTATAGAGTCATTTATCTTGCAAAGCAAAATGGCTAATTTGTAAAAGAAAGTTATGAAGACATTAAAGTTATTACAAGGTCTGCCCGGAGTAGTTTTTTTTTTTTTTTTTTTTTCAACTTCATGAAAACTTATTGTTTTCAGATAGTGCACCACAACTAATGCATTTTCAATTGATTCCTATTTTTTACTTTTTTCTTAATGTACATTTTAAAAATGAATTAGTTTTGTTTTCATCAATCTCATGTTTCTCATTAGCAGCTCAGTAAATCAGGTCACCGAGAAACAAAAAAGCAATTTGCAAATTTCTTTTTTAACTGCACGTGCCACGGGCCATCAAGGGAAATGGCTTGTTGTGCTGCCAGTTGTGCAGTTATAATACTATTATGGTGAAAACTGGATACGTCTCCATAGCACTTTGGGGACAGACTGATTCTCTGGTTTGCAATGATCCCAATGCATGCAAAATAAGCAATTAATGGAAAATGATGACATTTACACAAGAATATCTTTATGAACCAAAAAATCAAAGTATTCTCTAGATCAGGGATCTTCAACCTTTTTTTACACACACAGATATAAAGCATCAGTGAGCCACACAAGCATGAAAAAAAGTTCCTTGAGGATGCAAAAAAAGCACTGTGACTGGCTATTTGGTAGCCCCATGTGGTCTTCTGGCCTGCAGGAGGCTCTGCTTGGAGAAAAACTGTGTCTCTGTGCTTCCAAAACTTGCCTCCAAGCCAGAAATGTAAAAATGGGCAACTGCTTTGAGGCCGCCAGAAACAACATCAAAATGGGTGGTGAGCAACATGATGCTCCTCAGCTACTGGTTGCGGATCACTGATGTTCTGGCTCTTTCTATGTTAAAGGGGTTCTGTTATAATTTTCATGCTGTAGTTTTTATTACTAAATTACACTGTGTACATTGCAAATAACTAATTCTACCAGTCAATGGGCATTTTTTTCTCACTCCAAATGCAGTCAAAACGCATTTTTTGTATCAGCAACATTTTTGTCTTGGCAACTTTTTTGTCCCTGTGTCGTTTTTGTCCTAGGCAAATTTTTGTCTTGGCAACTTTTTTTCTTGCTGCAAATTTTTGCCGCAGTTTTGTGAAAAAATTAGCCGATGGCGAAATGCAGAATTTCATGCCTGGCTAAAATATTCGCTCATCACTAATAGGCAGCCATTTCATTGCCCAATCCTGAGCTAATAGAAGGAGCCAGCATTACACTAAAGAACTGCTTTTATATAAGCTATTGTTTATCCTACTCAATGTAACTTGAGAAGTCATGGCCAGGCTTGGATGTTTTACAATTGAATGCTATTTTCAAACCTACTAGTAGGTGGAGCACAGGAACATATTTAGTAATACTGGTGTCAGGATGCTGCTATCTTGTTGCTTGTCCATTGTTCTGCTGATCAGCTGCCGGGGGGAAAGGGAGGGGGTGACATCATTCCAGCTTGCAGTGCAGCAGTAAAGCGTGACTGGAGTTTTAGGAACACAAGCCACATGGCTGAGGGCACCTTGGAAACTAAGAATATGTCTAACGCCATGTAAAAATTTTAAATGAGATATAAAAAAGCTGTTTGCTCTTTTGAAAAATGGACTTCAGTGCAGCATTCTGATAGAGGAGTGCTATTAAATGATTCGTTTTGTAAAATACATGTTATTCTGTGACAGAATCCATTTAACTCTTTTTTTCTTTTGAGAATTTTGCGTAAATCAAGGCATTACATAGTTTCTTAGCAAAGGCTAAAGCCCTGACAAATAGCAGGTAATATTATATGATGAAAATTGTTAGGGTGAGAGATCTTGAGCAAGAGCATTTTCCCTGAGCTATCAAACAAATATATATGTAGATATACAGAACCTATGCTTGGGACCATTCTCAAGATGGTAATACACATGTGAAAACATCTTTTATAGCCCTCTCCCACCTAGTAGTCACGACATGAATAAGGTGCTTATTAACTCTCATCACTACTCAACATGTTTACACATCTAAGTACCGATATTCCTATTACACTGTCTAATGGAGGTGTACCTTAGATAGTGTATTAGGGATATCAGCACATAGAATGTGCTTGTGTGTTACATCATTCGACGCTGAGACAGTTCTTTATTTTAAAGGATAAGTAAGCATTTCATCATAAAATCCCCTAAAAAGACTCTATCCAGCCTCCAGAATAATATACCTTTCTCCCTGAACTGTGTAGATTCTGCATAACAAGCAGCTCAGCTTCAGCTCTCTCTACTACTTCCTAGCCTGCATGTGTGATGCTCCACCCCTTTTTTACTGAGCTCTGCTTCTTTCTCTTACTTAAAGATGGTCAAAGAGGTGTCTACTGCCTCTCCTCCGTAAAAATCAACCAGGCATGCACTTTAGACACCTCTTTGATCACCTTCACAGTCAGAAAGTGAAGGAGAGCTCAGCAAAGAGAAGGGGTGGAGCTTTATGTTAGACTAGGAAGTAGAGGAGGGAGCTGCAGTTCAGCTGTTTGTGATACAGAATAGATACTAAATAGAGGAAGATTCTGGGCTCTATTAAGAGTAAAAAATAATGGAAAAAAAGTCTGCTTATTCTTTAAAACCCAGTTCTTCACACAAGCCCTTCATACTGTATGACTTAGATATGAAGAAACCTCTCCAAATAATCCCCAGTAAATGAACCTTATCTAATTGTGATTTCTTATTGTAGAAAATCTCTGGATTTCAATTTACCTTAGCTGTTTGGTTGCAGGAATTGGCAAACGATCTGGAATTTATAATAAATAATTGCAGAAACTAATCTATGTTCTTCTGAAAATAAGAACATGGGGTTCTATGGCTTGTCACAACTAGGAATATCACTGTGCCTTGAAAGCAGACATTTCTGTATAATCTAGAATTATTTTAACAGAAAAAAACCATTGTAAAAGGAAACCTTGTAAAGATCAACTGCATAAGCAGTGGATTTACATAAATACATATACATGCTGGGTTAGCAGAGCTTGAGAAAAATAAATACTGGCTACACATGGAAGACAAAAGAAATTTGAAATGAAACAAAGCTAAAACACCAGATCCATGGGCTATACAAAAAAAAAGAAAAGAATAAATACAAATAATGAAATTGCCTTTGTGTTTTAAATAAATAATGTTTCAGGTATTTGGCTACAGGTTATAGCAGGAAAGCATCTTTACATTTCTTTGTGTAAATATTTCCTCTCGGATATTTTTACATTAATCTAATACCTATGTGTAAGAGTGTAATATCTGTACCATTATCCTTTGCCTAAAATGTTATGTTTTTTATAACATTGTCCATTTTCTGCTAAACTGCATTTTCTTATTTGTATTCTTTTCATATTTATGCAGTTGTTAGAGAGGTGATATCAAGGCGCTAACCATTCAACATGAAATTCAACATGTTTTTATATACATTTCTCTCGCTACATTTACAAGCAAGTAAATAATATGACCAGATATCTTTAGATTGTCCCAGCATCGTATGTTCCAGTAATTTGGTTAATATAATCTATACAGTATATATAAATATACAGGTTGTATAATAACTGGTTTCTCCACCGTTAAGGCATACACTGATATACCTGTATATGCTAGTGATGCCAGCGACACTGCATGCAAAATAAGTTGTACATATCAATCCTAAACTCTATAATATATTACCAAAATTATTGGACTATACAGAGAATATCATGACTTTTTTTGTCAGGATCAAAAAAAATGACAAAAACATAAAATTAAGGTTTATATGTCCCCAATTCAAAGCCTAAAATTGTAGCAGTGTCTCTCATAGTTCTTTTTCACCTAAACAATATTTTCAAATATAATTTATCACCCAAGAAGTCATCAAATTTCCTATGACTCTTTCTTAATTGGCCTTCCAGCCTTAAACTTAACTGCCCCCCCTACATCTCAGAGCTAATCCCCAGATACTCACCAAACTGCTTGTTATGCTCCTCTACTGACCTACTCTTTAACACCTCAGCCAATGCGTACCCCCATTAAAGCAATGGCTGCACCCTCTTTTTGAATTCCCTTCCACCTTCTGTATGTCTAGGGCCTTATTTATAAATGTTCAACTTTGAAATTTTACCGTAATTCAAATTCTTGAATGCTAAAACTCACTAATTTGACTTTGAAAATTTTACATTTTAGAAATATATTAGAAGAGAATGTAAAACCCTGTACATAGTACCTTGTCAAACCAGGGATCTCTTGAGCAGAAGTACCAGATAAAATGATGATCTTCAGCTGACTAACTCCTTCCTTTTAAAGTAAAATAAAATTTTCACCAGTTTTTAAATCACAGGTCAGCACTGAACAGCTCAGGAAAAGACACATACAAACAACAACAACAAAAATATATTAAAAAAAAACAAAAACATAGAGGCTGATATATCAAAGTCCAAATTTCGGATGTTTTTAAGAATGATTAGTAAAAAATTGTATATTAATGATAATTTCTGATGTGCGTTAATTGCATGAAAATTCATATCATGGTCGTATGAAAATATTGTGGTACGATCCCAAAGTTACGAAATTTTCGTATCTGAATGATCATAAACAGCGCAAAAACCTTTCTGATTTTGGAAGCCTCCCATAGGACTCAATGGCACTCTGCAGCTCCAACCCGGCCCAAGGAAAGTCTCCCATAGGGCTCAATGGCACTCTGCAGCTCCAACCTGGCCCAAGGAAAGTCTCCCATAGGGCTCAATGGCACTCTGCAGCTCCAACCTGGCCCAAGGAAAGTCTCCCATAGGGCTCAATGGCACTCTGCAGCTCCAACCCGGCCCAAGGAAAGCCTCCCATAGGGCTCAATGGCACTCTGCAGCTCCAACCCGGCCCAAGGAAAGTCTCCCATAGGGCTCAATGGCACTCTGCAGCTCCAACCTGGCCCAAGGAAAGCCTCCCATAGGGCTCAATGGCATTCTGCAGCTCCAACCTGGCCCAAGGAAAGTCTCCCATAGGGCTCAATGGCACTCTGCAGCTCCAACCCGGCCCAAGGAAAGTCTCCCATAGGGCTCAATGGCACTCTGCAGCTCCAACCCGGCCCAAGGAAAGTCTCCCATAAGGCTCAATGGCACTCTGCAGCTCCAACCTGGCCCACGGAAAGTCTCCCAAAGGGCTCAATGGCACTCTGCAGCTCCAACCCGGCCCAAGGAAAGTCTCCCATAGGGCTCAATGGCACTCTGCAGCTCCAACCTGGCCCAAGGAAAGTCTCTCATAGGGCTCAATGGCACTCTGCAGCTCCAACCTGGCCCAAGGAAAGTCTCCCATAGGGCTCAATGGCACTCTGCAGCTCCAACCTAGCCTAAGGAAAGCCTCCCATAGGGCTCAATGGCACTCTGCAGCTCCAACCCGGCCCAAGGAAAGTCTCCCATAGGGCTCAATGGCACTCTGCAGCTCCAACCCGGCCCAAGGAAAGTCTCCCATAGGGCTCAATGGCACTCTGCAGCTCCAACCCGGCCCAAGGAAAGTCTCCCATAGGGCTCAATGGCACTCTGCAGCTCCAACCCGGCCCAAGGAAAGTCTCCCATAGGGCTCAATGGCACTCTGCAGCTCCAACCCGGCCCAAGGAAAGTCTCCCATAAGGCTCAATGGCACTCTGCAGCTCCAACCTGGCCCACGGAAAGTCTCCCAAAGGGCTCAATGGCACTCTGCAGCTCCAACCCGGCCCAAGGAAAGTCTCCCATAAGGCTCAATGGCACTCTGCAGCTCCAACCTGGCCCAAGGAAAGTCTCCCATAGGAATCAATGACACTCTGCAGCTCCAACCCGGCCCAAGGAAAGTCTCCCATAGGGCTCAATGGCACTCTGCAGCTCCAACCTGGCCCAAGGAAAGTCTCCCATAGGGCTCAATGGCACTCTGCAGCTCCAACCCGGCCCAAGGAAAGTCTCCCATAGGGCTCAATGGCACTCTGCAGCTCCAACCCGGCCCAAGGAAAGTCTCCCATAGGGCTCAATGGCACTCTGCAGCTCCAACCCGGCCCAAGGAAAGTCTCCCATAGGGCTCAATGGCACTCTGCAGCTCCAACCCGGCCCAAGGAAAGTCTCCCATAGGGCTCAATGGCACTCTGCAGCTCCAACCCGGCCCAAGGAAAGTCTCCCATAAGGCTCAATGGCACTCTGCAGCTCCAACCTGGCCCACGGAAAGTCTCCCAAAGGGCTCAATGGCACTCTGCAGCTCCAACCTGGCCCAAGGAAAGTCTCCCATAGGGCTCAATGGCACTCTGCAGCTCCAACCCGGCCCAAGGAAAGCCTCCCATAGGGCTCAATGGCACTCTGCAACTCCAACCTGGCCCAAGGAAAGTCTCCCATAGGGCTCAATGGCACTCTGCAGCTCCAACCTGGCCCAAGGAAAGCATCCCATAGGACTCAATGGCATTCTGCAGCTCCAACCCGGCCCAAGGAAAGTCTCCCATAGGGCTCAATGGCACTCTGCAGCTCCAACCTGGCCCAAGGAAAGTCTCCCATAAGGCTCAATGGCACTCTGCAGCTCCAACTCGGCCCAAGGAAAGTCTCCCATAGGGCTCAATGGCACTCTGCAGCTCCAACCTGGCCCAAGGAAAGCCTCCCATAGGGCTCAATGGCACTCTGCAGCTCCAACCTGGCCCAAGGAAAGTCTCCCATAGGGCTCAATGGCACTCTGCAGCTCCAACCTGGCCCAAGGAAAGTCACGATAACAAAGCTTAAATGAATAACAAAACTTTTGTAGCCATTGCGACAAATACGATTTTGTCACACAAATTGACGCAAAGCACGAAAAAGTTGCGTAAGTTAACGAAAATATCGTAGAAAATATGCACAGTTCTATAAATTAGAAAAAATACGATTTTTTTTGTAATCGTACCCAATCGTACATTGATAAATCTTATAATGTTATATTTCTTTAAAAGGAAAACTATACCCCCTAACAATGTTGATTTCTATCAAATATATAGCATAATGTAACTCATATGAAAAACTCTTCTACATCTAAATAAACTATTTTCATAAAAATATACTTTTCTTAGTAGTATGTGGAATTAGGTAATTCTAAATAGAAAATTGCCATTTTAAGATTTTGATCATCTGATTCACGCTGCATGCAAAAAAAAGCATTGCATAAGCAAACAGGCTCAGCATATCACAAACCTCACATACTGTGAGGCACAAGAAGCAGTGTCAGACTGACAGGAGACGCAGCCAATAGGAGCTAAGTCTGCTGCCAGTGCTATGTGTGACATCATATAAAAAAGTAAAAAAGCGACTGTCTGAGGTGAATATCTCTTCAGCTGCACATTTTTTGTTAACTATATGACAAAGATTAATTAATGTGAACTGTCAGATTTGTGAATGTTCTACAAAGGTGAACAACGTCTTTAAGGTAAAAGATATAAAAGAGCAGTATTTACTGATATATATTTTGCAGATTCTTTAATAGGCCACTTAACATGATATAAACTATCTGTTGGTTAAGTATTCATTATGGGGGTAAGGTTTTCCTTTAAAGGTCATATTCACAGATCATCAGTGATAAACCAATATTTCTTAAATAGATAGTTACAAAATGCTTACTATCTGGCTTGTTGGCTTATGTGATGTGCATATTTACTAAACACTTTTGTGAGGACAATTTTATTTGAAATTTTATTGCAAAAAAAAGTACAGTTTTACACTATGTGCCCATTTAATGTCCTAGAATGACTGCTGATACAGGATAGACGTTCCAAGGAATCCACTGAGAGAAGAGATTAATCAAGGCTCTATATCTACAATCGCAGAACACTTATGGCATTTGGCAGAACATTCAAAGTTTATTATTCCATTAAGCTGCTATAAACATCGAAGCGCTTCAATCCACCTGGGACCATCATCAGGATAAATATATATTAAACAGATGCACTCCAGGACTTCATAATATAGTGAAAACAAAAAGGAATTTATTGCCAATGTTTCAGTCCTATTTAGACCTTTCTCATGGGACCTTTTTTATGAAGTCCTAGGGTGCATCTGTTATCTGCTATATTAATATACACCATTTAAGACAGTACATGGGCAAGTACTCATTTTCTTTCTGAGTGCACCACATTTGGGACTATTGGCTTTCCCACAGGCTCCTTGGCTTTCTCGTAGGTTCCCCACACACACAGGGAAAAGTCATCCCTTTGGCTCTCCTTCTCACATTCAAGAAGATTTGTCTATCCTTCAGACATCCAAGGTGCAGTAGCAAATCTGCTCTCAGCTTGAGGGGTTGGGGCTTTTCATGTTTTGCACCTTTGAAATGAGCCAAAGTGACCAAATGTTTCCACTCCGTGAGGTCTCTCTGTTTACATACCCATGAGCTCTGGATGCATCGTCGTTATATTTCTATACTTCGATGCACTCTTTGGAGTGTTTATTTGTTGTTTTCACAAGATTTTGTCACATTTTATGTTTGTTTCGGGTTGCCTAGCAACAACCTTGGCGCCCTTTTGTGTTTAAAAACGTGTGTACTGCACTGAGATGTTACTGTCCCTGATGAAAGCTCCAGGCAGGAACTGAAACGTTGGACTGAATAAAGCCTCACTTTTATTTAAAACTTCTGTGATTCTTCGTGAAAAACTTCCTGCGTGTGCTGTCAATCTAACTTTGTGTATATATATATATAGGAAAAACTACACCATGTTTGGAACGATCTTCACCTCTTGTATCGGTTATTGATTGCTTTATTTGTTACTCTGTATGTCCAATGTATGAAACCCACTTATTGTACAGCGCTGCGGAATATGTTGGTGCTTTATAAAAATGTTAATATTAATAATTCTCTCAGCATCAGTTCCCTGTTACATGGATTTCTCCCCTTAAAGGCATGCCTCCACCCAGGGATGATCTTGTGGAACTATAATCCACCCCCTGAGAAACGATCAGGATGCTATGCCCCTTCTGGGACCCACGTACTCCTGGTGTATTGTACCCCACCCTGGGGTTATTCCTTACCAGCTTGGTAGTGGTCCTCTGGGCTTGATAGATATTCACAACACAGTAGTAAAAGTGAATCAGATTCAATGGTTTATTCAAGGCAGACACCTCTCCAGGAGTGGCATATCATTCATACACATTGCAGGGCATATCTCCTTACTTCTCATTGAGAACCTTTTCCTGTTGGACTACCCCACCGTACTCATGCTCATGTGCTCCCCTCTAGGTGCTCTCCCCGGTACTCTCGGCAGAGACACTCTCTCATAGAGTTCTCCCCGGTACTCTCGCTAGGCACCCTCAGATCCGGCCTCTTGGACTAGCAGGGACTTGTTCCACCTACCTAGCCACTTTGTACCCTGCACTCCAGCAGATGTAATGCTGGGGGGTCTTAACCCCACTACCACTCCTGGAGGGGCAATATCCACCCATTCTAACTTGGAGTCCCACATGGCACTCCTAGAGTGTCCTATTACTTGAACTACTATCTATTAACTGTGCCAGGGGTGCACACTACTTGAGCAGGCCCTGGGCTAATCTAGTGGTTGCTGGTGAGAAATGCAGGGGAGACTCCCTTTTAGCAGAAAAACATCTAGGACCACCTTTAGGTGTCCAATTCCCTAAGGCCACCCTCTAGTGCCTGTCTAAGGAGAACCCATCCTAGGGGCCCCAAATCTTGGGGATCCCTACATTATATAACATTATTTATAAAGTGCCACAAGGGTACACAGCGCTGTACAATCTTACAATATACAGAATTACACATAGGGAGGACAAGTGTTATAATAAATACAATAAATAAGTATAAATACACAGGGAGTAAGTGCCATGTGGTAAGAGACACAGTAGGAAGGAGGTCCCTGCACCGTAGAGCTTACAGACTAAGTTGACAAATTGTAAGGTAAGAGTGCACTAGGTATGGGCATTTGCCCTTAAGTGCAGGACTGGGCAAAATAATGTTTTAGTGCTCCAGAAGGTAGCATCTGAGTTTAATCTTAAAGAGAGTGGGTGAGTGTTCCCTACGGAGGGATTCAGGGATAGAGTTCCAGAGGTAAGGAGCAGCGAGATAGAAAGGTTTAAGACGAGAAAGCGCAGTGGGTGTGGATGGTGTAAAAAGACGGAGGCTCTGAGAGGAGCGGAGAGGTGGGAGTTCAGGAGGCCAGTTAGTAGGAGATTGCAGTAATCTAAGCGAGAAAGGATAAGGGCATGGATTAGTGTTTTAGCTTGGCAATATTGCGGAGGAAAAAGCGACAGGTTTTGGCAGTGTTATTAATATGGTTAGAGAAGGAGAGGGACTGGTCAAAGACGACCCCACAACAGCGTGCTGAATTAACAGGGTTAATGGACATGTCGTCAATAGTAATGGTGAAAGGAGGAGGGGGGCCAGGTTTGGGTGGGAAGATCATGAGCTCTGTTTTAGCTAGGTTAAGTTTGAGGTGGCGTTGGTTCATCCAGGAGGAGATAGCCAGGAGGCAGTTGGCAATCCGGGTTTGAACGTCAGATGTTAGTGCAGGGGTATCACAGGTCTTAGGTACACTGGGAAAATGGAGCAAGACAGAACAGTTAGTAAGGTAGCAACCCAAAACAGACAATATACGTTACTTGAATAAATAGTACAGTTCCTTGCTTTTTTAACTCAGCTCAGGTATATACCAAGACTACTAAGGGGCCTATTTATTATGCTGTGTAAAATGAAATATGCTGAAAAAACAGTGTAAAAAACTTTGTGAAACAGAACCAGTGGAATCTGTAGAAGAGCAGAACCAGTAAAACTGGTAGAAACAAAACATAGAACATGAGAAAAACAGTATACATACAGAAAACATCAGTGCTTGATGCAGTTGGAGTGAGAAAAAACTTGAGAAAGAACACAGATGGACCAATGGAATTTGGAGTGAGAAAAAAAACTTGAGAAACAATGCCCGTTGACTTTAATGTATTTTGAGTGAGAAAAAAAAGTCTTGAGCATAAAAAAAGTTGCTTGCATTAAAAAAGTTGCATGGTAGCTGCAAAAAAACACCTACTGACTTCAAGACATTTCATTTCAGGTTTTTTTCCACCGTTTCAGCAGTTTTGAGAATTTTCCAGTGAAGCGAAATGGGGCAGATTCACTCATCAGTATGTGTGACAGGTGGGAAACATAATTGGTATCAATACTGTATGAATATTTAGATACAAATACCAGGAGCTTCATCATGAAAGAAAGAGAGCACATTTTCACCCTGGTTCTTCTTAAAAAACTTCTTCCCTTTCAGCAAAGCGAATAAACTAAATGGAAAAATTCACTGAAGTGAATTTCCAGGCAAGAGGCTGAAAGAACTGTGCTATAAAATAGGGTTATTTTGATCAGTCAAATGTACCTACAAGTCTTGTTATCATCATACAGTTAGCAGTTAGCTCCCCTCAGCAAATCAACAAAAGAATAAAAAAACAATATATATTTTATTTGTAGTGCTCCGCTACAGTAATTCCCTTGATGGTACATGTTGCTTACTGGTGCAAAATGATTTTTTTTCCATTATCATGAACATTTAAATGCAGAAACAATTTTCTGCCCCAAATATTATATTTTCTCAAAGAAATAGTGCTGCACTTTATGGTGACAGTCAATGCTAATCATATTGGATATGTTGTAAAAAAAAACATTCCTAACCTATTCACTTTTAGAATGATAACAAAAACAAGCTTTATTTAGGATGACTTTTTATATAAGTTCTAAATAGTGTGAATATGGTATTGCACAGTGCTATCTTGGAAATTACCGTATATACTCGAGTGAATACTGGCTTCGAGTGAATACTGGCATTCGGAGCGCACGCCGCAGCCGCACATTTAATTATCATGCCATCTATCCTGCCTAGATATGCAGAATTTCATTACTTACACCTTAGCGTTTAGATAAGTTTTCCCTCCAGCATCCACCTCACCTTGCTATTGCTGAATACAGTAGCTCAGTGCGGCACCCACGATGCAGCCGCATCCCCCCGTGTACTCGGGCGGAGGTGATAGTGTGGGTCCTAGTGCTGGAGGTTCGCCGCGGGATGGGAGGGGAGCAGAGACCCGGGGCCACCTGCTCTGTGACCTGCGCTGGGCTCCTTTCTCCCACCGCGGACCCTGGTCTGGCTCTTGCCCCGCCAGGCCCTCTCCCCACCAGGCCGGGCTGTAGCTACAGGAAAGCCTGGAGCCGGCCGTGCGATTGGATCGCTACCCCCGAGCGGAGGTGATAGTGTGGGTCCTAGTGCTGGAGGATCAGAGCTCTGCGCTGCCTGCGGCCGTGTCTTGTGCCTCTCTGCCTTTGGCCGACGCTGGAATAGAGATGTTTAACCTGGCCCTCGGATGTGGGCTAAGCCGCGGCACTGGTAGGGAGCTTCTGCTGGATCCGGATGATGATGAAGAGGAGGCTGGAATTGGGGGGACCATGAGCCTGAGCCTCTTGCCAACCCTTAATCAGGTCAGTGCTTGGGCATGTGGGGATTAGTGTGGGGCACACCAGCTCTTGCTTTTCCCTCATCCTACTAGTACAGCCACTAATATTCCCATGTGCCAGAGCCCTAAAAGACAATGCTATACTGAGCAATTACCACCATCAAGATTTGCTGCTCATTGGGTGGGTGCCATGCCATTGTTCTGAGAGGGCAGTTATCCAGACCTTTCTGATCAGGCACTATTGCAGCTCATAGGCTGCTGCTGAAAAATTATCCCTACAATAGTATTAATTATAACGACCATTCCCTGTATCTAGCACCAGTGTCCCTTCCCCATAAGTGTATACATACTGAATGTGACTATTTAAGATTCCCCTGATTGTGTATATATAAATATAAGAGTGGAAATATATCAAATTGGCTCCCGTGCGTCAGTCTCAATAATCATGCTCTGAAATTGATTTAATGATTGAACCCTAGGCTTATACTCGAGTCAATAGGCTTTTCCAGTTTTCTTAGGAAAAATTAGGTACCTCGGCTTATATTCGGGTCGGCTTATACTCGAGTATATACGGTATCATACCCCCATATGTATTTAAAGGCACTAAGTTTGCCGAGGTGTAGTAACCCATAGCAACCAATGAGATATTTGCTTTTAAACAGGTGACCAGTAAATGCTACCTGCTGTTTGGTTGCTATAGGAGAACTGTGGCAAACTTTGCACCTTATACAACATATTACTTAACCTTCAATGTTTTATTGCTTATTAATAACTAAATAACTATTTCGTATGTAGGCACCTATAGGGTTAACAATCCCTATAGCCTTAAACCTTACACTTTCTTGTTCGACTGTTACTAGGCAGAAGCCTATGTATCTTTTCCTTATACTTACATATCTGTTCATTATTGGCCATAAGCCTTGTGACCACTTCCTGCACACTGTAATATAGTGTTTAGCAGGTAAGTACCTACTCTTTGGCCTGCATTTGTTGAACCAGGCGAGTATTCACTGAACCTGGGATCAACAAGGCCCTAGTAAAGCCTCATTTGCCCTAGAGAAGCCAGCTATCTCTAGTGAAGTTGGGGAGCAGGGACCCTGTGAAGGATGATATAGTAAGTGCAGGATATCTTTTGTTATAGCATTTTCTAGGAAAGTGAGGTAGTCAGTATTAGTTAGCAAGAGCAGCTTTCTGGCTCCAACCAGGAGAGATAGCTGGGAGTATCCTCCTTCAAAAGTTCTGCTGCCTTAGTGTAGGGCCTGCAGTAGTGACAAGGGTATCAGGCATTGTTTTGATGCTCTCTGATCCCCATCTGCTATAGGGGATCCAGACCACTTAAGGTGGAAACCCTAAGTATAAAGAATTGCTTAGCTACTACTCTCCACTGTGGTGCATCACTGCTCTGCCTTTACCATCACTTGAACCTGCCATTCTTTTATCTCATTTGCTTTTGATTGCACAATAAACCCAGTTCTGTTCTGTTTTGCTGCAAAGAGTTTCTGGTGTTCTTATTTTTACTTTTACCTTGACCTTATTACATCTAGCAGTGGGAGGTGTAGTGCAACAACACACTACATACTAATCCTTCCACATAGTGAAGATCCATCCTGAGAACGAGTCCAATATACCACTTGCTCTAACCTATCACTAGCTGGACTTGTCCGTATTGCAGCCAAAAATGGGTTACACTAATCTCCAACAACACATTTATAGTTAGCATGATGCTATAAGACTGGTAAATAGCACATTTGGTATTATTTTTAAAAAACTATTGGAGTCACAGTTATGGTCATTATGCCTCCAATGTGAGTGATGTGTAATGTCTGTAAAGCACTGCAGCATACAGTATATCAGAGATATAGAAATAAAGGATGATTCAGAATTCAGAACTAGGCACCTATTTTGAGGCCCAGGGCCGGATTTGTCTTTGGTGCGCCCCGAGGCCGCCCCTGTGGGAGTCCCCCAGTGCGCATGCGCAAACGCGCCCCCGGTGCGCATGCGCAAAGCGCCAGCTCCCCATTGCGCATGCGCAAAGCGCCAGCGCATGCGCGAACGCTCTTTTTAACTCCCATACGGAGCAGTGGGGAGAGGTCCCGACTGCTCCGTATGGGAGCAAAATTAAAAAATGTTCTTGCGGCGGGGCGGCATGCCGCCCCTAAACTTCTGCCGCCCTAGGCCCGGGCCTTTGTGGCCTCTCCACAAATCCGGGCCTGTTGAGGCCACTGGGAGCAACATCCAAGGAGTTGGGGATCAACATGTTGCTCCTGAGCCACTGGTTGGGTATTACTGGTTTAAAGGAATAATTTTGTGTTGTGGGTCAACTGATCCTCTAATAATATAAAAATAGAAGATAATGAGCTGAGGAGGAAAATCAAAATGAATATTTCTGCATTTTTCTTTCAAAATGTATCTTCCTAAATGTGACTTTTTCTTTTTTTTAAAAATACTGACAGTTCAACGTGTGCATATATAATCTATATAAGTGCACACCTGTGTGCTTGAAAATAGCTTTAAAAGACATTTACATACATTTGTTTATTAATGTATTTCGTTTTTAATGAGTAGCAAGTGTCTTCATACGCACCATACATGATATATTATTCATACATCTTCCTCTATGTCTGAACTGCTGTCAAATCTGTACATAAAATGTGAACAGCTGAATGCATTAGAACACATTTTTAAGTGTTAGGGCACAGAAAAAGACAAAAACTGTTTGAAAGGTTGCATGTTTATGATATGATGGCTCACAAATCACTGAGCTGCACAGTTTGCCACAAATCAGCTTTTTCCAGGAGTGCTGTTTAAGAAAACATTTTGCTGTCACAAATTAGGCCCAAACATTCTTTACATTTACTTTCTTTGCAAAATGTGCCGTCTGAAACTTACACGATATTGGAAACAGAAATTTTAATTGAAATAATGTGTCTGTTCACCTACAATATTTCACTAGGACACAATGTCAAACACTAATACAGTTTGTGGTTTGTCAAAGACAAACCGATTAATTTCCACCTTCTTCAGATACCTATCTGTGCTATCCATGAATACAAATGACAGCAAATAACATTTACCATGTGTTATTTTATAAAAACACTTGTAAGGATCCATTTACTAAAGGGATTTTTATTTTATTTTTATTAACAATGTAACATTCTTTCCCAGAATTCCAACTCTACCATCCATTCGCACTCTCTAATACAACACTGAGCAACAAACGTTTGCACCAGTTATTAAACTACTACAACTTAGGTGCAGGTGGGGCATGGGTGAATATTGCATTCCCATAAATTGCATGGGTTTAAAACCGGCATAACATTAAAGTAGCTTGGCACATTCTGCCTGGCCAAGGCACATATATGGTACAGGGCTCCTTGCACCTCATGTACAAAGGTAGGTCTATGCAACAAACTGGTGCATTAACTAATATAGCTCAAATAGGGGCAGGCACGGTCGGGGTCATTTATCAACCCTGGGTAAATTTGTCCATGGCAGTAACCTATGACAACCAATAAAATTGTTGCATTCATTGTTCTACATGCAGCTGGCTGAAAAAAAGCCAATCATTGATTGGTTTCTATGGGTTACAACCCAAATTTGCCCAGTGCTGATAAATGAGCCCCAGTATTTTAATGGGCTTTATTCTGGGACATTTTTTGTCCCTGGGGTTAATTAGTGAGTTCTAACATTGACAATGGCCTCAACAATAAACAAATACTATTAATTATGAAAATCTATACCCATTTATGACTGTGTACAATAACAGTAAAGCCCTCATAGCCAATTCATTAAGTGGGTGACAAAAAGCCTACTTTATTTTATAATGGGGAGAGTTAAAGGACTAAAAGGGCCGATTCACTAAAGTGCGTTAAAACGTGCGCTATTCATAGCATGCGGTAAAATTTTTATCGCGTCTAAATTTTCGCGGCTTAATGCACAGTTCACTAAAAGCATATTTGCGTTAATTTACGCGTGATACTGCATGCGTTATTTTAGTCGCGAAAACTTTTTTTGTGTGGTATTTGACGGTACATGCGCTAATCAATGCACCGCGTATAAATAGTCGCCGCATATAAATAGTCCTGCGAATAAACGCACGCCATATTAGCCATACATGCCAATACTTGCAGAAAATTACTGTACTGAAAATGCCCATTTCCCTGCAAACTGGAGGCTGCATCGCTCTAGGACCAACACAGACTTGAATAAATCCCACTGCAAAGTCCTTATTGTGTTGCCAAAAGCTCATGAACTTTACTTTTCTATAATTACCGCCTGCCTCAAGTAGGTGTTAATTTTCGCACAGACAAATGCGATATTTAGCGCGTCTAAGTGTTTGTGAATCATGCGTTAGTGTTATTTCGGCGCGCAAATTAACGCATGCGGTTGCACGTAAATCAACGCATGCAATGTGCGACTTAACGCACGCGGTAATACTGTAGTGAATCGCGCGTTAGTGAATCAGCCCTAAAATGTTTTGGGGTTTTGCTTTCATTTGAACGCCAAACTGAGAAACAAGAAATAACATAGTAAATATCCTTTAAAGGAGACATATTGTATCAATAGGAAAAAATATATATATATGGATGCACTGATTGATTTTATCTTATTATTTAGTAAATGGTTGTCTGTAAAGGTAAATAGGATGTTTGAGTGCATTAATTACTGAGAGAACGAGCAAGATTATGCTTTATATTCAGACCCCTTCAGAGCCTTTACAGCATAGAGTGTATTTTCTTTGCTCTTTTTTGTTACTTTTTCCATGGCAATCTCAGCTGTGTATCACTAGAGCCCAGTTTTGCAAAATGTTTAGCTACAAATGTCCTTATTGCTATTCTTTATGGTCATTTAGTCTGATTTTGATTAACCTTGAAGTTTCCCCCCTCTTAAACCTGTCCACAAGGGCATTTAAACATATATATTACATTGCTGCTCTCACATCTGCCGAAACTGTGAAGCCAAAACTGAACAAGTGCCATATCTCACATTTTTTTACATATAGTACCATTTGCCTGTTAGAGAAGTGATGGCAAGGTGAAGAGAGTATGCTGGGCCACCTTGTATGATGTGCCAGTGATTTCAGAAAATCTTTATCTTCTTTGAATTAATATCAAATGAAGGAAGTGACATCGCACACACCTGTACATCTGACATCACTTCTTCAGCTTAGGGGCATAGTTAGGTACTTACATAAATGAAGGTGATGCATTTGTTCATTATTAGCATCCTGTTTGAATTGAATAGTAGCAAGTACCTTATCCAGTAATAAATGCAAACCATCTTACTCTTTCCCTTTAAGCAAAATAAAAACATCATCCAAATATCTGTTACACAATTGAATTTTGTTAAAAATTCAAATTTGAAAATTTATGTTTCATTTACTATTGCGAGTACACAGGGCTGATTTATCAATGTTTGCATTTACATTTTAAATTCTCACAATGGGGGTTTCTAAAACTCAACTATTCAATAGTCATTAAGCGTAAAATTTTAAAAACTTGATTGTAAAACTTTGGGTTCTAAACGCTTGCAAGTTCATGTAGAAGTCAGTGAGAGTTGTCCTAGAGTTTTTAATAAAAAATCACACAATAAAGTTTTAAAGTTTATTTGAATCACAAAAAAATATAGAAAAAAAAGAAAAAATCACAAATTCCTATTTTGATAAATAAGCCTCCTTGTGTAAATGAAATTCTCCATGTTTGTGCTGTGCACTACTCCTTGTGCTACAATTATATAGTTGTGCTCACTGGAGCAGAATTTGCATTCATGGCAAAATTCAGCATTCAGCCATCTGTGAATATTTTCATGACACCACCCCAAAATTTTGCACAAAAAAAAAAATTAGCGATGAGACAATCTTCCTCTGGTGAAAATTCACAAAAACTTTTTTTTCATTTCAATTTTTACTTCACAAAATATATTGGAGTCTATAGATGTTTTTTCGTGGTGACTTTTCTTTTTGCACCAAATTCTGTCTGGAGGGACCTGGTGGTCTAGTGCATCCGACGTGCGTGTCCCTTTAAGTATGACATGTGCGCAATGACGTCACGCGGCACGAAAATTCAAATATTTAATAGGTGCCCAACTTAGGTTCTGTTGCTCTAAAGTTCCTGGGTGTGTTTACTTCTGAATTCTCCATGTGTGACTTTGCCTGATCCTGTTTTTGCCGATTGCACCCTTTTGCCTGATTTTGACCACGCTTTTTGATTCCGAATTTGTACCTCGCTGCCGGTACGGTTTTGACCATTCGCTTGATTGTGACTTTGCCTCCTCCTTCTGATTTAGTAGTAACGCTTAGGTTCCATTGTCTGCTCAGAACACTAGCCCTGGTTCTCTCACATTAAGTCCTGGTGACACCCGAGTAGCGGAGGTCTCCTCCCGAAGTGAAAGGTGGCTGTTATAGGCAGAAGAGTGAGCTCAGACCAGGGACCTCAGCTTTTGTTCTGGGCTTTGGGATACTGTGCTTGACAGGACCATGACAGCAGTTTTTATTGTGAGCATGCTTTATGTATTGCGTGTCTGAGCCGCTTCACCTTGCTCTTAATGTAGCAACCTAGGTGCAATCACAAAGCAATTTTGCAGCCATAGATGCTACACCTTCATGACACACACCAACCAAGATATTGTGTAAATAAAAAAAAGTGCTATACTTTATTTCCTAGGAGTGTAAAGCTTGCATTTGCTTTCTTTAAAGCACACAATCCTGCTGCAGTGATTTTGTATCACTGCTAAGTAATATTTACAATTTAATTATCTAGAGAAGTAGTAGGAACCTTATTTAGTTTTATTCTGTCTGTGTGTTTCCATAATGGCATTCATTTACAAAACAAAACTGAAGTTTCTGGATTCATTACAAGTTTTTCCTCCGTAGAGAAATCAAGATCAAACTGTTTTGGACTTAATCCCAGCAAATGGAGGAATAAATACATCTAATTGAATTTCTAAAATTTCAGGTCTAGTGTTGGTTAAGAAAATCACTTTACATAATGAAATCCATGCTAGATCTGAACATTGCCATGTTATGGAACCTCAATTAAATTCAGGTGCTGTAGGATAATCAAGTGCCCAAATAGCAGCCTCTTTGTTATTCATCAAAAAAAGTGATTGGGTGCATTCAAAGTTTAGCATTTTAATGGTATCTTTAGAAGCTGAGTAATTTAGTTGCTATTCTCTTGATGTGCTTCATGGGCCTATGCAAGAATCTGTCATAAAGCATTCAACAAACAAAAATAGGAGTATGCAAAACTCCTCATAATGTTTGGCTTTCTGTGGCACATTCTCCAAATCTACAAACCCTTACACCTATTGTTTTACATTTGAACTAAAAGAAAAGATGAATATCAAAATGAAAAAAATAAATACAAATTAAACACATCAAATACATTTTGCAATATAATATGTTTCATCAGACATCCCTTCAGTTTCACCAAAACTTTTGTCTGTCTCCTATTCATATGACCAGGCTTACTCCCCTTTCAACCACTTGACTCAACTGCTCCAATACCTCTCCCTGCTCTGACTCAACACCCAGTAGCTCTGCCCCCACTGACATCTCAACTATTTCACAGCAATTTTTTTTCATCTCCCACATCCCCCCACACCTCATTCCACCCCATATTCTATTCTCTCCCTCTAACCTCTCAAGAGGTGCTTATTGTCTCTCCCACCTCTTGTTCCAACTCTCATTCTCTCACTTCCTAACACCACTTTCCTTTTTCTTTTCCTGATCTTCCAACTCTTATCGTATCTACATCCCGGATCAGGCAACTTTTGTTAGTATACAGTAAAGTGTAAAAAAGAACTCAGTCTCAGAAGTAGTTTAATATAATAGAAAACCATTTTAATGCTCAACAGCTTGAAAAAACAGTATTGGGCTTTTGTGAATGTCTTAATTTGTTTATTTCTTGTTCTTTCTCACCATCTCTACAGCAATGGCAATACCTTATGAACTGTACAGCAATTAAAAGTTTTATTCCAAACTAACATGGCCTGTTACTAGAGAGGTTAGTGAATAAATAAAAGGAACACAGAAAAACAGTTCCCTGAGGCGTGGCTGAGCAATAGCTGCTGTAGGACACACATAGATGGAGCTCTCTGAGTTGTCTTGATTCCTGAACAGATAGATACTGCAGAAGCTAATGTAGGGGCCTATAGGTTAAAGGAGGACTTAACCCTAAAAATGAATATAGCTAGAAATGCCATATTTTGTATAATAAACTGACTGCACTGGCTTAAAGTTTCAGCATCGTTATAGTAGTAATGATATAGGTTTTTACATTTGTCACAGGAGCTCCCCATCTTGGGTTCTATTAGAACTTTCCGGGAAGCTGAGCTTAGGGGTTGTTGCAGAAAATGAGGTTTGTCTGTCATATAAGCTGATGTTACAGGGCTAATTATTCAATTCTCATATAATTGCCCTGGTTTCAGATCTGTCATGTAAAATGAATCTGAATGAATTACTAATCACACTTTTACTGTTACATTTATATTCTATTTATGCAGTATATTATGAGTCAGTCCCTAAGCTCAGTAAGTGACAGCAGCATAGAGCATGTGCAGTATTTCAGCAGAAAAGAAGATGGGGGGCTACTGGGGCATCTTTGGGGGCACAGATCTTCCCTGCTAAAGGGCTGTGGTTGCCTTGGGCTGGTAAGGAGCCCAAAACATAATGAACAACATTTTTGCCTTACTCCTTTAGTTAAGCTTTAGTTCTTACTATAGTAAGCACATTTTTTGTGTGTTAACCAACATTCATAAAATGTAGTTTGGCACATGTACTCTCTCCTTCAAGTGGCATATTATAATTAGCATGATCACACTGATAGCCCAGAGATTTAATCAAGCCTGAAGTTGCCCAAGAGAGGGAATACTGTATACATATTAATGTCAGTGCCGTTAGAATGACAATAGACACTGGAACCATCTGAGTATCTTTGGGGAGAGATCTTTCTTTACCCAAACATAATATCACAGTCACTTCACTAGGGAGCCGCAATTGAGTTGCAGAAATAAGAACAGCAACATGTGTCCAACTTCACCTTACATTAAGGCATTAGCACACAGGCTTGTGCTTACTCAACCTTCTCATTTGCCTCTAATATCATAAATGTGATGTAACTGGCAGTCTACCAGGACCCACAATGCTTCTGTTTTAATCATTGTGCACATATTAATGAAATATATAAATAAACATTTTATTGCATTAGAAGTAAAGTAAGTACACTAATGTATGGAGGCTTGATTTATTTATACAGTGGAGGGAAAGGAAAGATAACAGAATTAAATTAATAAGTGTTTTTTTATTGTCTGTGAAACTATAGAACTAATAGGAACTAATAAAAGAGCATTGGCCTAGTAGTAAGTGTAACTTATCACAAATCACTAAATGGTGTCAAAAACTTAAATCTTCATTGCAGGGATTTGTTTTTCTTATAAGATGGTGTTGGTTTCAGAAAAACTGTTACAATTTGATACATTAGTATAACACAGAAGAAGCTTGTTGAGACAATGGGGAATGATTGGCATTGCATAAGGAGAATATTTTCAGTTGCCTATCCCAAAGGTATTTCCATCCTCCTCGATCTTGCCGCGGTATGTGGCTAGTTCTGGATCCTGAGCTAAACTGTAAACTTGAGTGCTCATGACAAGTGATGAGCAAATCTGTCCTGTTTCGCTTCCCATAAAATTGGCAAGAAAACGCCAAGAAAATTAGTGAAACGGCGAAAAATTCGCGAAACGCATTTGTCGCACAATTTTTTTTTTGTGGCCCGCATCTTGTCTCCCGTGTTTGTCGGCCACACTTCTTTACGCGACTGCTTCCAATTTGACGCTACCGTGCATGTGCATCAAATTTTCACGGAAGTTTCGCAAAACAATTAAATATTTGCTCATCACTACTTATGATTAAAAAGTTCTGGTCTAACCTGCTACATTGTATTGTTTATATCAGTTCTTGCAATGGTATTTGAAATAAAGATAGTTTGGCCCCTTGAGACTACCTGTTCTTCTTTACAGTTCATTGTATATGAATATTAGGCAATAAGGCAGAAGAGGAGATACAGGCCTCATCAGGCTCAGACTGGAAATCTGTAGATACTGGCAAATACCAGAGGGGCTGCTGTAAGATGTCATAGTCAGTCACTAATTATTGGGCTGGTGGGGGGCTGTTTGGGACTCTTTGATCTTGAAATGTTGGAACCCCACTGTGGACCTGGGCTTTAAAAGCACATAAGCACCAGCGTTGGAAAACCACATCTGTGATTCTCCCCTCTGATAAACTCTTTGAGAAATGCTTAGCATTGCAGTTCTGAAAATGGTTTTCTTGCATACCAAAGTTTTTTTTAATTGTTATTTTAATTTGTCTTAACGTCATAAAAATACAACGTTGTTTAAAGTGTTCTGCGATGCCTTGTCCTTAAATTCACCTCCTATTAACTGTACATTTGCTTGCTGACTGCATTAAACACCTGGGATCAAACTATAAATATATTTGGCTTTATTTTCTATAAATCTAGCAAAATTTATACCTCATTAGATATGCTTGCTTACTGAAACTGCAATAAAACCAATTATAAATTAAGCCAGTTCATGAGGAACATTCACCTTGGAGGAAAATATTTTATGAAAACAGGATGGCTTTTTTTTAAACATTTAAGGTCTAAATGTGATAAATCTGCAGTGAGGGCAAGCCAAGTATTAGAGTGAAAAATATATTAAACTGTGTCGTTATCCTTCATTTTGAAATAATAGCGTATCTAAGAGAACATTCCGAATTACAACAGTTTTTTTTGTTGACTACGTGTTTTGTAATAAAGAAGTAACATATATATCAAATCTTTCCAAACTGTGGATGTGAGCCAAGTTTGAAGGTCAGTATGGAAATAAATACATGTTATGGTACCCTCAAAAAATACGGCTTGCCTTTTTGAAGGTTTAAAAAGATCTTTACCAAATACCCAGCTCATGACTGGCTTATGTCATTTGGTGGCTCTAACAGAGCCCTACACTATTTATAAACTGCATGGGCAGATTATAATGAAGGCTTGGGGGGCTTAGTCTTCTCAAACCAGCAGGGTCAGATTTACACCACTTAGGGGCTCATTTATGAAAGTAAGTAGTTTTCGTACTGTGAGTATTTTTTCCGCATTTTTCATAAATTTGCGCAACTTTTTTGTACTTTGCGACAAAAAGGACGACCATTTGTGTGACAAAATTGTATTTGTTGCGTCGAGTACGAAAGTTTCGGATTCATTCAAGTTTCGGTATCGTGACTTTCCTTTGGCCAGGTTGGAGCTGCAGAGTGCCATTGATTCCTATGGGAGGCTTCCAAAATCATGCACTGAAGATAACCAATACAATATTATTGTGACATATGATTTTTTCATAAGCATTTTCGTGATATTTGCGATCATCAGAAATTATCGTATCTAATCTGAATTTTACCCATTTCGGGATTCATCAGCCCCTTAGGGGCACATTTCCTAAAATTCATTTTTTTTTTGCCTTGAAAGTCGTATAAACTCGACATGTTATAAATTCAAATTTAACTTGATCATTGCTATATTTATAAAATGTCACAATAATGCATGAATCGTTCGTATGAAAATTTAGAGTTTACATTCGATAATCCCGAATTTTTCAAGTTGAAAACATTGTTTAAACTCAAAAAATTTGAGTTTAAACGCACATTTGTTTCCATGAATCCTCTTTATTTTTCCTAATCAGGAAGTGTTCCAGCAGCCATTTTAGGAGCATTGGCACTCTCGGAAACAATAATGCGTTTAAGTTTCACTTGAACCTGGGTGAAACGGAAAACAGCTATAGGATTAATTTCCCCTTTAAAAAGTGTGAAATATAAAACAACGAGGGGATTAACTTTCATTGAAGCTGGGTGAAACTGAAAACAATGAGGAGATTAAATTGTCCTTGAAAATGCTGTCACTGACTATTCTAAGCCTCCATAGGACTCAATACTCGACAGATCAAACCTGTTGAATTTTTTTTATTACAAAAAAAAGTTAACTGAACAATAATAAATCATGAATTATGGGAGTTATTTTCAAAAACTTCGAAAAATTTTCTGGGAACAATAACGAAAAATTTTGTTTCTGTGAAAAACCCATTCATAAATCTCAAAATTATCTAGAAGTAAGAAAAAATCTAACTATTTCAAAATTGCTTAGTAAATGTGTCCTTTAATTTGGGGTATCTGCCTTAAAAAATCCATATAAGAATCATAAACCTGAAGGCCCGCAACAGTTAAGGGCAGTCCCACTGGGAGTGTGTGTAGGAGAAGCATGAAGCTGGTTGGTGAGTGCCACTGTCAATGTCAAACAGTGTAGGGAACAGTGTAGGGAGGAGGGAGCAGGAGCAGAGAGAGAGGAGTAGTGTGGAGGCGGAACAACAAATAAAGTAAAAACTGCTACAATGCTCCGTCTTTAGCTGTGTTTGCACAAAGGCAAAAAGGCAAAGAATCAGGTAGCAGCACTTCATACCAGAGAATCTTAGTCCTGTCAAGTTAGTTCCAAAGTTGTCCAAGTTTATTGGATGTCCTCCAAGCTACTGTATGTACAGGCAAACCTGCCAAAGTCCTTGGGCGGATTCTGACTTCAGAATGGGTAATTCATTTTTTTGCACTTCCAAAAACTTAATTAGACCCAGAAGTTTGCAATTGTATGATACAAATGTTAATTGTTTTCTAATGAGTTATTAGCATGGGACTTACATGCATGACTGCACCAAAACAAAACAAAAAGTTTTCAGACAAACTTTGTTATAGTAACTTTAGTTGGCTCATAGAAAGTACAGGTTCAGGTATAGGACCCCTTATCCGGAAACCTGTTATCCAGAAAGTTCAAAATTACGGGAAGGCCATTTCCCATAGACTCCATTTTAAACACACAATTCTCATTTTTAAAAATGATTTCCCTTTTCTCTGTAATAATAAAACTGTACTTTGTACTTGATCCCAACTAAGATATAATTACTCCTTATCGGAGGCAAAACATTTATTTAACGTTTAAATTATTTTTTAGTAGACTTAAGGTACAGTATGGAGATATCTCTTATCCAGAAGACCTCAGGTCCCAAGCATCCTGGATAACAAATCCCATACCTGTACAGTTATGGTCAATATTATTTTTATTCTATTTTCCTTACAGAACATGTGCCATTTCACTACAATGACTATTTAGGATTACTGTTAAAAAAAACTAGGCCTTCACTGAGTGTTTTTCTACAGAAATGGAAAGTGAAACAGTGCAAACACTATAACTGGCAACCCATTGCCTTCCACAACTCGTACATGTGTGTGCACTGACAGATATTGGATCACCCAGTTAGCACACACTGAGCCAGTGTCGACATGGAAATCCATATTTTCCTGTGCGACCTGACAGGCTGATTGCGTTCTTGTTAGTATATGCACACATTTAAGGTGAAGAAGGCAGTGGATCATATTTTTTTATATATGTTAATGCAGGAAACAACAGTGTGCTACTAGCCTAAGGAACATATATTGCAATTTAGTTGTAAGCCCAAAGCAAAATGTGAGCTTATGTATGAAAATTATGCATGCAGTTGTTGAACAAAAGCTTGAAGACCTATACAGTTTAGATAGGATAAACATACTTAACATTTCTATAGTAAGTTGACATCTTTATCTAAATGCTTGTATGCTTTCAGAGACGAAAGGAGGATACATATGTGACTGAAGTCATAGGTTTATTAATAAAATGTGATTTACATTATTTTCAAACTATAACTAGCAGTGTGGTAGAAATACATATTAAAAATACTTAAGGAAGTATAATTTGCTAAAAAGTGCTGCAATTTTCTTTACTTATAATATCAACATGACCTGAGGGGACATGATTTTGACTGTTACTGGGGCTTAGTTTTATGCTTTCCACAAAAAGGGTGGCCAGTTTTAAATTCACTTAGTCAATTCTGAAACACTGACAGGTATGCACTCCTGCTCCCATGTATTTGCAAGTAAAGAAACATCAATACATTTAGTTTCCATATTTCCCATGTTTCAGAAACAGGGAAGATTATTATTAGGGACCCTCATAAGTGCTGGTTTTGGATGTATACTAAATGAAAACATGAGAATAGTAATAAACAAAAAATTATATATCCCTATTTCCGTTCAGTTGTGAAGACATTGAGAAAGGATTCTCTCTGGAGGAATTTACTGATGGCATTCTGTAGCAAACAGCAGTAGTGGAGGGTGCAACCATGTGGTTTCTCCAAGAGTAGCAGAGGAATTGGCCAGGAACATATGGAGATGTAGTTTGGGCCAGAGGAATGAAGGGCCTTGAAGGTTATGAGAAGGAGTTTGTAAGTTATTCTTTGTTTTATGGAAAAGCCATGATAAGGACTTTAGCAAGGAAGGGGCCTGTACACTTTTGGATAAGAGGAGGAGAATTTTGGCAGCAGTTTTAAATACAGACTGTAGGGGGGAGAGATGGGAGTTAGGGAGGCCAGTTAGTAGCAGGTTACAGTAGTCTAGTTGGGATAGGATGAGAGCATGCATGAGTGTCTTAACTGTTGCAGGTACAAAAAAGGGATGGCTTTTGGTAATATTCCATAACAAAAAGTGACAGGTTTTGACAGTGTTTATATGGTCAGAAAAGGAGCCAGAGGAGTCAAAGATCACCCCCAGACAACATGCTGAGCTTACAAGATTAAAAAGTATATGCTGTGATGAAACTGGGTGGTAGTTACGCCCACCAGGGGAATTATGTGGTCAAAAGTAAAGAGGGGACTATAAACATTCCAGGCTAATCCAAAAAGGACTAATTTAGCCTGACCAGGGCAGAATGTACCCAGGTCCTCTAACAAGCACCACAGTGCTTGGGTAGCATGCAACCAGCTGGTAATCAAAATGCCCACTCACTTACACCATGACTCCTATCTGTCTGGCTCACTGAGTTCCTCAGAGGCAGGGTCATATTGGGGGGTGCAGGGCCCACCAAGGCTGCCTCCCCAAGATGCCCCGCCAGCCACATCCTTCACACCCCTGACATGCCCCCCTAACCCCCCACAGGGGACCCCGCCACCTGCCCGACATCCTACCATCCTGGCGAGGACATCATCAGGTGGGGAAGCTCTAACAGATGTTGGGTCTGGGCCGCCAGGGCCAACTGGGTTTTTCCCGGTATCCAGGGGGCCCAGTCCAACTCTGCTCAGAGACACCAGGTGGCCTAGTGCCAGACTACAAATTGGTTGGGTAATCGAAGTTATTAGCAAAAAAAACAAAAAGAATACAAGTGCGGGTACATATCATCAGCCAAGCCAGCAGGGTTATTAATTGGAATTTAATAGAAGGAGTTTACAACACACAGTATTTACAATTAGAAATACAGAATATACAGTGCAGTAAATAAAAGGTAAAGCATTATGTCCCTATTGTAAGAAACGGAAAATAGCCTCTGAGGAAGTAGAGGTCCAGTAGAATCCTGGTTTTAGAGATCGAAGGAGCCCTAGCACAACATGTTTCTGAGCATGGGCTTCATGAGCTGGTTGACAAAGTCTGAAAAGTCAAATGCAGGAAACAAAATAAGTATCTTCAAACACGTTCATGCGAACGCTTCGAGCGTATGTTTGCCGATTTTTTCGGGCGTCCGCACGACTTTTTCGGACGTTTGCACGAAAAAATCGGAAAGGTTTTACCGCTGTTTACAATTGTTAGGTACGAAAATTTTGTGACTTTCGGATCGCCAATACGATATTATCGTGACTAATACGATTTTTTCGTAAGCATTTTCGTGATATTTGCGATCTTCCGAAATGTTCGTTTCCAATGCGATTTTTTTCGTGATTCGGATTCGTGGATTAGTAAATGTGCCCCTTAGTGAACTCTTCCCTTCAGCAGATAGTTTTAACTGTCAGAGGAACTCGGGAGTTTCCTAATAGATTTTCCCTGAGATACATTTTATCATTATGCTGATTTTAATGAAAATATTATTATTTATACATTTTATGGTAGGCATTTTAAATTTTACTTTGGTATTTCATTACTTATGCTGATTAGTCTGTGTGTTAATAACATGATAGTATAAGCAAGATAAACAGAAGAGAGACCATCTGGCAGAGTGGGAAGTGTGATACTGCAATCCTTCACATTCTATATGTTTGCAGAGTCAGGACTCCGTGTTTGACTTTATTTGTTGAGATAGAAAACTGATTCTTCATCAAGAAGTTCAGTGAAGTATAAAAAGTTAATTACCGTATATTTTACATGCAAAATAAAACACAGCTTTTTGCCAATGTTTCCATAAAGTACGCACCAAGTTTATTAGTCTTTATAATGGTGCAAGCTGATCAGGAAAGCAAGTTCCCGCAGTTCCCACTATCTATTTCTGTTATCCTTATTGCCTATTAGTAACACAGGCATGAAGCCAACACCAACCAGCATGCAATGCAAACTACATGAAACTGATTTAAAATTATTTGTTTTCACGCTTTTCTCAACCATTTTTAGCACAAAATTGTGTCGTTTTAATCATGACCCTCATTTGTGTTTTTCTCTCAATGTAGACTTACTAACCAGAGTGCTAACAGGGTGCTTCTCAGAGCTAACACTATCAGCATTGGCCATTGACATTCTCGGGGAGTCTCACCCACTCACACACTGCGGAACATTCTTTAATACTTCAACTTGATCTAGCACACTTTCTTATTCGCTTACATAATCAGCCTTATATTTTGGTGGTGGCGGGGCTTATTTTTGCTGTGTTTTTTTACATTTAAAGTTTGTATCTGTAAATCTGTAATAATGGCTGCAATAATGGCTATTTTAGTCCTCTAGAGAATGAATAAATGAATGACATTTGGTCCCTGTGTAAAAACAAAACCCATTGTATCCTATCAGAACCTAATGGATCAATTATCTCCTATGTAAACCTGAGCCCTTTTGCCTTATTCATCTTGAATAGAGGCTCCCATAGCCACACAACAGTATATTTACATAAACTATATTAGTTTTTCAAAGCAAACAGACAATAAAAAGTGTGATATTAGGGAAGGACCCCTCCTGAACATTCTAGATAATAGAACATGTACTAGTAAATTCCTTTTCTCTCTTCATCACGTTTGTTCGTTTGTTCGTTCTTTCTTTCTTTCTTTCTTTTTCATGACCTTCTATATACTCAAATGCACCATCCCTACCTATATCTTGTTGAGTTACTGCTCCCAATCTTGACACCAAACTATGATTAAGTCCTTATTTGGAGAATAAAATTTTATAGAAATCCCTGGAGTCTACTTTGGTACAAGTGTGCCTACTTGATCCCACAATACTGAAGGCTGCTAGGGTCTTGAGGGTTTGATAAAACTGCATAATTTGTCTGTTGGGTTTGTAATGGACTGCCAAACTTGAGTGTTACAATATATTAGAAGTTAGAAGTAAGCAGGAAAAACCAAAGTACTAACTATTTGGATCTCAACATTGAACTGTGAGTTTAATTTTCTACATGGTTTTACTTACTTACTTATGTACGCAGCAGTAGTACATTGGGGATTTCGCAATGATGGATTTTCCATGCTGACAAGAATGTAGCCATTTCTCTGTTTAAATGCACTTTCTGCGTTTTTTGCTCATTGGAGTGTTGGTTCCTTTTTAAACAAATCCCAGAGGATGCATGTCAAAATGCCTCAGTAGATTTGAGCTGATATGGCGTGGTAACACAGGCAGAATGGTAAATTTTCAGCAGCTTGTCATTAAATAAGCAATGCCACACACTATTTTAATGTAATTTAAGAGCTCTCCTGTCACAAAGCAACAGACATCACTGATTCTGAATATTGTATATACTAAAATGCTTTATATATTGTATATTCCTAGTATGTGTTATTTTGTTTCTCAGTGTTTGCAGAAAGGCATTTCCATAATCCACTTTCCCTGTAATAAAGAACATTGTTAAGATTTTTTTCAATACATTCAAAAGCAACAAATATTAACCCTCAGTTAGACCTGACAACCAGATAACAATTTGACATTCAGGTTGTATAGTTAGAATAAGAATAATTTTATAGCTATAAAACTAGAAAAAAGATGAACAAACTTAAAATGTTTTATTATTTTACAGAAAGATTCATTTCCACTTTAAAACGTCCTATTATTTTCTGTTATATGAGAGATCCAATTTTTGCACATATATAGGCTAAACGCAAACTTGGAGCCTCATTTACCATTTACCATAACCCATGAACAAGTGTAATTTGTTGTTTTTTAAGCCTAGCAAAGGCTGCAGCTTAGGAAAGGGTGGGTGTTTGTTTATACAGATCTCCTTATCAATATTTGAACAAATTACCCTTATAGGGAGGACTTCAGGGAACAAAGACATTTTTCGATTTTAGTAGTTCATAATGTAGTAGTTCATTCTGAAATGCTCGGGACCTGGGGTTTTCCAGATAAGGGATCTTTCCATAATTTGAATCTCCATAACTTAAATCTACTAAAAAATGATTTAAACATTAATTAAACCCAATAGGATTGCTTTACCTCCAATTAGGATTAACTATATCTTAGTTGGGATCATGTACAAGGTACTGTTTTAATATTACAGAGAAAAAGGAAATCATTTTTAAATATGTCAATAATTTCAGTAAAATGGAGTCTATGGGAGACAGACTTTCCATAATTCTGATCTTTCTGGATAATGAGTTAACCATACCTGTAAATGAAAGAATAGAAAGAATACATTTTCAACTAAGGCTTACATTGTGCTCATAAAAATCCCATACAGGTATATACGTGTGTATTGCCCCTTTAAAAGTTCCCCTTTAATTCTATGCATTGCTTTCATGTCTTGGAAAGCTTTTTTGAGAAACAATTGCCTGTACACAATTGTATTCCTAGGGGGTGAGTCCAAACATTTTGCCAACCACCCATTGAGCTGAAAGTCACTAGTACAAAATGTCCTAAATCACATAGGGGCTCATTTACAACCACAAGCGCAGTGGGCAACATGCACTTTTCCCTGCAGTGAGCTGTGAATAAAACCACTCATATAGTGATCAGGGCTGCTCAGTCCTTCCCGCATTCTGTTCCGAGTCAGGCTATGTTATGCCTATTAATGCAGGGGAACCCTGGAGTTACCACCACTTCCTGACCAGATGGTAGTTATAGGGTTCCCACAGCACCCTGAATCAATTGCCACAGTGCAGCTTCACCAAAAGTATAGGGTGCACATGTAACTCGCACACCAAACACCAGAAATGATGCCAGACAGACTTTGAAAGTGAGACAAGTACATGCACAATTGCATTAATGCTGCCAAATTGGGCACTGTTAGGCTGGGTGCAGTACAATTGCATTAGATTCAACATCCCTTTGCGTCTGCAATGATGGCGATGGTGCTCAAAATTGCACTTTTAGGTGTAAATGAGCCCTTTACTCTGCTGGCAGCCTAAGTATCAAGCTGTAAAAATGACAGTTTACAGTATAAAAATTGTGTAAAGAGAATTCTAAATTTATAATGGTGTTTATTTCTGGTACACTGACCCATCACTACATTTATTGCTGCTATTTTACTCTTTACTTAGATCTTTTGGGAGGTAAAATAATAAAAAGCACAATGTTTCAGTATGTCTGGTAGCCAATAGCCGCCAGTCAGATGTTTGCTTTCATACAGTGCTGCTACTGATTTGTTGCTGTGAGTTAATACAGCTGATGCAACCTTTGTCCCTGTTAAAAGGTGAACTTGCACGCTGGTACTGCTTCTGTTCAGTAGAGCGTGAAATCAATTTGTACTCACTTGCTTAGTGTGAATACTTTGCTGCGCTGAGTGGAGTCTCCACTGGTTCTTCTGCCCTTTCATTAGATGTTTGGGGCTTATTAATATCACCTTTGGTTACATTTGTGTAGCTGCACTATAAATTTAAAGAAGGCAGTAAGTGACATTTCCTTTTTAAAATATATATATTTTTTATCTATATTTTTAATTAATTATATCATTTTTGTAATAGGTGCGTAGCAAAAAGATGATTTTTCTGATCTTAAACATTCAAAGAATAGTCTGTTATTAAATGTAGTACAGGTTTAGGATCAGTTATAAGGCATGCTTGAGACCAGGGGTTTTCTAGATATGGAGTTTTCCTTGATTCAGATCTACATACCTTAAGTCTGCTAAAAAAAAATCATTTAAACATTAAACCCAATAGGACTGTTTTGCCACCAATAAGGATCCATGCAGCTTAGTTATCACCAAGTATAAGCTACTCTATTATTATTACAGAAAAATAATAAATAATTTAATCTGAATTATTTGCTTTATATGGACTCCATGGGAGGTGGCCTTTCTGTAATTGGAAACTTTATGGATAATGGGTTTAAAGATAAGGGATCACATACCTGTAAATATAGTCTGTGGTTATTAAATGAATTAGAACAAACAAGATCATTAATCTGTAGTATTGCTGCTTAAGTATTGCTTTAAGGCTAATGCCAGATGAGGCGTAGGGCAGAAATTTTCTGCAAGCAGAAAAGCGCTTGCCGAAAATACTGCCCTACGCCTCCTACATGTGCCTGCACCCGAATGAATGAGATACGCTCGGGTGCAGGCACATGTAGCTGAAATACGCTATATAAAGACTTTCAAACTCTCGCGTTTTTATGCGTATTTCAGCTACATGTGCCTGCACCCGAGCGTATTCCATTCATTCGGGTGCAGGCACAAGCAGGAGGCATAGGGCAATACTTTCAGCAAGTGTTTTCCGCTTGCCGAAAATATCCGCCCTACGCCTGTCTGGCATTAGCCTAATATTTTACAATTTCACTGGTGGTCTCCTGGGCTCATTATGTTGTCTTTATTCAACATATGTGTGTCAAAAATATTTAATTTAAAGTCCATCAAGCTCAACCTTTTATGTCTATATTAAACCTAACTGCTAGAGGAAGGCAGAAAAAAACCTTCTAAAGCATTTCCAATATAGGGAAAATATTTGTATTGTGACTCCAAGATGGTAATTATAATATAATGATTTTCCTAATTTTCAGATCCTTGTTTTAATATATAAATCATAACATAAAGTAAGTAACCAAAATCCAAAACCTGAACACATGCCTGACAATGCAAGTCTACAGGAAGCATTACATTTATAAATGTTCCCATCTGGCACTATGTGTTCTCCTGTGTCTCTGCTCGTGTCCAGCTCCTGTACCTCTGTGAAACTGCTAACATCCCTGGAACTGAAACTGACTGCTGTAAAGTATTATATGACGTGGGAGGATGAAAATATATTGGGTATGATATTATGAGCCTAAAGTCCCAGTAATATTTAAAGCAGGGGTCTCAAACTCGCGGCCCACGGGCCATTTGCGGCCCTCGGTACAGTATTTTGTGGCCCGCACCAACGCCTTCTCAAAAGCAATGAATGGATCGCGATTTTTATTGCGATTCAAGGGATAATGCAAGGCACGGCGGGAGCTGCTGATTGCGGAAATGACGTTATGCCATCATAACAGTTATTATGGGAAGACGTTCTGTGTGCACAATTAGCTGCTAAGGAGCTAATTGTGCACACAGAACGTCTTCCCATAATAACTGTTATGATGGCATAACGTCATTTCCGCAATCAGCAGCTCCCGCCGTGCCTTGCATTATCCCTTGAAAGCCAATTTTTTGTGAAATCCCTTATGCGGCCCAGCCTCATCCTGACTTTGCCTCCTGCGGCCCCCAGGTAAATTGAGTTTGAGCCCCCTGATTTAAAGTAACAGTGAACTGAAAATTAGTCATAAAATGTAACCTCATTTACATGAACTAATAGTAGCGCGATTTAATTTAGCAATTGGACTGCACCCAAAAGCCACTAACTGATAAATATTATCAGATATATGCAGTTAAAAATATTTATTTTTTTTCTCTTGACTAGTGTTGAGTAAATTTTTTCTCCAAGCATGGCTTCACTACGAAATTCTGCATTTTGCCATTGGCAAACAGTACAGGATATGGCACAATGTATTTTAACAGAAAAGGGAATGCTAATAAATAAAATAAATAAATTAGAAACTGGATTATCCAAGTCTACATAAGGGTCAAGTATGCAGGGAAAAAGGAGAAAGGCAAGTTCTAAATACAGCTGCTTATAAAGCAGGCAATGGTAACAACAGGAATTTCTATGCATAAACATTGGGCCAAACACTTAGCAAGATGGGCAGCCAAGCGTCCAGTGCTAGATCCTCAGCCAGGGGTTCCAAGGGACAGTTATCTAATCCACTTACATCAGGGTTAGCCACTCTGCTCATTCAAATCCTTTCCCAAAGAATTTATATTTCTAAGTAATGATTGAAGCAATTAGAAAAGGGTGGGCAAAATAAATGCGTAAGACTCGGCAGCAAGAACAAGATATTAATTTTAAAATTTCATTGAGGGCAGGGAGGACAGCTCATAGATTAGTTACAGTACATGTGAACAGGATTTCAGATATACGGTTATGGTTGTGCCGAGGGGCAATAGAGAAACATACTGTATGAGTGCAGATGTTATAAAATGTTTATCAATCGATATTCTCTATATTTGCCTCTTTATCCTAAACATACCATGTATGTGATAAATATTTTCTTGCAGCCCTGCCATGTTCTTAACACAACTGCTATCATTGCATAAAAATGTCTTTGCATAGTCACACTATAAAAGTGAAATTTTTGGATAAATGGGATAAATCCATGTTTTGCATTGTTCTACAATAAGCAATTATATGTTATGTTCCGATGTGGAATCCAATGTGGAATCGTCTACAGCTGGCACTCATTGATCTATAGTAAACAAAAATGTCATTAATTAATTGTGTAGTTTAGATCTGTGAGTGCTTTCTTTTTAGATTCATTTTTACCATGAGATGTATTGAGATACATTGAGATAATAAAATATATATATATAATTATCTATGCTTTGATGCATTTGATGGAGTAAAGATTCTTCTTCCACAACCTCGTGAGTGTTTCGTTACACATACATATCTCAATTCCCTAAGGGTACTACATTATGAGTAGCCAGTAATATAGAATTATTACACTATTTCATCTGGCTCATAGAAGCAAAAGGAATCTTGATGATAATATTGTCTTATTTTTATTACAAAGCTACTGATTTAAATGTAACAGTGCACAGATGGGGCCAAAGAATTCATGCTGCCAGAAATCATTGTTGTAATGCTCGGTGAACATTTTGCATATTAAAAAATCCTGCTGGTAGATAATCGAATATTTGATAAGAAATGTGTTCCTGTTTCCTGTTGGGTAAAGCTAATCCTTGTTGTTTTATATATGGCATATTCTCATTTTTATTCACCTTGTGGGTCTCTATTGTATAATTGTCACAGCTTTATTTGTTGTGTGTAACAAGAGCAGTTAAACTTCTATGTCTACTTTCAGTAAAGAAATCTGAGTGGCGGTGGTTGCAAAACTACCTAATTGTTCAGTAGGAAATTATGTCAAAACATAGCATGTTATTTACTTAATATAGTTGATTTTAGTTGTTCCTGGGGCAGCTAGGCCTTACGCATCTCTACCCCATCAGCTGATAATAATACACACAGTAGTATTTAATTAAAACAGTCTATTGTTTTCAATTATTTAAATAATGTGCTCTTATCTATGGCTCATTAAATATCTTATAACATGATCTTATAACACAACCATAGTTCCAAATCACTCTGCTTATTATTATTTTTAAACCTCAAGAAGAGCTTTAAGGGTGGAATGAAAAAGTTTGAAAACTTGAAGGACCATCAGTTAACTGGGGATGTTGAGAGTCTACATTTAACAGATAGAGGGACTCTATATTGGTAGAGTAATAGGTAGAGTAATAGGTGCACAAAGTTGCACTGATCATTCCATATTTGGAGGGAAGGGCAAATGAGAGAGACCTCAAACTCTTCCTGCAACTGTATTTTGCCTTGACTAGTTTTTTTTCCTAAACCTTTTGGTGTTAGATTATATAATCCAAATCAAGAAAGATGAAAACTGCTGACTCCATGTGGTTCTTTAACCTGCAGACACCTTTATTGTGTAGATCACAACATGTTTCGGGATTGCCTCCCTTTCTCATTTGGTTATATAATGTTCCAAAGTAACCTTGTAATGGGACTTTTATCTCTCTGGAAGGAAACCTAGCTCTTTTAGACTCTCAGCAGCAGCTAAGTAGTGGAGGGCATATCTTAAAGGCAAAATGTTTTACAGGCAGAAGTAAAATGGGATCGAATGATAACCAAGTGCTCCTGGGCTAGAACTAAACTGCTTATTTGGGGGTCTGCATTAGCATACTGATTCCTCTTACCCCACTTGTATTATTAACCTCTACTCCCACATAGTCTAGCATAAGTGGGCCAATGACAAGTCCCCCATAATTCTGGGGAACTATTATATGTTCCATGTAGTTCCTATAACCTACTATGCATTGAGAAGGACAGATCGTGATATCCAAGTTACTGTGTATTTGGGCCTAATAGATCTGTTTTTTTGTTAGTCAAATACAGAAAAGTGCTGTTTTGCTCATCTTAAGCCATGTTTAATCTGATTTAGTGTCCATTTAAGGAATTACAGTTTGACATTTTGACCTTTGCAGGCTCTTTTCAACATTATTTCACTGAAAAAATGATAATGCCACATTACAGATTACAGTGTAAAAGACTAAAGGGCCAGAATTATCCAGGCATTGAACTGCTCTGTCTAGTAATTAGCAAATTTTTTCGCCAGGCATGGATTCACAGCGAATTTCCGCATTGCTCCATTGGCGAATTGTTTCGTGAAACTTCAGTGAAAATTCACCGCAAAAAAGTTGTTGCGCGTCGACAAAAAAATTGCACAACAAATATGTTTTGCAAATTTTTCGCTGTTTCACTAATTTTCTTGCCGTTTCATGAATTTTATGGCGAATCGAAATGGGACAGATTCACTCATCACTAGCTCTGTCTAGTGCTTAATGCAAAGAGTGATATGGCTATTGAAATACCAATAGTGGGGTATATTGTTTAACTCTACAAAGAACAATACATCAAAACTTACACTGCACAGAAAAGACTATGACATAGCTGATGTTGACTGGTTATATTACTCAGGGCAATGGGTCGGAGCTTCCAGACTTAACGCAACTATGGTGAGATTTGCTGTTTCAAATACTGCTGGAACTACATGAATTTATATACCACAAGGGCCTGACCTAATTCCTACCATCAAAAAGCCAAGTTGTCTGGATAAATTGTTATACATATTAACATGAGATCATAAATATTTTGTTTTACAATGTAGATTAACTGTAAAGTCATTTATACTTTAGGTTCTACATCTCGTACCACTAAAACATCTATAGCACAGCCTCTGTATTTGCAGTTGTTCTCACTGATAGTTTTTGTATCCCTGTGTGCAGTTTTGTACTGCAGAGCTCAATTACAAGTTGAGAAAGTTTTATTAACATTGCAAACTTTTTCCAGTTTTTTTTTTCTTAAAAAAATGCAATTCGGTCTGTAACCTAAACAGATAATTACAAGGGAAGTAGCATACTATAAAATATGCAATTAAAATTTGTAAAGCAGATTGGAACATAACTGATTAATGGCATGCCAAAACGCAGCTTCAAGCAAAACCATTTCTTTGAAGTCAAGATCTGCGTGGTAGAAACTAAATCGTGTTTCAATATGAATGTAATCATTTTAGCATTGGTAATTCAGCCATATTTAAAAGCAATAAAATAGTTATAAATGTTATTACTCCATCATTAAGATAAAACTGTAATTACATTGTTACTGTTATTCAATTGGTAACTTATCTAATTCCCATTAATCGGGCATTGGGATCTATTTGTTATCCTTATCTAAATCTTCTAGACCCGCTGCATTTATGTTTACTAATCAGCACTTAAATAATCCTATATTTAAGGCTACTTGGTGTTCTGTGTAATTGCCTCATCTGCAAGCAATATGCTTGTAGAGATCTGTAATGGTGCTATAGTAATGAGGAATTATAATAAAAGGTGAGGGATAACTACAGTAGATTGTATAGGGAAAACTAGATTGTAATAGACAGAAGTTAAGTCATTTTGCAAACTGTAATTTATTAGATTGTGTATAGTAGTTTATGTATATTGTTTACCAAATTAGCCCTACGTCACTCCTTGTATAGCTTCAAAATGATTACAGATTTTGACCAGGCTGCTTGTCTTGAAAATCTGATAATTAGATCAATGCGTCAGCAAATGTGTGTCATATCCAACTGACAAGACTACCTGAGTCCTGATGGGATCTAGTGGCTATGCCAGATGGTGATGAAACTGGGTCGGTGAGACTAAAATGCCCTCAGATGCATTCATTTACCTAAGTGTTAACATTTTTTGGGGCTTGGAAAAGACAATGAATCTTAGGTGAGAATGGTTAAGAAATAGTAGAGAAAGCATATTTAAATGTAAAATGTGGCATTTTATAGAATGTTAAATAACTTTAAAAAGCAAATGGCCATTAAACTACAACATATTTGTAATAGCAGCTATATAGTACTTTGGAAAGGCTTATAGGGAAACAAAATGTAATTTGAGTATTAACATCTATATCTGCTTCTTGAGTTTCTTCCTGTTAATTAACCCTAGAGAGGAATCTAGGGCATGGCCAATGTATATAGTACATGGCTTTAAAATATACTGGTTTTTAATTTGGTAGTGTTGGGAGGTTCACATAGTCCCCATTTTGCACAAAGTAGTTGTTTTTAGTATTTGTTACTATAGGGGTTGAAGAGTTTGGTCTTTTAATGGATACCCTTATTAACATTTATTTCACTGCTGTTGCCATGTATTTTGCCCCTCTCCCTGCTGTCAATACCTGTGCGTGCAGTTGTTTTGCTTCCCATGGGCATTCATATAGTTATCCCATCCTACGCCTACCCATTCTCTTACACAGCACATAGCACACTTCAGTGGGAAAAGGATTGGATGAATATACTGCTGTATGCATTAGGAGCTTTGTAGAATAATGTTGGGGGCATGCAGGGTGTGTTGGAGAAGGGAAGAAGTGAATCGGGCCAGAGTGCTGCTCTTTAAGGTGCGCTGTGTAAAGCACTTTAATAGAGATTTGAGGGCTATGGGTTACTGAGTTAAATACAGTGATACTGCATATACAGTATATGTGTTCCAGTGAGTATGGCACAGTGTAGAGCAGTACATATATATAACAGGCACTCCAAAGGGAACTCTCAGAACCAGGCTTTCATTAGCACTTAATCATAGTCAGTGCCATAAGTCTGTGTATAGTTTATCTGCCTCCCTATGCTGTAGTCTCAGGGCAGCGCACCTTGGCCCCCTCGGCCAATGTACTATTGAGTTAACCAAAAGAGACATTTGTCTGGCCATATTGACTAGGCTCAGTAAAACAGCATAGTCCATAATAGGAAAATAAATATTACTTGTCAAGTGCCAATAAATGCAATCGCTGAAGAATAAATTGACTGTACTAGCAGATATATTACCATACAATTATACAGAGACATATGACAAAGGTCCTTGACCCTAGTCCACATCTATTTTAAACTGACTGAGTAACTTTAGTTATATATTTACCCTTGGGTATATCAACGTGTTCCATGCTACTAATCCTTACATGGAGATAGCTGGCACCTACAATTCTTTAGTGCACTGGATTTTAAAGATAGGGACTGACATATGTCTGTCTATAATTGTGATCTACTGTACAAGTACCATTTGAACCAAATACTTGGTTTGCATCCTTTACCATGTATGGTGTCACAATATTTCTGACAAATAATTAGAAACAAAAATGATGGGTTAATAACGCCTGTCATTTTTAAAGAGCTTTGTTAGTAACAAGGGGCAATGCTAGTCTCCATGGTTACCCCGCTTGAAATTGTATCACATGTTTTAGTTTCAAGTGCTGATTTGGCTGAAATCCCAGGAACAATCAACAGGAGATTAAAACATTAAAACACAGCAGGGAATTTTAATGTTAGGAGTATGGGTGCCAAAAGAGCATCTGATACAATTAAACTTCAAACTCAGTTATACAGGCATGAGATCCAAGAGTTGAGCAAAACTATATACTAATTGTTTGGTTTAACTGCACTGGAACATCCCGTGGACACAGTTTTGGAGAGTCTCATCCAAATGCCCCATTACTGCAAACACTAATTATATTGTTCCTATAATAAACATTTGAAATATAGTATTTAGGTTATTTTAACATTACATACTGAAATCAAACATATCTTTAAAAAAAGCAAATGTATTGTTACAGCAGCTTGCTTTTAAGTGGACAGTATTGAATCTTTGTGTACAAAATAAAGTAGACTTGTATTGTAATGAGTCCCTGTAGAAATCCCAGGGCAGTCCACAATTAAAAGTTGTGGTTTCTTCAGAAATAACAGAAATGCTTATTAATAAAGTTCAAAGAGAAAAGAAATAAAATCAACTCAAAGCAGAATGCAGTACTGTAAACCTTTGTACAACTACAGGTCACTGCTCCCTAAAGACATATGCAGTTTGATGTTTGTTCAGCCATGGTTGCAGTTGACTATCTTCATAATTATCCTAAATAAAATATCTACAGCATATATACTCTTTGCACACTCCAGTATCTTCTTTGGTTTGGATTATACTTGTGCATATATCAACTAGAATCCAGATATTAAAAGTCTTTTCAATCCCCATTTTCTATGTTTTGGCTTTTTTTTTTTAGCAGATCTTATATGAACATGCAGCTAGGCATACTGTATGTGAATAAAGCAAACCCCCCATATACTGCAGTCATTATACAACATACTGTATATAGAAATAACTCATTCTAGGCACTCTGATTGCAATAAGAAGTGTTGTCAAGAATACATTATAATTTAAAGTCACAAATCTGAAAATTGTGTGTTAAAAATCCATCTATTATTCTGGTTATTAAATAAACATAAGGTATAGATCAGGTTTTAGGTTTGACATTGCCAGATGCAGTTCAAACCTTTAGCTTTCTATATGTATATTATAAGGAACAGAGAAACAACTGGGAAAATATTGTTATTTGTGTCACAACTGCCTATGACTAAGTACCAGATGGGTATGAAATGCGTAAGGCGGCATTTTGTGGGGTCTGTATGCTTTTATTATGCCTATTTGAACAAAAATTGGATTTATTTTTTTTTTTTAAATGAAATTTTGTGTTGAGTTTGGGATATTTATTTGATATGGACAAATATTGTTAAGCACACTGGACAGAAACATTCATTATATTTTAAAATAACTTCAAACTAACATCCTCAAAATTAAAAGTTAAAGTAATATTGTTGTGGGAAAATGTGTTTTTTTCAAAACACATCAGTTAATAGAGCTTCTCCCGCAGAATCCTGCATTGAGATCCATTTTTCAAAAACGCAGATGTTTTTATATTTCATTTTGAAATTTCACATGGGGCTAGCCATATTATTCATTTCCCGGGGTGCCACAGCCATGTGACCTGTGCTCTGATGAACTTCAATCACACTTGCTGAGCTGCAAGTTGGAGTGATATCCCCCCCTCCCAGCAGCCGATCAGCAGAACAATGGGAAGGTAGCAAGATAGCAGCTCCCAGTAGATATCAGAATAGCACTCAATAGTAAGAAATCCAAGTCTGGCTTGGGACTCCTCCAATTACATGGGAGTAGGAGAAACAATAGGTTATCTGAAAGCATTTCTAATGTGTAGTGCTGGCTCCTTCTGAAAGCTCAGACTCAGGCACAATGCACTGAGATGGCTACCCACATACCAATATTAAAATAGTTAACATTGTGGGGCAACTGATACATCAAGCTGGTGCTCATCATTCTTTACTACCCTACGGCCCTGTGACAATGTAAAGCTTCATAAATATAGAACCTATGATAAAAAAATTTCTAAGGTTTAAACTGCCATAGATTTCTAAATCAAAATCATTCTATTGAACATTAATAATTGCAACATTTATTGGAAATAACATTTATGGAAATGCCCATTGGAAAATATATTGGTATCCAATAAATACATAGTTCACCTGCAAAATTCAGCTTCAAAAATCAGTCCAAGAGAAGAGACCTCATCCAAGACATATGTTATCCTGTTACCCTATCAACCTCATTATTTTACTTATTGTCCTCTAAAGTCTATAATGCTACCTACAGTTAGCTGCTTAGTACTGATATACCCAGTGCTTAGTACTGATATACTGATGAAACCCCAGAGTGCATGCATATTTATTGTCTTTGTTTATCAGTGTTTTTACCTTTTTAGACCAAATAGGGTCATTCAAAGTAAAAAAATAGATTGTTTCCTTGTGTATTTTTATTAATTAAAAAGGCATGGTCTGAACAAGCAGTGCATTAATCAAAAGAACTCAGAAAAACATGGTTTGAGACGGCTAAGTTAACCAAAGGCCAAATCAATGCCTAAGATCCTGAAGCTCTAATTATATTGAAGGTGAATTAACTGAATGCAAATGAAAAAGCTGAAGCATTAGTAGATTTCAAACCATGCTGCTGTCCTTGCACACATTTATGGTAAAAGAGGCAACACAGCAAATGATATAATAATTCTGTATAAATGTTTGTTTGCTCATTAAATGTAATTGTGTTAGAATTAAGAATGCATTGGTAGATTATTTTCTACTTTTTATCCCCCCAAAAATATTAAAGCAGATATTTCCATAGTGCATCAATGTTCAGGCTACTAAATCTTCTCTTGTCACGTTCTTGTCTGTTCTTACCACTAATCAAAATTTGAATTTAAGTTTTTTTAAATTTTTTGTCATTAAAAAACTGGAAAACTCAATCAAATTCAAACGTCAACTTATTTATCAAAAATGTGAATTTTGAAAAATCAATTAAAACACAGTGCACTGGAATTCTACTCATCATTTTCAATGAATCTTCTGACTTTAAAGAAAAAAAAACACTCAAATTGAAAAAAAATCTCTTAAAACAGCTCTCATAGACATGTTACTCGTCAGATTTTATATGCCAGATTTTAACATTCAAGTTTTTCATGTTCTATTGCACTTAACAAATTTTGAATATTTAAGTTTAAGAGACTAAAATTTGAATCATGGTGGTAATGTTTGTAAATTGGTTTAGGGTTTTCCCAGTTTATTTTAAAGGAGAAGGAAAGGTAATAGCTATATCAGAAAGGTCTATTTAAAGTACTCACAGAAAAGCTGTCCTCTATCAAAAGAAACACAGGATTGCTTGTCTCCTTTTTTGTGAACATGTTCTTCGGTATCAATCCTTCTTTCCCGGACCAGGCTCTCTCCCTTCTCCTGCTCCCCCTTCCCAAAAGAATTGAGAAAACTCACTCCCCGTAATCTGAGCTACCAACGGCTAGAGCTGCAGCAGGAAACTATGAAGACCAAGTTCAAAATGGCAGCTGCAATCTTAAACAGAGAAAGCTTCTAGGGCTTTTTACTCAGGTATGATAATACTTTCTGCAGAATAAATATAGCGTTCTAGGTGGCACTAATGTGTGACTTTCCTTCTTCTTTAAAGTTGTTGAGGAGATGATTATGTTGTATTTCAAGATTCAAGTTTTTATAAGATTAATAATTCCACATTTGAGTTAGGTGAGTTTTTACGGTTTTTATGTAAAATAATATTGAAAACTAGAATTTTGATAAATCAGCCTCCATGGTAGTTCAATTACTTATAAAAATTAATACAATTTTACATAATTATAATGCATTTACCAGACCCACATTTAGGTATAAAGTCAGAGAGAGAACTCAAAGCTTAGACTTACATTTTCATTAGGCAACAGCCGTATATCAATCTTGCTATTAAAATCAGGTTAACAGGTTAACTCCTCCTATGCAAGGTTATATTGTATTTTACTATGTAATCACTAGTTTTCTGCACTATGCAAGCACAATATCTAACTTAATAACTGAACCTAGTCTATCTACAGATATGAGCACCTTAGTCACATACTGTAGTCATGTTACAGACACGACTAGAAAGATTGAAGAGATCAGAACCAGTGTAAGAGACAATCAGTTGTTTGCAAGACTCATATTTTCTTTATTTGTTTTTGTTACAATGTAATAGATGCAGTTTCAAACTAGGACACCAGGGCCCACCAGCAGACCTGAAATGAAGGCCCCACCAAGTACATTAGGTACTGTTTTTTTCAACTGATTTCCCTTCTAAATTAGAAGACACCATTTGGAGAATATTTTACACAGGAGATATCACAGGAACCAGTGTAGAAGCTTGCACAAAAACACATTCAGGAAGCTTAAGCAAAGTAAGTAGTAGCAGACACCAATACTCCACAATCAGGGATTCAAAAGAGAAAAATGCTTATTTAACATTAAGGCCAAACAAGTTATAAATGTCTGGGATTAAATACCCAGGAGCATCACAAAATGTGTCAGATGACGCCTTGTCTGGCATTAATGTAAAATAAGCATTTTTCTGTTTACTCACTGATTCTGGAGAATTATTGGGTGCTACTACTTGTGCACCAATACCACTTTTCACAATTATTTTATTTCCTCATACTTTATTACTTCTGTAGAATTCATTTATTTTTTTATTTTTTAAGACTCTTTAAGGGAATGAGTATTGATTACATTTCATGCAATGCTCTATCGGCAGCTGGCAACATGAATTTATAACAATGCATAATAACATCAAACTGATCATGGAAGGACAGACACTTTTTTATGGTCATATCACTCATAAAAAAACATGATTTTCATAAACCATCATGTTTTTTCCCATGTGTGCACTGATAGGCATCAAAGTGCATGCAGCAGGCTCTTAAAGGTAATGTTAAAAACGTCAGTGCATTGTTATTGTTATATTTATATTGCTCACAGATTGTGGTATTATGCAGTGCTTTGTAGAGCATATTCAATAATTCACATATCTCAGTGGAGCTTATTATACGATTTCTCTAACAAAGGTACACAAATAACCTCTCAGGTCAGTCAGACCATCAGTATGCTTCTGGACTGCAAGAGGAAAGCCACACAAACAACAAAGGGAAAACTGTACAGACGCCATGCAGAATAATGCACTGGCCAAAATTAAATCCAAGATGCCAATGTGACATTATTCCATTAAAGTCATAGTAAAAAAAATAGAGCAAATACGTATAGGGCAGGTTTATTCAAGTGTGAAATTAGAACTCACCACAGTAAAATTCAACCTGTCTCTATTCATTTCTATGGGATCTTTAAAAACCTATTTATAAATGGGTGAAAGTAAGAATTCACTCTTAAACATGCTCTAAAAATCCCATAAAACGAATAGAGGGCAGTAGAATTTTACTATGGTGAGCTGTAATTTCACACTTTAAAGGAACAGTTACACCAAAAAATGAAAGAGCTTTAAAGTAATAAAACTATAATGCACTGTTGCCCTGCACTGGTAAAACTGGTGTGATTGCTACAGTAACACTACTATAATTGATATAATAAGCTGCTGTGTAGAAACGGGGGCAGCCATTCAAGCTGGAAAAAAGGAGAAAAGGAACAGGTTACATAGCAGATAACAGATAAGTTCTGTAGAATACAATAGTTTTATCTGTTATCTGCCATGTGCCTGTGCCTTTTCTCCTTTGAATGGCTGCTTCCATGGCTACATAGCAGCTTATTTATATAAGTTATAGTGGACTTTCTGAAGTAAACACACAACTTTTACCAGTGCAGGGCAGCAGCACATTATATTTTAGTTACTTTTATACACTTTCATTTTTTGGTGTTACTGTTCCTTTAATAAATATACCCCTATGTGTCACATGGCAGAGGTGATGGTATCATTTAATATACAGGTATAGGACCTGTTATCCCAAATGCTCGGGACCAAGGATATTCCGGATAAGGGGTCTTTCAGTAATTTGGATCTTCATACCTTAAGTCTACTAAGGAATAAATAAAACATGAATTAAACCCAATAGGATTATTTTACATCCAATAAGGATTAATTATATTTATTGGGATCAAATACAAAGCACTGTTTTATTTTTACAGAGAAAAAGGAAATCAATTATAAAAATCTGAATTATTTTATTAAAATGGGGTCTATGGGAGACAGGCTTTCCGTAATTCAGAGCTTTCTGGATATCGGGTTTCCGGATAGGAAATAGTAATAGTAATTTGGTCATTTTTTGTTTATTAGAATTAGTGAGATCATTTTCTCTAACAAAACTTTTACATCTTTTGTAATTTTTTGGTTTTTCCCATCCAAATATAGATGGCTTCCGCATCTATATTTCATTTTATAGTTAGATCACTATCGGGGTTTAAACAGTTATAAATTGCTAATTTTGCTTAACTAATTATTTTTGCTTAATACTGTAAAAAGTTAAACATAAATGAATGATGTTGCTACCCAGTACTAATTCTACTCAGACCCAGATTAGTAATAACTCTGTCTATTAGATGCCTATTGACTACTGGCACAATTCACTTTGATATTTTCCCTTCATGTGTATATGGGTTTCTTTCAGGTGATCCAAAACTGCTGATAAGGCTGACCCTGGTGCACATGGTGGAGATGGTATAATTCCACTGGACACAGACTGATGTAAATGACAACATATTAGTGCTCATTAATGTCTACAAGGGTAGTGGGCAACTTGCACTTTTCCTTCAGTGAGTTGCACCTAAAACCACTTGTGTCAAAATGCACTCTTTGCACTCCCCTCTAGTGCACTTGACGCCATTCACTCCTTCCTGCCTTCTGTTCTGAATTGGGCACTGCTGCACCTATTGCTATACCTAGAGCTATCACCATCTACTGGCAAGGCAGTAGCTCCATGATTCCCTCAGTGCCCTCAGCACCCTTGCACCTAAAGAATTGGGTGCAGGCATCATTCACATTCTGAACACTGTAATTTATGCTGACAAACAATGGAAACTACACCATGCAGACTGAAAATATTCTTTGCAACTGCACTTAAATGTGGATGAAGCACATGAGCAGTTGAGTACATTTTGGTGAACAGGAGGCAACTGCAGTAGGTGCAGTTCAATTAAATAAAGTAAATCATTCATATGCATTAGCAAATATGCCAGAATCCTGGGGAAATATCGTGCACTGAAAAAAAAAACATGGTAATTGCATTTAAAATTACACACTTCATCTAGGTAACTGAATGGGCCCCATTATCTGTAAACACGAATAATTCATAAGTATAAAATATGGTTATAATAATCACCATACAAACTGATTTAATACATTAGCCTCCTGATAATTCCCCAGCAGTTTCCTAGTTTATCATATATCTCATTTGCAATCGATGATTCAAGCACATTGTGCTAGTGGAACAATATATTGGAATATTTTCATATCCGCTTTATTTCTTCGCTATTTAGTTAAAGATATCAAGTTCATCAAAAAGCAATTTATACAAGAGGGAATTGCATTTTATAAATACTTTCTTTTGAGTTTAATGACAAAACACCATCTACTGAACTGCAAACCAAACCAGCAATTTTTCTTTAAATTCCAGTTGCAAGTAGTCGTCCTTGCACCTTTATGAAACAATGGGTCACATTGTCTCTTTATGTATGACAGTTGTGCCACATCTCCAACTGAATTCTTAAACCAACTTTCAATGAAATACAATTATTTCAGTCCTATTGCTCTAGCAAGGACACAGGTGTAAACCATGAATGGCTGAAAGTAATTTCCAATGCCTGTTCATGCTTATTAAATGCATTTTGCAATAAAATAGAACTGATCTGTGGGCAAAGAAATTGCAAACTCTGTCAACCATTGCCGAAATGAAACGCTTAGGGAAAAAAGGATATAAATTGCATCTTCATAAGTGTTTAGACATTTCTTGCTACAGTAAATGTAATGCAACAAAGATATGTGTTATATTGTTATGCATTTTAACCAAAAATCATACAAAAATAGTCTATAAAGGAACTCAATAGAGATCAGTACTGAAACAGAATAAATCCATAAGAAGAACTATGACTAACAAGCTACTACTGCAGAGAGCCTACATCCCTATTGAGGGGCCTATGCTCCAAGCACCTTGTACAATATACCTGTACTAAAACTATACTGCCATTAAAGTTGGATTTGGATAATTAAGATGAATGATTGCTAAATGTATATGTGAAATCAACAAGAAGAAATGTATGCATGTGTTTAATAATATTTATAAACTGTCAGATGTGTGACATAAACACAAAGTTCTGCCTATTTACTGAACCCAGTTTAATTTTCAAAAAAGGAAAACTTTATTGTGGATTATTGCGTAAAAACATAATGTCTACAGTATTAAATCTGGCGCTATGTAAAAATTGTGACATACTTATTTTGCTAGTATAAAGTTTCTTTTTTTCATGCCTTTTTTCATACCAGTCACTTTGCTTCAGGTTGTCGCTCCCCCCCCCCAGGGCATCCCTGGGGGGCATGGTGGGGCCAAGGTGGCCATTCTTGCCCATCTCTGCCCATACTGACCAAATCCCCAGCTTGACAATACAACTCTTATCTCTAGAAGTCAAGACTCCGTCCCTTGATATTATGACTCCACCCCTCTGCATCATAGTCTGCCCCCTTATGGACCTGTCCACAATCCTGGCCAGTATAGAAATACTAACAGTACGGCAGCCCTATCTATATCATATTATGTAGTAAATGCCAATCTCAATCCCAATGCCATCTGCCCTGCCCCCTTTGTTCGGGTTAAGCCTCTGGTAAAGGTGGCAACCCTAGGCAGTGGGAAGGGGCTGGTGGGGGCCCCTAAGGGGATATGGGGGCCTCTGGGGTAGTGGCCCCAGTGGGTTTCGGCAACACAATTCAACACCCTATGTATATGTGCACTTGGATTTTTTTAATGTGCACCATGAAATATAGGATCCCAGGGGGCAGCACTTAGTACTTAAAATGACAGTTTTCTATTAAGGATTACTCATTGGCACATACTACTAAAAAATAATATTTTTATGAATTTCTTATTTAGGTGAAGCAGAGTTTTACATATGAGCTGTTTTATGCAATATATGTTTATAGAGACCTGCATTGTTTGTTGGTTTAGTTTTCCTTTAAAATAAATTACAAATAATGTCCAATTGCTTTGTGAGCTTTGTAAATATTTTGCCTGTAGCTCAGTATCTTAGAATAAGCTTAATTTGCTCAGCTTCCATTTTATATGTTGTGATTCTAATTCTCTAAATCAAGAAATGCATTTAGTAGTTCATAGGAGTCAATTATGACATGGCAAGCTGCATGCTGACTTTAATGAGAACCTATTTCAAAGCTGAGAAATATAACAGACTTTCCTTCATAAAAGTGATAATATTTTTTGAAAATCATGTTGTTTTTCTTCCTTATTTTCTTTTGATGTTTATACATGTCTGTGATGGGCTCATATCACTTGAGGAGAATAATATGGTTGTTAAAAGATATACCAATGACTATGGAAGCCTGAAATAAATCCATGTTTTCATAGAAAGACACATAAGGAAAAGTAAATATACGCTATTTAATTGGTCTTGTAATTACATAATATTTATTGCGATGTGGCTGGAAAAGTGTAATTGTAACCTTTTATTTTAAAACAAATGCTTAATTGGTGTTATCATCTCAAGTAAACCGAGTAATCTAAATTATACTAAATTATAATGACTTTAAATCAATATATTATGCTCAGGCATCAATCAACCTATAAAAACAAGTAACTGAGTCTTTAGCCTCTTCCAATCCTTTCCTTCATGATGGATCTCCATGTCATGGATAAATCAATACCTATCAGCAACATACACTGAATTGCGCTAAGTAAGGTATAAGAAAACCGAAAGTAGTTAGAATAACAAGTATTCCAGGTGATAAGAACTGTATACAAAATATGGTCAAATCAAACAAACAAAGGCACTGCTGCGCTGCTTTCGACTTTTTTTTTTCATGTTTTTGAGGAATAAAGTTTATGAGATTCAAGATTTTAAGAAATAAGCACACATTTGAGTTTGGTTAGTTTTGGGGGTTTTTTTTTTCGAAAATTCACCAATTCGAATTTTGATAAATACTGTACAGTAGACCTATAAAGTTACACGCTCCCTTAGATTGTACATATGCCTTTTTCTTCTCTTTTTAAATGCATAACAAATAAACTGTGATGTGCTTTAGCTGCACAATTATACTTTTTTGTTCTTACTCCAGCATCTTAGAGTTGTTTTTACATATACAGGTATAGGATCCCTTATCCAGAAACCCGTTATCCAGAAAGCTCCGAATTACGGAAAGTCCGTCTCCCCTTGACTCCATTTTAATCAAATAATTTAGAATTTTAAAACGGATTTCCTTTTTCTCTTTAGTAATAAAACAGTACCTTGTACTTGATCCAAACTAAGATATAACACATCCTTATTGGATGCAAAACAATCCTACTGGGTTTAATTAATGTTTTATTGATTTTTTAGTAGACTTAAGGTATGGAGATCCAAATTACGGAAAGACCCCTTATCCGGAATACCCTTGGTCCCGAGCATTCTGGATAATGGGTCCTATACCTGTATATATATACACAAAGGAAGCCGGCACTCACGTGTAAATCGAAATATCTTGCCTGGGTGCAGTCCCAAAGGAATAGATGTATACAAAATGTTGAAGAGAGGTACCGCTCACACAGGACTTAGGATTCCGTTTAAATGCTTTATTTAAAGAAGTACGACAACTAACTACGACAACTAGTTTTGTACTTCTTTAAATAAAGCATTTAAATGGAATCCTAAGTCCTGTGTGAGCGGTACCTCTCTTCACCATTTTATATATATATATATATATATAGGGCCGCCCCCAGGTGGCCTAATGGATTTCAAGTTTTATGATACCGGCCCATTCAGGTCACCCTCTCACCTTTTTCTATGTTAAATTCATTGTTGGGTAATGGTTAATCTGGTTAGTTGTGTCCTGGGCCTTAGGTATGTAGAGACCCATAGGGTTAAATGGCCCCTATGGCTTTAAATGATTGAACAGAAGATGCCACCCAGGTATGCTGCTTCGCTGCTCTTTTAGGTTGGGGTTTGCGATAGGGCCAGTTTTTAAAGTTACAGATTATGCGATCAAGGTGAGGTGAGAGGGTCGGGGCAGGCCAGTTAAGGGGGCTTTTATAGCTGGGGGGTGTAGTTCTTCTTTAAGGAATCCCATTACTACTTCCCGAACTGCAAATTTTGTCCCCTGAATATATGAGACTCTGCCCTGCCTGGATGTAAATCATTGCCCTCTTTTACAAAGTGACCCTCTCTGTCATAGTTTTGTGGAGGTAAAATACTACTTTCTGAAAACCAAAGGCTATGTAGCATCTAATCACGTGTTACATGGGCCTATCTAGAACTGATATGTACAGCTTTGATTTTTGCCTTTGGAATAAATTCACCTTATTGATTTCCCTCTGGTGTGACCACTCCGTGCAACATCCCACATTTATTGTGACACTCTCGTTACCCATTTCCCTCTAGCAATGCCTACTAATCACTAAAATAATTGCATTGGCCTGGTGTCCATAAAACACATTTCTGTTCCTATTTGGCAAGTTTTTTTAGGCTAAATTATTAATTTACGTGGTTTAATCTAACTTCTTTATGCTCCTCTCTAGCTTTTTATAGATAGGTACCTTGAACTCTAAGCCATATTTTAAGTGTGAGCTTACCAGAAATTGATTGTGGATCTCTTGAATCTAATCCTCCTTATTCATCCTAAGATTATTCTATAGCCAGAATGATTGTTTGTTTTTCTAAAATATAACCACTCTCAAAAGAGATTTCTGTATATCAAAAGTAAAGCCCAAATGTTTCTTATTAGAACTGATTCACCCTGTTTATACAGACCATCTGGAAAGGATTGTTAATGACACCATCTATTATTTTTCACAGTAGTCTCAAGAGTTTGATTAAGAAGGTCAAAGAAAATACAAACATACAACCCAATGATAAAGCATCTGAAGTGAAGACAAAATAAGAAAACAAAATGTGTTATTTACACACAATTTTAGGAGCCAAACATTTTTAACATAAAACATTTTCAGATTTGACATAAATGTAAAGGAAACTTGTATCTGAGTATTCGTCATTTGTTTAAATAACACCAAAGTAAGATATTCTGAACAAATAACAGTTACAGAGTCTAAAACCAAGGTAGCATATTGTCCGGCTAGCACCAAGAGGGAATTTGAATCAGATGTATTTAATTCTGTGCTTATTCATGTTATGTTTGGTAAGCTGTCTCGAATTTGTTACAGTTATCTTTCCATATGCTGCTATGTTATGCATATTTATTGTGTGTTTCAAAAAAAGAAGCCTCTATATTAGAAAATACAGGTGTATATGATTTATTATCCAAAATGCTTAGGACCTGGAGTTTTCCAGATAAGGGGCCATTCTGTAATTTGGATCTCCATACTGTAAGTCTACTGAAAAAAAAACATTTCGACATTAATTAAACTTAATAGGATTGTTTTGTCCCAATACAGATTAATTATATATTAGTCGAGATCAAGTACAAGGTACTGTTTTATTATTACAGAGCGTTTCCAGAGTTGGACTGGGCATTGGGAAAAATCCCGTGGGCCCCGGCGGCCCAGACTCGACCCTTGCCTGTGCTCCCCCTGCCTGGACTGCTCCTCCCCTGCCGCGTTAAATTACGCATGCTCGAGGGAGGACGTCGGGTTGGGGGCCTGCGAGGGGATTCGGGGGGGGAGGGAGGCAATTAGGGGATGTGGCCAGTGGGGGCACCTGCAGGGCCACTTCACCCCCCAGTACAACCCTGTATTTACATAGACCTTTCTGATAAAGCTTACTTAGTTATTACCTTTCGTTCTCCTTCAATATAATTATTCCAAAGCACTTCTATATATTTGAACCATTTGATCAAATTGAACCCCTAGGAATCCAGCTTACAAAATATGACATATGGTATATGCTGTGACATCATTTGGGATAGCCAGCACTCCACCTGCGTTTTGGCCAGATCTATCCACATCTCCAAAATGAAGGTTTGCTGGTGATAAGTGTTTAATACTTCACCATCTATTTGTGAAGAAGAACAGAACTGACCAGCAACTTGTGCAACCTGAGCCAACCAGGAAAATAAGGTGGAGAATGAAGGGGCAAATGATTGGAGATCAATGGAAAGGCATAGTATTTGCAAACTGTGTGAGTACTTACAGTTACAGTACTGTATGTAGTACTGGAAAGTGGATCCATTATGTTGAAACCTGTAATCCACAAAGCTCTGAAATAGGAACAGACCATCGTTCATAGACTCAAATAATTCAAATCTTTAAGAATGGTTTCCTTTTTCTCCTATTGGGTTTATTTAGTGTTTTTTTAGTAGACTTAAGGTATGGAGATCCAAATTACAGAGAACAAGAAGATAACAGGTCCCATACCTGTACAAATGAATGCCGTATCTTTCATGGCTTTTAACAGTTTTTTGACCTGCAGGACTCGAATAATTGGATTAAAACTTTTTTTTATTATCAGTTTAAAGTAGTGACAGTTCACCTTAAAATGTAAGCATAGGATTTGCACATTAGTGGGATTAAATCCTAAATGCTTTTAATAGTAAACACAAAGGCGGACGTTTGTGAATATGGGGGAATTTTGTATGAAAATCATTATCCAGAAAGCTCCAAATGCAGCAATGCTATTTCCCAGCGTATTTTGGACTAAAAAGTACTTTGTACTTAATGTTGACTTGGCTAACATAAATCTACATTAATGGTAAAACAATCCTACTGTTTAAATGTTGTTTAGTATTTAGCAATATGCTCCATATACAGGTATAGGATATATTGTCCAGAATGCTCGGGATCTGAGGTTTTCCAGATAAGGGATCTTCCATAATTTGGGTTACTATATCGTAAGTCTGCTAAAAAACATTTAAACATTAAATAAACCCCTTTAAATTGTTTTGGCACCACTAGGGATTCATGTAGTTTAGTTGCCATCAGTTACAGGTATGGGACGTATTATCCAGAACACTTGGGACCTGGGGTTTTCCGGATAAGGAATCTTTCCGTAATTTGGATCTCCATAACCTAAGTCTGCTAAAAATCATTTTAATATTAAATAAACCTAATGGGTTTGTTTTGCCTCCAATAAGGATTAAGGATATCTTAGTTAGGATCATGTACAAGGTACTGTTTTATTATAACAGAGAAAAAGGAAATCATTTTAAAAAATTTTAATTATTTTCTTATAATAGAGTCTATGGCAGATGGCCCTTCCATAATTCAAAACTTTCTGGATAACGGGTTTCCAGATAAGTGATCCATACCTATACAAACTACTATTTCATTATTATTGAAGGGAATTGTTTAAAAAAAATTAAATTGTTTGCTTTTATGGTAGATGGCCTTTCCACAATTTGGAACTTTCTGGATAACATATTTCTACATAAAGGATCCTATACCTTGTAATAGAAAGATCCCCTTACCCAGAAACACCCAGGTCCCAAGAGGGTAACTCATATCATTCCTGTATAATAATATTGTTTACCAATGTCAAATATCCATCATGTAGCAAACTGTGGCTTCTAAAATTAAATATTTATCCCAGTCTCCAGGAACCCCCATTTTAAATACACATGATTACAATGAAACCTAGAAAAGTGTTTGTATCATGATAAACCATAATTGTGATCCTAAGCAGTTATGTCACCTTAATCACTCTGACGGCTGCTCTCAGAGTAGCTAGAGAAATAATTGGCTGCCTGAAGCCAAGGATACAAATCATGTCCGATCTCTCCAGATGTGATCTTCTCAGGGATAATTTAGCTCGAATTTTGAGCTTCATTAGGAAACAGAGTCTACATGTGCTGCAATGAATATTGATTTACTTGCTATATAAAAAATATTAAACGCTAAAGATTTAGAGGAAGAGAGGTGGCAAATAATTAGCTCGACCAATGCACTTTTCTAAATGCCCTTAATACTGCAAGGTAATTATGTGTATTTTATTATAGAATTAATATACTGAATGTATAATTAATGCACACATCATCTTATTTCCCAAAAGCATGACCTTGCATCTGTAAATTATGAACTATATTTGGTATCTACGCACTAAATATTTCTGCAAGGCACACAAAATTAACCTGTGGAAAGAACATACAAACAAGTCTGCAAAATGGTTTGTTCACTTCATTTCTTTCTTATTAAGGGTAATGCTTAGTTATTAGGATCATTTTGTGTGTATCTTACAAATAAGTGCTCTTTATTACATCTTATTAAAAATTTGCAGTTGTGTCAAAAAAAGTTTTGAAAATGTTTTGCCAAATCGAAATGGGACAGATTTGCTTATCACTACCTACAACAGACTTGTGCTAAAAGAATCATACTCTAATGCCATTTTAAGGTCTTGCCTTGACTTAACTGATGCGCTATGAAAATGTCAGCCACAACTTTAACTGGATTCAGACACTTTTAATTGCATTTGCTTTGACACACTGGGATCAATTACTGTGGGCACAACTCAGCGCTTGCCTGCGTTATGTAGTTTTTCAGTTCTGGCACCCAGGTACAAACTATATGCTGGTATATATATATATTTATAGATAGATACATATATATATATATATCTGATTCCTTAAAAGCACTCACGGCATGGAGCTCAATAAAGTCAATTCTTTATTGACTTTATTGAGCTCCATGCCGTGAGTGCTTTTTAAGGAATCGGATGTGTGTTGTGGATCAGCACCCAGCCATTGCCGTTTATTTTTTGGTGAGTGCCGATATTGCGAGACTATATTTATATACACACACACACACACATATACAGGGAATATGCATGGAGCACATTATTGTAATGACTAAAGTGATATTTCTTTTTGTCTCCACAGAAAGAATTTGTCAGGTGATGAAAATGGGGCGTTGTATCTTTGTGTTTTACCTTCGTTTCGTTTAGTTCATTCCGTTCATAGAATTGCCTTGCTCTATAATATAATGCAATATAAAAGTATCTCCACCGACAACATAATAGGTTGTGTGCTTATGTGACAGGGTCCACTGAAAATTACATTGAAAACAAAATTTATGTTAAATGTCATTCTTTTACTTCCAAAAGCACTACCAAAACTTTTACCTTTACCTTTATATATTTATCAATAATAAAACTGAGATCACTGTGGTAAGCACCAGATGAACTGACACATATCATGGTGGTAAGCAGAAAAGAACTGATTGAAAATTTGAAAACTCACAATTTGATAACTATTTGTGCTATTCTAAGCATTACATTTACACTTCTAGTTTGCCTTTTTGACTGTTTATTTTTGTAATAAAACGTGTTTTTATTTTTCCTAGAAACATCAAGATGAAGTGACTGATAACTTCATGGTGGTAAGCAGAAAACAACCGGTTGACACAATATACAAACTCACAATTGGCTAATACCGCGTGACTATTTTTTTACACATGCAAGTTTTTTACGTTCACAACTTTTTTAATGCATGCAACTTTTTTTGCACTCCAATGGGGGTTTATTCTCAAAAGTTTTCTCATTCCAAATGGATTTACGTCTAAGAGCATTTTTTCTCCTACCATGCAGTTTTGTTTTTTTTACTATTGTGTCTTCAGCTTTCTTTATGCATATGCTGCTCACACAACATTTTTACATGAAATTTTTTTTCGTGGCAACTTTTTACCACAGTTATGAGAAAAAAATTTCCAAAATGCAAAATTTCACTGTGAATCCATGTCTGGTGACAAACATTTGCCCATAACTATTTACCAGTATATTGACAATTGACCTCATTCTCCCAACATGTCTTCTTTGAATAATAATTAGAGTTATCCCTGTATTGATAGTTACGGACACATTCCCCACTCTTAAACTCAACAAATGGGTCCCACGGCCCTCACCGACCCAGTCGCTCCTGCCTCTCTTCATGCCAGGAATTCTGTGTGCCAGTGCTCCACCTGCCGGAAAAATGGCATGTGCACAGTTGCAAGAGTTTTGGTTTGTATCCATGACTTGTTTCCTGCTGAGCACAAATAGTCAGTATCTGTTACTTAAAGGAGAAGGAAAGGCTAAGTCACTTGGGGGTGCCAAAATGTTAGGCACCCCCAAGTGACTTTAATTGCTTACCTTTTCCCACGGGCTAGTGCCCCTGTTAGGAGAAAACAGCACCAGCCCGGGGTACCTGTAGCGGAGCGCTTCCTTCTTCCTGATTCGTTTTGCCGGGACCCCACGACAGGCGCATGTGCAGTAGAGCGAAAAGCCGACTTCTCTGTTAAAGTTTGCGAACAGGAAGGAGGAAGCGCTGCAGGTACCCCGGGCTGGTGTTGTTCTCTCCGAACAGGGGCACCAGCCCGGGGTAAAAGGTAAGCGATTTAAGTCACTTGGGGGTGCCTAACATTTTGGCACCCCCAAGTGCCTTTTCTTGTCCTTTAAAAGTTTTTTGTGTAAAATTAAGGCCGCCTAAATCTAGTGTATATTTTATGACAATTAAATTTTGCGCACATAAGCAAGTATAACCATGATGTGCAAATAACAGAGCACCCAGAATAAACAAACAATGCTTCTGCTTAGTTTTATTTTTATTACTATTAATGTTTTCCTGTCTGGTAATGTTGAAATGCTTTAGAGCCCTTAAACGTGTCACATTTATAGCAGCATCATTAGTGCCTCACACCTGATATAATAGGTAGATTCTTTCTATGTTGGGCAGGTGGCATAAATACCTTTATGTGGGTGTTGCTGGCTCTGCTGCTTTCATTTAGGTTGTAGCTGTGTGACTGTGTGTGACACAATTCCCTAAAAAAACATTTTCAAATAAAGAAACAAACCCCAATATAAGTGCCCAATAGAAACACAAAAGTTACACCAGAGAGAACCCCTAGTGGACAAAAATGAGTGTAAAGTACAAGCACCTTCAGTCTACACAGGTTTTTTACTCTTTGTAATATTTTTTTATGTTTCTGCTCTCCTAAAAACCCTTAAAGGTTACCACAAGATATAAAAAACTCAACAGTATATTTAGGGGAATGTTTTATTCAGCTATTGTTGCTTATTCACTTTGTCACTTTGCTCTATGTAGAGGTGCCAGGCGCTCCTTGGTTAGCATCACCTTCCATTTGCACAAAATTATAACCAACAGATACTTTAGTGCGCCAACTGACATTCCTTTTAAAATATTTTCATACATAATTATATTTGAAAAACAGCACTAAAATATCTGGTTTTAGTTTTCCCAGTTTGCCTTTGCATGGCCCAGTTAACAACAGTTAAAAAGTCTTCTCACTAGTGATGAGTGAATCTGTCCCGCTTCACTTTGCCGAAAAATATGCAAAACTGCCGAAAAATTTGTGAAATGCCAAAAAATTTGCAAAATGTGGCTACTGTGCAATTGTTTTGATGAACATGACTTTTTTTTATGCAACTGTGATTTATTTAATGTGACAGTGACTACAATAAAATAGTGTGCAACACAACTTGCAAGTGATTCGCCCAAATAAATGTTACTTTGCATCCATACCGGCGCATTATGTGCAAGTTGTGGCTGGGAAAAACACTGCATTGTGGTTAAATGAATATAGTGATTTCTCCCCAAAAACTGCATCTTGCACTGATTAAATTAGGCCCTGTGTCTTAAGCAATGGAGACCAACACTATGGGGTTATTTATTAACGCTTGTATTTTATTTCTTTCAGTGATTCCATTTTAAAGTGCTACAAATCATGAATTTAAATTATGGTTTAAAAAAAACTTGAATTTTTGATATTTATTAAACAAAAACCCATGAAAACTTTGAATGTAAAACTTTGGCCTCTGAAAGCTTGCAGCTTCATGGTTTCAATCATATTTTTTTTTTTAATTTGGATTTTTAATAACATATGCAGTTTTTAAAATATCAAGGTTAGTCAAAGTAGAAAAAGTACAAAAATGACATATTACATATACAGGTATAGGATCATTTATCTGGAAACTTGTTATCCAGAAAGTTCTGAATTATGGAAAGGTACCTTTTACTTGATCCCAGCTAAGATATAATGAATCCTTATTGGAGGCAAAACAATCCTATTGGGTTTATTTCATGTTTAAATGATTTTTAGCAGACTTAGGTTATGAGATCCAGATTACATAAAGATCCCTTATCTGGAAAACCCCAGGTCCCAAGCCTTCTGGATAACAGGTCCCATACCTGTAATTACATATATACAAATTTTGACAAACAGGCCTCCCCAAGCAGAAACCATAGAAATCCATTTTATATCTATTTAGTGTTGGTCTTTGTCCACAGACGAACCCTTACTCTATCAATGCTTCCCTAAATTAGATATGATTTTTTTGGATTATATATATATATATATATATATATATATATAAAACAGTCCACACGACAGCACCACACTCCAAAATCTGCTGCTCTGCAGTTGCCCCTGTGCACGGGATATCATATAAATATCAAAATAAAACAGCCAGCACCAAGGGTCTTTGTGTTTCAAAAAATCTCTCGTGTATTAAAATTGCATGTACAACCGACGTTTCGGTCCCTTTTGGGACCTTGAAAAAGGTCCCAAAAGGGACCGAAACGTCGGTTGTACATGCAATTTTAATACACGAGAGATTTTTTGAAACACAAAGACCCTTGGTGCTGGCTGTTTTATTTTGATATATATATATATATATATATATATATATATATATTTTATTTTTTTTTATTTTTTTTTTTATTTATTTATTTTTTTTAAATTAGCATTTCTGATTGGTTACTTCATTGTTTTATTGGTAATTTCAATTATAATAGAATAATAGACTTTTTGCTTATTCGATTGAGACAGTATTGATAAATTATAAGAGAGGCGTAACATATATTCATAAAATTCAGTTAATGATTTTATAGAAAAAGATGTCCAAACTCAAATATTAGAACACACAATGAAATCTGTAAATTGATACTAAATCTATATTATAAAATATGCCATAGTTGCACTTATGCCGCAAGCCATTGCTTATGCAACATGTTACAGTAAGGCCTGGATATTTACATTGGGACATTTCTCCTTTCTTTCTTTTTCACTTGCCCTTTACAAAAATTACTATTTCTCTCTACAAACCTCCCATTCTCTGTGTGCTGCTATTTACATATAGAAAATGAAAAGTAACTGTAGCGATTGTTCAGTGTAATTTGCAGCATATGTTCATTTCTGTGCCACACATTGCTATGAATATTGTAAACAAATAAAAACAATTAAAACAGATTTCCAACAGATGATCAGCATCCTGAAGTTAATAAGTAAGCGGCGCAGCATCTAACTTGGGAACTCATCTTTTGGCTGGAATTGCTTACAAAAAAAAACAAAAGCAAAAACCCGGGGCAATTAGTTGAGCACCTGCTTCAGGACACCTGAGGTAAAAGGATAGAATGACAGTGGGGTATGACATTCTGTTATGTGTCTCTGCTGATGAAGTAACCCCGAAGCAGATGGATGGCTTCAATTATTTGGCTCTTTGACAAATATAAATTGCTTATTCTCTTGAGATCCATTGCATCCTGGCTGTGTCTCAATGAACAATAACACAATTGGTAAAGATGTAGACAGTTGCAGCATTTGTAGAATAAATAAGGAGATGGTTTGTGTGAGCTAAACACAGATTGGCTGCCAACTACTTTGTAAACATGCACAGGTGTCTAACCAGAGGACTGCAAAAAGAAACTCCATGTTTCCATAATCTGTCATTCGACATCTGAACTGTATTAACAGGTTGGAATGGAAAAACAAACATCATTTTTTTAATTAAGATTTGGCAACTAAACATATTTGACGAAAATATGTGCAAATACAGAGATTTCAGATACTGTAAACACCAACAATTGGCACTTCCAATATGGCCCTGTTTATGTTAATAATGTACAGTGCTTAAATGCCTGGGACTATACCAGCTTGAAAAACTAATAAATAGAAAGACAGGCAGATAGATGGATGAGAGAAAGAAAGAAATATATGTATAGTGCCCGTTGTGCAAGGGTCCGGCACAGATACCCCCTCTAATAAGGCATGGAACAATAAAACCAAGATTCTTTAAAAACAACTTAATGATTTATTGCACATTTTGTATATACAATGCTTATTAAAGGGGTGGTTCGACTTTAATTTATTTGGTTTAGTTTTTTAATTATTTGCCTTTTTCTCCCAACTGTTTGCAGTTTTTAACCCCAGAAGCCAAAAAACTATTGCTCTGTGAGGCTACAGTTTTGTTGTTATTGTTACTTTTTGTAGCTTTCTTACTTATTCAGGCCCTCTCAGTCTCTAATTTAAACCACTCCCTGGTTGCTAAGGTAACTTGGACCCTAGCAACTAAATAGCTGCTGAAACTGGAGAGCTGCTGAACTGAAAATAAAACTAAAAAACTAAAAATAATAAAAAATGAAGACCAATTGCAAATTTTCTCAGAATGTTACTCTCTACATCAAACTAAGAGTTAATTCAAAGGTTAACAACCCCTTTAAGGAATAAGATGAAAGAAAACTCAGAAAGAACATCTCAAAAGGATGGTCAAGGCTTCTATATACAATACATTAACTGTTTCTAGTGGCACTTGTTGCAGACTGTATGATGTTCATATTATTTCATATTTTATCAAAAAGGCAATATATAAGGCTGCTAGTAAGTCCATCCTTCTTATATGTATTGAATCTTCTTCCATGTCTTAATTTAATTAATAGCAAATCTTGAAAAAGGTCTAAGTGATTTGTTTTGGATGTGTGACAAGGGAAACTGTTTTTCTTTGCATAGCCTTGCAGTCATATTTGGTTAATTGTGTTACTTTGTCTTGCCACATCATTGGCATTTTATTAAAAGGAAAGTATGGCGAGTTTAGGCAAGAAAATTCACATTGCCAAACATTCTCTTCACAATGCCAACATTTGCCTCTTTCAGGTAAAATTTTGCCAGAGTGAAACTGAATATTCTCCAAATTGTCAAGAGCACAAGAATTATTTTTCACTAAAATAAATGTTGTCAGATTCAGGCTGGCAAACTATTATTATAATGATAGAGCAGACACTTTTGTATCTCATTATTGTATTAATATTGTGACACGCTGACTGCCTGTACATGTAATTTTGGAGGAATTAGAAACGGCAGGCATGCAGAGGATCTGGAGCATAAGAGACAGGGACACCACGTCTTCAGGCAAACCATATGTTTATTTAGGGCAAATTCTTCTCAACATAAAGCCTAAAGGAATACAGTTCATCAACATACAGTTCATGGATAAGATTTGTCCCTCCTTCAAGACTCTCACCTTCTAAGGTTACTTCCACACTCTGGAACCTTTACGGGGTTTCTCACTGTCCCCATTGACTTTCACACATCCACAGTAACTCACACTCTGGAACACTCAGGCTTCACCTTAAGCCTTGCTGACTCCTCTCAGCACTCATCTGCCTGGTCACGACTCCCTCTGCTCCTCGCAGTGGCGGGTGGCACCCCCAGCCCCTCTGGGAGTTCCTGACAAAGGCAGCCTTCCTGCATTGTGCCCTGCTCTGAGAGTAACCTTCACTGAGTTAAGAACCAACTTCAACTCACCCTCCTGTGTAATCCCACAGCCCTTTTATTTGGTGCTCCCCTGCAGCCTAATCAGGCAGCTCCCTACAGCTGGCCAATTGAAAATACTAAATGCAGTACGGAATGGAAGGTCTTTCCTGCTCTCCCACCATTCACTCCAGGAACTCATTTATCTGGCTTTTCCTAAGCTGCTAACATGACAACAGCCCTACTTGCTGAAAAACCAGGCATTTACCCAGGTGCTATTTGTATTCCACCTTTAACACTGGTGGAAAACACACCAAACAATGATCTTTTCCATTGCATCTCTCACAATATGCTCCAGCAATGTTTAGGCACAGTTCGCTTGTAACAATGTAACAATTTTTAGTAAATATGAGATAGGGTTGCCACTTTTTTGGCTTTGGGATCCTGGCAGGGGATAGGACTGATGACATCGTTGGTGGGGCAAATGACATCAGGGGGGCTGATGTTGTTTGTGACATTAGGGGCAGGTTTATGACATGGAAAACAGCTACTGGATGATCTCCTCGAAATTTAATTAGAAGTCCTGTCTTAATTTCTACATTTGGAAATCTGGACAGGCAGTTTTCACCCGGAGAGCCCACTGGCAACCAGGCAGTCTGGGTTAATGCCAGACAGGTGTCAACTCGAGTATGAGATATCACTATAGGTTTTGATACTGGTTTAACTACCTGATTAAGCATCTGTTGATCCGAAAAATGTTGTGCATCAGGCAATAAAATGGAATAACTCATTGGTTCTCCAGAATGAAGGTTTGTTTTCGATGAAAGGTTTGAGGTTAGATGGTACCTCTGACACTGTGTGAAGACTAGTGATGAGTGAATCGCATTGAAGTTTTTCACAGCAATTTGTTCTTTTTTTCTGCACAAAATACATTAAAATCAGTGTGGGGGGGTTGCAGCTTTTTTGTGCTAAATGTATTGAAGTTAGGAATGTTATAACAGTATTTTTCCTTGGGGCATTTTTTCTTGCAGCAAAAATTTTTACAGCGGTTTTGCAAAAAAAGTTTTTGATGGGGAATCCCAGAATTTCATCACAAATCTGGTGTCTGGTGAAAAATGTACTAAAATATACAAAGGGATCAAATATCACCCATTATTGTATTATTATGTTGGGTTGAAAAACTGTTCTTCAACTTCAGCTTATTCTTCTGCTTTTTCTTCTTCTTCTTCTTCTTAGCGCCCCCCATTTTCTAAACGCTACTCCTCCTACAGTTTTAGGGGTACAAAACTCTCCACACTTCTTCACCCTATAGCGGAGCAGGTTGCTTGTGCTTTTCTAAGTGATCCCGCCCCCCTGTCTTTTTGTGGCGCCGCTCTGAACCCCCCAATTTTCCCATTGACTTTGACAGGGAAGATTTTCAAATTGTTTCCACACTTACAGCTTTGAAGCTACACCACCAAACCTAAATAACAAAATCATGGCGTCACCCCAAATGAAACAGCGACATTTGTTGGATGACCCAAAGTGGGAGGGGCCAACAACAGCCAATCAAATTTCACCCATTGACTGGGGGAAGTTGAAACTGCTGCCAATCTTACAGCTTTGAAGCTACACTCACTAAGCTTGGAAAAATGTAAAAATAGGAAAAAGTGGGTTGGGACAATAACAGCCATCAGATTTCATCTATTAAATTTTATTGGTTTAAAGGACATGTCAACCCCCCAACCAAAAATTTTAGCAGAGAAAAGCCTCACAGCACTGTTTAAATACCTGTTACTCCTGTCCCTCAGAAGCAAACACTGAAGCTGCAGCGATCCCTTGGAGTTTCTCTCACTGCAGAGCTGTGTAACTCCCTCTCCCCCCTCCCTTCAGAATCTCCTTGTCTGCCTGGCATGGTGCACATGCACAGTTCCAAACCATTTTAATGAGCATGCTCACTTGAGATGAATCTCTTCTCTACCCAGCAGACGATTGAACTCTTTAACCACGCCTACAGTCAATCCTCCAATGAGCCGATCGCATAGGCAGTTGCTATACTAACTCTGCCTTTGTAAACAAGAGCTCTCTGCTCCCTCTCTTGGAACACGATCTACTGACAACCTTTTCACCGCTGAATCTGATCTGCAGGCATTTTATTAGTGAGTCTTGCAAGCTTAAACAGTGTTTGCTGAAATACTTAAGCAATGTACACTTCATTCTTGTTTAATTTTATTGTTGTTTAATGCCCTAACAGTTTCATTTTAAGGAAAAAGCTGTCTGTACAGCTTTGTTTTAAAAAGCAGAAGCTTGAAAAAAAAAAAAATCCTTGAAGAGGTCAGACGCGCACTCTCAATGACGTCACCCAGCAAAATGGCCGCCGCGTGACACGCAAAACGGAGAAGAAAATAATGCGGTGGTGCAGGCTGTAGGAGGAGATTGAGGGAGCGGCACTTATGCGGTTTAAGTGGGGGTAAGGCGTCCTATCCATTAGAAATGAAATTAAAATTAGGGTTGACATCTCCTTTAAATTAAAAATTCTGTAATTCTCACACTATTTATGCCAGGGTGCCCACTGTTTGTCACTGGGTGACTTCGACTCAAGGTTAGAAAAAGTGAGCACAACCACCAATCACAATTTACCTATTGACTTTTATTGGTTTAAATTTAAACTGCTGCCGTTCTTTAATTATTAATCCCAGGGTCCCTAAACTTTGCAGAGTTAGTCACTGGGTAACTGCAGTTCCAGGTTATAAAAAGGGGGCGGAGCCAACAACCGCGAATCAGATGTCACTCGTTGACTTTCAGTGGGGAAATTTAAACTGCTGCCATTCAGACACTATTAAAACCAGGGCCCCTAAATGTTGCACAGTGGTTTTTACTATATAACTGTGGTCTAAGGATAGAAAAAGTGGGCGGAGCCAACAACAGATAAAATTTCATTCAGTGATGTCATGCTTTTCAAACCAACATGAAGTTTGTTCTCAAATTCTATTTGTATATATTATATGCCAGGTGAGTTGAGGCAAACGTTAAGTTAGGTGAGAAGAAAATGCAACTTGTAGTAAATGTGCCTCATAGTGTAACATAGAAGCAAAACAAAGCTTGGAGTAAGGGACAAAGACACAGGAATCATTTTGAAAGGTTACACTGCCAACTCTGCTTTAGTTTAGCTACTCACATGTTTATTTTCTGTAAAATAATTAATGGGAAAAATTACCTTAAACAAAATACTAGTTTTAATAAGTTTTTTGAAAAAATAGTTTTTAAGACAATTAGATTGTATAAAACAATCCAATTCAAGGCACTTTGCATTTAAAAAAAATTGTTCACTGTTCCTGCATGCATGAAGAAATGAGTAAAGTGTTGTATACAAAGAAGTGTTCAATGGTTATCTAATATGGGTACTGCGTGGAATGCAAGGTCAGGTACGGAGTGCGGTATTAAATATACTAGTTTAGCAATGACTTGGCAATGGGGAAGATGTCTCATCCCCTCAGAATGATCTGTATAAACTAGAGAGCGTGACATCTTGTGAATGGTTGATACAAGTCTTCAAAGCAATGCCATCCTGAAGAGTGAGGGATAGAAAGATAATGTCCTACATTCGAGGAAGGAAGATAGGTGAGGGCATTGCTACCTATATATAAAATGCTATTAAAGCCCTATCTAAACTATACAAACTATATAAACTTTTACGGCTCTGGCACACGGGGAGATTAGTCGCCCACAACAAATCTCCCTTGTCACGGGCGACTAATTTCCCCAAACTGCCATCCCACCGGCGAAAATGTAAGTCACCGGTGGGATGGCACATGCTGCGCAGGCGATTTCAGCAAATCAACGAAATCACCTCGCAAGGCAGCTTCGGCGATTTGCCGAAATCGCCTGCACAGCGTGTGCCATCCCACCGGCCACTTACATTTTCGCCAGTGTGATGGCAATTCGGGGAGATTAGTCGCCCGTGAACAGGGAGATTTGTCACGGGCGACTAATCTCACCATGTTCCAGAGCCGTTAGGGCAGATTTATCAAAATTCAAGTTTGTGGAAAAAAAACTGTGGACGTTAAAAAAAAAAATAACCAAACTTTTGCGACTTTTCTTCTCGAACACTGCTTGTTTAAGAAAAAACACAAGAGAATATTCCTGTGAGTGTTTTGTCTCAGAAAAAAGATGGACGCTGATGTTCCATTTATTTTTAATGAGGCTTAACAACTTGAATGTTTTAATAAATTGGTAAAATAAATAAAGTTGTTAGAGACAATTACCATTTTTTTCTGGGGGCTTTTAGCTGATTTTTTATTTAATAAATACAATAAATAAATATTCATGGGTTTTTTTAAGAATATTCTCGAGTCTATTCACATTTATATTGCATTTTTCTTCACATTCTTTCTTGAATTGTGAAAAAAAAAAAAAAAAAAATAAATTTTGATAAATGGCCCCCTTAGTCTATAGTTCATGACAAATAACATGATGGGACTAGAGAGTGCAAAGTAAGGGGACTAGGCTAATATAGAGAATTGAAGATCTCAGTCATGAAGATAGACTGACTATGCTGAGGTTCTTTACATAGGTGAAAAGGGGGTTATAAATATTTATTTGTATAAATGCAAACCATTAAAGAGATTAAATCATCTATGTTTCAGAGTACTGTAAAGTTGTGGGATTCACAGACACAATAGAAAGCTAAAAAAAAAGTGTTAAATGTATATTTTTAGTAATGGAAACTATAAATGGAGTGACACAATTCTCCATTAAGACAGACAACGCAACCACAATACGACTATATGCTATACCAGAGAAAAACATCTCTATCAGACCCCCTCACCCTACACCTGTTGCAGGCCACAAGTGGCTGATTCCCCAGAAATGGAGATCTCCCATCCCCCCTACCTACAATGAATGGTTAGCTAAAGTGGAGGAAATTAGAAAACTTGAGGAAATTTCCTTCCTAATACAAAATTGTAGTCAATTTTACAGAAACATCTGGTCACCCTGGATAGACTAGTTGCAGGAACTAAGCCATTAAAGCTACTCATAATAAACTGGCACTAACCAATTAAACATAAAGCCTTCCCCATCTAAATTAAAGCACAGGTAAAGGTATAATCTGACATTGATTAAAAATGTACTTACTTTGTATGCTCTAATAAAGTTATAAATGAAAATGTACTTACACTTAATAGTAATGACTTGATGTCAGCGTACGCCTCAAGCTTATTATGAAAAATCCTATATGTATACTTGCTTTACCTTTTTTTTCCTTCTGTACCCCCTCCCATTTCATGTTAAAAGAAGAATAAAGAAATTTAAAAAATAATGTATATTTTTAATCTCAGCTACTGTGTAACAATGTTTGAAAAATTCAAACCCTAAAGAGCTCTGAGCCTATGACTAAAAGTCCATGTAACATGAAATACATAAGGCTACCACTTTTGTAAATAATAATTACATAAATAAATAAATACATATAATATATTTCTACTTTGAAATTTGACATGCCTGTTTGGAGGATTGCCCACTGAGTGACCGTTCTTACGCAATCAGTTCAAGTAACCCAACAAATAGCACTAACTGCTATATCTATATATATACATATGTTATTCCCCAAGAATGTCCCAGAGGAATTCACTTTACAATAGAGTTCATTCTTGAAATGTTATTTCAGTTGATGATCTTCTTTCAGCAAGGAAAAAATGAAACCTCCATAGGAAGAATCCAAGGTCAAAGTTCTTTGGGACAACACTTGAAAGAACCAATAAACTGCTCAACAGAACAAGCACCATAACTTATGTGACCTATTTGCCAATGTCTAAATGAGAGTGGGTCAAATAACAATCTTTCCTATCAATACCTGCACAGATTCAATAAATACAAATTGCAAGAATTCCCTTTTACATAAAGATGTTAAAAAATTACTGTTAATATATTCAGACTATAATATTGCCAGGTCAGCATTGAAGGATCAAGGTCAAGGCATAAAATGAGCTCCTACCTAATGAAAAAATCCTATACCCAGATCAGCTGGAAAATATTGATGGCTTCAAAAACTATTGATATGTTTGAGCAATAGTCAAGAATGGTTCACAGATTTAATAAGTACAACAGTGATGTTCTGCACCACATTTGATGTTAGGGTTATTAATGGCAACATGATAATAGAGCCTGGAAAACTGGTATTTTCCTCTGAAAATGGCACAACCCCAACAAACACAGATAGACACTTTATTATTAACATTTATTTATAAAGCGCCAACATATTCCGCAGCGCTGTACAATAAGTGGGTTTCATACATTGAACATACAGAGTAACACATAAAGCAATCAGTAACCGATACAAGAGGTGAAGAGAGCCCTTCCCAAAAGAGCTTACAATCTACAAACTTGTTTATTTACTTGTTTACAGTGGATCTCAAACTGCAAATAAAAAGTTCTGTATCAACTATTCTTAATTTTGATTTCACCATTGCTAATTATAAGAACAAGGAATGTTGTATTCTTAAAACTGTGCACTAAATAATGCTATTAAAGCAGAATCCCATCCAGATGCCTTGAAATCATGCATAATAGTGAAGGAAAAGAGGTACCTTGGGGAATTTTCCAGCAGACTGTTCTATGTCTTTTTTTAGAAATAAGACTTTTAGAGTTCTAGGTTATGGCACAAAGAACCAATTATATTTGAAAGTCACACAGGAGGAGACCCTGAAGGAGAATGAGAATCACTTAGATCATAACTAATTTGCCCAACTTCAAATGTTTATTTAAATGTAATACAAAAAGCTATGGGAAGGAGCTATCATACCAAATAGGAAAATGGATAATGTCCTTATCTATAATAAAATACATTAGAGAGAAAATATTAGAGCTGATGTAAATTTTTTATATTGGGATAACAGAGTGGCTGCAGCTGCACATCATGATCAGCAAAAAAGGGCAATACCTGCGTTAATAAAAGAAACTTGACCCAGAAGACACATACTAATTTATACAACTTCTTTAAAGTTTCCGACTGAAGCGGCCAGTATCATTATTCTGTTTTATGTCAAAGTGTGTCCCAGATACTGCCTGATATGATACATGATTCATTTGTCACTGCTGTACATTCAAGGTTTGCATTAGCTGATATAACTTACTAAAATCTTAAAACAAAATAAACCATACTTGAAGTTTGCACTAGTTATGTACACTGTAGAACCAATGTGATCTGTCAGACATATCAGATTCTGCTGATCATAATGGATTTAGGGGACATTTCACTCATGCAGCTATTACATGACATGCGCAACTGTGCTTCTTAGGTGAAGATACACTCCAACTTGTATGGACCAACCTTTATTATACTGTAAATGCAGAGTAATGCAATATTGGCAGCTCTATTGAGGATGGACTCGTTGGGTGGTAGGTCCCCAGTAGTGATGAGCGAATTTTTTCACCAGGCATGGATTCACAGCGAATTTCCACATTTTGGCACTGGCGAAAAATTTGGCGCCAAAAAATTTGTTGCACAGATTTTTTTTGTCCCACGCCGAATTAGGCGCGATCATGGCAAAAAGGGCGCGGTCACGTCAAAGTGGGCGCGGTTGCGTAAAAAAAGGATGTGGTCCTGTAAAAAAGGGCGTGGTTGCATAAAGAAAAGGGCGTGGGCAACAAAAAATCGACGCGGGCGACAAAAAAGATGCAGGTGACAAAAAACCGTTCAACAAATGCGTTTCGCGAATTTTCTTGCCGTTTCGTGAATTTTATTGCAAAGGTGAATGGGACAGATTTGCTCACCACTTGTCCCCAGTAAGGTAAAGTGAAGTCCTCTAGGAGGTAGTAGTTGACACGTAAGACTTCTTTGATTAAGGGTCACTTTGGCAGGATTTATTTTCGAATTAGTGGCCTTGAATTTTTAGAGAATTGTTGGCTTTTCACTGTCTGTGCTAATGGTGGTTATTAATCTTGTAGACTTATGTCTTGATCCATTTGTATGCCAATAGGTGGAACCATATCACCCAACTAGTTCTTACCAAGTATTCTCTCCCCATACCATTGCAAAAACAATCTAGTTTGTTGGCAGGTGAGTACCATAGTAGGAATATATGTTGTAACACCCAGGAGAGACAAAACTTATACCATATATATTTGCAAGCCCACTGTTAGCAATAGCCTTGCAATTAGCCCCCCTCAAAACCCGATAAATTTCATCGAAAGGTGCAGAAGCATCGTATTTATATAAAGTTCAGTAGGATAACGTTGATGTTGCATGTAAATTGGAAATTCCAGTACAGGTAGTGGACCTGTTATACAGAATGCTCAGGACTGGGGGCTTTCCATATAAGGGATCTTTCCATAATTTGGATTATTCTGCTAAAAAATCATTTAAACATGAAACCCAGTAGTATTGTTTTGCCTCCGATAAGGATTCATTATATCTTAGTTAGAATGAAGTAGAAGTACTGTTTTATTATTACAGAAAAAAATGCTTATAATGGAGTCTATGGGAGATGGTCTTTCCATAATTCAGAACTTTCTGGATAATGGGTATCCAGATAACAGATCCCATACCTGTACTATCTAAAGGCCACGTATTCTAACTACTTTGAAAGAATAAGACATGTTCTTTGTTATTCATGGCTACTCCAACTTTACTGACTGAGTTTCCTAAATGCTTTTATACCCCATGGGAACAGGTGATTTAACCAAAAGGTGTCAGAGTGCACAAGTCCTAGAAAATAGGCAAAAATACAAAAATAATTGTAATAGCCTAATAACTTGGAACCATTCAGATAATTTTAATATAGGAAACTCATTTGCAAAAAGATATGTAGAAGCCCAAGAGAATAAATAATATATTGCACAAAAGCATGTCAGCTCCTAAGTGCAACCTAAGAATAGTCATTTTAGTAACGAAAATAAAATCTTTACAAAATACAAAAGCCTAAAAAATTTTCAGTTAAAAATGTAACACTGTTCTTAAAAATAGTTCAGCACTGACTTGGCTACACGTCGACAGTGAAAAGTTATATGATACCAATGCGTCCCCTTGTAATGAACTCTATGGAGACATATTTTCATGTACAGCATATCAGATTTAATGACCCATTAAATGCTTTTTATGACAGCAGATCACAATAATGGGAAATATCTGGTACAGTGCTCAACTGGCTCATTTTAATCCAACCCAGCAACAGGTAAGATTTATGGTTAGCACAGCTCAACGGCATAACAGAAATCTATATATCGAAAGACACATACACACAAATTAAAGTTTTCAGTCTCTTGGCAGACTTTGTACTAAGAGTCCCTGTGTCCCAGTTTGGTCTAATACAAACTGCTCTCTTTATAAGGGACCACACACCAAAGGTAATTTTTAAAAACTGTCTACTTAAACAAAGTTGTGATCTTTTATCAGCTTTTATTATCTTGTTTTTATCAGCTTTTATCATCTTGTTTTTGTTTCCTAAACTCAATTCTTAAAATACAGTATTCAAAGGTTAAAAAATGTTCCATATGTTAATGTTGTTAGTAAATAATACTGCTAGTGATGAGAGAATTTTTTCGGCAGGCATGGATTCAAAGCGAATTTCTGCATTTCCCCAATGGCGATCGCAAAACTTCAGTGAAAATTCGCCATGGAAAAATTTGTTGCGCGTCAAAAAAGGCGCGGTTGCGTAAAAAAAGGGTGCGGTCGCGTAAAAAAAAGCCACGGTCGCATCAAATTGGACCCGGGTGCGCGTCAAAAAAAAGCGTGGGCGACAAAAAATAAAAGCGGATGTCAAAAAAATTGAAGTGGGCGACAAAAAAATCAATTTTTCGCCATTTCGCAAATTAAATGACAGATTCGCTAATCACTAACAATGTGATGTGACTGTAGCTTACCAGAAGAATGCTGGATATCTCAGTGGTTGTGTGAAAATAAAGTTATAAATTTGGTGCCTTTAGAAGTGGAGTTCATTTATGTTGGATGAAGTACTGCCACATGGAGCATATGCCACTTGAAAGAAAAGCAACAGCAATATTCAGCATGCAGCACGTAAGGGTAAAGCTACAGGCCATGTGGATATACTGAAAATTGTCAGTGATGGGAGTAGGGGCAAATGAGACACTTGTGGGGTCTCATGATGTCTGAAGCACAACATATATATATAGAGTTGTACAAGTTATTTTATTTAGACAACCAGGGAAAGTCTCTGGGGTTTTAAGTCTAGAAATACCAATTACAGTAAATGAGGTAGAAACTTGACTGGAGAATTTTAGATATATGAATAATAGTATAGGTACGGTGCACTGTTATAAAGAATGGTCGCTATCTAGGTTTTTTCACCTAAAGGGTCTTTCTGTAATTTGGAAATGTATTAAAAAATCATTTAAACATTAAATGTTAAAGGAGACATATTGGATAAATGGTAAAAAAAACCCTAATTAAGGCAATTATGAATAATATATGGTGCTGGTTTCACTTTGGGCTAAAAATGTATTCTATCTGTAAAAATGGCCCTTTTATTGGAGCTCCCTATAGATCTTATCAGTTCTCTGTTATGTTTGAAATGAAGGGTGGGCGTGTCCTAACGGTCCCTGGTAGAAGCACAGCAGGAGAGAGATAGCCAATCACAGCCTTGAACTCACACAAGCAAAGACAGGCTTCAGTTCCCTATCAGGTCAGCCTAGCTGCTGATTGGTTCCTATCCTACAGTGCCAGTACTGAGAGCCGTCGGCTCCTTTGCACATCCAGAGAATTCAGCCAGCAGGAAGTGGAACAGAAGGGGCGGGACTAGTGGGGTTTTGATTGATTCTCAATAAATCAGTCCAAAACACAACTTTTTTAAGCACAATCCTTCTATATCTAGAGGAGTATAATTCACTGGTACATTTTTAATTTTTATACGATATGTCTCCTTTAATGTCTGTCTGAATTTTGTAATGTTATGGGCTTAGGGAAGTTGAAAGGCAAGGAGATTTGAGCTGGGAAGAGAAAATATTTACATACTCCCAACCAGTAGGGATGGGCGAAATGTTTCGCCAGGCATGGATTCGCATGAAAAATTTGCTGCGTGTCCAAAAATTGTCGCAAGAATAGTCGCGGGCGTCAAAAGAATAGTCGCACGTCAAAAGAATAGTCGCAGACATCAAAAGAATAGTTGCGGGCGTCAAAGTAATAGTTGCGGGCGTCAAAAGAATAGTCGCACGTGACAATTTTTTTTGCTGTGTGACATTTTCGCTTTTTCGTGAATTTTTCATGGAAGCGAAACAGAACAGATTTGCTCATTACTAACAACCAGTATATACATGTTGTGGGCACAAGGGTGCTGATGTTATTGTAGATCAGACCATACATATTTGTGAGGATGAAGAAGAATTTGCGATATGTTATAACACAATATCATCAGAAATGTATATGCAGGGTAGCCAGACTTGAAGCCATAAAACAACCACCCAGCACCCATGTAATGGGCAGACACACATCATATCACACTTGTCTTTGAAAGACTTTAACTACACAGATTGCACAGATTGCAATCTACACAGATCTACACCTCACAGATTGCACTTTTCCAGACAGATAAATGAAGAAGAAACAGATTGCTGTCTGAATGACAAGAGGTAACTGGGGCAGACAGTCAACTTGAGGAGGTCAACAATGTCAATAACAGTAAACATACTGAATATCTATATATAGAAATAAAATGCAATGCTATAACTTCACAAGCAGTTTGCTAACTTATTCAATTGTTTGTTTTCAATCATGAAATGGTTTTTACACCAGCTTTTTTGACCCATAGGTTAACAACATCTATTTAACATCCAAAGCTATTCCATTATATTTTTCTGCAATCAAGTGAAGAGTTTGCTCCTCATTCAGAAGTCATTTTATAAAAGTATATATATTTCCATAATGTTACCATTCAAAGTGATTCATGCTTCAGGCCTATGACAAATTGCTAACGCATGAAACGAGTAAGGAGATCTGTTGTATCTTTTAAATAGACAATCAAATTTAGTTTCATTAATATTAGATTTAATTCATACAGAGTATGAAGGTTCAGTGAATTGAGTCTTTGGACTGACAAACCCAAGCTACAGGTTCAGTGCTTACACACCCAGACTAGATGGTGATTTCCCAATTTTCAATGATGGTTATATGATTTTAAACAAAACCACAAGTCCCCTAAATGTGTGGTTGGAAGACATAACAAGTGAAAGACCTGGGGTATAAACACCCGGGTCTCTAACTGAAGTCCTTCTTAACACTGGGCTGTCCAGGTCAAAACCAAGCAGATGACTACCCTAACATCACTCCAGATTAAAAAAAATCCAGTTCAAGGTGCAGAGCACAGTTTCAGCCCTGTCCTTTCTGCTTGCTATAGGCAGACCCTTGAGACAATTTATTTAGGCATAGCGACTGGTTAGGCCAGGCAAGTCATGTTTAAATGAGGGTTTAATTATTACAAAAGTGGAAAGGATAATCTGTATACTAAATCCTGCATTCCAAACAGTATGTCTTTAGCCTGATGCTAGGGGCTGACATGTAGTGAGACAGGTGGACAGAGTACTAAAGGGGCTAGAGAAAACCTAGTAATAGTGGTGCCAATTGTAATATCATGCTTTGGGGGTGTTTTTCATCTGCAGGGTCTACGTATCTTGTTAAAAATGAAGTAGAAATGGATGTGCAAAATACAGGTAAAAAATATTGCAACATGGTCAGTTTGTCTTACAGCTACCCAGTCACAGCTCTGATCTCAATGTAGCTGAGAAACCTTGCAGATTGTGGTACAAATACATCATCATGTTAAGGTTTCATACCTCTCTGTTTCTCTGGTCATTTTTACTGTGAGAAGAATTCTCTTCTTAAAGCAATTGTACTATGAGGGTTGGGTGGCTTATAGCAAAAGGGATTGGGATGTCTTGTTTTATTCCGCATCACCTAGAAGTTAAGTAAGATTTATTTAGACATAGGGTTTTTGTGGGTTTTTTTTAAATTTATTACACTTCAGGCAGGGACTTCATCTCAGCTGTGTACTGAATCCTCAGCACTTACCTATTTATTTTCATTGTCTAACACATAATAATCTTATCCTTTTGTTTGTGTTTATTCCTTATAAAGCACTGTGTACATTTGTGGCACAATATACATAAAAAATATTTTAGAATATAATGAAAAGTCTCTAATGATTCCAGTGATCACATATACTGCAATTTCCCAGCATAGGTTTTTGCTGGATTCCAAACACTTGTTTTCATAATTGTAGAACTGGGGATTTTGTTTGCTTTGTCTGTTATTACTTTTGCCAGTCATTTAATCAAAAATAATAAACTGCAGTTTTAACTAGACCTTCCTTTTTTGTATTACTTCCATCCACCATAAAATATTTTACTCACTTGTTTAAAATGAAAGGGTTACACTCCCGACTCTTTATTTTGCAGATATATTGGGAAAGCGATATGCTTCATTTCATAGTCTCTGAGTGACCACATTTCATTTTGAAGAATTTCTTCCAAAACTTTCCATCTCATTTATGGCTCAATTAGAAGTGACCTACTTGTGCTTGGCAAGTTTCTGAGATCAATTAAACATTCCCCAGACAAAAGAACACCGCCAGCAACATATATTTTTCTTTCCATTCAACTTAGAATGGAGATGTAGAAAAGAAATGAAAAGAGATAATGGACAAAAGTGTTTCTGGCAACCTTACCCTTAAGGGCTATGGCACAGACAGCATCTTGATAACCATCTCTTACCCTTTTTACCATAACCCACTTGGGTTGGAGTAACTGACTACTAAATGTGTGTGTGTGTATATATATATATATACTGGAGAAGTAAAAAATGGAGTTGGAGTAACTGACTACTAAATGTGTGTGTGTGTGTGTGTATATATGTCATTGAGTCTAATAATAACAGATTGTTTTATCTTTGTTATCTTAATTTGAAATGTAAGATAGATAGTGGAATTATCACAAAATTAAAGGACAAGCACAACCAAACAATGAATTGCATGTTTATTCACAAAACTATTGGAGTAAAGTTTGCCCTATTCTAGTAAGCTGTATCTACCCATCAATCAGAGTCGTGCCTTTTAAAATGTTTTCTATTGTTTGGTTGCCCCAGTTATTAATTTTGCCCCAATTACTAATTGACCCCAAGAACCCAGCAGTGTTACAGCATTTATAAATAAAGACATTTTGTGTAACTTGAGTTTAATAAATTCCCAGGGACTTAACATTATATAAAAAATGCACAGGCATAATATTCAGTTTTATGGTACTGACCTGTTAACACAATTAGTTCCATCCTGCAATAAATGAACTGTACCTGATAGAAATGAAAAAAACAACTGATTCTGGTGTAAGTAAGAGCATATATTATCCCCCCCCCCCCCCCCCCGGTGGTGGGTGAGCTGCCCTGAATTCCTAAATCTATTTGCATAAAATGTAAGGCACCTATTTATTTCTAACAATATTGATGTCCAGGGGCCAAATGTAAGCCCAGCAGTGGAACCTGGTTAACAATCCCTTAAACTTTTTCACTTTTGCAAGTTTCACGCTTCAAGCTTTTTTTAGGGATCACAACGTAATGCAAGATTTCCTTTAATAATTAAGGCAATCAGGGCCACATCCACATTATGTTGCTGGTGGGCCAAGGGCAATGCAAACATTGTTGATTTATTTTCCTATAGCAAGGTAAAATTAAAGCAGCTGGCAGTAGGCCTGTCAGACACCACTTTTGCCCATTCATTAAAGTGATGCTGAAAACAATGGTATATGGTACAGGTAAGGGATCCGTTATCTGGAAACTCATTATCCTGAAAGTTCTGAATTACAGGCCATCCTCCATAGACTCCATTTTAATAAAATAATTAAAATTTTTAAAAATGATTTCCCTTCTCTTTGTAATAATAAAACGGTGCCTTGTACTTGATCCCAACTAAGAGATAATTACCCCTTATTGGTGGCAAAACAATCCTATTGGGTTTGATTATTGTTTTAATGATTTTTAGCAGACTTAAGGTACAGAGATTACAGAAAGATCCTGTATCTGGAAAACCCTAGGTCCTGAGCATTCTGTATACAAGGTTATTATATGATTGTTAAAATTCTTGTACTTTAGAAATGATTAAACCCTATGCCATTTGATCTAGCTGCACCAAGTACCAGTTTGGTAAAACCTGACTGCCTAGGGCCAAACCCCTAAAGGATTATAGCCTGGGCTGTGGCCATAAGCAACCAGGGACCATGGCCTTAGAATAAAGACAAAGAGACCATATTGGAGGAAATATGGCCACAGCTTCATCAAAATACATGTAAATAACCATACACATTATGCTAGCTGCGTAATAAGTCTGCAGGCAGAAAATGACTTCTTAACTCACCAATGTGGATCACAGCATTATCTGGCAGTGCGTTGCTACTCATCTAATGATTTGGGGATTGAAACATTTTAGTCTTGTGCTAAAAAATAAACCAAAGAAGTGTTTAGCTTGATTTTGATATTATCATCTAGAAAGTAAGCAGCCGTGTAAAGAAGAATTGTGTCAGCCTTCTGCCCACATCACATTCAAAATGCATTATTTAGAAAATCAGATGAATGTTTTTTTTATGCATTCCTAAGAATGCCGAGCATAATCTGTAACATATGCCGAGCACTTGCTACATGGAGATTCCAACAAATTAGCATTTTGATTCAACATCATAAACATTTATCTGTTTCATCAGTCATATTCTTAGAAGAATTCCTTTTCTCCAGCATATGCTTCCATATGGTCCTAGTGGCTCAATCATTTGACTATACAGAATAAAAGAAAAATGCACTACAATTTTGGTTTATCTTTACAGCAGCGTGATTGTAATTCATACATGATCAAATATCTTGAAGAAGCGATAGTTGTATTTCCCCCGCAAGTAACAGCATTTTCAGAAATTTAAAGAGTTATTCAAACATTATAAGACTTAAAAGTGATCAAGGAGACAGGAACAAATCATATTTCCAATGTACAAATCCCAGCCTAGCAATCCTTCCTTTCTTTGGACTATGGAGATAAAAACTCGATTTTACAATAAATCTGCCCCTTAGGGAACCACATGGGTTTTTTAGAGAAAACCTCATTAGTTGGTTAGTGGGCTTTTTTAAATAAGAAAAAAGTTCGGCACCTGAAAGCAGCCAAATTTTTCTTAATTTAAAGGGGAACTCTGGCTTCCCAACCAAAATTTGTTGAAGAGCTCACAGAACACAGAACCCCCCCCCCTCCATATACCTAATCTGTTCCTTCAAAAAGTATGAAAAAATACCATTATATATCCTGAAATCCAGTTGTAAATTGTAAAACAGTTCTTCTCTTTCTACATCATTTGAAATCCTGGCAGGGGAGGAGGGACTAAAACATTGATGTTACTTATTATTATTTTTTATTATCATTATTATTATTTTAACAGCTTCTCCACAGCTTACAGACACCATGCTAAAACTAAATAACCCACAATGCATTGCACTGCCATGTTCCTTTCCTTAGTGACATCATGTGTGAAGGGAATTGTGGGATTTGGAAGCTAAAGGCTAAAGGCAGGCTGAGGACAGTCGACTACTGCTACTATTTTAATTTTTTTTTATTAAATCTCAAAGTAGTCAGCCAGATCAGCAGGAGAGCAGGGGGCCAGGCTTAGGGAACTGTTCCAAACTATAATTTTATCATGAAAAGGCTGCATATTTTTTAATTGATGTATATTGCAGGGGGCTCCCCTTTAAGAAAGCCCTTAACTCACAGTGTTTCCTTTATGATTGCTTAAGCCAAAAAAGCAATTATAAATCTGCCCCTTAATGTGCATAAGTCATAAGAACAAATAAAAATTGTGATATCGATCTGTTAACCCTTTCACTGTAAGCGTATTCTTTCTATTTCTCTTTCTGCTTAGTTAGCACATTTTCAATATTCTTTGTTTGTAAAGCAGCACAATAAAGTACAAACTAAACTTTTACTCTATTGAACATGCATAAGGCCCAGGGCATCGGTAACGGAACCCCGGGACAAGACAGAAAATAGAATGACGCTGGACCGGGGTCTGAAGTTATGCCATATATTCACTATGGGATGATGAACAAAGGTGAAATTATAGTACAATGGGCCGATACCAGCTGGCACTGTTTTATGATACAGTTATGGGATCAGTCATACAGAAATCTGATCTACAGAAAGCTCGGAATGACAGGAAGTTAAGCAAATAATTAACTTTTTTTTTCTAAATGTATTTAATACTAAATAAGATGCATAAGATACATAAGTAGCGCTTTATAAATAAAGATATACATACATACATAAATCTATGGCTGCAGAACAGTTCTATTGGGTTTATTTCATGTTTTTACGAGACTAGGTATGGTGATTCAAATAACAGAAAAACCCCATATCTGAAAAGTCCCAAGCATTTTAGATAATAGATCCAATCTCTCAATGCAGGCTGCAAATAAAGATTTTGCCTGCAACCTTATCAGTGATCAACAATGTCAACAATCCATGTTGTTTATTTGGAAATAGGGTTATGACATAACATGGGGGCTATAAGAGGGGATAAAGTGTTTGTAAACAGACAGCAAATAAACTAAAAAGTAAATATAAACTTTAAATATATTATATAAATAAATCAGTGAAGGTTTCTTCAGTACCCTTCTCCCTTGCATCACAAACAGGTAAGAGACCTCCCTGTTAGCTAACTTGTACCCAGGTCTAAAAGGAGTGAGATCTCTAGTGGCTAAATCTAACATATATTGCTACAAGACCTGTTATCCAAAATGCTGAGGACCTGGGCTTTTCCAGATAAAGGATCTTTCCATCATTGTGATCTCCAAACCTTAAGTTTACTGAAAAATCATTTAAATATTAATTAAAACCAATAGGATTGTTTTGTCTCTAATAAGGATAAATTATATCTTAGTTGGGATCAAGTACAAGGCATTGTTTTATTACTACAGAGAAAAAATTGAATTTTTAAAAATGGGTTTCCAGATAACTGATCCCATACCTGTACTAGTAATTACTCTATTGTCTCTGAGTTCACATAGTTCACTGTATAAAGGTATAGTTCACCTTTATATTAATTTTTATTTTGATTTATTTTGTAGTGGGTCACCCACTATTAGCAGGGTGCTGGGCAACACTGAAATTTAGAAGCTACACATCTGTTATTATTATTGTAAATGAAATTAAACTTTACAAACTCCTACTTTACAGCAGAGCAAACATCATGTATTAATAATGTACCCACAGTCATAACTTCTGTACCAGTCATCTGTTAGAAGAGTCATTTGGCATATTAATTAATTCTCTGTTCTTTTCATCAACACTCAGTCCATGTAATGCTCATCAACTTATAATTAATCTATGGTGGATATGGTGGATTAAATTGTTGAATAGTCTTCATAATTGAATTCCTTATAAAACCTTTGTACTTCCCTTGCCAAATAAAGTGCTCTATTTGGCGTGACCTGAACAAATTATTGAAACTATTATAGCATACTAATCCTCATATAAAGTTCTATATATCCCCCTTCCCCCTTGTCATGGCTCATCATTCAAACAGCGGCAGTTAAAGTTGGCATTTGATTTCTTTTAGTTTATGTTTCTTAAGATCATAATCTCAAAAATAAAGAGGGCAAATGCCAAAAGAGTTCATTGTACCTCATTTGTGGAATACAAAATTGTTCATTACATTTCTGCCTCAGCTCTACCCTCTGCTTTAATAAACAGTGGCATCATTTTTGTTTCCCCAGCCTATAAGAAATGAAGGGGAACAATGTCCTTCATCAATAAGAAGGTCATGCCATGTGGTGGCTAATGAATGATCTGCTTTAGTTATTCTTCTAGAATTAATGTAAAGTAAAGCATCATAATTTTATTTTTAAAAGTTTATATCAATTTAATAAAATATTAGATAATTGGGGAAAGGGAAAATGGTGATTTGAGCATTAAATGCATGAAGCTGTAATGTATTATTATTATTATTATTAGTTATTATGAAAAGACTGAAAAATACATCTTCTTTATTAATCTTAATTAGAAAGAAAGCAAAATGACTCAGCTTTGATTAAACATGTTCCATAAAAACCTTTTTCTTAACCAGCTGATAAAATGCCAATAAACGTTATACTTCTATGGACCCAAGATAATTGAAGATGCCATCATGTACCAAGCTTGGCTTCTCACGTGGCTCTACTGTAGCGCACAGTCCTTAACCCAGAAGATGCATTTTGTGCTAAAACAACACAAAACAACAGGAGCATTACAGGGTCTCTCATCCTGTCTCTCCAGATACAAAACTAAGCTGCCATGTGAGGAGAAATTAATTCTGTCATTACTGGAATCCAATTTTCTTCCTGACATAAACGCAATAGGAAGATATTAGGATTGCTACGAGCAGGAGGGATGTAGGCATGGTGTTGCTAATAGAGAGAAGTTAATTAAATACAGACTGCAAATAAAAACGATTGTTTTTTTTTGTTTTGTTTTTTGTTTCCAAGCCATTACCCGAGCACTAAGAGAACATCGCTAGTCCCAACAAGTCTTTTCTTGTTTTTGGTTTCATTTCGATTAACTGTGTGACTACTTGTAACTGATTTCTTGACTAGAGTAAAGCACTTATATATCCCCAGCTGACATTTCTAGGTTATAGAGGAAAGGGGACTTTTGTCTTAAGCTCATGACAACACAGGGGCCCCTTGGGAAGAAAAATGCACGTTGCTAGACATTTTCAGCCACAGTCCCCTGGCTGTTGTTGAGCTGCAACTAGGATGCCCGCTTATTTAAACTGAAAATTCTGGCTGAAATATAAGAGGATGATAGCAGTGATGTAAGAAGTTGTGGTGGGACTGAAAGAGGGTGTGGTGATGATGTAAAGGGACTGATCAGGCAAGAAATTTGGTGGGAAGGGGCATGCTAATAGTGTAGTGGGGTGATATAGGTAATGTTGAAGGGGTATTTTACCAGCTAGGCTGATAAAATAAAGGCCAGTTGACAGCAATAGCTACAGCTCCCTCCATTCCACTGACAGCAAATGGCTGTTGAGATAGTAATTATATTTTAAAAACGTCTGAAGACTACAAGTTGGAGTGCCTAGCTTCCTGCTTTGCTAGGGTTCTGTTCTGTTCCTCTAGTTCTGCAGTTGGCCCATTAATTTCAAACCTGCCTGATCGAGATCTGGCCAATGGGATGGCCCGTCATTAGTGCCCATACACGGCCGATAAGCTGCCGAATCAGTCTAAGGGACCGAAATCGGCAGCTAGAATCGGCCTGTGTATGGCCATCTTTAGTCGATAGAATACAATATTGTATGTTTTTCTCTGCTCTTATAAGAAAAAAGCACTAATGGGTTTAAAAAGGGCAGTAACTAATACATTATTAAAGCAATAATTGTTTTTCACTCTGTGTAAAAACTTGTATTAGCAGTTGATTTATTGTAACAGAGTGCAGTTGACTTTTAGAAAATGGTTTAGCACCTTCATTTGAACATAAGAAGAAACAAAAGATCCCCTGCACTCACCCATTATCAATATATATAGGACATTGTGCAATAAGCTACCAAGATATGCCCTCCCCTTTAAGCAAAACAGGGATTGATTGTCCATATATTGCACCTTCATATTGCAGATGGCATCTTGTTTGTGTCTATAAGAATGTTGTGGTCACAGCCTCATTGCCCCCCTCTAATAATTTAAAATCTAGTGGCTGGCACAACTTTATCTTTATTGCTACATTAGAACATGTGATTTACCAGCACCTTCTATTGCATATATATATACTGTATATATATAGTAAAATTCAAGGTTGAGGTCTTGATAACATTATCTTGAAGGACATTAAAATGACAAATTATGGATTTAGAAAGAAGCCACTTTATTAATATTACTATCATATTGACTTGTTTATTAGGGTTGGACTGTCTCATAAAAATATACTTATATTATATGCTTATATTACAGTTTTCCCACAGGACTGCAAGAGAACAGACTGATTTTTGTTGCAAATAAAATAAAGAAAATTGAATTGGAATAACTTTTGATGGAAACATCCCCAACCCCTTGTTTTAATCAGCAACAAGCACTTGGCAATATTCATTCCTACTGACAAAAAGAAGATACAAACTCTTTAATTAAAAGAAGGTTACTCCCCTGTGTCATATGTGCTTACTTTAAAGTTTATAGATTGATTAAGCCAGACATGCAGCCTGCCTTTATATGACTGTTCAGCCAATTGAGGACAGAATTAGTACTAGTAATCACCAGAAATAATCATGTCAGTCTGTTCTTATTGAGACATTTGTTTTAAAACTAACAAATGTGTCCCATTATTTGAGCGGGTTTCTGAGAGAAGGGATAGAGGGAATGAACAATGAGAAAGTGGGGAATAAGCCTTGTCCAGATAAGAGAGATAGAGGTAGAAGATGGATTTGACCTAACTGGAAGACATAGAAGGTGGTGCACTAAGATGTTGTTTAAATAAAAGGCTGTGCTATTAATGAGCAACATTTTTTGCCAGATATTGATTCTCAGTAAAATTAAATGTTTTGCCAACAGCAACTTTTTTTGCAAGCCCAATGCAAAATTTCGTTGCCACAAAATATATACGAGAAAACCATGAGCATGAGCATAAAACCGACCCATTGACTTCCATGCATCAGCCATTGACTGCAATGTATTTTGTGCAGAAAAAAAATGTACTTGTTTACAATTAAAGATGAAGAAAAGTTTCAATCGCTAGGCAACCCCCCAATGATTGTAATGACTTAACTGATACCCCAGCCAAATAATGCATCCTTCCAGTTGCATCAATAATATCCCACTTGGACAGTGGGGTAAACTCAATACATGGGGTAAAACTACATTGCTGGGTTTTATCTGCTGATTCTGTTTTAAACAAAATGTTGCCAACGAAACCCAATGTAGTTTTTTACCAAAGCTAAAACTGTTAAGTGCTTCAGTAAGGACTCATACGTGTGGTGCTTTCAAAGCTTGTACCTTTCTTGATAGGGGGGCTTTTTCTCTGGCTTTTAGAACAGGGAAAATTGTCGTGTTCTACAAAATGCATGATCTAGGTGGTGACTTGCGAATGCTATTATCAGTATACCGAAAGTAATACTAATAGGCCCTTTAAAAAATGGGATTAATGGGATCATTAATATTGATAAATTGATCAAAGCAGAAAAGCCTCTAACACACATGCAACAATATTTTTTATTTTTTTTTTCTATTCAAGGTTTTATTTAGGTAGTATCATCATAGAAAAACATGTTTGTACAAAGATTATTCATTCTATACATATATTTCCTATTAATACCTGTAAGCCTTATTTTACCTCGTGTTAGTAAACCTTATCATTTTTATACATTTCAACGTTTCAACATTAACTTATAGATTCGGTAGTTGTACATTAACTCTTTGTTTGTTCTTTTTTGTGCCATCCTTGTTTTATCTCGGTGTTGCTGTATATGACTTCTATGACTCTTTTGTTTATCTATTTTCTGATATTGTCTGTTTGTTAATATACTCTCGCCATGGTAGCCAGACCGCTAGGTAGTCATAGTATTTGTCCTTGATTGATGCTGCCAATTCTTCCATTAAACATAGTTCGTTGATTACTTTGAACCATTGATCCTTTGTAGGAATATTTTCGGTTCGCCAGTGAACCGGTATTGTGGATTTAGCTGTCATAAGTAGCTTTAAGACTAATTCTCTTTTGGTCCAATCTACAGGTTCGTATCGATGCTTCCTATGACTTCTTCACACACATCTTTCACTAGTTTCCAGAATGAGGTAAGTTTTGTACATGTTAACCATAAGTGTTCTAAGGTTCCTATAGATTGGTTGCATCTCCAGCATACATCATTTGGCATTAATCCCATCTTATGTAGTACTACTGGGGTTCTATACCATCTGGATATTAGTTTATAGGAAGATTCCTGGAATCTACTGCACACTGAGCATTTGGCTATAGTTTTGAAGATTTGTTTCCAATCTTCTTCCGTTAGTGTTATATTTAGGTCTCATTCCCATGCCTTGGTGTACGTGGGTAATACTTTATATTTTCCTTCTATCAGTATTTTGTATAGGGTTGCTATGTTGTGTCTCATTGGGAAGGGTAGCGCACATATTGTTTCAAATTTTGTTAATTCTCTGGATGTTGTTTCATTGAGTGAGTTTGCTCTCAACCAGTTAAGTATTTGTCTATATCTCCAGTGGTCTATTTGTGACCAGTTTGCTTTATTTTGGCTAATAGCCGGTTCTTTACCGGTTGTTGATTTCATTAGATGTGCTAGTCTTAAATTTTGTACACCAAAGGCTGTTCCATATCCCTTGTCTATAATCCCCTGAGTGAACTCTGTATTATTAACTATCGGCATTAAAGGCGAGGGGTATGGAGCTAGATTGTATTTGTTTCTAACCTCAGTCCATGTTTTTATGCATGCTTCTATCAATATGTTACCTTGCATTAACTCTGTTGTAGTTAATTCTTGCCTCCAAGGCAGAGATTCCAGAATTCCTCTCATCCATACATTCTCAATTTTTCTCCATTGCATCAATGAATTACAATTGTTATATTCTATGATTTTGGTTAGTACACTTGCTTGATAATATAGTTCACAGTCTGGCATACTGAGTCCTCCCAGAAGTTTTGGTTTATGTAGGGTGGATTTGGCAATCCTTTTGTTCTTACCTTGTCCTATATATGTGTCTAGTATTGTCCTAAGCTGTGTAAAATAGGATTTCGGAATTGGTATTGGCAGCAACAATATTTTTATGCATGAGGTTTATGGGGACTGAACTAGGTAACACTAACTACTAAGAGAGATGAGGATCTGAAATTTTACCAGAAATGCAAAATTCATGTTTTTAATAAATTGGCCTTGTTTTAAAAAAAAAAAAAAAGATGATTTTATAAAAAAAATCATCAGTAAATGAGTTGCTGACAGATTTAGTATTAAATCAGCATTTTACTGTATTTATTGTATTGTTGTATGTGTTTTCATGTCTTACGATTGTTATTTTGTTCAGTAATGAATTGGTTAATGAATGATTATATATTGATGTAAGAAATGCTGTACCCACAGAACTCCCCTTTTTGTAGTTGTTACCGGAGACACTTTGGATTTTTACATTAAACCTTTAAACTGACTCCAAGGCCTCCTCCCACATCACTGAAAAAATACTGTGTACATGTCTCACATATTAATAGCAAAATGTTCATGGGTATCATTTTTGTTTGCATCATTTCCAGCAAATGATCCAGCAGTTGTAAGTGATTTAAGCCATTGTCAAATTAATTTTCAGCTCTTAGTCATCTTTCCATTTCCATTATTTTCCAGACAACGTCCTTACTATCTTTCTTTAAAAAATGGATTATAAATAACCTAAGTTCCTGCAACCCAACTGCCCCTATTAGTCAACCTGATATGTTTGCCAACCTAGCAAATACTTTACATGCCATGCCAGGTACCTTGCTCATTACATGAACCATAATTATGTAATCACCACCCACAATTGGTACCTATATGCCAAAAACTGGGGCACAACCCACCCACCCATGGCAAGCATTTTTCTGCCTTCAGCAGGCTAAGCAACCGCAATACCTCATATTCTGGACACCCAGTAAGAACATGTCTAAGCCTAACCATTTCAAATCCTATCTCGCTGTGCCAATGCACAAATGCCCCAGCCCTCAAACTGTTATTGAGACTATTAAACTCTCTTCTGCTCCAATGAGTGGGCTCCCATTTATCAGCATGATGGATGGATTTCTTACTATTGAGTGCTATTCTAATATCTCCTGGGAACTGCTGTCTTGCTCCCTTCCCATTGTTCTGCTGATGGGCTGCTGGAAGGGGGTGACATCACTCCAACTTGCAGCTCAGCAGTAAAGTGTGACTGAGGTTTATCAGAGCACAGGTCACATGGCTGTGGCACTCTGGGAAATGAAGAATATGGCTAGCCCCATGTGAAATGTCAAAATTAAATATACAAAAAATCTGTTTGTGTTTTTGAAAATCAGATTTCAATGCAGGATTCTGCTGGAGAAGCTCTATTAACTGATGTGTTTTAAAAAACACATGTTTTCCTATGACAGTGTTCCTTTAAAGTTCCCTTAATGAAAGCTTGCTGTTTAGTTGACCAGTTTTGTTTCTGTTCTGTTGTGTTTTGTTTCCTGCAAGTTTATGAATTGCTATTATACCCATACAAACAATACATTAAATGTACCCCTTTTAAGCTTTCAAAAGATTTATTTGTAATTTTCTATGGAAGACTGCAGGAGGCTACGTATATTTAAGCTTGAATCATTGCACCACAAAATATAATCACATTATGGCAAAGTGCAAAAACTGCCTTCTAAAGTACTGAATTATTAAAATGTTTTATTCTGTTATTTATGAGTTTGGTCATAAATTAGGTCATACATCGGGTACTAAATCAAGGACTTTGGTGCAATTTACTAATGCAAATTGGATGCCTAAGGCACAGCTTCCTTAGGTTGGAGTTTGCCTATCATTTAAAGTAAATAGCTTTTAGATAATGAATGTCTTACCTTGGGGTCCTGTTTGCCATCACAGTCTTTTGAGAATATCATACGGATACTGGAGTCAGGACTCCATGCTTTTTTCAGAGATGATTCCTCTCCTCTCAGTGCTCTGTATGTGATTCTGTAGCAAAGCACATTGGTATATACTTGTTGACCAGATAATTATCTAATCTAACCCAAAAATATTTACACACAAAGAAAATAAAAAGCAAATGATGCCAGAAAATACAGAAGATTAGGATCTCTGTCATGTTTTCTGACACCATTTACTTTAAACAAGATCACATATAAGTCACATTCTGTATTATCAATCCATGACACCCTAGTCTTTTATTTAACAAGAAGCTGTTCATACTGCTATAACACAAATGAATTGTGTTTTGTGAAAGTTATAAAGAATTATCAGATATCTGATATGAGCCATTTAAGCGTTAACAAGTTGTACATTAGAGGCCTGCATCATGTTGGGAACCCCACAGTTACCCATGGTTAGGTCGGGAAAGTCCCCTACTCCCTGTCCTTATGGGTGATCCACAACTATCCTTCACTGCTACCCGGGTAAAGTGTGCACTGTAATCCCTGCAAATTCCTTCCTGTCAAAAAAGCAATTTTTCCCCCTGCCCTGTTTGATCTACCTCTGGAGTGATGTCACTTCTGGTCCACAGTGATGTCACTTCCAGTTTGTGGGTATCAGAACTAGTAACGGGTCAGAGTAAGAGGCATAGTGGTTTGGCGGTTCCTGGACAGGCATAGGTCTGCCTGACTGGACCCCTGCAGGGCTCTATTGTATATAGGAGTTTGCATTACATACGTACATTTTGTTAGTGACTGTATTGCTGTTGAGAAATGCTGTTCTTCAGTATTTCAGCCATAAATGTTCTTATGCTAAGTTGCAAAATAACTGTGTTGCATTTCATTGTATAGTCATAAAATATACACAATATAACATAATACATATAATATACACTGTAACACAATGGTCGTAAGAAAGTTATGACCTTATATTGTATATGTATAGTCTACTCATTATAAGTTTGAGTCTTTTGCCAAATGATGGTTTATCTTTATTTTTAAGACTGTTAAAGACATTTGAGAACCCGACCAGCATAAATAATAACCTGCAATGGTAGCCTTGTTCTAATGATATAAGAGACACTCTTAAAACTGAACTAAAAGTAAAAACATTAACATGTATACTTGTCAATTGCATTCTTGTGTTTATCACATACATTATTGTTAAGAGTAAGCAACATGTCTCAGACCTAATGTTTATACAAATGAAAGAATGTACAGCTAAGAAACAGGTGCTGTCCGCTGACAGTTGTGACAAGTAAATGTATGCATGGGCTCACACAAGCGCATTGTAACAGGATCCACTTTGACAATTCATGTCATAGAAATGGCAGATAACTCTACAAGACATTGGCCTTTTTTAATACAAAAAAAAAATCTTCTGCTTTTTTGGATTCCCTGCAGACATCAGACCGGTTTCCACCACTGGTAAATGGACATGTCTCTTGCAGCATTTATCTACCTTCCCAAATTATTCATTAAGGATGTACACAGTACATCAGGCTTCCTTTTAACGTCCCCCCACAAGCAAGGCCTGCCTTGTCATATTCTCCTCAGTTACTTTCTCAATGCAAGCACCTTCCCAAATTATTTATTAAGGATGTATACAGGGAATTATAAGGAGTATCCTGAGTAATAATGTATGGAACCCATTCTGATTATTTTCCTCTTCCTCTGAGGGGTTGATTTATTATTGCTCGAGCCTCTGAACTCAAGCTTTTGGTTACTTAAACCCCATGTGGTTTTAGGTGGCAGAGAGTTCATAGTTGATGAGTTTGTATAGGAAATAATGTTTATCTCTTTGCCTATAATTTGAAGCACAATATATGTGCACACACAAACATATATATACATTATACATATATACATACATATATAAGGGCAGATTTATCAAATCACAAGTTCGAATCCCGAATGGGAAAAGTTCGGAGTGGAAACGAAAATTTCTGAAGATTGCAAATATCACGAAAATGCTTACGAAAAAATCGTATTAGTCATGATAATATCGTATTGGCGATCCCAAAGTCACAAAATGCTAGTACCGTACAATTGTAAACAGCGGTAAAATCTTTCCAATTTTCATTCACACGTTCGTGCGGCGTACGAAAAGTTGTGCGCCGTACAAACAAATCGTATGGATGCCTGAAAAAATCTGTGAAAATATGCTCGGAACGTTCAAATTAACGCTCCGAGCGTTCGTGATTTGGTAAATGTGCCCCATAGTCTTATATACACTGCCTTTTCCCCTGTCTATCTACAGAGCAGCTTCGTTTGTGAATCTCTCCTGTTCTGGATACACTGGATCAGACTTAATTAGTTTTAGGCAATTCAGAAGAAATTATCAGCCAGTGAATATAACAAGAGCAATGCTTATGATACATTTTATATTAATTAATCATTGTACAGAAAAATAAAAATATATAAATATTCCTGAAAACAAAGGACTTTGGTGCATAATAGAAAAGAAGAGAAAAATCCACATCATTGCATTCAATGTATAATGCCATTTCAAAGGCAAATTTATTCTTTGCATAGTAATTTATAAAAATTGTTTTGTCAAAAATAGTTTTCATTTACAGATGAGGCAGCAGCAATATTTAATGTAAAAGGGAAGCCCATCTCACAAGTCTCTGAAATATGGGGTTGATAAATGACTGACTCTTTTTGCTTTGACAGGAGAGAGAAAATACTGCTTCACAATACCTACTCATACCTATTGTGGGCTCCATTTTCACCAGGCTTATAGATGATTTTACTGACAAAAAGAAGGATATTAATGAGCTGGAAAGAGTGCAAAGATGTGCAAGTAAACTGGTGTAAGGGATGGAATCATTCAGCTATGAAATAGCTATCAAAGTTGGGGTTGATCTCACTAGAAAAAAAAAAGACTTTCTAAGGGGGTTTTGAATTCTCAAGTATAACAAGTATAATACAGGGCATTATAGGCAGATAGCAGAAATCTTTTTTTCTCACATAGAAAAGTAGAGGACAAGAGGCTAATGTTTTAGACTTGAGGAACTGAAGTTATTCACATTGTTGTTCAAATGAAGAGCAGTGAGGTTACAGAGGCAGATTCCATTAAAACCTTGTATGAATTCTTGTATAAGTTTAATATCCAGGGCTAGAGCCCATAAGAGAACCTTACTCCAGGGGCCCTACACATAAGCACACCTGCTGCTGTGCCCTCCACCACCACTCTTTGCAGCTTTTGCCACACCCCAATATGTACCATATGTGCAGGGCTGTCTTAAAGAAATATGGGTTTTAAGGAGAAATTTAAATATCTTTAGGCCCTTTGCCACATCTTTTTGTCCTAGACATGCCAGTAAGGTCACTGCAGGAAATGAATAAGGAGCACATTAACCCAAGACATGGCAGTAAGATCACTGCAGAAATGACCTATGAGCACTTTTACCATATACATGCTAGAAAGACCACTGCAGAAAAGCACACTGAGAATATTAACCCCACACATGCCAGTAGGATTATTGCTGAAATGGATTATGGGCACATTAACCCAAGACATGTTGGTAAGCTTACTGCACAAAATTGATATAAACACATTAACCACAGACATGCCAGTAAGATCACTGAAGAAAATGGATAGACTAAAATCATTAACCCACCCACACATGACAAGTAGAATGCCACAAACTTTTTTCTGCTTAGTTCTCCTGTGCTGCTTGCCCTGCTTTGCCTTCTGCATGCCTGAAATGCAGGCATTTAAATTAAAGATTTTTTATAAGCACATACTCTTCATTTGAAAAAGTTGGGGCTTAGGGCTACATTCATGAAATCACGAGTTCGTATTCCGAATGGGAAAAATTCGGATTGGATACAATAATTTCTTCTGATCGCAAATATCACAAAAAAGCTTACGAAAAGATCGTATTAGTCACGATAATAATGTATTGGCGATCCGAAATTTTCATACCGAATGATTGTAAACAGCAGGAAAACCTTTCTGACTTTGAACCTTCAGTGCATGATTTTGGAAGCCTCCCATAGGACTCAATGGCACTCTGCAGCTCCAACCTGGCCCAAGGAAAGTCTCCCATAGGGCTCAATGGCACTCTGCAGCTCCAACCTGGCCCAAGGAAAGTCTCCCATAGGGCTCAATGGCACTCTGCAGCTCCAACCCGGCCCAAGGAAAGTCTCCCATAGGGCTCAATGGCACTCTGCAGCTCCAACCCGGCCCAAGGAAAGTCTCCTATAGGGCTCAATGGCACTCTGCAGCTCCAACCCGGCCCAAGGAAAGTCTCCCATAGGGCTCAATGGCACTCTGCAGCTCCAACCTGGCCCAAGGAAAGTCTCCCATAGGGCTCAATGGCACTCTGCAGCTCCAACCTGGCCCAAGGAAAGTCTCCCATAGGGCTCAATGGCACTCTGCAGCTCCAACCTGGCCCAAGGAAAGTCTCCCATAGGGCTCAATGGCACTCTGCAGCTCCAACCTGGCCCAAGGAAAGTCTCCCATAGGGCTCAATGGCACTCTGCAGCTCCAACCTGGCCCAAGGAAAGTCTCCCATAGGGCTCAATGGCACTCTGCAGCTCCAACCTGGCCCAAGGAAAGTCTCCCATAGGGCTCAATGGCACTCTGCAGCTCCAACCCGGCCCAAGCAAAGTCTCCCATAGGGCTCAATGGCACTCTGCAGCTCCAACCTGGGTCAAGGAAAGTCATGATACCGAAGCTTGAATGAATCCGAGACTTTCATACTCAGTGCAACACTACGATTTTGTCGCACAAATTTTGTTGCAAGGTACGAAATTTTCGCACAAGGTACTAAATTGTCGCGCAAGCTACGAAATTGTAGCAGAAAATACGCACGGAGTGTTCGTGGATTAATAAAAGTCCCCCCTAAATTTCAACCCAACAATGGAGAATAAAACTCCTTAAAGAATTTGGTTTTCACAGGGCTTGTCTTAGGGTTTATGCCTGCGCTAAGCATATTGATTATCTATTAGGCAATACATTGATGATACATGTTGCAATTTAGGTAAAGAAAAACTGTCTCAAATTATGGCTTTTTACTGCTGAATGCTATTTTAAGTTTTGACCAAAAGTATCTGATGGTGGGACCCAATATAGGGGCTTGATTGGTGAATGGTTAGTGGGGCTAGAAGTGTCTTGGACAGAAGTGGTAACTAATTACCAGTAGCATCTGCTAATTAGGAAGAGGTTACAGATACAGAATATAAACACTGAAATGTAACTTGTTGCTGGTTACAAGAATACCAATATTTTCTCCAGCCAGCACAATACAAATTCATATATTTACACATAGAAGTAGATGAGATATGACTAATATATCCTGTAAAAGATCTAATTCAGCTAGTATTTGCATCAAGGAGAAGTTGGGAAACAAACTTGTACAACATTAAAAAAAACAGGATTTTTCTATTTTTGTTGCTGAGTGGATAAATGATTGTGTCTTATACCAGCATGTTGCAGAAAGTGCTATCTGCAAAAAGAAATTGCAAGTAGCTGAAAAGTGTTCCATCACAGTGGGGCACAATATGCATTAAATGAGGCACAATTCTGAATGATCTTGCTTTTAAAATACCTTTTTAATTCTCTGCCGAAAGAAGTAATTGATGAGAAAACATTATGTATACAAGGAAATGTATACCTTGGTTCATAAAGTGTCGTTTTGGGATCAAAGATGTAACTGAATTGTATTCATTGTCCAATATATATCAGTAATAGGCCAATAGCCAGTTGCATTTAAAGACTAAAAAAACACTAGTTTGCTTCACTCTGTTTTAGACACTGCAAATCTTTTTTTTCACAGAAACAGTAAAAATTGCAAAACTGCAGTGTTATTAGCCTAGAAGCAGCAAGCAATATCCATGCATGGAAAGTCACTTCTTGTTCCAGCCCTGGCTTAATATGAGCATTGGTTTCAAAGGTTTTAGCATAATGTGCCAGATTTTATTTAATAAGAAATGGTTTATGGTTATCACATGAAAACTCATTGACGAGATCCCCAGTGTTTTCCCATAGACTTCAATAGAGTTTTGACATGATAAACCTTTTTCTCATTAAATGGAATCTGGCCCAGTCTTTGTAAAAATAACCAGAAACCAAAAGATTTTGCAGTGTACCAATTGCTGTGTCCATTTCAAGTGACAGATGATACATAATATTGAGTAAGCAAAGTAAAAAGCCATGTGTTTGGGACAACAGATTTGTGGAATTATGCAGTTAAATAAAGGTATTAAAGGAGAAGGAAAGGTAAAAACTAAGTAAGCTTTGTCAGAAAGGTCTATGTAAATACAGCCATAAGCACTCACAGAAATGCTGCACTGACTTCTCTGTCAAAAGATTTCTTGTGTCTGTAATTCATGTGCCAGAGACACGCAGCTCTCTGCTCCCCCCTCTCTCTTAAGAATGCTAAGAACTCACTCCCCCCCTCTTAGGAATGTGGATCTGAGCCAATCAGCAGGAAGCTGACTCATAGTCTTACTAACTGAGCATGTTCACTTGGTCTAGGTGTGCAGGAGCGAGGCATTATGGGAACTTTCTTTACACAGCTCAGCGTTTTTTCTTCCTGTTTGGCTTCTAATCATCTGACCAGGTGAAATATGGGGAGACTTAAGGGCACTATTGAGACAACTGAAGGTATGCCTGCAGCTTGAGATTAACTCTTTATTAGCCTTTCCTTCTCCTTTAACTTTTCTGTTTCTGTTTTATTCTAAAATCCAAGATGGTTGTGTAACAGGTGGATGGGGAGGGGTACCCCAAAACTGCTCTGCTACTTTATATTTACTACTATGATCCAGACCCAGGCAAAGGGCCTAACTCCTAGCAACTCCCAGTAGGCCCTTATAGTATCCTCAGGTGGGCCCCCACTTAATGTAGGGGAAGAGTTACTACACAGATGTGTATACACAACATACACTCTCTAAATAAATTTGGGCAACAGTGGTTCTTAAAAACAGTGGAACGGTTTATCGAACAATTTTATACAATCTCATTGCCAATTTTACATGTTGGAAGGTGAAGGATAGATCACAAGTTGCAGCACATCTTTACACAAGTAATACTCACAAATACCTAATACATCTCTGTCTCGAATCATCATGTAGTATAGTCTGCCTTTTGGTGAGCAAGATCCATCACTAGGTGTATTTCTCAAGGATCTATCTAAACCTAAGCCTACCCACTTGGGTCCCTATAATGGCGGCAGTGGCACTGCTAGAGTGAACCATGACAAAACCTAAGCTGACACTTGCTTAACCTATACTTGGCCTGCCTCCGCCCAGGCCCTCTGGAGCACATCTAACATCCTCATGCGAGTGGGGGAACCCAAAAAAGACAGAACCAACTTGGGCTTCCCTTTTAATTACTGTGCGAAACCTGATACCTTTGTTACTAAGGGAACTACTCCCTATCCCAGCTTTTCAGGGACCAGCCTAGCTGTCTAACTCAAGGGGATAAATACCTAAATCAGGGGATAAATACCTACAGGTCTGAAAAACCTTTTCTCTCCTACATTTGGTAATTTCAACAACCTGTAAAATGTAAGAGTAGATTCCATTGGGGACATGATTTAGCAGCCACATCAAGTGCAAATTATTGGGGGGTTATATGTAAACAGGCTAATTGTTAGACTACTGCAAAAACTATTAAATATAAATATGAGAACTGTGAATGTTTCGAATTACATTACAATTTGGAATTTAACCCAACACGTGCAACCATCGGAATTGAATTGGTGACAAACCCACAATCCAAGAACAAGCCAATGTTTCAGCTCTTATAGATCGTATTTAGTTCTACCTTTACCGAGCTGTGCTTGCTGTAGCCACATGTATGTGTAGCGGTATGTAAACAGAGGAATTACAGATTTGAGGGCTGATTCACTAAAGTGCGTTAAAACGAGTGTTATTTATAGCATGCGTTAAAAATTTTATTGCGTCCAATTTTTTGTGTCTTAATGCACGATTCACTAAAAGAATATTTACGTTAATTTAGACGCGATGCTGTTTGCAGTATTTAAGTCGCAAAGACTATTTTCGTGCAGTATTCGACGCAACGTGCGCTAATTAACACAGCGCGCTACTTGTCGCACGCGCTAATTAATGCACGTGCACTACTTTTCGCGCGCACGCCATATTAGCCATACACACCATTACGTTCGTAAAACTACTTTTTTTTTTAAATGACCGTTTCCCTGCAAACTGGAGGCTACATCACTCTAAGTCCAACACATACTTGAATAAATAACACTGCAAAGTCCATATTGTGTTGCCAAAAGCTCATTAACTGTACTTTTCTATAATTACCGCCTGCCCCAAGTAGGTGTTAATTTTTGCACAGACTAATGCGATATTTAGCGTGTCTAAGGGGCTGATTTACTAACCCACGAATCCGAATGGGAAAAATTCCGATTGGAAAACAAACATTTTGCGACTTTTTCGTAAATTGTTGCGACTTTTTCGTAGCAGTTACTATTTGCTCGTATCTTGTCGCGACTTTTTCGTATTTCTTTTTCGTAAACTGCGGGCAAACCTTTCAGACTTTGAATGATTTTTGAAGCCTCCTATAGGACTCAATGGCACTCTGCAGCTCCAACCTGGCCCAAGGAAAGTCTCCCATAGGGCTCAATGGCACTCTGCAGCTCCAACCTGGCCCAAGGAAAGTCTCCCATAGGGCTCAATGGCACTCTGCAGCTCCAACCTGGCCCAAGGAAAGTCTCCCATAGGGCTCAATGGCACTCTGCAGCTCCAACCTGGCCCAAGGAAAGTCTCCCATAGGGCTCAATGGCACTCTGCAGCTCCAACCTGGCCCAAGGAAAGTCTCCCATAGGGCTCAATGGCACTCTGCAGCTCCAACCTGGCCCAAGGAAAGTCTCCCATAGGGCTCAATGGCACTCTGCAGCTCCAACCTGGCCCAAGGAAAGTCTCCCATAGGGCTCAATGGCACTCTGCAGCTCCAACCTGGCCCAAGGAAAGTCTCCCATAGGGCTCAATGGCACTCTGCAGCTCCAACCCGGCCCAAGGAAAGTCTCCCATAGGGCTCAATGGCACTCTGCAGCTCCAACCTGGCCCAAGGAAAGTCACGATACCAAAGCTTGAATGAATCCGAAACTTTCGTATTCGGCGCGATGGCTACGAAAAAGTTGCGACAATTCGCGCAAGTCGTAACGCTATGAAAAAGTTGCGTCAATTTGGAAAAAACTGCTACGAAAAAGTCGCAACAATTTCCGAAAAAATTGCAAAATACCGATCATTACGAAAAAACGCATTCGGACGCTTTTCGGACGTTCGTGGATTAGTAAATGTGCCCCAAAGTGTTTGTGAATCATGCGTTAGTGTTATTTCTGCGCAAGAATTACCGCAATGCAGTAAAATTAATGCATGCGCTTGCACGCTAAACACTCGATATGCGGCTTAACGCATGCGATAATACTTTAGCGAATCACACGTTTTTTTTCACGTCAATTTTAACACAAAAAAGCATGCGATATGCATTATCACACTTTAGTGAATCAACCCTTTGGTATCCACCAATATCATATTGGTATATTGAAACATTTTACAAATTATGTAAAAAAATCCCTGACATGAGCTCCCTAAATATATTCATGTGTGCAACTTTGTCAAAGGAATAATTCTAACTGAACTGGATGTCAGGTGAAAATACTTAATTTATTATATTTAGTATAAGTAAATCTAAAGCAACTGGACTTGCTAAGTGATTAAATCCAGTTGCTTCAGATTTACTTATACTAAATATACAATGACCTGGATGAATGAAAATCTGCATAGTCTTAATTTACTATGCATTTCTTGTGCAATAAATTTTGTTGCCTTTCACTCTCCATCTTCCTTCTCAAACAGTTCCTGCCCTTAAGAATGTTTCCCCGTTTTCCATTAATCCTACTCTGACACATAGAAATGAATCTTACATTTACTTTTACTAGAAATCATTTTAATTGTCATTAAAGTTGATGATCAGTAAATATAAGGCCTACCAAATATATGAAGCTACCAGAAAAGTTTAACCATTTTTAAATATATTTATTTGCAACAATATATTGTATTAATTTTAAAAATTGTATGCTGTTTTGCCTCTTACACCCCAAAATATTGTACTCCTTTTGCTGAATAATGGCCAAAATAATACACTTTTGTGGTTATGTATTAATGTATTATTATTATCATGTCATTTTTTGTTTGTATTTGAAAGAGAAGGAAGCCCTGATAGTCATGTGACTGAGATTACTTCTGGTAAAAAATTGCCTCTTCTGCCATTATGTCTGAATAATAATTTTTATAAATAAAAACATAGATACATAGGGTTGAAAAAAGACCAAAGTCCATAACTGTTCCAAGTGAACCCAGCACACACAAGCTATACTGACCTATCTATACACTCACATACAGACCCATACTGACCTATCTATCCACTCACATACAGACCCATACTGACCTATCTATACACTCACATACAGACCCATACTGACCTATCTATACACTCACATACAGACCCATACTGACCTATCTATCCACTCACATACATAAACCCATACTGACCTATCTATACACTTACATACATAAACCCATACTGACCTATCTATACACTCACATACATAAACCCATACTGACCTATCTATACACTCACATACATAAACTATATATACCAACATCAATACTAACTGTAGATATTAGTATCACAATAGCCTTGGATATTATGCTTGTTCAAGAACTCATCCAGGTCCCTCTTATAGGCATTAACAGAATCTGCCATCACAAGATCACCTGAAAGGGCATTCCCCAACCTCACTGCCCTCAGAGTAATCATGTCCCCTCGCAAGCGCCTTTTTTAGTGAGAAAACAACCCCAACCTTGACAGTCTAACCTAACACTTTAAATCTTCCATCCCCTTTACCAGTTCAGTTGCACATCTCTGCACTCTCTCCAGCTCATTAATATCCCTCTTAAGGACTGGAGCCCAAAACTGCACTGCATACTCAAGGTGAGGCCTTACCAGAGACCTATAAAGAGGCAAAATTATGTTTTCATCCCTTGAGTCAATGCCCTTTTTATACAAGACAGCACTTTATTTGCTGTAGTAGCCACAGAATGACACTGCCTGGCATTAGACAACTTGCTATCTACAAAGTTAACTTTGCACTTTTCAAACTGAACCATATTTTCCATTTTGCTGCCCAGTTTTCCAATTTTGTGAAATCGCTTTGCAAAGCGGCAGCATCCTGCATGGAACTTATAGTTTTGCACAATTTAGTGTCATCAGCAAAAAACAAAACATTACTTTCTATGCCCACCTCCAGGTCATTAAGTAAAAAGCAAGGGACCAAGGACTGACCCCTGCGGTACTCCACTAACAACACTGGTCCAATTAGAAAATACTGTAAATGCTTTAGCAAAGTCCAAGTAGATGACAATTAAATTAGTCAGGCATTAACGGTTAAGCATAAAACCCTGCTGGCACAAACTTATAGTATTGTGACTTGCAATGTTTTCAAGTACCCTATCGCTTATAACCCCTTTCAAAAGCTTTCCTACCACTGATGTCAGACTAACAGGCCTATAGTTTTCAGGCTGAGAACGGGATCCCTTTGTAAGTACTGACCACACTGGCAATTCGGCACCATTCCAGACCTCAATGAATCACAGAGCTACCATCCGGTCGTGGACCCCTGTTTACCATTACATGTTCAAGTCTCTTGTGAATTTCCTTCTGAGTGACCCATGCATCAGTAGTTATATTACTAGAATTCGGTATATTTAAAAGGAAGCCTTCATTAGCTGGATCCTCAGTTATTTAGACAGATGAAAAATAAGAGTTCATAATTTCTGCTTTTCCAAGTTTGCATCAACCAACTTACCCCCCCCCCCCCCATGATAATAAGGGTCCCACCCCTTCTTGTTCATTGTCTTACTATTTACATGTTTAAAAAATAAGTGTGAATTTGTTTTACTCCTAGATGCAATACCCCTTTCCATCTCTATTTTAGCTTGCCTTTTTTGCTGCTTTATTTGCTTCCTTGTACCTGATGAAACTTTCTGCTGTCCCAGCTAACTTGAATGCTTTAAAAGCACGTTTTTTCTTACCAACCTCAACATGAACACTTTTATTTTGCCATAAAGGTTTTGCTTTGCTCTCCTTGGTTATCAGGGGAATATAATGATCTGTATACTTGCAAAGCAATGTTTTAAAGGTGTTTTATTTTCGTTCTGTGTCTAACCCTATGAAAAGCCTTTCCCAGTTGACACATTGCAGAGATGCCCTTATACTGACAAAGTCTGCACGTCTAAAATTGAGCGTTTTAGTTACTCCCTTATAGCGCTGTCTCTGTAGCATTATCTCAAAGGAGACCATGTTGTGACCCCTGTTCCCCAAATGCTCACCCACACAAATGTTAGAGATAAGTTCAGTGTTATTAGTTATAACCAGGTCCTGCCTGAAATAAAAAGTTGCCATTTAGCATATTTACAAACATACTAGCTTTTTCTGACTTGGCTGCCCCGTTCCTTCACTCAGTGTCTGTATAATTAAAATCCCCCATAAAAATAAAATGACCTAGTTTTGAGGCCTTCTGCATTTGTAATAGTAGCTGGGCCTCATCCTCCTTACTTATACAGGGTGGTTTATAGCACACACTAATGATAATTTTCTTTGGTCCAAAACACACTCTAATGCACTCTGGATTTTTTATCAAAAATACAAAAACATTTGCTTTATTATGTCATGTTTGTTTGACATAATAAAAAGAATGTTTTTGTATTTTTGATAAAAAAATTCAGAGTGCATCAGAGTCAAACTATCAGAAAGTCAGTTGGAGGGTAATTCAGGTTAATTTTTCAGATATACATTTGTTTATTTAGCATATTCCCGTATAATGCTATGTGCCCCTTCTGAGCAAGCATCCCAGACTTTTTCACTTTACGTTTATGTCTGTACAGTTGCCCCATGTGTTATTTTTCTGTGTGTGAATATCGCTGTAGATGTCATACCACTAAGCTTTGGAGGCATCTGTTAGGCTGCACAGGGAGCTAATTGTTGTTATGGTGGTGGTTTGCCGTCAGCGTACCAATTTTTGCAGTGGCAAGGACTCATTTACCAACACAATACAGATCGCACCAGTCCAATAACTACAGCAACCAATAGCAACCACATTTTCCCTTTTGTTGCTCAACCTGCAATAGTGCAATCAAAGCTAACTGCAATGGGTTTTTGCACTGGTACAAGTTTTTCCAATATTCATTAATTAGCCTCACTTTCTTTTTGTACTATACTACTGCAGGGGCAATGACAAGGGACATTAACATTAAAAAGTATTGCCATACAATCTCCCACAGGACTGTTTAACATCCCCAGAACTGTGTATCAGAAAATGTCTCCTCCAGAATAAAATTTAGGTAGAATATATACTTACTTTAACTGGAATGTATAGCTTCCAGATCCATTCTCCTAAACCACAATTGTTTGATAATTAATTAAATGTTTGGAAGTGGTGGCTACAGACAGTGCCTTTTGTCTGAGAATTTCAATGTTCATTTAAAAACTATATATAAGTGTTATTTTTATTCTACGGGAGTAGACAAAATATATCAATGTTCAATTATGTATATAAGATAGGGAGGTAGAAATATAATAGCATAATACAGGTATGGGACCTATTATCCAGGGACCTGGGGTTTTCCGGATAAGGGATCTTTCTGTAATTTGGATCTCCATAACTGGTTTGTTAAAAATCATTTAAAAATTGAATAAACCCAATAAGATTGTTTTGCCTGCAGTAAGGATTAATTATATCTTAGTTAGGATCAAGTTCAAGGTACTGTTTTATTATTACAGAGAAAAAAGGAAATCATTTAAAAAAAATATATATATTATAATGGAGTGTATGGGAGATGGCTAAATGGGCAGTGAACGTTTTTTTTTCATTCCTTGCGATTTTTTAACCCCTTCTGATCCTAATCAGCATATTAGTTAATAAGGATTTGGATTGGGTTCGGGATTCAGCCGAATCCTGCTAGGTGGGTTCGGAGGTTCGGCTGAACCCAAAGAAGTGGGTTCGGTGCATCCCTAATTTAAACAGTTTAAGATCCAGAAATGAAACGCTGATGATGCTGGCTTAGGAACAGAATCCATGAAGCTTCATGTTTTGAGGGATCTGATGGTTTATTATCAATTCTGACATTAAAAAGGCAGGACTTTTAAAGTTATGTTTTAAAAAATATCAATAAGAGAAATCTTAGCCAGTGAAAGTGCCTACCATAGCTTTTCATTTGGCTGAATCACCACTGAGCCACAAGTTGACACAGTCCCTGTACTCACAATGACAACAAAAAACAATATTATAATAGCACCAATGTTATGCACAAAGCAGCTGATGATGTCATTCTTGAACTTTATTTTGCTCCTTTTATTAACTGAACTTGTATCTGAACGTATAGTTTTACTGTATTAGAGGTAAATGCTCATATCATTCTTTCATATTATGTATGTACTTGTAATACACAAAGTAATTTCAGACTTTTTTTTCTTTATTCCTCTGGCAAGCATTCAGTTTTCACCTGAATTCACCTAGCTTGGACATTTACACATGATCTATATTCGAAGCATCGATCATCTCAGTACCGCATAATTGTCTTTTGCAACTTTGTAATTATGCAAGTCATACAGCCTTAATTGAAAATGCAAATGCTGAGCACAAGCTATTTTATTTTTACCTACTTATAATAAACTAGTAAACTGTCCATCATTTCCAGCTTGTTTGGCTACATATCCTGCTGCTGGTGGTTCATTTAAAGTGATTGTGGATATTTAAAAGAAATAAAAAGTTGCCAACTTTAAACAGACGTCTTAATTTTCAAATGGTTGCATTTTCAGACCATTCAGACCATCTCCCATTTTTTCCATTGTCTGGGTACAAAGTGACCTTTGTAGCTTATCCTAAATAAGGAAATAATGTCTCTATTAAATAAATACATTTTATATTAATATTTGTAAGATTAGATTTAAGCATTCCTTTAATTTTGGGGCTCTCCAAACCCAGGAGTAGGTTTGTAAGCACAGTGGGGTGCAAATTGGGATATTTGGTTACTTCTTCTCTTAACAAAGTTAGTCCTTAATTCTTTTCTTTATTTTCCTTTCTCCAATATGCCTCCCTATGGCAGTATCTCTCCCCTGGGGGTCTGGTAGAGAGCAGGAATGCAGAAAATTAGAGATTAGAAAGAAGATGGCAGACAGTCATGTGGTGGCAGGGCTTCTTAAACCTGGGGCCATGTAGTCTCCTTGCCCTTACCCTGTTCTTATGACTTACATAACTCATATGGTTCTCAATATATGTATTTGAAGATGTGAACAGGAAAGACATTTTTTTGGAGACATAGGGGCACATTTACTAATCCACAAACGGTCCGAATGCATTTTTTTCACAAAGATCGGTTTTTTTGCGTTTTTTTCGTCGCCGCTGTAATTTTTTCGTATTTTCCACAACTTTTTCGTCGTGACTTTCGTATTTTTTTTGCTACTTTTGTCGCGACGGCGACAAAATAATCACGCAAAATACGATGATGGCGGCGAAAAAGTTGCGAAAAATACGATAAAGTTACGGCGGCGACGAAAAAGTTCTGAATTTTTGCCATTCGGGATTCAAATTCGTGCTTTGGTAAATCAGCCCCATAGCCTCACACTCAATTTGCACCAAAGACTTTATACATTGGTATTAACTCATTACTTTTCTACCTTTCCCATGGGAGTCTGATTTTTGAGTAGGGATAAATCCATCACTTATGGATTTATTATTTCTAAAACAAAGTAAAAAAACACAGTAAATAAATTAAAACGTTAGCATGGTATTGAGTAAAAATAGGAGTGCTACTACTGTTTTTCTAGAGGACGTTATTGTAGATGAATTTGCTGATTGTGGGCTCCTATCCTAATAAGCCTTAACCAAATGTCCCTTTTGCCTAGTTATTAAATCCTGCCATGTCAGCCCAGTATGCTGACCAAAACCTGTAGTTAAAAAATATCAGATCCTGCTCTTGTTTCCTATAACTGATATTGTTCTGTAGGGATACCTAACCAAACCCAAAGCCTAATAATTCATATTCCTACCATGGGTGTATATTTCAACTCAAATCACATTCTTCTCCCAGACATAGGAAAATCCCTGCTCTTTTTTTCTCCTTCACTCCCTTTCAGTTGTTCCTTCTGGAACAATCTCTCTGATTGCAATATCAGGCATTCATGACCTACTTCTTTCCCACTTCTCAATATGTCAGATATTAAAGAAACCTGTCTTATGTTTATAGATACTGCTTTTCTTGCAACACTCACATATTCAGTTCGAATACGAATCACGAAATCCGATAATTTCTGATGATGGAAAAAGTCATGAAAATTCAGTTCGTTTGAATAAGAAGATTTTGTACTTCAGATCAGAAATTTTCATATTGAAACGATTGTTTGCGAACAGCGATCTGATATTTTCATATCCAAACGATCATAAACGGCGGGAAAACCTTTCTGACTTTGACATAGGAATCAGTGGCACTCTGCAGCTCCAACCTGGCCCAAGGAAAGTCACGATACCGAAGCTTGAATGATTTCGAAACTTTCGTACTCGTTGCAACAAATACGATTTTGTTGGACAAATTGTCGCGCTAATTGTCGCAAAATACGAAAAAGTTGAGCAAATTAACGAAAAAATTTCTGAAAATACGCAAGTTGTAAGCTTTAGAAAAAATACAAATTTTTTGTATTCGGACCTGTCGTACTTTAATGAATGTGCCCCATGGTGTCACAGGACACCATTTACACTCTAGTTAAATCCTACTTGCTGTCTTCCTTTTTAAGCTTTGAAGTCTACATATAAGTATACATTTTCTCCCTTTTCTCCCTCTCTGCCTCCCTCTTTCTTTACCTGTAACAGTAACGTATTGCCTCCATAACCTTAAACATTCTGAACAGAGTTGCTACTTGCCTCCATTATTTTCTGTCATTTGAGATCCCTGTCAACAGCTCCAATAATTCAGCAATATCTATCCTTTTACTTTTGGAAGATGCTCTAATGGGCACTGAATTTATATCTACGAGTTCTGATTTTCTCTTTCTATCACAGTTTTCAGTCTCAGCAATAGCTTGCTCACATTTCATTTCTACCAAAAAAGACTTAGGGGACGATTCACTAAAGGTCGATAAAACGAGCGCTATTTATAGCATGCCTTAAAAATGTTATCACTATTTTTTTTGCGACTTAACACACGATTCACTAAAGCAGGGGTCCCCAACCACCGGGCCGGCGCAGTCCCCCCTAACCCAATGCGGCGCTCGCAGAGAGGCAGAAATCTAACGCACTTCTCAATGAAAGGCACGAACGAATGCGCCGTAAGGAAGATAGAGTAAGCGAATGTGACGCGTGCATTAAGGCGCAAGGAAACGTAAGACCGTGCCTGCAATTCGCACTGCGCGTACCCCCGGTCCATTAAAGGTTTTTTTTATCTTGCAACCGGTCCTTGGAGAAAAAAAGGTTGGGGACTCCTGCACTAAAGGACACATGTCATAATCAAGAAGCAATGTTCTTTGCATTATTTGACTCGGGATGAGCGATTTTCTTGCGTTATTTCCCACCACGTGCATTATTTCTCACCGCCTGCGATATATTTCGCCACGTGCAATACAGAAAACTACTGTTCAGAAAATTACCATTTCCCTGAAAACTGGAGGATACATCACTCTAGGGCCAACACATACTTGAAAAAATACGACTGCAAACTCCATGTTGTGTTGCCAAAAGCAATTTTCTTTAAGTACCGCCTACCCTAAGTAGGTGTTAATATTCACACAGATTAATGCGATATTTTACGCATTTAACAATTCATATGCTTTTGTGAATCATGCGTTAGTACTATTTATATTTGCTAATTAACGCAATGCGTTAGAAATAACACTTAGCGATGATGCATTTTTTTGCGTATGCGATATGTGGATTAACGCATGCGAAATGATTTTGATGAATCGGTACTTATTTATCGCATGCTTTTCAAAGCAAAAAAACATGCGATAAGCGTTATCGTCCTTTAGTGAATCGGCCCCTTGAACTCCAAAACAAAAATCGCCATTTTAACCTTCCTGATCTCTCCAATGTAGCACCTCTTTTACCATCTTAAAATGTTTGATTTCCTGCCTTCATAAAGGAGTTAAACACAACACTGTATTAGCAGCCCACTACATCTCACCACAGCCAAAACCCCAGCCCTGTAACACACATGACTATTTCCTGAGGTTCTCTGCCGAGCACTGCAGAGCATCACACACAGAAGCTGACTTTATAAGTACATGCGTATATATACTGTGCATAACATAGTTATTAATAATTAAATCAGTAAATTATCAAAGGAATCTTTCTTAGCCAGATGTTTATGGTACAAATTTGCCTGACCTCCTAAATGCTAAAAAGTCCTGGTTCCTTGGCACCATATCAAACAGACTCTTATGCTTGGTTTTTAATTTATTTCTGTTGACATAAAGACATAAAAAAATAACCCTATTAGTGGTTTGCTGGGTTTACAGCACCATAAGAACCTTTCAGTTTTAATTAGTACAAGTCCAACAGCAATTAGAGAAGCCTTTGATCAAATTACACCCCACCCTAAAAAGAAATTGCTGTTTAAAATCTTTTGATTAGGTTTATGTTTGTTGATTGTATTGATGAAAAAAATACCGTAGGATCAGTAATATCTCAGTCATTATGAGAATTTATTTATATAATCTAATTTTCATAAGGCTGGAAATATGGAGGGTCTGTAAAGTAAAGAGGCAAAAGGAGAATCAACAGCACCAACAGATATGCAAAAGGATCCTTGGTAACACTACAACTGGACAATTAGCTCCAGAGAATACAAATATTTCCTCTTCATCATCCTACCTGATATGACAGAGATAAAGGGCCAGGCCGAATGCGAAGCTGCAGAATTGCTATAACTGTGGTCTTAAAGAAGGGGAGTTGGCTGCCCATATCCTTTGCCACACTGATATTGAAACCTTGAAACACTAAGGGGGAGATGGGGAGATTTATCAATCCACGAACACTCCGATCGTAGCGTTCGTAGTTTACGCGACTTTTTTGTACCTGCTGTTTCTTTGTTATTTTACGCAACTTTTTCGTACTTGCGTTAAAATTACGCAAAAAAGTCCGAAAGCTTCGGATTCATTCAAGCTTCGTTATCGTCACTTTCCTTGGGCCAGGTTGGAGCTGCAGAGCGCCATTGAGTCTTATGGGAGGCTTCCAAAATCGTGCACCGAAGGATCAAAGTCGGAAAGGTCTTCCTGCATTTTACGATCGTTCGGTACGAAAATTTCATGACTTTCGGATCGCCAATACGATTTTATCGTGACTAATACAATTTTTTCGTAAGCATATTCGTGATATTTGCGATCCTAAGAAATTATCGTATCCAATCCGAATTATTCCCATTCAGGATTCGAACTCGTGTTTTAATGAATCGGTCCCTAAAAGTGTGAATTTATAACCTTTCATAATCAACATTAATTAATAATTGCTGCAAGGGGGTATAGTCTACACCCACTGTACATGAAGTTGTGAACTGAAAAACTTTAAATTATATGATTTACGATACAGTTTCATATGTTGTGCCTCAGTTGTATCTGCTTGATGATCATGATGCCGAATATGAACCACTTCTTAAATGAATGTAATATTGATCAATAAATAATACTTCATTAAGGAATATTAAATATTAAACACAGCACCACACTCACACCACACTCAACAGGAACTGTCTGAAGTGATTAATTTCCAACATTGTGATCACAAACTGTGATCTTCCTCAGGGCAACACAAACACTGTTTCACAAGTGCTGTGTTCCTTATAAAATTTGCTTCACTTAGACGCAGGCGAGCTGATACACTTATATTGGGAGTGCACCTACTACTTAATATATTTCGTGTTACCCTATATACATATATATATAGAGAGAGGTGTGTTATCTTAAATGCATGAAACAATCTGGTTTGCAGATAAAGGATCTTTCAATAATCTGAAGCACCACACTTTAGGGCTCTGGCACACGGGGAGATTAGTCGCCCACGACAAATCTCCCGTGTCTCGGGCGACTAATCTCCCCTGATTGCCATCCCACCGGGGAAAATGTAAATTGCCGGTGGGATGGCATACACGGCGGCATGTTTCCTCTCGAGGCAACTTGCGTGATTTCACTGAAATCGCGCCGCCGCGTATGCCATCCCACCGGCGATTTACATTTTCCCCGGTGGGATGGCAATCCGGGGAGATTAGTCGCCCGCGAACAGGGAGTTTTGTCGCGGGCAACTAATCTCCCCGTGTGCCAGAGCCCTTAAGGGTAATGAACATATACCAATTTTCCTGCAAAAACTGTAGAATCTAAAACATTGATTATGTGCTTTGTTAATAAAGAGAATAAGCAATTTAGATTTATACCTGGGCATAAATGAATATATAAATTGACTATTTTTTCCATACCGCTCTAAAAGAAAACAATAATGTTCAAAATGCTGCAAAATTCCACAAGAACTTGCCTGGTACAGTACAAAAAAAGCTAATGACTGGATTCCATTAAATATACTGAAATACTGTGTTCTTCACATAGTACTGATGCATCAATCAGTCATTACTTCCAGCACAAATAGAGAATGGCAGAACTTTCCTGGAGATCCCAGCTCCAGTCCCTTTCATTTTCAATTCCCCCAAAAAAAGCCAGGAAAGGACCCTATGCTTATTACTGTAACCTAATTGGCACAACTGACACAGTTATGGATAAGGGAAATTTAGGGAGTTGAAATCAGTCAAACACACAGGGTCAGACTGGAATGGAAGGGGCCAAGCAGAAAACCAAGAGGCTCACTCTCCAAACTATCTCCTTTATTCTCCTAGTCGCTTTTCTTTACATTTATAATGTATCCTGCCATCTATTTTGACTCTGTTGTCATTCAGAAATAAGGAATAACCATTTAATAGGCCAAACAATTAGAAACAGAAAGGCCCACTATCACCCACTGGGAGTTTTCCATGTATCCCTGTGGGCCATTCTGGCACTGCAAACACACATTAAAAGACTTTAAACATATATTTTGAAAATCATTGCGCTACATCTATCAAGGCCAAGTGACCAACTTTAACTTTATTAAATAAGTTTCCTATGCCCACTATTCTTTTACTTCTACTGATTACTCATGTGCGCTCCTGCCCATGTCTTATAGTGTTACATACCCAATAAAACTGGATTTGAAAGTGAGGCATACATTGACTTGTAATGGTACTTTACTTAATTTAAATGCAAAAAGAATACTTTTGCTTCAGTTTTTTTGTTACTTCTATTTCTAGCCTTTCATCTTGGGTTGTATTCTACATCATGGTTTCCACAGAATGTTCCATCCATCAGCGACAGTAAAATAAATGCTGTACATGTAACCTTCTTCCTGGAACTGAAGGCTGCATTGCCTTTGATAAATAAATAATATATATAATATTTATGAAACTCGTAGCATAAAATAATCATCTGCTCTGAATATGGATTGCAAACAAGGGAATGTAATGCTGAAATTTTGACTTACACCCCACATCCACCATTAATATCAGTTCATTTCCGCACAGGTATCACATACATTACTTTTTTTAAATCTGCTACATTATCGCTAATATTTATCCCTCTTATCATTCATTTGGACATTTATTATGCATTTTCCCAAACTGTGTAAGCATTTTCCAAAGACATAATAAGCACTGGCAAGCAGAAGGGATATTCAAATGCATTGCTTAAATAGAGAGCAGCTGGTAAATAATTCAATATTTCTATACCACATCCATCATCTGAAAATTCTAATACGATCATTAATATAGCATCACATCTTTGGGAAAAAAAGTCAACTAGGCAATACACAAATGTTGTTCAGAAATGACAGATGAATTTAAATCAATAGGTTACGCTTGGCCATCGGAAGAATTGATGGCTTTATAACATGTACTAATATATCCCCATAAGGAAAACCTATTAAACCTGTCATTTATACAACACCTGGGTCGCCGGCATCATATGGAATTTGAAAGTAATGAAACAATTTAGAAGCAAATTAAAACATAGCTTGTAATGCCATTGGAACCTGGGATGTAACATGGAGTTGCTATGAAAATGCTTCTTTTTCCCAGACTGGTTTATGGGTGTTATTGCCTCCTACATGAGATCTGAGAGAAATGAATCTTGTTTAATGACCGTTCTCTGTGAAGTTATAGGACATTAAATATTATAAGTATTTTCCCCAGAGGAGACATTTGCACTACTCTGTTTGTTTCCTTATACTGGTGGTTGAAGGTACTTTACTTTACTGCTCAGGCAGTGCATGGATACAAATAAATGTAATAAAAATACTGGCCTGGTAACACTAACTAAACAAAAACTTTAATGGCGTAATTGACTAATACCCCAGGCAGAAATATAAGAGCACTAAAGGGTTCAAGAGTATGTCACTTAGTATTCATGCAGAGAGCCCTTCTGTCCAGGTTTCTGTCTGTACTTTGTACCTCGCACTTTAAGGTGCAGAGCAGAGTGTCTGTGGGTGCCATTGGACAAAGCCCTGTTGTGGCCTGTCTCCTCGATATTTTCCCAATGTAACGAGTATCCACAGAGACAAGTGCAAGACATGCTCTCTGGCCCCCAGAGGCTTGATCTTCCATCATGATGATTGCACTGTGTGTGCATAAATTCTGAACCACACGAGCATTAGGTTTGAATACAATATGGTTACACGGTATGGTTACATTTTTTTTTGCAAAGTGATCAAGGCTTAAGAAAGACACTGGGGGTCATTTATAAAATTTGCGCAGCTCAGAATTACTCACAAGAACATGTTTGCCCTACCTATGTTTATATTTATAAAGCTGGACAAGACTGGTGCATTTAATATGCAAATATAATTGTTTTTATTCACAGTGCAAAAGCTTTTTATAAATGGTATATTCGCAAATCGCAAATGTTTATGCGCACACTCTGCACACAAATTACATGTTCGCTAAACTGATTTAGCAAATTGCGCACTTTTATTCCCAAAGTGAAACTTGGTACGTTATTCCTGCACAATAAACACACAAACAGGGACTGCTCATGCAAATCGCAATCTCATTTGCAAATTTTTGTGCGCGATTCACATTTTACTGAAATTTTCAAAAATAAAGGAAGATGGGCGCAGCAGTGCAAGATTTAACCATTTAGGGGAATAAATGCGCAAAACATCCATTTGCAGGAAAAAAAATTCTGCGCAAACTTTATAAATGCCTGAGTTTTCTCCTGTTTCCTGATTTTATTATTAACTCCGCCTGTTCCTTGGACCTGATTGTCTCACTATTTTTGGCTTGACCTCCTGCCTGTTCTTTGACCTTGCGTGCCCACTGCCTGCCCCTGACTCTGATTCTGCCCAACATCTTGATACCCCGTTACAGAAGTGTTTTTCCTTCTATTCCGGCCAGTCCTATAGCCAACTTCAGGCTCTGTTGCATTTTGGGAGGTGCAGGAGAGGCGTCTTATCTTGGCTTTAAAGCTATAAGTACCTGTCACCTAACTTGACTGTTTAAATAAGGGGCAAGTTTGGGTACAGCAGGAGAGAGGTCTCCTACATGCCTCTCGCCCTTTATGAATGCAGCACAATGGATCACAGCCAGTTGTGTATTCATGGGGCAGCACTCCTAAATAGATCACAGAGACCTGAGGGAATTCATTTATGCTGGAAGGCAGTGTGTGAAGTGTAAAAAATGGTATATTGCAGCCGTCCTTTGTGTTTTGCACTCTGCCTTCCAGTTTGTAAATGATACCTAGTGGGACATTAAGGGTGATGGCACACGGGGGCTTTGTTTCCCATAGAAAATCAAACTCTTCATACATAGTGAGTGAGAATATTCCCTTTTATTGAGATAAAAGGCAGTAGCTATAGATAAACCATCTAAATTACATTATGGCCTGGAATCTAGAGAGCGCTGAAATAAATAATGAAAGAGCGGAGGGACTGTGGAGCCAGCTGTGGCTCAGTTCCCTCCGTGCTAGTAAGGGGTTAACTCACCCAGCCAGTGCAGGCAGGAAAGTGCAGCCTCCTCGCTCTCTCGCTCGCTCCTCCCCCTCCCCCTCTGTGCCTGCATCTCCCACGCTGCTGCTGCCACTCTGCTTCCGGCTTCCACCGAGCGGCATCCCCTTCCCCCCCTCCCTGTTTAAGCACATTCTGTTTCACGTAATAAAAATTTAAAAAAAATTAAAAAAAGTTATCATATCAATATAAATATTTGATTTGTCACAGCAAATGGCGGGGGGTAGTCCTTGGCCATTTAAGCTCTGATGTTGTCTTATGGCTTCTACATGCCCACTGCGTTCGCAGTGGCCGGCATTCGTTAACAAAACAGTTTAAGATGTTTGAAAAAGTTGAATATACATGGCAAGGACTAATTCTGGAGGTTGTATTCTATAATAAAGCTGTGGCCGAACTCCACCCACACAATGGTGTCATTGCGTCTTTTGTCAGCTAGGTGCAACGGGACAAGTGTGAGAATGGGAGGGAACAAGTCTCCACAGTCACATCCTTCTGCCAAGACCATGATTTCACATGGCAACAAAGTGCCCCATGTGCTGTCACCGATAATTTAAAGGAGAACTAAACCCCCCCTGTACAAAAGCCCCCTTAACTGCCCTGCATCGACTCCCCCCCCCCCCCACCTCTCCCTTCTCGCATAGTTTATAACTTTGAAAAGTGGCCATATAGAAAACTCGTGAATCAGCCGCAACTGCGCCTGCTCAAGCAGGGTCCATGTCGACAAAAGATGCAGCCTAGGTACGCTGCTGTGCTGCCCTGCTCTTTTAGCTTGGGTTTTTCTATAGGGCCACTTTTCAAAGTAATAGGCTATGCGTGATGGGAGAGGTAAGGGGGGGCATGCAGGGCAGTTAAGGGGGCTTTTGTACCTGTGGGGGGGTTTATTTCTCCTTTAAATTAACCCAATATACCCCAAAGTATTGTACCCTATCTTTAGGGGAGTGATACATATGCAAAAAAAGTTGGTTTTCATATCTGGAGCTTTTGCAGTAAAACCATTTCCCAGGGATTTCAGCAAAAAGTTCTCTGTTGTTACTTTATCTATTGTAATAAAATGGCTGGGTTAGTTGTAGATGGACGATATGTTTCTCCCAGGGTTTTGCATAGTTGGTACCCTGGAACATGGAATAATTAATCACAAACCCAGCCCTTTAATACAGACCTTAGCAGCAAGGTGATGGCTGCAGCTGAGAGCCTTTTAAAAAGACTCCATTGGGGGGAGGGAGAGTCTCTTCCCCACTACACAGGTAGCAGGAGCTGCGCTGCATGGGAAAGGTACTTATGATTTCTGATTTTGTTTGCTTCTATTAAGTTGGAGTTGGAAAAGCCACCCAACTGTAGTTAGGCTGCCAATTGTGTTTAGCCAGCGCTCTGGTGCAAGGGTTTATTTTCCTGTTTCTTATTTTGTGTTTGTTACTGAAGTTTTGTAACAAAATAAACTGCTGGCACTTGCCTTTAAGAGAGCAACCTCTGTGACTGCTATGTTTACCCTAAAAGACTGTGGGAAGCGGCCCTAAGACACTGAACCAGATCCCCCTGTAGGTTCAAGTGTCACACGTGGTGGAGGACGCGGGCACCACACTCAAGTCTGAGGGTAAAAGTACTGTTGTTGCCAAGATGGAGGATGTTATAAAAGCTCTCATTCAGTCCACTGCAGTGCAGCAAGAAACAAACAGACAAACTGCTCAGAGTGTTGCAGCTTTGCAGCAGCTGGTTGTACAACATGGAGAAAGTGTTGCTACCCTTGCCAAAATCCAGAAGGAAAGCACACAACGTTAGTGCGACAATTGGCAGAAGTACAGGCAGAGGCCCGTGAGGAACAGCAGGCGGCTGTACAAATGGTGCAACAGGAAATCCAGGCCTTATCAGAAAAGGTCAATGCAAACCCTGTGGCCACACAGCAAGCGAATAAGCTGATACGGGCAAGTCATTACCTGCAAAAGATGGCAGCCACTGATGATGTTGAGGCATACCTACTAGCCTTTGAACGCACCGCTGAGAGGGAAGGATGGCCAGCTGGAGAATGGGCAAGTTTACTAGCGCCTTTCCTAAGTGGAGAACCCCAGAAGGCATATTATGATCTGGAACCTGCAGAGGCCAGCAACTACAGTAAATTGAAGGCAGAAATTCTTGCACGTCTGGGAGTGACAGCTGCAGTCCGGGCCCAAAGATTCCACTCTTGGTCTTTTGTTCCAGACAAGGCTGCCCGATCGCAGATGTTTGACCTGATACATTTGGCTAGGAAGTGGTTACAGCCTGAAATCAACTCTGCCATCCATATTGTAGAGTTGCTTGTAATGGATCGCTTCCTGAGGGCTTTACCAGCTTCACTACGACAGTGGGTAAGTCAAAGTGACCCCCAGAATGTTGACCAGTTGGTCGCCTTGGTCGAAAGATACATTGCTGCTGGAGAACTTAGTAACCCACCGAGAGCAGAGCGGTTCTATGGTACCAAGATCCTAAGTCACACTAGGTCTGGTAAGACTGGTTCAAAGTTAAAGGACGATGGGGAACAGCTTGGCACTAGACGGCAGTTTGATAATACAGTAAAATGTTTCAAATGTTTTGAATATGGACATATGTCTAAAGACTGCCCTTTAAATGTTGAACCTATGCAATGTGATATGAGTTACAGGGGTAAACCCCACTCGTTGCTTACAAGAAAGGCAGGTTCAGATGTTGTAAGTTGTTATGCGGGGAAACCACAATGGTGTACCATAAAAGTAAATGGGAAAGAGGTACAAGCATTACTTGACTCAGGGAGTATGGTAACCCTAGTAACCAGGTCCCTTGTGCCTCAAAGTAAAATGGAAAACAAGTGGGAGTTGTCTGTGTACATGGAGATAGACAGGATTATCCTACCGCCCAGGTCACCCTGTCTACCCCATCTGGGTCTATGGATTACCAAGTCGGAGTGGTTCCCCAGCTGGCATACGAAGTGGTTTTGGGGAGAGATTTTCCTTATTTTCTGAATTTATGGGCTTTTGTCACCTATAAGTCACAAGAGTCCTTAAGGGGTACAAATGACCTTGAATATGCATTTCCCTTTATTGATGTACCGTTTGATAGGATAGCAATGGACCTGGTCGGTCCACTTATAAAGTCTGCTAGGGGTCACCAATACATTCTAGTTGTTGTGGACTATGCCACACGTTACCCTGAGGCTATTCCCCTACGCAATACTACAGCAAAGAGTATAGCGAAAGAACTAATGTTCATGTTTAGTAGGGTGGGTATCCCCAGGGAAATTCTGACAGACCAAGGGACACCATTTATGTCCAGGGTTACAAAAGAGTTGTGCAAATTGTTGCAAATTAAGCATCTCAGGACATCTGTATACCACCCGCAGTCAGTCTTGTCGAAAGGCTTAATAAAACTTTAAAAACCATGCTCCGTAGAGTGATTGATAAGGATGGGAAAAATTAGGACTTCTTGCTGCCTTACCTAATGTTTGCAATCAGGGAAGTTCCCCAATCCTCAACAGGTTTTTCCCCGTTTGAATTGTTGTATGGTCGGCACCCCAGAGGGTTGCTGGACACCGTTAAAGAAACCTGGGAGCATGAAACTACCCCTCACCGTAGTGTGATAGAACATGTGGCTCAGATGCAAGATAGGATTGAGGCCATTATACCTATTGTACGTGAGCACATGCTAAAAGCACAGGAAGCTCAAAGAAACTCATACAATAGGAACGCTAGGCTGCGTGTATTTCAGCCAGGGGACAGAGTACTTGTTTTAGTCCCTACTGTAGAGAATAAATTTCTAGCAACCTGGCAGGGCCCTTATGAGGTAATTGAAAGAGTTGGCGTGGTTAACTATAAAATACGGCAACCAGGTAGAAGGAAGCCTGAACAGATATATCATGTTAACCTGCTAAACCCATGGAAAGACAGGGAAGTCTTAATGGCAACACAGTCTCCAGACTCTCCGATTGATATGAAAGAAGCACCAGAGGTTAATATAGCAGACACCCTGTCAACTCCCCAAAAGCGTGAGGTCAGAGAATTTGTTAACCATAACAAGGATGTTTTCTCCGCTATGCCAGGGCGAACTAAAATAATTGAACATGACGTTATTACAGAATCAGGTAACAGGGTACATCTTAAACCATACAGAATACCAGAAGCTCGTAGAGAGGTTGTTAGTAGAGAGATAAAGAAAATGCTGGAGCTTGATGTGATTGAAGAATCCCAAAGTGAATGGAGTAGTCCCATTGTCCTTGTCCCAAAACCCAATGGGGAAATTAGGTTCTGCAATGATTACCGCAAGGTAAATGCTATATCTAAATTTGATGCTTATCCCATGCCCAGGGTTGACGAACTGATAGAGCGGTTAGGCAAAGCAAGATACCTCACAACTATTGACCTGACAAAAGGTTATTGGCAGGTGCCTCTTACAAAAACAAGCAAGGGAAAAAAACTGCATTTTCCACCCCAGATGGGCTGTTCCAATATAAGGTCCTACCTTTTGGGCTACATGGGGCCCCAGCAACTTTTCAAAGAATAATGGACCGAATTCTAAAGCCCCATGGTCGTTATGCTGCTGCCTACCTTGACGATATAGTCATTCATAGCACAGATTGGGAATCACACCTAGCAAAAGTTCAGGCTGTGGTGGACTCAATTAGAAATGCTGGTTTAACTGCCAATCCCGCAAAATGTACTATTGGGCTTGAAGAGGCCAAATACTTGGGGTTCTCAATAGGAAGGGGACTAGTTAAACAAAGGTGGAATCTATTCAAAATTGGCCAAGGCCTTCCACCAAGAAACAAGTCAGGACATTTCTGGGCTTAACTAGCTACTACAGAAGGTTCATACCTGACTTTGCTACTATTGCCAGCCCTTTAACTGACCTTACTAAAGCAAAAGCCCCTGTAGTGGTACGGTGGTCAACAGAAGCTGAAGAAGCTTTTGTCAAATTAAAAGAAGCCCTCTGTGCCCATCCAGTTTTGGTGGCACCTGATTTTAGGAAGGGATTTATTGTGCAAACAGATGCCTCAGATGTCGGCTTAGGAGCTGTTCTGTCACAGGAGATTAATGGTGAGGAGCACCCAGTTTACTACTTGAGTAGGAAACTTAATTCCCAGGAGAGGAATTATTCAATTGTAGAAAAAGAATGTTTAGCCATAAAATGGGCTCTAGAATCCCTAAGATATTATCTCTTGGGTAGACAGTTCAGGCTCATTACAGACCATGCCCCGCTTACTTGGATGAGCCAAAACAAAGAGAAAAATGCAAGCGTTACTAGGTGGTTCCTGAGTTTGCAACCCTTCAGTTTCACTGTGGAACACAGGGCTGGAATTAAACAAGGCAATGCTGATGGGCTCTCAAGGTTATATTCCTTAATGTCCATGGTCGCTCACCCCTCTAGGGCAGAGCTGGGTGGGGGGATGTGTAATAAAATGGCTGGGTTAGTTGTAGATGGACGATATGTTTCTCCCAGGGTTTTGCATAGTTGGTACCCTGGAACATGGAATAATTAATCACAAACCCAGCCCTTTAATACAGACCTTAGCAGCAAGGTGATGGCTGCAGCTGAGAGCCTTTTAAAAAGACTCCAGTGGGGGGAGGGAGAGTCTCTTCCCCACTACACAGGTAGCAGGAGCTGCACTGCATGGGAAAGGTACTTATGATTTCTGATTTTGTTTGCTTCTATTAAGTTGGAGTTGGAAAAGCCACCCAACTGTAGTTAGGCTGCCAATTGTGTTTAGCCAGCGCTCTGGTGCAAGGGTTTATTTTCCTGTTTCTTATTTTGTGTTTGTTACTGAAGTTTTGTAACAAAATAAACTGCTGGCACTTGCCTTTAAGAGAGCAACTGTGACTGCTATGTTTACCCTAAAAGACTGTGGGAAGCGGCCCTAAGACACTGAACCAGATCCCCCTGTAGGCTAAAGTGTCACACTATATACTCCATGTAGTAATCTAAGGAAAATCATTTTATATTTATTCATATTTATAAGTTATTGATTGTATTACAAATATATAAATAAACAAAAGGACCACTAAACAGTACTCTTTTTTTCACCTATTTTTTTTATCCTGACAAAGTCTATACATACAAATACCAACTATGAATCCAGGGAGAAATGCAAGGACAATAATGGGCAGATTTATGATTGAACCTAAAAACTGCCAAACTTTGGTCAAGAGACCAATTCAGGGAAAAATACCTCAAATAACAATTTTTTTTTCCCCAAAACCCCATGTTAGTTCTTTAACTCACGCAGGGTTTTGCTTATGATTGCTCGAGCTAAAAGGCACAACTCAGTGACCTGTGGAAATTCAAATGGAGAAGAAGGCAGGGTGCAAAATATACCTTCCATGCCACATTAGTAGGATCTTGTACAGTATATGCAATGCTGATCATGTGCTCCATGTGAGGAATACATTACAAACTGAATGAATGGGGCACACAGGTTATGTAAAGTCCCTCATTATGATAGATGTTACAATTTGCTCATCCTAAAATATTTATTAACTCCAGATTCATTTATGTAAATAAAAGCTGTAATTTTGCAGTACAGGTTAAAGTAGGATTTAAATATGGTCGTTTCACAGTTAATTGATTTAAATTGCACAGTGGATTTTGCAGAGTGCATCCAGCGAGGACTTTCCTAGTATAGAAATCCTAGTTTATCTTAACGAATGGTTTTTTTTTTCAGAAATGCGCATATATCAACATTTGAAATAATTCTAGACTTTCTAAACACAAATCTCCACTCAAGTTTAACTAAATAAAAAAATAAAGGAAATCATTGCAATTTTTGCAAAAAACCCTTTCTTGAAAAAATAGAAACAAAATCTGCTGTATAGCTTTTTAATGAAGGCTGGAAACTCTCATCGGCTTTTTATCCCACACCTGTCCCTGGCACAGAGAACAATACCAAATTTGCCTGTTGCAAATTCTTGGATTCCAACTACACACTGGGCTTGTATTTGGCAGGGACATAAATGGAAAAGCATGTGTCTTGCACAGAGCTTTATTTTCCAGCGGAACATTGGTCTAAAAATCAAATACGTTGCCAGAGCAGAAAGTTAGCAAGGATTCTGTTAACATTTTGCAGTACATTGTTCTGAATCAAAAAGATAAAAGAATGCCATCATGTCTCTGCCCTAAAGCATTGTCTGATCCTTTTAGCAGACATTTTCTCATATATCAATAATCTGCTATCATACCAATCCTTTCCCTATTTAACAATTTCTTTTCTGAGCTGGAATGATTTGTTCAGTGAAAAAAATCATCTTTTCTACCCATGTTCAATTTGCATCAGAATTTCACGAGGTGCAAAAATGCCACTGGGCAGTAGAGATGTAGCGAACCTCACAAAAAAAGTTCGCGAACCCATTTGCGAACTTCCGCCAAAAAGTGCGAACTTTTGCGAACTTTCCAAACCCCATAGACTTCAATGAGAAGGCGAACTTTAAATACTAGAAAAGCCATTTCTGGCCAGAAAACTGATTTTAACGTTTTTTAAAGGGTGCCACGACCTGGACAGTGGCATGCAGGAGGGGATCAAGGGCAAAAATTTCTCTGAAAAATACGTTGTTGACACAGCGTTGGGTTTTGTGCTGTAAAGGGCAGAAATCACACTACATTTCTAAACTTGTGTCTACATGCCAATCAAGTCGTGTAAAGGTTACGGCCGGTTCACACGCAAAGACAAAACGCCGCAGTAGTGGATACGGAATATATTATTGCTGGTGGAAAAACATCGCTCAGGTGATTTTATTGCAATGCAATGTCACTACTATGTGTATCGTGTTTGGTGCACTACTATGAATAACAGCAAACAGCACTGGACACGTTAAAGAACAGTAAGTTAAATTAAAAAAAAATAATAATAATAAAAAAAGTGATCTCTGGTTGGTGCTGGGGGTGAACTACTAGGAGCAGCACACCAGTCCCCCACAGCTAGACTAATAGCACTCGGCTCTATAAATTACAGTAGCAAAGTAAAAAAACACAAATAAAAAAAAATGATGTGAATGTGTGGTTGGTGCTTAGTGCACTACTATGAGCAGCACACCTGTCTCCAACACACACAGATGGAGCTGCAGTACACAATGAAAAGAAGAGTAACAGTAATCAGAAAATAAAAGCAGTCCTTACAAGGACTATTGGGTTACAGCAGATGAGATCAGCAGGACAGCTGTCCCCAGCAGCTACATACAGAGCAGTAGAAAGTAGATTACTAGTCAGCAAAGCTACCTAAACTGTCCCTCAAACCCCTGCACAGCTCTCTACTAACTCTTCAAGCACACACAGGCAGAATGTAAAATGGCTGCTGGGCTTCGGTTTATATATGGAAGGGAGTGGTCCGGGGGTGGTCAAGGAGGGAGAGCTGCCTGATTGGCTGCTATGTATCTGTTGGCTCTGGGGTGAGAGGTCAAAATTTGGCTCCAGCTAAGGCGAACCCAAAATTGCGAACATCGCTAAAAGTTTGCGAACTTGCGAACACCCGATTTTCTTGCGAATTAGTTCTCCGGCGAACAGTTCGCTACATCTCTACTGGGCAGTGCTCAGTACTGACACCCACTAAAAACTACTGAATTTAACTGCTTTGATATATGTGTTGATTCATTAGCACATTCTTGACAGGAAACGAAAGCCCTAGAGCTATAAGCGCAGGGGCTGCATGACAAGGGATCCAAATAACCAGCAGCCAGATTACACTGGTTTATGTTTAGAGATTGGCAGAACTAGGTTCAACTGTGATTAGGTGAGAAGGAGAGAGTTAAGGCAGGAGAAAGCCGGCCTGGGGGGCAGAGATAATGTGGATTGATAGATACAGATGCTACTACTGCTTGTGCTAGGTGACAGCCTGCTTGGATTTCCTATCATCGAGACACTGCAGATCCAGGACCGGCAGCAGGGCTGCTGAACTTCTCTCATGGTTGGTAATGCAGCTCCTGCTGGTAGCAGAGTTTGGGGCCATCCTCTCTGTAGGTAGAGGCAGTCTAATACTCAATATATTATAATAATATAATAATATATAATATATAATATTCAAGTCTTCAGCGAGGAACGGCAGAGCATAGTAGCGACCTCTTATGGAATTATGGCTTTAGACTATTGCCTTGGGTTAGGCTGGCAAGGTCCTATTTATTTGATAAAATGTGAATAAATGCTGTGGCCATTTTCTCCACCTCTGTCTCCTGGTGTTTCATTAAGGTATGTAACAAGGGGGTTCAGTGGTGTGCCTCAAGGCAAAGGGTCAATTCAGGAGTCCCCTTGTCAAGGCTTATTACATAGGAATTTGGATAAAATTGATGGGGATTCTTCTGGATTCCGTCTCATTATAATAGAAATAGTACAGTAATATAATATAGCAGTCCCACAACCAGAACAGGGCCAAAGTGTATAGACACGCAAGGCAAATCCCCTGATATCAGCCCCAACACTCTCTGCTCATACCTCTGCTGGCACCTCTCCTGTTGTCTCCTGATCAAAGAGCATTGTCAGGGGTAAAGGCAGAGGGGGCACCAACCTTAGGGTCCTGGCACACACACACCCTTGTTGTGTCCTAGAAAGCCTCTTCTGCTAACCCATAGTTCTGACCCTGTCCACAACAGGTTTCTTTTTATTATAGAAGAATTTGCTCTGTAAAAAGTAGGTCATGCTCAAGTGGTTCATTAACATGAGTCTAGAACTGCCATTTCACATAAAACTTTATGGGGGTTATGTAATAAAAGGCACTAAATTGTAGACCAAACTGGTCTACAAGTGCCTCTTGCAATTAAAAATACTGATACAGTCTAACATTACCTAAGGAGAGCTTATTCTTCAGTGTAATAGTAAATGGGAACAGGTTCTCTTCAAAAATGTCCCCAAACAAATACAGCATCAGGATTATATGCTTTCTGGTTGATGGAGCCAGTTTATAATGTTCTATGAGCCTTTTTAGCTAAACTTTCACTTTTTTACATTGCTCACTGTTAAAATATATTGTTTATTGTAGATGCTTGTATACAAAGGGAGCATCTGGCTTAATTCACATGAACATAGAAAGTATTAGCCTACAAAGCAACATCACAGCACGCATGTGGAACTTTAATAACACTTTATCATTCCTAATCTGCACATGAACATTTACTGTGATGCACTTCACTGAAGGCAACCAAAGCTACCTAAAATGGCCCAGCTGCAATGTCACAGCTCAGTGTCTGGCATACACAGAATTATTACTGCTTCTATTTGTTTTACATTCAACTCCATGGATTTCAGTGAGAGAGATGCAACTGAGTACTCCTTTTATCACATCAAGGTTCAGATTCATGTATTTGTATAGTCTAATAGTCCATAATAATCTTTGTGTTGACATTTTACAGTACTTTACAGTAAATGAAGAGGCAAATTCGGTATAATCTATAGTTTATTTACACTTTGCTTATACAGAGGCATACAGAGGCAACTGGACTTTCTGAGTTTACTTAAAGACATTCAGTTCTTTAGTGGTAGGGAATTCCTTGGCATTTAAACCCTTGGAGGGTAGGACAGTCACAGACATCCAATCACCATGTTTCCATTGAACTAATCCAATTAGGTGTTGGCTGAAACTTACAGTTGTGAAAGTATGATCCAGTTACAATGGTACTTTGATTCCCACTGAGGCAAGTGTTTTGAAATCGCCGGGGTAAGGATCTCAAAGCAGCATTGTAAGTTGCTGCCAAGCGGTGTCACAGGGCCCCTCCTCTGTTCAAGGATGGTGACTAGTGATGGGCGAAAAGTTTCGCCAGGCATGGATTCGCGGCGAATTTCCGCGTTTCGCCATTGGCGGATTGTTTCGCGAAACGGATGAAAAATTTCGCCGCGGAAAAATTCACCGCACGTCCAATAATCGTCGCCGGCGTCAAAAAAGAATAGCCGCGGGCGACAAAATAATAGCCGCGGGCGACGAAACAAGAGCCGCGCGACGAAACAAGAGCCGCGCGACGAAACAAGAGCCGCGGGCGACAAAACAATAGCCACGCGCGACGAAACAATAGCCGTGCGACAAAATAATAGCCGCGCGACGAAACAAGAGCCACGCACGACGAAACAAGAGCCGCGGGCGACGAAGCAAGAGCCGCGCGCCGAAACAAGAGCCGCGGGCGACAAAACAAGAGCCGCGTGCCACGAAATAATAGCCGCGCGACTAAACAATAGCCGCGGGAGACGAAACAATAGCCGCGCGACAAAATAATAGCCACGGGCGACAATTTTTTTTGTCGCACGACATTTTCGCCGTTTCGCGAATTTTTTGCCGTTTAGCGGATATTTTCAAAGATTCGCGTTTCGCCATTGGCGGATTGTTTCGCAAAACGGATGAAAAATTTCGCCGCGGAAAAATTCACCGCACGTCCAAAAATCGTCGCCGGCGTCAAAAAAGAATAGTCGCGGGCGACAAAATAATAGCCGCGGGCGACGAAACAAGAGCCGCGCGACGAAACAAGAGCCGCGGGCGACAAAACAATAGCCACGCGCGACGAAACAATAGCCGTGCGACAAAATAATAGCCGCGCGACGAAACAAGAGCCGCGGGCGACGAAACAAGAGCCACGCGCGACGAAACAAGAGCCGCGGGCAACGAAGCAAGAGCCGCGCGCCGAAACAAGAGCCGCGGGCGACAAAACAAGAGCCGCGCGCCGAAACAAGAGCCGCAGGCGACGAAACAAGAGCCGCGCGCGACGAAATAATAGCCGCGCGACTAAACAATAGCCGCGGGAGACGAAACAATTGCCGCGCGACAAAATAATAGCCGCGGGCGACAATTTTTTTTGTCGCACGACATTTTCGCCGTTTCGCGAATTTTTCGCCGTTTAGCGGATCTTTTCAAAGATTCGCGAATTTTTCGGCGAAGCGAAACGGAACAGATTCGCTCATCACTAATGGTGACCAGTATAAAAGCAAACATCTGTAGGTTGCTATAGGTTATTGCACCTGTGCAAACTTTGTGCATTTATTACATATGGGTTTTGCTGCAGATCTTTTCCAGCTCTCCCTTGCTCCACAGCGTATCGGGGTACTGCAATTCAGTGTTATTTGCTTCATCTGGACTAGGGATAAGCAAAACTGCCCCATTTCAGTTTGGCAAAAAATTTCATTGGGTATATACATTGACATTTATCAGGCAACACCTCTTCAAACTACCAGGTTTATCTACTATAAGTAAGTCTGCTCCTTGGAATCCATACACTCATGCAACCCTGCTCATTGCCCATGCTGCTGCTCCCTGCGCCTTTTCACAGACTGAAAATCTGGCCAAGGATTCAAATGCAGAATTGGCAGGTGTAAGGGAGCCCTATTCTTATTCCCTACCAGAAACAGGTAATAGGTACAGTGCTCGCTGGCCTCTGCATTCTGATTGGCAGGCAAGGGTGACTTGTGCCCCGGTACTCACATGCACCACTTTCCTACTGTCACTTATATAGCACTGCTGATCACAACCAGAGAAATATGCAACTTTTTGTTCTGTATTTTCAGGCACTTGCAAATTCCATTGGGGCAAGATGCAAAGTGCAACAAATGGAAGTTTGCCCTAATTTTTGCACTTTGCCCCAATTTCTAAGTGAGGCTGAGTGTCTCTTAAACCATTTTGAATAGACTTAATAATGCCAAAGACTCAAGCACCAGTATTGATGGTAACTGTTATAAGTTTGCTAGTGTAGCATTTGCCATATAGAAGTACAGAAACTATTAAAATAAACTTTATTCATTTTTAAACATCATGTTTGAAATTTTAAAGACATATGACACCAGGGAAAGAATGATTTAACTTACTGGGGAATATTATACTACAATGGTAAAAAAATACACATTGCAAGCTTGTTTCCAAATTTCCAGTACTCAGTGAACAGAAATTCTATTTTTTTTAAACAAAAAGTGGTATGTACATCTGTCTAATTATGTTTGCAAATTAGCACATACATTTGCACAACTAATTATTTCAATTGTATTGTATTACATGAAACATTGGTGAGAGCACAGCGCTGTGCGTAGGATAGGTGTCAGCTGTGTGCTACAGAAATGCATAGCTGACCACCTGATTTGTATGGCAGCGTTGCTTCCTACTTATCACTTCAATATGTCTAACATTCATAATTCTTTACATTTCCCAACAATTGAATATTTGGCTCTTCCTTTTAGACTTCCTAAACATGAAGGGGCACTGATTGTGATCCAAGCTAAAGTCATTTTGTGCAATTACACTGAAAACGTAATGTGTCCTCAGCTGTGAGAGATTCATTTTTCCTCTTCTAAAAGCTACAGTATATTACTGAGACATCCCATATCTAAATCACTCTTCCATTGAAAATGGCCCACAAATGAGCTACGGATTTTGGAACATTTATATTAGAGTCAGCTTAAAGGGAAAGGTATCCAAAAATATGAACAATAAATGTTTCACATATTGTACTAAATAGCCTGATTTTATTAGTGAAAAAATACTTAATACATGCTATAAAGTAAATGTGACTTTTCACCATCTAACCTGTACTTACAAAAAAGGCAAATGAAAAACACTAAAATGAGGCTTGAAGGGTTGAACTTGATGGAAAGTTGATTTGGTTTTTCACATATACTATGTAACTACTCCCAGCTCTGCCTATATCCTTAAACAAAGGGAATGCTTTCCTTAAAAGTAAGATTTATTCTTTTAAACTCTCTATGGAAACACACTTCAAAGAAGAGATTATGTTACTACTGTACATCCCTAGAGAATGCATATATACACACATAGCTAGTGATGAGCCAATTTTTTGCGAATTGACGCATTTCGGCATTGGCGAATTGTTTTGTGAAAATTTGCAGCGGGAAATTTGTCACGCGTTAACATTTTTGTTGCGTGTTGAATTGGACGTGGTTGTGTAAAAATTGGGTGTGGTTGTGGCAAAGAAGGGTGCGGTCGTGGCAACAAAAAGCACGGGCGAAAAAAAAGATGCGGGCAACCAAAAAGAATTTTATGGTGAAGAGAAACGTGGCAGATTCGCTCATCACTACACATAGCTATACACCCCTATCAATACACTCACATATACAAACATATATACAAAGATTTATACTAGATTAACTATAGATTCTGTGATACTATAGCCTTGTGTGTTAAGCTTGTTCAAGAAATATTCCAAGCCATTCTTAAAGTTATGAATAGAATCTGTCATCCCAACATCACCGGGCAGGATTTTTCACAGCCTCACCACCCTCAACCTGAAGATGCTTAAAATGAAAAGTTTAGATCTTCAGTTCTAAAGGGGGAGTGTTCTTTGATTTTCTTTATGTGATAAAAAGAACCCCCACTTTCTGTGTATAATGTCCTCTAATGTATTTTTAAAGAGCCTTACATCCTTGACATTCTTTCCCAATGGTATAATGGAATCCTGGAAGATTACGTAAAGTGGTTTGACAATCACAGAAGCTTTTTACTACCCTGGGATGAATACCATCAGGTCCTGGACTTTTGTTTCCTTTAACATGTTCTAGTCTCTTTTAAATGTCCTACTGAGTCAACCAAACCAGCCATCAATAGTTACATTATTAGAACTGGCTCAATTAAAATGGAGACCTTACTTAATTGGTTCTTTGGTTGTATAAACAATGAAAAATAACAGTTCAAAACCTCTGTTTTTTTACCAGTACCCATTCACCAATATACTTCCTTCTGATAATAAGGATCCCATTCCTTTTTGCCTTATTTTTTACTATTTGCTTATTTAAAAACTAATTTGGCATTTATATTATATTACTATAATACTGCCCCTTTCATTCTCTAGTTTGGGGTGTCTGGGTTTTTTGCATGCTTTTAGGGGCTTATTTGTTTCTGCTCTCCCAGCTAACTGGAATCCCTTAAATGCACATTTTCTTACCAATCTCAACACTACTAACCTTTCTATCAAACCATATAGATTTTGTTTTGCTACATACATCCTTGCTTAAAAGGGGAATATACGGATGGGTAAATGTATTAACTAGTATTTCAAAGACACAGTTTTTTTCTGTGTTTAACCCAGTGAAGGTTTTTCCAAGTTAACACATTGAAGAGATACTTACATTACCAAAGTTTGCACATACTCTCTTATAGAGTTGTTTCTGCAACATAATCTTAAAGGAGACCTTGTTATGATCACTGTTCCCTAAATGCTCACCAGCGCTAGTGTGGGAGATAAATTCTGTATAATTAGGTATTACAAGATCCAAAAAACATCTTTTCTAGTAGTTTACTGAGTTGCTTGAAATAAAAAGTTAGCATTTAGCATTTTGACTAACTTTCTAAAGTGTCTACCCTTTTAATCCATTCAGTTCGTAGAAAATTAGCTACCAATAACAACAACTTGATGTAGCCTCTTCTATACAGTGTTGGACTGGGGACCCAGGGGCCCACCAGAAAACCTTGTACCCTAGGCCTTAGACCCTAGGCCCACTTTCCAAACTATCTCACCCAACCTCTTCATTCTCCTAGTCTCTTTTATTTACATGCTAGCATCTATTATTCCATCTATTTCTCCTCTTTGCTTTCATACAAAAATAGGGAATAACCATGAAGCAGGGCAAATGGTTAGGAGCAGGAGGGCCCACTGGGAGTTTTCCTTGTATCCTGGTAGGCCAGTCCAACACTTCTTCTATACGTAAAAATAACTAGGCTTCATTCTTCTCAATTATACAGGGAGATTTTGAGCATACACTAATGATCATGTTCTTTCTGAAAAAGGGTGTAACCATCTAAATTTACAGTCCAGGAACATTTAATTCCACCAGGTAATTGTAATATTGATTATATATAATAGTTTTCTGTGCATTCAATTAACACTGCCTCTCTTGTTTCTCCTTACAAGTGGAAATAGACACCACAGGTTACTAGTTTTCAGCTACTTTTTATTATTTATTAAAGAGTTAGATCTCTAGTTACTGTTTGACAGATATCTTTGTTAGATTGGACTCCCCTTGGCAGGTATATTATTTGCCCCTTTAACGTCTTTTGTTGACACCATCTAAATTACCACCCCTTGCCAACCCCTCTTCAGCCTCTTAGTTATTCTTTCCCCTAGAACAGACAAACTTTCATTAAGATCAAGCAATTTTAGAGCGCAGAGGGGAATTTTACTAAAACTCTGGCAAGGAGTGCAAGAGCAATAAGGGCCACAAAAAGTCCAAATAGGCAGTAAAATCCAGAATCAAAATAAACATATCAAGTCCATTATTTAACATATTTTGGGAGTGCCCTTATTATCCCAGTACAGCAGCTCAAGCACAAGCTGAACTGAATCTTTGTAAGTTAAGTTTTCTAACTGATAAACAGTACAAGCACAAAAAACATATTGGGGGCGATTCACTAAAGTGCGATAAAACGTGTGCTATTTATAGCGTGCGGTAAAAATTTTATTGCGTCTTAATTTTCACGACTTTTTGCACGATTCACTATAAGCATACTTGTGCTATTTTACGCGCGATATTGCATGCGTTATTTAACTCGCGAAGACTATTTCCATGCGGTATTTGACGGTACATGCGCTAAATAACGCACGCGAATAGTCGCCGCATATAAATAGTAGCTTAGAAATAGTGTATAAAAATTGTCGCCGCATATAAATAGTAGCCACATATAAATGGTAGCATATAAATAGTAGATGCTTATAAATAGTAGCCGCTAGTGATGAGCAAATGTGTTCTGGTTATCTTTGGTGAAAAATTAGCAAATCTTTCGAAAGATCCACAAAACGGCAAAAATTCTTGCCCGCGACTAATATTTTTTGACGCCTGTGTCAATTTTTGGACGTGCGGTGAATTTTTGCGTGGCGAATTTTTTCATGCGTTTTGCCATTGGCAGATTGTTTTGCGAAACGCATGAAAAAAATTTGCCGCGAAAAAATTCGCTGCAAATCCATGCCTGGCGAAACATTTCATCACTTGTAGCCGCATATAAATAGTCGTGCGAATAAACACACGCCATGTTAGCCATACACGCCAATACTTGCGGAAAATGACTGTATTAAAAATGACCATTTCGCTGCAAACTGGCGGCTGCGTCACTCTAGGGGAAACACATACTTGAATAAGTAACACTGCAAAGTCCATATTTTATTGCCAAAAGCTCATTAACTGTACTTTTCTATAATTATCGCCTGCCTGAAGTAGGTGTTAATTTTCGCATAGCCTAATGCGATATTGCATGTGTTAAAACTAGCGCATGCCGTCGCGCGAAAAATAACGCATGCGATATGGCGACTTAACGCACGCGATAATACTATGGTGAATTGTGCGCTAATTATCGAGTCTAATTTAATGCAAAAAAGCGTGCGATAAATTTTATCTCACTTTAGTGAATCAGGCCCATTATGTTATGCTATGCTCCTCCAACTGACCTGCACCATGCTCTCTTCTCAAACTGGAATAGACACTAGTGGAGTTGGTGGCCCCCGGTGCCAGTTCCATAGCTTACATGATGGCAGCTTCTATTAATGCCTTTAAAAGAGAACTAAACCCCCATCTAAACCCGGCCTACCTCCCTGCCACCTCTTTGCACAGTTTATTTCTTTAAAACATGTTCCTGCTTGTAAATCTCTCACATACATGCAGAAATGCACAGAAATGTTCGTGTCCTTTTCATGCATTCCGGTTACAGGGAGCCTGCAGGATCATGCGCAATTGAGACTGCTCCCAGACCTGCATGCTGCAGGAGGCTCTGTGTCAGCAGATTCCAAAAAGAGGATCCAAATGTGTAGAAGAGGGAGCCTGTGAACTCCACTGAGCATCTCTGCACGTATGTGACAGATTTACAGGCAGGACCATGTTTCAAATGAGTAACTTGTGCAGAGAGATAGCAGGGTGGGAAGCCAGTTAAGGGGGGCTGGGGTAAACTACTCCTTTAAGGGTGTCTAGAATGGCATCTTGGATAGAAATTGTATACAAGGCTGTAGTGATCATAAGCTCTACAGTTAGTTTAGTATAGGTATGTATATATATTTTTTTATATGTAATATGTCAGTATAGGTATGGGTATATTTATATATGAAGACATTCAGTAGGAAAGGCAGGCACTCCAGAAGTCCAAAAAGGTAGAGTAGAAGCTCAAAACTGAAGTAAAATCCAAAGTACTTTATTTTAATAATACACATACATGCTATAAAGAAGCCTTACGCATTTTGTACCAATTGGGGTACTTATTCATAGACTTAGTCATAGGCTAGTCATTGCCTATGACTAAGTACCCCAATTGGTACGAAACGCGTAAGGCTTCTTTATAGCATGTATGTGTATTATTAAAATAAAGTACATTTGATTTTTTTCAATTTTGAGCTTCTACTCTCTACTTCTACCTTTTTGGACTTCCGGAGTGCCTGCCTTTCCTACTGAATGTCTTCCAGGTAAGCCTGATCTCCACTATTATATCTTAGATTTATACCCTCTCTGAGTTTATATATTTATATATGTACTGGTGCTCATTTGGAGGGAATAACCTTGATAAACCTTTGTCTTTTTTCAACCCAAATGAACAATGTAATGATCAATAATTCTTTCCTTCCTATAATACAGAGACCAGTGGCAGCACTGGATGGGGAAATAGGCAGCACTAAACTTTGTTTGTCTGATATTTCTTGTTTATAATGTTTGCCTGCAACTCCTGATCAATACAGTCTACCCACCAACACATGATGGGACTCCCCCCCATTCCAACTTTTCTGAATAAAAAAATTGTAGTTTGTAATATTGTTGTCCTTATAATTCAGTAAGCGAAAATTGCTTTTCAGGACAACTACCTAATTCAACAGAAAAAAGTATATTGATTTTTAATCCAGTGTAATATATGTCAAATGAATTTCATTCTGTACACTTAAGTGGGGATAAACAAAAAATAAATCTGTCACAATGAGTTATTGAGGTATGGAACAAAAAGCAGTCAGCCAAAGATCTGTTTCTTGTAATGGATGGCTAAAATTGAGAAACCGTCAGTTTGAGAAGTCAATGGAGCAGGTCAGAGCTTTCTAATAATTCTTCAATTTTTCAAAGGACATTTTAAACTCGGTATACAATTGACATTCCTGATTACAGTTGTGGTTATCATTTCAAACATTTCACAAGCTGCGCAAATACAGGTATAGACCATTCACATGAATGCAGTTAACTCACAGTTTTTGCATGAATTCTAATTCTGATTTTTTTTAGAATTCAACTTTCTGTAGTCGCATTTTGTATTGAAAATGTGAATACAAGAATTTGCTAGTTAAACCTGGTAAGAATTTTATGTCTGCCATTGACTAGGTCCCTCGCCATCCCACTAAATAGTGACTGTTACTCTTACTCTCAGCCTCTCTGGCATTTACCAGAATCCACAAAGATTGCCAGTCCAGGAATGTTCCATATATCCATGTCCCCAATCAACACTAACATGTTGTTATATGACTCTACTGTGTCCACTCACAAACCCTACATCCCCATTACTCATACAAAGCAATCTGTGCATTCATTTAAATGTAAAGACATTCTGTGTGGGGCTACTGTTTATTTTCAGAATGCTGGGTAATGGGACAAAAACCTCGGCATCACTTCATAGAAGCACTTCTGTATTACTTTTGATATCATGTATATCCTTTCCAAATGGTCAGCTGGCACAAGCATTCAGAATATCTAGTAAATAATTCAAACACTGATAAAACACAGAGACTGTAAACCATGATACCGTTCACAATTAAGTTCTAAAACAGAAAACATCTGTGCAATTGAATGCGCATGAATCCCATGAAATTCATTCATAAGTAATTCTGTTTACACTGTAGCACTTCACTGAAAGTTTAACAGTAGAGAAAATATGTCCATATGGGTGAACGTAATATGTACCAACTTGCCAAATTTCCTTTTCACAGTTGAATGTCATTGCTAGTATTCCAAATGTTCAAAGTCAAATCCAGAATTGAGCAACAAAGTAAAATGTTGTTAAAGGACAAACGTAGTGTTCTGCCCAAGTCAATATATTTCTTTTGATGGTAAGCAGATGGGCACACGTAAGTGATAACAGGCGAGAGGTCTGACAAGTTGTAGAGTTCTAGCTTGATGTCACTGCGAGTAGAAAATGATGATTAGGATGATCAATCTTGTAAGCACACCTGCAGCCGCGGCGCTCTATAAAAAGGAAAGCAGGAGGGAGGGCACCATGCAGAGAAAGGAGAGGCATCGTTCTTACTCACTACTACTGAACTTTAGGGTTAGGCTGCATGGCTGCACGCTTTCTTGGCAAATATGTGTTTGTGATTGGAAAGTAAAATGACTACTGTTTAATTATATTGCTGATTAATTCCAGGGCTGATTTTTTTTTTAAATAAGCAGGGTCAGAAAAGAACACACAGTTCTAATACAATGATGACACTACACTCTAGGGGATGTTTAAACATTTTCATGGCACTGTTTGTGCTTCTCCAACTCTTTATTAAAGTGTGTGGAGGAGGGTGGATAAAGTTATTCTATTTTATGGGTGATGAGTGGGTCAGAAATTTTTCAACTTTAACTTGCCCCATACCTGCTATTTCTCAACCCACACCCAGTGCAGCCTGACTCCCCTCTGATGACTTTTATATGGGATGTAGTGGTGAGCAAATTTTTTCGCCAGGCATGGAAACTGCTACGGAAATTTACCGCAACAAAAAAAAGTGAAAAAAAAGTTGTGGTTATTTCAAAAAAGTTGTGGTCATGTTAAAAAAATCACACACAGTTGCTGCAGTTTGACGTACCTAAACCTGGCTGGGACCTGTGGTTTACAGCCTCAAATGATATAGAGTTCTAATTTGATACATGCACTAAATAAAACAAACTCCAGCTAGTGCAGTACAGTTCCACTCACAAACATTCAAATCCCCAAATGCTAAGACCATACTGCTGGTTTTATTAAGGAATTAAATACTACTATAAGGAAGGATCAATGTATTTTATTTAAGATGATTTTGTTGTTTGTTAGCATTAGAAGCTACAATTGACAGGTTGAGAAGGGACAGTCAGGTTGGCAAAACAGTCAGGTTTAGATACTGCAAATAACAATTACAAAAGCAGCCCTGTCAGCCAAAAACCTTTAGCATGAACTATAAGTAATTTTTAATGTACATTCATATTTTGAAGTCTAATTTTTAGTGTCAGTATCACTTTAATATCTACATTGGATTAAAACAGAAAAGGAAAGGTACAGGTATGGGATCTGTTATCCGGAAACCCGTTATCCAGAAAGATCCAAATTACACAAAGCCTGTCTCCCATAGACTCAATTTTAATCAAATAATTCAGATTTTTAAAATTGATATCCTTTTTCTCTTTAAAAATAAAACAGTACCTTGTATTTGTTCCACACTAAGATATAATTAATTCTTATTGGATGCAAAATAATTGTATTGGGTTTAATTAATGTTTTATTGATTTCTTAAGATATGGAGATCCAAATTATGGAAAAACCCCTTATCCAGAATCCCCTAGGTCCCAAGCATTCTGGATAACGGGTCCTATACCTGTATAAATGGGAATAAACGAGTAGTTAGAGGGGTATTTATTTTGGCGCAATGAAAACAGCAGTATTGTAAGACAATGCACAACTGGTCTTCATAATTTTGGGGGGGTTTTTTAATTGAAAAAACATACACAATAATGAAGACTAATTGAAAAATGACTTAGAATACGTTCATCTTTAAACAAATAAAAGAATGCCTGATGAATGTATATACACAACACACATTCAGGACATTTAATGCAAACCATTATTGGGTTCTGCTCCTTGACCCAAATAAAAAAAAAACCAGCACAGTGTGTGTTTACATAATACAGGTATGGGATCCCTTATATGGAAACCCATTATCCAGTAAGCTCTGAATTAGAAGAAGGCCATTTCCCATTGACTCCATAATAATAATAATTCTAATTTTTTTAAATTATTTCCTTTTTTTCACTGATGTAACTAAGCTGCATGGATCCATTTTGGATGCAAAACAATCCTATTGGGTTTAATTAAAGTTGAAATCTTTTTTTAGTAGACTTAAGGTATGAAGATCCAAATTACAGAAAGAAATTCCATTTCTGGAAAATTCCAGGTCCCAAGCATTCTGCATAGAAGATCCCATACCTCAAATCAGGATTATTAGGCCCGTATTTTATATATATTTAAGTTATGTCAGTATGGAGATGCAACAATGAGCATTAATTGCCCAATCACCCTAATATTAGCATTACCCTGCTTGCTATGTCTGTAAGGGTGCAGCTAACGTTAAATATATCAGTGCACTATCCTTGCAATAAAATAGCCCATTGCTTATCTGAAAAAAGGCTGAATCTGAATCCTTGCATCCTTGAAACCTGGAAAACATTGCTGCATAGAACTATGTATCATGCACATCTTTAAATATACCCCGACAGTCCCTGAATATAATACAGAAGGAGAAACAATCATGCAGCATGTTTATGTCACAAGTTTGAGTTTTCATTCCTCCAAATATTTTTGTTGTTGTTGTTCTCAACCCTTTGGTGAGTATAAAATAATTCTGTTCGATTTAAGCAATGCTGCCAAGTGCCAAGCAATGAATCTGAACATGTGGTATCCGCTGATAGTCTTGAATGTAGTTAAACTTATCAGAATATTGATCGCAGCAAATCATTTCAACTGGCGAACACCCTGCAGCTTGCTACATTTCCTGTGGGCAGATTTTTTTGGCCCTAATCCAAGCAACTAAACTAGAAAAATGGACTGAATTCAATGTGAAATCCAATATTATTAGGCGAAATCTCTGTGTACAGAATAAAAGTTAAAAGAAAGGCCTGCAATGCACGTGAAGTTTCCCATAGGAGTTCTTACCATAACCCTCAATTTTATTTTATTTTTTTCATCAATCACTATGTATGTTTTTCTTTAGCAAGCAAACAGCAATTAGTGCTCTTAGAAATACCAGTTTAATAGTATATGGTAGCTTCAAGAAATCAAACAGGGCCAGACTGGGCTGGTGGAAAAACCAAGTGGGCCCCACTGGCCCTGGTCCACTCCCTGCCTCCCTGAGGTAGGGGCCTTTACAGTGGAGCACCGGTGGGCCCCGGACACCCCAGTCTGACCCTGAACATGTGTTTACTAAACATAAACATAATTGCACGTGCAAAGACTGTTTTGGATGGTGAGCAAAAGAAAAAACATGCAAAGAAATTTTAAAAATTGGTTATATTAATAAATATTTACAAGCTCCTATGTAGAAATGGCTTGGTTTAATTAATTTAATCTTTCCTGTGGCAGCAGCTGGCTCTTTGAGCTATATATTTTAGTGGAAATGAGTTTAGTCGTGGTTTCAAAAAACTCTAAAACCATGACAATCAGAATGTTTATAAATCTGCCCCAAAGCAATGATTAAAGATCCAAGTGGAAATGCAGGCTCTACAGCACCGCCCACTTAAAAGTTCAAAGGACCAGTAATGCCAAAATATTTAAACTGCTTTAATAATAGGTGAAGTTTACTCCCCTTGGATTTTTTATAAGATGCTCTGTAGCAGGAAGGTGACGGGGCAACAGGCAGCCTGCACTCTTGTGTGTGCTGAACCAGAAGATAGCTTTGCATTGGAGGACCTTGAGAACTTTTTGTCAGCTTCTGCAATTTCAATTTATGCTCACAGCCTGAAACAACATTACCCCCAATGCTGTAGAAGAAATAGAAACATAAATCTGAACTGCAGACACTGATAAAAAGCTCAAGTGCTGAAGGTCCTCCACTACTAAGCTGACTTCTAGTTCAGGAATGCAGGCTGCCTGAACCCATATTACCTTGCTGTGGAGCATTTTGAAACAGATATAAAAAAAAATCCAAAGGGGAGTAAGCTTAAGCTAGAAATTAATTTTGATATGCCAGGTCTCCCCGGGACCAATGTAGGCCTTTGCTGCCTTTGCTGGTCACCATGAATGTTGAACCAAAACTGTCTTTATTAAAGGCTTCTTATTAAAAAGAACAAGGCAAACTGGAGCAAACCAACCAGGAAACTCTCTTTAGTTTCACAAGTCACACACATAAACTCTCATTGGTCTCCTTTAGCCTTCAGGAACCCTGTCTCCTTACAGTACATGAGCTTTACCGAGCTGCCTCTCCAAGTTTACTACCAGGTCTCTACCCTAATCCTAAACACTGACAATCCCTAACTGGTGTACAATCACCACTGGAGTTTTACCCAAAAAATATGACTCCTTCTGAGGACCCGAGCTGTCCTTACTAAATAACCTGTCTAGCTTTTGTTCCTAGAATGAGCTAGTTGAATGAGCTAGATGGAGCCATTTGCTGGCTGTCTCTGTACATAACTATTTACACTAATTGAATAATTTCTTGATTTCATCCTTTTACAAGTGTTATAGCAGTGTAGGGGTGAATTAAATATTGAAATATTTTGGTGTTACTGGTGCTTTAAAGGAGCCTCACTTCAAATCAGTGTTTTATTTAAACTTCTGATTTGGCTTCTTCAGAACAAGTCGGCAGCTTAATTGCCCATGTATGGGCAATTGACCAGATATATTTTGGGCAAATGATCAGATCAGCCCAATTTAGCTCAGTAAAGGTGGTCACAGATTCAACCTTGCCAAATGATTTTATTTAATATTTCATTTAAACAATGTGTCACAATTCACTACATGACACTCTTGTATTACTTACTCCATTCCCAAAGGGCACTGGCTGAATTCTAGAGTTATGATTTGCCCTAAATTAAGAAATCCATTTATATGAAACCAACTCCAATTTTTTACCACTTATGGGGCTGGAATTATGCCATTTAATTCCAAAATTTTGCTCCCATACAGAGCAATGGGGACCTCTCCCTTCTGCTCCATATGTAAGTTTAAATGTGCGATGAATGGTGGCTACGGGCGCCCGGATGAGAAATCCGTCAATGCTTACTGGCCAAGGTTAGTGGTGCCAACAACGTCTGCAACAAACCACTGTCACCTTAGTCTTTCAGAGTTTTAGACTGAGTAGATCCATCATCTCCAGTTCCTCTTAATGTGTTGTTCTCCCTTTACATGCTGTCTTTGGGAGATTTTATCCGTTCATTTTGCTTTAAATATCATCTGTATGCTGATGATACCCAAATTTACTTTTCGACCCCTTCGTTAACAGTCTAAACTGAGACTCAAATCTCTAACTGCCTCCTGGCCATCTCCAATTGGATAAATCAACGTCACCTCAAATTGAACCTAACAAAAACTGAACTAATGATCTTTCTGCCTGGTCCTACCCCCCCCCCCTTCTCTATCTCTATTGATGGCACCCTCATCAACCCGGTCGATTGGGCACGTTGTTTTGGGGTGATCTTTGACTCCTGTCTCTCCTTCTCTGACCATATCAACACCACAGTCAAAACCTGTCATTTTTTCCTGTGCATTATTGCCAAAATCCATCCCTTTCTCTCTACTGCAACAGCTAGGCTGCTCATGCATGCTCTCATCCTATCCTGACTTGACTACTGTAACCTGCTACTAACCGGCCTCCCTAACTCCCATCTTTCCCCCCTACAGTCTATATTAAATACTGCTGCCAGAATTCTCCTCCTCTCATCCAGGAGAGTTCAGGCCCTTCCCCTGCTAAAGTCCTTATCATGGCTTCCTGTTAAACAAAGAATATCTTACATACTCCTTCTCTTAACCTTCAAAGCCCTCCATTCCTCTGCTCCTCACTACATCTCTTCCCTTGTGTCTCCGTACGTTCCTGGCCGACTCCTTTGTTCCTCACAGAGCAACCGTTTGGTTGCGCCCCCCACTACTACTGCTGTCTCCCGCCTTAAACCTTCTGCCTTGCTGCCCCTTACATTTGGAATGCCCTCCCTGATTTCCTCTGGAGAGAATCCTCCCCCAGTCTTTTTAAAACCAAACTAAAAGACTACCTTGTAGAGCACTCACCCAGCACCTGACCAGGGAACTAGCACTTATATTGTAATGTCACCCCCTGTGACCTACAGCACTTATATTTGCCTATTTGTGTCTGTAAGTTACCCTCCCATATAGATTGTAAGCTCTACGGGGCAGGGACCTCCATCCTCTTGTGTCTTTGACTCTTAACTTATTGCAACTGTATCTTGCATTTATTTGTGCTTATTGTAATACTTTGTATTTATCTATTTTAATACCCCTGTTTATATTAATGTATTCTACTGTACAGCGCTGCGTACATAAGTAGCGCTTTATAAATAAAGATATACATACATACATACAAGGAAGACATACAGTATTCTGTACTTACTAACATAATATTAAACAAATACAGTGCTTGTGCAAATGGAGCTACAGCTGCAGTGTGTTCCAAATCAGCACTTAGTAGATGAATTAAAATATTTTGAAAGCATTATAACGAGTATACATTTTATTTTATTAATATGGCATTTTGCATAATAACATCTTAGAACTAATAACATCTTAAAAATGTAAAAACTATGCTTTGAATATGCTTCTTTAATTAGGCTTCCTTTTTTATCTGTTTTTTTTTTTTTGTAAAGGAAGATGCAATAAGACTTTTAATGAAACAATTAATTTCTTTACAATAATAAATGCAAGCCACTGTAAGCTAGCTAATTACTACTAATTATACTGGCTGGTGCTTTAAATCCATTCCCATGTGTTTTGAATGTATGATTTCTTTGGAGAAATTCTTAAGGTTAGACATTTACTAAAACCCAAAATGTGGAATGCCATTTTTTCCTTGGGTTTAAAAGACTCTTTTATTAAATAATTTGCCTTCTTTTAAAATCCAATTTACTTAATATAAAAAATGAAATAGTGGTCTGTTCTCTCCTATTTTAAAACTTGTATTGTATAAAATATACGTGCTTACTCTTCACTACGCAACCTTTCCTTCCTTTCCCACCATTCAGCTCAGCTGTTGAGGTCTCTCCACCCAGCAGGATCAACTTTTGCAGTTCTGATTCTGATCCTGCACCCCCATTAGCCAGTTACCATTTGACAGATCAGTTGGTCTGTGAGAGAATAGATTGGATTACATGACAACTGCATTGACCTGATGTACTGATCAGTGAAACTAAATAGGGTTCAAGAAAACTAAATTCCAACACATGTAATGATCATTAGCCAACAGGATTACCTCCTCCTGCAGCACTCTACAGAGCAACGTGATATAACAGTTTCCGTATAGACAAACATTTCACCAGAATTGGTGCAGAGTTACAACTGAGTATTGTTAGCATACAATAGGGGGAAGGCCCTGCTTGTGAGAGCTTTCAGTATAGAGGAAGTGACCAGTGAGGGTGACCAGTGTTGTTGCAGAGATTTTGATGATTTTGATAGTACAGGTATTTGATCCATTATTCAGAAACTCGTTATCCAGAAAGCTCCGAATTACAGAAAGCCTGTCTCCCATAGACTCCATTTTAATCAAATAATTCAGATTTTTCAAATGTTTTTCCTTTTTCTCTGTAATAATAAAAAAGTACCTTATATTTGATCCCAAATGAGATATATTTATTCTTAATTGGATGCAAACAATCCTATTGGGTTTATTTAATGTTTTATTGTTTATTTTTTAGTAGACTTAAGGTATGGGGATCGAAATTACGGAAAGACCCCTTATCCGGAATACCCTTGGTCCTGAGCATTCTGGATAAAGGGTCCCATACCTGTAATGGTAATGGCATAGTGAAAGTGAACAGTGTAACAATGTAGGTTTTGAGTGGTCATTTTAAGGCCTGAAGGTTCTGGTAGTGTCTAATGGGATAGGGGTGAGAGTTCCAGAGGATGGGTGTGTCAGGGCCTGAGGAATCAGGAGGAGGAGTACTGGCAGGCAACACTGAGCAAAAACAAAGTATCCAAAGCATTTAGAAGAGACTTAAAGATTTAAAGAGTCTCTTGGTAAATTTCAGGCACAAGTTGAGGCTGTCAGCAATCAGGATAGTCAGAACAAGATAGCAGAGTCAGCGACCGGTGGATCAAGTCAGAAAAATAATTTAGCATGCACCCAGGCACTTCCAGAAAAAGTCCTATATTTGGGCATTGAACCCTGGTTCTTGAAGTTTATTTATTTCAAATGTTCATGCCAAATGCAGCACGATGACTTCATGTTCCTACACTAACTTTATGTTGTATAGTTTCTTCAAATGTCTTTGTTGTTCTTGTAAAATTCAGTTTATAAATTACCTATATTTCCTTCAAAGTCGGTTTGCAGACTGAAGATGTGTGAAGAATAACAAATGATTTGTGATTTCGTTTTATCAAAATTTACAGGGCGATTACCTCCCCATGCAACGACTTATATTAGGATCATTTGTCCTCAGCAAAAGCTTACTAAGGATTATCTAATAGGTCATTGGGTAAAATATTTACGTTGTTCAAAGGTGCAGACAAAGCAAATGTGTCTGTAGAAAGTATTGAGTTTTTGTGCCCATGATTTCAGGTGTCTGGTGAGAAATTTAAACGCTCAACAGCAGTATGTCAGGATGTACGGTTTATCAGATTTAAAAGTCATTGCTGCTGCAACTAGATAATTCCCATGAAGCTTAAAGGTTCCTCTGAAATTGAAGATTGAGGTCACTCACATTGTTATACAAGTTGTAATCCTATCTAACTATAGCAGCCTGAATCACATTGCTACAATGTCATGCAATGCCACGAAAACACCCAGTCTCTGGAAAAGTGATATGATTTCTCTTATTGTTAACTATTATAGTTTATAGATATTATGTGAACAATACACTCAATAAAGTTTAAAAGGGGACTTTGTAATAATATAAAGACCTGTGCTATTGTTTACTAAAACATTTTTACATAGTTGGCATATTTTAGTCATTGGCAGGTACCCTAGTACTCTAGCTCTCTGTGCCAATAGCAAAAGACTTTTCTGTTTTGCTTTGTTTTTTTAAAGGAACAGTAACACCAAAAAATGAAAGTGTATAAAAGTAACTAAAATATAATGTGCTGCTGCCCTGCACTGGTAAAAATTGTGTGTTTACTTCAGAAAGTCTACTATACAGGCACATAGCAGATAACAGATAGAACACTATTGTATTCTACAAAACTTATCTGTTATCTGCTATGTAACCTGTGCCTTTTCTCCTTTTTTCCAGCTTGAATGGCTGCCCCCATGGCTACACAGCAGCTTATTATATAAATTATAGTAGTGTAGCAAACACACCAGTTTTACGAGTGCAGGGCAACAGTGCATTATATTTTTATTACTTTAAAGCTCATTCATTTTTTGGTGTTACTGTTCCTTTAACTGCTTCTAATGCCTAGAAAGTCTTTTTGATCCACAGTAAACACTTACAAGGTAACCTCTTAAAAAAAAAAGCCTAGTACATTTCAACTCTTTCTATGAATCTTTATTAGGGGAAACAATAGAATAAAAAAGCAAAATATAATGTAAATATTAATAGCTATAAAATGCTTCCATTGGTGTGCACATCTATATCCTGGAGCACACCCTGTGACCATCTGCCACCACTGTTTTTCACCAAGGGCAATTCAGTATTAGGTAGTAGTGATGAGCGAATCTGTCCCGTTTCAATTTGCCATAATATTCGCGAAAGGGTGCATTTTCACGGCGAAATGCGGAAATTCACTGCAAATCAATGCCTGGCGAAAAAATTTGCTCATCACTATTAGGTAGCTAACTCCCACCACTTATCTTCCACAAGGGAAGTCCACACACAAAATGCAAAAATGTATTCTGTCCAGAGCAAGTCTTTCTCATGGAAGGCCACTGCAAAATATTCTTGTGCATGAAAAGTTAAAAGCTACTTTTTGAATCAGTACTTTTATAGAATGCTGGAAAAATGTTGATATAGGCTATAATTATGCCACCACAGACAAGGCAAACACTTTTAGATGAAAACCTCTGTCAGGAGTGCATTGACATTTTATGAGCCTACATGCAAACTCTAGGAAAGTTTGCTATGCCCACACTTTGTCTCCAAGACCATGAATGTATGTGCGTGATCGTGAGTTGTTCTAGCACTTTTAAACATGTGCACATACATGCATGTCATGGTGATTCCTGTTTATTCTCCAGTGGAAGTTGTTTCCCATTTCGAGTCACTTCTCCACAGCACCCTGTACTCAGTCTCATATGTGGTTCCTCTAGTGGTGTAGGAGAGGCTAAACCTCAGCTCTATCGACTTCACATCCGTGTTATGACACCCTGAGAAATTTTTCAAAAATCCTTTAGTAAGGTCTTGATTGTCAAGAAAACTCACAAGAAAAAAATAGTTGGGTACAAAAAAAGCATGAAAAGTATATTTTGTCCAAAACTTTTGGATTAAATACATATTTTACCCACTGCTAGTCATTGCTATCCCATAAATATTTCTTTGTTATGGTTTGAGCAGTGCTAGTAATGCCCAGTATTTAACATCAAAGTAAATTACATTCCACCCACTTCTCCATATGCCTAAATATATGCACATACTGGCTATACCTACATCTAGGATGGATTAGCTTTTAGTAGGATAGCGAAGATACTGTGGCTGGAAATCAGCCTGCTATAGCTATGAGCCACGGTGTTAATTAATTTTGTATCTAAGCTAGAGATCCCAGCCCTTACCTCAATAAATAATTTTGTTGTCCATCTACAGAGATGTGCACCTAGAGCATTACACAAGTGTGCAGCCCTTTGCTATCTCAGTAACTCTCATTAATTTCCTCTCTCTGTATAGCTCTTCATGTGTGCTTGGCAGGTTTATTTTGCTGAAGTGCTCAATGTTGATTTCTTTTGAAAAGGACTTATCAAGGTATAAAATCTGTTAGTTTTCAAAATAAACTCACTGCCATTGATATTCATTAATGATAGAAAATGTGTCTTTTTCCCCTTTCTACAGTTATGTAAAAGACACACTAGAGCAGTGAGCCCTAACCAGTGGCTCATAAGCACTATGTGCTTGTGTGGCTCACAAACACTTAAATTTGCATGTGGCTCATGGGTAACATAGGTTGGGGATCCCTGCAATACAGTATTAAAGAGGTCCTCTCATTAAAAAGTATTGATCCAGATTTGTACTGAATTGTAATGCTGGCGACAGCACCGGTAACAGTTCTATACTGGAAAGTAAGAGTATGAATGAATGTCAAGTCACGCATGATACATTTGTGAGTCTATTTGCATTTTTTGCATCAGGGTTTCTTAACATTGTATAATGGGACCTAAATCAAGCCTGGGGATTAGATTCACGACCCAAAAATTATTTTAGAATAATGTATGCACCTTATTTTAACTACATGAATGGACCTTGTATGGTCCATTTATGGACTTTGATTTGCCGAGTAATCATTGAAGATGTTTCACTACTCATTTGAGCAGCTTCTTCAGGTATGGGAAGCCCTCAGCATATAAACACTTCTACTAATCCAATCACCGTGGCCCACTGTATCTCTTCAGTGAGGTGACACCTGAAACTCACAAAGGTGTGAATGTTGTGTGGTTACTGTGATAGTTGTATGTAGCAGACAGGTGGTGTTGAAGGCCCCTGCCTCTGTTTAAGGGTGGTTTCTACACCTTAACTCTGGCAATACACAGCTGTCTTTCTACACCTAAAAAACAAGGGACACTCCTTTGAAGACAACAATGTTAAAATTTTGGGCAAAGAAGACCGCTGGTTTAAGTGAGGAGTAAAAAGGCTATTCATGTTAAGGTGGAGAAACCATCCCTAAACAGAGACAGGGGCCTTCGACATCACCTGTCTGCTACATACAATGCTGTTCTAACATTACATTAGAGTTTCCATATTATCTTATTAGGGACAGTTCTATAAAAACAGCAAGTAGTATAGCCTTGCAAGACTAATTTATTAGATGTGTCTCTAAATATTCAATTGTTCTGGTCCCCATGTCTACATTGGTTTTGTCCCACATTCCAAAAACACATCAGTAGTTTCTTTGGTTCCTAAAAAAAACTTTCCTGTTCAAATTTGCCTGTTTACCTTGTTCTAAAAGACCAAATAACAACTTGAGTCAGAGGATTATGGGTTTGTATTTAGTACTAAACTTAAACAATTTTCTGTAAAATACTTTAACCCAGGTATGGAAAACAATCCCCTTTCCCAACTGCAAATCAGTTCCAGTTTTTAGCTGGCCATAAGCTTCCTGGAAAACATAAGGAAATAAGGTTGGCAAAATCTTGTATTTGCTGTGGTTGTTTCCATATTGGTCTCTATGCTTAATGTGTGATATTTTAAAGGGTGGCAAGGTAGTATGACTCCAAGCTATAGTGTATGTGCATGGTACAGTTATGTAGGTTTGTAAGAAACATCTGTTAAATTGTTAAATGTAAAAAATCTTGCCTGTGAGTGTGCACTTAAGATGATGCAATAGTGTGTGGCAGAGAAGGATGGCTAAGAGCTGTGCTTATCTAATTTGATTTAGTGGAAGGGGTCCTGCTGTACTGGTGTTCAGGGGGGATGTCTTGCATATTATAAAGCAAACATGAACTGACATAGGGAGACTTGCGGCATCTGGTCCTGTTACAGATGAATGAAGTAAATGCTCTGGGTAAGAATGCGGGTCAGTAGGTAATAGCGGGTGTAAACCTATACAGCATACATGGGTAGTATGTAGAACCGGAAGAGTAACATTTTATTAGGTTATGTCAGTGTATTTATATACATTACACTGAAATGGTTTTTAATATATCCTCATTTACTTCTCTGAAATTTCTACCACTGTTTTATTACAGTGTGTATAATTTGTTGGGCCCTACCCCCCCCCCCCCCCCCAGCCCCAGACCGAAGCTTTTCCATCCGTCTTTCATACTCTTAAATAAACTAAATCTAAATGTCTTTATAAACCTGTGCCTAAAGCCTGTATATATGTCTCAACCTATAACAAGTATTTAATAAATATGCAGTAATTTGGAAATTACATTTACATACACCGATTCTGAATGCAATATTTGATCCTGGTTCTGTATACTACCAATTTAGACAGACACGTATAATAACCTTTTCCTGTTTCCTGTAATCTGCTTATTTTCACACATTTAGGCTGATGTCACACGTGGCGTTTTTACGCTGCGTATTTTCTAATTTTCTCAGCGACTGAAAAACACCCGATATCATCATCCATAGAAACAACTTGAAAAGACTCGAAGCAAACCACACAATGCGGAAATACGCTAGAAAACGCCTTAGCACGGATTTTTAAAGCGTTGGCCGAAATACACCAGTATTTGCAAAGCAAGCTATTCCTATGTATACACAAAGGCAGCTGCCAGACCTAGCGGAAATACGCAGCGTTTTTTGCTATTTCGCACTATTAGCACCATGGAAACAGGATTTGCTATGTCCCCAGTACTAGGCTGAAAAACGCCATAGTCAGGGGCCGTGTGGCTTGTGTGGCGTTTTTAGGCTGAGAAAAAACGCAGCGTAAAAACGCCACGTGTGGCATCAGCCTTACATTGTGCACATCACAGGCCTGGAAAAGTTCTACCCTGTAATTTTCTGAGCCCTTCTCCCCTGCATTGTCTTTATATTTAAAAACCCTGTATTCACTAGAAAATTTCATATTGTTTGCTGGCACCTCCTAAAAAACCTCTATCCCCAGAGATCCCAGATCCCTACACTCTTTAATTCTATGTTGGCTACCCGTCTTTGTATGGATTTGTGAGTCATAAACTCATAAAGTCTTCGCTCTCTGTGCTGGGTCCTTTACATTCCAGTTGTAGAGAACTGACTATGTGACAGGGATGTTTTCACATTATATTGTGGATAACTATGAGAATGGATGCTACTAATCATCCGTTTGTAGCATCTACATTTGTACATTCTGACACAAATGAGTTTTGCGATAAACTGAACATCCCCTAGAAACCTCAGCATTCTGCATTTTTTGATCTGTAAGTATTTTCTACATATGTATCATCTAGTTTATTGGATGTTACACTGCATTTTTTTTAAAGATGATCATTTCAGAATATTTAATACATTTAGCAGGTGTCAAACCTATCCTGATAAAATGTTGAATTAAACTTACTAAAAAGCAAAACAAATTGCTACAGGGCATTTTCCACAAGATCAATTATGTTAAACATTTACTGGTTTGAGTTTAAAGGTTCATCCATATTCTAAGGCAGAGATCTTCAGTGTCTTAAAATGGAGAAAGTCTGTACAAATAAGGTGTTTATTGGATGTGAGAATCTTATTTAGCTCTGTGCGACTCTTGTGCTTTTGGAACAGTAGTGTAAATACAACCTAAAAAAGATGTATCCAAGCAATTATATATGAAAATAACCATTCCTTATGCTTTAGCAAAGAAGAGAAATACAGTATTGCTCTTACATGCTTTTTGTAAAACACAGGCACAAAAATATTCCTAAACCAGGAAATCAGAAAGGACAACTAAAGAAGTAGGGCAGAAACTTGTGTAGGGGTTTAATAAAATAGGCCCCACAGGATGGATACCCCCAGGACAGGCTCAGGGTGGTACTGGTTAAAGGGACACTGGGTATGGTCTGGGACACTGGTAGTTAATAGGGAGTATCCCTCCAGTTTGGGTTACAGCCACAGGGTGGTGTATAAGCTTATATCAAGGGATGCAGTCATGTGCTGTGGGAGAGACTGAGTGTGGGGATTGCCTCTGGACAGAGGTGCTCCATATAGACAGGGTTGAGTAAGCAGTTTTCATGTTATAGGACACTCTAGGAGTGCCATGTAGGACATCATAGTAAGAATGGGCCAACATTGCCCCTCCAGGAGTGTAGAGGGGTTAAACCCCCCCCAGCATTACATCAGCTGGAAGATCAGGGCATACAGTGGTTAGGCAAGGGGGGAGTGAGTCCCTACTAGATGGGAGATTCCAAATCAGGGGTACCTGGGCGTGAATACCGGGGTGAGTCTTTGTGGAGGGTCTGCCTAGCTGGAGTACTGGGGAGAGCCCTATGAGAGGGCCTTCTGGCGAGAGTACCGGGGGGAGTTCCTAGATAAGATCACCTGGTGGGAGTACCGTGGGTAGCCCCTTGAGAGAGGTTCTCTACGAGTGGAGAAATGGAGGAGGTGCCCTGACTGTCTGCGTTACACTCCTGGAGAGGTCTGCCCAAATAAAGATTCATCTGTTTCATCATAACCCTCGGTGTTCAGCTTATTCTTTCAGCTTATTTTTTCGTTGCCGTTGTGACTTTTTCGCGAATTGTCGCAACTTGTTTCACCTGCCAGAGCTCATGTGATCTGTACCTTGGGCCCGGTTCTGCAAAACAAGCACAACCGATAGATGGCATAAGTGTATAGAATGCATATGGTGCAAAGGCTTTTGTGAATAGAAATTGAAAGGGCCAAGTCCTGTGACCATTTTTCCACTTAGTGTTGCACCTTGTGATCATAAACAACATTTTCTATTATTTATTTGGGGCCATTCATTTATGAATAGTTTATCTAACTGCATTCCTATTTGTCTGTTTAAGAATAGAAAAAGTGAAACAGGAATGCCCCCTATGCTAGTCTCCCAAATATACTCCTTACTGCTGACGGCCCCCCAACCACCATCCAACAGACATATCTTATATAGAGAACCCTCATACTGTATATAACCTCTGAGGAACAAAGGGAAGAAGTGACTAAGAATCTATACCACTTGTTAATATCATCTAGGGATAGACAAATCCAATATAAATTTATGTTCCAATTTTACTTTACCCCCTCCAGACTGAAGAAGAATGATAGCAAAGATACTAATATATGCCACATATGCCAAAATGGTGGACGGTGGACTTCCTCCATATGGCCTGCAGCTGTCTGCTGATTTCTAAATTCTGGTCTGAGATTACTTTGTATATATGTCAACTCAACTATTCTAAAGAGCTCTGGGTTAGCTACTAAATCCCCTATTCCTGACTGACACTGAAGCACTACCTCCTACCAGAACCTTACAACATATTGTGATTGCCTTTTCCACACTGTCTTCTAGTGAGTGGGACATACATTAACAGTAAATCATTATCATTATATTAACCCATGTTACTCTTCCCACCATTTAAACATTGCAACTTCCCCTTTGCTAACTATCAACATGCACACTTAGCCCTTCTTAGGGCTCTGGTACACGGGGAGATTAGTCGCCCGCGGCAAAACTCCCTGCTCGCGGGCGACTAATCTCCACGAGTTGCCTTCCCTCTGCCATCCCACCGGCGAACATGTAAGGCAACTCGTGGAGATTAGTCGCCCGCGAGCAGGGAGTTTTGCCGCGGGCGACTAATCTCCCCGTGTACCAGAGCCCTTACACTGCATTTCCCTTATGCATGAGTTAACATCAAACATTCGGATGGTAGAAATAATCCATTACAATTTTTTTGACTACAGAAGATAATGGCTGCTTCTTTGCTGTCACTCTGCTTAGTGCAATGCATTTTCCTTTATGTTTCTGACATCAAATTTATTTTTTCAGGTAAAGTAGGCTACAATAGCACAGAAATGTGAAAGATGACAATTTCTCATGGTGATGTTCTTCACCCCATAAAAGGGATTGCTTTAGCAGAGAAGGCATACGGTGATGTTTCTTTGCTTGTCTGACAAATAGGGCCGCCTTTTCCTGTGTTAACACAGATCTCACAGACTGATGTTCTTGATTTTTTTTACTCACTTTAACACTAGATTTGAATGTATGGGATTAAATATCTGAAAGGCTTGCATGATTGCAAACAGTTAAAATGCAGCCCTCACAGCTAAATCTAAAAGAAAGATTTTTCTGCGAAATATCCATTTACACTGAAGTATAAGAAATTATAGTTCTTATAACTGGGTGAAACAATATTGTTCCCTGAAGCACAGCCTTGGAAATGGTGTTGTCTTTAGTTATTTAGATTTATAGCAGCATTCTGAAAGAAATTTTAGCACAGTGAAAAATAGGTCTAATACTCAATTGCACACAGCCAAACGACAAGTCTACCACCTTCGGTGTTATGAATTATGGAATTTTTGGTTATTTGTATTGTTTTACTCTTAGATAACCCTGGGCTTTTTAGTAGTTGACATAAATTATGTTTGCCAATTTGTGTATGTGCCTACAGGGGAATTTTACTGTAACCCACTACCTTTAGGGTTAGGGCACATGGTGGCAAAACATACGCTGGACTTATCCGAAGTTTGGGCTGCATGTGGATTACATTTCCCTGCAATGGTGCCTTCAAAGTTTGATTACTTGCTTGGCATTCATCGCAAAAATAACTTTTAATGGATATGAAACATAGCTGAAAAAATTCATTTTAAGGAGATGAAAGCACATTGGATGAGTCCTTAGAAAATGTAGTTTTAGCTAGTGTTTGCTTTTAATATTGTAACTTTCTCTTTTATCTGGCATGCAACCAATAGAGGAGGGCATATATATTTATATTGTATTAATAAAAAAGAACAGCTTTAGACCTCTGTATCTATGCATTTATAATGGAGAAGATGTTTAATGTGTCTATAGTTAAGGAGTATGGCTTGGAGTATAATATCAAAGGGTACAATCATTTAAAGAAGATAAGTACTGTCACATCATTTGTAAAAAGTAAGCACAAAAATGGTGTTGTGGTAAGTGTGGTCATTTTTAGAGTAAATTATTCTTTTTAATTAAAGTCTAATGGTACTGACACTTGATAGTGTTAAAGGAAGGCAACCAGTTTGCCAGAAAATGTGCACCAAGCACATAATTATAGAGGAAGCAGATTTCCCAAGGGGGCCTGGGGGACAGGGGGTCAGACCACAGGGTCTGCTGCACAGAAATGAACCCTCCCCAGTTACTTTCTAACAAGAAATATGTGCGCCCACTGCATCAGTCAGCAGACAGGTGGACAACCGGGGGGGGGCCATGGGGAGGGGTTGCTGTGCCCAAGAGGCCCTTCCAAGGATTTTTTTGGAGGCCCAGCAACTGGCACTGAGGCACACGGAGTGTTTATCCTTCACTTGGGCTACAATTAAAAGACTTGCACCTTGAGTTTTTGCATCAAGAAATAATTGTTTTTATTGTTTTCGTGCAGGCAATTAAAGCAAAGCCTGTGAGATAATGGAGGACATAAAATTTGATGATTTGATGATTGGTGATCTAAGCAGCAGATTAAATTTAAAGTAGTAAATTTTGCATGCAATTTAAACAATTTATTTCAAGAGTTGTTACGGGGAAAAGCATGTAAGAGTTCAGTATATAACTAGCTTGTGAACTGTTTAAGTTCTATACAGCAAACTGTTTAAGTTGTGAACTGTTTAAGTTCTATACAGCTAAATATTGTACAGGTATGGGACCTTTTATCCAGAGTGCTTGGGACCTGGGGTTTTCTGGACAAGGGATCTTTTCATAATTTGGATCCCCTTACCTTAAGTCTCCTAAGAAATCATTCAAACATGAAATAAACCCAATAGGATTGTTTGGTCTTCTATAAGAATTAATTATATCTTGGTTGTGATCAAGTACAAGGTACTGTTTTATTAAAACAGAATAAAAGGAAATTCTTTTTACAAATTGGAATTATTTGCTTATAATGGAATCTATGGAAGACGGCCTTCTGTAATTCGTAACCTTCTGGATAATGGGTTTCTTGATAATGCATCCCATACCTGTACGTTAATAAAAACCATATAAATTCATATACAAGAAAGGTAAGTATTGTTGCAAGTTGTACATATCTAGCGCACATTCCCCCACACACACCAATCTATACACAGGAATCCCTAATCAGATGCGTCCAACCTAACAACCAGAACACTTGGTTGGGTATAGTCCTTATACCAAAACATCATTGCACTTTACATGACTGTTCTCTGTTTTACAGGCTTTCCATTTGCCACAGGAGGTAGGTGAAGTTTAATATTAAGAATAAAAAAAGTATATTAAGCAGATGTATTTTCTAAAAAAAGGCACAGTTTCCCCCAGCACCAAAGAAGTATGTACAGGTATATAAGTATATTTAAGATAACAGTAATATGAGTGACAACAAGTTGGAAATAGTATTCTAACTGCATTTTAGTGCATCAGTAATTAAGTTTTAGTTAACATCATTAGTGAACTGGGTTTTTCCCTTGGACAGCAAATAACTAGGATCAGTAAATAGATTCTAATGGGCAAATTTCATATACTATCTAAACCAGAAATTCAGTTTTTTGTTGTTTTATTTTTGCAAAAAGTGTATGTGCGCTCTGTGCACTAGTAAAGCCATGCCACCCCAAACATAAGCTTAAATTGTGCTACCTAAGGCAGCGTCAGAATTAGAATGGCCCCTGAAAACCAAGGCCCCTCCATTTGTGCACTACGAGTGGTGGGTTGTCAAGTTGGGGCATTTGCCCCCCAGGCTGCTCTGCCAGGGCTGTGTCTTCTGCATAACAGATCCTATAGCTGACCCACTTCAAAGACTGTCCCTTGAGGTAATTTCCTAAATGAGCTCCGCTGTGTTTCATTACAACCAATATTGAGTTTCATTTTACTTCCCATCTTGAGGAAAAGGGAAAAAAACAGGTATAGCATTGCCTAACGTGTTTCAGACCTACGTGCTCTTTAGGCATAATGCATACAACCGAATAAATAGAAATTCATAAAATCACAAATCAGGCTCCAAGCCATAACTCAGTATGGTAGATCTAGGTACATATACCTGTAACTTAATCCTTTAAATGTAATTTTCTTTCCTTGTTGTTTCTGTACCTTAGGTTGTTTTTATATTTGCAAAAACGATACAAATACATTTACAAGAGCATGCTAAGAAATATGCTGTCATTATTGACAAGAATAGACTTTATAAGATATCAAGTTATTTTTCAGCACCAAATTCTTTTTCAAGTTCTGACTTTTAAATTGAATTGCTACTGTGCTCATTTGCCATAAAATGCCCAAGTTGATTTCAGTCCCTGTCAGGCGCACTGGGACAATGCTTTTTCCAGCAGGCCATAATAGCAGCTAATACTCTTTACCTTCTGCAGCTGATGCTGCACATTACTAGCAGTTTGTGGCTTTGTTGCTCTGCACGCCTAACATTTTCTACAGTATACAGTATTGTACATCATTTAGGCTACAAAAAGACATCTGACTATCAAGTTGAACTTTCAAGTTGGCCATAAACATACTGATAAAATCAGCAAGATTTAGGAAGAGAAAATAGGCACCAAAGACACAATAGTAAAGTAACCCAGTTCTGGGTATTTGCATTATATAGTGAGGGCTTTTATATAAGACCTACTAACCCTAATGTCAGACAGAGATAGGGATTCAAGTCAAGAAAATGCACTTTAGAGCTGAGTCAGGGTTCTCTAATATGCCTAGCTCAGATGGCACAGCATAGAGCAGTGATCCCCAACCAGTGACTCTGGGGCAACATGTTGCTAAACAAACCCTTGGATGTTGCTCTCAGTGCCCCCAAACCATGTAGTTTTTTTTGAATTCCTGACTTGGTGGCAAGCTTTGGTTGAATAAAAACAAGATTTACTACCAAATAAAGCCTCCTGAGATAGTGTGCATTGAGGCTGCCTAATAGCCAATCTTAGCCCTTATTTGGCACCTCCATGTACTTTTATGGTGCTTGTGTTGCTCTCCAAGTCTTTTTACATTTGAGTGTGGCTCACGAGTAAGAAAGGTTGGGGACCCCTGGCTTAGACCATAGGCCCACTCTCCAAACTATTTTCCCTCCTTTCCTCGCCCAACCTCTTTATTCTCCTAGTCTCTTTTATTTACATGCTAGCATTTATTCTTCCATCAATTTCTCTTCTTTGTTCCAATTCAGAAATAGGGAATGATAATAAAACAGGCCAAATGGTCAGGAGCAGGAGGGCCCACGAGGAGTTTTCATGGTATCCTGGTTGGCCAGTCCGACACTGGATATAGTAAAATTGCATTTTACCCCGTCATATACCAACTGAGTGCTATGAAACTAAAGCAACATTTTGCAAGAGCTTAATGATGTTTTTACAGGCAATTTTGGATTACAGTATATATAAATACAGTAGAACTGTATCTGCCCCAGGCACACAAAGAAAGTAAAGCATATTATATGATATGATTAAAAAGGGGGGTTGCTAAATTACATTCATTTCCACAGATACTGCAAAACTTTATTTGTCCCAGCCATATATAAACTGGGCTCTGTGGGACCTACAGTGTGCTGCTGTATGATATACTTTCATACACACACACATATGCACATATATGTATACATAAATACAGTAAACTACAGTACATCTGTTCCAAGCTACAATAAGGAGGTTCTGTATTATATAATTATCTATCGGTACATCAAAACCTACTAGACATACTAACAGAGGGTTTTGCTGTATGTAGGTTACATCCACAGTGGCAGCAAATTGTCCCATGAACACCTGGATAAATAAAGGAAAAGCTACATCTGCTGCTAAAGTTGAAGCTACTATGCATACACTCATAGGGGCATTATTTCCAGTGCATCATTTCCAACATTATCATTAGCATCCAATTCACTGACTGATCACAAATCAGTTGCAGTTATTGGCATAACTCACTTATGGTTGCCTGGAGTTACAGACACATTCCTTTGCATCCATGTGTGCACTTGCTTGGTATTCATGAGAGAAGGCTGGACCTTTCCATTAATGCTCTGTATGAGTAGCTAAAAGTTATTAGGTGAATGTATGTTTTTGTGAATAGGATCAAAGTGCTCTCAATTTTGCATCTAAACTACTGTAGTGCTTTGACCTTGTTCTTTGAAGTTGCGTCCATAAATGAGTCTATTGGAGTCAGCAGATATAGTCAGTTGGAAGGTAAAATAGAGAACATTTTACTGCATCCCAAGTTTTCCATGTTTTTATGAAGCTAAAATTAGTTTAATGGCAAAACTAAGCATGTGGGTATTACATCTGGAGAAACGATTGTCATTGTTCCAACTGTTGCAGAACGTGTTCTAGTTCTACTGGTGGAATTCTCAAAGCTTCCTCCCATCCAGTAAGGTTAAAACATAATTATAATTGTCAGGCAATTTTCTAACAGCAAATTTAATTTAAATGTCCATGTGATTTGTTATGGAATACATATAAGAAAATAAAATGCACTAAGCAGTGTACAATGAATGTGAGTCTCAGGGCTAATCAGTAGTAGTGTAATACAGTCAGTGTTGATTATTAACAATATAGACATATATTGCTTATTGCCTTTTTATTGGCAATTTATATTTTTTATTTAGCTTCCATTTCTACCATGGCCCTGCAGTGTACATTTTTGCCCTTTTATCAGTAATTGATGTATTTTTGATTGTAAGCTCTTTTGTACAGCCATTTTTATACAATGGTGATAATGGTAACAGTAATATTAATTATATTCATTTAATTTCCATCTCTTTCTGTGGCCCAGCAGCCTGCATTTCTGTCTTTTGATTGGTAACTGCTACGTTATATTCAAATTCCACTATACCGAGGCACATTGTTTGTTGTTCTGCATTATTTTTAATGTCTCATCTTTCTGCGCGCTAATTTTTTAATTTTAATTTTTTCATAAACCCCTCTCTAAACACACTTTCCAGTTCAGTATTTTAGTCTTCGGGACTATTGTCACATGTAGTCAACTATTGTAAGGTTTATTGGATGGATGAAACTAGATCCCAGTGGCTGAACTCTGAGTCCCCCAGCGTAACAAGCCAGTGGGATATGTGCAGCCAGTAGGTAGGCAAGGAGGAGCTTTTCATCTCAATAAAAGTCCACCAAAAGGGCAGTGGGGAACACAGGTCGATTTATCAATAGTAGGAAAGAGAGGAAAGACTGATTTCAAGTAGTTAGGGCACTGCCAGTGTGGAAGAAAGGAGGGTCATCAGGTCACAATTAAGCAGCAAAAAAAAATGCATGTATTCATCCAAAGGCCATCACATTTAAGCTGCCACCCTAGGCACAGGCTCTTGGATGCCTATATAGAAATGCAGCCCTGCAATTATATACCAAAAGGGCAGAGACTTGCATGGCATCAGGGGTAAGGAGCAAGTCAAAGTCAGTCAAGATAAAGAGCTGAGTCACAAAGGAGCACTGAGTCTTCCCGACACAATCCTGCTTCTTGTCCTATTCTCTTGAGATGAATACAAGTTAACTGTCCAACCTTTTCTCTGTTCAACCTTTTCTCTGTTCAACCTTCTCTCTGTTCAACCTTCTCTCTGTTCAACCTTCTCTCTGTCCAACCTTCTCTCTGATGGTGTCCCAATCATCACTAGACTTTATCACTTAGATTTTAAGCTTTATAGGGCAGAGATCTAGTTCCTTTTGTCTCTGTTAAAATTAGCTCTTAATCTTTAATGTCACCGTACATTGTTTTTATTGGTATTTATTATTGTAATGACCCCTGTTTGTTCCATTAATTTACTGTTCTACTGTACAGCTCTGCATACATAAGTAGTGCTATACAGATAAAATATAAATACATACATACATACATACATACATTTCTTCACATATGTTCCTGGTTGCATTCTCTGTTCTGCTCAGTGACAACATCTTTTCACACCATCCACATCCACTGCTATATTTTGTTTTAATTAGGGATTAGCAAACTTTTTCACCCAGTGCAGTTTTGAAGTGAATAGAGCATTTTCACCAGTGGTTTTTGTGATCCCCCCAAAAAATATGTGCTCTATTAAAAAAAAAAAAGCCAACAGGCATTGAATTTGCCCATTCATTCTGATATGCCAGAAAACACTTTATTTATTTTTAATGTATTATCAGTTCATGATCTTCCCAAATGTATCTTTTTAATTACTGCAGTTTTCATACATAAAATGGAGCCAAGGACCAATTACACCCAATTAAAGCCACAGCAGCAGGTAACAAGCACAATGTGTGGGCTGTGTTATTTAGCACTTTGCACCTCCTCCCCTCCCAAATTGTAAATAAGTGATTATTCCTTTTCCCACCAGCAAATTAGATTCTTGTCTGTAATTTAGACTTCATAGGTTATCTAAACTATCAGCTAACCAAACCCTTTGTGATGCCTTCTTTCCCAACATGCTTAGCTTCTCGTGTGCTATTTTATGGATGGCACACAATGTTCTGTCAGCCTCCTGTCCTATATATATATATATATATATACACATACACACATACATGTGCACGCACAGTCAAGGCTAAAGCAATAAAAAACATAAGATGCCAGTCAAGTAGAAAAAGAATACTATATTGAAAGAACATTAATCTCCATGGAAGAACTTTCTGTATTTGTCTACTTGACTGACGTGCGTTTGTTGATTTGGCCTTGACTGAGCTCAGTTATGTGCTTGCTCTTGGGAACCTGCAAAGCACTTTTGACATATTCATTTATGATAAATAAAAGGAGTACTGCTGTCATTTGCTTTGTTGTGTGGTTAGAATGTGTATAGAGGGTACATTAAGCAATTACAGGAATCGAACTTAAAGAATATAAAAGCAGGGACTGGATGCTTAAATCCATAGCAAGGACCTTTCTCTTGTTTGTTCTTTGCTGTCTTAAAGGGTAAGCAACAAAAAAAAAAAAAAAAAGAAAAGTTCCATTATTTACATGTATATCTATCTGTCCAGTTTTTACAAACAAAATCTTTGTTGGCAGCTACCCTCCCAAGGGCTCACTGAAGAAATAAAATGGCTCTCAAGCACACTCCAATTATGTCAATATGGATGCTCAAATGTAGTCCCACCATCAGAACTAAACTACAGCCTTATTTGTACTATTTATTCCATAGGGCTCATTTATGTGCAATTATGGAAATGCTTTGGTAGACCCAATCCACTGCAGCGCCACAGATTAACTCCCTAATCACATCTTCATAAAAGACAAGTACTAGCAAATCTGTCCCGTTTTGCTTCACCATAAAATTTGCGAAACAGTGAAAAATGTGCGAAATTTTTTTGTCACCCGCACTTTTTTTACACGACCGCGCCTATTTTGACGTGATCGTGCCCTTTTTTTACGCTACCACGTCCATTTTTTCCACGACCCAATCTGGCGTGCGATTACATTTTTTGCCACATGACGAATTTTTTCGAGCCAAATTTTCACGGAAGTTTCACAAAACAATTCGCCAATGCCGAAATGTGGAAATTCACTGCAAATCCATGAAAAAATTTGCTCATCACTAACAAGTATGTCTTGTATAAGATCTATTTGTCATAAGGTTATGTGAATACTGTTCAATATTATATTATCAGGGCAGCAGTATATGAAAAATGCCTATGAAAGGACAGACCTAACAAGAGCCTTTAAGTCTTTTTATGAGCATTTTTTTGTTTTCTTAAACAATATTTGGAGAGTGCTATATTGTGATGGACTTTTAAAAATTCATAGAGGGCATGGTGGGCCAGAGGACAGGTTTGGTATTGTGTGCTCTTTATTATGAGCTGTACAGGATCTTCTTAAGGAGCTGTGCTACAAAAATGACAAAAGGCACATTGTGTGGACACTGCACATAATAGCAGGGCTGCCATCAGAGAAGGACAGGTGGGAAACCTGTTAAGGTCCTGTGGTAGTAAGGGACCAGTTAGTGCACTGAAAAGTATTGGACATACAGGCAAGCAGGTGTGGCTAGGACTGGTTGTGGGTTTGTTTGGTTGTAATGGGGCGTGGCCAGGGGTGTGGTCTAGTATGTTGTATAAGGGACTTTTTATACTTAGGCAGGGCCCAGCAACCAGAGGGCTCAGGCCAATACTGGGCTAATTACCCAGGCCTCACTGAAAAGTGTTTCACAATGTTTTCAAACATTTATTTTGCTTATAAGAAAAAATCAGCAAAAGTTTTTTTTATGACTGTAAGTGCAGCACACTAACATGAACTCAAATTTGTGAGCGACACCATTCATAAAAGGTACTTCCTGCACTTCTGTGGGCTTGTGGGAACATCAGCCACCCTGCCCAGCTTGTTCTGATGAACTGTGCATGAGTGCACACATATTGATATAAGAGAACCCTGGACAGGGCAGTAATTCCGGGGTTACTTGGAAGGCTGTGTCAACAGCAACTAATTAGCACCAAGTAAATCTCACACTAAATCTCACACTAGTGCCATTATTTATGCTGCACACACTGGCACACCAATTAATGTACACATTACCACCTAGAACCCTTTAGAAAATTTCAGTAGCAACGCCCCTTTTTTTATTTTATTTAGGAGCTTTGCACTTTTTACTGTATCTTTCAATGCTTCTAACATCTTATTTAATACTCTAAAAGCATTTATCATGGAGGAGGCTATCTGTATGGGCAGTATTGCTTGTCTGCTGTCTGGAACCTTCAAGCTGATCTTGAGGAGAATTTACCACCACACTAGTGCCATTATTTATGCTGCACACACTGGCACACCAATTAATGTACACATTACCACCTAGAACCCTTTAGAAAATTTCAGTAGCGACGCCCCTTTTTTTATTTTATTTAGGAGCTTTGCACTTTTTACTGTATCTTTCAATGCTTCTAACATCTTATTTAATACTCTAAAAGCATTTATCATGGAGGAGGCTATCTGTATGGGCAGTATTGCTTGTCTGCTGTCTGGAACCTTCAAGCTGATCTTGAGGAGAATTTACCACCAATGTTTGTAAATAAAAGATTCCATACAGTTGATGCAATTAATGTTAAAAGCAAGAAGAGCAATGCCTAGGCATCTATTCTTCTATTCTTTTTTTCTTGTCTTTACTTCCATAAGCTTAATGAAATGAAGACAAAATGTCCTTAAACATAGATTCACTCTTTCCAATTACATTTCTGAGCCTTTTTAGGTTATTGTTCTTCTTATGCCTTAATCTAAAGCAAAGCCAACATTGTGATTACACTGAAAGGAACATGGTGTACAGCAATGATCCCATTCACCAGCTTATATTGTAAGCTTAATATAATGGCACATGATGCATGATGCAGACATAATTTGATAGCACCCAAAATCTCCTTTAGCAGTACATAATTCTGATGTCATTGTATTATTTAATAAAGAAATCATCGCATTTTTATTGCTGGAAATAAGGAGACAATTTGGTTGTACAGAATAGAATACAATAGAAGCAGTAAGTACAATGTGCAAAGCATGATTTTTGGATGCAAATTGCAGTATTTTTTCCCATAATGCAATTTTATCCCCCAGCATTCCAGTGCTGTTGTGTAGTGATATGCAGATAGGCCCAAACCTCATGAGGCCTGTGGGTCGGGCAGGTTTGGGCCAGCACACAGTATTTGCGGATTGCAGGCCAGTTCACACTGAGCTCTTCCTGCCATAACCTTACTTTTGCCTCCACCAGCCTCAATTAATAGCTGTGCACCTGATCTGCCCCGCCCCTTTGTGATGTCAGAGATGGGGTGGGGCGGGACCCCATAAATGCTGGATAAATAGAGGTGGATTGCAGGCTTGGGCACAGGTTGGGCCCAGCACAGTTCAGTCCACTGCATCAAAATGTACGTTCATGTTCAATGGGGCAAATGATTGAAGTGAAGCAAAGAAATGTTTTGCTTGCGGCATGCCAATGCATGTGGGCATCAGGCACAGCATTAGTGTGCAATTGTCATGTAGCTATCAATGCAATGAGCTGTTGGAACCATGGAATTACAGACACATTCAGGGGTGATGAAAGTACAGAGTTCCAAGCATCAGTAGGCAATCTTGGTGCTCAGCGCAACTATGTTGAGATACAAAGGGAAGGTTGTGTTTGGGTGCTAATCCCTTTAATGAATAACTTGAATAAACAAACTGATTTTTGCCATTATAACACAGTATGCCATGAATGCACTTAAGAGGCAAACATAAGTACATACATTTACCAAAAGAAAATGACTGGGCAAGCCTATATTCCCACGTGCAAGGTATTAGGCCCACTGCTGGTGTAGCGCGTTCTCCTACCTCTGTTCGTGCCAGTCGCCGCGTATGACTCAGGGCGTCCTAGTGCATTTGCACATGCGCGGGCATAGGGTAATGTTGCTGCATTGTTGTGTATGTGTTCTGACGTCATGACATGCACAATTGTATGTTTTAAAGCTTGGCTAGGGTTTTTTGTTCTTCTCACTTCCTTCTATGTTTTGGCACCAAAACTCCCTATTTAAACCTCTGCTCTCATACCCTCTTTGCCCAAGCTGGCTTCTGGTTGTCTCAGATCCTGCTAAGCCTTGTTCTACCTAGTATTTTGGTTGTCTTAACTCCGAAGTTAGTAAGTTTCCAGCCAGTACTACAACAGAAAGTTTGGGCCTCAAAAGGGCATCTGTGAATACCGGGACTGGTTGGGTATCCCCTACATTAAACTTGGTTCTTACCTAACTAGAATGTTACACAAGGTTTCTAGGGATATTTCTGAATGGATATCATTTCCATATCTGCAGGAAAACTGTGAACAATGGGTGCTTTCTTGAAGCCTATATTTCAATATACTCCAGGGCCCACTGTAGGCAATCTGTTATATATTTATATCCTGGGGCACCTTGCTGAAGGTGAAGGTGAACAGGTGAAGTTTAAGTGTTTCTACATGTGTTGGTAACAGAAAGAAGGTAGTGGGAGGAATCAGCAAAACAGACCCAGCAGTCATGACCATCACAGCCAACTTGGTTAATAGGTGGCAACTACATGTGCAACTGGTGAGATCTGGTTAACTGTGCAAAAGAATATTTGTTGGCATCGAGAAAGCTCTTTAGTACAAATGAGCTTTTGATGTGTGCAGCCCCCTTGACAGCTGCCTGAGATGATATATCTGAAATCAGCAGAAACAGAAGCCTCTAGTACAGATAATACTTACAACACTTACACTGCAGAAAGATTCTTCTGTTTGACAGCCATGGCATGAAAAATTGATGCTGTGTTTTAAAATAAGCAAGTTAACTTGCTTACCTAATGTGCTTAGGGAGCATGCATGATTATTTTAGAGGCTGACACACGTTTGAAGAATAATTTGTCAATATACTGTTCATTTGAGGATATCTGACATTTTGTGTTCAGACTAATAGACTAGATACTTAAAGATACAACTGCCATATTTTAACCATTTGGGGAATCAGTTGCAATGCAAATATTTTTTTTATGCCTGTATATTAAGAATATTAAGAATGAAAGATGTATTCTACAGAATACCAAATGTGTCCAGCTCTGAACAAACTGTTAAAAATGTTAAAACTAAATGTTTGCTATCCAGTCTCCCACTACTGAACGTGAGGGGTTTTTTTTGCATCCTTCAGGCAGCACTCAAAGGGTTAATGATCTATTCCCCCCCCCCCCCCCAGCAGGCAGGGGTGCTGCTAGTTAAGAATCTCACCTCTGGCAACAGTGCCCCAAAGTTACCAGGGGCGGCAAAAAGGACACTACAGGCAACATTAAGAACTGAATTTGTGTTTTTAAACTGGAAATCTGGATTTTCTAATGCACAGAGCGCAATTGCCTGAGGGGCAAGGGGGGCCGCATTGCTGGATCCGACTCAGGGCAGCTCTGGTATGAGAATCACCCTTGCTAGCAGGACAGAATAAAACATATACAAATGAACCAACTCTATGAGACACTTTGCCTGCAACTCAGTAGTGTTTTTTCTGACCTCACATGAAGATTCAGTCTACGTCTCAAGAACCAGGCCTTCTAGTCTTAAGGCCACATGACCACCTGATTTGGATTAGTCAAAAGATCTCCTCCATAAAGTACAAAAACAGGTATGGTTAAAAGCTTTTTCTGCATGGGACGCCTGGAGTTTTCCCCTTCAGTAACTTGCAGCTCCATTTCATTTCAGTCCTTTGTATTTGGAGTACCATCAAGCAAGGATAATGCCATACTAACATGCCAGCCTGAGATATCCAGGCCTGTTTTTTGGTCCCTGTGGTATGATGAATAGTGGAATTTTATCCCTCACAATGGGTGTTTTTTTATTATTTAAATTCTTCCCCAAGGGTGATATTTTGGGCTGCAGTTCCCGCACCTGTGTACTAATGCTGGGTTGTGTTAGTACATTAGGCTGCAAGTATTTAATATGGTCTTTTAGTCTTTCTCTCTTGTGTTCTGGCTGCGATCAACCTATTTCTGAGGTTTGTGGCCAAGCATTATCTCACAAATGTGTTCATTCACAAGGGACCAACCACTAGCTAAAGAGCTTGTTAACTGGCCCAAGAGCACAAAAAATAAAAAAAATAAAAATCTAAAAGCTTTGATGTGATCTGTGATGATTCCAAATCTGTTCATTTTTTGAGAGATTCAAGCTCTAAATTAAAACAAGAGTAAGGATTACAGAGGGAGGAATATTTTCTATTAACAACATTTCTCAATTAATTAGAGAGCTCAGGAAAGTGAACCTGACTCCTCTATAATGACTAATAAATATAAGCTTTTATTTATGCCAACCAAGAAAACTCTGTTTTCCAGGGATGAGCCCTGGGAATGGGAAGAAGAAATATTCTAACTGTTAGGGGCACATTTACTAATCCACGAATGCTCCGAAGGCGTCCAAATGCATTTTTCTCATAATGATCGGTATTTTGCGATTTATTCGTAAATTGTCGCAACTTTTTCGTAGCCATTACGACTTTTTCGTAAATTGTTGTGACTTTTTCGTAGCCATTACGATTTGCGTGAATTGTTGCAACTTTTTCGTAGCCGTCGCTCCGAGTACAAAAGTTTCAGATTCATTCAAGCTTCAGTATCGTGACTTTCCTTGGGCCAGGTTGGAGCTGCAGAGTGCCATTGAGTCCTATGGGAGGCTTCCAAAATCATGCAAAGTCTGAAAGTTTTGCCCGCCGTTTACGAGCGCTCAATACGAAAAAGTCGCGACAATTCGCGAAAAAGTCGTAACGGCAACAAAAAAGTCGCAACAATTCGCAAAAAAGTCGCAACAGCGACGAAAAAATCGCAAAACATACGAAAAAGTTGCAAAATGTTCGTTTCCAATTCGTTTTTTTCCCATTCGGAATTTGGATTCGTGGATTAGTAAATGTGCCCCTTAGACATGCAAAAAGGCCCACTATGCCAGTAGTCTGCAATTAAGAAGCAAATGGACTGCAAAGCTGAGGGTGCTCTGTGCAGATTAAATGGCTCAAGTACTTACAGACCTTCACAAGCAGTTGTGTCAGCCTCCAGTTCTGGCAAAACTTGGAGGACAAGATTGAGGCTGAGACCTCTATAGAGATGGATATACTTTATCCTGTTAAGCTAGTTTTAGATTATTTGTGTGATGTGGCTTTCGAGAATCTAAAACTTAGAACGGCCATGGTTGTTTCTATGGTAGGAAAATGAGCACTTCGGCTTAAGTCCTGGACAACTGATCTTGACAAACTGTAAAGGTCTTTTTTGTCCCTCAACCAGAAGGTCACAATACAATTCTCTTTTCAGAGAGGATATTCAGAGGAAGAACTACTAAAAGAGCTGCTTTACAGAAGAACAATCCTTCTCAAGGAAAACAATCTGAATTCTGACACCAGGAAGTGGGTAGAAGGTTAGCCTGCTTTCTTCAAGCCCAGAAACTAGAACTGCAGATTCTTATTCTTGGATATAAATCATCACAAAGAATGGTTCCTTCAAAGCATTACAAAAAGAGTCTTATTTTTATCTAAACGGGAGGAAGAGAAGGAAGGCAGTGTGCAAAGTACAACTAAAATGCTAATGTGCTAATGGGAATTGTGTTCTATTTAAAAAAAAAAAAAAGTTCATTAACATTTCATATAATTAATCTCCAGATTATTTATCAGTAAAGTGCACTAATAGATATACTGAACTGTGTTCAAGGTTTACAATTTGACTTTTTTAACCTTCAAACAGGCAAAGTACATAGGAAGTGTTGCTCTTGATTACTGACTGGCAGCTTAGTTCTAAATCTAATAACATCAGGATGCCTTAAGCTAACTGACAACAAGAAAAACTAGAAATGACCTTCAAAAGAGTCCCATGTCATTTCAGTTCACATGGCAATACAGTAATAAACTGTATGTCAGTACTTAAAGTGATCCAGCAAGGCATGGGAACAATAATTTGATGTACGTTTCTATTTTCCTCTCAGACATCAGACTCTAGTACATTATATTGTCAGTTGTGAAATGAGCCAAACAATCGATTTAGAACCAATCCAAACTTTTAAAGGTTAAAACTCTGCCAGCTTTCATTTAGATAGGAATATTTACAAAAAGGAAGACTAAAATACATGCAGCTAAAGTGATTCTGACCCAATGGGCATTGAAAGTACTATCTCTATTTTTGCAGATGATACTAAATTGTGCAAAAGCCCTTAAAAAGGATATTAATGAGCTGGAGAGAGTGCAGAGACTGCAACTAAACTGGTAAAGGGGATGGAAGATTTAAACTATGAGGTTAGACTGTCAGGGTTGGGGTTGTTTTCTCTGGAATAGAGGGTACTTGCGAGGGGAAATGATTACTTGTACAAGTACAGTAGATTATAGACAGGGACTATAGGGCTTAAACCTTCTGCCTTGCTGCCCCCAACATTTGGAATGCCCTCTCTGATTTCCTCCGGAGAGAATCCTCCCCCAGTCTTTTTAAAATCAAACTAAAAGACTACCTTTTGGAGCACTCGCCCAGCACCTGATCTGGGAAATAGCACTTATATTGTAGTGTCACCCACTGTGACCTACAGCACTTATATTTGCCTATTTGTGTCTGTAAGTTACCCTCCCATATAGATTGTAAGCTCTACAGGGCAGGGACCTCCATCCTCTTGTGTCTTTGACTCTTAACTTATTGCAACTGCTACTGTATCTTGTATTTATTTGTATTTATTGTTATACTTTGTATTTATCTATTATCTTATTAACCCCCTGTTTGTATTAATGTATTCTACTGTACAGCGCTGCGTACATAAGTAGCGCTTTATAAATAAAAATATACATACATACATACATAGGGGTGTTCTTTTTTCCCATAAAAACAAGGCCACTTCTTTAGATTAGAGGAAGGGAACTTTTATTTGAAGCAGCGTAGGTGGTTATTATCGAGGTGAGGGCAGTGAGGTTGTTTTGATAGCAGATTCTGTTAATGCCTGTTAACAGAATTAATAAGAGGGATTATTTCTTGAAGAAGCATAATATCCAATGCTATTGTGATACAGTTAGTATTGATGTTGGTATATATAATTAATGTATGATAATGTTCAGACCTATACTGAGTCTATGTGTGTGCGCTGGAGTTTGCTTGGACGGGTTAAACTCGATGGACTTTTTTTTACCCAACTTAACTATGTAACAATGTAACTCCGCATACACCATTATGAATGTGCCCATTTCAATAGAACACCAGGCTCATACTTACATAGGTCGACATGTTATAGCAACCACAGTCAAATGTAAAAAGACTTGGAGAGCAACACAAGCACCATAAAAGTTAATGGAGGTGCCAAATAAGGGCTAAGATTGGCTATTAGGCAGCCTCTATGCACCCTATCAGCTTACAGGGGGCTTTATTTGGTAGTAAATCTTGTTTTTATTCAACCAAAACTTGCCCCCAAGTCAGGGATTTAAAAATAACCACCTGGTTTGGGGGCACTGAGAGCAACATCCAAGGGGTTGGTGAGCAACATGTTGCCCCCGAGCCACTGGTTGGGGATCACTGTGTTATAGCAGGGGTACCCTGTAGGTATCCAAAGATAACCAGATACAATTTCTGGTTTCTGGCTCATGAATACAAAGCTTACAAACACCTTCACTCTGTAATAAGGGAGACAATGAGAACTAAATTCTGGTTATGAGATCGATCAAATTCTTCTTTCTCAGGCAAGCAAGCGGATTTATACTGGTATGTCCTGGATACAAGTGATTTCTGAATTGTGTGCCCCTCAGTGCACTCAGATTATTAATAAATGAGGAAGATTGTTATTTAATAGAAGCACGTGTAAAACAATTCTATAGATATAATCATGAAATGAAGCATGGCATATATGTAGGGTGGTATTCTGGAGGTGCTCAATATGTCAATTTTGTGCTCAATTATCATGTGGTACAAAGACTCAATTACAGCATGAAATGTCCCTGAAATCCTTAAAGGGGTTGTTCACCATTAAGTTAACTTTTAGTATGTTATAGAATAGAAAATTCTAACTCTTCAATTGGTCTTTGTTTTTTATAGTTTTTAAATTATTTGCCTTCTGTTTCTGCCTCTTTCCTGGTTTTAGGTGGGGGTCACTGGTCCCAGAAGCCAAAAAACTATTTTCTTAGTGTGGCTACAATTTTATTATTACTGTTAGTTTGTATTACTTACCTTTGCATTAAGGCCCTCTTCTATTTAAATTCCTGTCTCTCGTTCAAATCAGTGCCTGGTTGCTAGGGTAATCTCGACCCTAGCAACCAGATAGCTGCTGAATTTCCAAATTGGAGAGCTGCTACATTTAAAGCTAAATATTTAAAAAACAGGACAAATAATAATAAAAAATAAGACCAATTGCAAATTGTCATAGAATATCACTTTCTACATTACACTAAAAGTTCATTTAAAGCTGAACTTTAACTGCACAGTAACAGGGTTATTCACTTTAAAGATTAACTTCTAGTATGATGTGGAGAGTGATATTCATATTGGATTATCTGATGAGCAGATTTTTTTAATTCAGTTTAACATCTAAATCTCTCTCTGTATTTATTTGTTTTAATGTTTGCCAAAAATATTGACATAATTATAAGGACGTGATTCCATGTGACGCTCTTGTACTTGTACAGATTGACCTAATGTTGTTAAACACTTTTTAAAATAAAGAAGTAGAATGACTGTAAATGTATAATGAACAAAGAAGTTGTGCTAAATACATATTCATGCCTTTCTGTATAAGAATGATAACTCATAGCAAATCTATTTTTATAATAAACAGGAAATTATAAGATGTCCAACACTGAAGTACTCACTTTACAGTCCGTGTATTAAACGGTTTCTATTAATATACAACATTTCTTGCAAATAAATAAAATACACAGGATTACCGAATCCGTATATATATGTGCCTGCTTATGTACAGATTATCTTTAAAACTGTCAGACCAGTAGTGAATAAAATATGAGGTGTTGTTATATCATCTAATATTTACACCCTGAGGCAATGTATCATTCTTTACAGGCTTTTCTCCCTCTGGGTCCTGGGGCTGCCTGAATTGCACACATGAACCTGCTCTATGTCGCCCAATGATGTGATCCAGGTGAGCATTAGTGCAAATGGGGCTCATTGTATTGTGCTACCCAGTGCCCTGCTTACCCTAATTGCTTTCACTGAACTCTATTTTATGGTTAATAAGATAGTATAGTATGATGCAAACTTGTTAATGATGATTCCAGGCAAAAAAGTACTGATCTTCTTTCTAACCTCTCATGTCCTTTTTCTCATTCTGTCATTTTATTATTGTTAATAAAATAAATACCAGCACTAGTGATGAGTGAATCTGTCCCGTTTCACTTCGCCATAAAATTTGCGAAACGGCAAAAAATTTGCGAAACGCACTTGCCGGCCAATTTTTTTGTCGCTCGCGTCTTTTTCGTCGCCCGCAGCTATGTTTTTGTCGCCCACATCTATTTTTTGTTGCCACGGCTAATGTTTTGTCGCCCGTGTTTTTTTAACGTGACCGTGCCCTTTTTGACACGTGACAAACAAAAATTCTGCGGGCCAAATTTTTCCAAGGCAAATTTTCACAGAAGTTTCGCAAAACTATTCGCCAATGGCTCAATGCAGAAATTCGATGTGAATCCATGCCTGGCGAAAAAATTTGCTCATCACTAACCAGCACATACTGTATTTATTAATAAGATATCAGTTACTATTCTAATAATGATGCATTTACTGTGCTGTTATCTTTTTATCTTTAAAGTTACTCTGCACAGCCCCCCAGAGCATACCTTTCTCCCTGCATGCATTTTTATTTTCTCTATTACAAGCAGCTGAACTGCAGCTCTCTACTGACTTTCTTTATCAGCCATGAACCTCTGCACCCTTTTGCTTTCTGAACACTCCTTCTCTTTCCAACTATGATGACATTAAAGAGGTGCCTACTGCACGTGCCTGATTGATTTTAATTGGAGCAGAGGCAGTGAGCATGCCCAGTAGGCACCTATTTGATGTCTTCATTGTTGGAGAGAGAAGGCGTGCTCAGAAAGCAAAAGAGGCAGGGCTTCACGCTAGACAAGAAAGTCCGTAAAAAAGCTCCAATTCAGCTGCTTGAAATAGAATAGAAACGTATATTATTCTGGGGAATTATTATTCTACCCAGAACTAATGCAACTGTAAATTTCTCCTGAGCATCATTCAATCCATTTTTAATTCAGAATATATTGTTATTTGTTGGCAGTGTATTCATACTTTATTCCCCTTTTTCCTCCCTCAAACCTCTTTACATTTAAAGTGATACTGACACCTATTAAACCTGTTTTTTTTTTTTACACCTGCCATTGTGTTTATGTTATGAGCTTCTAAACTGTTATTTATGTAGGGGATTACCAAAAATGGGCCCTTAGGACAGGAACCCCTAGGACAGGCCACAGGGTGGTGATAGTTAACAGGGACACTGGGATGACTGGGTTGCTAAATAGTTAATAGGGTGTATACTTGTAGTTCGGGTTATGGCCACAGGGTGTGCATAGGCCCATATAAGGGTATGCAGCCATGTGCTGAGGGTCAGACATTTTAGCCCAGGGGTTGCTCAGGTAGTGTGCACCCCTGGCACAGTTAATATAGTAGTTTGGTAATAGGTCGCTCTAGGAGTGATATGTAGGACACCAGGAGTTTAGAATGGGCAGACATTGCCCCTCCAGGAGTGGTAGTGAGGTTAAGACCTCCCGGCATTACATCGGCCGGAGTGCAGGGCCACAAGTGGCTAGGTAGGTGGACAAGGTCACCGCTAGTCCAGGAGGCTGGATCTGAGGGGGCTTAGGCGTGAGTACCGGAGTGGGCTGCCTGTGGTGAGGCTGCCTAGCGTGAGTACCGGGGAGGACCTCAAGAGGGGGTGCCTTCTGGCGTGAGTACCGGGGAGATCACCTAGAAGGGGACACTTGGCGCGAGTACCGTGAGTTGCCCAACAGGAAAAGGCTCTCAATGAGTAGTAAGGAGATAAAGCCCTGCATGCTGTGTAAAATGATATGTGCCACTCCTGGAGAGGTCCTGCCCTAATAAACCGATTCATCTAATTCATCATATAACTTGTGTATCTGACTCTTTCCTGCACCAAGGATCACCTACCTGCCGGTAAGCAACTACCCCAGGGAGGGGCAAGGTACCGGGGGCTGTGTGTGGATCCCAGGCAGAGGTACTAGTGACTGTTAAGTTCCCAGGGGGTGGATTATAGTTCCACAACCCCATCCCTGGGTGGAGGCACGCCTTTAAGGGAGAAATCCCTGTTAACCCCATAGTAAGCGGGGGCTCAGGACTCCTGTAGCGCCAAGTATAGTGCTCCAATAGGTAGTGCCACAGTAATCAGCAAAAGTGGGCTACATTTAAAAAAATTCCAGTTTGGTCACATTACTATTAGGAGCAGATCAACTACTGCTCCACAAGGCAGCCATGTTTGCTCTTCTGCACTGCCATGTAAATGCCTCCATCAAATTATAAAAATTTCTAAAATATACTCCATCAGCTTCAAGTCAATGTATTTTGCCTCCATTTGCAACTCGACAAGGTTCATATCAATCCATGACATAAAATACACACATACATTGATTAAAAGGTAAGAATGAGTATTTTTATGTGTAAGAAGAGCCACCCTATTGCAAAGTAATTAAGCACTTTGCTTGCAAATCATACATTTTACAATGTTCATGTAGTATTTTCTTGGCAATTGTGTGTCTCACCATATCTGTGAAAACGGGGCTTAGGGCATGCCCCAATATCTGACCCTGGGCAAGGGGTCATGTCTCAAGAGACCATCACAGTAAAGGAATAATGTCATGGGAAAACATGTTTTTTTCAAAACACATCAGTTAATAGAGCTTCTCCAGCAAAATCCTGCTTAAAAATTCATTTTCCAAAAAACACAAACAGATTTTTTCATATTTAATGTTGAAATTTCACATGGGGCTAGCCATATTCTTCATTTCCCAGGGTGCCACAGCCATGTGACCTGTGCTCTGATAAACCTCAGTCACACTTTACTGCTGCGCTGCAAGTTGGAGTGATATAGAAAGCAGTTCTAATGTGTAGCACTGGCTCTTTCTGAAAGCTCAGAATCAGACACAATGCACTGAGATGGCTGCCTACACACCAATATTACAACATTATTTTATTAAATCCATACCAGCGACTTTTGAAACATTCACTAGAAACAAAACCAGTTATTTTTTTACTTTACAAAACAGTTTTCATTTGTAGTTTGCCTGACAAAGGGGCCTTGGAGCTCTGAAAGCTTGAAATGTATTTTTATTGTTAGCCTATATAGGTATTACTTCTACAATACTTTTGTATTTGTTTGCTTTTTCTATTTTATTACACCTGTAAAGGAAAGTAATATTTTGTCAGTCGCAATCTCTTTCTTCCCCTGAAAGGAATTAGGAAGTAATAGAATGCTGCAAGCTTTTGGCAACTGGTAGTAGGCAACATATTGAACAAATGGGTTTAGTTACTCTTTTGCTACAGTAGGTGTATTTTCATTAGTTCTGCATTTGTGCCTAGGGTTTACAGAACAATAATGTAAAATGCTATAGAAAAAATACCTATGGCATAATATCACTATGGCATTTTCTATGTGTGGTATAGAAATCAGCTCTTTGGATATATATATATAGTATAAAAAAGACCAGCAACTCTGGATTTCTTGTGAAAAATCAAAACATATATTCAAAGTAGCATAAACAGCCATATATATATATATATATATATATATATATATATAAAAGGTTGCCACACAATTATACAGTATATACAGACCTTAGGTCTCTGTACTCCGAAATGCAAAACTATTTGTCTTGTGAGATATCCATCTTAATTTCCTACAGAGAGATTAAAGAACTTTCCAAAACCATTAAGTAATTTTGGGCAGCAGTAGATTTTGTCCTTTTGATTCACATACAAATGCATCGGTAAAGGTCCCCATACACAAGCAGATCCACTCGCTTGGCGATGTCGCCGATCGAGCGGATCTGCACCCGATATCCCCACCTACAGGTGGGCGATATCGGGGAGCATTTAGGTAAAAATAAAAATAATTTGATCGTTTGGCCCTGGGGTTTATGTGGGCGGCAATGGGGCAGTCGGTTCAGGGACCGCATCAATGAGCCGATGCGGTCCCCGATCCGACTGAATTTTCTAACCTGGCTGATCGATATCTGGCCAATTTTAGGCCAGATATCGGTTGGCCAGGCCCCTCGGTTCTGCCCCTACACAGGCCGATAAGCTACTATCTGTCCGTGTATGAGGACCTTAACACAGCTGTACAACAGATCTGCAACAGATCTCTCTTTATTACCATGACTTCTCTTTTTGATAGTCAAATTCACTGGGGCTATTTGCTAGACACCACCAGTGACTCAAATTGCTAACCTGGTATACCAAGCTATTGCTCCTCTATCATAAAAATGTACTTGCCCTTGGAACTCTTTATTAGAGAACCACTCCCCTATCGGGTCTGACTCTCTGGGTTTAGCACATGTGCAGTAAAGCATTGTAGAGTAACGCTGAATGCAGGATAGATTGCTTGGAGAACTGAAGTCTGGCACTTCTCTAAAAAAGAAACCAGGCAATTTTTATCAGATGGCTGTGCCACTATCTTTATCCCAGGTTAGCAATTAGAGTCTTATACCATCCTCTGATTTGCACTTGAACTGATAAAATAGACAGACTGAGCACATTTAGATGGTGTCATTGAGCACAATTGCTTGGGTGTAAGTCAGTTGTGTGTAGGTGCTACTCTGCTACTCATGAAGAGAGTTCTGGAAGTCATGTGCCCTCAAGGTACCTTGTACTTATACAGCTGGCATTTTGGTGCAAAAGCATCAACAAGTGGTAAAAGACGCAAGTACTGTGAGTAGCATTTGGATGGACACAGTTTCGAGTCCAGTTTTGCACTTTGAACTTTATGTAAATCTGCCCTAACATGTGCCTGTTTAGCAGATAAATGCTTGTCCCATATCTAATACCAAATTCAATTGTATTAATTTTAAGTTGGTCCTACTTTTGTGACTCAGCTCATAGTCAATGTCTTAATTCACCCCATAAGTACTAACATAAAAAAAAATTAAGTAATTTCATAATTAACAAGGGTTAGCCTTGAAAATAGGGAGTTTTAATATCAAGAAAATAGAAAAGAAATGTCATTGCCAAAATATTCTGTCATGGGGCTGGCACAACAGAAATTTTAGGATTATGCCCTTTTAAGGTCCATAGTCAAGTTTAACCTTCAAAATAATGACTGCACAGTCAATTTTTCCAACATTTAGTTAAAATTTAGGAAAAATAAATTTTGCGGCTTATTATTATTTTTTGGTATTGATACCATTTATACCACATTTTACAGAGCACTTTATCCTGAGTCAATCAACCTGCCTAAATGTTATTGGAATGTTGTGGAAAGAAACCCATGCAGACACGGGGAGAGCATACAAACTCCTTACAGACAGTGCCCTGGTCGGAATGGAACTTGGGACCCAAGTGGAACATGGCAGAAGTGCTACCCACTGAACCATTTGTGTTTATTAAAAGTTGTAGCCAATTGCATGAAAATGTTAATGTTCTTCTGTTTTTATAAATTGGCCAGTTTTTAGAATTATCCTTTCTATTATCAACTGCATAACAAAAACATCACTTTCTACATTAGGGTCATATTCCAAATACAGCCCAATCATCAAAATAAATAATGTATATCTATACATTTATAACAGATATATATATATTGATGGATGTTTCCTTTATATGTAGGCCTTCAATTATTTATTGTTAAAACTTCCATTAATCTTTTAGATCTCTTTTAAGAAAATGCACTTCAGAGCGGCATCAAACCAGCATCATACTCATACTCATACTCATACAAAAATTCTGGAGTGTCCAGACACCGGCTCCTCTGGTGTTTCTCTCTCTTTACACATATGCGAGTGGAACACAAGTAGTATATGCGTTCCAGCGTGTGCCAAAATTGATGTGTGTTAGCCCAATCTCATCACCAATCTGGCGCTTAGCATATTGCTAGCCTTACTCAGGCTGTCAGAGAGCTACAAGCAAGGGTAAAGCTAGGTTTAGGACCAGTTACAAGCCATTCAGCCTTCTGCTCCAGCTCAAGGACCTGCTATCCTGTCTCCTTATGCGGCTTCCACTATTTCACCTTTGGAACCCAAAACTTTGCCCAACAAATTTTCACAGCACTTTTAGGACTTTTTTAAATACCTGCTAGCTGTTGTTTACTCTTCAGTCACAGACTTACTCCTCCGAGCAAGTAAAAGTGGGGGTAATTGTTTTGCTGTTGCAGGGGGCAGCCACAGACCTGGGCCTTCCTTTAATGGAGCAGCAAGGTCAGTTCCTTAAGACTGCTGAATCCTTTTTTAAATCCATTGCAGTCCTATATGATGACCCTCGTCAGGTCTCTTTAGCTAAGTCGGTTTTTAGAAATCTCCCCCAGGAAATTCAACTGCTTGCCCTGACCTGGGCCTGTCCACTATTCTTCTCCTGACCCCTCTGTACTGCACTACTTGGCCCTCCAGCCTCTCATCACTGCTGTGCTATCTGTTCCTACCCTCAGACAAGTCTCCAGTAAATGTGAGGTGTTTGTGAGTCTTGATTCATCCAAAAACTGGCATAATCCAAATGGAAAACTGACCCAGAAAGACTTATTGCTATAAAAAAGCTTTGCACATGCAATATAACACAGTTTAGGAAACTGTTCTCGCTCTGATATCAATAACATAGGCCAAATACCTGAATGCCTCAGCAGCAGAATAAGTACTGACACATCAATTTTCTAAAAAAGGCATAATAAATTCCAAACTGGCCCCCATACCTAACTGCTTACTATTTGCCAGCTATTTACAGAAAATGAAAATGTAAGATATTGTATCAGAAATTAAACAATTGTCAGATTGTGAATGGTCTGACATATTCATGTTGCTCATAATTAATAATGGCTCGAGTTGGAAAACAATCTGTTAAAAAAAATCCCATACCTTCATCATGAGGTGTCAGAAGTCAGAAAGAAAAATGCAGGATTAGCAAAGCTTATTAAAAGATAATTGAGCAACACTGATCAAAATCCAATGAGCTCGGTAGTACGGGGCTGATATTTGTAGGCCCTTTAAAAAGCGTGTGTACATCACAATAGGATAATCAAAAAATATATTTGTTTATAATCCTGTAAAATACACTGGGATTTGATTCTTAAATGGATGTAATGTTACTTTATGAGATTAAAATAATATTGATGTACAGTATAAGTAATGTATATAAAACACATTTAATTCTGTAGTTATATAAGCCCTATAAATATACAACGTGTGCCTTTACATGACCCTTCCCCTCTTCAGTGACTTCTTTTCACTTTTTTCTTTACTGCAAAATGTACTTAATCATAAAAAAAACTGATGGAGCAGGCTGTGTTTGAATACTCTAATCCATTACAACATGTAGCCCAGTGATCCCCAACCAGTGGCTCAGGAGTAACACGTTGCTCCCCAACCCCTTGGATGTTGCTCTCAGTGGCCTCAAAGTAGGTGCTTATTTTTGAATTCCTGGCGTTGGTTGCATAAAAACCAAGTACAATGCCAAACAGAGTCTCCTGTAGGCTGCTAGTCCACCGGGCTCCCGGTAACATTTTTCATGCTTGTGTTGTTCTCCAACTCTTTCTACATTTAAATGTGGCTTACAGATAAATAAGATTGGGAACCCTTGATGTAGACAATATACCTTACATACCTGAATAAACTACACTAAGGGGCCCATTTACTTACTCACGAACGGGCCGAATGCGTCCGATTGCGTTTTTTTCGTAATGATCGGTATTTTGCGATTTTTTCGGAAAATTATCGCGACTTTTTCGTTACCAATACGATTTTTGCGGAAAAACGCGAGTTTTTCGTAGCCATTCCGAAAGTTGCGATTTTTTCGTAGCGTTAAAACTTGCGCAAAAAGTTGCAATTTTTTCGTAGTGTTAAAACTTGCGCAAAACATTGCGCCTTTTAAGTTTTAACGCTACGAAAAAAGCGCAACTTTCGGAATGGCATTAATAGCAGAAGAGATACAACAACAAAACCAGGTTTTGAAATAGATTGGCCTTCCAAAGGTGCAGTGATTGAATGGCACTACATATAACATAGACATAAGTGTAGAATTTATGCCAAACACTACAGTATAGTCACATGTGGCACTTATTGGTGGCAAATTCTGTAATATTATAGTTACAGCCAGCTACCTGCACTTCCACTAGAAACTCTATTTGCAACACTCTTTTAAAACTTCTATGTGTTTTACATTTTTAATAAGCCAATTCTATATAAAACATGTACTTTCAAGTGTTTCATATTTATAAAATATATAGGCATACATTAGCAGAAAAAGCAGAAACATGCATAAAAGGAAACATAGGTCTTGTAGAGTTCCGCATGCAATTTTTTTTTTTTTAAATGCAAAATTTTTATAAATAATTTGGTAAGTTTTTTTAGAAAGCTATTACTGATTCCCCTGAGGTGTTCAATTTAAATGGATTTACTTTAAAATCCAGCAAACGCACAGAAAATGAGAAAAGCTCAGTTATGGGTTATGGTAGACATGTAGAGAGAAGGAAAAAGATTGCTGGGTAAATCACGACAGAAAAAGGAATATGTACATTAATGGGTCAGGAAATGGGTTTACTTGTATTTCAGAAAATGAGAATGACATAGAACATGTTTAAACCATCTTTTACTTTAAAGTGCATTAAAGGGCCACTGTACCTTATTTTTTCCCAGTGAATCTGCCTGGAACTGAGTTTATAGCATTAGCATGCTGTGTAATTGTAGGGGTTTGATAACTACTCAAACAAGTGTTTTGAGAAGATCAAAGAGAGGGCAATGGAGGGTGCTTACATTTTGGCCCCCAGTGTATAGACTACTGAAAAACAGTGTGAGTAAAACAGATCATGGCCCCATGTGCAGTTGTTCTTATCCTTCCTTAAGAGGCCATTGTCTGGCAAGATGGCCACAAGCTTCCACAGGGTTCCAGTTACAATAAGGCAGAGGAGTCCAGTGGATGTGGGCTGGCAACCTTGGGGACATGGCCACCTATACAGTGTGATACAGGTATGGGATCTGTTATCCAGCAAGCTCAGGACCTGGGGTTTCCAACATAAGGGCCCAACATCTGTCTCTTATTTGTTAATTTAACTTAATAGGATTGTTTTGCCACTAATATGAATTTCTGCATCTTAGTTACCAGGGGTGTTTCATCCCCTAGTACTGCCCTGAGGCAGCCTAATGAATGTGGCCCCCTTTGCCCCTCTGCACATTGGGACATATTTATTATGCTGTATAAAAGTAAATTCAATGAAAAAAATGGTGTAAAAACCTTTGTAAAATAAATGGGGAATTTTTCTGTCCGAATGGCAAGATTTTATGCCGTTATTTTGCGTAAGTTTCGGTGGAAGAAAAAACTACACCTTTTTTAAGCAGCGAAGCCTGCCAATGGGTGACTAAGTTTGCTGCCATTTTTTACACAGCATAGTAAATAGAACCCTTAGTTTTTTTGCATCAGAGCAGGGTGACAGGGGCCATATCACTAGTACAGAGTGTGCAATAGTGCTCTCTGCGCTTGAAAAGTGAAATTCTGATTTAACAATTGGAATTTCAGCTCTTTAAGTTACCAGGAGGGGATTTTTGCTTCAAAGGCACTACTGCCTGAGGCGAGTTTCTCAACTAACTTCATGGCAGCAGCGCCCCTATTAGTTGCCATCAAATACAAGGTACTGGTTTATTATTACAAAGAAAAAGGAAATCATTTTAAAAATTTTAATTATTTGATTAAAATGGACTCTTTAGCAGATGACTTTCCTGTAATTAGATCTTTCCCGGTAACAGGTTTCTGGATAACGGATCCCATACCTGTAGCATATAATATGCCAGCATACAGAGGTAAGAAGAGTCTATACTGGCACATTTAAGGACATGTCCAAAATAATGATACTTTATTTTGCATATTAAATAAAAAAATCTAATTTCCAAAATAAGTGTTTTGTAAAATATAAATGATTCTAAAGCCAGTTGTAAATAAAATAGAAATTTAAAGCAGTGTGTCCTTTACTATCCATTCTCAGAATAGCAAACTATAGCAATCACGTCTCCTCCAGCCCATACCCCAGTTCCCACAGTGCCTTGCATGCTTTTCTTATTCTCCTTCTTCTCAGGTCTGTTAATCACACAACAGGCAAGGCATAGTGGGAATTGTAATCCTGGCTGGATACTGAAATGTTTCAGCGATCTGAGCAGTCAGGGAAACAGACTGCTTTCAAAAAGAATTACATTTGCAAATACCTTTAAAATTATGCAAAAAAAAAAAGTCTTTATTTTACATCATTTAGGTGGACATCAGATTTTAAAAAACCTACAAGACAGCAACCTTAGTTAAGGAATTTGTTGTTGCTGTTATTTTACATCTAAAACAAACCTCTAACTTTTAGCTGTGATTTATATGTCCCCGCATCTTTTATATTCATTTCTTGAGATTAATACTCTTCCATTTTTGTGTACTTCCATTCCAGTTACTACAGGGTATCGTAACATTAGTAACTGCTCCTATAGGTAACGAGAAAACAAAGCTGTAAAGAATGATATGAAAAAAATGAATGGTAGAAAGTGAATCACCGGGGACATATAAAATGGAAAGGTTTAGTTGCAGTAAAAAAGTTGCTGCTATAGATGCAGAGCTTCTCGGTGGGCAGAAGAATTAGTAGTTACTTCTTTTCTTTCTACTGCCCTCATATAGTGTTAAATTAGCCGTCTATAGCCTCTTTAATACATGGGCAAAAGGGGCAATTTCCCAGAGTGCACCAGGTACAGCCAATATCTTTATTTATAAATCGCTACTAATGTACGCATCGCTGTACAGTAGAATACATTAATACAAACAGGGGGTTATTACAAGGAAAACAGTCTCATATTTGCCTTAGCTCTAACTCTCCGTTAGCTAATGTAAACATCAGAGGGAGAAGTAGTAATCTCCACTGCATGCTGGCTAAAGCACGAAGCTTATCGGGTAAATTAGGGGAGCTGCAAGCTATTGCATGTATTGAAAATTATGATTTAATAGGTATCACTGAGACCTGGTGGGATGATAAATGCGACTGGGCTGTGAATTTAAATGGTTATACACTTTTTAGGAGGGACAGAGTGATTAAAAAGGGTGGAGGGGTTTGTCTTTACGTAAAGTCAGATTTAAAGCCATGTAATAAAGACATTACCAATGAAAACGTTGAATCTCTTTGGGTAGAAATTTCAGTAGGGCTGAAGGTCACAAAGAAAATGGTCATTGGTGTATGCTATAAACCACCCCGTATAGATGAGGGGGATGAGGCCCAGCTATTGTTGCAAATGGAGGAGGCTTCAAAACTGGGTCAAGTTGTTATTATGAGGGACTTTAATTATCCGGACATTGACTGGAGTAATGGGGTGGCTAAGTCAGAAAAAGCTAGTAGGTTTGTAAATATGCTAAATGACAATTTTTTATTTCAGGCGGTTCAAGAACCTACTAGGAATGACTCTATTTTGGACCTGGTGATATCTAATAATAATGAACTCATCTCTAACATTTGTGTGGGTGAGCATTTGGGGAACAATGATCACAACATGGTCTCCTTTGAGATAATGCTGCAGAGACAGCTCTATAAGGGAGTAACTAAAACGCTCAATTTTAGACTTGCAGACTTTGCCAGTATAAGGGCATCTCTTCAATGTGTCAACTGGGAAAGGCTTTTCATGGGGTTAGACACAGAAGGAAAATGGAATATCTTTAAAACATTGCTTTGCAGGTACACGCAACAGTATATCCCCCTTGTAAGCAAGGAGAGGCATCGCAAAGCAAAACCTTTATGGCTGAATAAAGGTGTTAGTGTTGAGGTTGGTAAGAAAAGACGTGCTTTTAGGGCATTCAAGTTAGCTGGGACAGCAGAAACTTTCATCAGGTACAAGGAAGCAAATAAAGCATGCAAAAAAGCTATCAAGCAAGCTAAAATAGAGATGGAAAGCGATATTGCAGCTAGGAGTAAAAAGAATCCAAAATTATTTTTTAATTATGTAAATAGTAAAAAAATGAAGCAAGAAGGGGTGGGAACCTTATTATCACGGGGGGGTAAGTTGGTTGATGAGAACGGGGAAAAAGCTGAAATTTTGAACTCTTATTTTTCATCTGTCTATACATCTGAGGAGCCAGATAATGAAGGCTTCCCTTTTAATATACCCAGTTCTAGTAATTTAGCTACTGACGCATGGGTCACTCGGGAGGAAATTCAAAAGAGACTTGAACATGTAAAGGTAAACAAAGGTCCAGGGCCAGATGGGATTCATCCTAGGGTATTAAATGAGCTGAGCGCTGTGATTGCCAAGCCTCTTCACTTAATTTTTCAGGATTCATTGAGGTCTGGCATGGTGCCGAGAGACTGGCGGATTGCTAATGTGGTGCCGTTATTTAAAAAGGGATCCCGTTCTCAGCCTGAAAACTATAGGCCTGTTAGTCTGACATCAGTAGTAGGAAAAATTTTGGAATGGGTAATAAGGGATAGGGTACTTGAATACATTGCAGTTCACAATACTATTAGTTTGTGCCAGCATGGTTTTATGCGTAACAGATCTTGCCAGACTAATTTAGTCGCCTTTTATGAGGAGGTGAGCAGGAACCTCGATGCTGGAATGGCAGTTGATGTCATCTACTTGGACTTTGCTAAAGCATTTGATACAGTACCTCACAGAAGGTTAATGATCAAATTAAGAAATATTGGCCTAGAACATAATATTTGTAATTGGATAGAGAACTGGCTGAAGGATAGAGTACAAAGAGTGGTAAATGGAACATTTTCTAATTGGACCAGTGTGGTTAGTGGAGTACCGCAGGGGTCAGTCCTTGGTCCTTTGCTTTTTAACTTGTTTATTAATGACCTGGAGGTGGGCATAGACAGTACTGTTTCTATTTTTGCTGATGACACAAAATTATGCAAAACTATAAGTTCCATGCAGGATGCTGCCGCTTTGCAGAGCGATTTGACAAAATTGGAAAACTGGGCAGCAAACTGGAAAATGAGGTTCAATGTTGATAAGTGCAAAGTTATGCATTTTGGTAGGAATAATATAAAAGCGAACTATCTACTGAATGGTAGTGTGTTGGGGGTATCCTTAATGGAGAAGGATCTAGGGGTTTTTGTAGATAACAAGTTGTCTAATTCCAGGCAGTGTCATTCTGTGGCTACTAAAGCAAATAAAGTGCTGTATTGTATAAAAAAGGGCATTGACTCAAGGGATGAGAACATAATTTTGCCCCTTTATAGGTCCCTGGTAAGGCCTCACCTTGAGTATGCAGTGCAGTTTTGGGCTCCAGTCCTTAAGAGGGATATTAATGAGCTGGAGAAAGTGCAGAGATGTGCAACTAAACTGGTAAAGGGGATGGAAGATTTAAGCTATGAGGTGAGACTGTCGAGGTTGAGGTTGTTTTCTCTGGAAAAGAGGCGCTTGCGAGGGGACATGATTACTCTGTACAAGTACATTAGAGGGGATTATAGGCAGATGGGGGATGTTCTTTTTTCCCATAAAAACAATCAGCGCACCAGAGGTCACCCCTTTAGATTAGAGGAACGGAGCTTCCATTTGAAGCAGCGTAGGTGGTTTTTCACTGTGAGGGCAGTGAGGTTGGGGAATGCCCTTCCTAGTGATGTGGTAATTGCAGATTCTGTTAATGCCTTTAAGAGGGGCCTGGATGAGTTCTTGAACAATCAGAATATCCAAGGCTATTGTGATACTAATATCTACAGTTAGTATTAGTATTAGTAGTATATATAGTTTATGTATGTGAGTGTATAGATTGGTAGGTGTGGGTTAGGTGTGCTGGGTTTACTTGGATGGGTTGAACTTGATGGACACTGGTCTTTTTTCAACCCTATGTAACTATGTAACTATGTAACTATGTAACTAAGATAATAATAGATAAATACACAGTATAACAATAAATACAAATAAATAAATACAAGATACAGTTGCAATAAGTTAAGAGTCAAAGACACAAGAGGATGGAGGTCCCTGCCCCGTAGAGCTTACAATCTATATTGGAAGGTAACTAACAGACACAAATAGGCAAATATAAGTGCTGTAGGTCACAGTGGGTGACATTACAGTATAAGTGCTAGTTCTCAAATCAGGTGCTGGGTGAGTGCTCCAAAAGGTAGTCTTTAAGTTTAGTTTTAAAAAGACTGAGGGAGGATTCTCTCCGGAGGAAATCAGGGAGGGCATTCCAAATGTAAGGGGCAGCAAGGCAGAAAGGTTTAAGGCGGGATACAACAGTAGTAGTGGGGGGCGCAACCAATCGGTTGCTCTGCGAGGAACGGAGGAGTCATCCAGGAACGTACGGAGACACAAGTGAGTAAATATAGTGAGGAACAGAGGAATGGAGGGCTTTGAAGGTTAAGAGAAGGAGTTTTTAAGATATTATTTGTTTAATAGGAAGCCACGATAAGGACTTTAGCAGGGGAAGGGCCTGAACTCTCCTGGATGAGAGGAGGAAAATTCTGGCAGCAGTATTTAATATAGACTGTAGGGGGGAAAGATGGGAGTTAGGGAGGCAGATTAGTAGCAGGTTACAGTAGTCAAGTCGGGAAAGGATGAGAGCATGCATGAGCAGCCTAGCTGTTGCAGTAGAAAGTCCATTTCCATTCAACCACAATGGCCCCTATGATGTAAAGCAAACATCTGGAAATTGATGCTTCTTTTTGAAAATATTTATGGTCATAGCAGTATCTTTAAATGAACTGGGCTTTTTTTATAATTTTTTTTGCCCTGATTTTAGAATCATATTATTTTGGATCAAGTGGCTGCGTTCATTTAATGTCTCTTATGGCCTTGACAACAAAAGGTACAGGAAACCAGAGGACTCAGGTCACATATAAAATGGATTCTATTATCTTCACAAGCAATTGATTTCGGAATTATTTCTTTACGATATATACATAAAAGCATTCAAAGTTCCAAGGCCATTGCCAAAGTCAACTTTCACATTTTGTGCATCAAGACTGAGAGAACAGTAAAACAACGGGCAGCAGAAAAATGTTAATTACATATGGTTCATGATGCAGAAGAGGCAGTGTAAGAATATATTGTTTACTATAGAATATACTGAATGCTTTTTTCATTTGAAAGCAAGCCTTGCATTAAAACATTGCGTTCAGTACACAGAAAGCACTTGGCGTGTCCTCTCTCAATGAATATAAAAGTGAAGTGAAGAGTTTACTCATGCTTTATAGGGGAAAAATCATAGCAATAGTCAACCCAGACAAAATCAAACAGCAACAAATTGGCACTTTGGTATTTATGGCCCCCAAACTTAATGGCCCATGACCAGACTTGGCCAGTGGGATACCAATTCCATTGGCAATGCTTTTCCTCCTAATGAAACAGAAAATGATAGCTTCAATCTGCTTTCTTATCATCATGTCAACATTTAATGATATTGGATTTTTTTTCCAACCTCACGGTGAATATTATGTGTGAGTTAAATATTGCTGTGCACCTCGTCCATTTTTTATGTAATAGAGAGATCTGTGGTGATACAGAGAGAATATGCAAGGTGCACAGCAATGCTTTGCAAAACATATAATTCTATTCTTTGTGATGGTGAGCCATGTGTTATGGTATTAAACCCAGGCTAAACAAGATTATAACATAAGCTCCATCTTCAAAGCAGTGCTGATGTGTCAGAGGCACTCTGTGTAGCCTTGTGCCACTTTTTTACCCAAATAAGACAAAAGCTTCTCAGGGGTAATACACTATATACACAAAGAAAAGAGAGAAGAATCCCCTGAATTAAAGGAGCTACACCCAATACAAGACTAAATCAGTTCCAAAAAGTCTTTATTAAATAATGTAGCAAAAAACTCCTAATAAACACAATTAAAATAAATACACAAATTAAGTCATGGGCTTCCAGAGTATGGAAATATATAATGCCTGTCAATACACCCATCTATTATAAGGGATAAAATATATTCCTAAATACCCAGGTATGTATATTGATATCCTCAAAAGGAGCCACAGTAACCAGCCGTGTTACAAAGGAGTGTGTCATTGAGAGCACATCTTTATCAAAGTGCATTGAAGTACATTAAATCGGATATAACAGTAATAATAATACACACAAATAAGTTGTCCCCAAATCTTTACAACTTCTTGGGCATTCAGATTGTTCAGGCAGGACCTTGAAACTAAATGGATTCTCACCAACACCATTATTCAGTAAACCAGGAGACCATGATTCCTAAAGTGATTAGCCCAATGCACATTTTGCCCTTTCAGTCTTCATCAGAGGCATTTAGGAGGTAAATGGGCATAAAGATTTTGAAAAATGGCTGCTTCGTTTAGAAATATATTTATTCCCTATAATAGAAGCATTATGCATCATATATTGGTTGGACCACAAAACAGTAATGTAAAACGAGGGAAAACTTCAAATGAGGGTATGTCAAATTGGATGCTTATGCTGGTCTGCTTGGGGTTGATAAGATCGATGGTCTGCGGGTTGAAAAAGTACAGGGCTCCTATAACTTTGATAAGATGAGATGTCTGGGGTTATTACAGTATAATTTCATGTCCCAACTTTTGCCAAATTTAATATTGTGGTAACTCTGTATTAACTCATCTGGGTATAAATTTGCAGTTTGGAGCAGTCATTGATTCGTTGGTTTCTGTGGCTTTCATTATGGACAAACAAAGCAACTTAGTAATGTCTGCAAAACAAAGTGGCAACAAGAAAAGGAAAACTCAGCAAGATATTTGTTTATTCCAGAGAAATAGAGATTACAGATATTTGTTTGCAAATGAAGTGAAAAGCGATATTTTGGTAGTCAACAAACACATATTTATTGGTGTTCCCAAGGAGTATAATCTGCTTTGTCACTATGAAATCCCATAGAGCCATGCAGCAAATGGAAAAGTGCATAAATCAAAAGCTGGAAGATTAAAAAAGAACAACTGAAGAAGTAGCAAACATGATCTTGGAATGTATTCAAGATGAACAAATTTGTGGTTAGGGCAAGTTGTGTGCTATTGCAAATGATTCCAACCATTTAAAGCCATAATCTGAATGTTTGTTTATTATAAACTGTTTAAGGCTGCAGATATAATCCTCAACAAGTTTCTACCTGCCAGAACATCAGCCCCAGTAGAAAGGTAAATGACCTATAGCAGTGGAGTCCAACTCATTACATGTAGTAGGACAATTACTGTATACTGCATACAATGTGTTATAGGGCCGTGTTCAATTAAAATGATAATGTAAAGTCTATGGGGCCTCTGAGCACATTGGTGACCATAAAAATCATTTGAAGGGCCACATGCCACCCACAAGCCTCCAGTTGGACAGCCCTGACCTATAGGATAACCTCACAAGGCAAAAAAACAAGTGTCCACCAAATATGAAACATTATCCATAGGAGTACAAACAGCAAGAACATTGCCCGCTTGTGTGACTATGATGGTTTTCATTCATACAGGTCATGATACACAGTATCTACTAGTGATAAGATAGTGATACTCTTACTTGTGATAAGTTTCTAGTGATAATATAAGCAACTGGACTTGCTGAATAATAATTAACACGTTTAATTAGTCATCCAAGGGGATTCTTCATTTCAGTCAAGAAGGGAATTCCAAGTAGGGATAAACAACTTAGCATAAGAATATAAGATAAATAAAGATAAGATGGGCCTGGCAGAACTGAAACCCAAACCTTAAAATCATGTGACGTTATTATGTCACATGAACATGGAAGTTGAAAATTTTTCACAGCACTTTGTACATGGTTCTCTTTTGTCCTTCCACTGCCTTATTTGAATATATGACCATGTGTGTCCTTTGCTGGACACATCTAAACACCTCCTAGTAAGCATAAGGATAACTCTTATAGGCAAAATATGGGTGTGCCATAGGCTTGTACGTCTTCTATTGGGCCAACCTTTACACAGAGGAAGTAGAAAGGAGAACCTAAACACTTTCAAAAGAAGAGGACCATGTCACTGGTTCCAAATTGTAGCTAACATGTGGGTCAAAATGAAATCACACAAAGGTTCCAGTCCTCACTAGTTATTAGTCAATTTGTCCCATTTTGCTTCGCCGGAAAATGTGAGAATCTAAGCAGCGAAAAATTTGCAAAACAGCTAAACTGTTCACCACAAATCCATGCCTGTTGAATTATTTCGCACATCACTAGTCCTCACTGAATAATATACAGTGTTCAACTAGCTCACCTACCACTATCTCTCCCCACCCACAGTGCGCTATCACTGTTGACCATTTGCAACCAGGTCACTGGGCTGGCAAGCCTCAGGCTCCCCGGCATCATTCAGCCTTCTTCTCAAATCAGCCAAATAGATTGCACACCGCTCTCCTCCTTATATACTGTAGTCTCTCTAGGGAAATCCCCCCACAGAGGAGATGCTCTAGAACCTCCTCAGGGGGATCCCTTACTTAGCAGCACCGACTAGAAACTGGAACTAAAATAACACTATTAATTATAAAACATGCCTCTCACTATTTCAACTATCGGAGGACAACTGTTTTTAGTTGTCACTGACTTTTACTAAAAAAACTAAAGTTTATAAAAATGCCAGATGTCATTGTATATAAGCTTTCTTCGTTATGTTACTTTTCTTGCTTCTTCTTCTTTCACTCCCTTTATGTTAATAATTTATCGCGTCTTTTTACTTTTCAGTATTTACTACTGTTTCATCCCAGTTATGTTTCTAAATTCCTGTGTCAGCTGCTCATAAACCCTTTTAATATTCATATCATTCTCTTTTTATACTATTTCTCTTTTCATCAATCTCCTTTTACATTTTCTCTATTCCGCATCTTGTCAAGTTTAGACTGTTTCTATTTTTTGTGTTCCCTTCTGATTTCACTTCAAATGCTCTTTCCATTTTTATCACTTCAGTCTCCATATCCTGAAGACTTCATTTCTGTGTCTTTAATCTCTTTTCCCCTTATTTTTGCTTCCAGACTACAGGGCTCATTTTTACTCTCTTCACATCTCTTCCTTTTGCCACTTGACTAATCTCTAATTCTTGCTATTCCATTACTTAGTTGCTCACTTATTCAAGTATATGTCACTCAGGCCCACCCATTGCCCACTTTTTGACTTACATGTTAGGTTGTGCATATGTACTGTATCACATTATTAATGAGAGCTGTTGCTAACCTAAAATGAAGAGCTTTACCAATAGCAGTATGCACAAATAAAATGAAGAGCTTTACCAGTAGCAGTAAGCACAAATAAGCAACCAGGGCTATGAGCAGGTTTATTATGGGCAAACCGGCTCCCTAAGTTCAGAGCATGGCAGCAGGATTGGCCACCAGGTTTGGCCATATCCCCAGCACCAGGTTCTACTAAAGTGAGTGACAATCACACTGGGTCAGGATGTTAGTTGCAGGCTGAAAAGAAGCAGTCTTGTTTTTTTACCACTATGCAGTGCATTTCAGTGTTATATGCACTGGCTGCTATCCGGGCCTAATTATGTAGGTGCAGATTTTTGTGCTTGGTTGTGAGTACAGCACATTTAGATACAAGCTGAATGTGTCATTTAATAGACCTGGAGGGACATTGGTTTGCATACATCTTAGTAGTAGGCTATTTGATAGGTACACAATGAACCTCCTATAATGGACCACCGATGGGGGCAGAGCAGGTATAAATACAGCTCTCCCTTATGCCAAAGCATCACTTCTTTATGGGAATAGAAACTCTCACTGAATTACCTGTTACATTACTGGTTTCATTTTATGCTCATTAATGCACCTAGCAATTTAATTAGTAAATGAAAGTCCTGCATATATATGATAAGTCCTGATCTTTATGCACACAGCAATATCAGTAAATGGAAGTTACCCCCAAAGAAATTATATGAAAAAGTATATGCATAAGCAATAGCACCCTAGAGAAAAGGTGCACCTAGGTCCATCCATCATTACTGTGCCAGGGCCACAGTAAAAAAAAATAAAAACCCTTCATTTCTATTGTACGTGGTTCAAACACCTAAGTGGGCATTTACTAAACTGCAACTTTTTTTGGTTCAGGCTTTTTGTCGGTGAAAACCCAAAAAAGTTGTGGAGAAAAAAAGCGCAACTTTTCCAAGATTTATTATGCGATAAAACTGACAATTCTGAATCTGAAAATACGCCATTTAAAACTTGTCGATATCATGTAGAAGTCAATGGCAGATGTCCCTTTTACAGTGCTTCCTGGTGTTAGAGGTTTTGGATTGGATTTGGGTTGGATTGGGTTGGATTTTTTTTACTTTAGCTTTTGCGCCACAATATGAAAAAGTTGCGGTAATTGTGCGAGAAGTCGCGTTTTTTCTTTCATGCTTTTTCAGTTCAGATCTCTTGATAAATGACTGCCATTCATGGAAAAGAGTTTTCTTTGTGGTTTCAAACAAATATGAATCTGAAAAAAAAAGAGTTTTAGTAAATCCCCCCTATTCTCAGCTGTTTATAGAATATAATGACTATACCAGAACCCATCCATGGTTAATCCTAGACAAATTATAGATTATTTTATTTAAATTTTCCAAAGTCCCAAAAATGGGTTTTGGAAATATTTTATCTCACATATGACATCCTTCGGTAGTTAGCAGATTCATCATGAGATTTACATTTCCTAGCTGGGCAGATTTACAATTTAATGGGAAAGCTATATTTAGAAATGAAAATCTCTTCCTGAAACTGCCAAGTCGGAGGCATGGAGTGAGCACATACAGTAGCGCTGCAGCAATATCCCAAATGAGAGCTGACTGGTTGCCTCTAGCCAGCAACGGCTACATCTGGGAATTCTCTGGGCTCGTATGTACTGACCTGTAAATATATTGCATTTCTGCTTTCAACACCTGGGTTTTTTATTGATTTCCTACACAATTCTGCTCTTATAAGCTCTAAGGGCAATAACAATGTTCCTGTGGTGATCTATACGCCTGTCTTTGATGCGGCAAGCAACATCTTATTTAAACCATAAATGGACTGGTTGCAAACACAGTCTCAGCAGCAGTCACTGTGTAGCCTATCCATGACTAGCCTGTCAGCAATGTATTATCTTTCTTGGCACACGCCACTTAACATGACCTGTGTTATGATCATTTGTCATCTGGCTGAGACACAACATCATGCGTCCTGCTGCCGGCAAAGGGCTCAGTATGACTTGTCTGTTATGGGCCAGCTAGGTGAACTGTCAACTGGGGCTCTTGCTTCCAGCCTACTAAACTTAGGGGCTCAGCACAGACTTACTAGAGCTTGTATGCCAGCCCAACACCCACCAGAGTAACATCTGCAACATGACCACTAAACATAGATTAAATCTGATATTTTTTAAAAAACTTTATTGTACAGCTGGAAGTAACAATGTGAATTAAAATGTGACTCTAGTCTGCATGGTATGTCCCACTGGAGACCATGAACACTGTAATATGACTTGTTTAGGATAGAATGGTTATGTGGCATTTACAAGGTAGGGGAGGTAACAAATTCCCACTTCCTTAAGGAAAATGACAATGGGTCTCAGCAGACATTTAGTGGCATGAGCTGTGATATTGAATTTACCTAAATAACACAGTATACCCAGTTGCATTTAGGCTGGACAGATACCAGACTTACAAAACAGAAGAGTGTTAAATCAACTAATTAGAGACAGTCAGCTGAAGCTAAAAGCCGAGGAACACTGAATTAATATTCTAATTAATGCTTGTCACTAGTGATGAGCACATTTTTTCACCAGGCATGGATTTGCAGCGAATTCGCGCATGTCGCCATTGGTGAATCATTTTGCAAGACTTCTGCAAAAATTCACCGAAAATACGGCACTCATCAAAAAAGTTGAGACAAAAATAGACATGGGCACGGCACAAAAAGGCACGCGCAAAAAAAAAGATGCACGTGGCAACAAATTTGTGCCACTAATGCGTTTAGCAGATTTTTCACCATTTCGTGTATTTTCCTGTCGTTTCGCTCATCACTACTTGTCACTAGTAATGCAAATTTTGTTGAGTGTGAAATACAATAATTACAATTTATGTAACTTTTCTAAACCCCAAACTAAATTGAGAAGCACTCTGAGCAAATGTATTCAGCCTTTGAGTTTAGATCCCCTTTTAATCTCATTACGTGAGCTGTTATCCATCACACTTGGAAGTACCATTGTTTTGCTCATGTTTCTCTTGCAGTGCATATAACCCCATGTTCCAGAGCAGAATATAACTGTGAACGCTTTTATTCACTCGGGTCATCATTTACATTATCTAATAGCAATAAGTTTAAAGCAACTGAGTAATTTTGAAAATGTGATTTAATGTTGGCTGTTTGACTGCTGCTACGGTACATAAAGGGAATAGGAAACAATTATTGTGCATAGAAATGGGGAGTAGATTAAATGCCAGCAAATCCTAAAATAAGAAGAACACTTAGGGGCACATTTATCAAAGTACGATTGAGTCCGAAAGGGAATTTTTTTTTTTTTCTGATTTATAGAACTGTGTGTAATTTCCACAATATTTTCGTTAAATTGTGTGACTTTTTCGTGCTCTGCGTCAATTTGTGTGACAAAATCATATTTGTTGCAATAACTACAAAAGTTTCAAAATTCATTCAAGCTTCGGTATCGTGACTTTCCTTGGGCCAGGTTGGGGCTGTAGAGTGCCATTGAGCCCTATGGGAGACTTTCCTTGGGCCAGGTTGGAGCTGCAGAGTGCCATTGAGCCCTATGGGAGACTTTCCTTGGGCCAGGTTGGAGCTGCAGAGTGCCATTGAGCCCTATGGGAGACTTTCCTTGGGCCGGGTTGGAGCTGCAGAGTGCCATTGAGCCCTATGGGAGACTTTCCTTGGGCCGGGTTGGAGCTGCAGAGTGCCATTGAGCCCTATGGGAGACTTTCCTTGGGCCGGGTTGGAGCTGCAGAGTGCCATTGAGCCCTATGGGAGACTTTCCTTGGGCCAGGTTGGAGCTGCAGAGTGCCATTGAGCCCTATGGAAGACTTTCCTTGGGCCAGGTTGGAGCTGCAGAGTGCCATTGAGTCCTATGGGAGACTTTCCTTGGGCCAGGTTGGAGCTGCAGAGTGCCATTGAGCCCTATGGGAGACTTTCCTTGGGCCAGGTTGGAGCTGCAGAGTGCCATTGAGCCCTATGGGAGACTTTCCTTGGGCCAGGTTGGAGCTGCAGGGTGCCATTGAGCCCTATGGGAGACTTTCCTTGGGCCAGGTTGGAGCTGCAGAGTGCCATTGAGCCCTATGGGAGACTTTCCTTGGGCCAGGTTGGAGCTGCAGAGTGCCATTGAGCCCTATGGGAGACTTTCCTTGGGCCAGGTTGGAGCTGCAGTGTGCCATTGAGCCCTATGGGAGACTTTCCTTGGGCCGGGTTGGAGCTGCAGAGTGCCATTGAGCCCTATGGGAGACTTTCCTTGGGCCAGGTTGGAGCTGCAGAGTGCCATTGAGCCCTATGGGAGACTTTCCTTGGGCCAGGTTGGAGCTGCAGAGTGCCATTGAGCCCTATGGGAGACTTTCCTTGGGCCAGGTTGGAGCTGCAGAGTGCCATTGAGTCCTATGGGAGGCTTCCAAAATCATGCACAGAAGGATCAAAGTCGGAAAGGTTTTTACGTTGTTCCGATATGAAAATTTCGTAACTCTCAGATTGCACCACAATATTTTCGTACGACCACGATACAAATTTTTGCGCAATTAAGATAAATTATCGTAGTTAGTCCAAATTTTTTCAAGTCGTGCTTTAAAACATCCACAATTTGAACTTTGATAAATGTGCCCCATAGAGGCATTTTAAATTTGTCTTTAAAGAACTTCCAAGAGATGGACACACAAATCAAATTTATATCAAATATATTCCAAAGGAAAGGGAATGCACTGTCCATGCTAAATGAGCTTTTCTAACATTCTGCTTCATATTTCTGGTCACTGCTCTTAATGCTTCCTACAGATAGAAGTGCTGGAGTCTCATTGAGCTCTCCATTTTCAGTTTAATGTTTATCTTACACAGAAGCATAAAACATTCATTTGAGCCACATACAGTTGTATTAACAACACCTTAAGTGTGCAAGCCATATGCATTATTTAATGCACAATTATATTTTAAGAGATAAATATATAATGCCACTATATGCCATAGAATGGAAATAGAAATATGACAGATCATTCTACCATTTACTGAGAAATAATGGAGAAAATCCATTGGCTGTCACGCTTTCTGAAGTTTGCCACTCTACTGATTAAGCAGAAATGTACAGTATTAAGCTGAACTCTCTTACAGGATTAAACATACACAACTATACACAACACACTATTTGAGCATTGGTTGAGCACCATTTCACCTTTCTAGCCATAAAATAACCTTACTGGTTATGCACCACCACCAGGCAGATGAGCCTTAGTAACATTTATGGAGATGGAATAATGGTCTGAGTTGCTATTTCATGGATTAGTCTAGGCCCCTGGTTCCAGTCAGTGCTACAACAGACAATGACATTCTTGACAATTCTATGGAAAGAGTTTAAAGGGAACGTCCTTTCCAGTTTTAAAATGTCCTCATACAGAATTCATGTCAATTTCCAGTACAGTAATAATACTGTATATAGGATGATGTTACCCAAACTTTACTGAGGAAACCACTACCCTGAGAGCCTTTCCAGTGTTACACACCTCTCATGTTAACTATATTAAGCACATTCCAGAGACATTTCTGCAAAACAGGTTAATCTTTCTAAAAAAAAAATGAAAGTACTTATCATGGGAATAGCTGCTTCCCAATCATATGCCATTGGCATCAGCCTATTACCTGATACAGTAAGTGCTTGTTAGTGCTAATTAACTAACAAAAAGAGTTGTGAATGAAAGCAACAATTTGTATCCAATAAAAATAGAGACACATCATTTAATTATTGCTAATGGGCTCGTTTACTAATGTTTGTGTTTTTTTCATTTCCCCGAATCATACTTTTTAGAGTTTAAAATCATGTATTTTACTAATTAATGGAAAACACACCTTTTTCATTATTTATCAAGTATAAAAACCATGAAAAGCACTAATACAAAACTACGCCATCTAAAAGCTGTCGAGATCATGTAGAAGTCAATGGGAGCTGTCCTGGGTAAATTGTAACAATCTTTAGTTAATTTGTAGTTTTGTATATTCGGTTCATTTTTAACTTGTGAGTGTTTCCGTGGTAGAAAAATCTAGGAAAATTACACAAATTTGAATGTTGATAAATCTGCCTTCCCATGTTTTGCCCCAAAGAAGATAACGAAACATATTTTATAATTATATATCAGTATTAGTGATGAGCAAATGTTTTCGGCAGTCATGGACTTGCAGCGAATTTCCGCATTTCACCATTGGCGAATTGTTTAGCCAAATTTTGATGAAAATTCGCAGCGGAAAAATTTGTCGTGCAGATTTTTTTTTGTTGCGCGTCAAATTGGGCACGGTTGCGGCAAATTGGGCAAAGGCACGTCAAAAAAAGGCGCAGTCACGTCAAAATTGGGCACGGTCGTGTCAAAAAAACACAGACAACAACAAAATAGACGCGGGCGACAGAAAAGACGCGGATTTCACTCATTTTTGGCTGTTTCGCAAATTTTCTTGCCATTTCGCAAATTTTATGGAGGAGCAAAACGGGACAGATTCGCTCATCACTAATCAAAATATATAATTATAAAATATGTTTCATCTTCTATATTGTATAGAGCCCTGTTTTTGCTTGTTATTTTAATGAGAAGGAAAGTAAAAACTAAGTAAGCTTTATCAGAAATGTAAATACAGCCATAAGCACTCACAGAAACGCTGCACTGACTTCTCTGATTAGTTGTGTCTGTTTTCCTCAGCCAGAGACACACAGCTCTTTGCTTTCTGCTCTCTCCTGCTCCCCCCACCCTCAAGAATGCTAAGAACTCACTCCCCCCCTTAGGAATGTGGATCTGAGCCAATCAGCAGGAAGCTGACTCACAGTCTTACTAACTGAGCATGTTCACTTGGTCTGGGTGTCTGTGCAGGAGTGAGGCATTATGGGAACTTTCTTTACACAGCTCAGCGTTTTTTTCTTCCTGTTTGGCTTCTGATCTTCTGAACAGGTGAAATATGGGGAGACTTAAGGGCACTATTGAGACAACTGAAGGTATGCCTGCAGCTTGAGATTAACTCTATATTAGCCTTTCCTTCTCCTCTAAAGGTACTTAAAGGGGAACTTCAGCTTCCAAAGAGTCCCACCCAACATAGAAACCCTTAATATACCTATCACTGTAGTATGTTACTTTAAAAAGTATGAATGAATACCATTTTATATGCTGAAAAACAGCTTTAAAACAGTTCTCTCTCTGAATCATTTCAAACCCCAGCCGGGGAGGAGGGACTAAAACATTTAGTTACAAATTGTAACAACTGCTCTACAGCTTGCAGATAGCATGCAGGAACTACATAACCCACAATGCATTGCACTGTGATGTTCCTTTCTTTACTGACATCGTATGTGCAGGGAATTGTGGGATTTGGAAGATGAAGGCTAAAGGCAGGCTGAGGACAGTCGACTATTGGTAGATTTTTTTTTTTCAGTCTCAAAGTAGTCAGCCAGATCAGCAGGTGAGCAGGGGGCCAGGCTTAGGGAACTGTTCCAAACCATATTATTACATTAAAAATCATGCAAAGTCTACATATTTTTTTAAATATATATTGCAAAGTTGCTCAAAATTATGTTGTGTTGAGTTGTTTGAGTTCCCCTTTCACAATTTGACACCCTAATGAGTATATTTTGACTTCCAAACAGAGAGAATTAAATGATCACATGATAACATTTCAAACTATTAATGTTTTATATTGTTTGTTTTCTAATAATACCAATAGATTTGATGCAAAAAGTGAGAGCAAAAAAAAATTTAATGACTGGAAAATAATAAACGTTCTACTTTTGAATCATCTGGTAATCCCTAGTAACCCTGTCCTATAGCTCTTTTTCTGTGACCGCTCTTGCTTCCAAGACAATGAACAATCAAAGCAGTCTCGCTTATTTATAGACTCAAGTGCACAAACATAATTGGAATGTGTATGACAGAAAGAAAATATGAATTCTTCCATTTAGTTCATTATTTGAATGACATAGAAATGATACAACTATTAAATTAGAAGATGTATGTTTTAAACAAAATGTATTTATCAGTCAGTTTGGATAGTCCTCCTCTTAGTATTGTTTATTCTATTGGCTACAGCACCTAGAATCATTCAAGAAAAAGACAAGCGCGATTTGGGGAGATGACAAATGAGAAGTGAGTGTTCATTAGAACATGCCATGCTGATAGGACAGGTGTTGTCCTTTCTCATTGGGCTTGAGTGAAAGGGATATTAATGAATATATGAGTGAGGGTAGGCACATTTGCCTGAGCAATGGAAGGGCAAGCTGATAAGCAGTTGTCTCTATTATCTCAAGGCAAAATGGTTTCAAGTACTTACACAACCAAAGTATATTATAATTTTTATCTTTAATATACATTTTTACATTTTGAAATGTAAATGTAAAGATTCAGTCAAAAAGAACCCCGATACTCTACTGTTAAACATTTAGTTGCCAGGTTATAAAAGAAAAGGAACATTAAACAGACACAGAGTAACACAATATAAAGAACATTTGCTATTATTAGTATATTGCAATCTGATGCAATCCCTGTGATCATACATTTTCTATATATGTGTATATTTAAAAAGCTTAGGATTATGTTCCACTGCTTATAAAGCACTCACATAATTGTGTCACTACTTCAGCTGCCATGCATAAATAGGAGTGTGAGCCATGTGTCCCATTTGTGACATGTGACTGATCTCCCCCAGGGACTTCCCTCCCAAACGCTGTTCCCATCAGTACTAGAGATGGAAATCAGGCAGCTGGAGGCCACAAGGGATGCTTAATGGGGTTGATGCCTAACTTGCTATGTATCAATTAATAATATGGCCATTTTTATTATATTTGCTCGGAATTTTGTTTAATGCTTGAAGGATAAATCGGTCCCACCTTTTTCTCACCATAATATAAAAGAGAAATGTCATTGTATGTATGAAAAACACAATTTCTTCTTAAAAAACACATATTATTCATGGCTAGGGGGAAAATGCCCTTAAGGTAATCTTTCCTAGGATTCTTTTATTCTACTTATTCTTTTATTCTATTATTACTTCCATATAATTCCATTTTAATGACCCTATTTCTATCTCCAGAAGATAATGGTGGATTTCATATGAAGAAACCCCCAGAGAAAACAGCTTCAAGTATTCTCTTTCTATCCAAAGAACAAGGAGGTTCGTCATTTCCTAGCATTACTTTGTATTATCAGTAGTGATGGGGGGCGAAATGTTTCACCAGACATGGATTCGCGGCGAATTTCCGTGTTTCGCCATTGGCGGATTGTTTTGCGAAACGGATGAAAAAATTTGATCTTTGATCTTTGATTTCCTGGCTATTAGGCCCCAATTGCCAAGATTATTTGTATGATCGTAAGGTAAAGTGGGAATGAACCCTTCAACACCGGTATCCTCCTACATGTTGGAAGTCAGCATATTCCAGCTGTTTAAACCATGTTGAGGCAGCTAGGAATATTCTGTATGATTGGTACCTTTCCCTGGATAAATTTCATAGAATTTATCCGATAAATTGAAACCAAATAGGTTCAGCTTTCCATGTGTGGTGGAAATGTTCAAATATAATTTTGGACTGAAATGATAAATGGAATCCTGTTAGATATCACAGACGGGATTAGTTCAATTACACCAGCTATGGCTCTGTTGGGGATTATTGATTTAGAAATACCATATTAATGGATTATAATAATTTATCAAATTATTTTTGGAATTGGAAACATCCTCAAACAGCGGATTTAAGCCAGTTTATGGTTGAAATTTCCTCAAATGCTGATTATGAATTGATGGCAGTAAGGCTTAATAATATTGTACATAAGTTAAATAAACAGTGACTTCCTTTGATAGTGTAAGAAGTGGAATGTATCAATGATTGAAACATTATCTATTGTATTAGTTTTGTTTAGTTATAAGTGGCTACCACTTATTCTCAATTTATTTTTTTTTATATTTTTAAATATAATATGTTTAGAGGCCAAAGCAAAGACCCCTAGGGGCACCAGTGCGGCACATATAATAGGCACAGAACTATTACTGTCACTTAAACTTAATTTCCAGATTAGACATTGCTATGGTGAATAACATGTAAGTTAATGCAAATGTAATTTGCCTACTATGATTTACATTCTTTATTTGACAATATTGACATATTAATCAACAGATGGAGCTCCCTCAGGTCTATACCTTGTGTCCTGATCCTCTAAGCGTTAGGTGAAACTAACACTTTAATATATTTTTACATTAGAAACTGTTAATACTGTTGTGAAGTTCATGTAGGAAGTCTGATTTATGAATGTGATGCATGATGCAAAATTTGGACCAAATGGTTTTTACTCCCAAATCAGTTTTCACCCAAAAATCCAACATACTTGCAGATGCACGCTAAGGGGAAGATGTATCAATGTTTTACTGCAAGTTGTTTTATTAATCAAAAAATAGTCGATGGAGATAGTCCCCAAGAATCTGACCATTGGGTACATTAGTTGTGTATTTTTATAGCAAGATACATTTATTATGTGTACTTAAATGTAAGAACCAGATATGAAATGGAAAACATTAAGGATAGAAGAGAAGAACTTGGTCACTGAGTCAGGGAGGGCATTTATTATGATAAACAGGCCAAATGGCAATGAGAAAACATATTGTGACCGTGCACGGAATATACAAACTCTATATCATTATATAATCCCTTGTCCTTTAGATTGCAAGATCTCCCTCTACTGTTGCTTAAAGGGGCGGGTCAACTTCAGGTTAACATTTATAGAATGGTCTGTTCTCAGCAACTTTTCATTTTGTATTTTTTATAGTTCTTAAATGATTTTCCTTCCTCTTCTGACTCTTTTGATCTTTCAAATGGGGGTCACTGACCCCAGCAGCTAAAAAAAACTATGATTCTCAAAACAGGTTGCTAGGTTAAATTGCACCTTAGCAATCGAATAGCTACTGAAATTTTAAACTGGTGAGCTCCTGAACAATAAGCTAAACATTTAAAGAGCACAAATAATGAAAAATGAAAACCAATTTTAAATTGTCTTAGAATAGCATTCTCTACATTATACTCAATGTAAATTTAAAGGTGAACTACGCCTTTAACACTATGCAGGAGCAACAGCACGTACAGCATGTCTGTCTGTCTGTCTGTCCATCTATCTATGGTTCCTGATAGAACTGACCATAGTATATGTGAATCTGTCAGCAAAATATAAATAAAAGCTAATGATAGGGAGGATATTTAAACATTTATTAAATTAAAAAGTTTTAAAATTTAAAAAAGCACATTTTCTTCTAAACAAAAGCTTATAAGATATTTGTTCAATAGAAAGTACATATGAATAAATACACAAGTATAAATGTTTTCTATACCTCACATAATTTCCACATTATGATTTATATAATAATAATAAAAATAAGATTATAAATACTTGTGTTTGTATTAACAAATATGGCCACTTACATGAACATGATTTTCCCTGCAGATCTCTTTACTGTAGAAGGTAACTTTTTCCAAGTTTTGTCCTCTAGGTTATTCCCAATGCTGCTCAATCTCAATACAGGCTCTTGAGCTAAAATGCAACTTTGTTTCTACTAAAGGAGTTTGTGATTTGCAGATCGAAACAAACACAATGGGGCTGATTTACTAAAACTCAACGTTATCTTGTTATATATTTTTTTAAACCACAAATAAACTCATTTCTGCAAATGTCAGATATTTATCAAAAATTCTGAAGTGAAAAAGCATGTGAGGGAAAAGGTCACAGAAAAGTTGAGAATAACGCAACTTTTTCAATTGTTGAACAAAGACCAGGGTCAAAAATTCAAAAAAATTTAAACCCTTGATGCAAAGAAAGATTTTTTTCTGTCGCCATCGCGACTTTTTCGTAGCCGTTACGGCTTGCGCGAATTGTCGCGACTTTTTCGTAGCCGTTACGACTTGCGTGAATTGTCGCGACTTTTTCGTAGCCGTTACGACTTGAGCGAATTGTCGCGACTTTTTCGTATTGAGCGTTAGTAAACGGCGGGCAAACCTTTTCGATTTTTTCTGGACGGCTACGAAAAAGTCGCGACAATTCGCGCAAGTCGGAACGGCTACAAAACAGTTGCGACAATTTACGAAAAAGTTGCGACGGCGACGAAAAAATCGCAAAATACCGATCATTACGAAAAAAACGCATTCGGATGCTTTTCGGACGTTCGTGGATTAGTAAATCAGCCCCTTAGAGTATGAAGACCCAAATTACGGAAAGACCCCTTATCCGGAATACCCTTGGTCCCGAGGATTCTGGATAACAGGTCCTATACCTGTATTTGCTTTTATTTTGGGTTTCCTATTACCTAAAAATATTTTTTGTTATTTTTATCATATTATTTCTTCTTACCTAGCAAATCCCAGCATCACATTTCTCTAAATGCTCTTGGTAAAGAAAGGAAAATTAAAAGATGAGCAAGGTTGTATGATTTCTTCTGTAAATAAGCCGATTAGCAGATCAGTAATTTTTATTTGCAGTTATTCCTCTCCCTTAGCCTTATGCTTACCTGGGGGATTTCAGTGCCAAGTTCCTCTGCGCTGGTTCCTGATTAAGAGGGATAAGATTAGTTATGGGATCAACTTAATATAGTTTTGTAGTTCATTCCCTTTCATAAAGCAAATGAAAATAAAACAATTTGTATTTGATCTTTTTTACTTGTTTCTTTCCTACTTACCTGGCACATTTTAGTGCCAGCGGCTTCTGATGGTTCCTGGTTAAGAGATAAAAAAGACGTTATCAAATCAGCTTTTCTTAAGACATGAAACAAATGATGTCATATTCGTGGAATCAGTAAGTGTTTCATTTATTTGATCATTTTTAACTTAGTTGGAAAAGGGCATTGCCCAATTCAGCCAATTGTACCTGATTAAGAGAGGAAAATAAATTAGATTAATGAATTTCTAGAAAGTGGCGTGGGATACAAATATGGGATGCACAGAGGCCAATGTGTAATTAAAGGAGAAGGAAAGTCAAAATCTATGAAGCACACTATTAAATAGTACTACTATTGCTGTGTAAAAACGCTATAATTCTGGCTTGCCTAATGAAAGATTTACAGAGATACACCTGCTACATTCTACATACTTATTTCAGTGAACGGCACCGCCATTTGGTCAGCACCCCCCCCCCCCCCCCCTCCGCTCGATCTCTCTCTCGGTCTGCTCCCTCCTTGCCTCTCCCCCACCAGCACCTGCTCGCTTCGTTTTGTCAGCACCCTACCCCCCCGTCCAATCGCTCTCTCCGGTCTGCTCCCCCTTTGCCTCTCCCCCCACCAGCACCTGCTCGCTTCATTTTGTCAGCACCCTACCCCCCCGTCCAATCGCTCTCTCCGGTCTGCTCCCCCTTTGCCTCTCCCCCCACCAGCACCTGCTCGCTTCATTTTGTCAGCACCCTACCCCCCTGTCCAATCGCTCTCTCCGGTCTGCTCCCCCTTTGCCTCTCCCCCCACCAGCACCTGCTCGCTTAGTTTTGTCAGCACCCTACCCCCCCGTCCGATCGCTCTCTCCGGTCTGCTCCCCCTTTGCCTCTCCCCCCACCAGCACCTGCTTGCCAGCTGTCACACACCACCTGCTCGCTTTGCGTTTTGTCAGTAAACATAACCCCACCCCCCCGTCCGCTCGCTCTCTCTCTCCAGTCCACTCCCCCCTTGCCTCTCCCCCCACCAGCACCTGCTCGCTTTGTTTTGTCAGCACCCTACCCCCCCCCCCCCCCGTCCGATCGATCTCTCCGGTCCGCTCCCCCCTTGCCTCTCCCCCCACCAGCACCTGCTCGCTTCGTTTTGTCAACACCCTACCCCCCCGTCCGATCGATCTCTCCGATCCGCTCCCCCCTTGCCTCTCCCCCCACCAGCACCTGCTTGCCGGCTGCCACATACCACCCACTCGCCGCTTGCCTCTCCTCCCCTGCCTCTCCCCACCTTTCCTCTCCCCCCTGCCCCCCTGCCTCTCTCCAATTTTTGTGGATTTTTCTACCAAACATATTAAAAAACACAAATTTAGTAAACACTGGGTGCCAAAGGATGGGCGAATAATTAGACTGGCTTAAATCGTCTGCCTTGATTCAGTGCATGTCCTAAAGGACTGCATTGTAGACATTGCTGGGCTATCTGATTGCAAATTATTTATATCCTTTGTCCTAAATGCGAAAGCTTAAACACATTCACACAGTTGTTCATCCCTCAAACCATCAATATTCCTGCAGACTAACAGGATTTCCTCTCCTATATTTTGTACTCTTGGCTGATTAAAATGCAAAAGGCCTCCCCTTTAAATTAAGGTGCTAATGGGAAAATGCCAAATTCAACACTGCAGATTTAGTAGATCTCTTCACCCTTGATGTTTTACAAGTGATTCTAATTAAAAAAAGATTGTTGTGGCTGGATAAAACAGTGCAAACTGATGTATCTGGCTTTGTTTAAAGAGACAAAGAAGTTACCTCTAAAGTTTAAGGCCCTCCTATTGCGGGGTAAAATTATCCTAGACAGCTATTACATGAGACAGCTGCTGTGGGTTTTTTCCTTCTGGCCAACCACACTTATAAGAATCATAGGAAAGAAAGCCGGGTGAACACTTTAATCTCCAAATGTAGTGTAATTTAATATTCAGGTTAAATGATATTTCATAGTATCATAGCAATTAGATTTTTATTTTAAAGCCAGTCCTACCAATGCTATAATGTGAGCGTACTATTTCAATGATTATATATATATATATATATATATATATATATATATATATATATATATATATAATATTTTGAGCTGTATTAAAAGGGGTATAGATTCATGGGAGGAGGGGGTTATTCTTCCCCTTTACAGAGCGCTGGTAAGGCCCCATCTAGAATATGCTGTTCAGTTTTGGTCTCCAGTGCTCAAACGGGACATTATTGAGTTAGAGAGGGTCCAGAGAAGGGCAACTAAGCTGGTAAAGGGTATGGAAAGTCTCAGTTATGAAGAAAGACTGGCCAAGTTGGGTCTGTTTACACTGGAGAAGAGGCGCTTAAGAGGTGACATGATAGCTATGTATAAATATATAAGGGGATCATATAATAACCTTTCTAATGTTTTATTTACCAGTAGGTCCTTCAAACGGACACGAGGGCACCCACTCCGTTTAGAAGAAGGGAGGTTCCATTTAAATATTCGGAAAGGATTTTTTACAGTGAGAGCTGTGAAGTTGTGGAATTCCCTCCCCGAATCAGTTGTACTGGCTGATACATTATATAGCTTTAAGAAGGGGCTGGATGGATTCTTAGCAAGTGAGGGAATACAGTGTTATGGGAGATAGCTCTTAGTACAAGTTGATCCAGGGACTGGTCCGATTGCCATCTTGGAGTCAGGAAGGAATTTTTTCCCCTCTGAGGCAAATTAGAGAGGTTTCAGATGGGGTTTTTTGCCTTCCTCTGGATCAACTTGTAGTTAGGCAGGTTAGGTATAGGCATTATGGTTGAACTTGATGGACGTATGTCTTTTTTCAACCCAACTTACTATGTTACTATGTATGTTATTAAAAGATTCAAATGTATAAAAGCATGAACGTATAAAAACGTAGAACCAATACAAATAAGAATACAAAAATCTTTAAATCCTCTCTTTTGTAAGAGTTTTCATGTGCTTACAAATGAAAAAAAATCACAAAAACCTTTAAAACCACAAATGTCATACAGATTGTTACAATTTGCCTAGGGCAGCTCCCAGTCCTTTGGATGGCGTAATTTTGTGTTAGTGGTTTTTCATGGTTTTTACACTTGATAAATTATGAAAACAAATTTTAATTAGTATAATACATATAATAATACATATATTTTTAGGGCTAAAAATTCATAAAAAAATAAGCAAAAAATTTTAGTAAACATGCCTCTTGAAGTCAAAAAGGGGACGCTAGTAGTAATGTATAGTACCAACTTCTTCCCTGCTTACCGGGCCTCTGGGTCTCTGGGAGAGCCTGGGTATGAGATAAAAAAGTTAATGTTAATTTATAGAATTAAAGGCCAATCATCCATCAAGATCAATACAAGGCAAGTAATTGCTAAAGATTAGTGATGAGCGAAACTGTCCTGTTTAGCGTCGGCAAACAATTTGCGAAATTCATGAAACAGCGAAAAATTTGCAAACCACAAAAAATGACATGAACAACACTTTTTTTTGGCACACGTCATTTTTTTTGCCATGCGCAGCTTTTAGTTTGTTAGCAAATTTTTTCTGCAGCTAATTTTTGCACCTATTTTGCAAAAAAAATCCGCCATTGGTAAAACGTGGAAATTCGCTGGGAATCCATGCCTGGCGAAAAATGTTGCTCATCACTACTAAAGATATGTTTAATCTTGGGAAAAGTGCTTTTGAGAAGACATAAGTCATGTGTATAAATAAATACACATGAATTTATTCATGCTCAATACAGGGATTTATTCTGATATTAATTCAAAGGGGAAGGGGGTATCTCTTGCAAGGGGAGAAAAGCAGATTAAAATGGGTTTCAGCAATAAAAATATTGTAACAAAATGGACCTTACATCTGCGTTAATGGTAGTGAATGATTTTGTAGTTTAAATTGAATATAACCTGGGTTTAAGAGTGGGGAATGTGTCTGTGATTATCAATACAGGGATGAGTCTAATTATTATTCAAAGGAGACATGATGGGAGTATGTGGTCAATTGGGAATATACTGGTAAATAGTTATGGGCAAATGTTTTCACCAGGCATGGATTCACAGTGAAACTCTGCATTTTTCCACTGGCATTTTTTTTTCTCGTAACTGTGTCAAAACGTTGCCACGAAAAAAAATTCATGTAAAAAAGTCATGTACACAAAAAATTCAAGTGTGTAAAAAAACCTGTGTATGGTATACCTGTAAGTCTATGGGTGAAGCAAAACAGGATAGATTCACTCATCACTACTGGTAAGTGTTTTACCGTCTTTCTTTGGATCACTATGAATTAATATACAGAATCTGTATATGGGGCAGCGCTATCAAGGGCTTTTGACAAAGTTGCATATAAGTCTATAGGTAAGTAAATTAACTAGTTTAATAGGAAAAATAGAAATATTTGTTTTGCCCAAATTGCTGCTTACCACAATGATTTCACTGACACATTCATCTGGATGTTTCTAAAAAGAACAAAAACATGTTTTATTACAAAAAGAAACTTGTAAAAAGGCAAATTAGAACTAGTTTTTCAGTTTTTCATGTTGGTTTGAAAAACTGAAGTCCCTGAATGAAATCTGATTTGTTGTTGGCTCTGCCCACTTTTTCTAAACTTGGACCAACAGTTATATAGTAAAAACCACTGGGCAAAGCTTGGGGACCCTGGTTTTAATAGTGTCTGAATGGCAGCAATATAAATTTCCCCACTGAAAGTCAACAAGTGACATCTGATTGGTGGCTCCACTCACTTTTTCTAACCTGGAACTGCAGTTACCCAGTGACTAACTCTGCAAAGTGACCTTATGATTAATGGTTAAAAAACGGCAGAAGTTTAAATTTAAACCAATAAAAGTTAATAGCTAAATTGTGATTGTTGGTTGGTGGGTGCCCACTTTTTCTAACCTTGAGTCAAAGTCACCTGGTGACAAACAGTGGGCACCCCGGAATAAATAGTGTGAGAATGACAGCATTTTAAATTTAAATCAATAAAATTCAATGGATTAAATCTGATTGGCTGTTAGTGGCCCAACCCACTTTTCCTATTTTTGAACTGCAGTCCCCCAGTGACCAACTTTGCAACGTTTGGGGACTCAGCCGTAAAAATTGTGGGACTGACAGCATTTTACACTTCACCATTGAAAGTAAATAGGTGAAATGTGATTGGCTGTTAATGGCTTCGCCCATTTGTTCTAACCCTAAATATGTAGTCAGCCAGTGACTGATTGTGCAAAGTTTTGGAACCCTGACATAAATAGTGTAAGAAAGGCAGCATTTTAATTTAAATAAAGAAAATCAACAGGTGAAGTCTGATTTGCTGTTGGTGGCTCCACCCACTTTTTCAAACCTAAAAATGCAGTCCCCTAGTGACCCTGGTGATTTAAATGGCCATTCTTTTCCATGGATCCTTTTTATTTTTTGCAAACAGGAAGCAGCCCAGAGGCCATTTAAGGAGCATTGGCGTTCATTCTTGGAAAACAATAATGTGTTTAAGATTCACTTGAAACTGGGTGAAATAGAAAACAATGATGGGATTAATTTTCCCTTGAAAGTGTCTGAAATAGAAAACAATGATGAGATTAACTTCCTCTTAAAAGTGTGTGAGATAGGAAACAATGATGGGATTAACTTCCTCTTAAAAGTGTGTGAGATAGGAAACAATGATGGGATTAACTTCCTCTTAAAAGTGTGTGAAATAGGAAACAATGATGGGATTCATTTCCCCTTGAAAGTGTGTGAAATAGAAAACAATAATGTGTTTAACTTCCCCTTGAAAATGTGTCATGGACAGGCTGTCACTGGCAATTCTATTCCTCTTCTATTCTAAGCTTCCATACGACTCAATGGTACTCACAGCTCCAACCTGCTGAATTTTTTTTGCGGGAAAAAAGTTAACTAAACCTTAATAAATCATGAATTGTGGCTTATGAGTATATTTTTTTAAAAAATTATGGAATATGTGCAAACCCAGTCATAAATCTCTAAAATATCTAAATGTAAAAAAAAACATCATTTTCTAAAAATAGTTTAGTAAATGTGGCGCTACGTATTGCTCCAATGCTGTACCTATCCACCAAACAGAAAACATTGCTACCCCAATATATGTCACATCAGTGGCATAACTAAAGGAAGGAGACCCCACAGCGGCAGGGGTGAGGGGTCAGCATTTCCTCTGTAGTTAAGAAACCCTCCCCAGCTGCTCCCCAGCCTTTGTAATCTATGGGTGCTCATACATAAACTGACAGGGGTATTCTCAGGAAAATGAGGGTGCAAACTGCTCTAGCTTTCTGGCAAGAGAGATTTGTCTGTAATTTGTCTATATTGAAAGCATCACAGCACTGAAAAAAAAGATGATGGCCGTATCCGTTTTAAGAAACACTACTTATTTTTTGTTGGTTACCTGCAGTAAGGTAAAAAGTATTTTGTGTGCATACCAATTAGTCCTGAACTTCCCCCAGTATTTATTTATACTTTGAATGAAGTAGTACAAAAGAAAACTGCCTTAGCACCCCGTAATTGTATGTGGTTAGCTTCACATGACGTGCTTATAATAGTCTTAACATTTAGTTAGTTAAATTAGTTAGCTAATTCTAATAAGATGTCTCCCTAGAAAGCAATTAGCAATTTAAAAGCAAACCAATTTTTAATGCCGAGTGCGTCCGTAGATTAGTTTTCCAACATGAATAATTGACTGAACCTTGTTTTCTCATTTTCCCAAAAAATATACTTGCTGGGTATTTATCATAGTCCATACAGTGAATCTGGTAATAAGACAGCATAGTAGGTGTCAAGCTTTTTCATTAAGACTCCCAAGTCTTGTAAAGTCATGCATGGAAACATAGAATTTATGGATATATTTATTATTGGTGTAGGCTGTGAAGAATTAAGACATAAGAGCTCATATACAAACACAAGTAGAATGTGCAATATTGGGTGCAAGTTGCAATGTTTTTTTACCCACAATTGCACAATTGAGCTAGCAGTGCAGCAGACACAATTGCAGCATTTAATATGCACAGTTGCACATGCACTTTTATGCAATTTAGATGTGATTGTTCTGTAAAACTCAAGTTTGGGACATGGTTGTTTCTTGCATTTTCTGCACTAATCAAACTTCACTACTTAAACAGCCTAACTCTGTCTGTACTTGGGGACCTATGAGGGCATTCTGATTATTTAGCCCCAGTATATTTGGAAACTTTCTTCTTGGAAACTACTACACTACTATATCTGGATTCAGTATCATACTTCTAAAATGATAAATGAAACATGATAGAAGCCATATTATTGTGACCCAGTGTGAAACTGGGTACAACTGAGTAACCTTAAAGGAGAAGGGAAGGTAAAAACTAAGTAAGCTTTATCAGAAAATACAGCCATAAGCACTTACAGCAATGCTGCACTGAGTCCTCTATTAAATGAAACACAGGATTTCTTGTCTCTTTTTTGTAAACATGATGTTCCAATGTTTAACTTTCTCTCTCAGAAACAGCCTTAATTACCAGGGCCAGAGTCTGCGCAGTTCTCTCCCCTCTCCTGCTCCCCCCTCCCACCAGAATGCTTAAAACTCCCTCACCCCCTCCCTTAGGAATGTGTGATCTCAGCTATAATGGCTAGAGACTGCAAAAAGTAAGTTACCTAAAATGGCAGCTGATATCTTAAGTAAACGGAGAAAGCTTCTAAAGCTGTTTACTCAGGTATGTTAATGGTTTCTGCAGAATAAATATAGTGTTCTATGTGGCACTAATGTGGCAAATCTATTGGCAGTAAAATACCAAAATGACTTTCCTTCTCCATTTCCCCTTATTCTTAGTTATATTGTTTTATATTCATTACCAAGAAAGCTTATTGAGCCTGTTGCTCTCAGTTTCAAAACATGTTCTGTGGGGAGTAACACAGCACTCATCCCTGGTTTATAAAAAGCACATATTAAACCTGATAATATTATTTCTCAAATCCACAGCACTGCTGTTTTTTTTCTTTATGATTTGCATTCTGCAGGAAGGTGAGCAAACTGGAGTTTAAGAATATCAACTCAACACTCCTCCAGAACACTTTGAAGTTGGAACATTCGCTAATACCTTGAAAGGAATAGATCTGACATGTTAAGCCACGAGAGTAGAATGAAAAGTGGAATAATTTAGGGAATAGCTATTCATTAGAAATTTTTAACTTAAACTTTAATAAAGGTATTTTAAGTTTGAGCGTGGAAGCTTATGGATGAATGTTTCATAGATGATGACACTTCTGAAATATAAAAATCCAGTAGTTGTTGGACGGCTTTGGGTTTTAAGCATGTCAGTTAAAGAAGGTTAGCTTAGCTTATTAAACTGTGTCACATCTACCACTCAAATGTATAAAAGTATCAAAACTGTTGTAACATTGGATTCCAGTGTAGATATACAAATGTATAAATCATATAAGTCACACAGTATTAAGTGGTACCAATCATTTATAAGAGTCTCCCCATGATGACCATACAGCTTCATGGTGATCAAGTTTGTCCTCTAAAAGGGCAAGACAGGGTGTTTTGTTTGTATATATTTGAACATCTTTTTAACTAAGACTATAGAAAGAGAGGTGGTAGACCAATATTAAGCAATAACCCAATGTGTTTATGCCAGAATCTGAGAAACAAGCTTGCATTGTCGTAATAATAGCGCGAGGTAACGATAGTAATGCATATTCTATTGAATGGGTTTATGTATAATTCAGGAGATCGGTTGAAACTGATCAGTTGAAAGAGCAGAGACAGTAGGACATTGCTACTCTCTGTATGCACACAAACAAAAGCATTAAAACTTTTACATGTAGAACAGCATTTCTTTGCAAAAGCTCTGTTATTTTAAGCAGTGGAGCTTCACTATGCAGTTCATTTTACACAAATGTTGTGTGTTTCTGGGTGTAAAATAAAAACTAATATAATATAAATATGCCACAGCAAGGTGTAACATACCTATTTTATAGCTGCTACTCATGATTAAATCAATCACTATTTCTAAATGATCACTATTGGAGCTGTTCTGTTGCGGCCTAGGCACATATTGGGTGCTAACTGAGATAAAAAAAAATACCAAATGCAATGATTTTTGTGACATTAGCAATATTGTTGTCTGTCATATTATTGACTTTTCGACACAGAATGGCCTGGGATCACTAATGAAAAGAAAATTCTGTAAGGGGTCTTCTGTCTTCCATTGCAATTCTAATGAAGCTTGCATGGACTGCTTGTCTGGAATACATGGGAGTGCTGCTTCTGTTCCCCCTCACTACTGCACTGAAATGAGAGCTCAGAAGACTTAGTGCAGACTTATTCCAGTCTAAACACTATTTAATACACAACTTGTGCTCCTGTATACAGCTGTGTGCCAATATGCAGTATAATGTGCAAAAAAGCATTTGACACCTTTAAAGTAGAAGGAAAGCTACTGAGGTAGTCTATTTTCCAATAGATTAGCCACAATAGTGCAAGCAAAATTTATTCTGTAGAATGCTTTACAGTAAACCCATACCTTAAACAGCCGTAGATGCCCTCTATGTTGGTTTAAGATAGCAGCTGCCATTTTAGCTTGGTCTGACATCACTTCCCTACTTGCATCTCTCCTGCTGGCTTGTGTCTTACTGCTGAGAAGAGGGGGGAGAAGACAGGAGGAGAGGCTGTGCCATGTCCTGAAAGGTTTGAGCTTAGAGAAGGAAGTCTCACATAGACACTCATGTTTACTGAACTAGAGAAAGTGTATGCAGTGTTTTTTTCACAGAGGACTCAGAGCAGCAGCACTGTAAGTGTTTATGGCTGTAGTTACATGGACCTTTCAGATAAAGCTTACAGTTTTAACCTTCCCTTCTCCTTTGAGTTGAATAATATTTGTTTTGTTCTTAAAGCATTGCCAATGTTTTGTTGCAGGAGCTTCTATATGCAAGCAGTATTACTTATCTTGAAGCTGATATGAGTGAAACTAACCCAGACAAATCTAATGGGGAACATTTGCAAGCGCTTCTTTTTCACCAGTTCATGTTCCTGCATAGCAGCCTACAGTATTTATAAATAATTAGCTATTGGTGTGTCAGAGCTGCCTTCCAGCCAAACATGACAATAAGGTGGGGATTCGTTAATATTCGGACTAAAAGTTGCAGATAAAAAAAAAAGTTGCAGGGAAAGCCAGTGCAAAAAAAACTCGGAAGACCTAAAGTCCTGAAGCAAAGACAAGTCTTTCAGTTGTAAAAGGGACATCTGCCATTTACTTCTACATGAACGTCTTCATGTTTTGTTGCATAATAAATCAAAAAAATGGAGGGTTTTTTGGTGACAAAATTGGGTTTTCTGCAACAAAAAACCCAAACTAAAAAAAGTCGAGCTTTAGTAAATGCCCTCTTTAGAGTACTGATTTTTAAAGCCACTCATATCAAGGCATATCAAGTGCTGTATTAAAAAATACGTACGTTTGGTAAAAAGCCTTTTATTCTGGAAAAAAATCTGTATTTTTGTGTGTGGGTCAAGAAGTCTTTTCTAGCGAGTAGCCACCTATAAACATGGCATCAAGGACTTTGCATATTTCTGCCATAGACTCTTTTAGGTCAGATTAAGACCTAGAAGTCTATTGATATATGTGGCATTCTCCAGCTAGTGGCAGAATGCTGAATCTATTTATATTTCTAAATGATGGGCTTGTTTAATATATATAAATGATTACAAGTACACCTACAAAAGATAAGTGAAACAAAGCTGTGAGAAAAATCAGTGATAGTGTATGTTTAAGCTTTCTTATGTGGCACTTGAGTGAAAGGAATGCAACTAAAAATCCTGTTAACTAGGGGCACAAATGAGTTTGTAAATGAAATTTAAGTTTTACTAAATTCCAGTAGTACTTTTCAGACTTGGGACTCTCCCTAAATCCAGTCATTCAGCAGTTTCTTTCTTGAAGCTCCATAGTTCTGGGTGTCATTACAGCATCTGTACGTGCCTGAGCCTACCCCTCTCATGGCATGCTGGGTGCTGTATGACTGGCACATTGCCTCTGCTGAACCAGCTGCTCTTTTGTACCGACATGGCATCCTGTGATACTGCACGTCACTTGCCTAAATGATCTTGCATGTTAGCATGGAAGCAGCACTTTGTGCTTCTTTTATTATTTATGGCAACTAACATTTTTCATAATAGAAAACCATGTTGCTAAAGACTATTCATAAAAATTCCTCTCAGTTCCACATCATAGCAAGCAAAGGAGATCATAACATTTCACTCAGGCATCACAGCAGACCTCCGAGCAACGGCAGCTGTTTGTACTTAATAGTCTTTCAAGTGGCTTTTCTAGGTGATGCCAAAGGGGAGATGTACGTGTATTTATATATAAAGTATATATATTTATATAAGTTGACACACAGCCCAAATTATACACTAGGAAATCATCTGAACCTTGCGCTGACTTGTGGCAGGTTTTTTTTTTTTTTGGAAAAAACGTTTTGAAAAATAGGATTTTTTGCCACTGACAAATAGACCTGAAATGCAATATTAAGCGGCCTAATCACATCTGTTACAGTGATCTAGATGATTAGCTTGCTAAGAGCTTCCTGATGGAGACCATTTTTAGCTTTTTGTGGAATGGACATTATTTCAAGGACAACAGAAAGATAAATTAACACAGAGCCGCACAGATTGCTCCTTTGATTATAACCCATAAATGCAGAATTGTCACATGAAAGGATCCAGTTTAATAGGAAGTCACATTTACGCTGAAATGCCTACAGAAAATGATGTCAGCCCACTGTGCCTAAAACCATCCAAGCTAATCCAAGCTTTCTTCAGAGCTTTCAGAAGCATGAAGGGTTGGAATCATTTACTTTCAATATCAGGGGGAAATTTATTTCAATTTTTTTTTGTATTATTATGTAAAATAATTTAAATTAAATAAAGATTAGAATTCAAGTAAAATAAAGATGAAAAACTGTTTTAACAAAAATGAAGGCTGAATACCAAAGAAAATAAAATACTATATGTTGGCAACAAGGGAGCAACAAGGGGACATTAAAGCATAACTGGGAGTTTTTCTGGCAGGCACTTATCTGCCAAGTTACAAGTAATTGTAACATTAACCAGACCAGACTATCTATGTATGAGCACTTATATATTCATTTTTATGAAGGATACTACAGGCTTTGTCATACTTAAGCCCTTGATGTGCCATGGTGGTTTAGCAGTTTTGTAACCTTATATCTAAACCGCCAGGTAATGTCCATTGATCAATTCTATCTCTTTCATACACAGCACTGTTTTTTAGTCTTAGATTACAGTTGGAAGGAATGACAATGCCTGCAATAGAATATGGCTATTTTATATTGTATAAAATAAACTTACTAAAGGTACAGCAGCCCCATAACAGTTCTATACCTTCAATTTGAATGGAAAACATTCTTAGTATTCAGATATGTTTGCAGTTGCTGCCATTGTTTGTTTTAATAGCATATTATCAATATAATAAATGCCAATAGGCTGTTTTCTGTTATCAGCCAGAGATCTTTACCATGGGTGAGCCTGTTCATTTAAGCTGCACTCTGTGTGCCAAGTGTATCATTGTACTGTTAATGAGGTCTTGTTAAAGGTTGGGTTTTCTTCACAGCACTGCTTCTTTTCTGTCTCGAGCCTCTCTGGCACGTCTTCACTCTGTTGAGTTCATGAAATTAATGAAGTTGCAGAAGTGGTTGATCCATCAAACCCAGTGAACTTTAATCTTCAGAGGGAAGAAGTGGATTATCTTCTATGTAATGAAATTGTTCTGCAGTTCCTCGCTTTCACCAGGTGAAGCAAATATTCTCATATGATCTGTTCTGTTTCTGTTTGCCCGATGTATGAATATTCTCTAGATTTATCAAAGTCCAGAAGTGTTTGTTAACTGATTATCTTGAAATAATAATAGCATGCAACTTTTCTCTTTTTAAAAAAATGCCTTAAGTGTTTCCACATTGTACACCATGCAGTCTTTGGCTCCTTTTAGCCTTTCTTATGCTTACCAGATTGGTTTCTTCTTCCCTAATGTAATTTAATGGGGTTATGTAACAAAAGACACAAAGTTATAGCAACCAATCAGCAATCAGGTGGCACACATCTTGTTGGTTTTTATTTTTCAGTATTTGGCCATTTCCAAAAATGCTGGATCATACAGCCATAGGAAATAGCCAACAGGCAATACTGCCCATGCCTTTCCCAGATGTTTAACATTATAATGACACAAGTTGTGGATGCATTAAACTTCTTTATGAGACTAATTTTCCATGCATTCTTTAATCAGTCCTTTCTGATGAAAATACTGAAATGTGTATGTAACTTCATAGTCATGTCCTGATATGAATTTAGCTTTCAAATATTTGCTTGATTATTTTTAGTAATATAGAGTGATTCTGTTGTACAGTTGTTGTTTCTTCAGATAATGCTCCACTCACTCATGTTTTACTACAAATTAACAAATTAACTCTTCCCAATTGCCTTTCTGCAGTTATTATTGGCTGCCCATGGGCACAACACCCTTAGATATCATTGATTGTTGAGTTTAGCTTGTTCATATGAGCTCTGTGTGTAAAGCATAGCTGAAACAGAATATCTCTTAAGCCCAGAAAACACATCATGTTTACTGTTCTGCTTTTATTGAAGGTTCTCCTGGTTATCAAATCAAGTACAGAGTTGATCCTGGATTTCTGAAGCCAGGTGAACGGAAATTGTTTTTACGTTATTTGGCTCTCCAGACATTGCAAATTGACATTTGGGATGGAGAATCTTTGCTTCTAATAGGATCAGCTGCAGTGGAAATGAAGGTATTACATTCTTTGTTTCATAAAAGTCAATGACTTGCATTTGTTTATCACATTCATCAAGTCCTGGTACCCACCATATTCTGCCTTAGGGGGAAAACACACAGAGCTACTTAGTAGCAGCTTCTTGTCATGGATACTAAACGTCAGAAAATAACCTGCCATGGGTAATACTGAGAATTGCCTCTGCTAAAACACATGTAGAGACAACTATCAGAAAATGATCAGCATTGTGTATTTTAGTAGCCATGACACGTAGCTGCTACTAGCTGCTCCACTTCACCCTTTCTTTAGTCCTGTGAAGCCTTCACATATTCATGGGTTACATATTAACATGCGGCAAAATTATTGCACAAACCCACTATGGATTAGTAGCTGGATAAATTAGCAACATATTACTAAATAATTCTTGTATTAAAGAGGAATTATTGCAAAAATGAAAGGGAGACTCTGGCTTCCGAACCAAAATTTGTTTAAGAGTACCACACAACCCAGAAACCTCTAATATACCTGTTACTGTAATCTGTTCCTTTAAAGAGTATGAATAAATACCATTTTAATATGCTGAAATCTAGCTGCAAAACAAAAAATCAGTCATTTAAAATTCTCGCAGAGGAGAAGGGACTAAAGCACTGATGTTACAATTGTAACAACTTCATAGTTTACAGACAGCATGCAGGAACTACAAAACCCACAATGCATTTCACTGTGATGTTACTTTCCTTAATGACATCACGTGTGCTGGAAATTGTGGGATTTGGAGGAGAAAGGCTGGTACATTTATATTTTTTTTGCAGTTTCTCAGAGTAGTCAACCAGATCAGTAGGAGAACAGGGGGCCAGGCTTAGGTAACTGTTTCAAACCATATTATTACATTTAAAACCATGAAACGGCTGCATATTTTTTACAAAGCTTAAATTGTGTTTGGGTGGAGTTCCCCTTTAAAAAGTAATATAAGCTTCCTCTCATATCTTAATACTTTCAAAATATCAATTTAAAAATCTGTACCATCAGCAGTATGCATCTATGTAATGACAGATCTCTAATGTTGCAAATATACTTTTAAATACAGTATATTACTGGTACATTTCCCCTAATGGCGTGGTGCATAACAACCAGGAATCAATAATAATGATAATTTCAGTAAGCTGTTACAGAAGGGATACAAGAATGGCAGGTTCTTCAAAAGCATGAAAATATACATTTTTAATGTGATTCACGTTTAACCATTTCTGTTCTGTGGGATGTAGCCTCAATGGCACGCTATACAGCAAAATCGTTTTGACAGAGCTTGACGGTATTATGATATGGCAGTAATTTATAGCGCCAAGAATATTCCAGTGAGGCTGCATTGGCATACTGTAGCTACAGAAAACTAACAGAGCATTACAATTATTCTTTTAAAACAAAGTTTTGCAGACTTTTCCTAGAGAGAACTGAGGCAACAGCTGATTTTGCCACTTTTTAGATCTCTTGCCGTATCGTTTTTATTTATTCGATAGAGACTTCATTTGTAGTCCATTTGTTTTCTTCTAAATGCTACCTTCAGCAAGCAGCACTTACACAGGATGGGGCCACAGTCTTAAAAGAGAAGAATACAATGCAGATACAAAATATAAAGAAACTACAATACACAGCCTTGTTGTGATGTGTTTACAGATCAGATGCAAGGAGATGCAGTGTTGTAAAGGTCACATTTATAGAAACAGACTTGTACATATTTGCACATATTCAGAAAAACAAGTTATCATTGATTATTCTGTTTGAGAAGTCTTGCTTGTTAGCATACTTATATACTGGGGAAACTTGCTGGGGAAACACTGCTTGACTGTATTATATGCAAACATCTGTGTAACAAGCTACAGCTTACACTTAGCTGGAAAGGGCCAGTGAGGATGGTTTTGGGATGTTTTTCCACATTGTCCCAAATTGCAGTTTCCATTATGGAATTCCTCTCTTCTGCCAGGCTTAGGCTGTGAATGACCAAAGTGATTAATTTAACACTCCCTCTGCTTCCCAGAATAATATTTCTTAGGAGTAGGAATGGCAAGTTACATTTCTGGGCTGAAACTCTATGTTTCAAAATATCATTAACGACAGGTGAAACATGGGGCCAGTAAATGTTTAATAACATTTGATATAGCAATTTTGGTTGGTGATCAGAAGAAAAACACTTTTGTCTAGAAAGCTCCAAAAAGGTAATGCCATTTCCCATAGTGTCATCTTTAAACATACAATTCTTAAATGCTATTATAAATCCATGTGATGGCAAAACAATCCTTTCAGGATTTTAATGTTTACATGTACAGGTATGGGATCCCTTATGCGGAAACCCGTTATCCAGAAAGTTCCGAATTACGGAAAGGCCATCTCCTATAGACTCTATTATAAGCTAATAATTCATATTTTTTCCTTTTTCTCTGTAATTATATAACACTACCTTGTACTTGATCCCAACTAAGATATAATTAATCCTTATTGGAGGCAAAACAATCCTATTGGGTTTATTTTAAATGATTTTTAGCAGGCTTAAGTTATGAAGATCCAAATTACAAAAAGATACCTTATCCGGAAAACCCCAGGTCCCGAGCATTCTGGATAATGGGTCCCATACCTGTACATTGTTTCACAATTTAGAAATACATTTAATCTTGAAAACCTTAGGTCCAAGGCATTCACCCTATAAAGTGTAACTTCTCTCATCTACTTTCCCTCCAACTATTTATATGCCTCTCCCTTTCCTATGCCGAACTTTCCTAAACAACTCTTTAAAAATGACATACCTGAAAACAACAGTATTTTCCTAATATTAATGTTAATATTAAAATTAAGTTATACTTATTCATTTAAATTGCTCTTGTTAAAGTGCTTACTAAGTAAGTTGTAACTCTTACCTTTGATCTAGATTAAATGATTAAATTGCTTTAATATGCTAAACAGAGTCATTTCTTGCTAACTGACACAACATTCATTTTTTAATGTTATGCTAAAACCATAAGCAATTCACATGTGGGGTTGAAGAGTGAATTCTGAATACTGATCCATTTTATATTGGTTTTGGAATCCTTTTGAATAGTTATATTTCAATAAAAATGCTGTCTTGTGCTTTTGTAGATGTCTCATTACAGGTTGTAAAATTGCTTAATATGACTTGACAGTGCACGGTGTTAGGGTAATTAGATATTTGTCTGCTGAAAATGTTACACTAATTATTCTAACAATTAACCAAACCATATTACAGGGCTAATAAATAAAATGAATGATCTTTATTAAGTATAAATATCTATAAAACCTGGTCCAAGTTGCTCATTTTCTGTTAGAATCATTATTTCTAACAAATAGATTGATTTTTAAATGAGGAAAACGTATTTGTTGCAGTAGAAAAATATTAAACCTGTGAGGAGAAACTGTAGAGTTCATGATGCTGGCATTAAGAACAGAATAACTGCTTTCTTAATATATATATTGCTGTTAAGGTTTATATAGTGCTGACATATTCTGCAGTGATTATTCAGCACATTACTGTCAGACTCATTACTGTATTATGCTGTAACTTAAGGGTATTATATGGGAAGGAGCCATTATCTTTTAGGTGTCCTGTCACTTTTATGTTTAAGAAGGTACTTAACAGCTATAAACCTGTGTGTGTATATACAGTATATATTTATATATATATACAATACAAGCTGCTTGGGAGCTGCACACCATAAGTAGTGATGATACCCGGGTGCCTGTGCAAAAAATTGTTTAAACAGGCATAGGAAACTGAAACGTTGGTCAAAATAAACCTCTAATTATTTTTATGCAAAAACTCTATGACTGAGTGTGAAAATCCTGTGTGTGCCGTCATTCCTATGCCTGTTTATATATATATATATATATATATATATATATATACTATAACAAACAAGGGGAAGTTGTGCTCACCACTCAATTTTAAACCATTAGGTGGGGGTGCAATGAGACTGTGATCACAATATTCATACAAACACTCAGCCATATCAATGTATACATATATAGGACATTAAGATATTCTATGCATTAAGCTACCAAGCTACCTGTATATATTAATAATGGGAGGGTCATAGTATTTATGGTTTAGGCAGGCAAGGGGTTATTAGTTTAGGTCTGTCTTCTAAACTATTCCGTGATGAGCATTACTTGAATTATACCTATATTGAAATCTTCAGCCATGACATCAAATATTCAACTTTACATTATTCAACTTTATTTATTGTGCGTAATGCTTGGCACTGTCAGCTGTTGGACTATGGGCTATGTCACTCACCATGGGGATTTGGCAATGGTTCATGTCTGATGGTTCAGGCATGTAAAGGTTATTGGATACCTGGGAACAAACTGCCAGAGCTTCCCTTCTCTTACTCAAATTGAATAGTAGGAAACTAATGATCTTCTCCTCCTCTGAAAGGGTTGGAGAAGCAAGATGCCACCAAGCTTATAAGACTGAAAACAAAAGAGACTGATTGCATCTAAACATCATAAAAAAACAAAGTCTTGACAACAGCTGTGAATTGTTATATGATGAAAAAAAAAATAAACGATAAAAAAAATATCACATAAGGCCTAGATTTAATTTTTTTTCAGTTGCACAATGGACCAAAGAGGAAACGTCTAGACCCAAAATCAAATGAATAATATCACTTGAGTGTCATACAATGAGTGGCATGGAGGACACCTGGAAAAACAAGGGCATCAATTATAAAACCAAGTGCCAAATGCTAGCATTTTTCTTTTAACTTTGTATTGTTGTGAAATCTGTAAAATAGAGAAAGCAGATAGACATTGCTAGATTCTTTTGAGTTATGGCTATTGTTGTGTGTACCAAGGGCAAACAAAATAGGTAACAAAGAAATGTTTGAGCCTATTAACCATACATTGTTTGTACATTATGTTGGTCATGTCATGTTGTCAAATCAACTACAAAAATCTGTTGGTTGTAATGGTTTGTGAAGTAAGGCTTTGTCAGCGTAACCTTCATGAACCATTACAAGCAACAGATAGTTGTCAGAACATGTTGGATGGATACTACTGTGTAAGATATTAGTTTAAAGAATGAAACAAAGCTGTAAACATTACAAAGATTTAAAAGCCATTCTAGAAACTGCAAAAGACAGATGTGGCTAAACATATAATGTAGTAGTCTTTATAAAGCCCACACCAAAAACACCTGCAGCATTTGGGGAGAAAACTTGGTTACATTGGTTCCCGCATTTCCAAGCTCCTTTGAGCAGTTTGTCTCAAACCTGTTGCTGAACTCTATGTATCAGCTGTTATTTTCCCATACACTCCCTCCCAGGCTTTGTGCTCGGCTCCGGACAATCTACTGACCATACAATTCACCAAAACAGCTGAGTTGCACATAAAACCTTTTTCATTAATTGTGCCCCCACCTCTGGAATGCTCTACCTTCCAGCATCAGGAAAGCTCCCACACTTTTCTCTAAGCTCTGTAAAAGCCACCTACTAGATGAAGGACTTTGCTACCCTTCCTTGGTAGCAACACACCCATATCCTATGCACTTATACTCCACATTCTTTTGTTCTGTTTGTTCCCCTCTTCCTAATAGATTCAGGCTCCTTGGGGCAGGGACCTCATCCAAACTGAGTACTAAAAGCTCTTAAGCATTGAATTATTTATGGTAGCTGTATAACTAAATATAACTATACCCCTGTTTGTGTTCACACCTTGTAAAGCACAGTGCTACGTGTATATAAATGAATAAATACAAACTTGGTGTTGCTCGCCCATCTTGTGCCCAATTCTAGCTACATACAGGATTCCACATACTGTAAGTACACGATGCTGGCAGGAGAACTACATGTAATTCTGTGCAATGTTTCCTTTAAACATATGCAGTAGCTAATCCCATCTGTCTATTGTTTTAATAAGTTTGATAATTGCTCTAAGTATCTCAGAGTTGGGTTTGCATCCATCTTCCTCAGTTGTTAGCGCTAAATCTTTGCAGCAGTTCCTATTAAATACAACATCCTTTATCGTTGTTTGCTTTTAGACTTTTACTCTATCACCATGATTATACTAACAGAGAGAACAGGGGCTTGCTGGGAGACATACAACGTATAAATCTAATAATATAAAAACAAATTAATACTTTTACAGTTCACTGGATTTATGCTTTGCTTTGTTTGAAACATTTGAAGATTTTTATCTTGAAAACTTTTCAGGATATAAACGTGTATAATCAGATTTATTGTTAATCATTTCTTTCACTTGTAATATTTATGAGTATATGGCATCTGAACACAACAAAATAGTTCTAGATCTGTTTTTTTGTCCCCGTGGTTCCAGATTATGAGGAAAAATAGCTTGTTGCTGTAAGGTTGGATGCAAACCACTGCACCCCAGTGCTTAGCAATTTTTTTTAAAATGGGTACTTACCCTTACAAATGAACCAAACCCAGGAGAAAACACTTGCTTTTAGTATTTCTTATCTTTTTCTTATCTATGATTTAATTTTTCCATGTAACAACAATGGGGAAATACTATAATTTAAAAACATGAAAAATATATTAGCCTAATTAATGCAAACTAATAAATGGCCCCATAGAAATACAATGCACAGATCCTGTCAGTTTCATTTCAGATTGACAGATTTGGTGTAAAGGGTTGTGAGCCCTTGGGACAAGTCCAGTGTTTCTAGGTTTGGTCTGTAATATCAATGTCATAGGGTTCATTAGCATAAGCACTATTTCTGAAGAAAGATTTAAATGATGAATAAAGTCAAAACCCCCAGGTAGTGATGGTGCCAATTTGTTCAGTATCCTGCTGACAAACATTGCAAAACATTTTACCCTGTACCAGTGCACCTCTTATTTCGATATATAAATCCCACTTTACTTCACAATGTGGCATGCCAACTTTCCTGTGGACACTGGCCTCCCTTATGACACCCTGGCCTCCCTTATGACACCCTGGCCTCCCTTATGACATCCTTGTCTTAGGACACCCTGGCCTCTGCAAATGCACATTACCTGGGAGCTACACTATGCTGTGCATGGACCAAACCAAATCACTGCAGGGGAAACCTGGGACCCCAGGAAAGATAGTTCCATTGGGCTCTGAAACAAATAGACACAGGACTGGCCCATGGGTAGAGGTTAGTGCTTTTGTCACTGTATGGTGCCTAACAAATTGCCCACCTCAGGGTTTTTAACTGTTCTTTAAGAGTTTAAGATTCTATAAACCCTCATACACACCTTCCCTGCACTTGGTTTTAGCTGAGGCAGGTACATCGAGGGTATATTTATCATGCTGTGTAAAAAATGGAGTGAAGCATTACCGGTGATCTTGCCCAGGGCAACCAATCGTCAATTAGATTTCAACAGTTATAAAACCAAAGCAAAGCATCTGATTGGCTGCTATGAGCAACATCACTGGTAATGTTTTACTCCACTTTTTACACAGCATGATAAATATACCTGTTAAATGGCTTGCATTGAACTAGAACTTAATGTCACTTTACATGAAATCATAAATTAAAAATTATGCCATATTTTTTGCCATTTTTCCATTAAAGATGTTACAAATTATGAATGTTTCATTTATTATTCTGAGTAACATGGATTGCAAAATTTCACTGTTAAGCAATATTCCTAATGAATTCTTAATATTTTATTTCATATTCTGCATTTCCGTTATTTCTTCTTTTCAATTATAAATAGAAAACTAAGTTGGGTAGCTCAGTCATAAATTTCTACTGACTCTTTTACCAGGCCTCACTTTGAGATAAAAGTTTTACACAAACTTCTTTGTAAAACTTTGCAGCTATGCATTGACTGCCCAAAGCCTCTATTTACAGAACATAAAAAAGGAAATAACTTTAAATATTTAGGTATAGCGGTAATCTCCTTGCCCACTGGATCCTACTGATCTTTGCTGCAGGTACAGCTGATCAAAATGAGCCATAGACCTTACACTGCAATAATTGATTTTAAATTCAAATTATTTAGTGCTATTCAAAATTAAACCCATAATATGATACATTTCTTAATTATATGACAAAGGCAGCATCCCAGATTAAATCTATGTTAATGCTATATACTTTATATTCTTAAGCAGCATGTAGCTTTTCTTTTCTTTTTTTCTTTTTATTTTACTAAAAATACTGTGATTTTGTGTCCCAATTCTTCTACTTCATGCCAATAAAGTCAATATTAACCATAACTAAGTAAACAATGGAATATCTGAGACTTTTAGATAGGGAATATAGACCTTTCCATTATTGTTTTGCGATTCAGTGGCAGCAAGTTAAAGCAAGCGGGTAAAAGTTCAGTTTCTCTGTTTATTATCATTTTTATACCATTTGTTTCACAAACTCTCCAGATACGTGTATAATAATGATCAAAAGCGTATATAGAGTTTGAGCCAACCCCAGAGCACTCTTGTGCAGAGTTTGTTGTGTGCAAGGAATGGTTGGGTTAAATACAAAAGTAAACAAAGTAACAGATAGTCATCGGTTATATATGTTTGATCTTGAAGCTAAGGGCTCTGGCACACGGGGAGATTAGTCGTACGAGACAAATCTCCCTTGTGGCGGGCGACTAATCTCCCCGAAATGCCATCCCACCAGCTTGAATGTAAATCGCCCATGGGATATAGAATGTGCAGCGGAAGTTGCCTTGACAGGGCAAAAATCGCAGTGCTGCGTATGCCATCCCACCGGCGATTTACATTCAAGCTGGTGGGATGGCATTTCGGGGAGATTAGTCGCCCACGACAAGGGAGATTTGTTGCTGGCGTCTAATCTCCCCGTTTGTCACAGCCCTAACACGACAGATATTACACAGATAAACTCAAGCTGATAGGCTGCCATCTCGGATCTTTAGCAGCTTTATTTACCCCATGTATGGCCACCTTATGAAGTTATAAAGAAAGAAAGGAGGAGCCAAAAAGTGATATTCAGTTCTTAGCAAGAGCATAAATATTTTGTAGAGGAGAATGTCTTAAGTTATTATGTGATTATGGTCTCCTGCTTTATCTTTGCTCAATGTGTGCTCATTGACTTGGTCACAATAATTTTCTTCTGCATTTTTACCCATTTGTAATTGCCAACAGCCTGGGCGCTCTTCAATTATCATGCATTGTTATGCAAAGTAACATTCACAATATAACTAGATAATTGCATTGTAATTAGATAAACTAGATAATTTATGCATAAATATGTGGTCACTGCATATTTTCAATAAGATGTTTGCAAACAGAAAATTAAAACCATCTCTGCTTGGCACATAATATATGTTTGGGGGGGGGCGTGGCTTGCTGTCTGCCTGCATGGTCGCACACTAGCAGAGCTCCGTGGCCAGATTCACCCTGACAACACAGTACACCCTGTTAACAAAATGAAAAAGCAAGGTAAGACACCTGCACAAACGGCTAAACTAAAACAAAGTAAAATCGCTAAAGATTTAGAAGAACCTACCGAGTATTTTGATAATAATACTGAGCTGCGTGTAAAATCCAAGATGGCGCCCGCTCGAAAACGCATGCTAGATAAAGACACAGAAAGTCAGCAAGAACTTTCAGAGTCAGAAAGCGATTGTGAGGAAGACATAAGATCTTACCTAAAATGCTTACCATCTAAAGCAGAAATTAAAAATATGTTGCAGGAACTTACCACAGCCATAAGAGATGAAATGAGAGATCTCAAAAAAGATGTAATAAGCCTAAGTGCTAGAACTGACACTATGGAAAAAAACCATGAAAAACTGATCAAACACAATACCTATTTACACAAAACTGTACATAATCAAGCTGAAAAAATAGATGAGCTTGAAAGACAAATGGAGGATTTTGAAAATAGAAGCAGAAGGATAAACATAAGAATAAGAGGAATCCCAGAAACAGTTTCACAGGGAGAACTCAAAGGGTCACTACAGCAAATCTTTAATAACATCCTTAGTAAAGATCTAAACAACGAAATAAAAATGGACAGATACCACAGAGTGGCAAAAACAAAAAATGCTCCTCCAGATTCTCCAAGAGACGTTTTATGTGCATTACATGACTATACTACTAAGGAAACCATTCTGATGAAAGCAAGAGAAATGAAAAACATTACATTTGAAGATAGCAGAATTATACTTTTCCAGGATCTATCATGGAGAACACTAAACAAGAGAAGACAACTAAAACCACTCACGGATCTACTAAAAGAAAAAGGAATACAATTCAAATGGGGATTTCCATTCAGCCTTTCAGTAAGAAATAATGGCCAGCTTTTTATCCTAAGAAATCCAAAAGACACTGATGACTTCTGTAAAAGATTGGACATTGAGAGAATCGCACTACCTGGATGGGACATTATACCATCATCAGACGCTAATATTCCTAAAGCAACAGAATTTTGGAGTACACCTTTGAAGCATCCAAGAAGATCTCCTCATACACCAAGATTAAAAGACAGAGAAATATCCTTTTTATCTGACAAAAGCGAAACTTGATAACAGCAGATAAATAAACTGGTAAAAAATAATGCTTTTTCTGCTCCTCAGAGTGTAGAAAGTTTAAACTAAACTCATGATAATTTGTTTAACTGATTTAATATCAGCTATATCTCATACTAATGGTCTGAAAAAAAAAAAAAAAAAAAAAAAAATGTTTTCACTATATGCCTTATTAATATAGTGTACTTAAATATGTGTTTGAAGTTACACTGTACAATTTAACTCTCATTTCATATTTTAGTTTAATACAGGGAATACTATCTGTATTATAAAGTTGATGTTATACTATCTATTAACAGGGTAGAATTTGTTGTGCCACAACAAATGGTGTTTCTTTTCAAGGTACAGGTATACCTTCCACTTCCCCCCTCTACTATAAAGATAGTTTACAAAAAATCTATCTTATAGATAATTTGCTGCTATGAAACAATCTACAGTTAACCAGAAAAGTAAGGGGATTAACGCAGCACTGACAGTTCTATGTCATAATTTGTATATAGTTCATTTTTCTCTTTCTTCATTGCAATTATCTCTGATACCAAGATCATTAGAAAATGCAATATCCCTTCAGAGACATATTATACAGTTTGTATGCATAAACCCAATATTTCAATATGGGGAAACTTAAGATTACATCTGTAAATGTAAATGGTTTAAATGAACCCATAAAAAGAGCACAGATGTTTAACCATTGTAATAACATGGGTGCTAAAATACTATTCTTTCAAGAAACTCACTTTAAGGAAAAAAATATGCCTAAAATTCATCACAGAAACTATGATAAGATATACCTGGGAAATAATGTTGATAAAAAAACAAATGGAGTACTAATAGCAATTCATAAAAATACTCCCTTTTCTGTTCTTGATATTTATACAAGAAAAGATGGTAGATGTATCATGGTTAAAGGTATGTTATATGACCAAAAAATTACATTATGCAATGTTTATTTACCAAATAAAGACCAATTAAAAACTATGAAAGGAATTCTCAATAAATTAAAAGGTTTTAAAGAAGGTATAGTAATTATGGGAGGAGATGTTAATACTCCATTAAATCCTTTTCTAGATACATCATCCAGAAAATCATACTTACCTTTCTCAATGATTAGAGGTTTAAACCAAACATTACAACTAAATCTCTTTGTAGATATATGGAGAACCTTTCACCCTCAAGATAGGGACTTCACCCATTATTCTTGTGTTCATAAAAACTATGCCAGAATTGATTATATATTTATAGAACATAAATGCCTAGATATTGTCCAAAAAACAGAAATTGATAACTCTTTTCAGTCTGATCACTGCCCAGTGTCAGTGATAATTAGATTACCTACTGAGTTAAAACCAAATTATAATTGGAGATTGAATGAAAGTCTTATATATAATGAAACACACAGAGAGAAAATTTCAGATAAAATAAAACAATTTTTTATTGATAATTCTGAACATGAGACATCACAACATGTCAGATGGGAAGCACATAAATGTACAATAAGAGGTAATTTAATTTCCTTGGGTTCACGCTGTAAAAAAGAAAGAAAAGAAAAAATAGACAAATTATTAAAAGAAATTGGTAAATTAGAAACACAACACAAAGCTACTCAATTAGAAAATACATACCAAGAGCTAACTCAAAAAAGAAAAAATTTAAAAATTTTGTTGGATACTGAATCAAACAAGGCTTTCTTAAGAGTAAAACGCAACATATACGAATTCAGTAATAAATGTGGAAAACACTTGGCAAATATGCTTAAGACACAATTTGCTAAGTCATATATATTAAAAATGAAAAATCATAAACAACAAATGGTCAATAAAACATCAGACATAGCCAACTGCTTCCATGGGTATTACTCTAATCTCTATAACTTAAAGAAACAAAAAACCAACCTTAGAACCCAGGAAATAACAAAAGAAAAAATAAAAAAATTTTTGTCATCTCTGAATATCTCTAAACTAGATAGGACATCCTCCAAAAACCTAGACAGACCTTTTACCATTGAAGAACTTTCAAAAGTTATAAAAGAACTGCCAATAGGGAAAAGCCCAGGCCCGGATGGATTTACGGCATGCTATTATAAAACATTTTCTAATATCCTAAATCCTATATTATTATCCATGTTTAACTCACAAAATAGATTATCTAACATTCCTGAACAATCACAAGAAGCCCACATAACGTTAATTCATAAACAAGGTAAAGACCCACATGAATGCTCAAGTTACAGACCAATATCCCTTATTAATCTAGATCAAAAAATATTTGCTAAATTAATAGCAAATAGAATAAAAATATACTTACCATCATTGATCCAAGCTGATCAGTCAGGTTTCATACCTGGAAGAGAAGGAAAAAATAACACAATTAGAACATTAAACATAATAAAAGTCATGAAAAATAGAAAGAAAGAAGCGATAATTATTTCAATGGACGCTGAAAAAGCGTTCGATAGAATAGACTGGCTTTTTATGGAAAATACACTACATGCAATGGGTTTTGGAAATATCCTAATTGATAGAATAATGTCTTTATACAAAAATCCTAGCGCAAAAATCAGAGTAAATGGAACACTATCTGAAAGATTGATGATCAACAATGGAACAAGACAAGGGTGCCCATTATCACCACTTCTCTTTGTTCTAACTATCGAAACACTTTTAATTTCTATTAGACAAAACTCCAACATCAAAGGAATAACAATCTCCAACATGGAACACAAGGTATCGGCATTTGCTGATGACTTGTTATTCTATATAACACAACCTCATATCACATTGCCAAATTTGATGAAACAAATTAATACCTTTAGTCATCTCTCTAACTTTAAAATAAACTACAATAAATCTGAAATTCTTAATATTACGTTACCACACCAAAAAATACATAATTTAAAACAAAACTTTTCATTTAAATGGGCAAAAGAAGAAATAAAATACTTAGGAGTATATCTTACTCAAAACGAAAAACTCTTATACCAGAAAAATTATATACCAATTTTCAATATGATAGACAAAGATATACAGAAATGTTTTGATATTTGTATATCATGGGTAGGACGTATTAACATTGTTAAAATGTTAATCCTCCCCAAGATATTGTATATATTCCAAAACATGCCGATAGATATACCCAGAATTTTTTTCCATAAAATCAAAACAAAAATCTCTCAATTTATTTGGAAAAATAAAAAACCAAGAATAGCATATGAAACATTGACAAGAACTAAAGATATAGGTGGGCTAGGATTACCTTGTATAGAAACATACTATAAAGCAATACAGCTAGCTAGAATAATATCCTGGAACAATGAAAATTATCTCTCTCCAACCAACAATGCAGAGAGAGGAGACAACATTAAGACACTATCTTCCTTAATCTGGACAAAAAAAATACAAACTACAAAAATTACACAAAAAGACATAACAGTCCATACAACTTTAAAGTGGTGGTATAAAGTAAATAAAGAATATGATCTCTCACCTTATCCGTCTTTATTAACTCCTATATGGAATAACCCAGAATTCCCACCAGGTATGGAAATCAAAGAAATTGAGCCAGAGAAAGAGAACAGAACCAAAATTATTAGAATAAAAGATTTTATAGAAAAAGATACAATCTTATCTCTGGAAAAAATAAACCATAAATTAGGAGCAAATATTATTTCTAAAGAAATATACGACCAAATAATAAAATATATCAATACGCTACAAATATTGAAAATACAAAGAGAACCTACCTGGTTAGAAGATATAATCGTGAGAGGATCTCGAATTACTAGAGCATTATCCTTTACATACAAAAAGTTAATAAAACAAAATAGAGACAAAACACCTTTCGCAAACAAATGGGAAAACGAATTAAATATAAATCCTACGCCAGAATTATGGGAGAAAATATGCCAAAATAACAGTAAAATTTTTACTTCAACAAAATTCCAGGAATTTAACTATAAAATATTGGCCAGGTGGTATTACACTCCTATAAAACTTAAAAACATGTATAATGTATCTGACTTGTGCTGGAGGTGCAATATGGAGAAAGGATCTTACGAACACATCTGGTTCAAATGCAAAAAACTTGAAAATTATTGGGAAAATATCCAAAAGATAATTGATTATGTATTCCCAAATGAAATAAAACTCACATCTCCAATAGTAATGTTACTATTTGACAATACCAAAAAGAAGACAGTAAAAATTCCATTGATTAAATATATGATAACAGCAGCCAAAGCAATAATTCCTAGAAAATGGAAAACTACAGAAATACCTACAATACAAGAATGGATACAATTACTAAATGAAACTAAAACAATGGAAGAAGCAATTGCCTACAAAATAGACAACGCATTCAATCATTTCAAAAATTGGAGAGCATGGTCTGATTATCTAAACCAAAAAAAATCCAATATGCAGTGAGATATCTCCAAATTGCACCTCTAAAAATGAAACTATAATATACAATAGTTAATATTGATAGACAACTAATTAAACATGTCTCTGAAATGTTTACCGTAATCTAATTTTCTTTTCTGTGAAACAAATATATACATATCTAGTTAACAACTGGTATCAGATAAAATGTAACAGTACAATGTATAAGTGACAATTTATGTTTTGCTTTGTAAATACTTACCTTTTTACCCCTACCCCTTTCCTTTCTGTATCCCTTTATTTTTTGAAAAACAAATAAAAAGATATTTGAAAAAAAAAATATATGTTTGGGAAGAAAATGCTGCTAATTATGACCAATAAGGAAAAGCAAATGGTGTAATTGAGAAAAGCCAGAAGACTGGTTACATTAACCTGTGAAGATGCAGAGAGGTGAAGGCTAGGGTTAAATTAAATATATATATATATGTACTATATGCTTTAATAAAAACAAAGGTTTGGGAACCAAATTACATTTTTGTGAACCAGTTCATTTTGTAAATACAAAGTAGAATGTTAAAAACAGCATATTTTCAAATTGTAATGCAGTTACATTATTTCACCAACTTTACACCATGGCACGTGCAAAAGTTTGGACACCCTAGTAAGCTGGCTTTTGAAGTAATTTTAGGAACTTTGTCTTTTTGTGCAAACATACATATTTTGCTTCAGCTTTTTGGCATTTGGCATTTGGCATTTTGCTGATATTTAAAGCAAAACATTTTTCTCTCTACACGTACAATGTTTCCTGTGCCAAACACCAAAGCATAATGAACCCACAATCAGCAGTTGACAAGGAGTTTTTTTCAAATGCTGCTCCTTTTTTTCTCTAAAAAAAATCTTTTGTGATTGTGGCCAATGTCTTTTATTTTTACTTTATCAGTCCCACAGCACTTTCTTCTATAAGGCCTCTGGCCTTTTTTGCAAACTTCAGATGGTGACGGTTGTGATGAGGCAGCAGATAAGGCTTCCTGATGATATGTTGAAGTAAGGCTGTGCCATGGGAACCCCACTCCTTTGTGAGCCAAACCTTCCTGCAGATCCTTTGCGGTTATATGAGAAGGTGTCTTTGTCTTTCTCGCCAGCATATGAACAGTTCTGTCTTTTAGTGCTTGCCTTTACTTCCACAGTTCCCCTTATCTGCCATTTATTGATGACAATATGGCCACTGACCAGTAAATAATTTCTAGACAAATTTTGCAAATGTTAATACATTTCCTGCTCAGTTTTCCTGGTTGCTAACTTTTTGCTTATGCTGCTTTCTTTATAAATAAAGCCAGAATTCCTTTATATTAAAAACATAGATGTAATGTCATATGGGGAACAAATTTTGTTGGGCGGTTGTAACCTATAGCAACTAACCACATTATTGCTCATAAACAGAGTACCAGTACTGCTATCCCTTATACACATACCCAAATTATGGGAAGGCCATTCCCCATAGACTAACAGACATAAGACATAGATATATTAACAAATAATGAATTGTTTTACAAATGTTCCTTTTCCTTTTCTGTAATAATAACACAATACCTTGTACTTGATTGTAACAAAACCTAAATGAATCTTTATTGGTAGCAAAACAATCCTATTGGGTTTATTTAAGCAGACTTAAGGTATAGAGATCAAAGTTGAAGTTAAGAAACTTATCCTGAAGTCCCAAGCATTCTATAGATTCTATAGTTGCTTCTGATTAGTTTTTTTAGGATATTATGATTTCAGGTTACTACAACTACAGCAGCATTGGAATTCTTTGGACACATGATTACTAGATTTCTCTTTATAAATTATTTAATGGGTTTGACCCCTTGCTCCCCCCACCCCCACATACACACGCACACACAAACACAGACCTGAGATTTGTTCAGGCTTTATCTGACAATCATTATTTACTAATTCACGTGCAGCCAATAGGTGAAAAAGTACAAATGTGTGTATATTAAAGGATAAGGGAAGGCTAATAAAGAGTTAATCTCAAGCTGCAGGCATACCTTTAGTTCTCTCAATAGTGCCCTTAAGTCTCCCCATATGTCACCTGTTCAGATGATCTGAGGCCAATCAGGAAGAAAAAACGCTGAGCTGTGTAAAGAAAGTTCCCATAATGCCACGCTCCTGCACCGAGACCCAGACTGATGTACATGCTCAGTTTGTAAGGCTATGAGGAAGCTTACTGCTGATTGGCTCAGAACCACATTCCTAAGGGGGGAGGGAGTTTTTAGCATCCTTGAGGGAGGGGGAGCAGGAGAGGGGAGAGAGGAGAGAGCTGCGTGTTTCTGGCACAGGAAAACAGACACAACAAATCTTTTGACAGAGGACTCAGTGCAGCGTTTCTGCGAGTGTTTATGGCTGTATTTACATAGACCTTTCTGATAAAGCTTACTTAGTTTTTAACTTTCCTTTTCCTGTAAAATGCAATACACACATTGGTTGTCTAACGCACAGAACCAGTGCCCCTTGCCCCTTTTAATGTGAATGAGGAATTAGGTGCAAGGCTACAAAAAGTGCTACTAAAGCTGCAAATCACTAGGCAAGTACAGGGCTCAGTGTGCACATTATGTTTGTACAGGTTTTATGCACCAAAAAAATAAATCACAGTTGGTGGGAAAATACATACCCATGATCTGTCCACGCCAGGCTTCTTTTGATCTGGTGCCATAGTGTAGGATTTACTAACCAGCATAAACATTTATGATATGGAAAAAATAGCTTTCCATTTTGTCTCTTTTAGTAAATGAGGCCCTCTGTGTCTTGTTAAAAAGCCATTTAATGAAGAAAACTTGGAAATTCATGTTTTTTCCAGTAGTGTTTTGATGGCAATACATTTAACTAGAATATGCCTCTAAGGTACAGCTTCAAAGGATTTCTTTGTAAATGGAAAAAGGACATTATGCACTAGAATTCAAACAGATTTAAAACTTCAGTGTATGAAGGATTCTTGTGTAAATTTGAGGTACAGTTAATGTAGATCTATACTTTTTCATTCTAAAAAAAAAAAGCTCTTGACTAAATGACAGGTACATTAGCTGCTGCCATTAAATAGATTTTAACCAGCTGTATGTTACTAATAGTATGTGCTTGAAACAAGCAAAGGAGGATGTGTATGCCTGCTTAATTTACATGCACATTTATTGGCGCTACATTTCACTACAGGTATAGGACCCGTTATCCAGAATGCTTGGGACCAAGGGTATTGCAGATAAGGGGTCTTTCCGTAATTTTGATCTCCATACCTTAAGTCTACTAAAAAATAAAAAAAAGGTTAATTAAACCCAATAGGATTGTTTTGGCTCCAATAAGGATTAATTATATCTTAGTTGGGATCAATTACAAGGTACTGTTTTATTATTACGGAGAAAAGGGAAATCATTTTTAAAATTCTGATTTATTTTATTAAAATGGAGTCTGTGAGAGACAGGCTTTCCCTAATTCGGAGCTTTCTGGATAATGGGTTTCCAGATAAAGGCTCCCATACCTGTATTGGAATATTTTTAGTAGGTGCTTTGGTGGGGACCCTTAATATTAAGATAACCCTATTCCAAGGCTCTTACTAGGCCATTTCTGTCTTGCTCCATCCTGTTACCATGGCATCTACTACCACTGTCTGGTAATGTTGCTTGAAAACTACCCATGTAGACTACTTTTTAGAAATATGAGGGCTTTGTATGGAAGAACAGGTCCAGCCAATCAGCAGGTATCAGTTAGTGATCTGCTGTTTGAAGTGAAATATCTAGTTGGATGCAAGGGATTATTAAACCTAAAGCAAAAAGAGTTGTTATTTTTCACTTCATTATGTAGAATTGCAAATTTCTTCTGCTGTTGATATTTTACCCCATATGCCAGTTAGGATAACCAATAACATGCCAAAAGGCTCACTGCAATATTGTCAAATACACAAAATAATTCTCTGCATTTCGCTAATGCAATGTAATATTCAGTTATAGAAAAGTGGTTTAAAAGAAGTAAAATGTTCATTTAATTGCACGTACTTACAGCACTTAGTATTAACGTTAATGATTTCCCCTTTTGAAGGCTAAGCATTTCTAATGTAAATCTTCCCAGAAGTGGTGTTTTAGGTTTTATTGGACAAATTTATTTTAGCAGTGTTAGCAATTTGCTTTATTGGTGTTCATGATTAAAATGAAGACAGCACCATAATATTGAGTGACAGAGAAAATGTAATATAAATTGTGCTTTCCCATAGATGCTCTTCAAAAACAAATATATACACATGCTTATTCCCTTAGATTCCTAGCAAGTGGTTATAAAGATTCTGCACGATGACAGTAATATCAGCTATAAAACAAGCAAATGGAAAATTCACTGGATGCAACCAACTCAATATGTTAGTATTAAAAAGTCTGTGAAGATTGGAAGGCTGTTTATCTATGTTTAGTTCCACTAATTTGCTTACATTTTATTAATCATTCCTGCATTAATGGTTCAGATTCCTGACACAGTAGCAAGCTAGCTGAGTAACAGTTGTAGAGGAGAACTTGCTCCTGTAACATTGTTTTTAGGGTAAGGCCCCACGAGGTGGATTGTGCACATAAACGCTGACAATCTATCTATAAGCTTAAAATATCTTCTAACTGTGCCTGCACCCGGAAGCATTGAATCCGCCTGGGTGTAGGCACACGCAGCTGATATCTGCCAACTAATGTGAGACTTTGCGTTTCTTGGCGGATATACGTGTCTGCACCCTGGCTGTTTCAGTGCTTTTGGGTGCAGGCACAATTCGAAGATTTTTCAAGTGTTTGGATGGATTAATGCTGACAGTCCGCCTTGTGGGGAAGAGAACAGAAAAATACACAAACACTGCAATCGATAGAATTTACATTTCATCAGAACTTTAAAACCATGAAATAAATCCTAAATGAATATGTATTGGAAAGTTGCTTAGAATTTCATTTTCTTTATTTGAAACACAGATTTTGGGTGGAGGACCCCTGTAAAATAGAACAGAAATGGCATAAAATGAATGCATCTAATGACTGCTTGGGACATATTTATTAGAATTTCAAATCCTGTTTTCTCTACGATTTAAAAAAAACTTGGTGAAAAAAATGTAATTCATGTTTTCTGAACTTCAGCTTTTGAGATTTAGAAAAAAAAAAGACCTGGAAAAATCAGCTACTATAACCTGGCAAGCTCCTGTAGAAGTCTGCTTCCCCCTGTCATCTCAGCATAAATCTGTCCTACATTCTGTACTGAACTTACTGCACCCGCCTAAAGGTTCAGCAGCTCTATAACAGTAATGATTCAGGTGTTCAGAGTTGTGTACAATGAGTCACCATCTTGGATTTTGTTGAGAGTGTCATTGACACTTACATGCTCAGTGTAGACTGGGCAGCTTTACAGATGTGTTATGTATTCATTGTTGGGACATTTATTACATTTTATTGTGTGTTTTTATATCTCATGTTACTGTAGTATGCCTGGCTCTGTTGCAGTGTTGTGTGTTTGTCAAATCAAGATGCACCATAAAACTATACCCTGTTTCCCCGAAAATAGGACATCCTCCGAAAGTAAGGCACCCCCCCCCCCCGATTTTTCACCCCCCTCCGAAAATAAGGCACCCCCCGAAAATAAGACACCCACCTAGGGCTGGGCGATAAATCTAGCCCAAACGATGGAATAAATGTGTACTGTATTGTTCTTCATGGAAAAATAAGACATCCCCTGAAAATAAGACCTAGTGCATATTTTGGAGCTTAAAAAAAGAAAATAAGACAGTGTCTTATTTTCGGGGAAACATGGTACTTATAGATGTTGGTATGTTTGGCATAAGGGACTTTAAAATCAGTTTTGTTTTGCATATAAAAGAATGCTTACATTTTATTTTTCTATATTATAAAAAATTATTTTTTCCAGTGTTTAGAGCTATTGCATTTAGAGCTACACACAAGTTTGAGCATATTCAGATAGTATGATTAAATAGCCAATAATAGTGCCCGCAATCCTTTGGCCATGTTATACAAGCTAGTGCCCTGTTTTTATGCATGGAAGCTATAGTATATATGGCAGATATTGGAGCCCCTGTTAGGTGTTAGAGTTAAGCTAAACCTGTGCTTAAAATATTTTGCAAAAAAAAAAAAGCCATTAACTAGGAATGTGTTGGTAATTTTAAGTTCAAAGGTGTTTCACAGGGCCAAAATGTGAGCTTGTTCCAATAACCCATAGCAAGCAGTATAACCTTTGCCATTGTTGCTGTGTAAAGAACTTTACTCAATTATCGAAAATGTAAAAGCATCTGTACTTGTTATCAGTCTTTGCCCCTGTTACTATAAAACATTATTGTATCACTTCCATGGGTATATGGACCCAAAAAGCTGCTTGTTTTTTATGCCCCGTTCCAAACTGTTGCCTGGTGTTGCTGCTTTATTTAAAGAAAGTACTTTTCTGAGTAATTAGCTGTTTATACTGTTATTATTATTATTATTATTATACTAAGACGGTTTATACTATTAGACAGGCTTCAGCTCAACAGCTATCATTGAAGGCTCAGTGTGTCAGTGACTATTTAAGCACTGTGTATTGATTCATGTTTTTTTGTTTCTATCTCTTTAAGCCCTAGCAACCACATGGCCATTGAAATTCCAAGTCTGACAGTTGTAAAGCAAAATATATGCATTTTTCAAAACCTCTGACAATAAATGAATTAAACTACCTTCTAATACTGCTGTCTATATCTACTTGTATACATTTTAATGGTCTTTGCCGTATTTACAAATCTGACAGAACTATATACTGTATATATATATTTTAGAATGTTCACTGCTTAAATGTATTTTTACGTATTTTGACTGAAAGCGCAAAAATAGTTTGTAGAAAACCAGACACAAGTATAAAAGGTTGGGTAATTGGTTCAAACAGTTGCCTTGGAACACTCCTTTACTTACTGCAGTAAAGCAAAGCTAAACAATGTGTCTCTGTGACATCTTATCCTTCTGAGAAAGATAAGCCATATTAAATGTTCCATTGCCATTATCATACTTTCTTTGCCTGGAAGTGAAAGATAAGCTTATGGAGAAAGTAATGCACAGCTAGAATCACAACTAGAATGTAATGTCTAATAAGTTAATTGAATCGAATACTTAAAATGGTTACACAACAACGATATGGGGTTTTGTAGTAATATTTTTTCTATCAGAAAGGTGTTATGTACAGTGAATATATACTTCCTAAATATATTCTTATTAAAATGTGTGCGTGTGTGAAATCGTTGCTGAACAAAACAATGACTTGGTTGAGGGAAGAACCAATTGGTTTGTCAATTGTACAGGTTTGAAATTGAATCTGATGCAACATAAGGACCCATGTTCTCTTCATTCTTATGGGATTTTTAATAGCATATATATGAAATGGTAAGTTCTAACGTTCTCCCATTGATAAATGTGCTTCTAAAAATCCCATATAGGAATGAATAGAATGTGGGTGAGTTTTTATGCATTAAGCTCTAAACTCACATTTTAATAAATCTGACCCTATTTATTGAAAAAACTAAATCTGCCCTATAGTGTTCGGATTTGGTTTGGCCAGGCTGTTGGATTCAGCCGAGCCCAAATCCTGCTAAAAATGGCTCAGATTCAGCCAAATCCCGAACCAAATCTAGGATTCGGTGCATCCCTAGCCGTGGATGGAAATTATGCACTATAATGTTACAATATGATAAGACAGAGTAGAATTCATTGTAACATCTTATTTTGAACTGTGTTTATCTGTTCAGCTCTGATCACTTACAGTAGCTCATTATTCTGTAAAATCACTAAAGTTTGTTTGTAGGGGGCTCCCTTGTGAGATAAAACTGGATAGAAGTTCTCTGTGTGCTTCATATGATATATAGGTGATGGACTTGAAGTGCTCTCTAATGATATTAATATAATGATCTGAATGTCTTTATTGTGGTTTGAAAAACTTTTCCCCCAGGAATTTCCTCATCAAATATTTCTGCATTTCAGCATTCTGTCTCTCTGAAATCTATTAAGGAGGAAAATAATCAGAAACAATGGACTGGATTGTGGGCAAGTGTAAAATATTCTTTTGTGTTTCATTTCTTATACTGACTTGCATTAGAGAACAGCTGAAAACATGATTTTTGAATTCTTTGAAGTTCTTTTGCTTTTAGTGTTGTGCATTCTAAAGCCACTGGAGGCTGCATTAGAGATGAAAGCAAAGGAATAGTCTCAAATCATTGTGCAGAAATGTTATATTTTGTTTTCTGGCTTTAAAAGCATTTCTTGCTTAGTTCAAGATTTCAGCAGACATGTGGGATCTGTTATCCAGAAGCCTGGTGTCAAGAAAGCTTTTAAACATGGCCACACCAATTCCCATTTTTGGCTGATATGTGTTTTCTCTTCATATATAAAATAATATTTTTTAATGTTTTTTTTTATTTATTTATCTCGTCATGTATAATAATAATAACAATATTTTTAATAATAATAATAAGACTGTAACTTGTACTTGGTGTTAACTAAGCTAGTATACATATTCAAATACAAACATTAAAATTAAATATTACTTTAAATGTTTATATTCTTTCATAGCTATGGAGTTCCACATTTTTTTCTCTAAATAATGATTTTATTACTCTGCACCTAAAAATTGTTAGCTTTGTGCATATATTTTTTGTTTATATTCCCCCCATTAGCCATTCACGTTAACGTACTTATGATAAATGTATTATTAAGCTGTTCTGGAGGATGCTGCATATTATTTATTATTTATTTATGTATTTATTTTTTATTTAACATACTAGTGTTACCTAATAGGTATACTAACATTAGCTCTTGACTGTACATTGGGAGTTATGATGCCATAAATCCACTAAAATGACACAGATTTTCTTTACACCCACTCACTGTTTGAGGCACTGATTCCCAAACTCTGGAACTGTCCCAATTTGGGCCTCGATCAGTGTTGGGGGCCCCTCAGCCTGAAGGCTACTTAGGGAAAGATTGGGAAGAATTCCTATTTTCCTTTGGAAAGCCCAGCTTGAAGGTCAGATTTGTAGAATGATTTATGTACCGTCATAGAATTATGGCTGTCTCCTATATCTGTAAGCTTACTATGAGCTAAGGGGCCCTGACAAAACATTAGACCTCTAAGGGAAGCTTGGAACAAAAAAGGCTGATGTTCCACAGACAAATGTTATCCTTTTCTATGGGGTATATTTATCAATTTCCACATTTTCATTTTTTCTGTGATTTTGTGTGTATGTATGAAAAATCTTTAATAGTCACAGTAAAGATCCAAAAAAATCTGAATAAGCTTCAGCAAGGTTTGCTGCAAAACATTTATTGTGGGTCGTGGTAAGACTACATGTTTCGGGTCAATACCCTTTATCAAGGGTACAAAGACCATAACCATGTGTTCTCATTTAAAGCCAAACTAACCTATGACCCACCAAGCACACAGCATTTCAGGAAACTCCTTAAAGTGATACAGTACAATAATTAAACATAAGTGATGGGTCATTATATAATATACCTTATGAAAAAAGTGCTACAATTAAGTAAGGTAATGTTTCATTATACATTAACATTAAAGTGCAGCGATTAAGCATAGATAATACCGCATTGTGCATAGATTTATCAAAACAATAATATATAAGATGAAGCTTTTTTCCTATTTTTTGGATTTCTACAATTGTATTTGGTTGCAGCACAGAGCAAAAACTAGGAGCTAAAGCTTTTTTCACAAGTATTGTATACAAAGTTCACCGACAATTTTTATTTTTTAAGTCACAGTAAAATACCTGACTTCAGTTTGCCTTTTTCTCCATTTACAATCAAGCTGCAAAAAAAGTTGAAAAAATGAAATGCCAAAGAAAGAAAAATATATTATGACACGTGTAATTGAAGCCAAGTTTCAGGATACTCTATAGTAATGAGTAATCTTCTTACTGAAAAGTCCACATTCTTCAATTAGACCCCATAAATTGCTATTGCAATCAGCAGCCATTATACCCTTACCTCTCCTTTTCACCTTGCCTGCACAGTGCCTAACCTAGAATAAAATTAAATCTCGGTTCCCCTTTTTTAAAGTATTGCCTTTGGTTAATCAACTTGTTAAAAGCAGAAACACAATATTGCATGTACAAGTGCTTTCTTTATCTTCCATCCAGACTTCAACAATACATCAGTTAACCAACATAGGTCATCCGGCAGCTCCACTTACATGTAGACTTACAAACATTTTGGTTACTGCCAGTAGTAATCCCTGCTGTCACAGCTTACTCAAGCTGACATACACGCGCCGATATAATCTTATGAAACAAAGTGTGACCATGTGGGGGCTCCGAATTATTGTCCAGACAATTTTCATACCATGGTGATCAGCAGTTTAGTCAGGTTACATTTTGATCAGATAACGATAATATCCGTGCATGTATTTAATATCTGACGATATCCGTGGGTGACCTACAATGTACTTCTTTATACAATTGTTGCCTGTCAATTATTATTGGGCAAAACATCATCAGATTTTAATCCTACAATTTCAATCTGAATGTTAGTTTTAGATCATTGCATTGAAACATAAGATAGATGTCTGAACATTCGTTATAAAACGAATAAAATCTAAATTTAAGGAAATGTCTGTATATGCAGATTACATTTTTCTATTAAAGTGTTACTGAAACTTTTGCATAAATTATGTTAATCCTGCGTGAAATTGCCGCAAGTATGTGATGTGTAACTTTGTGGATACAAGTCAGGAGCTTAATAATGACTCAGAGCAAAGCAAATGTCCATGATAGAAGGAACTCTACACAAACACAACCTAAGCTTTTTTGAAAAGTAAATATAATTTCAAGCAATTTTGCAATGTACATCCATTTAAAATATGCAGCCATTTCATGATTTCTAAAGTTATAATAAGGCTTGAAACAGTTACCTAAGCCTGGCCCCCTGTTCCCTGCTGATCTGGCTGCTGGTTGGCTACTTTGGTTCGGAACCAAAATTACAATAACAGGCTCAAGCCCACAGACAAGCGTGAGTTCAGGGCAGGAGTCAGGCAATAACAACTCTGTGAACTAAACCAGTGTCAAAACCAGGAGATGAGCAGATGTAGGATAACGCCAGTAACACACGGATGGAAACTCAAGGCTCTATTCTGGAGCATTCTGATTCTGTGAAATCTTCAACTCTTTCTTACCCAATTTTAAATATACAAGAAGTTCTTGGGGTAATAAGGGTATATTTTATGTAAAAGTGTCAGTATTACTTTTAATTTCAAATGCTAGACAGGTGACATTTTCTATTTTTTTGCAGGACATCCTGCTGAGAAAGTTAAAAAGACATGAGATTCTTCCTCCCTCAAAGTCTCGCATCATTACTAAGCATGATGGTAGAACCAGTTTCCATGGAGGCAGCCTATTTTCAAATGGGTCTTTGGGTTTTTTACCAGCATAGTGTGTTAAGTTTGAAATTGTATTCTCAGGATAACACAATGTTTGCCAGGCTCAGAAGTTGGCTGACTTGGATAGTGAACTGGCAGCCATGTTATGCAGTCGGATGAAAGAGGTTGGCATAGCATATCAGCAAACAAACAGTGAGACGAACACAATAGAAAGACGGAAAAAAGAGAGGATGATGGCAGTGAGACAGCAGGAGTCACAAGAGAATGCTTATCTAAGAAAATCTCTTATTCTGGTAAGAAAATGTTATATTTTTATATACAGGTATGGGATCCGTTATCCAGAAACCGGTTTTCAAGAAAGTTCCAAATTACATGAAGGTTGTCTCCCATAGACTCTGTTTTAATTAAATAATTCTAATTTTTAAAAAATATTTCTCTGTAATAATAAAACAGTACCTTGTACTTGAGCCCAACTAAGATATAATTAATCCTTATTGGATGTAAAACAATCCTATTGGATTTATTTAACTTAATTCATGCATTAATTTAATTGAAATACTTTTGTAGTAGACTTGAGTTATAGTGATCCAAATAATGGAAAGATCTCTTATCAGGAAAACCTGAGCATTCCGGATAACAGCTCCCGCACCTGTAAATAAAATGCCTGATGCAACCATATTTTCAGTACATCAGTAACCTTTATAATTAAAGGTTAGGCCTTCAAGGGGTTTTGATTTAAAAGCTTGGAACCTGTCCAATGGAAATATTAAAGGTAACTTTATAATTTCTCAATGATTATTAACTGGGCAGCAGGCAAGTAGGTTGGTCACCTACAGTTATGGCAGTAATGGTACCTTACACAGAATATATAAATATTATCTGGAGAGGAGAAGTTGCAAACAATTTATTATTTTCATCCTTTCTCAAGCTCTCTGCTAGATGTAAGGGCTCAAAAGCCTGTAATGATGGTAACAGTGGTTTCCTCTGAGGTGGTCCAAGTTCTGTGTCAGGTGGAGAAGAGGCTTAAGAACCAGCAGAAAAAAACTGAGAGAATGGTAAAACTAGTTCAGGCATGCTGCTATCTGCAGTGTTTTAAATAAGAATATAACTATTGTACTTTTGTACTGTGAACAAGAATCCTACAACATAAAAAATAACCATCTGGCAATCTTAAAGGAACAGTAACACCAAAAAATGAAAGAGCTTTAAAGTAATAAAAATATAATGCACTGTTGCCCTGTCTGTTGATTTTCCACGTGCATTGACATATTTATTGTTGGATATATTGAATGCAAGAAAAATACCAGAACCTTATTTTGGAAATGTACGATTCCACTCATGGCTCACATTTACTGTAAAGTCAAGGTATAACACTAAAAAGTGGGACATTTGTTAGAAATTGGCTAAATGCTACAGAATCCATTTCCTTCTGATAAATCTTTTAACTGCATCATTATATTCCTGCCAGCTGTACTATATTCTAGTTGGCTACATTTACAGATATAGAAAACAGCTAATTATTCCATTTTATCTATCAGCCAAATCTGAAAATACTATTTTAATGCATTAGGCAGAGATATATTTATCTATATTTATATTTATCCTTTGGAAAAACCCCAAATGTTTAAATGTTTATAAAGAAGTGTTTTGTTAGAGCTAGATTTATTTAGATTCTTGGTAAAAACATGCATAACTTAAATGTTCTTGTTTCCAGCAACTCACCAATAACTAAATGCAACTTCTGAAGCCTTCCCATCACTAGGTTGGATCCACTTAACATGTTCAATAAAAATGTTGGCCTATGTGTGTGTGTGGGTCTATCCCAGTTGTCTCTGTTTCTCCTGTATATCGTTTACAATTAATTCTTGCTAACTGACTAATGGGAATAGATAAAGTTATCTCTGGTTTCGTTCCCTAGGTTTAGTATATACAGATGAGTCAATCCCACCAGATAAGTTCTTATACACTAACATATCCAAAAATTAGCCATGAAGGCATAAGCATATGACTAAGTGACTTTAGACCCCATTCACAGTTCCTCATAGCTGTAGGTAGAACTGACCCTGACAAGTATTTACACTGGAAGATAATATAATAATAGCTCATTATAATTTGCCCCTTCTTTAAGCAACCATGCACTTGCTTGAATGCCCTCATAATGTGGTATGGAGGTGTAAACACTAGCCACATCAAAAGTGTCCAGCAGTACATCCCCTTCAATCTCCTACCTCAATGGATTACGTTTATCAAAGAAATGTTTAGTATCCCTTATGTTGGAATGGATTTCCTGGCTAAATGGACCCAAAATCCTATATAAAACAATAGCTATTGGGTTAAAGACAGACCCAATTGAAGAAACATTGGGTAACCGGGGGGGGCAAAACAGGTCTTTGTGAATTGTTGGCAAGGTATACAAGTTAGGAGCTTTAGGATCCTGTGCTATAAGATATTTCTTCAAACCTTCAGTAATAACACCTTTTTTACCAATTCATCCAGAAGGTTACCAATCCTTTTCTGGTTGGATGGTAAAGGGTTGTCTTTCATAGGTTGATACACTTCCCTGTCTGCCAATTGGGATTCAATCTCAGATATGTAGTAAGCTGTGTCCAAAATAACTATAGCTCCCCCTTTTGGGGAGGCTTAAACCTTGATAAAGGAGTGCTGGTCCTCTTTCTTCTTACATATATATATATATATACAGCCCAAGAAAGTTTGGGTGTTTTCAGAGTGTGAGAATCTTACTGTTTTAGAAACTCATACTTTATCACTTTAGTTTTAAACAGAAAAATACAGCAAAGTGATTGAGATGGAAAAGCAAAGGAATAATTTAAACTTCTATACTTAGGGGCAGATTTACTAATCCACGAATCCGAATCCCGAAAAGGAAAAAATCGTATTGTAAACGAAAATGTTGCAACTTTTTCAGCGCCGTCTTGACTTTATCATATTTTGCGCGACTATTTCGCCGCCATCGCGATTTTTTTGTAATGAGCGATAATAAACGGCGGAAAAACCAATCCGATTTTTTCGCGACAGCAACGAAAAAGTCACAGAAAATATACGAAAAAGTCGCGACAGCGGCGAAAAAATTGCAAAAACACCAGTCATTATGAAAAAACGCATTTGGACGCCTTCGGACCGTTTGTGGATTAGTAAATCTCCCCCTTAGTATAAGGAAGTCACCCACATCTAATTAGAAGTGCATAATACCTTACCGTACCTTTGAATATGTATACACATTTCAGGCCTACACAAATCTCTTCTGATGTGAAAAGAGGCACTAAATATACTTATTTTAATACAATTAATGCAGCCTTCATTCATGTGATTGAAGAAATAATTTGACCACTACCTGTAACAAGTTTAACAGAATTGTTTTTTAAGGATCAGTTTTACCTATGAATGTAACCCAGAGGCAAAGTTATTTTTTAAACAGGGACAAAAAAACTTGTATCTACTCCCTATTTTCTTTCTTTCCTCTTAATTGGAAAGCAGTGCAATATATTACCTTTCGGAGGGTATAATCTAAAGAATCAGGCAGGGTTCTCTGTAAGGAGAACACAATAAATTTACTCCAGTGCTCCCCTAAGCAGCGTCCAACTAAATACTGGGTCTACTTTTACTACCAGATTTTATTTATTTTCGGTAGATAGACATGTTCATTAGGTTGACATGTTTGGTAGATAGACATGTCTGGAATAAAAAAGTCTGCAGTAACAGTGCATTTTGTGTGTTTCTATATGATACTGCCATGTTAGTAATACTGTATATCTGTCTGACCTACTGATGTTCAGCATCTGCAATTAGAAGCTTGTTTTTCTTTTGCTGCAGCCAAAATGCTTTTAGACGAAAGTCAGTTTAACTAAAGCTAAGTATTTGTGACTTTTTTCCCTACAAACCAAATGGGACTGTGAATCTTTATATAACACAGATATTGAGCTGTTTCTCTTCTCATTTTGTTTCTAGGCTCAACATGAGGAGCGTACTCAGCACACGAGAGATTTGCAGATCATTGAAGCATACAGAGAACGCACCAAACCAGAGTGTATCTCTAGTATGCTGAATCAGGCCATTACCTCAAATTACACTGTCTATGCTACACTGGGCACTGCAGAGTTCTTTGAATTTGAACTAAAAAATCCTTACAAAATAGCCAATACACTGTGTCTATAGAGATTGATTGCGCTGATCTGAGGTAATGCTATTATGGACCTTTATGACTTTTATAGATTACAATTATATAATACCATTTAATAAATGTGTTTGGCAAGTGTCCTTTCCCAAGGGCTTTTCAAAGGGGTTAATGAAAAGAGACAAAGCAAAAAGATGAGGGCAAAATCACTGGCGGTGCTTATTTGCTCTGATATGTACTTCACTGACTATATTTGTTCACATGAATAAGAATAAAAATCTTAATTCACTGGCTTTTCCATAGCCTAATATAGTAAGAGACCGGTAAAACAACTCAGTGGACAAATGCAAACAGGAATTAATAATGATTTTTATTTTAGATGATTGGAATGTGAATCTAGAGGATTGTGGAATAGAAGGGGAGATTTTTGACAGTGAATTTATGGGTATGTGCCAAAGTAGATGATTCCAGATTGTATCTGGAGTCATTAAACAAAGGGCTGGGTTGGTTGGATTAAGATAGAAGGTCATGTTATGACATAACACTAAATTGTTAGAATGGAAATTATTTAAATAGGTACAGATGAAGTCTGGGAAACTGGGGGATAATATGGACAATGGCAGGGAGTTAAAAATATGCAGTAAAAATATGCAGGTAAAAAGAAAAGGGCTAAATGGGAAAGACTAATTGTTGTGATTTCTTTAAGGTTTTTAGCAATTTTTGGCAGGGTATCCGTTGTTTTTTTGTATGTAACCTGTATATTCAGTGCATACACCCATTTATTGCACACCGCCATGTGAAATGTTAGCACTTTATAAATACTTGTTCATTATAGTAATAATGCTGAATTGAAGAGTAAATGACTGAAGAGGGGTGAGAAAAGGAAAAAGAATGGGGAGCAGAGGAAAGTAGGAAAGTTAAAAGGGAATATTAAAAGAATAGAAAGATGTTTCTTAATTAAGTTGATGGTGTCTGGCTTTTTTGTGAGCCTTTGGCACTTCAGCTTGATAGCTTTCTAGGTAACATGTTTGCTTCCCTTTCAGTCCATGGGCCATTAACATGTAGTGATCAGCCTTGTTATAAAAGCTGTACTACACTGATGTCTTTGTAAAACACACAACAACTCTTTGTAAATGATAGCTGTTTTTGTAATGCAGACAAACACCTATAAACTCACATTGTGTTTGTGCCTTTGTATGTCTAATGGTAGAGAAACATTTTAAAGAGCTTACCAAGTACAATAACACCTCTTTGGAAAGGGGAACATCTGGGTTAGAGGTTCCAACCTTTTTACCCATGATCCACATTCAAATGTTAAAAGAGTTTGGGAGAAAGACAAGTATAAAAAAGTTCCTGAGTGTGGGCTGTAAATATGGGCTGTAATTTGTAGTTTGATAGCCCCTATGTGGACTGGCAGTTACAGGAGGTTCTGTTTGTCAGTAGACCTGGGTTTTTATGCAACCAAAACATGCCTCTATAGATAGTAATGTCACAGAAATGTATCAGATTTGAAAAGGAGTAGCAGGGGATGTACAGCAATTGTACCCAAAGCTGCAGTTGTTTTAACCAAAAGTTTTTCGAAACTACCCTTTTTTAGATCAATAACTAGCAATTTCAAAATGTTCTATTTCTCATGCATTTTGGGATTTGTGCTAAATAGCATGGTAATGTGTAGATTTAATTGGTCTATTTACATATTAGCCCTTTAACTGACAAGCATGTATGCTGTACAGCGTACAGATATATATATCTGCAGAGGCCTCTCCCCAAGAATGTATGCCATATGTGCTTGCAGATAAAGCATCTGAGTTGGCAGAGAAAATTCATATGCATTTCATTTGGGTGCCTCTGTACATACCACATGGTTTGGTAAATCTGTGCTCATTGGGCATCAAACTGCTCAGCAGACCTCTGGCATTCATATTTAGGGTGATGTGTCATTGTATGTAAGAAATTTTGTAAGATAAATGCAGCAAATTGCAACAATTTAGGTGATTTTCAGAAAAGTCATAAAAACCACTAACTTTAGGAAAGCTTTGCAGATATATAGGAAATAAAGGTTTTCTGGATCTTTCTGCATTTTATTTGGGGTCCGTATTTATCCCATACTTTAGTATATCTATGCATATTGGGCATCAAGCAGTTCAATAGACCTCTGGTGTTCATATTTGGGGTGATTTGCCTTTGTATGTAAAAAACTGCAAGATAAATGAGGCGATTTGCATCATAATTAGGTGATTTTCAGAAATGCTGTCAAAACCGCTGATTTTAGGAAAGCTTTGCCATTTGGTAATTTGGGGTAGAAAGAAATATTCAGCCATTTTGGAATTGTCTGAATGTGGAATTTCTAAAATATATGGTTTTCAGGGGTCACCCTACATTTCTGCAGCTTTTACCCCACATAAAACTGCAAACCCCCAAATTTGTGCCACCCTAGGCCCAGGCCTTTGTCGCCTTGCCACAAATCTGGGCCTGGGTATATGTGTTTATATTATGGAAAATATGATTTTTTTAAATTTCAAAGACATTTAGCAGCCTATATCTTGTTACAGAATTGGAATTACACAATTTTGAAAGCTTAGGTTGTCCTGAAAAAAATGATATATTGTTTTCCTGGGTAAACTAAAAGTCCCCCCGAGCAAAGGTCCCTAAAGTGAAAGAGTGCAAAATGTTCCAAAACTGGCAATAAAAGTTCCATTTTGACCAAATCGGCTGGCAGTGTAAGGGTTAAAAGATAATGGCATTGGCAAATTTGGTGTGAGATTATAGTTCCTATTTATAAAGTTGGTGCTGCTCTATGAACAAAAAATAGAGTTGTTGCCATTTAAATGCCATACACATTGCACTTGCACCTACTTATATCCACTAATGCAAGCACTCTATGCCAGTTTTTTATTTTCACCTACCATTGTGCATAAACTCCAAGGAACAGTGTGCTCAGGTTTAAGGGGGCTTAGAACTTAATATGTGACTAGGTAAGGCTGATAAGAGCCTCATTTGAGTATCTTGTCTATAGGGACTCAATATTATGACACATTAAACACATGCAAAAGATGTATGTTTAGGCAGGTGTCCATGTCCAAGCCACTTATTGCTCTTCCTTTGTAGGCACACTTTGCACCAATGGGCAAGTATTTTACTAACTGGTGCAAATTTTTACACCTACAGTGTCAGACTTAAAGCTTTGTGCCTGATTGCAGGGTGTGGATTTTTGCTGGAACATAGAGTACAATTTCATATGTACCCCTTATACCTTCATTAATACAGTAGAAGGCACAATAACCTGTTTGACAGAGGGGCGAAAGAAAACTACTACTGAAAAAAATATAAGCAGAATAAATTCAATGACAATGAAGAAGACTTTGCTATACTTTGCTGAACTGAAATCCTTATAAACAGAATATTTATTTTCCTTTTTAAGTAAACCAGCAATCCATTGTGTTTACTCTTGATTCTTTCAAGGTCTTTCCCTGTAGAAGAATAGCAGAGATTCTTTGAAGGTGTGTGTTTGAATGTAGCAGTCTCTTATTAAAAGTAATAAGATGTATTCCACTGAACAGTAACAATTTTGTGCTCATGAAGAATTTTATATAGGAACTAGTACTGCTTTGTAAAATGGATAAATCATTATTGATGGAATGTTGCTTTTGTTCCTCATTTTGATGTGCTGTAGGGACCTGATGCGGAATCGTTACGGAAACATTCGCAGTTATAACAGTACAAGTCAAACTTCATGTGTTCCTGACAGATTGAGGTAAAAAAGTTTTTAGATGTTCTTCTCAAAGGGGAAGAAATGTGACAATTGCTGTATTCACTTAACTGATACCTTGGGTCGGTACTCCTGTTAGCAGATCACCTGCCTGGGGTTCTTCCAGTAAGCACCAAAGAGCAAAACTCTTCCTGCATCTCCTTTCTTCACATGTGTGCGCAAGTACAGTTGAGTGAAAAGCTGAACTTTCTGGCCTTACACGGCTGGCCTGGGATTCTGAAGAAAGAAGAACATGACAGACGCATCGCTGGGACTTGCTCCACCCCTTGCCAAACTAACACCTTCCCTTCTATCCCCCCAATCCCAGAAGAAATACACGGACACCAGATTTGGATGAAAAGGGCCGCAGAACATTTATTAACAACTGGAGTTTAATTTAAAACATACCATAAACAAATAGCATAACGTAAACATATATAAACATATCAAATATAATATGAAAATATAATATCATAAACATATGATAACTTAAACGTTTGTATAACAAACAACCGCAACAATCCAATAACTGCGCAACGCCACTAGCGCTGCCAGCTGCCATCCTAGCCCGGGACCACCTACTCCTCAACAAACTCACTTCCTGACACACCTCCTGACCCCTGAGGTGCCAGGCGTGCCAACCACCAATAACCATGCCACCATTGGTTCCCAGACTCAACCACCCCGCCAGCCAAATATAAAACCAACTCACCTGTTCTCCTGTACTGCCTAAAATGGAACAGAAAGCGGGAAAGCACAGACCCACCTTTTATATCCCCTGCTCACAGCCATTCAAACCCACCAATCCCAAACTAGCTGGGAGTGGCTTGCAACCCCTCCGTCGCTGTCATGCCCCTGCCTCCCTACGCCCTGCTACCAGTCACTGGATCGCTCTGCGGTGCTCACTGCAAAGAAGCCTGGGCCAGGGCAGTTTTCTGCTAATAGGAGCACAGGCAGGTAAGTGAATCACGGGGGGGGGCTAACTTTTCCCACTCCTACAGCGATTGTGACCTTGCTTCTACTTTAAAATGTTTTTTGCAAAATTTGTTATATTTAGTAAGATGATAACCACACTAAAATATCAGTATTTTACAGTTGCAAAATCAGTTTACATTATAACAAGTGACAATATAATCCTGCTTTCCTAGTGCTAATTTGCCCACTAATGGTAAATGAAGCCGAAGTTAGACCTATCATTTGTCACAGCATGGCAATTAGGCATTGCGTTTCCAGCTTTCAGCATTTTTTCCTGAGTAGTCCTGGGACTGCTGCAAATGCTGCATATATATTCAGGTAACTCTTAAATCAGGCACCATAACTGCTCATTAAAAGAAATCAATAGGATCTCTGCAGGTGGTGCACTGATGCAGAAATGAATACATACAATAACTGCACATTATTATATTTCTGTTCCTGATACTTCTATGGCAAATGCTCTTCTCACACAAATACCATGCTTTTGACTGGGATTCATATTGCCTGCACATAGTCATGTGATTTGATGTGCCAATATAAAGTACTTTCTCAAAGCTGCCTTTCTTTTCTAATCAGTTCTGCAAATAATGCACATAGAGCATGTTTTTCTTTAGTTCTGCCTTGCCCCATAGGGACGACTTCTCGATAACGATTTGACCTTTTCCAGATACTCAAAGTAAATCAAAGTAAATCTATTTATAGGGGAAATCCCAAGTTAATATGTATTGCCAGACATTAGAAGGGTGGAGCAGGGTGCAAAAAACAAGCGCAAGCTGCGCACAGTCACAGGTCTGCAATGCTTGATCAATACAGAACTGCTTGCTTTTGGCATTGCTGTGTTTATCATGGGGCAGGTTGGGAGAGGCACATGGGGGGCAGGTAAGTGAGTGGCAATAAGGTCAGGACCTCCCAGTGCTTCAGTCAGCAGCTTATTCCAAATTTAATTGGGCACAAGGTGCAAATTTCAGCTAGGCCCCAGGTGCAAGAGCTTATTGAATGAGCACTAATAAGTGTAATTGTGCTCCCATCTATGCTCTAGTGACAGGGGTCTTCATAAATATCCAAACTTTCAAACTTTATTTTGAACTTTAACCACAAATCATGAAGTTAAGGAGCTGAGCAGCAGTTTAAGGGGTAACTTCTAATCTATGGAGAAAACATGGAAAAAACATAGAATAAAGCTCTAGATTGTTTTTTTTGTCCAAGGTATTATTCATAATACAAATCCTTAGCTCTGCAGAGCAGTATGACCACTTCCATTTACTTGGCCTCTAAAAGCAGATTTGCTATTTTTCAGCACACTTTCAGGTGCATCCCTTTTTTTTTTTTCCTCCATAATTTGAATTGACCTGCTGGTGACAGAAAAGACATTTCTATCTGACTGACCTTTTTATATGAGTATCAAACTGTAAGTTTCCAGACTTGTGTAAAGTGTTCTGTGTATGAACATCTAACAGCCTATTCTCTTCTTTAAACAAAATATGATCAAACACAAAGGCTCTAATTGGTTAGAGAGACCAATAAACCAGTACTTATCCCTGCTTGCCTTTTTGCCTCCCTTTTATATTGCTTTCACATAATGCTGCCAATTATGTCCTCAATAAACAGGTTTCTTTCAAGACATCAGATGGAAAAGTCATTGCTATTCTCCAAGTGAGCATTGAACCTCAGCCACATGTTGTTGATCAGACATTTCGATTTTATCACCAGAACTGACATTTCTGAAAAAGTCCATTCGTTTGCCTCCGTGGTACACACTTCCAGGTACAGGAGATTTAAACAAATACAAAGCAGTCGGCAGCTTAATAGTAGGATCTTTCAAAAAGCAAAGGAACATTTCTATTAGTAGGTAAACATCACCTCAGAACAATCCCAGAGCGGATTCATGTTTGTTATTTTCCCCAGGTTTCTGGCTTTATTAATATTTTATTGCAATATAGTCGCACAGTGGGAGAGCCACAGATTTTGAGACATTTCCACTCCATTATAGTTTAGTCTGTAGTTAGATTCTCTTTTTTTTTTTTTTTTTTTTTTTTTTAAAGAACGCTACGTGTGTTTAAATGCTGGGCCAGTGAACATTTTAGTGCTTTAGATCAAATAATTAACTTTTTTTTCTGCTGATCAGTGAGACGTCCTGTTAAATATGCAGAGATAAAGGCAAAGATGCGAGTGTAGTAAAGGTGCAGTTTACACCTACTGTATATTAACCCATGATCAGCAAGTGCACAATAAATAGAAGTAAAACTGAAAATACATTCTGCCTATTCGTTTAATTTTTTTTAAAAAATGAATATTTTGTAGTTATTTCAATTAATAACTTTTCAGTTAATAACTTATTTCAAGTTATTCAATTACTTAGTTATTTCAGAACATTATTTTGCTTTCACATTTGCTATAATTAATTAATTAGCTCACTTAGTTTAACAAGAGATACTGAACTCTGCATAAACATCCCCTCCCCATCATCATTTGTTGTGACTGCTTTGACTGAAAGTTAAGCAGAAGTCCATTATCAGGGGGTTATCTGTGCACTGTATTATTATTTGCTTTGAAAGACTCAAACATGAAGGAGCTTCAGTTTCCACTATTTGCCCTGTTTTGGCTAATCCATAGATTTTTTGTGATTTTGTGAAGTTCTATTTATTGATTTCATGTTAAAAGGGGTATACTGACCCATTAACAGAATTTCATGATGAAAGTTTAACAATACAGTGCTGTTAATGGGAGTGGTGGTTTCCTTGACTGTGTGCCCATCAGGTGGCAGGGAACTAGACCGGCTCATTTCAGCCCTGCCCTGCAATTTGCCACTAACTTTTGTTATGCATATTATCAAATAGTTATGAAATATATAATTTTTGTAGTTTGTCACAAATACCAATCTTTCAGTTCTGATTTTATGATTGTGGAGGTTATTCTGTTAGCATTTTTCCATGCATGTAGATCTAACATAATGCCAGCCACTTATTCCCCAAAGATTCTTAGTAACTGGCCATAATTATGAGCATACTCAGCTTATAGTTAAAGGTGCACATACTGAGTTTGATTCTAATGATAGTCATTGTGCTGTCAGAAGACACAGTAGTTTCCTGGCTTTGTGATTACTGCCATTGGAATCAAAACAGCTTGCAAGGGAATACCATCCATTCTGATTCAGACTTATTGTTTGTCAAACTCATAGCAAATTACCACTTCCTCTTTAATATGAGAACATTTCTCTCACATATTGGACAGCCTTAGTACAGATGCTCTCTCCCACTGGCACTTTTTTTTTTAGGACAGCCAAAATAAATATCTTTTACACATAGTAAACCTGAATGAAAATGAAGCATGTGATTTCTCATAATCTCTCTAGGTGCTCCAGTTGGTACACCTGGTGGGGAACCTGATCTTCACGTGTGCTGTAGTGACATCAATATTATCTGTGATTCCAAAAAATGGTAAGAATAGTTCTATAACAAGCTCCGATTCAGGGTATATAGTGCTTTGTACACATGTATGTTTGCTTGTTTGTACAGTAGATATAAATATATTATATTGTGCTTTAATAGAAAACTATACCCTGGAACAATGTAGGTCTCTATAAAACTATATCGCTTAAAGCTCGTATATAAAACCCTGCTTCATCTACATAAACCATTTTCATAAAAATATACTTCTTTTAATAGTATGTGCCATTGGGTAATCCTAAATACAATTCACTGTGCTCACAGACAAACCACGGGCACACATACATGTTACAGTAGGTCATATCAGCCAATTCTGCCTTTTACTCCAACACTACTTCCTGTTACAATTAGAGCTGCATTATTTCCTGTCAGGTGATCTCTGAGGGAACTCACAGCCCATCACTAAATAGTGGCTCAAGGGAAAAGGGCAATATTCTCTCTCTATATATATATATATTCCAGTTTGGTAAGATACTGCAATATGCCACTAAATATGACATACTGTAAATTATCTGTTGGTTAAGTATTTATTCTGGAGGTATAGTTTTCCTTTAAAGCAGCACGTAGCACTTACAGTACAGTAGTTGCTTTTCGCCTTTCTTGACAAGAATCATTCTGATCTTTTACTTGTCTATAGAGAATTGCATCTGACAAAATGTAATGTGGCACCTAGAATAATTACAGCGTTTTATCTCCTAGTATTCTTCTAATCTTCTCCCTCCGAGTCTAATCACCATCAGAGTTAAGTGTTGCTGCCAGAATTTCCTTTTTTGCTTTGGTTTTTGTACTGTTCAGTAAGGTCACCGGAGCACCAACACAAAACATTTAATGACAGAAATGCTTTTAAGATCTGTATAGATAAAAAAAGACACTTCAAAAACTAATAATCACTGAGAAACGTAATGTCATCTTTTTCCCTTTAAGGAGATTAAGTAGCGTAATGTTTGCTGAAAAGGTATAACAAATATGTAAATTACATTTTAAAGATGATCTAGTATTTCTTTGTGAATAAAGCCGCCTTTTATGTGAAACAGTTTTTCCCTAAAGACATATAATATGCTATCATATAGCAAAGAAATGGATCTTGTATATATGTAAATAAATGGATAAATCTATGGGGTTAATATGATAAAAGATTACAAGTAAAAACATATTAACAGAGCAGTATACAAGCATTTCTCAACATTAGTTCAATAAATAAGCCTTGTGTTGAACATACTTTTCCCATAATGCTTTAATTAGGAAATATCTATGTTTTTTATTTCTTGCACTGAAGAGCGGTTGAAACAAATTTCCAGTCCACGGAGAAGCCCTCTGTATAAGCAAACCCCGCCTTCCCCCAGCTGCACAGCCTTTAAGAGACTTTTAAATATGGAGCAGCTCATTATACAGAGGGCCTCTCCACTGACTGGACAATTTTTAAACCATCTTCTAGGAACCTGGATGATAGATTGATTCTTACTTTCAGATTCAGGCTTTGCCATTTTTCTATGCAGCAAGACAAACGTAACTGAATATGCTTTTAAATAAAGTACAGGGTGACCCCCTAGACCAACTGGTCTGCATTATAATGCAGTTTCCCAATAGCCTAGCCATTCTAACTTCCTCCATACTCATGTTTGAAATGCAGTCCTCCTAGGTTATTGAGTGTTCTTCATTCCTTGGTCAGTACTAGAATCATACAGAGGGCAGATTAATGAAGCACTCATTCCATTGGAATTTTAATATGTGTTCTATATTCATTTTTTTTTGTTGGCATAAATACATTTACTACACAGACTGGACATAATACTTTACTATTATGTATTGAGCAAGAAAGTTGTTCTTGGAAGAAAAACTAGTGTAGAATAGCAGTGTGATGCTAGGTGTAATGCAGGGTGGGGCACATACTGAATTCATAAAGGTACTGGTTCAGGCCTGAGTTGAGTACTACACTGTCCCCGATGAGCAATGACAATACCCCATTAAAACAACTGAATCGTTATCAGTGGTGAAGGTGTTAAGAGAAAATAGGCACTAGGAAAGTTGCATTAAAGTGTGAAGAGGTTGGTCAAGGGACACTGTGAGGCTTTCTTTAAAGGCATACATATATAGATATCACCATATGGATACTTACATTTAAGCTGCTACACATTTATATTGCTGCACAATCTGTTACATGATTTGGGCTGAGATTTGTTTGGGCAATTGAGCTGCCAAACAAATAATTTCTTGTTGTGACATTACAGGGTCCAGGAGAGCCTCAGGATGTGTTTATAAAAGTTGCTGGAGGACCCAGCCCACAAATCATTCTTCATTGCACTTTACATGTAAGTAGATATCAAACTATAATTTAAATCAACATCATTACCAGCAGTTCCTCTGCTTTGTTATTTAAGCACTGTCTTATAAAGGTTACTTGATTTGAGAGGTTATTGATTCTTACAAATATCAAATGAGCATAATTATCTTATCTCTCTTTTCACAAGATATTCTCTAGCAGACTCATTCAGTACAGCAAAGCTGAAATGCTGTAAAAGTTTTTTTTTCCAAAATGTAACTTGATGTTTGCTCCTTTCTACTTCTCCTTACAAATAAAACGGAGAGATAAAAAGTGCAAGGAAAAATAGCTTTTTGAAGATAAAAGAGGAAAAAATATTTCCTGGGAGAGAAGTAGTGAAGGGATGGAGAAGTGTCATACAGATGAAGACGGTAGAGGCATCTGTATATATAAAACAATAGAGAAGCGGAGGTGAAATACAAAGAAAAAAAGAAGCTAGAGAATGGCAGAAGATGAATGATGTGGATGATATTAAATAATGTGGGATCGGAGTTAAGGTGAAACACTGCTTCCCAGAACATTTAGAGCACCTTGTTGGGCATGTTAAACGGCCTGAAAACTAGACAACAGTTGTCTTGGAAGTCTTATTCTAAAACTGGGAGTTATTAAATGATATCAAGGGCCACCTTTGGCCCACAGACATACAGTTTAAAGTGGACCTGTCACCCAGACTTAAAAAGCTGTATAATAAAAGTCCTTTTCAAATTAAACATGAAACCCAAAATAATTTTTTTATTACCACATCCATACCCATTATAAAAGCATTTTAAAATCCCAGCTGTCAATCATATAATGCCTGCCCCACCTCTATGCCTTAGGCATAGAGGTGGGGCAGACAGTTACTTTCACTTTCAATTCAGAACTTCTTAGATGTGGCTGCTCTCCTCACATTTCCTCTCCCTCCTCACCAAGTAATTGTGTAACCAGTGCATGGATATTGGTATCAGGCCCCCCATACTGGCACAGAAACAAGATATTGGCAGGATGCAATGCCTGCTTTGATAACAGTGTCCACAAAATGGCCCCTGCCTGCTTGCTGCAATTGTGAATTCCAAGGCTGAAGAAAATAAGATTAAAATAATTTATATAGTGTAAGTAAAGTTTATTTTGCTTGCCAAACACAATAGAAAACAATTTGAAATTATTTTTTAAGGTGACAGGTCCGCTTTAATGACCCTGAGCTTTATATTGGCAGTAGGTGTCTAGTAGGTTTGTAGTGTTGACCAGTAAACCAGGTTTAAGTGTAAATTAGAAGTACTAAATGCTTAGTAGAGCTGGTCTAGCTATTGAGAAATGTGATTATGAGATTGGTTGGTATTTTTAGCAAGAGTTTGAATTCTTGAAAGCTTTGTAAATGACTAATGGCAATGGAATAGGAAGTTCAAGAAAATAGGTGCAGATCTATCAGTTAGATGTGATGCTCAATAGGGAAAAGTTGTTTTAAATAACATATGTTGCATACAGTGTAATATGTATAGATCTCTCTTTTTCTATTTTGTCATTCAGAGATCCTTGGCTTGCGGCTCCTATTCAGATCTGGCAAATTTATGTGCACTCACTAAAGAGAATAGATGTTAGTTGCATAACTGGCCAGCTGACCCAGCTGTCTCTTGTCCTTCGAGGAACTCAAGTGGTACGGAAAGTCAGATCTTACAGTTCACATCCAGAGGAACTAAAGGTTAGTTTTCACATTAAAATATAGTCTTTATTAGCTGATTCAGTCACAAGAGACCAACAACTCTACAAAGCTTAGGTCAAAATGGGACATTTTTTCAATGTTTTGTCATCCAAACCATGGGGCACGAGGAACTAGTTAGTTCACCTATGTTTGTAATAACAATAGGAGATATGAAAATAGTGTAGGGACTTTTTTCAAAAGTGATATGAAAGCGGTTTACAAGAACTTTTTCCCTCACATGATTTTTTTTAGCCTCCGTATAAACTGTAAGCACGCAGTTTATTAATTTTGAATTATTTTGTAAACATGTTCCTTCCACTGTCCTTTTCACAGTGCAGCCTGTCCTAAATTTTCAGGTTTCTTCTTGTGACTTTATCAACATCTTCTTAATATTTGGTATTTGATATTTTCTTCAGTCGAATTCAGGGCGAGCAAGTGCAGCTCACATTGTCTTTGCATACCCTGTCCATTTTAATTACCTTTTTTGTACACTTTCTTTTAAAAATGTTTACATTTTTAAGTATTAGCTTGAGGTCTCTTTTTAGGTATTGTCATAATTTATTTATATAGTGTCCGTTTCACAGAGCTTAACATAGGTTGGCTTGGTCATACTTCTGACCTGTGCAGAACCTTTAATAGGGATATTCTTCACATTTTATGTAATTGGCTCCAAAAAGCACAGAAATTGATGGGGCATTCTTTACTGAATCATTTGTGCAATGAATCCTAGGGAGCTAGTGCCTTGCAAAAAAGCCCTTTCTATATTACGTACACTAAACATCCCATTGCATATTTTTATAGGGATTCCATCATGAATTTTATAGTGTAGTTTTTCTTACTAAATTACCCTATATACATTGCGAATAATTCATTCTACCATTTAAAATGTTATTCTTGAACCAATAAAAGTATTTTTTTTTTAGTTGTAATATTTGTGTGTAGGCAGCCGGCATTGTGCCTGATTCTCAGGTTTTAGAAGGAGCCGGCACTTCACAATGCAACTGCTTTCAGATAAGCTATTGTAGCTGAAAAAGCCATGGCCAGGCTTGGATTGAGTGCTATTACGTGTTTTTGAGTGCTATTCTCATAGCATCCACTAGGTGGGGCATGAGAGCAATTTTAGCAATACAGGAGTCAGGCGGCTGTTACCTTCCCATTGCTGATTAGTTGTTAGGGGGGAGGGAGGGGATGATATCACTCCAAGTTTCAGCTCAGCAGAAGAGAATGACTGAAGTTTATCAGAGCACATGACTAAGGGGAACCTGGAAAACTAAGAATATGTATAGCCCCGCATATTATTTAATATTAATCTAAATAAATCTGTTAATTTTAATGCAGGATTCTGCTGGAGGAGCTCTATTAACTGATGCATTTTGTAAAAAGCATGTTTTCCCATGACAAAATTCTTTACTGTTTATGGAAATTGCATTGCTGTAAATGCCATGGGGGTGCTAAGGAAAATAATTTCATCTGCAGGCGCAAGATAAAGTTCTGCAGCTGTTTAATCACCAAACCCTGCTATGGTAGTTACATGTCCTGTTATTGCGTGTTTCAGCTGCCTCTGATTTTAATTGCAGATTCAGAGTAAAAGCACGTGCTTGATTAGCATTCATCATAGAATACTCTTTTAGTTCAGCTCGGTTTAGACCATTCATACATGATCATAATATGCATATTTGAGAACAGAATTAGGAATATTTATTAATTTAACAGTAAATATTAAAAATCTAGTTTATCAAAATCTCTTCCGTGACATAATGTGTGTTCACATTGATTAACAAACACCTCTAAAGTGGAACAACTAGTTCAGAATACCTTAATATTTCTGCTTTTCTGATGGAAGATGGACTTGTGCTCATTCATATAAACAATGGTAGTAAAAAGTAACATCTTTGCCAGACACAGAACTAGATTTAATAGTAAGCTATCAACGCAATAACTGGACCTAGTGTAGATTTGGGAATGAGAAGTGTCTGTATTTTCAAGACTAGGAACCTCCCAATAGGGATGAGCCATCTCTAATATAATTTGCTTATAAAGTAAATATGATTCAGGATAAATATGGGATATTTTGTATTGTGGCTGTGCATTAAAAAATATGAACATTGCATTGTGAAAATTTCAATCCTTCTTTTAAAAATGCTTCATTTTCCCCAGGAGAAAGCAAATATGTGATGATAATATGGAAGAAGGATTTTATGGTAGTTTACATCTGGCTCCACTGAATAGTAGAGTATCTTCATCCATAGAGAAAGACAGGCAAAACATGAGCAAGGGAGTAATACACTGAAAGTGATGCATACAAAAAATAAATAAATAAGAAAAGAAACTTTGATTGCTGCACTGCTGGAAATGTAGCTCCATGGACAGAAACTGCTTCTTCTAAACCATTAAGCTGAGATTTGAGGTATCGTAAAGGGTGGAAGAGGAATTATTGTCTCTAAAGTTTTCTATGATTTACATTTTTTTCAGATATAAGAAATATACCAATGCTTGGAACCTAGGGTTTCCTGATAAGGGGTCTTTCTGTAGTTTTGATCTCCATACCATGGGTCTGCTAAAAAAAAATAATTTAAACATTATATAAACCCAATAGGATTGTTTTGCCTTCAACGAGGATTAATTATATCTTAGTTGGGATCAAGTATAATGTACTGTTTTATTATTACAGAGAAAAAGGAAATCTATATAAAATTTTGGATTATTTTATAAAATGGAGTCTATGGGAGATGGTTTTCCTGTAATTCAAAGCTTTCTGGATAATGGGTTTTCCAGATAATGCATCCCATACCTGTACCATGTAACAGTGCAGTAGTGGTTATACATAAGTAGATTATTAAACATAGCTATAATAACATAATGACTCAGTATTAGGTTTTTCAAAAGATATTTTTGCTAAGAACTGGTATAATGTATTCAAGTCATCTATTTGGTGCCATAATCACTGGTGAAAAAAACATTTTCAAAAATGTGAGACATTATATATAATATACATGTATGTTTCAGAGAAATCACTTTAGCAGAGACTGTCTATGAAAGATCTATATTTCCAAGTATAGAAAAACATATATTTTCTTCATGCTGCCTTTATCTGCAGTGGATTCCCACAGATAAAGAAAAAGGCTGTTACTGTATGATGACCTATTTTAATAGCTTTTTTATGGCTTTTTTTGGAAAAGAAATTAGCTTTCTATTGATTTTACACTTATTAAGGTATTACATCATACCTAGTACAGCATGGAGAATACAGCCTTGCTGCAGAAAATAATCCAAATTTGGGATGAAGAATTAAATAGATTTAATAGGGTAATAAAAAGCCTGAGATATATAAATACATTTGAGTGGGGAAATGCAATTTGCTTGGAAATAGCAATTACCTTTGGCATAGAATTACTTGTACAAAAAAAAGATTATAAAATAAACCAGTGAGATCAGATTTTGCATATTCCATATCAAGATGTTTACGGGATGAAATCAACTGTTATATGCAGTAGTGTTTATTATATTTTGCCCAGGTTGATCCAGACAGGGGATTTGTGTTTCCTCCAAATGGAATACAAGATCTTCACATTGGTGTGCGCCCTCAGAAAGCAGGCAGCAAATTTATTTACCTCAATTTAGTAGATGTGGATCAGCATCAACTCGTAGCATCCTGGCTGGTTTGTGTGTCTTGCAGGAAGCCTGTTATTTCCAAGGTAAGGCATTTAAGATCAAATTAAGGCTGGGATTTGTCCATTCATAGCCCGTACTCTTGCACCCCACAGTGAATATAACAGCTGTTACAGGCACACAGATGCAGTATCACTGGTTCTGGGTAAAGAAGCTTAAACTCAGCCTTTGCATATTGAACTAGTAGAGGGAACTTTACATGCTGATTGTGTTTTATGTGTTTGGAAATGAATATAAACTCAGTATAACTTTATTACTTCTGGTTTATATACCCAGCTGCTAAAAAGCAAATGGGTCTGTTTTCTCAGAGTAATTTCCTAACAGGAATGCCCGTATGGCAGTGTAGCTTACAGTGGATGCACTGAACTGCCCTGTGTGCATCATTAAAGCTGCAGTGGCCTTTCCAAACTACCCTTGTACTTTTCCCTATGTTTTTTTGTGATTAAATGATTAATAGATTTGCTGTTTCAAGCTGCACAATCATTCTTATTTTTATTCTTGAATAGGAATGTAAACCATTTCCTAGCCATCTGTTAGACAGGATTGTCAACAATAAAGTTTACTTTGCATATAGATAGCATTGTCTTGCCTCTCCAAACTGAAAAAACTAAAACTTTCAAGCTTTGTATTGGCCTTTGTAGGGTGTCAGCTGCAGCAGCGGTGGGAAATGTCAGATTTACTTCTGAAAATGCAACTGTTAGCATCTAAGTTAGCCATTGTTTTGTTAGCTGTTCCAGTCATATGTGTACAATGGTGAGTTTCCTAGAATCTATCTACAAGAAGATTGCCTTGTAGTATTAGAACTGGGGAAACAAAAAGCAACTGGACTTGTTAGGTAATCATTGAAGACGTTTCACTACTCATCTGAGCAGCTTCTTCAGTTCAACTGACTGGGTATGGGAAGTCCACAGCATATATACTCTTCCACTAATCCAATCACAATGGCACTTTGCAACTCTTCAGAAAGGTGACATCTGAAACTCACAGAGGTGTGAATGCTGTGGAGTTACTTTGAAAGGATTACCAAAGTATCATGCAACTCTTCAAAACAGGTGTTACTTGGTAGAGTTGCATGAATGGATGTGTGAAGAGTTCTGAAACTGCCGGGGTACAGCAGATGGTACAGAATGGATGAGTAGTGAAACGTCTTCAATGATTACCTAACAAGGCCAGTTGCTTTAGATTTAATTATACTAGATATACCATGACATGGATGAATGAAAATCTTCATAGACAGAAAAAAATATACTTTTTTTCAAGACTATTGACCCTTCTAAAGACTCTAGACTCTTCTGAATGTTAATAAATTAAGGAATGATCTTGATCAGTCCAATCCCTAAAACATGTTTATAAATGAAAGATTCCTAAAAAATGTGTTGCTAATCCAGGGAGACTGCAAGTGAAGCACAGCTAAAGTGGGGATGGACTAGATATATCTTAGTGCTAACCCATATCTTGTTTGAATAGTTACATGGTTAAAGAGGTTTATCTGTTTGCACTTTTAAAACTACCAAACTAAATGGTAGTGTGTTGGGGGTATCCTTAATTGAAAAGGATCTGGGGGTTTTTGTAAATAAGAAGTTGTCTAATTCCAGGCAGTGTCATTCTGTGGCTTCTAAAGCAAATAAAGTGCTGTCTTGTATAAAAAAAAAGCATTGACTCAAGGGATGAAAACATAGTTTTGCCTCTTTATAGGTCCCTGGTAAGGCCTCACCTTGAGTATGCAGTGCAGTTTTGGGCTCCAGTCCTTAAGAAGGATATTAATGAGCTGGAGAGAGTTCAAAGACTGCAACTAAACTGGTAAAAGGAATGGCAGATTCTGTTAATGCCTTTAAAGGAGAAAGAAAGGCAAAGTCACTTGGGGGTGCCAAAATGTTAGGCACCCCCCAAGTGACTTAAATCGCTTACCTTCTACGCTGGGCTGGTGCCCCTGTTCGGAGAGAACAGCACCAGCCCGGGGTAGCTGCAATCGCTTTCTCCTTCCCGGTTCCGTGCGCACGCATGCGCAGTAGAGTGAAAAGCCGAACTTTAACAGAAAAGTCAGCTTTTCACTCTACTGCGCATGCTGGCATTTTAAGAAAAGGAAACCGGAAGGAGGAAGCGCTCCACTACAGGTGCCCCGGGCTGGTGCTGTTTTCTCCGAACAGGGGCACCAGCCCGGGGTACAAGGTAAGCGATTTAAGTCACTTGGGGGTGCCTAACATTTTGGCACACCCAAGTGACTTTGCCTTTCCTTCTCCTTTAAGAGGGGCTTGGATAATTTCTTGAACAGGCATAATATCCAAGGTTATTGTGATATCTACAGTTAGTATTGATGTTGGTATATATAGTTTATGTATGTAAGTGTATAGATAGGTCAGTATGGGTCTGTATGTGAGTGTATAGATAGGTCAGTATGGGTCTGTATGTGAGTGGATAGATAGGTCAGTATGGGTCTGTATGTGAGTGGATAGATTGGTCAGTATGGGTCTGTATGTGAGTGGATAGATAGGTCAGTATGGGTCTGTATGTGAGTGGATAGATAGGTCAGTATGGGTCTGTATGTGAGTGTATAGATAGGTCAGTATGGGTCTGTATGTGAGTGTATAGATAGGTCAGTATGGGTCTGTATGTGAGTGGATAGATAGGTCAGTATGGGTCTGTATGTGAGTGTATAGATAGGTCAGTATGGGTCTGTATGTGAGTGGATAGATAGGTCAGTATGGGTCTGTATGTGAGTATATAGATAGGTCAGTATGGGTCTGTATGTGAGTGGATAGATAGGTCAGTATGAGTCTGTATGTGAGTGTATAGATAGGTCAGTATGGGTCTGTATGTGAGTGGATAGATAGGTCAGTATGGGTCTGTATGTGAGTGGATAGATAGGTCAGTATGGGTCTGTATGTGAGTGGATAGATAGGTCAGTATGGGTCTGTATGTGAGTGGATAGATAGGTCAGTATGGGTCTGTATGTGAGTGTATAGATAGGTCAGTATGGGTCTGTATGTGAGTGGATAGATAGGTCAGTATGGGTCTGTATGTGAGTGTATAGATAGGTCAGTTGGGTCTGTATGTGAGAGGATAGATAGGTCAGTATGGGTCTGTATGTGAGTGTATAGATAGGTCAGTATAGGTTGTGTGTGCTGGGTTCACTTGGAAGAGTTGAACTTGATGGACTTTGGTCTTTTTTCAATTCAACTTAACTTTGTACCTGTAACTATATATAACCATGTATGTCTTTTAATGGATTTACCTGCCAACAAATGTTTCCTCTCCAAAAAAACTTGTGCCTAGAAGGCATACATGAAAATTGTTTGCAAATATCAATGCGGAAAAGGGGTCAGTGACCCCCTCTTTGAGTGGGGTAACTGAAAAAGGAGGATCAGGTAGGTGCATATTTTAATACTTTAGTATGGTGAAACATAGATAGACACATATTGTTATGTCTAACACATGTACATACAGCAGCTGCATTCAGAGATGAGCTACATGTACTGTAAAGCATAAGTACTGTATTGTTCCTGTGGGCTGCTGTACCGCAGCACAAATGGAGCCAGAAATTCTTATCAGTTCCCTAATTATTAGCAAAGTGCCAGAAACAGTTTGTAATTCAAGTACAGAGAAGATATATAAGATATATACTCATAAATGCTTTAGGCATAGCAAAAATGTCCAAAGCATAATACCTTAAAATGTATGTTTTTAATTAACTTTAGTTTCTCGCAGTGAGGTATGTTATGTACACAGATCTCCTTGCGTGGATTTTATATTTATTACGGTTTTATAAACCAATTGTACTGTCACTGAAAAATGTGTTTTAGGAGCCATTATAGCCGAGCATTATAGGTAGGCCAGGCTGTTCATTGTTAAAACAATTTGAATTAGCATGGCTGCGTCTGCCTCCTAAGGGAGAAAGAATGAAACATTACAGTCTGAAATTATTAAAGCTCTCCTGTAATTTCTTTTTAAAACCTCTGCACCGGCTGAATTAGGTGTCTGGCTGTCCTAATGGAAATAAATTAACTAGCCGCAGAGTGAACATGGTTTGTACGGCACAGTCATCTTGTTTAGCAAAATGTTGAGCAAGCGTGGCTGTATTGTTTCCAACTAGTAGGGCACATTCCCTAGTAACTCTATAGCCCAGGAATCCATGTAAGGTATTCAGTTATACCATTTTATTATGGCTATTTTGGCTTTGGTTATATCATTTTATTATGGCTATTAATGGTGCGACTGTTCCCCCTACATTGAATATGAGGGATTCTTTTTCATTAAGTGGGATCCTGTTGTTAAATTCCAGCTCTCTAATTATTCTGGTGATTAAAATAGAAGTGCAATTAGCATTTGTCAGTGGACTTCACAGAGTTGTACTTTCTCGAAATAGTCCCAATTATTCCAACCACTGCATAGTTTTTGTCTTTTATAACAAATGATTTAAATAGAGAAGAAATGGAAAGGGATGGGTAACTGAAATGTAAGGTTATTGTTTGAAGACTGAAAGAAAACCAGCAACCTATATAGAACAGTGTCTTTTGTGTTCTTATTCTGTGTGTTATGTTTTGAAGGCTTTTGAAATTCTACTTCCGGTTGGTGGAGAAAAAGGTTCTAACAAGAGAATTTCATACAGAAACCCATATCCAACTAAGAAAACATATTCTCTTCACAAAAACAGAATTGATCTCCCGCAATTCAAAGAAAATTACTGTATTTTGAGGTAGGCTTTCTGCTGTCCTTCAGCTGTCCTGAATCCACCCTGCTTGTTATTGCCGTTAAAGGATAAGGAAACTTAAAACTACTTAAGGTGCCAATCTTTTAGGTGCCCCTTTCTCCCTCCTGCCCCATGACTTTAGTCAATAACCTCCTAACTCTAAAACATGCGTCTGCTGGGGTTTGTGCAACACTCATATAAATGCTATATGTATGATTAAGGACTCACAGGTGCCTGGTGGGTGGAAAGGGGCGCTACTGATCACAAGGGCAATAGATCTGATCATACGTTCTAAATATAAAAATACAAGTAAAACTAGACGATTAAAGCTGCCAATGTATCCACCCCTTGGCAGCTTATTGGCCTGTATATAGGGACATCCTAGAGGGCTGTGTGAAGCAAATGAGTGTTTATAGATACTGTATATTGCACTGGCACTGTTTGCACTCTTTCTTTGCAATACTTTACTTTGTACACTTGTTAACTGCCATGCAAACTGTCTTTAAACTAAAGTCCAAAACAAAATATAGCTACAGATGCTGTATATAAAATACTGAACTTAATGTACCAGACCATAGTTTCAGCAGCCCTTTAACCATAATGATGTATTCCTTTAAATAAACCGATCTCCATTGGGTCTCTTTTAATGCCAGTGGCACTGCACTGCTCAGTGTGCTCGGTGCTGCTGTTGACAAGTTAAATTTAGTGGTTGTCAGAATCATCAAAACATTGGTAGAAAGTGAGGTTACATTAGTCATAAGCTGATGGATCGTTAATCAATTCTTATGCAGAATTCTAATCTGAATTAATTACAAAACAGTCTTGTATTGTGAATTTTATATTGAATATATAGAGTATAGTGCGAGTTGGCCCTAAGCTCAGTAAGTGACACAGAGCATGGGCAGTGAATCAGCAAAAAAAGTATATGGGGGGCTAATGGGGGATCTTCAAAGGCACAGACCTTCCCTTTAAAGGCCTGTAGTTGCCCTCATTTATATAAACAACTTGTGCTTTTCCCCACAATGAGTTGCAAGTAATACAAGTTTTAGTAATGATACTTCTTTGCACGTCTGTGTAGTTGCACAAAGTGCCGCTCAGTCTTTCCTGCCTTCCATTCTGAATCACACACTGCTGCTCCTATTGAGGAAGGATATTCTGGAGTTGCTGCCATCTTCTGACCAGGCAGTACCTCCAGCATTCTCTTTGACTCTGTATCAATAGGCACAGCCCAGCTGCACCTAGAATTGGCCACAGACATCACTCAAACACCAAAAACCGGAAATGACGCCAGGTGGATACAATGATGTCTGACACATTGCCTACAATAGGCCACAATGATGATTGCATTCTGGGTAAAAACGCTACATTGTGGGAAAAACAACAAGGTAATTGAGCTTCACATTGCACTCACTGCGTCTGCAGACATAAATGAGCCATAGGGAATACTATTTCTAGCATGATACTTATTTATTTATTATTAATTTTGATCCCCTTTAAGAGTTAAAAGGAAATTTATTTTCACTGTTTCCTTAACCTCTATAAAGGCATTGGTTTGGCTGTTGGTTTTAGCCTTTCCTTGTGCCACTGTCTCAAGTTGCGACCTCCTGTAGCCCTTCCATTTACTTACTATCCAGCGGGAGAGGAGCCATGGTATTATACATCGCAACATAAATTATCAGGAAGAACCATTAAGTTTACTTAGTGCCTGTACAGATAATATTATACCACAATAGAAATTCTCCTTTTTCAAGCTTGAAAGTGTTAGTGTATTGTAGCCTTTTAAATATAAACCCTGTTGTGCACTGTATGGTGCCAGCATAGCTATTGTATACTGTACAGTATTTCAAAGGAAAGGATATGAAAGTGCTGGAAGCGCCCAAGGAAAAAATATTGTAATGACTGCTAGATTATGTAGTTAGTGTAACCCCATTCTCCCGTAGAAATAATAAATATTATGTTATATATTCATATTTCTGAAATGTTACAGATAAGCTCATGGTGATTTAATAACTTCATACTGATGTTTGGTTTTCCCATACTGCGCTCTTATAGAACAAGCTCTTCTAAGGAATGCGAATCTCCTAGGTTGCATACATTTTCTCCATGGCTGGTAATTTGCCAAGCAGACACTCGTCTTTTTATCCCTTTTTCTTTTATTCTATATTTAAACAGCCTTTCAACAGGAACGCCTCACATTTGTCTGTTCATTTTTTTAGTCTCTTCAATGATTAGCTTCTTATGTAACCCAAATTACCATTATTTTTTATTGGGCATCTGTTTCATTTTTAAATTGACAGTGAAAGATCAAATGCCCTGTTGTTTAGTGTTCCATTTAAATATTCCACCTGTAGAACCTAATGAAATCATTCTAGCTGGTTACTACAGCCCCAAGCCCTTGTACTGCAAGGTACCCGAATGCACACAACTGTGTTTACTACCTAAAGTTCAAAGAAAATGACTTTCAAAGTACTTCAATTAGAACATAGTAAATCAATAGGGAGAAATGCAAGCCTGTATAAATCTGTTACAGTCATTTTAGAAGTTTACAAGTTCACATTTCTTATGAATGTTTTATTACATTTGACATTTTCAGTTGTTATAGATAAATCCTTAACTCAAAATGAAAATAAACATTTGAAGATTTAATAGTTTATTGCCATGAAAATGCATTAGCCCAGCTCAGTGCACATCGATCTGCCAGTGGAGTTTAGTTTATAAAGTATTCTGGAAAGCATTGTTCATATGATTAATGGCACTTGTAATAATGACTGTGCTTAACTGTTTGTACAGGTCTGTGACAGAGAAACCTACAGTATTGGCCTGTGTTTTGCACCAAGTCAGACCAGAGGCCTGGAAGAAATACTGATTTTCATCAATAACCGAGAAGACAAAAATGAAGAGACATTCCATGTAAAAGTCAGATAGGAGTAGTTTGTATTGAGCCACCAAGTTATTTGCTATAGGAACCAGATATAGTGCTTCCTATATAGATCTATGGGAAATGCACTTTTAAGTGATCAGTGAGTGTTTGCGTACGGTTTCCCTGTCACTCCAATGAGTGCCTCTTGCCCTGTGTGCAACATTTTCTTTATTATTTATCAACATTTTGATGCCACAGAAAACATTACCGTTTTTATGGAAATAAAATGGCACTTTTAGGGAAGTGTAACACTTTTTGAGACGTGATTTTTTTTTTTTAAATAGCAAGTCGCTCTCAGATTGCCTCAAAAATGTGCCCAGCGTTACCCCTGCTTGGTGAGTGTGTGGTTACTGTCAGCTCTGTAGAGTAATGTTCCCTCTAATTCCTTTGCGGCTATGTGTGCAAAAAAGTTTTTTTATGCTCACATATTAAACTTGTGTGTGCATTTTTAAAACAGTGTGCTCAGGTCAGAGAAGATACAAAATGTGTGTGTGCATGCACGAGCGTACACCTTAGCGGGAACATTGTTGTTGGGTGACAGCTGCATGAATCCTTTATCTGGAAAACCCCCGGTCCCAAGGATTCTGGATAACTGATCCCTTACCTGTATATTACTGGCCCATGCCCTATCCCAGTTGCCATCTTACCCAGCATGACATATGGAGAGTAGCGGTGCTGCCGGCCAGCCTCTTGCTGTGTGCTATACAGTAGCTTCAGAGCCACAAGTATTCTCACTGAATAAACCGTCGCTGAGACACCTGTGAGGGCTGAAACATTGATTTGGGATAAAGCACCTTATGAAGCAGGTCCATAGCTGTGCCGTGCGTTATCACTACTGTTTGTATTGGCTGCTGGCTCAGGGGAATATGTGTCTTCTAGGAGTGTGTGCAGAAGCCTCTCCTTCTAGAGATATATATAGATATAGCTGTGAGATTCTTCCACTGGAAATAGTTTCTACGAATCATTTGTTAAAAGTAAATCCTCCTGTGTGACATTGCCCTTATGTTTCTGATGTTACAGTGAATGTTTACTTGTTATTACTGATATTTCTGTCTTTGTGCAGTGCAAATCCTAAACCAATTAGATTTTAGATATCAGTGTTTGCCTTTATTGATTTATTTTTTTTTAACTGAATGTGTGTTTTTTATGGCAGATACATATTTTTGTACTGTCTGTAGAAGAGTTAAGATTTTGCACTTAAATTAAAGGGGACAGAAACCCCAAAATACAATTTTTTGTAAATGTATCAGCGACTTTCCATTGTACATTAAACATTTCCAATGTATTAAAGTTGTACGTAATTGCAATGTATAACAGTATTGGTCAGGCCTATTGTGCACTACTGGTTCTTAACTCTGTACCAGATGCCGCCTCTCCTTCAGGGAAGACTCTCTTCCTACCAATGCATTACATAGGGATTCATAGTTCTTTCCCTGCTACAGTGTTTCAACAGTCAGAACCTCCTGTGCATTGAATATCAGTGGAGCAGATGGATAACAGTTACACATAACTAATTATGTTGTATGTATGTTGTATATTGGAAAGTTGCAACAACTTATTTTGGATTTACTCTGCCTCCTCTGTTTTACTTTTGTATTGATTATTTGAAAAAAAAAATAAAATGGAATATGAATATGGGAGGGGCTGAAAGATAAGTAATTAAAAGTTTCGATAATAATAAAACTGTAAGCTCACAGACAAATTGGTTTTGGCTTTTGGGGTTGGTGACCCCCAATTAAAAGCTGGAAAGAGTCAGAAGAGGAAGGCAAATAGTTTAAAAACTATAAAAAAATGAATAGAGACCAATTGCAGAGTTGCTAGAAATAGGACATTCTATAACATACTAAAACCTAACGTAAAGGTGAATCACCCCTTTAAACATTAGCCTTACCCCACTCCCAGCAACCCCTTTGCTTAGTGGCACCTTTCTTCAACATTCTTGGCAATGCATTTTATGAATGATATTAAGGTATTTAAAGTATTTGTGCATGCATCTGAATTAAACCAGGATTATTGTTTCCAAGAAAACATTTCTGCACAAAATCGAAATAATGGATATCAATTTGAAAGAATATATTTTTTTTTTTTCATTTTTGGTGTTAATGGACCATAATGCTGGTGCAAAAACCAGAAATAGCAGGTCTATGTATTATCTCTTTGAAGATTAACTTTATAATGGAATCCTCCATCATGAGTTTGTGAAGATTCCATATATATGGGTATTACCTTTGTAGATCTAATAGGTATAATACATAAAGCAAAGTCTATGTGGTACTATAATTACACTATCTGTATACTGCGTACTAATGGAAATCCTGCCCGTTCTCTGATAGATGGCATGTGATTTACATTTTGCAATGTAATTCTCTATGTGAAGTATAAGGCTGTACCGACATTTCATTTTATTCATGCCACGCACCAAAACACCCAGATATGTGGGCATGCCGTTGTGCGCCTGATTCAATCAAAATTGATTATGTGCCAACATAAGCTGCCTCTAAATCAGTTCCAAATGTAAACAATATTTAATCTGAAAGACCTTCAAAACTATAATGAATAACAAAGGAATATACCATGGATGTGACACTGTTGTACTGACCTTGAATACAGATTCACATAAAGTCAGATATTATCCCATTTCTTTTCCAATACTAACCCTGCAAAATATCCATGTACTTAACTCCAAAGCACTGACTAATCCTTATAGACTCTCCAGCAGTTGGTAACCAGCACTTTCACCTGTATTTAATGGGCAGTTTAAAAAAAAAAAAAAGGTTCAATATTCTATATTGGTCACATACACAGTTATACGAGTACAACATGTAATGTACAACATGTACAACATGTAATGAAATGAACAGCTAAACGTAAAGTAATACAAAATATAAAAATATATTCCTGAAAAATAGACATTAAGATGTAAACAATAACTGTACATTGTGTATGTAACCCTTTCTTGGCACATTCACTTAATATGGGCTGTATTTTCACAGGAGATATGTGTTTTCAAAGAATATTGATACTGGGAACTGGGAACAGCGCAGTGCCTCCACCTAGTGGACACTGAGGAACACGCCTCTAGGGGATTTCCACTAGGAATAATCACACATGGTTTGCAGCAATATTAAACTTTATATAACTTTTGGACATAAACAGTAGAACAGCTTTTGGGTGACTGATAATCCTTTCCTGAGGAAACTTGGGAGGGCTATCCACACTGGCACAGTCTCTGTACTTGCCCAGCCCACTTTAAATCCGGATAGACCCCAACCCTTAAATCAGTTCAGTCCCTTCCCCAAGAGCTCTTTAGTCCCCCCAGGTAGCGCTACCTGCCCCAGAGTACCTTCCCTGTTGAAAGGGGTGGCTGCTCCCACGTAGCAGGTAATTGCAATACCTGTTCCTCCAGGGGACACACACACAGAGTACCACAGAGGACTTTATATTCCCTGGCAGTCCAGCAGACTTTTATCCTTTCCAGTCTGAACACACACTGTTTGTGCTAACTGCTCACTCTGGGTCTTCCTCTGAACTGGCAAACAACAGCAGGGGCTCCCTTTATAAACTGCTGGGCCCACCCCTAGATTTTTGGCTCCAAAGCTTAGGCACACCTCTCCCAGACGTGCACTGGGGCATCCAGCCAACCGGATCCCTCCCCAGTCTGTAGCTAGGCTGGATGAGATCACAGACTGAGAAACAGGGGACAGGGTTCTCTGATCCCCTACATGTATGTAGTATAACTATGTATGGTAAAGTGCAGACTGCCATATTGTTTAGTAATAACACATAAGCGTAACCGACAGGTACAATATACATGAATTTATCAGTCAGGGTTATTAAGAACAGTAAAAAAGCTGTGATGACATAGCCTGGTCAAGTCTAATAGCCTGAGAAAAGAAGCTCCTCTGAGTCTCACTATTTTGGCCATAAAACTGATATGTTGCAGATCAAACAGGCAGTTACTGGAATGGGTTGAGCTTCTGATGATCCTACTGGCTCTCGGCCCTACATCTCCTGATGTGGAAAGATGGTAAAGCTGCCACCCAGATCACTCTTTGAAGGGCTTTATGGTGCTAAACACAGCTATTCCCAAACCAGGAGGTGACAAGACACTTTTCACAGCAACAGAGTAAAAAGTTCTTAGGGTGACCGGAGTGACTCCAAAATCTGCCTCGTCTTATTGGCTTGGGTTTGTATATGTTCAGTCCATGTCAGATCCGCAGAGATGCAAACACCTAGATATTTGAAAGCTGCTCACCCTCTCCACTGTAGTACCATTTTTTCCCCTATATGACTGTCCATAACTGACTGAGATGCTTTTCTTTTGGCATTACTGTTGTCCTTTACAGGCTTTGTGCTCATTACTGCAGGCTGTGCAATTTCCCCTTGGTTATAAGCAGCTCGTTGCTAAGCTCCCTAAGAACCCAAGAATGCCACAGCAAGCAAAAGCTCAGTCTGCTGTCAGCCTTAGTCTTCCTTTAAAGTGTTTGTTGTAGACATCTTTGGAAGAAACATGAAATGTGAAGTACATGTGTAAAGGAATCTCTCATTAGCTGTGATGCAGTCATTTCAAAGAGAACTCCTCTTTCAATAGGTATTTCTATAGTTTTTCTACCCATATCATTACTGTGATACTGCAATGGGCAAAGTCATGAAAAGGAATGTTGTAAATAGACCAGAAACAGAAGTGGAGACTAGAGCTGTATGGAGCAATATTGTGAATTTAGTACGAGCTGTGTCGCGAGTGTCTGGTCAGTCCAAATGTTTCCTGGTGGCACTAGAGTGTGTATAAAGGTGTTTAATACTATAAGCCTAATATTATGTGATAAAGAATGCTTTTAACTTACTGAGTGTCTTTTATTCCATGCTGTATCTTTCCACTACTTATATGCAGAATTATCTACATGTTTATAGAGGGAGTTTAAAGGGGTCATTCACCTATAAGTTAATTTTTAGAATGATTATTATCATTATTATTTATACTTTTTTCGTTATTTCACTTTTTGTTCAGCAGCCCTGCAGTATGGAGTTTCAGGAGCTATATGGTTGCTAGGGCCCAAATTACCTTAGTGACCAGGGAGCAATTTGAATGAGAGGATGGCAAATGAATAGGATAGGACCTGAATAGAAAAACAAGTTATAGAAAGGAACTATAACAATAAAACCATAGCCTGATCAAGCAATAGTATTTTGGCTGGGGGTTAGTGACCCCAATTTGAAAGCTGCAAAGTGTTAGAAAAAATAGTCAAATAGATCAAAAACTACAAGAAATAAATACTGAAGACCAACTGAAATGTTGCTTAGAATAGGCAATTCTATAACATACCAAAAGCTAACTGAAAGGTGAACCACCCTTTTAACAGCTGAACATCTTCTTATTTCTGTTTGTTAATTCCTGTCCTAAATTAGTAAAATTCCCTTTAGAACTAGAATTATTAAGTATGTTGGGGCCTAAAACCAAGCCACTGCTGTTTGGGGTGGGTCACTATGATCCCTTAATACAGTGAAATTCCACATATACAATATTGCTAAGAAATGAAACAGCATGATTCCTTTTATATCAAATTTTACTATGCAATGGGGATGTAAAGTCAGAAACAAGGGGGCATATTTATCAGAGTGAAACTGGAGCTTTGCTACAAAATCCACATCCACTACAAAATTCTTTGATTTTCTTGTCATAACAAAAGGTTTTATTATTATTTCTGTAACTCTTAATCCTCAAAATGAACAGCACATTTCTTAGAGAAAATTCTGAAAGGAAACAAAACCCTGAAAATGTATATTGCTAGAAATGCTGCATTTTATATCCTAAATGCACCATCCTAGAGTTTCTGCATCCCTTTAGCAGTAATGATCCATGTCTTAAATTTGTAAACAGGAGATTGTCATCTTGGGTTTTGTTAGGCCATCTGAGTGTCAGTGGCTCTGCACATGCTCAGTGTGCTCTGGGCAGCTGTTGAGAAGCCAAGCTTACGGGTTGTTGGAAATTATCAAGCAGAAAATCAGAAAAAGGTTGATATTATTTAATATAAATAAATTTAAAGCAACTGGACTTGTTTGGTAATCACTGAAGACGTTTCACTACTCATCCGAGCAGCTTCTTCAGTTCAACTGACTGGTATGGGAAGTCCTCAGCATATATATACTCTTCCACTAATCCAATCACAATGGCTCTATGTAACTCTTCAGAAAGGTGACATCTGAAACTCACAGAGGTGTGAATGCTGTGGAGTTACTTTGAAAGGATTACCAAAGTATCATGCAACTCTTCAGACAGGTGTTACTTGTTAGAGTTGCATGAATGGATGTGTGAAGAGTTCTGAAACTGCCGGGGTACAGATGTTAGAACAGCATTGTATGTAGCAGACAGATGGTGTCGAAGTCCCCCGCCTCTGTTAAGGGAAGGTTTCTCCACTTTGACATGAATGGCCTCTTTTACACCTCTTTCAAACCAGCGGTCTTCTTTGTCCAAAATTTGGACGTTGCTATTTTCAAAGGAGTGTCCCTTGTCTTTTAGGTGTAGAAATACAGCAGAGTCCTGGCCTGTAGTGTTCGCCCTCCTATGCTGAGCCATTCGCTTGGAGAGCAGTTGCTTTGTCTCACCAATGTAAAGGTCTGTGCACTCCTCGCTACACTGGACTGTGTATACAACATTGCTTTGTTTTTCCTTTGGTGTTGGATCCTTTGGGTGTACAAGTTTTTGTCTCAGTGTGTTGCTAGGTTTGAAAAACACAGGGATGTGGTGTTTGTTGAAAATTCTCCTGAGTTTCTCCGACACTCCTGCTACATATGGGATGACTATATTGCGCCTTCTCTCTGCCTCATGACGGTTATTCCTTTTGGTGTTCCTGTTGGGCTTAGTTGCTCCTGTTTTGACAAAGGCCCAGTCTGGGTAGCCACAAGCTTTTAGTGCTCCTCTGAGATGTTTACATTCCTTGTCCTTGGACTCTGTATCAGTTGTCACACTTTCCGCCCTGTGGTGTAGAGTTCTAATGACACCCAGTTTGTGTTCCAGCGGATGGTGGGAATCAAACAACAGATATTGATCCGTGTGAGTGGGTTTCCTGTATACTTCTGTTTTCAAGATACCCCCCTCTTGAATGGATATCAAACAGTCCAAAAAAGCAAGCATCCTCCCTTGTGAACTTGATGTTGTTGTCCACTGAGTTAATGTGTTCTGAAAAGGCCGCCATTTCATTGGATCTGATTTTAACCCACGTGTCTACATACCTGAACCAGTGACTTGGAGTAGTTCCATTGAATGTGAGTAGGGCCTTCCTTTCCACTTCCTCCATATACAAGTTTGCTACAATGGGAGAAACTGGTGAACCCATTGCACAGCCATGTTTTTGCCTGTAAAATTGGTTCTTGTATTTGAAGTATGTGGTGTTAAGGCACAAATCTAACAATAAACATACTTGGTTGGGACTGAGTTTCGTTCTGCTGCTGAGGGTGTTATCTTTCTGCAGTCGATTTCTTACAGTCTCAGTAGCCTCTGTGGTAGGTATACATGTGAATAGTGAAGTGACATCATATGATACCATAGTTTCTTCTGCCTCTAGTTTAACTCCTTGAATCTTGGTGACAAACTCTTTGGCATTTTGGATATGATGCACTGTTTTACCTACCAATGGGGCTAAGATGTTGGCCAAGTATTTTGCAATGCTGTAAGTCACTGAATTGATGCTGCTGACAATAGGCTAGCAAACTAGCAGTTATGTCCCATGTGCCACTTGCTAACTAAGAGGTTAGTGAGCTGAAAGCAGGAAGTAGTGTTCTGGCTGTTATGTTAGACATCAGACTCCCAATTATATATAACTGCTAAACAGGATCTAGACAGCAGCAGGGCCATCTTAATATTAGCCAGTGCAGCAGGTCCTTTTTTGCTTATTCAAAGGGTATTTATGTCCAGGGCTCTATGCTCTACGCATGCCAGTGGTGTAACTACAGAGGAAGCAGATCCTGCTACTGTGGGAGGGGGAAGATCAGCTCCATCTTTAGAGGGTCTGTGGGTGACCTTTGATTTTTTTTTGGTGTGTTAAGGGTGATCCGTTATTTTTTCCATATCACAGATCGACCGCTGGGGGGCCCAGGCCCCTTAGGTATGCCACTGATGCACACATAAAAAATATGGCATGGGGTGAAGAGCACAGCACCAAAGACAGCCCTGTCCTACCACTGCCATCATTTTTTTACACTTTGCACTCTGTCCTACACCTACTAAATGAACCACATTGCCGTGCCTCCTTGGGAGTGGGAGGGCCCATATATTGCTGCATATTACTTCCTTGTTTTCCCTGATTGGTAGCTGGGTGCCACTAAAATTGGCCAACTATGCACCTATATTAGTAAATGAAGGCTGGTTCCTTTTTTTAATTCCACATAGCTTAAAATAATGCAATTTATTTTCATACATACACTCACTAGATCATGTTTTCCTTAGCTCAAACATGCACAAATTCTGTTTAAGTTGGAACATGGTGCACACAATTAGTGAATGCTTATAACCAGAGTAAATGACTTGCACTATTATTGTAATGATCAGCCATATGAGGTTATTTATGAAAACATTTGCTTTCAGAATCCCAAGGTTATTTGACTAGAAGGATTCTAAAATTAAATATAAAGAAAAAAACGTCAATCATCCTCTCACTGGTTTGTGACAATGCTTCATATTTCATTCAAAGGACATAACCTTGAAACAACAATACTTCTAGCATAATATGTTTCTCCATGGGTTGTAAGCCACCAAGTCAAGGAAATCACTGACTTCTGAGAGCCTGTAAAGCTTATCCTGTGCTCAGAGCGGAGAAATTATTAGTCATTTTCCCCGAGAGTTATACAAATATATTATATTCCACGTATACAGTAATAGATTGCATTTAGAAGTGTCAAAAGTGTATGAAATTACTAAAGAAAAGTACATTTCTTTTGATGGACCCTACAGACCCTATAGCTTGGCATGATATTATGGAAAACAGTAATACATTTTGCTATGCACATCAATGCAGCTGCATTTATTTGTCACGTCTGAAGCTGACATCAGGGACCTGGGATTGGAAAGTGTAGCTGGATACAAGCAAGGATCACTGGGGGAGTGCATCCCTTAGGCCATTCTGTTTACTGTAATAAGAGGAATATATAACAAATATCGGAAAAAAGAAAAAGGTACTCCTATGAGATAGAGGCCTTTACTTTAGTGTTCTATTTGTGATGTTAGAGTAATATGCAGGGGTCAAATCATAGTCAAATATCGTGTAGCAACTGCTGGTGGCTAACAGGGATAGAGGTTATGTGTAAAATACTTATTGCTATAGCAGAGCGATAGATACACAGGGGACTGAAAGATTCATGGATTCCACTGTTTACATTAACACCAGCACCTGAATGCCTTTATAAGGCTCATTTATGATCACAAGTATGACATGCAAAACACACAGTCTAATTTCAAATTCAAGTTGCTTATATTTTTAACCCATAATGCAGTATATTGCCCCTATAATTCCAGTTTAATGGCCGCCAATTTGTGGTGTTGCACATAATGCATCCAAATAAATGCAATTGCTTATGCATGCTGTAGCAAGTCGGGCAGATAATGCTCTGGCCTTTATATTGTTGGAATAAATGACATCACTTGAAAGTGGAGCAAGAAGTAAATCTAAAGAACCTAAATTCCAGTAACAAATGTCCTTTGGCCATGCTGTGATTTGCTCAGTTAAACTAAGCCACATGTTTATGGTTGAACAATAACATTTAAACGCTGCCCAAGGCTTTTTCAGTTTAGAATTAAGATATACAGCAAGGCTCCGGAGAAGAAGAACATCTCTCTGGGCTGCTGGGAGTTTTATATCAGATGCACTTGCTGGCGAATTTGTGTGCAAACAAAAAACCTAGACTAATTCAAAGGCCAATTAATAATGGAGGTCTTGGTAGAGCTGAAGCTTCTGAAAAACATAGTTGGCAGGACTGATCATCTCTCTGGAGTAATACATTCAAACAAATTACAGCATTACAGCATTAGTCCAAAACAATTGGGGAATCCACAATCTTTGGTGCTTGGACTTCAGGTTTCCAAAAACCAAGAAAGGATCCAAAATTCCTGGCTACTAAACCTAGCTGGAAGTTCCCTGCACCCTGTTGTTCTGTTCTTAAGAACACATCTTTGTTTTCTGTGGAATATTTGTCCAGTAAAATATATTAGTGTACCGCAGGCACAGCTCAAAATCCATGATTTGGGCTGCACAACACTTTTTAGCATTTCTTGGTCCTCGCGCCACCTGTGATGTTAGTGTGCTTCAATTCCTCTCCATCCCCTCTACTGATGCTTATCTCTATTTCCATGCCTGCACTAAGCCCTTTGGTGATGTCAGAGAGAGGTTGGGCGGGCACAGCTACATAAACAATGGTGGTATGCCAGGTCTGGTAAGGAGAAGTCAAGCTTGGGCAAATATTTTGTTGACTCACACATCATAATGTATATCAGGGACACTGGACTCTTAACTGATCTTTACTCACACCTAAGGTTTGAATAGCTAAACAATATATATATAATATATAAATATATGTATATATGTCAATATTGTGATTTACAAATACTGTACAATATTAAAACAAAACTGCCTGTTTTTTTACTGTGCTGTATTATTGTGTGAATGTATTTTGTTGGCATACCGTCTAGCCATTGTCTGAGATCTGTATGCATACTAATCAATCTATGTCTCAAGTTCAAGCAATACGTATTTTTGTGCCCATAACATATGCTGTCTTTGAATCATATAACAAATGGGAGGAGGGATCCAAGGCCTACATTTGAATTCTTAAAGGATTATTTATTATACGTTTCATTTTTTTTCCTCACTTGGACTGTCTGGCTGCTAGACATTTTTCCTAATTCTCATGATTGAGCACCTTGGCTAATAGATTTCTTCACATCTACAATATCATAAGTTATCAGCTACAGCGTTGTGCTCCGTCTAGGTCTTATTCTGCTAAAACTGCTTCACTCCATAAAGGGTTTTTGGAGCTATTTTTAACATTCAGTGTGAGTCTGCCAGCTATTGTAATGTCTTTATTACTTACCGCGTGATGGAAGGTCTTACAACAAAGCACCTAAAGCTCTTATTAAAAAAAGATGTCTTAAGGCTTATTTCCACTATGATAACAAATGTCACTGTTATTTTTTAAAATTTATTAGAAGAGTAAAAATTCTTGCACATTTAATATCATAAGACTGAAAGAGGGCTGAGGGATACGCTGACCTACTGTATGTATGAGGTGTGAGATTGACCTCACTGCTTAGCTCCATGATATAAGTGTAGGGTTCCCCAGAAATTGGGTCCCCTAGGTTGGTTGCCCCCAGGATAGGCCCCAGGGAGGGTAACACTTTAGTAGTGGGACACCTTGGGTGGTTGGCACTATAAGGGTTAACAGGGAGTTAGCTTCCCTGCAGTTCAATAGTTAGGCCACAGGGTGCACACAGTATATAAGGCTGTGCAGCCATGTGCCTTCAGGTCTTCCTGCCTGGGACCCCTCTGGCTAGGGGATAGTGACAGGCTGGGTCTAGTGAGTTAGATGTGTGTTATAGACCATTCTAGGAGTGGTAGACAGGAGTATTTAGCTGGGCAGCTTGGCCCCACCAGGAGGCAGATGAGATTAAGATCTCCCAGCACTGATAGCTGGAGTCAGGGATACAAGAGCTAGGAATAAGAGTGTGCCTAATCTGGGGGATAGCCGGGTTGACATTTCCGAGGTGAGGTCTCCAGGGGGTGTCTGCTCGGCGTGAGTACCGGGGGTAGCCCTAGAGAGGGTATCCCGGCGTGAGTACCGGAGGGAACCTCAAAGGGAGGGTCATTTGGCTGGAGTGTGGCCGGTATCCCAAGACTTCAAAAGCCTAGAGAAGGTATCCTGACATTCTCTGTATCCTGTGTGCCAAAGCTGTCTACCACTCTGCCAATAAACACAACACTTTGTTCAGCATTACATCAGTGTGTGTGTATCACTCCTGGAGGATCCACCTGCCTGGTAAGCAACTACCCCAGGGAGGGGGCAAGGTACCAGGGGTGCTGGGAGTCCCCACAAAGGAGCAATATATTAAGTTCTCAGGAAGGGAGTTATAGTTCATTCTATCCCTATCCTGGGTGGAGGCACGCCAAAGGATAAAGGAATAGCTGTTCCCCAAAGTAAGCGGGGCTCAGGACTCCTGAAAGCGCCAAGTATAGTGAAAGATCAGCAGGTAGTGCCACATCTAATCATAAAGTGGGCTACATAAGATAGTAAAGCGGCTGAAGATTCATTTGTTTTATAATACAACAATAGCACCTCATGCATGGCTAAGCTTTTATTTTTTATTCTTTCTATAAGGTAGAGTATCTGACTCAACATTCCGATGGCTTGCTAAATTTATAAGAAAAAAATATATATAATAATCTCTGAATTTATAGCTTATGACCCTCACTACACCAATAAGAGCAGGACACTCAAACCAACCTTGCATACAAATTTAAGAACACATTTATTTGAAGTGCTGATAATTTTACCACATTTATAGGGATTTCATATTTTTGTTATAGCAAAAGGAATTTTATAAGTTTGCTAGGCCTGGCAGACCAAATCTTTAGTTAGTCCTCAACACGACATGTGGAGTTATGCAACTTTCTGCTTCTGTAAGTAACCCCTATTTTTCTGTATTTACAGACCAGAGAAACTAGATAGGCATTTAGAGCATGGGGTACATAGGGCTCTAACACACAAGATGGGCTTTCGCTATGTGGAAATATCAAAGGGGTGTAGTGCAACTACAACTCACTTGGGCTGTGTGCAAAGTAAATGAAAGACGCCAGGAGATTCTTTTGCAGTAAAACAGAACTAAACTTGTTTATTGGTCCAAGACAAATATGGCAGGTAAAGGCGCAGAAGATAGAAAGGTAGGGTGTTCACAGTTTTATCCCACCTCAGCAGGGTAAAGACACCCAAACAGCATGGCACCACTTTGGAGAGTAGTCTGAATAAGTATCTGGTATCCTTAGGATGTGTACCGTAGTGGACAAGGATCCCCAACAGCCACTGGTGGATCAGGGATAGGAACTAACTTGATACCTGTGTCTTAACTGCGGTCCTACACTAAAGCAACAGTGCCTGTAGGGAAGAGTACTTCCAGCTAATCTCTCCTGGTTGGAGCCATAAACTGCTCTTTCTAATTAAAGAAAGGTAAAAGAAAGAAAGAAAGAAAGAAAGAAAGAAAGGTAAAAACTAAGGAAGCTTTATCAGAAAGGTCTATGTAAATACAGCCATAAGCACTCAAGAAATGCTGCACTGAGTTCTCTGTAAAAAGATTAGTTGTGTCTGTTTTCCTCTGCCATGCAGCTTTCAGCTCTCTCCTCTCTGCTGCTCCCCCCTCCCTCAAGAATGCTAAGAACTCACTCGCCCCTCCCTTAGGAATATGGATCTGAGCCAATCAGCAAAAAGCTGACTCATAGGGGCCGATTCATTAAAACACGAGTTCGAATCCCAAATGGGAAAAATTCGGATTGGATACAATAATTTCTGAAGATCTCAAATATCACGAAAATGCTTCCGAAAAAATCATGTTAGTCACGATAATATCATATTATTCTAAAGTCATGAAATTTTTGCACTGAACCATTGTAAACAGCAGCAGAACCTTTCCGAATTTTTTGCGCAAGCGTATGAAAAAGGCACGCGGGCACCCGAAAAACACGCGCAATCGCAAAAATACGCTCGGAGCATTCGTGTCTTAATAAATCTCCCCCATAGTCTAAGTAACTGAGCATGTTCACTTGGTCTGGGTATCTGTGCAGGAGTGAGGCATTATGGGACACAGCTCAGCGTTTTTTCTTCCTGCCTGGCTTCTGATCATCTGAACGGGAGAAATATGGGGAGACTTAAGGGCACTATTGAGACAACTGAAGGTATGCCTGCAGCGTGAAATTAACTCTTTATTAGCCTTTCCTTCTCCTTTAAACTATCTCACTTTCCTAAAAAGGACTATGACAAATGTTATCCTGCTCTTGCTAATCCTCATTCACAGGGTCCCTGTTCCCCAACTTCCCTAGAGTTTAGATGGTTCTCTAGGGTAGATGGTTTACTGGGGCCCTGTTGATCCCAAGCTCAGTGGAACATCCACCTGAGTCAACAGATGCAGCCAAAGAGGGAGATCCAGCCCTTTGCTAAGCACTATATTAGAGTGCAAGGGGAGTGGTATACCTATAAACCAAGAAGAACAAGGAGAAATGATAAGGTTTAAAGCCATAGGGGCAAATTAACCCTATGGGTCCCTACATGTATGTTCAAATGAACCTTTCAAAATATCCAAGCAGTACCCCAACTAATGCTGGTTAATTAAGGACAGATATAATGGGTAAACTGGGCTGTGTACCAACAAAACCATCTTAAACAATGTTCTCTGAGCACTTTTTAAGGATTTTGTGCAAAACATGTGCAATACAAATTCCTCTGCACTATTAAAATCTCCTGCTATTATTAGTCTTTTTTTTTTTTAATTCTGCAATTTTAGAAAATACTTGAGTGAGAAATATTTTCTGTCCTGAGTTAGATGCATATAAACCGATTCGTGTAAAAAAAAAAGAACCATTAATTGGACATGGAACAATAAAACATCTGCCCATGGCATTGGCATCCTGTTGCTGATATTGAAAGATGAGATTATTATCTACCAAAATTGTTACCCCAGCCTTTTTTTTGGAACCACTCTATGATAAATATTTTTCCAGTTCTTACTTATTGCTAATTGAGTGCACAGTATTTTTGCCCAGCACAGCGCTGGCAGGCAGGCAGTACTGGGACCCATTTCAGCCAGCATTGCCAGCACCCCCTGACAAAATGTTGAACTGTTTCTCAGTTTATATCCATTGGTTTGATCAAGTCACCTCTTGGCATATATTTTTGGAAACGCCAAGATACAGTTCCATATTGCTCCACTCATTGCTGCTCAGTCCTTCCTGCCTTCCGCTCCGAAGTGAGCGCTTCTGCACCTATTAGAGCAGGGGTACCCTGGAGCTACTGCCACCTCTGGACCAGACAGTAGCCAGTACTGGATTTGAATATGACACACAGCCTAGTCCTGCTGCGCCCTCACCCACACCCTACAACACACAGGTGTGTGCATTATGTGCTTGTTTGTTCCGACTGTCTCCTCCACCCCATAGCAGGCATCTAGCGTGCTTGCTCATGCCCTGGTGTAAGGACCCCAGGATCGCCTTTATCCTCTGGGCCAGTGCCTATGAACTGACTGTGAATAGTTGTGCCCTTTCTGCTATATAATGCAGACAAACAAAAATCCCATAAAAGAGAAATATTTACATTAGTGAATTATAAGGATTCTTTCATACAAGCAATAATGTAACAGCTCAAGAACTGACTTTGCTTCATGTGCTTAAGGGCCAATGGTAACATCTGGGAATGTGAAGAACCTGCCTCTTGTATGTATGATAACATAACTGTATATGCCAAATTACAGATGTCTCAGGGTTTATTGCTGCATCTGGCTTACATAATGCAACAAGATCCAGCGCACAATCTATCCCATCTGTGGCTGAAATAAATGGGTCAAACACCCTTTTTATGTGTTCAGATGCTTTTTCATTACCAAGTGATGCTTATTGGACAAATGTTAATTTTACTAAGCTTTATAATAATCATTTAAAGGGTAAAGTATTTTTCTATAACAAAAATAAACACTTAGTACATATGTCTGACTGCCATCATGGTCTGGTTGTAATTTCAGTGTTCAAAAAGTGCAGGAGGAGCTGTACGTTTATGGTGTCAGGATTTGGTCCGGCTTTCTGTAAAATCTATATGATAAAAGTCTACAACCTTTTACTGTACTATTTTAGGTGAAATAAAATTAAAGCTAAATGGACAGTGAGCCACAATTTGCTGTATTTCCTTTATTATGACAAAAAATACAATTTCAAATGAGTTCATCAGCAAAGAATATGTTAAAATGCATTTGCTAACTCTTAGCCCAGTACTGAAGAACACAGTAGAAATCATGGTGCTGCCTATTTCATGTAAAGCAATAACTATTCCCCATGCTAAGCATGGCTAAACAGATTTTACTGATGAGTCTCCAGCTAGACATGTCTAGGATGTAGAGACTGCCTATACCGTTGACAGATGGCTAAATAAATGACATATATTGTGAAAAAAAGGAAAATAATATTTGTGCTCACACAATACAGTAGCAACAGGCAACCATTTTTACTGTATTATCTAAATCAGTGTTTTTCAACCTTTTTTGGGCAAAGGCACACTTGTTTCATGAAAAAAATCACGAGGCACACCACCATTAGAAAATGTTAAAAAATGTAACTCTGTGCCCAGCAGCAGTGCCCCCCTAGTACATTGGTGCCCAGCAGCAGTGCCCCCTAGTACATTGGTGCCAAGAGCAGTGCCCCCCTAGTACATTGGTGCCCAGCAGCAGTGCCCCCCTAGTACATTGGTGCCAAGAGCAGTGCCCCCCTAGTACATTGGTGCCCTGCCTACGGCACACCAGGCAACATCTCGCGGCACACTAGTGTGCCGCGGAACAGTGGTTGAAAAACGCTGATCTAAATCACAAAAATGTATCCAAACTTTGTGTGGTATAAAACTGCCAAATAATTATCAAAGCATTAGACAGTGTGCAGATATACTGTACATGTTTTCTTAAATATGCATGCATTACAAGGGCAGTAACTTCTGGATTTAGGATCCTTTCAAAATATACAACCATATCACACAAGGTGTTTTCTCTGCAGGTGTATCTATGCCAGGCAAGAAGACGCAGATCTGCTTTCTTTGGCCCCAACATCACTGCACACTGGCAGGCACAAAATCAGCTTTTCCTGCACAAACAGTATAGATTACGGCTCGGAAATGGAAAGTTCATTTTCATGCTGAAATCCACCATGTCTGTGCACTAAAAGGCCAATGCCATGCCTGTCGGTGCACAGTGATGGCAGTCCAAAATGAAGCAGATTGGTATTATCTCTTCCAGCACACAAAAGGCCTTGTGTGACATGGCCCTAATGCAGTCCAGGTTGTAGATAAATAGATTTCAGCTGCAGCCACTGCCTACAGAGCAAATGTTACAGTAGATATCAGTGTTTCACCTCATGTATTTCAAATGGGAACAAGTGATATACAGGTATAAAATCAGTTATCTGGAAACTAGTTATCCAGAAAGCTCTGAAGCTGCTTCCCTTTTAATGACCCAATTCAAGTAATATTAACTATTGATGCATGGGTCACTCAGGAGGAAATTCAAAAGACACTTGAACATGTATTGGTAAACAAGGGTCCAGGACCGGATAGTATTCATCCCAGGGTATTAAACTAACTTAGCACTGTGATTGGCAAACCTCTTCACTTAATTTTTAAGGATTCATTGAGGTCAGGCATGGTGCCGAGAGACTGGCGAATTGCTAATGTGGTGCTTTTATTCAAAAAGGGATCCTGTCCTCAGACTAAAAACTATAGACCTGTTAGGCTGACATTAGCAGAAGGAAAGCTTTTGGAAGGGGTAATAAGGGATAGGGTACTTAAACACATTAAAAATCATGATACGTTTGTGCCAGCATGGAGGTGGAGGAGCATTACCTGGAGGTGGGCATAGACAGTACTGTTTCTATTTTTGCTGATGACACTAAATTGTGCAAAACTATAAGTTCAATGCAGGATGCTGCCGCTTTGCAGAGCGATTTGACAATATTAGTTGTTGACAATTGGGATGTTGACAAGTGCAAGGTTATGCTCTTTGGTAGAAATAATATAAATGCAAGTTATACATTGAATGGTTGAGTTCTGGGGGATCCTCAATGCAGAAGGATTTTTGTAATTAACAAGTTGCCTAATTTCAGGCAATGTCATTCTGTGGCTACTAAAGCAAATAAACTGCTGTCTTGTATTAAAAAGGGCAAAACATAATTTTGCCCCTTTATAGGTCCCTGGTAAGGCCTCACCTTGAGTATGCAGTGCAGTTTTGGGCTCCAGTCCTTAAGAAGGATATTAATGAGCTGGAGAGAGTGCAGAGACGTGCAACTAAACTGGTAAAGGGGATGGAAGATTTAAACTATGAGGTGAGACTGTCGAGGTTGAGGTTGTTTTCTCTGGAAAAGAGGCGCTTGTGAGGGGACATGATTACTCTGTACAAGTACATTAGAGGGGATTATAGGCAGTTGGGGGATGTTCTTTTTTCCCATAAAAACAATCAACGCACCAGAGGCCACCCCTTTAGATTAGAGGAACGGAGCTTCCATTTGAAGCAGCGTAGGTGGTTTTTCACGGTGAGGGCAGTGAGGTTATGGAATGCCCTTCCTAGTGATGTGGTAATGGCAGATTCTGTTAATGCCTTTAAGAGGGGCCTGGATGAGTTCTTGAACAATCAGAATATCCAAGGCTATTGTGATACTAATATCTACAGTTAGTACTAGTGGTTGTATATATAGTTTATGTGAGTGTATAGATTGGTAGGTGTTGATGGAGTTTGGTCTTTTTTCAACCCTATGTAACTATGTATGTGTGTAAGGGAAGTCCATCTCCCATAGCCTCCATTTTAATCAAACAATTCACATTTTTAAAAATAATTTCTTCTTTCTCTGTAATAATAGAACAATAACTTATACTTAATCCCAACTAAAAAATGAATCCTTACTGAAGGCAAAACAATCCTATTGGCCTTATATATTGTTTAAATGATTCTTTAGTAGACTTAAAGGACATGTCAACCCCAAAAATATTTTTTTTTCCTAATAAAAGAAAACATCATTTCAAGCAACTTTACAATGTGAATTTATTGGAAATTTTCTGTGCTTTAAAAGTTATTTGTAAATGTAATTGCTATTAAAAGCAACATTTGCTGAACTCCTGGTTGTTACTTTTAAACAATGTTGCAAAGGTCAGTCTCCTCCAGCAAGTCAGGTTTTTCAAATGCCAGAGCCACCAGGGCAGGGAATAGAAAGGACAGGCAAACATTACTTCTAATAGCAGTTATGTATACAAATAAGTCAAAAACCATTGCAAATTTGCAATGAATGTATATTGCAAAGTTATGTTTTCTTTTATTAGATTGTAAGCTCTACGGGGCAGGGACCTCCTTCCTCTTGTGTCCTCGACTCTTAACTTATTGCTGCTGTATTTATCTGTATTTATTATTATACTTTGTATTTATCTATTATCTTATTAACACCCTGTTTGTATTAATGTATTCTACTGTACAGCGCTGCGTACATAAGTAGCGCTTTATAAATAAAGATATACATACATACATACATTAGACAAACCATTATATTTTGGGTTGACTACAAAAAAGGACCTTTTTTCACAAGCAGGTTTTTGACAAAAATAAAAAGCTCAATTGTTTTTCAGGTTTAAAACCAATTCTGCAGCAAAATATCAGAAAAAGTCTTTCACCACACTCTGATAGAAATAAACCTGCTCTCTGCTGACTATTCTGCAACAAGCCAGGGAAACTGAACGCAGAAAAAGTGGGTTCAGAAATACAACTGGTGCAAATTTGCCAAAGTTCTATGACTAGTTGGGTTCACAAAACCAACAAATTTTTTGCACATCTTTAAAAATCCAATAATGGCCGTCTACAGGCCACATAAGAATAAAATCCCTGGCCACAGGAAGGATGGAAGTTTGAGAATTTTTCACCATTTTCAGAACATTTATTCCAGCCCTGTGGAATATGTTGGTGCTTTATAAGCAAATAGTAATAATAATAATAACTATATTATTGATTTAATAACAGGGATAGGAAGCCAATCACATAGAGGCATGCAGTTATTAATTTATTATTAAGGAACTGATTTTGATATTAACAGTTTACCTGACGCCTGGCAAATGTTAACAAGTCTAGATTTTGTGGTGAGTTTATAATTCTCACAGAGCACATCATTCCCATACACTAATTTCATGAGCTCTGTCATGTGATTTCAACAAAATGACAAATATCTAAATGGAAACTTTGGCCCCAAAGGTACTACAGCAATTTTGTGGCAAGACCTGTATGTTTTATTTCGCTTTAATGAGACGCCCCCATTTGGTTGTAGCATTTGAAAAGGTTAGAGGTTTGTGCCATGTCAGATGTAATAATATTTATTAGCTAACACCTCTGACATCTCATTTAGCACATAGCTGAAACAGTAGCCTTAATATAGCTCCCTGTCCTGCTGTATGAATAAGCATTTAATGCTGTTAAAGTCTAATGAACTCTATATAAAAATAGGACCTTATTTAAGATTAAAAAATCTAATTTTCTGTACTGGGAATGTGTACTTATACAAATATACAATTCCATTAAGTAAATTGAAAAGCATGCCACTCTCACTGATTCATGTGGGTTATCTATAATTAAACCAAATGCTTTTGAGTAGCCTCACATGATCCTTGGAAAAGGTTTTCCTGCCATCATAAGTGAGGTTAAACTTAAGAATGTTGTCTTTCAAGCGAACTAGATATTTCTACTAATCCCAGCATCACATATCTGAAATTAACTCTGATTAAACGTGTACAATGACAATGCATTTCAGGTTTGAAAATATGCAACAAGCAGTGTTTACCAAGTTTCCTCAACATAAGGTGGCCATACCGTTGCTTGTTTGCCAAGGTCCCCAAACAAGCAAATTTTCCCCCCGATATGCCCACCTTGGGTGGGTGATATCGTGTTAATGCTAGGGCTAGGGCCAAAATGACTACATTACAATGAAGGGGATAAGAAAAGTTGATGAGCCATTGCAGTCCCCGACCCGACAAAAAATCAAGCCAGTTCAATCAATCAATCTGGCCAGTTTTTGGACAGATATTGGTCTAATGGTTCTGAATTGGCAGCTGAAATCTGCCTGTGTATGGCCACCTTTAGACTGTTGGTAGAGTAATTGGTAATGACTTCTGATAATAATGACCCTAGTTTGTGTAGCTGTTATGCACAGTTAAAGGGATATTGTCATTTAATGTATCATTTATAGCATTAGTATTATGTTCAATTCATCTGCTTATTTTGCCTTATCTTTATTACTCTTGCTGTTCAGCCATAATTGCATTATTAAGGAGTCTTTCATATATAGGGCAACTGTCTTTAGTTATTTGCCAAAAGGAAATAGAAATAATTATATATTTACCAGGAAACATATTGTTTGTGAAAGTTCAAAAAGGAAGAAAGACTTTTTTTTAAGAAAGTATAAAGTAAAATATAAATATTAACCCTTTAAACTAGAGCATGGAAGTTGTAGGTGCCACAGACTGTGCTTCCTTAACAAGAACCAGCTGAGAACGTAATTCTCTCATACTTTTTGGCAGTGCAATATTCAAAGCTACTGTAACAATACTGAACAGCTAATTATGTGGATTATTCAGTTTTTATCACCGTTCTTGCTTTTTTCTAACCTGATTTCACCAGTATTAAAATGTTAATTTCTTACATTGATTAATCCCTGAGTCCCATAGACTTCTATGGAAAAGGCAATGAGAAAATGAAATTTAGACAGATGTATTTCAGTATTCAATTCAAACCCATGCTGATGTTTACTGTTTGTTTAAAAGGATTTCAGGACCTTGGAGCTCCCAGAATGTTTTAGAGAGAAAATGCTGGTGACATAAGCAGATGTAATAAACTTTAAAAGGCAGGTACAGCAGATTTTTTTTTTTTAATTTGAGATCAAGATAAGGGAATATCACGACCACTGAAAAATCAGCCCCAAAGTGTTAAAGACCATTCTATGCCCATATATCAAAGAGAAAAATTGAAGGTCAAGAGGCTGAAAGCTTTGTTCTTATTATTCAGTATACTCTGGAGAGGCATAAATGTAGCACCTGCTAGCACATGGTGAAATATAAATAAGGTTACTAAGAACTTCCACAGGAAATAAGAGAGTCTTCTTAATTTGTTAATATGGGTTTTGATATGCAAAGCACCTCTGCTGAAGTCACTTCTGCCTGGTAATAAAAATAATACATGTAGAAAGAAAATGGAAAGGACAGAATAATTTCAATGATTCTCAATGTAATTTAGAGTGTTTCCAAAAGTAGGTCATACATTTAGTTTCTGAGGCAACTGTCCAATATTATCTCCCTATGTAAATCAGCTTAATTCACCTGGGAGCAGGTGCACAGTTTATCATCAAAAACTGGCAAAAATCCCTTAGGAAAGATACAGCGAACTTATCCGTCTCCTCTGCCAAAGTCATGTCCCTGGTTTCTGGCCTTAAAGAGTTACCATCCCCGTATATATATATTTGTCTTTTATATAAACCTATTTTTATTATATAAAAGTTCAAATGCTGTATAGTTTCCCATTACATATGAACTATAGTTTAAACAGAATGCGTATTTTAAAAGCAAAGTGCTCTGCTTTTCTCTTTGCCATTTTCGTAGCTCCCCTATCTGCCCCACTCTACTGTAGCAATGGTGGAAATAAAGGGAACTTTAAACTTACATTAGGTGCAGGGTCTATGGTTTTCAGGACTCATAAAGACAACTATTCCAGCCATAACGCATGTCAGAATTGCTTTAATAAATACAAAGGGGCTGATTTACTAACCCACAAATTCGAATCCGAATTGGAAAAATTCCGATTGGAAAACGAATATTTTGCGATTTTTTCAGCGCCTTTACGACTTTTCGGAAATTATCGTGACTTTTTCGTTACCAATACGATTTGCGCGAAAAAACGCGAGTTTTTCGTAGCCATTCCGAAAGTTGCGATTTTTTTGTAGCGTTAAAACTTGCGCGAAAAGTTGCGCTTTTTTCGTAGCGTTAAAACTTAAAAGGCGCGACGTTTTGTGCAAGTTTTAACACTACGAAAAAATAGCAACTTTTTGCGCAAGTTTTAACGCTACGAAAAAATCGCAACTTTCGGAATGGCTACGAAAAACTCGCGTTTTTCCGCAAAAATCGTATTGGTAACGAAAAAGTCGCGATAATTTTCCGAAAAAATCGCAAAATACCGATCATTACGAAAAAACCGCAATCGGACGCATTCGGCCCGTTCGTGAGTAAGTAAATGGGCCCCAAAGAGTCTCTATTCAGGCAGAAATAAGAGAAAAAGTCAACAGAATAATTTAAAGGAGAACTAAAGCTTAGGAAGGATTTAGGCTAGAAATGCTGTACATTATGTTTAGGGGTTCTGTATCGCATCCAGGGTTGAAGTTCTGTGCCCCTAAAGACGCCCTCATTCAATCCCATTTTCTTTTCACAGCACATCCTCTATTCTGTGCTACATCAGGGGGGCTGATTCACAACACACAGTAAATAAAGGTCATAATTAGCAACAGAAATTAACAATCAGCTCTGTAGCATCAGCCTATATGTCAGGCAAACCCCATTTTCTTAATAACCACACCAAGCATGTGCTTGTCACTAACACAACTTAACAATATCCAAGATGGTGACCCCTGTACTCAACTTGGCCCAGAAGGCCTGGATCATTGCTGTTCATTGCTCTTAAGGCTCATGCAGTAAATTTAATATACATTACATTGGCAAACTCAGTTCCTTTTATTTCATACAGAGTAGAATTTTTTTTGCTGCTTAGCGAATTTTTCAGAGGAAAATTTTCACAGAAGTTTCGCAAAACAATTCGGCAATGGTGAAAAGCAGAAATTCGCTGCAAATCCATGCCTGGCGAAAAAAATTGCTCATCACTAAGGGGCTGATTTACTAATCCACAAACCGAATGGGAAAAATTCGGATTGGAAACGAACATTTTGCGACTTTTTCGTACGTTTTGCGATTTTTTCGTAGCCGTTACGACTTTTTCGTAAATTGACGCAACTTTTTCGTAGCCATTACGATTTGCGCGAATTGTCGTGACTTTTTCGTAGCAGTTACGATTTGCTCGTATATTGTCGCAACTTTTTCGTATTGAGCGCTCGTAAACGGCGGCCAAAACTTTCAGACTTTGCATGGACTCCCATAGGACTCAATGGCACTCTGCAGCTACAACCCGGGCCAAGGAAAGTCACGATACTGAAGCTTGAATGAATCCGAAACTTTCGTACTCGGCGTGATGGCTACGAAAAAGTCGCGACAATTCCACAAGTCGTAACGCTACGGAAAAGTCGCAACAATTTATGAAAAAGTCGTAACGCCTACGAAAAAGTCGCGTCAATTTACGAAAAAATCGCAAAATACCCATCATTACGAAAAAAAAAACGCATTCGGAAGCTTTTCGGACGTTCGTGGATTAGTAAATGTGCCCCTAAATGTCTATAGTTTCCCTTTAATGCTGTACAGATATGCCCCTCTTCTTTACTTTAAGATATCACAGAGTCACAAGTTTTTGCTATATTCTGTGAACTCTGGGCTTTATAACAGACAGCAAGTTAAAGATAAGCATTGATTACAACGATAATAATGAAACTGGCTACTGAAAGGATTTTTCTATTTTAACTGGTCTGTAAATAGCATGTGTATTTCTTAGATTAAATAGCAAAGAATGACTGAGCATTTCTGTGTGTTAGGGAAAAAAAATACATTTCTTGCCTCCGTTTTGTGCTCTGAGTTCCTTTCATCATGCATCCTTTTTGTAGAGTTTGTCAGTGGCAAACTTACTTTAATTTATAGCCTTCTCTGCAGTCAGTGATAGGTCAATGTTACAAGCTATTTCATTTTCTTGCTCTTTGATGCTCAATGAAACCGACCTGATTATTCTGTCTCAAGGTCATTGTGGGTTTAAACGGCATTGATTTGCGGCATATTTTGCCATTAACAGTTATTTTACATTATTCTTCCTTCTTTAGAAGTTTTCTAATACAATAATTGAGAAGTGATGAATTCTTCATTATCTGATTTTTAACAGTTTTTTCCTGAAGTGATATTCAGTAATGCTGCTGTCTATAAAACATGGCCCGAGTTGACTTTTTTCTTTACTATCAAAATGAGAAAAAAATCGAGTTCCCAGTACAAGACAAACAGAAGAAATACCAGACCCAAAATATCCAGTTACAGGTAGCTTTTCAAATGTTTAACCTAACCTAGCATAGTCTTATCCAGTAAGACATCCTAGGGACACTCCTTACTAAAAGTGAATCATGCATCTGACACTTCTGCCTTTAGCCCATTGTTCTTTGAGTGTCAAAGTGTAGGACTTCATATGGGCACCGAGCAGCTGTAACAAAATACTCCGGGATGCCAAAGCAAACCTTAGAAATCGGAAAATTAGCTCATCTACATTTACTATGTTTTTATTGATAAAAATGTCCACACTTTATTCATGAAAATTCAATTTTTATTCTACCATTTGGCCATAGAATATTTAAACATACAGCCCCATTAACCTCTTCTCTTTAGGAAATATGAATCACTTGTTACAGGTATAGGATCTATTATTCAGCATGTTTGGGCCCTGGGGTTATCTGAATAAGACAATTTTCAATAATCTGGATCAACATAAATCTACCAAAATACATTTAAACATTAAATAAACCCAATAGGATTGTTTTGCCAACAATATGGATTTGTGCAGCTTAGTTACTACCAAGTACAAGGTACTGTTTTATTATTACAGAAAACAAAATCATTTTTAAAAAATTATAATTATTTGCGTAATAGCATAAACATAAATTCCTGTTTGAAATTTGTATCATGTTAAGTACCTAGTGGTAAGTAAGGATTTGAGGACTGGTACCTCACAGGGCACAGCACAATTATAAAATGGTGGTTTACCACCTAAAGCTGGTTGTGATAAGTGGTATTTTGTAGCAACAATATTTCTAGGAAAAAAATCATGGCAGCAATACACCTTATGGCCAATGGAAGCCAATGGTACATGGATGTGATTACGACCATAAAATACACTGACTATTTTATAGTGACTGCACCAATGTGCCGCAATGTGTTACACGTACACATTAATAAAATGTGCTGCAATACAGATGGATCACTGCTAACTGATGCTATGTAGGTGTACACTACAACTATGTTGTATATAATTTGTGCCCTGGGGTGCACACGAATGCTGCAATCTACAGTAGGCACCGATTGGTTTGTGCAGGGTGCACCACTAGCAAGCCCAGCCTGTCATTAACTAACAGTAGTCATTCTGAATCTAATCAATACAATAAAAAACTTATAATTGGTAGAGGTGATAAAACTGCAATTGTGTTAGTGTATACTAAAAGGGAGCTCATTTCATTAATGTACCTAGAAGTAAAATGAAAACCAATTTTTCATGGCAGAATACTTAAAGACTCTTAATAAACCAGATATATTATATTCTGTACCTAATGAACTTAATATCTATTTTACAACCTTTGCAGAAGAAACAGTATATGCTCACAGTCAATTTGCTTCTCAGTAACAATTTCTCTACACTTTATTCTGGTACACAAGGTTTTAGCAATTATGAGTACATTGTTAAAGCTGCACACCCATTAATGTTATACTCCCTGCACTAGTGGCGCAAGCTTTCCGTAGGACTGGCAGGTCCTTATCCTCAATCGTACTGTTTTTGCAACGGAGCCGTACACACAAACATATGCAGTCAGGGAGCTTACTACATTTATTGTGACCACCTTGATAAAAATAAATGGGGTAAGCTCCCCGACTGCATATGTTTGTGTGCGGCTCCGTTGCAAAAACAGTACGGTTAAGCAATTATGAGTACACTTAACAGCAATAAATCATAAAATTATGAAAAAAAAAGACAAAATGATATGCCTTAATATAGTCCCAAAGTGAAATAGTGCTTCATTTTTGCTCAAATGGACATCTTAAATATGAAAATTATGACAGATGACAGACAAGATGAGCAATTCAAATAAGATCTGGTTCTATAGATGTCATAGTGAAAAATATAAATTGGATGGTTAATGGATACATTACTGGTTTCTTCAAAACAACCATAATTTTAAAAAGGGAAGGCTATCCTTTAAAATAAAGTTGTTTTACTCTTCAAAGTATCAAGGAAAGGGGTCAAATTATCACAGTAAATCTGTTCCATTTATCACTATAAAATCATATAAATGTTAAGGTAATAGACTGATTGTGGCCCTTCATCATATCTTTCATTTATGATGTAGTGGCAAGTGACAAATGTAATTCTTTCAGAACTGATTATCTTCCAGGAATCTATGATGGATTTAATGACGGGTACGGGGAGTTGTGCAAATAAATGGCACTGCAGCCAAAAAATGACTGATTTTGAGAAATGTACAGGCAACAACAGGCAAGCTCCCACGAGGGCAAGATGCACAGAAGTATTCAGTACCTAGTAAAATTAGGTCTAAAACAACTGGACTTTTCTGTGTTTTTTTTTAAACATTTCACCACTCATCCGAGTCGGCTTCTTCAGTTCAAATGGCTGGTAGGGAATTCCCCGGCATTTAAACCCTTGATGGTAGTACAGTTACAGACATCCAATCACACTGGTTTCATTGCACTTATTCTGTGTTGGCTGACAGGTATAAGAAGGTATGACCCAGTCACAATGGTACCATGATTCTCATTGATGCAGGTGTTAATCCTTTGAAGTACATGACTGGAAGTGTGAACTGTTGTGAAACCACAGGGGTAAGGATGTCAAAGTGCCATTGTATGTTGATGGCAAGTGGTGTCACAGGACCCCTCCTCTGTTCAGGAATGTTTTTTTTCAAGGTCAGCCCCCTTAAGCCTTCTATCTGCCCAGAACCCACCCCAAACTTAACCTTAAACTTACCATCTCATAATTCAGAGCTTTCTGGATAATAGTTTTCTGGATAAAGGATCCCATATCTTTATACCCTGTAATATGTGTATGCAAATACATGTTTAAGATTAAAACAGGCCAATCTTTATGGCATCTATCACTAGGGCCAGGAAAAGGGGGTCACTTCTGAGATCGTGGTTAAGAAAAAAGATTTGCGCCCAGGATATCCTGCTGTTAATTCTTTTAATATTGCAAAACCTAACATTAAATATAAATTAATAAAAAGCAAAATGTAGCAACCCAGTCAGCAGTAAATGGTCAGCTATGTCACTGGGGGATCAGCCTTCCCTTGCACAAACACACAAACTAACTTCAGAAAAAGAGAAAATTTGCTGATATAATTCATTCATCTGCATTGCCAGGAGGTGCTGGAGCAGACTAAATTATTTTTACATTGAGATTTATACAAATGTTCTAAAGCAATTTTCTTGAGACAAAACATTGCAATTTAATTGGGTTTAATTCCTCTGGAGAAAAATAAAGTTCTATAAAAGCTGACCTTGACAATATGTGGTATTATTCAATTTAACCATAGTTACACAATATAAATACAATGAATAAATATTAATATATCTATATTTAAAGAAATATTGTCCATTCCATTATGTTCCTTTTGTATAATCCCACAGAATTAGAGTTTGGGAACTCTCACATTGGTTTTGGGATACAAATGCTCGACCCTGAAGGCTCAAGCATTGATGAATGTGCCCTGTAATGTTGCAATGTACTATCAGAGTCTCCAGTCTATAGAAATGCACTAAACAGACCAATTTGTTTTAATTACTTTCCAACCTAAGAAATCCCAGTGGGTCACAGCTCTAAAAATGAGGATATCCGCTGATCTGAAATATTTGATAGTTAACTTCTTTTTATGTGTATAAAGTAGATGTAAAAGCCACCCTAAACTTAGGGGGGTATTTAGAGGGTCAGAGAGGACTATTACGGAACCAGAGCATCTCCAGGAGGCCAAAGGCCTATTTTTACCATTGGCCTATATAAGGGCTTTTTCTGTAATTTGGATCTCCATCGTTTATGGGGGACATTTACTAATCCACGAATGCTCCGTGCGTATTTTCTGCAACTTTTTCGTACCTTGCGCGACTTTTTCGTACTTTGCGACAAAATTTGTGCGACAAAATCGTATTGTCGCGCCAAGTACAAAAGTTTCGGATTCATTCAAGCTTCAGTATCGTGACTTTCCTTGGGCCAGGTTGGAGCTGCAGAGTGCCATTGATTCCTATGGGAGGCTTCCAAAAACATGCACAGAAGGATCAAAGTCAGAAAGGTCTTCCTGTTGTTTACAATTGTTCAGTATGAAAATTTTGGATCGCCAATACAATATTATCATGACTAATACAATTTTTTCGTAGGCATTTTCATGATATTTGCAATCTTCAGAAATTTCATATCCAATCCAAATTTTTCCCATTTGGGATTCAAACTCGTGATTTCATGAATGAAGCCCTATGTCTGCTAAAAAATAAACACATTAAAAAAACATTAAATAGAGGTACGATTATGTCATTACAGATAAAATAAAAATAATTTAAAATTCTTAATTGCCACTTTATTGCTGGCTAGCTAGCTAGGCTACTTTATTCAATGAAATCAATTCAAACAGACAAAATGTTTGCCATGAAAACAGGTGTAACGTGTAAAATGTAGGGAAACTCACTGACTTCTGTGCTGCTTTTTTCAAGTTATCACCAGATTTTACACTCTTCACTACAATTCCATAAAGCATTACACATCTTTATAATATGCACAATATTAAACTGAGTACTGTTGCGTTAGTGTTAATACAAATAACATTCTAAAACTGATTGTTTGAACAGCTTTATAAATACATCCCTGAATTTGCCATACTTCTTTCATCGTTAAGTCTCCAACCTTCCAATCAAGGTTACGTGTAATTAATTCCCTTTTCCTGCATTTGTTCTTGAATAAGCTCCGATAGCTCTGAGCTGGAAGAATATAGGTCAAACACTAGTTGGGTGCTAGTTTTATTATACAGTAATATGGATGTACTTGCTATGCAAATAGCTGTATGCATGCTAGCAGCCTACTGATATACTTGCCCTTGTTAGAGCATCAGTAAATAGTGCATTTTAAGGAACAAACAGAGATCTGGAGATTTGTTAACCATTGAAGCTGAATGCAAAGACATGAGGCAGGTGGTAATCAGAACATAACAGGTTGCTTTCTGACAGATCCAGGGAAAAAAGGAACAAGTGTCACTGTGTAGAATGGAAAGTGCAGCTGGCTAGGAAAAGACTTGCACACACCGGGTAGACAGAATGAAATGAGGTCTGTTAGGCTGAATTAAAATCAGTTTAAAAGCAATGATGCTGACTGCTAACGGCTGTTTGATATTGGTACATCTGATATCATGGGGCATGGAATTTAAACACAGTAACTAACAATCCTGCTGCCTACACAGCTCTGTCAATGGTTAAACAGACATATCAAAAGCACAAAATGGAAAAAATAGAAAGTCTTAAAGGGATAATTAGAAAGGTTTTATCCATGCCTGAAACCAGTGGGAGGAATGGAGTGCTGCCTTGCCTATGAAAAAATGTATTGAATATATTTGAATAATGTTACTGTCTTGTTTCAGAGGTGAAGCTGTTACTATCACAGATTCAAGGCATAATTAATAAAACGAGCCAAACCTCTGTTCCCTAAATATGACAGGACTGGTTGGAAAATGAAAGATCAGTCAGATGAAGATAACTTATTTGGTGCTGAGGTTGGAGGCACCTTTGCCCATAATTATGGCAATGGCATCAATGTCCAAAGCAGGCTGGAACACATGCACAGGGTATGGCTACAATGGCAACTCATGTATCCTTAAGAGCACCCAGTACAGGTATGGGACCTATAATCCAAAATGCTCAGGACCTGGGGTTTTCTGGATAAGGGTTTTTTTCATAATTTGGATCGTCTGACCTTAAGTCTACTAAAATATAATGAAAATATTAAATAAACCCAATAGGGTTGCTTTGCCTCCTATAAGGATTAATTATATCTTAGTAGGGATAAACTACAAGGTACTTTTTTATCATTAAAGAGAAAAAGGAAATCATATATAAAAATTTAAATTATTATATTAAAATGGAGTCTATGGAAGATGGCCTTCATGTAATTAGGAGCTTTCTGGTAACGGGTTTCTGGATAACCGATCCCATACCAGTAGGTGGCATACACATGTAGACTAGTAAAAAAGAACCTTTGTGGTCAATTCACTGTACACATGCAACATGGAAATTAAGGTCAGTGATCATGAAACTCAAGGCCAACATGGCTATAACTGCTTCATTTGTGCACCAAAGAAGCCAAGAGATACTGTATGTTTAGCACAGTAAGGTTCATTGGGGCACCAAATATATGTCTTGTACATACAAAGGAACCTAATTTAAATAGATTATGGATAATCAGCTCTGCAGAATGCCTGCCTGAGGATTTAGACTGACTCTCAGATTAATTTACTTGAGCAGCCAAAGAAAATATGGTCTGGATTAATAGAAAGTGTTGACCAATGAAGGATGAGTATCATGACACTATAAGGCCAATACCAAGGGAAAACTAACACTAAGCCATAAAAATCAGAACCCAGCATAATGGCCTCTTAGTATAAAAAGGTTATCGGGCTTACAGTACAGCAAATATGGATTAAATAAGGTTTTACTGATCACTTAATACTAAGCCTGAGCAAATGAGCAAACGGTATTAGATATTTTTATCCCGTTTAAAAGTAAAGGACAAGAAGGATGTCAATTCAACAAATATTAAAAGTTCAGTATAAATTATTTTCAGCTAACTGAGCTGCTGGGGGGGGGGAAGGTAATAAAACAATAAAACTATTTTTTTTCCCTTAAAGTACATTTTAGAATATCAGGGACAAAACAGCAATTGGAAAAAAAGATTCTTTTTGTTGTATGAACTGTAACAGTGCCTAGCATTTAGTGCCTTGGATACATATCATTTTTATTTCTGATTACGAATATGGAACTCATAAGAAATAAAATACTGTTGAATTATTCTGCGATGATGCAGTACCCTCTAGTGGCCAAACAGTATTTTGCAGTATGCTCAATATCAGGGACACCGAGCAGGAGTACTAATAACACTATTGTAAAATTAAAAGAACAGTAAATAAGTTATTAGGATAAAACCCACTAAAAGTATCTATGTTAGTGATATTATAATACGTATAGTAATATAAATGACTATACATTTGCTAAAACTGATTTAAACCTGAAATAAACCCAATAGGATTGTTTTGCCACCAATACAGATTCATGCAGCTTAGTTACCCTCAAGTACAAGGTACTGTTTTTTTATTACAGGGAAAAGGAAATCATTTTATGCGAGATGGTCTTCCTGTAATTTAGAGCTTTCTGGATAAGGGATCCTATACCTGTATTAGGAATATCTGCAAATACATTTATGAATAAAACTCATAAAGCAATAAAATTCAGAAATGAATTCACAAAAGTATACAGGCCCTTGATCAGTTCTTTTATTTTACTGCTCTGAAATGTTTTTCTCTGTTACATTTTACTGTAAAGCTCTATCAGGTTAGACCTTTTTTAAGGTTTAAATTAGAAAAAATGAAATGTGCAGTTGGTATTCAATCCAAACACTAATAATTTGCAGCAATAACAACAGGATCACTTAAACCCTACAAATGTAGTTTGCTGTTGCACAAATATGGCTACAGTTGTTGCACTAATGGAAGGCATTTATTAAAAGGTACTTATGTTCATAGCAGTTCTTTGCACATTTGCATTCAGTGCCAATGTGGCCCTTCAGCATGCCTACTGGCGCTGGGGAACCCTTTGGCTACCACTACCTTGAAGGAAGCAGTAGCTCCAGGTTTCCCACAGTGGCCTCTGTCAATATTGGCAGTTCCCTTGCACCTAATGAATCACACAGAGTTGTTATTTTGACACCAAAGCTGCCCGAGGTGGCTCCTTTAAAGCCACCCCCCTTGGCCCCCAATGCTTACCTTTACAACACCGGAAGGGGTCCGGGGGGCTGCATCAGTATTGTAGAGAAAAGCAATTGCGCTCTCTACACTAGCAGAGACGAATTTCCATTTTAAACACCAGGAATTCGGCAGCTTTTTGCCACCCCTGGCAACAATGGGGGCGCTGCCGCCTGAGGCAAGCTTCTGAACTTGCCTCATTGTAGCAGTGCCCCTGCACCCAGCCACAATGTGCTCTAGGGACTGGCCATCAATATCTCCTGAGATTAAGAAAGGTTAGTTATGCGCACAATGGTGGGTTGGGTGGGGGTCTGTGATTGGTCTAGCAAGTGAGCAAGGAGAGCCTAGGGCAGGGGTCGGGAACCTTTTTGGCTGAGAGAGCCATAAACACCACATATTTTAAAATGTAATTCCGTGAGAGCCATACAATGGCCGACGGGAGCTAGGCCGAAGCCAGGGCCTCGATTTGCGGCTGCCTGTGGAGGACGATGTGGCTTCAGGCCCATTCGGCCACAGATGCTGCGGGGCAAGGTAGGGGGGGTGTCGTCTTTAGCTGTTCAATATGGCTAGTTAGTGGTATACTAGAGGTCTACCTAGCACAGTTGGCTTCTCTTTGTAGCCCCATTGGCCACATTTTAATTTCAATTCAAGCGTGAACTGTCACAGGTTTCTGCTCCAATGTCCCTCTCAGTTCCCTGGGCCCTGGTTCAAGTGCAACCCGGTAAGGATGCCGGATGTGGAGGAGGGCGTGGCCCACAGGCCATGCCCCTTGTTATTGTTTTATTAAAGATTTGGCAGCGAGCCAGATGCAGCCATCAAAAGAGCCACATCTGGCTCCCGAGCCATAGGTTCCCTACCCCTGGCCTAGGGGCACACACGCATTGGAAGTCTGGCTCTGTCAGCGTAGGCTATTCAATACAGTATGTATTGTGGATAGACTACAGAAATGGCACACCTTTTATCTGGAACTGTTCTTCAAAGGAGAATGTAATGAGTGATTTTTTTCATACAGGTCAAAATATATATTTTGGTAGGTCACATGAAAAACTAGCAAGCTGCAAGAAATTCTATGGTACAGCTATAGCATTATACAGTATAAACATGAGAGGCAAGCCCCTGCTGTGAAGCCAGATTGGTGCTGCACTGAAAGCCATAACTGGAGCAGCAGTGTGGATAAGAGTACAGAAGTAGGCATGAATGCAAGAAATGCTCTAAATATATGCCTTCCCTACATTATCATTTGTGGCATTTCTATAGACATTCATAAATACAAAACACTTACAGTTTGATGTTTTCTTGGATTGAATGAGCTCTTCATTGGCAGTTACTGCAGAGTCTCTGGTCTTTTTCAGTAGATTCTCTGACCCAGCACAAAAGGTAAAATGCACTGTGCCAGATTCCACCTGTTGCACCTGGTAATATAAATAAGGGTAACACATTTGTGCATAGGTTTGAAGTCATATTTCATACAAAAAACATTTAGTTATAAAGAGACAAAATTAGCTCTTTAATAAAACCAAGACATTAGAAGGCAAAGAACACAAAATCAAAATCTGTAAAATTTCAGGACAAAAGAAAAAACTTCAAGAAAAAAGAAGGGACCTTTGCCATTGACTTCTACATGAACTTGAATCTGGCAACTTCTACATGAACATGAATCTGGCGAAATTGTCAAATTTGGATCTTTAGACTTCTTTGAAAAAAATTTGAATCAAGTTTAAAATTAGAAATCAGTAGTTAGTAAATGAACCCCTATATGTCCACCTAAGGTGGGCAATATTGGAAAAACCTGATCGTTTGGCTTGAGGGTCATACAATCGAATTACAACAATGGGAATAGGACCTGTCGGAACGAGAACTGCACCAATGTAAGGACATTACACATTGTATTTTAAAATCTAAAATATGAATAAAAATATTGAAAGAAAAAAACACACTTTATTCTATACAGATTTTTCGTAAATCCTGGCAACTGCAGCTAGCACCTTCAGAGTGGGGATAGTGCCAATTCCACCAATGCTAGTGATGCAATTTATTATGGGAACCATTCGTGTTCGGCCATAAGTATAAGTAGCATCAATTTGCACACACCTATGCATTCATTTGAGTGTGCCCAGGATTGCCCTTTATGAGCCTTTATGAGTCAAGTTTGATCACTTATTTTACTGACCCTTTCTGCAGCCAACAGTTGATTGAGAAGTGCATATCTAGAGGGTGACAAAGTGGCAATCACTACAGTAGAAAGCTGAGAAGCACACATTTAGAGATGGATAGTTCATTAGTGCTAGTATGGCATGTGTTAATACATTTTTTGAAAAAGTGTTACAATACCAGCAAAGGATAAGAGTATGGCTTCATATGGGGCTGAGGATGGTGATGCAGAAAATAGACCATAACAACAGACCATCTCTGAAATGGGAAGAGCAGTAAAAGTGAAGCAAGTGTAACAAAGAAATTACAAAGAACAACACAAGTGTGACAAGGAGAACAGAAGGAGAAGACCCTTGAGCAGCGTTGAAAATATGTGGGAGTTTTATTAATACTTCAGAATAATAAGATCAAGACCGGAGGCTAAAGGGAGTGAATGGAGAGTGAAATTACGACACAGCAAGAAGAAGAGATAAGGGTGGATATTTGGGAGGGCACAGAAGTTGCATGCATTAAGGAAAGATGCAGAACGAAGGCTAGGGATTACACATAGGAAGAGAGACAGGTGGGATTATAATGGAGGACAGTATAAAGACCACTGTGGGCACTAAGGATTATGTGAGCATGAAAAAATTATTTAGAGCTTTGTGGGAAGGGGGAAGCAAGCCCTTAGAGCTATTAAATATGAATAATCTGTGTTAAAGAAGTTTTTTGCTGCCCCTTACATCTGGAATGCCCTCCCTGATTTCCTCCGGAGAGAATCCTCCCCCAGTCTTTTTAAAACCAAACTAAAAGACTACCTTTTGGAGCACTCGCCCAGCACCTGATCTGGGAATCAGCACTTATATTGTAATGTCACCCACTGTGACCTACAGCACTTACATTTGCCTATTTGTGTATGTAAGTTACCCTCCCATATAGATTGTAAGCTCTACGGGGCAGGGACCTCCATCCTCTTGTGTCTTTGACTCTTAACTTATTGCAACTGCTACTGTATCTTGTATTTATGTGTATTTATTGTTATACTTTGTATTTATCTATTATCTTATTAACCCCCTGTTTGTATTAATGAATTCTACTGTACAGCGCTGTGTACATAAGTAGCGCTTTATAAATAAAAATATACATACATACATACATACAAAGAAGTATTACATTGTATTTCATGAGTGAAGAAAATAGCAGTCAGTCTGTGTATTGGAAATGCTACACACATGTAATAGTTTTATTTTAGAAAAACAGGAAACATATATAGCAAAGTCTCCTACCTGCCAGAGCTTTGCCTGTTCAAAGGAAATTCAAAATTCCTGCTCAGCCCCTCACCCTGGAGAGCGCATATATTAAAACAAAAATCAACTATTTATTTATATATAAGGAATCTAAAAATGCAATTAGTTTATAGATGCATACATTTTTTTTTTAACTTATCATAAAATATAATGTTTGTGCCTTGGAAAAACTAAGCACATTTGAAATATAATTTACAAAAAATCTCTGTATATATAAGTACTGTTCATCAATATATCTGTCATAGCACTGCCATACCTATAATGGTGCCTACCTCTTCTGAACAGGTCCTCCTTGAACAGGTAAGGCCACTTCTGAAGAACCCTTTTCTAGAGAAGGGGTCCAAGCCACCAACGAATCATATGCATGTAAGATGTACTTGATGCCGCTGAAGGAGTCTAAATACAGAAAATTATAAATATAAAGGTTACTTCTATGTAATACAGCCTTAAGGTTCTGGGTGACACAGGTATTTGTACTGCAGTAGCATGTTCGGTGTCCCCAATCACACTAGATTTTCAGTGTGTAAAGGCAACTTCATATATCACAATATCTCCAAATGGCGCTCACATGACTTAGCAACGTGCAGTGATTGGAAAGATTTATTTATGACCTCAGCAAACCTTTCCGGCCAACCTCCTTCTTTAACTGAAGGCAACTTTGCCCCTGTTTGGGCTTCATAGTTTGGTTATATAAGGCACCAGGGCAATCAACAACAATAATGTATACTTGTAACAAACCACCTTCATATGACATCTGCCCTAACTGTCACAATGAGTTGCATTATACAGAAAGAAACTGAAAAACTGGGTAGGCCTTTTTGGCTTCATCATGAGTACTTAAGTTATTAATAACATAGCAGATCTACAAATAATTATCCAACAGCCACTCTTGCATTACATTACAAGTACTGTCTTGTTCATTGGCAAAATCCCTTTGGGAGTTTCTCCACTTATCTGTGCCTCACATAACCTGCTGAGCATTATCTTGCAACAAAGGCTTATCATATTTCCTCCACACGTTGCTACATATTTACAACCTAATCCTTAATTCTAGGGAGACCATTATCTGATTGTAGCGTTTGCTTTTACTGTCGGAACGCCAGGCTCCGTCTACTTCTTTACACAAATACTGTGCTACATAAATTCCCTAACATGCTGCCACTTTTCAGCTCTTTGGTTCTCTGATATTTTTATATAAACTGCTTTTATTACAATAATTTTACACTATATTTTCTCTTAATAAGGGACCCATTTATGTATGTACAGTATAAGATCATATACTGTATATCAATGGGTGATAAGTTGATACCTAGTGCTTCTCTCATGTCTTAAAAGTATGAACATTACTAAAGCATAAACCATCAGATGTGGTCACACATTCCAAATGTCTATTATTTATAAAGAATAGCTTCAGCATCCCATTGGTTCCCAATGGGAAAAGGAAAAACACACAGATATCTTACTTACCAGAAATTAGCATTTCTACTGTAATGATACATACATATTTTATCTCCTCCCCTAACAGTGTATTTTATAATAATCGGTATTATTATATTATATATATAATAGAAAGGATGCCGCACACATAGGGACTTGATACAAAAGAAAAAGTGGTTTTATTGAAAAAATTCCAAAGTTTCGAGCACAATATTAACATATTATATATAAAACACAGAAAGAAATCGCCAGCGCTCGGTCTAACCCACGCTGTAGTGTTGGCCAGCTGCTAGAAACACACTATTGTGCCAGCGCTCGGTCTAACCCACAATCTGGAGTTGACCAGCTGCTATAAACGATAAAAAGCCATTAATTATACACAAAGAGAAAGAAAGTTTGCCAGCGCTTAGTTTGCCTTTAAAAATAATTTTTACAAAAAATGAGGTGTTAGTACCACACTTTGGCCAAAATATGTAAGCTCACGTGCCACGTCAAGGCCCTTCATTGTACATGAGTCCTACACTGTCTAATGACTTTGAGTCTGTGATGCAATTAAAATAAAGTCCCCCAGATATATATATTAGGTATATATATATATATATATATATATATATATATATACAAGAACAGAGAGGAGCACACCCTCTGAGCAAAAAACAACTGCCCTCGGTGCTGGTCAAACAATTCAATAAACAAGCAGAGTACCGCACACAAAGGGACTTTATGAAAACAAAAAAGGTTTATTGGAAAAATCCGACGTTTCGAGCACTAAACTGTGCTCTTCCTCAGGGACAAACCAGGTTTGTCCCTGAGGAAGAGCACAGTTTAGTGCTCGAAACGTCGGATTTTTCCAATAAACCTTTTTTGTTTTCATAAAGTCCCTTTGTGTGCGGTACTCTGCTTGTTTATATATATATATATATATACCTAATAGGTCTATACATACTTCTAATAATAAAATGGGATTAAAATCAATGAATTATCTAAAAGTAGCTAACAAATACTGCTGTATTAGTAGTCACCTGTCTCTGTTTTCTCTGTTTCACTGGTGGACCCCCACAGCTCCAAGAAACTTGTAATAGAATAAGCCTCAAGCGCATGATCCCCAAGTGCGCTGCCCTGAACTAACATCCATGGGAGAAGAAAAATGATAAAATGGTGATGCCACAAGAAAAAAGGCAAAGAAATGAAAGCAGAATTTTGGCTGCCAAACCAAAATTTCTTAAAGAGCCCCACACAACAAAGAAACCTCTAATATACCTATCACTGTAATCTGTTGCTTCAAAAAGTATGAATACATTCCATTTTAATATCCTGAAATCCATCTGTAAAACAGTTCTTCTCTTTCTGAATCATTTGAAATCCTGGCAGGGGAGGAGGGATTAAAACATTAATGTTACAAAATGTAACAACTTCTCCACAACATGCAGGAGCTACAGTATATAACCCACAATGCAGTGCACTGTGTTGTTCCTTTCCCTGTGGACATCACATGTGCCGGGTATTGTGGGATTTGGAGGAAGCAGACTCAAAGCAGTCAATTACTGTTACATTTTATTTGAGTCTCAAAGTAGTCAGCCAGATCAGCAGGAGAACAGGGGGCCAGGCTTAGGGAACTGTTCAAAACCATATTATTACATTAAAAATCATGAAAAAGGCTGCATATTTATATGAATTAATGTATATTGCAAAGTTGCTTGAATTTATGTTTGCTTTTCAAAAAATCTAAGTTGTGTTTGGGTGGGGTTCCCCTTTAAAACGACCATGCTGCAGAGGTCTTCCAGTTAATTAAAATAAGGGGTCTGCCATCTCTGCGGGATGCTTCTGCCTAAAGGTATCCCAGATGAATAGCATGCAAGTGAGCCCCCTATCCTGGTGGGCACTGGGCAATGCCCCTTTTGCCCATTTATTAAAATGGCTCTGTGTTTCTCTTATATTAATCCTTCTGGATTTTGAAAATACTTTCATTCCCCTGTTGTCTTGCCAGAGCATCATCTGCAAGACATATGGACAGGGGTGAGGGCATGCATGGTATGTTTGTTATGGATACCAGAGAAGCACAAGGGATGGGTCTATATTGTTTATGATTGTTGGTGAGACAGACCCTTTAAGGGTGATGTTTAGTCCAGGCCAAAGTTTGAAGGATTAAAATCCCCTATAATAAACCAAAGCTTATATTTCATCCCTATATTTAGCAAATTCAACCTCCAGAAGGTCTTTACATTAGAAGCATTCTGAATTCAGGGTTTGTGGTATCGCTAGCTATAAATTGATTTCTTTTCTGGCCTCCAAACCTTGTCACAGATTGCAGCAGTCTTGTTTAAAGTGACCTGCGATTGCATAGAATTGTCTGATAGGGCCTATTAGTGGATTCTCTAAGGAAAGATAGGGTTAATTTATTATTTTGGGGCAAAGTGCAAAAAATGGGCCATAAAGTGTGCCACTATGCTACAGTCATGTTGCATCTGAAAGCGCAGCCCTTTGCACAAAAAGTTTCATTGCTTTCCTCTATGCGGCCCTCTTTGGCACTGCATATACTGTATATAGAACTACAACTAGCTGAGGTGTGTGGTGCGAATAGTAAAAGATGGACGCCAGAGGATTCTTTATAGTTACGTTTATTGGACAAAGGCACAATGTAATAGTGCAGCAGGGTATATACTCACAGACACAGCAGGTTGGATGGTCACAGAGGATAACAGCAGATGTGACCCTTAAGGAACAGTATAACCCACTTGAAGGATATGCAGAGTATTAGCTGTATACCAGAAATGGATGCCCTTTACTGGAACGGATCCCCTCCAGCCGACTATGGTTCAGGGTAAGGTACTGCCTGAATCCTACGTCTTAACTGTGGTCCCTACAGCAAGGCATACAAAGCCTGGGTTAGACTAAACCCTTACAGTCTCCTTTGATGGGGCTAGTGCTGCCCTTACTAAATAAGCTGACTATGCTCACCACTCCTAGAGGGTGCTATTAATAAACTGACTGTGCTGGCTTTACCTCGTTCACGGGGCCCTGTCCCCGACTTATCACTAGGGTATGAGGTCCCCTAGGGTACAAATGGCTTCTGGGCCTATGTTCTGGTCCAGGCTCAATTGGGGCTCTGTCCAGAACACAGCATGCAGCCAAAAGAGGAAGCCACTTCCTTGTGCAAGACACTATATAGTCTGCCAAGGGGAGTGGTCAACCTGCACTAAACCTATGAGGGATAGTGTTTCAGCTGTAACCTGAGTATAGAGGGCTCTGCCCTATAACAGTACAGATATCAGAAAGTAGGGATATGAAGCCATAGGGCACTTAACCCTATGGGTCCTTACATATATAAAAGGTATGCAAGAGTTAACATCCACGGTCACATGCTCTAGCTTGCATATCATTTAGAGCTGTTGCAGGAGTACACCATACTTGTTACCTGTCAGCAACCATGGTCAATTTTCTTTGTTTTACACCTCTTATTGCCCATGTATTTGTATTTGGGACAAGAGTAAATAAGCCCTAACGCCTGTTAAATGTGTCTCTGGGGATTATCATAAATTAGGTACTGTATATTCATTTTTGCTTTGGGTGCACAATGGTCTGGGATTATTTACTATCTATTATATCTCTCACACAGTATATCATCGCTTGAAAGGGCTCTATGTTGCTGCAGTTCTCTTTCAGATTCTCTGGGCTTTCTTTTCAGATCTTTGCAGCCCCTGTGGGATGTGCAAAATATAATAACCAGAGATTCAAGGACATTAGCAGGATCAAGTGGCACAGGAAGAGTCACTAAGGGAATATGTGCTGAAGAAAAGCATTTGCCCTCAGAGAGTCCATTGTGGAGCTCTGATTTATGGAACTGGTTAGTCTAAAAGAGAACAAGCAAAAAACAGTTGATCTGAGTCTGAGTTTGAAGTACTTCACATGGAGACTGGTCTGAGGTGTTCAAGTCCTTTGAAATGAAAGACTTTTAGAAGCAGTATGGTTGCCTTTGCATGAATGCTGTAAGTATTGGGTTTGCTAATGCTGATTATAAGCAGGTACCAATGCATACTACATGTATAATCTACCCCCCTCTCCTCCCAGCCTCCTGTATCACAAATATCCATACAAAGCCCACAGTATAAATTACCTCCCAATGGCGACTGCAGATTCTGATTTCAGACAACTGCCCAACATGAGCCTCCTCCTTAATCCATAGGCTTCTATTCTCTCATTCCCCCAGGTCCTGTTATTTATACATTTACTTTATTAAAAGTTCAGATCTGAATAGTTAATGTCTTTACACAATTAGTGGTGTTCATATAAGTATGCAAAACAAAATACATGATTAAAAGGCAGCTTTTTAAAATTCAGCCAGTGTTCTGTTGTTGTGCTGGAAAATTGCACCACTGCCTGCTTATTTTTATCACACAAACACTTTAATGTAAAGAATGATGTTCCTATGCCGGAAAATAGGAAAAGATGAAAAGGGGAGATATGTGAGGCCAGAGTTTTATATGTCTGAAAATGAGCTTGTTCAGCCAAGCAAAGTAAAACTAAACATCACTGTTCAGAGTATTTATAAAATGATGGCAGAGGTTCTGCTTGATCCTTACATTTGCAAGGGATCCTAGAATGCAATTAATACAAAACAATAAATGCAGAGCCTTGCAAAAAAGCCAGACCTTGGCCATTGCTCACATCTTACTGAATAACAAATGCTACACTGAAATGTTCTCTATAATATTAGTATGTAAATGCACTGTAACTCAAATAATCTGACATTGTTTTCTATTACAAATAAAATTAAGGAAAAGCTAAAATATATGACTTTTTAAATTCACCTTATGCACCTATGTACCAGCTCTGCACACCAATAGGGAGAAATAGTGGCCCACTGTTACAGGAATATTTATTTTAGGTGGCTTAGGATAGCTGAGTGGCTATTTTGCACCTTTATTTACCACAGTTTCCAAATTCTGCCACAGCTGTTCATACAAGCCCAGATTTGAAAAGACAGTGGGCCATTTAGATCACTGTTAAACCATCTAGAATTGTTTGCCAAGTCAGGAACCATTTTGTCCAATCCTGCTGTCAGTTCTACTTATGAGCTGTGCATGGTGTCCATGGTGCACTGGCCGATGAGGTGGTGAGGGGTTGTGCTTCCTGCAATTTCCATCATTCAGGCTAACAATCTGAACAAACAGACTACTGCAATAGGAAGGTGGCCATAGATGTCCCCATACCTGGGGACACAAAAACACTTATTTTGTGTTTCTTACATAACATATTTAAGCAATGTGTGAAATGATTCTGGGAGTATTAAAATGATTGTAATAGACTTTTGGCCACTACTACTATTTAACATTGGCAGAACAAGAATATTGAAACGGTTGTCGAATGGATAAAATGCAATGGACTGCTAAAATTGTGTCAGAGATATTTTTTGAATAAGAAAGTAAAACCTGCAACAGACTTTTTTGGGTAGACACAGTATTTTTACCTAAAGGAACCATGGAACATTTTATACCCCTAAGTCAAAAGAAATAATCTCTGCTTCTGAGGCATAGTATTTTATAAACTGTAGCACTACAAATAAAGCAAACCAAAAACTTTACACTGAATTAGATAATAGGACAAAATAAAAAAGACAATTTATGAAGCCATTGTTTAAGTAGTTCTACTGAAGAAGAAATGTACATATACATAGTAAATGCATAAGGAAAGGGGAAATATGTATATATAGCTTCTCTCCATAAGTTTAAACCATAGAATTTACAGCAATAAAGGAAGGCTATCATCTGTGTCCTAACTATCCCAAGACATTGGGAAGTTTAGCAACTAATCCAGGGGCACAAGATGCTGCCACAGGGATTGAAAAAAAGGTCCTTATTTACCTTATGGTTTGACTTTAAAGTACAGGAGCTGGAATACTCTTTGTCACTGTCCTATGTAAAACCAATGGTGCATATTTAATTTGGTTAGCATATTTGCATGAAAGAACATAACATACTAGCAGTCTCCAAAAATGTCAGTGCATGGTGTAGGAAGAAAAAACAATAATGGGGCTACAGTAGATGGAAACAAGCAGCGTAAACATTGCTCTGCACAAGGTGAAAAAAAAAACAAGTTATCTACGAGCAGAAAGGCAGGACACAAAGCATAGGGAGCAACAATGGACTTAGGCTGTAACAATGCGCTGTACCTATCACTAGGGATGTAGCGAACATCGCCAAAAATGACTTTCGGCAAAACTCGCGAAAATTCGCGAACTTTGCGAACCCCATAGACTTCAATGGGAAGGCGAACTTTAAAACCTAGAAAAGCCATTTCTGGCCAGAAAACTGATTTTAAAGTTGTTTAAAGGGTGCCACGACCTGGACAGTGGCATGCAGGAGGGGGATCAAGGGCAAAAATTTCTCTGAAAAATACTTTGTAAAAAAAACGCCAAAAAATAACGCCAAAAAAAAACGCAAGCTATTCCTATGTATACGCAAAGGCGAAAAACCGAAGAGAAAAAACGCGGCGGAAAAAACCGAGGTGGAAAAAACCGAGGCAAAAAAACGCGGCGCAAAAAAAAACGCGGCGAACCCAAAATGGCGAACATCTCCAAAAGTTCGCGAATTTGCGGACTTGCGAACACCCGATGTTCGCGCGAATTAGTTCGCCGGCGAACAGTTCGCTACATCTCTACCTATCACCTTACTGCTAAAGGGCAGGGGGTACCAACAGGGCTGCACTCTGCACTCACACTGCTGCCCTGGATCTGCGTAAATGACTCCCATAACCTCTTTTTTCTTAGCACAAGGCATGTAGTGAGTGCAATCTGGCGAAATTACAATGTGCTTGCTAGAGTGCTTCATAATGCACAAAACTCTTTAACAGATCCATTAATGTCGTTCCTTTACACAGGCAAGAGCTAGATTCCTGGGTTTTGCCCTGGGTACTATCCAAGCATAAGGAGTTAATCCTCTTTTCCCTAACGGCATTAGCATATGTTACATCAGTGCTTGGGGATAAAGAAAGTTTATTTAACTTAATTCAAATTAACAGATTTTACATCAGGGAATATAATATGTGTGTGACAAAACCATATTTTGTACTGAATCTATAAAAGACCTTTGCAACACATGGAGAGTTACACTCAGTTTACAGAGTCAGTTTGGTAAAGATCAAAATTAAGCCAAAAAAACCCCATTGATTTATGTTGTTCTTTAGTTAAGATCACCATGCGCTGATTGAATAGATATTAAAATATATTTTATAGTACATTAAAGGGATTGTAACCTGTAAGTTAACATTTAGTATGTTATAGAATGGCTAATTCTAAGCAACTTTTCAATTGGTGTTCCTTTTTTTTTTATAGTTTTTTTAATAATTTCTCTTCTTCTGACTTTTTCGAGCAATAAAATGAGGGACACTGACCCCAGCAGCCAAAAAATATTTGCTCTGTGAGGCTACAATTTTACTGTTACCGTTACTTTTTATTACTAATATCTATTCAGGCCCTCTCCTATTCATATCCCAGTTACTCACTCAAATCAGTGCCTGGTTGCTAGGGTAATATTAAGCAGACAGCTGCTGAAATTTCAAACTGGAGAGCTGCTACATAAAGATCTAAATTATTCAAAAACCACAAATAATAAAAAATAAATTCTCACACTCTCTACATCACACTTAACGTTAGTTTAAAGGTTAACAACACCAATTAAAGGGACAGTAATAGAATGAAACAAAAACAACCTAAAAGCATTTGTATACAAGGGCCATTTAAGCTTCTATCATACTACCTCTACAAAACTTGCTTCAGTCAAACAAGTCCACACAGTTTAAATTTGAAAATCTAAACCTAGGGGCTGATTTACTAAGACACGATTTCGAATCCGAATTGGAAAAATTCCGATTGGAAACGAACATTTTGCGACTTTTTCGGTAATTTTGCGATTTTTTCGTATTTTTTGCGATTTTTTCGGCGTCCTTACGATTTTTGCGTAAAAACGCAAGTTTTTCGTAGCCATTACGAAATTTGCGCAAAGTCGCGATTTTTTCGTAGCGTTAACACTTGCGCGCAAAGTCGCGCCTTTTTCGTAGCGTTAAAACTTAAAAGGCGCGACGTTTCGCGCAAGTTTTAACGCTACGAAAAAATCGCGACTTTGCGCAACTTTCGTAATGGCGACGAAAAACTCGCGTTTTTACGCAAAAATCGTAAAGACGCCGAAAAAATCGCAAAAAATACGAAAAAATCGCAAAATTACCGATCATTACGAAAAAAACGCAATCGGACACATTCGGCCCGTTCGTGGGTTAGTAAATGTGCCCCCTAGAGTTCTGCCATCTCCTGGGTATCTTGTTGATGTTCTATCACATTTTAAGTTAAGGCACAGGTGGTATTTCTACTTCTCATCCAAGGGCCCAACATGCCACTTCATTTCAGTTTCATCAGCACAATCCGATCTTAGATGTCTATTAAAGTTACCTTTCCTTAAGTCTTTACTTTAATAACTGTTGATAATATTCTGATTCTCTGAAGCTGGTCCAATGAAACCATTTTTGAATGTACTTTTGTGTGTCTTGTTCAGAATATGTTCTCAGTTCTTCGAATCTATGGATTTCCTGGATTTTCTGTAGCCAATCATTAATAGGAAAAGGGTGGTATCTTTAAATTAAATTGATTAAATTAATGCATTTTTTTATATATTAATCTTAAAAGTTGCCATTTTCGGGTAGTTCATAAATACATATTATCTGTGCAGTGACCCACAGGCACCAATCATTTTTCTCTATACTAGATGCAAAACAGTAACCTAAATTACCTTTCAATAACATCCAACTAAAATTGACAGTTAACTATGATAACTGATTTCTATGGGTTTTTGCACAGGAACAAAGATGAACCATGTATGAAAAGAATTCCAACTGTTTAGCTCAGTGATACAGAATCATATTTTGAACACAGACAGGCTAGGAACAAGAGACTATGATTCTAGCATTGTTTCCTATGCAGATTTCACTGCTTTTTTCTTATTTAGTTACATAGAAAGATATTAGATTATCTATTATGCACTATGCTGCTGGATGTTGAAAAGGCTGTCCATATACTGTAGGAAAATTGATGATCCTGATGAGTTAGGGAGCTAGGATGATGATGCCCATAGAGGTGGCTAGATTAATAATACATGGAGGAGCATCCGATATGCAGTATAGTGTTAGATAAAGGTTGAAAGAACAGCACTTAATAGGGAGCTGAAAAATATTCCTTCTGAATACTGCTGCATAGGGAAAGTGGGATCTAATGGCACCAATCAAGTCTGAGAATAGCTCAATAGAGGCCTCAGCTGTAAATGTAAGTTTGCTTTCATGGGTATTAATGCTTGCATGAATTTGTGCAATGCAGATGTATTTATACAACTGTACCAGCATACATTTCACATTATGGAAAGCTGTTTGACAGCAAATATTCAATTCTTCTTCTTTAACCTTTCATGCCTCACCACTTTGCACCCGACCATTGTTCTTATTATCCTCTACTTATATGGCATTACACATTCTGTAGTGCTTTATGGTCAACTTCATCAGGGTCCAGTTAGCCAGCCTAAGGGGCTGATTTACTAAGACACGATATCAAATCCGAATTGGAAAAATTCTGATTGGAAACGAACATTTTGCGACTTTTTTGTATTTTTTGCGATTTTTTCGGCGTCTTTACGATTTTTGCGAAAAAACTCGAGTTTTTCGTAGCCATTATGAAAGTTGCGCAAAGTCGCGATTTTTTCGTAGTGTTAAAACTTGCGCGCAAAGTCGCGCCTTTTTGTAGCATTAAAACTTAAAAGGCGCGACTTTTCGCGCAAGTTTTAACGCTACTAAAAAATCGTGACTTTGCGCAACTTTCGGAATGGATACGAAAAACTCGCGTTTTTTCGCAAAAATCGTAAAGACGCCGAAAAAAATCGCAAAAAATACGAAAAAAACGCAAAATACCGATCATTACGAAAAAAACGCAATCGGACGCATTCGGCCCGTTCGTGGGTTAGTAAATGTGCCCCTAAGTGTAGAAGGAAACTGGACTACCCATAAAAAACCCACACAATATAGGGAGAACATATGTGACCATGTTTACATAGTGAGCTGATGTACTGTACCTTTCCATTGTAAGGAATGGCATTCCTCCGAAACACCACACTGTACTGGGATATATGTTACATTTAAAGCCTGCTTTATCTGTATATGTACTGCAATTTTTATTTTTTTTATACAAAATTCCGATATGGTGAGTTAAACTGAAGCATCCAGCCCACACTGTTGCACAACTTCTTTGTACTATTTTGTAGACCATGTTTTCCAATAGGAAAAAACACACACAAACATGCATTTTGGTAAGTACAAGATTTTACTAAAAATATCTATTGTGCAAAATACAGAGAAGCTGTTATTACATCTTAGCCAATACATAAGCTCAGACAATTTGTGCTTTTTTCCCAGAAACTCTAAGCTTAGGTTATTCGGCTAGACAATACAAAACTATCATTGACTGTGTCTAAAGAATTTAAATTAATTAAAAAATGTAAAAGTCAAGATTAATAGAAAGTAGAAATGCCATGAGACTGTCAGGAATAAGGTTAGTAGAAGTCATTTTCAAAGAGCATGTAAAACTGCTGCCATGAAGTATGAATGTAATGCTTGTTTAAATCTGCCAAACTGTTTTATTAAAGGGGTTGTTCATTTTTAATGTGCAAATACTATAAAACCACTAACAATGCTGTGTGTTAGAAAACCTGTTTTTCTTTTTAAAAAAAAGCAAAAGGTGCATTGTAAAAGCTAATTTCTATACCTTATAAGTCAGTCCTTTAACTGTCTCTCTGATCAGGTTTCTGAAGGGTTGGGTGTGGCCTGACCTGACCCACTGAGAATTTCCTATATACTTATATCTCCCAGGCTTTGCCCTTATTGTTTCCTATTGGACATTGATACTTTCCTACCCTGGTAATTCATTGGGTGCTTGTGCACTTTAACTAGCTGCATAAGTTCAGTGGTCATTGCTTGATTTCTACTTTTCTTTGGCTGCTGTCTTGTGGGCATTACTGTTTAACACATACTGTAGGTACATAGATTCAGAATGTCACAAATCGAATGTCTTTCTACTTTGAATCACTGCCTCCTCCCCTCTCTGTGTCAGACCTCCTTCAAGCAGACACAAGCCCTTCAACCCACACCCTCCCCTTCCCCATGTGAAAATGACAGGCTGCTCTCTCCTCACATGTCCCCCCCACATACACAGCAACACACACACAAAAAAAGTCATAAATTTGTAGGGACCCATAGGGTTAAGCTCCCTATGGTGTTATCCCTTATCTTTATCTTATCTGTGTTGTTATAGGGCAGAGCCCTCTACACTCAGATTACAGTTATTAGGCTACCCCCTATAGGTTTAGCCAGGTTGACCACTCCCCTTGGCAGACTATATAGTGTCTGGCACAAGGAAGTGTCTTCCTCTTTGGCTGCTGTTGTCCTAAGGCTTCACGTCACTGAGCCTGAGGCAATTAGGCCCCAGTAAGGAGAACCTGCCAAATTGTAAGTCGGGGACAGGGCCCCGTGAATGAGATAAAGCCAGCACAGTCATTTCATGTAATAGCACCCTCTAGGAGTGGTGAGCTCAGATAGCTTATTTAGTAAGGGCAGCACTAGCCCCATCAAAGGAGACTGTAAGGGTTTAGTATAACCCAGGCTTTGTATGCCTTGCTGTAGGGACCACAGTTAAGACGTAGGTTTCAGGCAGTTCCTCACCCTGGACCATAGTTGGCTGTAAAGGGCATCCATCCTGGGCTCACAGCTAATACTCTGCATATCCTTCAAGTGGGCTATACTGTTTCCTTAAGTGTCACATCTGCTGTATCCATTGTGACCAAGTTCTATACTGCTGTGACTGTGAGTATATACCCTGCTGCACTATTCCATATGTGCCTTTGTCCAATAAAGTATTATCCAGTTAACTGCAAGAGCTCCTGGCGTCCTATCACTTATTATATTGCACAACACCAGTGTGGGTTGTAGTTCAGCAACACCATATAGCCCCTGACATAGCTCCCATATAGCGGAGGCCCATCCTGGGAAAGGGGGTTGCTGTAACACGTGCTCTAATGTCCAACTAGCCTGGTATAATACCCCTATTAAGCCAAACAAGTGTTACAAACTCTTTCTTCCAACTCCATCAAGTCACATAGATGATAGACTTCTATTGTAAAGCATGCTGGCACGCGCAGTGCAGCAAAGCCAAAAATAAAGGCACAAAATGACCAGTAATAAACAAAACACTCATCGAGTAGAAGTGGTGGTCCAGGCGCACCCGCCCCAGACCCTCAGCATAGGGTGCATAAAGCAAAAAACAACAACCGCCATGGGCATATAGGCACTCAGGAAACTCCACAGGGGTCACAAATTTTTAAAATTAAAAAAGACTTTATTCAAAGTTACGTTAAAACATTTCCAAAGGCCCAACCACACCCAGCGCCGCCTTAGGGGTCCTGGCCTAGCCCCTAGTAACTTACCAGATGCTGCTGCCTGAGAAAAGTTTCTCAATTTGCCTCATGGCAGCACTGCCCCTGGCCACACCAGGTCCTGAAAAGCGACAGATCTTTCTCTCCTCACATGCTGGCCCACATGCCCCTTCTGAAAGCTGTGTGTATGCACAGAGGCAGATTGGCAGGTGCAGCCAATCAGAGAAAAGCTAAGGAAATTACTGCATTATGTATATCATACATGGAAGTATAGTGGTGACTGTAGTGTACAACCAAAATTTTAAAGAGTTAGAACCTTAAGCTGGCCATACACGCACCGATAATACTGTACGAAACCTTGTTTCGTACGATATTCGGTGCGTGTATGGCAAGTCGGCGAGTCGACCGATATCACAGGAGGCTGCCGATCGGCCAGGTTAAAAGATTTTGATCGGGCGCCATAGAAGGCGTCTGAGCAAAATCTGCCATCAGGGCTGAATCGGCAGAAGGAGGTAGAAATCCTATTGTTTCTACCTCCTTATCTGCTGTTTCAGCCCTGAAGGTTAGTGGCGGATTTAACAATCGGTCGTACGAAAGATCACAAATCGCCACGTGTGTGGCCACCTTTAATCTATGTTTGTTTTTTTAGCTTTGCAGAGTGTACATATTTAAATGTTACACAAACAAACTTCAGTTAATATGAACAAACCCCTGATTAGCCTATATCTATCAGTCAAAGCCATTTAAAAAAAAAAAATATTATTAACATAAGTCAAAATGAAGTAGCAAAAATGGTTAAAAACACACCATAACCCATAAAAATATCAGCAGCAGCATTGGAGGGGCCCCTCACTCTGAATTTTCATTATCATGTATATAGTTTGACGGACTCCTATATAGCAATTTCTTAACTGAAATCCAGTATATATGTATTCCAAATGCGTAGTTTACTCCATATAGATATAGTAAAATGACATCCAACACAACTTAGTGTGTCTAATCCACAAAGTTGATGTTATATAATTGTGTACACCTTATTCATCAGATGTTGTAGCAGTTGTACTGATCCTGATGCTAAGTGCAGTGTATGGAAAATTAGCAGAATTTGGGTGCAGCGTATATTGAAATTGAAAGGTTTTTTGGGGGTTGGATACCCCCCTTACCCCAGCAGAGGGTCCATGATGAAGGGAAGGTTCAGCAAAGGGATCCATTCTGAGGTGAGTACCTCATAAACTACACATATTCTGTTAACCATTTATATGGCAAAGATTTTTTTCATGTGACTTGTTACATTTCTGAATGTTTTACAAAGGTGAACACTTTAAATAACGCATTCAAAATTGTTAGGAGAAGTGAAAACTTTTGCTGAACGCTAAACAGATAAATCTTTGGCTGGAAAGGAGGAGTGCGAAAAATCAAATATAATTAAACACTACAAGTTCTTGCAGATAGAGAAAGAAATAATGGACCTTGCATGACTGAAAGATACTTCAGTGCAAAGGAAAACAGTTCAAAACAGTTCAACTTCATTTATTATTTTTGTATCTTATCTACAACATAAAAAAGATACGAAAAGCCAACAAGCTTTATAAGACAAAGAATAAAGTGCCTGATGTGGTTAAACACTTGCAGAATCAGTATAAACATCATCTGCCAGATATATACAGCAAGGCCACATTCTATAGCCAAAAATGTACTAAGGGGAAGTATTCCCGATAGTGAATCTATCTATTTCAAGGTTGATCATTCTAATTTATTTAGAAATCATGGCTACTTTTCATCTTCCATGTTCATTTTTTGGTCGTAGATAGTGACAGCTAGGGATACATGCTCTGCATGCATATTTCACCTCTCAGTTATGTGTTTTTTTATGGAGTTTATTACCTTTTTCTTACCAACAATAAATAAAAGACCACTACACACTTTGGGTTTGCCTAATGGAACTATTAAAGGGAACCACTGCTATCACACCAATTTCACAAAACTAAGGATGCATGATATTATATTTCAAAAACATTTTGCTATTTTTTGCTAATAAGTTATGAGTGTGCTTCCACAATCTAACACTTTACCCCTACTGTATACAATGCAACAATGATTTTATTATATAAAGTAGAACTGCTAAACATTATAGGATACTTCCTGCCCTCAGCATCTAACCTTTGCAAATGCAAAAAGACTTGTGTTATAGCCTTTGTCCCAAATCTTTGGAAAAAAGGAAGAACATAAAGCTAAAGGTGTTGGGCATATTAGCCTATACAGAAAAATGGCATGCAGTGAATGTATGTAAAATACTGCATACCTGAAGGCTGAATTATATTAAATTGATGTCATACAGAGGGTTACATTAAAATGATGATGACATACAGAGAAATCCTTGGAGCTCTTTAATTACTGAGGTGGATTAAACAACCCTTGGGTTGCCATTTCTGGGAATAAGCCAGGCAATAGGCCACACTCTTTTAAATACTGATCCTCTTCTCTAATCCTACCCAGTTATCTTTTCTCTGACCACTTCATTCTCATCAAAGTTCATCATTCTCTCTTTATCATTTCTTCATGAATTACATATTTACATACTGTCTTTTTATTTCAATTATTTATCAGTTTCCCAGATCTTACTCAAATTCAATTCCCATTTTTTACTCAACACTCTACTTACTTGCAGCTTCTATCCATCCATCATTTTTTTCTCTGATTTCTGTGCCTTCCATTTTTCCAATCTTCCACAGCTTATATTTAACAACCTTTGCCATATAAATGGTTAACAGAAAATGTGCAGTGTATGAGATACTCATGGACCCTCTGCTGGGGGGGGGGTAGCTATCGCCCAAAACCCCCCAAAAAACCTTCTGAGTGACTTTCAATTTCAATATACGCTGCACCAAAATTCTGCTATTTTTTCATGACTGGTTATGCACTGCACTTACTCCTTTTTCTTTTCATATTTATTTTCCACTACTCCTTACCTTAGCTATTCTCTCTATATGCATAGTATGAGTGTGACTTGCAGAATTGGGAATAGGTATTCATATTAATAACTTAATGAACTGTTAGGCACCAGTCCAAACATAATAATTACACTCAAATGCCACTGATTTATTAGACAACAAGGAAAGTTGATCCAAAGGCTGTTGAATAAATAGACCGCCTGGAGGACAATTTATTGTATTTATTTATTATATCACTTGTCTTCCCTGTGTGTAATTTTGTATTCATTGAGATTGTACAGCGCTGAGTACCCTTGTGGCGCTTTATAAATAAAGTTATACATACATACATACAACAAGTTACAAAAAATAAGTCCAGTGGAAAATGTACGGATGATGAAAATGTATGTAAATGAACAGATAACATGTTTTTATACCAATTTTACCACCCCTAAAAATCTTCATTAGCTCTATTTAGATGTAAATTTCAGTGGCTACACAACTGAGCTACCCATTACCCAGAAGGTGTAAATAAAACAGCCTCCTACCTTTGCTCATAACCTGCACAGAGACATTCCATCAAGCTGTATATGGCATATACATACCCTAAACTCAGCACAATCACAAGAATATCTAGAAAATTGTAAGTCTCATAAAATCATTTGGTAGACCTTATGGTTCACCAGACATTTGCAGATAAATATATAAGATACCATGCTCATTAAGAAAAAAACATCAATAAGGTATTAAATGCATCTCTGCAAAGTCATCGCAGTATTTGTTTGCTATTTATTTTTGTGTTGTTGTGCTATTTTTTGTTATTGTAAAGTTGTGTAACTGCTGCAGAATATTTCTTCTATTATACACTGCACATTTTGTTCTATTTCTCTTCTCTACATTACAAGATGATAAAGAAATGGCAAAGTAAACATATGGCTCAGCATTTTTTTTTAAATAACCTTATTAAAAAGATCAAAAGAATTGTTCCTCGCAATACCCGCTATAATTACACAGAAGGAGGACAGATCATTAATCTTCCATTTAAAAAAAAAAACTTCTACTGATTGACCAGATGTGTAACCGAAAGTTACTGCATCCCACAAACCCTTATATGTAGTCTCACAAAGCCCCCTGACCAACCAGCAGGTGTTGAGTATGCCAGTTCCATATTTCTGACCTTGAATGCCCATTAATGCATCATAATTGTTTATTCTATATTAACTTCAATGTATGTACTTTTGGATAATATATGAAATATCTAAATTTTATAATACTTTGCTGTGGATTTCATTGGGGATAGAAAAATCCATGCAAAAGCCACAATGATTAACCACGTGCAAAGCCATGGTAATTAACCATTTCAGGCAGGCGTATACGACTCCTCAGGACTAGTGCTTGCACTGTGGAGCTGTTGGAAAGAATATACTATGATACCCTATAAAAATTCTTCTTTCTACATGTACAATTATATAGAACAATAAAATGTGTGGTATTTATAGAATTTTAGAAAAGATTTTACTGCACTAATGCACAACCCGAAAACCAACACAGCATTTAAATATAATAAATGGAAGCTGAAAAAAGCTGATACTGTATGTGTACATGTGAACCGATAAGACTAACTTTCCAGCCTTTGTTGGCATAATATCCTCTTTTACCGAAGCTCCACACACCGAAAAGGGCAGTCCCTATGAAAGCAATTAGCTTATAATACATAATTATTAGTTTTAATCAATCACTACAGGATAAAAACTTGAACGAGAGGAAAGTAGCCATATGGCTTATGCTTAAAATAGCTATTGTAACATTTCTGTAGAATAAAATTTGCAAAGCTTGTGGCTTTGCTGTGTTCACAAGTGCAACTATTTTGGCAAAGCATTATCCCAACTTTTAGTACTTTAAAAACTAAAAAGGCAAATTGTCCCCAAGTCCATCCCTGTTATTCAAATCATGAATCATAAACACACACAGTTACTTTGCTCTCATGCAATAATGTTTTTTTTATATATTGTAATAATTATGTATCTAAAGAATGACTCTGCATGCATTTAGGTAGTGGCATCATATGTGCTGCGTATTCTTTGTAATTATTTCACAGGCTGTTGAAAAGTCACTCGGAAAACTGTGACACTAGAAGCAGTGAAAAAGGTTAGTCTGGAAGGAAATCTTTAGTGTACCCCCCCTCCTCCCCAAAAAAACACAGTTGAATTATCCCCTGCAGCTGTGCAGATTACTGCCATGTGTATAAGATACTGTACATTAGCCAACAAGCAGCTGTTACATATTGCCCAGCTAAGCTCTGTCCACTTACTCCCTAAATGTACCAAGGTTGTGTACCACTCGTATTCACTCAATCACTTGAGGAAGGACAGAAAGAATAATGGTTGCTCTTTGTGGATGGTTAAGTAAAATAAACACAAGCCTTTCCCTTGCAGTGTTCCTATTAGGACATCCTAATTATTTTGCCTGCATGATTTACCATGTCAGTTTCAGTTTTTTGCTCAGAACATTATGCTTTCTGCTGCATTCCTACCTTTGTGGTTAGTAGTGATGAGCTAATCTGTCCTGATTTCCTTCCACAAAAAATGTATGAAATGGCAAAAAATCACAAAACGGAGCGAATGGACATTTTTGGATTTAATTTTTTTTACTGTGCAACTTTTTTTTTTTTGCTGCCATTGGAGTCTATGGGCATCACTAGTAGTTAGCCCTATTCCATCTCCTCCATCGCCTGTCATACCTCCTCTGTGCATTTACAGAAACACAAACTCAAATTGTGATTGGGCCCTTATGGTGGACTACAGTGGCTTGCAAAAGTATTCGGCCCCCTTGAACTTTTCCGCATTTTGTCACATTACAGCCACAAACATGAATCAATTTTATTGGAATTCCACGTGAAAGACCAATACAAAGTGGTGTACACGTGAGAAGTGGAACGAAAATCATACATGATACATAAAGAATACTGATATACGATTCTGACAGTAGAGGAGTGATGTGCGTTCTTAAAATATACTGAAATAAAAGAGACCAAATGCGCATGTTCTAAACCGTGAAAGTCTAAAAGCTTTGCAATTTTGTATGTGCACTGGCATCATCTAACACCAGCTGTGCTATAATATGGCAAGTTATAAGTTATCCTGCATGCTTAATCCCTTAAACATGTTTTATTCAGTTAATAGCGATCACTGAAACAATTTAGAGATTATAACTCTAATTGGGTAATGAGGTAGTAAAAATAATAAGGGAAATACTTTATGTATATTTATAGTTTCATTCTGCTTGTTTGGCTCTTGCAAATGAAAATTACATTGATGCGCTGCAGCTGTGGGTGTTGGATTCGGTTTATGAATAGTCAGTGAATTTCAGTCCGTAGGATTTTACCTTAGGTAGCCAGTCACTGTTAACTAGCACTGTCAGCTCCTCCTCAAACTTCTCCAGTGAAGGATAGAGAAACAAACAGATTTGATCTAAGTAACAAACAACAGTCTTCTGCACATGAGGTTTTCTTAAAGCATCACCTGAAAATCACATTAACATAAAGGAGAAAAATAAGATGTTGATATCAGCTTTAACATCTTTAACACTTTGTATGCTACAGAAAAAGTGAATAATGTACCTGCTGTTACAAAGGAGTTCCATGAGCATATAATGGTACGAGGCTGAAGGCTGAGTGCTTTTATACAGCTCATGGAACTCTCAGATGACTTCTAATATTCTGATATTTTTCAACTCAAGGTGTATTATTTATTAATTTCTGCAAGTTTCAGTGAGTCATGTGACAAAAAAATTACATCATAAGCACCGATTAAAACTGATGACATCACCAAGCACTGTTTATAAGAATATAATCTTATTCATGACATTCATGGCCATACATGGGATGATAAGATACCAGTTCAGTCTGGAGGGGTCATAGTCACCGCTTATATCAGCTCATGTATGGCTAACTTTAGATTGGGCATTTCTAGATTCACAATGAATTGCCTATAAATGTCTGGTGTCACCTGTGCCCAGCACAAAAGGGTTACAGAGCTACTGTATTAGGTTAGTTGCCCACTGGGAGATTAGTGCCCGTACTGTCAGTGCAGACATATGGGGTTAAACCTGGACACCTCTAGAGGTAGGACAAACAATAAAACTCTGTAGCTCCTCCTTTCCAGTGTATTCACAGGGCTCCTCCTCTGATAAGTAGTAGCAAAGTCACAGGATAGGAGGAAAAAGAAAAGCACAGAACAAAAAACTATTAAAGGATAACTAGATGGAAAAGGAAGAACAAAACGAAACTTTTAAGCAACAGTAAAACCCTGGCAGCATAGCCAGGTGCCCAATAGGCCAATTACTCAAAAGAAAATATAGGGAAGAAAATGTGCTGTAGAAGTGACAGGGGAGCCAACTCTCCATGAGGTGTATGGCTGAACTTCCTGACAAGGGAATATCCCCATGCCTCTCTTGGGTCTCGCATGAACTTGCACAAGGCAGTGTTTTCTATATTATTTAACTCAAGAAGCTGACTCTAAACAGCAGAAAAAATCAAGTAGTGCCCAGGATTAGTGATGAGCGAATCTGTCCCGTTTTGCTTCGCCAAAAAATTTGTGAAACAGCAAAAATGTCACCTGTGAAAAAAAATTGTCGCCCGCAGCTATTCTTTTGTCACGCGGCTATTCTTTTGTCGCCCACGCCTATTCTTTCATCTCGCAGCTATTCTTTTGTCATCCACGACTATTCTTTTGTCGCCCGTGGCTATTCTTTTGTCGCACAGCTATTCTTTCGTCATGTGGCTATTCTTTTGACAATTTTTGGATGCGCGGCAAATTTTTTCATCTGTTTCACGAAACAATCCGCCAATGGCGAAACACTGAAATTTGAGGAGCTACAGAGTTTTATTGTTTAGCAAGGAGGTGTGGCTTCTTCTTTGGCTGTCTTCTGAATCTCAAGGAACAGCTCCATTGAGCCTGGGAACAGAATAGGCCCCAGTAAAGCCATTTCTCCTAGAGTAAGAAAAGTCGGGGACAGGGACCCCGTGAATGAGGACCAGTTAGATAGTTACACTTGTAAAAGCACTCTCTAGGTGAGTGAGATAGAGAGGGTAGGAAGCAAGAGCTGCTCGGCTCCAACGAGGAAAGTAGCTGGAAGTACCCTTCCATACAGGCAATGTTGCCTCAGCATAGGGCCACGGTTTAAGACACAGGAGACAGGCAGTATCTCAACCCTGTTCCACAGTCGGCTGTAGGACTCTCAAGCTAGGGGTTATCAACCTGAGGACTGAGGTATCTATCCTAACTGCTTCCAAAGGGGTGCCAAGCTGAGCAGGTGCATTTACCCTGCCCAGACTCCTAACAGAGGTAGGATAAACCGGTGTGCATCCTCTCTTGTTGTCCTCAGAGTTTAGATTTAACATTTACCATTTTGAGTATAAACCTGCTTATTCAATTGTCTTTGGCAATAAACTGCTATAGTTCAACTGCAAGAACCTTCTTACGTCCATCTTTGCTAATCTGCACTGCACACAGATACAGTGAGTTGTAGTTCCACTACACCATTGCTCCGCATGGTCTCTTCCATATAGCAAAGGCCCATCCTGTCTAAGAGAGTCGCATGTACCCCATGCTCTAAACTACACTAGCCTGGGTTTTAACTATTTTATAGCCAAATAGGGGTTACAACTGTTTCCTGGTGTACACATGATCTTAGGCTAATGCCAGATGTGGCGTAGGGCTGATATTTTCGGCAAGCAGAAAAACGCTTGGCGAAAATACAGCCCTACGCCTGCTACTTGTGCCTGCACCCGAATGAATGGAATACGCTCGGGTGCAGGCACATGTAGCCAATATATGCATGAAAACGCAATAGAATGCAAAGTCTCACGTTTTCATGCGTATATCAGCTACATGTGCACAAGTAGCAGGCGTAGGGCTGTATTTTCGCCAAGCATTTTTCCATCCATTTTCAATTGGAGTCAAGTCAGACGATTGACTGGGCCATTCTAGCAGCTTTATTTTCTTTCTCTGAAACCAACTGAGAGTTTCCTTGGCAGTGTGTTTGAATTAATGTCTTGCTGAAATGTCCACCCTTGTCTCATCTTCAGCATCCTGGCAGTAGATTCTTATCAAGAATGACCCAGTACATTTCTCCATTTATCCTTCCTTTAATTGTATAAAGTCTGCCAGTACCATATGCTAAAAAACAGCCCCACACCATGATGTTTCCATGATGAAGGTGTTTTTGTGGTGAAGTGCAGTGCCATTTCTCCTCCAAACATGGTGTGTGCAATGACATCCTAAGAGTTAAATTTTGGTCTCATTTGACCAGACCTCTCAGAAAATTTAATTGGCTTGTCCAAATGTTGTGCAGCAAACAAGCTTCAACATGCTTTTTCTTCAGCAGTGGAGTCTTGCGCGGTGAGCTTACATAGAGGCCATAGGGTTGATTCACTAAAGGTTGATAAGTTTTATCGCACTTTTTTTGTGTTAAAATTGACGCAAAAAAAACGCGTGATTCGCTAAAGTATTAACACATGCGTTAAGTTGGATTTCGCGTGCGTTAAATTTCGCGCTACTGCATGAGTTAATTTTAAAACATGCATTAATTTGCGCACCGAAATAATACTAACGCATGATTCACAAACACTTAGACGCGCTAAATATCGCATTTGTCTGTACGAAAATTAACACCTACTTGACGCAGGCGGTAATTATAGAAAAGTACAGTTAATGAGCTTTTGGCAACACAATATGGACTTTCCAGTGGGATTTATTCAAGTCTGTGTTGGCCCTAGAGTGATGTAGCCTCCAGTTTGCAAGGAAATGGGCATTTTAATAAAAGTAATTTTACGAAAGTAATGGTGTGTATGGCTAATATGGCGTGCGTTTTTTCGCACACGGTGACTATTTGTGCGCGATGCGTTGATTACCGCACGAAAATAGTCTTCGCGACTTAAATAACGCAAGCAGCATCGCATCAAAATTAACGTAAGTATGCTTTTAGTGAATCATGCGTTAAAACGCGAAAAAAATAGACGCAATAAAATGTTTACCGCATGCTATAAATAGCGCACGTTTTAATGCACTTTAGTGAATCAACCCTCATGTCGGTTGAGTGCATCACATCAATGCTAGTGATCCTTGGCTCTTGGACAACCCTTCTGATTATTCTTTTGACTCCTCTGTCAGAAATCTTGTGAGGAGCACTTGGTCTTGGTGGTTAAGGGTTAAAATGATGCTCTTTCCACTTCCAGATATCACTGTAACATTCAAAAGCTTAGAAATACATCTGTAACCAATGCCATCAGTTTGTTTTGTAACAATAAGGTTGAGAAGGTCTTGAGAGAGCTCAATGAGATGCTTCTTGTGTGATACCTTGGTAATGAGAAACCTTTTTATAGGCCATCAATTAGGACTAAACCAGCTGATATTAATTTACACTGATAGGGGGCTGAGTTGCTTTCTAAATACTGACAGATTTCAGCAGGTTTCTTGGCTTTCCATGCCTTTTTGCACCACCTTCATGTGTTCAACACTTAATCCCTGTGTCATTCCACTTTATTACACAAGACTTAATTTAAAGACTTATTTGTTTTGATTTCTTTGTAAGTGTGGATTACTTGGGTACTTACCCAAAAAGAAGTTCTGTGCTTGATGGAGGTCAACAGCACTGGGCGGCTTTTTTAGTGCCATCAGTATCACAGGGCTGTACGTCTTGGAGGGCAATGCACCCCCTAGGCAAAAGCAAATCCAAATCCTCTTCTGGCCTTCTGGCCTAGCTACCTGGGTAATCAAAGAGCGTTATCACCAGCCAGGAACTCCCCACTTTGCAACTGTGTTGGTAAGGACGGGGGAGTCCTACCCAGGTCCCTTGGAAGAACTAAAAAACCTAGCTACACTTTACTTAAAACTGCTAGGGAATCCTAAGAGCCCTACCTCCTGTGGCAGGACAAAATAAACTGTCTTATCAGAGGAGACCAGTGGATACGCTGGGAAGGAGGAGCCTCCAAAGATGTCCCCATACATCTGCACTGACAGGAACTGCTGCCTAGAGAAATAGACAATACTGCACTACTACTAATCTAATCTGGGCTGGTTCTTTGAGCTTAAGGGCTCTGGCACACGGGGAGATTAGTCGCCCGTGGCAAAACTCCCTGTTCGCGGGCGACTAATCTCCCCGAGTTGCCTTCCCCCTGCCATCCCACCGGCGAACATGTAAGTCAGCGGCGGGATGGCACACGCGGCGGCGCGATTTCGCGCAAATCGCCGCGTCTGCCATCCCGTCGGCGACTTACATGTTCGCCGGTGGGATGGCAGGGGGAAGGCAACTCGGGGAGATTAGTCGCCCGCGAACAGGGAGTTTTGCCGCGGGAGACTAATCTCCCCGTGTGCCAGAGCCTTAAAACCCTACAGAGTTTTATACTGGTTTTGGTATCTAATCTAGTTTAAATATTCGGTAGCAATTAATCATAGGCAAGATGATTTGGTAGGACAAATCTAAAAGGTGCTGTTAGATTATGCACTAAGGCACAAGGAAAACTGAGAAATTGATATGTAAATAAAACTATCCAACAAAAATATTAATGAAAAGAAACATGCTTACAAAATCAGTTAATTATGAATGCAATTCATATTGGGTTTTTTCACTACTACAAAAATAATAATGTTAACATATCTCACTGGTAAAAGAAATGATTTTGTATGGTACGCAGCCTTTGGAGGTTTATAAGTGAAAATATGCTGTTCTTATTGCATCTCAAAGGGGATGAAATTGTAGCTCCATTTTCAGATGAGGACTGTTCAACAGCTGCGTTCGTGTTTTGCCTTCAGAATAACAGTCCCTTATCGTTGGTTTCAACAATACAAACAGCTCAAATTGTTCATTTTTAGAAAAGAAACAAAAACACATTTACATGTATTAATTCTTATTGAAAGGCCTGTGTGTGCTTGCTTATGGAATGGCAAAAAAAGCAGATGGCACACAGAGCTGTAAACTAGGGAAAAACCCTTTCAAAGTTTTATTGCGGAGGTGCAACGTTTCGGGGCAGAATAACCCCTTTATCAAGCATGCTTTTGGAGAGCCAGGGTGTGCGGAAAAGGTCTCTGTTGTGCTTGCTTATGGAATGGACATATGGAAGCAAAGAATGCAATCTAATTTCATATACAATGACAACCTATGAGCAATATTCCTACATTGCCTCATGCATGAAACATATGTTTGTTAATGGAATATGTCCAGCTGCAAACTGCCTGCTCAATATGGTTTTTACTTCTAAATAAGAATCTAAGCAGCTGTGCCAGCCACTAAACCAATCAGCATAGTATAGAAGAAGAGCACCACACAGGTGGTCAGGTAGCAATTGCAAACTAGTCAAGGAGGCACAAAAAGTTTCAAAATATTTGCTGCATTTACAAAATAAAAGTCAACCAAACATTTCAAGTGCAAAATTATAATAAAAAATGTTATATATAAACTTCTCAGTTGGCTTCCATTCTGCTTGAAGTATGCAAGTTTCATGAGTAATCTATAAAATATAGCATTATGAATAATGAATAGTGATGTCATTGGTTATTAGTGATTAGTTATAGTCAGGTACATCACACGACAAGCTGCAACTTAATAATAATAATACACTACTTTAAACTGAGAGGCTGTTAGATATGTATAACAGCAGACTTACACACTTCCGTGGTTATGAATTTCTGATGTTTTCACATTTTATAACATTTGGCAAATTATTCCCCAAACAGCACATTGTCATATAGCATCTGCACAGACACCAACCTGCAGCATCGTCAAGGACCATAAGGTGACTTATAATATCCTTATATTTTACAATAGGAGGTACATAATGCATTATATATTTAATTATTGCTTGCTCCCTAAGAATACAGACATATGCTCAAGCAAACAAATCAGTTTCCTCTGCTTTGAAATCAAAACTGTTCAACAGTAAAGCAAATAGTTACCAACAGCTGAACATTACTTGGCAATATTCACTTTCTACTGTTATAAGCACTGGCAAGGTTCATATCCGGTGATACAAAGAATGGAGTATATGAGAGGGGAGGCACAGGCAGAGGAAGCTGCTAGATGTGCTGACTTTACTTTAGTACATAATACGTCTTGAGCCTCGTTGCTCTCTGTCAGGTTCAGTTGATAAACTGCTCAACAGCTGTATCTGTGTTCTCACATCATACAGTTCCTTTGCGCTGGTTTTTACAAAATAAACTTGTCGTTTTTAGAAATTTAAACACAACCTGAAGGGCCAATTCAGTTCATTGCTCATTAAATTCTTCATGGAATAAAAGAAAGCAGTCTGATTTGCTGGACATTACCATCCTACGAGCAACTCTGCTACAATAAAATATAGCCTTGTACATGAACCATACATGGAAATACCCTAAGCAGGTGCAATGGCTTCTAAATCATTTCACAGCTGATTTTTACAGTATTCCAAGCAGCTAAATGGTCATGGCAAAAACATCAACGTTCCCATTTATATAAAGACTTTAATATAGCAGCCCCTGAGGTACCTGGACATGCTGCCCATCTCATTCTCCTCTCAACATGCTAACATTACCTAGAGAGATTAAAAAAGCAGCTAATTCTTCTATAAGATTGACCATATTATTTAAAAAAAATATAGATTTAGGTGGATGGCAGTTGGGTGGATATCATACAGATTTATAATTAAAAGACAGACTGTAATTAGTGCAGCCCTCACAACCAGTCCCTGACTGTTCCAATTATTTGGTACCACTATACAAACAAACACAGACGGTGCAACAGAAGGTACAATCACAATAAGTTGTCTTCATTATCCAATTTAATGTCTTAGGGCTCTGGCACATGGGAAGATTAGTCGCCCGCGACAAATCTCCCTTGTCACGGGCGACTAATCTCCCTGAACTACCATCCCACTGGCAAAAATGTAAGTCGCCGGTGGGATGGCACACGCGAGGCATTTTCGGCGATTTGCCAAAATCGCCCGCGCAGCGTGTGCCATCCCACCGGCGACTTACATTTTCGCCAGTGGGATGGCAATCCGGGGAGGTTAGTCGCCCGCGAACAGGGAGATTTGTCGCGGGCGACTAATCTCCCTGTGTGCCAGAGCCGTTACCTGATTCATCAGATGATGGTATAATCCCAGGGATTGTCTCAGAGCCAGAAACAAGCACATTTTCTGGGAGCAAGTGGGCAACTGTCTGTAAAACTTTGTGTGGTCGCACTGAGTACTGAATGGAGGTATTTTCAAATAATGTAATTTGTTGATTTACTAGGCACAGAAAAAGGCTGTATGTTAGGTCAGTATATAATGTTTAAAGGAGGCATATTGTGTAAAAAGCAAGAATTTGCCAGTGCATTATACTCATATATATATAGAAGGATTGTGTTTAAAAAAAGTTGTGTTTCGGGTTGATTTATTTAAATTTTCCCCAAAACCCTACTGGCCCCTCCCACTTCCTGCTGGCTTAATTCTTCGCATGTGCAGGGAAACCAACAGCACTCAGCAGGCTGCACTATGGGATATAAACCAATCAGCAGCTAGGCATACTTCATAGGGAACTAAAGCCTGTCTTTGCTTGTGTGACTGCAGGGCTGTGCTTCTGGCAGGGACCATTAGAACAGGCCTACCCTTCATTTGAAACACAGGGACCAGAGATGATCTAAAGGGAGCTTCAATAAAGGGGCCATTTTTAAAGGTTTTGATCACTTTTAGCCCAGTGTTAAGACAGCACCACGTTATTCATGTTCACTTATGCTATATGTCTCCTGGAAATAGTGAAAGTAACATTAAATCAGTCAACTCAAAAGCAGGGAATAAGTTACCCATCCCGGCTACTTCTGTTTGCAGTGCCAGCATTCAATCAGATTTTCTTTTAAACTGATTTTATACCTGTGCTCACTACTTGCCATAGCAATGTACAACGTGGCAAAATCCAAAGTTTTTCAGAAGACATACATCAAAATATTCACAAGGGGTGCACTCTGATCAGTCCTTTCATATATGGTAGATTTAATTTTTCGCAACTAAAAAAAACACACATAAGGTGTGCCTAATGGGAATGAGCCATATGACCAGCATTAACGCATACCAAGTGCCGCTCTAGCTGTATCACATTACTCTGACGATGGGTAAATGTTGTTTTGCTCAAGAAGCCATTATTGGTTAAAACTCTGAAAAATACTGTTTGGATGAAAAAGACAAAGATTCCATTACACTGTTGCCTGCTACTTATCCCCTGCTCTCCTTACTACTTCAGTTCCTATTCCCTAAACTAACCAACCTTGGCCTCTTCCTCTGCTTTGCGACACCCCACAGTGTCCATTGATATGGAGACATACGGTGCCAAAAAGTATCAGCTGGCGGTGATCACAAACTGAAACTGCTGCTTTCTCTTATCTTATAGGAATCAATGGCTCACAGCGTGATGGGGACATTACAGGCTACAAATAACTTCAGAGGCACCCTGGTAGTTTAATGTATGCGCTTTACTCTCATGTTTGCTTTGCAAGTAACATAAATACTGACTTGACGCAGAACATAATACTTTTATACCCATTCTTTGGCACTATCCTTCTCAAATGGTAAAACAATAAAATAACAAGCATGAAAGAGTTCATGTGACAAGCAAACAATAGATTGTTTGTGATTCCACAAGGAAATGATGGATTTTAGTGCAAGTGATAAGGCACGTCATAAAGCAAACTTGCAATTACTTTTTATCAGCGGATATATAAAAGAAAATTAAGAACATTTATCTTTGATATGTTTTCTGACTTTCTTGCCAGTTTTCCTTCAGGCTGATTTACAAACTTTCCAAGACTTCATTTTATGCTAGATTATCAAGGAGTAAAAGATAAATTGAAGTGTTCTTTCTTGCATAGAAGGGTTATTTAATGCTTGCTGTGCAGTAGCAGTGCCATTATTGTATTATTCTGCAATTACCCAACAGTATAAAACAAAACAAGGGCTAAGTTCAATATCGGATTTCTGGGAGTCTATTATCTTCCCTGACGATACGTTATGTGTTAAAATCCAGACAAGAATACAATGTGACTGGGGTCATGCTATCACGTGAGGCACTGTTATAAACAGAAGAGCATGACTACATGACTAATGGTGGCCATACACTATAAGATCTGCTTGTTTGGCATGCGGATCACCAAACAAGCAGATCTTTCCACCGATATGCCCACCTAATGTGAGTGATACTGTAGTAAACTGATCGTTTGGAGCGAGGACTGCATCAATGATCTGACAGAAAACTCAAATCTGCCCAATTGATATCTGGTCAATTTTACGCCAGATATCGGCCAGTTAAGGTGGCCATACACGAGCAGATCCGCTCGCTTGGCGATGTCGCCAAGCGAGCGGATCTTCCCCCGATATCCCCACCTACGGGTGGGCGATATCGGGGAGCATTTAGTTAAAAAAAAAAATAATCCGATCGTTTGGCCCTGGGGCCAAACGATCGGATTATTTGGGCGGCAATGGGGCAGTCAGATCGGGGACCGCATCAACGAGCCGATGCGGTCCCCGATCCGACCGGATTTTCTAACCTGGCTGATCGAGATCTGGCCAATTTCAGGCCAGATATCGGTCGGCCAGGCCGCTCTGCTCTCCCCATACACGGGCCGATTAGCTACCGAATCGGTCCAAGGGACCGATATCGGCAGCTATAGTTGGCCCGTGTATGGGGACCTTTAGGCCTGTTGGGGGTACCCATACAGGGACAGATACACTTTCAAATCATTCCGAAGGACCTGCAGCTTAAATGTGCCCGTGTATGGCCACCTTTACATGTTATCACATATATATTTCATGGTAACTAGTGTCAGTCTTTAAGATGGTAATGGTATTTTATCATTTACAAATCCCCAAAGGAAGCATAGAAGCTGAAAGGGATCAACTGAAATGTCAGGAGTCCCCACCTGTGGTGCTTAGCCTGCTATGTTATGATCTATCTATAAATGCACTTTATTTGTCTGTATTATTTTATGTACACTATTTTTCTGCTGTGTGCACCTGAAAATATTTATACATCATTCATTGTACCTTTTCTTTTTTATTTTGAATACAATTGCTATTTCAGAATGTAGGTTTTTGGTGTGTACGTACTTGATATGGTATACTGCTTGCACCAAAAGGGATTTGTAGATAATTTAATCAATGTAGCTTAATGTAAATGAGGAAGCTAATCTTTGGCCTTTTGCAAATGGTCAAGTGTAACGTAAGATTCTTACCTTATCCTAGGCCAGGGGCCTGTCAGCGCATACAGGGGGTGGATTTCAGAGTGAAAAGGCATTCATATTTCCATGTCAAAGTCCACCTTGGGTAAAAGGATTGTGTTTTTTCAGCTGACATATACATGTATGGAGAAAATAAAGATACTCTGTCTTCTGTGCTGTGTGTGCACTGGCTGACAAGACATTGGACTGTCTGTGTGACAGATATTGGTGAAGAAACATGAACACATGCATTTTTGCACATGGCACATCTGCCATTTTTCAAGCAAGCAGAGAAAACCTAGAATGTGCCATTGGCCTTATGGCTAGCAATGTGTAAAATTAGGGTAATGCCCAGTATTTGTAAGGTGGGTGGGATGAAATAGGAAAACAAACATGTTGGAATTGTCAGAGCACCACAGAAAACAAAACTGTCAACACAATGTTACAATCACTATAGTGTGAGCGGTTTAGAAGGGTAATGATTGAAATAAAATGTGCTTCCATTTCTGGGTTGTATTATCTCTGCCCTCAAAGTGGATACAGCAGATGACAGTTCCACAAAGTCACATTTGTCTGTAGGCAGCCAGCAATGCATTCAGTTCGGAGAAGGCAAGCTTTATCCCACTATAACAAGGAAAGACAGCTTCTTCTTATAGTGCATAGAAGCTTGAAATAACTCACGCTCCATAGGTAACCTTTGTGAAATTCAGCTGCCGTTTCCTTGAAATGCAATGCAATTGTGTTTTTACACTCTGTAGGGCTCATTTACCAACGCATCGCAGCGCTATAATAGTCGCAGAGGCAAAACTTTTGCCCTGCGCATAAGCATATTTAACAGTATAGCGCAAAGTTTCATGCGCTAGTGTTGACGCAAACTGCTGCGCCATACAAACATGCACATATGACGACGCAAAACTTGTCATAAATTGTGTGCATAGATGGCGCAAGCTAATGCTCTAATAAGCCCATACCAACTACATGCTTCCTAACTTAAATGGAAAAAAGATATGAAAGACTCCATTAACAAGGGAAACTGCCTTTATAGATAAGAACAAAGTTAAAAAAAAAAAAAGGGTAAATGTTATTAAAACATTGTAAACAAATTAACAGTTATATTTTTCTAATAATGCTAATCAACATATCATAAATTAACATTAACATGGTTTTATTAATGACATACCTAAATTAGTTTATTGTAGCGCAAATCTGCGAATATACTAGCGCAAATGTTGAAGAACGCGCAGTCAGAAATATGCACAAATGAACAGGCGTAAAGATTTCAATGCAGCCGTGCCTGCGCAAATCTGCCCCTATATATGCGCAAATAGGACATATATAGGCGCAAAGGGCGCACCCTTGCAAAAATTGGGCACTTAAAACACGCCCCTAGCCACACCCCCAAAAAACATGTAGTTGTTTGCGACATTATTGCCCAGTATTTGCGACATGCGCATAAAATGAGCTGGCAGAAAAATAAATGAACCGACGCAATGTAACTCATATGCAATTGCGTGTGCCCACAAAATGGCGCATAATCATAATTGCGTCGGTTTGTGTGCTGCGATGCATTGATAAATGAGCCCTTGTGAGTCTGTAGATCCATTCCCTACATAGACATTGATAGGAACAATACTTTTATAATAAAGGTTATAAAATGCACTGCTGTAAAGTATGGACATTTACAGTGTTATTGTCCAAATAGATACAAAACTAAATCATGTTCACAGAACACATTTAGGTTGTCAGTAGGTATTCAAGCACAAATTACATTAGCCTCACTTACATTCATTAGGATCTTTGAACTTGGATGCAAAAGGACTTTGTTGTAAATGCTGTATTCTGCTCATACAGAAGATGCAAAGTTCCTCTCTCCCGATTCAGCTTTATTTACTGTCCAACAGAACTGTGGATTCTTTGGGAAACAGTTACAGTTATCTTGAGAAAGAGACTATTGCCATCCTGTTACAATATGTTTTCATTGAAAAGTTGACACCAACTGGCATTACTTGGGTAGAAGTATGACAATTCTGTCTTAACAGAGTTGTTCACCTTTGAGTTAACTTTTAGTATGATGTAGAGATTAATATTCTGCAATTGGTCTTGATTTTTTGTTTGTTGTTTTTTTAGTTATTTCATTAGCAGTTCAGGAGCTCTACAGCAGTGTTTCATCAGTTATTTGGTTGCTAGGGTCCAATTTATCTAAGCAACCAGGGAGTTGTTTGGATGAGAGACTGTTATATGAATAGCAGAGGGCCTGAATAGAAAATAAAGTTACAATAAGTAACAATAACAATAAAACTGTGGCCTCACAGAGCAATAGTTTTTTGGCTGCTGGGTCAGTGACCCTCATTTAAAAACTGCAAAGAGTTGCTAGAAGGAGGCAAGGAGTTCAAAAACTATAACAAATAAATAATGACCAATTGAAAGGTTGCTTAGAATAGGTAACTCTATAATATACTAAACTTAGCTTAAAGGTGAACCATACCTTTTAGGAAAAAAAAGAGGTGGTGGTGGTCCCACAATCTAGCCCCACCTTATAAACTAAACTGTAAAGCAAGGTGGGAACCTTACCTCATGTGGCACCTTACCCAGGGCAGCAACTAGTCAGCCTAATGAGTTTCTTAGCTGAAGTTTCATGTTTTTATCTGTAAATATGTATATTTTATTGTAGAAAATGCAGCATTCTCCCTATCCTAGCATTCCTACCCCTGACCAGGTCTGCAGCCTCAGCCCTGTGTCCCACAGCATGTCCCACATGTACACAGACATATTTGATTGACATCAGATGTATAATTATCTGGTTCCTAAACATGTGAAATAGCAAATAATTGGCCCTCTGCATGGAAATAATGGACAAACATGCCAATCCTAATTTGATAGCACCAGCCTATTCATCCCACAATCCTGTTCTGTATCATTTTTGTTTAATTTCTTATGCAAAAAGAATAAAGTAATATTTGAAAGACATTATGTGTTAAGCAATGCATATACTTTTCATATATACATTGTAAATTTAGCCTAATTAAACTATAAAAACATTTGTGCAAGACAAGCAACATTCACATTTTTGATAGCGGAGATTTGGCAAATTGTCAGTACCAACACAAAAGGATATGACAGAATTAAACAGAACTGCCTATTCCAATGTGATCTCTTATAATAAAAGGAAATTCTGATCTACTGCCGCACAATTAAAATTCTATGAGCAGCTGTGTGACCTCAAAAAAGGAGATTACTGTTCATGCTCTAGTGACTTAATATCTCTCTCCCAAATATTCTATTATATACCCATTTCATTATTCACAACAGTAGAACATTGCACATGCGATAGAGACGTCTCTTTAGAGAAGAGTGTTTGCGGTAATGACAGCTTTCCCAGCGAGATGACTATGTTGCAGCATATATTAAGCGGATTTTGCAGAATGGCATTCTGTGGGTGCTATACTATTACATCAATCTGAATAAGAAAACACTGGCCAAATTATATTCAGATATTGCTGTAAATATTTCCAAACATTTTTGTTACTTTTTTTTCTCATAATAAAAACTGTGAGGAATGTCTACCATCTGGAGACCCTTTGCTGCCAACATTTAATCTGTTAGTGCTGAAACAGACTGGATTCATATATATTCATATAGAACATATTAAGTGAGACAAAGTGTCATTTTGCCCAAAGCAAAGTAGAGTTTAAGATGATTTCATTTGTATTTTGAGTCTGTAGCTGTCATTATGTATTCATGTTTTTCTGGAACACAGTACTTTAGGCTTCAGTTTTAAAGAATTAACCCCACTGAGACCAACCAAACACATTCACAGCTGGAAACTGGAATGGTTGACCCAGCTGCCCACAAACACCAAATGGAAAAGTGATCCCCACAGACAGTAACATCATATTCATTTATTTCTCTGACCCTAAGGACAGGCTTCTATCTAAAATACTTCCAGGACTTTAGTTGCCTAAGGGAGCTGCTCTACTAAAACTGATCTTGGCCTTTTCTTTAAGTTCTTTCTTTTGAACTTCCTTTGTGAGCCCTGTTACACACAGAATCCCCTTGTGCCTTGCCTGTTGTCTGGACGTCATAATCAATACCTCCATTTCATTCTTCATTTCACTTCTTCTCTATATCCAAAGTTGTATTTATTCCATCTACTGTATTTTCTCTATTATAAGATATTAGCTCTAGTCCCTTGAGCTACTTTGGAGGTAGTGTATCTATGGACCTACCTGTCATTTCAAGTGAAATAAAAAGTTGAACAAGTGATTAGAGAAATACTCGCCTTTTGCTCTGAATGCTTGAATCATCTTCCAGCGGATGGCTAAACAAGCCCATTATTCCAAAGCCACGCGAGAGTCCTTCTTTGGGTAAATCTTGCTTTTTGGTAAGTGCAACAACCTCAATGACAGCCATAATGCTGGGATCACAAAGTGTTGTATAATAGAATATAGGCTGATAAATAACACAATTAAAACATACATTTTGTAAGAATAGTATTTTTATTAGTCTGTCCAAACTGGAGGAAATAAATAATATATGTTAATGTTAAAACATAATTTTTTCTAACCTAGAACTGCAGTTACCTGGTGCCTAACCCTGCAAAGTTTGGGGACCCCGGCGTTATTACTGTGAGAATGGTAGCAGGTTGGATTTCCGCCAAGTTAATAAGTAAAATCTCATTGGCTGTTCACAGCTCCGCCCACTTTTGGGCATCCAACAATAATCATATTTTCATTCAGGCTGACCCCATGACTATGTGATTCAAGTTTGGGGAGCGTAGCTTCAAAGCTGTAAGATTGGCAGCAGTTTCAATTTCCCCTTTAAAGTCAATGGTTGAAATTTGATTGGCTGTTGTTGATTGGCCCTCACACTTTGGGTCATCCAACAATGTTGCTGTTTCATTTGGGGTGACCCCATGATTATGTTATTCAAGTTTGGGGGGTGTAGCTTCAAAGCTGTAAGAGTGGCAGCAGTTTGAAAATCTTCCCTGTCAAAGTCAATGGGAAAATTGGGGGGTTCGGAGCAGCGCCACAAAAAGACGGGGGGGGGGATTGCTTAGAAAAGCACAAGCAACCTGCTCCACTATAGGGTGAAGAAGTGTGGAGAGTTTGGGTGTTGTACCCCTATAACTGTAGGAGGAGTAGCGTTTAGAAAATGGGGGGCACTAAGAAGAAGAAGAAAAAGCGGAAGAATAATCTGAAGTCGAAGAATAGTATGTTGGGTTTTTGAACCCAACATAATAAAAGCCCTGGTACTTAACACAAAGCAATAAATAAGATGACAATTGGCTAAATGACAGGGACACTCAGTGGTGTGTAGCAAACATTCCCTCTGCAGTTGTGTAAGGCGTAATCAACGAGATGCCTAGCAACCGTTTAAGGCACTGCTAGCTCATTGCATATCAGTTATGGTGGTAGAGTCCATTACAAAGAGAGAAATATGTTCACTTATGCTTTGATTACGGAACCAGAGGAACACGCAGGGATAATATTGATGGCATGCACAAGACTGTGCACTGAAAATGACAACCTTTTGTTTACTCTCCACAAGGCCAACAGGATGGGCAATTCAAGGTCTCTCTCTTCAGACATGGCGGCCGCCCCCCCAAGCACCCCCCCCCAAATTAAGTAAACTCTTAACCTTTCTGCATTCTTGACTTTTTTCACAATCCTATTCAGGATTAAAATACAACCTGCTATAGCTGCGCCACAGACACGGGACCTCCATTTTTCTTTATTCACAACTCTAGGGGCCTATATAGGAAAAAGGCACACTATTTATACACTTTATTAAACACACCAATAAATACAATTCACTAAATCAAAGCAACACTCATTGGGTGTAACATAAGGCCTGATTATTGACAACTTTCACAACTACTAGTCCTTCATGCTCAAAAATAGGATAACAACATCCACAAACTGGGGGGTTTTCCGCGCCTGTGCTGTAGGTTACAGAGAACAGCAGTAAGGTACAAGACACAATGAAAAGGTGCTGTGTTCGGGCCTGCAACCACTAAAGTTATGGAATTTAAGAGCTAAGACACACACACTTGTACCCAGTTACTTGTCGCGACTACAAAATAGACAATACAGGTAATTACTAATAATCACTGCTATGTGTTTTTTTTACTAGAGGCAATTCTCAGTATTGTCTATGGCAGGGTATTTTCTGGCATTTGGTAGCTGTGACAAGTAGCTGGCTAAAAGGGTGAAGATACACGTAGCTACTACTAGCAGCTACTTGTCATGGGTATTAAAATAGACAATGCTGATCGTTTACTAATAATTGTCTTGACGTGTTTTAGCAGAGGCAATTCTCAGTATTGTCTATGGCAGGGTATTTTCTGGAGTTCAGTAGCCGTGTCAAGTAGCTGCTACTAAGTAGCTCTGTGTCTTCACCCAAAGGGCAAGCTGGTCCTCTAACTGGTTTAGAAAGACACCAAAAGAAATGATAAATGAAGGGATAAATGCATCCATCCAAGAACCACGTGGCACTTGTTCCCACTGCAGCAACTGCCCGTGACCATTTTCTCTAGCAATATAATATGTTTTGGAATGTATGCAGCATTATGTTTACAAGCAGAACTATAGAATTAAAAAAAATATACATACATACATACAAACATATAGATATATCTGGAAATCAAGAAGGCCTTTATTTTTTCTGAGAATTCCTATTCGTGTAATATGCACACTATTCCCACCATGTTTACTTTAGTGTCGGTGACATTCAGCCTACACTTTCCTTTATCAACATTTGCCAGTTACAGTCTTTGACTGAATAAACAGGTTACTAAATCATTTAAAAATACTCAGATTTAATGCCTTCATCTTCAGCTCCACACAGACCATTTAGCACTCATGCCTTCCTTCCATTTGTCATCAGCACAACCATAATGAAAATTAGGCACGGAATGGCTTGCCTGCTGTGAGAATCTGATAGCGATTTCATTTCTCCAGTGAGGGTATAAAAAACAAAGTGCAATCTACTTTTTGCTTTGTTTTGTTTTACAATGGCACAGAATCTCTATTAAAATAGCAATATTAGTATTCATCATATTATAACAGTAGAAGCTATAAGGATTATTGCTAAAACATGCACATGAATCTATTTTCGGAGCTGCCCGAATGGATTTGTAGGTGCCCCAGTAAACAAATGCACAATTGTAGATTTATCTGTCAGAGCAAACATTTTTTAGAAAGTAGTATATTGCATACATACATACATACATATATAAATATATTTTTTTTTTTACATAACTAGAACCATTGCAGATTCTTTCTAAAACCATCAGGCAGTATTTAAGTTGAGCCCTGTATGCTCTGTACTTGTCCTTGTTTTACATGAGTTTCCATTAAAGTATTTAGTCCTCTTCCTATAAGTGACCTGGTTGCCTATATAGCCATTTAGTGAGCTCTGACATGACCCAAAGTATGTTGTCTCCTGCAAACTGATTGCTATAGTCACCCTTAGGGACTGGTCCCACCCAGGTGGATGACCAAATAGCACTGTTTTGTGAGATGATCCGACAGGTAAAGAAAAAGGATCTGAATGCAAGTAAGGAGTTATCACAGGTCACTTTCACATGTAACAAAGGCCCAGACCAACTGCTTTTGGACAGGGCTAAGGAATTTGTTTTCTTGAAACTGCTCTAAGTCCATTTTCTTGCCATATGTGTCATGACAGTCAAGTAACATGGTCAAACTCTAGACATGAATGGCACCTTTACTCAAGTGTGAGGGAAGAATGAAGTGTGAATATAAATACCCCACAGCCCTGCTGAGATGAGTGTCAAACAAAAAGTAAATCTAGTACCCGGGGCCCCATCAAGAAACTGCTAAGTTAGAGTTAGCAGATCCTATCCGCTTATTATTAACCAGTTGGCACCAAGGGCCCCAATGGGGAACCCTGGGCAGAGGGCCCAGCAAACCGGCAGAATTCCCCAATGAAATAAAATTGTCTGCACACAGACAGCCATACCACTGATCCAAATCACACTCCATTATGCTAAAACCCTGGCCACAATCCACCTAAACCCCAACCACTCCTAACCAGCTCTACTCCATGTTTTTACATCTCTTGGGGCCCCCTCTACCACGGGGCCCCTGGCTGTAGTACCCCTGGTTCCCCATTGCTACCCACCTGCCCAGCTACCAACCAGACACTCATTCATGTGCTTTGTCCTTGCAGTCCATAAAGTATACAAAGAAATTTACAGTCAGAAACACTGTCAGTCAGAGTTTTATCTAAAAGTTATTTGTGTGATTTATAGCACATTGTCTTCCATATTCTAACCAACACAATGCTTAAAGAAGAAATCTAATTACCAAAAAGGATGTAAACCATTTCCCAACCCCAAGGCAAGCAGAGGGGTTAAACACATTCTAGGCTTTTTTCAACATGAGAATAATAAACAGAACTTATGCTGAAAAAGTCTGCCTATTATTTTAACATTTTTAATCTACTTATCTACCACCCATGAACCAGGAATCTTGAAACAAGGAGCAACTTCAATGTTTCTGTTAGCCCTGCTTAGCTAAAGGAATAACAAAAAACAATTTTGTTAATTAAAACAATGGGTACAAAAAATGTTCATAACAAGCCCTATTCATTGCACTCTGTTAAACAAGGCGGTATTATGCCATTTAAGTATGTCTTTGGTGATAGATATACAACGTGTGTCAAATAAAGGTTTGGATTGAGTGAAATACCTACTTGGTTCTACACTGTCAAACCACAATAGTTGAGCAATTTTATGAGTGATAATGACATTATTTGCCAAGAAAACAGAATAGCTTTTTAGAAAGTAGAAAAGTATTTTATAGTAATTTCCCTTTTCCAATAAAATTTCATTCGTTTGATAAAACAGGAAAATGTGCTTCCGGCATTTGCTAAGAGCAGAGGGATATGAAATAGCTGTGCGATGCCTCACAGGTGCCCCCCCCCCACCTCCCTCCTTCATAGAAGCAAATTACAGAATATGAAGATCCCGTAATGATGTACCATCAGGGATGAATAGGAAAATGTCACATATTGTTCAAAGAAGTCAATGTACACTAAATTCAAGGTGTCCTTAGCATTTTTCAAATTACAGAACTAATTTGCATTCATTTACTACCAATCCAAATATGTTTAGACAAGACTGTGGGGGGGTCTGGGGAGCTACAGTTAAAAATGGCTAGGAGTTGGATGTCCTTCATAGAGAAAACTTCTTTAACCCTTTTGTGTCATAACTATAAGCATCTCATTGGTTATATTAAACAGATTTTTTTTGAAGGTGTCAGAAATTAAGGCTAAAACAGCAAATATTCTGCAATTTACTTGATTTCAGTTCCTAAAGGCAGTGGAAGAGTTCAGTTTGGGGAGCCCAATGGCCGCCCGATTCAGTCAGGAGAAAATTACAAAAGAGGAAAAACTGCTGATGTTATAAAACATAAGAGAGATCAGACATTAGATCACCTTTTCTCTGTTTTTTTATAAGCAGAATGAGTTTGTTCTTCTGAAGATTCCTCTCGACTGGTGGCACTTTTGTGTCAATTTCATCATATTAGCAGGGTGGAAATTTGGATTTACAAGTCCTTTAAGGTATAAGGAACAAGGAAAGGTTACTCTAACTCAGGGATCCCCAACCTTTTATACCTGTGAGCCACATTCAAATGGAAAAAGTGTTGGAGAGCAATACAAGCATGAAAAAGGTTCCTGAGGGTGCAAATAAGAGCTATAATTGGCTATTTGGTAGCCCCTATGTGGTTCTGTTTGGCTTTACAGTGGGTTTTATGCAATCAACACTTGCCTCCAGGCCAGAAATTCAAGAATGAGCACCTACTTTGAGGCCCCTGGGAGCAACATCCAAGGGGTTTGTGAGCAACATGTTGCTCATGAACCACTGGTTGGGGATCACTGCTCTAACTACTGGTATAATTAAGTTACTAAGAACAATACATACAGATATCTGAATCCTATAATGCAGTTATTTCTTAAGGCGAAAGCAAAAATTAACAGAGCAAATACTTGGAAGACGTACTGAACATGAAGATGCAATATGGGCCAGTGACTCCTTGTTGTAGGACATATAGTCATCCCCTTTCCTTTTAGTTTTAGAGAAATAAAAAAGACATAATATATAAAGTGGTTTTATTTTCCCTCTGTATAATTCCTGTTTGTAAAGTAGATTTCAATAGATAATGAGAAAAGAGTACAAAAACAACATAAAAGAAATACAAATACAATTAATGAATAAACATTACAGTATGAGTGCTTACAGGCACTAAAAAAGCATTTAACATCAACAACCAAAGCAAGTACAGGTCTGGGATCTGTTCTCTAAAAAAACCTGTTATCCAGAATGTTCACTCCATTTTAATCATATAATTAATATTTTATTATTTCCTTTTTCTATGTAATAATAAAATACATTTCCTTGTACTTGGTCCTAACTAAGATATAATTAATCCTTATTGGAGGCAAAGCAATTCTATTGGGTTTATTTCATTTTTAGATTATTTTTTTGTAGATTTTTCCAGAAAACCCGAGGTCCCAAGCATTCTGGATAACAGGTCTCAAACAGGATCCCTTATCTCAAAACCTATTATCCAGAAAACTCTGAATTACAGGAAGACCATGTCCTACAGACTCCATTTCAATCTATAGTTCTAATTATAATAATAAAACAGTACTTGTACTTGATGGTATCTAAGCTGCATGAATCCATATTGGTGGCAAAACAATCCTATTGGGTTTATTTTACATTTAAAGGAGCAGATTTAAGATATGGTAATTCAAATTACAGAAAGATCTCTTATCTGGAAAACCCCAGGTCCCGAGCATTCCGGATAATAGATCCTGTACATAATAGTATTTAGGCCCAAATCTGATTTGCAAAGTCTCTATCAGCGCTTGATTTGTTGCAGAAAACTGGTAAGAACTGAAAGTACAACTATAATCGATACTGGCACAGAACAACTTCAGGTAAATCTAAGTTCCTGCATTGGGTGCATCTTGATCTATTACTGTGCACCCAGGGCACCTTGATTCTTTGCTACCATTATTGTTATCTTTATAAATTCAGTCAGTGGGGAGTAAGGAACCCACAGGCCATAACAGAACAGACACAGGCCTAAAGGCTGATATATACCATCTCCCCGTGGGAAGCTTGAAGCATGAGGAGATCAGGCAAAGGATTCCCCTTAATATCACCTGCCAACTTCTGCTTGGAATTCCCTGACTAGAAAAGACTACAAAGCACATTTTGTCTTATTAGGAAATTAGCGAAGGGGAAGATTTACATACTCCAACAAACACAATAATCCAAATGAAAATGCCAGAAACACTCCTCACGCAACTACTAATAAAGCCGTGATGGGGGTTTTTTTTGTAAAAGATGAATATGGCAGTGAAGCCAGGACCACTAATTCCCACTGCTTTCCATCACCTTGGTGTGTACCTACCTGTCATTATTTGCACTAATGCCCCGGTTATAAGATCTAATAATGCTTATAAAGCTTGCACAGTACAAAACCCAGGAGAAAAATAAGCTTTTATGGATAAAGTCTTCATGAGAAGATCATAAAATTAATATGATCTATCTAATTGAAGCTTATCCACAGCTGCATTAATGAGAGTGATTAAATTTGAATATAAAATTAAATTATCCCTGTTGTCAACAAGCCATGCAGTTTCTTTAAATAGTTTGTGGAAACAGAAGTGGCTTCCCTCTGCTTGGAATGTAAAGTTCCTTTCATTTGGGGAGTACAGACAGTGCATTCGGCAGTGGAACGCATCTGCCCTCTGCTGGTCTGAACTACAACTACACGGCATTAACAGCATTCATAGTACTGTATTGCTATTGCTAGCCTTATAGATTATGAATTTAAATTCCTGCCTGTAATTAATATACACAAGTCTGACATTATTGGTCTCACATTTCATATTCTAACAATAATTTAATCTCCCATTTTTGAATGAAAAATGAATATGTGTACGACAACTTGAGAAATTTACTGTACATCAACTTCTCCTTTATAATCTTATGGAACCAGCATCATCTTTCATAATATCAGCCATGATTATTATTCCTTGAGGCAAAGAGAAAAGAAAGATATTAATTCCCTTCAGACAGCATTTAGCTCTGGGAAATACATTTTGCCAAAGGCTTTCTGGAACCACATTGTGTGAAGTTCTTCCTGCTCTCCTATATCCAGGGCAGGTCAGTGTGCACCCCTATTTTTCCCCAAAAGAGGTGGAACCCAGAAATCCGCTTTGCAAATGTGGGGCTACTACCAGGCATAGGGTTAATGGCTGTAGGAAACAATGCAGCAGCTGGTGTCCTAATACACTGTCACAAAGATTAAAGTGGTTATTCATCTTTAAATTAACTTTTATTATGTTGTAGGTTGTGTTATTCTGAAACAATTTTCAATTGGTCTTCATTTTTTATTATTTGTGGTTTTTGAATAATTTAGCTTTACATTCAGGAACTGTCCAGTTTGGAATTTTAGCAGCTATCTGGTTGCTAGGGTCCAAACTACCCTAGCAAGTAATAAAAAGTAACAATAACAATGAAATCGTAGACTAAAAATGATAGAGCAATTTTTTTTTGCCTGATCCCTTTTGAAAGCTAGAAAGAGTCAGAAGAAGAAAACAAATAATTAAAAAAAATGACAAAAAAAAAAATAAAAAATGAAGATCAGTTGAAAAGTTGCTAAGAACTGACCATTCTATAACATAATAAAAGTTAACTTTGAGGTAAACCACCCCTTTAACCTTAGTTTTAGCTTTAAAAAGTTTTAGCTTTAAAAAGGCACATATACAAGTAACCGATAACCATGCAATATCTGACTCACACTGCTGCGCTGACAGGGCTTGTTAAGAACTTTCTCAAATTAGTTATAATGGTTAAAGTTACACTTCTGGCACATAAGCCACTACATATGCACGTGTGCCACAGGCCAAGTAATATCCATATAAACATTTAAGGATGCAGGTAAGGGAGACAATTTCTATTTAATTTACATTTTTTAAAAGAAAAAGGGTCACTTTAGGTAAAAGCAGTTAGAAACGTCTATACATCCCCGGAGCTAAAGTACAAGCACATGTGGTTCTGGGCCAGAGACAAGGACACTTTGATTCCATGAGCAGGGCTGCTGGCTCAGAGAGACAAATGCACCAATGTGATTTATATACAGAAATAAACCTTATTATCCACTCTCTTGTAGTCTGTAAAACTGATATATTTATTGACAAATACCTTCTACCTTCTAAGCTGTTGGGAACTATTAAACATGTGAATCTTCCTATCAAGCCTGCTGCCAGCACAAGCTGATCTTTAAAAGTTATAAAAACAGCTCCCACTTATGCAACAGGCAGCTCCTATGAATTAGCACTGTCAAGGGAATGACAGGTAAATGCAGCACAGAAAATATGTCAGGAATTCATCAGAAGCGGAAAAAAACACAACCATTTACAGCCCTTTGCTACCTCCTAGTGGCCATAATACAAACTTCAGAATTCAAAAAATCTCGGACAGTACTAAAGTGACACCATCAGGGCTGGAAATGTCCACTATTGTCTACCCAATAGTGAACGACATATTTTCTGCCATTACACATCTGTATTCTACAGAATGATTGTATTTGATTTAAATATATAACAATCTGGAAATTTGAGGTTATGCTAAAGGTGCTTTTTCGGACTAACACAACTGTAAAACTTAAGTTACATATAGTTACATAGTTATATAGTTACATAGTTACATAGGGTTGAAAAAAGACCTGTGTCCATCAAGTTCAACCCATCCAAGTAAACCCAGCACACCTAACCCACACCTACCAATCTATACACTCACATACATAAACTATAAATACAACCACTAGTACTAACTGTAGATATTAGTATCACAATAGCCTTGGATATTCTGATTGATCAAGAACTCATCCAGGCCCCTCTTAAAGGCATTAACAGAATCTGCCATTACCACATCACTAGGAAGGGCATTCCATAACCTCACTGCCCTCACCGTGAAAAACCACCTACGCTGCTTCAAATGGAAACTCCTTTCCTCTAATCTAAAGGGGTGACCTCTGGTGCGTTGATTGTTTTTATGGGAAAAAAGAACATCCCCCAACTGCCTATAATCCCCTCTAATGTACTTGTACAGAGTAATCATGTCCCCTCGCAAGCGCCTCTTTTCCAGAGAAAACAACCCCAACCTCGACAGTCTAACCTCATAGCTTAAATCTTCCATCCCCTTAACCAGTTTAGTTGCACGTCTCTGCACTTTCTCCAGCTCATTAATATCCTTCTTAAGGACTGGAGCCCAAAACGGCACTGCATACTCAAGGTGAGGCCTTACCAGGGACCTATAAAGGGGCAAAATTATGTTCTCATCCCTTGAGTCAATGCCCTTTTTTATACAAGACAGCACTTTATTTGCTTTAGTAGCCACAGAATGACACTGCCTGGAATTAGACAACTTGTTATCAACAAAAACCCCTAGATCCTTCTCCATTAAGGATACCCCCAACACACTACCATTCAGTAGATAGTTTGCGTTTATATTATTTCTACCAAAGTGCATAACTTTGCACTTATCAACATTGAACCTCATTTTCCAGTTTGCTGCCCAGTTATCTAATTTTGTCAAATCGCTCTGCAAAGCGGCAGCATCCTGCATGGAACTTATAGTTTTGCACAATTTAGTGTCATCAGCAAAAATAGAAACAATACTGTCTATGCCCACCTCCAGGTCATTAATAAACAAGTTAAACAGCAAAGGCCCAAGGTCTGACCCCTGCGGTACTCCACTAACCACACTGGTCCAATTAGAAAATGTTCCATTTACAACCACTCTTTGTACTCTATCCTTCAGCCAGTTCTCTATCCAATTACAAATATTATGTTCTAGGCCAATATTCCTTAATTTGATCATTAACCTTCTGTGAGGTACTGTATCAAACGCTTTAGCAAAGTCCAAGTAGATGACATCAACTGCCATTCCAGCATCAAGGTTCCTACTCACCTCCTCATAAAAGGCAACTAAATTAGTCTGGCAAGATCTGTTACGCATAAAACCATGCTGGCACAAACTAATAGTATTGTGAACTGCAATGTATTCAAGTACCCTATCCCTTATTACCCCTTCCAAAAGTTTTCCTACTACTGATGTCAGACTAACAGGCCTATAGTTTTCAGGCTGAGAACGGGATCCCTTTTTAAATAACGGCACCACATTAGCAATCCGCCAGTCTCTTGGCACCATGCCAGACCTCAATGAATCCTGAAAAATTAAGTGAAGAGGTTTGGCAATCACAGCGCTCAGCTCATTTAATACCCTGGGATGAATCCCATCCGGCCCTGGACCTTTGTTTACCTTTACATGTTCAAGTCTCTTTTGAATTTCCTCCCGAGTGACCCATGCGCCAGTAGCTAAATTACTAGAACTGGGCATATTACAAGGGAAGCCTTCATTATCTGGCTCCTCAGATGTATAGACAGATGAAAAATAAGAGTTCAAAATTTCAGCTTTTTCCCCGTTTTCATCAACCAACGTACCCCCCCGTGATAATAAAGTTCCCACCCCTTCTTGCTTCATTTTTTTACTATTCACATAATTAAAAAATAATTTTGGATTCTTTTTACTCCTAGCTGCAATATCCCTTTCCATCTCTAGTTTAGCTTGCTTGATAGCTTTTTTGCATGCTTTATTTGCTTCCTTGTACCTGATGAAAGTTTCCGCTGTCCCAGCTAACTTGAATGCCCTAAAAGCACGTTTTTTCTTACCAACCTCGACAATAACACTTTTATTCAGCCATAAAGGTTTTGCTTTGCGATGCCTCTCCTTGCTTACTAGGGGGATATACTGTTGTGTATACCTACAAAGCAATGTTTTAAAGATGTTCCATTTTCCTTCTGTGTCTAACCCCATGAAAAGCCTTTCCCAGTTGACACATTGCAGAGATGCCCTTATACTGACATAACTTACAGCAACAAATAAAAAGTAACTATACAAATAAAAGTAAATTGCTGAATCCTTATTAAACAGTGCTTAGTAGTTTTGCTTCTTTGTTAGTAAATGAAGCTTTATAAGTCTGTTACATGCAATCTTTATATAAAGACATCGCTGCTGACATCCAAAGAAGACTCAGTGGAATAGGACACATACCAAAAATTGCAACCCATAACCCATATCTACAGCCATGAAAAAAGCTTGGACGTGTATTATCTTTTCCAAGGGACATGCTTTAAAGGAATAGTTCAGTGTAAAAATAAAACTGGGTAAAATGGATAGACTGTGCAAAATTAAAAGTGTTTTCAATATAAAATAGACTGCAAAATAAAAAATATTTGTAATACAGTTAGTTAGCCAAAAAATGTAATCTATAAAGCCTGGAGTGGGCAGAAGTCTAGCATAATAGCCAGAACACTACTTCCTTTTTTACAGCTCTCTAAGCTATTAGCAATCAGTAACCAATCAGTGACTTGAGGGGGGAGCATATGGGACATAACTGTTCAGATAGTTTGCTTTTGAATCTTACCTGCATGCTCACAAACTAACTGAAAAGTTATGTCCCATGTGCCCCCCCCTTAAAGTCACTGACTAACTAAAAGGTTAGTGAGCTGAAAGCAGGAAGTAGTATTCTGCTCACTCCACCTTTATACTGTAGATTACATTTTTGTCTAACTAACTATATTACAAATATTTTTAATTTTGCCCAGTTTTATTTTTACTCTGAACTGTTCCTTTGATGGTGAAACACTCACATGCAAATAATGGTGTTATAGCCAGTTAACTGTGTTTATGGGGACATTCCAGCGGTGGCACTGGCCACACTCAAATCTGTGACTACTGTGTGAATTCAGCCAGTCTGACCAGAGCAGATAGGGCTACACTGGGTAACTAGCCTCATGATAATGTCAGTAATCTCATACAAAGGCCATTGTCTGCAGCGACAGTTATACAGACTCTCTAACAAGTACATTGGCACACAGTAAGATTTGGTTAAATCTGTGCTACCATGGTTTGAATAACATTAGAATCAGCATAAATTACATTAATAATCCATGAACTACAAAAAGCTGCTAGAAACGTGATCTTGACTAGGTTCCAGATTACAATTTCAAGACTTAATTGGCACCACTGACTCCCTGACCACAATCCCAAAATGTACTTTATGTGCTCCCATGGGCCTTCTTTTCATGCAATAATACGACAATAGAGTGATTTATTAATTACATAGCATGGTTAGATGCAGTATTTGGGCACAGTCAGCCCAAATAGGGTATACAAAGAATCTGACAAGTCAAAAAATCCAGAATTTTTGCGACTTTTCTGCAACTTTTCCCACACTTTCCCGACTTTTTCAGTTCAGACTTTTTATTAAATCTAAGACATTTGTGGAACATTTATTCGAACTTTAAAATACAATAAAATACAAAATGTTAGAGTTTTAGTAAATCTGCCCCTAACTGGTTGCAAATAAGATCCTAGCATGAATCAAACCAAGGACCCTAGTGTGGGGAAAATGTAAAAAAAGAAGCTTACATGTTGATTCTTAACTTAACTTTTAGGCACTGTGCTCCAAACTACGCATATGTCTCTTTATTCAGAAAAACCCTGCAGGCTGCTGTGTTCCCACAGAGGCTTGTGCCAAAAGACAGAGAGTACTTGTGCATAAAGCACTGTGCACTGCAGGCCTGGACTGGAAATCTGTAGTGGGGCTGCTGTAAAGTGCCAGACACTCACTATTTATTGGGCTGGTGGGGGCTGTTTGGGCCTCTGTGTAGATGAAATGCCAGGGCCTATTTTAAATTTCCAGTCTAAACCTAGTGCACTGACATCATTTTGATGCTGATTGCCGGAAATAACTACATCCTGACAATAAAGTTCAGCGTAATTATGTCACACACACATCACCCTCTCATGACTGCAATTAAGGTGGCAACACTGCATTCTGGGTAAAAACATGGCAATTGCATTTGAACTTGTACTTAAATGGCTCCTAAGTTTGCACTTTCCTATCACTATATGAGAAAGGCATTTGTTGCTGTTGTGCCTTTTTTTAAAGGAAACGTATTGTGTCATACTCATTTTTTGATGAGTTATTTCCCTTACTCTAAAATGTATAGTGCATCTGTGAAAAAAAGATTCTAAAAATGTTTTACCTGCTAAAACTATAACTCTACTAGAGCTGCAGAGAGAACCTCTCTCCTCCGTGTCTGAAATGAGGGCTGGGTGTGTCCTTTCATTCTCCCTCAGGCAGGGTCGGACTGGGGGGTGCAGGGGGGCCCTGCAGGTACCCCAGCCAGCTGTGTCCCCTACCCCCCCCAGGGGCCCCCCTAACCACCCCGCAGGGCCCCCACCCGACGTCCTCCCTGAGTGCGTATAAATTGAACGAGTCAGGGGAGGAACAGTCAGTAGGGGGAGCGCCGGCAAAGGTTGGACTGGGCCGCCCGGGCCCACTAGGGCCGGGGCCCTCCGGGATTTTTCCCAGTGTCCAGGGCCCAGTCCGGCCCTGCCCTCAGGAAGTGTTCGTAAGTGTGAGTGACAATTAGAACTTTGCAGTAGCAGCCAAAGTCTCACCCCCAGTACTACTTTTACTTCACTGATAGCCAGAAAGACATATCCCTTTTTTATATTAACAAAAAATTTGAGTTGAATGGTATCTAATGGAAAAGAAGTTAGTTTAAATTACTGCTTGAGGGCCCCCATATTACATTTGCACAAATCATATCTTGTCCCACCATCTGTGGTAGAAAAACGTCAAACCATTAAGACTGTAGCTTTTCGAATGTGGTAATACATTATGCCTTCTTCCCCTATGAACCATGCCATGCTTTTCCCCTGAGAGCCGTTCCTTCGTAGCTTCTGAGAGGTGATCTGTGCTCTTTACAAGTAATGTTCAGCTCCCTGCTCCTCTACCCGAAAGAATGAAAACTGTTTTTGTTAAGCCTTTTAAAAGATGCAGTTTTTATTATTTCGGGTAGGAGCAGGGACCCAAACATTCCTTGTAATCTGCAGTGAGCAGTTGTCAGAAGTTACGAGCGGCTCTCAGAGGGAAGCAGGACACAGCATAGGGGTGGACAGGTAAGAGTGCTCAGTCCTTCTCTACAGACTTGCCTTGGCTCACAGTCCCAAACTGACGTCACTGGCTCACAGTCCCAAACGCCTCCCTCCCCTTACAGCCCCAGTCATGGTAACTGGATGAACCCTATCTAATGAAGCTGGAGCCGGCGGCCCCTTAGAGAAACTGTAAGGAGTCTAGTACCAGAACTCCAGGGAAGTGGTAGAACAAGAGCAGTTTTTGGCCTGCTTTATGAAAATTTGCCCCGAAAGGTACTAAACAAACACAGATTCCTTCTATTTTACATTACACAGCATTGATTAATACACTATGAAAACTCATGGTATATGTCCCCCTTAATAAATGAGTATCTAGATCAGTGCTGTCCAACTTCTGTTGTACCGAGGGCCGGAATTTTTCTGACCTACGTGGTGGAGGGCCGATAATGGAAGCCAGTTTTGACCACTCCCCTTTTTGAAACCGCACCCACTTGAAACCACACCCATGTTATCACATGACCATACCCATATTAATGGTTGTAGTACAGCAAAAACCTGCCATACTCTGCCTGCCCTACCCTTCCTGTGTGTGCCATACTCTGCCTTCCCTACCCTGCCTGTGTGTGCCATACTCTGCCTTCCCTACCCTGCCTGTGTGTGCCATACTCTGCCTTCCCTACCCTGCCTGTGTGTGCCATACTCTGCCTTCCCTACCCTGCCTGTGTGTGCCATACTCTGCCTTCCCTACCCTACCTGTGTGTGCCATACTTTGCCTTCCCTACCCTGCCTGTGTGTGCCATACTTTCACTGTGTTTGCCATTCTTGGCTGGTTTGTGCCATACTTGGCCTGTGTGTGCCATACTCTGATTTCCCTACCCTGCCTGTGTGTGCCATACTCTGCTTGCCCTATGATGCCTGTGTGTATGGCACACACAGGCAGCCTACAGTGACACAATGCTGGCACTGCTCCTACAGTCTGCACAATAACTATATATTAAAAAAACTTTTTAATTGCAGTACCACCTCAGTATATGTTCTTTTTGTAGTGTGCAGGGATTATTTGTGGGTTTCTACTGCTCCTGAAGTGTGAACAGGGGAACAATGTGGGTGATTACAGCCTGAGCCTGAGGTGTGAACACTGCAGGGGGTGAACAATGCAGAGATTAAAAGGTGTGAACAACACAGGGGATTACATGTTTAAACAATACAGCCTGATTACAGCCTGAATCTGAGGTGAGAACCATGCAGGGGGGCAGTTAATCACAGTACTGATACCATTTAAAGCTTACAGAAGAGTAAGCCATCAAAGCAGCCAGACAGGTGGGGGGCCACACAGAGGGGGGTCGCGGGCCGCATGCGGCCCGCGGGCCGCCAGTTGGACAGCACTGATCTAGATGATGTAAGGGCTGTAAATAAAATATGGGGTATGGCTGCCTTTTATTGTTCCTCTCGTTCTTGCCAACAGCCGAACAGCAGAAGTGAAGTAACGCGCCACATGATGACAAATAGGGTGCGATTCAATTTTCAAACCTGCCCAATTGACAAACCAACTGATACTGATTAGCTCATCAGGCCACCATACACATACCAAAAACTGTACAAAACTTTTTTTCATGCAATTTTTTTGGCGTGTCTATGACCAACTTAAAGCAGAAGGAAAGTTAATAACTAAGTAAGCTGCACCTACTTTAAGACCATTTGAAGCAAGATCCAAGGGGTTGGGGAGCAACATGTTACTCCTGAGCCACTGGTTGGGGATCTCTGGTTTAAATAATTCTGACAAAGTGCTATTTCATTACAAAAATGAAAATAAAATAACTTTGAACTAAAAGGCATTTTCTGTTCATTTTCCAACTAAGAATGTTCTGTTTATTGTAAAGTCTTTCATTGGCTATGACTGAAAATGAAAAAAGAGACTAAATTGCAAGGTACAGAACCTCTGTCACTAAGCAGGTTAATTACATGGATCAAAGCAGCTGAACAAAGGTTTTTTCCCCAGCTAATTGCTTTCCCTTTGCAGGCTCTTAAAAGTGTCACCTGCATTATTCAAACTGACACAAAGTTGTGACATCAGCAAGAAAGTAGCCACAAGGGGAAAATGTTATGGAGAACACAAAAAGTTCCTGAGTCATAACATCTGCAACTGGGACGGCAAGGCCAAAATAGGCATGAAATATGCACACAGATGCCAAGTCAGGTATAATATCTGTGTAAATGCCATAGAGCATAAGGAAAATGTCCTACTTCTAAAACTTAATAGCTGAACTAGCAACCCCAGGAGAGGATTATTATACAGCCATGTGGTTAGTGGTCAGGCAACTGCAGTGCGGCTGGTAAAAAGTCACCTTAGTCACCATAATAAACTGATGAGGTTAAACCAACTGCAGAGTGTGTGCATTTATCTTTATTATTAATAATATGTATTCATAAAACAGAAACATATTCCACATCATTGTACATTAAACATACAAAACAACCATTAACAAATACAAGAGGATACTTATTTATTCTGTAACCCTTTCTTGCTAATTTGTTTTAGGTCACTTGTTCGTTAGGGTATTATGGAAAGGCCAGCATAGCTCCCACTAGAAGACTGACAGGCTGGTACAAATTGGACTGGCACAGTCGAGAAGATGCAGCTGAAAACATTTATTTAAGTATTACATCCTTAAAGGGGTTGTTCATCTTTGTAAAACATTTAGTTCAGTTCACATAAAAATACAATATTTGCTATATAAATGGTTAACAGAAGTATCAATGTCCAAAAGGAAACAAGTAAGGGCAAAGCCTGGGAGATATAAGCATATAGGAAGTTCTCAGTGCGTCAGGTTCAAAATAGGACACTGCCATCCCCTCAGAAAACGAATCAGAGAAACAGGTAAAGGACTGACATGTAAGGTATAAAAATCAGATTTAACAATGCACCTTTTGCTTTTTTAAAAAAGAAAAACAGGTTTCCTAACACATGGAGAGCATTGTTAGTGGTTTTATAGGATTTGCACATTGAAAGTGAACAACCCCTTTAAACAAGGCAAAAACAAGCCTTATGCATTTTGTGCCACTAGGGGCATGAAACGATTACGCTTCTGGAAGTATGTTTACTAAAACCAGTGCATGTTGGTCAGTTGAAACAATTATACTGGCCAGATTTTAACCTCTATTTATTTTTATCTAGTGTCAAGGTTAAAAAGGTTGAGAAAGCTTGCTTTAATGCTTAGGAAAGATGCGTGTTTAAGCAGTGTGAAAACTAGCATGCCCCAAAACTTTTTTGGATCTTTTTTTTATCCTTAAAGGTCTCAATGAGAAGACAGAAATACATAAAATACATGTTTTAAGGCATTTAGATATAAGCTCTCATTTTTACAAGCACAAATGCAGGGCGCAAAGTGCAATTTCTGGTGCAAGTTGCCTTTTTTACTCATAGCATGTGGCATTACCTAGTTCTCCCAGTCAATCTCAGCTATGACTAACATGACTAAAAACTGGATCAGATATCTTCAGAATTTCATTTAAGCAAGTGAAAGCAGATTGCCAAGCCCGCTGTACCGCAGTCCCACCAATGTTTCATAGTAGAGCCGCAGTGTGCAGGCCTAAACATTGCCCCCACGCCTAATGATTGGGGAACCCTACAGAGACAACTGTCAGTCAATCAGAACATAAAACCGGTCTGACAATCACTTTTCTGGAAGGCAGAGCCCGCCCCCTAGCAGCCGTGATTGGCAGGCGCCTCAGCCAATCAGTTGGCGCTTTGGGAAGACGGGGGGAAAAAATGAGCGCACAGGGGTGGGCGTGGCCTCACAGTTGCTTTCCCACGAAGTCAGCAGTGAGGGGGAAAGAGGGGCTGCGACTGGCGGTAAAGATATTAGGGAGAGTGACTGTACCGGGGAGGCACCAGGCATGATACGACAGCTGCTGTGGAACTGCATCTCTCTGCCTCCGCCAGTAGCCAAAGGCTGAGCTGTAAGGGAGTAGTTGTGCGGCAGCTGCAGAGCAGCAGGTTGAAGCTCCATCGCTAGAGATGAATGTGTCTGTTCCTACACCATCCCCCTGGCTGCAGCATTGTAGGAGGGAAGTCGCAGTTGTAACGCAGAGTCTGAAAATGTATTGTGCGTTGTTATAGAGTAGATCGTTCTCAGAGACTTTTTTTCTGTATTGTTTTTTTTTATTCAGAGATCCTGAAACGCTTTCCTTCTTAACTGAGAAGTCTTGATGCAGTCTGTAATATTAATGATGTGTGTTGCTTTTGAATCTCAGACTAATAAAAACGGAAAACAAATACAGAAAGATGTGTTCTTAGTCCAGTGGTTGGTAGGGCCAGGGTAACCCAGCACTAGGTGGGCCCATCAATATGACATTTCTAAATGGCTAGTTAGGATGGTCATTATTGCAAATGCTTTTTCATACATCTCAAATTCTCTGTGGATATTTACTGTTCTGGTTTCTCATTGGACTGAACGATAGTCCTTAGAAATTATTTTATTTATGTTTAACCTTGGTATGAGGGGAAGACGACCTGACCAATGTTTGTACCTCAAAGGGGTGCTTGAACTCAAAGTCAAAACTTTTTATCTCAAATCTGCCTTTGGCCTACTTTGTTTCTTTACATTGTTCCTTTTGCTAATGTTTTCTTCCTATTGTGATCTGTCACATTATCTGTGATAAATAAGCCTATGTTTGCTAATTTCCAACAGATGTAATACACAGCTAAAGGAGAATTGTAGCTAAAATGCATAATTATATAAACATGCCTTTGCAGAGTTTAAATGCTGGATTTTAGTATCTATATTTTGACTGATTGGGAACAATTGTCTTGTACCTTGTATGGGACCTGTTATCTAGAATGCTTGGGACCGTGGGTTTTTCCAGAGAAGGTGTCATTCCTTAATTTGGATCTCCATACTTTAAGGGGTTGATTTACTAATCCACGAATCTGAACGAGAAAAATTTGGATTGGAAAACGAACATTTTGCAACTTTTTAGTATTTTTTTCGTCGCCGTTACGACTTTTTCGTAAATTGTCGCAACTTTTTCGTAACCGTTTCAACTTGCGCAAATTGTTGCGACTTTTTCATAGCCAATACAAATTTCGTGAATTGTCACGACTTTTTCATAGCCAATACAAATTTAGTGAATTGTCGCGACTTTTGCATAGCCATTATGACTTTCATGAATTGTCGCGACTTTTTCATAGCCAATAGACAATTCGCGAAAAAGTCGCAAAATACCGATCATTACGAAAAAAGCGCATTCGGACGCTTTTTGGACGTTCGTGGATTAGTAAATGTGCCCCTAAGTCTACTAAAAAAAATCACTGAAACATTAAATAGGATTGTTTTGCCTCCAATAAGGATTATTTATATCTTAGTTATCAGTTACAAGGTACTGTTTTATTGCGGAGAAAAGGGAAATCTTTTTAAAATTTGAATTATTTTATTACAATTATTTTATTAAAATGAAGTCTAAGGGGAATGGCCTTCTTGTAATTTGGAGCTTTCTAAATAACAGGTTTCTGGATAAAGGATCCCATACCTGTACTGGTAATTGAATTTATTCCAAATAAATCAATAATAGGTTTTCTATACATGCAGTAACATTTGTGTTTCCAGGCTTGTATGTATAACATGTTGCAACCATTGGTCACAGGAAAGACTGTTTCCCTCATTGACATTCAGGACTTGAATCGTTCAGATATGGAGGTAGAAACAATAGGGATTGTATGTATATAAATAGGGATTCTACCTCCACCTGCTGATTCAGCCCTAAACACAGATTTTGCTCGGGCGCCCAATTGATGAGACAACCGATATCCGCAGCCTCAGTCGTCTCATCGATCCGCCATACACGCACCGAGTATGACATGAAACAAGGTTTCGAGCGATAATATCGGTGTGTATGGTCAGTTTTAGAGAGGAATATTAGAGTTAGGTGGCTTGTAATAAAGTACAATATTTTTCAAACTGTCTGAGCATATCTGGCCTTTTTTTAAAATGACACCTGGGGCCTACTACTACTACATAGAATCTAGGTTCAACCTGGCATCACTGGGCACACACCCTCTGCAGGCCAGATACAGTACATTTGCAGGCTTTGCAAACTGCTCACATAAGTCACTTAAGTAATGAATTAATTGTAATACATTTTATTAAATATCTATAAATAGCACACCTGACACAAGCATTCTTGTACATACGGTGATAATGATATATATGTCCACAGTCACACTAACACAGATATGTGCAACACACGGTGAAATAGACAACATACAGAGTGCAACACATTGTAGCAACCACATGTACCTAAAGAGTGACAGTTCAGAGACAAACAGTGACAGCAACACAAAAGTATAAAGTGACAAACACCATGGCATACAGGCAGGCACAATGGGACATACTGTATTACAGAGAGTAAAATACACTGTGACCCATGGATGCTGTGACACACAGATGCATATTGACACACGGAAATAAGCAGACAAACTGTGAGATAAAATGAGTGACACAAGCATCCAATCACACAGCTGTCAGGCCAACTTCTATATATTAGTGGGGGCCTATACAGACCCATCGGCTGCAGACTGCATCCACAGCCCTGAGATCCTTGCTCATACATTGTTAGGAGGGGCATTCTGTTGGGCATGAAGCCTACTTGTCATAAGAAATCCAACCTATGGGTATGGTAACTTTGTGTCCTTAGGGAAGTATTGATTCAGTCATGGCATTTTAAAAAATCTTAAGGTGGCCATACACTTACCATAATAGATAGGCCTACGTACATCTATTCTTATTTTTACTTTAATGCCCATCCCATCCCGTTAAATAGATCATTACATAATGGTTATACAGCAGAACCCAATTTTACATCCCCAGATTTTACATTTTCCCAGAATTGATGCCGTTTTGTTGTGGTCATGTTTACAGAAGCTGCATTTTTTTCTTTACCAGATCTAACAGTCTCCTGGATTTTTGTGACACAGTCCCTTGGGAAATGTAAAATTGGGGTTCTACTATATATTACTTGAACCAGAAGGACCCTAATAATGAAAGTAAATAAATTGTAAACGCACAGTTATCATTCTGCATTTACTCTGCTCAGCAATAACTATGCATGCGATTGGTAAGGAGATAAGTTTAGACTCCTCAATGAGTTATTTCGGTTATGTATGTTATATGTTTATTATCTAACCTGTATGCACCTTTGCATATTATTCTTTGAGGTCTTTGTACACAACAAACAGCAAACCGAGAGAAGGTAGATACAGCACCAAAATCAGGCCTTTACCTACTTACCTGCTGTTGATCATAAATATATGCAGCACCGGCTGTCTGTAACACATGTATAAACCACCATATACCTGTGCTTTTCATATGCACTTGTTATATAGCGGTATTGGCATGTACTTAACCCTGTATCTTTGTATCTGTAACTAGTGATGGCAAAATTTTTGTCAGGTTTTTCCCCAAAAATATATGACTTCAATGCATTTAACTCAGATTGTAAGCTCTACGGGGCAGGGACCTCCTTCCTACTGTGTCTCATACCACATGGCACTTATATATATATGTATTTATTGTATTTATTTATTATATCACTTGTCCTCCCTGTGTGTAATTGTGTATATTGTAAGACTGTACAGCGCTGCGTACCCTTGTGGCGCTTTATAAATAAAGTTATACATACATACATACATTTAACAAATTTTTGCTGTTTTGCAAAATTTGATTTGAAGCGAGATGGGACAGATTCACTCGTCACTATCTGTAACATCTTCAAAATCATTTAACAATATTTTTCTGTTCAAGGAGACCTCGGAGGAAATGTTTACTTGCTTTCAATGTTGATATTGTTGAGTTTTATGTTTTATAACAGTAACATTTCTCATTGGATTTGTACCTGTGCCACAGTAGGTTGAATGAGCACTGGGTGGTGCTGTCGTACTTCTGTCATAGTCAGTACAAGCATGTGTAAGAGATCTAAGAGAGCAAATACATTAGTAAGCACAATGTGAATTTTGCAGTCTCTCTTCTTTCTTTCCCTTGTGCTTTCCAAGCGCTCGATATGGAAGCCCCAAACGGCAGCTGCAGTTTTACAGGTACCACTTTGCTATGTTTGCCTTGACTAGAAATGCAAGTTACCTTGTAACTTTTTTTTGTTAAATGTACCATTAGACTCTATACAGCACTTGCATCCACTCCTATAATGTAATATGTTTAGACTAATAGGAATATGTTGCACTTTGTGAGATATATTGCACCATTACTTTGTCTTTATAATGGTTTATTTAATGGTACATTTGTGCAATTCTATTATATAGCACATTGGGATCATATGATCACTGAGAATAGCTTGAGTAAATCATGTCTCGGTGCCGTGTTTTGTCAGGAAACACATTTTTGCTGTTATTTTTCAGATGGTTATTGGTAATATGCAAAAGTTTAATCAAAATCTATATGTTTATAATGATAAAAGATGTTACTGGAATTCACTCTATGGGAAATGGCACACTATGTTCCCAGCCTAATTGTACTAAAAAAACAATTAACAATTGTACTAAAGAAAAAACACATTATTATTATTATTATTAATTTAAAGACCTTTATATATGGCCAATTGTTGCTATTTTTTTTTTTTGCCAGTTTCGCTAGCAAAATACTCCCATAGACTCAAAAATGGCCCATTTTGGCTTCTTCTAAACAAATATTACTTGAAGTAATTAGTCTTGGTGATACTTTAATATCATTTTTTTTTTTAACATTTGTGTTTATTCATGGAGTCCTATAGTGGATGATCTTTAGCCACAATTAAATCACATTGCATCTGAGAAAATCAATCTTACTATAACAATCCAAAGTTGCCATATTTTGTTGAACTTATGGCGGCAGCCCCCTTGCTAAGCATCTAATGTACCAATTTCAGCCACGTCTTCGTTCTGGGTTTTTTAAGGCCCGTCCACAGCAAAATTATACATTTTCTTGCATAGTACAGCAAAGACCTTGCAAATAGGCTCTGGAATTAGCAATTATACTGTAACTGTAAAAACACTAGTATATAGCAATGGGAGGACAGCAGGGAGGGGAGAGCCAGGTGCATAGAAAGGTATTGTGATCTCAAACTTGTTGAGTTTGGGGAAATTGCCAAGTCATATGGCGTACGTCTGCCACCTCAGCCTGACATCTATGACAGTTGTTGTGCTTTAATATATTTCTAACATGGTTAAAATCTAAGTGGGAGAGCAGTACTGGTATGGGATCCCTTATCCGGAAACCCGTTATCCAGAAAGCTCCGAATTACGGAATGCCCATATCCCATAGACTCCATTTTAATCAAATAATTCAGAATTTTGAAGTGATTTCCTTTTTCTTTGTAGTAATAAAACAGTACCTTGTAATTGATCCCAACTAAGATATAAATAATCCTTATTGGATGCAAAACAATCCTATTGGGTTTAATTTATGTTTTATTGATTTTTTAGTAGACTTAAGGTATGGAGATCCAAATTACGGAAAGACCCCTTATCCAGAATACCCTTGGTCCCGAGCATTCTGGATAACGGGTCCTATACCTGTACTTTCAAATAGTGTGCAACAGGGTTCAGAATGGATTCCATTGATATTTATATTTTAATGACTCGCAAAAGGGCATTTGGCAATGAAACAAAACTCTGCATAACAAATGAATCCATCTAGCAATGCCATCTTTACTGGGGGATCTTGAAAATTCTAAATCTAGGTGGCTTGGGGGCAGTGAAGATTCATGCTTGATAGAGAAGAACATAGGTTGCTGGTGGAAAATAGATTTAGTTATAGCAATCGGTGCTAGTCTGCAGCAACAGCAAGGGCCTAAAGGAAATTTTCCTACATTAAAATAGTAACAGGAGGAGAGGGCAATTCTTCCCTCTTGCTAGACACTGTAAAAGGCACCATCTAGCATATGTATTGCAATTGTGGTCCTCGGTACTCAAAGGAGATGTAATTGAAATGAAGTAAATCAGTTATAAAATAAAAAAGTTAGAAATAAAAAAAAATTCAGTTGAGTTCAGAATTCTTTTTGCCTTTCTCCCAGCTATAAGTTATGTAGCATTAACTTTCGAAAAAGTTTGGTGGTGATGACCATGTGTTTCTTCTGTATCATCTGCTGTGTAACTATACTGTCCTCTGAGATGCAACATATCACAGTTCAAAATGAAACTTTTGATTAATTTATTTGAATTACTATTAAGGTACATTTGTATTTATAAAAAAAACTAAAAACATTAAAATATTTTTTCTCTTAATGCGTTTTTTGTTTTTTTTTTGCAGATCAGGCCCTCCATTAGGAAGCAATGCTTGGATTTTAATAGCCATTTTTCAACTAGCCATGGATTCCATTGTTTGTGAATCAGAATCCCCAGGCAAAGCTTACAAACATTTACAGCGACCGTCACTAGTACGTAGGGTACACAAGGTTGCTTTGTGGAGTCCAACAGAATTGCTTAAACTGAGAAACCAGAAACATTTTTGGAATCCTATAAATTATGAACATCCAGTTTTGCCAATAGAATAGAAACATTAAACATATCATGAAAATTTTTTATTCTAGAAATGAGCCATTAAAATACTCTACCATGGAAAACTCACATTATTCTTCACAACAAATTAAACACACTGTCAAAATGACAAATTTGAACAGGAGTAAGCGACAACTCCAAAGCAGAAGCTGGGATAACGTGAAACGTTTTTTGGACAGCGAAAGTCAGCCAACGACAGTCTCTGAATTTATTTTATGGGGACCAACGGGATGATGATGTGGAGTCAAGCACATTCCCTGGAATTTATGAGACCACAAGAACCTCTACTGTTCATGCCAGGACAACTTTGTTGGAAACAACAACTTCCACCACAGCTTCCACAACCACAAATGTTAAAGTTACTACATTACAAAACCCAGGGATTCATTATGGAAAGAAATCCCCTGGTAGGATTAGCAATTAGCACAACTGACCCAAATCCAGGCAATGGAAAGACTGAATTTTTATGGCTTGCAGGAACTATATAACCCACAGTGCATTGTATTGCAATGTTCCTTTTACTATCACCTGTACAGGGATTTGTGGGATTTGGAGGATGAAGTCTGAAGGCTGGCTGAGGACAGTCAACTACTATTACATGACTACAAGTAGTCAGATAAGCAGGAGAACAGGGGGCCGGGCTTAGGTAACTGCTCTAAACCATATTATTACATAAAACTCGTGAAAAGTCTGCATGTTTTTAATTGTTTTATATTGCAAAGTTGCTTCAAAATATGTTTACTTTTCAAAAAGCTTAAAGTGGACCTGTCACCCAGACATGAAAATCTGTATAATAAAAGTCCTGTTCAAATTAAACATGAAACCCAAATTCATTTTTATATTAACACATCCAAACCCATTATAAAGGCATTTAAAAATCACAGCTGTCAATCATATATTGCTTGCCCTGCCTCTATGCCTTAGGCATAGAGGCGGGGCAGACAGTAACTTTAGCTTTCCATTCAGCACTTCCTAGATGTCACTGCACATCTCACTTCTCCCCTCCCTCCTCCTTATCTAACTATGTAGCCAGTGCATGGGCCTGGGCATCAGGTCCCCCATTCTATCACATAAACAAGATTTTGGCATGATACAAAGTTTGCCTTAATAACAGTGTCCACAAAATGGTGCCTTCCTGCTTGCTTTGATTGAGTAATTCCAAGACGGAAGGAAACAAGATTTATATTATTTATATAGAGTAAGTAAAGTTTATTTTGCTCACCTAACAATATAGAAAATAATTTGGACTTATTTCTTAGGGTGACAGGTCCGCTTTAAATTATGTTTCAGTGGAGTTCCCCTTTAACTGCTTAATTGCCAGTTACCTATGACTTGTCACAAATTGCCATATCTCCCAACAAGTGCAAATCAGAGTTACTACAGGGATACTACAGGCCACATGCCAGCGTACTCTCACCATGCCCAGTAGTAACAACCTGCATCTTAACCATCTGAAACCTTGCTTGCATTTCTGTGTTCCCTCCCTTTTTAAGGTCTACAAATAAGCAACATTGGGAGCCATATCTTGTCACACGTTGCACTTCATTTTATTCACATTAGGCAATATGTCTACTATTGCCACTATTTATTGTATTACATGTCCCAGGTCATTTAGCATTCTGTAATACATTGCCTTTGCATTAACCTGCAGCTACATGGTTGTTGGATTCTCTTTATTTTTACTGCTTTTATTGGTGCATTGAGCTACTAAGAAATGCCCTCTCCTTTAAACAAAACCAGGTTTGTTTGTCCATATTTACTGTGGCCGATTATGTCAAAGTCATCCCTGGTCTGGCCAATACTAGGTTCACTGTCATCTTATTCATGAATTATTCATTGCTTTCCGAAGTTAAAACCCTCAAATGATTGTTCTTTTTTATTGCCCACCACTAGGGCAACCTGCCAGAAGTTATCCAACTTGAATATACTGCGATTTATGGGCAACCTCTTGCTGTTTTGTTAGTAGCTAATAGCATTTTTAGCAACTTCTTGCACAAAATGTCTTAATGTCCTATATAAATTGATATGGGTAAGTGCAGAAGAGTTCTAAGCAGTTACCTTAGGCTTGGGACATATCCTCCAATCAGTGGGAGCTCAACAGAACACAAAAGGAGAAGGAACCCCCAAAAATATAGCTACACTCCAACCGGGTAATATTAAGTGCAAAAAATATTTATTTATCCCTTATAAAATAGTGTATAAATAATATATATACTCGAGTATAAGCCGATCCGAATATAAGCTGAGGTACCTAATTTTACCTAAGAAAACTGGAAAAACTTATTGACTCGAGTATAAGCCTAGGGTGGGAAATGCAGCCGGTACTGCTAAGTTTTAATAATCAAAATAAATACCAATAAAATTACATTAATAGAGGCATCAGTGGGGTATATGTTTTTCAATATTTATTTCAAAGAAAAACAGTAAACTAGCTCTGTAAGTGGAGAAGAGGGTCAACAAAAACAATATGAGTACTACCCCACGCTCATTGCACATTGGCAAACTGGCAGCAGACCCAGTCCCGGAGGGATGTAAGGGGAAATAAGTATTACTAGTGGGAGCCTAGGCTAGGGCACTGGAGGCTCTGGTTGCGGTTGGCCTAATTTGCACACAAAGGAGAAAGGGTGCTAGTCTAGAGGGACCCATGGCACCCGACTCAAGTATAGGCCGAGGGTGACTTTTTTCAGCACATTTTGGGTGCTGAAAAACTAGGCTTATACTTGAGTATATACAGTATGTCAAATTTAAGGTCAAAACCACAGCTAAAAAATAGCACAGATGGTTATAGACATGTAATGAAATGAAAAATTAGTAGGGGCTTGTTTTACAAATTCAACAATATGGTAATATGTTAAATCATAAACTCTATGTACCCAGGTACAGTGAGTATGGCCATGTAAGCTAGATACAAAGATAACAATGCCCTTCCTAAGTGACTGCCCAGTGGCATTGGACAGATCCATTTATTTGCAATTATGGTGAGATTTGTTGTGGTTTTGTGTCCTGTTTGATCAGCATTCACATTATGCCTAATTACACATAGGGGCAGAATGATCAAAATGTAAGTTTAGAGCTTCATACATAAACAAACAAAAGCAATTCTGGGAATGAATTCCAAACTCTTAAAAAAATTATCCTATAGGCTACAGCTCACCCACTGGGTTTAATTTGTTTGAGCTTCATACATAAAAACTCACCCAATGAAAGTTCTGACCACAGTGAATGTTTTGTTCATTCCTATGGGAATTTTTAGATGAGTATTTATCAAATGGTGAGTTCTAACTTTTACCCATTGCAAAATAGGCTTTTGAAAATCCCATAGGAATGAATAGAACATGGGTGAGTTTTTATGTATTAAGCTGTAAGCCCCTTGATGTTGAATGGGTTCCTGTGTCAATTTTATTTTCTTGGTTTATTAATTTGTTATTTATTATGTTACATGTATGGTTTTGATAGGAACATGACCATGGCAGTGTATTCATTTTGTATCTAGCCCACACTCTTGCACTTATGTGGCCATACTTACTGCACGCAGGTACATAGAGATTTTGATTTAACATATAATCATACTATTGAATTGCTATTTGGGATACAAGCCCCTACTCATTTTGCAAGTCTATTACATAAATATATTTAAATAGTGATTAGGTAATCTATCCTTTTTTGTTTAACCAAAATGCATCTTATTAATCTTATACACTTTTGCATAGAGAATAACATTTTTTTGCACATTTATATGGTTACGGTGTAGGCACAAGGTTTGTTAATCTCTGTTTTATACACTAAAATTTAATAAATTGCATGGACTTAAGAAAGCGATATCTTAAACCAATGTCAGTTTATTTTTTTTTTATTAAAAATATTGAACAAAATAATAGTAATAATAAATACATATTTAATTTGCTGCTTTATATAAACAATTTGGTATAACATATATTGATTTAAGGTACATGCACACAAGCGCTTGGTAGCACTTTTAATATACATTAAGGTGTGCTATCTAGTATAAATAAATCCAGCGCAACATTGAAGATGTTTCACTTCTCATCCGAGCCGCTTCTTCAGTTCAACGGGATGAATGAAAATCTTCACAGTCATTAAGGTGTGCTGTGAGTTTTAGGCTCTCATATGTATGTTCCTTATTCTCAAATTGTTACTTCAGTAGCAAACAAAAAGTTCTTTTTGATGTTGTTCCATGAAGAGTGAATCTGAAAGAAAAAAATGATTACTTCATAATATACTTTAAAAATGATAAAACTACTTAAAAGCAAGTATTTGAGGCTGTTCATTAGCAGTTAGTGAAGCCTGTTCTGAGCTTCTATACTCCATTTTGAAAATAGAAGGAAAAAATGGCAGAAAAGAATGTCATCAAATGACAAATTCACAAAATTGCCTGGTCTTTCTTTTTTTTATTTGTATCCATAGTTATACATTTTATAGTTTTTTATTTTTACTATTGTTACAGTATAGTAGGCTCCAAATGTGGCAACCCTAGAAACGCAAAGAAGCATTGTCTCTTACCTCTCCCTTCAGCGACTTCTTAGCTTTAGCTCTTTCCTCGCCTTTTATCTTACAGCTGCCTCGGCATCCACAGCCAGCACAGGAGCTCTCCTCCCTCCCTCCCTAAAAAAAAGTTGCACTGTTCAATTCAGGTCTTATATATTTATATCCATATCCATAAATGTATAAATACATTTATCGTTTTTACTGTTGTTACAGTATAGTAGCTCAGAAAATGCTCAGTTCGGTCCTAGCCCCTCCATAAAATGGCTAGATGTTTAACAGACATCTATAGAATGAATGATATAGGCCTAAGGTGACAAGGATGACTGCTGTATTACACAATTTTTCACACAATGCTGAGATATGTTTTACATTTCAGCAATGGGAACAAGTAAACATCATGTTATGTAAAGGTTTAATTTCTGATTAAAAAGGAGGTATTAGGGTTCTATAAATACCCAACAAGGCACACTATTTGCAGCAGTTTCTGCAGTTGGCAGACATATTTCAGTGTGCAAATACAAACAACCTGTGATCATCTTTTAGGAATAAGAACTAGTAATATAGTTTGATGTGTAGAACACTGCTCTACTGTGTGTATACAAATAAACACAGATGTAGATAGGTACAAATCCCATCACTAAAGCTTACCTTTTTAGTTATATAAGGCTCCTGTTTTCACGAGGATCTTTTTGGATAGGTTGGTCTTGCTAAACTTTTATTTTTTGCTTTTCTTAACTTTGCCGCAAGTAATCTCTGTCTCATCAAATTCTTTAAATGCCCCTTGGATTGCCTCTGCTATTGGTTTGTTATTTTTATCATCTGTTAAGATAGGCTTGTTTGTATTAGGTTTTGCAGAAGCCTTGGGGGTAACCGGGGGCCTGAGTCGTTTATTTGTTAGAGCCTCCCAATTTATGTTCTGGAAAACAGAAGATTGACATTAGTATTCATATGTATGTAAAATATATAACAAATGTTTGTAACCAAAAGATTTTGTAAGTAAATTGTTTCTCAAAAGATATTACAAAGGTTCAGCACATACCTTAAAGAAAGGATGTGCTTTTACATCTTCAGCACCATGTCTGCTTGAGCCAAGACGTGATGGTGCAGCTTTATACAGGAGCTACAAAAATATGAATAACACAATTAGATAAATTCAGCCCAGTCTGATAGTGCAGCACAGTTTCTAACATTTTTCTGTCAGGAGATTTTTGTGAAATTGACACATTTACTAAAATTGTCAGAATATGTAACACTTCTTTGAGCAGTAAAAACAATATTCTGCTTAATGGAGTGTAGGAGTTGCATTCAGCACCTAATCTGACACCCCACCAAATCTATAATCACAGTAAAAGTTAAAAGGGGAGTTACTTATTTTGAAAATCATTCTAACTGGTCACGTGAACCAGCTTTTTAGTTTTTAGTATTATAAGCTGTTTTTGTATATAATTTACTTTAGATTTTTATTCTTTACAGATTGGCATTAAGTTTTCTGTGTAATAATGTACAGGTATAGGGCCTGTTATTCAGAATGCTTGGGACCTGGGGCTTTCTGGATAAGGGGTCTTTCTGTAATTTGGATCTCCATACCTTAAGTCTACTAAAAAATCATTTAAACATCATTTAAACCCAATAGGTTGTTTTTCATCCCATAAGGATTAATTATATCTTAGTTGGGATCAAGTACAAGGTACTGTTTTATTATTACAGAGAAAAAGGAAATCATTTTTAAAAGTCTATGGGAGATGGCCTTTCCGTAATTCAGAACTTTCTGGATAACGGGTTTCCGGATAAGGGATCCTATACCTGTACCAGTCACTGGTTGTGGCTTCAGATATTGCTAATAGAATATATCGGCATAATGATTATCTGTACTTACTGCTTCAATTATGCTGCGAGTATCTTTAGGAAGGTCTGCAGGATAATAAGGTTCTTTAAAAACAATATTCGCAGTCATTATTTTTTCGTCTCCTGAGTCAAATGGCAACTGAAACAGTAGATAGATATTTGTTTAGTAAGCCAGATCTGAGAAGACTCTAATACATACATACATACATATATAAATATATATATAGTAAAAATTATTAGAGATGCATAGAATACAGGATATGACTGATTCCCAGCATCCCTTAAGCATGATCTGGATTTGACTAATACCGGAGTGTTCTGCCAAAACAAATCCAAGCATGGAGAGCAGAATTTATCAGTTTTTGAATTCAAGTTTTTTTTTTTTTAAGTTTTTTAATGAAAATTATTGAAAATTTATAAGATAACTAGAATTAGAAAAACAGGATTGCAAATAATTGTGCAGAAAAACTTGATCTAAATGACATTTGCATTGTTTAATTTTTTTTACAATTTTAATAAATAGACCCCCTTAATACAATGTAACTTTAATGCACGAAAGATTAGACATGTTGCACACAGATCGAAATGTTTTTCTGTCTATAACAATAAACACCGTAAAGCATATTGCACTAATCGTGACAGTTCCGGTCAACATGAGGAATGATTTGTTATTTGATTTAGAGACTGGATATATTTACTTACCTCTCCAGTAGCCATTTCATAAATAATCACACCTAAGGCCCACCAGTCCACTGCTCGGGTATAGTAGGGTTGTGTGAACATTTCTGGGGCCATAAAGTTTGGTGTTCCACATCTTCCAGTGATAATATCATCATAGCCGATTCCTTAAGTAAAAACAAAATTACTAGTTAGTTTTATATGAAGTTTATTTGTGGAATGGTTGGGGGTCAAATGATCACAAGACCAATTGCCTGCTATAGTGTCAGGCAAAATCATGAATGCCCCTTAATAAAATTCCCAGTTTCTCAACCAAAGTTCTTGGGCCAGAAGAAAGATTAGGCCTTTTTGTTAAACTTCTTAAATACAAATCCTGTATGCATAATAAAGTAGATAACCCAATAAAAACCATTACCCTCCATGCTATATATGGCTATACTAAAATGTACCTTCTACTGAGAGTCCAAAATCAGCAATTTTTGCGTAACCTCTCTTATCCAGAAGGATATTCTCTGGCTTTAAATCTCTGCAATAACGAAAAAACAACATGTTAGTAAATGAAAGACAGATTGTAGAAATTGTTTAATCATCATAGTCATGTATATGTTGTAGTGCAATATGTTTATCCAGTTTTAAACAGTAATGTGGACACATTAACATTTTAGCAATACTTACCTATGAACAATTCTTTTGCTGTGTAGGTACTGCAAGCCATTAACAATGCAGGCAGCATAAAATCTGCAGAGATAAGATGAAAATAAATCAGATTAGAATCTCTCCAGCAAGAACAGGAAACAAACAAACAAATGGTGGCGGGAAATAGGCAAATGCTGCATTTATCTTGGCTATGCCACTCTGGTTGTATCACCAAGGATACAGGTGAATATGAAATTAATATACAACTGTTTCAACTACATCATTATTGGAGAGGTTTATATAATATGTTTTAAAAGGTCACACACAAACAGTGACAGTTTATTTTTCACAACCACTTAAACAGCTACTTTAAGTTGCTAAGTCCTACTCCCAAGGGCACTTACACAATGCTCTCCTGTGATATCTTTTTCTTAATGGCATCATGTAGGTCACCTCCAGCTGAATACTCTGTCACTAAGCACAGGTGGTGTTCAGTCTGGAAGGCAGCAAATAATCCAAGCAAGAAAGGATGTTGGACCACAGTGACCATTTTCAGGATTTTCTTTTCAAGCATAACACTGGAACAGAAAAATGTTAAAAGTCAAAAATGTGTCAGTACTTCTAAATTACACACATATTGGTAAAAATGTGTCAGAATTTCTAAATTACACACATATCGGTCCCCATTGATATTCTAGTGTTTTCAGTCATTGAAAATAAGTAAATAATTCACATACTGTATGTGACAAGAACCACTTGGAAAATGTAGTGCAGTGAGATACTTTTTACTTTTTCATTGAATGTTGGTGAAGGCTATATTTTAAGTTCTTATTATGTGCATTGTCCTTTTTACTTACCTTTTAGTTAAACCACAATTGTGAATATGCGTCTTGCGTAATGCTTTTATGGCAACGTTTCTTTTCGAAGGTTTGTGCAGAGCCAGGAAGACCTGCAAAAAGACATTTTTTTTAAAGTTAAACTGCATACATTGATAATAGTCATCGTTTTTACCAGTACTATACAACTTACCCTGCCAAAACTTCCTTCGCCTAGCATACGACCAAGACGGTAGTCTTGAACACTCGTCAGAGAACTTTGTTTAACACTGAAAGGGAATAATGTAGAATTTAGTACATTTTGTATGGCATAAAGTTTTGCCACACACACACACAAAATAGAACTATCATGCTATTATCATTGTAGTATTGAAACATAAAGCATCTTACCACTTCTGATTCTCTGGCTGTGTTTGGGTAATTTGAGGCTTGGCAATGGGAGAATCAACAGGTTCCACAAACTAAAGGGGTAAAGAAGAAATAGTTAATTCCTATAATAACATATTAAATAATGGTGATTCTGTATAGAGCAGTATATGTCATGTATATCATCAGTAACATATTGGATCACCAGTTGATCCAGCTGAATGCTAAACTTTATTTGAATTCCTAAGTGTATTATTATCTGAAAGCAGGTTTACAAAATAACAAGTGATATGCGCACAATAAAATATCAGTAACTTACTTGAACCTTTAAATGTTTTTTCCCTGTCTGTGATGTTTTGTTTTTATCCTGCTTCACAGACTTTTGCCTTTGAGGTGTCTGGTTTTCTATCTTATTCATAGGTGAAAGGTCTTTATCCTGTATAACTTTTTTCTGTTCTTTTGGTAACTGGACCTTTCTCTTATTTTCAGCTATTTCCTTATTTGGTAAAGTATTTGTTGTTTTCGCAGGCAAAACATCTATCCTTCGGACGATGTTCTGCACTTTCTGTACATTATCCTTTTGCTGTTTTATGGGCAAAGCGTTTTCTACCTTCTCTCTCTGGATATTGTTTACTGTCTGTTTCACAGGAGAAGGGTCGATTTTCTTTTGCACAATCACTTGCCCTTTTGCTATATTTCGAGTTGGTTCTATCAGTTTTGCAGGAACTGGGTCTATTTTCTTCTGCACAGTTTCCTGCGCTCTTGTTAAAACAGGCTTTGCCTGTTTTGCAGGTGAAGGATCTATTTTGCGCTGCTCTGGTTTCTGCCATCTTTGTACAGTCTTCTCTGGTTGTTTGACGGGCGATGGGTCTCTTTTCCTCTGCACAGTTTCCCATGCCCTTGGTACAATTTCCTTTCCCTGTTTTCCAGGTGAAGGATCTCTTTTGCGCTGTACTGGTTTCTGCCATTTTTGTAAATTCTTTTCTGGTTGTTTGGCCGGCGATGGGTCTCTTTTCTTCTGCACAGTTTCCCATGCCCTTGGTACAATTTCCTTTCCCTGTTTTGCAGGTAAAAGGTCCTTTTTCTTCTGCACAGTTTCCTGCCCCTTTGATATATTATCCTTTGTCTGTTTTGCTGGTGAAATATCTTTTTTCTGTCCTTTTTGCACATTCGTCTTTATCTCTTTGGAAGGGGGTGGGTTTTGTTTTCTCCTAACTGTTTCCCGTCCTCTTGGTGCATTATCCTTTGCCTGTTTTGCAGGCGAAAGGTCTTTTTTCTTTGGTAAAGTTCCTTGCCCTTTTGGAACATTCTCCTTAGTCTGTTTTATGGGCAATGGATCTTGTTTCTTCTGTATAGCTCCCTGCTGTTTTGCAGGTGATGGGTCTATTTTCTGTTTATCTGTTACCTTCCCCTTTGGTTTCACAAGCAATGGGTTATTTTTCTGCCCTTTTTGTACATGCTCCTTTGCTTGTTTTGAGGGTGAAGGGTCTTTTTTCTTATTAACAGTTTGCTTCTTTTCTGTTGAACGGTCTCTATTTTGCCCCCATGGATATGCCAATTTCTTCTCAGTGGATTCCTATAGATAAAACAAAGCATATTATAAATAGAATTTAAAACTCTGGTTGTATATAATCTGTAGCATATACAGTAATCTAGTTATAGCTTAATATTTCAGGGTTTTTTTTAACTACATTTAAAACATTTTCCTGACTGAGATCAGTCTAAAAAAATAGAATAACTATTAGCTCAGTAGAGCCCAGTCAATAGCTCTTTTCACAAGGTTTTGTTTTTTGTATTTCCTACTGGGAAAATTTGTCATCAATGGAAAAAGTATCTTTAGACATTTGTTTAGCCTGCACTGGGGAAAAATATGCATGGGCAACCAAATGTCACATGGCATTTGCCTTAAAACCCTAACAGAGAGCCAAATCAGTAAAAAATGAAAAAAGGGCAACAACATAAAGCAGATTTGATTTCAGGCTTACCTTGGCATTTGTATTCCGGGGTTGGACCTGAAAATAAAAGGTAAATAAAGTTGTGAATTCATTATTCTAAAATTCTTTTAAAGAGATGTGTATGTGTGTGTATATATCTGTGTCTGTGTGTGTGTGTATATATATAATATATTTATATGAAGTAATGTTATTAGAAGTTATTAGTTGCTGGGCTTATATGAAAGCCGTGTGTCTTTTAACAACTTTGTGACTTTCAATAAATGTATAAAAAATGTGGAGAATCACAAGGTTTGCTGTTCACATTATATGCAGAATACAGAATATAATTTTATTTGTCTCTGAGGGGGCTCTGCATGCATAAAATCATTTCCTTTGTAAAGTTATGGCTGTATTAGTTTAAGACCTGCACACAATTCTTACATTTTACCTTTTTCTTATTTCTTAATATGAAGCATATTAGTATAACCTGTGTATTTTATAAAATCTCCTACACACAAGGACCCAAGGAAGTCAGTTCAGTCCATGATAATATTATATTATTGGGACATTTAATAGACTTACCACATTGCTTCTTTGGAACACATTTCTAGTAGCGTTGCTTAGTCTTTTAAATATTGATCCTGTAAAAAAAAAATCTTATAGATTACATGGAAACAAAACCTACGTGATACAGTGATGTATTAATGCTATCAGTCACTTTTTTTATAGATAACATTGTTACATATACAATTTGCTCATTTAAAATCTCAATCTCCATAATACAACAACTACCGAGTAAATAAGTCAGTAATCACGTAAACACTATACCTGAAGCTTTCTTTGACAAACTAGGCCCTGGGAAATTAGTTACAGGTCTGTATGTAGCATCCGTCGTCTGTAAAGATAAGCGTGAACAAAATAAACAACAGAAATCATTTTAAAAGGTGAAATATGTACAGCAGCCTAATATTTCCATCTGCTTTCACCCTCATATTGTAGAGATCCCATCAATTAAAAAAAAAAAATTATATATATATATATATATATATATATATATATAACATTTGAACTAATGTAGAAACAATAGAAAATAGATCAATCAAAAAAATAAAAGAAAAGTTCCAGTCACTAGTGTAAAAACCAGCATTCACCATTGCTGCTTTTTATGTAATTTTTAATAGTTACTTATACCAGAGTTTTATTACCACCCATAAAAGGAAATACATCCTTATAAGTAATTTGGACAATGTAATAGATGATTTAAAATAATTTAACAAAACAGATTATTTGCACATGTGACCTACATGCCCCCCCTCCTTTACGCTAGGACAATACTAGCAGTCACTAGCTGCATGATCCTTATACAAGCCTGTTTCTTTATTCACCAAAATAAACCATTTATGAAGAACCCCAAGGTGTCTCACCTTGTCGCTTCTTCTGAAGTTATTTCTTGTGAAATAACTCAGTCTTTGAAATACTGACGGTGATTCTGTATCTGTTTGAAAAAAAATATCTATTACTTTACATGAAAACAGAAAATAAACATTTATACCCCTGAGACTATTTTACTGAGTCTCTCTATATAACATGCTGGAATACAAATGGCCCAGTAAGACATTGGTTGAATGATATAGAAGTAAAACTGCAGATCTGAATCCCCTTAATATAGCCAGGAATAAAATAATCAACTACTATACCCGATGATTTCTTTGATTTAGAAAGGCCTGGTAAATTATTCACAGTCTCTGTGTTATTTGGATCCTGTAAATATAAAAATAAACAACATAAGTTATTTTGAAAGCAGAATAGCAGAATATGAACCCCAACCCATAATTATTACTGCTGTCACACTTACACTGCATAGCAACCCCAGAAAACAAAGAGGAATAAAGGATATATATATATACATATATATATATATATATATATATATATATATATATATATATATATATAGTAAAAATGGAAAAAATATTTCCATTAAGTCCTGAGAGTGCGATATATTTTCCATTTTCACGTGATACTACTTTTCAATACTGCACCCAGGCTCTCTTTCGCAGACATACACATGAGTGCCTGATACCTACGACTGTTGTGTGTGTGTATGTGTGTGTGTATATATATATATATATATATATAAATATATACAAATTCTATAATGAAATTTTTGCAAGTACACTTTAAACATTATATTAAAACAAAAACCATACATTGAGGTTCAATTAAATAAATCTGATCGTTATAAACACACTCCCACATGCAGGGATCTAGGCTGCTCATTTAAACCCATGCTTTGTATTGTGGAAAGACATTTCATAGACTTACATTGCTTCTTTTTTTGAAGATGCCGCTAGTCAATTTATGTAGACTATTTAACATCTTTTTTCTTCCTACAAAGAAAGGACATATGTAAAGAAGTAGAACTAGAGCTAAGGAACATCACAACTTTTTTTATCTACTGTTCTCAGTTCACTTATCCTAGCAGGCAGATAAAGGCCGATGATGGGAAGATGATTAGAGAAGTATTTAAATAGACAGATGGGCAAAAATATAATAATAATAGTACAGGTATGGGATCCCTTATCTGGAAACCCATTATCCAGAAAGCTCCGAATTACGGAAAGTCCATCTCCCATAGACTCCATTTTAATCAAATAATTCAGAATTTAAATCTGATTTCCTTTTTCTCTGTAGTAATAAAACAGTACCTTGTACTTGATCCCAACTAAGGTATAATTAATCCTTATTGGAGGCAAAACAGTCTTATTGGGTTTAATTAATGTTTTATAGATTTTTTAGACTTATGGTATGGAGATCCAAATTACGGAAAGACCCCTTATCCAGAATATCCTCTGTCCCGAGCATTCTGGATAACGGGTCCTATACCTGTAGTACATTTAAAAGTGAAGACAGGAACAACCAAAAGTATGCTAAAAGTTTATGTATAATGCAAAGTTATTATAAATGTAAACTTTGGATAAAGGAGAGGGTTACAGTTAATTAAATGTATGACTTGTTCTTTTTATTATTAACATATGTCAATTTAAACCATCTACTATTCATCTTCCATAACGACTTTTAACTGCTCCCTGCCCGTTAGGATAATTAAGCTGAGAGCTGTTAAAATTGCAGGGCTAACAGCCCTAAAAAGAAAACAAAACACAAAATAATAAATTGTCATATAATACCACTGTAATCATCAATGTTACGTAGTAGTACCTCTAAAATTAACATTAACTGGAATATTAACTGCTAACAATACATTTAAATGTACTATGCTTAGTTAGTAAGCAAAACTGAAAAAATACAACGTTAATTTGTGTTCTCTTTAATGCCACCAGATTTTATTTTAATCTAAGAAGCAAGTATGGAAGAGAAACGAAAAGGCTTAGATTAGATACATCTAAAAGATACTAAAAGCTGTAAACATTTTCAAGGCCTACCTTGTTTTTGGTTTTACTAAAATTTTATATAAAATAGTGCTGCTAAAATAAATATAGCAACACTAGAGAATGATATTGCAAGAGACAGTAGTGATGGCCACTGCACTATAGCTAACCAACACTAATACTGGCACTACCTCCACTTTATTATAAATTCACATATATATATAAGTATTACAATAAGGCCTACCTTGTTAATGTTCTTCAAAAGTTGGTAAATAAAATTATAGGTGTAGAATAATATTCTATAGTACCACAAAAATGAATTTGTAGCACTACAAAATAATACAGGTGTTGCTAGAGAGAGTAGCAATAACTACTGCACTCCCACTAACCACTGCGAGTCACAGCTGTGTCAGGCAATATTATGACATCACAAGGTTCTTATCTGGCTCGTCAGTGTCAGGTTACATGTGTGTCAGGCACGTTATGACATCACAAGGTTCTTATCTGGCTCGTCAGTGTCAGGTTACATGTGTGTCAGGCACATTATGACAGTTGCCTCAGACAAAGACCTCTGCAGGAAGTGCAATGAACTGGGCTATTGTTATGCCTCTCCATATAAACCTAGCTGGTTAACAAAGAGCCCAATACACCAAATGCATCTAATAGAATTTATAAGTATTCTATACTTCTATCCATAAGCGTGTCTTGTCTCAATGATATGCCTATATTACATCAAGAAATGATAGCTGTATATTAGGCAGGATACTAATAAAGAGCGAGCTGCTCTCTGAAAAATAAAGACCATTCGCAGCATGAGACTTGACTCGCCAATCATTAAATATAATATTTTCATGTATATACAGGTGTGGGATCCGTTATCTGGAAATTATGGGAAGTTACAAACTATGGGAAAGCCAGCTCCCATATACAATTATATACAAATAATTCTAATTGTGTTGGGTTGAAAACCCCACAGACTGTTCTTCAACTTCAGCTTATTCTTCCGCTTCTTATTCTTATTCTTAGAGCCCCCCATTTTCTCCTCCTATAGTTTTTGGGGTACATACACCCAAACTCTCCACACTTCTTTACCCTATAGCGGAGCAGGTTGCTTGTGCTTTTCTAAGTGATCTCGTCCCCCCCCGTCTTTTTGTGGCGCCACTCCGAACCCCCCAATTTTCCCATTGACTTTGACAGGGAAGATTTTCAAACTGCTGCCACTCTTACAGCTTTGAAGCTACAACCCCCAAACTTGAATAACATAATCATGGGGTCACCCCGAATGAAGTAGCAACATTTGTTGGATGACCCCAAAGTGGGAGGGGCCAACAACAGCCAATCAAATTTTAATCATTTACTTTAATGGGGAAATTGAAACTGCTGCCAATCTTACAGCTTTGAAGCGACACTCCCCAAACTTGAATCACACAGTCATGGGGTCAGCCTGAATGAAAATAGGATGATTATTGGATGCCCAAAAGTGGGCGGAGCTGTGAACCGCCAATCAGATTTTACCTATTGATTTGACAGAAATCCAACCTGCTGCCATTCTCACAGTAATAACACCGGGGTCCCCAAACTTTTTACACTTGGTCACTAGGGGACTGCAGTTTTAGTTTTGAAAAGTGGGCGGAGCCACCAACAGCCAATCAAATTTCACCTATTGATTTTTATTGGTTTGATGCCAGATTTTCCAAACTTTGTACAGTCAGTCACTGGGTGACTACGCATTCAGGTTTTTTTTTAAAAAAAAACCATGCAAAGTGGGAGGGGCCAACAGCAGCCAATCATATTGTACCCATTGACTTTTATGGGGAAATTGAAACTGCTGCCAAACTTACAGCTTTGAGGCTACACTCCCCAAACTTGAATCACACCATCATGGGCTCAGCCTGAATGAAAATATGATGATTGTTGGATGCCCAAAAGTGGGCGGAGATGTGAACAGCCAATCAGATTTTACCTATTGACTAAGCAGAAATCCAACCTGCTGCCATTCTCACAGTATTAACTTTGCAGAGTTAGGCACCAGGTAACTGTGGTTCAAGGTAAGAAAAAGTGGGCGGAGCCACCAACAGCCAATCAGAGTTTACCTATTGACTTTCAATGGGGAAATCCAACCTGCTGCCATTCTCACAGTATTAACACCAGGGTCCCCAAACTTTTCACAGTTGGTCACTAGGGGACTGCAGTTTTAGTTTTGAAAAGTGGGCGGAGCCACCAACAACCAATCAGATTTCACCTATTGATTTTTATTGGTTTGTTGCCAGGCTTCCCAAACTTTGCATAGTCAGACACTGGGTGACTACACATTTAAGGTTTTTTGCGTTTTTGTAAGTGAGTGGAGCCACCAACAGCCAATCAGATTTTACCTATTGATTCTAAATGGGGAAATTCAACCTGCTGCCATTCTCACAGTATTAACCCCAGGGTCCCCAAGCTTTTCACAGTTGGTCACTAGAGGACTACAGTTTTAGTTTTGAAAAAGTGGGCAGGGCCACCAACAGCCAATCAGATTTCACCTATTGAATTTTATTGGTTTGATGCCAGAGTTCGCAAACTTTGCACAGTCAGTCACTGCGTGACTTTGTACTCAAGGTTAGAAAAAGTGGGCGGGGCCGCCAAAAGCCAATCACATTTCTTTCATTGTTTTCAGTGGGAAAATTTTAACTGTTGCCATTCTCACATGTTTAATGTCAGGGTCCCCAAACTTTGCACAGTTTGTCACTAGGTGACAATGTTCCAAGTTTAGAAAAGTGGGTGGGGCCAACAACAACCAATTAGATTTCACCTATAGACTTCATATGTTTAAATTTAAACTGCGGCCATTCTTTAAATATTAATACTAAGGTCTAGTCACCTAGCAGAGCTAGTCACCAGGTAACTGCAGTTCAGAGTTAGAAAAAGTGGGTGGAGCCAACAACAGCCAATAAGATTTTACCTATTGATTGTCAATGGGAAATTCAACCTGCTGCCATTCTCACAGTATTAACACCAGGGTCACTAGGGAACTGCATTTTTAGGTTTTCAAAAGTGGGTGGAGCCACCAACAGCCAATCAGACTTCACCTATTGAATTTTTTTGGCTTATATTTAAAATGTTGCTTTGCTCACAATATTTATGTCAGGGTTCCCAAACAAGTGGGAGGAGCCACCAACAGCCAATCCATTTTCACCCATTAGATTTCATTGGTTTATATTTAAACTGATGCCATTATTTAAGTATTAATTCCAGGGTTGTTAAAGTTTCCAGAGTTAGTCACTGGGTATTTGCCATTCAAAGTTAGAAAAAAGTGGGCGGAGCCACCAACAGCCAATAACATTTCACCTGTCAGCCTCACAATGAATGCCTGAGTCCCCAAAATTTGCAAAGTTTGTCACTGGGGGACTGCAGTTCAAAAATAGGAAAAGTAGGTTGGGCCACTAACAGCCAATCAGATTTCATCCATTGAATTTTATTGGTTTAAATTTAAAATGCTGTCATTCTCAAACTATTTATGCCAGGGTGCCCACTCAAGGTTAGAAAAAGTGGACGGAACCACCAATCACAATTCACCTATTGACTTTTATTGGTTTAAATTTTAATTGCTGCCGTTCTTTAACTATTAATCCTAGGGTCCCTAAACTTCGCAGAGTTAGTCACTGGGTAACTGCAGTTCCAGGTTAGAAAAAGGGGGTGGGGCCACCAACCGCCAATCAGATGTCGTTGACTTTCAGTGGGGAAATTTAAGTTGCTGCCATTCAGACACTATTAAAACCAGGGTCCCCAAACTTTGCACAGTGGTCTTTACTGTATAACTGTGTTCCAAGGTTAGAGAAAGTGGGCCGAGCCCATTCAGTGACTTCATGTTTTTCAACCCAACATGAAGTTTGTTCTCAAACTTCCCTTTCTAGTTAAATATAATAATTTCATGTATATACAGGTGTGGGATCCGTTATCTGGAAATTATGGGAAGTTACAAACTTTGGGAAAGCCAGCTCCCATATACAATTATATACAAATAATTCTAATTATGTTGAGTTGAAAAACCCACAGACTGTTCTTCCACTTCAGCTTATTCTTCCGCTTCTTATTCTTATTCTTAGCGCCCCCCGTTTTCTAAACGCTACTCCTAGGGGTACAACACCCAAACTCTCCACACTTCTTCGTCCTATAGTGCAGCAGGTTGCTTGTGCTTTTCTAAGTGATCCCGCCCCCCGTCTTTTTGTGGCGCCGCTCGAACACCCCAATTTTTCCATTGACTTTGACAGGGAAGATTTTCAAACTGCTGCCACACTTACAGCTTTGAAGCTACAGCCCCCAAACTTGAAAAACATAATAATGGGGTCACCCCGAATGAAACAGCATCATTTGTTGGATGACCCCCAACGTGGGAGGGGCCAACAACAGCCAATCAAATTTCACCCATTGACTTTTATTGCTGCCAATCTTACAGCTTTGAGGCTACGCTCCCCAAACTTGAATCACATAGTCATGGGGTCAGCCTGAATGATAATATGATGATTGCTGGATGCCAAAAGTGGGCGGAGCTGTGAACAGACAATCAGATTTTACCTATTGACTTGGTGGAAATCCAACCTGCTGCCATTCTCACAGTATTAACCCCAGGGTCCCCAAACTTTGCGGAGTTAGGCACCAGGTAACTGCGGTTCACAGTTAGAAAAAGTGGGCAGGGCCACCAACAGCCACTCAGATTTTACCTATTGACTTTCAATGGGGAAATTAATCCTGTATTAACACCAGGGTCCCCAAACCTTTTCACAGTTGGTCACTAGGGGACTGCAGTTTGTTTTAAAAAGTGGGCGGAACCACCAACAACCAATCAGATTTCACCTATTGATTTTTATTAGTTTGATGCCAGGGTTCCCAAACTTTGCACAGTCAGTGACTGGGTGACTACGCATTCAAGTTTTTTTTTTTTTTAAGTGGGCAGAGCCACCAACAGCCAATCAGATTTTACCTTTTTGAAGAGTGAGCAGAGCCACCAACAACCAATCAGATTTTACCTATTGAATTTTATTGGTTTGATGCCAGGGTTCCCAAACTTTGCACAGTCACTGGGTGACTACGTACTCAAGGTTTGAAAAGTGGGCGGGGCCACCAAAAGCTAATCACATTTCTGCCTCCGCCAGCAGCCAAAGGCTGAGCTGTAAGGGAGTAGTTGTGCGGCAGCAGCAGAGCAGCAGGTTGAAGCTCCATCGCTAGAGATGGATGTGTCTGTTCCTACACCATCCCCCTGGCTGCAGCATTGTAGGAGGGAAATCGCAGTTGTAACGTATTGTGCGTTGTTATAGAGTAGATCGTTCTCAGAGACTTTTTTTCTGTATTGTTTTTTTTTATTCAGAGAGCCTGAAACACTTTCCTTCTTAACTGAGAAGTCTTGATGCAGTCTGTAATATTAATGATGTGTGTTGCTTTTGAATCTCAGACTAATAAAAACGGAAAACAAATACAGAAAGATGTGTTCTTAGTCCAGTGGTTGGTAGGGCCAGGGTAACCCAGCACTAGGTGGGTCCATCCATATGACATTTCTAAATGGCTAGTTAGGATGGTCATTATCGCACAAATGCTTTTTCATACATCTCAAATTATCTGTGGATATTTACTGTTCTGGTTTCTCATTGGACTGAACGATAGTCCTTAGAAATTATTTTATTTATGTTTAACCTTGGTATGAGGGGAAGACGACCTGACCAATGTTTGTACCTCAAAGGGGTGCTTGAACTCAAAGTCAAAACTTTTTATCTCAAATCTGCCTTTGGCCTACTTTGTTTCTTTACATTGTTCCTTTTGCTAATGTTTTCTTCCTATTGTGATCTGTCACATTATCTGTGATAAATAAGCCTATGTTTGCTAATTTCCAACAGATGTAATACACAGCTAAAGGAGAATTGTAGCTAAAATGCATAATTATATAAACATGCCTTTGCAGAGTTTAAATGCTGGATTTTAGTATCTATATTTTGACTGATTGGGAACAATTGTCTTGTACCTTGTATGGGACCTGTTATCTAGAATGCTTGGGACCGTGGGTTTTTCCAGAGAAGGTGTCATTCCTTAATTTGGATCTCCATACTTTAAGGGGTTGATTTACTAATCCACGAATCTGAACGAGAAAAATTTGGATTGGAAAATGAACATTTTGCAACTTTTTAGTATTTTTTGCGATTTTTTTCGTCGCCGTTACGACTTTTTCGTAAATTGTCGCAACTTTTTCGTAACCGTTTCAACTTGCGCAAATTGTTGCGACTTTTTCATAGCCAATACAAATTTCGTGAATTGTCACAACTTTTTCATAGCCAATACAAATTTAGTGAATTGTCGCGACTTTTGCATAGCCATTATGACTTTCATGAATTGTCGCGACTTTTTCATAGCCAATAGACAATTCGCGAAAAAGTCGCAAAATACCGATCATTACGAAAAAAGCGCATTCGGACGCTTTTTGGACGTTCGTGGATTAGTAAATGTGCCCCTAAGTCTACTAAAAAAAATCACTGAAACATTAAATAGGATTGTTTTGCCTCCAATAAGGATTATTTATATCTTAGTTATCAGTTACAAGGTACTGTTTTATTGCGGAGAAAAGGGAAATCTTTTTAAAATTTGAATTATTTTATTACAATTATTTTATTAAAATGAAGTCTAAGGGGAATGGCCTTCTTGTAATTTGGAGCTTTCTAAATAACAGGTTTCTGGATAAAGGATCCCATACCTGTACTGGTAATTGAATTTATTCCAAATAAATCAATAATAGGTTTTCTATACATGCAGTAACATTTGTGTTTCCAGGCTTGTATGTATAACATGTTGCAACCATTGGTCACAGGAAAGACTGTTTCCCTCATTGACATTCAGGACTTGAATCGTCAGATATGGAGGTAGAAACAATAGGGATTGTATGTATATAAATAGGGATTCTACCTCCACCTGCTGATTCAGCCCTAAACACAGATTTTGCTCGGGCGCCCAATTGATGAGACAACCGATATCCGCAGCCTCAGTCGTCTCATCGATCCGCCATACACGCACCGAGTATGACATGAAACAAGGTTTCGAGCGATAATATCGGTGTGTATGGTCAGTTTTAGAGAGGAATATTAGAGTTAGGTGGCTTGTAATAAAGTACAATATTTTTCAAACTGTCTGAGCATATCTGGCCTTTTTTTAAAATGACACCTGGGGCCTACTACTACTACATAGAATCTAGGTTCAACCTGGCATCACTGGGCACACACCCTCTGCAGGCCAGATACAGTACATTTGCAGGCTTTGCAAACTGCTCACATAAGTCACTTAAGTAATGAATTAATTGTAATACATTTTATTAAATATCTATAAATAGCACACCTGACACAAGCATTCTTGTACATACGGTGATAATGATATATATGTCCACAGTCACACTAACACAGATATGTGCAACACACGGTGAAATAGACAACATACAGAGTGCAACACATTGTAGCAACCACATGTACCTAAAGAGTGACAGTTCAGAGACAAACAGTGACAGCAACACAAAAGTATAAAGTGACAAACACCATGGCATACAGGCAGGCACAATGGGACATACTGTATTACAGAGAGTAAAATACACTGTGACCCATGGATGCTGTGACACACAGATGCATATTGACACACGGAAATAAGCAGACAAACTGTGAGATAAAATGAGTGACACAAGCATCCAATCACACAGCTGTCAGGCCAACTTCTATATATTAGTGGGGGCCTATACAGACCCATCGGCTGCAGACTGCATCCACAGCCCTGAGATCCTTGCTCATACATTGTTAGGAGGGGCATTCTGTTGGGCATGAAGCCTACTTGTCATAAGAAATCCAACCTATGGGTATGGTAACTTTGTGTCCTTAGGGAAGTATTGATTCAGTCATGGCATTTTAAAAAATCTTAAGGTGGCCATACACTTACCATAATAGATAGGCCTACGTACATCTATTCTTATTTTTACTTTAATGCCCATCCCATCCCGTTAAATAGATCATTACATAATGGTTATACAGCAGAACCCAATTTTACATCCCCAGATTTTACATTTTCCCAGAATTGATGCCGTTTTGTTGTGGTCATGTTTACAGAAGCTGCATTTTTTTCTTTACCAGATCTAACAGTCTCCTGGATTTTTGTGACACAGTCCCTTGGGAAATGTAAAATTGGGGTTCTACTATATATTACTTGAACCAGAAGGACCCTAATAATGAAAGTAAATAAATTGTAAACGCACAGTTATCATTCTGCATTTACTCTGCTCAGCAATAACTATGCATGCGATTGGTAAGGAGATAAGTTTAAACTCCTCAATGAGTTATTTCGGTTATGTATGTTATATGTTTATTATCTAACCTGTATGCACCTTTGCATATTATTCTTTGAGGTCTTTGTACACAACAAACAGCAAACCGAGAGAAGGTAGATACAGCACCAAAATCAGGCCTTTACCTACTTACCTGCTGTTGATCATAAATATATGCAGCACCGGCTGTCTGTAACACATGTATAAACCACCATATACCTGTGCTTTTCATATGCACTTGTTATATAGCGGTATTGGCATGTACTTAACCCTGTATCTTTGTATCTGTAACTAGTGATGGCAAAATTTTTGTCAGGTTTTTCCCCAAAAATATATGACTTCAATGCATTTAACTCAGATTGTAAGCTCTACGGGGCAGGGACCTCCTTCCTACTGTGTCTCATACCACATGGCACTTGTATATATATGTATTTATTGTATTTATTTATTATATCACTTGTCCTCCCTGTGTGTAATTGTGTATATTGTAAGACTGTACAGCGCTGCGTACCCTTGTGGCGCTTTATAAATAAAGTTATACATACATACATACATTTAACAAATTTTTGCTGTTTTGCAAAATTTGATTTGAAGCGAGATGGGACAGATTCACTCGTCACTATCTGTAACATCTTCAAAATCATTTAACCCTTTAAGTGCCAGCCGAATTCGTCATTTCGGTTCCCCCCAGTGCCAGACGTTTTTTAAGCATTTTGTACTCATTCGCTTTAACAATGTTTTTTGGTAGGAAAACCTCCATGAAACTAGGGAAATTATATATCGTTTTTTTCGTCACTAATTGGGCTTCGACATACATACCAAATTTTATAACTTTTCTGGAGATATGATGTGTATTTTGGGTGAATTATGTAAAAAAAAAAAAAAATTATGAAAAATTTCTGTATATTTTGAGTTTTTTTTCCATAGAAAAGTTAATTTTACACACTTTTTTTTGTTGTTTGTAAAAGCCCTGATACTCCCAAGTCCAACGATACCAAATATGTGGTGGTACCCCACAGTTCCTGTCCAGAAGTAACCCCCAAACGAAAGAAATACTTTGTACAATATCACACCAGAACAAAGCGGAAAAGCGCTTGTAACAGTTGATGCAGCATAACTTATATGTAAACCTAAAATATCCCCTCATGTTTGGTATCTTTAGAAACTACAGACCTTCAGGTTTCTAGGTGCAATGTAGTTTTCACTCAAAAGCCAAATACCTTTTGTCAGTGCATTGTGAAATTTGGAAGTTTTTTTGACATTTTTTTTTTTTCTAAAACGTAAACTTGGACGCATGATCAAATGTGGATTTGACAAAAAAAAATCTCATAAAAATTTTCTAACAAAGGCAAATTTGAAAGACAAATTTCTACTGAATAAAATGATGCCCCATATGTATGGGTGCACATAAAGACATGGGCACCAAACACTCCAAAGCAGGGGCAATGCACAAGGGCAATTACAGCTAAAAATGTGGGTGCTGTGCTCTTTGTGCACTACCTGCAGTTTTTCAGTGTTAACCCCCCCTACTTGTGAAATAACCCCCACAAACTATATATTTCTGAAAAGTGCACACCTTCAGCTATTCAGAGACACCACTCTTCTCTTTCTACATAGAAAATTGTGGCCGCAGTCCCTTGCAGAAGTCAGCGCTTTGGTCAGAAATCGAGGAAAAAACTGATAAAAAACCTAGATTTCTCCCCAAAATCTCCATGGCAACTACCAAAAACTTACTAAACATCAATCTGCAAGTTCCCCTGAATAAAACAATACCCCATATGTATGGGTACACATAAAGACGTGGCCACCAAATGCCCCAAAACAGGGGCAATGCATAAGGGCAATTTCAGTTGAAATTTTGGGGGCTGCGCTCTATGTGCACTTCCTGCAGTTTTTCAGTGTTAACCCCCCCTACCTGTAAAATAACCCCCACAAACTATATATTTCTGAAAAGTGTACACCTTCAGCTATTCAGAGACACCACTCTCCTCTTTCTACATGGAAAATTGTGGCCGCAGTCCCTTGCAGAAGTCAGCGCATTGGTCAGAAATCAAGGAAAAACCAGATACAAACCTAGATTTCTCCCCAAAATCTCCATGGCAACTACCAAAAACTTACTAAACATCAATCTTCAAGTTCCCCTGAATAAAACGATACCCCATATGTATGGGTACACATAAAGAGGTGGCCACCAAATGCCCCAAAACAGGGGCAATGCATAAGGGCAATTTCAGTTGAAATTTTGGGGGCTGCGCTCTATGTGCACTTCCTGCAGTTTTTCAGTGTTAACCCCCCCTACCTGTAAAATAACCCCCACAAACTATATATTTCTGAAAAGTGCACACCTTCAGCTATTCAGAGACACCACTCTCCTCTTTCTACATGGAAAATTGTGGCCGCAGTCCCTTGCAGAAGTCAGCGCATTGGTCAGAAATCAAGGAAAAAACAGACACAAACCTAGATTTCTCCCCAAAATCTCCATGGCAACTACCAAAAACTTACTAAACATCAATCTGCAAGTTCCCCTGAATAAAACGATACCCCATATGTATGGGTACACATAAAGACGTGGCCACCAAATGCCCCAAAACAGGGGCAATGCATAAGGGCAATTTCAGTTGAAATTTTGGGGGCTGCGCTCTATGTGCACTTCCTGCAGTTTTTCAGTGTTAACCCCCCCTACCTGTAAAATAACCCCCACAAACTATATATTTCTGAAAAGTGCACACCTTCAGCTATTCAGAGACACCACTCTCCTCTTTCTACATGGAAAATTGTGGCCGCAGTCCCTTGCAGAAGTCAGCGCATTGGTCAGAAATCAAGGAAAAAACAGACACAAACCTAGATTTCTCCCCAAAATCTCCATGGCAACTACCAAAAACTTACTAAACATCAATCTGCAAGTTCCCCTGAATAAAACAATACCCCATATGTATGGGTACACATAAAGACGTGGCCACCAAATGCCCCAAAACAGGGGCAATGCATAAGGGCAATTTCAGTTGAAATTTTGGGGGCTGCGCTCTATGTGCACTTCCTGCAGTTTTTCAGTGTTAACCCCCCCTACCTGTAAAATAACCCCCACAAACTATATATTTCTGAAAAGTGTACACCTTCAGCTATTCAGAGACACCACTCTCCTCTTTCTACATGGAAAATTGTGGCCGCAGTCCCTTGCAGAAGTCAGCGCATTGGTCAGAAATCAAGGAAAAACCAGATACAAACCTAGATTTCTCCCCAAAATCTCCATGGCAACTACCAAAAACTTACTAAACATCAATCTGCAAGTTCCCCTGAATAAAACGATACCCCATATGTATGGGTACACATAAAGACGTGGCCACCAAATGCCCCAAAACAGGGGCAATGCATAAGGGCAATTTCAGTTGAAATTTTGGGGGCTGCGCTCTATGTGCACTTCCTGCAGTTTTTCAGTGTTAACCCCCCCTACCTGTAAAATAACCCCCGCAAACTATATATTTCCAAAAAGTGCACACCTTCAGCTATTCAGAGACACCACTCTCCTCTTTCTACATGGAAAATTGTGGCCGCAGTCCCTTGCAGAAGTAAGCGCATCGGTCAGAAATCAAGGAAAAACCAGATACAAACCTAGATTTCTCCCCAAAATCTCCATGGCAACTACCAAAAACTTACTAAACATCAATCTGCAAGTTCCCCTGAATAAAACGATACCCCATATGTATGGGTACACATAAAGACGTGGCCACCAAATGCCCCAAAACAGGGGCAATGCATAATAATGGGGCTGCAATTTATGTGCACATCTCAAAGCTTTTCAGACAAATTTTCCCCTTACCTGTGAAAAAAACCATATAAACTGTATATTGATTAAAAAAAGACAACTTCAGCTATTCAGAGACACCACTCTTCTCTTTCTACATGGAAAATTGTGGCCGCAGTCCCTTGCAGAAGTCAGTGCTTTGGTCAGAAATTAAGGAAAAACCAGATACAAACCTAGATTTTGGTCAGAAATCAAGGAAAAACCAGATAAAAAACCTAGATTTCTCCCCAAAATCTCCATGGCAACTACCAAAAACTTACTAAACCTCAATTTGCAAGTTCCCCTGAATAAAACGATACCCCATATGTATGGGTGCACATAAAGACGTGTCCACCAAATGCCCCCAAACAGGGGCAATGCATAAGGGGGGGGCTGTGCTCTATGTGCTCTACCTGCAGTTATTTAGTCTAAACACCCCCATACCTGTGAAATAACCCCCGCAAACTATATATTTATGAAAAGTGCACACCTTCAGCTATTCAGAGACACCACTCTTCTCTTTCTACATGGAAAATTGTGGCCACAGTCCCTTGCAGAAGTCAGCGCTTTGGTCAGAAATCAAGGAAAAACCAGATACAAACCTAGATTTCTCCCCAAAATCTCCATGGCAACTACCAAAAACTTACTAACCATTAATCTGCAAGTTCCCCTGAATAAAACGATACCCCATATGTATGGGTGCACATAAAGACGTGGCCACCAAATGCCCCAAAACAGGGGCAATGCATAAGGGCAATTTCAGTTGAAATTTTGGGGGCTGCGCTCTATGTGCACTACCTGCAGTTTTTCAGTGTTAACCCCCCTACCTGTGAAATAACCCCCACAATCTATATATTTCCAAAAAGTGCACACCTTCAGCTATTCAGAGACACCACTCTTCTCTTTCTACATGGAAAATTGTGGCCGCAGTCCCTTGCAGAAGTCAGTGCTTTGGTCAGAAATCAAGGAAAAACCAGATACAAACCTAGATTTTGGTCAGAAATCAAGGAAAAACCAGATAAAAAACCTAGATTTCTCCCCAAAATCTCCATGGCAACTACCAAAAACTTACTAAACCTCAATTTGCAAGTTCCCCTGAATAAAACGATACCCCATATGTATGGTTGCACATAAAGACGTGGCCACCAAATGCCCCCTAACAGGGGCAATGCATAACGGGGGGCTTTGCTCTACCTGCAGTTATTTAGTCTAAACACCCCCATACCTGTGAAATAACCCCCGCAAACTATATATTTCCAAAAAGTGCACACCTTCAGCTTTTCAGAGACACCACTCTTCTCTTTCTACATGGAAAATTGTGGCCGCAGTCCCTTGCAGAAGTCAGCGCTTTGGTCAGAAATCAAGGAAAAACCAGATACAAACCTAGATTTTGGTCAGAAATCAAGGAAAAACCAGATAAAAAAACCTAGATTTCTCCCCAAAATCTCCATGGCAACTACCAAAAACTTACTAAACCTCAATTTGCAAGTTCCCCTGAATAAAACGATACCCCATATGTATGGGTGCACATAAAGACGTGGCCACCAAATGCCCCCAAACAGGGGCAATGCATAAGGGGGGGCTTTGCTCTACCTGCAGTTTTTCAGTGTTAACCACCCCTACCTGTGAAATAACCCCCACAATCTATATATTTACGAAAAGTGCACACCTTCAGCTATTCAGAGACACCACTCTTCTCTTTCTACATGGAAAATTGTGGCCGCAGTCCCTTGCAGAAGTCAGCGCATTGGTCAGAAATCAAGGAAAAACCAGATAAAAAACCTAGATTTCTCCCCAAAATCTCCATGGCAACTACCAAAAACTTACTAAACCTCAATTTGCAAGTTCCCCTGAATAAAACGATACCCCATATGTATGGGTGCACATAAAGACGTGGCCACCAAATGCCCCAAAACTGGGGCAATGCATAAGGGCAATTTCAGTTGAAATTTTGGGGGCTGCGCTCTATGTGCACTACCTGCAGTTTTTCAGTGTTAACCCCCCCTACCTGTGAAATAACCCCCACAATCTATATATTTACGAAAAGTGCACACCTTCAGCTATTCAGAGACACCACTCTTCTCTTTCTACATGGAAAATTGTTGCCGCTGTCCCTTGCAGAAGTCAGCGCTTTGGTCAGAAATCAAGGAAAAACCAGATACAAACCTAGATTTTGGTCAGAAATCAAGGAAAAACCAGATACAAACCTAGATTTCTCCCCAAAATCTCCATGGCAACTACCAAAAACTTACTAAACCTCAATTTGCAAGTTCCCCTGAATAAAACGATACCCCATATGTATGGGTGCACATAAAAACGTGGCCACCAAATGCCCCCAAACAGGGGCAATGCATAAGGGGGGTCTGTGCTCTATGTGCTCTACCTGCAGTTATTTAGTCTAAACACCCCCCTACCTGTGAAATAACCCCCGCAAACTATATATTTATGAAAAGTGCACAGCTTCAGCTATTCAAAGACACCACTCTTCTCTTTCTACATGGAAAATTGTGGCCGCAGTCCCTTGCAGAAGTCACGCTTTGGTCAGAAATCAAGGAAAAACCAGATACAAACCTAGATTTCTCCCCAAAATCTCCATGGCAACTACCAAAAACTTACTAACCATAAATCTGCAAGTTCCCCTGAATAAAACGATACCCCATATGTATGGGTGCACATAAGTACATGGCCGCCAAACCTGAAAATGCATAATATTGGGGCTGCACTCTATGCACCCCTTTTTTTTTTGCCTGCACCCGAATGAATGGAATACGCTCGGGTGCAGGCACATGTAGCCGATATACGCATGAAAACGCGTGAGAATGCAAAGTCTCGCGTTTTCATGCGTATATCGGCTACATGTGCCTGCACCCGAGCGTATTCCATTCATTCGGGTGCAGGCACAAGTAGCAGGCGTAGGGCTGAATTTTCGGCAAGCGTTTTTCCACTTGCTGAAAAAATCAGCCCTACGCCATGTGTGGCATCAGCCTAACCCTTGGCAATAGAAACTACCAGAACAATCTTAGCACCTCTGGACCTTTCTAGAACAACTGAAATCAAATGAAGTTAAAATGGAATAAAACCACTAAAAGCAATCAAAGAACAATAATTGCAATGAAATCGGTGGTCAGAGCCCTGGATCCACCAATGTCACTGCAAAAGCAACCTTTTTGGGGCACTAAATACACAATAAAGAACAATGCAAAGATAAAACACCATAAAATCAGTAAATTCAAATAAAAACCAACAGAAGAACAATTATTGCAATGAAATCGGTGGTCAGAGCCCTGGATCCACCAATGTCACTGCAAATTCAGCACCCAATAGCAATACAAAAGTTATAGTGCAATAGAATAATTCAAAAACAGAAATCAATTATGAAAATGCAAAAAAAACACTAAAATGCAACCAAATAAATCAGATAATTATAGAGCAAGATCAGAAATAAAGTTTTAGTAAAAAAAAAAGACTGCCAGAGAAAGCAAAGAAAGAAAGAAAAGAAAAGAAAGAAAGAAAAAAAAAAAAAAAAAAAAAGTGTAAGTGTAAGTGTGTGTGTAAGTGTCTGTGTGTGCTTGGGAAAGTTGTAAATAAGTGTGTATGTGTGTAAAAGTGTAATAATGACAAAGATAGAAGAAGAAATGGAAAAAAAAAAAAAAAAAATTTTAGACAGTTGAGATAGAAATAAGCAAAATAAACAGTGGTTAGAGAGTTGTAGTTCAGCTTACACAATGCAGGCAGGCGATCAGGGCGACCAATCTGGCAGGAAGGCAGCAGGAAGGCAGCAGGGGGGCTCCAGCAGTCTCACGTGGCAGCAGAGTGAAGAGGCGACGGCGGGGGCGGCGACAATTAAAGGGACAGCAGTGGACACGTCATCAATGCGTGTCCACTGCTGTCATTGGCTGAGGACCCGGATCGGCGGCGCTGGGGGACCCGGATCGGTGAGTATGTCCTCTCTTGCTCGTTGCCTAGGGGGTTGTGCAGGCTTTACAAGCGCTGCGCTGCTTTAAAAGCGAGCGCAGCGCTTGTAAACCCATTAGTGCTGTAGGACGTAGATTCTACGTTCTATGGCACTTTGGTCCCTTGGTACCTAGGACGTAGAATCTACGTCCTATGGCACTAAAAAGGTTAACAATATTTTTCTGTTCAAGGAGACCTCGGAGGAAATGTTTACTTGCTTTCAATGTTGATATTGTTGAGTTTTATGTTTTATAACAGTAACATTTCTCATTGGATTTGTACCTGTGCCACAGTAGGTTGAATGAGCACTGGGTGGTGCTGTCGTACTTCTGTCATAGTCAGTACAAGCATGTGTAAGAGATCTAAGAGAGCAAATACATTAGTAAGCACAATGTGAATTTTGCAGTCTCTCTTCTTTCTTTCCCTTGTGCTTTCCAAGCGCTCGATATGGAAGCCCCAAACGGCAGCTGCAGTTTTACAGGTACCACTTTGCTATGTTTGCCTTGACTAGAAATGCAAGTTACCTTGTAACTTTTTTTTGTTAAATGTACCATTAGACTCTATACAGCACTTGCATCCACTCCTATAATGTAATATGTTTAGACTAATAGGAATATGTTGCACTTTGTGAGATATATTGCACCATTACTTTGTCTTTATAATGGTTTATTTAATGGTACATTTGTGCAATTCTATTATATAGCAGATTGGGATCATATGATCACTGAGAATAGCTTGAGTAAATCATGTCTCGGTGCCGTGTTTTGTCAGGAAACACATTTTTGCTGTTATTTTTCAGATGGTTATTGGTAATATGCAAAAGTTTAATCAAAATCTATATGTTTATAATGATAAAAGATGTTACTGGAATTCACTCTATGGGAAATGGCACACTATGTTCCCAGCCTAATTGTACTAAAAAAACAATTAACAATTGTACTAAAGAAAAAACACATTATTATTATTATTATTAATTTAAAGACCTTTATATATGGCCAATTGTTGCTATTTTTTTTTTTTGCCAGTTTCGCTAGCAAAATACTCCCATAGACTCAAAAATGGCCCATTTTGGCTTCTTCTAAACAAATATTACTTGAAGTAATTAGTCTTGGTGATGCTTTAATATAATTTTTTTTTTTAACATTTGTGTTTATTCATGGAGTCCTATAGTGGATGATCTTTAGCCACAATCAAATCACATTGCATCTGAGAAAATCAATCTTACTATAACAATCCAAAGTTGCCATATTTTGTTGAACTTATGGCGGCAGCCCCCTTGCTAAGCATCTAATGTACCAATTTCAGCCACGTCTTCGTTCTGGGTTTTTTAAGGCCCGTCCACAGCAAAATTATACATTTTCTTGCATAGTACAGCAAAGACCTTGCAAATAGGCTCTGGAATTAGCAATTATACTGTAACTGTAAAAACACTAGTATATAGCAATGGGAGGACAGCAGGGAGGGGAGAGCCAGGTGCATAGAAAGGTATTGTGATCTCAAACTTGTTGAGTTTGGGGAAATTGCCAAGTCATATGGCGTACGTCTGCCACCTCAGCCTGACATCTATGACAGTTGTTGTGCTTTAATATATTTCTAACATGGTTAAAATCTAAGTGCAGTACTGGTATGGGATCCCTTATCCGGAAACCCGTTATCCAGAAAGCTCCGAATTACGGAATGCCCATATCCCATAGACTCCATTTTAATCAAATAATTCAGAATTTTAATACTAATTTCCTTTTTCTCTGTAGTAATAAAACAGTACCTTGTAATTGATCCCAACTAAGATATAAATAATCCTTATTGGATGCAAAACAATCCTATTGGGTTTAATTTATGTTTTATTGATTTTTTAGTAGACTTAAGGTATGGAGATCCAAATTACGGAAAGACCCCTTATCCAGAATACCCTTGGTCCCGAGCATTCTGGATAACGGGTCCTATACCTGTACTTTCAAATAGTGTGCAACAGGGTTCAGAATGGATTCCATTGATATTTATATTTTAATGACTCGCAAAAGGGCATTTGGCAATGAAACAAAACTCTGCATAACAAATGAATCCATCTAGCAATGCCATCTTTACTGGGGGATCTTGAAAATTCTAAATCTAGGTGGCTTGGGGGCAGAGAAGATTCATGCTTGATAGAGAAGAACATAGGTTGCTGGTGGAAAATAGATTTAGTTATAGCAATCGGTGCTAGTCTGCAGCAACAGCAAGGGCCTAAAGGAAATTTTCCTACATTAAAATAGTAACAGGAGGAGAGGGCAATTCTTCCCTCTTGCTAGACACTGTAAAAGGCACCATCTAGCATATGTATTGCAATTGTGGTCCTCGGTACTCAAAGGAGATGTAATTGAAATTAAGTAAATCAGTTATAAAATAAAAAAGTTAGAAATAAAAAAAAATTCAGTTGAGTTCAGAATTCTTTTTGCCTTTCTCCCAGCTATAAGTTATGTAGCATTAACTTTCGAAAAAGTTTGGTGGTGATGACCATGTGTTTCTTCTGTATCATCTGCTGTGTAACTATACAGTCCTCTGAGATGCAACATATCACAGTTCAAAATGAAACTTTTGATTAATTTATTTGAATTACTATTAAGGTACATTTGTATTTATAAAAAAACTAAAAACATTAAAATATTTTTTCTCTTAATGCGTTTTTTGTTTTTTTTTGCAGATCAGGCCCTCCATTAGGAAGCCATGCTTGGATTTTAATAGCCATTTTTCAACTAGCCATGGATTCCATTATTTGTGAATCAGAATCCGCAGACAAAGCTTACAAACATTTACAGCGACCGTCACTAGTACGTAGGATACATAAGGTTGCTTTGTGGAGTCCAACAGAATTGCTTAAACTGAGAAACCAGAAACATTTTTGGAATCCTATAAATTATGAACATCCAGTTTTGCCAATAGAATAGAAACATTATTAAACATATCATGAAAAATTTTTATTCTAGAAATGAGCCATTAAAATACTCTACCATGGAAAACTCACATTATTCTTCACAACAAATTAAACACACTGTCAAAATGACAAATTTGAACAGGAGTAAGCGACAACTCCAAAGCAGAAGCTGGGATAACGTGAAACGTTTTTTGGACAGCGGAAGTCAGCCAACGACAGTCTCTGAATTTATTTTATGGGGACCAACAGGGGATGATGATGTGGAGTCAAGCACATTCCCTGGAATTTATGAGACCACAAGAACCTCTACTGTTCGTGCCAGGACAACTTTGTTGGAAACAACAACTTCCACCACAGCTTCCACAACCACAAATGTTAAAGTTACTACATTACAAAACCCAGGGATTCATTATGGAAAGAAATCCCCTGGTAGGATTAGCAATTAGCACAACTGACCCAAATCCAGGCAATGGAAAGACTGAATTTTTATGGCTTGCAGGAACTATATAACCCACAGTGCATTGTATTGCAATGTTCCTTTTACTATCACCTGTACAGGGATTTGTGGGATTTGGAGGATGAAGTCTGAAGGCTGGCTGAGGACAGTCAACTACTATTACATGACTACAAGTAGTCAGATAAGCAGGAGAACAGGGGGCCGGGCTTAGGTAACTGCTCTAAACCATATTATTACATAAAACTCGTGAAAAGTCTGCATGTTTTTAATTGTTTTATATTGCAAAGTTGCTTCAAAATATGTTTACTTTTCAAAAAGCTTAAAGTGGACCTGTCACCCAGACATGAAAATCTGTATAATAAAAGTCCTGTTCAAATTAAACATGAAACCCAAATTCATTTTTATATTAACACATCCAAACCCATTATAAAGGCATTTAAAAATCACAGCTGTCAATCATATATTGCTTGCCCTGCCTCTATGCCTTAGGCATAGAGGCGGAGCAGACAGTAACTTTAGCTTTCCATTCAGCACTTCCTAGATGTCACTGCACATCTCACTTCTCCCCTCCCTCCTCCTCATCTAACTGTGTAGCCAGTGCATGGGCCTGGGCATCAGGTCCCCCATTCTATCACATAAACAAGATTTTGGCATGATACAAAGCTTGTCTTAATAACAGTGTCCACAAAATGGTGCCTTCCTGCTTGCTTTGATTGAGTAATTCCAAGACGGAAGGAAACAAGATTTATATTATTTATATAGAGTAAGTAAAGTTTATTTTGCTCACCTAACAATATAGAAAATAATTTGGACTTATTTCTTAGGGTGACAGGTCCGCTTTAAATTATGTTTCAGTGGAGTTCCCCTTTAACTGCTTAATTGCCAGTTACCTATGACTTGTCACAAATTGCCATATCTCCCAACAAGTGCAAATCAGAGTTACTACAGGGATACTACAGGCCACATGCCAGCGTACTCTCACCATGCCCAGTAGTAACAACATGCATCTTAACCATCTGAAACCTTGCTTGCATTTCTGTGTTCCCTCCCTTTTTAAGGTCTACAAATAAGCAACATTGGGAGCCATATCTTGTCACACGTTGCACTTCATTTTATTCACATTAGGCAATATGTCTACTATTGCCACTATTTATTGTATTACATGTCCCAGGTCATTTAGCATTCTGTAATACATTGCCTTTGCATTAACCTGCAGCTACATGGTTGTTGGATTCTCTTTATTTTTACTGCTTTTATTGGTGCATTGAGCTACTAAGAAATGCCCTCTCCTTTAAACAAAACCAGGTTTGTTTGTCCATATTTACTGTGGCCGATTATGTCAAAGTCATCCCTGGTCTGGCCAATACTAGGTTCACTGTCATCTTATTCATGAATTATTCATTGCTTTCCGAAGTTAAAACCCTCAAATGATTGTTCTTTTTTATTGCCCACCACTAGGGCAACCTGCCAGAAGTTATCCAACTTGAATATACTGCGATTTATGGGCAACCTCTTGCTGTTTTGTTAGTAGCTAATAGCATTTTTAGCAACTTCTTGCACAAAATGTCTTAATGTCCTATATAAATTGATATGGGTAAGTGCAGAAGAGTTCTAAGCAGTTACCTTAGGCTTGGGACATATCCTCCAATCAGTGGGAGCTCAACAGAACACAAAAGGAGAAGGAACCCCCAAAAATATAGCTACACTCCAACCGGGTAATATTAAGTGCAAAAAATATTTATTTATCCCTTATAAAATAGTGTATAAATAATATATATACTCGAGTATAAGCCGATCCGAATATAAGCTGAGGTACCTAATTTTACCTAAGAAAACTGGAAAAACTTATTGACTCGAGTATAAGCCTAGGGTGGGAAATGCAGCCGGTACTGCTAAGTTTTAATAATCAAAATAAATACCAATAAAATTACATTAATAGAGGCATCAGTGGGGTATATGTTTTTCAATATTTATTTCAAAGAAAAACAGTAAACTAGCTCTGTAAGTGGAGAAGAGGGTCAACAAAAACAATATGAGTACTACCCCACGCTCATTGCACATTGGCAAACTGGCAGCAGACCCAGTCCCGGAGGGATGTAAGGGGAAATAAGTATTACTAGTGGGAGCCTAGGCTAGGGCACTGGAGGCTCTGGTTGCGGTTGGCCTAATTTGCACACAAAGGAGAAAGGGTGCTAGTCTAGAGGGACCCATGGCACCCGACTCAAGTATAGGCCGAGGGTGACTTTTTTCAGCACATTTTGGGTGCTGAAAAACTAGGCTTATACTTGAGTATATACAGTATGTCAAATTTAAGGTCAAAACCACAGCTAAAAAATAGCACAGATGGTTATAGACATGTAATGAAATCACAAAATTAGTAGGGGCTTGTTTTACAAATTCAACAATATGGTAATATGTTAAATCATAAACTCTATGTACCCAGGTACAGTGAGTATGGCCATGTAAGCTAGATACAAAGATAACAATGCCCTTCCTAAGTGACTGCCCAGTGGCATTGGACAGATCCATTTATTTGCAATTATGGTGAGATTTGTTGTGGTTTTGTGTCCTGTTTGATCAGCATTCACATTATGCCTAATTACACATAGGGGCAGAATGATCAAAATGTAAGTTTAGAGCTTCATACATAAACAAACAAAAGCAATTCTGGGAATGAATTCCAAACTCTTAAAAAAATCCCATTTACATGGGTTTATCCTATAGGCTACAGCTCACCCACTGGGTTTAATTTGTTTGAGCTTCATACATAAAAACTCACCCAATGAAAGTTCTGACCACAGTGAATGTTTTGTTCATTCCTATGGGAATTTTTAGATGAGTATTTATCAAATGGTGAGTTCTAACTTTTACCCATTGCAAAATAGGCTTTTGAAAATCCCATAGGAATGAATAGAACATGGGTGAGTTTTTATGTATTAAGCTGTAAGCCCCTTGATGTTGAATGGGTTCCTGTGTCAATTTTCTTTTCTTGGTTTATTAATTTGTTATTTATTATGTTACATGTATGGTTTTGATAGGAACATGACCATGGCAGTGTATTCATTTTGTATCTAGCCCACACTCTCGCACTTATGTGGCCATACTTACTGCACGCAGGTACATAGAGATTTTGATTTAACATATAATCATACTATTGAATTGCTATTTGGGATACAAGCCCCTACTCATTTTGCAAGTCTATTACATAAATATATTTAAATAGTGATTAGGTAATCTATCCTTTTTTGTTTAACCAAAATGCATCTTATTAATCTTATACACTTTTGCATAGAGAATAACATTTTTTTGCACATTTATATGGTTACGGTGTAGGCACAAGGTTTGTTAATCTCTGTTTTATACACTAAAATTTAATAAATTGCATGAACTTAAGAAAGCGATATCTTAAACCAATGTCAGTTTATTTTTTTTTTATTAAAAATATTGAACAAAATAATAGTAATAATAAATACATATTTAATTTGCTGCTTTATATAAACAATTTGGTATAACATATATTGATTTAAGGTACATGCACACAAGCGCTTGGTAGCACTTTTAATATACATTAAGGTGTGCTATCTAGTATAAATAAATCCAGCGCAACATTGAAGATGTTTCACTTCTCATCCGAGCCGCTTCTTCAGTTCAACGGGATGAATGAAAATCTTCACAGTCATTAAGGTGTGCTGTGAGTTTTAGGCTCTCATATGTATGTTCCTTATTCTCAAATTGTTACTTCAGTAGCAAACAAAAAGTTCTTTTTGATGTTGTTCCATGAAGAGTGAATCTGAAAGAAAAAAAATGATTACTTCATAATATACTTTAAAAATGATAAAACTACTTAAAAGCAAGTATTTGCGTTCATTAGCAGTTAGTGAAGCCTGTTCTGAGCTTCTATACTCCATTTTGAAAATAGAAGGAAAAAATGGCAGAAAAGAATGTCATTAAATGACAAATTCACAAAATTGCCTGTAAACGGTCTTTCTTTTTTTTTATTTGTATCCATATTTATACATTTTATAGTTTTTTATTTTTACTATTGTTACAGTATAGTAGGCTCCAAATGTGGCAACCCTAGAAACGCAAAGAAGCAGTGTCTCTTACCTCTCCCTTCAGCGACTTCTTAGCTTTAGCTCTTTCCTCGCCTTTTATCTTACAGCTGCCTCGGCATCCACAGCCAGCACAGGAGCTCTCCTCCCTCCCTCCCTAAAAAAAAGTTGCACTGTTCAATTCAGGTCTTATATATTTATATCCATATCCATAAATGTATAAATACATTTATCGTTTTTACTGTTGTTACAGTATAGTAGCTCAGAAAATGCTCAGTTCGGTCCTAGCCCCTCCATAAAATGGCTAGATGTTTAACAGACATCTATAGAATGAATGATATAGGCCTAAGGTGACAAGGATGACTGCTGTATTACACAATTTTTCACACAATGCTGAGATATGTTTTACATTTCAGCAATGGGAACAAGTAAACATTATGTTATGTAAAGGTTTAATTTCTGATTAAAAAGGAGGTATTAGGGTTCTATAAATACCCAACAAGGCACACTATTTGCAGCAGTTTCTGCAGTTGGCAGACATATTTCAGTGTGCAAATACAAACAACCTGTGATCATCTTTTAGGAATAAGAACTAGTAATATAGTTTGATGTGTAGAACACTGCTCTACTGTGTGTATACAAATAAACACAGATGTAGATAGGTACAAATCCCATCACTAAAGCTTACCTTTTTAGTTATATAAGGCTCCTGTTTTCACGAGGATCTTTTTGGATAGGTTGGTCTTGCTAAACTTTTATTTTTTGCTTTTCTTAACTTTGCCGCAAGTAATCTCTGTCTCATCAAATTCTTTAAATGCCCCTTGGATTGCCTCTGCTATTGGTTTGTTATTTTTATCATCTGTTAAGATAGGCTTGTTTGTATTAGGTTTTGCAGAAGCCTTGGGCGTAACCGGGGGCCTGAGTCGTTTATTTGTTAGAGCCTCCCAATTTATGTTCTGGAAAACAGAAGATTGACATTAGTATTCATATGTATGTAAAATATATAACAAATGTTTGTAACCAAAAGATTTTGTAAGTAAATTGTTTCTCAAAAGATATTACAAAGGTTCAGCACATACCTTAAAGAAAGGATGTGCTTTTACATCTTCAGCACCATGTCTGCTTGAGCCAAGACGTGATGGTGCAGCTTTATACAGGAGCTACAAAAATATGAATAACACAATTAGATAAATTCAGCCCAGTCTGATAGTGCAGCACAGTTTCTAACATTTTTCTGTCAGGAGATTTTTGTGAAATTGACACATTTACTAAAATTGTCAGAATATGTAACACTTCTTTGAGCAGTGAAAACAATATTCTGCTTAATGGAGTGTAGGAGTTGCATTCAGCACCTAATCTGACACCCCACCAAATCTATAATCACAGTAAAAGTTAAAAGGGGAGTTACTTATTTTGAAAATCATTCTAACTGGTCACGTGAACCAGCTTTTTAGTTTTTAGTATTATAAGCTGTTTTTGTATATAATTTACTTTAGATTTTTATTCTTTACAGATTGGCATTAAGTTTTCTGTGTAATAATGTACAGGTATAGGGCCTGTTATTCAGAATGCTTGGGACCTGGGGCTTTCTGGATAAGGGGTCTTTCTGTAATTTGGATCTCCATACCTTAAGTCTACTAAAAAATCATTTAAACATCATTTAAACCCAATAGGTTGTTTTTCATCCCATAAGGATTAATTATATCTTAGTTGGGATCAAGTACAAGGTACTGTTTTATTATTACAGAGAAAAAGGAAATCATTTTTAAAAGTCTATAGGAAATGGCCTTTCCGTAATTCAGAACTTTCTGGATAACGGGTTTCCGGATAAGGGATCCTATACCTGTACCAGTCACTAATTGTGGCTTCAGATATTGCTAATAGAATATATCGGCATAATGATTATCTGTACTTACTGCTTCAATTATGCTGCGAGTATCTTTAGGAAGGTCTGCAGGATAATAAGGTTCTTTAAAAACAATATTCGCAGTCATTATTTTTTCGTCTCCTGAGTCAAATGGCAACTGAAACAGTAGATAGATATTTGTTTAGTAAGCCAGATCTGAGAAGACTCTAATACATACATACATACATATATAAATATATATATAGTATAAATTATTAGAGATGCATAGAATACAGGATATGACTGATTCCCAGCATCCCTTTAGCATGATCTGGATTTGACTAATACCGGAGTGTTCTGCCAAAACAAATCCAAGCATGGAGAGCAGAATTTATCAGTTTTTGAATTCAAGTTTTTTTTTTAAGTTTTTTAATGAAAATTATTGAAAATTTATAAGATAACTAGAATTAGAAAAACAGGATTGCAAATAATTGTGCAGAAAAACTTGATCTAAATGACATTTGCATTGTTTAATTTTTTTTACAATTTTAATAAATAGACCCCCTTAATACAATGTAACTTTAATGCACGAAAGATTAGACATGTTGCACACAGATCGAAATGTTTTTCTGTCTATAACAATAAACACCGTAAAGCATATTGCACTAATCGTGACAGTTCCGGTCAACATGAGGAATGATTTGTTATTTGATTTAGAGACTGGATATATTTACTTACCTCTCCAGTAGCCATTTCATAAATAATCACACCTAAGGCCCACCAGTCCACTGCTCGGGTATAGTAGGGTTGTGTGAACATTTCTGGGGCCATAAAGTTTGGTGTTCCACATCTTCCAGTGATAATATCATCATAGCCGATTCCTTAAGTAAAAACAAAATTACTAGTTAGTTTTATATGAAGTTTATTTGTGGAATGGTTGGGGGTCAAATGATCACAAGACCAATTGCCTGCTATAGTGTCAGGCAAAATCATGAATGCCCCTTAATAAAATTCCCAGTTTCTCAACCAAAGTTCTTGGGCCAGAAGAAAGATTAGGCCTTTTTGTTAAACTTCTTAAATACAAATCCTATATGCATAATAAAGTAGATAACCCAATAAAAACCATTACCCTCCATGCTATATATGGCTATACTAAAATGTACCTTCTACTGAGAGTCCAAAATCAGCAATTTTTGCGTAACCTCTCTTATCCAGAAGGATATTCTCTGGCTTTAAATCTCTGCAATAACGAAAAAACAACATGTTAGTAAATGAAAGACAGATTGTAGAAATTGTTTAATCATCATAGTCATGTATATGTTGTAGTGCAATATGTTTATCCAGTTTTAAACAGTAATGTGGACACATTAACATTTTAGCAATACTTACCTATGAACAATTCTTTTGCTGTGTAGGTACTGCAAGCCATTAACAATGCAGGCAGCATAAAATCTGCAGAGATAAGATGAAAATAAATCAGATTAGAATCTCTCCAGCAAGAACAGGAAACAAACAAACAAATGGTGGCGGGAAATAGGCAAATGCTGCATTTATCTTGGCTATGCCACTCTGGTTGTATCACCAAGGATACAGGTGAATATGAAATTAATATACAACTGTTTCAACTACATCATTATTGGAGAGGTTTATATAATATGTTTTAAAAGGTCACACACGAACAGTGACAGTTTATTTTTCACAACCACTTAAACAGCTACTTTAAATTGCTAAGTCCTACTCCCAAGGGCACTTACACAATGCTTTCCTGTGATATCTTTTTCTTAATGGCATCATGTAGGTCACCTCCAGCTGAATACTCTGTCACTAAGCACAGGTGGTGTTCAGTCTGGAAGGCAGCAAATAATCCAAGCAAGAAAGGATGTTGGACCACAGTGACCATTTTCAGGATTTTCTTTTCAAGCATAACACTGGAACAGAAAAATGTTAAAAGTCAAAAATGTGTCAGTACTTCTAAATTACACACATATTGGTAAAAATGTGTCAGAATTTCTAAATTACACACATATCGGTCCCCATTGATATTCTAGTGTTTTCAGTCATTGAAAATAAGTAAATAATTCACATACTGTATGTGACAAGAACCACTTGGAAAATGTAGTGCAGTGAGATACTTTTTACTTTTTCATTGAATGTTGGTGAAGGCTATATTTTAAGTTCTTATTATGTGCATTGTCCTTTTTACTTACCTTTTAGTTAAACCACAATTGTGAATATGCGTCTTGCGTAATGCTTTTATGGCAACGTTTCTTTTCGAAGGTTTGTGCAGAGCCAGGAAGACCTGCAAAAAGACATTTTTTTTAAAGTTAAACTGCATACATTGATAATAGTCATCGTTTTTACCAGTACTATACAACTTACCCTGCCAAAACTTCCTTCGCCTAGCATACGACCAAGACGGTAGTCTTGAACACTCGTCAGAGAACTTTGTTTAACACTGAAAGGGAATAATGTAGAATTTAGTACATTTTGTATGGCATAAAGTTTTGCCACACACACACACAAAATAGAACTATCATGCTATTATCATTGTAGTATTGAAACATAAAGCATCTTACCACTTCTGATTCTCTGGCTGTGTTTGGGTAATTTGAGGCTTGGCAATGGGAGAATCAACAGGTTCCACAAACTAAAGGGGTAAAGAAGAAATAGTTAATTCCTATAATAACATATTAAATAATGGTGATTCTGTATAGAGCAGTATATGTCATGTATATCATCAGTAACATATTGGATCACCAGTTGATCCAGCTGAATGCTAAACTTTATTTGAATTCCTAAGTGTATTATTATCTGAAAGCAGGTTTACAAAATAACAATTGATATGCGCACAATAAAATATCAGTAACTTACTTGAACCTTTAAATGTTTTTTCCCTGTCTGTGATGTTTTGTTTTTATCCTGCTTCACAGACTTTTGCCTTTGAGGTGTCTGGTTTTCTATCTTATTCATAGGTGAAAGGTCTTTATCCTGTATAACTTTTTTCTGTTCTTTTGGTAACTGGACCTTTCTCTTATTTTCAGCTATTTCCTTATTTGGTAAAGTATTTGTTGTTTTCGCAGGCAAAACATCTATCCTTCGGACGATGTTCTGCACTTTCTGTACATTATCCTTTTGCTGTTTTATGGGCAAAGCGTTTTCTACCTTCTCTCTCTGGATATTGTTTACTGTCTGTTTCACAGGAGAAGGGTCGATTTTCTTTTGCACAATCACTTGCCCTTTTGCTATATTTCGAGTTGGTTCTATCAGTTTTGCAGGAACTGGGTCTATTTTCTTCTGCACAGTTTCCTGCGCTCTTGTTAAAACAGGCTTTGCCTGTTTTGCAGGCGAAGGATCTATTTTGCGCTGCTCTGGTTTCTGCCATCTTTGTACAGTCTTCTCTGGTTGTTTGACGGGCGATGGGTCTCTTTTCCTCTGCACAGTTTCCCATGCCCTTGGTACAATTTCCTTTCCCTGTTTTCCAGGTGAAGGATCTCTTTTGCGCTGTACTGGTTTCTGCCATTTTTGTAAATTCTTTTCTGGTTGTTTGGCCGGCGATGGGTCTCTTTTCTTCTGCACAGTTTCCCATGCCCTTGGTACAATTTCCTTTCCCTGTTTTCCAGGTGAAGGATCTCTTTTGAGCTGTACTGGTTTCTGCCATTTTTGTAAATTCTTTTCTGGTTGTTTGGCCGGCGATGGGTCTCTTTTCTTCTGCACAGTTTCCCATGCCCTTGGTACAATTTCCTTTCCCTGTTTTGCAGGTAAAAGGTCCTTTTTCTTCTGCACAGTTTCCTGCCCCTTTGATATATTATCCTTTGTCTGTTTTGCTGGTGAAATATCTTTTTTCTGTCCTTTTTGCACATTCGTCTTTATCTCTTTGGAAGGGGGTGGGTTTTGTTTTCTCCTAACTGTTTCCCGTCCTCTTGGTGCATTATCCTTTGCCTGTTTTGCAGGCGAAAGGTCTTTTTTCTTTGGTAAAGTTCCTTGCCCTTTTGGAACATTCTCCTTAGTCTGTTTTATGGGCAATGGATCTTTTTTCTTCTGTATAGCTCCCTGCTGTTTTGCAGGTGATGGGTCTATTTTCTGTTTATCTGTTACCTTCCCCTTTGGTTTCACAAGCAATGGGTTATTTTTCTGCCCTTTTTGTACATGCTCCTTTGCTTGTTTTGAGGGTGAAGGGTCTTTTTTCTTATTAACAGTTTGCTTCTTTTCTGTTGAACGGTCTCTATTTTGCCCCCATGGATATGCCAATTTCTTCTCAGTGGATTCCTATAGATAAAACAAAGCATATTATAAATAGAATTTAAAACTCTGGTTGTATATAATCTGTAGCATATACAGTAATCTAGTTATAGCTTAATATTTCAGGGTTTTTTTTAACTACATTTAAAACATTTTCCTGACTGAGATCAGTCTAAAAAAATAGAATAACTATTAGCTCAGTAGAGCCCAGTCAATAGCTCTTTTCACAAGGTTTTGTTTTTTGTATTTCCTACTGGGAAAATTTGTCATCAATGGAAAAAGTATCTTTAGACATTTGTTTAGCCTGCACTGGGGAAAAATATGCATGGGCAACCAAATGTCACATGGCATTTGCCTTAAAACCCTAACAGAGAGCCAAATCAGTAAAAAATGAAAAAAGGGCAACAACATGAAGCAGATTTGATTTCAGGCTTACCTTGGCATTTGTATTCCGGGGTTGGACCTGAAAATAAAAGGTAAATAAAGTTGTGAATTCATTATTCTAAAATTCTTTTAAAGAGATGTGTATGTGTGTGTATATATCTGTGTCTGTGTGTGTGTGTATATATATAATATATTTATATGAAGTAATGTTATTAGAAGTTATTAGTTGCTGGGCTTATATGAAAGCCGTGTGTCTTTTAACAACTTTGTGACTTTCAATAAATTTATAAAAAATGTGGAGAATCACAAGGTTTGCTGTTCACATTATATGCAGAATACAGAATATCATTTTATTTGTCTCTGAGGGGGCTCTGCATGCATAAAATCATTTCCTTTGTAAAGTTATGGTGGCTGTATTAGTTTAAGACCTGCACACAATTCTTACATTTTACCTTTTTCTTATTTCTTAATATGAAGCATATTTTATAAAATCTCCTACACACAAGGACCCAAGGAAGTCAGTTCAGTCCATGATAATATTATATTATTGGGACATTTAATAGACTTACCACATTGCTTCTTTGGAACACATTTCTAGTAGCGTTGCTTAGTCTTTTAAATATTGATCCTGTAAAAAAAATATAGTTTTATAGTTTACATGGAAACAAAACCTACGTGATACAGTGATGTATTAATGCTATCAGTCACTTTTTTTATAGATAACATATACAATTTGCTCATTTAAAATCTCAATCTCCATAATACAACAACTACCGAGTAAATAAGTCAGTAATCACGTAAACACTATACCTGAAGCTTTCTTTGACAAACTAGGCCCTGGGAAATTAGTTACAGGTCTGTATGTAGCATCCGTCGTCTGTAAAGATAAGCGTGAACAAAATAAACAACAGAAATCATTTTAAAAGGTGAAATATGTACAGCAGCCTAATATTTCCATCTGCTTTCACCCTCATATTGTAGAGATCCCATCAATTAAAAAAAAAATTATATATATATATATATATATATATATATAACATTTGAACTAATGTAGAAACAATAGAAAATAGATCAATCAAAAAAATAAAAGAAAAGTTCCAGTCACTAGTGTAAAAACCAGCATTCACCATTGCTGCTTTTTATGTAATTTTTAATAGTTACTTATACCAGAGTTTTATTACCACCCATAAAAGGAAATACATCCTTATAAGTAATTTGGACAATGTAATAGATGATTTAAAATAATTTAACAAAACAGATTATTTGCACATGTGACCTACATGCCCCCCCTCCTTTACGCTAGGACAATACTAGCAGTCACTAGCTGCATGATCCTTATACAAGCCTGTTTCTTTATTCACCAAAATAAACCATTTATGAAGAACCCCAAGGTGCTCCTTTTGTCTCACCTTGTCGCTTCTTCTGAAGTTATTTCTTGTGAAATAACTCAGTCTTTGAAATACTGACTGTGATTCTGTATCTGTTTGAAAAAAATATCTATTACTTTACATGAAAACAGAAAATAAACATTTATACCCCTGAGACTATTTTACTGAGTCTCTCTATATAACATGCTGGAATACAAATGGCCCAGTAAGACATTGGTTGAATGATATAGAAGTAAAACTGCAGATCTGAATCCCCTTAATATAACCAGGAATAAAATAATCAACTACTATACCCGATGATTTCTTTGATTTAGAAAGGCCTGGTAAATTATTCACAGTCTCTGTGTTATTTGGATCCTGTAAATATAAAAATAAACAACATAAGTTATTTTGAAAGCAGAATAGCAGAATATGAACCCCAACCCATAATTATTACTGCTGTCACACTTACACTGCATAGCAACCCCAGAAAACAAAGAGGAATAAAGGATATATATATATACATATATATATATATATATATATATATATATATATATAGTAAAAATGGAAAGTCCTGAGAGTGCGATATTTTTCCATTTTCACGTGATACTACTTTTCAATACTGCACCCAGGCTCTCTTTCGCAGACATACACATGAGTGCCTGATATCTACGACTGTTGTGTGTGTGTGTATATATATATATATATATATATATATATATATATATATAAATATATACAAATTCTATAATGAAATTTTTGCAAGTACACTTTAAACATTATATTAAAACAAAAACCATACATTGAGGTTCAATTAAATAAATCTGATCATTATAAACACACTCCCACATGCAGGGATCTAGGCTGCTCATTTAAACCCATGCTTTGTATTGTGGAAAGACATTTCATAGACTTACATTGCTTCTTTTTTTGAAGATGCCGCTAGTCAATTTATGTAGACTATTTAACATCTTTTTTCTTCCTACAAAGAAAGGACATATGTAAAGAAGTAGAACTAGAGCTAAGGAACATCACAACTTTTTTTATCTACTGTTCTAAGTTCACTTATCCTAGCAGGCAGATAAAGGCCGATGATGGGAAGATGATTAGAGAAGTATTTAAATAGACAGATGGGCAAAAATATAATAATAATAGTACAGGTATGGGATCCCTTATCTGGAAACCCATTATCCAGAAAGCTCCGAATTACGGAAAGTCCATCTCCCATAGACTCCATTTTAATCAAATAATTCAGAATTTAAATCTGATTTCCTTTTTCTCTGTAGTAATAAAACAGTACCTTGTACTTGATCCCAACTAAGGTATAATTAATCCTTATTGGAGGCAAAACAGTCTTATTGGGTTTAATTAATGTTTTATTGATTTTTTAGTTTTTAGACTTATGGTATGGAGATCCAAATTACGGAAAGACCCCTTATCCAGAATATCCTCTGTCCCGAGCATTCTGGATAACGGGTCCTATACCTGTAGTACATTTAAAAGTGAAGACAGGAACAACCAAAAGTATGCTAAAAGTTTATGTATAATGCAAAGTTATTATAAATGTAAACTTTGAATAAAGGAGAGGGTTACAGTTAATTAAATGTATGACTTGTTCTTTTTATTATTAACATATGTCAATTTAAACCATCTACTATTCATCTTCCATAACGGCTTTTAACTGCTCCCTGCCCGTTAGGATAATTAAGCTGAGAGCTGTTAAAATTGCAGGGCTAACAGCCCTAAAAAGAAAACAAAACACAAAATAATAAATTGTCATAGAATACCACTGTAATCATCAATGTTACGTAGTAGTACCTCTAAAATTAACATTAACTGGAATATTAACTGCTAACAATACATTTAAATGTACTATGCTTAGTTAGTAAGCAAAACTGAAAAAATACAACGTTAATTTGTGTTCTCTTTAATGCCACCAGATTTTATTTTAATCTAAGAAGCAAGTATGGAAGAGAAACGAAAAGGCTTAGATTAGATACATCTAAAAGATACTAAAAGCTGTAAACATTTTCAAGGCCTACCTTGTTTTTGGTTTTACTAAAATTTTATATAAAATAGTGCTGCTAAAATAAATATAGCAACACTAGAGAATGATATTGCAAGAGACAGTAGTGATGGCCACTGCACTATAGCTAACCAACACTAATCCTGGCACTACCTCCACTTTATTATAAATTCACATATATATAAGTATTACAATAAGGCCTACCTTGTTAATGTTCTTCAAAAGTTGGTAAATAAAATTATAGGTGTAGAATAATATTCTATAGTACCACAAAAATGAATTTGTAGCACTACAAAATAATACAGGTGTTGCTAGAGAGAGTAGCAATAACTACTGCACTCCCACTAACCACTGCGAGTCACAGCTGTGTCAGGCAATATTATGACATCACAAGGTTCTTATCTGGCTCGTCAGTGTCAGGTTACATGTGTGTCAGGCAATATTATGACATCACAAGGTTCTTATCTGGCTCGTCAGTGTCAGGTTACATGTGTGTCAGGCACGTTATGACATCACAAGGTTCTTATCTGGCTCGTCAGTGTCAGGTTACATGTGTGTCAGGCACATTATGACAGTTGCCTCAGACAAAGACCTCTGCAGGAAGTGCAATGAACTGGGCTATTGTTATGCCTCTCCATATAAACCTAGCTGGTTAACAAAGAGCCCAATACACCAAATGCATTTAATAGAATTTATAAGTATTCTATACTTCTATCCATAAGCGTGTATTGGCTTAATTATATGCCTATATTACATCAAGAAATGATAGCTATATATAAGGCAGGATACTAATAAAGAGCGAGCTGCTCTCTGAAAAATAAAGACCATTCGCAGCATAAGACTTGACTCGCCAATCATTAAATATAATATTTTCATGTATATACAGGTGTGGGATCCGTTATCTGGAAATTATGGGAAGTTACAAACTTTGGGAAAGCCCATATACAATTATATACAAATAATTCTAATTGTGTTGGGTTGAAAAACCCACAGACTGTTCTTCAACTTCAGCTTATTCTTCCGCTTCTTATTCTTAGAGCCCCCCATTTTCTCCTCCTATAGTTTTTGGGGTACATACACCCAAACTCCCCACACTTCTTCGCCCTATAGCGGAGCAGGTTGCTTGTGCTTTTCTAAGTGATCTCGTCCCCCCGTCTTTTTGTGGCGCCACTCCGAACCCCCCAATTTTCCCATTGACTTTGACAGGGAAGATTTTTAAACTGCTGCCAATCTTACAGCTTTGAAGCTACAACCCCCAAACTTGAATAACATAATCATGAGGTCACCCCGAATGAAGCAGCAACATTTGTTGGATGACCCCAAAGTGGGAGGGGCCAACAACAGCCAATCAAATTTTAATCATTTACTTTAATGGGGAAATTGAAACTGCTGCCAATCTTACAGCTTTGAGGCGACACTCCCCAAACTTGAATCACACAGTCATGGGGTCAGCCTGAATGAAAATAGGATGATTATTGGATGCCCAAAAGTGGGCGGAGCTGTGAACCGCCAATCAGATTTTACCTATTGATTTGACGGAAATCCAACCTGCTGCCATTCTCACAGTAATAACGTCGGGGTCCCCAAACTTTTTAAACTTGGTCACTAGGGGACTGCAGTTTTAGTTTTGAAAAGTGGGCGGAGCCACCAACAGCCAATCAAATTTCACCTATTGATTTTTATTGGTTTGATGCCAGATTTTCCAAACTTTGTACAGTCAGTCACTGGGTGACTACGCATTCAGGTTTTTTTTTTTAAAAAAACCACGCAAAGTGGGAGGGGCCAACAGCAGCCAATCATATTGTACCCATTGACTTTTATGGGGAAATTGAAACTGCTGCCAAACTTACAGCTTTGAGGCTACACTCCCCAAACTTGAATCACACCATCATGGGGTCAGCCTGAATGAAAATATGATGATTGTTGGATGCCCAAAAGTGGGCGGAGATGTGAACAGCCAATCAGATTTTACCTATTGACTAAGCAGAAATCCAACCTGCTGCCATTCTCACAGTATTAACTTTGCAGAGTTAGGCACCAGGTAACTGTGGTTCAAGGTAAGAAAAAGTGGGCGGAGCCACCAACAGAGTTGGTTTACCTATTGACTTTCAATGGGGAAATCCAACCTGCTGCCATTCTCACAGTATTAACACCAGGGTCCCCAAACTTTTCACAGTTGGTCACTAGGGGACTGCAAGTTTAGTTTTGAAAAGTGGGCGGAGCCACCAACAACCAATCAGATTTCACCTATTGATTTTTATTGGTTTGTTGCCAGGCTTCCCAAACTTTGCATAGTCAGACACTGGGTGACTACACATTTAAGGTTTTTTGCATTTTTGTAAGTGGGTGGAGCCACCAACAGCCAATCAGATTTTACCTATTGATTCTAAATGGGGAAATTCAACCTGCTGCCATTCTCACAGAATTAACACCAGGGTCCCCAAACTTTTCACAGTTGGTCACTAGAGGACTGCAGTTTTAGTTTTGAAAAAGTGGGCAGGGCCACCAACAGCCAATCAGATTTCACCTATTGAATTTTATTGGTTTGATGCCAGAGTTCGCAAACTTTGCACAGTCAGTCACTGCGTGACTTTGTACTCAAGGTTAGAAAAAGTGGGCGGGGCCGCCAAAAGCCAATCACATTTCTTTCATTGTTTTCAGTGGGAAAATTTTAACTGTTGCCATTCTCACATGTTTAATGTCAGGGTCCCCAAACTTTGCACAGTTTGTCACTAGGTGACAATGTTCCAAGTTTAGAAAAGTGGGTGGGGCCAACAACAACCAATTAGATTTCACCTATAGACTTCATATGTTTAAATTTAAACTGCGGCCATTCTTTAAATATTAATACCAAGGTCTAGTCACCTAGCAGAGCTAGTCACCAGGTAACTGCAGTTCAGAGTTAGAAAAAGTGGGTGGAGCCAACAACAGCCAATAAGATTTTACCTATTGATTGTCAATGGGAAATTCAACCTGCTGCCATTCTCACAGTATTAACACCAGGGTCACTAGGGAACTGCATTTTTAGGTTTTCAAAAGTGGGTGGAGCCACCAACAGCCAATCAGACTTCACCTATTGAATTTTTTTGGCTTATATTTAAAATGTTGCTTTGCTCACAATATTTATGTCAGGGTTCCCAAACAAGTGGGAGGAGCAACCAACAGCCAATCCATTTTCACCCATTAGATTTCATTGGTTTATATTTAAACTGATGCCATTATTTAAATATGAAATCCAGGGTTGTTAAAGTTTCCAGAGTTAGTCACTGGGTATTTGCCATTCAAAGTTAGAAAAAAGTGGGCGGAGCCACCAACAGCCAATAACATTTCACCTGTCAGCCTCACAATGAATGCCTGAGTCCCCAAAATTTGCAAAGTTTGTCACTGGGGGACTGCAGTTCAAAAATAGGAAAAGTAGGTTGGGCCACTAACAGCCAATCAGATTTCATCCATTGAATTTTATTAGTTTAAATTTAAAATGCTGTCATTCTCAAACTTTTTATGCCAGGGTGCCCACTCAAGGTTAGAAAAAGTGGGCGGAACCACCAATCACAATTCACCTATTGACTTTTATTGGTTTAAATTTTAATTGCTGCCGTTCTTTAACTATTAATCCTAGGGTCCCTAAACTTCTCAGAGTTAGTCACTGGGTAACTGCAGTTCCAGGTTAGAAAAAGGGGGTGGGGCCACCAACCGCCAATCAGATGTTGTTGATTTTCAGTGGGGAAATTTAAGTTGCTGCCATTCAGACACTATTAAAACCAGGGTCCCCAAACTTTGCACAGTGGTCTTTACTGTATAACTGTGTTCCAAGGTTAGAGAAAGTGGGCGGAGCCCATTCAGTGACTTCATGTTTTTCAACCCAACATGAAGTTTGTTCTCAAACTTCCCTTTCTAGTTAAATATAATATTTTCATGTATATACAGGTGTGGGATCCGTTATCTGGAAATTATGGGAAGTTACAAACTTTGGGAAAGCCAGCTCCCATATACAATTATATACAAATAATTCTAATTATGTTGAGTTGAAAAACCCACAGACTGTTCTTCCACTTCAGCTTATTCTTCCGCTTCTTCTTCTTATTCTTAGCGCCCCCCGTTTTCTAAACGCTACTCCTAGGGGTACAACACCCAAACTCTCCACACTTCTTCGCCCTATAGTATGTATGTATATGTATATCTTTATTTATAAAGCGCTACTTATGTACGCAGCGCTGTACAGTAGAATTCATTAATACAGACAGGGGGGTTAAAGATAATGGATAAATACAAAGTACAACAATAAATACAAATAAATACAAGGTACAGTTGCAATAAGAGTCAGAAACACAAGATGAAGGAGGTCCCTGCCCCGTAGAGCTTACAATCTATATGGGAGGGTAACTTACAGACACAAATAGGCAAATATAAGTGCTATAGGTCACAGTGGGTGACATTACAGTATAAGTGCCAGTTTCCAGATCAGGTGCTGGGCGAGTGCTCCATAAGGTAGTCTTTAAGTTTAGTTTTAAAAAGACTGAGGGAGGATTCTCTACGGAGGACATCAGGGAGGGCATTCCAAATGTAAGGGGCAGCCAGGCAGAAGGATTTAAGGCGGGAAACAGCAGTAGTAGTGGGGGGCGCAACCAAACGGTTGCTCTGCGAGGAACGAAGGAGACGGCCAGGAACGTGCGGAGACACCAGGGAAGAGATGTAGTGAGGAGCAGAGGAATGGAGGGCTTTGAAGGTTAAGAGAAGGAGTTTGTAAACTATTCTTTGTTTAACAGGAAGCCATGATAAGGCCTTTAGCAGGGGAAGGGCCTGAACTCTCCTGGATGAAAGGAGGAGAATTCTGGCAGCGGTGTTTAATATAGACTGTAGGGGGGAAAGATGGGAATTAGGGAGGCCGGTTAGCAGCAGGTTACAATAGTCAAGTTGGGATAGGATGAGGGCATGCATGAGCAGCCTAGCTGTTACAGTAGAAAGAAAGGGCCGGATTTTGGCAATATTGCGTAAGAAAAAGTGACAGGTTTTGACAGTGGTGTTAGTATGGTCAGAGAAGGAGAGACTGGAGTCAAAGATCACCCCCAAACAACGCATGGAATTGACAGGGTTGATGAGGGTGCCTTCAATAGAGATAGAAAAGGGGGGAGTAGGACCAGGTTTAGGCGGAAAGATCATTAGTTCAGTTTTTGTTAGGTTGAGTTTGAGGTGGCGTTGGTTCATCCAATTGGAGATAGCCAGGAGGCAGCTATAGTGCAGCAGTTTGCTTGTGCTTTTCTAAGTGATCCCGCCCCCCGTCTTTTTGTGGCGCCGCTCGAACCCCCCAATTTTTCCATTGACTTTGACAGGGACGATTTTCAAACTGCTGCCACACTAACAGCTTTGAAGCTACAGCCCCCAAACTTGAAAAACATAATAATGGGGTCACCCCGAATGAAACAGCATCATTTGTTGGATGACCCCCAACGTGGGAGGGGCCAACAACAGCCAATCAAATTTCACCCATTGACTTTTATTGCTGCCAATCTTACAGCTTTGAGGCTACGCTCCCCAAACTTGAATCACACAGTCATGGGCTCAGCCTGAATGAAAATATGATGATTTCTGGATGCCAAAAGTGGGCGGAGCTGTGAACAGACAATCAGATTTTACCTATTGACTTGGTGGAAATCCAACCTGCTGCCATTCTCACAGTATTAACCCCAGGGTCCCCAAACTTTGCGGAGTTAGGCACCAGGTAACTGCGGTTCACAGTTAGAAAAAGTGGGCAGGGCCACCAACAGCCACTCAGATTTTACCTATTGACTTTCAATGGGGAAATTAATCCTGTATTAACACCAGGGTCCCCAAACTTTTCACAGTTGGTCACTAGGGGACTGCAGTTTGTTTTAAAAAGTGGGCGGAACCACCAACAACCAATCAGATTTCACCAATTGATTTTTATTAGTTTGATGCCAGGGTTCCCAAACTTTGCACAGTCAGTGACTGGGTGACTACGCATTCAAGTTTTTTTTTTTTTTTTTTTTTAAGTGGGCAGAGCCACCAACAGCCAATCAGATTTTACCTTTTTGAAAAGTGAGCAGAGCCACCAACAACCAATCAGATTTTACCTATTGAATTTTATTGGTTTGATGCCAGGGTTCCCAAACTTTGCACAGTCACTGGGTGACTACGTACTCAAGGTTTGAAAAGTGGGCGGGGCCACCAAAAGCCAATCACATTTCTTTCATTGTTTTCAGTGGGGAAATTTTAATTGCAGCCATTCTCACATGTTTAATGTCAGGGTCCCCAAACTTTGCACAGTTTGTTACTGGGTGACAATGTTCCAAGTTTAGAAAAGTGGGCCGGGCCACCAACCTCCAATCAGATGTCACTCGTTGACTTTCAGTGGGGAAATTTAAGTTGCTGCCATTCAGACACTATTAAAACCATGGTCCCCAAATTTTGCACAGGGGTTTTTACTATATAACTGTGGGTCCAAGGTTAGAGAAAGTGGGCGGAGCCAAAACAGATCAGATTTCATTCAGTGACTTCACGTTTTTCAACCCAACATGAAGTTTGTCCTCAGACTTCCCTTTCTAGTTTTTAAAAATGATTTCCTTTTTCTCTGTAATAATAACATAGTACCTTGTACTTGATGACAGCTAAGTTTATTTAGGTGTGCGTTATTTTTTTTGGATGTGCTCACCAATTTTTGTTGATCTGCATCAACGGGACAGATTTGCTAATCACTATTCATAAATTCATTTGTATAGAGAAAGTTGAAAGCAGTGTACAAAAATACACATGATATTTCGGGACTCATTGTGTATTATGTGCTCTTTATACCCATAAAGCCCCTTGTCTTTTTGAAACCACAAATAAACACATTTTCATAAATGACATGTCAAAAATAAAAAAGCACAGAAAGTTGCAGAAAAAATGTTTAAACCACAACCTTTTCAGTTTCTCACAAGAAAACTGACTTTTTCTATTTGTTGCACAAAAACCAGCATAAAAAAACACCAAAAACCGATAAAACAACGGAGCAAAGAAAGATCTTCCAGTTGTCCAGTTTTAGTTGGCGTATTTCTCCAGTCAGAATTGTCGTGGTTGCATCACATAATAAATTGTGGGTTTTTTCTGTGTCAAAATCAGGTTTTGCATCAAAAAAACAGAACCAAAAAATCGAGCAATAATAAATGCCCCACTAAATGTAGTAGATTGTATATATAGTAAAACATGTATGAGAGATAATAAGTAGGCAGGGCAAAATACTTCTTAATTGCAACTTTTTCAATACAAGTGAATGTTTGCATATTTCAGGATTGCTTATGACTTTTGTTTTGTGTATATATATATATATATAATCTCCAAAGAGAGATATTTCATGTTTACAGATGATGACAAACATATACCCCAACAACAACATCATCACTACCCTGTTTCCCCGAAAATAGGACATCCTCCGAAAGTAAGGCACCCCCCCAATTTTTCACCCCCTCGGAAAATAAGCCCCCCCCCCAAAATAAGACACCCACCTAGGGCTGGGCGATAAATCTCGGCCAAATGATGGAATAAATGTGTACTGTATTCTTCTTCATGGAAAAATAAGACATCCCCTGAAAATAAGACCTAGTGCATATTTTGGAGCTTAAAAAAATATAAGACAGTGTCTTATTTTCGGGGAAACGCGGTAGTCAAGTGAAGGTTGCCATAGCGACCATATAAATGGTTTTAGAGATAGAAAAAAAATACACTGTATCAGCATGTGAGCAATATAATTAAAATAGCTATGGTACGATTATAAAAGTGCTTAAATAAAATGTACCATATAACTGTAATGCTTAATAACACTGGCAAATTAACACCATAAAACAATGATGTTTGTGGGATATTGGCATGGAGGATATGGCATTGATAATAAGATGCTAATATGGCCGCTTTATCCCTATAATGGTATTTAGGCAGCATGGACCTGGCAAAATTACTTGTGGTGAAATAATTGTGGCTTTCCTACAGTAGGTCTGTTTCTACATGCTTGCAGTCCCTCCGTATGTTGAATAATGGTGTCAAAGCTTTTTACATCCACAGTAGGCAAAATACAGTACATTCAACTGGCAAATCATTACAGTTGTTGAATTGTTGGAAGAGAAGGCTTCTGTTCCATATATAGAAATTAATTTGCTGTACAGAAGGTTGGAGAAAAAGCCTACATACTGGGTAGCAGACTGCTACATATCAGTAGTTGAGATTATGGGCTGACCAGGAGATGTTGTGACAGTTTTATCTGTCTTTGGTAATGTGTTCCATGGTAAAAACTGTATATCAGGATCTTTCTTTAGTTTTTGGTTTATAGTGGTGTTTCTGCCCTGTAGTAATTGTTATCAAGGGCAATAGATCCCCTTTATTTGCTTGCACAATAAAGAGGTTTTTTTTATATGATTGCTGTAGTGCATCCTTTGGTTAATTGTTGTAATAACCTGCAAATATGTTTTTTGAATAATTGTTTAAAGTGGAATTAAAATTTGATATATCCTGAAAAAGTAGTAGTTATGGTTTTGGTATGGTTTTAGCAAAAACATTCATGTAGTTTGAGTTGTCTATTGCACAATCCAATATTAATAAGAAGGTATAGTAGGGGTAGGGATTTGTTGGCTAAGATTGACATTACAGACGCATCCCCTATATATGAAGAATCCATTCATACAGCTAATGATTGTAATGCTGTAATTCATTTGTGACACCTAATTTGGGCCCATTAGCCTTTAGACTGGGCTCAAAATGAACTGGCATGGTGTATAAGCAGAAGAGTACTGCTCGTCTGTATTACAGCACTGCACTCTATAAGTACATGTTAATAACTAGAAAGGGAAGTTTGAGCCCTGGAGTTTGGGGACCCTGTGTTATCACTGTGTGAATGGCAGCAGGTTGGATTTCCATCACTAGGTAAAATCACAGCTTCGCCCACTTTTGGGCATCCAACAAATATGATATTTTTATTCAGGCTGACCCCATGACTATGTGATACAAGTTTGGGGAGTGTAGCCTCAAAGCTGTAAGATTGGCAGCAATTTAAATTTCCCCATTAAATTCAATTGGTGAAATTTGATTGGCTGTTGTTAGCCCCTCCCACTTTGGGTCATCCAACAAATGTCGCTGTTTCATTCGGGGAGACCCCATAATTATATTATTCAAGTTTGGGGGGTGTAGCTTAAGAACCAAACCAAAACTGCGTAACACTGTTTGTAGCAAATCGATGTAGGCACCTATAGAGTTAATAGCCCCTATGGCTTTAAACCCCTAAAGGTTCAATTCCCTTAGTTGCTGGGCAGAACACAAAGTATCTAGAAGTAAGTAATTTACATATGTATGCTATTGGTGTGAGGCGTTAGATGGTAGCAGGTGTAGCTCCCCTACCAGTAGGCAGTTAAGTTTGAGCTAGAAATGGCAGTTCTGAGCTCCAACATAGGAGTGACATATTGGACATATCTCTCCCAGGCCATATTGTCAGTAGTAGATGGAGCCCAGTGGATAGGAAATCAGGTTGGAGGAATTCCACTACGGGGTGTAAGATTCCTTGTCCTTAGGGGAGTGTCAGCCTGTATTACACTCTGCATTTGATGTTGCCTGTGCCACTTGCCTCAGAGAAGCTGTGCTGTGAGTAAACCCTGTGGATGTACAATAAATTACTTCTGTTATTTTGTTTACAAGAAGCTCCGGCACCCTCTGTATTTATCTTTCTATTTAGCAGCAAGAGAGGTGTTGATGCACAACACCCTCACCTTCCTGTTCCACTTAGCGAAGGCCCATTCTGGGTGAGATAGTCCTGTGTAACCCATGTTCTACTGGTACTAGTCTGGGAGGTTTACAATTGCAAGCAATGTTTTTCCCTGACACATACTATATGTATTGAGCTGCTATGACATGTGTATACAAGGTCCAGTGTTCTGTGTCAGAATGAAAAGATCTGATAAATTAGATTTCCTATTTTGTATGGTAAAAAAAACTAATCCTTTTAGAAATATATTGATACTTCATATTTTTTGTATATATAGCAGCCTTATGTAATATGCTTTTAACTGGCTATAGCATGTGCCCTGTTTCTTAGCAGTGAGTTTTGTGGTACTGGCTGATTTAAAGATAAGAATGTTTTTGTTAGTGGACAGCCCAGAGTTGGTTAATAACATTAAGTGATAACATGAACTTTTCTTTTCTTCTCTATATAAAGGATAGTGTTAGATAAGCATGGTCCATACTAGAGTACAGTTTGCCTGTTAGTACAGCAAGGTCAGTACAATGTCAGAAAATAATAGTAGTTATTGTATAGAATTTTAGATAAACACTGATGTCTAATAGTTGTTTACAAGTTTAGAAATCAACAGAAAAGGCAGGATTAACAGCATTATGTGTGTGTGCAAAATGGGATGCAGCAAGTCATTGGGTTCTAATTTTGCCTTTTAGAAAATATAATTATAACAGAAAAGTTATCTTTTCCTTTATCAACTTTTATTAAGAATTTGTAATATCTACAAAGCATGGCCAGGAAACTGTCAGCCTTTGGGTGCTAATGGGATGCTCAGAGCTAGAAGCCCTGTAATTGCACCCAATGCATTATAAACCCTGTGCTACAAAATGCGACCAACTACCTGCAGGGCCTATTCCTGAGTATCCCGTCTCCCTATACACTAAAGCTCTCATTTATAAATAAGTTCCACCCCAGAGGGAAGATGCAGGCCTATACCTGAGTATCCCGTCTCCCTGTACACTAAAGCTCTCATTTATAAATAAGTTCCACCCCAGAGGGAAGATGCTCCACCACAGTTTTCCTGTCCTTTTCAAAATAGCAGACAAACTATTCACTAAGGTTTTTTGGGAAATGTTCATTTTTTTTCAAGATTTACGTGTGTATTTTTTTTTTTTTAAATCAACGAACATTGGAGGTTTATAAAAATGTTATACTGACAAAAGGTACGTGAGGTTTAAGCTGCCAAGAACCATTGAGTCATATGGAGTCATATGGAGGCTTAGAGAATAGTAAGCCCCTTATATATGACATATTTTCAAGGAGAAGTTTAATGCATTATTGCTTTCGATTTCACACAGTTTAAAGGGGAAGTTAATGCCATTCATTGTTTTCTTATTTACACAGTTTCAAGGGAAAGTTAGTCACACACTTAAAAGTATTTAATCCCATCATTGTTTTCCATTTCACACATTTCAAGGGGAAGTTATTCCCATCATTGTATTCTATTTCACACATTTCCAAGGAAAAATTAATCCCATCATTGTTTTCTATTTCATGGGGAAGTTAAGGGAAAGTTAATCCCATCATTGTTTTCTATTTCAAGGGGAAGTTAATCAGGGTACATTTCATTACATGTTGTATATGACCAATAAAGTATATTAAACTTTTTTTTTTTTTTTAAACAGCCCATTAAATTCAGGTGAAAGTGCTGGTTACCAACTGCTGGAGAGTCTATAAGGATTAGTCAGTGCTTTGGAGTTAAGTACATGGATATTTTGCAGGGTTAGTAATGTAAAAGAAATAGGGTAATATCTGACTTTATACAAGGTCAGTACAACAGTGTCACATCCATGGTACATTCCTTTGTTATTCATTATAGTTTTGAAGGTCTTTCAGATTAAATATTGTTTACATTTGGAACTGATTTAGAGGCAGCTTATGTTGGCACATAATCAATTTTGATTGAATCAGGCGCACAACGGCATGCCCACATATCTGGGTGTTTTGGTGCGTGGCATGAATAAAATGAAATGTCGGTACAGCCTTATACTTCACATAGAGAATTACATTGCAAAATGTAAATCACATGCCATCTATCAGAGAACGGGCAGGATTTCCATTAGTACGCAGTATACAGATAGTGTAATTATAGTACCACATAGACTTTGCTTTATGTATTATACCTATTAGATCTACAAAGGTAATACCCATATATATGGAATCTTCACAAACTCATGATGGAGGATTCCATTATAATGTTAATCTTCAAAGAGATAATACATAGACCTGCTATTTCTGGTTTTTGCCCCAGCATTATGGTCCATTAACACCAAAAATGAAAATATATATATTTTTAAATTGATACATCCAACTATTGGTCTGTTAGCTTGCAACTTTATTATTGAAAATCGGAATTACGGTACTTTAAAGTTACCGCCCCTGCATTAAAGCCACATCTGTGTTTTGCTGAACCAACGCTATTGGCTCTACAAATGTCAGCTGTTATGACTACAGTGTCGCTTACTTAGATACAATAAAGACAAAATGTTATTAATGGAAAGTATTTTATTTTAAATAATCGGTACAAAAGTAAAACAGAGGAGGCAGAGTAAACCCAAAATAAGTTGTTGCCTCATGAAAGGAAATGTCATTTTAAGCAACTTTCCAACATTCATTTATTAGAAATTTTAGTGGATTTAAAGTTATGTGTAACTGTTATCCATCTCCTCCACTGATATTCAATGCACAGGAGGTTCTGACTGTTGAAAAACTGTAGCAGGGAAAGAACTATGAAGCCCTATGTAATGCATTGGTAGGAAGAGAGTCTTCCCTGAAGGAGAGGCGGCATCTGGTACAGAGTTAAGAACCAGGAGTGCACAATAGGCCTGACCAATACTGTTTTAAATTACAATTACGCACAACTTTAATACACTGGAAATGTTTAATGCAGGGCTGTGGAGTCGGTAGATAAATTTTCCGACTCCTCAGTTTCTGATACTTCCGACTCCTCTGTTTTTAATATGCTAATGTATTTTATACATTCATACAGTCAATGAAAAGTTCGTTTATGCACCGCGTGCATTGGGCTTTATTCTTATAGCAGAGAAGTAATTAATTATGACTGTTTGTGAATTGGGACATTTAAACTTGGTTTTTTTTTTTTATTCCCATTTAAAATTTAGTAGGAGTCGGAGTCGGTTCATTTTTTGCCGACTCCGACTCCAGGTACCCAAAATTGCCTCCGACTCCACAGCCCTGGTTTAATGTACAATGGAAAGTCACTGATACATTTACAAAAATTGTATTTTTGGGTCTCTGTCCCCTTTTATTTAAGTGCAAAATCTTAACTCTGCTACAGACAGTACAAAAATATGTATCTGCCATAAAAAACACACATTCAGTTAAAAAATAATTTAAAAAAATCAATAAATAACACAGGCAAACACTGATATCTAAAATCTAATTGGTTTAGGATTTGCACTGCACAAAGACAGTAAACATTCACTGTAACATCAGAAACATAAGGGCAATGTCACACAGGAGGATTTACTGACTTTTAACAAATGATTCGTAGAAACCAGTGGAAGAATCTCACAGCTATATCTATATATATCTCCAGAAGGAGAGGCTTCTGCACACACTCCTAGAAGACACATATTCCCCTGAGCCAGCAGCCAATACAAACAGTAGTGATAACGCACGGCACAGCTATGGACCTGCTTCATAAGGTGCTTTATCCCAAATCAATGTTTCAGCCCTCACAGGTGTCTCAGCGACGGTTTATTCAGTGAGAATACTTGTGGCTCTGAAGCTACTGTATAGCACACAGCAAGAGGCTGGCCGGCAGCACCGCTACTCTCCATATGTCATGCTGGGTAAGATGGCAACTGGGATAGGGCATGGGCCAAGTCTAATATACAGGTATGGGATCAGTTATCCAGAATCCTTGGGACCGGGGCTTTTCCAGATAAAGAATTTTTCCATAATTTGCTTTAAGTCTGATAAAAAAAAAACAACATTTTACCAATAAAACTAATTAGGACCGTTTGCCTCCAATATGGATTCATGCAGCTCTGACAGCTCAGCTGTGAGTAACCACTCAGTCACCAAGCAGGGGTAACGCTGGGCACATTTTTGAGGCAATCTGAGAGCTACTTGCTATTTTAAAAAAATAAATCACATCTAAGAGTCTCAAAAAATGTTACACTTCCCTAAAAGTGCATAAAAATGGTAATATAAAATATATTTTTCCTACACCTTATGTAACTTAGTATTTGCAATTCTGTTACAGGGTGCCTGTTGGGAGTGCATACAATGCCCCTGGATATGTTATTAGGCTAAAGGCACACAGGGCAAGAGGCACTCATAGGAGTGACAGGGAAACCGTACGCAAACACTCACTGATCACTTCAAAGCAAAGTGCATTTCCCATAGATCTATATAGGAAGCACTATATCTGGCATCTATAGCAGATAACTTGGTGGCTCAATACAAACTACTCATATCTGACTTTTACACAGAATGTCTCTTCATTTTTGTCTTCTTGGTCATTGATGAAAATCAGTATTTCTTCCAGGCCGCTGGTCTGACTTGGTGCAAAACGCAGTCCGATACTGTAGGTTTCTCCGTCACCGACCTGTACAAACAGTTAAGCACAGTCTTATTACAAGCGCCATTAACAATGCTTCCCAGAATACTTTATAAACTAAACTGCACCAACAGATCGATGTGCACTGAGCTGGGCTAATGCATTTTCACGGAAACAAACTATTAAATCTTCAAATGTTTATTTCATTTTGATAATTCAGTTAAGAATCTATAACAACTGAAAATATCAAATGTAATAAAACATGCATAAGAAAAGTGAGCTTGTAAACTTCTAAAATGACTGTAACAGATTTATACAGGCCTGCATTTCTCCCTATTGATTTGCTATGTTCTAATTGAAGTACTTTGAAAGTCATTTTCAGTGAACTTTAGGTAGTAAACACAGTTGTGTGCATTCGGGTACCTTGCAGTACAAGGGCATAGGGCTGTAGTAACAGAATGATAGTAACAGCTAGAATGATTTCCCCACTTTCTACCAATGTTTTGATGATTCTGACAACAACTAAATTTAACTTGTTAACAGCAGCACCGAGCACACTGAGCAGTGCCGTGCCACTGGCATTAAAAGAGACACAATGGAGATCTAAGCTGGTTTGCGCTTCTCATTTTCAAAAAATGCACCAGCCCAGGGTGCAGTTTGCTAAAAGCTGCACTGCCATCTTCATTCATTCTCCCAAATGTCACTGGCACAAATTCTATGGGGGTGCGTTTAAAGGACACAAATCTATTGCCCTTGCGATCAGTAGCGCCCCCTTCCACCCACCAGGCACCTGTGAATCCTTAATCATACATATAGCATTTATATGAGTGTTGCACAAACCCCAGCAGACGCATGTTTTAGAGTTAGGAGGTTATTGACTAAAGTCATGGGGCAGGAGGGAGAAAGGGGCACCTAAACAATTGGCACCTTAAGTAGTTTAAGTTTCCTTATCATTTAACGGCAATAACAAGCAGGGTGGATTCAGGACAGCTGAAGGACAGCAGAAAGCCTACCTCAAAATAATTTTCTTTGAATTGCAGAAGATCAGTTCTGTTTGTGTGAAGAGAATATGTTTTCTTAGTTGGATATGGGTTTCTGTATGAAATTCTCTTGTTACAACCTTTTTCTCCACCAACCGGAAGTAAAATTTCAAAAGCCTACAAAACATAACACACAGAATAAGTTCACTGACAAATGCTAATTGCACTTCTATTTTAATAACCAGAATAATTAGAGAGCTGGAATTTAACAACAGGATCCCACTTAATGAAAACAAATCCCTCATATTCAATGTAGGGGGAACAGTCGCACCATTAATAGCCATAATCAAATGATATAACCAAAGCCAAAATAGCCATAATAAAATGGTATAACTGAATACCTTACATGGATTCCTGGGCTATAGAGTTACTAGGGAATGTGCCCTACTAGTTGGAAACAATATAGCCACGCTTGCTCAACATTCTTGCTAAACAAGATGACTGTGCCGTACAAACCATGTTCACTCTGCGGCTAGTTAAGTTATTTCCAGCCAGACACCTAATTCAGCCGGTGCAGAGGTTTTAAAAAGAAATTACAGGAGAGCTTTAATAATTTCAGACTGTAATGTTTCAGAACATACATTACTGTAGGTTATAGGGAGCTGGAAACTAAAGTTAATTAAAAACATACATTTTAAGGTATTATGCTTTGGACATTTTTGCTATGCCTAAAGCATTTATGAGTATATATCTTATATATCTTCTCTGTACTTGAATTACAAACTGTTTCTGGCACTTTGCTAATAATTAGGGACCAGATAAGAATTTCTGGCTCCATTTGTGCTGTGGTACAGCAGCCCACAGGAACAATACAGTACTTATGCTTTACAGTACATGTAGCTCATCTCTGAATGCAGCTGCTGTATGTACACGTGTTAGACATAACAATATGTGTCTATCTATGTTTCACCATACTAAGGTTTCCAATGCATGTACAGGTATGGGACCCGTTATCCAAAATGCTCGGGACCTGGGGTTTTTCCGGATAAGGGGTCTTTCTGTATTTTGATTCTCCTACCGTAAGTCTCCTAAAGAAAATTATTTAAACAGTAATTAAACCCATTATGATTGTTTTGGCTCCAATAAGGATTAATGATACTTTATTTGGGATCAAGTACAAGGTACTGTTATATTTTTACAGAGAAAAAGGAAACCATTTTCAAAAATGTCAATTATTTGATTACAATGGCGTTTATGGAATATGGCCTTTCCGTAATTCGGAACTTTCTGGATAATGGGTTTCCGGATAAGGGGTCCAATACCTGTACTTGCAGACACATTTCAGTGTACCGGTTTCTGTAGCTGATTTATATTAAAGGGGTTGTTCACCTTAATATTAACTTTAAGTATGATGTAGGGAGTGATATTCTAAGACAAATTGTAATTGGTCTTCATTTTTTATTATTTGTGGTTTTTGACTTACAGTATTTAGCTTTCTGTTCAGCAACAAAGCAATTTGGCATTTCAGCAGTTATGAGATTGCTAGGGTTCAAATGACCCTAGCAACCAGGCAGTGGTTTAATTGAGAGATTGATATATTTATAGGAGAGGACCTGAACGGAAAAATAAGTAACAGAAAGTAAAAGTAACAATGTATTTGTAGCGTCACAGAGCAATGTTTTTTTGGCTGCTGGAGTCAATGAGCCCTATTTGAAAGTTGGAAAGAAGCAGAAGGAGACACATAATTCAAAAAGTATGAAAAATAAGACCAATTGAAAAAGTGCTTAAAATTTGCCATTCTATAACCTTAAAAGGTGGACCACCCCTTTAAAGGGGTCATCCACCTTTTGTAAAGTCCTACTTATTCATTTGCATACATTTGTAGCCAATCGAATTAGTGCTATGCAAATAAATGGAGTTCAGGTATGCTCAGAAGCACTTAGCGCTTTCTTTTGCAAAGTTATACCACTCTGGTACAACTTCAGAAGTCACTTACCTCTGAGGTGACCCTATTTATTTCTAATTATTTGTAGGGGTACAATATTCATTATTATATACATCTCATGGGGGGGGGTACTGCTGCCTGTAATGATGCCGCTAGGTGAGGCTCAGCATTGCAAGTGAGTGGGCACTGGTGGGCTCTTGGGAAAGTGGGTGGCAGCTGCAGAAGGTGGAGGTGATATCTGGGAGAGTGAGGGGTCAGTCCCTACTATAATGCAGCAGGCGAGCCAGTGGGGTTGGTAAAAAAAGGCAGGGGTAGTGGGGGATGTCACTCCAGACCCACAGATTATTGTGACTATTACAAAAATTTATAAGGATATAATTTACAGTACACAAGTTTCAGTGAGTAATGAGACAGAAATGATATTCATGGCTGTTGTATATTAAAGATATTGATCTACTTATATATCTATGTTTACTGCTTATAAACTGTCTGTTTCTACTTACTATATATTAGTGTGGTAAAGTTGCAACAATAGAAATTGGTAGAAATGGTAGAAATTATTTTTAAAGGCAAACTAAGCGCTGGCAAACTTTCTTTCTCTTTGTGTATAATTAATGGCTTTTTATCGTTTATAGCAGCTGGTCAACTCCAGATTGTGGGTTAGACCGAGCGCTGGCACAATAGTGTGTTTCTAGCAGCTTGTCAACACTACAGCGTGGGTTAGACCGAGCGCTGGCGATTTCTGTGTTTTGTGTACAAATTGTAGCCAAATTTTGCTTCTAGCTGCTATGTAGCCTTTAAACCAATGAATCACTTTCATGTGTGTGCTAATGAGCTGGGGCTTAAAAGCTCCCTGCTTTTCCACTAGAGCCTTTTTGAGCTAAAGGTAGGTGCAATAGGTCTTAATACTCAGTCACATTGTTTTCTGGGGGACTTTATTTTAATTGCATCACAGACTCAAAGTCATTAGACAGTGTAGGACTCACGTACAATGAAGGGCCTTGACGTGGCACGTGAGCTTACATATTTTGGCCAAAGTGTGGTACTAACGCCTCATTTTTTGTAAAAATTATTTTTAAAGGCAAACTAAGCGCTGGCAAACTTTCTTTCTCTTTGTGTATAATTAATGGCTTTTTATCGTTTATAGCAGCTGGTCAACTCCAGATTGTGGGTTAGACCGAGCGCTGGCACAATAGTGTGTTTCTAGCAGCTGGTCAACACTACAGCGTGGGTTAGACCGAGCGCTGGCGATTTCTTTCTGTGTTTTGAATACCCATCATTTTTCACCCCAACAAGATTTCTCGAATCATGCTGGGTCTCCCCAGTGCTATTTGCAAACAATTTCCATGGGTATAAATGTTTTTGTCGGCAGGAAAATCCATTAAGAGCCAGTTATAAGATCAATGCTCTAAGAATGCAATAGTTTTTTTGATTACTTTCACTTACCATAAAACTTGAAAATCACTAAGCTTTGTGCACAATGGCAAAACCAAACATTTTTGGTCATCACTGTGTCAATTTATTTTGTTCTACTATTCCAAACTAAGGAGTTAACTAGGGGTGGGCAAAAGGGAGAGTCTTCAGATGTTAAAAAATGCAACTCTAGAAATTCCTCTAAATTGATTTTCTGATACAATGAATAGTGCTGGATCATAGTGTAATTTCGAGATTGTGTATTATGTGATGGATGCTACCTGTATGTAAAACTCCAGATAGGTAGGGAACATAATTCATAAGCAGGAGAAGAGTAAACACGTTGCTATACAGCTTACACAGAGGAGGAGGGCGGATTTGCGAAGTTACTAAATTATTATAGCATAATAGTACTACAATGCCAAGCAGCCTTCACATTTGAGGAAAGATGTAGTTTGTGCTACAATAACAGCTAGACTTTCCTGATCTGCTGCACTTCCTATGCATTGTGTTTAGCAGCAATGGAACAGTGGTTTAGGGAATGCACAACCTATGGGGCACATCTGAAGCATCATGACACTCATAAACATGGATCTTCCTTTCATACAGTGCATATTCCGCTCAGCTGTTAATGGAGGGACAGACATACCATTAAAATGCAATGGTTGTGTTTGTATCATCTTTATGTTGTAGAAAGTAATGCACATAGCACTTCTCCAGTAAGAACACCAGTATAAAACGGTTGTCCTTAGATGGATATTGCAGTATTGCTAAGCACAGATTTGTGTATCAACTCTGAGCAAGAAACAGCAGAACTTTTAGAAACAAAAAGGGGTTTTGTTTTTTCCTAACCTGCTTCTATCATGTTATTTTTTGGTGTAATTTTGTTGGTGTAATGCAATAACCTAAATCGCACTAAAAACAATTTCAACTTTCCATGCTATTTATGTGTAATTTAAAATGTATCAGTTAACAAATCTTTTCCAGCAGAATTCTACATTTGAAATCTGTTTTTTTAAAGATATGGGTTAGAAATATGTAGTCCATCCCCAGTTTAGCTGTGCTTCAGTTGCACTATCCCTGGATTAGCAACACAGTTTTTATGTGAATCTTTAATTTATAAACATTTTTTAGGGATTGGACTAATCAAGATAAACATCATTACGACAGCCATTCCAGAATATTGTACTTCTCCCCTTTGTAGATTTCCAACTGTGTTTAGGGTCATTGTCTTGTTGGAATATCCAACCTCTTTGTGGCCGATGCTTGAACATTATCCTAAAGAATTTGCTGATATTGGACTGAATTCATCCGACCCTTTGACTTTAACAAGGGCCCCAGTCCCTAAACTAGCCCCACAGCCCCACAGCGTGATGGAACCTCCACCAAGGTAGCAGGAGAGTCAAATAGAAGCACAGCTTGCAATCGGCCACCGTAAATACCTTTTCTCATGATTGGACACACCTGCCTATGAAGTTCAAGGCTTAAGGAGCTAATCCAACCAATATGGTGTTGCCAGTAATCAGTATTGAGCAGTTACATGCATTCAAATAAGTAAAATTACAAGGGTACCCACATGTTTGCACAGCCAGTTTTTCACATTTGATTTAATTTCACACAACTAAATACTGCTTCACTAAAAATCTCTGTTCAGAAAACACCCCAGTACTTAGATGTTCCTAGGAAATGAAAGTGGAGTAAATTATTATGCAGGCTGAGAGGGGTTCCCAAACTTTTTCATATGACTGTATGACAGCTTACAAAACAATGGCTAACTATTACATGTTGACAGTTGCATTTTCAGAAGCAAATCTGACACTTCCCACTGCTGCTGCAGCTGCTACAAAGGCCAATACAAAGCCTGAAAACGCATTGAGGAAAATTTTTGCTTTTTTTAGTTTGGAAAGGCAAGACAATGCTATCTATATGCAAAGTAAACTTTATTGTTGACAATCCTGTCTAACAGATGGCTAGGAAATGGTTTACATTCCTATTCAAGAATAAAAATAAAAAATGATTGTGCAGCTTGAAACAGCAAATCTATGAATCATTTATTCACAAAAAGCCATAGGGAAAAGTACAAGGGTAGTTTGGAAAGGCCACTGCAGCTTTAATGATGCACGCAGGGCAGTTCAGTGCATCCACTGTAAGCTGTTCCTGTTAGGAAATTACTCTGGGAAAACAGACCCATTTACTTTTTAGCAGCTGGGTATATAAACCAGTAAGTAATAAAGTTATACTGAGTTTACATTTTTTTCCAAACACAATCATCATGTAAAGTTCCCTCCACTAGTTCAATATGCAAAGGCTGAGTTTAAGCTTCTTTGCCAGAACCAGTGATACTGCATCTGTGTGCCTGGAACAGCTGTTATATTCACTGTGGGGTGCAAGAGTATGGGCTATGAATGGACAAATCCAAGCCTTAATTTGATCTTAAATGCCTTACCTTGGAAATGACAGGCTTCCTGCAAGACACACAAACCAGCCAGGATGCTACGAGTTGATGCTGATCCACATCTACTAAATTGAGGTAAATAAATTTGCTGCCTGCTTTCTGAGGGCGCACACCAATGTGAAGATCTTGTATTCCATTTGGAGGAAGCACAAATACACCGTCTGGATCAACCTGGGCAAAATATAATAAACACTACTGCATATAACAGTTGGTTTTGTCCCGTAAACATCTTGATATGGAATATGCGAAATCTGTTTTTAAATCTTTTTTGCTTTTTTTTGTACAAGTAATTCTATGCCTAAGGGCTATTTCCAAGCAAATTACATTTTCCTACTCAAATGCATATATACTTCTAAGGCTTTTTATTACCCTATAAATTCTTCATCCCAACTTTGGATTATTTTCTGCAGCAAGGCTGTATTCTCCATGCTGTACTAGGTATGATGTAATACCTTAATAAGTGTAAAATCAATAGAAAACTAATTTATTTTCACAAAAAAAAAAGGCCATAAAAAAAGCTATTAAAATAGGTAATCATACCTTCCACCTCTGGATCAGAATGCCATACAGCAGCTTCCCTCCTTAATGTCAAACAAATTACCATTATTGGTATTAGGCTTTGATATTATAGTAACTCTAGTGACAACTAGCCGCAGAAAGAAATAACTGATAACCTTGAAATAAGTGGGATGGGGGTTATTACTTTCTCATTTGCTTGTACCCTTACTCCTCGTTTGCCCCCCACTCGTGTTATCCAAGTTTTCCAAGAAAACTATGAACTAAAAGCTATCTAGGGATTCAATAACCTTAAGTTAAAAAGCATTCCTGCTAGTTGGATGATAACTTTAACAGGTTCTAACAACTATGCATTAGCTTTACATTAGATGCAGTCTCTGAAAGTGTAAGCTGCTATACTACTCTGCCTTATTGTATTAAGGGTAATCTAACATATGCAGGATCCGTAATATGCAGGATTTCCAAAATCAAACATCTTTATGTACAATTTGCCAATTCTGTAAAAAAAAATGAATGAAGAGTCATCAAAACGTTAAAGTTAGAGAAAGCCGCAGGCCCAGATCGGTTCACTAATAATTACTATAAAATCTTCTCAAAACACTGCCAAAATATCATGGATACTGGCACAATGAATCAAGAATATTTACAGGCCCATATAGTTACCATTCCCAAATCTGGGAAATCAACTGATAGCTGTCCAAAATTTCAACCAATAACACTTCTGAACACAGATTTAAAAATTTACTTCAAATTATTAGCCCAAAGACTGAATAAGAATAAACCCATTTTCAAGGAATTTCAAAAAATCTCATGGTACAAAATTAACGACACCCAAAACAAGCACTCCCTATAAACATTCCCCAACACACTCTTCATCAACTCAAAGATCATTTTAAATTTGAATGGAATCCCACATCAACTATTTGGGCATAAAACTTCCCACAGGTATATTCCGGTAAAATTTCCAGCCACTACTGAAGATAGCTGAGACAGAGTGTACTAGATGAATCAATATCTTGGTTAGGCAGAATCATATCAATCAAAATGAATATTCTCCCCAAGGTTTTATACATTTTCAGAACGCTGCATATAAAACTACCTCCCCAATACCTAGCTGCCCTACAAGGCATCATGAACAATTATATATGGCAAAACAAACCTCCGAGAATTTCCCAGAATCCTGGGGGGCCTAGGGATCACAGATATTAAGGCATATTACTTCAATTCTAGAGCCTGTAATAAGACTATATTCTCCTACAGGAAACAAAAAGTGGACTATGAAACAAGCCGAGCTTCCGATGGAAACCTAAACCAACTTTTCTGGCTTCCCAAGCAATCCAGACCCAGAACACAAAACTTATTACCTACAACAAAGCTATCAATAGAAGTATGGGACAAATTAACAATTAAACATAAATTCAGCACTTTCCCATCTTCAACGGTGCTGCTTATAGCTCTGACGTACATGATCCCAAATATAGGTCTCCAAGTATGGGTCACAAGAGGAATAACCACAACAAGCCACGTATATTATATTACTGCTCTGCAAAGATACGAGGAATGGAAAAGCACAACATACCACAAACTCTAAGATACGGGTGTCCAACCGTGCGTGCGTGCGTGCGCACTCGCGGACGCGCACCCACGTCCGGCCACGGGGGTGGGGTGCGAGTCACAACAGCCAGCACACCGACCAACAGCACATACTCGAGTATAAGCCGAGGATTAATTTTTCAGCACATTTTTAGTGCTGAAAAACTCGGCTTATACTCGAGTATATACGGTAAACTGATGCCATTATTTAAATATTAATTCCAGGGTTGTTAAACTTTCCAGAGTTTGTCACTGGGTATTTGCCGTTCAAAGTTAGAAAAAAGTGGGCGGAGCCACCAACAGGCAATCACATTTCACCTATTTAATTTCAATGGTGAAGTGTAAAATGCTGTCAGTCTCACAATTTTTATGCCTGAGTAAAAATGACGATTCCTGTCCCAATGCGTCTTGCCCTTTGCAAGATGCCCCCTAAGACCTGATAGTGCCAGACATGATGGGTCTCATCAAAGGCTATTATAATGTGAAAGTTATTTGATCAAATATCCCTGGGTGGTCAGACTGATGTTAGAGGGGTTTCAGCCTTTTCCAGATCTCTATAATAACTAAAAACACGGAGACTGTTTGCCAGTGATATGAAGGTGGAGGGAACAATAAAATCTCTTTAATTGTCACCTTGTGCCGAGTTAAGATGGGCAACATATGTTCTGTTCACATGAGCAGGTGGAAAGGGGCTGCATTTTTTTTTTATTTGTCCACAACCAGCAGATGTGTTTCCTGCGACATGCAAATATTTCATTCTGCGCTTATCTGCACTCTTGCACTTTTTTTGACAACTTTTCTACCCCCTACAGATCTGGCAAATTACTTTTCTTCTAGAAGTCATTGGCCCATCTATTCATTGGCTGGTCAATGTATGTTAAATACTTATCATACCCTGGACATCTGTGTACAATATAAAATAAATGGAAGGATGCCACATATGTAAAAAAAATCACTGTTTGCCCAGTAGCAGTAACCCATAGCAACCACCAAGATGTTTGCTTTTAAATAGGTGACCAGCAAATTCTAAATGCTGATTGGTTGCTATGGGTGATTGCTCCTGGGCAAACTTAGTCACTTTTTTTTTTTTTACATAGCCCCCAGTGTTCTGTCTATTAATGCTCTAAATCAAAATCATCCTCAGCTTCTAATCCATGCTGCGTGGTGCATTTGCTCTGAAGCATCACCTTGCAAACACTACTAATCTTTGTGGCATAGCAAGTTCTTAGTTGATTTATTGTAGAGGATTAAATAAGAAAATCAGGGACTTTAGTGCAATACTGTAGTAGGTAGAACGGTAGTTTTTAAGGGAATCTGGCATGGGAAAACACACAGATTTCAATGCAGGATTCTGCAGGAGAAGCTCTATTAACTGATGCTTTTTGAAACGCATATTAAGCATGTTGAACTGGCCAGTGGGTTAGTGTGTAATCAGTTTAACACTTCTGTTGACTTTGCCAGTTGTTATTCATAAAGCATGGCCATCAAACTGGGGAGAGAAAGAGACATATTAGGATCCATATTTTCTTTTCTGAAGCCAGAACTTAGAAGCAGATTCAAAAAGCAATGCAGCCTAGTTCTTCTCTTTGTAATGGCTGCTACATTGCTATTTGATACAAGTCTCTCTAGTTAGAAAGTATTTGCTGCCCCTTACCCTGACCCTTTGTCTCCACTGTACTTGTATCAAAGGACAATGTTTCTGGCTGTTGGGTTTGACATCTAGAAACAGACATTACTTTTCATGGATTGTTACTAATGCACTTTAAAACACATTGTAGTGGGCACCTAGCAAGCTACAGTACAGGAGTATACATCTCTATTCAATAGATGCAATTAGAGACTAAGCTCCTGGGGCATCATTCATGGGTGTGGCCTAATGTCTGTCTGTGCAAAGATATAACATAAATATGTCTTGTAGATTGTAGGCTCTTTTGGGAAGGGCTCTCTTCACCTCTTGTATCGGTTATTGATTGCTTTATATGTTACTCTGTATGTCCAATGTATGAAACCCACTTATTGTACAGCGCTGCGGAATATGTTGGCGCTTTATAAATGCCAGTTTGGGGACCCTGGTTTTAATAGTGTCTGAATCGCAGCAACTTAAATTTCCCCACCGAAAATCAACAAGTGACATCTGATTGGCGGTTGGTGGCTCCACCCCCTTTTTCTAACCTGGAACTGCAGTTACCCAGTGACTAACTCTGCAAAGTTTCATGACCCTAGGATTAATAGTTAAAGAACGGCAGCAGTTAAAATTTAAACCAATAAAAATCAACAGGTGAATTGTAATTGGTGGTTGGTGGCTCCGCCCACTTTTTCTAACCTTGAGTCGAAGTCACCCACTGACAAACAGTGGGCACCCTGGCATAAATAGTGTGAGAATGGCAGCATTTTAAAATTAAACCAATAAAATTCAATGGATAAAATCTGATTGGCTGTTAGTGGCCCAACCCACTTTTCCTATTTTTGAACTGCAGTCCCCCAGTGACCAACTTTGCAAATTTTGGGGACTCAGGCATAAAAATTGTGAGACTGACAGCATTTTACACTTCACCATTGAAAGTAAATAGGTGAAATGTTATTGGCTGTTTATTGGCTCCGCCTACTTTTTTTCTAACTTGGAACGGCAAATACCCAGTGACTAACTCTGGAAACTTTAACAACCCTGGAATTAATATTTAAATAATGGCATCAGTTTAAATATAAACCAATTAAATCTAATGGGAGGAAATGGATTTGCTGTTGGTGGCTCCTCCCACGTGTTCTTACCCTGAATATGTAGTCAGCCAGTCACTGACTGTGCAAAGTTTGGGAACCCTGACATAAACAGTGTGAAAAAAGCAGAATTTTAAATTTAAACAAAAAAAAAAAATCAATAGGTGAAGTCTAATTGGCTGTTGGTGGCTCCACCCACTTTTTAAAACCTAAAATTGCAGTCCCCTAGTGACCCTGGTGTTAATACTGTGAGAATGGCAGCAGATTGAATTTCCCCATTGAAAATCAATAGTTAAAATCTGAAAAGTTTGGGGACCTTAGTTTTAATATTTAAAGAATGGCAGCAGTTTAAATTTAAACATATGAAGTCTATAGGTGAAATCTGATTAGTTGTTGTTGGTCCCAACCAAGCTTTCTAAACTTGGAACATAGTCACCCAGTGACAAACTGTGCGAAGTTTGGGGACCCTGACATTAAACATGTGAGAATGGCAACAGTTTCCCACTTTCCCCACTGAAAACAATGAAAGAAATGTGATTGGCTTTTGGCGGCCCCACCCAATTTTTCTAACCTTGAGTAGGTAGTCACCCAGTGACTGACTGTGCAAAGTTTGGGAACCCTGGCATCTAACCAATAAAATTCAATAGGTGAAATCTGATTGGCTGTTGGTGGCCCCGCCCACATTTTCAAAACTAAAACTGCAGTCCCCTAGTGATCAACTGTGAAAAGTTTGGGGACCCTGGTGTTAATTCTGTGAGAATGGCAGCAGGTTGAATTTCCCCATTGAAAGTCAATAGGTAAACTCTGATTGGCTGTTGGTGGCTCCGCCCACTTTTTCACTTTTTCTACCTGGTGCCTAACTCTGCAAAGTTTGGGGACCCCTGTGTTATTACTGTGAGACTGGCAGCAGGTTGGATTTCCACCAAGTCAATAGGTAAAATCTGATTGGCTGTTCACAGTTCCACCCACTTTTGGGCCTCCAACAATCATCATATTTTCATTCAGGCTTGAATGCGTAGTCACCCAGTGTCTGACTATGCAAAGTTTGGGAATTCTGGGCATTAAACCAATAAAAATCAATAGTTGAAATTTGATTGGCTGTTGGTGGCTCCGCCCACTTTTCAAAACTAAAACTGCAGTCCCCTAGTGACCAAGTGTAAAAAGTTTGGGGACCCTGGTGTTATTACTGTGAGAATGGCAGCAGGTTGAATTTCCTTCAAATCAATAGGTAAAATCTGATTGGCTGTTCACAGCTCCGCCCACTTTTAGGCATCTAGCAATCATCATATTTTCATTCAGGCTGAGCCCATGACTATGTGATTCAAGTTTGGGGAGTGTCGCCTCAAAGCTGTAAGATTGGCAGCAGTTTCAATTTCCCCATTAAAGTCAACAGGTGACATTTGATTGGCTGTTGTTGGCCCCTCTCACTTTGGGGTCATCCAACATATGTCGCTGTTTCGGGGTGACCCCATGATTATGTTATTCAAGTTTGGGGGGTGTAGCTTCAAAGCTGTAAGTGTGGCAGCAGTTTGAAAATCTTCCCTGTCAAAGTCAATGGGAAAATTGGGGGGTTCAGAAGGGCGCCACAAAAAGACGGGGGACGGGATCACTTAGAAAAGCACAAGCAACCTGCTCAGCTATAGGGTGAAGAAGTGTGGAGAGTTTGGGTGTTGTACCCCTAAAACTGTAGGAGGAGTAGCGTTTAGAAAATGGGGGGAGCGAAGAATAAGAAGAAGTGGAAGAAGAAGCGGAAGAATAAGCTGAAGTCGAAGAACAGAATGTTGGGGTTTTCAACCCAACATAATTACGACACAACAGTGGCAGGAAATATTAACAGCCCATAAAGGAGCAACTAACTGTACCAATCATATAGAAGTGCATACTAAAATTACGCATAGATGGTACTTAATGCCTAAATTCATAAACCAAATTAATCCACAATACCCACCGCAATGCTGGAGACAATGCGGACAGCATGGAACGTGCCTACATTTGTGTTGGCAGTGCCCCTCATTACAGCCCTTTTGGACAGAGGTTTTCAACTTAATCAGCCACAAACTTGGATGGAACTTACAACCTCAAATAGCACTATTACAACTGTATCCGCCTGGCACACCATCTGCTAATAAAAAGCACTTTCTCTTATAGCACAACTTTGGAAACAACCCCCAACCCGGAACATTCATCATTTAATTCAGCAAATCAATTTCAGAGCAACAATGGAGAAAATGACAGCCACCACTCCTGACCTCAAAACTAAATTGGCCGCAACTTGGGATCCCTAGCTCCTCGAACAAATCTCTGACAATACATGAACCCTTTTGACTTTCCAACTTTCTCTGGATATCACAGCATCCAGTTCTAAATAATTTGTGAAATAACTAAAACTTTCCATAACCCTGTATGTATAATTATACTTTTCTTCTTTTAACTATACAAAAGTTTTTCTTTATAAATGCAATAATGTTTAATTACTCAATAAACATTATGAGTTATAAAAAAAAATGTATATCTTCCTACCAACGCCATGAAAGGTAATAAGTGGCAAGTGATTACAAGACAAGCAGTACCTGGTGAAAAGGACAGCAGCTAAATAATACATTGGTTTTGCAACAAACAAATGTATAGAACTGTATATGATCATTAAATGTTATATTAACAATGGTGAACTGCTTTATGATCCCAGATAAATAAAAACCAAGCTCTACAAAAATGAATGCTAAGGGCTCTGGCACACGGGGGAGATTAGTCGCCTGCGATAAAACTCCCTGTTCGCGGGTGACTAATCTCCCCGAGTTGCCTACCCCTGCCATCCCACCGGCGAACATGTAAGTCGCCGGCGGGATGGCAGACGCGGCGGGGCAATTTCAGGGAATCGCCGAAAAAGACTTGCGAGTCTTTTTCGGCGATTTGCGCTAAATCGCGCCGCCGCATCTGCCATCCCGCCGGCGACTTACATGTTCGCCGGTGGGATGGCAGGGGTAGGCAACTCGGGGAGATTAGTCGCCCGCGAACAGGGAGTTTTATCGCGGGCGACTAATCTCCCCCGTGTGCCAGAGCCCTAACACTGGTCAGGCACTACATGATATAGTCTGGGCAGTGCTAAATGATAACCTCAATGTATATAAATATAGCAAACCAACATCTCCTTCCGGCATACAAAGAAAAGCTACAGTAAGCAGGCCCAGTGATATATTCTTGGGGGCTGCTGAATTCTATAGAAATACACCGATATGGTGATACTGCATTTACCCCCTGCCATATACAAGCTAGGTGCTGGGGAACTAAAAATTACATTGTGTAGGTGCTCCATGATATTTTCATAGGCACTGCTGGATTACAGCCTAAGTATAGATAAATTCAGTAAGACTGTATCTGTCCCAGGCACAAAAAGAATGTTTAAGCCCAGTGAGTTGGCACTATGTGATTTGATTAAAAGGGGGTTGCTAAATTACATTCATAATCACAGGTACGGCAGATCTCCATTTGCCCCAGTCATATATAAACTGGGCTCTGAGACCTACAATGTCACACACATAAACACAGAAACACTACATCTGTTCCAAGCTACAATAAGCAGGTTCTGTATTATATAATTACCTATTAGAAGAAATTACATCTGCCCCAAATAGAAAATGAGCCAATACAACCGCTGTTGAAGTTGAAGCTACAGTGTGCAGAGTCTCAATGACACACTCCCAGGGGCAACTGCACTATTATCTCTCTCTTGCTCTATATAAATTATATATATTTTATACAGGCTTGAGTGACGGCACACACAGGATTTGCATATAGAAGTCACTGGATCAAACAAAAATTGATTACATCAGAGGTTTATTGATACCAACGTTTCAGCTCCACACAGGAGCTTTCGTCAGGGATGCTCTCTGTATACTCCAGCTACAGCTCTCTGTATACTCCAGCTACAGCTCTCTGTATACTCCAGCTACAGCTCTCTGTATACTCCAGCTACAGCTCTCTGTATACTCCAGCTACAGCTCTCTGTATACTGTAATGAGTTGCAGTTAGCAGCATCTCAGTGTCACAGCCTGGATATAATACAGAGGAAACTTGTTGGGCCCAGGCTGATTTCCATGCTACCTGGGTGACAACAGTGAGATCTAAAACTCTGCTCTAAAACAGCAAGAGCCTAACAAGCAGGCTGCCCAAATAGTTCTACCCCCAAAGCCAGCAGTATAGTGAGGAGTTAGTGTGTATATACTGCAGCTAATAACATTATATTACCATACCTTTGAAAAATGAAAAGAGGGACAAAAAGACTTGGCGCAGGCAAATTTTTTTTGACCACGACCACTTTGTGGCCACGCCCCAATTGCCACACCCCATTTTAAAATAGTTCAAATAGTGCCCACGGTGGCCCAATAGACAGTGCCCTACTTACACAGTAGCCCTCCTTACACAGTGCCCCTCCTTACACAGTAGCCCCCCCATACACAGTGGCCCTCCATACACAGTGGCCCTCCATACACAGTGGCCCTCCATACACAGTGGCCCTCCATACACAGTGGCCCTCCATACACAGTGGCCCTCCATACACAGTGGCCCTCCATACACAGTAGCCCTCCATACACAGTACCCCCCCAATAGAAAATGCCCCTATACATAGCGGCCCCCATAGAGTTCTTGCGGCTCCTGCTCCTTATTCGGCTCCTCGTACGGCGGCGACAGGACCTTTTATAAGGTTGCGCCCGTGCATACGTGTGACGTCACACGTACGCACAGGCGCAACCTTATAAAAGGACCTGTCGCCGCCGTACGAGGAGCCGAATAAGGAGCAGGAGCCCAAGAAGAGACTGAGCCGGAGCGCTCAGCTGCAGCCAGCGTGTCCCACTGGCCTGGATAGTTTAATGAATGTTCTGCATTTCCGTAATGCGGGACATTCATTGAACAATCCGGGACAGCGGGACGCGCTGCGAAAAGGGGGACAGTTGGGGGGTATGTATTACAGAGAGAGCTCTGCCTCATGTCTCAGAATATAAGGAAGTAACTGCTTCTTTTCCTGACATCACTTCCCTCTCTTTCTCCGCCCCCAGACAAGCTTTCTCCTGCCTTAACTCTTTCCTTCTAACTCAATCATAGCAGCATCTGATTCTGCCAATCTCTAAACATAAACCAGTGTAATCTGGCTTCTGGTCGTGCAGGCCCGGCACTTATAGCTCCATGGTTTTGTTTTTTTTTACAGCTTAATGGTTTATAAGAAACAGTCTCTGTCCTTAGAGCTACATTTCCAGCATTGCAGCAAAGTTTTTTTCTTATTTATTTATTTATTGTATGCATTACTTTTAGTGTGCTTCCATGCCCATGTTTTGCCTGTCTTTCTCTATGGATGAAGATACTCTAATCCTTCTTCCATATTATCATCACATATTTGCTTTCTCTTGAGAAAAATGTTTTCGAAAAACATGAGAAAAACATTTTCGAAATAGGGATTGAATTTTCACAATGCACTATTCATATTTTTTAATGCACAGCCACAATACAAAATATTCCATAATTATCCTAAATCATATTTACTTTATAAGCTAATTATACCAGAGATGGCTCATAGCTATTAGGAGGTTCCTAGTTTTGAAAATTTGGACACATCTCATTCCTAAATCTACGCCAGGTCCAGTTATTGTGTTGATAGCTTACTATTAAATCTAGTTCTGTCTCTGACAAAGATGCTATTTTTTTCTTTTGCTTATAAAAATGAGCACAAGTCCATCTTCCATCAGAAAAGCAGAAATATTAAGGTATTCTGAATTAGTTGTTCCACTTTAGTGTTGCTTGTTAATCAATGTGAACACACATTATGTTACGGAAGAGATTTTGAGAAAATAGAAATTTTTACTGTTAAATTAATAAATATTCCTAATTCTGTTCTCAAATATGCATATTATGATCATGTATCAAAGGTCTAAACCTAGCTAAACTTTAAGTACATTCTATGATGAATGTTAATCAAGCACGTGCTTTTCGGCTAATGCCACACAGAGCGTATGGCACATTATTTCGGCAAGCCGAAAAACGCTTTCTGAGCATACGCTCCATACGCTTAAAACTCCCCCAACCAGTGCCTGCACCCAAATGAATTGAATGCGCTCGGGTGCAGGCACATGTAGCCAATATCCGCATAAAAATGTGAGAGAAATGCATCTTCTTTTGCGTTTTTATGCGGATATCGGCTACATGTGCCTGCACCCAAGCGTATTCAATTCATTCGGGTGCAGGCACGGGTAGGGGGAATTTTAAGTATATGGAGTGTACTCTCGGCAAACGTTTTTCAGCTTGCCGAAATAATGTGCCATACGCTCTGTGTGGCATTAGCCTTCCTCTGAACCTGCAATTAAAATCAGAGGCAGCTGAAACACGCAATAACAGGACATGTAACTACCATAGCAGGGTTTGGTGATTAAACAGCTGCAGAAACTTATCTCGCGCCTGCAGATTAAATTATTTTCCTTAGCACCCCCATGGCATTTACAGTAATGCAATTTCCATAAAAGTTAGCTACAATAAAGAGTTGTGTTACGAGAAAACATGTTTTTTTTACATAAAGCATCAGTTAATAGCAAAAATCCTGCATTGAAATCTATTTTTCTAAAGAGCAAACAGATTTGGTTATTTAGTATTAAAATGTGACTTGTGCTCTAATAAACTTCACTCACTCTTTTCTGCTGAGCTGCAAGATGGAGTGATAACCCACCAATTTCTGTGCTTCTTGGAGCCCATTACATAAAATGTGCAGAATATCCATATTAAAGGTCAGAATTCTGATCAAACCAACAGATGTTAAGCTCCCTGAAACATACACTATATAAATAAAAGATGACAATACCTAAAAGACCTCAAGCTGAGTAATAGTCAGACTTTGCAGAAGTTTTTATAAGAAAGTGGGCAAAAAAGGTAAGCAAAATGGACAGGGTATGCAAAGGCAATGTGAGCTGCACTTGCTCACCGTGAATTTGACTAAAGAATATATCAAAAACTAAGCCAAATATTAAGAAGATAAAGTTGCAAGAAGAAACCTGAAAAGTCAGGCTGCACTGTGAAAAGGACAATGGAGGAAACATGTTCAAGATATTATTCAAAATGAATAAACTGCGTGCTTACAGTTTATACGTAGGCTAAAAAAATCATGTGAGGGAAAAAGTTCTTGTAACCTGCATCCATATTACTTTTCATACTATTTTCCTATCTCCTACTGTTATCCAAACCATGGGACACGAGGCACTGTTCACCTATGTTTGTAATGACAAAACATTGAAAAAATGTCCCATTTTTGTTTTGTAGAGTTGTTGTTGGTCAACCGTGACTGAATCAGCTAATAAGGACTATATTTTAATGTGAAAACTAACCTTTAGTTCCTCTGGATGTGAACTGTAAGCTCTGACTTTCCGTACCACTTGAGTTCCTCGAAGGACAAGAGACAGCTGGGTCAGCTGGCCAGTTATGCAACTAACATCTATTCTCTTTAGTGAGTGCACATAAATTTGCCAGATCTGAATAGGAGCCGCAAGCCAAGGATCTCTGAATGACAAAATAGAAAAAGACCGATCTATACATATTACACTGTATGCAACATATGTCAATTATTTAACAGAATAGTGCTTCAGTAAAACAACTGCTGATCTGCACCTATTTTCTTTAACTCTCTGTTCTATTGCCATTAGTCATTTACAAATTCAGACTCTTGCTAAAAATGCCAGCCAATCTCATAATCACTTCTCATAATAACTAGACCAGCTCTACTGAGCATTTAGTACTTTTAATATAGTAAACCTGGTTTACTGGTGAACACTACACACCTACTGCCAATATAAAGATGTTGTTTAACAGGTGCTCTAAGTGGTATGGACAGCAGGGTATCACCTTTACCCTGTGCTTGAATAGGGGCAAAAAAGTAAAGGGATGCACAAAGCATGCCAAAAATAGCCCCTCTCACAATTAAAAGCTGAACTTACTGTTAAGCCTTGCCAACCTCTGGTTTCACCCACTTTAAAACAAAGTCGATTTGCTGTTTCCATTTTCCCATTTCCTTCTACTTAACAGTTTGATGCCCCATATGCATAGATTTACCAAAGTACTGTATGTGGAAGTGTAAATTTTGTATATGACTTTTCTTTGCTGGCAATTCAGCTCCTGCAAGCACAACACCTTGTGTAATGTGTGGTAACACAGCACAACCCCAGCATATTCTATATTAGCTCACATTATTTAATATATATCATCCACATATCATTAATCTGCTGCCATTCTCTCGCTTCTTTATTTCTTTTTATTTCACCCCCCCTATTGTTTTCTATAACCCTCTCTGATGCCTCCACCTTCTTCATCTGTATAACACTTCTCCATCCCTTCAATACTTTGCTCCCAGGAAATCTTTTTTCCTCTTTCATCTTCAAAAAGCTATTTTTCCTTGCACTTTTTACCTCTTATTTACATGGAATAGTGGATTGGAGCAAAAGAAACATCCGGTATTACAATAAATAATTCCTGGATTCAAAATGCTTGCATCCCTGCCTGAGGGGGTGCAATTTCACAGGGTGGGCATCCCTTCAAATCCCTTTCGAAGTCCAGCACTGGCCTTACTCACACTTTCTTAAGCTTTCCAATGCTACCACCCTCAGTTGTACTTTTGTGAAACACTATATTTTAAAACATCAAGTTCAATTTTGGGAAAAAACTTTTACAGCGTTTCATACATGCATACATTTGAGCTTTGCTGTACTGAATGAGTCTACAAGAGAATATCTTGTGAAAAGAGAGATAAGATAATTATGCTCATTTGATGTTTGTAAGAATCAATAACCTCTCAAATCAAGTAACCTTTATAAGACAGTGCTTAAATAACAAAGCAGAGAAACTGCTGGTAATGATGTTGATTTAAATAGTTTGATATCTACTTACATGTAAAGTGCAATGAAGAATTTTTTGATTTGTGGGCTGGGTCCTCCAGCAACTTTTATAAAAACATCCTGAGGCTCTCCTGGACCCTGTAATGTCAGAACAAGAAAATTTTCGTTTGGCAGCTCAATAACCCAATTCTCTGATCATCATTTAAAATGTAAAAAAACAGTAAATTGCCAGTCTGAAAAATAAATAAATAAAAAAAATCTCAGCCCAAATCATGTAACAGACTGTGTAGCAATATAAATGTGTAGCAGCTTTTTTTTTTTAAATTTATTGTCATAGCTCACAGGGGGCCGTGTAGTACTCAACTCGGGCCTGAAACAGTACTTTTATGAATTCAATATATGCCCCACCCTGCATTACACCTAGCATCACACTGCTATTCTATTCCCGTTCAATGCATAATAGTAAAGTATTATGACCCAGTCTGTGTAGTTAATGTATTTATGGAAGCAAAAAAAATAAAATAAAATTAATGTAGAACACATATTAAAATTCCAATGGAATGAGTGCTTCATTAATCTGCCCTCTGTATGATTCTAGTACTGACCAAGGAATGAGGGACACTCAGTACCCCAGTAAGAAGGGCTAGGCTATTGGGAAACTATTAGGGGGTCAACCTGTACTTTATTTAAAAGCATATTCAGTAATGTATGTCTTGCTGCATATAAAAATGGCAAAGACTGAATCTAAAAGCAAGAATCATTCTATCCTCCAGGTTCCTACAAGCTGGTTTAAAAATTGTCCAGTCAGTGGAGAGGCCCTCTGTATTAAAGCTGCTCCATATTTAAAAGTCTCTTCAAGGCTGTGCAGCTGGGGGAAGGCGGGGTTTGCTTATACAGAGGGCTTCTCCGTGGACTGGAAATTTGTTTCAGCCAACTTGTAAGTAGTACACTCTCCAGTGCAAGAAATAAAAAGATGAGTATTTCTTAATTAAAGCAACATGGGAAAAGTATGTTCAACACAAGGCTTATTTATTCAACTAATGTTCAATAATGGAGGTATACTGCTCCTTTAATATGGTTTTACTTGTAATCTTTTATTAGATCCATTTCTTTGTTATATGATAGCATATTATACTTCTTTAGGGAAAAACTGTTTCACATAAAAGGCGGCTATATTCACAAAGAAAAAAATGTAATTTACATATTTGTTATACCTTTTCAGTAAAAATTAAGCTACTCAATCTCCTTAAAGGAAAGTGTCTTTTTTTTGGTAAACAGTTCGTAAAAGCATTTCTGTCAATAAATGTGTTGGTGCTTTCGTGACCTTACTGAACAGTACAAAAACCAAAGCAAAAAGGAAATTGACAGCAACATTTAACTCTGATAGTGATTAGACTTCCTTTGCTGCTTTAAAGTAAAACTATACCCCCAGAATAAATACTTAACCAACAGACAGATTATGTCATATTTACTGACCTATGGCAGTATCTTACCGAACTGAAATAAATATTGCTCTTTTCCCTTGAGCCACCATTTAGTGATGGGCTGTGTGTTCCCTCAGAGATCAGCTGGTAGGAAATAATGCAGCTCTAACTGTAACAGGGAGTAGTGTGGGAGTAAAAGGCAGAACTTTGTCCATTAATTGGCTGATCTAACATGTATGTGTGCCCTTGGTTTGTCTGTGAGCACAGTGAATGGTTTTCCATTTAGGATTACCCAATGGCACATACTATTAAAGGAAGTATATTTTTATAAAAACTGTTTATTTAGATGAAGCAGGGTTTTATATACAAATTGCTTTATGCAATATAGTTTTATAGAGACATACATTGTTCAGGGGGTATATTTTTCCTTTAAAGCACAATGTACAATATTTTGCATATATACCTATTGCACAAACAAGCAAACAATACATCATGAGAAAATCAGGTGTGTACAAAGCACTATATACCCTGAATCGGAGCTTGTTATAGAACTATTCTTACCATTTTTTTTGAATCACAGATAATATTGGTATCACTACAGCGCACGTGAAGATCAGGTTCCCCACCAGGTGTACCAACTGGAGCACCTAGAGAGATTTTTAAGTTATGAAAAATCACATGCTTAAATTTTATTCAGGTTTACTATGTGTAAAAGATTTTTTTTTTTTTTAGGACAGCCAAAATAAATAAGTGCCAGTGGGAGAGAGCATCTGTACTAAGGCTGTCCAATATGTGAGAGAAATTTTCTCATATTAAAGAGGAAGTGGTTATTTGCTATGAGTTTGACAAACAATTAGTCTGAATCAGAATGGATGGTATTCCAATGCAAGCTGTTTTGATTCCAATGGCAGTAATCACAAAGCCAGGAAACTACTGTGTCAGGGATTTATAGACCCAGACTTCTGGCAGCAGAATGACTAGAATTAAACTCAGTATGTGCACCTTTAACTATAAGCTGAGTATGCTCATAATTATGGCCATTTACTAACAATCTTTGGGGAATAAGTGGCTGGCATTATGTTAGATCTACAGGCATGGGAAAGATGCTAACAGAATAACCTCCACAATCATAAAATTAGAATTGAAACATTGGTATTCGTGACAAACTACAAAAATTATATATCTTATGTTGAATTTTCTGTAAGTCATTAAAAATAATGATTTGATAATATGCATAACAAAATGTAGTGGCAAATTACAGGGCAGGGCTGAAATGAGCCAGTCTAGTTCCCTGCCACCTGATGGGCACACAGTCAAGGAAACCACCACTCCCATTAACAGCACTGTATTGTTAAACTTTCATTATGAAATTCTGCTAAAGGGGCAGTTTCCCCTCTTTAACATGAAATCAATAAATAGGACTTGTGCTCTACATACTTTTTGCCTATTTTTTAATCACTAAAAATCTATGGATTAGCCTAAACAAGGCAAATGGTGGAAACTGAAGCTCCTCCATGTTTGAGTCTTTCAAAGCAAATAATAATACATTGTACAGATAACCCCCTGATAATGGACTTCTGCTTAACTTTCAGTCAAAGCAGTCACAACAAATGATGATGGGGAGGGGATGTTAGATGTTATGCAGAGTTCAGTATCTCTTGTTAAACTAAGAAACCTAATTAATTAATTATAGTAAACATGAAAGCAAAATACTGTTCTGAAATTACTAAGTAACTGAATAACTTAAAATGTTATTAACTGAAAACAGTTATTAATTGAAATAACTACAAAATATACAAAATAAACAAAATAAATCATCAATTTTCAGGGTTATTTAAAGTGTAACATGTGAACTGGATCATTGAGGAGGGTCAAAGGAAGAGTGTGTAGACCCAACTCAGTTTATGTATATAACCATGTTTATCAATATGTCTATGAAGATTCTCATTCATCCAGGTCATGATATACAGTATCTAGTAGAATTAAGTCTAAAACAACTGGACTTTTCTGAGTTTTTTTCTTGAAAACGTTTCACCCCTCATCCGAGTGGCTTCTTCAGTTCAAATGACTGGTAGGGAATTCCCCGGTATTTAAACTCTTGATGGTAGTAGAGTCACAGACATCCAATCCCAATGGTTCCATTGAACTTGTTCAGTTAGGTGTTAGCTGAAACTGACAGGTGTAAGAAGGTATGATCCAATCACAATGGTACCAAGATTCTCATTGATGAAGGTGTTAATCCTTCAAAGTACATGACTGGAAGTGTGAACTGTTGTGAAACTGCCGGGGTAAGGATGTCAACGCGCCATTGTATGTTGGTGACAAGCGGTGTCTCAGGCCCCCTCCTCTGTTCAGGGATGGTTTTTCCAGGTTTGCACAAATGGCCTCTTTCACACCTCTTTCAAACCATCTGTCCTTTCGGTCCAAAATATGCACGTTACTGTCCTCAAAAGAGGGACCTTTTTCTTTGAGGTGTAGATAGACCGCTGAGTCTTGTCCTGAGGAGTTTGCCCGCCTATGTTGGGCCATTCTCTTACAGAGAGGTTGTTTTGTCTCCCCAATGTATAAGTCTGAGCACTCTTCACTACACTGGACAGCATAGACCACATTACTTTTCATGTGCTTGGGTGTTGGGTCTTTCGGGTGCACCAGCTTTTGTCTCAGGGTGTTGCTGGGTTTGAAAAACACAGGAATGCGATGTTTGTTGAAAATTCGCCTAAGTTTTTCCGATGTTCCAGCAACATATGGGATGACTATGTTGTTTCGCCTGCTGTGTTCCTCCCTTCTGTTTGTAGGTCTGGTCTTTCTGTTGGTCTGTGATTTGGTTTTGATTAAGGCCCAGTCTGGGTACCCACAAGTTTTCAGAGCTCCTTTTAGATGTTTATATTCTTTCTCCTTAGCCTCTGCATTGGATGCCACAGTTTCAGCCCGATGATGTAGAGTCCTAATTACACCCAGTTTATGTTCCAAAGGGTGGTGGGAATCAAACAGCAAGTACTGGTCTGTGTGTCTACTACCATCAAGAGTTTAAATACCGGGGAATTCCCTACCAGTCATTTGAACTGAAGAAGCCACTCGGATGAGTGGTGAAACGTTTTCAAGAAAAAAACTCAGAAAAGTCCAGTTGTTTTAGACTTAATTCTACTAGATACTGCATGTTTATCAATGTAATGGCATGCTATATTTTATGTATTTCATTGGTGCAAATAAAAAAAAAAAAAAAAAAATGTTCCTTTGCTTGTTGAAAGATCCTACTATTAAACTGCCGACTGCTTTGTATTTGTTTAAATCTCCTGTACCTGGAAGTGTGTACCACGGAGGCAAACGAATGGACTTTTTCAGAAATGTCAGTTCTGGGTGATAAAATCGAAATGTCTGATCAACAACATGTGGCTGAGGTTCAATGCTCACTTGGAGAATAGCAATGACTTTTCCATCTGATGTCTTGAAAGAAACCTGTTAATTGAGGACATGATTGGCAGCATTATGTGAAAGCAATATAAAAGGGAGGCAAAAAGGCAAGCAGGGATAAGTACTGGTTTATTGGTCTCTCTAACCAATTTGAGCCTTAGAAGAGAATAGGCTGTTAGATGTTCATACACAGAACACTTTACACAAGTCTGGAAACATACAGTTTGATACTCATATAAGTAAAAAAAAAGCAAATCCACTTGTAGAAGCCAAGCAAATGGAAGTGGTCATACTGTACTGCAGAGCTAATGAGCTAAGGATTTTTATCATGAGTTACTATACCTTGGCCATGAAAAAACAATCTAGAGCTTTATTCCTTTATCAGCTAGGCATTGTGGCAACGTGTTTTTCCCATAGATTAGAAGTTACCTCATAAACTGCTGCCCAGCTCCGTAACTTCATGATCTGTGGTTAATGTTTAAAATACAATTTGAGTTATTTATGAAGACCCCTGTCACTAGAGCATAGATGGGAGCACAATTACACTTATTAGTGCTCATTCAATAAGCTATTGCACCTGGGGCCTAGCTGACATTTGCACCTTGTGCAAATTAAATATGGAATAAGATGCAGACTGAAGCACTGGGAGGTCCTGACCTTATTGCCACTCACTTACCTGCCCCCCATGTGCCTCTCCCAACCTGCCCCATGATAAACACAGCAATGCCAAAAGCAAGCAGTTCTGTATTGATCAAGCAAAGGTCACTGTGTTGCAGACCTGTGACTGTGGGCAGCTTGCGCTTGTTTTTTGCACTATGTACCCTGCCCCACCCTTCTAATGTCCGACAATACCTATTAACATGGGATGTCCCCTATAAATAGATTTACTTTGAGTATCTGGAAAATCTCGCTAACGAGAAGTTGTCCCTATGGGGCAAAGCACAAATAAAGAATAACAGGCTCAGAGTGCATTATTTGCATAATTGATTAAAAAAATCAATCAGTTTCTGCTATCTTGTTTTATGTGATGAAGATTTTTATGTCATATCTTATCCGGGGGTGCATGGAGTAGTAATACAACATTAGTGGCAGCTTTGAGAAAGTACTTTATATTGGCACATCAAGTCACATGACTACTTGCAGGCAATAAAATATGAATCCTATAGTAACACAAGTCAAAAGCATGGTATTTGTGAGAGAAGAGCATTTGCCATAGAAGTATCAGGAACAGAAATATAATAATGTGCAGTTATTGTATGTATTCATTTCTGCATTACTGCAATACAGAGATCCTATTGATCTCTTTTAATGAGCAGTTATGGTGTCTGATTTAAGAGTTACCTGAATATATATGCAGTATTTGCAGCAGTCCCAGGGCTGCAAATGCGTAATTGCCATGCTGTGACAAATGATAGGTCTAACTTTGGCTTCATTTAACATTAGTGGGCAAATTAGCACTAGGAAAACAGGATTATATTGTCACGTGTTATGTAAACTGATTTGGCAACTGTAAAATACTGATGTTTAGTCTGGTTATCATCTTACTAAATATAACAAATTTTGCAAAAACATTTTAAAGTAGAAGCAAGGTCACAATCGCTGTAGTGGGAAAAGTTACCCCCCCCCCCCCCCCCCCCCCCCCCCCCCCCCAGTGATTGTATTCAGTTAACCGATACCCCGGCTTGCACTCCTAATAGCAGAAAACCCTGGCCCAGGGTTCTTTGCAGTGAGCACCGCAAAGCGATCCTGTTCTTCTTTCTTCAGAATCCCAGAACAGCCGTGTAAGGCCAGAAAGTTCAGCTTTTCACTCTACTGTACATGCACGCACATGTGAAGTAAGAAGCAGGAAGAACTGGTGAAGTTTTCTGCTAACAGGAGCACCAACCCAAGGTATCAGTTAAGAAAATACAGCAATTGTCACATTTCTTCCCCTTTAAGAAGAACGTTTAAAAACTCTTTTACCTTAATGCGTCGGGAAGACATGAAGTTTGACTTGTACTGCGATAACTGCGAATGTTTCCGTAACGATTCCGCATCAGGTCCCTACAGCACATCAAAATGAGCAACAAAAGCAACATTCCATCAATAATGATTTATCCATTTTACAAAGCAGTACTCATATAAAAAAGCAGTACAGTATGGGACCAATTATCCAAAATGTTTGGGACCTTATCTTTCTGTAATTTGGATCTCCATACCTTAAATCTACTAAAAGATTATTCAAACATTAAATAAACCCAATAGGATTGTTTTACCTCCAATAAGGATTAATTATATCTTAGTTGGGATCAAGTACAAGGTACTGTTTTATTATAACAGAGAAAAAGGAAATTAAATTTTTAAAAATTTGAATTATTTGCTTATAATGGAGTCTATGGGAGATGGCCTTCCCGTAATGTGGAACTTTCTGGATAACGGGTTTCAGATCCCATACCTGTACCAATATAAAATTCTTCACGAGCACATAATTGTTACTGTTCAGTGAACTACATCTTATTACTTTTAATAAGAGACTGCTACATTCAAACACACTTTCAAAGAATCTCTGCTATTCTTCTACAGGGAAAGACCTTGAAAGAATCAAGAGTAAACACAATGGATTGCTGGTTTACTTAAAAAGGAAAATAGATATTCTGTTTATAAGGATTCCAGTTCAGATCATAACATGAATAGAATGAAAATGCTCTATAGCAAAGTCTTCTTCATTGTCATTGAATTTATTCTGCGTATATTTTTTCCAGTAGTAGTTTTCTTTCGCCCCTCTGTCAAACATGTTATTGTGCCTTCCACTGTATTAATGAAGGTATAAGTGGTAGCTATTAATATGTAAATAGCTCAGTTTAATCTATATATTATCATGCTATTAAAGGGGTGGTTCGCCTTTAAGGTAACTTTTAGTATAAGATTGACAAATGTCAAAAAACGATTGCTCTGTGAGGGTACAGATTTATTGTTACTGTTACTTTCTATTACTTATTTTTCTATTCAGGTCCTCTCCTATAAATATATCAGACTCTCAATCAAACCACTGCCTGGTTGCTGGGGTAATTTGAACCCTAGCAATCTGATAACTGCTGAAATGCCAAACTGGAGAGTTGCTGAACAAAAAGCTAAATAAGTCAAAAACCACAAATCATAAAAAAGTAAGACCAATTGCAATGTCTTAGAATATCACTCTCTACATGATACTTAAAGTTAATTTTAAGGTGAACAACCCCTTTAAGTACAAATGGCAAAAAGCCGGAGAAGCAGAACATTTCAACACTGTGGGGCTGATTTACTAATCCACAAATCCGAATGGGAAAAAATCAGATTGGAAACGAACATTTTGCGGCTTTTTCGTACTTTTTGTTTTTTTTTTTGTCACCGTTGCGACTTTTTCGTAGCCGTTGCGACTTGCTCGAATTGTCGCGACTTTTTCATAGCCATTATGACTTTCGTGAATTGTCGCGACTTTTGCATAGCCATTATGACTTTCCTGAATTGTCCCGACTTTTGCATAGCCATTACGACTTTCGCGAATTGTCGCGATTTTTTCGTATGGAGTGCTCGAAAAATTCGTGACAATTCGCGAAAAAGTCGCAAAATACCGATCATTACGAAAAAAACGCATTCGCCTGCTTTTCGGACGTTCGTGGATTAGTAAATATGGCCCTGTGTGCGTTAAATTGCTAGTTATTGATCTAAAAACGTCTGATTTAGAAAAACTTTTGGTTAAAACAACTGCAGCATTGGGTACAATTGCTGTACATCCCCTGCTACTCCATCTCAAATCTGATACATTTCTGTGACATTACTATCTATAGAGGCATGTTTTGGTTGCATAAAAACTAGGTCTACTGACAAACAGAACCTCCTGTAACTGCCAGTCTACATAGGGGCTATCAAATAGCCAACTACAGCCCACACTCAGGAACTTTTTTTATACTTGTCTTTCTCCCAAACTCTTTTAACATTTGAATGTGGATCATGGGTAAAAAGGTTGAAACCTCTAACCTAGATGTTCCCCATCTGGTCCCCCACATAGACTTCTCTTTTCATGGCTTTAAAGCCTTTAAAAACCTTGAGAAGATGCTCAGTGTTATATTATATTCATTTATAATTCTTAGGCATGGATGATATAACTTACAAACCTGCAGCATAGGTGTATGGTCTACACAAAAAGTCTGGTATTTGAATGGGATATAAACTGTCTCTTTGGCCCGCAGATATAGCTGAGGAATAACAGTATTTGGCTGGACGTGAAACATATTTTCCTCTATAGGTGTTATTGTACTGGTAAGCTCTTTAAAATGTTTCCATTCCTGGGTATCAGTGATAACCCTGAAAAATAAGACAAAAATGGCTTTATTAATAAAACATGGTGTTTATAAATGAGTATGAAATATACACTCCCCAAGGGAAATATTTTGTTAAGGTAGAAACCAATGTTTCTCTACCATGAGACGTACAAAGGCACAAACACATTGTGAGTTTATAGGTGTTAGTCTGCATTACAAAAACAGCTATCATTTACAAAGAGTTGTTGTTGTGGTTGTTAATGGTATGTTCTCTACTTGGAATAAGGTTCTCAGTGGGGTCCCTCAGGGTTCTGTACTGGGTCCACTTTTGTTTAACTTGTTCATAAATGACTTGGGGGAGGGTATTATGAGTAATGTATCAGTGTTTGCAGATGACACAAAACTCTGCAGGCCAGTCAATTCTATCCAGGATGTGACATCCCTGCAGCAGGATCTTGACCAACTGGCAATCTGGGCAGCTAAGTGGCAGATGAGATTTAATGTGGATAAATGTAAGGTCATGCACCTGGGATGTAAAAATATGCAAGCCCCGTATACCCTTAATGGGACTGCACTAGGCAAATCCATAATGGAGAAGGACCTTGGAGTCCTTGTAGATAATAAACTTGGCTGTAGCAAGCAATGCCAGGCAGCAGCTGCAAGGGCAAACAAGGTTTTGAGCTGTATTAAAAGGGGTATAGATTCATGGGAGGAGGGGGTTATTCTTCCCCTTTACAGAGCGCTGGTAAGGCCCCATCTAGAATATGCTGTTCAGTTTTGGTCTCCAGTGCTCAAACGGGACATTATTGAGTTAGAGAGGGTCCAGAGAAGGGCAACTAAGCTGGTAAAGGGTATGGAAAGTCTCAGTTATGAAGAAAGACTGGCCAAGTTGGGTCTGTTTACACTGGAGAAGAGGCGCTTAAGAGGTGACATGATAACTATGTATAAATATATAAGGGGATCATATAATAACCTTTCTAATGTTTTATTTACCAGGAGGTCCTTCCAACGGACACGAGGGCACCCACTCCGTTTAGAAGAAGGGAGGTTCCATTTAAATATTCGGAAAGGATTTTTTACTGTGAGAGCTGTGAAGTTGTGGAATTCCCTCCCCGAATCAGTTGTACTGGCTGATACATTATATAGCTTTAAGAAGGGGCTGGATGGATTCTTAGCAAGTGAGGGAATACAGGGTTATGGGAGATAGCTCTTAGTACAAGTTGATCCAGGGACTAGTCCGATTGCCATCTTGGAGTCAGGAAGGATTTTTTTCCCCTCTGCAGCAAATTAGAGAGGCTTCAGATGGGGTTTTTTGCCTTCCTCTGGATCAACTAGTAGTTAGGCAGGTTATATATAGGCATTATGGTTGAACGTGATGGACGTACGTCTTTTTTCAACCCAACTTACTATGTTACTACTATGACATCAGTGTAGTACAGCTTTTATAACAAGGCTGATCACTACATGTTAATGGCCCATGGACTGAAAGGGAAGCAAACATGTTACAACAATAAGTCTTTTTATACCTTTCTAGCTTCCATTCTACTCCATTTTAAACCAACCCCTATTTAAACTACTTACTTTTTTAAACCTGTTATGTTAGTTGGGCCTTTCCATTTCTCATTTCATTTAGCCGCTTTCTTTTTACCCGCATATTTTTAAAATATGCAGAACTCCCTGCCATGGTCCATATGACATCCCCCAGTTTCCCAGACTTCATTTGTACCTATTTAAATAATTTCCATTCTAACAATTTAGTGTTGTGTCATAACATGACCTTCTATCTTAATCCAACCAACCCAGCACCCTGTTTAATGACTCCAGATACGCTGTCAAAAATCTTTTTTCTTTAATCCATTCCCCAATCCTCTTGATTACATATTCCAATGATCTAAAATAAAAAGCATTATTAATTTGGGGGGGGGGGGGGGGTTTGTCCGCCAAGCTGATTTACCAGTCTCTTACTATATTAGGCTAGGGAAATGCCAGTGAATTAAGATTTATATTCTTATTCATGTTAACAAATATAGTCAGTGAGGTACATATCAGAGGAAATAGGGCCCACCAGTAATTTCACTGTACCCTCATCTTTTTGCTGTGTCTCTTTAAATTAACCCCTTTTAAAAGCCCTTGGGAAAGGACACTTGCCAAACACATTTATTAAATGGTATTATATAATTGTAATCTAGAAAGGTCAGAAAGGTCCAAAATTGAATTACCTCAGATCAGCGCTATCAATCTCTATAGACACAGTGTATTGGATATTGTAAGGATTTTTTAGTTCAAATTCAAAGAACTCTGCAGTGCCCAGTGTAGCATAGACAGTGTAATTTGAGGTAATGGCCTGATTCAGCATACTAGAGATACACTCTGGTTTGGTGCGTTCTCTGTACGCTTCAATGATCTGCAAATCTCTCGTGTGCTGAGTACGCTCCTCATGTTGAGCCTAGAAACAAAATGAGAAGAGAAACAGCTCAATATGTGTGTTATATTAAGATTCACAGTCCCATTAGTTTGTAGGGAAAAAAATCACAAATACTTATGCTTTAGAGGAAAGTCAGTTTAACTAAAGCTGTTGGCTGCAGCAAAAGAAAAACAAGCTTCTAATTGCAGATGCTGAACATCAGTAGGTCGGACAGATATACAGTATTACTAGCATGGAAGTATCATATAGAAACACACAATATGCACTACTGCAGACTTTTTTTATTCCAGGCACGTCTGTCTACCAAACATGTTAACCTAATGAACATGTCTATCTACCGAAAATAAATAAAATCTGGTAGTGAAAGTAGACCCATTTAGTTGGAGACCTAGGGGAGCACTGGAGTGAATTTATTGTGGGACTCCTTCTCCTTTAATTTACAGAGAACCCTGCCTGATTCTTTACTTTTGGTAGATTATGCCCTCCAAAGGTAATATATTGCACTGCTTTCCAATGAAGAGCAAAGCAAAAAAATAGGGAGTAGATACAAGTTTTTGTTCCTGTTTAACAATAACTTTCATAGGTTACATTCATAGGAAAAATTGATCCTTGTAAAACAGTTCTGTTTAACTTGTTACAGGTAGGGGGCCAAACATTTCTTCAGTCACATGAATGAAGGCTTCATTACATTAAAATAAATATGTCATGAAAAGATATAGCCCTCGAGAAGACTACAGCAATAAAAATATTTCCCAAAGGGCCATATGGAATTTTAGCTGGACAGCATTGTTAAAAAAGAACACAAAAATATCTGGTGGGCTTTAGAACGTCCTTTGGATGTCACCCAATAGCACTAGGTAGGGAAAATTAAGGGGCGATAGGTGCTAGAACCCCCCACTTTATTAATGTTTCTATTTCTTATGCACTTCTTATTAGACGGGGTGACTTCCTTTTACTAAATATAGAAGATTATATTATTCCTTTGCTTTTCTATCTCAATCACTTTGCTGTACTTCCTGTTCTGTTTGAAACTAAAGAAACTAAAGAACGTCAGACCACAATAGTAAGATTTTCACACCACTCTGAAAGTGCCCAAACTTGTCTGGTCTTGGACCATATATGTGCATATATTGTAAACTTGCGGGATCCACAGACACTTTTTTCACTTTAAGACAGTTTATTTAACATGGGTGCTCATTACATAAATAATACAAATAAATAAAATACAAATAAATCCTCTGGGTGCTACCTTTACACAAAGTTCCCTCACTACACTGGGCCCCTTGTGAACTACCAGTAAGAAAACACAAATAGTTGGGGTTACCCCTGTACTCACAATACTTCCTTGGAGAAATTTCTTAGCCTTCTGACTTTCCAAGACACTCAGTCTCTCAGTCGCTTTATCAAAGGATCCCTCTTCTCCGTGCAGTGGCAGGAAGCACCCCCAGCCCCTCTGGGAGTCCCTAACACAGACAGGTATCCTTCCTGCTCTGTGTCCTGCTCAGAGAGACCTTCCACACATTTTCTATATAATAAAATACTTTTCCACGGGACAGCCTTTCTTTGGAAAGTGAGTTCCAATATTTGAGCTGGAACAGTGGAAGGGATCGCCTGGTCTGCCTGTTCCTTCCAGGACACTATAGGTTCCCAGACCACAAAGTCCTTTAAACAGAGAAAGTGTTCTCTGTTTAGTAACATTTCCATTGAGGCTTACATCTGAAGAATACTGAACCAAACCCAAATCCTAATTTGCATATGCAAATTAGGTGAAAGAAGAGGAAACACTCTCTCGCAGATACCCGCGGCTGATGTGGTTTTCTCCTAACAGGAGCACCAACCTGGGGTATAAGGTAAGCGATAAGAGTCACTGGAGGTGCCTAACATTTGCCACCGCCCAGCAATTTTTACCTTTCCTTCTCCTTTAAACCTCAGCTCCACCTGACACGCATATACAAACTTCTCCAAGGTAGACTGAAATTTTGAGAAAAGTTGGTTACTGATGTAGGCAGTTCATATATTTGTATGAACTTGTTTTATTGCCAATTATGTCATTGCTTTATGGCACAATTTCTAGCTACATTTATGGCACAGAACTTGGACCACCTCAGAGGAAACCACTGTTACCACCATTACAGGCTTTTGAGCCCTTACATCTAGCAGAGAGCTTGAGAAAGGATGAAAATAATAAACTGTTTGCAACTTCTCCTCTCCAGATAATATTCATATATTCTGTGTAAGGTACTGTTACTGCCATGACTGTAGGTGACCAACCTACTTGCCTGCTGCCCAGTTAATAATCATTTAGAAGTTATAAAATTACCTTTAATATTTCCATTGGACAGGCCACACACTTTTGATTCAAGGCCCCTTGAAGGCCTAACCTTTAATTAGGGCCCATAAATCTTAAAACCAGGTAAATAGGTTACAGATACTGAAAACACAATTGCATCAGACATTTTATATACAGGTACGGGACCTAGTCTACTACAAGAGAATTATATCTTAGTAGGGATCAAATACAAGGTACTGTTTTATTACAGAGAAAAGGGAAATCATTTTTAAAAATTAGAATTATTTGCTTATAATGAAGTCTATGGGAGACAACCTTTCAGTAATTGGGAACTTTCTGGAAAACCGGTTTCTGGATAACGGATCCCATACCTGTATATGGAAATATAAAATTTTCTTACCAGAATAAGAGATTTTTTTAAATTAGCATTCTCTTGTGACTCCTGCTGTCTCACTGCCATCATCCTCTCTTTTTTCCGTCTTTCTATTGTGTTCGCCTCACTGTTTGTTTGCTGATATGTTATGCCAACCTCTTTCATCCGACTGCATAACATGGCTGCCAGTTCACTATCCAAGTCAGCCAACTTCTGAGCCTGGCAAACATTGTATTTTCCTGAGAAAATACAATTAAACAACAGCACATTTTGGTAAATGCGATTTCAGACTGAGCACACTGGGTGTCATTTATAAAGTTCACGCATCGCATATTTTTTTTCGCAAATGGTTATTTGTGCACGTTTTCCAATAAACCCTTACATTTTGCACTGCTGTGCAAAATCTTTCTTTTTTTGCAAATCTCAGGGAAATGCACAAAAATTCACAAATGAGATTGCGATTTGCCCTCTGTGCACGTCTTTTATTCGCAAATATAAATTCACTATTTGCAAAACCAGTTTAGCAAATATTTTTTTTCACCACTAAAGTTGTGATGTAACTCAGACGCAGAGTGTGCAAATACATTTTTGAATATGCCCTATTTGAAAAGCTTTAAGGACATTCGCAATGCGAATATAATTTTCACAATTATGTTTGCACATTAATTGCACCAGTCTTGTCCAGCTTTATAAATATAAACATGGGCAGGGCAAATATGTTCACTGTGTGAATCGTTCAGCGCTGCACGAATTTTATAATTTAAATCTATAATTATATTAAATATAAACCGACACTTTTAACACTATAAGGCTATTATTTAAATTATCTTTCATTTACTTACCACCCAAAGACCCATTTGAAAACAGGCTGCCTCCATGGAAACTGGTTCTACCATCATGCATAGTAATGATGCGAGACTTTGAGGGAGGAAGAGTCTCATGTCTTTTTAACTTTTTCTCAGCAGGATGTCCTGCAATAGAAATAGAAATAGAAAATGTCACCTGTCTAGAACTTGAAATTTAAAAAGTTATACTTGCCAGGTTATAGTAGCTGATTTTTCATTTTTTTTAATATAGATCTCAAAAATTGATGTTCAGAAAACATGAATTTGAAAAACTTGAGATTACAATTTTTTCACCAATATTTTTTGGATTGTGGAGAAAACAAGATTTTAAATTCTTATAAATAAGCCCCATGCAGTCATTACATTCATTCATTTTATGCCATTGTTCTATTTTACAGGGGTCCTCCACCCTGTATCTGTTTTTCAAATAAAGAAAATGCATTTCTAAGCAACTTTCCAATATATATTCATTTATTTATTCAATGATTTATTCAATGGTTTTAAAGTTCTGATGACATGTAAATTCTATTAATGGCAGTGTTTGTGTATCTTTGTGTTCTCCCCCACAAGGTGGACTGTCAGCATTAATCCATCTATGCACCCAAAAGCACTGAAACAGCCAGGGTGCAGACACGTATATCCGCCAAGAAACGCAAAGTCTCACATTAGTTGGCAGATATCAGCTGCGTGTGCCTACACCCAGGCAGATTCAATGCTTTCGGGTGCAGGCACAGTTAGAAGATATTTCAAGCTTATGTTAGATTGTCAGCGTCTATGTGCACAATCCACCTCGTGGGGCCTTACCCCAAAAACAATGTTACAGGAGCAAGTTCTCCTCTACATCTGTTACTCAGCTAGCTTGCTACTGTGTCAGGAATCAGAACCATTAATGCAGGAATGATTAATAAAATTAAAGCAAATTAGTGGAACTAAACATAGATAAACAGCCTTCCAATCTTCACAGACTTTTCAATATTAACATATTGAGTTGGTTGCATCCAGTGAATTTTCCATTTGCTTGTTTTATAGCTGATATTACTGTCATCTTGCAGAATCTTTATAACCACTTGCTAGGAATCTAAGGGAATAAGCATGTGTATATATTTGTTTTTGAAGAGCATCTATGGGAAAGCACAATTTATAATGACATTTTCTGTCACTCAATATTATGGTGCTGTCTTTATTTTAATCATGAACACCAATAAAGCAAATTGCTAACACTGCTAAAATAAATTTGTCCAATAAAACCTAAAACACCACTTCTGGGAAGATTTAGATTATAAATGTGTAGCCTTCAAAAGGGGAAATTATTAACGTTAATACTAAGTGCTGTAAGTATGTGTAATTAATTGAACATTTTACTTCTTTTAAACCACTCTTCTGAATAACTGAATATTACATTGCATTAGCGAAATGCAGAGAATTATTTTGTGTATTTGACAATAATGCATTTAGCTTTTTGCCATGTTATTGGTTATCCTAACTGGCATATGGGCTACAGTAAAAAAGCCACCAGCAGCCAATTGTACAGGAAACATAGAGGTGTACACATATAGGTGAAATGTATTGCTTTAAATATCAGCAAAATGTGGAACAGTCAGCCAAAAAACTGAAAGTTTGCACAACAAGACAAAGTTCCTAAAAATACTTTAAAAGCCAACTTACTAGGGTGTCCAAACTTTTGCACATGGCACAGTTACTATTTTATTTGTTTCTAAGTTTAAAAATTGGTGAAATAATGTAACCGTGTATTAATATTTGCAAATATGCTGTTTTTAACAAACTACTTTGTATTTACAAAATTAACCAAACATGTAATTTGGCACAGCTGTTCACAGACCTTTTGTTTTTAATAAAGCATATAGTACATATATATATTTTTTTTATTTAACCCTAGCCTTCACCTTACTGCATCTTCACACGTCAACCTAACCAGTTTTCTGGCTTTTCTCAATAACGCCATTTACATTTCTTTATTGGTCATAATCAGCAGCATTTTCTTCACAAGCATATATTATGTGCCAAGCAGAGATGGTTTCCATCTTGAAAATATGCAGTGACCACATATTTAAGCATAAATTATCTAGTTTATCTAATTACAATGCAATTATAATGTGGAAATGTTACTTTGCATAACAATGCATGATAATTGAAGGGCCCCCAGGCTGCTGGCAGTTACAAATGGGTAATTATGCAGAAGATAGGAAGTCAATGAGCGCACATTGAGCAAAGATAAAGCAGGAGACCTTCATCACATAATAAAAGACAGTGCATGCTCAACACGATATTTCTGCTTTGGATAAGAGCCTAATATGACTTTTTGGTTCTTCCTTTTTTATAAATTCATAAGGTGGTCATACATGGGGTAAATAAAGCTGCCAATGGTCAGATTGGCAGCTTACTGGCCAGTGTATAGGGCGCTTAGTCAGGCCTCCCAACCTAAATCTGCCCAAAAATCGAACGAGCAGTGCATCAGCTAGTTGATGTGGTTCTTGTCAATGTGATTGGATAGTTGGCCCAAGGGTCAACGGATTAGATTGATCCGATATTACCCACCTCAAGGTGAGCATACTGGGGAAATATCCAAATGAGTGGATCTTTGAATGTATGGCTATATCATTAATATTTGTAGAAACAGTTACAGTCATTGCTTTCTATTAGGGATGCACCGAATCCACTTTTTTGGATTCTGACGCACCCCCCGTAAAGGATTCAGCCAAATACCAAACCCTCATTAGCATATGCTAATGAGGGTTTGGAAGGGTTACATTTTGTCGCGGGCGTTTTACATGTTAAAAAGTCACATGATTTTTAGGATTCGGACTCGGTTCGGCCAGGACCCGCAGATTTGGCCGAATCCGAATCCTGCCTAAAAAGGCTGAATCTTGGCGAATACCAAACCAAATCCTGGATTCGATGCATTAGATAAAGGTTATAGCATTTGTTAAAATGTGTGCTAAACTGGCCATTCACAGGCAGATTTTGTCTCCACCCTGCAAACAACCTTTTGGGCTAACCGATCAATTAACGAATGATTCATCCATTGATGATTAACGATATGTGAAGAGACTTTTGTAATATCTTTGTCATGTTAGCTTCACGATCAAACATATATAACCGATGGCTGTTACTTTGTTTACTTTCATATTTAACCCAACCATTCAGAATGAGCAGTGAATGTTTGTCTACAAAAATCTGATCATCCCATCCACTGACTGATTTCATCTTTTAACAAAAAAAGTTTCTAAACTTGCCCAATCAAATGTTGGGGTCATTTGGTTGCAAATGGTGTAAATTTTACAACTGTTTACACCCCATCAATGTAATGATAAGAAGGCAATTTTATAAAATCATCCTTAAATCATTTCTTTCACACAACAAACTCTGCCCATGCATGGCCACCTTTAGAGAGTGCTCTGGGGTTGGCTCAAACTCTATATATGCTTTTGATAATTATTATTCATGTATCTGGAAAGTTTGTGAAACAAATAGTATACTGTAATAGTGATAATAAACAGAGAAACTGAACTTTTACCCATTTGCTTTAGCTTGCTGCCACTGAATCGCATAACAATAATGGAAAGGTCTATATTCCCTAAAAGATTGTTTACATAGTTATGGTTAATTGGCTGTATTGGCATGAAGTAGAAGAATGGGAACAATACGTACAGTTAAAAAAAAAAAGTGGGAAAACAAAATCACAGCATTTTTCAGTAAAATAAAAATAGAAAAAGAAAAGGAACATATACTAAGGCCCTTCCGTCTGGCATATATGAGCCACTGTACTCAAACAAAAACCAAGGACAGGCATACACAGTAGGTTAAAGCAGCCAATAGATGGCCAGAGTTGTGTTGTTTACACTCTCACTTCTTCCTGTTACAGTTAGAATCTGCATTATATTTGGGGGCCATTTCATTTCTTATGAACCACCCAAAACTAACCCAAGAGCAAGCAATAGACAGAGAAATATAAAAACACAGAAACAGTTCTTACCAACATTCCCCATGCGCATGTGAAGTCTGCCTTTTATAATTGTATGGACTCCAATGGGTTTAGCTGAGCCTTGCTTGGCGTTATCTCCACTCATCACCATAAGGTCTTGCTCATATTCTGTAGTTATCACTTCAAGTTCATGAGACACTTGCACTGCGGTTCGGCCCTGGCGCAGTAAATGCTTTGAAGCAAAAATAAGTATAAAATGTTATATGTTCTCACAAAGCATACAGTCCACAGAATAGCAATGTGTCATAATAAAACTGTAGCTTGTTCTATTGGGTTTATTTAATGTTTAAATTATTTTTAAGTAGACTTAAGGTATGGAGATCCAAATTACCAAAAAAACTTTTATTGGTAAAACCTCAGGCCCAAACATTCTGCATAATAGATGCCATACCTGTACACAGAATTTACCACTTCAGTATAGTAAGAACATACATATGGAATGCTTATACCAGGTACCAAAATGCTTCCAGGCAAGAGCATCACAAATCAGGCACAAAGCCATCATGCTAAGCTTTCAACTCTCCTGATTAATTGACTCTTTGTGGAACCAGAGCTCCCCCCACCCATAACCTAGGCAGATTTCATTAAAAAATAACCTTTAAAATGGCTTTGGAAAGTCAATGCATAGCTGCTAAGTTTTACAAAAAAGTAAAACTTTTATCTCAAAGTGAGGCCTGGTCAGTAGAAATTTATGACTGAGCTATGCAAGTTTGTTTTCTATTTATAATTTAAAAGAAGAAATAATGGAAATGCAGAATATGAAATAAAATATTAAGACTAAGGAAGATTTCTAAACAGTGGAAATCTTGTCGTACAGCTATCCACGTTACTCAGAATAATAAATAAAACATTCATAATTTAACTTTAATGGAAAAATGGCAGAAGATATGGTAGAATTTGTAATTTATGATTTCACGTAAATTGCATTAAGTTAGCTCTAGTTCCATGCAAGCCACTTAGCAGACTAAGCTTACCGACGTAGAGGGAAGGTGTGTATGAGGGTTTATAGAATCTTAAAGAACAGTTTTAAACAACAGTTAAAAACACTGAGGTGGGCAAATTGTTAGGCACCATCCAGTAACAAAAAGCACTAACCTCTACCCATGAGCCAGTCCTTTGTCTATTTGTTTCAGAGCCCAATGGAACTATCTTTTCTGGGGTCCCAGGTTTCCCCTGCAGTGATTTGGTTTGGTCCATGCACAGCATAGTATAGCTCCCAGGTAATGTGCATTTGCAGAGGCCAGGATGTCCTAAGACAAGGATGTCATAAGGGAGGCCAGGGTGTCATAAGGGAGGCCAGGGTGTCATAAGGGAGGCCAGTGTCCACAGGAAAGTTGGCATGCCACAATCTGAAGTAAAGTGGGATTTGTATATCGAAATAAGAGGTGCACTGGTACAGGGTAAAATGTTTTTCAATGTTTGTCAGCGGGATACTGAACAAATTGGCACCATCACAACCTGGGGGTTTTGACTTTATTCATCATTTAAATCGTTCTTCATAAATAATGCTAATGAACCCTATGACATTGATATTACAGACCAAACCTAGAAACACTGGACTTGTCCCAAGTGCTCACAACCCTTTACACCAAATCTGTCAATCTGAAATGAAACTGACAGGATCTGTGCATTGTATCTCTATGGGGCCATTTATTAGTTTGCATTAATTAGGCTGCCAGATATAGGTGCTCACGCTGACTGTGGCTCCAGGCTTGGATGTATTCTTAATATCCATGGGGGAATATTATTTTTAACTTTTTTAATTATAGTATTTTCCCACAGTTGCTATACGGCCAAATTTAATCATAGATACAAGAAATACTAAAAGCAAGTGTTTTCTCCTGGGCTTGGTTCTGAGAAACAAATATTTTAGAAAAATATGGCTTATATGTAAGGGTAAGTACTAAGCACTGGGGTGCAGTCCTTGGTATTCAACCTCACAGCAAGGAGCTATTTTTCCTCATATGAGCATAGAAAAAACAGACCTAGAACTATTTTGTTGTGTTCAGATGCCATATGCTCATAAATATTACAAGTGAAAGAGATGATTAACAATAAATCTGATCATACATGTGAATTATCTTGGAAAGTTCTCAAGATAAAAATCTTCAAGTGTTTCAAACAAAGCAAAGCATAAATCCAGTGAACTGTAAAAGTATTCATTTGTTTTTATATTATTAGATTTATATGTTGTATGTCTCCCAGCAAGCCCCTGTTCTCTCTGTTAGTATAATCATGGTGAATTGACTGGAGTAAAAGTCTAAAAGCAAACAACGATAAAGGATGTTGTATTTAATAGGAACTGCTGCAAAGATTTAGCGCTAACAACTGAGGAAGATGGATGCAAACCCAACTCTGAGATACTTAGAGCAATAATCAAACTCATTAAAACAGTAGACAGATGGGATTAGCTACTGCATATGTTTAAAGGAAAGTTTGCAAAGAATTACATGTAGTTCTCCTGCCAGCATCGTGTGCTTATGTGGAATCCTGTATGTAGCTAGAATTGGGCACAAAATGGGCAAGCAACACCAATTGTGTATTACCCATAGATAATTCAATGCCTAAGAGCTTTCAGTACACATTTTGGATGAGGACCCTGCCCCAAGGAGCTTTTTATCTATTAGGAAGAGGGGAGCAAACAGAAACAAAAAAGCATAGGATATGGATGTGTTGCTACCGAGGAAGGCTAGCGAAGTCCTTCATCTAGTAGGTGGCTTTCCTGATGCTGGAAGGTAGTGCATTCCAGAGGTGGGGGCACAATTGGTCAGTAGATTGTCCTGAGCTAAGCACAAAGCCTGGGAGGGAGTGTATGGGAAGATAAGAGCTGATATAGAAGTTCAGAAACAAGTTTGAGACAAACCGTTCAAGGAGCTTGGAAAGGAAATGCGGGAACCAATGTAACCAAGTTTTCACCCTGTGATTCTCCCCAAATGCTGCAGATGTTTTTGGCGAGGGCTTTATAAAGACTACTACATCATATTTTTAGCCACATTTGTCTTTTACAGTTTCTAGAATGGCTTTTAAATCTTTCTAATGTTTACAGCTTTGTTTCATTCTTTAAACCAATATCTTACTCAGTAGTATCCATCCAACATGTTCTGACACATATCTATTAAACTTGTACTTGGTGCAAGCTTGGTGGCATCTTGCTTCTCCAACCCTTTCAGAGCAGGAGAAGATCATTAGCTTCCTACTATCCCCTCTGATTAAGAGAAGGGAAGCTCTGGCAGTTTGTTCCCAGGTATCCAATAACCTTTACATGCCTGAATCAGACATGAACCATTGCCAAATCCCCATGGTGAGTGACATAGCCCATAGTCCAACAACTGACAGTGCCAAGCATTACGCACAATAAATAAAGTTGAATAATATAAAGTTGAATATTTGATATCATAGGTGAAGATTTCAATATAGGTATAATTCAAGCATTGCTTACAAAGGGATAGTTTAGAAGACAGACCTAAACTAATAACACTTTACATGCCTAAACCATAAATACTAGGAGTCGCCAATTATCAATATATACTTGTCAGCTTAATACCCAGAATGTCTCAATGTTTTATATATATTGACAATGGGTGAGTGCAGAGCGCCTCTTGTTACTGTTTGTATGAATGTTGTGGTCACAGCCTTATTGCACCCCCCACCTAGGGGGGTTTAAAATGAGTGGTGAGCACAACTTCTCCTTGTTTGTTATTATAAATATATTATATACATATACAGGTTTATAGCTGTTAAGTACCTTCATAAACATAAAAGTGACAGGACACCTAAAAGATAATGACTCCTTCCCATATAATGCCCTTAATGTACAGCATACTACAGCAATGAGTCTGACAGTAATGTGCTGAATAATCATTGCAGAATATGTCAGCACTATAAAAACCTTAATAGCAATATATATATATATATATATATATAAAAAATAAATAAACTAAGTATCTTTTTTTTGATAAAATTTTCCTGGTGTGCATCAGCATTTTATACAGGCTTGATAAAGGGCATGTATTGTGTCCGAAACGTCGCATATGTGATGTGATTCTTTTTAATATACTTTTTTGCAAATAACCTGTGTGCTGCATCTTTTTCGAACTTTCTATATATATATATATATATATATATATATATATATATAAATCGTCACTCACCAATCCCATAGGCAACGTGCTGACCCACAATATCCACATAGTCCATAGAAAGCACTCACGGCATGTATATCCAAAAATTACAACGTTTATTTAAACAAAAATATCTACGCGTTTCAATCCATATAGGATCGTCATCCTGATGACTATATATATATAATTCTCCTCAACGGCACTCACCACTTACAAGGCATACGCTGGGTGCTCACCAAATCAAATACATATACTGTCCATAGAAAGCACTCACGGCTCCAAGTAGTTCAAAGAATAACGTACTTTATTGCTCCATACTCATATTGACACGTTTCGGTCCACTAGGGACCGTCGTCAGTGAAAAAGGGCTTTGCCTGAAACATGTAGTAGAACACACCAATAAACACTAATTGCAGCAAAGCCCTGCAGTGTCAGGTGTCCTCCATTATCTTATATGATGTCAACATAAATTGTTGCTTGTGCAACAATTTTGCCTCATGTTAATATATAACCCATGAATATGTGAAGTCTTCACAGGACTAAAGTAAAGGTGGCCATACAAGTAGCAATTTCAATTTGGTCGCATGAAAGATCGTTCCCACCCTCCACTGACGTTCAGGGCCGAATCGTCAGATATGGAAGTCCATGCTCAATTTGTGCCAAATACAGAGTGTGTATACAAATATATTGTAACTTGGTAATATTAGCAGGAATTGTGATTTACTTATATGACTTATATGAAACATACAATGTAGTACCTTCATTTCCACTGCAGCTGATCCTATTAGAAGCAGAGATTCTCCATCCCAAATGTCAATTTGCAATGTCTGGAGAGCCAAATAACGTAAAAACCATTTCCGTTCACCTGGCTTCAGAAATCCAGGATCAACTCTGTACTTGATTTGATAACCAGGAGAACCTTAAATAAAAGCAGAACAGTAAACATGATGTGTTTTCTGGGCTTAAGAGATATTCTGTTTCAGCTATGCTTTACACACAGAGCTCATATGAACAAGCTAAACACAACAATCAATGATATCTAAGGGTGTTGTGCCCATGGGCAGTCAATAAGGACTGCTGAAAAGCAATAGCTAAGGACATTTACAGGACTAGTAAGGACACACATTGTTATGTAAAGCAGTCTATACACAAAAATATTAAATTAGGGTTCAATTGTAGAAACACTGAAATAAATCATTCAGGTAAAGGAAAGTCACACCTGCCTTTTTTAATGGAGCCATCCTTGTTAATCTGTAGTAAAACATGAGTGAGTGGATCAGAGGTAGCATTATCTGAAGACTCTAGCTGTAAGAGCTGCAATCGGGGAGTGGTTACATGATGAAAACGATAAAACTGAAAGGTGAAGAAAATGCTTTCAGGCCATATTGTTCTGCCGTCAGGTATCCTAAAAGATATTTTTATTTTGTTAAATATAGTATATTATTAAAAAACAATCAAATCTGAAGAAACACAACTCCAACATGTACAACAGAATCACTCTATATTACTAAAAATAACCAAGCAAATATTTGAAAGCTAACTTCATATCAGGACTATGACCAAGGTACATACATTTCAGCATTTTTTCACCTGGAAATGATCATTTGAGACCGATACACGTGTAGCCCACTTTTGCAGATTCTGTGGCACTACCTGCTGAATTACTTTACTTGGCGCTACAGGAGTCCTGAGCCCCCGCTTACTATGGGGGTTTACAGGGACTTCTCCCCTTAATGGCGTGCCTCCACCCAGGGATGGTGTTGTGGAACTATAATCCACCCCCTGGGAAACAAATAGGATTGCAATACCCCTCTTGGGACCCAGATACTCCTGGTTGATATACCCCCCTGGGGTTATTCCTTACCAGCTTGGTAGTGGTCCTCCGAGTATGAAGCACATGCAGACACAATAGTTTATGTGAATCAGCTGCTACGGTTTATTGGACAGAAACCTCTCCAGGAGTGGCACATATTATTCATACAGCATGCAGGGCATATCTCCTTACTTCTCATTGAGACCCTTTTTCTGTTGGATCACTTACGGTACTCACGCCACATGCTCCCCTCTCGGTGATCTCCCCGGTACTCGCGCCAGGAGGCACCCCCTCTTGGAGCCCTCCCCGGTACTCACGCTAGAAGCCTCACCACAGGGACCCACACCGGTACTCTCGCCTAAGCACCCTCAAATCCGGGCTCCTGGACTAGCGGTGACCTGTTCCACCTACCTAGCCACTTGTGGCCCTGCACTCCAGCAGATGTAATGCTGGGGGATCTTAACCCCACTACCACTCCTGAAGGGGCGATGTCTGCCCATTCTAACCTCTGGTGTCCTACATATCACTCCTGGAGCGATCTATTACCAAACTTCTATCACTAAGCTGTACCTGGGGTACTCCTGCCTGGAGCAGTCCCCAAAATGTCTGAACCACAGCACATGGCTGCATCCCCTTATATGGGCCTATGCACCACCCTGTGGCCATAACCCGAACTACAGGTAGACTCCCTGTTAACTATTTAGAACCCAGTCATCCCAGTGTCCCTGTTAACTATCACCACCCTGTGGCCTGTCCTAGGGGTATCTGTCCTAAGGGCCCATTTTTAGTAAACCCCTACACACGTTTTATAAAGGAGCTTCATTAAGTTGTACAATGTAGGGAAGAGGAACATAATCAGTCGATTAACACTTCTGGACTTTGATAAACATATTGCAAACATTGGGCAAACAGAAACAGAACAGATCATATGAGAATATTTGCTTCACCTGGTGAAAGCGAGGAACTGCAGAACAATTTCATTACATAGAAGATAATCGGCTTCTTCTTTTTGAAGATTAAAGTTCACTGGGTTTGATGGATCAACCACTTCTGCAACTTCATTATTACAGTCCAAAATATCAGGGAACTCAACAGAGTGAAGACGTGCCAGAGAGGCTCGAGACAGAAGAGAAGCAGTGCTGTGAAGAAAAACCCAACCTTTAACAAGACATGTAAACAATACAATGATACACTTGGCACACAGAGTGCAGCTTAAATGAACAGGCTCACCCATGGTAAAGATCTCTGGCTGATAACAGAAAACAGCCTATTGGCATTTATTATATTGATAATATGCTATTAAAACAATGGCAGCAACTGCCAATGTTTCTGAATACTAGGAATGTTTTCTGACTTTTATTTTATTTTAAGTATTTTACATAATTAAAAAAAAAAAAAAACTCCCCCTAATATTGAGAGTAACATTTTCTAACCCTTTATGCTTGCTTCTGAAAGATCTGTAAGCTTAGATTAGCTAGCATGCCATGAGATGTGCTGGAAAGTACAGGTGCTGTAATGACACTTAACACCAAAGAAAGAAACTGCTGAATGACTGGATTTTAGGGAGAGTCCCAAGTCTGAAAGGTGAATCTACTGGAATTTAGTAAAACTTAAAATTTAATTTACAAACACATTTGTTCCCCTAGTTGTACTTGTAATCATTTATATAAATTAAACAAGCCCATCATTTAGAAATATAAATAGATTCAGCATTCTGCCACTAGCTGGAGAATGCCACATATATCAACAGACTTCTAGGTCTTAATCTGATCTAAAAGAGTCTATGGCAGAAATATGCAAAGTCCTTGATGCCATGTTTATAGGTGGCTACTGGCTAGAAAAGACTTCTTGACCCACACACAAAAATACAGATTTCTTTCCAGAATAAAAGGCTTTTTAGGAAATGTACTTTTTTTAATACATCGCTTGATATGCCTTGATATGAGTAGCTTTAAAAATCATCATGCTAAGGGCTGTGAGAGACAGGGAGATTGGTCGCCGTGTGACCAATCTCCCTTGTCGCAGGCGACTAATCTCCCGAAATGCCATCCCACCGGCGAGAATATAAATTGCCGGTGGGTTGGCATATGCGGCGCGGCGATTTGCCGAAGTTGCGGAAATTTCCTCTCAAGGTAACTCGTGCCGTGTCGCGTCTGTGGCATTTCAGTCTGTCCCAGCCCTAAAGGGGGCATTTACTAATGCTCATTTTTTTGGTTTGGGTTTCTTGATGCAGAAAATTCAATTTTGTCACAGAAAGTAAAGGATTTTTTTCACAATTTAGTATGCAACAAAACCACAACAAATCGTAATGAAAAAAACGCTTAAACCTGCCAAGATCATATAGAAGTTAATGGCAGATTCTTTCTTTGCTTTCTTTGATTCTTTCTTTGCTTTGTGGCTTTTGGGGTTCTTTTGGCATTGGCTTTCGTGCGACAAGTCAAAAAAAGTTGCAGTTGTGTTTTTTCCGCGACTTTTAGTCCAAATGTTAATAAATCCCCTCCTTATTGTTGTGTTTGGCTGGAAGGCAGCTCTGACACACCAATAGCTAAATATTGTAGGTTGCTGCAATTTTCTTCTCACCTTCCTGTCTGGGTCCCCATTGTAACAACAGGAGCATGAACTGGCGAAAAAAGAAGCTCTTGCAAATGTTCCCCATTGGAATTGTCTGGGTTAGTTTCACTCATATCAGCTTCAAGATGAGTAATACTGCTTGCATATGGAAGCTCCTGCAACAAAACATGGACAATGCTTTAAGAACAAAACAAATATTATTTAATTTAAAGATGAAGGAAAGATTAAAACCAAGTAATCTTTATCAGAAAGGTCAATATAAATACATACACATACATAGTTACATAGTTACATAGTTACATAGGGTTGAAAAAAGACCATTGTCCATCAAGTTCAACCCATCCGAGTAAACCCAGCACACAACCTATACTAACCAATCTATACACTCAAATACATAAACTATATATATACAACCAGTAATACTAACTGTAGATATTAGTATCACAATAGCCTTGGATATTCTGCTTGTTCAAAAACTCATCCAGGCCCCTCTTAAAGGCATTAACAGAGTCTGCCATTACCACATCACTAGGAAGGGCATTCCACAGCCTCACTGCTCTCACCGTGAAAAACCACCTACGCTGCTTCAAATGGAAGCTCTGTTCCTCTAATCTATAGGGGTGACCTCTGGTGCGCTGATTGTTTTTATGGGAAAAAAGAACATCCCCCAACTGCCTATAATCCCCTCTAATGTACTTGTACAGAGTAATCATGTCCCCTCGCAAGCGCCTCTTTTCCAGAGAAAACAACCCCAACCTCGACAGTCTAACCTCATAGCTTAAATCTTCCATCCCCTTTACCAGTTTAGTTGCACGTCTCTGCACTCTCTCCAGCTCATTAATATCCTTCTTAAGGACTGGAGCCCAAAACTGAACCGCATACTCAAGGTGAGGCCTTACCAGGGACCTATAAAGCGGCAAAAATGTGTCCTCATCCCTTGAGTCAATGCCCTTTTTTATACAAGACAGCACTTTATTTGCTGTAGTAGCTACAGAATGACACTGCCTGGAATTAGACAACTTATGATCTACAAAAACCCCTAGATCCTTCTCCATTAAGGATGCCCCCAACACACTACCATTCAGTAGATAGTTTGCGTTTATATTATTCCTACCAAAGTGCATAACTTTGCACTTGTCAACATTGAACCTCATTTTCCAGTTTGCTGCCCAGTTTTCCAATTTTGTCAAATCGCTCTGCAAAGCGGCAGCATCCTGCATGGAACTTATAGTTTTGCACAATTTAGTGTCATCAGCAAAAATAGAAACAGTACTCTCTATGCCCACCTCCAGGTCATTAATAAACAAGTTAAAAAGCAAAGGACCAAGGACTGACCCCTGCGGTACTCCACTAACCACACTGGCCCAATTAGAAAATGTTCCATTTACCACCACTCTTTGTACTCTATCCTTCAGCCAGTTTTCTATCCAATTACAAATATTATGTTCTAGGCCAATATTCCTCAATTTGATCATTAACCTTCTGTGAGGTACTGTATCAAACGCTTTAGCAAAATCTAAGTAGATGACATCAACTGCCATTCCAGCATCAAGGTTCCTGCTCACCTCCTCATAAAAGGCAACTAAATTAGTCTGGCAAGATCTGTTACGCATAAAACCATGCTGGCACAAACTAATAGTATTGTGAACTGCAATGTATTCAACTATCCTATCCCTTATTACCCCTTCCAGAAGCTTTCCTACTACTGATGTCAGACTAACAGGCCTATAGTTTTCAGGCTGAGAACGAGATCCCTTTTTAAATAACGGCACCACATTAGCAATCCGCCAGTCTCTCGGCACCATGCCAAACCTCAACGAATCCTGAAAAATTATGTGAAGAGGCTTGGCAATCACAGCGCTCAGCTCATTTAATACCCTGGGATGAATCCCATCCGGCCCTGGACCTTTGTTTACCTTTACATGTTCAAGTCTCTTTTGAATTTCCTCCTGAGTGACCCACGCGTCAGTAGCTAAATTACTAGCACTGGGCATATTAAAAGGGAAGCCTTCATTATCTGGCTCCTCAGATGTATAGACAGATGAAAAATAAGAGTTCAAAATTTCAGCTTTTTCCCCGTTCTCATCAACCAACGTACCTCCCCGTGATAATAAAGTTCCCACCCCTTCTTGCTTCATTTTTTTATTATTCACATAATTAAAAAATAATTTTGGATTCTTTTTACTCCTAGCTGCAATATCCCTTTCCATCTCTATTTTAGCTTGCCTGATAGCTTTTTTGCATGCTTTAGTTGCTTCCTTGTACCTGATGAAAGTTTCCGCTGTCCCAGCTAACTTGAATTCTTTAAAAGCACGTTTTTTATTACCAACCTCGACCTTAACTCTTTTATTCAGCCATAAGGGTTTTGCTTTGCGATGCCTCTCCTTGCTTACAAGGGGAATATACTGTTGTGTATACCTGCAAAGCAATGTTTTAAAGATGTTCCATTTTCCTTCTGTGTCTAACCCCATGAAAAGCCTTTCCCAGTTGACACATTGCAGAGATGCCCTTATACTGGCAAAGTCTGCACGTCTAAAATTGAGCGTTTTAGTTACTCCCTTATAGAGCTGTCTCTGCAGCATTATCTCAAAGGAGACCATGTTGTGATCACTGTTCCCCAAATGCTCACCCACACAAATGTTAGAGATAAGTTCAGTATTATTAGATATTACCAGGTCCAAAATAGACTCATTCCGAGTAGGTTCTTGAACCACCTGAAATAAAAAGTTGTCATTTAGCATATTTACAAACCTACTAGCTTTTTCTGACTTAGCCACCCCATTACTCCAGTCAATGTCCGGATAATTAAAGTCCCCCATAATAACAACTTGACCCAATTTTGAAGCCTCTTCCATTTGCAAAAGTAGCTGGGACTCATCCCCCTCATCTATACGGGGTGGTTTATAGCATACACCAATGATCATTTTCTTTGTGACCTTCAGCCCTACTGAAATTTCTACCCAAAGAGATTCAACGTTTTCATTGGTAATGTCTTTATTACATGGCTTTAAATCTGACTTTACATAAAGACAAACCCCTCCACCCTTTTTAATCTCTCTGTCCCTCCTAAAAAGCGTATACCCATTTAAATTCACTGCCCAGTCGCATTTTTCATCCCACCAGGTCTCAGTGATACCAATTAAGTCATAATTTTCAATGCATGCAATAGCCTGCAGCTCCCCTATTTTTCCCGACAAGCTACGCGCATTAGCCAGCATGCAGCGGAGATTACTACTTCTTCCTCTACAGCTTACATTAGCTAAAGGACAGTTAGAGCTAAGGTGAAAATTAGTCTGTTTCCCTTGTAACAATGGAAGCTCCTTATCTGATAAACTATATGCCCCCCTCACTCCTCCCCCACAACCCTTTACTGGTCCCACTGCCCCATCTACACTAGCTCTCCCATAAGAATCTAGCTTACCAACCCCCCCCTTGTCTAGTTTAAACACTCCTCCAGCCTCTTAACCATTCTCTCCCCTAGCACAGTAGACCCCCTTCCATTGAGGTGCAATCCGTCAGGGCTGTATAGATTGTACCCCAAAGAAAAGTCAGCCCAGTGCTCTAGGAACCCAAACCCTTCCTTCCTACACCAAGACTTTAGCCACGCATTTAGCTCCCTAAGCTCCCGCTGTCTCCCTAAACTAGCACGCGGCACCGGCAAAATTTCCGAAAATATCATTCTGTATTCTGTATCAGACATCCTTCTTTCAGCTCAAACCTTTCAGGGCACAGCACAGCCTGTGCAACATCTCTCCATCTCCCCTCCCCTCAGCAGAGAAACATGCAAGCAGGGAAGTAATCAGACCACGCAAAAATGTCAGATGCTGACAAACAGACAAAGTTTCTAGGACTGTTATTGTTAAACCATTCTACAGAATAAATATAGCTGTGTAGCTTGCACTATTGTGGCTACCTTAGTAGCTTTCCTTCTCCTTTAGGGCAGTGGCACACAGGGAGATTAGTCGCCCTGTGAGAAATCTTCGTTACCACGGGGGACTATGCTCCCCGCAATTCCATCCCACCAGCAAGAATGTAAACCGCCAGTGGGATGGTATATGCGTTGCTTCATTTTCCCGAAGCCGCCTCTCATGGAACGACAAACCAATGATTCGTCGTGGGGCATCTAATCTTGTGGGACCACTGCCTAAAGGTGTCAAGCGCAAGGCTTCTTTGCACACTCTACTGCATATTGGCACACAGTTGTATACAGGAGCACAAGTTGTGTATTAAACAAGAGTTTTGACTGGAATAAGTCTGCACTAAGTCTCATTTCACTGCAGTTGTGGGGAGGAATGGTGAAAAAACAGAAGCAGCACTGCCACATATTTGCAATGGATCCTCACAGTGCTATGTTGCAATTCTGAATGTTATCCAATAGGAGCTGTTTATAAAGTCTGGAAAATGGGAAAGGTGAGAAAGCAGTCATACCCCTTTTATTTCTCTTTCACAAGTCCATGCTCGATTTGTGCCAATTACAGAGTGTGTATACAAATATATTGTAACTTGGTAATATTAGCAGGAATTGTGATTTATTTTCATTTTCAATAGGGATCATAGCAGTAGAAAAAAAAACTAAACTGGTTTGCCTGTTTTCAGTCACCCTTGTATTCCCTAGCTCTTATCTGCAAAATTCCCATATCAAAATGGACAGTTCTACTTCTACACCTGATCTAAACATACCATGGCCAAATCCACTTTAAAGTGGTCCTCCATCCAAAAACTGTTTTTTGCATAAGGAGACAAAACATGATTCTAAGCAACTTTCCAATCTATATGAAATTAAAAATATCAATGGTTTATTAAAGTTATGATTAAATGTTGTTAAAATTAAAACACTTTGTATATCCCGTTCTGTTTTCTGATTATGGCTCTTAACATTTTCATCTCAGTTGGCACCCAATATGTGCCTAGGCCACAACAGAATAGCACCAACAGTTCTAATCTCTAACACAGATACAACTTTAAAATCCATAACCACCAAAAACTAGGGATCATTTAGAGATAGTGAACCTCTTGATTTAATCATGAGCAGCAGTTCTAAAATGGGTACGTTACACCTCACTGTGGCATATTTCTAAACATAAGTTATTAATTTAACACCAAGAAAAGTACAATTTTTGTGTAAAATGAACTGCATAGTAAAGCTCCACTGCTTAAAATAACACTGAATTCCGCTTTTGCGCATAAATTCTGTTCTGCATGTAAAAGTTTGAATGCTTTTGTTTGTGTGCATACAGAGAGTAGCAATGCTCTTTCAACTGATCAGTTTAAACCGATCTCCTGAATTATACATAAATCCATTCAATAGAATATGCATTACTATTGTTAAACACATTGGGTTATTGCTTAATATTGGTCTACCACCTCTCTTTCTATAGTCTTAGTTAAAAAGATGCTCAAATATATACAAACAAAACACCCTGTCTTGCCCTTTTAGAGGACAAACTTGATCACCATGAAGCTGTATGGTCACCATGGGGAGACTCTCTTAAATGACCCATAGCACTTAATACTGTGCGACTTATATGGTTTATGTTTTCTATGGTTCATAGTTCATGTTTTGTATATCTATACTGGAATCCAATGTTACAACAATTTTGATACTCCACTCAGTGCTGTTATGCATTTTCCAATTTTTCCACAAAAAATTCTAAATAAAAATGACAACAGCGTCATCATAAGAAAGATGAGAAATGAGAACTAGAAATGTTCCACAGCTGCTATTGCTTCAGACAACAAGGGTTAGTAATTCAAACAAATATTTTATCAAAAATCTTGTACAACTATGAGCACAAAAAAAAGGAAAAACCACACAAAATGATTTGCTGGTGTAAAAAGATACCTCCAACCTGTTTATTGTGGAGTGTACAACTATACATGAAATTGGCTAAATAATCAGAATGCCCTCATAGGTCCCCAAGTACAAACAGAGTTAGGCTGTTTAAGTAGTGAAGTTTGATTTGTGCAGAAAATGCAATAAACAACCATGTCCCAAACTTGAGTTTTACAGCACAATTGCATCAAATTTGCATAAAAGTGCATGTGCAATTGTGCATATTAAAGGCTGCAATTGTGTCTGATGCACTGCTAGCTCAATTGTGCAATTGTGGGTAAAAAACATGTCAACTTATTAATTATCCGGACATTGACTGGAGTAATGGGGTGGCTAAGTCAGAAAAAGCTAGTAGGTTTGTAAATATGCTAAATGACAACTTTTTATTTCAGGTGGTTCAAGAACCAGCTAGGAATGATTCTATTTTGGACCTGGTAATATCTAATAATACTGAACTTATCTCTAACATTTGTGTGGGTGAGCATTTGGGGAACAGTGATCACAACATGGTCTCCTTTGAGATAATGCTACAGAGACAGCTCTATAAGGGAGTAACTAAAACGCTCAATTTTAGACGTGCAGACTTTGCCAGTATAAGGGCATCTCTGCAATGTGTCAACTGGGAAAGGCTTTTCATGGGGTTAGACACAGAAGGAAAATGGAATATCTTTAAAACATTGCTTTGCAGGTATACACAACAGTATATTCCCCTTGTAAGTAAGGAGAGGCATCGCAAAGCAAAACCTTTATGGCTGAATAAAAGAGTTAGGGTCGAGGTTGGTAATAAAGAACGTGCTTTTTGCAAAAAAGCTATCAGACAATCTAAAATAGAGATGGAAAGGGATATTGCAGCTAGGAGTAAAAAGAATCCAAAATTATTTTTTAATTATGTGAATAGTAAAAAAATGAAGCAAGAAGGGGTGGGAACTTTATTATCACGGGGGGGTACGTTGGTTGATGAGAACGGGGAAAAAGCAGAAATTTTGAACTCTTATTTTTCATCTGTCTATACATCTGAGGAGCCACCTAATGAAGGCTTCCCTTTTAATATACCCAGTTCTAGTAATTTAGCTACTGACGCATGGGTCACTCAGGAGGAAATTCAAAAGAGACTTGAACATGTAAAGGTAAACAAAGGTCCAGGACCGGATGGGATTCATCCCAGGGTATTAAATGAGCTGAGCGCTGTGATTGCCAAGCCTCTTCACATAATTTTTCAGGATTCGTTGAGGTTTGGCATGGTGCCGAGAGACTGGCGAATTGCTAATGTGGTGCCGTCATTTAAAAAGGGATCTCGTTCTCAGCCTGAAAACTATAGGCCTGTTAGTCTGACATCAGTAGTAGGAAAGCTTCTGGAAGGGGTAATAAGGGATAGGATAGTTGAATACATTGCAGTTCACAATACTATTAGTTTGTGCCAGCATGGTTTTATGCGTAACAGATCTTGCCAGACTAATTTAGTTGCCTTTTATGAGGAGGTGAGCAGGAACCTTGATGCTGGAATGGCAGTTGATGTCATCTACTTAGATTTTGCTAAAGCGTTTGATACAGTACCTCACAGAAGGTTAATGATCAAATTGAGGAATATTGGGCTAGAACATAATATTTGTAATTGGATAGAGAACTGGCTGAAGGATAAATTACAAAGAGTGGTGGTAAATGGAACATTTTCTAATTGGACCAGTGTGGTTAGTGGAGTACCGCAGGGGTCAGTCCTTGGTCATATGCTTTTTAACTTGTTTATTAATGACCTGGAGGTGGGCATAGAGAGTAATGTTTCTATTTTTGCTGATGACACTAAATTGTGCAAAACTATAAGTTCCATGCAGGATGCTGCCGCTTTGCAGAGCGATTTGACAAAATTGGAAAACTGGGCAGCAAACTGGAAAATGAGGTTCAATGTTGACAAGTGCAAAGTTATGCACTTTGGTAGAAATAATATAAACGCAAACTATCTACTGAATGGTAGTGTGTTGGGGGCATCCTTAATGGAGAAGGATCTAGGGGTTTTTGTAGATCACAAGTTGTCTAATTCCAGGCAGTGTCATTCTGTGGCTACTACAGCAAATAAAGTGCTGTCTTGTATAAAAAAGGGCATTGACTCAAGGGATGAAAACATATTTTTGCCTCTTTATAGGTCCCTGGTAAGGCCTCACCTTGAGTATGCAGTGCAGTTTTGGGCTCCAGTCCTTAAGAAGGATATTAATGAGCTGGAGAAAGTGCAGAGACGTGCAACTAAACTGGTTAAGGGGATGGAAGATTTAAGCTATGAGGTTAGACTGTCGAGGTTGGGGTTGTTTTCTCTGGAAAAGAGGCGCTTGCGAGGGGACATGATTACTCTGTACAAGTACATTAGAGGGGATTATAGGCAGATGGGGGATGTTCTTTTTTCCCATAAAAACAATTAGTGCACCAGAGGTCACCCCTATAGATTAGAGCAGTGCTGTCCAACTGGCGGCCCGCAACCCCCCTCTGTGTGGCCCCCCACCTGTCTGGCTGCTTTGATGGCTTACCTTTGAGTAAGCTTTAAATGGTATCAGTACTGAGATTAACTGGCCCCCCTGCATGGTTCTCACCTCAGATTCAGGCAGTAAACCCTCTGTATTGTTTAAAAATGTAATTCCCTGTGTTGTTCACACCTTTTAATCCTTGCATTGTTCACCCCCTGCAGTGTTCACACCTCAGGCTCAGGCTGTAATCACCCCCATTGTTCACACCTCAGACATTGTAGGTACTGCCTGGACTATGCTGCCTGTGTGTATGGCACACAGAGGGAGCATAGGGTATGCAGATTATGGCACATTGGCAGCATAGGGCAGGGAGGGTATGGCACACACAGGCAACATAGGGCAGGGAGGGTATGGCACACACAGTCAGCACAGGGCATTTAGAGTATGGCACACACAGGCAGCATAGGGCAGGCAGAGTATGGCACACCCATGCAGGGTAGGGCAGGAAGAGTATGGCACATACAGGCAGGGTAGGGCGGGCAGAGTGCTGCCTGTGTGTGCCATACTCTACCTGCCCTATGCTGCTTGTGGGAGGTGAACATGGCAGGGGTTTGTTCTGGGAGTTTGTTAGCAGTTGGAAATAGCCATTAAATGGTCCCTAAGGTGTGTAATTATGTGCTGGGGGTTGCTCTGCTATCCACAGGGGAGGATGAGGCATATGGATTTAAGGGTATATCTTAATATGACATAATATAATTCTTTTACATATGAATGACGGTTGATATCCCCACAGTAAGGACCAAGCATTTGGGTTTTTGCTGCACTACCACCATTGTGATAAAAATAGGTGTGGGTTGAAGTGGGTGTGGTTTAAAAAGGGGAGTGGTCAAAAGTGGCTTCCATTAGCGGCCCTCCACCATGTATGCGAGAGAAATTCCAGCCCTCGGCACTGCAGAAGTTGGACAGCACTGGATTAGAGGAACAGAGCTTCCATTTGAAGCAGCGTAGGTGGTTTTTCACGGTGAGGGCAGTGAGGTTGTGGAATGCCCTTCCTAGTGATGTGGTAATGGCAGACTCTGTTAATGCCTTTAAGAGGGGCCTGGATGAGTTTTTGAACAAGCAGAATATCCAAGGCTATTGTGATACTAATATCTACAGTTAGTATTACTGGTTGTATATATAGTTTATGTATGTGAGTGTATAGATTGGTTAGTATAGGTTGTGTGCTGGGTTTACTCGGATGGGTTGAACTTGATGGACAATGGTCTTTTTTCAACCCTATGTAACTATGTAACTTGCACCCAATATTGCACATTCTACTCGTGTTTGTAAATGAGCTCTTATGTCTTAATTCTTCACAGCCTACACCAGGGATCCCCAACCTTTTATACCTGTGAGCCACATTTAAATGGAAAAAGTGCTGGGGAGCAACACAAGCATGAAAAAGGTTCCTGGGGGTGCAAATAAGAGCTATAATTGACTACTTAATAGCCCCTATGTTGATTGGCAGCCTACAGAAGGTTCTGTTTGGCATTATACTTGGTTTTAATGCAACCAAAACTTGCCCAAAAAGCAAGGAATTCAAAAATAAGCACCTGCTTTGAGGCCACGGGGAGCAACATCCAAGGGGTTGGAGAGCAACATGTTGCTCACGAGCCACTGGTTGGGGATCACTGGCCTACACCAATAATAAATATATTCATAAATTCTATGTTTCCATGCATGACTTTACAAGACTATGGGAGTCTTCATGAAAAAGCTTGACACCTACTATGCTGTCTTATTACAAGATTCACTTTATGGACTTTGACAAATACCCAGCAAGTATATTTTTTTGGGAAATGAGAAAACAAGGTTCAGTCAATTATTCATGTCGGCAAACTAAGGGAAGTTGATGAGTAGTTGGTATGCACACAAAATAATTTTTACTTTAGATACCACAATGTCATAAAAATGATTGCCTCTTAGAAAAGGCAGGTAACCAGCAAAAATAAGTAGTGTACCTAAAACCAAAAGTCATTATCTTTTTTTTTTTCCCAGTGCAGTGATGCATATCTGACACAGTGGCATAACTATAAGGCACCAAATCCCCACAAAAAAAACTTTGAAGGGACCCTGCACGCACATTACCCATTCCATGCCTCTCTCCACTCGCTTCCCCGCTCCCTCCCACCAAGGTAGGGGAGCTGCTGGGGGGGGGGGGGTTCTGAACTATCGAGGACGCAGAACCTGCTGACCTTTCACCCCTGCCACTGTGTGGTCTCTTTCCTCTATATCTATAGTTATGCCAGAGACGTGACATACATCGGGGTAGCAATGTTCTCTGTTTGGTGGATAGGTACAGTATGCAAGTGTTACTTCAGACCATGCACTAGAGCAATACATAGGTTTAAGTAACATCATGTGGCAAATGAAGACTTGCAATTCAAATTATAAATTTTTGCAAAGTGATCCCCACCCTAAACTAATATGTCTAGAAAAACGTCCTGAGCTCCAATACTGTGCACATTTTCAATAGTGCAGTAGCCCATACAACGATTTCCAATTTTTCTTCCTGCAGTTGCCTAAATAAAGCTTATAACTGACTGGTTGCTATGGGTTATTGCCCTGGTGCAAATTTGACCAGTGGTAAATTAGCCTGACACATGTAGCTTTTCTGAGGATCATTTTATGAATGAGGTAGAAGATAAAAGCAGCCAGTGCCCTGTGTATGAGAGAAAATACCATTATGTTTTGTCCATAGTATGTACTCAACTCAGATTTCACTCTGAACACTGCCAGATGCCAGTCATTCTCATTTTTCTTTTTGGTAACATGGCAGTGGTTTATATGAGCTTAAACCATTGGCTTCAAGCCAGTACTGTCTCGCCAGGTGACCCCTAATTTTTGATTCTGTCAGCTTGTAAATCATTAAATCAAAGTTTGCAAAGAGTGGTTAAGGACACTGGCAGTCAGCTATATGAATTTCTTATATTTTATCAAAAAGTTTACGTTTTTGATAAAACAGGAAGCATAAATTATTCCAGAAGTCAGAATGTCTTCAACATTCCATCCTTTCTGGTCTGGTTCCTTTTGGTATTCACTTACAGCATGAGAAAGTTGGTAGGCCATTGGTGAAGGAAGTAGTTGAGTCGGGATCTGCTGCATTGCTGTTTTAGAAGAATGGCTTATTGCTGGGTAACGTGGAGATGTTGTCAGCTGGGATATTGACAACTAAAATAGCAATAAACGAGAAAGCCAAGAAAAAAAACCATTTACTTCATCTGGTATTTATTACATTCCTCAGCACATACCTATGGGCAAATAAACTCAATTCATGTAGTATATGTGTGTATATATATATTTTATTGATGACAATGATAAATTACATCATTTATCTTGATACATATAAAAAAAGGAATATGTCATCTTCATATGTTCCTTGTACAAATCGTTAATAAATGTGTTGCTTTTCATTTCAGTAGAAAGAGATAACCAACCTAAGTACTGAGCAAAGAAAAAAAAACAAAAAAACGAAAGAAAACAAAAGTGGGAAGGAGAAAGAGTGGAAAATAAAGTGGTGAGAAGATAGAAAAGGCACATTTTATGTAGTATATGTTTATGTTTCATTTTTATGTGACTCCTGGCTTGCAGAATGGATCAGACACCTTTTAAAGGGGTGGTTAACTTTCAAGATAACTTCTAGTATTATATTTAATAGCCAATTAATTGCACCTTTTCAATTGGGGTTCATTTTTTTTTTTTTAATAGTTTTTTAATTATTTGTCTTCTTCTGCTTTAGAAAATCACTTTCAATATCAAACTAAACTAAAAGTTAATTCAAAGGCAAACAACCCCAATAACCTTAGGCTCACTAAAGGATTATTTAAAATTCTACAATCACGTAGTACAATGATGCTTATAAGTTCATACCTCTATTGCTGCCTTTGTCAGTGTCATTTGTGCGAGTGGATCCATATTTCATGTTAATTTACTGAAACCAACAATATAAACTAGCAGACTTCCTTGCAGTGACATAAAACTTCAAACGTCATACTTACGGCAGGTCCTACTTGAGACTCTAGAGGAGAGAATGTTGTCTGTGCCATCAACTTGGCTATGGAGCAAAGAAAACGTAAATGTTAAGACACATGAATTATTCTGTGTATTAGCATTTAGAGACAGCTTTGTAAGTAAACAAGAGAATGCTATGAAGCCAAACTTTGCAAATATTAGAAAGTCATCTGTTAAGGTGGCGATACATGGAAGATTTAAGCTGTTGATGCAAGAACGATTCGGCAGCTTATTTGTCTGTGTATGACAACCCCAAACAGGCCTCCCTGATCAATATCTGGCCAAAAATCAGACAGGTGTTGATTAGTCAGGTTTGATTTCTCTTGTGGGATCTATGCCCATCATTGTAATTTGATCGTTTGGCCCTATTGACCACCCAAGATGCACATATCGGGGAAAAGATTTCCTCTTTTGGCAACCTTGACAAAGCTTTAGACTTTGAAAATGAAACATGCTATGTGAGTCCTATACAGTACAAGAAAAAAAAACACAGCTTGCACTGTTCTTATTTATAAGTTTGCCTTATGATCCCGTCTTTGGTAGTTTATCTGGTACAGACCTTGTCTGTCCTGGTGTGAGTTTTAGCGAGGACACTTCTAATGCTAGATTATGCAAAATGAGAATTATTTTTAGCACCCCTTTAAATCTACAACAGAAAGTCTAATGAAAAATGCTCCTGCATATTCTCCATCTTAGCAGCCAATTCACTATAATATTACAATTTTCTATAAGAAAGCACCTTCATCCCCACTCCTTGTTTCTATTGGGTAGACTAATGTGCTGTTAATGCCCCCTTTGCTATTTACATTTGTTCCACCTCTAATTATCTGTTACCTCTACCCAGATTATTCTAGTCTGCTTTTATAGACTATAGTATTGTGCAATTGTGCCTCTGAACAATATTATATTAGTGACTAAATATGTTAATTTTGATGTCCTACACTCTATTAGTGATCTCTTATTCACCACTATTTACACACAAATACTTATCATGTAAATTAAGCTCTTACACCAAGAAAATACTTTTACTTCCTCGCTTTCTAGAAATTATAAAACCCAATGAACCGTTGGTGCTTATTTTTACATATGGCAAAGTAATCAGTTCTGTAAAATATTAGTCTGTATAGTTTCCCTTTAAAAGGTACTGATTTGCTTCTCTTCTTTATGATTTTTTTTATAGTTTTTGCTATATTCTGGAAACTCTGGGCTTTATAACAGACAGCAAGTTAAAGATAAGCATTGATTACAACGATAATAATGAAACTGGCTACTGAAAGGATTTTTCTATTTTAACTGGTCTGTAAATAGCATGTGTATTTCCTAGACTAAATAGCAATGAATGACTGAGCATTTCTGTGTGTTAGGGAACAGTCAGTGATAGGTCAATGTTACAAGCTATTTCATTTTCTTGCTCTTTGATGCTCAATGAAACCAACCTGATTATTCTGTCTAAAGGTCATTGTGGGTTTAACGGCATTGATTTGCAGCATATTTTGCCATTAACAGTTATTTTACATTATTCTTCCTTCTTTAGAAGTTTTCTAATACAATAATTGAGAAGTGATGAATTCTTCATTATCTGATTTAACAGTTTTTTCCTGAAGTGATATTCAGTAATGCTGCTGTCTATAAAACATGGCCCTAGTTGACTTTTTTCTTTACTATCGAAATGAGAAAAAAATTGCGTTCCCAGTACAAGACAAACAGAAGACATGCCAGACCCAAAATATCCAGTTTCAGGTAGCTTTTCAAATGTTTAACCTAACCTAGCATAGTCTTATCCAGTAAGACATCCTAGGGACACTCCTTACTAAAAGTGAATCATGCATCTGACACTTCTGCCTTTAGCCACACATCATTCATGAAAATTCAATGTTTGTTCTACCATTTGGCCATAGAATATTTAAGCTTACAGCCCCATCAACCTGAGGATATCTACCTGGGTTTTCTACTTGTAAGGGCTGATTTACTAAAATTAGTTTTTTTATGGCCATCAAACTCATACGGTTGAACAAAATTTTGAGTTTACGCTCGAAAAATCACAAATGTTTTTACCCAAAAGTATCATTAAAACTCAAAACAATTCCAGTTTAAATGGACGTTTGTTTCCATGAGTCTTCTTTATTTTTCCCAAACAAGAATGGCTACAGCAGCCATTTTAGGAGCATTGGCGCTCATCCTTGGACACCCACAATAATTTGTTTAAGTTAGAATTGAAACTGGGAGAAATAGAAAGATGGGACTAACGTCCCCTTGAAAATGTGTGAAGTAGAAAACAATGATAGGATTAATTTACCCTTGAACTAGGTGAAATAGAAAACAATGGTGGGATTAACTTCCTCTGGAAAATGTGTCACTGACCATTCTATTCATCTACTATTCTAAGCCTCCACAGGACCAATGGAGCTCGACAGATCAAACCTGACAGATTTCTTTTTGATGTTTAGTTAATTTTATAACTTTAAATAAATAAATTACTTTATTTATTATATCATGAATTATGGGAGTTAATCTTGAAAAACTAGACTTGCACACACCAGGTAGACAGAATTAAATGAGGTCGGTTAGGCTGAATTAAAATCAGTTTAAAAGCAATGATGCTGATTGCTAATGGCTGTTTGATATTGGTACATCTGATATCATGGGGCATAGAATTTAAACATGTTATTATTATTAATGTTATGGAAAAGTCTGATACCAAAGGTCATTTGAGGTTAAAAAAGGTAATGTTAATTAGACACATACATACAAGGTTCATTGGGGCACCAAATATATGTCTTGTACAGACAAAGGAACCTAGTTTAAATAGATTATGGATAATCAGATTTGCAGAATGCCTGCCTGAGGATTTAGACTGACTCAGATTCAATTACTTGAGCAACCAAAGAAAATATGATCTGGATTATTAGAAAGTGTTGATCAATGAAGGATGAGTATCATTACACTATAAGGCTAATACCAAGGGAAAACTAAAACTAAGACATAAAAATCAGAACCAAATATAACAGCAAATATAGATTAAATAAGGTTTTATTGATTATTTTACACTAAGCCTGAGCAAATGAGCAAACAGTATAAGATATTTTTATGCCGCTTAAGAGTAAAGGACAAGGAGGATGTCAATTCAACAAATATTAAAAGTTTAGTCAAAATTATTTTCAGTAAACTGAGCTGTTGCTGGAAGGGGGTGGGAATAAATATCAGGGACAAAACAGCAATTGGAAAAGATTATTTTTGTTATATGAACTGTGACTGAGTTCAGCTTTTAGTGCCTTGGATACATATCATTTTATTTCTGATTACAAATGTGGAACTCATAAGAAATAAAATACTGTTGAATTATTCTGCGATGATGCAGTACCCTCTAGTGGGCAAACAGTATTTTACAGTATGCTCAATATCAAGGACACAGAGCAGGAGTATTAAAAGATACAAAAAACACTACTAACAAATTAAAAGAGCAGTAAACTCAATTGTAGCACCGACGATATGGATTCCAAATGATCTATGTTAGTGATATTATAATTATAAAAAGTATAGTACTTAATATTACTTTTTAATTTGCTAAACCTGATTTAAACTTGAAATAAACCCAATAGGATTGTTTTGCCACCAATACAGATTCATGCAGCTTAGTTACCCTCAAGTACAAGGTACTGTTTTATTATTACAGGGAAAAGGAAATAATTAAAAAAAAAAGAAAAAATTAAATTGTCTGCTTGAAATGGACTATGCGAGATGGCCTTCCTGTAATTCAGAGCTTTCTGAAAAAGGGATCCTATACCTGTATTTGGAATGTCTGCAAATACATTTATGAATAAAACTCATAAAGCAATAAAATTCAGAAATGAATTCACAAAAGTATACAGGCCCTTGACCAGTCCTCTCATTTTAATGCTCTGAAATGTAGTTCTCCGTTACATTTTACTGTAAAGCTCTATCAGGTTAGACTTGTTAATTCTTAAGACTGGTTAAAATTTGAAAAAAATTAAATGTGCAGTTGGTATTCAATCCAAACACTAATAATTTGCAACAATAACAAAAGGATCACCGACACCCTACAAATGTAGTTTGCTGTTGCACAAATATGGCTACAGTTGTTGCACTAATGGAAGGTACTTATGTCCACAGCAGTTCTTTGCACATTTGCATTCAGTGCCGATGTGGCCCTTCAGCATGCCTACTGGCGCTGGGGAACCCTTCGGCTACCACTACCTTGAAGGAAGCAGTAGCTCCAGGGTCAATATTGGCAGTTCACTTGCACCTAATGAATCACACTAAGAGGCACATTTACAAAAGCACGAACGCTCCGAGCGTATTTTTGCAGTTTTTTTCGGGCGTCCGTGCGACTTTTTCATACGCCGCACGACTTTTTCGGACGTTTGCACGAAAAAATCGGAAAGGTTTTACCGCTGTTTACAATTGTTCGGTACAAAAATTGTGTGACTTTTGGATGGCCAATACTATATTATCGTGACTAATACGATTTTTTCGTAAGCATTTTCGTGATATTTGCGATCTTCAGAAATTTTCGTTTCCAATCCGATTTTTTCCCATTCGTGATTCGGATTCGTAGATTAGTAAATGTGCCCCATAGTTATTTTGACACGAAAGCGGGAAACTATAACATCCTGACACAGACAGTTCCTAGCTAGCACCCACGCATCCAGTTCTGCAAACAGCCCAGTGAGGACCATGTATGGGCAGAAGTAAACTTTCTAATTAGTGTGAATGTAGAGGCTCAGATTTATGGCCTGGTCCTAGAGTGCCACTATTTTTGGGACACATTGCACCCAGCCACAATTGCTAGGTTAGTTATAAACAAGAGCACACTGGTGGGTTGGGTGGGGGGCTGTGGTTGGTCTAGCAAGTGAGCAAGGAGAGGCTTGGAGCACACACACATTGGAAGTCTGGCTCTGTCAATGCAGGCTATTCTTTACAGTATGTATTGTGGATAGACCACAGAAATGGCACACATTTCTTAAAAAAAAGAATGTAATGAATGATTTTCATACAGGTCAAAAGAAATATTTTGCCAAATCACATAAAAAATAGCAAGTTGCAAGAAATACTATGGCACAGCTATAGCATTATACAGTATAAACATGAAAGGCAAGCCCTGCTGTGAAGCCAGATTGGTGCTGCACTGAAAGCCATAACTGGAGCAGCAGTGTGGATAAGAGTACAGAAGTAGGCATGAATGCAAAAAATGCTCTAAATATATGCCTTCCCTACATTATCATTTGTGGCATTTCTGCAGACATTTATAAATACAAAACACTTACAATTTGATGTCTTTACATTTTTCTTGGATTGAATGAGCTCTTCATTGGCAGTTACTGCAGAGTCTCTGGTCTTTTCCAGTAGGTTCTCTGACCCAGAACAAAAGGTAAAATGCACTGTGCCAGATTCCACCTGTTGCACCTGGTAATATAAATAAGGGTAACACATTTGTGCATAGGTTTTCCCTGCATGCATTTTGTATTTCATACCAAAAAAAACAGCTATAGAGTCAAAATTAGCTCTTAGCGCAATAATATAATTAGCACAATAATTTTATTTAGTTACCATTACCATTTATTTATATCCTGTGTTTCTATACTTTTATTTATATCTTGTACCAATTATTAGTTTATTTGTTGATGCTGTTGGATGCTGTAGCTTGCTATCAGCTCTGCTGTATTTAGTCATATTTAATACAATAAATATGATATGAGAGGAATCCAATAGTTTGGCCCAATCGAATTACAACAGGAATAGGACCTGTCAGAGCAAGGACTGCATCAATAAAGCCCATATACACACACATTGTCTAAAATATGAATAAAAATATTGAAAGAAAAAACACACTCTATTCTATACTGATTTTTTGTGAATCCTGGCAACTGCAGCTAGCACCTTCAGAATGGGGATAGTGCCAATTCCACCAATGCAAGTGATGCAACTTATGATGGGAACCATGGAATTACCGTCACCCCAGCAGGTCAACCGGGTGCATTGGTACTTGGTGTAACTGTGCAAGATGTGTGTTTGGTTATAAGTAGTATCAATTTGCAATTTGTTATTTTACGGACACTTTCTGCAGCCAACAGTTGATTGAGAAGTGCATATCTAGAGGGTGACAAAGTGGCAATCACTACAGTAGAAAGCCGAGAAGCACACAGCAAGAACAAGAGATAAGTGTGGATATTTGGGAAGGCACAGAAGTTGCATGCATTAAAGAAAGACGCAGAAAAAAGGATAGGGATTACACATAGGAAGAGAGACAGAGGGGACAGGTGTGGGCACTAAGGATTATGTGAGCATGAAACAATTCTCTAGAGCTGTGTAGAAAGGGGGAAGCAAGCCCTTAGAGCTATTAAATATTAATAATATGTTTAAAGAATAAGTAAACCTTTTTTTTTTTCTATGAGTAAATTTACTCTAAACAGCCTCCAGAATTACCTACCTTTGTCCCAGCATTCTCTCTGGTTTGGTTCCTCAGTCAGAAGGTGTTCTTTTTTCTTTGCTTCAGTGTGCAGAGTAAAGCCCCGCCCCCACTTCCTGTTCAGTTCTCTCTTCAATTCCACAGGGTTGTCAGAGTGGAGAGCCTTCTGCACATGCCTGGAGGCAGCAGGAGACAGTCTGTGCATTAGCCAGGGTTTTGGTTTTTTTTGATGAGAGACCTGAACAGGAAGTGGGGGCGGGGCTTCACTCTGCACACCTAAGCAAAGAAAAAGGATACCTTCTGACTGTGGAAGCAGGTCAGAGAGAATGCTGAGACAAAGGTAGGTAATTCTGGAGGCTGTTTAGAGTAATTTTACTCATAGAAAAAAAAACGTTTACTTATTCTTTAAGAAGCATCACATTGTATTCCCTGGGTAAAGAAAATAGCAGTCTGTGTATTGGAAATCAAAACTCCAAACAAGAAATTCAAAGAAGAGGAAAAGTACTCTGAGAAGTAAACACTAAAATATGTGGTATAAAGAGAACACCCCCTAGTGATTACTGATGGACATGCCAACTAATAAAAAGTTATAGGCTATGACTAAGTGCAGGGTAAGCATGAAACGCATTAGGCCATATCTGTAAGGGGTTACTAATGGTTTTAAGGGATTGAAATAAAATTGTTAACTTTCCAGTGGTTTTTGAGACTTTTTCTTAGTTGTTGTATATTGTAAATGCTACATATATGGCACAGTCTCATTTTAAAGAGGCAGGAAATACTCACATGTATAGCAAAGTCTCCTACCTGCCAGAGCTATGCCTGTCCACGGGCAATTCAAAAATCCTACTCAGCCTCTCACCCTGGAGAGCACGTAAAATTAAAAAATGTAACTAATTATTGATATATAAATTATCCACAAATACCATTAGTTTACAGATGCATACATTTTATTTTTTAACATATCATAAAATATAATGTTTGTGCCTTGGAAAACTGGACATATTTCAAATACCATCTACAAAAAATCTCTTTTTTGTTCATCATAGCACTGCCATATCTATAATGGTGCTTACCTCTTCTGAGCTCATGTTAGCTGGCGGCATCTTGTATACTAAATTGCTGCTGGGGTTAGGATGAGGTCCTCCTTGAAGGGGTAAGGCCACTTCTGAAGAACCCTTTTCTAGAGAAGGGGTCCAAGCCGCCCAACGAATCATATGCATGTAAGATGTACTTGATGCTGCTGAAGGAGTCTAATGACAGAACATTATAAATATAAAAGTTACTTTTTCGAAATAAAAATGAATGGACTTTACATGAACATTCATCTTTCGGGTTAGGGTTAACTATACACAAGTTAAAAATTAAATGAAGCACAAGCAAAAACGGTTGGTCTGAGTTTAAGAAGTACTTCACATGGCGACTGATCAGGATGTTCAAGTCCTTTAAAATGAAGGATTTTTGGAAGCAGTATGGTTGCTTTGCATGAATTCTGTAAGTAATGGGTCTTTTAATACCGATTTTAAAGACATACTGAAAAGCAGAAAAGGGCATGATAGCCACTCTAAGCATAAACTGTAACATTCCCTATTTCTACTTTACAATGCCCTTACTGTTATATTTTCCCTCTTTCTCCATCATGTGGACTCCTGTAGTTTTTCTTTTGTTTATTCCTATGCTTACTACCTATCTCATTCAAGTGACTGTTCCTGTTTGCATTAGTTCAACTCTCCTGCCCTGGCATCTATTTATTTTACTCATCTTACCAATCTGATAGCTACTCCTTGTGCTACATACCTTTATATCTCTCTTTCACTTGCCACTCCTGTATAAACACACTTCCAACTTTACTCACAGCAGGAATCAATGTATACTACATGTACCTACCTATCCTCCCAGCCTCCTGTATGACAAATATCATACAAAGCCCACAGTATAAATTATCTCCCAATGGCGACTGCAGATTCTGATTTCAGACAACTGCCCAACATAAGCCTCCTTCTAAATTCATAGGCTTCTATACTCTCATTCCCCCAGGTCCTGTTATTTCCACATTTACATTATTAAAAGTGCAGATCTAAATAGAATACATCTTTACACAATTAGTGGGGTTCATATTATTTTCCAAGTATGAAAAACAAAATACACGATTAAAAGGCAGCTTTTTAAAATTCAGCCAGTGTTCTGTTGTTGTGCTGGAAAATTACACCACTGCCTGTTATTTTTATCACACAACCACTTTAATGTAAAGAATGATGTTCCTGTGCCGGAAAATAGGAAAAGATGAAAAGGGGAGATATGCGAGGCCAGAGTTTTATATGTCTGATAATGAGCTTGTTCAGCCAAGCAAAGTAAAACTAAACATCACTGTTCAGAGTATTTATAAAATGATTCTGCTTGATCCTTACATTTGCAAGGGATCCTAGAATGCAATTAATACGAAACAATAAATTCAGAGCCTTGTTATTTTGCAGTAACTAATTACCAGTTCTGCACACCATCTGGGAGAAAAATTGGTCCACTGTTACAGGAATATTTATTTTAGGTGATAGCGGAGTGGCTATTTTGCACCTTTATTTACCACAGTTTTAGAAATTTTGCCACAGTTATTCATACAAGCCCAGATTTGAAAAGGCAGCGGGCCATTTAGATCACTGTCAAACCATCTAGAACTGTTTGCCAACTCAGAAACCATTTTGTCAAATCCTGCAGTCAGTTCTACTTATGAGCTGTGCATGGTGTCCATGGTGCACTGGCCGATGAGGAAGTGGTGAGGGGTTGTGCTTCCTGCAATTCCCATCATTCAGGGTAACAATCTGAACAAACTACTGTAATAGGAAGGTGCCCATAGATGTATATCCACCCATTTATCCCAATGGGTCAGTCTGACATCAGGGTGTATGGACCAGGGTACAGTCACCTTTACTTGATTAAGAACATTTAACTTCTTGAGCCACTGATGATATTTTGGCCTTTTGGGTTTTAAAAATTTGTTCTGACACTCTCCATATATGCTCCATATATGCTTTTAGGTAGTTCTTTTTGAGAAATGACTTATTTTGTGTAACCCTCCCTGAAGACCAAAATGCTGTGAACTGCTAAATAAACGTTATCTTGGAAAAAAAGATCATCTTTTAGCCGAAGAATCATCCCAAACACATGGGCAAAATAATTCTGGAGTGGATGAAAAACAAAAAAGATAAAGAGGATCTCAGTACATACCTTGGCTATAGAGAGGGGGACATAAAAACAATGATTGTGTGTTTCTGGGAGTAATAAAATGATTTCCTTTAAAGAAGAAGGAAATGCATTTTGACATTTTAATGCCAATAGATTAGCCACATCAGTGCCACCTAGAACACTATATTAATCCTGCAGAAAGCTTTAACATACCTGAGTAAAGAGCCCTAGAAGCTTCTTCCATTTGTTTAAAATAGCAGCAGCCGTTTAAGCTTGTTCTTTGTAGCTTCCTACTGCAGCTCTAGTCTATATGAGTGAGTTTTATGAATTCTTATGGGTGGGGGGAGCAGTTGCACAGACTCTGGCCTTGGGAAAGTAGGATTTTTCTGAGAAAGGAAGCCTAATACCTGAAGAACATGTTTATACAAAGGAAGACAAGACATCCTGTGTTTCTTTTGATAGAGGACATTTTCTGTGAGTGCTTATTGCTGTATTTACATAGACCTGATAAAGCTTACTTCTGAATACTGCTGCGTATGGAAAGTGGGATCTAATGGCACCAATCAAGTCTGAGAATAGCTCAAAAGAAGCCTCAGCTGTAAATGTAAGTTTACCTTGATGGGTGTTAATGCTTGCATGAATATGAGCAATGCAGTTGTATTTATACAACTGTACCAGCAAACATTTCATATTATAGAAAGCTGTTTGACAGCAGATATTCAATTCTTCTTCTTTAACCTTTCATGCCTCACCACTTTGCACCCGACCATAGATCTCTCCACAATGCTAAAATACTTATCCACCATTGTTCTTATTATTCTCTACTTATATAGCATTGCCTTATGGTCAACTTCATCAGCGTCCAATAAGCAAGCCTGTATGTTTTTGGAGTGTAGAATGAAATTGAACTACCCATAAAAACCCACACAATATAAGGAGAACATACGTGACCATATGTATATAGTGAGCTGATGTAGGGTAGGTCTGCTAATATACAGACAGAGTTGTAACGGTAATTCAGATAAACATGGTGCACCCAGATACAAACTCTTTCCATTGTAAGGAATGGCATTCCTCCAAAACACCACACTGTACTGGGATATATGTTACATTTAAAGCCTGCTTTATCTGTATATGTACTGTAATTTTTATTTAGTTGCAGGCTTTTTTGGTCAAAAAATTCAGCTGTGGTGAGTTAAACTGAAGCATCCAGCCCACACAGCTGCACAACTTCTTTGTACTATTTTGTAGACCTTACTTTCTCTTAGGAAACCTACACAAACATTGGAGTAATCTTTATCTATTTGTTAAAGTTGTGTAACTGCTGCTGAATATTTCTTCTATTATACACTGCCACAAACTCTTCTATTTCTCTTCTCTACATTACGAGAAGATAAAGAAATAGCAAAGTAGCCATATGACTTTTTTAAAAATAACTTTATTAAAAAGATCAAAAGATTTGTTCCTCGCAATACCTGCTGTAATTACACAAAAGGAGGACAGATCATTAATCTTCCATTACAAAAAAAAACAAAAAGCTTCTGCTGATTGACCAGATGTGTAACCGAAAGTAATTGCATCCCACAAACCCTTATATGTAGCCTCACAAAGCCCCCTGACCCACCAGCAGGTGTTGAGTATGCCAATTCCATTTCTGACCTTGAATGCCCATTAATGCATCATTATTGCTTATTCTATATTAACTCCAATGATCACTTGGGCATTCCTTCTTTTATTAGAAAGTGCATGACCTTTGGATAATTTATGAACTATCTAAATTGTACAGTACCTTACTGTGGATTCCATTGGGGATAGAAAAGACATACTCGAGCAGAAAGACAAGTGCAAAGCCACGGTGATTAACCATTTCAGGCAGGCGTATACGACTCCTCAGGACTAGTGCTTGCACTGTGGAGCTGTTGGAAAGAATATACTATGATACCCTATAAAGAATTATTTTTCTAAATGAACAATTACATTAAACAATTAAATGTCTCGTATTTAGGAAATTTTTGAAAAGATTTTACTGCACTAATGCACAACCGAAAACCAACACAGCATTTAAATATAATAAATGGAAGCTGAAAAAAGCTGATATGTGTACATGTAAAACGATAAGACTAATTTTTTAGTCTTTTTTGGCACAATATCCTCTTTTACCGTAAGCTTCACACACAGAAAAGGGCAGTCCCTATGAAAGCAATTAGCTTATAACACAATTATTAATTTTAATCAATCACAAAAGAACTTGAACAAGTGGAAAGTAGCCGTATGGCTTGTGCTTTTAATAGCTACTGTAACATTTCTGTAGAATAAAATTTGCAAAGCTTGTGACTTTGCTGTGTTGACGAGTGCAACTATTTTTGGCCATGCATTATCCCAACTTTCAGTATTTCAATGTGCTAATACTTAATACATATAATGATAAATCAGGATTGGTCCAGCTAATAATTAAAAATTGGGGATACTTGAAACTTTTAGATTTTGTTTGCACCCAGTGTCTAAAGAGCTTCCTGAAAAGAGCGAATTTTCAGTAGGCATCGAAATTACAGTACTTGTTGATGTTTCATAACCATTAAAAATAAGAAGGCATATTGTCACCAAGTCAGCCATCTATTAGTCTTCGACACTAGAAGGAGTCAGAAAGGTTAGTCTAGAAGGAAGTCTGTAGTGTACCCCCCCCTCCAAAAAAAAAAAAAACCCACAGTTGAATTATCCCCTGCAGATGTGCAGATTACTGCCATGTGTATAAGCTACTGTACATTAGCCAACAAGCAGCTGTTACATATTGCCCAGCTAAGCTCTGTCCACTTACTCCCTCACATTGTTCCACTCACTTTCAATGAGGCTAACAAACTTAAATGTTTTAATAAGCTGGAAAAATTAATACATAAAGTTGTCAGAAACAATTCTCATTGAATTTTACTGAACCTTCACAGCTTTTACTTGCTGGGTATGTACTGGCGACGTTTTGTGGATTTATTCTTAATTAAATACCAACTATTCGTGGTTATTCTCAAGTATATTCACATTTGTGTTTTTTCACGAGCTGTGAAAAAAACACAATCTTGAATTTTGATAAATCGGCCCCTTGCGGTGAACTATATAGGAAACCTGAAATGATGTCCTAAAATGAACACTGTATGCCATAGCTTTGTAGCCCATAGAAATCAATCAACAGTAAGATTTTACAATTAAGATTATTAAGACTGTTTAATATGCAGTCACAATAATAAAAGCAAAGTTTAATTCATTACCTATGGTTAAAAATGCTGGGGCAAAACCTGACAGTTTATATGTTTAACCTAGTTTGTTCCCACTGATATTATGTATGGGACTCAAGTTGACTGAGGGGCTCTGCTTTTAACATTTCAAAAGCACCTTATTAAAATTTTCCTAGTCAAAAAATACTGCACAAATTAGCAAATATACTAACAAATGGTTTGATTTCTAAATACCTTAATTTTTGTTGGGTGACATTTTTCTTTAAACTGGTTGTGGAATGTCCTCTCATCATTTCAGCCTCTGGGACTACAACAACAATCTGTGGCTTTTGCACAAATACCCAGCCATTGTGAACACCAATATGCAGTCTTCGTTCTTGAATTGACACACAGCCTCCATTGATATTGCCATCATCCTGTTAAAATAAATCTAAAAATTACATATTTTATAAGCAAAGCATCATTAATACTTTAGTGTAAATAATGCAGTGCTATACTTCTATACCATACATTGCATTAATAATACAATACCATATATTGGGTACATTTTCCAAAGATTTATCACCTAAGGCTACATGAACATGTTCTAATGCTACTACTGACCACCCCCATAGATCAAATAATAACTGCAAATCTACTAAGCACCAACAGACTGGTAGTGAGTGTCACATTAAGGGGCCATACAAGCTACACCTCCATGACCATAAATTGGGGACTAACAAGCATTACATTCAGACTAAGACACTTGTTCCTGAAATCAACCAGCCAGTTTGGAAAATGTTGGTTGAGAAACTAGCAAAACAGATAATTTGTGTTGATAACCTTGATACACGGATTGTACACCTCTTTTGAAGGGCCAGATCCTACATCTGTAAAGATACTACAGAATATTGATACACCCTAAAGTAACGATTCCGATAGGAGAGGAGTAATGTGCGTTCTCAAAATATATTGAAATAAAAGAGACCAAATGCACATGTTCTAAACCGAGAAAAGTCTAAAAGCTTTGCAATTTTGTATGTGCACTGGCATCATCTAACACCAGCTGTGCTATAATATGGCAAGTTATAAGTTATCCTGCATGCTTAATCCCTTAAACATGTTTTATTCAGTTAATAGCGATCACTGAAACAATTTAGAGATTATAACTCTAATTGGGTAAAGAGGTAGTAAAAATAATAAGGGAAATACTTTATGTATATTTATAGTTTCATTCTGCTTGTTGGGCTCTTGCAAATGAAAATTACATTGATGCGCTGCAGTTGTGGGTGTTGGATTCGGTTTATGAATAGTCAGTGAATTTCAGTCCGTAGGAATTTACCTTAGGTAGCCAGTCATTGTTAACTAGCACTGTCAGCTCCTCCTCAAACTTCTCCAGTGAAGGATAGAGAAACAAACAGATTTGATCTAAGTAACAAACAACAGTCTTCTGCACATGAGGTTTTTTTAAAGCATCACCTGAAAAACACATTAACATAAAGGAAAAAATGAAGATGTTGATATCAGCTTTAACATTTTTAACACTTTGTATGCTACAGAAAAAGTGAATAATGTACCTGCTGTTACAAAGGAGTTCCATGAGCATATAATGGTACGAGGCTGAAGGCTGAGTGCTTTTATACAGCTCATGGAACTCTCAGATGACTTCTAATATTCTGATATTTTAGACGTTACAAGGGTGCATTATTTATTAAAATCTGCAAGTTTCAGTGAGTCATTTAACAAATTACATCTAGAAGCACGGTTTATAAGGATATAATTTACAGGATATTCATGATATACTGTACGTGGCCATACATGGGACAATAAACTGTGCATGCGAGTACTTTTTATGTAAAGAAAATACCCTAAGCAGGTGCCATGGCTTCTAAATCATTTCTGCTTTTTACAGCTTTGCTAAAGTATTCACCCCACTTGGCATTTTTCATGTTTTGTTACATTTGAACCTGTAATTTAAAGGTTTTTTAATCTTATTTCATGCGATGGATCTGCACAAAATAGTCTAATTGGTGAAGTGAAATGAGTAAAATATATATAAAAAAGAATTAAATTTTTTTAAAAAAAACTGAAAATTGGCATGTGCATGTGTATTCACCCCCTTTACCATGAAGCCATTAAAAAGTCCTGGTGCAACCAAATACCTTCAAAAGTCACATAATTAGTGAAATGAAGTCCACCTGGGTGCAATCTAACGGTCACATGATCTGTCAGTATAAACACACCCTTTCTGAAAGGCCCCAGAGGCTTCAACCCCACTAAGCAAGAGGCATTGCCCCATGAAGGTGCTCTCCAAAGAAGTCAGGGACAAAGTTGTTGAGAAGTACAAGTCAGGGCTGGGCTATTAAAAATATCCAGATCTTTGAGGATCCCCCGGAGCACCATCAAATCCATCAATCTTCAAATGGAAAGAACATGGTACCACAACTAACCTGCTAAGAGAGGGCCGCCCACCCAAACTTACAGACCAGGCAAGGAGGGCATTAATCAGAGACGCAGCACAGAGAACAAAAGTAACCCTGGAGGAGTTCCACAGCAGAAACTGGAGTATCTGTCTATAGAACCATAATAAGCTGCACACTCCATAGAGCTGGGCTTTATGTAAGAGTGGGCAGAAAAAAGCCATTACTTAACGTTAAAAATAAGAAGGTACGTTTTGAGTTTGCCAAAAGGCATGTGGGCGACTCCCTTAATATATGGAGGAAGGTGCTTTGGTCAGATGAGACTAAAATTGAACTTTTCAGCCACCAAGGAAGATGCTATGTCTAGCAAACACCCCAAGAACACCATTGCCACAGTGAAACATGGTGGTGGCAGCATCATGATGTGGGGATGTTTTTCAGCAGCAGGGATTGGGAAACCGGTCTGAGTCAAGGGAAAGATGGATGGTGCTAAATACAGGGATATTCTTGAACAAAACCTGTGTCAGTCTGCCTGTGATTTGAGACTGAGACAAAGGTTCACCTTCCAGCAGGACAATGACCCAAAGCATACTGCTAAAGCAACACTCGAGTGGTTTAAGGGGAAACATTTAAATGTGTTGGAATGGCCTAGTCAAAGTCCAGACCTTAATCCAATTGAGAATCTGTAGTCAGACTTGAAGATTGCTGTTAACAAGCGAAAACCATCCAACAAGAGCTGGAGCAGTTTTGTCTTGAGGAATGGGCAAAAATCCCAGTGGCAAGATGTGGCAAGCTCATAAAGACTACAAATTATTGACTTTTGGGGGGGGGGGGGGAACAGTTACGCACACTGAAGTTTTCTGTTATTTTGTCCTATTTGTTGTTTGCTTCAAAATAACAAAAACAATACATCTTCAAAGTTGTAGGCATGTTCTGTAAATGAAATGGTGCAAACTCTAAAAACAATCCATTTTAATTCTCAGTTGTGAGGCAACAAAACATGAAAAATGCCAAGGGGGCAAACATGCAAAGCACTGTAAGTGAAACATATTCTGTTTAGGAACTGCCAATTCCATAACAAGGTATAGAAACATCTTAACTGGTTTGTGCATGTCTGTCTCACGTTGCCATTACACCAAAATAAAGCACAGGCAAAAATTACATGGCATAATCTAAAAGGCCCCTTATTAAGATTCACAGATTGACGGTTACACAGTATATTATATTAAATGTAGGTGTTTACAATTAATGTCATATACTGACAAACTAGTCAAACACATTTTAGGCCAAGACATAATTTAAAAAAAATGAAAGGGCACATATAAAGAGCCACCCCAAAAGCAGGAAAAGACTTTAATATAGCAGCCCCTGAGGTACCTGGACATGCTGCCCATTTCATTCTCCTCTCAGCATACTAACATTTCCTAGAGAGAGAAAAAAGCAGCATGCTCATGAAACCTCATATGCCTATATTATTTAAATGAATACAGATTTAGATGGATGGTAGCTAGGTTGATAACAGACAAATTTATGACTTTAAAGATAGAAAAAGACAGACTGTAATCAGTACAGCCCTCACGACCAATGCCCCAATTATTTGGCACCACTATACAAACAAAGACATATAATAAACCTATGTATTGCATTTTGTGTGTGAGAAATGCATCATACAAAAAGTCAATAACTATAATGAACAGAAGGTACAATCACAATAAGTTGTCCACATTATCCAAATTAATATTTTACCTGATTCATCAGATGATGGTATAATCCCAGGGATTGTCTCAGAGCCAGAAACGAGCACGTTTTCTGGGAGCAAGTGGGCAACTGTCTGTAAGACTTTGTGTGGTCGCACAGAGTACTGAATGGAGGTATTTTCAAGTAATGTCATTTGTTGATTTACTAGGCACAGGAAAACACTTTATGTTAGATCAGTATATAATGTATAAGGAGACATATTATTTACAAAGCAAGAAAGTGTCAGTGCGTACTCTTAAACATATAAAAGGATTGTGCTTTAAAAAGTTGTGTTTCTGGTTATTTTATTTCAATATCCCCCAAAACCCTACTTGCTCTTCCCTGATCTGTTCCACTTCCTGCTGACTTAATTCTTCAGATGTGCAGGGGAACCAACAGCACTCAGCAGGCTGCACTATGAGAAATAAACCAATCAGCAGCTAGGCATACTTAGGGAACTAAAGCCTGTCTTTGCTTGTGTGACAGCCAATCACAGCCCTGCAATGTCCTACTGTGCTTCTGGCAGGGACTGTTAGGCCCACCCTTTATTTGAAACACAGACAGGGACCAGAAGTGATGTATAGGGAGCTCCAATAAAGGGGGAATTTTTAAAAATTGTTGATAATATTTAGCCCAGAGCTTTAAATAGCAAGTGACATTAAATGAGTACAAAATGGCTTCAAAGGATGGCAGAAGACATATGCCAAAATATCCACAGGGGTGAACTCTGATCAGTCCTTTCGTATTCCTAAAATATGATAGATTTCAATATTTCAAACTGAAAAAACACAAGTAACCCCTAGCACCACTCCCAGTCAGGCAGCAAGGTGTGCATAATGGGAATGAGCCAAAGGGCTACCAAGTGCCGCTCTGCTGCTTTTTCTCATCTTATAGGAATCAATGGCTCACAGCGTGATGGGGACATTACAGGCTACAAATAACTTCAGAGGCACCTCAGTAGTGTAAAGCAAACTTGCAATTACTTTTATAACAGTGGATATATGAAGGAAAATTAAGAACATTTATCGTTGATATGTTTTCTGCCTTTTTTTGCTAGTTTTCCTTCAGGCTGATTTACAAACTTTCCAAGACTTCATTTTATGCTAGATTTTCAAGCAGTAAAAGATAAATTGAAGTGTTCTTCCTTGCACAGAAGGGTTATTTATTGCTTGCTTTGCAGTAGCAGTGTCATTATTGTATTATTCTGCAATTACCCAACAGTATAAAACAAAACAAGGGCTAAGTTCAATAACGGATTTCTGGGAGTCATTATATATTATCTTCCCTGACAATGCGTTATGTGTTAAAATCCAGACAAGAATATGTTACAGAAGAGCATGACTAATGGTGGCCATACATTATAAGATCTGCTCGTTTGGCATGCGGTTTGCCAAACAAGCAGATCTTTCCACCGATATGCCCGCCTAAGGTGAGCAGTACTGTAGTAATCTGATCGTTTGGCCCTTGGGCCAAACAATCAAACTACAATGACGGAAATAGTACCTGTTGGAGCAAGGACTGCATTAATGAGCCGATGGACTGCAACAATGATCCGACAGAAAACTCAAACCTGCCCAAACGATATCTGGTCAATTTTAGGGCAGATATCAATCGGTTAGGCCTGTCGGGGGTACCCATGCAGGGACAGATAAGCTGTCAAATTCGTTCTGAAGGACCCGCTTAAATCTGCCCGTGTATTGCCACTTTTACATGTTAGCACAGATATATTTCATGGTAACGAGTGTCAGTCTCTAAGATGGAAGGCATTCATATTTCCATGTCCACCTTGGGGTGAAGGCAGTAGATTGTGTTTTTTCAGCTGACATATACATGTATGGAGAAAATGCAGATACTCTGTCTTCTGTGTTGGGTGTGCACTGGCAAATAAGGCATTGGGCTGTCTGTGTGTAAACAAAGCAGATATTGGTGCAGAAACATGAAAGTATGCATTTTTTCACCAAAATTCCCTCGTTGTTATGCACTAATAGGCAAAATTTATGCCCCAAGGAGTTGAAGACAGCACAGATTTTTTAAGAAAGCAGAGAAAACCCAGAATGTGCCATTGGCCTTATGGCTAGTCATGTCTGAAACTAGGCTAATGCTCAGTATTTGTAAGGTGGGTGGGATGAAATAGGAAAACAAAAATGTTGGAATTGTCAGAGCACCACGGAAAACAAAACTGTCAACACAATGTTACAGTCGATATAGTGTGATCGGTTCAGAAGGGTAATGATTGAAATAAAATGTGCTTCCATTTATGGGATGTATTGTCTCTGCCCTCAAAGTGGATACAGCAGATGACAGTTCCACAAAGCACAAAGTCACATTTTTCTGCCAGCAATGCATTCAGTTCGGAGAAGGCAAGCTTTATCCCACTATAACAAGGAAAGACAGCTTCTTCTTATAGTGCATAGAAGCTTGAAATAACTCACGCTCCATAGGTAACCTGTGTGAAATTCAGCTGCCGTTTCCTTGAAATGCAATGAATTTATGTTTTTACACTCTGTGGATTCATTCCTACATAGACATTGATAGAAACAATACTTTTATAATTAAGGTACAGGTATAGGACCCATTATCCAGAATGCTCAGGACCTCGGCTTTTCCGGATAAGGGGTCTTTCCGTAATTCGGATCTCCTACATTAAGTCTGTTAAAGAAATTATTTATACAGTAATTAAACCCAATAGGATTGTTTTGGCTCCAATAAGGATTAATTATATCTTAGTTAGAATCAAGTCCAATGTACTGTTTTATTATTACAGAGAAAAAGGAAATCATTTATAAAAATGTGAATTATTTGATTAAAATGGAGTCTATGGAAGATAACCTTTCCGTAATTCGGAACTTTCTAGATAATGGGTTTCCGGATAAGGGGTCCGATACCTGTACTAAAATGCACTGCTCCTTACGTTCCATCAAATATGGACATTTACAGTGTTATTTTCTGAACAGATACAAAACTAAATCATGTTCACAGAACACATTTAGGTTGTCAGTAGGTATTCAAGCACAAATTACATTAGCCTCACTTACATTCATTAGGATCTTTGAGCGTTGGATGCAAAAGACTTCGAGGTGTTCCATAATAAAGTTTTAACCTGAAAACAGAGTTTATTTATTATTATAATTTATGAGAAACACAAGAGATAAAAGCACAATAACCCAAGAAATAATTCTAACAAACCTTTTTCCTAAGAAACTGTAAACAATTCCAACAGTCATAGGGTGCTAAAGGTCTATTTGATCATGCCTAGTAAAGGGCAATGTTTGCCATCCAACAGAACTGTGGATTCTTTGGGAAACAATTACAGTTATCTCGGATAAGAGACTATTGCCAAGATGGTGGCCATCCTTTTTTTAATGTTTTTTCATTGAAAAGGTTGACACTAACTGGCATTGCTATATCCAGAACTGTCCACCTGCAGGCAGCAGGCTAGGCGTCACCCTAACAAAGGTGTTATTGCTGTAAAGCAAGGTGGGAACCTTACCTTATGTGGCACCTTACCCAGGGCAGCAACTAGTCAGCTTAATGAGTTTCTTAGCTGAACTTTCATGTTTTTATCTGTAAATACCCTACCCTAGCATCCTTACCCCTGCAGCCTCAGTCCTGTGTCCCTCAGCATGTCCCACATGTACACACACCTATCAGATTTATAATAATCTGGTTCCTGAACATGTGAAATAGTAAATATTTATCCCACTGCATGGTAAATAATGAGCCAACATGACAACTCTTGTTTTTCGTTTCATTTCTTATGCAAAAAGAATAAAGTAATATCGTAAAGACATTGGGGCTGATTCCGAAAAAACAAGTGATATTTATAGCATGCATTAAAAATAATATCACTTCTTATATTTTGAGAATTAATGATCAATTCACTAAAAAGGCACTTGTCAGAATTAAGAAGCTATGTTATTGTCGTTATTTATCTGGCGATGACATATTTTTAAGCGTTATTTTAAACCATGCAATATATTTATGCGTTATTTCATAGCACAATATAAGCGCACACTATTACGCGCGTACCAGTTACTTCCTGAAAACTACTGTTCTGAAAATTACCATTTCCCTGAAAACTGGAGGCTGCATCACTCTAGGGCAGTGCTGTCCAACTGGCGGCCCGCGACCCCCCTCTGTGTGGCCCCCCACCTGTCTGGCTGCTTTGATGGCTTACTCTTGTGTAAGCTTTAAATGGTATCAGTACTGTGATTAACTGGCCCCTCCTGCATGGTTCTCACCTCAGATTCAGGCTGTAATCAGGCTGTATTGTTTAAATATGTAATCCCCTGTGTTGTTCACACCTTTTAATCTCTGCATTGTTCACCCCCTGCAGTGTTCACACCTCAGGCTCAGGCTGTAATCACCCACATTGTTCCCCTGTTCACACCTCAGGAGCAGTAGAAACCCACAAATAATCCCTGCACACTACAAAAAGAACATATACTGAGGTGGTACTGCAATTAAAAAGTTTTTTAATATATAGTTATTGTGCAGACTGTAGGAGCAGTGCCAGCATTGTGTCACTGTAGGCTGCCTGTGTGTGCCATACACACAGGCACCATAGGGCAAGCAGAGTATGGCACACACAGGCAGGGTAGAGAAGGCAGAGTATGGCACACACAGGCAGAGTATGGCACACACAGGCAGAGTATGGCACACACAGGCAGAGTATGGCACACACAGGCCAAGTATGGCACAAACCAGCCAAGAATGGCAAACACAGTGAAAGTATGGCACACACAGGCAGGGTAGGGCAGGCAGAGTATGGCACACACAGGCAGGGTAGGGTAGGGCAGGCAAAGTATGGCACACACAGGCCAAGTATAGCACAAACTAGCCAAGTATGGCACACAGGCAGGGTAGGGAAGGCAGAGTATGGCACACACAGGCAGGGTAGGGAAGGCAGAGTCTGGCATACGCAGGCAGGGTAGGGCAGGCAGAGTATGGCAGGTTTTTGCTGTACTACAACCATTAATATGGGTATGGTCATGTGATAACATGGGTGTGGTTTCAAGTGGGTGCGGTTTCAAAAAGGGGAGTGGTCAAAACTGGCTTCCATTATCGGCCCTCCACCACGTAGGTCGGAAAAATTCCGGCCCTCGGTACAACAGAAGTTGGACAGCACTGCTCTAGGGCAATCATATTCTTGAAAAAATCCGACTGCAAACTCCATCTTGTCACCACAGACAATCACCAGCTGCAATTTTGTTTAGTAACGCCTACTCCTGGGAGGCGTTAAGTTTCACAGTAATTATCGCCACATTTTATGCTTTTAACACTACAAATATGTTTGTGAATTATGTGTTAGTATTATTTCTATTGGATAATTACCTCAATGCGATGGAAAAAACGCTTTGCGATAATCAGGATTTTTGTGCATGCGATATGAGTTCGCATGCGAAATGACTTTAATGAATCGATACTTAATTATCGAACACTTTTTAACGCATAAAACTATGCGTTAAGCGTTAATGACCTTTAGTGAATCGGCCCCATTATGTTTTAAGCAATGCATATACTTTTCATATATACACAATATATTAATATCTAAAATTAGCCTAATAAAACTATAAAAACATTTGTGCAAGACAGGCAACATTCACATTTTTGATAGCGGAGATTTGGCAAATTGTCAATACCAACACAAAAGGATAAGACAGAATTAAACAGAACTGCCTATTCCAATGTGATCTCTTATAATAAAAGGAAATTCTGATCTACTGCCACACAATTCTATGAGCAGCTGTGTGACCTCAAAAAATTTGATTGCTATTTATGCTCTAGTGACTTAATATCTCTTTCCCAAATATTCTATTATTCACATCAGTAGATGACTATGTTGCAGCATTTATTAAGCAGATTTTGCAGAATGGAATTCTGTGGGTGCTATACTATTACATCAATCTAAATGGGAAAACACTGGCCAAATTATATTCAGATATTGCTGTAAATATTTCCATTTTTGTTGCTTTTTTTCCCTCTCATGATAAAAACTGTGAGGAATGTCTACCATCAACAGACTGGATTCATATATATACATATAGAACATATTAAGTGAAACAAAGTGTCATTTTGCCAAAAGCAAAGTAGAGTTTAAGATGATTTCATTTGTATTTTGAGTCTGTAGCTGTCATTATGTATTTATGTTTTTCTGGAACACAGTACTTTAGGCTTCAGTTTTAAAGAATTAACCCCGCCGAGACCAACCAAACACATTCACTAAAGCTGGAAACTGGAATGGTTGACCCAGCTGCCCACAAACACCAAATGGAAAAGTGATCCCCACAGACTGTTACAATAATCACTGTGCCAATAAGGCTTGTATCTAAAAAAAGATACTTCCACGATGTTAGTTGCCAAACGGAGCTGCTGAGCAAAAGGCTCAATATAGCTGCTCTACTAAAACTGATCTTGGCCTTTCCTTTATGTTCTTTCCTTTAAAATTCCTTTGTGGGCCATGTCACACACAGAATCCCCTTGTGCCTTGCCTGTTGTCTGGACATCATAATCAATACCTCCATTTCATTCTTCATTTCACTTCTTCCCTATATCTAAAATTGTATCTATGCCATCTACTGTATATTCTCTATCCTAGGCTATTAGCTCTAGTCTCTTGAGCTACTTTGGAGGTAGTATATCTATGGACCTACCTGTCATTTCAAGTGAAATAAAAAGTTGGACAAGTGATAAGAGAAATACTCGCCTTTTGTTCTGAATGCTTGAATCATCTTCCAGCGGATGGCTAAACAAGCCCATTATTCCAAAGCCACACGAGAGTCCTTGTTTGGATCCATCTTGCTTTTTGGTAAGTGCAACAACCTCAATGACAGCCATAATGCTGGGATCACAAAGTGTTGTATAAAAGTATATAGGCTGAAAAATAACACAATGATTAGAACATACGTTTTGTAAGAACAGTGTTTTTATTAGATTGTCCAAAGTGGGGGAAATAATATATGTTAATGTTAAAACAATCTAAAACATATGGCAAAGTAGTTAAAAAGCTCAGTTTTGTTTGTTTGCTGTTGCTTTCTAGATTTGGATCAAATTCTGATTCTTATTGTCCAGAAAGAAGAGTAAGTTGGAAACATATACAGCACTATAATATATAAAACCAAATTTAGACACTACACTCATTTAAACACTGCCACTTATGAAAAATGGATGAGGGATCCCACAACAGAAAGATCCCTTATCTCTTGCTCCAGGTCCCAATCATTCTGGATAACAGGTCCCAAACCTGTGCAGGTAAGGGATCCCTTATCCCAAAACCCATTATCCAGAAAGCTCTGAATTACAGGAAGGCCATGTCATACAGACTCCATTTTAATCAAATAGTTCTAATTTTTTTTAAAACAATTCCACTTTTCTTTATAATAAGGAACCCACAGGCCATAACACAGAACAGACACAGGCCTAAAGGCTGATATATACCATCTCCCTGTGGGGAGCTTGAAGCATGAGGAGATCAGGCAAAGGATTCCCCTTAATATCACCTGTCATGCATTTACACATTAACCCGCCTGCTTGGAATTCCCTGACCAGAAAGACTACAAAGCACAGAAACACTCCTCACAACTAAATCTAATAAAGCCATGATGGGTTTTTGTTTTTTTTTTTGTAAAAAATGGCACTGAAGCCAGGACCATTAATTCCCACTACCTTTCATCACCCTGGTGAGTACATACCCAGGGCCGGATTTCAAAACCGGCCGCCCCGAGGCCACCCCCAGTCGCACGCCCCCCCCACCCCCCCTGCTGTGCGCGCATGCACACATGCAAGCAGGCATGCACCGTAAGCCAAACACTTATTGTAACATTTTGGTATGGCGGGGCGGCATGCCGCCCCCAGGTTTATGCCACCCTAGGCCCGGGCCTTTGTGGCCTCTCCACAAATCCGGGCCTGTACATACCTGTCATTATTTGCACTAATGCCCCGGTTATAAAGCTTGCATGGTACAAAACCCAGGAGAAAAAAAAGTCTTCATGAGAAGATCATAAAATTAATATGATCTATCTAACTGAGGCTTATCCATAGCTGTATTAATGAGAGTGATTTAATTTGAATTAAATTATCCATGTTGTCAACAAGCCATGCAGATTCCTAGTTTGTGGAAACAGAAGTGGCTTCCCTCTGCTTGGAATGTAAAGTTCCTTTCATTTGGGGAGTACAGACAGTGCATTCGGCAGTGGAACACTGGCCCTCTGCTCGTCTGAACTACAACTACATGGCATTAACAGCATTCATAGTACAGGTATGTGACCTGTTATCCAGAATGTTCGAAACCAGGGGTTTTCTGGATAAGGGATCTTTCTGTAATTTGGCTCTCTATAAGTTAAGCCTGCTAAAAATCCTCTAAATATTGACTACACCCAATAGGCATATTTTCCCTCCCATAAGGATTAATAATATCTTAGTTGGGATTAAGCACAAGGTATTGTTTTATTATTACAGAGAAAAAGGAAATCATTTTTAAAAATTAGAATTATATGCTTATAATGGAGTCTATGGGAGATGGGAACTTTCTGGATAATGGGTTTCTGGATAAGGGATCCCATACCCGTACTGTATTGCTAGCCTTATAGTTCATGCATTTAAATCCCTGCCTGTAATTAATATACACAAGTCTCAAATTTCATATTCTAACAATATTTTAATTTCCCACTTTTTGTTTTGTGTTGCCTGCCAGGGTCACTGACCCCTTTTGAAATCTGGAAAGAGTCAAAAGAAGAAAGCAAATAATTAAAAAAAAATGATTAAAATAAAAAATCAAGATCAGTTAAAAAGTTGCTAAGAACTGGCCACTCTAACAAACTAAAAATTAACTTAAAAGTGAACTACCCCATTAACTTTAGTTATAGTTTTATTTGAACTTTAAAAAAGGCATTTACGCACATATACAAGTAACCGATAACCATGCAATATCTGACTCACACTGCTGCGCTGACAGGGCTTGTTAAGAACTTTGACAAATTAGTTATGATGGTTAAAGTTACGCTTCTGGCACATATAAGCCACTACATATGCACGTGTGCCACAGGCCAAGTAATACCAATTAATCACATAGGAAAGCAGGTAAGAGAGACAATTTCTGATTTTTTTTATTCATATTTTTGAAATGAAGAAAAAAAAACAAAAGCAGTTAGAAACGTCTATACATCCCCGGAGCTTAAGTACAAGCACATGTGGTTCTGGTCCAACAACAGAGACAAGGACACTTTGATTCTATACTGAGCAGGGCTGCTGGCTGAGAGAGACAAATGCACCAATGTGATTTATATACTGAAATAAGATAATATATGCTGAAATAAAATAATAAACTTATTATCCACTCTCTTTTTGTCAGTAAAACTGATATATTTATTGACAAATACCTTCTAAGCTGTTGGGAACTATTAAACATGTAAATCTTCCTATCAAGCCTGCTGCCAGCACAAGCTGATCTTTGGAAGTTATAAAAACAGCTCCCACTTATGCAACAGGCAGCTCCCATGAATTAGCACTGTCAAAGGAATGACAGGTAAATGCAGCACAGAAAATATGTCAGGAATTCACCACAAGCTAAAAAAAAAAAACACAACCATCTACAGCCCTTTGCTACCTCCTAGTGGCCATAATACAAACGGCAGCCTTCAAAAAGCTCAGACAGTACTAAAAAGACACCATCAGGGCTGGAAACGTCCACTATTCTAATTTACCAAGTAGAAAAATCTAGTTACATCACGTCGAGTTTTTCTGTAGTCAATAATAAATATTCTCTACCAAATAATGAATGACATGAATATTTTCTTCCATTACACATGCTACACATACAAATTGCTGTATCGTTAATATACAGTGCTTAGTAGTTTTGCTTCTTTGTTAGTAAATGAACCTTTATAAGTCTGTTACATGCAATCTTTATATAAAGACATCGCTGCTGACATCCCAAGATGGACACACACCAAAAATTGCAACCCATAACTTGTTTGGCCTGTTTTCAGCACTGTTTATGGGGACATTCCAGCAGTGGCACTGGCCACACTCAAATCTGTGACTACTGTGTGAATTCAGCCAGTCTGACCAGAGCAGATAGGGCTACACTGGGTAACTAGCCTCATGATAATGTCAGTAATCTCATACAAAGGCCATAGTCTGCAGTTCTACAGACTCTCTAATAAGGACAATGACACACAGTAAGAGTCGTTGCTCATGATTACATCTGCGCTACCACAGACAACAAAACTGCAGAAAACGACATGCCATAGCATAACATTAGGATCACTGGAAATAAAACATATTACTGGCCGTGATACGACTTAATGGCAGGAAATTGCCTCCCTTTGCATTTCTCCCTTTCACCCACGCTAGTGCAGATTTAATTACGGTGAAAAACTGTGTGCCATTGCTTTTATAGGTGATGGGGGACCTGCTTTTTAAAAAAGAAGCTTAAATCCTCTCTGAATTCAGCTAAAGGAACAACATTTATTTCCAAGGGATCAAGGGCAGGGGTATACCCAAAAATGTTTGCCGGGATCTCACGTTAACAAGACATAGACAACCAGTAGCTGGTTATACATAATAAAGATGTTATGTTTTGTTAGTCATAAACAGTGGAGGAGGATAAAGTCTTTGGGGAGGTTACAAATAGAATGCATTGCATTCGATAACATTACATTATATATAAATACAGTTGTCCTCTCTTCTGGAAGGTTAAGCTTTCCTAAATATTCATGATTCTCTGCCTATGGTTATAAATAATAGTACAATATGCCTCACATAAACCAGCCAGTCATATCTGTAGCCATATAATGTAAGATATAATACCACACTGGCAAGAATACACTCTGCATTGATTTGTACACTCTGCATTGATTTTGAATGCCCTTCCTAGTGATGTGGTAATGGCAGATTCTGTTAATGCCTTTAAGAGGGGCCTGGATGAGTTCTTGATCAATCAGAATATCCAAGGCTATTGTGATACTAATATCTACAGTTAGTACTAGTGGTTGTATATATAGTGTATGTATGTGAGTGTATAGATTGGTAGGTGTGGGTTAAGTGTGCTGGGTTTACTTGGATGGGTTGAACTTGATGGACACTGGTCTTTTTTCAACCCTATGTAACTATGTAACTATGTAAAAAGCCCTTAAATATACTGTGTCAGATACAGCATAATAAATTAATATTAAACTAAAAATGAATCACCAACTTTAATTAAGGGCCATTTTGCCTTACCTCATTAAAAAGAATCTTTGAGCCTTTTCCTGGAGTTGCTTTTAAGGGTTTTGCTGAACTTTTCCAAGTCCTTCCAAAGAAATGATGATAGGTGCTATCAAACAGAGTCACTCTTAGTTGGCAGCATACTTCTACACTTCTCTCCAAAACACCCTTTGAAGAAAAAAAAAATCAGCATAAATGACAATAATCCTTATGCACCTTTAAAATGTCATTGGCACCACTGACCACAATCCCACAACTTACCCTGTGTGCTCCCACGGGCCTTCTTTTCATGGTATAATACAGTGATCCCCAACCAGTGGCTCATGAGCAATATGTTGCTCCCCAACCCCTTGGATGTTGCTCTCAGTGGCGTCAAAGCAGGTGATTATTTTTGAATTGCTGGCATTTGGGCAAATTTTGGTTGCATAAAACCAGGTGTACTGCCAAACAGGGCCTCATGTAGGCTGCCAGTCCCCATAGGGGCTACCAAATAGCCAATCACAGTCCTTTTTTGACACCCTAGGAACATGTCTTATGGTTGTGTTGCTCCCCAAGTCTTTTTACATTTGAATGTTGCTCACAGGTAAAAAAAAGGTTGGGGATCCCTGGTATAATACAACAATAGAGTGATCTATAAATAAAGATGCATGGTTAGATGCAGTATTGGGGGCAAAGTCAGATCAAATCCAGTCCTGGACATTTGTTTATCGTTACATGTTCTAGTTTCTTTTGAATTTTCTCCTGAGTCACCAATACATCAATAGTTATATTATTAGAATTGGGTCTATTTAAATGGAAATAAGCTGGTACCTTAGTTGTGCAGACAAAGGAAAAAAAACAGTTCTGCTTTTTCCCTGTTTTCATCAACCAACAGACGTCCCTCTGATAAGGGTCCCACCCCTACTTGCTTCATTAATTTACTATTTATATATTTTTTTGCCTTTCTTCAAACTATTCAATTTACAAAATTTTATGAAATAGAGTCAACATAGTAAAGATACATTTAAATATAAATGTATACATTTATATGGCCCCTGGTCCGCTTGTTTCTCACTCGTAGCACACGTAGATTAAGGAACAGGGAAATGCCCTGAATGGCCGGTAGGGTGTCTCAGTCACGGTTTGCTCCCAAAATACTATTTTCATATTTTAAAATGAATTGTGGATTCCTTTTACTCCTTGCTGCAATACCCCTTTCCATCTCTATTTTAGCTTGCCTGATAGCTTTTTTGCTGCTTTATTTGCTTCCTTGTACCTGATGAAAGTTTCTGCTGTCCCAACTAACTTGAATACTTTAAAAGTACGTTTTTTCTTACCAAACTCGACACTAACAGTTTTATTCAGCCATAAAGGTTTTGCTTTGCAATATCTTTCCTTGGGAAACATAATGACAAATATATTTATTAAGCAGCATTTTAAACATATTCAATTTTCCTTCTATGTTTAACCCTGTGAAGAGCCTTTCCCAGTTAATATATTGCAGAGATGCCCTAATACTGGCAATATTTGCACATCTAAAACTGTAGTGTTTTAGTTAGTCTCAAAGGAGACCATTTTATGATTACTACTCCCTAAATGCTAACCTATGCAAATGCTAGAGATGAATTCTGTATTATTAGTTATTTTCAGGTTCTTTTCTAGTAGATTTCTGATCTACCTGAAATAAAAAGTTTAACTTATTTTTACTGTATCAAGGCAAATCTTTCAGTCCAGGTTTCAGAACTCTCTTTGCTGTAAACTGAGATAAAGAAATGATTCAGTTATGCTCAGTTAGGCAACTAAAGCAGGTGATGCAATGATAGTTATTAAAGGTATATAATGGGGGGTGCCAAAATGTGAGGCAAGGACGGTGCTCCCGTTAGCTGAAAAGTGCACAGGCCCAGAGTACTTTTACATAAGCACCACAACACCATCTTTTTTTTTCTCATTCATCTCTATGTTCTGGTCCAGGTGCGAATGTGCAGTAGAGTGAAAAGCCAAACAAGCAAGAAACAGATGAAGATTGTTATGTAGTGCTCCTACAGAAGTACCCCGGGCTGGTTTTCAGTAAACATCTGTCCGAGGTCTCGGTAAGCAATAATAATCACTTGGGGTGCCTAACATTTGGAACCCCCAGTGATTATACCTTTCCTCCCCCTTTAAACAAGCCTTTTATTACATTTTCAGATTAAGTTTGTTACATTGCTTACAGTCACTGTGGGTTCCCAAATTACCTGTCTTACTGGGGTTCCCTCCAGCGTTTCTATGCAGATCTGATATCCCGCTTTCTCAAAAGGAACATGCTTACATCTTTGCTTGTGTGGTGGTATTATGTGACATTGAGAAAAAATATTCTCCCACTCCTTCATCTTGACACTGGCCTTTCTTCTCATCGACATGTCTGCTTATAAAACAAAATGTATTTTTATTACATAAAACTAAGGGGCACATTTACTAATCCACGAACGTCCGAAAAGCATCCGAATGCGTTTTTTTCATAATGATCGGTACTTTGCGACTTTTTCGCGAATTGTCGCGACTTTTTCAAGCTCTCAATTCGAAAGTTGCGACAATTCGCGAAAGTCGTAATGGCAATGAAAAAGTCGCGACAATTCACGAAAGTCATAATGGCAATGAAAAAGTCGCGACAATTCACGAAAGTCATAATGGCAATGAAAAAGTCGCGACAATTCACGAAATTTGTAATGGCTATGAAAAAGTCGCCAATTCGCGCAAGTCGTAACGGTTACGAAAAAGTCGCGTCAATTTACGGAAAAGTCGTAACGGCGACAAAAAAAAAAAACGCAAAAAATACGAAAAAGTCGCAAAATGTTCGTTTTCCAATCCGAATTTTTCTCATTCAGATTCAGATTCGTGGATTAGTAAATCAGCCCCTAAGTCTAGTTCTATAACATCAATACAAGAGAGATTTTATTCTATACTCCTGCACTAGAGAAATTAGCATGAATTTTTTTTAAATAATGAGATGCAATAGTGGCTGCACTATATTTATAATGACAGCCCGCCAGCCTGAATTTAGTGAAAGTCCTCTTGGTGAAAAGTAATTATTTCCCTCTTAATAAATTGGCCAGTGTTCAAAGTTTTGCATTGGCTAACGTGCAGCTCACAATAAATGCACCGATGTGAACCAAATACACCATGCATTTTAGTAAATTGCTGATGTTGGGGCAAATTTCGTGTTTTGAAGAAAAATACGCTAGATTGTCACATTAGTAAATAAGCTCAAAAGTGAGCACAGCACCTGAAGAGTAATATATTAAGCTAAACTGATTGTGAGGCAAAACAATATCTGCTTCCATGATTGAGAAGCAGCTGAACAAAAGATAAACTATTTCATCATAAAAGGTAACTGGCACACTGTAGCAGCTTCCCTGGCAACAAAACAAATGGAAACGCTTAGCATAACACAAAGATACATACATAATACATTTTCATGTTTGCGATCACAGAGTTTATGTGAATAGAAGGCTCGGCACCGCATGTGCAAACGTTATGTGTATGCATCATTCCAATAGGAGAGGGGTAACTCACAGCAAATCACAGCAACGTGAGGGCTTTAAAAAAATGTTTTACTTTACTCCCCAATGCTGATGCCCTAGGAACAGCCCCTTGGGTGCCTATAAACATCATGGTGCCCTGAGAAGGCTACATGAGAGGGTAAAGCAACGGGGTATTAAACCAAGAGTTTGGGTAGGTCCTGCAGAGGTTCAACTACACATTCACTAAAGACCGGTCTGCATTGTTTCTTATTTGAATTAGCCTATCTTCCATATATTCATTCAAGCCACTGCCTGGTTGCTAGGGTAAATTAAACCCTAGCAACCAGAGAGTTGCTAAAATTCCAAACACAATAAAAAGCGGAATAATTCAAAAATCTAACTATAAATAATTAAGACCTACTGAAAACTCAAAATATCAACTGCATTCTACTAAAGGGTAAGTTAAAGGTCTTTCGCCTTTAAAAACAACAGAGAACATTCTATAAAGAATCAGCTTAAAAGCACAAATAAGCTGTTTTGATATAACTCGCCCCCCAGGCGGCTTTGGGGCCATATGAGGGCGGCTGTGCAGCACCCCACTGTCAGGGAGCGGAAGGCTTGGGGAGCGATCCCGGTTGCTATGGTACCTGCATCTCATTTCCGCTACACAGCTGTCTCACTGCCCAACCTGCCGCTTTTCCTCTCACAGCGAACAGTCCCAATTTCCCAAACACAGCCCGCAGTCCCACACCGCTACTTACACCTCCCGCAAAACTGTTAATTGCAGCCTCCCAGCCTCTTGTTTCACACAAATCCCAAAGCCACATCACGCGAGACTGCTATCGCGGCTGCACATAATCGCAGCGACTCACTCGTACCGCCTTGTGGGAGTGGCGAGTAGGCGGAACCACAGCCGGATTCTGCTAGTAAATCTCTTTAGCTCAGCTCAAAATCTGTGGTTTTCATCTGGTCGTACCTCCTGCTCCCCATTTCCATTGAAGTCATTTATATTTGTTGATCAGAGATTACAAAACTAACCCTGAGTGCCCAGTGACAGCTGCTGGAAGAACACAGTTTTAAGGCTTCTATAATATCTAGTAATTTAGCAATCATGTCTATAGGGCTAATGGCACACAGGTCTCTGATGGTGTATAAACCATACCTCCCAACACTTGAAATTTTTTTGGCCACGCCCACTTTTGTGACCACGCCCCAATTAACACACCCCATTTTTTTCTAAAAATACTCCTTTTATATAGTTGAAATGGTGGGATCAGAAGCAAATGTGCTATACCCCCCCCATACACAGTACCCTTTATACACAGTGCCCCCCCATACACAGAGGCCCCCCATACACAGAGGCCCCCCCATACACAGAGGCCCCCCCATACACAGAGGCCCCCCCATACACAGAGGCCCCCCATACACAGAGCCCCCCCCATACGCGCTCCGACTCCTCCCGCTGCTTCTCTCCTGTGGCTCCTTCTCCGGCGGTCCCTGGCCCTTTTATAAGGTTGCGCCCCGTGTGTACGTGTGACGTCATTACGCACGGGCGCAACCTTATAAAAGGGCCAGGGACCACTGGAGAAGGAGCCACATGAGAGAAGCAGCGCAAGGAGTCGGAGCGCTCATCCCACTGTCACGGATCCTTCTATGAATGTCCCGCATTTCCGTAATCTATTACGAAAATGCGGGACATTCAGGGAACTATCCGGGACAGCAGGATGAGCTATAGAAAGCGGGACAGTTGGGGGGTATGTATAAATGCAAGTGGAGAAAAGCCAATCTGCTGCCTTCAGCTCCTGGAATTTGAGTGCACTGAGAGGCACTTTATCAGCCCCCCCCCCCCCCCCCCACACACACATAGGGGCATATTTAAGCCAACTATCAGGGGTGCTGCTGCCCAGGACTGGATTTACATACAGGGCCCCCCTAGGCACCCGTCTCCGCGTGTCAACCCTGCCCCCCCTCCCCTTCCTTGGCGCACATGCACAAACTTCTGTTTTTGGGTATGGAGCATTGGGTAGGACAGAACTTCCCCAGTGCTTCATACCCAATGCAGTTGCAGTTGGGCGGCATGCCGCCCTTAAAGACCTGCCTCCCTAGGCCTGGACCTTTGTGGCCATGGCACAAATCCAGGCCTGCTGCTGTCATGTGGCTGGTTGAGAAACTCAACCAGTTTCATGGTAGGACATCACAAAGGTATCAGAGCATCTAAAGGATCCATTGCTAGATGGACCCACTATGCTATGTTGGATGCTTTTAAGGTAAAAGACCGTTATCAACCTTTTTGGGTTTCTGCCCCCTCCAGAGCTCAGGGGGCTTCATGGGTGTTCAAAAATGTCACCTGGCCTGGTATATGGAGGGGTTAGGGGGTTATTTTGTTCTGGGGGTAAGCTCATGCCAGAGAGCACAGAATTTTGGACTTGTAGTGTGCAAACTTTAGAATGATTACTGAGGTGGAACCCCTAACAGGATTGGCAGCCAAATATAGCAGCCTCCAATCCTGCTGTTCAGTTCTGCATTTGGCAGCAGTGACACCTCTAGGAATCTGGTGATGCTGACTGGGAGGCTGCCAAGTGCAGGGGTCCTTTTAGCTCTAATGACTTTCTGCACCTTCCAGAGACCAGGGGGCTTCCCAGACACACAAATATGTGGTACCAAACAAGTCACCTGGCCTGGTATATGGAGGAGGAAGAGATTATTTTGTTTAGTCCCTTATATCCTCTAGAATCAGGATTACTATAGCAATATACAGGTCAGTTTTGCAATGGTGCCTGTCCCTACCCCCCTACAAAATCAGAGGACATGATTTACTGGTAAAGCACATACCTCCCAACTCTCCTGATTTTAACAGCTCAGCCCGCAGTCCTGTATTCTTATTGAAAATCCCTCATTTCCCTTCGATCTCCTGCACTGAACGACAAAAAAGTTACAACATTTCTCAAACTTAATTAGATAAGTAGGCTTTTGGCAGAGAGCCCAGAATACTTAACAGGCAACACCTGCACTTAGATACAATTGCAACTAATAAGATAAACAGGTCTCTTGGGGGATGTGGTCGCAAAGATGGGCATGGTCAAAAATTTTAGCTTGCTGTGCTACCCATGCCATTTCTTTTTGTCCTTTTTTACATTTTTCAAATGTTGGAAGGTATGCTCAATAGTAAGAAAGCAAAGTCTGGCTTGGAACTCCTCCAGTTATATGGGAGTAGGAGAAACAATAGATTATCTGAAAGCAGTTCTAATGTGTAGTACTGGCTCCTTCTGAAAGCTCAGACTTAGGCGCAATGCACTGAGATGGCCGTCTACACACCAATATTACAGCTAAAAAATACATTTGTTGGTTCAGGAATAACAATTTAAATGGCAGTGTGAATTATTTGCTATGTAAACAGTGTAATTTCAAAATAAAAAGTATACCATAAAAATCATGACAGAATACCTTTAAAACAGCCTTGATTTACAGTGGTATGATTATATTATTCAACAAGCAGAAATATTAAGCTGATTTAGCCAGGCACAGCACAATCATAATATGTGCTCATAATTACGTGCATAATAGCTTTTAATGCATGAAAAGCGGGGGTTTCCCAGCTCAGGGAATTTTCTGTAATTTGGATCAACATCCCTTAAGTTTGCTAAAAATAACATTTAAATATTAAATAAACCCAATAGGATTGGTTTGCCTTTAATATGGATTCATGCCGCGTAGTTACCCTAATGTGCAAGGTACAGTTTTATTATTACAGAGAAAAAAAAATGTTTAAAATGGACTTTGTAGGAGATGGCCTTCCCGTAATTCTGATCGTTTTGGATAGCAGGGTTCCGGACAAGAATTTTATACCCATACATGGTTTTAATTTGTTAGTTTTAAACACTGTTAGGACAAAGAAACCCTAGTAATGAGCCTTTGCTGTAGATTCAATCACAATTTAAAAAGTGCATTTGCTGTTTCTGATCACAACACTTGATATGTTCAACACACTAACTGCCTTTAGTTGCCGCGGTTCTATACCTTTTTTCTAAGATGTTATATGCCATTTGCTCTATTAGCCTGTGCTCCCCAAGTCGGACACAGACTTAGCACATTTACAGTAGAGTAAAACGGTCTTCACTTTACTGTGCATTTGCTTATGTATGTATGCACTAGGGATGATTGAGAACTGTAAGTAAAATGGGCACAAACAGTGTTACATTATTTTTTCCCAGTTCAGTACATTTTTATTGTAAAGGTGCACAGACCAGGTTTAAAAAATCATTTTGCTTAACATATCGTTTAATTTCACTCATGTGAACTGGACACAGTTACACTGGAAATTTAGCAACACTTCCAAACTGCGCTGTGGTGATTGTGGGAGCCGCGGAGCTAAAGCTCTTTTGGAAAAAAAGGCAGGTAGAACCATGTGGAAGCACAAGGAGCTAACACCCCAGCTCCAAATGCATAATACTGTAGGTTTGCCAGTACACACACAGATGGCACTGTACAGTATAAAATGCTGAAGGTTTCCAGGATCAATTTCATTTTATAATGTGCAACTGCTCTTTTACTGCCGGTCCCCCTAAACTTAAACCTAAGAAGCATGGGATAGCCAGGACTTTGGTTAGATGGGTGTAGTTGGTTGGTGGAAGGTGGCTGTATCATTGGAAGCAGAGGATTGCTGTATTTCAAAGGGCATTAAAAATACCAAAAATACTTGCCGAGTGTTCTCCTGAGCGCTTGCAACTTTGTTTATACTGTTTAAGTTAATTTCATCAGAGCAATTGTCGTAATGGTCTCAAATCTTGGATTCCATGGAGTCCATGGATATACCGGTGCACTCTGGGAATCCTTTAAAAATTAGCTTTTATTGAAAAATATAAAACTTAGTACATGGCAAAATAGGTCAACCTTTCGGCCCCCATCTCGGGCCTTTATCAAGACCTTAAGCATGTATAAACCATCCCCAGTATAAATAGATAAAAACGCAAACCCTCCACCAATGGCACAAGTCATTCTAGTCATGTGTCTAATTAAAACCCCAGAACAAACCCTGTACCAAGGAGAAAACAACTACAAACACCGAGAAAACTGCAGAACGAGCATGCTAATAGCCATAAATACAAATAATTAACTAGGCAGCCCAACACGTAATCTAAGTCAAACCAAAAAATTAGAGTCTAAACCTAATACGTTGCTACCTTTGATCTAAAAAGCAAGAAAGAGAACAATATTCAGTGAGGCCAAAAGGAGACAAAGTATTTAAGGTTTTTATCCAGAATGCTTCCCTTTGTAGAAGCAACCGGGAACGGTCTCCCCCCCTCCTGAGTGGAGGGACATGATCAATTGCAGTATACCGAAACGTAGGTAATCTATGTCCCTGATCTAAAAAATATTTTGCCACCGGTTTGGTAGTCGCCCCATCACGGAACGCTGTACTGATAGCGGAATGGTGGCCATCCATACGCAACCTCAAGGTTTGATCTGTCTTGCCTATGTAGGACAACCCGCAGGGGCAGGTGATCATGTAAATGACAAAAGATGTAGTTCAAGTGATATGGTGTCTTATACTAAGACGCTTACCCGTTTGGGGATGTAAAAAAGTCGCTCCTGGAACCATAAACCTACAAGAGGTGCAATTAGGGCAACATCCAGGTTTGTTGTTCCGCAACCACGAACTCGACTTCTTCTGGTAACAAGCAACTGGGTCACTCTGTACTAATAGATCACGTAAGTTTGTACCCCTTCTGTAACTTACCAGTGGGGCATCTGGCAAAACTTTCTTAAACTCACGATCAGCCTGGGAATTTACTAATGGAGTTTCTAATAAGACCAGAACTAGAATTAAAGGTGGTACTAAAAACCACCCCAGGGTTCTGCTACCAGTGGAATACCTTCTGCACAAAGAAAGGCACAGTCTAAAAGAAGCGTCCCTCCTAAAAGTAACATAAGCACAGCAAAACCCCCATTTTACAACTTTCAGGGGACCAGAAAAAAATTTGTGAAAATGTGAAATCAGGAAAATACATTACGCATTACATTACGCATCACTGTCATAATGTCATGGTGCATGCACAAACACCATTCCGGCGCAGCTAAATGCTTGCTGCGCATATGCACTAGACACTTTGCATCATTAAAAGATCACTGACCAGGTGCATCCCAATTTCTGCAAGTATTTGACTGACCCAGCTGGTAAATCCCTAGGTACGGCCGGGGGCAGAATTACAAATTTATTTGTAAATCCCTCCCTTCCCTGACCCACTCTGCTGCCAGAATCCCCCTTATAGAGGAGAAGGTAAATGGTGAGGAGCGATCGGTATTCTCTCCTACTAGTGAGACACTGGCCTAAGGAACAAAAGGCAAATAAGAGTAGACAAGCATAAAAAAAGACGAAGGTCTCTCTGGAAGAAAACAAGGAGAAAACTAATAAAGCATAAAATATTTTTTAAGGGAAACAAAGAAAGGAAGGGAAAAGCAAAAGTAGAAGAAAATACCAGGAAATAGGAAGGGAATGGAACAATATAAAGGCTAGTGAATAACAGAAGGTGAGCTCCATTCATTCACAGAAGGTGACATTGGTAAAGAGTCCGATGCTTTGCATCTTTGGGCAGCTGAGTAGCAAACACCAACTGGGCCCCCCACAAAGAAGAATTACTGGGGGGGAAGGTACCCTCAGCCATGTGCATGCCGCGCAGCCCTGCCCCCCAGGCCCTGGTTGGTCTGCTGGATTGTGGTTTTGCTACTTCTTTGGGCTAACAATTCCCACTTTTTTATACTGTACAAATATACTTTGGGGTGCCAATACCTCTCACTGTATATAAGGTTCCAGTATCTGCTGTGTCTCGCTGTATGTAATGTGCTTGGGGTGCCAGGACCCATCCCGCTAGGGTTGCCACCGTGGTTGTGATTAAATACTGACCCAGCTGGTAAATCCCTAGTCAGGACTGGGGGCAGAATTACAATAGGAGGTGAAGTCACACAGGGGTAGGGAAATTGTTGGAGTGGGTGAGGAAATGGGCAGAGTATAGGCAGGGTGATCCTTACCTTGTTCTCTTGTGTGTCAAGCTGTACCCTTCTATGTCGCCGACGCTCTGTGCCCAATCTCACTAACGGAGAAACGCACGTTCTAATCGGCAGCTGTGAAAAGTTTTGCCCTATGTCTAATCAGGCTGGGCAAGTGAAAGCAGATTGCCAAGCCCGCTGTAGCGCAGTCCCACCAATGTTTCATAGTAGAGCCGCAGTGTGCAGGCCTAAACATTGCCCCCACCGCCTATTGATTGGGGAACCCTACTGAGACAACTGTCAGCTGAATCAGAACATAAAACCCGCCTGACAATCACTTCTCTGGAAGGCAGAGCCCACCCCCTAGCAGCCGTGATTGGCAGGCGCCTCAGCCAATCAGTTGGCGCTTTGGGCAGAAGGGGAAGAAATGAGCGCACAGGAGTGGGCGTGGCCTCACAGTCGCTTTCCCACGAGGTCAGCAGTGAGGGGAAGAGAGCGGCTGCGACTGGGGCTGCGACTGGCGGCGGCAAAAATATTAGGGAGAGCGACTGTATCGGGGGACTGGGGAGCCTCAGCGTGGGAACCGAGCAGGTGCGCACGTAGCTCTTTGTGTTTATGGCGGTGTGTGGCACGGCTAATGGCTGAGGGACTGGCACCAGGCATGATATGACAGCATTGGGCTCTTCTACCTGCGCTTCTGCGGCTGCTATGGATCTGCATCTCTCTGCTTCCGCCAGCAGCCAAAGGCTGAGCTGTAAGGGAGTAGTTGTGCGGCAGCAGCAGAGCAGCAGGTTGAAGCTCCATCGCTAGAGATGGACGTGTCTGTTGCTACACCATCCCCCTGGCTGCAGCATTGTAGGAGGGAAATCGCAGTTCTAGCGCAGCGTTTGCAACCACATCCTCTGTCAGACACAGCGAGGGCCAGTCAGCATAGAGATTAGCGGGGAAAGCTGCTGCTGATGGCTGTGCGACTGTTCTTGCTGCACTATGCTTTAACATAGAGCCCTGTGGGGACCAGAGATGCTCTTCTTGTTTCCATAGTATTGGCCGCAGCATCAGCAGCTCTTTCTTCTGTAAGTGCTTTATAATGCTGATATCACATGCACCAGTCAGGGTGGAGAAGGTCTCTTTGTGAACAGGCGCATACCTAAAAGTTGTTGTTCCCCACTAACAAAAATTCTTGAGGGCCCAGTTATAGAAGGACCATTTCTTGGAGTGTGTTGTGTCTGTCTATTTCAATGATGGTCTTTGGGCCCCATGGCAGCAGCTTCATTTCTAAATGTTTAACCCCCCCCCCTTATTAGATTTCAAACAGAAAGTCTGTAGCTTCTGCAGAACCTCTTGCCCCTAACTGATATGCTTTGTAAACAAAGTAACAGTGATTGACAGCACAGCTTGCTCTGGTACCGCCAGAATAGTTTAGCCCCAATAAATAGTGCCCATCTATGGCTTCTTCCAGCAGTCCCTCTGTCCTTTGCCACACTCTACATATTGGCAGTCTGGGCTTGCCACTAAGAGATACTTTTCCATAGGTTTTAATACATACTGTTTATATTATGCTTTCATTATATCTGTACCCAGCCAATTACATCAGCACCAAAAGATAACAGTGGCAGTTGTGCTGATTGGAAGTTGCTGGTATGCTATAAACAGGGGATAGGAATTTTCTTTCTAACAGATTAAAAAAAAAAAAAGAATATACCCAACAACAGCGAGCAGCTGCTTCCATAACACAGATCTCTTTGGTGCCAGGGGAAGCCGCAGCGCATTGGTGCACAACAGAGACTGAGCTGCTATATAATCATTTGTCACCCCCCCCTTTCTGTTTCACAAGACCATTTCTTATCCACCCAGTGCTCTACCCTGCATTGCTGCGAAATAAGGAACACTTGGGTTAAAAAAAAACGCAGTGGCATTATCGTTTGTGATTGGTTTATATGGTTCCCTCTGCAGACTGGTCAATGTCAGTGCTGCAGCACAAGTGTGATAGAGAGCAATCTGATCTCGCCATTGGATTTGCATACACAATCTTTTTTAAACTGTGCCATTGCTGCAGCCATAAAATCTGCATCAAACTCCTGAGCAAGCAAAAGGGGCGAAGGAATGAAATGTTCCAATACATTATACTGCATTGCATGTTTTTCTGAGAAATAAATAAGTCAGCCTTTGCAGCCGTGCATCCTTTAGAAGTACTGCCTTTTATTGAGATACATTTTGCTTTTTGCATCAAAAGGGGTGCAGGCAAGTTTGTTTTTGTCTTGACAATGCAGTATGCCAGAGAGGTGCAACATGTGGCCCTCTAGATATTGATTGTTGGACATGTTTTATGAATGCCATTAGTTTTGCATGGACATTGATTATATGTCTGTGTATTAAAAAATGATGGGTGCTGCACTCTTCCCTGGCTGTGGGCCTGTGTCTACACAGATTTGGGTTCCTGTTCATATGTCTGTGTGCAAATAGCTGTGCCTGTGTATGCATACCCCCCCCCCCCCCCCCTTTTCAGTCCTCTGACACCCTTTGCTTTCAGTTTAATAGTTGCACGTGGCAGAGTGGTATAATACCATCCTGATTTGAAAATGAAGTGTGAGCTGCTATAGATAATGCTTAGAGGTTTTTTTATTCGGTTAGTCTGTAATATTAAAGATGTTTGATTTTGAATCTCCGACTAAAATACAGAGTTTTTTGGTTTTTTTTTAAATGTCCATGTGTTCATAATTCAGTGGTTGGTAGGGCCAGGGTAACCCAGCACTAGGTGGGTCCCATCCATATGACATTTCTAAATGGCTAGTTAGGATGATAATTATTGCAAATGCTTTTTCATGCATCTCAAATTCTCTTTGGATATTTTCTGTTCTGGTTTCTCATTGGACTGAACGATAGTCCTTAGAAATTATTTTATTTATGTTTAACTTTGGTATGAGGGGAAGACGACCTGACCAATGTTTGTACCTCAAAGGGGTGCTTGAACTCAAAGTCAAAACTTTTTATCTCAAATCTGCCTTTGGCCTACTTTGTTTCTTTACATTGTTCCTTTTTACTTATGATTTCCATTTTTTCATATCATGATCTGTCACATTATCTGTGATAAATGGGCCTATGTTTGCTAATTTCCAACAGATGTAATACACAGCTAAAGGAGAATTGTAGCCGTAATTGTCTATGCCAGTGCTGTCCAACTGGTGGTCTGTGGTGGCCCCCCACCTGTCTGGCTGCTGTGTACCTTTGTGTAAGCTTTAAATGGTATCAGTACAGAGATTAATTTCCCCCCTGTATTGTTCACACCTAAAGCCGACCATACACACACCGATATTATCTTTCGTATGATATTTGGTGAGTGTATGGTATCGCTTCTCGGCCTTTTGGCTAAGATCAAGTGTAGTATCTGTCCTTAGGAGGGGGAACTGGCTGTTACTCCATATAAGACAGTCTACCTTGATCCTCGGGCCAGGGGGCCAGTAGCATTAAAACCTGAGGTGCGCTGTGCCCTGGGAGTAGCGACCCCAGGGTGCCCGAACAAAGTATGGCACTTTGCACATGGCACTTTATGTTTTTATGCTATACTCGCTCCTCCTGCCCCGGCCTTTTGGCTGATGCAGAGAACATTTTTATAATTCTGGCCATCAGGCTGGGGTCGTATGCACGGCACTTTTTTATTTTCTATTTATTCATCTTTTGTATTGTCACTGCACTTTTTTATGTGTAACCCTTTCTAATGGGTTTGAGGGTGCAGTTGCCCATTCGGGTATTCCCCACAGACCAAAGGGAGGACTGTGTGGCCTTTTGGCTCCTGTCTCTGCCCGATACAAAAAAACAAGACTTCGGCCTTGACTGTACCTCGGAAGAAGCTTCGGCGGAACCCGGAGGAAAGGGACTCTCCCTAGCCTTGCGGCGAAGGAGAGTTCAAAGACCCTTGCCCACGTGAGCCTTTTGGTCAGGGATAAAGGGGCCCTCCCTAGCTTTGGGGAAGGAGGGCTCGAAGACTCATTTTTTTGCCGATCCTTTTGGCCTGTGGGAATCGAGTACAGTGGCTTTGTCCTTTTAGGGACTGGCCAATTTTGCACCCTTTGTGCACTTGTGTGATTTTTGCACTATGCACTTTTTGCACTTAGGACAGAAATCACAACCTCTGGCTTTCAATAAAAAAATTTGATGAGTGTATGGTGGCTCGAAGAGGCGTTCAGTATCGCAAAGGCTGCGGGTATCGGTCGTCTCATCGATTGGCCAGGTTAAAAGAATTTGATTGGGCGATATTGATGGCGCCAAAGCAAAATCTATGATTAGGGCTGAATCGGCAGATGGTGGTAGAATTTCTATTGTTTCTACCTCCATATGTGCAGTTCAGCCCTGAACATCAATGAAAGGTGGGAACGATCTTTCCTGCGACCAATGGTCGCATGAAAGATCGTTATTGCTATGTGTATGGCCACCTTAAGATTCAGGTTGTAATATCCTGTATTGTTCATACCTGTTAGCCCAGTATAGTGTTTACATTCAGGTTGTAATACCCTATATTGTTCACACCTGTTAGCCCAGTGTAGTGTTTACATTCAGGTTGTAATACCCTGTATTGTTCACACCTGTTAGCCCAGTGTATTATTTACACCTATATGCCCCTGTATTGTTTACATCTGTAAGACCTCAGACTGTAAGCTCCTACATTGTTAACCAATTCACACTGCAGACAGACTGTAGAGGAAGTGCTGGTATTGTGTCAATGTAAGAACTGCAGTACAAACTGTTCATGTTGGAGTGGTCATGTTCAGTTGCTTACATAAACATAAGTTTCCCTGTCTCCTTTCATACTCTGCCAGCCCTAAGCTGCCTATGTGTGCCATACTCTGCCTACCTGTGTTATATAGTTACATACGGTTAAAAAATGAGTCCATCAAGTTTAACCCTTCCAAGTAAACCCAGCACACTCAAACCTATACTGACCTATTTTTACATTTACACTATATACTATAAACTATATATAACAACATCAATACTAACTGTAGATTTTAGTATCACAATAGCCTTGGATATTATGCCTGTTCAAGAACTCCTCCAAGCCCCTCTTAAAGTGGACCTGTCACCCAGACATAAACAGCTGTATAATAAATGTTCTTTTCAAATTAAACATAAAACCAAAATTCATTTTTGTATCAACACATTCAAACCCATTATAAATGCATTTAAAAATCCCAGCTGTCAGTCATATACTGCCTGCCCCGCCTCTATGCCTTAGTCATAGAGGCGGGGCAGACAATTACTTAAACTTTCCATTCAGCACACACATTTCCCCTACCTTCTCACCATCTAATTGTGTAGCCAGTGCATGGGCCTGGGCATCAGGTCCCCTATTCTGGCACATACACAAGATTTTGGGGTGATACAAAGCTTGCCTTAATAACAGTGCCCATAAAATGGCAGCTGGCTGTGATTGTATATTCCCAAGACTGAAGGAAACAAGATTTAAATCATTTATATAGTGTGTGAAGTCAATTTTGCTTAACAAACACAATAGAAAAGAAATTGGAATGATTTCTTAGGGTGACAGGTCCCCTTTAAAGACGTTGCAACGTCACTATGAAGGGCATTCCCCAACCTCACTGTCCCCACGGTGAAAAACCACCTACGCTGCTTCAAATGAAAGTCCTGCTCCTTTAATCGAAAGGGGTGGCCTCTAGTGGGGAAAAAAAAGAACAACCCCCCCACCTGGAGGTGGGCATAGAGAGTACTGTTTCTATTTTTGCTGATGACACAAAATTGTGCAAAACTATAAGTTCCATGCAGGATACTGCCGCTTTGCAGAGCGATTTGACAAAATTGGAAAACTGGGCAGCAAACTGGAAAATGAGGTTCAATGTTGACAAGTGCAAAGTTATGCACTTTGGTAGAAATAATATAAACGCAAACTATCTACTGAATGGTAGTGTGTTGGGGGCATCCTTAATGGAGAAGGATCTAGGGGTTTTTGTAGATCACAAGTTGTCCAATTCCAGGCAGTGTCATTCTGTGGCTACTACAGCAAATAAAGTGCTGTCTTGTATAAAAAGGGCATTGACTCAAGGGATGAAAACATAATTTTGCCTCTTTATAGGTCCCTGGTAAGGCCTCACCTTGAGTATGCAGTGCAGTTTTGGGCTCCAGTCCTTAAGAAGGATATTAATGAGCTGGAGAGAGTGCAGAGACTGCAACTAAGCTGGTAAAGGGGATGGAAGATTTAAACTATGAGGTTAGACTGTCGAGGTTGGGGTTGTTTTCTCTGGAAAAGAGGCGCTTGCGAGGGGACATGATTACTCTGTACAAGTACATTAGAGGGGATTATAGGCAGTTGGGGGATGTTCTTTTTTCCCATAAAAACAATCAGCGCACCAGAGGTCACCCCTATAGATTAGAGGAACAGAGCTTCCATTTGAAGCAGCGTAGGTGGTTTTTCACGGTGAGGGCAGTGAGGCTGTGGAATGCCCTTCCTAGTGATGTGGTAATGGCAGACTCTGTTAATGCCTTTTAAGAGGGGCCTGGATGAGTTTTTGAACAAGCAGAATATCCAAGGCTATTGTGATACTAATATCTACAGTTAGTATTACTGGTTGTATATATATAGTTTATGTATGTGAGTGTATAGATTGGTTAGTATAGGTTGTGTGCTGGGTTTACTCGGATGGGTCGAACTTGATGGACAATGGTCTTTTTTCAACCCTATGTAACTATGTAACTATCTGCCTATAATCCCCTCTAATGTACTTGTAGATCATGTCCCCTTGCAAGCACTTTTTTTTTCAGAGAAAACAACTCCAACCTTGATAATCTAACCTCATAGTTTAAATCTTTCATCCCGCTTTGCCAGTTTAGTTGCAGTCTATGCACTCTCTCCAGCTCATTAATATCCTTCTTAAGGACTGGAGCCCAAACTTTTCCACCAAGTGCCTGAGTGTGCGGTACTTTTTCTCTATATGTCTTATTTTCTGACCTGCGCCCAGGGTGTGCTTCTCTCTCTCTCTCCAAATTTTTATTAATGCAATCTATACGTACATTTTACATAGGTAAGAAAAGCAATCACTTTGATCCACGCTTTAGAGTTCATTCTCATTAAAACCAATATTAGGATAAAGTTTACCGAGTCTGAGTCTGTCGGCCTCTATCTGTATCATATCTTAAATCAGGTTACATTTTTTACCGGTTTGAACTAATCTGTTCCCTAATCATGTATTTTAGATAGTTAAAGTACTTTATGGATTAAATCCTAAACTGTTCATTATACGTTTAATTCCTTTCATTTTTTGTTTCATAAGATTAATGAAGGCCACAAGACACATATAAAATAAGCATACACATTTACTGTATGGGGCTGATTTACTTACCCACGAACGGGTCGAAATGAGTCCGATTGCGTTTTTTTCGTAATGATCGGTATTTTGCGATTTTTTCGTATGTTTTGCGATTTTTTTGGATTCTTTACGAATTTTTCGTTACCAATACGATTTTTGCGTAAAAACGCGAGTTTTTCGTATCCATTACGAAAGTTGCGCATTTTTCGTAGCGTTAAAACTTACGCGAAAAATGCGCAACTTTTCGCGTAAGTTTTAACGCTACGAAAAATGCGCAACTTTCGTAATGGATACGAAAAACTTGCGTTTTTACGCAAAAATCGTATTGGTAACGAAAAATTCGTAAAGAATCCGAAAAAATCGCAAAACATACGAAAAAGTCGCAAAATGTTCGTTTTCAAGTCGGAACTTTTCCAATTCGGGTCGGATTCGTGGGTTAGTAAATCAGCCCCTATGTGTCTGTTCACATGTTTTCTCTGTGATTTTTACATATTAGCCCTGGATCTCACCTCACATCTCAGTCTGTTTTCTAGACTGTCTATCCAGCCCATTGAATGCCATTATTATTAAAAGATGAAATTACTGTTCTGCTGAATAATTCTTTAAATATACTTCACATCCAAAACTAGTTTGGAGCGTACTCACAAAACTGTCATCATACTTAGATAAACAACTCTATAATCAACTCTTTTGGGCCAAGGTGAATGAACACTTTGATACACCAGAAATATGTTTGCTGGTACAGGTATAGGACCCGTTATCCAGAATGCCTGGGACCAAGGGTATTCCGGATAAAGGGTCTTTCCGTAATTTGGATCTTCATACCTTAAGTCTATTAAAAAATCAATAAAACATTAATTAAACTCAATAAGATTATTTTGCATCCAGTAAGGATTAATTATATCTTAGTTTGGATCAAATACAAAGCACTGTTTTATTTTTACAGAGAAAAAGGAAATCAATTTTTAAAATCTGAATTATTTGCTTATAATGCCTGTACAGGCATTGGACCCCCTTATCCGGAAACCCATTATCTAGAAAGTTCTGAATTACGGAAAGGCCCTCTCCCATAGACTCCATTTTAATCAAATAATTCACATTTTTTCACACTTGATCCCAAGATATAATTAATCCTTATTGGAGCCAAAACAATAATACTGGGTTTAATTACTGTTTAAGTCATTTTTTCAGTGGACTTAAGGTAAGAGATCCTAATTATAGAAAGACCCCTTATCTGGAAAACCCCAGGTCCCAAGCATTCTGGATAACGGGTCCCATACCTGTGCTGCAAAATTTATTAACAGAGTTGTTTTGTATTATGCCAAAAAACTTAGAGTATGGGATCCAGACTGTTTGCGATATCTGTCATTAAACGTCACCACCATTAAACTTAACCATCGACATTCAGTAGAGTTATTAAACTTAATTTATGGCACCCAGCAAAATTATAGCATCATGTTCAAGGGTGTGCGGACATTAAATTGTTCTAGAACAGGGGTCCCCCCAACCTTTCTTACTCGTGAGCCACAGTCAAATGTAAAAAAGACTTGGAGAGCAACACAAGCAACATAAAATTTCATGGAGGTGCCCCCAAGTCAGGAATTGAAAAATAACTACCTGGTTTGGGGGCACTGAGAGCAACATCCAAGGGGTTGGTGAGCAACATGTTGCCCTGGAGCCACTGGTTGGGGATCACTATTCTAGAAAAAACAAAAGCCATAGTTTTAATTTAAAAGTGCATCACGTCATAAAAACCTAATGATTGGGTTATTATCGGTGTTTGAGTTTTCTGTGTGATTAATTGTCCAGATAATAAATCCTATACAGGTATGGGATTCCTTATCCAGAAACCCGTTATCCAGAAAGTTCCAAATTATGGAAAGGCCGTCTCTCATAGACTCCATTATAAGCAAATTCTCATTTTTAAAAATTATTTCCTTTTTCTCTGTAATCATAAAACAGTACATTGTACGTGATTCTAACTAAGATATAATTGATCCTTATTGGAGGCAAAATACTCCTATTGGGTTTATTCAATATTTAAATGACTTTTAGCAGACTTAATTTATGGAAATCCAAGTTACAGAAAGATCCCTTTTCCGGAAAACCCCAGGTCCCGAGCATTCTGCATAACAGGTCCCTGTACTTATATAACTAAAGAGGGGAGGAGTACTTTTTTTTTTAATAAAAAAAAAATATAACTTGGTAGTTTGGAGTAGAAAGACATAGTTACTTAGTTACCGGTACCTAGTTATTATCTTTTGTTTCCAGAATTGTATACTTTTCTTGGGTGAACCTACTGAAATCTGAAGTATGCAGATTTCTGCAGCAGTGCTTTGGAAATTTGGTTGTATACTGCTGGGAATCTTTGACCAAAACAAATAAGAAATATCCATAAAAATATATATTTAGTATGGACTCATTCAGGAGATTGTGGCCTCCATTAATCGTAGCTCACAGAATAGAAAATTAAAAAACAGCTAAGGGCTCTGGTACACGGGGAGATTAGTCGCCCGCGGCAAAACTCCCTGCTCGCGGGCGACTAATCTCCCCGAGTTGCCTTCCCTCTGCCATCCCACCGGCGAACATGTAAGTCGCCGGCGGGATGGCAGACGCGGCGGGGCGATTTCGGGAAATCGCCGAAAAAGCCTCGCGAGTCTTTTTCGGCGATTTGCGCGAAATCGCGCCGCCGCGTCTGCCATCCCGCCGGCGACTTACATGTTCGCCGGTGGGATGGCAGAGGGAAGGCAACTCGGGGAGATTAGTCGCCCGCGAGCAGGGAGTTTTGCCGCGGGCGACTAATCTCCTCGTGTACCAGAGCCCTAAAGAAAAGGAAGATGAAGAATCTGGAGGAATAAAGTAAGTTGAATGGGAGGAAGTGAAAGACAGGACATATGCAGACGTTTAGCCAGCATAGCAAAAAATAAAGGAGAAAAATTACTCCTTAAAAGTTTGAATTTACAGTTACCCTGACACCTACAATTTAAAATAGTCAGGCATGAGTGGAACTCCAAATCTAGCATGTTGGTAGACTTAGAGGGCAGAGCTTTGGCACCCTAGGTTATGAAAACTGCCAGTATATTAGGGGTCATTTTTATTTTATGTTGTGTTGTTATTGTGAGTTTAGACATGCAGGTTCATCTATCTTCTTCTTTCCTGTCTGTACCAGTACAACTTTTTTATTCACTTTTAAGTGTATAATTTTTTATGGTGATGTTGCTTGTTCGCTGTGTCTCTAGAATCTCCTCACACCAGCAGGAGCAAATGATCTAGTAGGTTAAAGCCCTGGGATTAGCCTTGGGCTTGGCTTTAATGCATTAGGGAACCATTTCAGAATATCTTGCTGCATGACATTGCCTTTGGTAGTGTACAACTTCATTCATGAAATAGTAATTGCAGTACTAGAATTTATATCTAGGTCATGTGAATAATGAAACATTTTTTGCTTTGTGATCTGTGGCTTCAATTTCATAGTCTATCAATCTTACAAATAGATTCAGCTATTTTGGGAAGTGAAAAAAATGTTGAAATGCTAATATCAATTATCATTTACCCTTGGCTGAAAATAACCATGACGACGTGGGAATAATGTGACAAATGGCAAACCCAACTGTTTCATCATAAAATACGACATATATGTAACTGGGCTGACCAGACAGCCCCAGTCCAAGGGACAGAGTTCCTTTGGCAGTGACTTTACCCAGAAGTTATTAGCGTTGTAATTCTAGGTCAGTTGATGCTATTTTTACAGTTTCCTTGGTACTGTATGTGTGGTTACTTGCAGCATATTGGGGGTGTTAATCAGTAAGAGATATACATACCTAATGAATCTCTCTACTTGACCCTATGAGGTGTTCTGCTCCAGGCCCTTGAACTCCCACATTATGTGATTATAATGCATATTTATTATAGTGTGTAAGCCAACATTACTGGTGATTTTGCCCATAGCAACCAACCAGCGGTAAAGTTGACTTACACACTCATAAATTTGCCCCATATGTATTATCTCCTTTACGTTAATGAATGATCACAGTTAACTGTTATACAGTAACATCTATAAGGGGCTAGGGGATTGTAAACTTGAGAAATAATGATTATGATGATGTGCAAGAGAAATGAGATAAGTATAAATGACTCGGAAAATAAGTGTGCTTTATACTTTGTCTCTGCTAATGGCTGTTTAATCTATATCGGGGATCCCCGACCTTTCTTACTCGTGAGCCACAGTCAAATGTAAAAAGACTTGGAGAGCAAAACAAGCATCATAAAAGTTCATGGAGGTGCCAAATAAGGTTTTTATTCGACCAAATCTTGCCCCTAAGTCAGGAATTCAAAAATAACTACCTGGTTTGGGGGCACTTAGAGCAAAATCCAAGGGGTTGGTGAGCAACATGTTGCCCCCGAGCCACTGGCTGGGGATAACTGGTCTAAATAGTGACTGTATCAGTACAATATTTTGTTTTGATAGGGTATTTTTTGTTGATTTTTTTTGATGGGGTGTTAAAAAGAAAATGTGCCAGGGGAAATTGTTGCAGAATGATGATCTTTGTTTTTTTACCCAATTTTAATTTTAAAGGAGAAAGAAAGGTAAAAACTAAGTAAGCTTTATCAGAAAGGTCTATGTAAATACAGCCATAAGCACTCACAGAAATGCTGCACTGACTTCTCTGTCAAAAGATTTGTTGTGTCTGTAATTCATGTGCCAGAGACATGCAGCTCTCTGCTCTCTCCCCTCTCCTGCTCCCCCCTCCCTCAAGAATGCTAAGAACTCACTCCCCCTCCCTTAGGAATGTTGATCTGAGCCAGTCAGTAGGAAGCTGACTCATAGGGGGAGATTTACTAATCCACGAATGCTCCGAGTGTTCGATTGGCATATTTTTGGCGACTTTTTCTTACCTGCATGACTTTTTTGGATTTTTTCCGACTTTTTCGTACTTTGTGACAAAATATGTGCAACAAGCCGAGTACAAAAGTCTCTGATTCATTCAAGCTTCGGTATCATGACTTTCCTTGGGCCAGGTTGGAGCTGCAGAGTACCATTGAGTCCTATGGGAGGCTTCCAAAATCATGCACAGAAGGATCAAAGTCAGAAAGGTTTTCCTGCTTTTTACGATTCTTCGGATTTGAAAATTTTGTGACTTTCAGATCGCCAATACGCTATATTATCGCTATATACGATATATTATGGTGACTAATACGATTTTTTCTTAAGCATATTCGTGATATTTGCAATTTTAATAAATTATCGTATACAATCCGAATTTATCCCATTTGGAACTCGCGAACCCATTTGGAACTCACGAACTCGCGTTTTCATGAATGTGCCCCATAGTCTTACAAACTGAGCATGTACGCTTGGTCTGGGTCTTGGTGCAGGAGTGGGGCATTATGGGAACTTTCTTTACACAGCTCAGCGTTTTTTTTCCTGTTTGGCTTCTGATCATCTGAATGGGAGAAATATAGGGAGACTTAAGGGCACTATTGAGACAACTGAAGGTATGCCTGCAGCTTGAGATGAACCTTTCCTTCTCCTTTAAACCCTTTCCTTTGTAACTGAATTTTCTGCCAGATGGCTAGGTGCCTCAGCTGTTGCACTATGGGAACTTAAAAAGTTGTTGTGTTTTACCAACAAGGGGCAGTGTTAAGTGAAATTATGAATTTGTATTAGGGATGTGGTCAGAAATATTCCAGGGCATATTCCCTGAAGGAATGGTGGTAACGACTCCAATGAAATTGCTCATATTGTAAAAGCTAGTTAATCCATATGTTTTGGGTTTCTGTACCAGATCAAGGCCACTGCAGCCCTTTAGTAGGGAAGATCTGTGCCTCTGAAATTGCCCCCAGTAGCTCCCTCTTCTCCCACTTTGCACTGATTGATTATTTATTGAAATCCACATTACATTGCATCACAGGAACTAGTGCGATATTAGGCACATTGGGCCTGATTCACTAAAGGGCGATAAAACGCGCGCTATTTTTATTGTGCGCTAAAATTTTTACCGCGGCTTAATTTTGGCGATTTTTCGCACAATTCACTATAAGCATACACACGCTTTTTTACGCGTGATATTGCATGCGTTATTTAACTCGCGAAGACTATTTCAATGCGGTATTTGCTGGTACATGTGCTAAATTACACCCGCGAATAGTCACCGCATATGAATGGTAGCTTAGAAATAGTGTATAACAATTGTCACCGCATATAAATGGTGTATATAAATATTAGCCACATATAAATGGTATCATATAAATAGTAGATGCTTATAAATAGTAGCCACTAGTGATGAGCAAATGTGTTCTGGTTATCTTTAGTGAAAAATTAGCAAATCTTTCGAAAGATCCACGAAACGGCAAAAATGTTGTGCGGGCAAAAAAATTGTTGCTGTAACTATTATTTTTTGACGCTTGTATAAATTTTTGTATGTGCGGTGAATTTTTGCGTGGCAAATTTTTTCATGCGTTTTGCCATTGGCGGATTGTTTTGCGAAATGCATGAAAAAATCCGCTGCGAATCCATGCCTGGCGAAACATTTCATCACTTGTAGCCAAATATAAATAGTGCGGTGAATTTTTGCGTGGCAAATTTTTTCATGCGTTTTGCCATTGGCGGATTGTTTTGCGAAACGCATGAAAAAATCCGCTGCGAATCCATGCCTGGCGAAACATTTCATCACTTGTGGCCAAATATAAATAGTCGCGCAAATGAACGCACGCCATGTTAGCCATACACGCCAATACTTGCAGAAAATTACTGTATTAAAAATGAACATTTCGCTCAAACTGGCGGCTGCGTCACTCTAGGGGAAACACATACTTGAATAAATAACACTGTAAGTCCATATTTTATTGCAAAAAATCATTTACTGTACTTTTGTATAATTTTTCGCCTGCCTGTAGTAGGTGTTAATTTTCGCATAGCCGAATGCGATATTTAGTGCGCAAAAGTTATAGTGAATCATGCGATCGTATTCTTTTCAGCGCGGAAATTAACGCATGCGGTAAAACTAGTGCGAGAAATAACCCATGCGAAAATGGCGATTTTTCGCACGCGATAATACTATGGTGAATCGTGCGCAAATTATTTTGCGTTTTTTAACGCAAAAAAGCGTGCAATAATTTTTATCGCCCTTTAGTGAATCAGGCCCATTATTTCTAGCTATGTTCTTTTTAAAGCTTTAGTTTTCCTTTTAGTTAGTTTGCTTTTGATTGCATGGGTGCTTCTTATTGCTGTCAGTGGGGAAAAAAACCGCTAATTGCCCCTGACCTGAATATCTGCCGGTGCATATTATAGGCAAGGAAAACCCGACAGGTTCTGCTTGGGTGCTTACCTTGGATGTTATAGGGAAAAATTGATGAAGAGTTAGAAGAAAAAAAATAGGTCACTATAACATTTCATATTTGAAAAACTTTTTACTGACATAATTTTCACAATTTGTGTGAGTAAGAAAATGTTCTTTGCTGTATTGCATATTGTCTGTTGCCTACAGGTTCCTATAGCCTCCTTTCCTTATACCTGCTGCAAACCCTGCAATATCACTTTAAAATCTGTGCACAAAATGCAATGCTGTCAACTAGAATAGAATAGAATAGTCAGCTCTAAGAGGTAGATTACTGAATTTTCACGTTAATAGCTCTTTGCTGGAAATGTCAATTCAATTTAATCTCCTCTCCCATTCTCTTGGTGCATGTAAGCAGAAGGGAAGATAGCTGTATTGCACAGGCAAACAAGATAAATGCAAAACTGCGCATAAACTGTTGACGTGGCTTGTTAAGATAGCAACAAAACTTAGCTCATAAAATCTCTGTACTTCTACAAATCATTTATTTTGTTCTCTACCAACTTATATATATAATATTAGTAAACCAATAGCCCAGGTGCTACAATAAGTATATAAATATTCAAAAGAACTCAAACATCAACTTAAAGGGGTTGTTTACCTATTAAAATTAACTTTTAGTATGATATGGAGCTTGATATTCTGAGACAAATTTGCAATTGGTCTTCACTTTTTATTTCTTGTAGTTTTTGAATAATTTAGCTTTTTGTTCAGTAGCTCTCCACTTTTGAATGTCAGCATGTATCCATTGGTAGGATCCAAATTACCCTAGCAACCAGAGACTGGAAAATGAATAGGAGAGGGACTCAATAGAAAGATATGTAATAAAAAATAACAATAAAATTGTAGCCTCACAGAGCAATCGTTTTTGACTGCTGGGGTCAGTGACCCCCTTTTGAAAGCTGAAAAGAGTTAAAAGAAAAAGGCAAACAATTAAAAACCTATAAAAAATGAAGACAATTAAAAAAAGTTTAGAATCAGCCAACATACTATATACATTCTAGTATAACCACCCCTTTAATTAATGGTTTATTAATTTGTACTTTCCTGAGTGCTGTTATGCTTCTTGCAGTGGGGTATGCCTTGGCTTTCAAGGGATGTGTGTGGTGGTATAGCAACTTACTCTTTGTTTTAACATGCCCTTAAGGGAATTAAATAATCCCTGCTATATTACTTTGATTGGCTACTTTCATACAGTAATTAACTTATGATTTAATTGCTTAGCCCTGCCCTTTTAATGTCAATCATGTTCATAGGCTGATATCAACATAAAGCATGAGAACACATTTTTGCTATTTTTGTTTTCACATGGTAGCAGTTTGCAATTAAGGTTTTTAAAGCATTGCTTTATTATGTATTATGTATTTATTATCTATTATGTAGATTCTAGAGTCAGCTTTGTGCAATCACAGCTACTAAATGCATTACTAGTTTTAAGTAGTGCAGTAATGCAGTTGCTTCAGTGAAAACACATGGTGGCAGGGCTCAAAGGAGATTCATCAGCTGAATGAAGATAATTAATTTATTTTTGGTTAAGGGTCATGGCCCACGTGAAAATTAGTCGCCTGCGGTTAAATCTCGCCTACCATGGGCAACTGATCCCCTTGAAATGCCTTTCCACTGGCAATAAAGTGAATTGCCGTTAGAAAGGCATACATATTACTTCATTTTCCGAAGTCAGGCAAGAGGAGACTTCGCACAACCTCAAAAAATTAAGTGACGGACACCAGCCTAATTCAAATTATGCTGAACTACTGATTATGCACAGTGTAAAATTAATTTGATTGCCATCAAAGTGGAGGAATGTACACGGATACATTCTATAGAAGATAGAGAACGGTTGATTGCAGCAATGGTTTTGTTCACTAAAGGTAATGCCCAATACATAGTTTTTCCGCATTTTTATTAGCAATAATAAAATTTGATCATTGCTATTCTTTTATTTTAGGTATTTTTGATGTTAATTTTTTTTTTTTTTTCTTCACATTTTAAACACAGGTGCATTGTTTTCAGAAAATAAAGCATACATACAGTGGTGTGAAAAACTATTTGCCCCCTTCCTGATTTCTTATTCTTTTGCATGTTTGTCACACTTAAATGTTTCTGCTCATCAAAAACCGTTAACTATTAGTCAAAGATAACATAATTGAACACAAAATGCAGTTTTTAAATGAAGGTTTACGTTATTAAGGGAGAAAAAAAACTCCAAATCTACATGGCCCTGTGTGAAAAAGTGATTGCCCCCCTTGTTAAAAATAACTTAACTGTAGTTTATCAATTTCAATTTTCAATTTCAATATCAATTTCTGTAGTCACCCCCAGGCCTGATTACTGCCACACCTGTTTCAATCAAGAAATCACTTAAATAGGAGCTACCTGACACAGAGAAGTAGACCAAAAGCCCCTCAAAAGCTAGACATCATGCCAAGATCCAAAGAAATTCAGGAACAAATGAGAACAAAAGTAATTGAGATCTATCAGTCTGGTAAAGGTTATAAAGCCATTTCTAAAGCTTTGGGACTCCAGCGAACCACAGTGAGAGCCATTATCCACAAATGGCAAAAACATGGAACAGTGGTGAACCTTCCCAGGAGTGGCCGGCCGACCAAAATTACCCCAAGAGCACAGAGACAACTCATCCGAGAGGCCACAAAAGACCCCAGGACAACATCTAAAGAACTGCAGGCCTCACTTGCCTCAATTAAGGTCAGTGTTCACGACTCCACCATAAGAAAGAGACTGGGCAAAAACGGCCTGCATGGCAGATTTCCAAGGCGCAAACCACTTTTAAGCATAAAGAACATTATGGCTCGTCTCAATTTTGCTAAAAAACATCTCAATGATTGCCAAGACTTTTGGGAAAATATCTTGTGGACCGACGAGACAAAAGTTGAACTTTTTGGAAGGTGCGTGTCCTGTTACATCTGGCGTAAAAGTAACACAGTATTTCAGAAAAAGAACATCATACCAACAGTAAAATATGGTGGCGGTAGTGTGATGGTCTGGGGTTGTTTTGCTGCTTCAGGACCTGGAAGGCTTGCTGTGATAGATGGAACCATGAATTCTACTGTCTACCAAAAAATCCTGAAGGAGAATGTCCGGCCATCTGTTCGTCAACTCAAGCTGAAGCGATCTTGGGTGCTGCAGCAGGACAATGACCCAAAACACACCAGCAAATCCACCTCTGAATGGCTGAAGAAAAACAAAATGAAGACTTTGGAGTGGCCTAGTCAAAGTCCTGACCTGAATCCTATTGAGATGTTGTGGCATGACCTTAAAAAGGCGGTTCATGCTAGAAAACCCTCAAATAAAGCTGAATTACAACAATTCTGCAAAGATGAGTGGGCCAAAATTCCTCCAGAGCGCTGTAAAAGACTCGTTGCAAGTTATCGCAAACGCTTGATTGCAGTTATTGCTGGTTAGGGTGGCCCAACCAGTTATTAGGTTCAGGGGGCAATTACTTTTTCACACAGGGCCATGTAGGTTTGGATTTTTTTTCTCCCTAAATAATAAAAACCCTCATTTAAAAACTGCATTTTGTGTTTACTTGTGTTATCTTTGACTAATAGTTAAATGTGTTTGATGAGCAGAAACATTTAAGTGTGACAAACATGCAAAAGAATAAGAAATCAGGAAGGGGGCAAATAGTTTTTCACACCACTGTATATATGTTCAATGAAATACAAAGTTATGCTTTCTTAAGAAAAGCTAAACCAATAAACTTTCTTATCTTTAGAAAACTTGGTAACAATATGTGGTACAAGATTCTTTATGTATTTATTTGAGATACCTTTTATTATTCCTTTTCAGGAATAGTATACGCTTAGTTTAGTTTCCCCTTTTTATTTTTAGTTGAGTTAGATTTTAGCTTTGGTTTTCATTTCAGTTTGCTATGCTCTTGGTTTCCAGATGTGAATTTTTTTTTTTAACATATATGGTATTTAAGAACAAGTCTGCAATTAGGCCACGACAACGCCAGGCTGATTCTAGGCCTATGGACTCCAATCAGCCTACTCCGGTACCTGTCCCAGAGGCCACTGTGTTGGCCCAGGTGAAAGCACATAAAGGGGTTTCTGACACCAAAATGCTTACTTACACATTTTGGTACAGAAATTTGTTCCGCGTGCCTGCACCTGGGCTAATGGGGGTGGGGCTGATCCTCAGATTGTACTTTAAAGCCTATAGTTTTCATGGATGAGGTCAAGCCATTTAAAGAGTTAAGCAGGTACTTCCCCCTTCTACAATAAGGCTAATGCCAGATGAGGCGTAGGGCGGATATTTTCGGCAAGCAGAAAAGTGCGTCCCGAAAATTCCACCCTACGCCTCCCACTTGTGCCTGCACCTGAATGAATGGAATACGCTCTGGTGCAGGCACATGTAGCCGAAATACGCATAAAAATGCGAGACTTTCAAACTCTCATTCGGGTGCAGGCACAAGTAAGGAGGTATAGGGCGGAATTTTCGGCACATGCTTTTCCGCTTGCCGAAAATATCCGCCCTACGCCTTATCTGACATCAGCATAATACCCTTGTGTTAAGACTGATTCAAGGATTGATGGTCGCATTTGTTTATGATTTGTTCAAAATGTGTATATTTTGTCACGTTTGGAAGTTTCCCCTTTCTGCACGTGACCAGATATATACTACGTGTATATATGTGTAGCGGTACTGGCTCTGATGGCCTTTTTCTGTTAAAGGGGACCTATTACCTAGACATAAAAAGCCGTATAATAAATTAAACATGTGATCTAAATTCATGTTCTTATTAACATCCATACCCATTGACACCTGGAATTTTTAAATACCTTTATAATCATATATTGCCTGCCCCACCTCAATGACTTAGCCACAGAGTGGGACAGCCAATTACTTTCACTTTCCATTCAACACTTTGTAAATGTCACTGCACTCCTCACCTTCCCCCTCCCTCCTCACGGTTTTATTGTGTAGCCCAGTGCCGTCCAACTTCTGTGGTACCGAGGGCTGGAATTTTTATGACCTACCTGGTGGAGGGCCGATAATGGAAGCCAGTTTTGACCACTCCCCTTTTTGGAACCACACCCGTGTTATCACATGACCATACCCATATTAATACTTTGCCTTCCCTACCCTGCCTGTGTGTGCCATACTCTGCCTTCCCTACCCTGCCTGTGTGTGCCATACTCTGCCTTCCCTACCCTGCCTGCGTGTGCCATACTTTGACTGTGTGTGCCATTCTTGGCTGGTTTGTGCCATACTTGGTCTTTGTGTGCCATACTCTGCCTGCCCTACCCTGCCTGTGTGTACCATACTCTGCCTGCCCTACTCGGCCTGTGTGTGCCATACTCTGCTAGCCCTATGCTGCATGTGTGTATGGCACACACAGGCAGCATACAGTGACACAATACTGGCACTGCTCCTACAGTCTGCACAATAACTATATATTAAAAAACTTTTTAATTGCAGTACCACTTCAGTATATGTTCTTTTTGTAGTGTGCAGGGATTATTTGTGGGTTTCTGCTGCTCCTACCGGTCTGAGGTGTGAACAGGTGAACAATGTGGGTGATTACAGCCTGATGTGTGAACACTGCAGGGGGTGAACAATGCAGAGATTAAAAGGTGTGAACAACACAGGGGATTACATTTTAAACAATACAGGGGGATTACAGCCTGAATCTGAGGTGTGAACCATGCAGGGGGCCAGTTAATCACAGTACTGATACCATTTAAAGCTTACACAACAGTAAGCCATCAAAGCAGCCAGACAGGTGGGGGGCCACACAGAGTGGGGTCACCAGTTGGACAGCACTGGTGTAGCCAATGCATGGGCACATGCATCAGGTCCCCCATTCTGGCACATATATACGATTTTGGCATGATGTACAGCTTTCCTTACTTTACAAAATTGTGCTTGCATGCTTGCTGTAGTTGTGTAATTTAAAGACTGAAGGAAACAAAATTTAAATAGTTTTATATAAGTGTAAGTGACGTTTATTATGCTTGACTGACCCAATAGAAAATAATTTATCATTTCTTAAAGTGACAGGTCCCCTTTAAGACAGGGGAATAAAACTCTGGTTTGTCCTGTCTTAAATGATATAGATATACAAAGCTGCTGTCTAATCTGGTAAGTCTGGGTTAAAAAAAAAAGCATATAATTAAAAGAGCTATCCCTGTGACATCTGTTCATCTTTTTTGGATTCTGTCTTTTAACTGATCCACTGTGTTTTTTTCCATTTACTCTGACTTAACTGCATTCTTTGAATATTACAGTAGATCAAAACATCTGCCATCTGATGGTACTGCAGGGGGTCTACAATCTCCCTGCTTAAGAAAGATTGGTCTACAGTTTCAAAAATAAATGTCAAGTATTAATGTCAGCCTAACACTTACAATAAATTGGATTATTTTGTAACCTGGAATATGTATGTGTGTATTTAACATAAGATGGAAGAAAGTACTTTTGATTTACTTGCTTGTGGCATAAGACATTGCCCTGCACTGTTAAAATTGTGTTTTTGCTTTAGAAAGACTGCTATAGATTGAATAAATAAGTTTTTGTAGCCATGTGGGCAGCCATAAAAAGCTAAAAAAGTAGAAAATTCACAGGCTACAGAGCAAATAACAGATTCTACAGAGTTTATCTATTATCTGGTGTGTTGGCTAAATCATCAGATATGGAGGTAGAAACAATAGCAATTCTACTTCCACCCGCCAATACAGGCCTAAATATAGATTTTGCTCAGGCGCCTTCAACAGCACCCAATCAAAATCTTTTAACCCACCTGATCAACGAGACGACCAATATCAGCAGCCTTTGCGATATCGCTCGTCTCGTCGATCCACCATGCACACACCAAATATTGTACGAAACGAGGTTTCATACGATAATATCAGTGCATGTATGGCCATCTTTAAATGGCTGTCCCCATGGCTACACTGCAGTTTATTTACATAAACTATAGTAGTCTTTCTAAAGCAAACACACATTCTTTACCAGTGCAGGGCAACAGTACTTTATTATTAATTTATTTACTTTTAAACATTTAAAATTTTGGGTGTTACTGTTCTTTTAGTATTTAAGAACCAGTTACTGTCACCAAAGTCTCCCAATTTTGTGAAAATTATTTTTGTCATGGTTTCAAAAAACTCCAAAATCACGAAATTCCAAATGTTGATAAATGCCCCCTTTGGTTCTTAGTGTTTAATGTATTTGTATACCTTTTTTTCTAGGGCTCCCAAATCATGTTGCAGAATCAGCTTTGTGACCTAAAAATTGGTTTAGAACCATAATGTAATGTAATGTACATTAAATAAGGGAAACTCCACCTAACGAGAATGCGGACCCATTATTGGGTTCTAAACCATAAGTTATGAATATCTTATGCAGCTTTTATTCTCTCTAATGCTATCGTGTATGTGTTGGATATGTGTGTTTGTGCAAAACAACCTGCTTTGCTTGACATATGTTTATGGGAAACCCAGTTCTTCATTAAAGGACAAGGAAAGTCAAAATCTATTAAGCACACTATTAAACAGTACTACTATTGCTGTGTAAAAACGCTATAATTCTGGCTTGCCTAATGAAAGATTTACAGAGATACACCTGCTACATTCTACATACTTGTTTCAGTGAACGGCGCCGCCATTTGGTCAGCACCCCCCCCTCCGCTCGATATCTCTCTCTCCGGTCCGCTCCCTCCTTGCCTCTCCCACACCAGCACCTACTTGCCGGCTGCCACACACCACCCGCTTGCTTCGTTTTGTCAGCACCCTACCCCCCCCTCCGGTCCGCTCCCCCTTTGCCTCTCCCACACCAGCACCTGCTTGCCGGCTGCCACACACCACCCGCTTGCTTCGTTTTGTCAGCACCCTACCCCCCCCCTCCGGTCCGCCCCCCCTTTGCCTCTCCCACACCAGCACCTGCTTGCCGGCTGCCACACACCACCTGCTCGCTTCATTTTGTCAGCACCCCCCTCGCTGCTTGCCTCTCTCCCCACAGCCTCTCCCCACCAGCACCTGCTTGCCGGCTGTCTGTTCTTCTTCTGTGCCGCTGCATACATGCCATGGCAACCGGACGCTAGGGGGGGGGGGTGCGCATGCGCCGCCTACAGTCCCAAGTCGCCAAGTCTGGGCAGGAGAGAGGCATTATGGGAATCTTCTCTACCCAGCTCAGAGTTTTTTCTAACTGTTTGGCTTTAGATCTTCTGAATGGGAGAAATATGGGGAGACTTAAGGGCACTATTGAGACAACTGAAGGTATGCCTGCATTTTGAGATTAACTCTTTAATAGCCTTTCCTTCTTTAAAGAGGTCTGTAGTCGAGTAATGATCACCGCCTTCTGTAACTGAGCTTCAGATCAATTAAAAATTAACTTTTATTAAAGTAATTAAAAATAGTACATGGTCAGACAGGTCACGATGACAAAATAATGTGTTTTGTCATCGTGTTTTGGGAAACAAAAACATTTTTCACTCTTCATAAATCCTGTTAGTGATCCATTTTTGCATGTGGATATTTATTTCCCTTTTATTTATTAAAAAGTGAAAGTTAGAGTTAACCCTCATCCCCATAGAAATAAATAGAAAGTGGGTGAATTTTTCTGTGGTGAGCTTAATCTCACATTTTAATAAATCTGCCCATAAGGGCTGATTTTTTCGGCAAGCGGAAAAACGTTTGCCAAAAATTCAGCCCTACGCCTGCTACTTGTGCCTGCACCCAAATGAATGGAATACGCTCTGGTGCACGCATATGTAGCCAATATACGCATGAAAACGCGAGAGAATGCAAAGTCTTGCGTTTTCATTCGTATGTCGGCTACATGTGCCTGCACCCGAGCGTATTCCATTCATTCGGGTGCAGGCACAAGTAGCAGGCGTAGGGCTGAATTTTCGGCAAGCGTTTTTCCGCTTGCCGAAAAAATCAACCCTACGCCACGTGTGGCATCAGCCTAAGTGTTTAGAGTTCCGACATACTCTGCAGTAAAGTGGTGAATGCAAGCAATTAGGACAATTAAAGATCAGACGGCAAGGAAAGCAGAAATGTCCAAAAATATAAGATAGAAAGTTTTCCAAAAAAAAGTTATTGCTGTCCTGTTGGTGGCCGACTTCAAAACCTCTTTTCAATTGTTTTTAACAGTGAGCTGCCCGAGTAATGTGGGGCCTAGGTCCTCCAATGCAAATACAAACTATTACTTTAACCAGTGTAATGCAAAGGCCAGATTGCTCTGTTTATGAATCATACTGTATATTTCCTAAATGTGTGTAGATGACCATGCTTGCATTACTGCTAACTTAGTTATGGCATGTTACTCACCCCATACTCTGAGTTTTTGGGATTTCCTGGTACTACTGTGCTGGGCTAGCATTAACCAGCTGTTGCCATAGCAATTTCACCCTATTATTTACCAATTGGAGTGTTCCATTCTCTGGCTTAGATTTCTTCTGGGGGAGAACATCTTCACAGAAAACAGAAAATTACTTCCCTGCCTACTAACTATATTGTTTGTCAACCCAAGTTTTAGAATTAGTTGTTCAAAGTAATCCATCTTTTCATAGAACAAGTGCGCCTGTACATGTTCTATAAAAAGAATCCTAGTAGCCATGTAATTCAGTTGCTCTGAGGTTTATTTCTTTGCTTTTAATTTACTATACACCTAATAAAAACAGCACTGCTATATTATATAATAATATTGTATACAGGAAGAGGATCTTGGGTATAGAAAAAACCCTTATCCATAAAGCTCTAAATTACAGAAAGGCTATTCACCATAATTTAATCTTTGAAAACATATTACCTATTTCTCTGTAATAGTAAATCAGTACCTTGTACTGGATTCTAACTAAGATATAATAAATCCTTATTGGAGGCAAAACAGTCCTATTGGGTTTATTTAGTGTTTAAATGTGTTTTTAGTAGAAGTAAAGTATGGAGATCCAGATTACAAAAAGACCACTTATCTGGAAAACCCCAGGTTCTGAGCATTCTGGATAACTGGTCCCATACCTGTATTTATCATCAACCCCCACCCTTCTCCAAGAGCCTTTTTACAAGACATTAGGCAACTCATGTGGACCTCTGGTCACACTTACACTTAAGATTCTTATGAGGTTTCATAAAAAAAGAACTATCAGAGTACCTTGTTTTCCATTCTCATGTCTGTTACTTGCTATACAGCTATGGAATCGGGCTAAAAATATATTTAATTGTAGTGACATGCCCAGTAATGCAGCTCTGGAACAACAGTTCCATATTGTTAATATTAAATGATCTTCTTATTAAATTATAATTAATAAATCAGTTGGTTTATCAGACCTTTGTGGGAAAGAGCCTGTTTCCCCCCGATACAGTATTGTATGATATTGCCTTTCTTTTTGCCTATACATAACCCCTTTAGTCTTTTTGCTATACCTACGTTCATAAAAGAAAAGTTCTTCATGACTGAAATAAGAGGATTTTTTAAAATGCTCTTTATTTATACTCTTTATTACACATATTGTAATTACATGTATATTTCCTCTTAAAGGTATAAGCCCGTTGTAACCCATTCTGGAGCATCTCTTGTGCCACTCAGTGGCTGCTAACCGCTGCGGGAAAGAATAACTGTTGATTCATGTGCATCTGTACCCAGTTGTCAACAAGAAGCTCTGTGTGGCAGTAGAAACCTGTCTGTCCCCTACTTGCCTGTGTTCTTGGAGTTTCTGATTGACATTTCCACTGCCCTTCATTCTCCTTAGAGGCACGCCACAACTCTAACACATTATAACCACGCATGAGTATGTAGCTCAGAGCCTATTGAAAATGCCCACAGGCTGCACCATCCCTCAGGTTTTCTATTTATAATAGTGCTCAGAACATCTTAATGGCAATAACAACGATGTGGTAATTAACTCTCATTTCACTGAGCAAATGGGAAAAAAGAAAATTCTCTTCTCTTAATGTGCCAGTTTGATTTAAGGTGCAACCCATTTGTTCCTCAATGAATTGTTGCTTTGCCGCTACATATTGTGGATTTAGGTGCAAAGCTGTGTAATTGACATTATGGGCCTTGTGCTTGTATCTGTCAGGTCTGTCACTATGTGTTACACAGATGAAGCTTTTTTTCCTTTCTGTCATGTTGATAGAAACCTGCAGAGTCAGGGTTTGAGAGGTGCATTAGGAATTGTTCCTGCAATAACTGGGAATTGTGTTTGGCCTCCCTGTGCCGGAGCACTTTTCATTAAATGCATTTCAGCTGAATAGCAAAAAGCAATACAGTGTAGGCAAGCTTTTACCCTTCCTGAATTTGACAGGGGACGGATGTTCTTTAAATGCATCTTTCAGTGGTGTTTCTGTAAATTTTGCACAATCTGCAAATCTTTGCCCTGTTCCAGATCCTCCTCCTTGCTGTCTCTTTGCACAATCTGGCTCAGTTTTTGTCACTGTGTAAGAAGAGAGGTAAGTGCATTTTGGAAGCACTTCTCAACCTGCATAGAAAATCCTTTAGATCACTTTAGCAAAAGATATAAACAAGTGGCTTTTATTTATTTATTTTTTGATATTCCTTGCAGTTTAGTCTTTGTACACAGCTTTATGCAGGGAAGTTTTCAGTTCTGTCATAGCTAGGAGCAAGCCATTAATTATCATTGGGATTTTGGGATATTATGTAAGTAAGTATATTTTGTATGAGAGTATGCCTTACTATATTTGACTGTTAAATAGTGTCATAAATCATAATGCTAGTGTGCGTATGTATATTAATATACTGAGTGTTTGTGAGACTATATATGTACAGGTTATCCAGAATTCTTTGGACCTGGTAAGGGGTCTTTCCTTAATTTGGATCTTTATACCTTAAATCTACTAAAACATTTAAATATTAAATAAACCCAATAGGATTGATTTGCCTTCACTAAGGATTAATTATATCTGCACATATTTTTTTTGTATATATGTGCAGGGCCATCTTACTTGTTGCGCCTGATTTACTACAGCTATTTACTGTAAAGTTACTTTAAAAATTGTATGTGACCTAAGGTGGGTACAGTATTCATTTCTAACATCACTAAGTATTTTCTAACATCACATTGTAGGCAGAAAGTAAAACCTGTATGACGAGCATTATTTGCAATCATTGCTGTTGTATTTCAGTAAAACAATGATTTTTCGCAGTTGTGATCAGTTGTTAATTGAACATAAATTTAAAAATAAGTCAGAATTATGTTATTATGTTATTAGGTTATATAGTGAAAAAAAATCTTTTTCCATTCTCAAAAAACATGTTTCCCCCCCCCCACCACCTCTTTTTCGTTTTGCTCAAATCAAGGTCACCCTGATCTATTTTCTGCCACTGAATCCTGAGACTGTCATACAAAGATGAGGACTAAGATCATTCGTTATTTATTTAAGCACTTTTAATTTATTATTAATGTGTTACAGTCCCCTCTTTCTAATGACTCAAAAGGCTAATATTGTTTGTTTAAAGCTTTTATGCACTTTTTACAATCAATTGTATGTCCTGTGTGCCCTTGTTTCAAGTGGTCCTAATTGTCTCGTTTCCTGTTTAGTGATACAGGATTTTGCAGGGATACGGAAGTCATAATGGGCCATCAATTATTAGGCTAATTTAGAGGAAAAAATGAGGAAAGTATATTTTATTATCAGTGCCTAATAATGAGTTTAATGGGATATTATTTTATTTCAAATCTCACTGTTGTATATATTATCCAGGCCATATTAATAAATTACCTAAATCGTTTATCTTAAATTCCAAATTGACTGTTCATTTTTCTGTTAATAGGCTAATAGAGCCCGTACTCTGGTTGGGGAAGTGATAGGCCATCTGCACTAAGAGGGAGCACTTGGCACAGGCTGCCATGTTGTGACACTGCAAATAGTGCCATAACTTTCGCTGGTTGTGCACATGTATGTGACCTCGCACGTATGCACATAATGAGCACGCCGGGAGAAGAGCATGTTATGTGTTATCAGCCCACCCCTCCTTGGGGGAGGGAAACAAATTTTGGGTGATAGGTGTCCTTTAGGAAAGCAGTCGGACGTAAGCGGCCAGATCAAACCACTGATTGGTTTCTATGGATTACTACCCAGGCACAGATATACCCTGTGATGGTAAATGAGCCTATGTATGTATATCTTTATTTATAAAGCACTACTTATGTACGCAGCGCTGTGAGCCTATGTTTATTCTAAAAGGGGAGATATACTGAGAGAAAATAACTGATGGTTAGAAAATTACATTGTCAAGGGTTGGTGCCTTTGCCATGGTGTGCACAGTGGCGACAGTAATTAATGTACTGTTCTTATCCGTAAGGTTGATCAGAGGGTATATAGGATGGAGAGTGGGGGTGTAGTAGGTTGCTTTGTTATTAGTGTGAAGGGCATTGCGCAGTGGAGAAGAAAATACTAATTGTGTGAAGGTCATTTCACTATTTGTAATAGAATTTATAGAATTTATGCATATGCAATTTAAAGGTTTTGAAGTGCTTCAGGGTCATGGAGACCTTGAATCCTAGGTACATATTTGCAGTATTAATATGGATGAAGCTGAAATAATGGTGAAAACAATGCCTTTATATGTGACTTCTAATGATGCTGAGTATTGCTTGCAGCCCAGGTCCCAACTAACAGCAGTGGGACAAAACAAATCCTGAATGAATGAATGAATGAATGAAAGAAAGAAATGTAGCAAGAAATGAACAAGAAGGGAAATTGGCAAGACACTGACATAAATACACTTCAGTATTGTATCTTCTGTTCCATAACAAATCTGAGGTTCACACATCAGGCAATAGTGCTCATGTATGTCGGGAAGTGCAGTGAGCAAAGTGCAATTTCAAGGGCAATTGCCATGTTTTTCCCCAAAATGCATGCATGCAATTTCCTCCCCCCCAGAATTCCACAGAGATGCTCTTGCGCTTTGTCATAAGTTGGGTGCAGTTGCTGCAAATATTTTCAAAGTGTGCCTGCCATCATTTCTAGTTTGTTTCCTAATTATTTAACACAACTGAACTGCACTGATTGACGCAGGGCACTGAGGGGTCCCTGCCACTATAGCCCGGTCCTGAGGTGGCAGTAGCTCCAGGGTTTTCCTACATAAATAGGTGCAGCAGCATGCAATTAAGAACAGAATGTAGGAAGGACTGAGTTTGTAGTTGGTCTTCATGTTTTATGGTTTTTCAGTTACTGAGCTCTTGTTTAGCAGCTCTCCAGTTTGGTATTGCAGCAACTATCTTGTTGCTAGGGTCTTATTTTCCCTAGCAGCCAGGCAGTGATTTAAAAAAGAGACTGGAATCAGTATAGCAAAGGCACTGAATAGAAAGAAGTTACAAAACGTAACAATGTTAACAAAATTGTCACTTCGTAGAGTGATTTGCCTAAGTTTTTGCCTGCTGGGGTCAGTGACCTCAATATAAAAACTAGAAAGAGGTAGAAGATACAGACAAAATTTTTCTATAAAGAAAAATGAAAAGAAAAACAATTGCTAGAATAACACATTCTATAACTTACTCAAAGTTATTTTAAAGGTGAACCACCCCTTTATAGGATACTTGTAGGATAAATAAAAAAAAACCCTAATCTTGTAGGCAGTTATGAATGACATATGGTGCTGGTTTTATTTTGAGCTAAAAAGTCATACTATCTGTAAAAATAGCCCCTTTATTGAAGCTTCCTATAAATCCTCTCTGGTCCCTGTCAGTGTTTCAAATAAGGGGTGGGCGAGTCCTAATGATCTCAGCCAGAAGCACAGTAGATAGGGGATAACCAATCACAGCCCTGCAAATGGTTCCTATCCTACGGTGCAGTGTGCTGAGTGCCGCCTGCACAGCCTGGTAAAGTATGTGGAACAGATGGGTGGGACTAGTAATGTTTTGGGGGTATATGTCATTAAATCACCCTGAAACACATCTTTTTATTAATTTATTTTTTTAAGCACATTCCTTATATATTTAGGCATAATTCTGTTAAAACAGTGTACCAGGAGTTAGGACTTAAAAAAAGGCATACTGCTTTAAATAACAATTACATTTACAAATAACCTTTAAAGTATATTGCAGAGTGCTTAGAATTGCATTACAAAAATTGTTGAAATGAGATTCCCCTTTAAAGTTACATTTGGATAAAATATTTCTAAAACCTTTACGCTGGCTGTTTCTGCCCCTGCCCATGTCATATCTCCCAACATTTGAAAAATGAATCGAGGGACAAAAAGATTTGGCGCAGCAATTTTTTGACCCATTTTTTGACCCACTTTTGTGGCCATGCACCAATTACCACACCCCATTTTTTAAATTCATTTTTTAAATAGTTGCCCCAATGGCCCAATAGATTAGTACCCAGCTGTCTGACCATGTATGTCAACAGAACATCGATAAAAGGATCTCAGCTGATCTTTCCAAAAATAGTGATGTTATCTTCTGAGGCACCTTGTCTGCAGGTGCATTGGAACTTCAGGGGGTGACAAGGATGCATAGTCAGTTGGATGTCAATGTGAATTAACAGAACAGTAGCAATTTGGTCTCTGTGTAAGGCCTGTTGTTCGGTTCATGTTCAGCCTGCAGGCCATTCGGCCAGTGTGAGTATGTTTGCCATGTCTTTGTTTAACTGCTCCTGGCCTACACCTTACTTCTGTTTGTGCTCCAACATTTGGTTCAGTGCTGGAGTACTAACAATCATTATTATTATGTATTTATAAATCACCAACATATTCCACAGCATTGTACAATAAATGGTATCCTATGATTTATTGACAATTTCAATCTGTAAAGCATGTGGTTCCAAGCAGAATAAATCTTGACAGCCCCCTCCCATGCACTTGCCTGGCAGTTCTTTGAAGCCACCAGTCTGTATGGACATTTTATCTCATTTGTTAAAATGTGATTATTAGCTTGTGTATTGTGCACAAATGTTTTCTTCCACGCATTAGGCCATCATGCATACTTAGTAAAACAAATTAGAGAACAATGCTAAAGGCAATCAACACTTAGTAATTAACTAGAAATTAACCCCGTTCTCTTTTTAGAAACAGCTTTTGTTGCTTTGTTCAGCTACAATGCTAAACTCGGATTCCTGGGTCAGGTTACATTATAAAACACATTGGGATTAAATAGCACAGTGGAAGAATCCATTGTCCTCTGGATTTCAGCAACCTCTTTTTTTTTAGGTATTTGCTGAAAGAAAAGCTGCTGAAATTTGTACCCAAGGCAAAGAATGTTCACAGGTTTTAGTGTCTGTGCTTTTGCCTTGATAACTCCAGACGTTCCTGGTTAGAGCAGAAGTGCATGAAATCTGACATGTTCTGATTTTTGGTAAGTTTGTAATCAGCTTTCCTATATATAGAATATTTATCAGAGGATATAGAGGGACTCTTCTGTAAATATCTGAAAAGACAAGAAAGCCGTCAGCGTTAACCTTGCATGTTCCATAACAAGAAGTACAATGCTAGCTCTGCACAGAGCCTTTCTTGTTGGTACCCTGACTGCAACCTGTATGGAAAATAACTTGCCTGTATCTGTCATAGGGTTGATATACAATGGATCCAATCAGTAGCTCATATCCTGCAAGTCACTTGTAGCTGGGCATTTCTTAAATAAATGTAACTGATCTGTAAACTGAGTAAAAGATTTAGCATCCAGCACAGCACAACCATCTGATGGGAATGCTACATGTACATGCTGGTTTTTCATCCAACAAGGTAAAATTGGATAGACTTTTGTTTCTAATTGAAATCTACTGGTTGTAACTGCATTAAAAAGAGGCCTGGCTATATTAGCAGTGCAAATATAAAATACTGTCAATAACAGTATGGTGTTGGCACCCTGAATTTCCCGTGCTAGTGAAGTCTTTTTTTTTTTTTTTTTTTATGGTTTATAATGGTTTGTTATTAACCATCAAAGCATTGAAAATTAAGTTCTACTTAGTCAGTTACACTGCTTTTTATTGTTGTTTTTAATCATTTCTACAGAGTTGCACATTCCTAGTCACTAACTTGTTAGAATATCCAAATTAATGTAATGAATGTGTGTGGTGATAAACACCATTTAGGTAGTCTGAAGTTCTCCAGATCCTCAAATGCTATTCTGTGTTTAACTGCTTGGGGTTATGGCTAAAATCCAGCACTGCAGGAAAGTCATTTTGCTCACTGCAAACACCATGCCTAGAAGTGTTTGTCTGTTCTTTTATGTCTCAGAATTTAAATTTTAAGTGAAGATTAATCTTTAGTTCCAGTAAGGTTCTGCCTCATAGCAAAGCTGAATTCACAGGGGGGCAGGTACTTGGGCAACGATTACATACCTGTCTAATAAGCTACGCACATCAAGCAATTATCTGATTCTGACTCAATCGTTCTTTTTCAGTTCTAGGGAAAAGTATGCTCTGTTTGGAGTTTTATAAAACATCTCCTATAACTAGCTTCCCTAGACTAATTATTAGGGATTGTGTGTATGTATAGTAAATGCTCTAAATGACCCTCCCATTTAATTTGTGCTGGATTCTTGCAAGGCACCAATTCTTAACTCCAGTAACTGTTTAGTGCCATTTTTTCGTTGCAATATTTGAACAAAATGCTTGTAGACCTTTTTCATGGGGAGCAATTTCCAATTTATGTAGCGCTTAGGCATAACAACACTCAAAATTGCTCTCTATGCCGTTACCTTCCTCACTGTTGTTGCAAATGTTTATTTTTAAAGCATTTTTGTTTTGTAACACACTGATCTATTTGCTAAACCTATTATTACCTTAATACATTTATTATTAAACATAACCTTTAGACTTGTGGAGAATAAAACTGCCACATCCTCTCTCTATTTACCTATAATCTATTTTAGAGGCACAAGAAAGCTTCAAAAAACAAAATATTCCCCCATAGCCCCAAAAACATAATGTGCTAGGTCTTGCTTATACATTTTTTTGATGGCTTATTTCAATGCAAGTATTAATCTCAAGTGTCTCTGTAGACTCCAAAATAGTAGCCAAGGAGCATTCATTGCTTCTAATTTATGGGATTGAGTTGTTTAAATCAGTTAAGGCTTCAAAGGAAACCTCCACTCATGAATAATTTCCAGCTTTACATGACAGGAGGGATCATCTCCAGTGAGTCTTTGGTTCCTTGGCTGATGCAAATGCAGTAGAAACTAACTGGTGTCATGCTGCATCGACTCTGCAAATAGCAAATTCCTATTTTATAGCTACTTCTAAAATGTCAATGGCTTGGCCACAGAATTTAAGTAGGTTATACATTTTTAAGTATCATTTCTTCCTAGACGATGCATTTGGCTTAAAGTGCTCATAGCATCATGTATAAAACTTGCACAGAATCGTTCCTTGTCTATTAGGATTTTGCCTCCTCCTCTACCAGTGGGACATTTGTAAATTCGGTGCACAGTTGCACACTGAGCATTCAGGGGAAGAAGCTCTGTTGCAGTTATGGGATCTGGTATGCAGAATGCTTGGGGGAAATTGGCTTTTCTGGATAAGCATATCCATGTCAACCAAAAAATTATATTACATAATTCTAAGCCAATTTCCATTATGAATTTATTAAAGATTTTTTAGTGCTTTAAAAGATATTTGTAAATGCCATTGAAAGCAGCATTTGCTTAACTCCTGGTTATGATTTTTTAAACAATGTTGCAAGGTCTTGGCTTATGGTACAGGCAGAGAATAGAAAAGGACAAACGCTGCTAATAGCAATAATATATACAAATAACTTAAAAACCATTACAAATTTGTAATAAATGTATATTGGAAAGTTGCATAGAGTTATTTTATTTTTCTTTTATCTGGCAAACAAATTTTTTTGGGGTTGACATGTACTTAAGAACTACTAAAAAAAAAAAAAAAAAACAATAAACTAAATAAACCCAGTGGTATAAATTGATACAGCTTTGTTAGAAATCATTTTTTTTTTTTTTAAATGGGAGATATCCTTCCTATAATACAGAACTTTCTGAATAACGAATTTCTGGATAATGGAACCAATACCTGTGCTGCTATTTAATGTGTGTTGCTGTTGAAGTTTTAGTTTCTCTTTAATTCATTGTAGGCAAAGATAAACAAAACAATTGACCATTATTATCTGTATTTTTTTTTTTTTAGTAGTCTCTTATTGCTGGTTGATAGTGATATTTTATTTAAAATAACACTATCAATATGGTTGATAGTATTTCTCTTTCTATTGAGGTTTTTTTTTCAAGCCACTGACTAACTAAGAATTTTGAACATATGTATTCACCAGGCACTTAGTAATTTTTTAGATTCTAGGCTGTTTTTAAGCAGGGCCCTCTTTACCTCTTGTTTGGGTTATTGGTCATATTGATCTGTAGGTTCAGTGTATACACCCATTTATTGCACAGTGCTGCAGACTATTTTTCTAGACATACTTTTAGGTGGATACTCCTGTATAGTGTACCCCCCATGAAAATCAATATTATTTAGTGTTTGGGCCATAAATACAAGTGTCTATTCTTTATAAATAAAAATTAGAATAAGTCTTTGTGTCAAAGACTTCTACATTTGATGGAATAGGTAATCCTCTTTAATGGTCCACAAAAACAGGAAATGTTTATTGCATGTTACAAAAATATTATTCCACTCTTCCTGCTGGACAATATGGTGCTTGCAAGATCGTTATGTGTGATGCACGCGTCTTACAGAAGTCACTCTCCCCTGATTGAGAAAGCGTCTCTTGTGCAAGCCATTTGTGCCTTTTCACACACCTCCTTGGAAGTGAAAAATAATTTGCAATAGGGTGGGCTTTTTCTGTTATTTTTTCTTGTAACACTACTAGTAGTGGATACCTATGCACAAGTGTTTTTGTAGCAAGCTTACCTCAAGGACTTGTGTATTGTGCTCTTAAAGGAGTTCCGAACCCTTATGAATATGGTTAGAAATGCCATATTTTATAATCCAAAGGATTTAGCCTCTCTATAGTAGTAATGATCCAGGCTTGACACAGGAGCTCCCCATCTCATATTCTGTTAGCAGTGTCAGTGACCCTGACATGCTCAGTGTTGAATGGGCTGAATGTCTCGCAGTGGTCTGTTCAAAGTCCTAATTAAATGTTATCCGACTAATCTGAAAGCCATAGATAAAATCTGCCTGCAAAAACCTGGGCCAAAACAACTCCCAAATTGTGTGCAAACCTGACATGTACTTACCCCAAAAACTTAAAGCCACTGCAAAAGGTGGTTCTGAAAATCTTTAAATGTGGGAGCTAAACATCTTTGCAAACAACATTGTTTTCTTAAAATTATCTTTCTTCAAATAATTAATGATAAATAATAAAAGTTGCGAAAATTAACAAAAATATCATAGAAAATAGGCACAGTTCTAAAAGTTAGAAAAAATACGATTTTTTTTTTTTTTTTTTTAAATCGTACCCAATCATACTTTTATTACAGTAGCTGCCTATTCTGTCTGGTTCTACCTATACCCAGATGCCACAATATCTCTCTACCTGCTTCTTCAGGTAGAGAGCTTTTATCAAAATGGCTTCCAGCCTCATGGCAGCTTAGCCTTTTATACTTTACCACATTGCCCCCTTATGGCCAAACTGTGGAACTGTAAAAGGTCATGCTATGACCCAGGAAAAGAGACTTAGTTCCCATTACATTAAGGACCCTTTATAGCTGTCCAAATAACCAGGGGAATACCAGTGAGAAAAGGGCACAGTTTCCCAATTCTCTACATAAGTTTTGAACACAATAAACATTTTTAAGCCTTTGAGACAATTTGTAATTGAGCCTCATTTTTTTTATTATTTTTGTAGTTATTGTAAGGGTTAATCTCTTTAACTCTGTCTGTGCTTCCTTGCACTGTTTCTATAAGCAGTCACGAACAGTTCGCTTTAATGTGCGTTGGCGAAACATCTGATTTTGTCTCTGCAGGTGCGCTGATCAGGAAACTTGTACAAACGATACAACCAGTATGTGTATTGCAAACAAGTTCAACTTTATTTTGTTTTGTTATTACTTATATAGTAGATAGATAAAGACATCCCATTATGCTTACGTAACATGGGTGGGCACATATGCCTTACAATTATTAGCAAAAATACAGAAATTATTAAAGTAGCTGCTGAAGCTTATTATGATTTCTTAGCGTTGAATATTTGCTGAGATTATCAAGGCCAGAACAACTTGGACAGAGACAGGATAGTCAAGGAGATCATAACAACTGAAGTAGCACATACACAGACCTTCATGGCACAAAACAAAATTGTACAAGCTCAGCATTTAACAATTTAACCCCTATCAGTTATGTCACTTTTTGTTCAGCAGCTAATTACAGTTTGGCGTTTCAGCTGCTTTCTGGTTGCTAGGGTCCAAGTTACCTTAGCGAAATGGGAGCAATTTGAATGAGAGTATAGCAAATGAATAGAGGACACGGATAAAAAAAAAATTCTAAAAATTAACAAAAGAAATAAAACTGTAGCATCACAGAGCAATAGTTTTTTGGCAAAGAGTTAGCAGAAATGCAAATAAATTAAAAAAAAACAAAAAAAAAACGATAAGAAATAAATGAAGATTATTTGAAAAGTTGCGTAGAATAGGCAGTTCTGTAACATACTAAAAGTTACCTTAAAGGTGAAGCACCCCTTTATGCACACTTGCAAAGTTACTTAGAAAATGAGTCTGTGGGGGTTCTATAATAAAATGTGCAACTTTGCTACAGGTCACCACAGGTTACTGGTTTAAAAACAAGTGTCTTTTTGGTTCATACGTGTCACTGTTTAGTGCCTTACATATGGTGAATAAGTGAGATTAAACCAAATTGCAATTGTTTCTTTTCTGTCATTTGGAATCTAAAATAAACATGGCACGTTAAACAGAAAGGACCGATTCGGCAGTTAATCGGCCCGTGTATGGGCAATATCCTGGCTTGAAATCGTTTGGCCCCAGGGCCGTAGGTGGGGCATATCGGGAGAAAATCCGCTGGAGAAGGGGACTGAATTTGTGGAACCACTAGATCAGTGCTGTCCAACTGGCGGCCCGCGGGCGCCCCCCCCCCCCCCCCGTGGCCCCCCACCTGTCTGGCTGCTGTGACTGGAAGGGACAGCACGCAGAGTGTTGAAGGAAATGAGTGCCAGGGGCGGAGATTGTGAGTGCTGGGCCAAATAGTTTTGTCTAGGGTGCAAAAACCGTTTAACCTGGCTTTGGCCTAGCCACATGTCTGCAGGTGTCTAAATAGAAAATGGAGCCCCACATGGCTTAAGAAGGAACTGAAGCCCCAAAAGTTTGCATTTTGAAATCTAATAAACTATCCTATAAAACGGTGTCCTGCTTAGATCAGTGGCCAACATAGTACTACGCGTTGCAGTCATTGTAGGGTATTATTACTGCTTGGCAACCTGAATATTGGCTGTTTTGGCTTTACATGTGGTTGGCCAAATGTAGCTGAACATAACTAAGCAAGGGAGCGTCCATCCAGTGTGGCTGGCCTTAGTAACCTTCCAACAAGGTGGGTAATTATTGTCTTGGTAAGCCATATTTGACTGGATATATTTGAACAATCAAAGCCAATTTGGTGTCTCCCAAAACAGATTAATGGGTTGATTTTTAAGGTTGTTTGATATTAAAATATAGGTGCTTTCTATTCTACACTGACAGTATTGCAGTAATCTGCTCTTTTCCAGCAAAAGCTGTTTCCCACAAATACATGTGATTATTATCTACATCTCTTTTAATCACAGAACATGCAAGACATTGTGGCTGAAGTGTTAGTATGCATAGTCAGAACTATCAGTGCAGAGAATTGCAAAGGGTTGACAGGTACTGCTTTCAGTAGCATTGGAAATTAATATTAAAATAATTTAAAGAGGTGGATCACCTTACGTTAAATTTAAGTATCTTATAAAATGTACTATTCCTAGCAACTTTACAATTGGTCTTCATTATTTATTTATTCATTTTTACTTATTTGCCTTCCTCTACTGCCTCTTTCCAGCTTTTAAACGGGGGTCACTGACAAACAACAGCCAAATAACTATTGCTCTTGGTGGCTATAATTTTACAATTGTAATTGTCTTTTATTCAAACCACTGCCTGGTTGCTGGGGGAAGTAAGACCCTAGCAACTACATGGCTGCTGAAATACTGAGAGCTGCTATACAAAAAGCTAAATAACTGAAACTCTAAAAAATGAAGACCAACTGCAAATTTTCTCAGAATATCACCGTTTACAACATACTGAAAGTTAATTTAAAGATGATCTACACGTTTAATATTATCGGTAACTTGAATTTTCAATGTATTTTTTCCCTCATTTTCTAGAAAGTTTCCATAGTAAATGTCGTATAACTTGACTTGACACTGCACCTCAGTGTAGAAATGGTTTCTTCCTCTTTGCTTTGGAGGAACATGATAAATGCTGTGGGCTGTTCTTGTTAACCTAGTAGAAAATATATATATATATATGCTCAGCAGCTTTTTGCTGTTCACACTCGCACACACTCATACACACACAGGCACAGTTTGACCACAAACCACAAGCAAAATACTCATATAAAGAACTTGCTCTTATGTTCGTGACATTGCCCATGTGGTGAGGCTCTTGGGTACATGTTATTTAGGCAGTGTGACAAGTCATCAGTGTAAATCCATCATATTATCGTATCCGCTTGGCAGGGAGCTGATGTGAATGCTGAGCAATATCTATGAAGCTCTGCCAATATAATATTGCATTGATTAGCATCCAATACAGTGTAAACTACCCCTCCTTTAACTGGTATACCCAATAAAAGTGGGTTCCCTGGCATGCAAGGGTTTGCACTGTAATGAAGTTCATTGTGTAAATATTTTAATATTTTATTACAGAAGCCAGTAACCCTAAAATGAATGTTACATGGGGGTGTCTTAGTTGCACCCATGTGTAGTGACAATAACACCTGCTGCGTGTGAGTAACCCAAGGTGCTTGCTATTGACGTCAGCGGGAGGTGACCTGCTGCAGTTAGCAGAATCATCAAATGGCACAATGTGACACAACCCTAATGGTTATTTTGGGAAATATATTAAGGTGCCGAATATAATTTGCCTTTCAGTCTTGCATTAAAAAAAAAAGGTTGCTTTTCTCTGACAATAAATGGTGCCACCTTGAATATATCACAATATAGCTCTGTGCCTGATGCCTGGGCAGAGATGCAAATACAAAATAAGATTCTTAAGGGGACCTTTCACCCAAATACATAATTCTGTCCTTTTAGATGAGCAAAATAATCTCTACTTACACTATATCATTTATTAGGATTTTGTTTCCTTCAGTCTTAGAAGTCACAATCACAGCAAGCAGGCAGCTGCTGTTTTGTGGGCACTTTTTGTATTACCCCAGAATGTTGTGTATGTACCAGAATGGGCACCCGATATTCATGCCCATGCACTTGCTAAACAATTATAGATGTTGAGGGAGGGGGAGAGTGAAGGGTGCAGGGGCATACAGGAAGTGCAGAATGTAAAGTGAAAGTAATTCACTGCTCTGAGTCTATGCTTGAGGCAATTTATAATCAACAGCTCAGATTTTATATACATTCATAAAATGTATGGATGTTTTAATAAAAAAAATTGTGTGTTTAATTTACAAAGGACTTCAATTATACAACTTTTTATGTGTAAGTGACAGGTTTGCATTAAGCATCGACTTTTCACTATTTTTTTCTCTTGGCCGCATTTTTAGTTTTTCCATTTTCTTTATTATAGTTAAGACCGTGACCAATACGGCGAGCACAGCACCTGAAGCTGGCTCCATGTATCCAGAATCGACCACAGACTCACCCGCTAGACTTTCGTTGCGACAGACTGGCTCTCCCGGCATGATTTACAGGTAAAAAATCTTTGTTTTCTGTGCTCAAACAAGCCAACATCAGCCTTTTTTCTGGGAGTGTTTGTAAGCTTTATATAGCCATAAACTGACAAATATTCCTTTTAGAGACCTTACATTACTTTTGTCTTCCTGAATGTTGTAAACATATTGGGAAAGCCTTCCATGTATAGTATTTTATAGACCACTCATATGTGTATTCTTAAATGGATATGCATTTTGTGCAGGGATATGTATCTGGTTCAGTATAATTGTGCTCTGCAGCCCTCCTGCTGCTAAATTATATTACTTTTAACTTCAACCACTGGCATCCCCAGAAACTAAAGTTTAGCAACTTGAGGGCCAAGACTGTGAGATAAAATTTAATATAGTGGTTTTCTGAAGGTTTGGGGAAACATTAAACATTGCTCAAATAAAAATTGCCTCCTCCTGCAGATTTACAGCCTATACAGAAGACACTGTTTTATGCATCTAAACAGAATTGGTTGCTTAATTTATACAGTATGCCTATTTTACAAAAGATTGTTGCTACCCCTCCCACAGTTCTTTGAACACTCCTGTACTGGTGGTGCAGATTTTACCAAACGAGCAGCAGTCATCAATTCAGCAATAGAGAACACTCTAAAGGAGATGCGCGCACACACACCCAATGTTTTATGCAGGTGGGGAGCTTACCCGTTCTATTGTGACCTCCTGTGCATCAGTATGCACCCCCACCAATGCTTCCCTAATGATTAGATGCCCTTGCATCTGTGGGATTTATGCAGCCATTGCTTTGTACCTTGAACAAAATTCAGCACAAGGTACGTGCTGTGGGTAAAACTCAGCCCTTTATTACCACTTGCTAGATGCGAGGAGTAAGTATATGGCTCCCTGACTTGTCCATTTAAAAGGGGGCACTTGTGTATGCATTCCCTGTGTACGCCTCATGAATACCACACATCTGAATGCAGGCAGCTCTGTATTCATGGGGGATATGTAGACCTGCGCCTAACCCTCATATAATTAAAGCACTTACTTTACCCATGTGCAGTAACTCATCAGTTTTTTTTGTTCGGTCTACTACCAGCTAGAAAATTATAGCAAAGGTCTCTGACTGGTTGCTGTGGGCTAAACTTTGTGTAATTACTTATTGCACATATGAAAGTTTTTTTGTTTTGCCTAAATGGCAGCATCTAAAAAAAAACCAAATATTCTTCCCTAGCAGATACATCTTACTGAAACGCTTGCCCTAGCAAACAAGGGAAAGTTGTTCTCGCCACTAAATTTTAAACCATTAGGCAGGGGTGCAGTGAGGCTGTGATGTATATAAACAGCAGCAAGAGGTTTAATGCACTCGCCCATGATCAATATATACAGAACCAGGGATGATTTTGACATAGTTGGCTAGTTTAAAGTATATTGCAATACAGTAGAACCCCCATTTAAAGTTTTTCAGGGAACCAGAACAAAATGGTGCAGAAGCCAGGAAAATGTAAAATCAGGTTTATTATGTGTTATATATTAGTGGGACCACAAAACAATGGTGTAACATGCAGGAAACCTTAATCAAGGGATGTAAAATTGAGATTTTACTGTATATGGACAAACAATCCCTGTTTTGCTTAAAGGGGAGAGCATTTCTTGTTAGCTTAAAGAATAAGTAACCTTTTTTTCTATCAGTAAAATTACTCTAAACAGCCTCCAGAATTACCTACCTTTGTCTCTCTGATCTGGTTCCTCAGTTAAAAGTTGATCATTTTTCTTTGCTTCCTTGTGCAGAGTGAAGCCCCACCCCCACTTCCTGTTCAGGTCTCTCATCAAAAAAAAAACCCTGCTAATGCACAGACTGGCTCCTGCTGCCTCCAGGCATGCCCAGCAGGCTCTCTAGGTCCACTACAGGTAGTCAAATTGAAGAGAGAACTGAACAGGAAGTTGGGGCGTGGCTTCACTCTGCACAAGGAAGCAAAGAAAAATTATCAACTTCTGAGGAACCAGGTCAGAGAGAATGCTGGGACAAAGGTAGGTAATTCTGGAGGCTGTTTAGAGTAATTTTACTGATAGAAAGAAAAAAGGTTTACTTATTCTTTAAAGGAAATGTAAAGCCTACAATGTATATCAGTTGGGCACGTCTCCCCCACCCAAATGGCATTATTTGTACTGCATATATCCCCTCCGTTTTCCAGCACCATCATTTTCCTAAACCAAATAGCAGGTTTCACCCGGTGGCCATTTTCCCTCTGATACATAATTGGATACATTTAAATCTGCAAACAGCATACACACACACAGACCCTTATTCAGCATACATTTCATCAAGAATACAGACTCACACAGGCAAAGCTGTCTCTGATAAAAGTTCTGCTTTGTTTGAGCTGAACTCAGGAGATTTGGTTGGGATACAAAAATTGAAGCAGACAGCTAGAGCTGAGTTTCTATGGGAACCAGCAATGCCATCTCTTTACTGGTTGCTAGACTGGGGGCGTGTTTAGTAATCTGAGTTTAGAACAACTGAGCATGCCCACAAGCCAACAGCCAAAGCACATTCCTGAGGGAGGGGGCTAAGTGGGTTACAGGAGAAGGAAATCTAAGTGATTAAGGGGATGCTGCAGCCTTACTATTAACCCCTGGACAACCAGTGTGGCAGGTATTGAAAGATTTCAAAGAGGCTGTTCACTGATTACATTTTTGTGTGTGGGGTTTACATGTCCTTTAATGCACAGAATGTCTTAATGCCCTATATATATTAATAATGGGTGAGTGCAGATGATCTCTTGTTGCTGTTTGTATGAAACTTTGGCCATTGTATTGCCCTAAAAAATGTGAATGCTACAGAATGCCCTTTCTAAATCATATTAGTAAGAAAAATCATACATATTCAATTTCTAATTTGCTTGTTAACATAGTACCTTCACCATTTCCCCCCCCCCCCCCCCCACCACCAGAAGAGGTGAATTTCCATTCTAATAACTGGAAACTGGACTTTTTGCCACCCCTGGGGACTTGTGGGGCACTGCCACTTAAAGGACAAGGAAAGGCAAAGTCACTTGGGGGTGCCAAAATGTTAGGCACCCCCAAGTGACTTAAATCGCCTACCTTTTACCCCGGGCTGGTGCCCCTGTTCTGAGAGAACAGCACCAGCCCGGGGTACCTGCAGCACTTCCTCCTTCCTGCTTCGCGTGCGCCGGTCGTGGTGTCCCGGCAAAACGAATCAGGAAGGAGGAAGCACTCGCTACAGGTACCCCGGGCTGGTGCTGTTTTCTCCTAACAGGGGCACCAGCACGGGGTACAAGGTAAGCGATTAAAGTCACTTGGGGGTGCTTAACATTTTGGCACCCCCAAGTAACTTAGCCTTTCCTTGTCCTTTTAAGGCAAGAGTGTTTTAACTTGCCTCATGACAGCAGCACCCCAGTATTACAGATATAGATGTAGCATTTTTCCTCTATAGTTAAAAGCAAAAAAAAAAAAAAAAACTAAAAACACAGAGAGTTTGTCTCTGTGTTTTTAGTTGTTTTTTTTGCTCCTATTCTACATTGCCTGATGAAGCAGGAAAAGCCTGCGAAACGCATTGCAATATTGTTGTGAATAAACTATTATTGAAAATTACCACTTTTGTTGGTATCTGCCTGGAGGAGGCGCCTCTGTTTTGTCTTATCATTATATCGAGTCCACCCTGAGGGGAGGGGTGTCATCCCCATTTTTCTTCCTTCTACAGAGAGTGACTTCTTATTCCTGAGTGGGGTCAGGATAATCTCCCCACCTGCCTATACAGTGGTTGCCTAATGGTAACCCTGGCTTGTGAATATTAATTTGTTTACTCTACCATTACTCCTTGTAAAAACATATTACACTATTGGGGCTCTTGGTGTTCCTTTTTGTCTTTACATAGAATCTAGGTTCAACCTGGCATCACTGGGCACACACCACGTGCTGGCCAGGTACAGTACATTTGTAGTGTTTGCAAACTGCTCACACAAGTCACTAAGGTAATGAATTCATTGTGGGGCTTGTTGCTTCTGGAGGGACTTACTGGAAAAGTATCAGACACTTTATGATATGGTCCCCTTATATATTTATACATTGTGTCTCTTCTCCAGTATAACAAGCTGTAAAAGACAGAATCACTGAGGGGAGGGGGTGCCTAGTTGCTAGGCACTTCTCAGCGTTAAGGTGGCCATACATAGGCAGATTTCAGCTGTTGATTCAGGTCTTTTTGTTTGTTTCGGCAGTTTATCTGCCCATGTATGGCCCCCCAACGATCGATATCTGGGTGAAAATTGGCCAGGTGTCAATAGGGCAGGTTTGATTTTCCTGTTTGATCAGGGACACAACTGGCTCATTGATGCAGTCCTCAGTCCAAGGGCCAAACAGTCGAAATAGCCCAATATTGGCCAACTTTGGTGGGCATATCGGAAGAAGTTCCCAATCGTAATGTGTATGGCCACCTTTACTTACCTCTTACCCCAATGCCTATTAGCAGTACAGAAATGGTTGAATAAGCCCTGTACTCACATTCATTTGCCCAGGATGGTGCCTTGCTTTATGTACAAGAATGGTTGTGTCATTACATTCCCTCTTACACAGATATGTACAACACACCGTAAAATAGACAAACACATATATAGACAGATAGGGTGCGACACATTGTAGCAACAACACAAATGTACCTGGAGAGTGACAATTTAGAGACAAACAGTGAAAGCAACACAAAAGTATAAAGTGACAAACACCATGGCATACAGGCAGGCACAATGTGACACACTGTATTACAGAGAATAAAATACACTGTGACCCATGCTGTGACATGCAGATGCAGACACACGGAAATAAGCAGACAAACTGTGAGAATGAGTGACACAAGCATCTGATCACACAGCTGTCAGGCCAACTTCTATATCATATTAGTGGGGGCCTATACAGACCCATCGGCTGCAGACTGCATCCACAGCCCCAATGACTGAGATCTGATTGATGCCTGCTCAGATCTTTTGGGCATGAAGCCTACCATCCCACTGAGTATTGTCATAAAAAATCCAATCTAAGGGTATGGTAATTTTGTGTCCTTAGGGAAGTATTGATTTAGTCATGGCATTTTAAATAATTTTAAGGTAGCCATACACTTACCATAATAGATAGGCCTATGTACATCTATTATTATTACCTGAAAACCCATCCTCTCCCCTACTAGGTTTCATAGATCATTACATAATGGTTATACAACAGAACCTGATTTTTACATCCCAGGATTTTACATTTTCCAAGAATTTATGCCATTTTGATGTGGTCATGTTTAGAGAAGCTGCATTTTTTTTTCTTTACCAGATCTAAGTTTCCTGGATTTTGTGCTGCTTTGACACAGTCCCCTGGGAAATGTAAAATCAGGGTTCTAATATATATGAATTGAGGCAGATAGACCCTAATAATGAAAGTAAATAAATTGTAAATGCACAGTTATCATTCTGCATTTACTCTGCTCACCAATATCTATGCATGCAATTGGTAAGGAGATAAGTTTAAACTCCCCAATGAGTTATTTCGTATGTATATTATTATATGTATATTATCTAACCTGTATGCACCTTTGCATCTTATTCTTTGTGGTCTTTGAACGCAACAAACAGCAAACCGAGAGAAGGTAGATACAGCACCAAAATCAGGCCTTTACCTACTTACCTGCTGTTGATCATAAAATCTGCAGCACCGGCTGTCATGTACCACATGTATAAACCACCATATAACTGTGCTTTTCATATGCACTTGTTTTATAGCGGTATTGGTATGTACTTAACCCTGTATCTTTGTGTCTGTAACTAGTGATGGGGAAAATTTTTGCCAGGTTTTCCCTGCAGGTTTTTGCAAAATTTTCTGTGAAGCGAGATGGGACAGATTCACTCTTCACTATCTGTAACATCTTTAACAATATTTTTCTGTTCTAGGAGACCTCGGAGGAAATGTTTACTTGTTTCACGTTTGTAACATTTCTTTTCATTTCTTTTGCTGCCTATACTGGTTAATAGTAACTCATTGGAAGTGTACCTGTGCTACAGTAGGTTGAATGGGCTGTTGTAAAATATCAACACTGGGTGGTGCTGTCGTACTTCTGTCATAGTCAGTACAAGCATGTGTAAGAGATCTAAGAGAGCAAATACATTAGTAAGCACAATGTGAATTTTGCAATCTCTCTTCTTTTTTTCCCTTGTGCTTTCCAAGCGCTCGATATGGAAGCCCCAAACGGCAGCTGCAGTTTTACAGGTACCACTTTGCTATATTTGCCTTGACTAGAAATGCAAGTTTCCTCGTAATGTTTTTCTGTTAAAATGTACCATTAGGCTCAACTATAAAGTAGTATAGGGTTTGATTATACAATTGAAAAGGCTGAACAAATCCTGGTTAGTAAAAAAAATATAGGTTACTTGGTTTACTGTATCCGGGATTATAAAGGGCAGCAAATTTCCCGGAGTGTTACCTAGCACTGCAAAATAAAACACGAGCCCTCTTTACATGAGTACAATCTAGTGTGTGTCAGTCCATTAAAAAAAAGGGGGGGGGGGGGGGGAGCAGGCGGGGCATAAAATAAATAAATAAATAAATCCAGACCTGCATGTGATTGCAGTTGCTTTTATAATAGATTGTCTGTCTTTGTGCACCCAAATGTTGAATAACAATTTGTCTCTAAAAGACTCATGTCAGTGTCCCCTGCTGTGTTAAACTTGTTCACCACTAGGTGGCAGCCGTTGTTCATTGTTCCTTACCTTGATCTAGCCCAGTATCCGCAAAATATTGCTTTTTGGACAAGGAGCTAATTAATGTCCCAATTTTAGATGAATGACATGCCAATTGGTACTTAGAACTGCAAAAATGGGGAAAAATAAAAATACTTATTTTAATGTATGTATATTTTTATTCATATAGCAGTACTTAAGTACACAGCGCTGGACAGCAGAACAGTAAATGAATAGAAGAAACAGCCCACCTATTAATGTGCCTCTTAAAGCACTTACCAACAGTTGATTTCCTGTCACCACTTTTTATTGCGATGAGATGTTCCCTAACTCTTTCATTCAAATAAGTAGCCACTGGTTTAATATTAAAATAATTTTTGGTTTTGTTTATTTTTACAGGGACATTTTATTTAAACTCAGAACTAACTAACTGAACTAAATTACTTTGCATCTGTTACGCTGTTTACCCCCCACATCTGCATGACCCAATTGTGGATAGCCAATTTTTAAGGATGATACCAAAATTGGTGCTAACAAATGTATGAATTTTATGGGACTATCTGTTATTATTTTACTCCATTTAGCCTCTTGATATAGAACCTGAAGATATAGATAATATATATTTGGTAACAAATTGCATGTAGGATTTGTCTGCTACTTACACCAAATCTTGAAGTTAAAAGTTCTTGAACTCTATGTCTCATGTACCCAGGGGCGTTTCTGGCCCTGAGCTGCCTGAGGCAGCTGCTTGCTGCAATGCCGCCCCCCACACTTACCTTTACAGCTTCAGAGTGGGTCCGCATCGCTACTGTAGAGAACACTATTGCTCTCTCTGCACTGGCAGAGCTTATTTTCTGTTTTAGAAACTGGAAATTCAAATCTTACTTTCAAATTCAAATCTGACTTTTTGCCACCCATGGTAACTTTGGAGGTATGCATGTACCATAAATCAATAAACTATAGAGAAGGAAGCCATCTAATGCTTATACTTCACCACTAAGATCCTGACTGTACACACATAAACTACACAAGTTAACAGTGAAATATGCAAAACATTTAATGGTTATAATTACAAAATAAAAAAACGAAGCATACCAAAGGACATAAGGTTGCATCCCAGTGCCACATGGTCCCTATGCTTTGCCCTCCTTATGGGTTTTGCACCATTGGCTGCTTCATCAGAGGAAGTTTTTCTGATGAGGGATGTACCCTTATGTCGTTTGGTATAGTATGTTTAATTTTTTTTTATTTTGTAATTAATACACCAGTTCCCCATGAGCTTAAGTGCAATTCAGAATTATAAATTCTGGCATTTTATTGCTTCTAATATTTTGTTGTAGCTTTAGTTTTTTTAATCTTTTTTGGCATGTAGTGGAGCACTGATTAGAAATGCAAGGGATATTCTGTATAAACGCTGATCTTTACAAGTTGTGGGGAAGCTCAGAATATGTTGAGGTGGGCAGTCTGGCTTATTATAGCTTTCTGTGTGTGCAGCAGTATCTTGCAGGCACATTTATCTTTTCCAATAAAGCCTCTGCTATGCTTCTGGGGTGCTCCCTGTATTCCTTAATGTATTTTAACATACTAACATTTTTATTTTGGTGACCCTCTTGCTGACTGTTGTACTTGCCCATAAAAGTGTATAACCCCATTCATATCAAACCAAACATTTTGGGTTGCTTGATGAAACCCCCTGTTATACATGGCTGAACCTGCAAGTACCATCAGTAACTCCTTCATTGAATCAATGGGAAACCAAGGCATGTGGACTTCTTATTTGATTGAACAAGTGTCTAACTAAGTTAACTATACACAGGAAAGAGTTAATTAAAGCCACAATTCATGTGTTGCACCTACAAGTAGTAAATGAAACCTAAAGATGACCATGCATGGCCTGATCTCATACAGTATCTGACCTGTATAAAGTGTCCTCTATACTAAGGTGGCAGAATATTGGCTTATTGCCACCCCCCATGGAACCTGCTTAACCAACATCTGGCTGCAGATCATCCAGTTAATGTGGTCTTTTCCTGCATCATTGTTGGTCTGGGTGGCAAATGATCAGGTCAGCCAATGTGGTTCAGCCAAATCAAATAGATTCAGCCAAATAGATGCGCTTATTGTTGCCTAATGTAGAGACTCGTAAAATGAATGCATACAGAATGCAAGACCTATCCCAATGATTGACTCTAAAGGTCTCTATTATGAGTCACTGGCAGAAAAATGCATTCACTGGATTTAAACCTGCCCAATATGTGACTAGGGATGGCCAGGCCATAGGTTTGGCTTTCTATATGTCCAATACACTACCTCAAGGTGACAGAAGCTGTGTATGACCAGCATTATGCTATAATTTTGTATTTGTGGATATTATGATAGTTTATATATTAGGCACCAACATATTCAAAATAGCTGTACAATGAATCGGAGGAAAGAAGTGAGGCAGAAAGTAACATAGATATAAATAAAGGGGCAAGCATGTATTGAGAGATTAGGTCTGAGGGCTGTTCCCATGAGGATATATAAGGAAGGATGATGCTGCTCTTACTGGAAAAGATCTTTCCTTGAATCCAAAGGGGAAGTCTCCTTTATTCTAATGTCTAGGGATGGGTTTATGCGCTCTGGGAAGACCTATTAGTGAATAATAAGGAAAAAAAAAAAACAGTTGGTAAAAAAAGTCACTTAAAAATGGATAAGTTTGTGCTTCTAGCTTTACTATATGCAGAGTTTGCACAAATCACTGAGTGGCTGGTAATCCCTTTATGGTTAGTGAGTGCTTCCCAAACCGCTGATGAAAACATAAAGGAAGGACATTTATTATTTCTATGTTTTCATCAGCGGTTTGTGCAGCTCTTACTTATCTATGAAGAGATTGCTCATTTAATGAGAGTTCCTTAGTGCCTAGTGCTTTCCCTGTATATTTCAGAAGCACGAGTGGTATATTATTGTCTATAAGTCACTTGTTAATTGTGTATATTCTCATGTTAAGTTTTTATCTCTGTATTTATAGCTGTGGGAGATGTAAAGATTATCAGTAGCCTTGTTAGTGCATAGATCTCCATTTATCTACTGTATGTACATTGTATACAACACAAATGGCCTCACCGGTATAAGCTGACCTAGTTTCATCTGTCAAAAGCACAGCAGTCCCAAAGCAGCCAGGATAAGGGCCAAGCTCTGTAGATGGCTTAACACCTTTGCTTGTTGGAAAGGCCATAGGGTAAATGAAGATGAATAGTGGTAAGTTGAGGAAAGTCTCTTATGAACCAGAAAGATGTATTATAGCAGTGTCCATTACCTTCCAATTCCAAAGGATTAAATAGTGCACAGAAGATAGCAGCCAGTGTCATTTTCTGTAGCATGCAGCAAAAACAATCTGGTGACAGATAATCAAATGTGTCGTCTAATCTCATACTTTTATGTTATTAACAGTTGTTACCTGTGTTATCAATGTACCTTTTACTTTTAATGTTACACTTTATGCAGTGCTGTGTGTTATCCTAAAAAATACCTAGATTAAAAATTTGAACCCACCCACAAAAAGTACAACGTGGCACTTTGAAAGGGGTAAAATAAACCTATGTACGTGTATAGAGAGGGGAGATCTTGGTTAGGTTCCTATCAGCAACCTGTGTGATCATTTCTTCTGAATCTGAGCAGCTCACTGAACTTGGCTACTTTGCTGACAGTGATTAAGGATACTGAACAAGTTTATGTCTGACCCAGTAAGATAACAAGTGTACTTGTTAGCATTCTAGGATTGACAGAAATCATCTACTTCAGCCCATAACATATTGGGGATATCCAACAATCCCAACACAAGGAAAAATGCCAACCAAGATTGTACATCTGTGGGGTATAAATATGAACCATAGGTATGGATCTGCTCTGCCATTAGCTGTTGGTACAGTAACCCTTAAGTACACTAGCAGTATATATAACCTCACTGTTTGTGGTTGCTGTTGCCTTTTACCTTAGTGCACTTCTGAGCGATTCCTGTGAGAGAAAATCTTTTCTATTAGATTTTCAACATGATAATTTGAACTAAGGAAATAAGCAAAGGTACAAGTGTATAGTGAACTGGCAGTAGGTAGATATGAATTGAAATTCTCCAGGTAAAGCATTCAGTATTTGACCAGGTTGTGTATTGCTTTTTATGCATTTCGAAATCCATGCACACCTATTAATTATGTTAAATCATCAACCATCTTGTTTTGGCTAGAGGGCAAAGATCCACAGATAAGCATATAAAGGCTTACTTGAATTATCCAAGCCAAGAATTAAACAGCCACTTGTAGGGGATAAGTGCCTCAAGATTTGTTAAGCAGCTTCTTACATAGTTTTACTAAATTCTCTAGGGATATAGTTAAACATGCATTATGGGTAATGTATTGCATGGAATCACAAATTTTAGATAAGGCACATCTGGTGCTCTTTCCCCTATTTTACCTTTATATTTTGGGCAGTGTTTCTTTTGAGCTGCTTTAAACTTAATTGCAGTTTTATTGTGGCCACTCCAAAATTACATCTAATAAATTTTATTTAAAGGAGAAGGAAAGGCTAATAAAGAGTTAATCTCAAGCTGCAGGCATACCTTCAGTTGTCACAATAGTGCCCTTAAAGGAACAGTAACACCAAAAAATGAAAGTGTATAAAAGTAACTAAAATATAATGTGCTGCTGGCCTGCACTGGTAAAAGTTGTGTGTTTACTTCAGAAAGTCTACTATAATTTATATAAATAAGCTGCAATGTAGCCATGGAGGCAGCCATTCAGGGCTCTGACACATGGGGAGATTAGTCGCCCGCGACAAAACTCCCTGTTCGCGGGCGACTAATCTCCCCGAGTTGCCATGACCCGCCATCCCATCGGCGAACATGTAAGTTGCCGGCGGGATGGCACACGCGGTAGCGCGATTTCCCGAAATCGTCGAAAAAGACTCGCTTCTGCACAGACACCCAGACCAAGTGAACATGCTCATTTAGTAAGACTATGGGGCACATTTACTAATCCACGAACGTCCAAAAAGCATCCGAACGGCTATGAAAAAGTCATGACAATTCGTGCAAGTCGTAACGGCGACGAAAAAATTGCAAAAAATATGAAAAAGTCGCAAAATGTTCGTAGTAAATCAGCCCCTATGAGTCAGCTTCCTGCTGATTGGCTCAGATCCACATTCCTAAGGTGGGGAGTCAGTTCTTAGCATTCTTGAGGGAGGGAGGAGGAGCAGGAGAGAGCAGAAAGCAAAGAGCTGTGTATCTCTGGCAGAGGAAAACAGAAACAATCTTTTGACAGGGAACTCAGTGCAGCGTTTCTGTGAGTGCTTATGACTGTAATTACCTAGACCTTTGTGATAAAGCTTACTTAGTTTTTACCTTTCCTTCCCCTTTAATAAGGTGGTGCACCAGTTCTGCCCAGTTTTTTATAACCATGATGCTAAACTCTACTCCCCAGTTCTGCAATCCATGTGGCTCAGCATTTTCTAGTTACTTTAAAAACCCTGGTTTTGTGCAGCAGAGTTTCATGTATAGCATAAGGAATACAAATACTTGCTTTTTAAAAAGTTTCTACTTGTGGAGTACAGATATTGAGATCCATTAGCCTAAAACCCATATTCCAGAATGCTCCAAAATACATAAATGCTATTTTATTAAATAATTCTTATTTATGTTTTTAATTTCCTTATTTATACAATTAATAAAACATTGACTTGTACAGGTATGGGATCCCTTATCTGGAAACCCATTATCCAGAAAGCTCCGAATTACGGAAAGCCATAGACTCCATTTTAATCAAATAATTGAGAATTTTAAAACTGATTTCCTTTTTTCTCTGTAGTAATAAAACAGTGCCTTGTAATTGATCCCAACTAAGATATAAATAATGATAAAATAATCTTATTGGGTTTAATTAATGTTTTATTAATTTTTCAGTAGACTTAAGGAATGGAGATCCAAATTACGGAAAGATCCTTTATCCGGAATACCCTTGGCCCAGGCATTCTGGATAACTTGTCCTATACCTGTACTTGATGGTAACCGAGCTGCATAAATATGGAGGTAGAAAAAAGAATTGTATTATGTTCTTTACATTTAAAATTTTTTTTTTTTTTTTAGTAGTATTAGTAATTTATGTTTATGGATGCTATTATACCAGTATGACTGACTGAAAATTAGGCAAAGGGACATATGAAGATACAGGTATACAAACATTAGGGTTGTATTTGCCAGTCCTTGGCCATATTTCTTTCAGTATGATGATTTTTCTGGTGCCGGTATTAATCGTGTGTTTCAGGGTGAAAGACGGTCATGCATAAGTTTTTTTATGCTGGTTTATATAGAAACAATACTCCCAATATATGAGGGGAAAATCTATTTTATTCTGTAGAGATGCATTTAATGTTAGAAAATATTCAAAGAACACAACTTAAGTTCAAATAAAATGGCATTAATTTGTTTTGGTTTTTCTTGCTGGTGTAACCATTCCTCATAAAACTATATGTTCCCATGTCAGTGGGATTTTTCAGTAATTCATATTTCCTGGGAAAAATGCCTTATTTCTGTTAAACATGTAGGACAGTGTGGCAGTAAAATGTATTGCTGTAAGTATATTTGGAATGTAACCCCTCAAGCCTATTAGGCGCCCCGATCTGTATGCAGATTATTGTGTACACGTTTTAGTTGCTACTGAAGAGCAAGGTATTTAATAATTTAAAGTGTGTTTAGCAAGATGAAAACCTCCTAATACATTGACTATAATAGGTCTAATGGATTTTGCTTCAACACTGTAATCATATGGGATTTTATAAACCAATTGCCTTAGACATTCAAACCGTGCATGACACTCCCATAAACAAGAAGGATTGTTCAAATCTCACGTACATCTTCCTGCGATCCTTTAATCTTGTTTTTTAATGAGGAGAACGCCAAAACCTCGGGTGAGTTCATCTTTGCTGTTGATGCAATAGAGAGAGAATTTTGGCAGCTTTAGACTTATCTATTCAGTACATTTCTTTGCTTCATACAGGATTTTAGTACTGAAAAGAGGAAAGTTTATAGCCAGGTAATGTCCATTCTTTTACTGGTGTATATCTTATGGTTTTACCTATTTATATCACAATGCAAAACATATATTGACATTTGCAAGTACAAGTATTGGTATTTGTAATTTATTGTGCTCATTCCTTGAAAATTCTTACATTAAGGTTTAGTACACTGCAGTCACTTTTTGCAGATATTTTCTTTTGGAACCCTAAGCCTATACGTTTGCATGAATATCCAACTGCAATGCCGCCTTCCTAAAAATTTTGCATTTGCTTCTGTTACCTGCAGTTTTTTAACAGCTATACACGAAAATAGTGAGATGTGCGAAAATATTTTCAGGTTGTTTTACAAACAAAAAACTGATTGTAATTGGTTTCTCTGGCGTTCCGTTGTAGCTGCAATCTTTCCAAGTAGAAACTTATATATAGAAATACTTTACACCCAGGTTTTTGTATAGATAGCGTTAATGTTACAGTTCAGATTTATGTGAAAGTATTCTGCAGACTAGGGTTTCAGTAAGATCTGATAACACATTGATTCCTATGTAATGGGATCTACCTTATAATAAATCACCACCAAGTCCTCTTGTTTACTAAGAGGCTATATAAAAGATAGTCTGAATTTTGCCCACAACCCATTTCTATGTGCTTTTTTTTTTTTTTTTATATTTTGTCTTATAGTAGTTATTATTTTGTAGTGGAACATGTTTATGCAACTGTATCAAAAAGGTAAGGATAAGTGTTATTGGACATCTTCAGTTGCTTTATTATAGTTATCATCTTTATCAATACCGCCTACATCCATATATAGGTAGATCTTTTTTTTATTTGATTTATTGCTGTATAATAGTGGAAATATTCATTAGTTCCGTTTTGGAAATAAATAGCTTTCTAGTTATGGTAACCCTGGTGGGTCCAATAGTGAATGTCTCAAGGTATCATTTTAGTTGGAGGAGGAGAATGCTAATTGTTTAGCTATATTATTGGGCTGTGTACCATTTTTTTTTTTATATATTACGTATGTTAGCACATACCACTTTTTTTTTTTCCCTGTAATGTTTTTATATGGTTTATCATTCCATGTAGTTTAAAGAGATTATTTTATATACATGTTTGCCTCCTCTCTTTGTGTTTTAACATGTAGCCCCTGTGGTTCCTTTCAAACTGATATAACAGTGGCAGTATTTTTTTGTTTATGCCATCAGAACTTGTCAATAACTTCTCATTAGTTTTGTTTAGCTTATATATTGTCCGTACCTAAAGGAATGCATTTAACAAAAATGCCATATCCTCACCACATCTTGTCAGGAGGTATAGCCTGTCTTATTTATTTATTGCAAATTTTAGTTAGCAGAGTCTTAATTATTTAGTGTTTCATGTGCATCCTGTGCTGTGATTTTGCTTTATATTTAAGCTTGAGGCTACATGCACATTTCTCTGTTCATTGTTCTAGGCAATGCTCCCTTTTTTCTGGTTCACAAAAATATCTTTTTTGCACACTTTTAATAACAAGTGTGAACAAATCATTTTTTTGTGTCTGCAGGAAGGAGAGTTGGTCAGAACAAGTAGAAAATGTTTTGTGTGCGTGGCTTAGGAGGGACATTGGTTGTAGGTACTTCTACATGTCCTACTTGGTCAGTAATTGGGTCTTAAGAAGTCAGATTGATGCACCCTATTTAAATTCCCAAGTAAGTCATACAACATATTTACGGGGGCACTGTTTCATTATGCTTGTCGCCACGTTATAAGTTATAATAAATTGACTGACTTGCCACCCGTGGGGCTTATAATGCAAATTAGAGTATTATTATGAATGTGAGATGGAGTCTCCTGCAATGTTACCATGGCTCTGGGGAGTAGTGGTTTGTTAAGGAGAAGTCAAAGGCATCACTTAGTGAAAGTGTTTTTTTCCCCAGGCATTGCACTTATTAGTCATTAGGAACCTTCTTGGGATGTCATGGCTGGAGACTTCCTGAGCCTGCTGTATACCCTTTCCTATAAAATTGCAAATTTCTAGACAGAAGCCCAAGCCTATATCTCTCATACACTGTATATCTAAATAAGAGTGAGTAATATAAGGGTTCATATTCTGAAGAATCTTGGTAGAGTTACCTTAAGCCACACTAATGGCAGAATTAATGCATGTTTACCAGGTTACCCTGCTTGGTTGCTAGGGGAAGTTGGACCCTAGCATTGTATCATAATTATTATTTTAAATGTGACCTGCCCTGTTAGATAAATTGACCACTGTAGTTATTTGAAAGTTATCTAACTAATTTATTGTGCTAATGAAGTTAGTAATATAAAGGGGCTCATTTACAAACACTGGGCAAATTTGCATGTGACGGTAACCCATAGCAACCAATTGCTGCAGATTGAACAATGAAAACAAACAGTGGATTGGTTTATACGGGTTACTGCCCAATTACAAATTTGCCCAGTGTTTATAAATGAGCCCTAAGGGCTATGACACATGGGAAGATTAGTCGCCCTGCGACAAATCTCCCCGAAATGCCATCCCGCTGGCTAGAATGTAAATCACCGGTGGGATGGCATACACGGCGGCACGATTTGCCGAAGTTGCCTTGAGAGGAAACTTTGGCGACTTCCGCAAATCGCGCCGCTGCGTATGCCATCCCATCAGCGATTTACATTCTAGCCGGTGGGAAGGCATTTTGGGGAGATTAGTCGACCGTGACAAGGGAGATTTGTCATGGCGTGACTAATCTTCCCGTGTCACAGCCCTTAAGAAACGAAGTGAGATATTTTGGTGAAGTTACAATATCGCATTAAAGATAAGATTTATAACGATTTATCTATACTATACTTTACTATATCTAAAGTAAATACATGCATTGCCTGTTACATGTTTTCATCTGAAGAATAAAAATGTTGTTCTGTTGCACGGCAATGCCTTTTTTTCTCGTCTTGGGCACAAAACAAAGGGTAGGGCCAGCACGGCCACAGAAACATCATATAGTTCATAGAAACAGATTCTGCACCCACAGGACTTGAACAAAAATAATACATTTATTAACAAGTGGAACTAACGTTTCGGCTGTGGACACAACCGAAACCTTAGTTCCGTGTGTTAATAAATGTATTATTTTTATTTAAGACCTGTGGGTCCGGAATCTGTTTCTATGGACTGTATGATATTGCTATACTGCACCCCAGGCACATTGGCTCCATTAATAGACGTCAGTCCCTGCATTTCTCTGCATTTTCTTTGCATTATATATAGTAAAAATGCTTCAGGGTCTTACACTTTTCAGAAATAACAGGTACAGGGCCCCTGGCTGATGTCATTGGTTTGTAAGTTATTCAGTACACAAGTAGCAGATCAGTACATTGCTGCCATACTAAATGAGAACCTTGCTTACTGCTTAGAGTTGCATTGGGTATATTTGTATTGTCAAATTGCAAATTACCGTATTCAGGAAGCTGAATAAAGAATTATAGCAGTTCTGTTCTTAAATTTACCTTTCAGCTTTACAAATCCCTGTGGATGTGAAAGGGTTACTCTCCTGCAAGCTCTGTAGAGAGGCAGCTCTGTGCACGCTTACAGGAAGCTTAGCTAATTCTTACAGGAACCTCGGTTAGGTTAATGGCTATTGATTAATATTAGGTGAAACTGTAGAACACTTTTTGAATGCATTTGTGTGTTTATCTTACACCGCAAATTAGGCTGGAACTTTTAGAAGGGTAATTGATCCTTTCAGATCTCTTCAGCTGACAAATCAGACCACTTCTGCTGAGTCTGTCTGCTGCTTTCTGAGCACTCTTCTTGCAGTGCATTAACTAATATAAACGGAAAAATATTGCTGTGCTTTATTACAGCATAGATTCTGCAATCGCTTTATGGGCTTCCAGAGCACTTACACAAACACCACTGAAAGGATCTTTATTGGAAGGATTATTGTCCTAGGTGCTGTTAAATATTAGTGACTTGAAACCGTGCAATAGAAACACTGTGTTTAAGTTAGAAATCTTCTTATGGGGAGTGTAAAATTGTCCTATATGTTGTACATTTATCACCTTTAATACTTTGTGGATTGTCCTAATATAACATATAAAGTTGTTTATTTTTAATCTTTTTTTAAATATGGATTTTAAGGCAAACAAGTACAGGTATAGGATCTGTTACGCAGAATGCTTTGGACCTGGGTTTTGAGTTATTTGATTATAATGCAGTCTATGGAAGATAGTCTTTCTGTAGTTTGGAGCTTTTTGGATAACTGGTTTCTGGATAACAAATCCTATACCTGTATTGCCTTCTCAAATCTTGACAAATAACATTCTGAAAATACTAGAAGGGAGACATTTACTTCCTGTTATACAATTAGGAATGCTATAGTGATTAGAGCAATTTTTGGCACTGTAGTAAAAAAAGACCTGTTTGACTCTTATCTGGCTTTGTTTGAGTTTTTGTTTCCTCTTTCAGCCATTAATTCAAATGTTAGTTTATAGTTTTGTATTGTCGCTGTTTCAGGGTACCTGTAAGTCACACACTTATATTTCCAAGATTCTTTCCAGTGGTGTAATAGAAGCTAAAGGCCCCCACAGCAGAATTTTCATAATTTGCAATTTAGTTAGGGCCATTGGAGACCATTCTTCCCCTTTTCTCATACTCCTGTGCTGGACAGTCCATTTATATAATATTTGTATGTGCCTGTTGGACTTGCCTTCTAATCTTCTCTCTGTGGGAAGCAATTATATAATAGACAATATTTTGTCTGAAGTACTATTTATTTATTTATATATATATATGTTGCAAAAAAACTACACAGAGAATGTTCCCAGTCAGAGATGTCAAGTTTTTCACTGTGCTTGACCTCTCTGACTGGGAACATTCTCTGTGTAGTTTTTTGCAACATTTTTTGCAACATATATCTTTTGCAAAATGTATCCATTTGCCTACTAGCTACATGATTTTAAACTTAACCTTGTTTTCCAGCACTGCACTCCCATTCTATTTGCCTGTATATGTTGACATTTGAATTTACCTTGCTCTGGTGGGTGTGGGGCTTGTTTACACTGGTTGCCATGGTAACTATGGCCTTTTTTTTTTTTTTTTTTTTTTTTTTTTTTTTTTTTTTTGGGCGCCATTTTATGGGGTGGGGGTATTTACTGTGGGTGTTGGGTTATGGTCTGTTGGTTTGTCCCTGAGGAAGAGCACTGGTTGTGCTCAAAACGTTGGAATTTTTTCAATAAAAACACTTTGGTATAGATGAATAAATGTGAGGCCGACGTTTCAGTTCCCGTCTGGAACTTTCATCAGGGACAGTAACATCTCAGCGTAGTACAAACGGTTTTAAGCACAAAAGGGCGCCAAGATTGTTGCTAGGCAACCACTAACAAACACATAATGTGACAAAATAATATGGAAAACACAAAAAAACATGTTACAAAAGTGCATACAGGTATAGACATGTAAGGACAATGTGTCCAGGGCCAAAGGGTACGTAAATGAGGGGATCTCAGTATGTGGCAACAGCTGGTCGTTTTGCAACACTATAGGGTTGCAAAACATGAAAAGTCCCAACCCCTCTCTACTCCCTTAACACTGGGAAGGAACCGCTAGTACAGTGGAACAACACCAGGGTACGGAACTTAAGGCACATTACCAGACTGGTTGCGTCGCCGTTGCTAGGCAACCATCCCCATAGTAGTGAGCGGACATCATAAGCCACATAGTATTAAGCCGTCCGTATAGAGAGGAGGAAGCTATTGTATATAAGGAGCCAACGGCAGGCGCAAGGGTCACCATACTAATAAACCCGGTATCGCCGCATACGCTCACTTATTAGTTAAGAGCGCGCCGGACTCGGGGTACCGCCAGGATGCGCAGTATGCTGGGCCCATGGGACACGCAATGCCTTCTATGGAGCTCACATGTGGGTATAGTGACAACAGTATATACTGGTGCCAAAGCCCTCCGCAGGGCATATACTCATACCGGGTGCCTAAGCCCTCCGCAGGGCATATACTCGTACCTGGGGTAAGGGGGAAACGCCTACCCACCCCCAGTGTACAGCGGACCAACCCAGACAAAAGGGGGAAGATATGCCCCCCGCGGGGCAATACACATTAATGCAGAGAAGGGGCATGGGTACGCCAGCTACCCAAATGCAACACCTATATGGAGGGAATCGCAGTAACCAAAGTAGCCACTAGAGGTCATGTGTAAAGTATATAGTACTTGTAGTACCCAAGCCCAGCAAAAGGAATTGCAACAATGTTGCTAAGGGAAAAGTACATAGTAACAAAATGTATAGTACTACGTAGTACCCAAGCCCAGCAAAAGGAATTGCAACAATGTTGCTAAGGGAAAAGTACATAGTAACAAAATGTATCTGGTAGAAATGAAACCATGAAATAAATGGTAACAAGTGATCATGGTGTGGAAAAGTATGCCAAGGGGCTATAAAACAGATACAGTTCAGAGTCCATTCTCGAAAAGAGGAAAAATATATAACATTAGATAAAACAACCTAAGGGCAAAGTCTCATTAAGACCACGTGGAGCGACACAGTCCAATTTATGTATCCAGTGAGAGATATATATATACACAATAGAAACCTGAACCATCCAGGGCTGCAGTCTACATCCAATGATATAGAATTATAATGAACCCCACAGCATCCCTGCTTCTAAACACACAGCCGCAATTTGAGAAGTGTAGTGAGTCATTTCAGAATAGGCTTTCCTTTAACTGTCCAATTCACTTTATGTAAATGTGATCTAACAAAAACACTGTAGCCACAGTCTTACACTGTGTTTTTCATTTGCCCTTGCCCTCTGTTAAATGTGGCTTGTAACTTGCTTACCTTTCTTGCTTCTTAGAAGCAAGTAATCTTCACATAGTATAGCATGTAAGCAATGGAACCTCTGAAACTGGTGCACATTTCCTCTCATTACTAAATGAAGTGTTGAATTCGTTAGAGAACATAATCTTCTACAACTATGCATAATGAGAATTTCCAGGCCTTCAAGATTAAAGTAAATTAAAAGCATTAATATTTTATGACTCAATGTTGGGATGCAGAAACATTCTCTTGCAAGTGTTTGATTCTGTTTCCCCCAGATATGGGGATGCCTTTTCTGGGTGCTGCTTATTTCAAAGTAAGAGGAAGAGAAACTGTATTTTCTAAGTAATACAGAAATATTTTCAAAGCATTTTTCCCCATAAAAAATGGTCCAAATAAGGCAGTAGTAGCGACAATGTTTATTTAAGGGCCCGGCTTTGTGATTCAGTCTTTGTTGAGGGGCTCCTATAACGAATACAATAAAGAAAAAGCACAATAACACCCTGCACAACATTTCAGGGAGGTGTAACCCAATCCCTTCCCCACGTGCATGGAATTGTGCTTTCTTTATTGTATGTGATACTGGTGGGATTGTACCAGAACTATCCACTTGACCCCCCACTTCTTTTTTTGTATGAGATTTATACCCCCTTAACTAAAAGCAATGTGTGTATCAGTCATAATTCCTAAGATAGTTTTTCCTCTGTATGTGCCCTGAAAATTGCCATTTTGAGTACTAATGACTGCCCCTGGGATCATACAATTCACAGTGCATACAAACAATCTAAGGCACACAAATGTTGGACAGAGAGAGCTCTGCCTTTTACCCCCAGACTGCTCTCTGTTACAGCTGCATTATTTCTTGCCAGGTGATCTCTGAGGGAGCACACAGACCATCACAGAAAAGGGCAATATTTACTGATATATATTCCACTTTGGTAAGATTCTTTAATAGGCCACCCACTTCTGTGGGTATGGTTTTCTTTTTAACTGAGCATAGAGGTATTTTAAACAAATTTACTGTAAGACTCATGACACGCCGGGAGATTTCACTTATTTCCAGTGGCCTGCAGTAGCCCAGATTTAACCACAGGGGACAAATCTCCTTGTGTACCATAAGCCTAACAGCACTTCAGTATGAGCCCTCCTGCTGCTCTTTCAAGCCCAGAAAGCTGGTTCTTCTACTCTACCGCGCATGCACACTGGGCCGCGTCCAAAGAGAAGATCTGAGAAGAGGAAGAAGAGTGTGACATGGTGGTGCTCCTACACAAATTCTCTGAACTGCTTTCATTTTCAGCAGACAGGAGCACCAGCCTGGGGGGGTTAGAGAAGTGATTAGAATCTCTGGAGGTTCCTAACATTGGCAACTCTGCAGTGATTACACGTTTTCTTCTTCTTTAAAGACATTAGTCAGATACTTATAGAATGCTAAACAACAAAGACAAACTATTGTTGTGCACCACTAAAATTGTTATCTTGGGACTTTGGATCCTTATTAAATAAAAGTTGCTGAATAATTACATTTTTACATTTATTTGGGTTGAATATCCCTATATTGTGGATAACAATGACCATCTGTTACTAACTCCAGATAGTATGTCTCTCTCTGTATGTAACTGAAACCTTTGCAAAGTTGTACTAGAGTGAAAAAGTTTTTCAAGAAATCTTGATTAATTTAATAATAATAATTACATAGATGTTAATGCTTTTCTGCTTTTGTCTTAAGTGGTTCCATCTTACTTTTATGCAGCAGTTATTTTTTATTTGTATCCTCAAACTTATTTTCTTATCCTGCATGTGTGCTATAGTATGCATACCAGCAAAAATGCATTCTAAAGAGAGCTTAGTTATGCATGATAAGTTCAGTCTTTTTGATTTGCTTCTTAAGTGACTGTAGTTTACTTTGTTGTCCATGTTGAAACCGATCAGGTTCATCTTTTATTGTTTTCTCTAAGTTCTTAAGAACTGGGTTCATTTACCAGGGGAGATCGAATGACCAATGACATGCGTGTGTACATGTCTCTGTGGTGTCTTGAACAAAGAGAATATATAAAGGTCCATTAATTAGTAGAACCAACTAGTTGTCTTATCCACTTACTCCGAAAGTTTGTGCTGTTCACAGAAAAATGTTTGTAGCACAGAGAGCAAGTTGCAGTGACTACAGAGTCTCACCCATTAAAAGAAATCATGCGTCTTCTAAATCTATGCATCTGGAAAATTCACAGATTCCTAGACCAGACAGCAAAATGCTGTCCATGTCATACAGCGGGAGCTTGAAAAGTGTACTTAGTAGATATCATTCCGATTGGGGAATAAACCAGGTCCATCAAGTCGATGTGGTGGAACTCCAACGCCTCCGGGAAGTGAGAGTAGCTGCACATGTGAAGAACATGGAAGAATTTCTCAAAATGCACGGACTTTCACTGAATGAATGTACAGCTCGCAAAACAGGCATGAAGTATAGGTAAGATTTGCTTTAGATACTGTGTGCTTGCTAAGAGAGCTGATTAAACCAAAAACTGATGCATTAAAATGTAAGTGATTTCATATGTGTTGGGCATTCCTGGGTAATATATAATGTAATATAAATAAAGTATTGAAGACGCCCTGACCTGTTGGATAAGTTGGCCTTTTGTAATATATATAAATATATATATACTGTACAAGCATGTCTTAACATATCAAGTAGCACTTTAAACACTTTATATTCGCATTGAATCTATGTATGAAGCTTTTGAGAAGAGGGGCTATTCATGCGCTGGTGGATCTTGCTGTGTTGAATAATTGAAATACATACTTTGTCGTATCTATACTCACTTACTGACAATATAACTGTTAGCTGGCAGTGCAAAATATTGGCTGCCAGTGTTAGAAAGGGGGCTTTGGAACTGCATAATTCTTGTACAAAATCACTAAAACATTAAAGGTTTGAAGAAATTTTACTAAAGTATTTTTGCACAGGATCTTTTCATTAAGAGCATATAAGCCGTTATGTTTAGTTCCTGCTTCATGCACACTTGTTAGGTAAAAGCTTTCCTTGGTATTTCAGATATAAATAATGAATTAGTGCATTGTGACAGACTCAAGGGGTTTATATGTCTGAGCATTGTTCATATATTGTCTTTGGGTAGAGGTTTCTCCCTACTTTATCAGCTCAGGGTGTTTATATGGCTCAGCATTGTTCATATATTCATTATTTTTTTGAGTGGTAGACTATGTAAATAATCCAAAAATGAATGAGAGATTCTGCACTTGTGGAATACTGAGGGTGAATCATTAAAACTTGATGTTTAAAAGTATTACCAAGGGGATAGCTATAACTGTAGACCACAGGAATGGTAATGAAATTCAGCCTTAGCTTCTGTAGCTTTCCACTGTGGGAGAATGCAGGCCTATAAGATGCTTAGCAGATATGTGTAAAAATGTTATATAATGTCCAAGCACCCATTCCCATTTCAGTAGTATTGGTCTCTTTTATCTATCCCTATTCTCTCATTGGATTAAAGCACCAGTTGCCAAGTGACTTAAAACATTGGGAGCCAATTTTAATTATATTAATTAAGTAGAGTAATACAGACCCACCCTCCTTAAATTAGAGTGGTGTTCTGCAGGTATTCCCATGCTTATACAATTCATTAAATAACACTGTTCAAATTATCAATATAAATATTTACAAGATGTTTTTTTAAGAAGCAGACAGAAAAATCCAATCCAGACCTCTCTGGGAGCAGTGTAACTACTTTTAATTGCAGTAAATGGCGGGTATAAAGGCTGGTTCTGGTGTCTCAGCAGCTAATAGCACAAAGTGCCCCAATCTTAATGTGACCCTTGACTGCCGTCATGTCTGAATCTTCCATCCCTCACTCCTAGTCAACCTTCTGCCGATTTAAAAAAACAAAAGACATATATTTCAGACATGATCCATAATGGTACATCTGTAGCATTATCCCAGAGATAATGCAGAAACTTATGAGCAAAATGCAATCATAGACCATTTTTATAGACAAGTGGAATCCAGATTGCAGTTTAGTTTTTCACAGTGAAAGGGTAAAATCACTATAATACACTCATTACTGCAAGAAGACTAGACTTAGTACCACGATTACAGACTCAACTGAAGGGGCTAAGTGAGTCTAAATGTCATTTCAGTATTATGTTGGATCCCTGGATAGAAAAATCAGATTTAAAAAATGTACATTGGAGCCTACTGAAATTTCCATGGCTCATTTACTTAGCAAGCCAATGCGCACACATTCTGACATAGTAGCAGCTTAATATAATGTAATTTTCTTAGGGGTATATTTATCATGCTTTGTAAAGGGTGGAGTGAAGCAATTAAATTTCACCAGTTGGCAAACCAAAGCAAAGATCTGATTGGCTGCTATGTGCAATATCACCGGTAATGTTTTACTCCACAGCATGATAAATGTAGCAATTAGACTCATATTCCACTTTTAATCCTTCTAGTGCACATACAGGTATGGGACCTGCTATCCAGAATGCTCAGGACCTGTGGTTTTCTGGAGCAATAAGCGCCAGAAAATAAATAAATTAAATATATATATATATATATATATATATATATATATATAGATATATATATATAGATATATATATATATATATATATATATAGATATATATATATATATAGATATATATAGATATATATATATATATATATATAGATATATATATAGATATATATATAGATATATATATAGATATATATATAGATATAGATATATATAGATATATATAGATATATATAGATATATATAGATATATATAGATATATATAGATATATATATATAGATATAGATATAGATATATATAGATATATATATAGATATATATATATATATAGATGTTCAGCCGAAAAAGGCTGAGGTGTTCAGCCGAAACGTCAGTTCACTGATTTACCATTAAAAGTTTTTTATTTTTGTACTTAAGTCCTGTGAGTGCGGCTTCTTTTCCCATTTCGTGTTCGTTCTGACTTTGAGGATTGCACCCAGGCCAAGCTGTGGATTATACGTGAGTGCCAGTATAAATATTTTAAACATTAAATAAACCAAATGAGATTGTTTTGCTTCCTATAAGGATTCATTATATCTTAGTTGGGATCAAGTACAAAGTACTGTTTTATTACTACAAAGTAACAGGAAATCATTGTTAAAAATCTGAATTTTATTTCGTTAAAATGGAGTCTATGGGAGTTGGCCTTTCCATAATTCAGAGCTTTCTGGATAACAGAAATAACAAAATTAATCTGACAGAGCTAATTCAATAAGTAAGAAGTACACAATATTTTCATAACTGTGCACAATCTAACTCCTGCCAAATTCACAGCCAATCACATAACACTCTAATTCCCTATGTCCCATAACCTGCTCACCCACACTACTGATCACTTGCCAGACAGCTATCACTGGGCCACAATTTGGAAATAAGATGGACTTTATACTTTGGAACAGTGAAGGGAGAAAAAGGGAAAGACTAGGAGCAATAGAAAGTTGAAGATGGGCCAAACAGAAGAGAATAGTAGAACAATGAGGATGGGATAGAAAAGCAATAGAGCTCAAGTAGAATGGCAATAGAAGGGAGAAAAGAAAGGGGTAAGCGCATACTCTTGGTGCGTGTAACTGTGTATCCTATTGCTGCAGTTTAAATTTGGTGCATTTCTTTGTGTGAGATCAGTATATTCAACAGAAGGCTTCTCTGTGGAGGCAACCCCAGCACAATAAGTGCTTTTATTATTATTTTGAATCCTGTTGCTATTATTTCAGCCCTAGACTGACTCACTTCACCTTCTCCACTGCATGAAAGTGAATCAGTCCCACAGCAACTATTTTGATGAAGTTAGCTTTGTTATTGCAATAAAGCATCAGTGTCCAAATGAATGGATGCACAGATTAACTTGTTCTTAAATTGAATTATTAATGGTTATTGTATTAAGATTTAAGAGTGCTTTACTCATAAAAGTCCATTAAGTGGATAATATTGCTTGAAAGGGGTTAATCTTGATTTCCTCTGCTGGGTGGAGGAGGTTCTTTGTTTATTGTGCCTGGGGAGCAGCAGTGTAATTTAATTCTAGCTACTGGTTGTTTATGGGTTTATTTCAACGCACCTGGAGTTTCTGGTTGTCTAATCCACCCTCACCTGGTCACCTGCAGTAACGGCTTAATCGCCTCATTTGCACCCAAATTGTTTGCTTACCTCATGTATATAAAGGCTTGGAAGTTGCACTCAATGTCTGTGGCACATGGGGAGATTAGTCTCGCCGCAACAAATCTCCCTTGTCGCGGACGACTAATCTCCCCAAAATGCCATCCCACTGGCTAGAATTTAAATCGCAGGTGGGATGGCATACACAACTTCGGCAAATCGCGTTGCCGCATATGCCATTCCACCGGCGATTTACATTCTAGCCGGTGGGATGGCATTTCGGGGAGACTAGTTGCCCACGACAAGGGAGATTTGCGCAACTAATCTCCCAGTGCATCACAGCCCTAAAAGGTCTAGAGCAGGGACCGTATATATATGGTTGTACATGCAATTATAATACACTAATCTTTGTTTGAACCAAAAGACCCTTGGTGCTGGTTGTGTTTGATTTGTTATCTATATATAATATATTTGTATATATTTGTATGTCAGGAAAAACATGCACCCAACCTGTACTCTAGTCTTTCCACTCACACCTTGCAAGACAGGAAAACTTGGGAGCAGAGGAATTATGTACCTTCCCAGTCTGACCCACACCAAACCTGCATCTTTCCACTTTGTAGTCACTTCTGCGCGTGCCTTAGGTTTCAAGACTGGAAAACTTCAGGAGCAGAGGAATTGTGTGCCTTTCCAGTCTGACCCCTCCCTAACCTGACTTAAGGCTAATGGCACACCATGCGTATGGCGTATATTTTTGGCAAGCTGAAAAACGCTTGCCAAAAATATGGGTCATATGCTCCTACCTGTGCCTGTACCCAAATGAATGGAATATGCCTGGGTGCAGGCACATGTAACCAAAATCCACCTAAATGCAAAGTCTCGTGTTTTCAGGCGAATATTGGCTACATGTACCATGGTTAAATAAGATACAAAACTGAGAAAAAACAGCAATGGAAATACTTACTGTATATACAGGAGTAAATGATATATATTATTTGTTCTTCTGTGCTTTGCTTCAGACCATAAATCACGTACATACCATATTGAAAATATATAGAATATTTTGCCACAGCTTTTGAATAACATATTGTGATTTTCATTCTAACTGCCACCTGCCATGCTGCTGGCACATTATAACGGCTTCTGTGTCACACTTTGATAAATCTGCCCCAAGTATGTTTCTTAAAATGAATATTAAAACATGAATATGGCTTTGGTTTTACTCTGCAGGAAAACGTGATTGCTTCTGCTTTCATAATCCATAAAAGTCAATGCTGTAAAGTAACAATCTTATTCCGAGCCACTAGATGGCAGACGTTACTTTGCATTACTCATGAACCAAAGCATACAGTATATGTGCCATTCTAGGCAAACTACACACATTTGCAAGCTTTACTGCCCCCAACCCAAATTTATATTTTTAAGAATAATCTTAAATGGATAGCTGCAAAAGAACCCAAGCAGTTACTGTACAGTACAGGTATGGAACCTATTATCCAGAATGCTAGGGACCTGGGGTTTTCCGGAAAAGGGGTCTTTCCGTAATTCAGATCTCCTACCTTATGTCTACTAAAAAATGTATTTAAACTGTAATTAAAACCAAAAGGATTGTTTTGGCTCCAATAAGAATTAATTCTATCTTAGTTGGGATCAGGTACAAGGTACTGTTTTATTATTACAGAGAAAAAGGAGATGGCCCTTCCGTAATTTGGAACTTTCTGGATAATGGGTTTCCTTTTTTTTTTTTTTTTGTAATCATAAAACTGCACCTGGTACTTGATCCCAACTAAGATATCATTACTTTTTATTGGATGCAGAACAATCACATTTTTTCCTCATACACCGAGCACTGCATTCTTACTCTGCACACCCACTAGAGACTGGGCTTGTGTACCATTCAAGGTTGGGTAGCTGACCTACTGCCAGCGGCATTTGAACATCTGTTCACAAATATTCTCAGATAAGGCTTGAATCCTGAACAAGAAATAAATGGATGAAGGCTTGACCCTTTTAGAAAGAAAGTGGGCTACACAATTTTCTAATTAAAGCACACTAAAATCCCTGCTTTATAGCATACAAATGTAGCCATTGCTAGATCCTCAGATAGTTCATCCTAATATTACATCCATTAAAATCAGATGCCATTTTGCTTTTTTAAAAATACATTCATTTAAAAAATGCAACATGCTGCGTTCCACCTGCCACTTACATGCACCTGTGTTATTAAAGAAATTGAATGTTAAATCCCTGTACCTAACAGATAGCAGGTACCATCTGGTTACCTTATGCACGCCATCATCTTCTTTGGTCTATCCCAATTGGCAATATGTAATAAAAGACATAAATAATAAAAATTCACAAAAACAGGGAAAGAAAAGTAATTTTGTAATGTAATAATATTCCTTACACCATTTCCAGTGGCATAGCTATATGTGCCTGATCCAACCGTGGCCACTAGGTCTGCTCCCTCTATGAATTTGTCCATGAGGAAGCTAGGGGCCTCATTGTCACATTCATCTTACTTACATTACTGACCCTTAGTACAACTGGGGGTCTCAGCTGAAGGGATTCTACTTTAACCTTTTTACCCTTCTCATAATGAAGTGTACATCCTTTTCAACAAAACTATTAATGAGCTATGTTCAACACCTCAGACCTAGCAAAATACTATAAACCATTTTATGAAATGAAAGAATGAAAAAAATCTTTCTTTTTCTGCCTGTAAGAAATGTTGCTGAAGTTATTGCTGAAATGATACCAAAATAATGTGGAGTAACATATTACTTTTGATATCCATTGCTACACCACCCACAGCTATTTCACTATTCTCCAAACATAAATGGAATACTGTGTTAAAGTAGAACTAATGCTTCATACATATAATTAATCAATATGAAAGTTAGCTATTTGCTAAATACTTTGCATTTTCTCACCTATTATTTGGCAGTGGCACACGGAGTGATTCTCCATGCCGTAAATGAGATTTTCCACCCAGCAACCTGTTTTTATATTTCAACAATATGTGTATATTTACTTACTAGCCTCTTATTGTTATTCATTAGCTCATCTCACAGGATTTCCAAGTGATATCTACAGTGGTGTGAAAAACTATTTGCCCCCTTCCTGATTTCTTATTCTTTTGCATGTTTGTCACACAAAATGTTTCTGATCATCAAACACATTTAACTATTAGTCAAAGATAACACAAGTAAACACAAAATGCAGTTTTTAAATGAGGGTTTTTATTATTTAAGGAGAAAAAAAATCCAAACCTACATGGCCCTGTGTGAAAAAGTAATTGCCCCTTGAACCTAATAACTGGTTGGGCCACCCTTAGCAGCAATAACTGCAATCAAGCGTTTGCGATAACTTGCAACGAGTCTTTTACAGCGCTCTGGAGGAATTTTGGCCCACTCATCTTTGCAGAATTGTTGTAATTCAGCTTTATTTGAGGGTTTTCTAGCATGAACCGCCTTTTTAAGGTCATGCCACAACATCTCAATAGGATTCAGGTCAGGACTTTGACTAGGCCACTCCAAAGTCTTCATTTTGTTTTTCTTTAGCCATTCAGAGGTGGATTTGCTGGTGTGTTTGGGTCATTGTCCTGCTGCAGCACCCAAGATCGCTTCAGCTTGAGTTGACGAACAGATGGCCGGACATTCTCCTTCAGGATTTTTTGGTAGACAGTAGAATTCATGGTTCCATCTATCACAGCAAGCCTTCCAGGTCCTGAAGCAGCAAAACAATCCCAGACCATCACACTACCACCACCATATTTTACTGTTGGTATGATGTTCTTTTTCTGAAATGCTGTGTTACTTTTACGCCAGATGTAACGGGACACGCACCTTCCAAAAAGTTCAACTTTTGTCTCGTCGGTCCACAAGATATTTTCCCCAAAGTCTTGGCAATCATTGAGATGTTTTTTAGCAAAATTGAGACGAGCCTTAATGTTCTTTTTGCTTAAAAGTGGTTTGCGCCTTGGAAATCTGCCATGCAGGCCGTTTTTGCCCAGTCTCTTTCTTATGGTGGAGTCGTGAACACTGACCTTAATTGAGGCAAGTGAGGCCTGCAGTTCTTTAGATGTTGTCCTGGGGTCTTTTGTGGCCTCTCGGATGAGTTGTCTCTGCGCTCTTGGGGTAATTTTGGTCGGCCGGCCACTCCTGGGAAGGTTCACCACTGTTCCATGTTTTTGCCATTTGTGGATAATGGCTCTCACTGTGGTTCGCTGGAGTCCCAAAGCTTTAGAAATGGCTTTATAACCTTTACCAGACTGATAGATCTCAATTACTTTTGTTCTCATTTGTTCCTGAATTTCTTTGGATCTTGGCATGATGTCTAGCTTTTGAGGTGCTTTTGGTCTACTTCTCTGTGTCAGGTAGCTCCTATTTAAGTGATTTCTTGATTGAAACAGGTGTGGCAGTAATCAGGCCTGGGGGTGACTACAGAAATTGATATTGAAATTGAAAATTGAAATTGATAAACCACAGTTAAGTTATTTTTTAACAAGGGGGGCAATCACTTTTTCACACAGGGCCATGTAGATTTGGAGTTTTTTTTCTCCCTTAATAACGTAAACCCTCATTTAAAAACTGCATTTTGTGTTCAATTATGTTATCTTTGACTAATAGTTAAATGTGTTTGATGATCAGAAACATTTTGTGTGACAAACATGCAAAAGAATAAGAAATCAGGAAGGGGGCAAATAGTTTTTCACACCACTGTATTAATGTGTGTGTGCAAACACAATAAACACATGGAGGGTTGCAAAATTTTAGATGGGGATTCTCAGTACTAGGAGTAACAATTACACTCAAAATACCTCTCCTTGTTTTCCTCAGTAGACGTAACCTTAAGGGTTTTCAGGCTACTGTACTAACATTTTTATGGAGTTTCATGAGGGAGAAAGATATTTTCCTTAACACTGCACAATACTCCATGGCACTGTTATCTCTGAGCTGAAAGACAGGTGGCAAGCCATTAATTTTGCATGTAACTTCAGAATGCAGTGCAATCAAGGTATAAATAATGCATTTTTTGTATTAGATTTTTGATTGACAACAGGGCATTTGAAATTAAGTCTTCTGGTTATCAAATTAGTGACTTGCGCAATTATTAAAAAGTATGTAGTTAATCATTTATTCATCAAGTAGCTGTTCCATCTGGTGCTGTTTGACCCATTGCTCTGCCATTGCTATCTTGCACGCTGATTCTTAAATGCAGTCAAACAGCTTTCTGTTTAATTGTGCAGTTTCTGATAGAACTCAGTAGAGATAACAGATACCGTGTTATTATGATTATTAACATTTATTTATAGTGTTAAACTGATGAAACAATGCAGGGACAGTGGTTCCTCAGGAGGCTGTGTGTTACACAGCTTCTTTGAAAATAATTAAAAATTTTGAATGATTTGATTATTTTATGGGATATAGCTATCCTGTAATTCTGTGCTTTCTGGATAACAGATTTCCACATAACGGATCCTATACCCATATAATAGACACATTTTCATGAGGCAGCTATTGTAACTGATAACATCTCTAATCACTCTCTATAAGGATATAATTTATATAATATTCATTACTTTTTTTAAGGTGGGAGTGGGGTTTAGGTGTTGAGTGTGGAACAACGAGACTCATCTACCATGTTATGATTTAAAGGGATTGTTTTTTGTGTTTGTATTACCTTGATAGAGACCCAGCTGAAACATTGGCTCTGTTCAGTAAAAGTGTAATCAAATTATAGATGCCGCAAGTACTGTTTTCTCCTTATTTGCTCCAGAATGCCAGAAAGTGAGAAAAAGCTTATTTAGGATGAATACCTTGAGAGCTTTAGACCAAAATCACATATACAACGAACTCGTAACTAGTCCTCTGTTTTATACAAGCTGGAATGTTTGGTGATAGGGAGGCCATACAATCATCTAAATTCTTGAATGAAAAAAAATAAAAAATTAACAGAAAGCAAGGACTGAGAATAGAAGGTATTGGATACATAGGGGTGGGGTGCATTAGACAAACTAAAAGTTGATTTAGTTTAGCACCCTACAGTTCTTCATGTTGTAGGTTCTTTCTTATCATGAAAAAACACTGTCAAGAAAATATGTCTTAATAAGTAAAAAGCATTATTGAACTCAGCATTTCCTAGTGTAGTAATTCCCTTACCCAGTCGTTAATATATGACCATCTGTTCTTTTTACACAATAAAGGAAACGGAAAATAAAATTGCTAAAAAGTGCTCACAGGAGTGTTTTTGCAATTTACATATTTTTTTCTCCACAAAAATTCTCCCAAATACTAAACTAATACTCACCATAGAATGTCAGATTTAGTTTGAGCTGAAGCTGAATCATGTGAATGAGGGTTATTGAAAATAGCGATTTGTACCAAGTTAATCCAGGGACTGGTCCAATTGCCATCTTGGAGTCAGGAAGGAATTTGCAGGTTACGTTTGAACACATTTCTGGGACTTTTATATGTTATTACAGTTTTGCTAATGAAGGTGAAATTGCCCTTTAAGATGCAAGTCTTGGTTCCCCCAAGAGACCTGTTTATCATATTAGTTACAGTTGTATCTAATACAGGTGTTGATATACAGGGTTGGATTAATACAGGTGTTGAGTATTCTGGGCTCTCCTTCAAAAGCCTATTTAATTAAGTTTGAGAAACTTTCTATCTTTTTTTGGAGTTCAACGCAAGAGATCTAAGGGAAATGAGGGACTGCGGGCTGAGCTGCCTTGATGTCTTATGTGCAAGCATATTGACCTATCTTGGCAGCCCATAAATTTGCAACATGTTGCCCCCAGGCAATCTGATGGGCATCACTGGTCTATAGCATGCTGAATGCTAAAGGTGGCAATAAACCTTTAATACTAAACCTTTAAAACAAAGTACTGCCGTGGTATTTGAATTTAATTTAAAGTTCCCATTCAAAATGTTAGTGTCATATTTGCAGTACAAGTCCATAACTGCTAAAAGTGTCCTAGCTTAGGTGGGACTGTCCCAAACAGGGAGCCTGGAAGCAGGCAAAGTTTTGAGAGTTCTAGGAGGATTGGGACGTAGCCTTGGGTGTCGCAGTTTTCGTTTTTTTTTTTTTATAAATATTTGGTGGTATGCAAGCAATCTTTGGGATGTACTGCTACCACCATAGTGTAAAACTAAACTTTGACAGACCAGCAGCAATAAATCGATAAAGGTGCTTTAGTACAGTGAGCCGGTATCCCCAGGGCCAGGCAATAGAATATAAATAAGCCAGCAGACAGCTAATCAGTCAGCAGTAATTACCCATGCTAGTTATTTATATATTCCACATGCACCCAATAAAAAACCCTAATTCCGCTCAGAATAGGAAGCCTACAGAAATGGCCAGAGCATTAGGTATTGGTATTGATTGCCTGGGAAACACTTCCAGTTATATGAATTTTGTGCATAAATATGTTTCCATCTTCTCCGCTTTTAAAGACTTTAATGGTGCAACAACAAACGTTGAGAGAAGGACCTCATAATTCTGGTATTTACTTCTTACCATCAAGCAGAATGTTTGCTTCCTACACGGACCCAAAAGGGATCCATTTAAACTCCCAAATCATCTTTTGAGTTTCAGTGTGGTACTGTACCCACCGACCTGGGCTAGACTGTCAAATTTATAATAACTGTAACCCTGTTTATGGTTAGTAAAGCATTGTGTATGTATATATGGTGCTATACAAATGAATAAATACATACATATGTACGTTCCGGAAAGCAGGTTAATGGAATTATATCATGCTTCCCAAATTGCTGTAATATAAGGCAGATATATTATAAGAAAGACAAACTATCCTACATTGTAAGTATTTTTGCAGGGCTGGTTGGGCCCTTTTGTTCAGTTCATCATATGGTGCCCATTGGCCTGCTTGCTCTTGTCCTGGCTATTTTACTTCATGAGTCTTCTCAGCATCCCCCCGTTTGACCTTGTCAATAGTAGGAGGGCATGTGATAGATGTTTTTTTTGTGGCATTTTTATTTCACTTTATAATTAGAATCTTGTACAGGTATGGGATCCCTTATCCAGAAAGTTCCGAATAATGGAAAGGCCATCTCCCATAGACTCCATTGTAAGCAACAAATTCTAATTTTAAAAATGATTTCCTTTTTCTATGTATTAATAAAACAGTACCTTGTACTTGATCCCAACTAAGATATAAACAGTCCTATTGGTTTATTTAATATTTAAATGATTTTTAGCAGACTTAATTTGTGGAGATCCAAATTACAGAAAGATCCCTTATCTGCATTCTGGATAACAGGTCCCATACCTGTTAAATTACAAGCAAGTATTTTTGGATATTGCTGTGCCCCCCCCCCCCCCCTCATGGCCTGGCTGTGGTCCTTTTACCTTTATTTAAAAAAAAAAAAAAAAACCCTATACCACACCAGCTGGTGAAAAATGACAACTCCCTCCATTGCTGTCTAATATTTGCCTCTTTGCCTCCCCCCCACCCAATGTATAGCATCTAACATTCTAGAGATTAACATTATTACAGCTGTATTGCGTTTCCACTGGCCTCCTACTCCACTCCCCATGGTATTTCCAGCCATTCATTCCAGCCCTAAAATCTGTTGCATTGGAGTACCTTGTTATTCCATGCTCTCTTTTATCTCACATGTCATAATCCTATCATGTTACTTTAATGCTTTAACACGGCCAAAATTAGACCAGGTCTAATTCATTCCACTGCTGTAACTAATACTGTACATTTTCATGTCATTTAATGCCTTTAATATTAACTTTCTTTTTTATTTAATATTGTAAATTATACTTTATATTTCAATCTTAATTAAGTATCAGGTTTAATGTTTTTACTTTACATTTAATAATATCCCCTTATTTTTTCCAGTAATACATTAACTGGCATATATTACTAATAAAATATAGACTTGAGGGCTTATTTACAAGGGTGCAAGATGTGCAGCTCTCACTGGTGCAATGGAGCCCTGTACTGAACACAAACTGGTTTAGTAATCTTTGCTGTCATGATTTTTAGAGTTTACTGTCTATTTCTAAATTATACTATTTACATTGCATATCTTTTGCTCTACCATTTAAAATGTAATTCTATAACTAATAAATGTGTTTTTTTTAATTGTAATATTGTTGTGTAAGCAGCCATCTCAGTGCATTGTGCCTAAATCTGAGCTTTCAGAAGTAGCCAGTGCTAAGCTGGCCATACACACACCGATAATATCGTATGATTCAGGGCTGAATCGGCAGAAGGATGTAGAAGTCCTATTGTTTCTACATACTTATCTGCCGTTTCAGCCCCGAACAGTTAGTGGCTGATTGAACGATCTTTCGTGCGACCGATGGTCGCTCGAAAGATCGCAAATCGCCACTTGTGTGGCCACCTCTGCACATTAGAACTACTTTCAGATAATCTTTTGTTTCTCCTGCTCAATGTACTGTCAATACATAAAAGCATAAAAAGCATAAAAGCACACAGTAAATCTGTGTATGTGAATCCACTCTATACAGTCATGGCCAAAATTGTTGGCACCCCAAAAATTTTTCCTGAAAATCAAGTATTTCTCACCGGAAAGTATTGCAGTAACACACATTTTGCTATACACCTGTTTATTCCCTTAGGACATAATGTCACACAAAACTCCAAAAATGGGCTGGACAAAATTATTGGCACCCTTAACTTAATATTTGGTTGCACACCCTTTGGAAAAAATAACTGAAATCAGTCGCTTCCTATAACCATCAATAAGCTTCTTACACCTCTCTCCGAGAATTTTGGACCACTCTTCCTTTGCAAACTGCTCCAGGTCTCTCTTATTGGAAGGGCGCCTTTTCCCAACAGCAGTTTTAAGATCTCTCCACAGATGTTCAATGGGATTTAGATCTGGACTCATTGCTGGCCACTTCAGAACTCTCCAGCGCTTTGTTGACATCCATTTCTGGGTGTTTTTTGACAACCTTTCATCAATTTTTTTTTTTCTTCCGTCCACACCCAGGAAGATTAGCTACAGTGCCATGGGTTGCAAACTTGTTGATAATGTTGCGCACTGTGGACAAAGGCAAATCTAGATCTGTGGAGATGGACTTGTAACCTTGAGATTGTTGATATTTTTCCACAATTTTGGTTACGTCCTCAGACAGTTCTCTTCTCCTCTTTCTGTTGCCCATGCTTAGTGTGGCACACACAGACACACAATTTAAAGACTAAGTGAACTTCTCTCCTTTTTATCTGCTTTCAGGTGTGATTTTTATATTGCCAACACCTGTTACTTGCCCCAGGTGAGTTTAAAGGAGCATCACGTTTGAAACAATCTTATTTATCCACAATTTTGAAAGGGTGCCAATAATTTTGTCCAGCCCATTTTTGGAGTTGTGTGTACCATTATGTCCAATTTGCTTTTTTTCCTCCCTTTTTCATTCTGTTCCAATACACACAAAGGGAATAAACATGTGTATAGCAAAACATGTGTTACTGCAATACTTTTCGGTGAGAAATACTTGATTTTCTGGAAGAATTTCTGGGGAGTTGGCATTTCTCATACATAGCAGAAGATGGAAATGCAATAGAAGCCTCACCTGTGTGGCAGTACCAGTACCAGTGAGTTGTTTATTTGCTAAGAGAATTGTGACATTTTTGGTCACAGCCTGAAAAGTTTGTGGAATCCTGAATTAAATGCTCATCATCAGCTTCCTCTTGCGTATGGTTAAGACAACAAACCCATTTGGGAGATGCAATCACTGAAACCCTCTTGGGTTTATATATGTAATGAGCCAGCTGTCATCCGGTGTAATGCCTTACTGACAGTGAAGCAGAGTAATAGTGCCTATACATGGGTTTGTTTGGTATCCAACACATTGCCCAAATGCTGAATGGAAAGATATTTGCTATATTCCTACATCCTCAGACTCCTCTTGTTACCGTGTGATGCCAAAAGCTTCCTGTATCGTGCATGTGTTGAAGATGCAGCAATAATGTGTCCATGCTTACTGTTTTGCACAGCCTGCGTTTTTATGTTACTATTTTTTTATGTTACTAGTTAAGTCAAATATTTGTCTGGTCCCTCTAATTTCTTGACTGTAATTTATGGAGTTTAGCCCCTAAAAAGTATCTGTGATGCATTGTAGGCCCCAAAGTTCCCAGGCACCCCTTTTAATTGATGTAATTCACAACTAAATCCCACACATTTGTTGAACAGGTTTTTAATTAAGTACACAGCTATGTAGTTGCCACTATCAAACCCTGACAGTAGAATGGGTCTTCCTGAAGACTTAAAGGAAAATGAAAGGTTAATATAAATTAAAAGTAAGTCTAAAGGCATTCTTTTTAAGTACTTACTGCATATCTAAATTCCCAGATCCCTGCTTGCTTCTCTGAGATATGGTGCTGGCAGCCTACAGCTGTGTGAAGACTACAGTGACATCACTGAAATCTCTCTTCCCTTCCTGTAGGCTGCCAGCGGCTGTCTTCCTATTCTCTGAGCATGTGTGTAACTTGATCCTGTCTCCTGTTCTGAGCTACACATGCCCACCAGCCAATCAGTAGCGGATCTGGTGAAGGGGGGGGGGGAGGGAATGAAACACATGTGCAGTATGAAGCAAGGAGGGAAAGGAAGGGAGAATACCTTTTTAGAGATGGCTGCCTGTTCTAGAAAATGTGAAGTAAGTGTGACTGAGTAAATATTTGATTAGGTGAGCCAAAAGTGTGGCGTTTTTACTAAACAATAGGAGGACTATTGGGCAGTATGCTTTTTAAATTTTGACTTGCATTCTCCTTTAAATTAGTGATGTGATGGGGTTGACATGGGACCCGCAGGTTTTCCTTCAGGTCAGACGGTTAGGGTTTAATTTGGGAGACCATTTCACATTTGGGTTGGGTGCGGGTCAGACACCTTTTCCCTGCTCTCGAAGTTTCCCTGTTTTGGAATGAATGGTACACCCATAAGTAGTGTACAGTAGAAATACGTGAGTACAGGTTGGGTGCCGGTCCTGAAATGTGGGTTAGGATTGAGTGTGGCTAGGATTAGGTGTGGGATTAATTTTTCCTGACCTGCACATCACTAAACTGAATGCCATACTAGCACCATCATTGGATTTCCATTTTCCAAAAAGTAATTTCATCACAGTTTCTTCTTATAGCTTTTCCGACAACTGTAAGTGAATTGGAAGAGGAAAGAGCAACAACAGTGTTGTATTGAAGCAGTACAGTGAGTACATACACAAACAGGGACTGCTGCGTGTCTCTGTTAAGGCAGTGTCAGTCGAGGGCCTTATAGCATTCCCAAATAAGCACCATGTGAAAAAACAGGAGTAAGAGGCGTATAGCTGTGAAACGTTAAACTTCTGTACTAAATCCTGTTTCAGCTGTTGTTGGACATCATAAGGGTAATTTAAGGAAAGTTTGCCCTTTAGTTTGGTGACCTAGTGAAGCCAATCAAAAAGTAGTATTTATTACTCTCCTGTTTAAATACAATAATCTAATCTGTGTCCAAGACTTGTGACCACCATAAGGAAGGAACAGGAAGTACTGGCACTGGGAGCCTGAAATACCACAAATGGGGTGGAATTTGGGTGGATAGTGGTAGAGGTTGGGTATAACAGAGGCATATGCAAAGGTGGCCTGGCAATTTAATTGCAGCCCTGATAAAAGTTCATAGACCTGGTCCGAATTGCCAAAGTTGCCTTTGTGTTCTTTTATATGGAATCACAATCTGTCTAAAGCTTATTGTCGGATAGAGCTGTCTTCAGTCCCTTGCAGCCATGTCCTCAGATGCCTCTTAAAGCATAGTGACAAAGTTAAGGAATTAGTGGATATTATTTCAGTCCAAAATATATTTTGTTGAGAGTCTCCCAGACTAATGTCTAAAGGTACAGAAATATTGTTTTATCATATTTAAACGGGTGCATCATCTGATTAAAGAATATAAAAAGCTGATCATAAATGGCTCATATTTCATTTATCACTGTATATTAATGTAGTACCGGTATAGGACCTCTTATCCAGAATGTTTTGGACCTGGGGTTTTCTTGATAAGGGATATTTCCTTTATTTGGATCTCCATACCATAAGTGTAGAAAAAATATAATTGAATCTTTAAACCAAATAGAATTGTTATGCCTCCAATAAGGATTCATTATATCAAGTACAGGGTTTTTTTTTTACAAAAAATAAATCAGGAGGTTGTTTCCTGTAATTTGGAGCTTTCAGTATAACAGATAACAGATCCCATATATGTGTGAACGTATAATATATGTTCCCAATGAATATGGGAATATATTAAAGTGAAGGGTTCCAATGTTTTATGCAATTCAAGAGTGTGACCATACTCAGATGTGTAGGAAAATTAAAATAAAAAGGGCTTTCCTAAAATTACAATTATTATTTTTTTAATACATAAAATATACTTGCACGTGGGATACTGCTCCAAAACAGTAGCAGCATCGAATCAGGCAGTGAAAGAAATGATAGTCCATTCCCCCTTTAGTTAATAATGAATTACTGGATGCATTCAGTTCAGTTCACTGGAGACCTAATTGACTTAAAGAAGCTTGTGAATCGCACAGTGTCAGTTGAGGTGCAGTGTGCTCTGTACTTCAGAGGTCGACTTGGCAGCCCAAGGAGGAGTACAACTCAGACAAGCTGCATGCAAGGAAGGAAAAGGATGTGGATACGTTCAGACTTCTGTCAGTGCCTTGCAGGAGAGTTGGTTTGCAAGGTTTCTTTCTTGTTTCTATGACCTGCATCTGATTTCCAGATATTTTCCATGGATGAAGTTGTGTTTCACTGGGCAGATTATTTGTTCGGATCTACTTTGTTCTTCTAACATTAATTCAAATTCCATCCAGAAGGTAAAATGCTGTATTTAAACATGTAAGATGAACTATTTTGTTACTTTCAACATTTAAGTTGACAGTATACAACGTGCCATAGAAATAAGAAGGTAGTCATGTTTGTAAGATAAACGACTACATTAAAGGAGAAAGGAATCTGGGGAAAAGTCAAGGCAGCTATTTGAACACTGCATACAGAAAATCTTACAAACCTAGAGGCGAATCGAGCTGAGGAGCCATGCAGGTTTCCTTTGCCTGTTCGGAGCACAGTATAAAAACTCGGAGTGCAGAAGATAGGCTAAATCGTCAAAATGTGGGTAGTCCGAACCTTGGCACACGTACAAAATTCCGAACTGTGGCTATGGTCGCCCGGAGCCTAGGACATCTGTCAGTGCAAAATGTTCCAACCCCAAGCGATTCCAACTTGCGTCATCCAGGAATGAAATATAGGTATGAAGGGAAAAAAGTATGTTTGTTTATATATTAACCGCTGCATTTATGGGGATTGATGCTGCAGGATTTTAGAATAGAAATGCTTCCTTTTAGTCCACTGCAGCTGCTGTAGCCTTAGTTGTGTTCACTTACACTCTGCACGTTTGTGCTTTAAATAGAGACAATACACACACTATGCTGATAACAAAACAAGGGATTTGCCTTGCCAAAAAGTGAAATTAACCTGCTTTCTACAGTTTGATAGTTTTGGTTTTTGATATTAAGTTTTTCAGTGTCTATGAATATTACATAATATGAACAAGGAACAAAGCATTGAAATATTGCATGCATTATTTATCATGGACTTGGTTTTAAATATCATACTGCGCATTACATCTAATAGTCACAGGGCAAATGTTGAATGGTGTACATTCTAAAGCAGAGCAGGGTGTAATTGGAGGAAGAGTAGCTCCTCATAGTAACAATGAGGTGGAATGTTTGTAAATCCCTGTGCAACTACCCCCTGGAAGGGGCATGCATAGTGCTACAGGCTCATTGCTCATAGTAACCTGTAGTCCAAATAGAGCACTGGGCTATAATCCTGCAGAGCATTGGGGTTATGATTAAGGTTGACACTTTGATTTCTGTGCTTTCCAGGTTGTAGAGGGACAGCATGTACCTGTGTACTTAGATCCTGTCTGTATGCTGATGTTAACAACAATGTTCTGCAGATCCCTAGCAAGATCTCTCCTATACAACATCAGATGTATGTCACTTATAGAATATGCTTTTTGGATTTTTGTCTGTGCAACAGAAAGCTGTAATAGTACAATAACTATATATGTAAAGTAATACTTCTAGAACGTCCCACTGTGAAGCATTAAAGGGTTATACTATAAGTGCTGTTGTATTTGTTTTTTTATTCCCAGTTCAACACTTTATTCCAATGTTGGTTTCAGGCAGGGCAACAGCCATTTTTAAAAGGCTATTAAAAAAAAATTTTAAAAAAAGATGCCTAAGTATTTTACATCAACATAAACTTTAATTGTAAGTTGAACTTTCCCTTATAGAAAGGCTTTTTCACATTGACTGGCTTTTCTGATGGCTACATGCTAATATCCATTTTAATTTTAAAAAACTGTCACATTTTAATTAATGGCAGTTAGAGCAAACAAGTTTTCCATCACGTCACGTGATTCAATGATAAATGTGGAATTGAGACTCCCCCTCCCACATAGATAGTGGAATCTCTAGGCAGCCATGGCCAAACATGCTTAAGTTGCTGCTGTGTTTCCTCATCAGGAACCCATCTGCCTTCTGTAAATGCCCAACCTTTAGATCCATGGATAGCTGAAAATATCTGCACTTACCATCTATAGTAAAGCATCAGAATGGGATCATTGTTATATATCAATGTAAGATGCAATTGCATTTTGTCTTTCCACGTTACTTTTTCCCAGACTGGCCTATTTGCTCCTCAGTCCCAGGCATTCTTCATGGAATTAGTGTTCCGGTGCTTCTTTTCAGACAATTACCTTTAAAAAGAATGAATAACTGTGACACTTTAGAATTCAGTGTGCATGAAATAAAAGCCTTGGAGCAGGGGGATCATCTCTTGTGCCTTGCACTTATGCACCAAGCAAATGCTCTGCCTCTCATTCAGTGTCTGGCAGCTTTGCAGAGAAAGGGGATTGGATGGTATTATCTGATGATTCATTTTAATTCCATGGTAGACATAACAAGCAGCATCTGCTGTTGTACAATCGTAGGTGCAAATGTCTTCTTTTCACTTGACATTTCCCTTGCATGCGTGAATGTGTGAGACCTCATTAAATGCAGGCACAAGCTATTTATTATTTACAAGTTTTGTCCAGAGTCATGATTTGTTCTTATTCTCTTGTTTGTTCTGACAAGTTCACATATTGTCCCAAAAGAGATACAGGAGCCCTGATCACATTTTCACACTTAAAAATAGCCTTTAGTAAAGAAAAAAAAAATGTATTTTTGGAACGCGAAACTAGCATATGAATTGGCATTTGTTCTTAGTAGGCATCCTACCAAGAAAGGTTTATATGTACATAGCTAAGGGTGCAAAGCCAATTTATGTAGCCAGGCACAGTGTGTGTGTTCCAACAAACTGGCTTCCTATCTGGTAGGATCATTGGCTTGGGGTCTATGCACAGAAGCATTTTACTGCATGTCAAATCTGCTGCTCATTTTAAAATAACAGCAAGGGCTGCAGTCTTCGGAATGATTGGAAAAATCGCCATTTAGGACATCTGCCACCCCCACTGTTACTTCATCCATGCCCATTATAAAGGCATTTAAAAGTCCCAGCTGACAATCATATATTGCCTTCCCTGAAGGTAGCTTTAAGTTTCATGGTCTGTTTAATTGTTTCTGGGATCACTGAACCTGATGACAGGCTAAAAAAGGCAAAAAAAGGATTCATAATTAAACAAACATGCAGACAAATGAAGACCAGATAAGAAGCTCCTTAGAATAGTCACTCCTATAACATACTATAATTAAAGGTGTACTTAAGTCCCTGAATAGTAAATGTTGGTCTGTGCCACTGGGCGAGAGGCTTAGGTGACCTCATTGCCTGCTCCTTTTTCATTCTGAGGGCACTGATTGCCAAACAGAGAGTGTGAACAGGCACCAACATCACCCATCTGGAATACAGCAGTGTTTATTGGGTGACTGCCCGAAGCCAGGGAATACAGGGGGAAGGGTATTTAGTTCTAATAAATTGCAAAACAAGAAATGAGTACCATCTTTGGTGAGGAGAGTTGCTTGTTTTAACTGTGTGGGTTGCAAGGTGCTAAGTCAGAGTTGTCGAAATTTGGACCATTGGTGCTTTGGCCCACTGTTCCCAGCATCCCAAGTCAGTGAAGCTGGGAATTATAGCGCATAACATTATTGGGATGTGAGAGCCTCGGTACAATGGATCTGCTTAAGGTCAAGCAAATCAAAATGCTTTTAAAAAGTGGAGTCCCCCAATGATTAATAGTAAATACATTTCTTTTTCAGAAATCTTGGCAAGTCTGGCCTAAGAGTTTCCTGCCTTGGCTTAGGTAAGTAATATTTTAGCTTCACCTGTTTTCACTCTGTAATACAGCACACACCAATTAAATTATTAATGTACAATATAAATTAGGGCAGATTCCTTTAGTGTATTGCTCAGCAGAACTGTACTGCAGCTCCATGTTCTCCTGATTTTAAGGCTGAAAGGATAGGGCAAAGTTCTTCCATGTTTAGAACAGTTTTTGCCACTGCCATAACACACAGCAAAAAATGAAACATTTGATTTCCTTTGAGTGGTTATACTACATTTCTGATTGGTTGCCATGGATTAATGCAGTTATTTAGTTAAAGCCACTATGTTCCCTCAACCTCCTGGCCCAACTATCTGCCTTTGTGGGGACCAGAACAAGTCCACTTAAAAGGGGTTGTTCCCTGTCATAGAGCTGGGCGGTATGACCAAAAATTTATATCACGGTATTTTTCAAAATTATATCGGTATCACGGTATTTGACGGTATATAAATAAAAAATAAATAATAAATATTGGTGGCCCCCCCCACCCCCCCAACAACCCCAACCCCAGCCCCCCCAACCACAACCCCCCCCAACCCCCCAGCCACAACACCCCCCAACCCCCCAGCCCCCCCAACCCCAGCCACAACCCCCCAGCCACAACCCCCCCAGCCCCAGCCACAACCCCCCCAGCCCCAGCCACAACCCCCCCAGCCCCAGCCACAACCCCCCCAGCCCCAGCCCCAGCCACAACCCCCCAACCCCAGCCCCAGCCACAACCCCCCCAACCCCAGCACCAGCCACAACCCCAGCACCAGCCACAACCCCAGCACCAGCCACAACCCCCCCAACCTCAGCACCAGCCACAACCCCCCCAACCCCAGCACCAGCCACAACCCCCCCAACCCCAGCACCAGCCACAACCCCCCCAACCCCAGCACCAGCCACAACCCCAGCCCCAGCCACAACCCCCCCAGCCCCAGCCCCAACCCCAACCCCCCCAACCCCCGCAACCCCCGCACCAGCCCCAGCCCCAGCCCAACTTACCCAACTTGTGGTTCCTCCAGCGATGCGTCCTAGCGACGTCGCGTGCGCGCCGACGTCACGTGCGCACGGGCGCAACCCGGATGTAATTGGATAAAAACTGCAGGAGGCGCGCATACCGGTATAGCGGTATGTTCAAAAATCATATCGTTTTTTTTTCAAAAACCGGTATACCGGTTAAACCGGTATACCGCCCAGCACTACCCTGTCAAATAATTAACTTTCTGTATGTTATAGAAGGAACTATTCATAACAGCTTTTTAATTGGTCATCTTTTTTTCAAATTATTTGTCTTTTTTCAAACTATTGCTCTGTGGGGCTGCTGGGTTACTAGGGTAATTGTAACCATAGCAACCAGGTAGTAGCTGAAATATCAAATCGAAAAGCTGCTGAACCAAAACCTAAATATTTAAAAAATACACATAAAAAACTATCTTTCTAGTTAAATTAAAGGTGAACAACCTGTCTGAATCTGCTTAGAATCAGACACTCTATGCTCAGATGCTTTTGTAGGTGCCTAAAGGTGGCCGTACATGAAAAAATAGCTGTGCTTATATACCAGGACCATCCACAGGAATCAATTAAAATCCAATTTTATTTGCTCATTTAAAAGAACAAAGCCTAACTAGTTTCATGCATAGGTGTACTTAATCATAGGCATACCTATAGGTGGCCATACACGGGCCAATTATAGCTGCTGATAGCGATCCCCTAGACCGATTCGGCAGCTTATCGGCCCATGTATGGGCACTAACAACGGGCATGCCCGACCGACATCTGGCCTGTAATTGGCCAGATCTCGATCAGGCAGGTTTAAAAATTGTTGATGCGGTCCCCAAATCGACGGACCCGTAGGTGGGGATATCGGGAGAAGATCCGCTTCTCTTGACGACCTCGAAACTTGAGCGTATTTTAGCATGTATGGCCACCTTTAGACTGATTGGATGGCCAAATATAAATACTGTAAACATTTATCTTTAAAATCCCATGTGATCCATTAATTTGCAAGTTGGTGGATTTGTTGTCCAGTTTTTGCCCACCATCTATTTTGCCTAGTATGCTAATGATCTTTGAATGCATACCTTGGATTGTATGTGAGAAAATAGGCTCTAAGAGAATGTCAGATGTTCAGGTTTCCCAGCATGAATCAGCAATTGAAGTGCCCATTTGTTTGATAGCATGGGTTAGTTGGTTGCACCAGTAAAAAATCACATTACAGTAGTAGAATATTAATCCCAAGAGAAAAATAACAGCATTTATTAAAGTTAATAAAATATCCTATAGCATTGCTTACAGTATAGAAATAAACAGTTTTGTGAAGACTATTCTACATATATCTACATTCCTTAAAACGCCCAGGGTGTCATGTTTAATCAGCTGCTGGGAAGGAGGGGGGGGGGGGTGTTTATTATTGTTTCATGTCAAGCATTCTGTATTTCTAACATTTTGAAATCTGTGTGTTTAAAGGAACATGGGTGACATTCGGAGGTCAGATCACTGACGAGGTAAGTCTTGATTTCAATGCAGGCATCTGCTTTATAAATAGCATGCAAATGTGTCGCAGTTGTTAGGAAATCGGATTGCGGTTCTTAACAAATGAAGAAACTTTTCCGTTTCCCTACATCTGTTTGCCACTCATCAAGGTGACCTATATTTAACGCAGGACTGGGCAAGTTACGTTCTATTTTGGACGTACTAAAACATGTTAAACTGTTCAACGTATTGCCTTTATTATTTTTATTTTAGTGCTGGTAATCTTTTATTTAAAATTCACCCACACATAATAATACAGGTATAGGACCAGTTATTCAGAATGCTTGGGACCTGGGGTTTTCCGGATAAGAGGTGCTTCCATAATTTGGATCTCTATATCATTCACTGTGTGTGTGTGTGTACAGTATATTATATATAATATAATATATATATATATATATATATATATATATATTGAAGGCACTCACAGCATGTACACTATAAACAAAAAACTTAACTGGATTTCCAAATCTACGCATTTCGATCCCCTGAGGATCGTCGTCAGGATAATGACAGGAAGTGAGGCGCAACATTAAATACACATATCACCCAATCAGGGTTCAACAACATTTAACCCATCAAGTGCAAGTGAGTATAAGAGCTTTCACATATGTTCCAATATAGGTGATCATCATATCGATAAAAATAATTGATACCATCCACATAAATAGAATGAGCAATTCATATACTCTATATCATATATACTGTGTGTGTGTGTGTGTGTGTGTGTGTGTGTATATATATATATATATATATATATATATATATATATGGAGTAGCTGTAGAGAGAGTCCGCACTCACAGGTCTTAAGAAAATATAGAAGTTTTATTGATTTGAATAAAACTTCTATATTTTCTTAAGACCTGTGAGTGCGGACTCTCTCTACAGCTACTCCATCTATTATTTTGGGACTGCACCCAGGCTCCCTTGGACCTACTTATACGTGAGTGCCTGTCTTCTTGCTATATATATATATATATATATATATATATATATATATATATATATATATATATATATAATAACACACATGTGCTTGAGATCAAATTATGCACCTACCACTAAATATATTAGTATGCAGTATACTTCTGTAAGCCATCATATTTCTCTTACTTTACCTAAACTGTTAAAGAAGCGGTTATGCAGATTTTAGGGCATGAAAAAGTTTTAATTTTACATAGTACTAGTATGTATAATATTTCTGGCTGCTGTTAGTGACCAACTTCCTGGTTGCTAGGGTGGCATACTTAGATGGTATGATGATACCTGGCAAGAACCAGAGATTTGATGTGTGAGATTAAAAAGTATATACATCTATAAGGATTTATTATGATTTCCCAACACATTTTCTATTGATATGTGACAATGACAATAAAGATATATTCTAATTCTAATTCTATTCGATATGAACAGAGCATCACAATCTGTGTTCTGGTACTAGATGATGATTTTACTCTAATGTTTATGAAGGTGCCTGTGTCAGTGCAAGAAATAGGGCAGCTGTGGGGGTTGAAGGAAATAGTGTAGTGTAGAGAAGGACATCATGCTGTCATATATTTAATATAATTGGACACCTAAATCATTAATATTGTATGCTCCCATTCAAAGCCAAAGCTATATCATTGGTTAATACCATCTGTCTTACTGAATAAAGGGTTAAGAGAAATTGAATGGTAAAATTCACCTGTGCGGGACCTGGAAGTCCCAGCAGTGATAAGTGTGCAATGTAGTGCTGATTTAAATATTTAAGTGCTGTTGTGCTGAGTGTTTTGTTTATAGCCTGACCTACAACAAAGGGGACTGCTGGCAGTGCAGTTGTAGCAGCTGCTTGGATTCCACTACATGCAATGTAGCCATGCTTGCAGATTAGCGCTAATCCCCTGAAAAGGGAAATATCGCTAGCAAGCAGGTGTTTTGGAAAACACTTAGCTCTGTCTCTCTCAAGTGAGTCTTTGAGCAGAGATGCTCCACAAAATGTTGAGCCACTTTATGATTTTCCGTATTGTTTATACAAGTGCAAGTTACTTTATTGAAAACTTTAACCACTTTATAATTGGAGCTATGTAGGCCATCTGGACAAGGACTGCATAAATACACAGATGCATTCCCTGGTCCAACAGCAAAATCAAGGTTTTCAGGCCAGGTATCTGTCGCCTTACTCCTTTATATGACCTTGGTCCTGACTTCATCCCCAGTGAGGGCCATTGGGCCTTGACAGTAGCCAAGGTATTCCTCTGTCATTGGCACAATTTGGCAACAATGGGTTGTATCCTGGCAGCCCAGCCAGAGCCAACTGTGCATTTAGTTTAGTGCCTTTTTTTGTTTTGTATTTTTGTTACCCTCTTTGTACCGGCACATATGGTTTTTGCAGCAAATCAAAACACAGTGCTACGAACTGATAGTACTGATAGTACGGAAAGAGTTCCCTAAGCTGTAGGCTTGTAACTGAAGAGGTCACCTGCATAGGGAATTAACCCCTGTAAAGAGAGAGAAGGACAATTTTCTCTTTATCTTTATTATAAAAATTGCAAAAGTACTTTAAAGATATTTACTGTATTATAATTATATATATATATAATTATAATTATAATTCTTGACTTTAGTTCCCCTTTAATCATTACTACATTTATCCATTCTTTTTATAAAGACATTCAGAGCATCTTAACACCCACCATTAAATCTCTCGTCACTTCCTGTCAGTTACTGCCCTCCCTTGGCTCCTCTTACAGTAAATATACCCTTTCCATGGTGATGGGATAACTGCTTCTTATACAGCAGCTGTAAGGCAGTGCGTTGAGCTCTACAGAGACCACAACCAACCTCACCTCTTACAACTCTAATTAATGATATTATAAATGGGATAGAAAGAAAGTAAAGAGGTTGTATCTACAGACAATGATTAGGTAGAGGTTTAGCTTTGAATTTCCACATTGTATAAACAAAAATATTTTATGTACAGGTGGAGAAAACTAGATTCAAATTTACTGACTTCATAGGAACTGCATCACAGCAGAATAATAGAATGCTGCATGTAACTGCACATCAACATACTGTAGTTCTGGGTGCCTTAGTAAGCAGTTGGCTATAGGACAGTGCTGTCCAACTTCTACGGTGCCGAGGGCCGGAATTTCTCTAGCATACATGGTGGAGGGCCGCTAATGGAAGCCAGTTTTGACCACACCCCCTTTTTAAACCACACCCACTTCAAACCACACCTATTTTATCACAATGGTGGTAGCACAGCAAAATCCCAAATGCTTGGTCCTTACTGTGGGGATATCAACCATCATTCATATGTGAAAGAATTATGTCATATTAAGATATACCCTTAAATTCCATATGCCTCCTCCTCCCTTGTGGATAGCAGAGCAACCCCCAGTACATAATTACACACCTTTGGCTATTTCCAACTGCTAACAAACTCCCACAACAAACCCCTGCCAGGTTCACCTCCCACAGGCAGCATAGGGCAAGCAGAGTATGGCACACACAGGCAGCACTCTGCCTGTCCTATGCTGTCTGTGTGTGCCATACTCTGCCTGTCCTATACTGCCTCTGTGTGCCATACTCTGCCTGCCCTACCCTGACTGTGTGTGCCATACTCTGCCTGCCCTACCCTTCCTGTGTGTGCCATACCCTCCCTGACCTATGCTGCCTGTGTGTGCCATACTCTACCTGCCCTATGCTGGCTGTATGTGCCATACTCTGCCTGCCCTACCCTTCCTGTGTGTGCCATACCCTCCCTGACCTATGCTGCCTGTGTGTGCCATACTCTACCTGCCCTATGGTGGCTGTATGTGCCATACTCTGCCTGCCCTACCCTTCCTGTGTGTGCCATACCCTCCCTGACCTATGCTGTCTGTGTGTGCCATACTCTACCTGCCCTATGCTGGCTGTATGTGCCATACTCTGCCTACAGTACCTATGTCTTAGGTGTGAAGAAGTGAACAATGGGAGGGATTACAGTCTGAGCCTGAGGTGTGAACACTGCAGGGGGTGAACAATGCAGGTATTAAAAGGTGTGAAAAACACAGTGGATTACATTTTTAAACAATACAGAGGGATTACAGCCTGAATCTGAGGTGAGAACCATGCAGGGGGCCAGTTAATCTCAGTACTGATACCATTTAAATCTTACACAAGAGTAAGCCATCAAAGCAGCCAGACAGGTGGGGGGCCACACAGAGGGGGGTCGCGGGCCGCCAGTTGGACAGCACTGCTATAGGAGAATGTCCACTGGCTAATGGAAAGGAACAGATAGATGGGTGTTCAGTCTGGGCAGCATGAAGGAGATCCAGGTTGAAGAAACTATGCTTTTCTTTCATCAGCCCTTAAAAGTGTGTAAATATTGGATAAGAAAAGAGAGAATGTGTAAATAGTCTAAAGATAAAAAATCTGTATTGGCAACGCTATGCTTTATGTGTGGCAGAAGTTTATTAATTTGATTAGGTCGAGAAAAGTCAGGGGTGCTTTCATAGAATGGCAGTGGAAATGAGTTTTACAACAATGGGATCACATGGTATACAAGAATGTAATTTCATTCCCAAGCATTTAAGGCCAAGAATCTGAGAGAAATCAATCAGCCGAAGCAATTTAATTTTCTGATCACTCGTTGACTATACATAAGAGATCATTTTACCTGTATGAGACATTCAGATCACCAGCCCTGCCTCTCCTACATGATGATATGCTTTGTGTACAAATGAGTTGACTGCAGAGTAAGAGCAAATACAAAGACTTTTGTTTGGCTCCATTGGAAGGAATGATCAAGTAACAAACTATAATCAGTTATGGTCTAATTTAAAGTAAAGCTTGACTGGCACTGCAACTCACATGGGCTGATGCTGTGGACTGTATAGTCTAAATTGTAATATAAACAGGCCCTGGATCTGTGAGTGGATTTGTACCACTTACATTTGCCACATTGCCAGACCAATGCAGCCATTTTGCTTCAATACTCTTGTACTTGCTTGATTTTTCCACTGGTTTACCTACTGCAAATGCTGAACAATATAGTGGGCAGAGGGGCTTAAACATATTTTTTGTAACTGAGACAATCAGTTGTATTAGTAGATGAATCACATAGCCATACTTATGCTTCTGTCCTATGTTGTTGTCTAGCCTTGGGCCTTGATAAATATGTACATATAAATGGAAACCGAAGCTGCCTGATTATTTGTACTAAATGTAGTTTGTGGCAAATCCATACAGTTTGAGTTGGCCATATTTTGAATCCTCCACATATATAAAATGTATCTGACTAATGAATACTTTGTTGCCTCCAGTACTTTTTAGACATACTTTTCAGGGTTCAGATTTGATTAAGCTAATTTTATGGATTTGGCCAGATCTGAAACCTGCACAAACTGCTTGGATTTGGCAACACTGGTCCTGCATTAGTTCTTGTCATAACTAAATTACTGAACACAGGTATTGTAACCTTCCATACGGTATTATTACAAATTACTCTGGTGTTACCGCAAAACTTAAATTGAATGTGCAACAATGAGGGTTCAATCTTTTTAAATTTCAAAAAATTTCTTTAGCAAAGAAAGTGCCTATTTCCTTTAGGTATCATTGGATTCATACAAATTCTGAAAATAAATGTAGTGGTCAGTTTTTCAGTCAAGTGCTTAATGGAGCAGTGGGGGTGACAACAAAAAAGAGGGTGGAGGTAGGCAAGAATAATTGCAAAGCCAGAGCCTAATTCCTTTGTTGTAAACACTTCCTTTTTTCCACTGAATTTTATATTTGTGGCACTTTGGTGGCTTGCTTTATGCTCTTTAATAATCATGTTTGACAGCTACTGCCACTGCTTTTTATGCTCTTTAATAATCATGTTTGACAGCTACTTGCCACTTTATGATCTGTTTGTTCCAGATAAGCAGACTCCTGATGGATTCTGTACATCACTCATCATACAGGTATAGAGTCCTTTATCTGGAAACCTGTTGTCCAGAAAGCTCTAAATTATGGGAAGGCCATTTCCCACAGACTTCATTTTAATCAAATGATTAAAAGTTAGCAAACAGAAAAAAAACTTTACTTTGTACTTGATCCTAAATAAGATATTATTAATCCTTATTGGAAACAAAACATCCAGAAGGGTTTATTTAATGGTTAAATGGTTTTTTTTTCAGTATACATATGTTATTAACATCCAGATTACAGAAAGACCCATTATATGGAAAACCCCAGATCCCAAGCATTCCAGATAACTGGTCCCGTTTCTGTATTAGTATTCATGAATAGAGTTTTGTCGTTCTCATCACATATCCCATAATAGATAATATATGCATATATACATTTTGAGTTAGGTTCTTTCTGGTCGGTGTCCGTGTTACAAATGTTGGGTATTTCCTGAAACTCATTCACAGAAATCACAGTAGGATGTGAGCATTTTTGGCACTTGCTGGCCTTGTGTTAGGCGGGCTGCCTGCCCCCCAGATAGGAATTACTGGCATCCTTCCATGCACATTGCAGAAAGTGCCTGCAACTTCTCTTCACAGCCAAGGAAAACTGCAAGAGGGAATAAGTTGCTGGTTGGTTCTGGGAAACTTTTTGGGAAACTTTAATCAATTTCTGTTTATACAATGTGTAATTGCAGAAAATAACAGTAAGAAAATAAACCACCTCGCCACCTATATGCTGTGGTATAAAGCTATGTTTGGATTTTAGCCGTATGGTGAAGTTTTCCCCATGAAACGTGAATAGGATATGCCAACTATGATAGTGTGAAATATCCGCACAAATTAAAGGGTTCTGGTACCAATAAAGAAAATACACACCTTTTCAAATATTGTGACTTGTTTTTAAATGTGTTATTTTGGGGATCACGCCTAAGGAGAAATACACTGATTTCTCAGTAAGCCAGTCATTTTAAGAATTTTTCACAGCATTTTTGTGGCAGAGATAATTTAAAACTGCTTCATAATCAGGTATATTGATTGACCCAAAGGAGTTGATGGCAGCAGGATGCAAATTAGAGACCAGGTTGCAGGCAGCTAGCCAAATGGCTAGGCAACCATCACCCCTTTTAATAAGATATATATTCAGAATATGTTTTTAGATTCAAATTTAATTTAGAAACCAGATAATGCCCCTTTATCTGTGCTTAGAAGTGTGCTTTTCTCATCTGTCCTTCATATCAGAACCCCACCAAACCATTGTAGAAGGCTTGCCTACCCAAAGCTTCCATTCAGTTAAACATGGAAATGTGGTAAAATACAGCTGAGGGTCAAAGGGCAGTATAGATCAAGGGAAGTTCCACCCCAACTGCAGAATATTAAGCACCCTTCTCTTTGGTTTCTTTCGGACCCGAGCACCCTGGGGTAGATAGAGCACATGGCCAGCTAGTTGGCAGCTGTATCAAATGATTGAGGTTTATATTGTAATGGCAGTGCTGACTTTTATCATTTTTATGTTGCAGATGGCAGAGCAGTTGATGACCTTGGCATATGATAATGGAATAAACCTTTTTGACACAGCAGAAGTCTATGCTGCAGGAAAGTAAGTTTGCTGACTTAAACCTGTTTAAATAACAAATAAATAAACAAAAATACACAGTTTTAGGAAGAACAAGGTTTGTTTCTTATCTTTTGCTTTTCTAAAGCAGATGAGCATCCCTTGCATGTTTGTAAAGACAGTTAGCAACAGATTTATTAAAATGTGCGATTAGAGCAAACCGCTGAAAAACTCACCCCTTTCTATTAGGAATGCGCTAAATCCAGGATTCGGTTCAGGCAAAATTTGGCCTTATTCAGCAGGTTTCGGATTCGGCCGAATCCATAGTCTTTGCTGAACCAGATCCTTAAAATCGTGTGACTTTTTGTCACATAAACACAGAAGTTGAAAATTTTCGGTGCGTGAGCAGATCTTTTTAACCATTCGGTAGCTTGATTTGCATATGCAAATGTATATTCGGTTCAGTATTTCACTAAGGATACAGCGTTCGGCCGAATCCGAAAATAATGGATTTGGTGCATTCTTACTTTCTATTCACTCCTATGAGTTTATAGAAACATTATTTATTAATAGCTAAAAGTTACCCCATATGTAATAAAAGGCACTAAGTTTGCCCAGTAGCAGTAACCCATAGCAACCAATAAAATGTTTGCTTTTAAACAGGTGACCAATAAATGCTACCAGTTGATTGGTTGTTATGGGTTACTGTTCCTGGGCAAACTTTGTGCTTTTTATTGTATAACCCTGTTAGAGTTCCCCATTTGATAATTAAGCTTCTAAAAATCCCACAGGAATGAATAGAAAGGGAGTGTTTTTTTCTGTGGTGAGCTCTCACATTATGATAAATCTGCTCCTTAGTAGTAACATGAGTTAGCAGGAATTAGGGATAAAAACTATAGAACAATAACTGGTACATTGGTGTATTCCGGGAAGCCTTAAAGATGGGTCCATTTTCTATTTAAAAGACAAGGAAAATCTAAAACATAAGTGTTTGAAAAAGCTGTTCTCCTTATGCTTTATAAGTGCCTAACCAGAAGCTAGACAGACTCTTGGGCCAGTGTCTCACTGAACTTGACTGCCTTAGGGGCGGGGTGAGTAACGAGCCATTAAAGTGCTATTTCACCACTGCAACCATGCAGCCATTTGGAAGTCAAAATGATAAATAAAAGGAATAAAAATTAAACCAAACTTAACAACCAGTATTTTTAGTTAATGATTAAAAAACTAGGGATGCACTGAATCCAGGATTCGTTTCTGGATTCTGCCTTTTTCAGCAGGATTTGAATTTAGCCAAATCCATGTGCCTGGTCGAATCTAATCCAAATCCTGAAAATCACATTACTTTTTGTCACATAAACACAGAAATCTTTGATGAAGGATTCGGCCTAAATCCCAGAATAGTAGATATGGTTCATCTCTAAAAGAAAAAACAAATTAGATCTGTAATGCAATTTTTCACTTGCCTTCATTATATATCTATAACCTATAAACATTATTTTAAAGATCAACTTTCACTTATATTTCACTTCAATAAGGACAACTCATTAATTTTCCTACTTTGTGTAAAGTTACCATAAAACTTTGACAGCGTAGCTATTCCCCTTGTACTAAGCAGGTCAACAAGAACAACTTAGCATACCTTAGCAAAAACTATTGCTCTGTGAGGCTACAATTGTATTGTTACTTTGTTTACCCGTATATACTCGAGTATAAGCCGATCCGAATATAAGCCGAGGTACCTAATTTTACCTAAGAAAACTTTATTTACAAAACTTATTGACTTGAGTATAAGCCTAGGGTGGGAAATGCAGCCTCTACTGCTAAGTTTCAATAATCAAAATTGGTTGCGCACAACGAGCGAGTTACATCTGCAAATCCATATACCATATATACTCGAGTATAAGCAGAGATTTTCAGCACCCAAAATGTGCTGAAAAATTAACCCTCTGCTTATACTCGAGTCCCTACAGCTTGCACCCTCTGCTACCTGATTCCCTGTGCGCTCTTCTGCTCACAGCAACTTCCGGACTCCTTGCTCCGCCCCCGGCGTGACATCACACGCTGAGCTCTGTTGCTTTCAGCTCTGTTATCTGTCTAATGGGGAGGGAGAAGGCATGGCATGCACAGGGGAAAGCTCTGCTATTTATTTCTTTGTATTGCGAGTGGGGACAGCTCTTTAAAGCAGGCAGGCAGGAAACGGAAAGGTCAAGCCTGCCTGTTATCTGTTTCACAATGCTACTAGGCGAGGAGAGAGGGAGGGGGAGCTCCTTGAAGGAAGTGGCTGAATCCTCCCAGTTTATGATGTGTTCCTTTTGATAGACAGGTTGAGCTAGAGTCGCGTTGTCGGACAGTCGGGTTCAGGATCTTTAGTATCATTTATGCAGAGAAACAGAACTTTCAGGAAAAAACAGTTAACATGACCTATAGGTAGGTTTGGAAGTAGGAAAGAGAATTTTTTTGGTGTCGGTATCACTTTAAATATCTTACTGTCCCTTATATGTTGTTATGGGTGAGTACGGAGGATTTGTAATTTTTGTCAATTTCCATAAGCCCCCGGCAACCTTGTGCATTTTGTGGGAATCGGGGAGGGGTGGTTCAATATCAACGCAGGTATTGAGTGATTCCTTCTCCAGGTGATCATGCTGTTAAGCCTGTGGGAGGTAGGGGGCACCCTGCTAGAGGAGGCAGTAGGGAAGAGCCTGGCATCTCACATACTCATTCCTTGCGCATATTTGTTCAGTAAGATTCATAGATCCTAATTTTATTGGAATTTATTTTGATTATTGAAACTTAGTAGTAGCTAAGTTTCCCACCCTAGGCTTATACTTATACCAGTTTTCTCAGGTAAAATTAGGTACCTCGACTTCTATTCGAATCGGCATATACTCAAGTATATAAGCCGAGTTTTTCAGCACTAAAAATGTGCTGAAAAAGTAACCCTTGGCTTATACTCGAGTATATACGGTACTTATATTTCTATTCAGGCCCCATTCATATGCCTGTCTCTCATTCACACCACTGCCTGGTTGCTAGGGTAAATAAAACCCTAGCAACCAGATAGCTGCTAAAATACCAAAAGGTGAGCTGCTAAACAAAAAGTTATATAACAAAAAAACATGAAAAAATATAAAATGAAACAAATAGCAAATTGACTCAGAAAATCAATGTCTACATCATGGTAAAAGTTAATTTAAAGGTTAACTAGCCCTTTACCATCCATGAGACTTCCAGGGATATGGTTTTACTTTGCACATATATATATATTCACTATAAAAATATATATCTTTATTGTAATGTAAATGTGAAAGGGAGCCTTCCAAGGTAATGGAGCTCTGAGCCACTAATGCTCTGTCTTTGATATTTTTGGATACTTATTTTTTTTTTTTTTTAAATGTAAAGGCTAGACAGAAAAAAGTACATTTAAAATGTAGAATGAATAAATAATGCATTGCATTTAGAGACAAATGCTTTTAGGTTTTACATACTGCTGCGCTAATCATTACTGCTCATGACCTTGAACTCTTTGAGTGGCAGAGGTAAATATACCAAATGCATCACTTAAACATGTTAAACGCTGTTGATATTGTTGAAACCGGGGACCAGTAACATTTCTGCCACTTAACAAGAGTAAAAATCTTGCCTCAGGCAGGAATTTACGAGGGGCACCAAAAAGCCACCCTGTGTAGCCTAAAGTTTGTTTTATTTCCACTTTTTCTAACTGAAATTCCGGCTCTTCCACAGATTTACACCCTCTTTTATGTAACTCCTAGTTATCTACTTATTGGCAATGACTTTTGGAGATGGATCCTCCACTGTGTGACATATTAATGAGCCTTCCAGACAAAGGATAATTGGTTCTATTTTGTTTTGTGGAACCATGACTCTAAACATGAGAGTATGTCTAGAATTCCTGCCATGAAACACAATAATATGTTGGTTGCTCACAAGTACTAATATTTTCATTTGCCTGAAAAAAATGTGTATTAGGTAAATCTTGTTCTTCTGTTTATAAACTTAATTTTAACTCTGTATCTTAATCTCTTTCTAAAAATAGAATGTTTTCACCGTACATTTTATTAGGAAACTTAAAAAGCTGGATTTTGCGTGGGGGGCGGGGTGTGGGGCTTTTTTTACTGTGCTTCACAACCATTTAAAGATACTCTGTTAATATCGGCAATTACAGTGGTGTGAAAAACTATTTGCCCCCTTCCTGATTTCTTATTCTTTTGCATGTTTGTCACACAAAATGTTTCTGATCATCAAACACATTTAACTATTAGTCAAAGAGCAGCAATAACTGCAATCAAGCGTTTGCGATGACTTGCAACGAGTCTTTTACAGCGCTCTGGAGGAATTTTAGCCCACTCATCTTTGCAGAATTGTTGTAATTCAGCTTTATTTGAGGGTTTTCTAGCATGAACCGCCTTTTTAAGGTCATGCCACAACATCTCAATAGGATTCAGGTCAGGACTTTGACTAGGCCACTCCAAAGTCTTCATTTTGTTTTTCTTCAGCCATTCAGAGGTGGATTTGCTGGTGTGTTTTGGGTCATTGTCCTGCTGCAGCACCCAAGATCGCTTCAGCTTGAGTTGACGAACAGATGGCCGGACATTCTCCTTCAGGATTTTTTGGTAGACAGTAGAATTCATGGTTCCATCTATCACAGCAAGCCTTCCAGGTCCTGAAGCAGCAAAACAACCCCAGACCATCACACTACCACCACCATATTTTACTGTTGGTATGATGTTCTTTTTCTGAAATGCTGTGTTACTTTTACGCCAGATGTAACGGGACACGCGCCTTCCAAAAAGTTCAACTTTTGTCTCTTCGGTCCACAAGGTATTTTCTCAAAAGTCTTGGCAATCATTGAGATGTTTTTTAGCAAAATTGAGACGAGCCATAATGTTCTTTTTGCTTAAAAGTGGTTTGTGCCTTGGAAATCTGCCATGCAGGCCGTTTTTGCCCAGTCTCTTTCTTATGGTGGAGTCGTGAACACTGACCTTAATTGAGGCAAGTGAGGCCTGCAGTTCTTTAGATGTTGTCCTGGGGTCTTTTGTGGCCTCTCGGATGAGTTGTCTCTGTGCTCTTGGGGTAATTTTGGTCGGCCGGCCACTCCTGGGAAGGTTCACCACTGTTCCATGTTTTTGCCATTTGTGGATAATGGCTCTCACTGTGGTTTGCTGGATTCCCAAAGCTTTAGAAATGGCTTTATAACCTTTACCAGACTGATAGATCTCAATTACTTTTGTTCTCATTTGTTCCTGAATTTCTTTGGATCTTGGCATGATGTCTAGCTTTTGAGGTGCTTTTGGTCTACTTCTCTGTGTCAGGTAGCTCCTATTTAAGTGATTTCTTGATTGAAACAGGTGTGGCAGTAATCAGGCCTGGGGGTGACTACAGAAATTGATATTGAAATTGAAAATTGAAATTGATAAACCACAGTTAAGTTATTTTTTAACAAGGGGGGCAATCACTTTTTCACACAGGGCCATGTAGATTTGGAGTTTTTTTTCTCCCTTAATAACGTAAACCTTCATTTAAAAACTGCATTTTGTGTTCAATTATGTTATCTTTGACTAATAGTTAACGGTTTTTGATGATCAGAAACATTTAAGTGTGACAAACATGCAAAAGAATAAGAAATCAGGAAGGGGGCAAATAGTTTTTCACACCACTGTATATAAAAGCCATATATTCTTTTTGCTTGTTAACAAAAATTTAGTGGGGAAATGTTACCCCTAGGGGTGTTACTTTTAACTCAGAATGTGTGTTTGAAATGTACATTCAAACTAAGTATCTGCATTTAAGATTCATCATGATGTCCATGGATTTACCTACTGTATGCAATATAAACAGACTGCTCATTACCAAGGCAAGGTATACCCACAGGTCATTGTGCTGTAATGACACTGATACACTCTGTTGTTCAACTGTGTATATCAGACTACATAGTTCATTTGATATACTGTAATTGTACATTGCATAGCTGATATAGACAGTCTTAATATTAAATCGTAAAATCTAAATATATTTATTTTAGAGAATTAAGAGAAAAAAAACTTATTGAAAATAATAAATCTGTTATATTTCTTGAAAGCAAGTCTACCTTGCTCTGTTTGGTTTTTATGTGTTATTAATTAATACATTTTCTTTTAAATTCATTTTGTAGGGCCGAAGTTGTATTAGGAAATATAATCAAGAAGAAAGGCTGGAGGTAATGACTTTGGTATTATCATATTTGCACTATAAAGCTGTGTGATTAATATTTTATGTAGTGAGCAATTTCATCTGCATCTTTTTTTACTGTGAGAAGAAAGATACCAATAAATAATAAATGCAACAAAATAGTTTGCCCCCCCCCCTTCCCTAATTCAAATCCCAAATGCAAACTACTTTTGTTCTTGAGTACGACAAGAAAATTACGTCATTCTGTAATTATTTCTGTATTTATTCTTTAGGCACAAAGGTCTTTTTGCTTACAGTGAAAACAAAAGATTAAACATGTTATCATGTAATTAGCCTCTTCTTGGTAATCTCAGGTTATGTCCCCGCTCTGAGGTTCTTATGGATTGCCCCCAAAAGGGTAAAAATAAATGCTTTGCTTTACGACTGGGGTGCATGAGTACTTTATTCAGCTATGTTTTGTTATATGTTATCCTTTATTTCCAGGTATGGGACCTGTTATCCAGAATGCTTGGGACCGGGGGTTTCTGGATAAGGGATATTTCCGTAATTTGGATCTACATAATTTAAGTCTGCTAAACATCATTTAAATACTGAATAAACCCAATTTTGCTTCCAGTAAGGATTAATTATACCTTAGTTGGGATCAAGTACAAGGTACTGTTGTATTGTTACAGAGAAAAAGGAAATCATTTTTAAAAATTAGAATTATTTGCTTATAATGGAGTCTATGGGAGATGGCCTTTCGGTAATTCAGAACTTTCTGGATAAGGGGTTTCCAGATAGGGGATCCCATACCTGTACAACATATTCAGCAGTGCTTTACAGAGCTTATACAGGTATGGGAACAATTATCCTGTTATCCAGAAAGTTAGGAAAGGTCATCTCTCATAGACTCAATGTTAAGCAAATAATTAAAAATGTTCCTTTTCTCTGTAATAATACAGTACCTTGTACTTAAACCTAAGATATAATTATTTAAAGTGAAACAATTTAATGTTTACATTACAATACTTTATTTATTCTTTCCTTTTTATTTGAGTTAAGTTATGGAGATTTAAATTATGGAAAGTTTTTTTTAATCCGGAAAACCCCAGGTCCTGAGCATGCTGGGTAAGAGGTCCCATACCTGCATATTATTCACATTAGTATCTTTGCCAGTACAGCTTAAGGTGGTCATACATGGTTCAACAAAAGCTGGTGACAGATCAAGTTGGCAGCTTATTGACCCATGTATTGGCCACCAACAGGCCTACCCGACCAAAATTTGTCTGAAAATTGATCAGATGTTGATCGGGCTGGTTTAAAACTCCTGTTGGAGCGAGGGACGCAACAGTTTGTTGATGAGCTCTCCGTTGACATGCTTGTACTGCGTTGTGATCCAAATGGATCAGCCCGATATCAAATCAGGTCAACCTTGTTTGGCGAGGTCACCAAACAGATCTTTACTTGGCTTATTGTCAGCAGCCACTTAAGCTTCCTGTATCTTTCTTAGTATGGGAGAAAACTATAGTACCCAGAGTAAAACCCACGACAAGAACATACAAACTCCTTGCTGATAGAGCCCCAACTATCTGCCTTGAGTCTGCTATGCTGAAAATGTTTTTTGAAAAAATGTTATTGTTTGTTGTGAGATTTTAGAGGTGGCTGCTCTGATTTATATGTGGAGTAAGATAACGTTTAAAATCTTTTAAACAGCCCTAATTAATTTTTTCTTTCAGACGATCCAGTTTGGTGATTACTACCAAAATTTTCTGGGGTGGAAAGTATGTATCCAGTTTAAAATAGAAAAAAAAAATCTAAATTATTGGAATCATTTTAAATGAAAATACTGCTTACACTTTTTTTTATTTTAAATTATGTTTTAGGGCAGAAACTGAAAGAGGTTTATCGAGAAAGCATATAATAGAAGGTACACAATACACAGATTTTCTCTGCAATTATTATTGATTATTTCCTGTGACTAAAATGATCAGTATATTTTAAACCCCCCCCCCCCCCAAAATAAAGTGGTGTAATAAATATTAAAACATTTCCCTTCCCAGTTCACACATCTAAGCAAGCCAACCAGTGCATAAACTCCTTATCTAATAACATCCTTAGTATCTAAACTGCACAGTTTAAAAATAAAAGCATATTAATTTAGAAAACCTTTGACAACCAAATGTCTTAATGGGTAAACCCTGCTGCAATCCCTATGAACATCAGCAATATGCACAGGTATGGAAGAGCATATGGGGTGAGACCGTGGAGTGAGAGGATAATCAGTGCCTGAAGTCCTATTGTGCAAGTGCCAACCCTGTGACGTTCACACAAAACCCATATAAGTTTTTTCTCACCCGCTGGCAATTACTTTTTCTGGCACATAGCTTAGCCAAGGTCTTTCCAGCCCTTCTCCAAGTCTCCAGCAGAAAGAAGGGGGGCTTACGAGTGGCAGGGTAATGCGCGATTGTCACAAAACCAATGTTCTTGGTTTAAAGGAGAACCACAGCCCTTTAGCAGAGATATGTGCAGAGATATGTGCCCCCATAGCTCCCCATCTTCTTTTCTGCTCCACATGCTCTGTGCTGCTGTCAGTAACTGAGCTTAGGGACAGATGTCACAATATAAGGCTGATAAATTAATAACACAGATTAATTTTATATTGCAGCTCTAGAACAGTGCAGTTTCCATCAAAATTTAAAAATCATCCCTGTAGCGTTAGCCTATATGACAGGCAAACCTCATTTTCTGCTTGATAATTTGCTATAACCCCTAAGATTAGCTTCTCACCAGCTGCCCAAGCCATATGAAGCATGTTAGTGTCACTGACACGTCTAACAGAATCCAAGATGAGGAGCTCCTGTGACAACAGGATGGATCATTACTACTATAGAGATGCTGAACCTTTAGACGGGTGTAATAAATTCAATATATAAAATATGGTGTTTCTAGCCATATTTAGTTCTCCCTTAACTTGTAATTTTTTTCCCCAGGGTTGAAAGCTTCTTTAGAAAGGCTTCAGTTAGATTATGTGGATGTAGTCTTTGCTAATCGTCCAGACCCTAACACGCCAATGGAAGGTAAGAAGTCCATAAGGAAAATGTATGTTCAACTCAAAAAGCGTTTACCTGGAAATACCGTTTCTCTAATTGTAATAAAAAATTATAGTGCCATGGTGCAGTTTAAAGTTGAAAATCATTTTGTATTAAAGAAGCACAAACTCATTTTTTCAGGCATATCCATTTTGTAAGTTTTTAGTAGCTTTAGTTAAAATCAAGCACATAACATATTTGTGCTAAAATGTTTTTTTATTGTAATTCACAATATCTTACATAGAGAAAATGGTCATTTTTTGCACATAATCTGTTTGATTGATACATACTGTACAGCGCTGTTGAACATGTTGGTGCTTTATGAATATGTGTTAATTATAATAATGCTGCCTGTTTCAAACAAGGCCAAAGCTACCAGTAGAACTGCTAATCAACTGACTATTTGCATTATAGAGTAGTGTTTACACAAAGTTTAGACTCTAGCCGACACATTTTTAAGTTGTAGTTCTTAGATGGTAGATTTTTTAAATTCTATATTAGTATATTAGTATATGCTGTTGGATTTAGGGATACAACAATGTTTTGCTATTGCATTTTTATCCCCCTTTATTTGTTATTTTTGGTTTCTAATAATATAGTTTAAAGTTTAAAAGTTAGTTTTAAAGTTAAAAAGAACATAGAATTACTGGTATTATTTTAGTTCTGTTATGGGTCAGGGGCAGTAATATCATTCCTCTTTGTTATTTGTTGGTTAAGATCATATATATTAAGAACTTCATGATTAGTATTGACAGTTTGTAGATTTGTTTGGCCTAATTCAAACCTTATATTTTTTGCTCAAGTTTTTGAGATGTAGAAAGAAAAAAGTCATAGCCATAAATGACAAATTATAAACGTAAGTTTCAACAAAGCACTAAAACATCACAGTTTTATGAATGTTTATATAAATGTTAATTCCCTTTAGAACTTCCATGAAAATTAATATTTAATACGTCTGTCATACGGCGGATCACTTTTTAATTACTTGCATATATTTGCTAAAGTGTGGATTGGTAGTGAGCAAGATTGTCTTGATACTGCAATTTAATTAATTTTATATTTATATATGTGTATGCATGTAAATGTATAGATGGATATATATGTATGTGTATTGATAGTGATATGTGTCGGTCTATATATTTGTACAATTGCTTATAGTAAAGTCTCACACAACATACTGGCATTAAAAATCCCATCTGTATTTGTACTGAACTTTTTTCTTTCATTCTTTATCCCTGATATATTTAATTAACTAGAAAACTAAACATGTACACTGTATTTTGTATAATAGTACATTGTATGTTTTTGGCCACTAGTTGAAAATGTCAAATATATCTGCATCAGTCAATCCACTTAGAATTTAAAAGTCAGGAATGAGAGAAGATCTTTTGTTGGAAGGTGATGCATACATCTTCCCTAAAAGAAATGCTTATGGTTGCAGAGCTATTATTGCTTTCATGAGCATCCTTGTCCCTGCCTGACGTAAGTGTAGAAGGACATTGTACCATCGTTATTTGTTTAATTTCTACACGCCTCTTAACCTTAGTAGAACATTTAATTGACTATGCAACACTGAGCAGAAAGGGTTCTACAAGCTCTACAGTAGTTTTGCAGCCCAAACTTATTTAATAGGTGGGCAATGAAAAGGTATGTTTCTGTTTAATTACATAGTTATCTCTGCTTATGCAACTGTGAAAGTTTACCGTGAGCAAATAGTAAAACCTTCATTTTCTGTGGTTCCTCAAGCAGTACATCATTTCTGGTATCTCGTATCCCATCCCTCCTGTCAAGCAATGCAATAATTCTGCAGCTGTAAACTCTGGTCTTTTAAATCTTTCTTTTATCACCAGGGGACCCATTTAGTTCTTCCAAGTCAAGAACATTCATCATAGAAGGTACATAGTACCCATAGTCTCCATATCTGACTTTGTGTCCAGCAGGCATTTTATGGGAAAGATAATGTACATTTATCTATACCATACAAGTGTTACCCCCCCCCCTCCCAAAACTGTCCATAAAATGCTTAATAGAGAAAATGCCCCATAAGAACATCTTGCAAGTAAAGTTCTATTTCATTTTACAACCCTTTGAATTATCATGCCCCCCCCCCCCAATGCCCTGATTTGTCTCCTATCATTACCCTAATTTTTTTAATGTGTTCTGCATGATTAATATAATTAAATAGACTGATCTGATGTCTATTCAAATACTGTACTCGTTCTGCATCATTGGTGTTTTGTTTGGTTGACTTTGTATCCTGTTTCCAAAGCACATTACCAGCCCCAGCTCATCTGTCATGTGAAGAGAATACTCAATGATGCTTTTTGATCTCCAAGAAATGCATAGAAGTCTTTTCTTGAAGAAAATAGGCACACACTCGGACACACACTCTACAGTTGGGCAAAACATATTTATTGCGTTCATAAGTCTATTAATATTGAATCACAGTTAAAATACAGATGAGAAATGTAACTGCATATGTGGAGTGCATGTAAGCTGCTTTACTCTTTGCCACCACCATATATCCAGTTATTTTTCCTTTCGGCCGTACAAGGGCCTCTTTATAGTAAACAATTACTTGTGCAAGTGACAGACCTCAGGTACCATCATATGGAGTTAAGTTCTTGATTTTGAAAGTATTTGCCCAGTTGTAGTAGCAACTTTTTCACTGTGCTTGCAACTAACCTTTCTTGTGCCCAGCAGTCTATTTCAATGAACACACTTGTATTCTACTGAGAATTTTAAGAGCCTTGTTAGCTGGTTTCTCTGAAAACGCATGCGCCTATGTAAGGCTTTGTATGGATGTTTTGCTTCTCTTTTGGCATGGATTTATAGCTTGAGACCCTTTAAACACAAAAAAGGGATGCTGCATGATATGAGTTTGGAGAAATGGTTCCCTAAAGTGTTTCTAAAATTAAAGCCAATATCTTATTCAAGATGCAGAGAAAAAATGTAATTCATGCTTAATATTCACAAAACAATTTGTTTCCTGCTTAAATCGAACTTTAATCTGACTGTTCTTGAAGAAGCACAAAGTGCATACAAATAATTACATTTTTAAAATCCTCTGATTATAGACCACCAGCTAATTCTTGTAAATTTGACGGCTCAAGTTGATACTTTTTTATTTTATTTTTTTTTGTGTAAAAGCTAATAATGGATTCTCCTGCTGAAGGAATCTTAGAAACACTTTTTCCCATACGTTTCAGTAGAGAAAAGCCTTTGCAGTATGCCTTGCAAGCACTGTAGAGTAGATTTCTGTAGTTTTCCTCCATGCACATCCATAAAACTTACAATAATCTGCATCAGATTCTTTTCCACATATATTGTGTAGTAACTGTAACGGAATTTTGTGCTTTTCGTTCCTTTTATGCACAAACAGGCATTTACTTAAAATTTTTCAGTTACTATGGAAAAACAAAAACATCAACACAACTTGTAAATTGTCCTCTAAAAGGTCACAGGCTTATATTATCAAATAACGTAGCAGGACAGACTGAACTTATTTTAAATAAACATTCTACATAACATTCCCTTCCCCCATGTAAAAGTATTATTCCTGCAGGACTTAAACATATGTAAGAAGATACCATTTGAAATATCTGCATATTCACGTTTTTCAATATCGGTTTAACTATAACCCTTCCTGTCACTAAGGAGGGCATCTTTTGGGACTGACTTCAAGATAATGCATTTGGATATATTTATCATAGCTCCTAATTGGTGTATTTTTTCATGACGCGCTTTATTGCACATTTTTTGTCCCTTTTTATACGATTTTCTAATCTACATATGCCTAAATAATATTTAATCAAGAATTGAATTCTTTTAAAAAAAAAATTCTCCTTCCATATGTATTTCTTATTGTGGCGGACACTGACCTATTTGTGGCTGTCATTGAGTTTTAAAACTTTCCTTCAGCAATAGCTCTGAGCTACATACAGTTAGCTCACCTATTTCTGTACCTTTTAATGTAAAGACTGGGTACAGCATAGCATAGCTTTATTTCTGATGTGACTTTTACTCCCTGCACATTTTAGTGTAGCCCTTATATAGACCACAGGTTAAAGAAATTAAGTTCAATATATATATATATATAATATGCGCATAGCAAAAAGAAAGGGAGATTTGCTGTTATTAAAACGAAAATCAGAGGTTTTAATCTTTTTTTTTTTTTTTTCTTCTTGTAATGTAACTGTCTGTGTAGACGGTAGCATGCCAGAGTATTTGTAGTGGTATAGTCGATGGGAACACTGGGTTATGCATTTGCCACTAAAATGGTTGCCTATAGATATTTTTGGGTGGGGTGGGATACTTTGTATTTGAATATATAGTGTTAAAAAATATTCCATACAGTTTTGAGTGGTAAATTTTGTGGTTGCATGAATACAGGCTTACAGTTGCATAATTCCATGTTTACTTTGCAAGTAAGGTTTTTGTATCAAACTCCTTGATGGTAATTACGATACACTGAGTAGCTAGTGTCTTCATTTGGCTGGAACTTTGTTACCTATCAGGCTTCTATGAAAGTCTAGTATCGCCTTATATAGTTTGGTTACGTAGCAGAATCACCACTATTTGCACACTAATATTCCAAAATTTGTCCTTGTTCCAAAAACATTTTTGTGAGTTTGATTATTTGTTCCATTTATACAGGGCAAGGGGTGTATGTTTGTGTTTTTTTATTGTAAATATTTTTTTAACTTTTTTTATTTTTCACAAGCTCATAATTTTTAACCTATTTGAGAATAGAATTTCTTCTAAAAGTGTGCAAAGCATTCTGTTGCAAATCTCTTTCAGGATATGACTAGGTCATGCATATTTTTCTGTTTTGACGCAGCTTAGAAAATAGCAAATGGTGCAAATACTGTAGTTTTACATTGCAAGGAGGTGATAATCCTGATCCTTTCGATTATCAGGAGTGGGTAGGACTTAAGCAACTAGAATCAGCCTTACAGTGTAGAACCCCCCACCAGGGATTTGAGCTTTCCTTCTTCTCTAAAAGATAACCACCATGATTTCTTGAGATGCTGTAACACACTGTGGGAACAATCTAACCATTTGCAATAGAACAGTGCAGTATTTATTTTTTACACAAATAAAACTAAATCTATGAAGGATTGAATTCTGCAGCCCCATGTTGAGATCTTTGCTGTCTGCTTTTATCAACTCACTTGACTTTATAAATTCTTTATATTATTTATTCAACCATATTGTAAATCTTCTTTTACTGCGACATATTTAAAAAGCCCATTCGGCATCAGAAAGGTCCAATTCAACATTGCTCGTTCAGCTGTCTTATATGTTTTAAGAATATATTTCTAATTCTTGGCATTTACTAAGAATTAGTGAGCATTTTTGTCAGACCTTCAGTAAATTAAACTGCATTTGTTCTGAAAGGACCTATTGTTTATTTGTGTTATTTGGCATAGTTCACATGTATGACATATGTTCAGTTTAGAAGTGGTCACGCACAGAACAACCAAGTTAACATATTTGCTTGTTTTAATATAATTTGGGACCCTAATTCTGGAGGATCAAATTTAGTGTGAGCACATGAAATGATCTCCAAAAGTTAGTTTGACTGTACTGCAATACGTTCATGAATGGGATCATTGGCTGACCTGGATGTTGGTGGTGCATTGTAATTGTCTTACAAACTGATTAAATGGATCAGGGCAATTTATATAGTCACATATGTGGCCACATTTCCCCCCAAAATCAGAAGATATGTAGTCAGGGAGTGTGAGATATTAGCTGCATACTGTACACATCATCAGACTGCATAGTTACATAATTACAGTTGACTGGCAAGGTCAGTTTCCACATTTTCATTATAAGCTTGAGAACTAAAATAGCTCATCTTAGGGATAACGATGGGTTTCTTTTTTTGCCTTTCATTTTGAAATGCTCTTAGTCATGGCTCAGCTCATTCTTGAGATTTGGAAAAGTATCATTTAAGTCTTGTTTTTCCCTCAAGTGCAATAAACAGCCCTTTCAGATAGAAGGAGATGAATTACACTGCTTGCAAGATGTCCTTGCAGCATACTTCCCCTCTTGGTGTTGTACACTTAGCATCTGCATGTTGATAATATTGTTTTCAGATTTAATTGTGTCCTTATTTTCCTGCCTTCCCTCCATTTCTGTCTTAACAGAAACCGTAAGAGCCATGACTCATGTGATTAATCAAGGAATGGCAATGTACTGGGGGACGTCACGTTGGAGCTCTATGGAAATTATGGTAAGGCTTTCCCTTCATCATTATCATCATTTATTCTTTCATCCATTACTGACAAAGATCTCACATATAGTAGCTGTATGTACAATGAATGAATATACAAGTTTTTAAAATATACTACATAACAGTCTGTGTGATTAGGCTTTTAAAGAACAGTTTTAGGCAAGAGACTTGTGCTCACAACATATAATTGGAGCAGGATGGGCCTCTTGGCGAAAAAATATACATGCTGATTATTTTAAAAGAAAGAACCAGAAATGATGATAACATAAGCAGACAAGAGCATGTTAGAGCTAAATGCTTCAAGACGTATTTCCAAGTAATTATTTTTGGAGTTGAATGAACATTTATTTACCATGCGGCAGAATAAAATATGAGCAAACAAGACATTCAGATTCACTTGTTTGATCAAAGCAAGCAATAGAAATATTTACTCAACCTTTCTTTTCTTTTACACAAAGATGTCATAGATTTTAATTTAGACTTTATCACTTGTAAGATTTCTTCCATTGGGTACACTTCACACATACATACATAAGTAGTTATTAGCTGTATGCCATGTTTATACATTAGGAAGCGATAAACACAGAGATGAAATGATGTTGTTTTGTTAGCATTTGCTTCTTTCTAGGGGAGAGATTCCAGGTACAGATGAGACACACTGTAATGCTGGGTAATTTTAAACTAGACTAATATTTTGCAGGTACAAAATTGGCAAAGTTTTTGGAATATGCCTTGAATTAACTAGATTCCAACTGGACTTACTTAACTTATTTGGCTGACAATCAAACACGTACTGGCCAAAGACTATGTTTGCCTTCTGTGTGACTTATTTCAGCTGACTGCAACTAGATTGGATCTGACCATGTATTGGACAGTGTGGGCCATCACACACATCTGGTTATTCCTCTGTCTGGTCTAGTGCAACTACAAAACTGTTCTGAACCTAGTTATAAATTAGTGCCGCTAGAATTCAACTGTTTCTGCTCAATGAACCAAAACAATGGATGGTACATGGTAGTAATAGAAACAAATGCATGAGTAATGCATAGATAGATGGTACATAGTAGTACCTCTAAAAATTCTTTGGTTTGGAAACTGCATGTTTCTTGCGCATTTATAATAGTTTGATATAGTGTCTCTAAAAGCACAATTCCATTTTTTCATTTCAGGAAGCATATTCCGTAGCTCGCCAGTTCAATCTCATTCCTCCTATATGTGAACAAGCAGAATATCATATGTTTCAAAGGGAAAAAGTAGAAGTACAACTTCCAGAGCTTTTTCACAAAATTGGTAAGATTGACCTCAGTCTTCCTTTAATTTTATATTTAAAACAGTCTGTTATTTATACTTTGGGATACAAGAACTTTATATAAAGCTGCACTGGTCATTTCATTACACCTATATATACTCCCCCCGACAGAATTTTTAAACCTGGCCAACAGATAGATATCTGTCTGATTTTTAGGGTTTTTGTACAAAAAAGAAATCCAGTATTTTTCTTGCACTTTTAAGCTTGAGCATTTCTCACAGTTATTATAAGTTTTATTAGGTTCTTTCAGGCTTATATTGAATAAATATATAAACCCCACTTATTCTGGGATGTCAACTGTAGGATTCCTTTTTTAAAAAAATCTGCAGAGGTAACATTTATTTATTTATTTTTTTTTTTTAGTTGAGCTGGTGCAAAACATCTTGAGTGCTGATAAATCTGTCCCTTAAGGTGGCCATACACGCACCGATATTATCGTACGAAACCTCGTTTCGTACGATAATCGGTGCGTGTATGGCATGTCAGCGAGCCGACCGATATCGCAGGAAGCTGCTGAAATCGGTCGGCTCGCCGATCGGCCAAGTTAGAAAATTTTGATCGGGTGCCATAGAAGGCGCCTGACCAAAATTCTCCCTTCAGAGCTGAATCGGCAGAAGGAGGTAGAAATCCTATTGTTTCTACCTCCTTACCTGCCGATTCAGCCCTGAATGGTGTGTGGCGGATCTGACGATGTTTCGTGCGACCGACGGTCGTACGAAACATCGTGAGATCACCACGTGTATGGCCAGCTTTACTCTTCTCCTCCCAGGGGGACCCTTGGGACCATTAAGGTTATTACTGTAATTAGATATCTCGAGCCCCTCTTGATGTAGCCTGCAAGTTTTCTGTGACAGATTTTTCTCTTTTGTGCATCTCTGCCATTAAAGGAGCTGGAAATTAGGGGAAAAAGTGCATAGGCAGCGTGTTACATAGTACTGTTTGCTATCATGTTATCCAGCTATTAGAAGATACTGGGTATATACAGTGGCTTGCAAAAGTATTCGGCCCCCTTAAACTTTTCCACATTTTGTCACATTACAGCCACAAACATGAATCCATTTTATTGGAATTCCACGTGAAAGACCAATACAAAGTGGTGTACAAGTGAGAAGTGGAATGAAAATCATACATGATTCCAAACATTTTTTACAAATAAATAACTGCAAAGTGGGGTGTGCGTAATTATTCAGCCCCCTTTGGTCTGAGTGCAGTCAGTTGCCCATAGACATTGCCTGATGAGTGCTAATGACTAAATAGAGTGCACCTGTGTGTAATCTAATGTCAGTACAAATATAGCTGCTCTGTGACGGCCTCAGAGGTTGTCTAAGAGAATATTGGGAGCAACAACACCATGAAGTCCAAAGAACACACCAGACAGGTCAGGGATAAAGTTACTGAGAAATTTAAAGCAGGCTTAGGCTACAAAAAGATTTCCAAAGCCTTGAACATCCCACGGAGCACTGTTCAAGTGATCATTCAGAAATGGAAGGAGTATGGCTCAACTGTAACCCTACCAAGACAAGGCCGTCCACCTAAACTCACAGGCCGAACAAGGAGATCGCTGATCAGAAATGCAGCCAAGAGGCCCATGGTGACTCTGGACGAGCTGCAGAGATCTACAGCTCAGGTGGGGGAATCTGCCCATAGGACAACTATTAGTCGCGCACTGCACAAAGTTGGCCTTTATGGAAGAGTGGCAAGAAGAAAGCCATTGTTAACAGAAAACCATAAGAAGTCCCGTTTGCAGTTTGCCACAAGCCATGTGGGGGACACAGCAAACATGTGGAAGAAGGTGCTCTGGTCAGATGAGACCAAAATGGAACTTTTTGGCCAAAATGCAAAACGCTATGTGTGGCGGAAAACTAACACTGCACATCACTCTGAACACACCATCCCCACTGTCACATATGGGGGTGCCAGCATCATGCTCTGGGGGTGCTTCTCTTCAGCAGGGACAGGGAAGCTGGTCAGAGTTGATGGGAAGATGGATGGAGCCAAATACAGGGCAATCTTGGAAGAAAACCTCTTGGAGTCTGCAAAAGACTTGAGACTGGGGCGGAGGTTCATCTTCCAGCAGGACAACGACCCTAAACATAAAGCCAGGGCAACAATGGAATGGTTTAAAACAAAACATATCCATGTGTTAGAATGGCCCAGTCACAGTCCAGATCTAAATCCAATGGAGAATCTGTGGCAAGATCTGAAAACTGCTGTTCACAAACGCTGTCCATCTAATCTGACTGAGCTGGAGCTGTTTTGCAAAGAAGAATGGGCAAGGCTTTCAGTCTCTAGATGTGCAAATCTGGTAGAGACATACCCTAAAAGACTGGCAGCTGTAATTGCAGCAAAAGGTGGTTCTACAAAGTATTGACTCAGGGGGCTGAATAATTACGCACACCCCACTTTGCAGTTATTTATTTGTAAAAAATGTTTGGAATCATGTATGATTTTCATTCCACTTCTCACTTGTACACCACTTTGTATTGGTCTTTCACGTGGAATTCCAATAAAATTGATTCATGTTTGTGGCTGTAATGTGACAAAATGTAGAAAGTTCAAGGGGGCCGAATACTTTTGCAACCCACTGTAATTATAATTCAGCAAGAATGGGGGAAGAGTGTAGTGGTCCCGGATGAGTTCACTTTTTCTTCAGATTTGGATGTTACTAAGCATTTAATAACCTTTAAAAGGGTGGGATTTCCAAGAAATGAACATTTATCAAACAGAGAAAGCTGAGATATTCCCATGGAGAAAGTAACCCACGTGTCTTCGCCCTTAAGGTTGAAAGGGCAATTTGCCCTGTTTACTAGCAGCTTAATTGAAGAACTACTATTATCTGAAATAAATAGCAAATAAACTAAAACTGATCATAACAATGGTTAGAAGAGAAATGATGGTAATCCTTGCTGTTATTTAAAGGAGTATGTTTCATATCACTTTCAAAGCAAGGATATAGTTGACATCTTATTTATATTCTCTGAGACATACTGTACATGTGCTTGTATAAATGCATGGAAATGGAAATGTATAAATGTGCAGAAAGTGAATATTTCATGCATTCAGTCATCTCTGGCCTTATATAGTACTATTATTTAACTTGAAATGAAACATTAACCCTGCCTATAAATAGGCTATACTTTCACAGAAAGATGGATTATCTGGCATGGGATTTTCTGATTTATACATGCTAGTGCTTGAATTTGTGTCTGAAAGAGATTTGTGTAAAAGTTATATCTATAAATTCATTTTTAAGTAAAGACAGTACTTCCCTGTGCAAGTGATCAGAAGTCTGACTGATTTATTTGGCTTCTTATGGCATTTTTATTCTGCAAATATGCCCAGAATCCCCGCACATAAATGGTGTTTTGTGATTGTTTTTGTGAAATTGGGTTTCCTTCAGAAGCTCAAGTGGGTGATTACTGCATTTGCTTCAGATGCTGAAAGCAACAAGCTGGCAGATACAAGGATTATTTTCAACTGGCTTAGTAGAATTTAATCAGCATTTGGTGTTGGAATTCTCTATAACTTCTGTGTCTGCTGGAAGATCTCTCTAAAGATTTAGTATGGTGTTTAAATACATCTTTTCTGCAACATTTTTTTGCAAGACTGTCATCAGATATTGGGCACCCTTGTGTAAGTGCTCTCTGTATTGCTGATGCAGGAAACATTTTAAGACTTTTAAAATTGGCATTGTCGGCTTCTTTTGCTATTCATTAGCATTGCTCTAAAATTGTGTTGCATTTTTATGTATTGGTTATCAAACCAATATAAAAAAAATTAAAATATGGGTAGACCAGACTGTCCTGTCTTTTCTCTGCTTGAATTTACTTGTACGTATACAGGGTTTTGCATTGCAGTTTTATAATGGAGAATGAAGCCCGGTTCTGATGTTAATGCTAAGGCAAATGTTTTGGCCAGATTGCTGAGACAAGCTGCTGATGTTAGCCGGGGGCTGGGGGGATTGTTGTTTTTGTGCCTGTGAATGGGAATTAATGAGCAGTGTAAGCACCTGCACGGCACTCGGCACAGACTGCAGCAGCGGTGTTTTAGACTGAAGCTGTCACTGCAGCGATAATCATGCCACAAGCCAGTGGTGTAATAATCCAGGATATGGCTCAGGATTCCGAATACTTTCAACATTAGTACAGAGACGGGGAATCCTCTAAATGTGAGCCAGCTGAAGTGATAGGCCGGCTCCTCTGTTAAAAGCAATTAGGCAAATACTTAGGCTGGATAAATGGGGGAAGCAAAAATCGCAACAATCTAATTCCTGACAAAAAAAAATCCAGTATTTTGCAGTGAGTGTTTAAAACAGATGGTTAGGCCGTAAAAGAAAAACGAATGCCATGTTGTCATGATGTGTAAATGCACCGGCACGCAAAAGGCATGTGAACACAGATCAGAAAAACAACATACACATTCAAACATAACCTCCATTAAAGCCACTGGTTAATTTAAAAGTATGTAAAAAGAGAATAAAAAGTGTAAAGTGACAGATAGTAAGAGCTAATTGGAGCAGGGGAATCCTGGTTTACAAAGTCCAGTATTCATTGAATGTCCATATATGAAATAAAATTATATTATTTAAAGGTCTTCAGTGAAATTACTGTTATTATTGTGTAACCCATTCTCTTTACATCAGTACATTAGACCCTACATATCGCAACAAATAGCATTTACCTTTTCTTGGGTTTGTATTTTTTGTCAGCTTTGTAAGAAACCAAAGAAACGGAATCTGTTGGAATCTCTCTCATATCTATAGCTCTTTCTCGCATAACCATTGATCTTCTTCCACATATTGGTCTGCCTTTTCAAAGTAATGAAAGCATAAGTGAAGCCTGTGCTTTGCAAAAAAATACACTGTCCACAAAAATGCTTTTATTTTACTTACATGGTAAGTGGCAGATTTATGAAAATGTGAGTTCAGAGGTAATACATAAAAACTCACCCATGTTCTTCTTATTCCCAGTGGGATTTTTAGAAGAGTATCAACGGGCGAAAGTTAAAACTCACAATTTGATAAATACGTTTCTAAAAATCCCATAGGAATGAGTAGAACATGGGTAAATCTTTATGTATTAAGCTCTAAGCTCACATTTTGATAAATCTGCCCTTACGTGTTTTTGCTATATGTTCTTTTGAGTGCCTATTACTTCGCACATTTCACTATTCAGCCAAATCCTTGAAAATTGACACTGCCACTATGCACACGCAACAAATTTTTTCCAATACATAAGGCTTTGGCTGAATCCTGCTTAAAATTGCTTGGATTTGCCCCCAGTCTCAAACCAAATCTGGGATTCGGAGCATCTCTACTATTAATGAACAAATGTGAATTACAGAACCATTTTCTTAAAAATGAATCAGAACCTGATCATTCATTTTTTTTTTTTTTTTTTTTTAAACAATCATTTTAGGTGTTGGCGCAATGACCTGGTCGCCGCTTGCCTGTGGAATTGTCTCTGGGAAATATGATGGTGGGATCCCACCATACTCTAGAGCATCACTAAAGGTACGTCTGTTTTAATGTACATACTGTACATACATACACACAAGCTTAATAGCACCATGTGTAATTGCAAGCCTTGGCTGGAGTGGTGTAAAGATTATATCAGCTGACTCTGGAGCAGGTAATTGCCATTCGCCATCTGGCAGTCGGTCAGGGGAACCTGGGCTTGGCAAATGGCTGGAGTACTTGGATCCATTATGCCAAGTGTAAAATTTGGTGGAGCAATAATGATTTTGGACTGTATTTGTGGTTTAGGTTAGGGCCCTAGTTCAAATGCAAGTGCACATTGTTGACAAATCCTAGCTTCTTAAATTGTGGTCACAGTTTGGGGAAGGTCCCCTCCTGTTCAGCATGTTAATACCCCATGCACAATGCAGAGTTTGACTCTTCTCTGTTTTTTTCTAATGTGCTAGTAGTGAGGCTGGAGCTTATTTATTTACGTTTGATTTGTTTTTATACTCCTAGTTTACATTGTATAGGAAATAATGAACCCCTTAATATAAAACGTTTGACCATATAAAGGCACAGAGCCATATCATGGACTTCTAATATCCTCTTTATACTGTATTTTTATAACAGGTGGTTGCTTTATTTTATATAATGCAATTTTTAGCAAGTCATGTGTCCCAAATGACATAACTGCGTATTTCTTGTTTTTGAAGGGTTACCAGTGGTTAAAGGACAAGATTTTAAGTGAAGAAGGAAGACGACAACAGGCAAAACTAAAAGAGCTCCAGGCCATTGCAGAGAGATTGGGTTGTACCCTTCCACAGCTCGCAATTGGTGGGTTGCAGTGCAGAGGTAGAGCTTAAATGCAGATTAGAAAACTAGCTTTCTAGCGCACGCACAGTTAAAACTACTCCGGGAGTACCCTTAACTGCACGTGTGCCAGCAAGCTCTCCCACCGAACTCATCTGAAGAGAACATGAAGATTCAGAAAATGGCAACTGCTAGCTCCGCTGTGTTATTCTGTTTGTATAGACTCTGCAGGGAGGGGGCTCATTAGATGTCAGTGGATGGGTGCTTTTGTCTGGGGGGGGGGGGGTAGTTCTCCTTTAAAACAGCAGCAGTAGATGTATGTAATTGATTTATCCTATTTGGTTTAATTAAAGTTTAAATTATTTTTCAATAGAAAAAGTTATAAAATGCTTGCTTCTCTAGACTAGAATTTAAAGAGCATCCATGTTAATTGTGCAAAGTCCCTTTTTAACCAGCACTGAATCCAATTTCTCATATTTCATTTTTGACTTCCTTCTACAGCCTGGTGCTTGAGGAATGAAGGAGTAAGCTCTGTTTTGTTAGGTGCATCTAATGCTGATCAACTTCTGGAGAATATTGGAGCAATACAGGTTGGTGTTCAACAAAATGGCATCATTTGGGGTATTAGAGTATTAGGGTGTGGGAAGTGACCAAGGAGTTCTATGATCCTTTAAAGCAGGAGTGTCAAACTAAATCACACAAGGGGGCCGAAATCTAAAACACAGGCTAAGTCGCCGGCCAAAATTTTTATTAAGATGTACTGTACGGTCAGGCACAGTCATAGTGCAGTCAGGCCATTGGTGCTGCACGATCAGTCGTAGTTACCAGGGGCCACAACAGTCAGAAGGGCTGTATTCATCCCGCAGGCCTGGTGTTTGACACGTGCTATAAAGTCACAAGGCCACAAGATTATTTCTATTACCCCTTTATTTCAAAGCAGAAGTTATATTGTTTTTGTACTACATACATTTCAAGTCATGTGGCACAAGTGACATTACTAAGCACTTATAACTGATATATAAGGAGATATTTTCCAATAGTATGGTTTATTCAAGGCTCTTTTATAATAAAACTTTAGAAACACAAACAGTTTGTTGTATGTTACTGCAATACTAGCAACTGGGTATGTTAGCAAACTAGTGCCTGTATGTTGGCATATCCTATTTCTGTTTCCCACTTGCCTTCCCTTGTGCTTCTGGAGCCAGAGCAGCCTTAGGCTAATGTCCCACAGAGCGAGTTAGTCACTCGCAATAGATCTCTGCTACTGTGGGTGACTAACCTCTCCTAAATGCCTTTCCACTGGCAACTCCTATTTCGGAGTGGTCGACAGTGGTAGCAGATGGCAGGGGCAAATAACTCACTTAGTGGTACATTAGCCTTACAGTGTGAAAATCGCCGGCCAGTAGCCACCATGTACTGGCCCCAAGTCTTTCTACTGTTGATTTTGTTATTCAAATTCTTTGTGCAGTTCTTTATATTAGAGAATGAAACAGTTGAGCAGGCACTCACACAGTCCCAAGCAGACAGGCATAACACAAGCAAAAGTAGTTTTATTCACATGTTTGTAAGAGAAATGCAGCTTTACTCCTTTCATACTCTATTGCACTTGGTCATAGTTGGAGCCAGCACAGCATGAAATGCACAAGCCTATGTGAACATTGCTATAATATGGGAATTACCTGCTGTTTCTTTTAATACTCCTGTCTATGTGGGACTGTATGAGTGCCTGCTGTCTTGTTCTTTTGTCCTTCATCACCTCTTGCTGAAGGTAAGAAGCATGTTCACTTGAACCCCACATTACACTTGGTGAGCAGTATACCTGTACAAGAAGTACACTGTCTCCTTTCATTTAGCTACAGTGTTTCTCTAATGCTCCATTCAAAAGTTAACTTTATTTTTATTATCTTTCTCTTTTAATACAGGTCCTCCCGAAACTGTCCTCCTCCATTATCCATGAGATTGATAGTATTTTGGGTAACAAGCCATATAGCAAAAAAGACTATAGATCCTAACGGTGATTGGCGCTGGACGGGACTGTCACGGTTCTACTCCAACTCTATCTGCCTGCTTAAGCATTACTGATTCAAAGTGGAGTGTGGCTGCATCAAAGAACACCCCGTTTCCAGATAAAAATGTCAGGAAAACCTTTCAAATGATTATTGTAAGAATCCATGCGCTTAATGTATACAAATATCTGCTGATTTGCTAAACTGCACAATAGTATTTAATGCAGGAACCTACTTTGTAGAAATAATTTTTGTTTCTTTGAAACAATTGGCTTTTGCGTTCCTTTGGTCTGTCGTTGCCGAACTCTGAGAATTCCATTCACATATGCTGGTCACGACAGTGTTTCAGATACTGGACTATCCTGCAATGTGATATTCTGGCATCATATGTCGGTCTCAGTGCTTTGTATGAAAAGCTGGATATGTGTTAATTACATCTTCTGCTTAACATTCTCTAAAGCAAGGAAATAACAAATGCATACCATACATTTCTATGATGTTATTTATAAACTGTGCATTCATGCAATAATACACCCTCAGTGTCAGATTGCTGGCAGCTCTAATGTTATTAGATGCATTATTGTGTTACTTCCTAGGGCAGACATATCCAATTGAGGTTTGGGGGTGCATGCAACCCTTTCTCTTCTACTTTTTAACCTTCAATCCACTGTTTAACGTTGTAAAACGTTATTGCTTGTGGGTATTTTACTCATTATAATGCATATCTCCGGTTTGTCCATGATTTCTGCAGTCTCGAATGGGACGGACCTAGTGGTGGTGAGGTTTACTCAAAAGGGGCAGATAAGATGCGTTGCCGACATTTTCCCATTAGGAAAAAACACATTTTTGGAATGGACGATGATAATCTGAATTTGACTGTAGCATTCAAAATAATCCCCATTCCAGATCAGCAATGAAGACTGCTATGTTGTGCACCGTAGTGTATTGTATTTAGTATCAGCGAGGAATTGCTGACTTCTGGTTTATAAGCAATACACTTACAATATGCCGTATGCCAGCTTTTTTGCCGTTCACAAGACTAAAAAGTGAATGCCAGGGGTAGGGGAGGGAATTTTTAGAACCATGACAATCAAAATGCCTTTTGGGCTGTTCCTTTAAAGGGGAATTAAATTCTGTTTTTCTTGTAGGCAAAACCTTGCCTGCTAGTATGTACTTCCTTTCATGTATTCAGTACTAAATTAGTAGTTTCGCTATGCTTTGGCACAGGACTTGCCACTGACCTTGCCGGGCAGCTCAGTCAGTAGCTCAATGAAGTATGTGCAACTGGACAGGTTGCTTCGAGCTTTTCTACTCCATACTGGCTGAGCCTTGAGCATAGCGAGAAATGCCATCTTCCGCCTTCCTTCCTCTCCATCTCTTTAAGTTTCCTAACTATAAGGGAAAGTTTTCTGTGCTGATGGTAATGACTTGGGGCAAACACACCAGAATCAGTATCTGCAACTTCAGATAGGCTGCATGAGGAGTAGTTTCCTTAATTATAGATTTAAAAAAATGTAAGACCCAGGTCTTGTCTGTGTGCCCAGGCCAGAGCCCTTAATATTGCAAGCACCACTGGTCCCCAGTCTTCTTACGTATCCTGCCCTGATCTCTACCTGCTATTATCATTTATGTGATTTAACTGCGATTCTGAACACGGTACCTTTAGTGATTAAAAAAATATCGGTGCACCACATATTATTTTTTTCTTTGTATATACTGGGCCACATGTTGCTCTGGTGCATATCCTGAGCATAATGAACATTTAGAAGGCTTATCTGCTGTATATTTGTATACAATTAGTAGAAAGCCTTTTGTTGGCAGATGTCACACTTTTCCCCTGGTTTGGTGGTGTCATTCAACCTGCTTCCTTAGTCCCTACCATAATCTTTCTGCCAAACTAACTGTAAAGCCGTAAGGAGTATTGTAGCGCCTTACCTGGTACGGAGATGGCTGCCTAAAGCTCCTATTTGGTAGTTTGTGCTAATTGAACAGGATTATATTAGGGCATGGCTTGTGCAAAACACGTAAAAGTCCTCCTATGAATATTTTGTGCAGATACATCTAAGACATTATAAAATCTAGTTAATTTATACTCTTTCACTTGAAATTAACTATTCATACAACTTTTTTTTATTACCACTGCCAAACAGTTGTTTGCTTATATTAGGGATTTTTGCTCTCAGATTTTAAATGTCAGTCCAGTCAAAACTTGAGAGACGTGGTTTCTCTCACTCAAAGGTTTTGCAACACTGAAGTCAAGAGAGTTGACGACCTGCATGAGTATTCCATAGGCTTTCTATACCTAATAGTATGCAAAGCAACTGCAAAAGCAAGAGGTTAGCGTCCATTTATGCTCATGAATGGTATATGTGCTTCACAAGTGCGCTTATTTATACTTTCAGGCTTTATTTCATACACTGATAGCTAGCAATGTGTGCAGACACGGAGACTGATCCATCATAGGAAAACAAAAGTGAACTACTTCCAGTTCTTTCTATACTAGACCCTCCTCCCAGCCTTGGGTTGGAGAGCCCTCAAGGGGAGTGGGATATCCCTGTTTTTGTGCCTGATTTTTTTTTTCTCCTCTCTAATTGAAGATGCCATAAGAGATTAGAGAGCTTAACAAATTCTAATCTCAAAGTCTAATTTTAATCAGGCAGAGGGTAGGAATGTAAATACATTTGGCTGAAGGATCATTTCTTTAAATGAAAAACACAAATATTTAGGAACAGAGACCCACTGTGTTAACCCTTTGCATCCACCTATTTTTTATCCTGCGCAGTATATGTATATGTGTATATATATATATATATATATATATATATATATATATATATATATATATATATATATATATATATATATAAAAATACATATTCATTTGTGGAAAAGGCTGTCTAGTAAGTAGGATCCAATGGAACACAAAAGGATACAGATTTACATTTCCCAGCAGCCCCTGCTCACTGATCAGGCACAGAATAGGTAGGCTTGTACTCCTAATGGGGGCCGTGTCAGTAGGTGCCTATTTTTGGTCTGGAATACATGGGGATGTTTAGCTATAATATTAACAGTATTTGTGTATTAAAAATGTAATTGCTGCAATCAAGGCATTTCCTTAAACAAATCCATCCTTTTATGTGCATAAAATAACAGTATTTGCTTTGTTTCCTTATAAACTGCTGCTGTCTGTACAGTACATAGTATGGCTGTATATGCAGTATGTTAGTATCTTTCTTATACGCTTGTTCTTTCTCTTGGGTGTAAAGACCGAGGGATAACCTTTGCATTGCAGGTTAAAAGCACAGTGTAAATGCAACTCAGTATAAATGATTCCATTGGTAACCATGTTCCCTGCACACACGCACTTTGGGGTGCCTGTTATGCAGGGGGCTCAAACTCAATTTACCTGGGGGCCGCAGGAGGCAAAGTCAGGATGAGGCTGGGCCGCATAAGGGATTTCACAAAAAATTGGGATAATGCAAGGCACGGCGGGCGGGGGCTGCTGATTGCGGAAATGACGTTATGCCATCATAACAGTTATTATGGGAAGACGTTCTGTGTGCACAATTAGCTCCTTAGCAGCTAATTGTGCACACAGAACGTCTTCCCATAATAACTGTTATGATGGCATAACGTCATTTCCGCAATCAGCAGCTCCCGCCCGCCATGCATTGCATTATCCCTTGAATCGCAATAAAAATCGCGATCCATTCATTGCTTTCGAGAAGGCGTTGGTGCGGGCCACAAAATACTGTACCGAGGGCCGCAAATGGCCCGCGGGCCGCGAGTTTGAGACCCCTGCTGTTATGTATAACTACCATGTAAATGTTCCCAAATACTCTTTTTTTTTTTTCTTTTTTTTTTCTTTACAATGTTAAACTGAGAGAAAACAAGCTGAATTCCCCATGGTTCCATATAACAAGAATAATATATATATATATATATATATATATATATATATATATATATAATCCTTTTTCTATCTTTTTGCTTGCTTGTTTTGGATAGTTGTTAGACTAACAGCAATGAGCACATATATAATCCCATCAAGCACAATGCTTAGCTGTCTTTTACTAATAGAGTTGGGCCTTGGAACAATAGCTATGTTAATACTGTATATTAAAGTTGTGTAGGGGAATGTATGGCACGGCTGGCTGGGAATATTGGTAGGAATTATAGAGAGCTAAGCCACTGAGAGAAAGGTTTGCCTAAAGTCACAAAGAGCTAACAATGGAATCAAGCCCAGGCCCCCACTTAGTCCCACCTTCTAACTACCTAGCATAGAGAGTTTGTTTATATGTAAAACTAGAGGTTATTAATATGTTAGTATTATTTTAAACCCCTAATTAACAGATAATTATGAGGTTTAATACGGTAAGTACTTCTAAAGTACTAAGGCGTTTGCTGAACGATACTCCGTTTTTAGGTGATTGAAGTTTTCCTTATTGTTGTAATGAGGGAAACATCTGTAGGTTGCAGTGTAACTGAAATTCAGTCAATCTCATTTGTATTGCTAAAGCTTTTCCCATTGGCACGGTGCTGCCATTGCCTTGTGTTTCCATGTAACTGCTATCTCCCTACCCCAGGGCGGACTTGCTAGCAGTCGGTTAATGCACTCGTCAAGTCATTAAGTTAATAATCACTGGGCAATAATGATGGGACATAACGGATTCCTAATCTGGTCTCTGTTAAACTCTCCCCTACTAACTGCCAGACCTACTAGACCAATATAATAATCACGTGGATATGGCAGCAGGTATCTGCCCTGTATGATGCATATAATCCACTTGATTTTAGGTTTCCTTCTCATTAATATCTGTGTTCTACAAGGTCTCTAAATGCAATTGAAAAAAAAGTTATTTCCCTGCTATGTGCTATAAGCTTGAGAAATGCTTTAACTTGCCTAAAATCCCAAATATCCGACCATGTATCTGAACTGTGTCTGCCAGTTGTGCCCTCATTTATTGCTTTGATTTCCCTTCTGTATGCACATAAGTCTACATCTCCCTAACATCAGAGTGCAGAATAGGAGCTTCATCTGTAACATTGCGTATAAGTGATAACCCTTGTACATGAAAACCATGTGTTCTAATACAGATTCCGGTTAGAGAGCTGTTTAGTAGTTGTTAAACTACAACACCCACATCTCAACGCCGCCCATGGCATTTTGGGATTTCTGGCGCTGCTTAGCAGAACCGATCAAATGGTTTCTTTGCTTTTTAATTTAATTGTTCTGTTTTGATATATTTTAGAATCCAGGGCATTGTTCAATAAAGAGTGACATTATTAAATATTTAATATCATGTGCATACTGCTGCCTACAACAATAGGCACAATGTCTAAAGAAAAGAAGAAAAATCTGCTACTGTCTGTTACCCAATAACCATAAAGTATTTCTAATTGCACGTTAATAAAGTCTTAACACTTTGGATAAGAGGCACTGAATGTAAATGACTGTGGCACCTCCACTTTTCACATTTATGCATATCTTATTCATAGGGAACCTTTCCAATAATTCTATGACTGTGAAAATGGTTTCTTTTTTATGCTTTTAAGTTTTGTTTTTCTAAGTTCTCTGTTTGAGTAGATATCTGTCCTAAGCCACCTTGGTACAAGTAGCTCCTATGGGTTCTGTTGGCACAAATGTGTTCCATGCTTTACCTTTAAAAACGCCACAACGGCAGATCAGATCTGATTGTCTTGATCATGTTTAATCTCTGTTATGTAAATAAAAAATATGGTCTTTTTATATTTTATGTATAGATCTTGGTTGAGCTGAACTGCAAATATAATGATCTGAGATTGCGGTGCATTGTGCTTCTGAATGAATGTTCAGAGATTAACAGCTAATGTATTTATGGAATGACAGAATAAAAAGAGAAACCTTTGCCTTGTACTGTGGTTTTACTTATTCAGTGTGCAGAAAAGCCTAGTTTGCACCAACTTGGCAAACACAAAATGCCACCCCATGCCCCTGTGTGGCTGCCCAGCTGCTCATCACTGCCAGTTGGAGAATTTTTTTTTACTCTCCCCCACTGAGGAAGCTGCTCCATGAGTCTAAGCTACACTGGACATTTTAGCTGTTTCTAGTTACAGCAAATCAGTCTAAACCAAAGGGACCAGTGGTCGAATGTATTATGGGTAAAAACAACCACCAGCAATGCCTAAATCTAAAACCGCAAACAAAACTAGCTAGCCACAGTAAGTAATAAAACAATGCAGAACTAGATCTGCAGTGAAATAACTCAAATAAAATGATTAACAGCCAGAATAACATATTCACCATTCACACACACAACAGCAGTTACTATACTAGTTAAAATGTATACCCCAAAAACATGAAGAACTAAATATGCACAAAATATCTTGTTACTAAAATATCAGAAAGCGAGAGCTGGATCCTGTGTAACCTCCGCACTTCCCAAGGCCCTGTGTTCCACACTCTATAGCACATGAAGGGTAAAGCTAGTTTATAAGGTTCCACTTACTTTGGAAACCCAGGTAGTGGATAGGATGACAGAATGGATTAGACAGAGCCTGGTGGTGATTTTGGCTATGATCCCACTTTGCTTCTAAGCAAGTCAGTTGTGGATTTAGTGAGAAGCCCAATGTGAAGCAGCAGAATGGGCAGCCACATATGACTTTGGCAGCAGAAGAGGTCTCTCCCTTGGCCAAACCTGCTGTTCACTTATTGCTAAGCTTTCTGTCCAAATTATGCTTCCAAATTTCAATTAGAAAATATCCCATTGGAAAACAACCCTTTTTGGCACACTTCATATTATTGCATACAACGGTATAGATACAATGGCAGAATACCTCAAATCATTTTATTTCTTAAGTATTGGATTGGATACAAAGGTGGAGTTTCTCACTCCCCACCCAAAAAAAATATGCAGTATGGCCGCATTGACACCCCTAAAAAATAGGTAATTTGCAAGACATTGTAGAATTTGGGGCCATGTGGCTGCTACACTACAGGGCTCATTTATAATGCACCACACAGTGTGCAAAAAAAAGGCTGCAATGGCCCATTTTTTTTTTGCACTTTGCCCACTGCTTGGAGAAGGCTCTGTGATCTGTTTCAGAGCGTAGAGACCTGCAGACTGCACCCGGAATGGAATGCTGTCTGCATTAGGCAGCGCTCCATTGTGTGGGGCAGGTGAGAAGAGGCAAATGGGTGTCCCCTTCCCCCCCCCGATGCACATCATTCAGAGGCAGGTCCTGGTGCTGTCGGCACTGAGTGCCAGATTTTTCATCAAGTGCTCTTACACTTGCACCCCCCAGGGTCATGAAACCTCGGGCACAACCTACAAATTGTTCCTTAATTGTTTCTCTTTATAAGAATGGGGAAAATGGGAGTTTGGAAATTGGATGTTATTAAAAAAAATTTTTAAATATATCAGTATATTTGCTTTACTTTAAAATCAGTCCTTTAGTAAGCAGAATGAATCCACAAGTCTTGCACTTATAGCTTTTATTAAACACCAAGAACAAAATGTGCACAAAATACAAAGTAAATATGACTTGATTGTGGCCTTTAGTGGACAGGAGGACTATTTTCCTATATGAATGTTCCTAGCTGATGATATGTTCAGATGCAAAGTTCCTTCTGAAATGTTCAAGAATCACGTTGCACCAGGCTCAGAGTCATTTGTACAAGGGAGGGACACGTGGTTCTTCAGATTGATGTAAGTGCTAGCCATCGCTCAGGGAATGTATTTCTGATCTGTTGGTTCTGTGAGTGGGCGCTCTCTCTGTGGGTAATGATAACCGCTAGTCTCATAAAAATCCCATTATAACAACTTTCATTTCTCTTTCCATGCTTCAAGCATTAAATTATATTCAGGCAATTTCTTTGTCTTCTTACAATAATGGCAAATGGTAGATTTATCTATTGTTAGTTACTTTTGAAAATTATTATCTTGTGACTCTTATTGGTGTGCTGTGCAACTCTCAGCCCGTACAGAACAATATTTCTTAAGAACCGACTCCCATCATTGGGTCTCGTTTGATTTTGGGCATTTACAGTTCAAGTTCCACTTTGTCTCACTTTGAGGCCTAATATTTGCTCACACCCCCTCTAAGTTCAAGTTACAATAATATGAAAAAATGCTCTATTGGGCATTGGGACATAATAAATTCAAACAATGAAGGGTGTTCACACCAAACCGGTTCAGTTTAGGTTTCCAGGGGTTGGTAGAATAATTAACCCTATGTGACCTTCAGCCTGGGCTCCTCAGCCAATACTTTCAGGAACCAAGTGGCCAGCCATTCAGTTTGGGAACCAGTGGTCCATAAAGATGAATGATACAATCCATCTGGCCAGGCTGCAATCCTGCAGTAATGAAATGTATAGGTGCTCTTATGGGCAGCTTCCATAGGAATGTCGGAACAACATACACTGTAAGCGCGAGCATCTGTCTTCTAAAGCTGCCTTTGTAACTACAGCCCCAGCAACTGAAGTTCTTACCACAAATGCATTATGCTACATGCATCTTTAGTGTTGAAGCCACTGCAGAACTACAGTTCCCTTCTTCCATTGCCAGTATAATTGGTAAAACTAAGCTGGTACTGTAACTCTTTGCTTCCTGGAGTGAAATAAGTTTGTGCCCTATGCCAACACATGTGGCCAACCTTTGTTGTGAATAAAACCCCTACCTCTGGCAGCCATTGCTAATGTAGTAGGCAAAGGTCCTGTTCATTTAAAAATGGATTTTGAAAACTTCCAAAATATTTAAATTTGCGTCAAAACTCAAATTCATATTTTTATAAATTTGCCCTTACATTGTCACATAATACAAACGGATAATTTACCTTGGGGAATATTATTGTGTTTTTGTTTGAATGTAGACGGAATGTGTAATGATCTTAGCCTGCAATAACTATTACTCGTTGCTACTTAGAAGGTTCTGCTTTGATAAGACAAAACCAATGGTGCAACAATAAGCTGCAGGCCCCCCTCAGAGAAAATATTCGGAAAGGCTCGGCATGCCTGCAAACCCTCCCTGCAACCTCCCGCCGCTGCCGCTTCCATTCCTGCTCCCTGCAGCTTGTGTCCAGGTAGGAGAGGAGGATATTCTTTCCTATAGAGGAAGCAGACCCCACGGTCCAGGCCCCTCATCCCCCCTGCAGCCACGGCGCCTGCTTCCACTATAGTTGCGCCACTGGACACGACTCTTATTTATAGAAACTTAAATTGATGAATTTTCTAGGTCTTCTTTTTCAAGTTGAATAAACACCAAATTTTGCCCAACTTGAATGTTTGCTTATATATTAAAATGTTTTCATCTAAAAATCCACTCAAGTAAAACTGTATTCTACTCATCATTTCCAATAGGACTACAAAATTAAAAAAAATATACTTGAAAATAATTGCTGAAATTTTCCCTAGGACTACTCCTATTGACGTCTAATGAACTTGCAAGCTTATAGATGCCAACGTTTTACATTCAAGTTTTACACATATTTTGCACTTAATAAATATTAAACAATTAAGTTTTAAATGCCCCAAACAAGTTGCATGAAAAAACTTTCCACTGGCAGCAGTTTGTATTTTTTTATGATTTTCCCATGTGATATTTCAACAGACCTACAATAATGCAGAGAAAACACTCATGTGAATGATATTCCAGGAAATCATTTGGAAGAGTCTGACTCTGATTGGTCAAAACATCGTTTTAAGTTTTATTTTTTTTTTTTGTGGTACATTCAAATTAACCTACAGAATAAGTCATAAACATCTGTACAGCTTTAGTGTCTTGGCCCACAAATACAAGCAGGTATGAAGTTATTATATCTTTACTGTATTGGCTTAGGTAGTAAGTAAAGATATGAAAGATGGGGGAAAGATGGCGCTCTCTGTAGCCACTCACATACTAAACGTACGGCACAGCTTATAATCGCATAGGAACATCCTACAGGTGTGATCACTGCTTCCCACTCTCTCATAAGGACAGGACATGGGTGGGACTTGCCCAGGATAGGTCAGTCTTTCCTGGATATGGTGCGTCTGCACAAAGCCAAGCAGACTGACGGTACATATTTGCCAAATCTCAGGAGATATTTGTGGGCAAATGTTCTACAAATGATTATAATATAATGGGCTAGTTCAATAAAATGTAGTTTTACGTTTGGGAGCTCCAGTTCTTCTATACAAGTCACTGAGAAGCTTCATGTTTAATCCCATTTATTAGGCTGCTACTGGCTCAGCTCCATTATGCACATTAATATACTGTATGACAAATACCCACCCCCAGATGACTGCTTTAAGGCAAGGGCACATTTTCGAGCTGCCTTATACACTATAACGAGAAAGCTTGGGTTTCAGGTGGAAAACTGGATCCTTTCTATAGTTAAATGAATAGTTCACCCTGATGACGCCATACTGGTAATATTAGTGAAGCACTAGGACACAGACTAGGATGAAACTATATTTCTAGATACTATAATACACATGCAGATGTCTTACTCTTTATAAGCCAAACCATTAACTTTATACCTGAATGTGGCATATGGCGCATATTTTGGACAATATTGTGTTCTAACCCAAGAATACATGTGGTACAAAGGTAGTGGTACAGAGAGCATGGAAATACAGAAAGCATGAATAGAATATAACGTACCAGGTAGATTTTTGCAGCCTCCAATCCATAAGTACGCGGGGGCAGATCCCTTATCAAAGAGCAGATGTTTATTGTCCCAGACATAATGGAAAGCAATGGCACGGAAAGCTTAGGGAGAACAGACTGAGGATAGCCATGCAGCATCTGATACCAAAACAAAAACATTGAGCTCAAACCCCTCCGGTGCCCCCACAGGTCCCACCTTCATTGCTCTGCAACAGATAGGGAACCTTTCAGCAACAAAATGGTTTTTGACAAACTTAAAAGGCCTCAGGTTAGCAAGTTGGTTCCTGGACATCAACCAGGTTTCTTTTCAAAATCGATAAAAAGAGAAACAGAAACATTACAATAATACCCTTGGTAAGTATTTCAACTTTTATCAAGACAAACTCTTCAAGTCTTCAATAAGAAAGTGCAAAAAATGTACTAGGAAATTAAATCCCTTTTAACAAGAAGTCCATTTCACGGTAGAACAATCTAAGGGATGTTGATGGCGACTTCAGCTTCCACTTTAGGCTGTGACTTAATCTTCAATAAAGATGACATCACTGAGTCTCCCCTTCCGATCCAATGACACACAATCCTTTAGGGAATCTATCATTTTTTTGTCAGGATACGCTGAGTAGGCCCCATTGGGTGCTGCAGCAGGAACAAAAAGGAACCATCTTTAACACTTGTTGACTTACACGTAACAGCACTGCCAATATTATTCAACCTAATTCAAGATTGTAAAGGAATGATAAATGAATATTTAAAACAAGTATAACATCATCAGTTTTTAAACTGCATTTCTAGACGGTAACGACGGCTAACATGAAGCACACAACAGTTTCAATGGAGCAGTGGCACAATGGGTAATGGCCGCAATGAGCTGAACACTGCAAGGTGTTTCTAGCATGAGATAAAACATGATGATAATGGTATGGTCCAAGCCTACCAGTATCAATTGTGTTGTATTTGAAAAAGCAGTCCTAGTTAAACCTTGAGGGGCCCAATTCTGTCTCTGTTTTATGGAATTACCCCATCAGGCCCATTGCTGGGCAGATTTCCAGATGCCTAGACTTCGGCTTGACACAAACAGCCCAATGACTAGTGAGGACAGCAGATCTGCTGATAACCAGAAAATGAAATTCTTTGATGCTCCATTTGCCAACAAGGTTAAACTGGCCATACAAGCACCGACATTATGAGATTTTGTACAAACCGGATTCCAAAAAATTGTGAATAAAAACTGAACGCAATGATGTGGAGGTACCAACTTCTAATATTTTATTCAGAATAGAACATAAATCACGGAACAAAAGTTTAAACTGAGAAAATGTACCATTTTAAGGGAGAAATATGTTGATTCAGAATTTCATGGTGTCAACAAATCCCAAAAAAGTTGGGACAAGTAGCAATAAGAGGCTGGAAAAAGTAAATTTGAGCATAACGAAGAGCTGAAAGACCAAATAACACTAATTAGGTCAATCCGCAACATGATTGGGTATAAAAAGAGCTTCTCAGAGTTGCAGTGTCTCTCAGAAGCCAAGATGGGTAGAGGATCACCAATTCCCACAATGTTGCGCAGAAAGATAGTGGAGCAATATCAGAAAGGTGTTACCCAGCGAAAAATTGCAAAGATTTTGCATCTATCATCATCAACTGTGCATAACATCATCCGAAGATTCAGAGAATCTGGAACAATCTCTGTGTGTAAGGGTCAAGGCCGTAAAACCATACTGGATGTCCGTGATCTCCGGGCCCTTAAACGACACTGCACCACAAACAGGAATGCTACTGTTAAGGAAATCACAGAATGGGCTCAGGAATACTTCCAGAAACCATTGTCAGTGAACACAATCCACCGTGCCATCCACCGTTGCCAGCTGAAACTCTACAGTGCAAAGAAGAAGCCATTTCTAAGCAAGATCCACAAGCTCAGGCGTTTTCACTGGGCCAGGGATCATTTAAAATGGAGTGTGGCAAAATGGAAGACTGTTCTGTGGTCAGACGAGTCACAATTCGAAGTTCTTTTTGGAAATCTGGGACACCATGTCATCCGGACCAAAGAGGACAAGGACAACCCAAGTTGTTATCAACGCTCAGTTCAGAAGCCTGCATCTCTGATGGTATGGGGTTGCATGAGTGCGTGTGGCATGGGCAGCTTGCATGTCTGGAAAGGCAGCATCAATGCAGAAAAATATATTCAGGTTCTAGAACAACATATGCTCCATCCAGATGTCATCTCTTTCAGGGAAGACCCTACATTTTTCAACAAGATAATGCCAGACCACATTCTGCATCAATCACAACATCATGGCTGCGTAGGAGAAGGATCCGGGTACTGAAATGGCCAGTCTGCAGTCCAGATCTTTCACCTATAGAGAACATTTGGCGCATCATAAAGAGGAAGGTGCGACAAAGAAGGCCCAAGACGATTGAACAGTTAGAGGCCTGTATTAGACAAGAATGGGAGAGCATTCCTATTCCTAAACTTGAGAAACTGGTCTCCTCGGTCCCCAGACGTCTGTTGAGTGTTGTAAGAAGAAGGGGAGATGCCACACAGTGGTGAAAATGGCCTTGTCCCAACTTTTTTGAGATTTGTTGACACCATGAAATTCTGAATCAACATATTTTTCCCTTAAAATGGTACATTTTCTCAGTTTAAACTTTTGTTCCGTGATTTATGTTCTATTCTGAATAAAATATTAGAAGTTAGCACCTCCACATCATTGCGTTCAGTTTTTATTCACAATTTGTTTAGTGTCCCAACTTTTTTGGAATCCGGGTTGTACTATATTCAATGCCTGTATGGTGGATCGATGAAACGACCGTTATCGCAAAAGCCTTGGATATCGGTCGTCTCAGCGATCGGGTGGGACAAAAGATTTTGATCGGGCACCATTGAGGGGGTTAGAATTCCTATTGTTTCTACCTACATATCTGATGATTCTGCCCTGACCATCAATGGAGGGTACAAACAATCTTTCTTGCGACCAATGCTCGCAGGAAAGATCGTAATTGTTACGTATATGGCCACCTTTAGCCAGTACTTTGTACGCTATTTCCAGCAAAGTTAAATATCCTGTAACCAACTGAGCCTGTAGGAAGTTGTAACTGATTAAATATAGAATGAGTGTTTCTTACAATGTGTAGGCTGTGGCATATATTTCTTACCTTAACTGCATCTGTTATATGGAGCCAGTTAGATAAAGTAGACAAAATATACAATAGATATCCCATGTCTTTCAGACACATGACATTGTCACTCAGTCACTCACCCTAATAAATTAGAATGCCAGACTCAAACATAAGGTAAGGATAATGGCAAATGAAATGCTTTCAGTTCACATTTTTAAGTAGCACAAAAATTCAGCACCTAAGCGCCCCCTACTGACTTGGAATCACTTGAAAGAGTTGTGCAAGCAAGTTGCCTGAAAAAGCAGACTGACGGGTCCAAGGAACTGCACTTCCACAGTTTGCAGGCTACAGCCATGCATGTCAATGGGGATGCTTTTAGGGTGCATTGGCAACTCATTTTTGGCCTACTTGAAAATGTCTGTCAAAGTGGCTGAATCCATACTGAGTACTGAAATGTGTGGAATTCTATCCCTGAGGAGGCAGTACAGACAGGTGCAATAGTTATATAAATGAGTTGGATTTTTTGTAACTCAATCAAGAAGATACTGATATTTATTCACACAGTATAATGTTGCCGCACCATTGGTTAAATTGCCCTATTTGGTGTTAGGAAAAATGTTAATAATAAAATGAATTATAATAATACAAATAAATAAGTATGTGCCAATGGTAATTGTTCTAGAAATCCTCTGGTTAGTCTGGTAGGCCAGTCCGAACCAAAGGGTTATCAGGAAAGGACCAGTAATTGCAACATTAGCTTGAGGAGCACAGAGATGCGCAGCTTGCTAGCAGTGCGTCCCGCCATGTGCTGACCTTTGCAATAAGGATGCAGTCTACTCAAGGAATCAATATCTCAGTACAATTATGGAAGTTATTCAGTCTTAATTATTAATGCTTATATCTAACGAAGGGCACCTTATTTTATGGAGTGAGAGGGTAGTTTCTTAGTAGACAAGTCTAGCAGGATGAATGTTATTTAGGATGACTACAGAATAGATCCATATTCACTAGATTTAACTGTTTAACTATTATCATTTATTTGTATAAGTGGAGGCTTATTTTCACAGTTAAACAGTAGACCATTAAATACAATTATCCAAACACATTTAATCCCAGAATGATACTGGTTAGAAGTGTCTACCTGGCATATAGTGCAGGGAAGATAAGTATTGAACACGTCAACTTTCGTCTCAGTAAATATATTTCTAATGGGCTATTGACATGAGTTTTACACCAGATGTTGGTAACAACCCAAGTAATCCACACATACAAAGAAATCAAAACAAGTCATGTAATGTGTAGTAAAGTGGAATGACACAGGGAATAAGTATTGAACACGCTTACTGAAATGTATTTAATACTTAGTAGAAAAGCCTTTGTGGGTAATGACCACTTTAAGGCGCCTCCTTTATGAAGAAACTAGCCGTATGCACTGCTCAGGTGTGATTTTGGCCCATTTTTCCACACAAATCTTGAAGGTTAATTACCCAACCATTAATTTGTTTAAACAAATGAATGTATCCAGTATCCAGCACATATCAGTATGAATCATACTAAAATGAAATACATAGAATGTATCTCTGCCCCCCCCCCCCAGTAAAACCAACATTTCTCCAAACTATATACTTGTATTTATTAACCAGGGCTATAACCCTGGAAACCTGAACAACAATGTTAAACCATTTATTGCAAGTAAAGATGCCCAAAACTGTGGTATTGACAGGTATTATGTTGTAGTTGTATGACACAAAAATTATTATTCTATGTGTCTCATGTTACAAAAGTTGGCTTATAGAGAAAATTATTATTCTATGTGTCTCATGTTACAAAAGTTGGCTTATAGAGAATATTTTTTTACTAGATAGATTTTTTCAAAACAAGTCATTATTCTGGAGTAAATACATGGAAAAATTTCCTAGTGATCTTCATGATAAGGGGCGACTGGTTAGTTTATAACTGTAACATATGTATTCAAGTCAGAAAGTGGGCTCACCAGGGAGCATGGATGTTTTGGAGAGGGGACCTTAATTTGATTAAAAGTAACACAGCGCATTTGTTAGACTCCTACCTGACTTGGAACACCATAGGGGTCATTCATGGAGCAAAGAGCAATGTGTAAAGTCCAAAGAAATGGTGTAACTGCCAATTCTTCTGCAAGGTGTTCTGCCATTCCAGTATTACTGCTGTTCTCTGTGCCCTGCTTTAGTGTGCAGAAACCTGTGGCTTCCCCATGAATACAGCGTTGACTGTGGTAGCTAGTGGCATATTGGCAAGGGGCAGGGGGCACATAAGCATGACACTTAGGCACACAAATTAGGGAGGAAGTTCCTACACTTCCTTGCTGAACTCTGACCCTTGCACTGCATTTTCAAAGAAGCAGAGCATAGCTTTTCCTGGGGCGCAAATATTTTTTAAGTGAACACTAAGGGGTGCACTCTAACACTTGTGTCCTGGGTTTCAGTAAATGGCCCCTATTAAGTTAGTGTTACGAAAAAACATTGAAATGTTAAAAAACCCCAACAGGACTGTTTTGCCACCAATATGATTCATACAGCTTAGTTACCATCAAGTACAAAGTACTGTCCTATTATTACAGGGGAAAGGAGAATCAGTAAAAAAAAAATGTTTCATAGAACACTATGATAAATTACATTGCTGTATTTTGGAACTTTCTCTATAATAGGTTCCCTATTTGTATTATGATTGTAAGTTATGTTTACTGCATTGGACACATGAATATAAACTGCATTTACATACAGTATACTTACAGTATACTGGTGCCAGATTCCTACGATCACAAACATAAATCTCTATTTACCGCAAGGCTAAAGATCTATATACTGTTAGGCAAGATGTATTGTCTCTCAGTTTGGCACAAACACGTAGACCTGTGGTACCTCTCTTGCTCTGGCAGCTGAGCTGCACCTCCAAGTGTGGGAGGTTTAGACGCCAGCAGCTCAGAGTGATAAATAATGCAACACCCCTATCATCCCCTAAGCACTTACAGCATGGCTTGCTATATTGTTAAAGAGTATGTCAATGTGAAATATTTATGCTGCTGAGTTATTATTGATTGTGATACACAGCAAAGGTCTTGTATTCGTTCCTTACAGTTGGCTATATTTATTTTGTTAAAATACAAAGGCAAACGGCATATAGTGCATTGTGATGAGAGAACTGCAGCAAAAATATGAATTTATACAGGCTGGCTCTGTACTGCACAAAGGAGTCAATGCCACTTGCAGTGGGCACAGTGCAAAGAGGTCCACAATTGGCCATTACATAAGTTTGGCTCATAGTGGCCAATTTAGCAAGTTGTGTATAATGAAATACACAGAAAATTGGTGCAAACAGTGGTATCAATTAAATTGCATATTTGTAAAGCTGTGTAGTTCTCCTTAGGGTTGATTTTACATCATGCATTGTAATCCCTGTAAGCAGCTAATGAAAAGAACTGGTTGCAGTGTGTATACAACAGTGTATTTTCTATTGTTTATGGGTATTTAATACCATTATTTTAAACCATTCAGACAATGTTTTCCAGCCAACAATTTTTTCAAATAATGTTGATGCTCAATAAAGCAGGTTGCACAGTATGTGGTGCAGTTCGGTTTTAGCAATTTATGTAAGTGAACACACCATCTTCTTGTGCCACAAACAGTGTCCTTTAATGGAATATACATTCAAAATGCATGTTAAATCTAAGTGGATTTTTATGTAATGTTGTCACGTGCAGTGTCGTATTGAGAGACCAGGGGCTGCTAGAAAATGCTGGACCGCAGGCCCTCTCTCCAGACCATTTTTCCTCCTTTTCTCACTCAACCTTTTTTATTTTCCTAGTTTCTTCTCTCTACATTCTGCTTTCTATTCTATTTAGTCTCTTTGTTACCATACAGATATAGGGTATGGCTGTGAAATAGGCCAGAAGCAGGAGGGCACACTGACACCTGGGCCCACCAGTAGGTTTTCTGGGAACAGCGGGCCAGTCCGACACTGGTGACAGTTTTATATACCACTTCCAACCAATGCACATGCATCTCTCCTTACATTTTTAATTATGATCATACAGAAAGCTACCCACAACTCTCCTGCCCCTGACAGAAGGTTGCTCTCATCCTGCCATATACAGTAGCTCCATTCAGAAGGTTAAAGATCTAATGATTTACCAACTTTATATCTAGTAATAGTGCAGGCTCCCATTCCAATCACATCCTTGCAGTGAAGCCAATAAATTCTTTTTATTTTAAGTCCTGGATTGACTGGCAATTTATTTTTATACTTTTATGCCATAAAATCAGTGTGTATTGCATTGTTTTCATTTTTTCATTCAACTAGTGTATTTTGCAGATACAAAATTAGTGAACAGGCACATGGTACTGCAATGTGAGATACTGAACTGCAAGAATTACAATGGTTTAGCAAACCAGCTGCTCTGCTCTACAATCCAATTAAATGGATTAAACTGGTATTGTCCCTATTTGCAAACATGACCATCTAAGGGTAAAATACCCCTAGTAGCCAATTACTATATAAGAACACATGATAACCACAATAGAAATAACAAGAAAGGCTATTGTAGGCAAAACATAGGAACCCAAAATAGGATACATATGCACCCCATGTCAATTTACTAGAGTTCTTCATTTCTTTTTTCATTTTATTTGCTAAATGTTGACATTCTTTCCCTTTCCCCTTCCTCACTGGCAGCCATTCAGCATATGGCTTTCAGTAACGGTGGGTTATGTTAGTTAGCCATGCTAATTTAATTTTCTAAAGCAGCATTTTATATCAAGTCCATGGTCACAAAACAGTTATATTCTCTTTGGGAATTTACCAATAACAGGAAAAAGATTGTGTTCATATAATAAAGATAATGCCTGTGCGATTAAAAAATAAAAGTAAATGGGGAATTATGAACGCGTAAATTGGACAAAATATGGCAAGATGATGGCTAGGCCTACAGTAACAAGATATCTAAAACGGGACAACTTAGGTCATTTGAAAGATGCACCAAGACAATTAAACTAATCTATATCTATTATGTAATGTTGGTAAATAAGCTGAGGCCCACAAACATCTTGTAGGAAGTGGCAAAGCGAAGAAGCCTAGACAGCATGCTACAATGTTGATCTGCCATTTTGCCATCAGTTCAGACAAACTTCAAAAAGGCAAACAAAATGGATGACATAACACTGCTGCATATACAATGAAGAGGCTATGGAATTCTCAAGCTAGTCCCGCATCTAACCATTAGGAGATGAAATCAATGGCAGAGCACAGAGACATGGGTCTGCTTACCTCCATCTGAAATGAAGACTGCCACAGAGGAAAATCTTGCAAACGGTTAAAAATCTATTGACAAGAAAGAAAACATCTTGCTTGCCTTGTGTCCTCTCAGCTCACTGGCAGTCTACTGAATATATTCTCCTCTAAGCCTTATGTAAGCACTACAGCGGCCATCACACACAGATAAGAACCTACCAGTCACATATGGTCCAAGAGGCATCTGGCTGTAGTTGACAATGCTGCCAGGACCTGGTCCTCGGAAACTGGGGCCAAAGTTGTTATACAATTGAGAGGATCCAAATGTTCCCTGAGGTTAAAAATAAAAATATGTATTTAAGAAAAAGGATGGAAAGATTAAAACTGTAATGAACGGAATTTGCCTTTATCCTTACATTTGTTGGACACAAGTACAGTATTTAAGGTTTAGAATACTTTTTTACCCAAAAATGTTACTTCTGGGTGACTCTCCTTGTCTGGAAACAACATTATCACCTCAAATGTGTTCGGAAATGAAATGTGTGACTAATGATCTGACCTGGACAGTCGGGTCCCCTCCTCGGTTGGTAAGTCTGCTAAGAATACTACGCTCGGACATCTGAAGGCGTGCTGCAACAGGTGGGATTCTAGACAGCATTGAGGGTAAACGGGTCACATCTGCCTTCATATCACTCAGCAACTCTTCCAGTTGGTTCAGAACTGAAACATACCATTGAGTATTACATCTCAAATGTGCACTAAAATCAGAGAATAGCTGTCAAAAGTGCAACCTTCCAGCTGGAATAGCATCCAGGAGTAGCCCTTCCAGTATTCATTGCCATTTATCCTTTTAATAAAGGCAGAATCTGCCTTAGTTTTACATGTTTCCCCAAAAACAAAACAAGTGGGGAAGTAAATACAGGAAAAAAATTTGTGGCAAGCAATTTGGGCTGGTTAGTGAATCCCATGCAGTTGTGCCAACAACAAATGTGCATGTTTCAGGCAGGCAATAGCTGTGTATTACCTATCCATCTATTTGTCCCAAGCTTTGGTTCCCCTTATGCATCCTCTGCATTGTGCCCAGTACCTTATTCATATTAACTGGCACAACCACTGAACTACTGCTAGGCACAGTGTATGGCATTTTATTATGTATATCACTGACACCCTAAATGGCTGGATAGTGTGGTGATGCATGATGGGAAAGTCTGCATCCTACATGTAAAACTAAGGCAAATGTCTTGCTGCTCTTTTCCATCCTCAAATTTCTCTCTCCTTACATATTAACATAGGTAAGTTGGGTTGAAATAAGACCATCAAGTTCAACCCTTCTTAGCAAACCCCAGTGCATACACATAGACTCATACTGACCTATCTATACACTCACATACATAAACTACATACAACCACTAATACTAACTGTAGATATTAGTATCACAATAGCCTTGGATACTATGCCTGTTCAAGAACTCATCCAGGCCCCTCTTAAAGGCATTAACAGAATCTGCCACATCTCTAGGAAGGGCATTCCACAGCCTCACTGCCCTCACCGTGAAAAACCACCTACGCTGCTTCAAATGGAAGCTCTGTTCCTCTAATCTAAAGGGGTGACCTCTGGTGCGCTGATTTTATGGGAAAAAAGAACATCCCCCAACTGCCTATAATCCCCTCTAATGTACTTGTACAGAGTAATCATGTCCCCTCGCAAGCGCCTCTTTTCCAGAGAAAACAACCCCAACCTCGACAGTCTCACCTCATAGTTTTAGGGGGGAATTTATTAACATTCATATTTCCATGGTTTTATATTTGTTAAAAGCATGACTAAAATAATTTCCAAAAATGGCTTTTATCAATGAATGAAAAAAACGCATAAAAGCACTACTTTTTTGTAATGTTGCACAAAAACCTCAACTTTTTCATATTGTCACACAAAATGTGTCAGAATAAAACAAAAACCTCTAAAACCAGAAAGCAAAGAAAGAGCTTCCAATTGTAAAAGGGACATCTGCCACTGATAAAAAAAATCAGATAAATAAATAAAACTGCAAAATAAATTAAAACAAATTTTTGCATTTTTGGCGACGAAAAAAACAAACCAAAAAGTAAATGCTCCCCTATATCACCCATCCCCTTTACCAGTTTAGCTGCAGTCTCTGCACTCTCTCCAGCTCATTAATATCCTTCTTAAGGACTGGAGCCCTAAACTGCACTGCATACTCAAGGTGAGGCCTTACCAGGGACCTATATTTACATTATTTCTACCAAAGTGCATAACTTTTTCAGTTTTCAACATTAAACCTCATTTTCCAATTATGTCAAATTGCTCTACAAAGTGGCAGAATACTGCATGGAACTTATAGTATAGATTTTTAAGTCATATTAAACCTTTTTCAGTCTTATAGGATGAGCAAGTAATTTCCAGAAAGATTCTGTGCTTTTGTTTCTAGTAAAGGTTGCATCAAATTCACATAGAGATTCATTAAAACATACATTTTCCTTGGGGCACACAATTTCTGTAATCATCTGCCTGTTTTTCATACTGGTACAAGATTTCCCACATTCTGCTGCAGTTATATTTATTTACTAGCATTGCCATGCCAAATGTACAGATGGATCAGTGAGTGCCAGACATGTTGTTCATTTTGGCACTTGAGATGGTTGTCACTACATCAACTCTGCTGCGAGCTAGCTGGCTAAAATGCATATTGACTTGCCACAGTGGTACACTGCTCTATCCATATTACTGTTGGGCAAAAGTGTTCAGAAACCCTGAGAAGTTCTGTTGTTAAATCTGTGGGCCGAGAGCAAAGCCCTCAATGATGGGCCCCTGCAGCTGTCCCAATAGATATGTCCTAGAACCACCCTCAAGCAGGCAAACTAGAACATAATAAGGCAGGCAATAAATAGATTATCTGTTAAATTGAAAGCAAAATTGGGAGTGCACCCCACTAAATTAACAGTGATGAGAGCAGATAAACCACATTTTTAAAATGGGGGAAACTTCAAAAATGTAGTCTTTTATAGAGACTGAATAACTAGCTGGTGGATTCAAATGAGGGTTCTGCCATTTTCAGGATGCTGCTTCATTTGAATATTATAGCAGAAGAAAGATGTGATGGCAGACCCCCTATATAAGGCCCTGGGCAAAAGCCCCTTTTGCCCGTTTATAAAAATGGCTGTATACATTCCACTCCATCTATCCTGCTCACATGTGTCACAGTGTACATTTCCCACCCATAACTCAATATCATGTCAATGACATGTTTCAAAGCAGTTTAAGAATTCCTAACCATATATTATCTATGTCAATGAATGCTTAGGCTGATGCCACATGGGCTGATTCTCGGTCTGCGGAAAAACACTAGCTTAGAATCAGCCCCTCCGATGGCATCGGCCTCCTACCTTGCCTGCACCTGGAAGCATTGCCTCTGGCTGAGTGCAGGCACAAGTGTTGGATATTCCAGCTGATATCTGCCATGTGTGCCTGAAATCGGGCCGACACAATGCTTCCGGGTGCAGGCAAGGTAGGAGGCCAATGTCAGTGAAGGGGCTCATTCTCGGTCTGTGCTTTTCCACAGGAATCAGCCCCATGTGGCATCAGCCTTACAGAGCTGGTTTTAATGTCCATTCTATTATACTGACAAACTACAAAGCTGTTTTCATCTTATCTTCCCATACTTGTCATATTGTATAAAGTGACAGTTCCCATAGAGTCAGTTTTAATGGGACAGTATAATCCTTTGTGCAACTTTCAGTGAATAGGCCTTGCGCTGATTTTTTTTCTCCATTGTTTTAGTCACAAAAATCTATAGTTTTTGTTATTTCTCCACCTAAATAGGGCAAACAGGAAAAAATTTAAGCTGCTTTACATTTGGTATTTACGAGGTAAATAATTGTATTACCAAAGCACAGATAACCTCCACCCCCCGCATAGCAGACTCCTGTTACAAGAAATGGTGAAAGGGGGTTGTATAGTGATAATCTAATTATCTATGTTGCAAGAACCAAACATAGTGTAGCATCAGTTTCCCTCTTTAGCACAAGGAATAACAAAAACGATTGTGTTTTCGATTATTAAAACAATAGGCATGTTTAGCAATCCATTTTTTGTAACAATTTCCTTTTTCTTGGTACTAATAAAACTGTACTTTTTAACTCAGCTACATGAATCCACATTGATGGCAAATAAAAAAATGTAAGATATGGGGATCCAAATTATGCGAGGACCTTTATCCAGAAAACCCAGTCTCTCAGGCCCAGACTGGCAATCTGTGGATTGCGGCAAATGCCAGAGGGGCTGCTGTAAGATGCCATAGACAGACACTATTTATTGGGCTGGTGGGGGCTGTTTGGGACTCTGTAAAAATGCCAGGGCCTATTTTGTAACCCAGTCCAGGCCTGCAGCCTCCAGTCACTATATGCCCTTCTTTTTAAATTTCCCCATCTAAGTTAAAATTGTGTGTGTTCAATTTGAATTCTGCTCTGAGGGGCCTGTGCGCATATAAAATGAGTGTCTTTTGACATCAGTGGGACTTTGCATGCAACTGGGTCCACGCAACAAGCCACACCCACAAATTTCACAGGTTCCCACCAGGATAGGTGAGTTGAAGGTTGACATCTCTGCCTGTATACTACTGGAGTCTGCACTGTTCTGTACTTTCTATATGAACAGGGCATCTGGTTTTTTTAAGGGAATACATGTAAAATGTATATGTAATATGTAGCTGTTAATAGAAACTAAACTATTCTAACTAAATAAATTAAAAATTACATTTACAAAAACCTAATTGGGCTTATGTTCAGCATGGGTTTAAATTGTATCTTTAGCAAATGCTGTTGGCAAGCTGCACAATCCAAACCAGCTAAAGCTTGTTGTCAGTGTGCAGACACAGGAGTAATGACAAACCTTTGTGCAGAACAGCATTGGCTGGCTTGTTTCCTGCTAGAGACTCTTTGGAGAGATGCTGATGGCTCTCAGCGAGACATTCCACTTCAGCTAGTCGCGCATTAAGTGCCATGGCTGGATGATTTGGGTCTTGAGTCATGTTCAGATAGGCTGCCCTTCGTAGCTGCTCTTCGATCACTAATGCTTGTTCTAGTAACTGGAAACATATTGCAATTAAGTACGCTTTGATCATTCAAATCACTTACAATTAGGTTCATTAACATTCAGAAATATTTTGAAGGTCAGTGTTCCTCTGTCCAGTTCTTATGGATAGCCATGCAGAATAAGATACACTTGTGATTCCATGGGCAAAGGTGAAACAAGGGCACAAAGATCATTTACTCTGCTATTTTACTAAAGCTGGCCATACATACTGGCCAAATGAGTGGATCTTTCCCTGCATATGCCACCTAAAGGTCCCCATACACGAGGCGATTTCACTCGTTGTGCGACGAACGATTATATCGACAAACGATCGTATGGCGATCGGGTTTCCATACGATATGCCATCCACGGGCATCGATAATTTGCAAAAGATTTCATTGTATCATTATCGTAAAATACGTACGATCGTACATCTACGTACGATCCAATGTCGTGGCGGAAGCGGTATTTACAGGAAACAGGAAGTGATGTAACATGAAGTGATGTAACATTCTTCTTCGCTGAGTATAAAAAAATGTTTTATTACAGATCCAAAAGTTTTCGTATACGAGCCATTAAGTTCTGCAAAGAACAAACGTTTATGCATGTTCGTGTTGTTCCGTTTTTATGTTCGCTTGACTTCCGCTGCTGGCAATCATGACATGCGCAGAGAACAATCGTTCGAAGACAAATGTCTGACATTCACACCAACTGGCAGATTTTATCGTTAAACGACTAAAATTTTTAAACCTGGCCGATCGATTCTGGGGGCGATAATGTCGGGTCGATTAGTGGGCCGACGATCGTTCGCACACCATCAACTATACGATGACTTAACGATAGTATCAGATCGTTCGGGAATCGGTCGTTTGACAGTAAAAAATCGGCCGTGTATGGGGGCCTTAAGGTGGCCAAATAACTGGATTACGACAAGAATAGCAGCCGTCAGAGCAAGGACTGCATCAATGAGCTGATGTGGTTCTCATTCTGTCAGGATAATCAAACCTGCCAAATCAATCTAAAGGGCCCAAATAGGAAGCTAAAATCTGCCCGTGTATGGCCACCTTAACTTTTCTGATTAAATCAAGCGTAGCCTGTGCTCAGGTCCTTGCTACTGAAAACACCAGAAGTATAGGCTCCAGGTCACGTGACATTTTAAACTTTTTTAATCCTATATAGGTAGTTACACACTGTACAGGGACATAAATTACTATATGAAGAGTAAAATCTTTATTTTATGTATTTATATATTACTGAAAGCTTCTATACCAGTGATATACACTAATACAACATCTATACAGAATTTCTTTCCCCCACCTCATACTGTGCTGTTAATATTCTAAAAAGCAAATCATAAAAGTGAAAATACCTTAAATCTCCGAGCAAGAAACTTGTTTTTCATTTCCAGATAATTTCCTTTATGAATTTCCGATTTAAATGGCTCATTCAAAATTAAATAGCGGGGGTCATTCTGAATGTCCTGCCAGCGGGCATAACCATGTCTGTCACAGAAATCAAGGACATAACAGGTGCTGCAGGGAAACTATTATACAATTAAAGGCATATGCTGATTTGATGTACAATGCCTTTACATATCCTGGGATTTTTTCAGTATATTTCTCCGATGCAGAAACATAGGCAGGGCACAAGCTTATGTCTCAGGGTAACCTTCAGCAATAAATAAATGAAAAACAAAGCAGGTATTGACATATTAGGCCGCATACCAAACAAAAATAAATCATAATGGCCAAATACACTGCAGGGACTGACAAGTCTGAAAAGGTCAGAGCAGCTGGGTGGGTGCCAGTGCGCTTCTCAGGCACTTTAACCTCTCAGTGGAATTCTCATCAGTGAGCATACAAGATACACATGCAGCAATTTAAATGAGCATTACAAATATTTTCATTATTGTTAAAGGTTCATTCACTCTGTTTAAATCTATACAACCTATGTACAGCCTTATTATAACATTTATATTATAACGTAGAAGGATGCTAGAAGTCACTGGGAAGTTCCACAACCAAATAAAGGCACAAGGGCACAGACCTTGTATATAAAGCATGGCACTTCAAGGTGACCTCTAATATCCCTATATTTTAAAGCAGGGGTAATCTTTTATAACTTGGAATATACAAGTATCAGTATATTGTGTTACACTAGTGATATCACTAAACAACTTTTATAACCAATGACATCATTATGCACCATATTCATGGCTTTGTACATTATAAAATGTCTCAAGTATAATTACACAGGAATCTAGCTGCTCGGTCTTGGTCCCATGTGTTACTGTATGTAGTGAAGTGTTGGGCAACTAAAAGTCCCAATAAAAGCTGCTAGGGGTTTATGAGATTTGTGGAGCAATAAGATTTTGGGAGGTGCCAGTTGGTCATGCCTACACAGACTACTGACTTATCCATACTGGGTACACTGTAGATACAAATACAGAGATCACTGCACTGATAATATTTTGTTAGGAAACAATATGACCTCAAAAACACATGGGCCGTTGTATATTCCAAGCCAAAATATTCTGTTTTCTGACTGCTGTAGCTAATTAATTAACAAAATCTTGGGGCAATTTGCTATATCTCATAATCCCCCTGCAGACAGGAAACAGTATCATATTGCAGCCAAAATAGCTTGTAAGTTAAAGGGGAACTCCGGCTTCAGAACCAAAATTTCTTCAAGAGCCCCACACAACACAGAAACCCCTTATATACTTAATACTGTAATCTGTTCCTTTAAAAATGTATGAATAAATACCATTTTTATATGCTGAAATTCAGCTGCAAAACAGTTTTTCTCTTTCTGCATCATATGAAATTCTGACAGGGGAGGAGGGACTAAAACATTGATGTTACAAATATAAACAACTTCTCCGTGGCATGCAGGAACTTCATAACCCATAATGAATTGCACTGTGATGTTCCTTTTCTTATTGCCATCAATTGTGGGATTTGGATAACGCAAGCTAAAGGCAGGTTGAGGACAGTTGACTATTGTTACATTTTTTTTGAGTCACAAAGTAGTCAGCCAGATCAATAGGAGAACAGGGGGCCAGGCTTAAGTAACTGTTCCAAATCATATTATGACATTAATTTCTAACAAAGATAAACATGGTAAACAGGGAACCATAGGTTACTCCATGTTCTTGGTAGATAATTATAGTACCAGTATACAACCCCCCCACATTTTGTTGTGACTGTTTCGTTAGCAGGAGTCTATTATACAAAAGGATTATAATTATAACCTTGCAAGGGCCAAACATGGAGTAGCTGCAGTATCCCTGTTTGGCCTGTTTAGACGAAGAATAACAAACAAAAGATATTTCATGATTAAAACAGGCAAAAAAATATGCTCAGCACAAACCCTATTCATTTCGGTCATGCTGAACATAAGGGTATATTTTCCCATTCATAGAAATAAATTTCTGAACTAATTAGGCTTTAGTTTTCCTGCATTTTAACAAAAAAGTCTAAAGCTCACTCACTATAAATGCCAGTGCAATCTCAGTCAGTGCATGTTAACAATACTTCATATACAGATGGTTTAATGTTTATCTATACAGTTGGATTAGATGGCACGTGAGGATATGCAGTGGTGCACCACCTGTGTCAAAGTCTGATAGATCTTCTGCTCTGAGAACATGGGCTAAATGCTTTTATATGGCATATACATTATCCCTTATTTTTACACATTTTACACATATCTCTCAGCCAAGGATACGTGACAATCCCAGCCAGAAGCCAGTAATCATGCCTTCTGTGCCAGATATCATAAATTTTCCCTGAAGAGATTGCGGCTCTTTCTTCATTTTGCCACAGTGTGTGAAGTTCTGAAGGTAGAAAAGGAGAATTTGCACACCATAAGTATTAATGCAGGCATGACATCCTGAGTTAGCCTTAATAATGTACAATAGGCTATATATATATATATATATATATATATATATATATATATATATATAAATAGCAAATAATGTACCCCCTGTTGCAAAAATATAAAGATATTACAAGTCACCAGGGAGTTGGATTACAATATAAAGGCACAAGTTGAAGATCATGTGCTTTTATACAGGTCATGGAACTCCAAGGTGACTTCTAATATCTTTTACAAGAGGAAAACATTATTTACAGGGGTGATTCTGAGCCCCAGGCCACCCTATGGCAGCCTTTCCGATGTGCCTCCCCTGCACTTACCTTTCTGAGCTTTCGTATAGGTTAAGGGGGAACCCATTGCTAGTGAAGAGTGCATAATTCATTGTCTCTGCGCTAAAACTTTCAAAATTCTGATTTAATAACCAGAAGGACATGTCACTTAGGTCCTCTTTTCTTTGGAGAAAACTCTCCTAAGTGCTGTGCTGGCATCTCTTTACCTTAACATCTTTGGTACTTTGGCATTTGCATGTGCTAAAAACTTATATTTATAAAAATAATATATTTCAATTGAGGGGGTGGGGGGGGCTAAAATTTTGGCACCCCACTAAAATAGACTGTACATGTCCTATAACGTTACCATCAGCAGCTTTATTCTGCCCCTGGTAACCTTCTCTGCTTCCCTTATGTTAACAGCAACCTTTATTATTATTATAATACAAGTTCAAGACATGTGACATCACTAAGCACTGATTATAACTAATGACATCACTTAGCACCATTTATAAGGATGTAATTTACAGGATTACTGGTGTAATTTATATATATATATATATATATATATCACCTGCACATCAAGGCAAGGTCATTTCAAATGCAATGGTGTCACCAAGGTTGGAGTGACAACAGATGGTTACCAATAAGAGTAATTAACACCAGTGAAACAGGTGCTATTTGAAATAGCAATCTCTTCTGACATGATAGACCACCACCATCACTACAGGGAGAAGAAAAGCTATAAAAGATTTGTAAAAAGTCTTAATATGTTGATACAGAATATAACTAAGAGTAAAAAGCTCTATGCACTCCAGCTCTATGGAATTCCTCAGATTGTGGAAAGGTTCCAATGTTTACTTGGAAATGGAAAAAATAACTATGTTGGGGTGGGACCCTAATGCTCATGTGTTTTTGTAGTTGAATGGGAGGTAATTAGTTAAAACGACAGCTAAAATCTCCCAGAATAGGCCGGCTAGCACATGTGCATATTAGACAAATGGTCCAGTTCCAGGCACTCATCTGATGTACTACTGCATCCACATATTTGCACTAATGCAAACACAGGGTAAGATTTAACTCAGTGAGAAAAAGGTTTATCACATGAAAACTGATGGATGAGATTTCGTTTGAGATGTAATTCTATTCAGAAACACATATCTGATGTATCTGATGGTTTATCACACAAAAACTCTTTTGAAGTCTATGGGAAAAAAATAGTTTTCTCCTTGAAAGATATGTTTTTCTCATTGAATTGGATCTGGCCCATAATCAACTGGGAGTGGCCCCAAGTATGTAATCAGAAAAAAAATCTATAATTTCTAAATACCACACTACCTGCTGAGTGAGGCCACAACTCCAACAGGAATGTTCATGGTGGGCTTGTAGTCCTTTATTATTATTTACGTAAGCACGAAAGTGACTACAACTTTAAAAAAAATATATAGGTATATTTTTTTGTCAAATCAATCTTTATTCCACATTGTCAGTTATAGAAAATATGAATTGTACACATGAGCATTTACCTGTAAAGCCGCCATCTGCAATATTAAACATAAATTTAAATTTGCCATTTTTATCTTCTTTTTTCCCTTCATCATCTTCCTGTTTGATATCGTTTTCACCATTCTGATGGGTCTCACATTCTTCCTTTTCATCAGGTTTATCATCTTCTCCTGTAAACCAGATTCTGTTATTATTTATAAACAGAAATGTAACCCAAAGAATACACTCTTGCTGCATAGAGGCTTTTTCTTGCCCTAATTGTTTGGACACTGGTGATTCCTTCTCTTCTCTCTCAGCGTTAGCATGAACGCTCCGAGCGTTCAGGTGTTTGTAAATCTCCCCCTTAAGGTAATTGGCTAATTAGAAAGAGTGGTAAGTAGAGCTAAGACTGAGTGGGTAGACATGCCCAGAGAGTGTCCATATAAGGTAGGAAAATTACATGGGGGATATTCAGCCTGTGAAGATTCAGCCTCCATGTGTTGTTGAGATTTGCGGTTCAAAAAGGTTGCAGGTTAAACATCTAAGTATCTATTAACTGTTACACATGTTCTTTGTGCTTTTATCTACCTTTTCTGCCAAAAAATATCCTTTGATGTTGGTGGCTATGCCTTAGACTAAAACTGGCCTGACCATACTGTGTAATGAAGTAAAGAATGCTGGGACTGTAACACCTGGACAGCCACAAATCATAACTGCTATGCTCAGAAAAGTCTGTCACATAAAAATGTGACATAAAACAACGAGAAGTTAACAAGAATAGCAACAGACAAACTCAAAACGTTTCAGACAGTATGGAAACCCTGGATAAGTTACAGGTTTAACGATTCATTACCTCCACACCTTCTTACATTATAAACAGGTATAGCGCTACAATTAGAAAAAGCAACCAGTTCGCTCCTGATATTATATCTACATTAACTCTTTTACTGCCAAGCACGTATCTCATACGTGCTGGCAGTAAAAGGGCTTAAACGCCAACGACGTGTCTCATACGTCGTTGGCCTTTAAGCGCTGCTCTCTGCAGCGGCGGCATGTGCCGCCGCTGCAGAGAGCTTCTAACAATGACAGCCCCCCTGGGCAATGTGCCAGGGGGGCTGTCATGAGGGTCCTGCGATCGATCGGGTCGCAGGACCCTCCAGGAAGCAGCAGACGCGATCGCATCGCGTCTGCTGCTTCCTGCTTCCTCCTTCCCCCCCAGCGCCGGCCCAACTGAGCAAGGAGCGATCGGGTCTTCAGGACAGGTAAGGACTTTTTTTTTCTTGCATTTACACACCATTTACACACTTAGACACACATTTACATACATTTATACACACTTACATACATTTACACACACTTACAGCACACATTTTAGCATTTTTTTTTTTTTTCATTTTTCACACTTTTATACACTTATTTACACTCATATACACACTTACACACTATCACACAACTTTTACACATGTACACACATGTATACACAAACACTTTGGTTTTTTTTTTGTTTTGCTTTTTTGTTTATTCATTTTACCACTTTGTTTTTATTTTCTTTTACCTAAAAACTGTTTATTTTGACAGCGTAACTATTGGATCAGATATTCTGACCACTAATTACACTGTCATGTAACTTATTTTGTTGTTTCACTGATTTGCACAATTTTTGTGGTTTTATCACATTTTATCCCTCTATAAGTGTTCCTGATCTGTTTTTAGCGTAGCTTTGCCAGGTGTAACTTTGGTGTACAAAAATAACTTTGCCTATTTTGAATTCATCATAATGTGTACTTTCCAAAAATATATGGTTTTCTGGGGGTCACTGCATAGTTAGGGGGGGTTACTGCACATAATACACTGACAGGGGGCTCTGTGTGCAAAAGCTGAGTTGGCAGGCGAGAAATCCTTATGCGCTATTTTCATTTTGGGGTCAGTACATACTCCAGACTTTGGTATATCTATGCATATTGGGCATCAAACTGTTCAGTAGGCCTCTGGTGTTCCTATTTGGGGTGACTTCCCTTTGTACGCAAGAAATTGTGTGAGATAAATGCGGCAAATTGCAACATTTTTAGGCGATTTTCTGAAATGTCATAAAAACCGATAACTTTAGGAAAGCTCTGCAGATTGGTACTTTGGTGTAGAAAGGACTCTTTACCCTTGCTGGATTTGTCAGAATGTGTACTTTCCAAAAATATATGGGTTTGTGGGGGTCACTGTATAGTTAGGGGAAGTTTTGGCACATAATACACTGACAGGGGGCTCTGTGTGCAAAAGCTGAGTTGGCAGGCGAGAAATCCTTATGCGCTATTTTCATTTTGGGTTCAGTACATACCGCAGACTTTGGTATATCTATGCATATTGGGCATCAAACTGTTCAGTAGACCTTAGGTGTTCCTATTTGGGGTGACTTGCCTTTGTACGCAAGAAATTGTGTGAGATAAATGCGGCAAATTGCAACATTTTTAGGCGATTTTCTGAAATGTCATAAAAACCGATAACTTTAGGAAAGCTCTGCAGATTGGTACTTTGGTGTAGAAAGGACTCTTTACCCTTGTTGGATTTGTCAGAATGTGTGCTTTCCAAAAATATATGGTTTTGTGGGGGTCACTGTATAGTTAGGGGAAGTTTTGGCACATAATACACTGACAGGGGGCTCTGTGTGCAAAAGCTGAGCTGGCAGGCGAGAAATCCTTATGCGCTATTTTCATTTTGGGTTCAGTACATACCGCAGACTTTGGTATATCTATGCATATTGGGCATCAAACTGTTCAGTAGGCCTCTGGTGTTCCTATTTGGGGTGATTTGTCTTTATCTGATCTTTATCAAGAAATTGTGAGGGATAAATGCGGCAAATTGCAACATTTTTATGCAATTTTCGAAATGTCATATAAATCTGCAAACTTAGGAAAGCTTTACAGCTTGGTACTTTGAAGCAAGAAGAAATGATTACCCATTATAGATTCGGGGGGATGTGTACTTTCCAAAAATATATGGCTTTCTGGGGTGAATGTACTTTTTTTGTAGCATTATCCCACATAAAGGATGTAAATGTGTTGATTTTGCAGGAGCTGAAATGATAGATCATATGGGGGTATGTTCCCATTGGGGCCCCTACATGCCACATACTTAGGTAAACCTATACATATTGGGCATCTAACTGTTCAGTGGACCCCTGGCGTTCAAATTTAGGGTGTTTTATCTTGGTACCTAACACTATGTGGGAGATAAGATGCTGCAAAGTGGAAGCTTTGAGGGGATTTTTGGAAATGTCATCAAAATTGCTAACTTTAGAAAAGCTGTGCGGCTTGGTACTTTGGAGTAGAAAGACATGGGTACCCATTTTAGATTCGGGGGAATGTGTACTTTTCAAAAATATATGACTTTCTGGGGTGAGCGTACTTTTTTGTAGCTTTATCCCACATATAATGATGTAAATGTGTTGATTTTGCAGGAGCTGAAATGACAGAAATGACAGTATATATGGGGGTATGTTCACATTGGGGCCCCTACATGCCACATACTTAGGTAAACCTATACATATTGGGCATCAAACTGTTCAGTGGACCCCTGGCGTTCAAATTCATGGTGTTTTATCTTGGTACCTAATGCTATGTGGGAGATAAGATGCTGCAAAGTGGAAGCTTTGAGGGGATTTTTGGAAATGTCATCAAAATTGCTAACTTTAGAAAAGCTGTGCGGCTTGGTACTTTGGAGTAGAAAGACATGGGTACCCATTTTAGATTCGGGGGAATGTGTACTTTTCAAAAATATATGACTTTCTGGGGTGAGCGTACTTTTTTGTAGCTTTATCCCACATATAATGATGTAAATGTGTTGATTTTGCAGGAGCTGAAATGACAGAAATGACAGTATATATGGGGGTATGTTCACATTGGGGCCCCTACATGCCACATACTTAGGTAAACCTATACATATTGGGCATCAAACTGTTCAGTGGACCCCTGGTGTTCAAATTCAGGGTGTTTTATCTTGGTACCTAATGCTATGTGGGAGATAAGATGCTGCAAAGTGGAAGCTTTGAGGGGATTTTTGGAAATTCCATCAAAATTGCTAACTTTAGAAAAGCTGTGCGGCTTGGTACTTTGGAGTAGAAAGACATGGGTACCCATTTTAGATTCGGGGGAATGTGTACTTTCCAAAAATATATGACTTTCTGGGGTGAGCGTACTTTTTTGTAGCTTTATCTCACATATAATGATGTAAATGTGTTGATTTTGCAGGAGCTGAAATGACAGTAATGACAGTACATATGGGGGTATGTTCCCATTGGGGCCCCTACATGCCACATACTTAGGTAAACCTATACATATTGGGCATCAAACTGTTCAGTGGACCCCAGGCATTCATATTTAGGGTGTTTTATTTGGTTACTTTATGACCTGTAGGAGATAAGATACTATAGACTGGAAGCTTTGAAGCGATTTTTAAAAAAAATCACAAATTTTGATAAAAACCAATAACTTTAGGAAAGCATTGCGACTTGATAGTTTGGAGTAGACACACAGTTGTGCCTATTCTGTATTCCCCAGAATCTGTTCTTTCCAAAAATGTACAATTTTCTGGGATAAACCTTCTGTTAGTGGAATTTTGGCCTTGAAATCCAAAGTATGCAGTTTTTTTGGAGCAGTGCTTTGGGAATTTGGTAATGTACTGCTGGGAGTTTTTGACCTATACAAGTGAGAAATCTCCATAAAACTATATATATTTGGTATTGGCACGTTCAGGAGACATGGGACTTTCCAAATCAGTTGTATATTCGTGCATAAAATAATTTTTGTTTCTAGTATGTTTGATTATATTATGGAAAATTTGATTTTTTTTGCATTTTTAGACATTTAGAAGCCTATATCTTGTTACAGAATTGGAATTACACAAAAATTCTACCATATTTTGAAAGCTTAGGTTGTTCTAAAAAAAACGATATATTGTTTTCCTTGGTAAACTAAAAGTCCCCCCGAGGAAAGGCCCCTAAAGTGAAACAGTGCAAAATGTTCAAAAACTGTCTGGCAATACAAGTTCCGCTTTGACCAAAATGGCTGGCAGTAAAAGGGTTAACCAGGTTATTTTTTCTTATTGTTTTACTATAATTGTTCATTGCTACAGAATTCTATGGTCTCCGTCAGTATTGCAAAAAGGCTACAGAAAATTTAGTTGCAGTTTGTAATGTTTAGTACAAGTGATAACATTGATGGAACTGGAAAAATATGCTTAAGGGGTGGTGCCCCAACAGCTTGTACACCTTTGGGTAAAAATGGTGAATACATGTTATGGCTAAAATGTATTTTACACTATGTATCTACTGTATACAACTTTTATATGTAACAAGCAACCTATATGTATGTTATGAAAAATTGTCTAAAAAAATAAAAATATTTAAAAAAAAATGTGACATAAAACATGTTTATACACATGACATATCACACTACTAAGCGTTCTGATCACCTTTACATCGTACTTAGCAAATATAAGACCAATACTGACAAAGGTTTGTCAACTTTAGTCTCACTAAGTAGCATGGAGCTACATCTCCTAGCCTTACATATTTCAGATAAAACCTGGTACTTGGACTCATGGTACATAGGGGACACTCAAATGAAATAATGTTGGATAGCCAAGTACTGGAACAGAGGAGATGGTGGCATAAGCTTCAGGCACTTTTCCCAAAGCTGAAGTACCTCCAATGAAGAAATCTACCTGCTTGCCATCGGTTTTAGAGATATAATAATTTATTTCACTGTTGATGGTTCTGTTTCTGAGTAGTTTTATATTCATACTAAGGAGTAACCGTACCTGTCTTGGGCTCCTTGTCCTCCATTTTATTTAGTGTTACACAGAGATCTGACTTCTCTGAGGGTTTTTCTTGCTCCTCATGGGTCTCAGCTGCTGAAATCAATAGGCAAGAGAACAGTTATCAGAAACAATTGACTAAACCAAGAAAGACTTGTAGCTCAAACCTCACCAGAGAATAATGCCACCCTTGTATGGGTAATTTGACTGGCACCAACATGTTAAGGAGGACTTGTTCATCATTTAGGAGAAACCCCACAGTCTTGGCAAATACATAGAAACTTCTTGCAGATAATGCCCTTGTTGCAGCTGAACTCTGGACTAGCACTGCAAGGCAGAAGTGTGCTGAGCCACAACACTGCCCAAAGAAAGGCGATTGCATGTTACATGAGATACATGCTGGTGACTTCTGTACTGTCTCAGTAAGGCTTATCCCAGCTGGAAAGTTGAGAAGCTTGCGTTTATTACTTACCCATAAGCAGTGCCGGAAGATAAATAGTTGATTGATAGCCCTGGCAAGGCTGCCCGTTGCAAGATTAATGTCACTAACATACCTCCATGCCTGCTTCCCGTAGCTAAACACTGCCCTTATTCTGTAGCTGGCTTATCACCAGAGCAACTAAGTCATTTGTGTGTCACCAACATATAGGTAACTTTACCCACTGTACCCACTTTAGCCAATTCCAATTAATGGCAAGCCCCACTTTTACTTGTTTTCTCTCTGTTCTGTAGGTCTGTAATCACAGGTATGGACACAATGCTTAAAGCAAATATATCTGTTCTTGATTATATTTATTCTGCATTTAAAATTAGTATCCAACCCAATCCAACAAGCACTTGAGCACCTGTGTTGTCATGCTGTGCAACACACAAAATTCACCACAAGGTAAACACTAGCTAAACCTTTATGGGTGCAGAACCTAAAGTGATTGGCATCTATTTTCCAAGCCTTTACATGTGATTATCAATTATCATATATTTGCCAAGCGTTTGCAAGTGAAAGGGCACCATCTGTTTAAACCTTACCTTTAGAGTTCTGATCTGCAGATTCCTTTTCCTCATCCTGTTCTATATCTTTTATTTTCATTTCTTTTATATCTAAATCCTCGTTTATTTCTTCTTGTTCGGATTTCTCCTGCTTGGCTGTAGGCTATACAAATTGTAGATATTACTAACAGACAGCTGCTGAACAATATATTATCTTGTGCCTTGAAGTCTTAAATATGTCTCAATTTCTGCTGCTACACTACAACCCCATGATTCTAAGATAGGAAGTATGTGCCACTATTTACACACAATGCTTGAAGAAAAGTGGAAAAAATGTTTTACAAAAAGAATACTTAAACATATAAGTATATATACGTATACTTATATACTTATATTTATCCCCATGGCTTATCAATGACAAATACACAAATGATAATTTAGATTATTTCTTTATTTAGCTACCAAGGAAAAGCCAGAAGATATGAAGTCAAGAACTCTCTGCACCTGATTTATAAATATAGGTGCTAAGGTACACCAGTGGAGGTGCCAATAGCAGACAATCAGGTCTTTGCATTTTTAGCACCTATGTTCATAAATCAGTCTCTCTGTCTTCCCTATGGATACAGACACACACAAGTGTTTCCACATTCATGCAGTTAGATCATGGTTAAAAAATACATAGCACCTACATAAACTACTGAAAAAATATATGAATATGACACCTGTGCCTCTGTGGGATATTTGGGCTTGAGCTCCACCATCTCCGAGTCATCTTGCATTGCAGACTGTGCATCACATTTTTCTATAAAAAACAGAAATAACACCGTTTCAGGTGAAATGCATAATTAACTCCCCAACTCAGTCTTAAACATGGACATTAAAATTTTAGCAAAAATATAAGCTACCAGACTTAGCCCTAACCTTCCAAGTATGATCCATAAAGACCAAATTGGGTTTATCCCGGGCCGTCAAGCCCTGGACACAATCCGTAGTTTGCTTCTAAGGATGGCTCAGGAAAAAAGCAACTTCTATGCCAGCCATGCTCCTTAAATTGGATATAATGAAAGCATTTAATGCACTCTCATTGTAATACTTATATTTTGTACTACAGCAATGGGGATTTGGCCATAATTACCTTCAGTGCATGAAAAGCTTATATAACTCCCCAACAGCACCAACAAAACTGTCTGGCCTTTCTATCAACCATTCTAAGACCAAAGCCTACAACATAAACCTTACAAAAGAAACAGAGAAACTTTCAACATTAAATATTGAATTTCACTGGCAATCTACATCTATTTCTATCCTGGCTGGCAACATAACAGGCAACCCGGAGCATTTATACCACACCAACTATCCTGGCCTTTTTAAAACACGTACTAAACTCCCTCCTCCAAGACTGTGTCAAATATCATATATCATAGATAGGAAAGATGTGGTCAAGATGACCCTTTCTTCCAAAGATACTCTATTATTTTAGGACACTAGCAATTTCAGTTAATCGGGCTGATCTGTAACAGTTAGATGCTAAATTGATTTCATTTGTTATGGAGTGGGGGTTGCCAGAGGGTCAGTTGCTCTTTATTGTATAGATCAAGAGACTCCAATGGGCTGGGGTTCCCAAACCTCTATATCTACTACATAGCGGCACAATTGCTCCCATCCTTCTGCTTCATGGAGATCATTTAGCCCCTCTCTGGGTCCACCTAGAAAATACCTTTACAACAATTTACGTGGCTGAAACATTAGTCTGGATTCAAAAACCCCAGCATCCTGTATTGGTTAGATACTATTTACAGCATTCCCTCACCTTGTGGGATTCAGTTGCTTATAAGTATGCCCTCTCTTCTACACATATACCCCCAACAGCATTATTCAGAAACACCCTTTTCCCACCAGGGCTTCAATCCACACTCTTCCAATGGTGGACCCAGCACAAATTCACCATAGTATATGCTATATTAACACCTACACTCTCGAATACCTATGAGAACACGTTCATTGTTCCTAACTCAGAGCTATACAGAACTTTCCAGTTGGTACATTTTTTCAACTCATGTTGGAAATGATCTAATCCCAAAAGGCATCCTTCTTGGAAAGATGGTGTTTGAATGGGAAACCTCCTAAAAGAACCATATCTGATACTGATATATCTGTTATAGCCTGGGAACGAGTACTGGGTCATACTACTGAGGAGGAAAAATGGCTTAAATTATGTACAAATTTGAAACATTGCTCCATCAATACAATACTATTAGAAGCTGACTACAAAGTGCTCCTTAGATGGTACCTGACCAGAATAACAGAATTTGTCCAAACAGCTGCTAACAACTGTTTTCGGGGTTGTCAAGAAGGGGGCACTATGGTATATATTTGGTGGACCTGTCCCAATGCCATACACTTTTGTTCCAGAGTCTATAATATGATTTACTCTGAATTATACGTTAATCTGAGAAAAAATCCATATGAAGCTCTATTGGGGCGGTCCCAGAAACCCTCACCAAGACCCAAATACGATTAGTCAACTTTATTTTGTAGGCAGCTTGTGAAACGTTGGCAAAAGCTTGGAAACAAAGGTATATCAAGTTTTCAAAAATGTAAGAAACTAGACTGGATATTTGTAAAGGAAAAACTAACTAGCATTATCCCAGACAAATATGCTCAGTTTCTGGGAACTATTAGAGAGCATCCCACTTTCTTATTCTCACCATTATACTTTCTCTCTTTGAGTTACTGTCTACGTCATACCATTTGGCTTTGTACTGATATCTGTTAAGCTTTGGTTTGAAAACGTACAACTTCTACTGTATTGTATCAGTCTGTCATGACTTTCGATAATATGTTTACATACCGTTATGTAAAACAAAAAAGAGAAAACCCAAAAACAATGTACATTTTGAATAGTAAAAACTGTAATCCATTACTTTAGGTAAAAGATGGAAACCTGCCACCTGTGCTATATAACATGGATGGGACTGTACAGCTTACAGTACCTTATGATTAAAGGAAACAGAGAAAGCAGAGGTCTGGCTGAATATGGGGCAGCCAACACTAAAGATAGTTCACATTGGTGGGTATCTACACAGAAAGGGCCATGTATAACAATTTGGCACTTGGGCAGTAACCTATGGCAACCAATCAGAGCATTGCCTTTAATGTTGAGCCTGCAGCTGGCTGATTGGTTGCTGTGGGTTACTACCTAGGTGTAACTTTGAGCAGTGTTTATAAATGAGTCCATCATGGTTTTAGAATAGAGAAGAGGTTTTGTCTTGGCCCTTGCCTTAGAGGGGACCCCTAGGCTTGAAAAAAATACCAGTACATTTAGCAGTACATTAAAGCAGCACATTACATTTTCCTGACAGTAGACAAAACATAAAAAAACTGATACATTTATTAAAGCAGATCAATGTGTCATTTTTTCCAAATGGATTTGGCTGCTTTGATCGCACACATTCATCAGTAGAGATGTACATGGCATTCTCACCTGACATCGTCATGAAGGGAGGGGTTTATACCCCTCAAACGTTGAATTCATTGCACAAATCAGTCTGTGGCTTAAATAAAGGGCAATGTGCTGGGAGTTTTATGCGAGTGCTGTTCCTATCGATCTAGCTTTACCTGTCAGTACTGAGCGCAGCTCAGCAGTGGCACTGAGCACTAACAGTCACTAATTCTGATGCAAATCACATGCAGGGATTAATATATCAGACAATGATTATTAACTCTAAAATTTTTAGTAATGTTTTACTGAGCAGTAACTCTCCTTAGCCCTGGATAAATCAGCCTTAAAATGGGGGTCATTTATTAACCAAGGCAAATTTGCCCATGGGCATACCCATGGCAACCAATAAAATTCTGGCATTTGTTGTTCTGCCTGCAGCTGGCTAATATAATACAATCACTGACTGGCTGCTATGGGTTGCTGCCCATGTGCAATTTGCCCAGTTTTGATAAATGAGCTCCAATGTCCTTCTCTGTAACCAGTGTAACTTCTCTTTCTAATGTCAATGTACTTTTAGGAATAATATAGAGTGTGTATATACCTGCCATGGTAATTACTCCAGGTGGCATTGGAGCTGGGCTGGCTGCAACAGGTGTGTTGGGATCAGAGGAAACCATGTCAAAACATTTTTTGTTCTGTACACTCTCCGGGATTAGATCTGGGGTACTGTACTTTCCATTGACTTGCTCAAATTCTTGTACCTACAAGAAAATAAAATTGCGAGAGTAATGCATTTTGTAAAAAAAAATTTGGTTATGACTTACTGCCTTCCGTGGCAAAAAGAAAGAAGTGATGATTAGTGCCAAATCAACTATGAATATATATAGGACTGTAGCTGCTCCCGTTTGTTTCCCCTGCAGCTTTAACTTCAATGTCAATAAATACGGTACTGCAATGTCCTTACAATCATATGTTACTTATTTTTACAGCTTCATTGGTTTGTGCTACTGATTTTTACTACCTTCTGTAGGTAGAAGTCTTATGCAATATTGCACTTGTTGTTGTGCATGTGGCATACTAATTAGATGTGTAGGTTTAGCCAGGTCTGCAGTTGGCCATACACATAAAGAGTCACTCGTTTGGCAAGGCTGCTAATCAAGCAGATATGTACCTTATTTGGCCACCTACGTGCTGGACCAAGTCAGGCTGATCTGACTGTTTGGCTCCCAGGAGCCATGGAGCCCCGTGGGGAGAGGACACAATTAACCTGACACTGTGGTTCTTGTTTGACAGCATTTTCAGATCTGCCCTATGGATACCTGTCCTTGTGTGGCAAGGTCTTGCTTGGAAGATAAAAGCTATCTGCAGTGAGCTTGAATGGGATGGAACTACAGTGTCTAGGACTTGCACTATATAACAATTATTTTTTATTTCAAGACAATTTCTATATGCAAATTAGGGGGGGTGGCCATGGGGTCCAATGTAGCCCTTTCCTATGCAAAACATTTTCATAAGTAACTTTGAGAATAAATTTGTGTAGTCTAATAAGTGGTTTCAACAGCATTGCCCACTGGACCCTAAAAGCTTTCCATGATGATATTAATTCAGTATTACCCTAAAATTTATCCTGCACAGACTGCCATAAGATTGCATTTTTGGATACTATGGTTATTAAAGAGGGAGATTGTTTGTACAATCTACAGACAGAAACACCCTGTTATATTTTGATTCCTTCCATCCATTACAGACTTGGAAGTCACTATTCAAATTGTAAGTATTGTATGATTAAAATGAATTGTGTCAGATGAGAATATGTTAACAAAGCAGTTGGATAAGATGGAGGAGAAATTTGTACAGAGGCCCACTCTTGAAAAAAACAATGGTTAAAGGTTGAAAATTGGTAGTGGTAGTGATTCCATCCATTCCCCCAACGGAATTAGGCATGTATCCTGTTTGTATCACAATATACTTACAGTCAGCTTAAAGGTTGCTAGGATTATCCATAGACACATAGGGATTGCAAAGAGATACTGGCACCTACATTTTTAATATATATATATGATAACATTGTCATTGTCTTTGCATGAGCTTTATCATTTTGCCATAAAAGTAGTTCCTGATACTTTTACATTACCTATCTGATCCCCCATGTTCCTCTATGAGCGGGCTGCCATATTTGTGCAGCAGTAGTCTGTTTGCATTAGAAGCTATAGCTGACAGGTTGAAAAGGGACAGGTTGGCAAAACAGTTAGGTTTAGGAACTTCAAGTAACAGTAACCAAGAAAAGCAGCAAAAATCCATCAACATGACCTATAGGTAACTTTTTTTTGTGTCAGTATCACTTTACAGATGGAATCCCCAGTGTGAAGGCTTTCCAAAATATGCCGTTACTATTATATAGAAAAATAAGACCATAGGATCCATATTAGTTTGTTTAGATGCAGGGGGTCATTCTATGAAACAACGATTACTGTACACAAAAGTTAATGGAACCTTTCCTTGTCTGTCCTGCAACTGTTGCTCTAATGGCTTAAAGGTCGACACCATATATCATACATGTAAGGGCACTACTATCAAGATCAGACGGTATTATACGTGTACAACTACCTTTGTAGTGTACACCATTGCCCATGAGGGCAACTTTATGCTGGGTAGACAATCCGTATGGTCAAGGAATCCAGGAACACAAATGCGCTATTAAACTGAAAAAGATGGATCAAGCTTTATCTTCTCCTTTATCACTCATAATTAAATTGCAAGTGGTTAATTGTCTTCCAAAATGTCACCGTGGTGGTGATAGAGTGAAGGAACTGTTAAAAAAGAAAAGCTATGTGGATACATCGTTTAGAGACGCTGGAACCCAATGGCCTTAATCGAGAATATAATTTGCATTCCATATAATGGTTAACTGATTTTAATGGATAGTATGGTTTTATTGTCTTATGTTTTGCAGATTGTTTTATGGATCTAATGATTATATACAGGCACTAATATTATGATTGGATCATGAATGGTGCTGTGCTTTTTACTATTGTGGCATAATACAGCTGACGAGTGGACAAAGGGCTATGTGCACTTTTTTCTTCAGAAATGACTGTAAAGTGCTGACCAAATTGTATTCTTGTAAATAAATTATCACTGGTTTTTGCATAGGGAAAAACTGTCCCCAATATTATCATGCTGTTCCCCCAGGAAGAAGCCTGAGAGTTTCTTCAAACCGGTCTCGTACAAATATATGCAAGCCGGAACTCTGTAATGTAAAGAAAAGAAGACTTTCTACTTAGGTGACTGAAAGCTCCTCTTTCACGTAGGTATAGATTTCTGTAATTAATTGTCTTTGTGTAAACAAGCTAATGCATGTTAATGCTACTACCATAGAGCTAATGAAGACAAGACTAAATATTTAATTTTGTTTTTACATAAATTAACTTAAATTAACAACTCAAATTAGTCTGTCTGACACAACTGATAACATGCCCCACATTATAGTTTTTTGTGTGCCCTGGCTGCCCGATAGTGTTAGCAATATTGCATTTTTTATGAGATAAATATGGTATTACCGAGGTTATGACCCAATTGATTGAGAGCAATACACAGGTATGGGATCCGTTATCGGGAAACGCATTATCCAGAAGGCTCCAAATTACAGGAAGACCATCTACTATAGACTCCATTACAATCAAATAATTCACATTTTTAGATATGATTTCCTTTTTCTCTGTAAAAATAAAACAGTAACTTGTACTTGATCCCAACAAAGATATAATTAATCCTTATATATACTTATGTGAAGTCCAGATCTAGTTTAATACTGCCATCAAAACTATCAAAGCATACCTTGAATGCTAATTGTAAACTTTTACTCACCCACCTTCTTTCGAACCAGTGACATGACTCCAATTCTAGTTAGAACGTGCTGACGTGACAGGCCTTCTCTTGGAACCCCATCAGCAAAGGTTTCTGCTCCATCCGCTCCAGGTTCACACAGATGTCTCATAAATAAAGACACATACGCCCTGAGGAGTACAATTTCAGGCTCATGTAAAAATGTCATTTATTTATAAAGCTAGTTGTAACACAGGAGTTGCGTGCTGGGTGAAAAAGTCCTTTAATTTATTTATTATTTTCTATTTATATAGTGCTGACATGTGTACATACATACTAAACAGAGTTATATAAACATATTGCAAGACACCAGTTCCCTAGCCTTTAAAACTAGCCAGACTCCAGATGAGAAAAGGCAGTATGAAAGAAGTAACAGTCAGCCTGAGGCTAACCAACCTGTGCTGTGACTAACTTCATGTAAGTTAGCTTTAGATTGTAGCACTTAAACATACAATCAATATCTGAACGTTCGTCGGAAGAAGACTAAACTCTGAATGTGTATGACCACCTTAAGAGCCAGATTTACTAACAATCAAATTTTTTTTTTTCTATTTCAAAATCATACCTTTTAGTTCATAAGTTCTACAGGCCAGGGACCTCCTTCCTTCTGTGTCTCATACCACATAGCACTTACTCCCTGTGTATTTATAATTATTATTGTATTTATTATAACACTTGTCCTCCCTGTGTGTAATTCTGTATATTGTAAGACTGTACAGCGCTGCGTACCCTTGTGGTGCTTTAAAAATAAAGTTATACATACATACATATAAAAAATATGAATTTCATTAATTACAAGAAAACACATTTTTTTTTTTCATACGCCTTTTAAACGCTGGAGAGGTAGTGTAGAAGTCCATGAGAGCTGTCCCAGGCAAATTGTAACAATCTTTATTTATTTCATGCTTTTAGAGGTTTTCCTCTTTTTGTTTGTACGTAAACACGAAAATTCTTACAGAAACAACGATTTCTACATTTTTGTATTCTTATTCGGATTTTTTTTTGTAGGTTTTATACATTAGACTGTTTTAATTAATTACTTGGTATTTGTGGTTTAAGTAAAAAAAATGTTTATTATGGTTTTAAAAGCCACAAAAATCTGATAAATCTGGCCCTTGCTGTACCTCATGCTCAGACACTAAAGTGTAATTTGCACACAACAGGGATTCACTGTGACTGGTGATTATTGGAGACAGTGCTGTGTTTCTAGTAAAATAACCTAATAAGAATAAATTAACAGTGAAACAAATGTATATACAGTAAGCAGGCGAGTACAAGGCATCCTAAAGCTGAAATGAATGTTGAGTTCAGGAGACCCAACATATGACCCAGTAGAGTAAGTTATCTACTTTGACTCTTCCGAGCAAGCCTTTGTTCTCTAAAGATCTGAACCATTTCAAGTATAAAGCTAGCAGGAACACTGCGGGTTACACATCAGATGTTTGATCAAGTGAAGTTCTACTCAAACCTGACATAATAGCACTTTTTCCTAAAAATCAGGTCATATCCCCATGCTGTACCATTGAATACAGTGATCACAAAGATGCTAGATCAAGGACCAGAAGAGTAAAGCCACACAACTAGTTCTGAACATGAAATCATTGACATCATTGTTTCAAATGGCAGTTACACATTGCTTGACTGCCACCAAGTGGAAACTAGTGGAACATATACTTAGTATTGTACAAATGTATGTACGATAAAGGAATTTCAGAACATCTCCGTGAACTGTATTTTGTATACTTGTGCTACTGAAAAGTATTTGTATAATGGGATAGCACAAGAAAATATGCACTGATGCTGGTTCTCGGTCATTATGGCGAATATGGTCTGAAACCTGCATTTTAGGCAAATTAAAAGGGAGATATTACCGAAATTCTTTCTCAGTCTTTCCTCTGAGATCTCGGACGAGCCAGTTTGAATTAAAAGCATCTTGTGGTGGCATTCCCCATCTCATGATAGCATTTAAAAATGCTTTACGCTGTCTTGCATTAAATCCAAGGACCTTTAAAAAGTTAAATTATTACAGTTACAGAAATTCCTCATATTTTTTAGTAAAAAATTCCCTGAGACTGATTCACTAAATAATATGCAAACATTTTTGTTTGCCCTTGGTGGTAAAAACAAAATACTAGGTAACATTTGTATTTATACATGTATACAAAATAGCCATCTTAAACCTACTGCATTTGTTACTGGGATACTGGGATTAAGGAAGAGGTAGAGATCCAAAGGTTACAGAAAATTGGCAGGGGGCACCAATAAATAAAAGTAGAATATATTGCTGTTTCAAAGGGCGGGGACTCACTGGCATCTAAATAACTACCCAGTAACATATACATCAGAGATTCTCTATGGGTAAGGACCTAAACAATGCAAGCCCATGTCCACTTTAATAAAGTGACATTTATTTATAAAGAACAAAATAGTAATTAAAGGAGAATAAAACACGTAACAGGTAATGTCCTTAGAATGAGTTGATGCCAAGTCCAAATTGGCTCAAACTATACATGTTCAATGGCAATCACTTACTTTGGGGACTGCCTTTTTAAATTGCCACACATCTCTGCGGTCCATTTTGGAGCAGAGACTTTTGGCCCCCCATTATGATGGGCGGCAGGAGCTAGACATGTAGGCATCCCCCCTCCCACTCCATCAGTTGCACATCATTCAGAATGTAGTGAGTGGTGACGGCCATGGACCCCGTACTGCCCTCTCCTTACTGCCTGCCCTATGGTTACTGTACTTTGAAATTCTTAAATGCTGCCCTGCATGGCAATGGCATGTTTAAGTGTTTGTGTGACTTTTCTTTGGGGTAGCCATAACAGAAAAGAATAATTTATTTGCTTATCTAATTTAACTGATAATGGGTGGAACTCACCAAACTGCTGTAAATGATTTCATGGAGTTCAAGTTTTACCTACAGATAACTGCTCATTGCCATTTTATAATTGCTTGTTAAAGTTATAGAAAAAAAAATATTTAGTTTCCAAAACTATTTTTCTTTACCTCAATATTTCCTCCAACTCTTGCCAGAAGTGGGGGAAGTGGTTTATCTCGGTCACTCTTTAATTGCCGTCGAGACTGCCTTCTGCCACCTGCAAATAAATACATTTTAGAGGAAAAATGTACCTGAAAATATTTGAAGTGACGCAAAGACAGCATCTAAAATGTACGAAAATGTACCATAGTGGAGAATCTATTTGGATAAATCTTGGGATAACAGAACCTTATTTGTGATATCTACACACTCAATACTTATAAGGTGAAGCAAATAATTATGCTAATGCCTGTTCCACTGGCACTCAATCAAGATCAGACCAAAATGCTGGCTTGCAGCAATGGCCAGTAGTATTATTCAAAAATGTGATTCCTGTAAGTAGCAGCAGATATCAACTTTCATTTAATTATACAGCCTTGGAATCTATTATCCAGAATGCTTGAGAGCGAGTTTTTTTTTCGTAATTTGGATCAACGTATCTCTTCTACTTCAAAACATTTAAACCCAATAGGACGTTTTTGCCACCAATATGGATTTCTGCAGTTTTGATACCATGAAGTACAAGGTACTGTCTAACTATGGGTGAGCTATAGCCTATAAGGTAAACCCATGTAAATGGGATTTTCTTGGATCAGTTCCCAGATTTCCTTTTTTTTTTTTTTTTTTGCATATGTATGAGGCAGTCTCCTCAACCTCAACATTTCATTATCTTTTTTATAACGTGACTGTCGTGCAACACAAGGCACTACACATTCTGACCTTCAGGCTTCTCTTCGAAATCCTCATCTTCATCTTCTGAACCGACTGAATATTCTGACTGGTTGTCAGAGAGGTCATCCTGCCATTCTGTAAAAGAAAGGTGATGTTTTAAGCTGTAAAGTGCAAATTTACCACAAAATTGCATTTACCATACTTATTGAATGCTATTTCTTGTTATTCTGTAAAGGAAAAGAAATGGTTCTCAGGCTGTAAAGTGCAAAGGAACTGCAATAATGTGCTTACTGTATTTAATAAAAGCAAAATCTTAGCTCTAGGCCTAAGTGTCTATACATTTTTTCTACTGCATTTAATAAAAGTTTTATTATTTAGTACTAAATACATATAAAATAGCTAAATGTATTTAATAAAAGTCTTAGTTCAAGGCCTAAATATCTATATTGTTGTCTTCATGAATTACAATGCTACTGGGAGGCAGCTGGAAACCATAATGCGGCAGTCTGAGTGGTCTGTCTGGTTACAATATTCTAGCATTCAGATGCGCAGGTTAGGGAACGCCAGTGGTGTAAAGGCAGGCAATAAGGACAAAGCTGTCTTGTCACTGTGCACTCCTCAGGTGCAGACCCTGGATGCAAGTGACTACTGAATGATCACTAAAGGGTGCGTCAAATGTTTTCCACCTCCTGATGTCCAAGGCCTCAGAGTCCAATAGCACTGAAGGGCTGGATTAACAACAGTCAGTATTTTTATTTATCTATGCTTTCAGATTTACAAAGTTTTTTCCCCAGTAAATTATTTTTGTTTCAGTGTGGATTAGTTTCCACCCATCATTAAACTCAACATTAACTTGCATGGGCGATTAACAAATCAGAGTGGTGTTAGAGATCAGCACAGCCACTGGACTGTGTCACTGCTAAATGGTGCTCAAAGCAGTCCTACTGTGCAAAGTGGAACTGATCTGTTTCAATACATGCGTCAATTCAATAAACGATCTTATGACCACCAGGGGAGTGTTTAGTAACTGCGACTGCTGGGAATCCTTTGAGATCCCCCAGTGTGAATTTTAATAAATCAGCTCAGAAGCATTTGGCTTCAGTTCAGCTGAACACTCATTATCCTGAATCCTGAATTTAAAATTCCATATAAAATTCTCTTCTTGATTTATTCCTAATAAAAACAAGACTTTGGCTCCAATGATCACCCTTGCAATCTGGTAATGAAATACAAATGAATGTTTCATTACTTTGGTGTTGTTGGTACTGTAACTAACCTATTAACTAGCTATTGTTTAAATGTGCTTTAATACACTTTCTGGTATGGTGTTTCAAATTATCAAAAGACTCCAAAGCCAGAAAGCCTCATATGTTAAGCATTATGGATAATGGATCCAATACATGTAAATACCTTCTATACATGTCAATTAACAATAATGGATTTGCTAGCCTTAAAGGAATACTGTCATGGAAAAACATGTTTTTTTTTCCAAAACACATCAGTTAATAGAGCTTCTCCAGCAAAATCCTACATTGAAACCTGTTTTCAAAAAACAGGAACAGATTTTTTTATATTTAATTTTGAAATTTCATATGGGGCTAGCCATATTCTTGATTTCCCAGAGTGGCTGAGAGATAGCTGCCTACACACCAATATTACAACTAAAAAAATGCATTTGTTGTTTCAAGAATAACATTTTAATGGCAGAGTGAATTATTTGCTATGTAAAAAGTACACCATAAAAATCATAACAGCATCCCTTTAATGTCATAATATACTTTCCATTATCTGAATATCTTATAATTATTAATAAATTGGAGCTCCACTTGTATGACTTGGAATAGTGTCTATTAGATAACCCCTTGTATTTAGTAAGCACCAGGGCAGCACCTTGGTCCTCTTGTGAGGCATCATTGTAGTTGACCTGCTTGCGAATGCGCTTCCCTTTGCCGAGATTCCTGGCCAGATCTTCCTGCTGTTGCTCATAATGATGACGGAGCAGCTTTTCCCAATAATCTGGATCAACGTTCTCTTCCTGTTTAATTATCTCTCGTTCCACTTCCTCCTAATCATGATCGGAATTGGAAATTGTATTATTTAGTTTGTGCAGATAACAGGCATCTGACAGAAACAAAGGTGTATTGCTAATGAATTCATGTGAGGCTGCAGAATGAATATATGAATGAATGAGTATTTGTCAGTATGTATCACTGGTGTGCAACAAAGTTTTAATATCATTTTTGTGCAGATACATTACTTATTCTATAATGAAAGAAGCGGCTAATAATGACATTAATAAGCCAAAATAATTCCCTTATTTTTACACCTAATTTTATTCATACTGAACACTATGGGGCTGATTTACTAAGACACGAATTTCGACCGAATTGGAAAAATTCCGATTGGAAAACGAACATTTTGCGACTTTTTCATATTTTTTGCGATTTTTTCGGCGCCTTTACGACTTTTCGGAAATTATTGCGACTTTTTCGTTACCAATACGATTTGCGCGAAAAAACGCGAGTTTTTCGTAGCCATTCCGAAAGTTGCGCTTTTTTCGTAGCGTTAAAACTTAAAAGGCGCAACGTTTTGCGCAAGTTTTAACACTACGAAAAAAATCGCAACTTTTTGCGCAAGTTTTAACGCTACGAAAAAATCGCAACTTTCGGAATGGCTACGAAAAACTCGCGTTTTTCCGCAAAAATCGTATTGGTAACGAAAAAGTCGCGATAATTTTCCGAAAAAATCGCAAAATACCGATCATTACGAAAAAAACGCAATCGGACGCATTCGGCCCGTTCGTGAGTAAGTAAATGGGCCCCTATTTGTGCAAAGTATTATAGTGATTTTGCATATACAGCTGGAAGACCTGTTTAGTTTTGTTTTTACTTTTAATTTCATTATATATTGGCCTACAGACCCACAATGCTCCAATATTATCAAGGGTTAAGCACACAGGAAACGTTCAGTTCAACACAACAAACAGATTTCTGATGCAACACGCCTCAGCAAAACTTGTTTTTGTAAACCAAAGATCTAACAAAACTAATTTAGAAATGAAAACTTATTTTATTTACCACACCATCTTCTTCCCGCACAACATACTGAGCCACTTTAAAAGAACTGAGATATTCGTTCATGTTCTGAATTTCTGTATCCTCGGTTGCATCTTGGTTTCGGTCCAAAAGTTTTGAAATGGCAGCATCATCATAGTGGATAACACTACTGTCCTCCACGTCCTTGTTATCACCTGAGAGATACAGTGCAAAAAGCCGGCATCATTCTTAGATCCTATATTCTCCAGTTCATTAAAGGCACTATGATCTACTATGATTTAAGGGGAATTTACCCCCCCCCCCACCTACATATACAGGTTAGTAAGAGGACATTTAATTTTATATACATAAAATTACGGAAAATTATATTTTAAAATACACAAACACATCAGTGCATACAGAACAGTAAGCAAGTTATCTGTACTTTACAGTGAAATTTTTAATTTTTTCACTGTTACTAAACACTTTTAGACACTCCATTAAGTACTTAGCAAATAAGTTGACACCATTCTATTCAATGGGTGTTAAAGCTCAGTGGCAGCTTTAAGCATTAACATGCCACAAGTGGTTATGCACCCAAAAAAATGTTTTCTGCACTATAGAAAAGCTGAAGAGATCAGTATTTTTTACAGAGTGTAAAGTATTGATACTACTAAGTAAAAAAATGCTGATCAATACTTAAGTCTTTTAAAGGACAAATACAAGAAAGTTGAGCATACCTATTGACAGGTAATGTTTTAGATGAATTTTACAAAATGGTCTGCTTATCGGTATCAAGATTTCTCATTTCTAGATTCTCTACATAATGAGGAAAGCGAGGAATTCTATCATCTCGGTACTGAATAAAAATGAATGCACTTTAACTCAAATTTTCTGCCTCTAACACACGTTACATTATGCCACCAAAAATTCTGTTTTTGTCCATATATATTTAAAAATATGTAGCTGAATTCCTAATGAATCAGATCTGCCTGCCCTGCCTGTGTGTGCCATATTCTGCCGCCCTATGTCGCCTGTGTGCCATACTCTGCCTGCCCTATGCTGCCTGTGTGTGCCATACTCTGCCTGCTCTGCTCTACCCTGCCTGTGTGTGCCATACTCTGCCTGCCCTATGCTGCCTGTTTGTGTCATACTCTGCCTGCCCTGTCTGTGTGTGCCATACACTGCCTGTCCTATGTCGCCTGTGTGCTATACTCTGCCTGCCCTATGCTGCCTGTGTGTGCCATACTCTGCCTGTTCTGCTCTACCCTGCCTGTGTGTGCCATACTCTGCCTGCCCTGTCTGTGTGTGCCATACACTGCCTGCCCTATGTCGCCTGTGTGCCATACTCTGCCTGCCCTACCCTGCCTGTGTGTGCCATACTCTGCCTGCCCTACCCTGCCTGTGTATGCCATACTCTACCTGCCCTATGCTGCCTGTGTGCAATACTCTGCCTGCTCTACCCTGCCTGTGTGTGCCATACTCTGCCTGCCCTACCCTGCCTGTGTGTGCCATACTCTGCCTGCCCTACCTTGCCTGTGTGTGCCAATTTTTGCCTAACTCTGTGTGCCGTAGGATTTGTTAGCATTTACAAATAGTTGTTAGGGGGTCCCTAAGGTGTATAATTATGTGCTGGGGGTTGCTGTGCTATCCATAATGAAGGAGGAGCCATATGGAATTAAAGGACATGAAAAGCCTACATTTTCCTACAATGTATATTAGTTGGGCAAGTCTCCCCCACCAAAATAGCATCATTTGTACTGCATTGATACCCTCTGTTTGCCTTACTATTAACCTCTGGGCAACCAGAGTGGCAGGAACTGAAAGATTTCAATAAGGCTGTTCATTGATTAGATTTTTGTGTGTGGAGTTTACATGTCCTTTAAGAGTATATCCTAATATGAACTTCTATCACATATGAGGGAAGAGGAATATCCTTGCAGTGAGCACCAATTATTTGGATTTTTTTTTGGTGTGCTACCACCTTTAATTTTGATATGGTCTTAAAAGTTCTTGTGATAACATGGGTGTGAGCCAATCAGCAGGAAGCTGACTCATAGGGGCACATTTACTAATCCACGAACGTCCGAAAAGCGTCCGAATGCGTTTTTTTTGTAATGATCGGTATTTTGCGATTTTTTTTCATAAACTGTCGCGACTTTTTCGTAGCCGTTACTACTTTTTCACAAATTGTCGCAACTTTTTCGTAGCGTTACGACTTGCGCAAATTGTTGCGAATTTTTCGTAGTGTTACGACTTGCGCGAATTGCCACGACTTTTTCGTAGCCGTCGCGCCAAGTACAAAAGTTTCAGATTCATTCAAGCTTCAAAATCGTGACTTTCCTTGGGCCGGGTTGGAGCTGCAGAGTGCCATTGAGCCCTATGGGAGACTTTCCTTGGGCCAGGTTGGAGCTGCAGAGTGCCATTGAGTCCTATGGGAGGCTTCCAAAATCATGCAAAGTCGGAAAGGTTTGCCCGCCGTTTACAATCGCTCAATAGGAAAAAGTCGCAACAATATACAAGCAAATCGTAACGGCTACGAAAAAGTTGCGACAATTCGCTCAAGTCGTAACAGCTACGAAAAAGTCGCGACAAAATCGCAAAAAATACGAAAAAGTCGCAAAATGTTCGTTTCCAATCTGAATTTTTCCCATTCGGATTCGGATTTGTGGCTTAGTGAATGTGCCCCATAGTCTTACTAACAGAGCATGTTCACTTGGTCTGGGTGTGCAGGAGTGGGGCATTATGGGAACTTTCTTTACACAGCTCAGTGTTTTTTCTTCCTGTTTGGCTTCTGATCATCTGAACAGGTGAAATATGGGGAGACTTAAGGGCACTATTGAGACAACTGAAGGTATGCCTGCAGCTTAAAATTAACTCTTTACTAGCCTTTCCTTCTTCTTTAAGAGCATTGAGCTGTATATATGTATATATTTATAAAGCTCTGCGTGCATACACAGCGCTGTACAATTTTATAGTTTAAAAAAGTAGACAGAGGGAGGACAAGCATAATAGTAAATAATAGGCATAGTAATACATATATAATTAAGTATAAATATATAGGGATTAAGTGTTATGTGCTAAAATACATATATATATATATATATATATATACACATACATATATAACAATATATTGATATAGGTGAGTGCAGAGGATTTCTTTGTCTTTGCATGAATTCTCACTGCACCAAATATAGAACATACACAGTTCTGTATTTAATAACTATAACAGGCCAATAAATGGGAAAGAAGGTTGCAAGAAGCAGTACAGGGTGATTTTAACTACTACCTCGAGCAAATTGTGCTTACCAGTCTTCTTGTATATGGTTACAGTACCGCAATTATGGTCAGCTGAAAAAAGGAGAGAGAAAGAGACAAAATAAGATTGTTGTAACAAATAATGTGCCACATTCAGTTCAGTGAGAAACAGTTATTCCATGGTTTATCATGTAAAAACTCATGGACAAAATTCAATTTGAGAAGAAAAATCTTTTCTCCTAATTCAATTCCACCTTTTTTTCCACAAGTTTTCCTCAATTGAATTGCATCTCAAATGGAATCTCGTCCATGAGTTTTCACCTTTTTATCTGAATCTGGCCCAATATTGTTATCTATTATTTCTAAAGAGCCGCTTGATAACTCAGTACATAAACTTAGTCATTACTAAAATAAAGAAAACAACTGAGTGAGTATGGGATACATATACTAAGCACATGTGCCACATTTGGCAGTAGATTATTGCTCAACTTGCTGATATTCGATGAAGGACAGGAGCTATGGTGGTGTGGTCATATAAATCAGAGGAAAAGATAGAATCAGCTAGAGACAACTGTGTAGGAATAAACATACTCCTGGGCCAGGATGTCCATGCATAGGATTATCTTGCAAGGCAAAACAGTCATGATTCAGCTGACTGTAGATATTAGTCAGTGGCATGATTAGGCATCTTAATCAAGAGATGAGAAAAGGATGCTACATTCCAACTGAAGTGCATGAGATGATCCAAATGCATTAAGACACATCTCTAGCACAGGAGAAAATGCACCCATGGCAAAACAATTTCCTTACAGAATTCTAATGCCAGTTACACAAGAGGAGATTAGTCACCCCAATAAATCTCCTCTAGTGCTGATGACTAATCTTCTCTGAATGCTTCCTCTACCACAATAATGTAAATCGCTGGTGGCATAACAAATGTGTTGCTTTTGCTTTCCGGAGTCGCCTAAAGTTTTCTCGTGAGGCCAAACAGCAAAAATATTTTAGGGTGTCGTCCATAAAATTCAGAAAATGACTGTTTTTCAAACATATGGATATTGCTTATTAGTCAAGGTCCCACTGAGCCTGCTACACTCCTGGGCCCCCCAGCAGACACAGAGATTGCTCAAGTATTGTTTAGCCTGTGGTCATAATGTGGACATACGTTAGAAGGTATCTAAATGCAAGTTTAACACAGAACAATGGTAAATAAACATGTATTGTAAGATGACATGTCTGTAATCTGTGTGTCATGCAGGTTGTCTGCCAGATGTGCATGGCTTTGGGCTACCTTTAGTTATAAAGTGTGCATGTGCCAAGGAAGATAAAGCTTCGCTGATTGATTTGCCTGTAATTTGTCCAGAGATTATTACCTGGTACCCTTGTTACCAGTTATTTAATTCTGCTGATACCTCGTTTCTTAATCTGTTTTTTCATCTTCTCACCTTCAACATCGTCTTTAAACAGTTCCTCAGTGCCAAATTTTAAAATATCATCCAATTCTTGCTTAGTCATGGACCCAGATTTAGACCCAAGTCCTGGCCGCACAACCAAGTGGGTTAACATCATTTTCCTCTTTGCCACTTGTGTGATTCTCTCTTCTACAGAGGCTCTGGTGACAAATCGGTAGATCATCACTTTTTTATTCTGCCCAATCCTGTGAGCTCTGCTAAAAGCCTGTCAAATGAAACCATAAATGCAATATGTGACAAAAACCCTGCCTTGCAGAATATGTGAACCGTCATTAGTAAATAATTCAAAGCAAATTGCTAAGGAAAAAATAAAATTTATAATAAAGAAACATACAACAATACAATTTTAAAAAGCATTTACCGTTAATTTCTTTAGCATTTCTCACGATACTACAATTTCTACTACTATTATTATAGCAATATGGTTATTAATACTACTTACTATAATGATCATACTAATAATGGTAAGAATAATTGTATTTATAATGTGTTAGAAATTCTGACAAATTTCATGTTTTTTTAGTTTGATACAAATAATTTATCTTTTCATTTGTGGGAAAGCACTGATTCACCAATGGCAGTGAATTTCTGCCAAGTTTTATGGTTTAATTAATTTTAATTAATGCACTGCTGAAAATTAGACATCAAGTCCACTAATACTTAGTATTACACACTAGTATAAGTGATAATGATGCCATACGAATATGTGCAGTACACGCTGGTAGTATATGAATCAATAATCAATGAATAATTTAAAAAAAAATTATTTAATCATGCCTTTTTATCTTGTGCTTATGGAAAAATGCACATGAAGAAAGAAAGCAAAAAAGGTTGAAGGATAAACAATTGAGAAGGCTGGAAGAAGTGAACACAAGGCTGCCTGGGACAAAGGAGGGCACCTAAACCAGCATGCTCTTGAATATGCAACCTAGCTATTGAAGAAAAACATCTCATACAAAACCAATGCTAAATAATTGATTGACCTGTATGTCATTGTGAGGGTTCCAGTCTGAGTCATAAATTATTACAGTGTCAGCAGTAGCTAAATTTATACCCAGACCTCCAGCTCGAGTGGACAGGAGAAAGCAGAACTGCTGAGCACCAGGAGCTAAAGGAGAGAAAAGAAAGAGTGAATATGAAAAATATGACTTTAATATTACTAACAATGATAAATAAAGAGATAAATCTCTCACATATAAGCAATCATTTAAAAATGCTTCCAATGAAAAGCTATATTTCTTTTTAAACTCAGCTGAAATTGAATAAAAGCTCAGTCCCACTGTGATAGAGGGAGGGCTCCTGATAAACCTTAGTTGCCCTAATGACTTTTTAGGGGTTAAAAAATCTATTGAAAATATTTCAGGATGTCTGTACCATGGTTTTACCATGCAGTCTATGTGACTGGTGCCACTTAGGATGAGTGGGGCTTATCACTTCCCTATTGGGAACAAGTGCTAAATAAGTAAAGTGTCAAGCACATATTTGCCCATGAAGTTAATGGGAGGGTAACACTGTATATGCAGCATATGGAATGTCCAGCATAGACACCTGGTTTTAGTAACATACTGCCATATTTAAAATATTGTATACTTAATACTGCTATGGAACAATCAGGCCCAGATTGACAACCTGTAGATGCAGAAGGGCTGCTTCAAGATGTCATAGACAGACTCTATTGATTGGGCCTGTAGGGGGCTGTTTGGGCCTCTGTGTAGTTGACATGCCAAGGCCTATTATGAATATCAGTCTGGACCTGAGACCAACCATTCTCATCAAATAACTAAGCCTGTGCCTAGTCAGGATTTGTTGCAACATGAGTTTCAATGCTACTGCAAACCTATATTAAAGCAACTAGTATTGTATTGGTACTATCCCCTTTCAGCAAGGATATGAGTAGTTCTAACATCATATACTGTTCAGCTGTTTTTATGGAGCAAAGTCATAAAATATTAATTCCATAGCTCCTTCAAATTAATACAGTTATACCATTAAACCTGTCAATCGCCTCCTGGCGTAGCCCTCCTGTGATTCCTCCATCTATTCGTTCATATTTATAGCCCTCATATTCTAAAAAATCTTCAAGTAAGTCCAGCATTTTTGTCATCTGCAAAAGAGAAAATTGCAGATATTTTTTTTATTGGACATTTTTACAATATAAAAAGAAATAATAAAAGTTTCATTCAGACCTGGAAACCAGATCTTGCCCATTTTACTGGCAGGCATCATCTTGCCTTGGCAAAGAAGCAAATAAGACAGCTGTCCAGGAGAATAGCCAACATCATAACACTTCTTTTCTTTTTTTTTTATTTTAAATGTGCTGTGAATGGTCCTTTTTACTGTGTAAATGTGAACCCATTTGATAACATTTGTAAATTATAAATATATATGATAATATCTGGAGCCAAATAAACAATCTATATAGTAAACCTGTAAAAGTAATTATTCACTTGGTGAAAGTAAAGTAGGTACAGTTTCCAGTCATTGAAACACTGGAAGCTATGACTCTACAAATGCCTTTCCAGACCTGAGAAAAAATCAGCACCCGGTGCCCTCCGTCCTTCAGTTTCTTTAGCATTTTTTGTAGCAGCATCAGCTTCCCAGAAGATTTAACCAAAGAATTTCCATCGTATGATCCATTTGGCAAAACTGGGGCCTCCTACAAGAAGGGATAGCAAACAGATATCTTGTTATTAACTACATATTGTATATCCTAATAAAACAAATATTGAACAGGATTAATATGAATGCTTAGAACTAAAAGCGGTTTTCTGTTAGGAGAAAACCGCACCAGCCCGGGGTACCTGTTGCGAGCGCTTCTTTCTTCTGTGTTTCTTCTGCAGCAAATTCTTTGTGCAAAGTGTATAAAATCTTGAAAAAGCATGTAGTAAAGACGGAGATAACGTTTTAAACTTGTACCCAAGGGTGCATGCAACTCCAGGTCCCAAGCATTCTGGATCGGCAGGCTACTAATATACATATCAATTTCTCAACTTGCCTAATGGCAGCAGCTCCTCTGAGGGCAACAGTACATTATATTTAAAATACTTTAAAACACTTTGGTGTTACTCTCCTTTTAAAGAATTTTCTTATTTTTAATAAATAATGTTACGTGGCTGACCTTATCTATGACACAATGGCATAAGAAGTCACAGATCTGTACATACCACAGCAGCGACAGGAAAGAGATAAGGGTGATTACAGCACTTCTTTAGGTCCATCATGATGTTGAGCAATGAAACTTGGTTTCCACCTCCTTTTGAATTCAAAGCCTCAAAGTTTCTTGTCAATATAAACTTATAATACTTCCTGCATCAAAGCAAGCAGAATGAAATTTATCATGGAAACAGTGAAAGGATGTGCCCAGGCAGTACGTCTAAATTGAGCAATATTTGGCAAAACTACCCTGAACCCCCTCAAGTGAGGATATCATCTGTCCTAAGACATTTGACAAACCCAACACACCTAAACAAGCCCAATGCATCTGTATATTTTCTAATATTTTGATCCTAAATCTTGTAGCAGGTAGACAAATTATTTCCACCTACATTAAAAGAAGCCAATTATTAACTACTGTGTGTATGATTAGGGTAACTTCCAATAATACTAACAAATTCTAAAGTTGAAACACTGAAACAAATTGTAGTTATATAACTATTTTTAAGCAATTTTTAAATCTCACCACAGACCTAACACTTTTACTTTCTGTTGATCCCTGCTCCCCAGTGTCAGTGGCTTCCTGGGTGCACATACTCTTGTTTTCCTTAGCAGTTGACCCCATATAATCTCAAATGGATATATGCATACAACTCCCATAGTAAGGAAAGAAATACTTTGTGAATATAAATTCAGATTTATACCACATTCACTCAATGTTTTATTCAGTTCTACTGCATTGGAGCTATTTTATCAAACATAAGTGATATCTGAATGACTAAGCATTGGGTTTTTAGTAGCACATGATAACTGGAAATGATTACATAGTGTTAACCAACAGGTTTTCATACAGACTTACTTTTGCATTTGGCTGAGCTCCACTCGTACTATTAATTCTGTTTTGGCTGGCATGTTCTTAAAGACATCTGCTTTTAACCGCCTAAGCATGTGGGGTCCCAGCAAGTCATGAAGTTTCTTAATTTGGTCTTCCTTGGAGATGTCTGCAAACTCTTCCAAAAACCCATCTAGATTACTGAAAAACAAAACACAGCAGGCCTGCTGAGAGGTTCCCTTCCGGTATATGAGCAGTCACTGAGAATAGCTAATATGTTTAAAGTCTGCGAGCTTCCTAATATACATTCATTACTACATTACAGTCATTTGGGTTCATTAATAAACTTAATGATTATGTTTTCCCCTTAATGCTTAAATATTGCACCGCTGTTTTGTGAATCGTGGTGAGATGCACATTTTGCAAAAATATTTGCATATGGCTCGCAAATGAGATGTGTGTTTGCGTGAGCATGTCCACTGTTTGTAGTCGGTGTGCGCGAACTTTGCATTGAGGGTAGTTTTGCAAATATAAATTTGCAATTTGAGAAAACTTTTTTGCGAATATGTTTTCTATTGGGGTTACTCAAATGCAGAGTGTGCAAGCATAGATCTGTATGGGTAATTGCAGCGCAAATAAGAATTTGCACATGAAGGGGCAGACTTATCAAAATGTGAGTTTAGAGCTTAAAGGAGAATGCAAGTCAAAATTTAAAAAGCACACTGCCCAATAGTCCTCATATTGTTTAGTAAAAACCCCACACTTTTGGCTCACCTAATCAAATATTTACTCAGTCACACTTACTTCACATTTTCTATCTGGTTTCTTGACCAGGCAGACATCTTTAAAAAGGTATTCTCCCTTCCTTTCCCTGCATGCTTCATACACATGTGTTTCATTCCCTCCCCCCCCTCCCCTCTGCCAGATCCGCTTCTGATTGGCTGGTGGGCATGTGTAGCTCAGAACAGGAGACAGGATCAAGTTACGCACATGTGCATTGCTACTGGAGGCTACTGCCGCTGGCAGCCTACAGGAAGGGGAGAGAGATTTCAGTGATGTCACTGTAGTCTTCACACTGCTGTAGGCTGCCAGCACCATATCTCAGAGAAGCAAGCAGGGATCTGGGAATTTAGATATGCAGTAAGTACTTAAAAATAATGCCTTTAGTTTATATTAACCTTTCCTTGTACTTTAATATACAAAAACTCACACATGTTCTATTCATTCCAATGGGATATGAATAAGCAAATTTACTAATGGGTGAATTCTAACTTTCACCCATTGATAAATACACTTCTAAAAATCCCATAGGAATGAAAAGAGCACGGGTGAATTTTTGTGTATTAAGCTCTAAACTTGATAAATCTGCCCCTAAATATAACATTCTTGTCCAGCTTTATAAATATATACACACGCAAGGCACAGATTGGAGAGATATCTTATAATCTGATAAATAGCTTCACTAATCATGAAAAGGTAAAATGTGTTCAAAAAGATCCCCTGGTATTTTTTAGCAGCAATGATGATATATCAGGACTCTAATAGAGAATATTATAATTACATAGTTACATAGTTACATAGTTACATAGGGTTGAAAAAAGACCTGTGTCCATCAAGTTCAACCCATCCAAGTAAACCCAGCACACCTAACCCACACCTACCAATCTATACTCACATACATAAGCTATAAATACAACCACTAGTACTAACTGTAGATATTAGTATCACAATAGCCTTGGATATTCTAATTGGCTGATGAAGTCTATTTGAACTGGCTGATGAAGTCACATCACAGGAAGAAAAATCAATTCAGCATTGTGACTAAAATTGAGAAAAACTCCACAAAAATGATAACCTATTCTAAGAGGCTAAAGAAATGGAAAAAAGGACAGTGTACTAAAGATGTAATAATGACAATGCTGGAGTAAATGTGAAACAACCAAAACAATTCTAAATAAAGTTAAATGTATTTTATTTTTGAATTACACTGTTTACATTGCAGATAATTCACTCAACCATTTAAAATTTTATTCTTGAACCAACAAATGCATTTTTTTAGCTGTAATATTGGTGTGTAGGCGCCATCTCAGTGCATTGTGTCTGAGCTTTCAGAAGGAGCCAGTGCTACACATTAGGACTTCTTTCAGATAACCTATTGTTTCTCCTACTCAATGTAATTGGAGGAGTCATGACTTGGGTGAGGCAGACTTGGATGTTTACTATAGAGTGGTATTCTCTAATCTACCACTTTTAGCAATACAGGTGTCAGGGAGCTGCTATCTTTCTACCTTCCCATTGTTCTGCTGATCAGTTGAGGGGGGGGGGGGGGAGTGAATGTTTATCAGCACAAGTCACATGGCTGAAGGCACCTGCAAAACTAAGAACGTGTGTAGCCCCATGTCACTAATAACTGGTGCATTTTTAGATAGACATGTTTTCCATGACAGTAGTCTTTAAATTCCCTGCTCGCTATTATCATTACCACTCTTATGCTATTTTAAATGAGAGAGATGGGAATGTGCTTTAAAGGAAACCTCTAACTCCAGAACAAATACTTAGCCAACAAATAGTTTATATCATAAAATGTGGCCTATTAAAGAATCCTACCAAACTGCAATATATATATATATATATATAAATATATATATATACATAAATACATACATAATACATATATATATATAAACTTCCAAGTAAATGCCGGCACTCACGTATAGATAAGTTGCTGTTGCCTGGGTGCAGGTCCAAATAATGTTGAAGGTGCTTGAGAGAGGGTCAGCACTCACAGGACTTATACAAACAAATTATTTTTATTAAAGAGGAGACTAACGTTTCGGCTAGCACTCTAGCCTTTATCAAAGTGGTGAATACAACAAACACAGTGTCTAAAAAAGTGGAGATGACGTCATCATATGTCGCCAGAGACAGGATACCAGAGATAAATCAATAAAAAAACTGAAAACATGAAATAAAAAAAAAACACAAGAAATAATAATAAGTACAAGCAAGTAATCAAAAGGTCTAAGCAGCAGCTTAAACAGAAACAAAAGTATCAAAATTAACACGCTACTGTAGTTAGCTGTCAGGGGTGAGCCGAGAAAGTAACAAGTTTGTATCAACACAGTTCTGCTTCACATGAGCCCCATGAGTTGAAATAGACTCATAATCAAAAAAACTTGGTCAGTAAATTACTGACTAAGTTTTCTTGATTATGAGTCTATTTCAACTCATGGGGCTCATGTGAAGCAGAACTGTTAGTCTCCTCTTTAATAAAAAATAATTTGTTTATATAAGTCCTGTGAGTGCTGACCCTCTCTCAAGCACCTTCTATATATATATATATATTGCCCTTTTACATCTTTTCCCTTTGAGCCACCCTTTTGTGATGGTCTGTGTGCTCCCTCAGAGATCAGGAAGTAATGCAGCTCTAACTGTAACAGGAAGTCAGGAAATGTGGGAGTAAAAGATAGAGTTCTGTCCATTAATTGGCTGATGTGGCCTAACATGTGAGTGTGCACAGGGAATTGTATGATCCCAAGGTTACTTAAAATGGTGATTTTTTTTATTTATTTACGATTACTACTAAAAAGGTATATATATATTTTTTTTTAAATGGTTTATTTAGATGAAGCAGGGTTTTACATGTGAGCTTTTGTATTCTATATATTTTTATAGAGACCTACATTGTTTTCCTTTAAGTAATATCTTATCTGTAATGCATAATTTATCAACACTGGGCAGTAACCCATGGCAATTTTTTGCTTACCTTGTCTTCCTGCAGCTGGCTAAAAACACTAATTCCTGATTGGTTGTTATGGAATATTGTCCAGGCACAAATGTGCCCAATATTAAGAAATGAGCCCCACTGTTTTTTGTTTTTTTTGTGTGTTTTACCATACTGGTAAAACACAATAGTCATATACAATAGTCATATACATGTTATTAAACATGCCAGTCTAGAATGAAATGCTTATTATGTCAGAAAGGTACACATCACATTCACTTTAAATCTCTCTGATCCCAACAGGTTAGGTTATTACTGCATGAAAGCTACTGAAGTAATTTTTTTGCACAAAAGGCATTTGCAAAGCATCTATAATCAATATCTATTCGGTGTGACTCATCATCTTTCTCATTCTGCGGTGAGAACATGCTATACCTCCCACATATGAATTATTCATATTTTTTTATATTTCACAGTTGGCAGGAACTGAGCCTAATAATGTTGACAAGCTGTGGAATATGCAATTGAAGCCCCAGACAAAGGAAGAGAATAACTTGCCAGCCACTCAGTAAAAATACGATGCAGCTGGTAAAATTTCTTGGCTTTACACTGGTCATATACTCTTCAGTTTATATAAATAGACAGACAGACAGACAGGTATGGGATCTGATCTGGAAACCCATTATCTAGAAAATCTCTGTAGAAATAAAACAGTACCTTGTACATGATCCTTATTGGAGGCAAAACAATCTTATTATGTTTAATTAATGTCTAAATTATTTTTTTAGTAGACTTCAGGTACGGAGATCCAAATTACGGAAAGATCCCTTATCCGTAAAAACCCCAGGTCCCATACCTGTATGAAAAAGAAGCTTAAAGGGGCCCCGAAACCTGTTGTATCTGTAGTCGGCAATAAACCCTTTGAAGCAGAAATTCTGCATTTGATGCTTTCCTCATCTGTTTTATCAGGTCCCATGCCTGTATATTGATATAGACTGACCCATCATCAATATATATAGGATATTAAGACATTTTATGCATGAAGCTACTAAGAAATGCCCATTATTTTAATATACGAAAGAAACGTAAAAATGATACTTGGAATCGTCGGTGTCTAAAAGACTGCGAGGTCATGTATAAGTCAATGGGAGGTGTCCTATGCAGGGCAGCTTTTCAATCTTGTTTTTAACTTGTCAAACCATTAAAAAGGATGAGAAAACTATAAATCTTGGCTATTCAAACCTTATTTCACAGTTTTATTTGCTCACATTTTTTTCCAATTTTTTAATAAAGTAACATTCAGATTTTCTAAAAATTCAAGGTTATTTAAAGTAAAGAAAAAACAAAAATTAAAATTACACAAATGCCTCAACTGAAGATAAAAAACAATTAGGATGTTCAGTATTTAAAAAAAACACTGACATTATGCCGATTTCCAAGCCATATACTGATCTGACTGAATGTAAGAACTATCGTCCAATTTCAATTTTGAACTTGGATATAAAAATTTTAGCTAAAGTATTAGGCGCTCGTCTTAGTATAATTTTGCCACATCTAATCCATAGAGATCAAGTGGGATTTGTTCGGGGGAGACAATCAATGGATCCCATAAGGAGATTGATTCTATTAACAGCTTGGGCCAATAAAAATAGAACTCCATCAATGCTCTTAAAATTAGATATTTAAAAGAGCATTTGATTCTTTGGCTTGGCCTTGGCTAAATTATACTTGACAAAAATGGGGAGTGGGAAAAAACTTTAAACAGTGGATTCAAGCATTATATGGCAATTGGCAAGGGTACATGACAGGGGTGTCTCTTATCCCCCTTGCTTTTCGACCTAGCACTATAACCCTTAGCTATTGCTATTCAAAATATTCCTGATATACAGGACTTTAGTGAAGGCCATCAACACTGTAAACTTAGCATGTTTGCAGATGATATTACGCTATTTAGCACTCGACCATTATTATCAATTCCTAATTTATATTCTGTTCTGAATAAATTTAATGTTATATCGGGCCTTACAACAAACCACACGAAAACAGAAGCAACAAGTATAAACTTGCCACACGATTTAACAAAACTATTGACCCTTAATTTTGAATTCCAGTGGAACACAAAACACATAACTGTTTTAGGCATTACTAAACATTTAGGCTAACTAAAACATTTGACCAGTTACATCACGCTAATTATCCCAGGCTATATGGTACCGTACATAGACTTCTGGAAGACTGGAGAAAGTACAATATATCATGTATAGGGCGAATAACAGCAATAAAGATGGTTTTACTTCCAAAGATTCTATACTTATTAGTTATTTTTTTTAGAGTACTTCCTATCCCAATCAAACATTCAGACCTCAAAAAAGTAGAATAGTCTTTATCTGCTTTTATTTGGGTTAATAAACTCCCCAGAATATGGGGGGGGGGGGGGAATTAGGGCTCCCAAATCTTTGGAAATATTATTTAGTAGCACAATTGACACATATCCCCTACTCATAACATCTTCCCTTCATGGGTACATTTAGAAAATAGACTGGAAGCTCCAAATACTCCAGACACCTTACTTTGGTCAAAATATAGACCACCTATCTTTAGACCTACCTGGCGACACTCTCTTAAAATTTGCAGGACTTTATACGCTGGGTTCTCTTCACACCCCAGTAGAGCCATTATTTAAACACCCCCAGTTTATTCCAGGACACCAAACTTCACCCATTTCAATGGTTGATTGACCAAAACCTTACTCGAGTGAAAAACTTCCTTATTGTGAGAGACCCATTTACTCTTGATTATTACACGAAAGATATAACCTTCCTAACACAGAACATTTCTGTGCATGTCAGTTGTTACATTTCGTAGCACAATGCTGGATTCAATATGTCCCCCACTCTGTAAACCAAACTTCCTTTGAGAAATGGTGTATGGATGGGGCCAGTCCTCTGAAAGCTATTACAATTTTATATAAGAATATTAATTCTCCAAAACAATTACTAGATCTAAAATACATTAAATCTTTGGAAAAAGAAATAGGTAAAACACTAACAGATTCTGAATGGAAGAAATTGTGGGAAAATGTACGGAAAAGTTGAAACAATACCATCCTACTTGAAGCAGGTTATAAAGTACTCTTTCGGTGGTACCTTACGCCCGAGTTAGCACATATTTATCCAGACTTCAGGGATAGATGCTTTAGAGGATGTCCTACATCAGTGACCATGGCTCACATATGGTGTAACTGCCCACATCCAACTAGATACTAGATATGAGTATATCATTTGATATTTGCTGTCTTAACGTTAATTTACATAAAGATCCATATGTCGCATTAATGGAAGCATCAGTGCAAGGTATGACCAATACTCAAAGGAGACTAATTAATCAAATAATATTAGCTGCAGGAAAAGTTTTAGCAAGATCTTGGAAATCTTCTTAAAAAAATTATAATTTATTTAAGCCCAACATTGATATTTGTAAATGAGAAGCTGACTAGTATCACACTAAACAAATACCCATCATTCCTTAAAGTATGGCAACCCTGGATAGATTATAGATTTGGAGGGACTCTTCTCATCTATCTTTTATCAGCTTAATGGAGTAGTAGTCAATTGTTTTTAAAACTAAGCTATGATCTATAATTATATTTCTATGATATTATCTTTTTTCTTCCTCTTATTGAGTTATATGTGTAACTGTTATTGTTGGAACTGGAAAATATCACTGTCGGGATAAAACAAAAATATCCCTAATACCATACACACATAAATTTGCCACCATAAGCAGCAGACACCACGTGTCTGGCCAGCTATAGCTACTGACTAATCACATAATAATGACATAAAGTTATCACACACACAAAAAAAAAATAAGATAACTTACTTAAATCGTTCAGGTGTGAGGAAATTGAGCAGATGAAAAAGTTCCTCTAAATTATTCTGAAGAGGAGTTCCAGTTAGCAGCAGTTTATAGTCAATCTTGTAGCTATTTAATACCCTAAAGAACTTAGAATAAGAAAATTATGTGGCAGGTGTTCAGCTTAAAAATGATATGCAACTTTCTAGGAGATGTGCTTGGCATTTCTATATTATTTATACAATTAAAAACAGGAAAACATCATCCTTCCTGAAATACTAAACTTGTCTTTCCTGTATGTAAATCCCGTTATTTTATACACCTTTTATTTTACACCCATTTTAAAGACAGAAGCCACAAATGAGCCGAAATGAACTGCAAAATATCTGATACGTGTAACAACCCAGAACATCTTGCTTCTACAAACCATAAAACCAGTCTCTTGTTACAATAACCTCAGTATGCTCAACAGATAGAACAAAAACAAAAGTGATGGATTTATTTTCAGAAGACTTACCAATGTCACTGAATGTTATGAAGCGTTAACATAGTTTTACATGCTATAAAGGAACCGTGAAGGAAAAATATGAATTGCCAAGCTTTGCTTTATATTGGATAGGCTTACAAAATACTTACTTTCGATTGGTTGTTTTTCAGCCGGTGTGCCTCATCCACTACAAGGCATGCCCACTCAATAGAACCCAAGATGGCATGATCAATTGTGATTAGCTCATAAGATGTAAGCAGCACATGAAATTTTATCTGGGCTTCTTTCTAAATTAATATGACCAACAAAAAACAAACAGAGCAGATAACAAGGCAATTAAAGTATCAGCTTAAACATAGAAGCATATGGCAAATAATTACATTGGTAAGCCAATGATTGCATTAACCCCTCACCGCAGTATTTTTATGCTGCCATTTTTTATGGCTCAGAAGGTAGAAAAAGAATACTGAATGGAGTTTTCTCTTATATGTCTTTATTTAACACAATTTCCTTGACAGCCACATAACTAATCTGTTCCATTTAGTCCTAATCATTATTCTGATACATTTTGATACATGGATTTTTTGAAGGTATGAGAGATAAAATGATGGCGAGAGAAATTAGGACTCATTTACAAAAATGGATGCAATGCATTTCAATGAATGAATCGTGCACAGTGCAAATGAAGACTCATGAGTGATGGTGTATATTTGTATGCAGAAACTGATAGCTGTACTTTATTCCTTAACTGTACAGGGCAGATTTATGAAAATGTGAAAAACAGATTTTGATCTGATCTGTTTGATCACCACCTTCTATTCATTCCTATGGGATTTTTAGAAGCGTATTTATCAATGGGTGAAAGTTAGAACTCACTAATTGATAAATATGCTTCTTAAAATCCCATAGGAATGAATAGAACATTTTTTTGAGTTTTTATGTATTAAGCTCTAAACTCACATTTTGATAAATCTGCCCCTATAATTTGCTGTACAGAAAATATCTATGTATAAGTACATTGAAAACAAAACTATATGGGACTGCAGTCATTTTTCCAGTTTGTATTAGAGCTGGGTGGTATGACCAAAAATTTATATCACGGTATTTTTCAAAATTATATCAGTGTCACGGTATTTGACGGTATTTTTTTTTCCATGCATGATCTTGAGCAGGCAGCAGACAGAATCGTAGTCGGAGGCAGGCAAAAGGGTCTTGGGCAGGCAGCAAGCAGAAAACGTAGTCGGAGGCAGGCAAGAAGGGTCTTGGGCAGGCAGCAGGCAAAAACGAAAATCAGAGTCAGGCAAGCGATCGGCAACAGAAAGTCGTAAGGTAAATCAGGCAGGCTTAGTTTCCCAGGCAAGGACGCAGACAACATAGCACAGGAGGAGGCGTTTGATAGTGTTAAATACCCCCCATGCATGCGGAGAACCGGCGCCGTCAGCGTGTCGCGGACATGCACGCTTTGACATGTACGTGCGCTTTGACGCACGCACACCTGGACGCGCGTGCGCAATGTACTGCGGACAACAGGACGCGCGCGCGCACGCAAGGAGGCGCGCGAGACCGGCCCGCACGGGTGAGTACCCTGACACACCGGTATTGGGGTATATGCAAAATGAATATAATTTTATAAAAAAAACACCGGTATTCGGTAATAAAAGGTATACCGCCCAGCACTAGTTTGTATATTGGAAAATCCAATTTTAAAACACATTTGACACGAATAGAAGGCTGAGTGTAGGATAACATGTTTTAAAACTGCTCCCTATGTAACACAATTCTCTTGTGTATGTAATATAAGCTACACAGACTCTCATAAACTTAACAAATGTGAAAAAGTAAAGTACACATGCTCCATATCCTAACATCTATGAACACAAAACCACAGCAGCAGTGAATGTACCACATCATACCATCATGGCCCTACACTAAGCTCCCTCTGTATTTGCAAGAAAAAGGGGCCCAACGTTTCAGGGGGTTTTACCTCCCTTCAATCAGGTAAAAACACCTCGAAATGTTGTACTCTTCTGGGATGTGACAATAAAGACTATCACAGCATTACTTTGTTGGTGTGTGCTGGGCCCCTTTTTCTCACAGTGACTGCGATGTGACGTAGCCAAACGTTTGGGAGTCACGACACAACTACTAAAATCAAGAATTTGAATTGTAGGTGAGCTTCTCAATTCTCTTTTACTAATCATTCTACCTGTGTACTTGCATGGAAAAATATTAGCAGGCACTCTGATTCCCAACGAAAACAGTATCAAGCAGCAACAGTCATATTAAAGTTTAAAAAAGTGTACAAATTTTATTTAATCCATATATAAAAAAAGAAAACAAAAGCCTTACGCGTTTCGTACCAGTAGGGTACTTAATCATAGGCTCCTTGCCCACATTTACCTCTGTACTTGCGCACATTTACTTCCCATGATTCTGCTTACCTTCATACGAAACACCTTCTTTCCACTTTTTATGGCGTTGTCTTCAAAAGAAAACTCATTTTCTCTTATGACTGCTCGACTGTCTTTATCTCCAGTGTATGTTACAACATAAAACTCCGGTGCCCACATCTCAAATTCCCGTTCCCAGTTGATGATAGTAGACAATGGCGCACTGACCAAATATGGACCTTTGGAATGACCCTGGTTAGAGGAAAAAAAGAGCTGGTTTACCAGGTAATGTAAATTAACAAGCCTGAAGCTTTTCAGTGCAAAGAAAAGCCTCAGGAATAATACTGATAATTACAATTCTGTACTATAATAATTTTCTTTTTTATCATGCTATATAAATGTTACAAGTCACAAACAAGCAAAAACGTGTTAACATCACTGTGTTAAACGGTGACCAATAGTTTTCATAGAGACATCAAAGGGTTATTTTGAATTAACCAGAGAGGTTATATTGTATGGACAAGAATATGGGGGCACTCAGTTCTAACTATATAACGTTCCAAACATTAAACTAAAAAATGGAAGCAAACCAATTTAAGCAGATCAGCTGCGCATTTTGCCTCAAAGGAGTAAAAATAATTCTCTACCTGTCCAATAAATCTTAACTGCATAGTTCTCAGTGTTCTCATTACCAGCACAGTCTTATGAACATTTTGCACTGGGCTTTCATATATTTGTATACCTCTAAAAGAAATATATGTCTCAATATCCCTGTAAATTAGATCATCTAGTGCTGTAAATAAAGAAGAAGGAAAGGCATTTTAGCATTTTATTGCCAATAGATTAGTCATAATAGTGCAAGTTAGAATACTATATTTATTCTGCTTTACCATACCTTAGTAAACAGCCATTGAAGAAGCTGCCATTTTAGCTTGGTCTCAGTAACTGCTGCAGCCTTAGCTGCTGGCAGCTCAGATTACAGCACAGTTTGGAGGGGGAGAGAGGAGAGATGGGAGGGGGGAGAGGAGCAAACTGAGCAGACTCATGCCTTGCCCTGAAGGATTTTTCTGAGAGCAGGACGTTTGACACAGAAGATCATGAATAGAGAATAGAAGGAAAGAAATGTGGTATTTCTTTTCACTAAGGACTAAGGAGCAGCAGTTATGTAAGTGTTTATGCCTGTATTTACATACACATTTACAGACCTTTTTGATAAAGTTTACTCAGCTTTTACATTTCCTTTTTCTTTAAGATACTTTCTCTGAACCTTATTCAGTTCTTCTAAGCAATTTTCAATACTTTTTCAACAACTGCACTAAAAGTAGAGTACTGATTCATATTCTGGGTAGGGGGGTAGCTGACACAGATAATTATATTTTTCTAGTTACAATCAATATAAAAGAATGAACGCTGACTATTAAAAATATGTGCTGTACATGGAAATAGCTTTATATATTTTACATTAGACAAGCAATTTCTTCCTGACATACTCTAGAAATCCTGCAGTGGCCTCAACTCAGACTTAAACATAGCATAGAAAAAGGAATATTGACAAGCTCCTGTATTTGGAAACAATGTGTTGATAAATTAAGTCTAGTGCCACACTAGGTGGATTCTCAGCCTGGGCATAAACAGAGGCTTAGAATCTTTCCCTAAGGTCCTAACTGTTTTCTGATATGCTTGAACCTAGGGCCACTGCGTCAGCCCAAGTGCAGGCACACAGAGCGAATTTGCTGTAAAAATGCACACCCAAGTGTTTCTGAAATAAAAGGAGCCAAATCCACAATGCACAACACTGGGTGCTGAAAATGCTTAATAGTAACCCACAGCTTGTAAACAGGGAATCAATAAATTACTCTTGCTAACTGATTGCTATATATTAGACCAGTAGCAAACCTTACACCTTTTATTACATTTTCCCATTAGAAATACTTGTAACATACCTCTTTGTAAAGAGAATAGAGGAAAACAATTGTTTGGACAGTCTTGCCAAGACCCATTTCGTCTGCAAGAATAGTATCGGTTCCTTGTGCCCAGGAAAACCTTAACCAGTTTAATCCTTCTAATTGGTAAGGGTGTAACGTTCCTCCTGTGGAATCTATGTACCAAGGCTGTTTATCAAATTTTACAGTTGGCTGCATGAGAGATACAAGATGTGGAAAATGCCATTATTTCAACCACGTACAAATAGTGTATAAGGGAGAGCAAATATATGGAGAAATACACCTGACCCTCTGTATAGGTAATGAAAATACATATAGTGTATTTGCTCTATGCACATTTAGATACTAGAAGTGTGACTAGCATTTCAACTGGCTATTATATATACATAATGCAAGCGACACCTATCCCGCTAAAATTCCTTCCCCCAGCAGAGGTGTGAGCTAACAGAGTAATTTAGTGTGCATGCAACTCCCCACTCGCTCATTATGCACATGTGTGTGACATACGACCATTGAATACGACTCACCTGCCTATATCACATGCATGTGCAAAATGAGCGCTTATTATTATGAGCGCTTCTTATGTGCATGCAAGTGCCACAATATGGCTGCCCTAACCGGGAGCTCCTGTTATTCAAAAAGGGATCCTCTTCTAAGTCTGAACACTATAGGCCTGTTAGTCTGACATCAGTGGTAGGAAAGCTTTTGGAAGAAGTAATAAGTGATAGGATACTTGAATACATTTCAAATCACAATACTATGAGTTGTTTGTGCCAGCATGGTTTTATGCATAACAGGTCTTGCCAGACTACTTTAATTGCCTTTTATGAGGAGGTGAGCAGGAACCTCAATGCTGGAATGACAGTGGATGTCCTTTACTTGGACTTTGCCAAAGCACTTGATACAGTAACGCACAGAAAGTTAATGATAAAAGTGAGGGCTAGTGGCCTGGAACATATTATTTGAACTTGGATAGAGAACCCATAACTGGAAAGTCTCAGGTCTCAGACATTCCAGATAACATATCCTATACACTGTAAATATGGCACTGAGTACATATATAATGACTGTGTAAGTATTTTTACTTGGTCATCAACTGTGACTAATAAATGTACCTACATCAACTATTGGGGCTAAAGGAGGTTTTTCCAGTTTCTCATCTTTTGTTTTCTTGTTCTTAAATCGAAGAGGTCTTGCATCTTCGCCAAGCATTAACTCCCTAAAGACACAGATTTAGTATGAAAAACACTTACTTTTTTACATTTAGACAAAATTGCTGTATCTGTCACATAAATGTACATAAACCTTTCAAACAACTGATACAATAAATGGCATGATTGAAGAAACAGATGTCTGGCGTACAGGCATTTGTGCTATTATCATCATCTAATCAAAAGAAAGACCAGTTTTGTTAATGTTGTTCGGGTACCAAATATGTGGTGCAGATTCCTCCAAAATAAAAGGAATCATCTTAGTGCCTATAAAAATTTTAAGCATTTTCAGTATAGCTGCAGCCTTGGTCTTTGTGACACATACGGGATAACTTCAAATTAAGTTTTATCCCATTCCTTCAATAAACATCAGTGTCATGGTCCTAGTATATATTAATTGCAAAAAAATAAAAGAAAGTAATATACAATGTAAAAAATATTTATGAAATTTATAAAAATCTAAAATTACTTACAGCAAGTGCAAACTCATTTTATGTAAGAAGTTATTTCTAAATGCGAGTGCAGTGGGCAACACTGGTGTAACTAACAAGCAGCAAACCCCGGGGCAGAACGGGCCCGGAAGCAGAGGCTGCCTTCATCTCCCCACCGAATGCTAGGAAGCACGCTGGGGAAGGGAAGCGCTCCTGGATCACATGTAGGGACCTGGCAAAATATATCTGCAGACAGCCCGGCTACCTATAGTGGCCTAAATGCAATTCTGAGCACAACAGCACAGATGTGGTTGCGCAGTAATGCAAATCATACATAATTGCGCTGTAATTTCCAGCATTTGGTGGAAACCCTGGAGCTACATCCTGGTTTGGAGATGGTAATAGCTCCAGGGTTTTCCTGCATCAATAAGTGTGTAATTCAGAACAGAAGGCAGGATGAAGGCAGCAACCCAGAGCCACACTGCACTTGCAGCCGGAAATGACCCCTATAATTTGTTTTACATTCAGTTTCTGGGCAACACACAGTACGCCCAGTTTGCTTACCATGCTCTTGCTCAAGTAGACTTAATCAGGTGTCTGTTTAACACCTCACAGTGTCTACTTGAAACACTTTTTTAGGGAAGTTCAGCCAAATGCAGTGCAATACCTGTGGTCCCAGTAAGCCTGCTTCATATTCTCATAATCTGGAATGTCTATAATGTCGATTTCCCATGTGCACTGATCATAAGGCAGGTCCTTCCACTTGATCAGATAATGAACATCTCCCTTCTTATCAAAACTAAACAAAAAAAACAAGACCAGAGAAAGAATCTTATTTAGTTACATTACAGTCATGTGCACTGCTGTGTCTGAGTACAGCTTTATAAAACACATTCTGCAGTTAGAATGCATTGTAGATACATATTTGTCTTTAACTGAATGTCCACTCAAAAGTCAGGCTATAAAAAAAATCTAAGGAGCAACGTGACAATATATTGGAGATTATACAATATTTAGATTTTGTCTTGTAACTTCTCTTAAGAGCTGTGACATAACAGTACTAAATAAGCATAATGTCAGGCTGGTGAGCTACCATTATAAAAATATAAAGTGACACTTTAGCATTTCATTATCTCTGTCACATCCTCCATCCTAATATCCCACATGTCATTGCTTTATAATGCTAATTTATGAGTGCTAATTTCATAATTTTAATGTATAGGGAAAATATTCTGGAATAATTAGGAAAAGTTTTTACACCAGTTGATTTTGACTAATTACACTTGCAATGAAGTAATTATGACATATTTATTATGCTGTGTAAAAAAATGGTGAGAAAATTTGCCACACATCGCCAGGCTGAGCCACGTAAAAACCAGCATAAAATCTGCGTAATTTTTATCTGCACTTTTTCTTCCACTACCTCTGCATTGAATAATGGTAAGTAAGCTGACCCTGTCAGGGTTGGAGACATTACCATTATTATCAATGCAAAGTTATTTTCCAGAGTTTTCAGTCCCACCTGGAAATCTTGAGGGCAGAAAAATTCTCAGTGTTTAATTACAATAAAAAATAAATTGCACAAAAACATTTCCTTTTCAGGCAACATAGAAGTAAAGTTGGAACACACCATAACACGAATTTGGCATTGGCAGGCTTTTCATTGAATTGCATATACTAATAAAATATCCTTAATAAAAGGTCCCTATAAATGTCTCTTGCTTGTACCTATCCATAAAATTTAGACTTACTGGAAATGAGGTTAAGGTCATCTTTAAAGGACCATTACAGTTTATTCAATAACAGGTCTCACAGCTAGGAACATCCTTTAAAAGGTATTACCAAATTATAGACAACCAGTTTATGTCATAACAGCAAATTTATGGACAGCAAAATATGTTACTCTAGCTCAGTCACTGTTGCTCACCCAAACCCAATAGTGCCATTACATAAGCAATGTAAAAATAACCCCCTTACGATACAGCACACAGGGTTAATAAGTTTGAGAAATCACTGAGTGTGCACAACAGGAAGCCGAGCCAAATACTGCATTACGAGATGAAATGATCTCATACATTCTGTTATACTACTTTTAAATGGGCCATCATAAATCAACTGGCTATATCAAAGGAAAACAAGGCATAAATAAACTTTACTTTTATTGTAATTAAAAAAGCACTGAAAATCTAGCACTGTAATTATATTATTTAGATGTTTTATACTTAACTTTCAAATCGTAAGGCAAATTGCAAGGACACAAAACTATGCAACATACTTACTGTAAAAAACAGATGTAGCTCTATTATTTATTAAAGGCCTGCCTTAACTATAGCAGCAATAAAATGTGCATGCAGATTCTTTCTATTTTAAGATTTAATTAAAATGGATATGAATAACTGTACTGAAGAAAAAGAAAGAAGAGAAATCTCAGCAAAGCACCATATTCAGCATCAACCCAACAATGCATACAAATAGGAATTCCAAGTCTACATACAGGTATAGGACCCATTACCCAGAATACTCAGCACCAAGGGTATTCCAGATAAGGGGTCTTTCTGTAATTTGGATCTCCATACCTTAAGTCTGCTAAAAAATCAATAAAACATTAATGAACCCCAAAAGGATTGTTTTGTATCCAATAAGGATTAATTATATCTTAGTTGGGTTCGATCAATTACAAGGTACTGTTTAATTATTACAGAGAAAAAGGAAATCAGTTTTAAAATTCTGAATTATTTGATTAAAATAAAGTCTATGGGAGAGGGGCTTTCCGTAATTCGGAGCTTTCTGGATAACGAGTTTCCAGATAAGGGGTCCCATACCTGTATCAGTAAAGCTCACCGATATAAAAACGTTGGGTTTGGGTGTCAAGGAGAACAGAACACTGTAGAAACTAAATTGCAGTTTTTAAAAACTCTAAGACACAGACCAAGTATAAAAAAATAAAATGCCTACAGAAAGGCCTAACACAATACATGCCTACATGGAACTTAACTATAGGTTAAGAGCCTATGATTAATTGCCATGAAGGCACAAAAAGCAGTAGGCCTTTCTGTAGACAGGTTATTTTTTTGTACTTGGCCTGTACCTTGGAGTTTCTGAGATTGCAAGAGCAGCATTGTTCACATGGGGTTCTGCTCCTGCTAAGGGCCTATAATGAAGTGCCATGTAGGCACGAAAGGCATTAGGCCTTTCAGTAGACATGTTATTTTTGTATTCTTGGCCTGTACATTGGAGTTTTTGAGAGTGCAAGTCCAGTATTGTTTCTATAGTGTTCTGCTCCCACTAAGAGCCTACAATAAGATGCCATATAGGCATGAAACATGTTAGACCTTTCTAAATACGTGTTATTTTTTTATACTTGGCCTGTACGTTGGAGTTGTTGAGAGTGGTAAGTCCAGCATTGTTTTTAAGGTGTTTTTCTTCCACTAAGAGCCTTAAGTGCTGTGTTGGTATGAAATGTATTAGACGTTTTTTGACATCTGTATACTTGGCCTGTACTTCGGAGTTTTCGAGGGTGAAAGGCCAACGCTCTTTCTATACCTAGTTGTTCATAACAACTTCTTCCACCACTAGGTCCCAGCTCATATGACTTGAACACTTGTATGGTCCATAAAACACAATTTGCTCAGGACAGTCGGCAAACTGACCAGTAGATAGTCCTGCTGTTGTTTAATTTTCATTACATTAGTAGTGTAAAAATGGTTAATATCTTGAAAACTAGAAAAAAAGAATTCATATAAATTCAGCTCTGAGCAATTTTACATTGGCTTGTTTTGAGGGTTTACATTTATGAATGTTTCCAAGGCATTCTAACCAACTAAGCAGTGACTTTGTGGCATCAGGGCCGCTGCTGGCCAAATGGGTGCCCTAAGCAGAAATTTACTTTTGTGCCCCCTCCCCCAAATATTACGGAAGTAAAAATAAAAAAAATAAAAAAACACCTACTATAGGGGCCCCACACACAGTGCCCCCAATATCCCCCATAGACAATGCCCCCATAGACAATGCCCCCATAGTAAGTGCCCCCAATAGCCTGCCATAAACAATGCCCCCATAGTAAGTGCCCCCAATAGCCCCCATAGATTGATTGAACTATCCGGGACAGCGGGATGCGCTATAAAACTGGCGGGGGGGGTATGTTATAATATATAAAAATGATTTTTTGAGCAGCTGGGATGGTGCCCCCCTGGGAGTTGGTGCCCTATGCAGACTGAGTACTCTGCTTATAGGGAGCAGCGGCCCTGTGTGGCATAAGCAACTAAATGTATTGTACTTCAGAAAGGTTCTGTATTTCAGAAAACAGCTTGGTATTGAACAAAGAAGGAAGCAGCGAAGGGATAAACAAGGAGTAGCCAGGGGAACAAGGGAAACAGAAAGTTGAGAAGACAGAACTTTGGGAATGGTAGACCTTGAAAAAAGGTTAATTAGTATAAAATAATGAATGACAAAGTTGACAAAAGTGTTGCACAACCTCTGAGCTCCAAATTACACATAAAGTCTAAGCTTTCAGATATCTGAAGAATAAATGGTCAGGTAAGTTTCATTCTGCTGCTGAACATTGTGTACCTATATTTAGATTTTTTTCTTCTGATGTGTTCCCACAATGGACTGATACAGATAAAATTACGGTGTTGCAAATACTTAATTGATGTCTTGGCACTTTGATTTTGATAATGGGCATAATATCTCTCCAATTACAGTACTTAATATAAGAAACAAAGCAAAAACATTTTCTTATATTACTCAGCTCGTACTAGTCACAACATCAATTTACTGGAAATGGGAGTTGCTATGGAAATTACGGCTCAAGTAAAACCCTGCAGCAGGTTCTTTAGAACAACCAAAAATAAGCTGGTATGTATTTCTATTCCACAGACACATCAAACTATAAAGTATAAATATGTAGCACCTATCTTTAGATTATTAGACATAATAATTAGACAACAACATAAATGCAAAGAATCTGGTCTAGAATTCTTTATCTACAACTAAGCCATGACGCACAGCCTCCGTAAGGAAAGCATTCGTTACATACATGCGTTACATAATGCACACATGGAATTTAATATAAGATTAAATCTCTGTTTAGTAATCAACATAACAAAATGGTAATTTGAAAACTCCATTACATTAAGTGCTAACCAAGTTAAGTGATCAAATACCAACTGCGCTCACAGTCTCACAAGGGCATATACTTTGGATATTGGAGGGATACTGATGGCACATACTAAAGAAATGTGGATAAAGAAAAACTCACCAGCACACCCAGGCTCCTCCAAAAAAACTTTCACCTGGTACACAGTATCAAGAGGGAACGGCACCCTCCAATCCGAATTTAAATAACATAGATACTGGCACGATTTGTGCCAGTATCTATGTTGTTTACATACTAAAGAAACCCTGCCACATACATTTTCAGTGCAACTGTTTTCTTGCAATGCTTCACAATTAAACACCCTTTATTTTAAAAAAACATATGCTCAGAAACACTCTTTAAAGGCCATGACAACTCCAAAAATTATTTTTTGCCTAATGAAAGAAGACATAATTCTAAGCAACTTTCCAATATTATTAAAAATGTTAAGTGCTTTGAAAGTTATTTGTAAATGTAGTTGCTATAGAAAGAAACATTTGCAGAACTCCTGGTTGTTACTTTTTAAACAATGTTGCAAAGGTCAGTCTCCTCCATCAAGACAGGTCTGTCAATCTACTGGTTTGTATTACATTGTTTCAAGATTCAGAACCACCAGGGCAGAAAATAGAAAGGACATGCAAACACTGCTTTTAATAGCAGTTATATATACAAATACCTCAACCACCATTACAAAAATGTAATGACTTTATATTGCAAAGTTGCTAAGAGTTTTGGTTTCTTTTATTAGGCAATTTTTTTTTCCTTTTAAAAATATGTCCAGCTCTATATAATTTGATATACCTGTAGTAATCACCAGTGGGATTTTGCACAATTTTGGACTATAGCTATCTGGGAAGCATTAATCTAGAGATGATCTTAGCTCATTAGTTCTTTAGAATAAATGTCTGCTACAGCTGAATGCATTAGCCTTTATTACCTTTACACACACACAAACACAATTCCAGAATCTACCATCTATTAAGTCTCTTTATGTGCTGTGCTGTGCATGCCAACCTCTACTCTTAAGACCAGAGTCTGCTCTTAGAATGTTAATATTTTATTAGTGCTGTGTTTTATTTATATATAGAGTGTCATTGATGTCTAACTCTGTGTTACTGCCAGCCACAGGGCTTGTACAGTTTATTCAACACGCACAAATTTGTCATCTAAGATAAGGATTCTGATAATCTTCATATAGGTATTACGTTTTTACAGTGAATACCCACTCCTATTAAAAATACTAGGAAAAAATCAAACTATTACTCTATACAGCATCTGGGAACTGTAAGCTATAACAGGTTCTGTCTACCTGAGCCAACACTCCACTTCTCACCATTACAACCTATGCACATAACAGCTCCCTTAGTTATGTTGCTCTGTGTATGTATATATATATATATATACAGGTATAGGACCCATTATCCAGAATGCTCGGGACCAAGGGTATTCCGGATAAGGGGTCTTTCCGTAATTTGGATCTCCACACCTTTAGTCTACTAAAAAATCAATTAAACATTAATTAAACTCAATAGGATAGTTTTGCATCCAATAAGGATTATTTATATCTTAGTTGTGATCAATTATAAGGTACTGTTTTATTACTACAGAGAAAAAGAAAAACCGTTTTAAAATTCTGAATTATTTGATTAAAATGGAGTCTATGGGAGACAGGCTTTCCGTAATTCAGAGCTTTCTGGATAATGGGTTTCCGGATAAGGGATCCCATACCTGTATATATATATATATATATATATATATATATATATAAGAACAGAGAGCCGCACACACAGGGACTTAGCAATTAGTGAAAAAAGTTTTAATGAAAAAAATCCAAAGTTTCGAGCACTAACTGTACTCTTCTTCAGGGACAAACCCTGTCCCTGAAGAAGAGTACAGTTAGTGCTCGAAACGTTGAATTTTTTTCATTAAAACTTTTTTCACTAATTGCTAAGTCCCTGTGTGTGTGGCTCTCTGTTCGTGTATTTCCGTATTTTGCCAGCACCCAGGGCATTTGTGCCTCAATAGGGTGTGCTCCACTCTTCTTGTTTTATATATATATATATATATATTACACTTTGTACGGCGCTGCATATCCTTGTGGTGCTTTATAAATAAAGTTATACATACACACACACATTTTGGGCTTTGTGGCCCCCTACCTGTGATTCATTATTCGGTGTATCATCATCCATTCTGGTTTTATGCCATATCTGTAAAACTTTTCTTCCATCTTTGCATACAGCGGGTCTTTGTTTCTCCGTTTTTCACTTTTGCCTTCTTCATCCCCAGACCCATAGTCATATGGAGGTGGGTCATCCATATCATTTTTTCTTTGGTAGTTTCGAAACATGACTGTATGATATAGCTCTAGCTGTAAGGATAAATAATAAAAACAACACATTTAATATGGAGGTGAAAAGGCAACATGTTCCCATGCCTCTCATCCTTAGATTTGCCTCTTGACCATAGGATTTTAATAATGATAGCATTAAGCAGGTCAAGCAATGGCAATCAGATGATTAAAATCAACTGTATTTAAATGGATTTTATTATTCATGATTTAAAAAAGCATTTCTATGATCAATGTTATAACTGGTAGTTTCTTTAAACATCACCTGCAATTCCTTAGCCCAGGAGCAGTGCCAGTAGGACAGCCCTGCCCATTTGACAAAAAATTCTCTTTCTGGAATGCCCTCCACAGGCTTTGGAGGTGGCATAAGGGGATCTATATCGACGGGAAACCCTGATGGAGGGGGAGGTTCTCTCCATACCCAGTGCAGGATTCGTTGAACTTTTCCTTTCAAAGGTGGACACTAAAGATAAAATGAAAACAAATGTTTCAATGCCTTTATCATACATTGAAGTAACATTCACTTGTAATTTATGAAAAAACACACAAAAAAATAAAGGAAAAGTTATAAAAACGTTCATAACTGTTGTTTAATATCTGTAAAACCTTGGTGCAATACCACTGCCACAAACCTCAGTTCCCCTCTAATTGTTCTGCTGCTTCTTTAAGTTTTGTCTTTACATCAATTCAGCATTAATTTTTCTTTTCAACCATTACATACCTCCCAACATTTTGAAAGCGGGACAAAAATAAATGCTGAGCACAGCGCGGACTTTTTTTGACCACGTCCATTTTGCAACCACACCTCCTAAATACCACTCCCATTTGACTAAATTTGGCAGGTTATTGAAAGTTTGGACACATTTCTGTTTAGCTTATTAGTTACAATTGTATCTCAGTGCAGGGGGGATTTTTAACTTTCTGGGCTCTCTGCCAAAAGCCACTTATTTAATTAAAAGCGAGAAACAATGTATCTAAGTGCAGGCTCTCTGCCCAAAAACTACTTTTAATTAAATTTGTATCTTTTTTAGCTTCAATGCAGGAGATCAAAGGGAAATGAGGGACTTTTAAGTAAGAATCCGGGACTGCGGGTTGAGCTGTCAAAAGAGGGACTGTCCCGCGAAAATCGGGACAGTTGGGATGTATGCCATTACATGCATTATGCATTACCATGCTATTTCTAGTGAAATCTCTCTCAACGTTTAGGCTGATGCCACACAAGGCATAGGGCTGAAATTTTCGGCAAGCGGATAAACGCTTGCCGAAAATTCAGCCCTACGCCTCCTACTTGTGCCTGCACCCGAATGAATGGAATACGCTCGGGTGCAGACACATGTAGCCGATATACGCAAGAAAACGCGAGATTTTGAATTCTCTTGCGTTTTCATGCGTATATCGGCTACATGTGCCTGCACCCGAGCATATCCCATTCATTCGGGTGCAGGCACAAGTAGCGCTACGCCGCGTGTGGCATCAGCCTTATCTTTTCCAAGTGAAATCTCTTCTACCTGTTCTTCCTTCTTTCCATGCCACCACCTTTCCCTCACCTTGTTTTACTACCAACTCACCTTTATTCTGCGCCATTTCCAGCCTTTTTACTCACTCACCACTATACTTCCCATAGCTTTGAACTGCTCCTCTCACTGTGTAGTCCCTTCTTTCTCAATGAACAGTGCCCATTTTATCTATATTTATATTAGTGGTAATTAAATTAAGTAATGCCCTTCACAATGTCGTTGCACTTATCCAAGAAAAGTTTATTTGCTAAACATTCAACATGAACCAACATGTATAGTTCAGTAAAAATGGAAAATGTTAAGGATGTGTCTTTGTATGGCTCCAGTTCTGAATAAATAGTTCTTATTAATGTAAATGAGCAGTACCAAAACATTATCAGTCAAAACACTATTACCATAACTGCTATATCATAACAATTGTTATTGCAACTGCAATTCATTTAGTTAGAATGACTAAAAATACACAAATATTGTTATAGTTACTGAGGGCAAACTAACCACACATCTTATCTCATTACCTGCCCTATGGATTTGACACCCTGACATAGCCATGACAGCCATGGCCTCTTGTTTTTTTGTCTGCCTGGCTTTTCAAGCAATGGCAAATATTCTAAGCTCAAGCCATAATTCTAAGATCAACAATTGTCTTCAGATGCAATCCTTATCTTTTAATATAACACAATATACTACCAACATCCTACTTTCTGTTCAGCTCATCAAAGTGTGTATAACTCTTTATCCTACTGATAAAATCAAACCCATAAACTTGAGATTGAATGTTCATCACTGTTTTGCTGTAGATATTCTGTCCCATATACACTGCAACCTGTTAGATGTTATAGCACAGGTTAATATCAGCTTAAAGCTACAGATTTACAACTTTCATCCATTTTATTGCATGTTTTTACAGAAACGTTTGTATATTAGTCTTCACAAATATACAGTTGACTCACTTTCCTTTCCACTTTACTAAACACAGCAAAATAATTCCTAATAACATCAAATGTCCTCATTGTACCTCAAATGTATTTACTATGGCAGACAGTCTGTCTAGATGATATTTTAGGGCAGAGCCCATGCTATCCTTTGCAAAATGCAAGGAAGCATATCTTACAAACCCCATACACATGTGCTATTATTTGCTTCCTTTCACAAATGTCAGAAAAACATAAATGATTCTTTATCCAAAACTGAGTTCATGAGGTCTTACCGTACAACGAGGGCACAGCCATTCACCATTTGGTATTTCAGGCAATGGTGGGTTAAGACAGTGCAAATGATAAGAAGAAGGACAAGTGTCACAGCACAGAAGTTCGCCCCCATCTTTACAAACACGACAAAACTCCATGTGGTCATCTTCCTCTTCTTCCTCTTCTTCTGCCCCATCTTCTTCATCCTCATCATCTTCCTTTGGTTCCCACTGAATGCCTTCTTTTTCCTATTCAAGGGCCAACAGCAATTTACGTCAGTATGTTTTTATGTTTGATTATAATCAACGATATTAATAATAATATCTATCATAAGGATTTATGCTAGCTTTGTTAACACTAAGGGGCCTATTTATTATGCTGTGTAAAAAAACAGGGACAAAATTCGCCATACATCGACAGGCTTTGCCGCATTAAAAAAAGGTGTATTTTTTTATGTGTTTTTTCTTCTGCTGGAACTTATGTAAAATAGTGGCATAAAATCTGGCTTTCAGACAGCAAAATTTGCCTTTTAATTTACACAGCTTTAAAATCCATTTTCTGTATGAATTTGGAAACAGTGAAGGCACTGAGTGATTAGCATTTTTTGCCTTTAGATCTCCCTTTAATAATTCAGAGAACAAGCAAATAAATCCAAAATGAATAATTGTTTGCTTAAAAGGGTAGTTCACCTTTAAATTAACTTTTAGTATGATGCCGAGATTCTGAGATTGTTTGCAACTGGTCTTCAATTTTTTTTTGTGTGTTTTAAGTTATTTAGCTTTTAGTTTGGCATTTTAGCGACTATCTGGTTGCTAGGATCTTATTTTCCCTAGCAATTAAAAACGTTAATTTAGGGGTGAACCACCCCTTTAAATAGAATACTAACTTAATTTATAGTCTGGTGCTTCCTGGAACTAAGTTTGCAGATATAAATCCCACATTTACATTTATTCTATAAATAAGTTAATGAGTTCCTATGTTTTCATTCCTTTTGTTTACTTTTTAAGGTGCCTTAAGACTGCTATGTTCATATCTCTATTTCATCGGGCAGAATGATAGAACAATATTACTGCACTGCAGAATAAGTGGAAAAGGTATGTAGTGCATCATACAAGCAGAAGAAAATCTCAGTAAAACAAAGCAAATAAATCTATAGAAACCTGAAGCTGACAGCAGTAATACCAAGTACCTGTTCTGTACATTCCAAATAATCCCTAATCGTTTCAGAAAAAAAGGAAAGACTTACACAGTGTGGACAGCTCCACTTGCCCTCTGGGGCCTTCTCCAATTCAGGATCCAGGCAGACAAGGTGATAGGCACGGGGGCATGTGTCACATAATATGATTTCCCCTCCCTGCTGACAAACTTCGCAGTAATCCTGATGGTCTGTCTCATAACCGTCACCTTCTTCAACTACAAGATAAATAAAAAACAATATCATGTTCTCATTCCATTTGTAGCTCTATCATCTGCCTTGATTTTAATGCATTAACACGACATTAACATCAGCCGCACAAGGTAACGCAGCACTTAACATTTCGAGAGTATGTAAATTGCTTTTCACCGACTTTAATGACAGTGCTTTTATGTTTGATTAGATTTGCTAATTTGATAATTGAAGGCAGATGGATCAGGACAAAAAGCAGTAAAAGAATAATAACTTCCCAACATTATGACAAGACTCAGCGTCGTCAAATTAGAGGAAAATTTAAATTTGCTTTGGAGTTTGCTGCAACAAAATGGAAGAAAACGGTTTTTAGTTCCAAACTGCTAGAAACACATATGGTACCCTGAGGACAAAACCAAAAGATACCCTTCCATATACCATTTTTTTGGGGGGGGGGGTGGACAAAGCTCAAATATTTTGTACCATTACATAATTTATGGCAGTAGAATGAGATCTGTATTCTTTTGCCAATTTTTTCCTAGTTTGGCTTCCTGCACACAGAATTGTACTGTTGGAAAGAATGAATTGCCTATCATACCCCTATCATACCCTAACCTGCATAAAGCTTAAACTGAATCAAATATGGGACATTCTTTATTCAGTGAACAGAAGGCACTTTTGTCTTCTCCTTATTTGTCTGCATTTTCTCCCACAGTCTGAAAAACAAACTTATGAATTTTGGCAAATCTGACCAAAGTATCTGCACTTTATGTGCGTGTCAGTCTGTATGTGTGCATTTCAAGGTAAATGTCTACCCTTTTAAATAAATAAATGTCAAACTGTTACCTTCAAAGCTGCTTCTTGCCAAAAACATTTGATAGTGTAGATGCTACTAATGCAGCAGTACAATATAAGCATAAGGTGAATGGTCATTTTAATGCAAAATCAATTTCACTGCTGTACCAGTGCTCATTATAGTAAATTGAGGTTTGACAATAAGATAGATGCTCTGCTCTTATTTGATGGTGCTTTTCAAATCGCCCCTACAATACCTTAACCTAAGTAGCTGGCATATGACTGGGTTTCATTTCTTGTTCCTGAAGCCTTAAAAAAGCATTGATTATACCCAGTAAGGTTTTGCTGGCATTGGCTTCAATCCAATCTCTGCTTTATTAAATGTAAGAAGTAGAGATACATTTGTTCAGCTTGCACCCCTCCAGTTTGTTAGACAAAAGGTCTCAGCATCCCCTAAAACTACAACCTGTTCTGTGTCTTTTGGTTCCTTTTTCTTTCATACTCCTGTTTTTATTTACAAAAATACATTTTACTAGTTAATTAATTTAGTTTTATTTAATTATAGAATGATGTCTTCCCAAATGAACTACTTCAAAGACACAGTACAGGTATGGGACCTGTTACCCAGAATCCTCGGGGTCTCCGGATTAGGGGATCGAATTTTAGTCTACTAAAAAAAATATTTCAACAGTAATTAAACCCGTAAACCCAGTAGGATAGTTTTGGCTCCACTAAGGATTCATTATATATCAGTTGGGATCAAGTACAAGGTACAGTTTTATTATTATAGAGAAAAAGGCAACCATTTTAAAAATGAGAATTATTTTTATTACAATGGAGTCTATGGGAGATGGATTTTCCGTAATTTGGATCTTTCTGGATAATGGGTTTCCGGATAAGGGGTCCGATACCTGTACAATTATTCAAAAAAGTCAACACTATAAAAGAATTAGGATAATAGAGTGTTACACATATGTTCTTTGTACAGGTTTGAGACCTATTATTCAGAATGCTCAGGGCCTGGGGCTTTCCGGATAAGGGGGCCTTTCCTTAATTTGGATCTCCATACGTTAAGTCTACTAATAAATAATTTAAACATTAAATAAACCCAGTAGGATTGTTTTGCCTTCAATAATGATTCATTGTATCTTAGTTGGGATCAAGTACAAGGTACTATTTTATTATTACAGAGAAAAGTGAAAATGTAAAAAAAATAAATAAAAATATTAATTATTTGCTTAAAATGAAGTCTATGGGAGAAAGCCTTCCTATAATTCAGAGTTTTCTGGATAATGAGTTCTGGATAATGGATCCCATACCTGTACTTTTATCTCTGTGCCCCCCTTAAAAGGGGCTTGTGTTGTTCTCCCTAACTGTAAAACATACACCAAATACATATATTTTATGTAGTTATTGTTTGAAAAGATAACAATTATGTTTTTTTTCCACTAGCCCTAAACAAAGCAAAGAAAGAAAGAAATTTTTGTGTCCTGCAGTTTTCTTTTTTTAAATGGCCCACTTATATATGTATATAAAGTGCTCATGTCTTCTCTTATGTGAAGAAACACAAATTCCATTCCAGTTACTATATGAAAAAATAATTTCCAAAAAAGGACTTTACTTACAATCATACTTTAAAAACTCCAGGAAGGAAAAGCAATTTTCAGCCACCTAAGTAGTGCAGAATTGCAATGCGAGGCCTGTTATTTTGAACAACAAAAAGGAAATGGCTGATGCCTAAACAATGAGAGCTGACACTACCAAAGTAATGCGCTTTATGCTGTCTTCTAATATATTCAAATTAATGCTGCATTTCCCATTTTATTAGGATTTTATTTTCTTAATTGCCAGTGCAAGTTTGTTCGAGCTTGTTTGCATGGATATGTCAAAATGTAAGTGTTTTTCCTTATAAATGCATAATAAATTCAGAGCCAAGAATGTTAGTTCATAAATTCATATTTATTAGCATGATTTTAACAAAGGACTTTCACTGAAAGCCTAGCAGTCGCATTGCATTTCCGTTCACACAGCATCAATAAAGATTACAAAAAAACCACAGAAATAAATGTTCCCTTCACTACAGGCCAGTCTTGCCTGAGGGAAGAGCTATCGATCCTTGTTGGAGCACAAGCTGCTTTTACTAGCTTACCACTCTTACATTCCTAGAAGGTACTCTGACAAAGCTAAACCTGTCACTAACTACACATCTTTCAGAGGGGTCCCTGTATCCTCAAATTCATCAAGGGCCAGACCATCCTTGGAGCCTTTCCTTACTGGGGCCTACATGCCAGGCTCCCAGTAATATCCACCCTGTTCCTCAGGTGGAGGCCAAAGAGGAAGTGCCACCCCTTTCCACACAGCATAACTAGCACTATAGCCCAGCAACTAAAGGAACTAATCCTGCAGAGGTTTAAAGCCAATTAACCCTATAGGCCCCTGCATTGGCATACTTTATTATTATTATTACTTAAAGAGCTTTTTCCTTGAATCACAAATATATCAATCTTAAATAATGATAAACCTGCCCCCTGAATTCTAATATGGTTTATTTTCTTATTTAGCACTCCCTGAATATCTATAAAAAGTGAAGAGCAGCATATTTCTAGCTAGTATCTTAAGTAATTCTATAACTAAATTCAAGTGCAGATGTAATGCTCATTAAATGATGAATCATTTTACAGCCGTACCATTTGTGCACACCACAAGATCATTATTCCTTCCTAATTTCAGTGATTAACGGCATGATCTAAGATTGAAATGATAAACACAATTGTCTTAATTATACATGCACATGAACACTTCTCTCTCCTATGTGTGCAGAGCTGGCTATATTAAGTTAGTGATGAGACCACAGCTGCATCCATGTGTAACTGCATTTCTACAATGCCCATAATGAAACATAATTCATTGTAAAAATCTGTGTGTGTGTGCGTGTGGTTGGAACTCTGTAAGAATAAAACAGCTTAAAAGGGAAATGCAGCCCTATATTCGAAAACAGCTCTCTAAGTACAACCTGTGCTTAAAATGTTTCCTGTCAATTCTAATCATTTCAATATATTTTGCATAATTATTATTTATAATTAATAATAAATTATTATTATTATTATTATTATTATTATTATTATTATTATTATTATTATTATTATTATTATTATTATTAATAATAATAATAATAATAATAATAATAATAATAATAATAATAATAATAATAATAATAAGCTGAAACAAGGTTGCTTGTTCAATTCCACCCCCTTACCATAAATCTGTAAAATTACAGTAACAGAAGAAGAAATAATTTAATCTCTCAGGCTCATTAGGGCCTCAAAGCATTTAATTATTATTATTATTGAATCTAAGGTTTCCTGCCTGTGTCTTTGGTAAAATTTCAAATTGTATTTTGTCATTTTTGTAGACAGATGGGTATGTATATGTCCCCTAAGGCATAACTAGGAGTAAATCATATAAAGGCAAAATATAAATACAGGAAAGACTCAAATCCTCCCTCATTGACTGTTTTGCCCAAGAAGTGAGTTCAGTGAGAAAACTTTCCCCATTTACAAAACAGAGGCTTGCCCTCACTAAGAGATCAGCTAGTAATACCTGTATCTATTGTAATTACAAACTGTCCAATAACCAATGGCTGTTGTTAGCTACCCCCTCAAAAATGTCATCAACATTCCTGGTCTCTACTGTTTATTAAAATAAACCAAAAATATTGAATTGGTACATTTCTTTAATCAAAACAAAATAGATACAACTCCACTTTACTGTACTCCAAATGGTTTTAAAACCCTTAAATTATAAGAGATATTTCACATAGTACAAGGACCTATGTATAGGTCACAGAGAGCAGCAAGGAAGCAACACTGGATGCAAATGAGCTTTTTAAAAGAGCAATAAGGGGCTTATTGGTCTAGCACTTGCTTCCTGAGTCATAGTAAAAGACCCCTACTAACTTTATAGCGTAAAATGAAATCTTAACTTTAAGGAGAGCTGATCTTTCAGACCTATAACCAAATACCTCAGCATTCTTACAGTTTGGAACCTAAGCTAGTAATATCTAGACACATACAGTGGTGTGAAAAACTATTTGCCCCCTTCCTGATTTCTTATTCTTTTGCATGTTTGTCACACAAAATGTTTCTGATCATCAAACACATTTAACTATTAGTCAAAGATAACACAAGTAAACACAAAATGCAGTTTTTAAATGAGGGTTTTTATTATTTAGGGAGAAAAAAAATCCAAACCTACATGGCCCTGTGTGAAAAAGTAATTGCCCCCTGAACCTAATAACTGGTTGGGCCACCCTTAGCAGCAATAACTGCAATCAAGCGTTTGCGATAACTTGCAACGAGTCTTTTACAGCGCTCTGGAGGAATTTTGGCCCACTCATCTTTGCAGAATTGTTGTAATTCAGCTTTATTTGAGGGTTTTCTAGCATGAACCGCCTTTTTAAGGTCATGCCACAACATCTCAATAGGATTCAGGTCAGGACTTTGACTAGGCCACTCCAAAGTCTTCATTTTGTTTTTCTTCAGCCATTCAGAGGTGGATTTGCTGGTGTGTTTTGGGTCATTGCCCTGCTGCAGCACCCAAGATCGCTTCAGCTTGAGTTGACGAACAGATGGCCGGACATTCTCCTTCAGGATTTTTTGGTAGACAGTAGAATTCATGGTTCCATCTATCACAGCAAGCCTTCCAGGTCCTGAAGCAGCAAAACAACCCCAGACCATCACACTACCACCACCATATTTTACTGTTGGTATGATGTTCTTTTTCTGAAATGCTGTGTTAGTTTTACGCCAGATGTAACAGGACACGCACCTTCCAAAAAGTTCAACTTTTGTCTCGTCGGTCCACAAGGTATTTTCCCAAAAGTCTTGGCAATCATTGAGATGTTTTTTAGCAAATTTGAGACGAGCCATAATGTTCTTTTTGCTTAAAAGTGGTTTGCGCCTTGGAAATCTGCCATGCAGGCTGTTTTTGCCCAGTCTCTTTATTATGGTGGAGTCGTGAACACTGACCTTAATTGAGGCAAGTGAGGCCTGCAGTTCTTTAGATGTTGTCCTGGGGTCTTTTGTGGCCTCTCGGATGAGTTGTCTCTGCGCTCTTGGGGTAATTTTGGTCGGCCGGCCACTCCTGGGAAGGTTCACCACTGTTCCATGTTTTTGCCATTTGTGGATAATGGCTCTCACTGTGGTTCGCTGGAGTCCCAAAGCTTTAGAAATGGCTTTATAACCTTTACCAGACTGATAGATCTCAATTACTTTTGTTCTCATTTGTTCCTGAATTTCTTTGGATCTTGGCATGATGTCTAGCTTTTGAGGTGCTTTTGGGCTACTTCTCTGTGTCAGGTAGCTCCTATTTAAGTGATTTCTTGATTGAAACAGGTGTGGCAGTAATCAGGCCTGGGGGTGACTACAGAAATTGATATTGAAATTGAAAATTGAAATTGATAAACCACAGTTAAGTTATTTTTTAACAAGGGGGGCAATCACTTTTTCACACAGGGCCATGTAGATTTGGAGTTTTTTTTCTCCCTTAATAACGTAAACCTTCATTTAAAAACTGCATTTTGTGTTCAATTATGTTATCTTTGACTAATAGTTAACGGTTTTTGATGAGCAGAAACATTTAAGTGTGACAAACATGCAAAAGCATAAGAAATCAGGAAGGGGGCAAATAGTTTTTCACACCACTGTAGCTCAAAAAGGCTCAGACCTCCTCTTCCAGTAACCAATAAACATAAGTATCAAAAAGATACTAATCTATTCCTTCTAAGTAGTACTAAGTATTAATTAGGCAAGCAAGAAAAGACAATTCAAAACCAGAAACGCATATCAAAATGTTAAAGCATTTACCTTTCTTCTTTTTCTTTACTCTTTTTCCTCTCTTTCCTAATCCAGCACTGATATCCGACCGGACTGACGAGCTGTTAATGCTGGCACTGTCAAAGTCGGACTCTTCTCTTTCATCCTCCTCACTCTGTGAGTACAAAAAAATAAAATCTCATAAAGTTATGTTTTTAAATGGCAAAACTAGAGTGGCCTGACCATGTATTCAGGGGCCTATTCCATATCAGACTCACTGATAACATTTCCCACCCCCTCCAATGATGCTTACTGATGGATGAAATTATTCAGCAGGCACGGATTTGCAGCGAATTACCACGTTTTGCCATTGGCAGATTAATTTTAGAAACGGGAGACAAAATTTGCAGCAGAAAAATTTGTTGCACAAAGAAATATTATCACCTGCGGCAGAAAATAAAGTTGTTGCATTTCAAAAATGACGTGCGTCAAGAAAAAATTGTCGTTTGTAAAAAAAAAAAAAAATATGCCCACAATTTTTTTTGACGTGCAACATTTTTGTCAAACCGAAAACGGGACAGATTCGCTGATCACTAGTCATGTTATCAGGGGTTAGGGTTGGCATGGGTTAGGTGTGGTTCTGGAGTTTTACAGATACATGATATATCAGTAATTTGGGTCATACCTTAAGGCTGCTAAAAAACATTTAAACATTAAAAAAACCTTGAAAGATAGTTGTTTTATCAACATGGCTTTATGCAGTTTAGTTACTAAGTACAAGGTACTGTTTAATACTACAGAGAAACAGGAAATCATTTTGCCTTCCCATATTTCATAGCGTTCTGGATAAAAGAGCTCACACTTGTACATTCTTTAGAGAGACAACCAAGGCAGTTCTCACTCATATGAATAACCAACAAATATGAATGCAACTAAGGCTCACATCATAGCAAAATGAAATATGAGTATATTGTTAACTGCACATTTATATTAAAATAAATGAGCTACTGATAGCGCTAACTTAATTGATGCAACTGGAGCATATAACCACAATGTGTGTCTCAATGGCATCAATAAAATCTATTCAATCTGCATATTCACTATTTTAGTCAAAAATTTAAATTTTTAGTTTAAAGTCTTCTTAGGATATAATTATATGACCCTTTCTATATATATAAAACCAAAATGAGACATGAAAAAGTCCTTATTGGGGGGGGGGGGGGCATATCAATTGTGCCTCTTCCTTAGTGCAGGATTAAGCTATTAAGCTACTTTACGACTGGCTAAAAGGTTACACTAGGAAATGAAAATGCCCTATATACAGTTACTTAGCATGAGTATCTAAGGGTAATATGGCAATCCTTCACAAAATTCTCATACAAATACTCCAAAAACCTAACAAATTAAATGCTTGTGCAACATGTATTTTGTACGCAGTTTATTTATCCTTCTACTTCTATTCCATCATATCAAGAAAGTGTATGTTTATTTAAAAAAAAATATAAGTGTAATTTTACAAAGATTTTTGTCCCACATTATGAATTTTAATTTCCATTGAACTCAACACACTGAGTGGGGCTTTGAGTAATACATATAAGGTTTTACCAGAGCTGATAGCAAACATTGCAAAAACTACAACTTTAGAAATGGAACATTCAAAAATGGTTTCTCAGGTTTGACAGGAGCCCAAAAATTCATTTTGGCGAGTCCACCATTCATATCACTGTCAACACTGCCTATGCAGTTCCAGGTCAGCCTAACAAGCAGAACAGGAACATACTTATTTTTCTGCTATGGATAATGAATAAAATTGAGTGGCCATATTAGACTTACAGTAGAATGACTACCAAGTAAACGTGTAGTGCATGTATCACATGATCAATTCTATTCACTTACAATGGTATATAAAATATATTAAGAACAAATATAAGACCCTGAAAAATGAAAATTACAAAGACTATTTGAAAAAACGACACCACATTGTTACCAAAATAAAAATGCTCTGACAATGCATTCCCAAAAAAAACTTTTTGAATGTTAATATAAACTAAATATATACTGAAATTTTGGAGAAAGTTAGTTTCACTAGGGCAATGATCCCAAATACCAGGCTGGAGTGGAAAGCTGTCTACAATAACCATGATTTTTATCTATCTGAGAATCTCTGGATCTATTTTAAAAATGTGTATAAACATACAGAAACTCTGAAGGGCACAAAGAGATAAAACTTCAACTTTTTAGGTTGATGCCACACAGGGCTGAATCTCGGCCTGTTGAAAAACGCAGGCTGAGAATCAATCCCTCCTCAGTCTCCTACCTTGCCTGTACCCGAAAGCATTGTGTCTGCCCAGGTACAGGCACACATGGTGGATATGAGATGTATTAAAGTACCAAATAGTACTGTACAGTACTGGCATTGTATTTAAAATATAAAGGACCAGCAATATAAAAGAACGGAAACTATACATCTAAATTCATATACTAGTTTCTACACTGTGCTTGTTAAGATGTTTAATTTTTCTATAAAGTTCACTGGAACCTTAGATAGTATATATTTATAAGCCTAAAAGTCCTACAAAACAAAACTACTGACATGTTTCAATTGAAATATTATGCATTTTAAAGACTGTCCAAAAATGCAGACTAAGCAAACATTTTATCCAAATGCATTTTCAGCATTGTCATTTTTGGGTGTTACTGGCCCTTTTAAAGAAATATCTTACAAATGACCTAAGTAAAACGGAACTTGTTACCTGACTAATACATAGACCTCACATGAATGGATACATCAAGCAGAGATTACGGGCCTCACACAAGGTCTGCTGAAAAAGTAAAACAATTCAACACTAGAAAAACCCTAAGGCCTGCAAAGAGAAGGGCTTACTGACTGGTCACTGAATTAAAAGTATGTTTTTTCATGATAGAAACAATTACTGACATAATACATAAGACCCATAAATATACTGCAATATCTATTCTTATTTATAGTGCTTAGTGATGTCATCAGTTATAGTCGCACTTATTGTTGTAATTTGTCATGAGTCATTGAAACGTGCGCATTTTATAAAATAATGTAACCCCTGTTATAAAATATTAGAATTTACTAGTCTTAAAGCAGTTGGCCTTCAACCTTGTGTCTTATTCCTATGTGACTTCTAATGTGGTATAAGGCATCCCCTATAAAATCTAAAGGGAAATTTGCTTGACATATTTTTACATTGTATATTGCAGGTACATAAATTGTTTGCCACCCTCCCACTGAGTTAGAATGTGTGCAATACAGAAATAGCCTGGCTGCATTCTGTAATTTTAATCCCAGACTTACTTAACACTCCATGAAATCAGAATTTTTTTTAACTGTAACTCTAGTTTCCATAGAAATACTAATTTTATGAATAAATATATATGTATTACATATATATATGTGTGTGTGTGTGTCCGTGATAAACAGGAGAAATCTTGGACCCTGCAGTTAGAGAACTGATGTTCCTGCACTATTGTTACAATTTAGAATGTTCTGCAGATGGCAGATGTGCTATATACCCGAATGCTACTAGGACATAATGGTAATGTAATGTGGGGTGCAAAGTCTAGTATACAGAAGACCAGCAAATATTAACAGCTGGTTGCTATGGGATACCAAAACCAGAGAAAACTGCACTTATTATGAAATTATCCAATTTCATAACAAAGTGAGAATTATTCAGGGATATAATTAATATGCTCTGTTATTTATTTCTTTATGCCTGGTAGTGACTTACCTGTAAAACTGAGTGAGGCTGATTTACTAAGCATTTTCGGTGTAACTGCTGATTGGAAATGAATAGTTTAGCCCTATTAGCTTGTGATAATTGAAGGCAATGCTTGTTAACTTTCAAGACATGAAAGATTCAGTGGGTTGTTTTTAGTAGTTAGAACTGCTGCCTTGCAGCACTGGGATCCTAGATTCAGTTCCTCCCAGGACTTATTATTTGTTCTTCCCATGCTGGCTTGGGTTTCCTCTGGATACTTTGGTTTCCCTATGATTCCCCAGTTTAATATTTAGTAAATCTGAATCTAAGCTTTATATTGTTTATATATCTTTAGTCAGTGCTCATTATGTATGCCATTCTAGTATCACTGTATAAACTTTCTACTTAAATATCTCTAACAGGTGCTATTTTTTAGAAGACCCTATGTTTAATACATACACACATGTGGTACAGGTATGGGATCCATTATCTGGAAACCCACTATTCATAAAGTTCTGAATTACGGGAAGGCTATCTCACAAAGACTCCATTTAATTAAAACAATTCAAATTTTTGAATAGTGTTCCTTTTTCTATGTAATAATAAAACAGTACCTTGTACTTGATCCCAGCTAAGATATAATTAATCCTTCTTAAAGGCAAAACAATATATTGATTTTATTTAAAGTTTAAATTACTTTTAGTAGACTTAAGTTTGCCCAGAAGCAGTAACTCATAGCAACCAATCAGCAGGTAGAATTTACTGGTCACCCATTTAAAGGAGAACTAAACCCTAAATCTGAGTATGGCTAGATATACCATATTTTATATAATGAACTTACTGAACCAGCCTAAAGGTTCAACATCTCCATAGTAGCAATAATCCAGTTCTTTAAAGTTGTCAGGGGGGGTGACCATACTGGACACTTCTGTTAGATACAAACATGCTCAGTGCACTCTGAGCAGCTGTTGAGAAGCTAGGGGTCATCAGAAATTATCAAGAAAATGATGTTTGTCTGTCATATAAACTGATTCTAATGGGCTGATGATTAAAGTCTGATGCTAATAGCACTGGTTTCAGAACTGCCATGCAGTAATCATCTGTGTTAATTACTAATCAACCTTATATTGTGACATTTATATTCTGTATATACAGTATATTGTGAGTGGGTCCCTAAGCTCAGTAACTGACAGTAGCACAGAGCATGTGCAGGGAATCAGCAGAAAAGAAGATGGGGAGCTACTGGGGCACATTTGGGGGCACAGATCTTCCCTGCTAAAGGGCTGTGGTTACCTTGGGCTGGTACAGAAGCACAAAACATAATTTACAAAATTTCTAGCCTACATCTTTAGTTAGGCTTTAGCCTTTAAAAGCAAACATCTTATTGGTTGCTATGGGTATCTCTGTAATAGTAATATATTATTATTACCAAATAAAAAACCAACAATGCAGGTTCACAGGATTCTTGAGGAGCACAAAAAGGAGCCTCGGAAACCAACACCAGTAAATGTGGAATATAATAAATTCAGTTTACATGGAGGGAACTCCACTATCAGTAGCATCTTAAATGAACAGCCAATAAAATGATGGTGCTTATGACATTGTTTATTTTATGGCTTTGATAATGACTTGATTGTACTTTAATATGAATACACAAGCCAAATACAAGGGAGAACATATTGCCAACATCACGCCTCTTTAATGGTGCATTGGCTGCAAGGTGCAAAGTGAAGTGTTCACAGGCATAAGAGAGATTTACTTAATGCCTGTCCTGAGCAAGTGTAAAGTAAAGAACTCCAGAACAACTTGTGTCATTCATGTACTGCCCCTACTGGAAAGTGCAAGCAGCACAAGAAACTGAGTTAGACGAAACTTCTGCAAGGGTTAAAGTGGGCGAAAAACATGGCACACTACTTTTTTTATGTACCTAATTCCCCTATCATAAGCAAGCCCAAGTATGACCAACTAGGGGATTAACTCTTGCTGCAGCTATTTCTTCAGAAAATTGTTACTACATTCTACAATGCTACCAGACCTTACCCTTACTTCTTGAATAGTAGGCCATGCCTCCCTGAAAGTTTCCTGTAAAAGAATTATGACACTGCAACAAGGCTGCAGAAAGTCATACAAAAATGGTTGTGGTAGTTTTATAACAGTAACATTCTACACATCAGCAAAGGGGATATTATGATAAATTCCTCTCTATTTCTGTAAGGCGAAAGTAAAGAGAAACTTCAAAATAAGTATAGAAACATATACTTCAGAAAACAATTGGCTGGAAATCTAGGAATATCATGGTAAATGTCCCCAATTACTGTCGCAAATGCAAAGCAAAGTGCAATGGATCTAAGCAAAGACAGAGCTATTCAGTATAAGATCTGTACTTATTTTGTGGTGTTTAGCGTGATATATTTCTGAAATGTTTTAAACATTTTTAGTAAGAACCTTTATTCTATTAGTTTTTTTCAATGATAAATTGATAGATGATAGATAGATAGATAGATAGATGGTATTACCGTCTACTACCTAGAAACACCAATCAATTATATACTGTGGAAGAGGCTCATATTTTTATAAATTAATACAGAATGCAATGATGTCTAGTAATATTTTGCTTTTCTTAAATGAGAACTAAACCCCCGGGTACAAAAGCCCACTCAACTGCCCTCCATCAGCCCCTCTCTCCCTCCACGCACAGTCTATTTTATAGAAAAGGGCCCCTATGTGAACAAATGAAATAAAAATGCAGTGCAGCACAGCAAGATTGCAGGCTTTGTGTCTCTTCTCTGTACAGTTGGCGCTAGTGTGGAATCAGCTTTAACTGAGCATACTCCTGCAAGAGGATCGGAAAGGGAGTGAAGATGGTGCCTGAAATCACTGCCATGCTGTACATTTTTATTTCATTTATTCAAATAGGGGACATTTTCTATGAAACAAACTGTGCAGGGAGGGAGAAGGGGGCTAATGGAGGGCAGTTGAGTGGGGCTTTTGTACCCAGGGGGGTTTAGTTCTCCTTTAAAGAAGAAGTAAAGGTATAAACTAGATAAGCGTTATCAGAAGAGGTTTGCTCTTCTCTCCTTCTCCCCCTCCCTTTTCCTCCTCCCCCTCCGATCATCTCTCGCTCCCCCTTCCAACTGTGCTGTGTAATCTGAGCTACCAGCAGCTAGAGCTGCAGCACAGAAGCTAATAAGACCAAGCTAAAATGGCAGCTGCTATCTAAAACAAACAGAGGGAGCTTCTAGGGCTGTTTACTCAGGTATGGTAAAGTTTTATACAGAATAAATATAGTGTTCTAGCTTGCACTATTGTGACTAATCTATTGGCAATAAAATGCAAAAATGCTTTTCCTTCTCCTTTAAGCTATTTTATTGCTCAGGGTTAATAGTGGCCATCAATTATTATGTGAATGGAACAGCAGAAGATAAGGAGCCCCAGTCAGAGTTCAAATATTCATAAATGTGAGATAGTGGAAATATTAAAATTACTTACCGATGAACCTTTTTTCCTTTTGCTGGCCATCCCTCCAAATTTAAATTTCAGGTTTGTCATTTTCTTGACTTTAGATTTTTTCTTGCTATCCTTGGATGGTTTGGATTTTTTCCTTACACCAGGTCCTATGAAAACAGCATTATACTTTTGTGAATTGTGAAAAATAAGATAATATCTCACATGAGAAGATCTTTGTAACTCCTCCCCTGAGCTTTGGTGGGTCAGCTTTAAAAATATAAATCAGGTCCCGTGGGCAAACACACAACATCACACAGTAAAACCAAATTTAAGATAGGGAATAATACAAAAATAAGGTAAGGAGAGGAATTCTATGACCCCTTATTCCCACCAAGTTCAAGGAAATAATGTAATAAAATTGTGGAGATGGGTCCTTAGGGGAGTGAATGAACTAAACAAAAACATGGCAAGATAGAGGTCAGTAGAAGGGTAGTAACCCAATCACTATTTTACCAGACCATTTACTTAAAGGAGAAGGTAAGGCTAAGTCACTTGGGGGTGCTAAAATATTAGGCACCCCCCAGTGACTTTAATCGCTTACCTTGTACCCCGGGCTGGTGCCCCTGTTAGGAGAAAACAGCACCAGCCCAGGGGAGCGAGACTTAGCCTTTCCTTCTCCTTTAATTCCAGTTTAATTCATTATAACAGATAACAGACATTGGGTCATTTGTTTAACCAGAAAATATGGCAGGCGTAGCAACCACTAATCCTACACCCTGAATAGTAAGGGGATGTTAATGCAATCACCCCCTGGGGATGAGAACTCTCAAAAACCTGTACTGTATGTATAATGCAAGCATTTCTAAATTAATAATCTAGGTCAAAATAAGGTCATATAGTTTTCTTATGAGAGTCTACCATTATTTAAAATAAATCATAACTTGAAATGCCAGGTTACATTTATTTTGACTATGCTTCAGAGGTCTGTGTTTTTTAGGGCTGCCAACTCATAATACACACATAATACATACATAAAACAGGACTATTCATCTTTTGAACTATGCATCTCTTAAACATGTAATAAAAACCCATAATAAATCACTATAATGTCCCTTTAAAGAAAGCACAGAATACTGCTTATACAGGTTCCAACCAAAATTATAATGAAAGTAATGACACTGTCCCAAGCACTCATATTTTTACACACAGACATATCACCAAGCTCAGGGTGCACACATACTGCATTAACAATGGTTCAGAGCAATCTAGGGTGCCACATTGCACAGAAACTTTTATTACCGGTTGCTTAGGCTCAGGGTGCACAAAAAATACTTCACATTAAAGGAGAAAGAAAAGTGGAATCACTCTCCTTTAAGACTAACCCCAAAAAATAACACACTAGAACCCCATCTGCACATTTAACACAGGCCCACATTTGTGGGTAAGAAAGAATTGCACATTCCTCACAGCTAATTTATTAATGCAAGTGCAACTACAGGTACAAAGTAGAAAAATGGATGCAAAACTCAGCACACTCTTAGAGGTTGTTTACAACCAAAATTGAAGATAGCACTGTATGTGTGAATGAGCCCTTTAGTGTAAAGCCCACTGTTGCTGGGGTCAATGCCATTAAAAAATAGGCTATAGTGAAGCTGGGAACATACCTTTTCCTTCCTTGGTTTTTGCCTTCCTAATAGGTGCAGGTTGGACTGGCTGTGGGGGACTGACCAATATTGGAGGCGCTACAGCCACAGTTTCAACTGCTGCTGCGACTGCTGCAGCAGCTGCTGCTGCAGAACTCCCCTTTAGTGGATTATTAGAACTGAACTCCCGCCATTTGGCCCCAAGAACAGTCATCATCTTCGACATTGGGATTTTCGGATTCTTCTTTGCAATTAAAGGCCTAAATTGTTAAAACAAAAAATATACAATTCATTTATAGTTCACATTTTTTATCAAAGAAGATTCACTTAACTGACAGGTGCACAGACATTACCAGAGCTCCACAATTAAGCTGGCCATACAAGCACCAATATAATCGTACAAAACTATGTTTCGTATGATTATCAGACCATGTGTGGGCTCTGAATTATCGTCCTGATTTAGTCGATTGGACAGGTTAGAAAATTTTGGTTAGATAACGATAAAATCTCTGCATGTATTGTGTTTCCTTGGGGGGCCTAAAATGAACTTCTGGGACATCATTTTTTTACGACTGCTGTCTGCCAATTATTTTATGTTCAGAACATCCTCAGATACATTGTCCTACAATTTCAATCTGAATGTTAATTTTAAATCGTGTTTTAAAACATTTGTCAGAAGAACAAGACTAAAATCTTGTGTGCATGGCCAGCTTTAGTCAGTACAGGTGGGCCCCGGCGGCCCAGCCCGACCTTTGCCGGCGCTCCCGCTACTGACTGTTCCTCCGCTGACGCATTCAATTTATACGCGGGGAGGACGTCGGGTGGGGGCCCTGCGGGGGGGTTAGGGGGGCCCCTGGGGGGGTAGGGGACACGGCTGGCTGGGGCACCTGCAGGGCCCCTGGGGCGGGGGCCCCGGTGGGCCCTGCACCCCCCAGTCCGACCCTGAGTCAGTAAGTCAGGATGCTGCTACAGCCAAATACGATAATAAGATATTCTCACCCCCATTGCACCCCCTGCTTAATGGTTTAACATTTTTTACTGTTGAGCCCAAACTTTCATTTTTTTCCTGTTATAGCACCATGACGCTGAGAGAAAATATAGTTCATAAATCAACTGCCATTGTGTTTATAAAATTGATTAAACAAGCTATTTCTGGGTTATACGCTACTGTTGTGTCATACTGAACACCAGCTCAAGTTCTACTGGTGGTTCCCATCTTACATTTTGGCCACTTTAAAAGTTAATTGTTCAATATTCAATTACAGATGCTGTGTGCATAAGCACTTTGCCCACCCAAATTAAAATGTACAAATATGGCTGCAGCTACACAGTAAATTCTCCCGTTTGTTCACAGAAATATCCGTCACAGAGAGGCAGAGAAGATTTCTTAACAATAGTAAAAAAAAATATAGAATAGATTACAGTGAGTCACAGAGAAATTACAATGAAATGAGACGTTATATAATAAAATATCGTCAACAGTTACCTCAGTGCAAGAAAGTACAACAAATGACCATAAATATAAAAAGATCTTCTTGAAATAAAAAAGCCACTGTATTGTACAGGATCTTTTTTCTAGAATGCTCGGGACATGGGCTTTGCTTGATGAGTCTTTCCATATTTCCATAGTTTGGATCTCTATACCTTAAAGGAAAACTATACCCCCAGATTGAATACTTAACCAATAGATAGTTTATATATATATATTTAGTGACTTATTAAAGAATCTCGCCAAACTGGAATATATATATATATAGGTAAATATTTTCCTTTTATATCCTTTCCCTTGATCCACCATTTAGTGATGGGCTGTGTGCTCCCTCAGAGAACACATGACAAGAAATAATGCAGCTCTAACTATAACAGGAAGAAGTTTGGAGGCAAAAGAGAGAAGTCTTTCCATTCATTGGCTGATGTAGCCTAGCATGTATGTGTGCCTTGGCTTGTTTGTGTGCACTGTGAATCCTATGATCCCAGGAGGGGGCCCTTAATTATTTCTAGTTTTCTATTTAGGAGTACCCAATAGCACATACTACTGAAAAAGTATGTTTTAATGAAAATGGTTTATTTAGATGAAGCAGGGTTTTACATATGAGCTTGTTTATGCAATATATGTTTATAGAGACCTACATTGTTTGGGGATATAGTTTTCCTTCAAGTCTACTAAAAAAAATCTTTCAAACATTAACTAAACCCAATAGCATTGTTTTGCCTTCAATAACGATTAATTATAAGTTAGATGGGATCATGTACAATGTACTGTATTATTATTACAGAGAAAAAGAAAAGTTTTAAAAATTCCGAATTATTTAATTAAAATAGAGTTAAAGATGACCTTCCCGTTTCCAGGCAACAGATGCCATACCTGTACCTGTATTATCCACTTCCGAATGACCATTGCTCCCAACCTAATTTGCATTCAATGACTTCTGCTCAGAAACACAAGAGGTTTTCATATTCATCTAACACTTCTCATGAAAACAGTGCAGTACTTTAGATCTATCTTACCTGAGAAACTGACTAAAAGCCTTGTAGTTAGTCAGTGTATGGTAATCTTCTTCTGAGAAGGCATAGTCCACATTGTCTAGGCCCCACTCTTCCATTAACTGAGCTGAGGATTTAGGCTCCTTAAAAATAAACAGAAAGCCTGCTACAGATTTCTAGAATAGCAGAGTTTTGCAACTATGCAAAAGGACATATGCTGTTTTGGAATTGGTATTACATTATTTTTTTAGCTGCAACTCAATGGCACCATAATACGCAAGAGAGATTTTAAGAAATTAAAACTTGAAAAATATAATCCTAGAGAAAGCTTGGTGAAGTTCTCCAAGGACTTGTATCTCTATGGGTTTGATTAATGGTAGATTCATATTACAGTCAACCTCAAATTTAAATCTTTTCTGTGGTCCTACAGATTCTGGGTATTTCCTTGGATCTACTCCTTTTTTCACAAAGGTTGTGTTCTGGTTTTCATTAATATGATGTGAATTTTGTTTTTTGTGAAATTAAGCTGTTAATAATATTAATCTCATGTACAGTGAATATCTTGCCCTGGGTGCTTCTGTAAATAGTGAATTCCATGCCTTATCATTTTAGGTTGTGCATATAACTTTCAGTTAAGTCTTGCAAAGACTGCCTTATCATGTATACATTAATGCTGTAAGGCTTAAACCATATAATTGACAAAGTAGTACTAAGAAGTATACATGTTTGCTTAAAAAAGGCTCCAAGCAGGAGCCGAAAAATTGATAATATTTACGGAATAAAGAACTTTGAGAAATATGGATATTCGGCATGTAGACCACCTTAATTGTATTTATTACAGTCTTTTGGTTCTGGACACCCAGCTTTCAGGAAGTGCAGCTTTTCACATTATATCCTATATATATATATATATATATATATATATATATATATATATATAAAATCATCATATTTACATCAATTCCTTTTACAACTGCTGGAATACTGTACTGTGTACCAGACATGATTCCATTACAAGAAGGCTGATAAGCACATGTAATATTTTTCCATGAACAGTTGTAAAGCAACTTTAACACGAATTAGGATTCCATGGGCAGACTAGACTAACTCATTACATTTCTATTTCTATTTATAAAGCAAAAATACCTTTTGAGTATCCTCTGCATACAATATAAACTAAATATTTACTCTAATGGTTGTGTATCATGTCCTGTTTTTTGTGCCACAACATTGTGTAAACTTTTTAATGTACAATTCCTTTGCAGCTTTTTTAATAGTGCTCTCACCTTATCCCTGTATGGTTAGAAGTCATCAAAATACCAAATTATTACTTATTTCCTTTCCAAAACCTGCCTGACAACTTTTTTTCTGCTTCATAATAAAAACATTAAATACTTTGCCTGTTTGTGTTGTTTCCCAAAAGAGAACATTTTTCTTTTACTCTGCTTCCTGTTCAAGTGAAAGCATACAGTAAAGGTTATAGCGCACTACTTTAAAAAATAATGTTCACTTCTTAACATCTGGTAATGTTTTAGCACATTTGGTATTTTTAATGAAACCTGCAGAAGTTCTATTTAACTGTGTATAAACAGAAATGTAACCCTTACACACATGCACACTTACAGTGGCTTGCAAAAGTATTCGGCCCCCTTGAACTTTTCCACATTTTGTCACATTACAGCCACAAACATGAAGCAATTTTATTGGAATTCCACGTGAAAGACCAATACAAAGTGGTGTACAAGTGAGAAGTGGAACGAAAATCATACATGATTCCAAACATTTTTTACAAATAAATAACTGCAAAGTGGGGTGTGCGTAATTATTCAGCCCCCTGAGTCAATACTTTGTAGAACCACCTTTTGCTGCAATTACAGCTGCCAGTCTTTTAGGGTATGTCTCTACCAGCTTTGCACATCTAGAGAATGAAATCCTTGCCCATTCTTCTTTGCAAAACAGCTCCAGCTCAGTCAGATTAGATGGACAGCGTTTGTGAACAGCAGTTTTCAGATCTTGCCACAGATTCTCCATTGGATTTAGATCTGGACTTTGACTGGGCCATTCTAACACATGGATATGTTTTGTTTTAAACCATTCCATTGTTGCCCTGGCTTTATGTTTAGGGTCGTTGTCCTGCTGGAAGGTGAACCTCCGCCCCAGTCTCAAGTCTTTTGCAGACTCCAAGAGGTTTTCTTCCAAGATTGCCCTGTATTTGGCTCCATCCATCTTCCCATCAACTCTGACCAGCTTCCCTGTCCCTGCTGAAGAGAAGCACCCCCAGAGCATGATGCTGCCACCACCATATTTGACAGTGGGGATGGTGTGTTCAGAGTGATGTGCAGTGTTAGTTTTCCGCCACACATAGCGTTTTGCATTTTGGCCAAAAAGTTCCATTTTGGTCTCATCTGACCAGAGCACCTTCTTCCACATGTTTGCTGTGTCCCCCACATGGCTTGTGGCAAACTGCAAATGGGACTTCTTATGGTTTTCTGTTAACAATGGCTTTCTTCTTGCCACTCTTCCATAAAGGCCAACTTTGTGCAGTGCACGACGAAAAGTTGTCCTATGGACAGATTCCCCCACCTGAGCTGTAGATCTCTGCAGCTCCCCCAGAGTCACCATGGGCCTCTTGGCTGCATTTCTGATCAGTGCTCTCCTTGTTCGGCCTGTGAGTTTAGGTGGACGGCCTTGTCTTGGTAGGTTTGCAGTTGTGCCATACTCCTTCCATTTCTGAATGATTGCTTGAACAGTGCTCCGTGGGATGTTCAAGGCTTTGGAAATCTTTTTGTAGCCTAAGCCTGCTTTAAATTTCTCAGTAACTTTATCCCTGACCTGTCTGGTGTGTTCTTTGGACTTCATGGTGTTGTTGCTCCCAATATTCTCTTAGACAACCTCTGAGGCCGTCACAGAGCAGCTATATTTGTACTGACATTAGATTACACACAGGTGCACTCTATTTAGTCATTAGCACTCATCAGGCAATGTCTATGGGCAACTGACTGCACTCAGACCAAAGGGGGCTGAATAATTACGCACACCCCACTTTGCAGTTATTTATTTGTAAAAAATGTTTGGAATCATGTATGATTTTCGTTCCACTTCTCACTTGTACACCACTTTGTATTGGTCTTTCACGTGGAATTCCAATAAAATTGATTCATGTTTGTGGCTGTAATATGACAAAATGTGGAAAAGTTCAAGGGGGCCAAATACTTTTGCAAGCCACTGTAAGTGGCAACAAAATTTTAGTGGGAACCTTAAAGATGAATCACTGCTCTTGTACGGGACCTGTTATCCAGAATGCCCAGGAAATGGAGTTTTCAGGATGGTTCCGTAATTTAGATCTCCATACCGCCATACCAAATAAGAATTAATTATATCTTTCAGTCCTTGTCTTAGGCCTTTTTCAACTCACACAGGGTTTTCCAATTATATATATGTGTGTTTTTTTTACCTTAATACCTCCTTCTTCATTATCCTCATCGTCATCTTTCTTTTTACGTTTAGTTTTTTTTTCTTTTTTTTCTTTAAGTTTTTTCTTCTTCTTTTTGTTGGGAGCATAATCACTTCCTTCACTTTCTGACTTTTCCTCAAGCTCATCTTCATTTTCTGACACATCCGCATCACTTCCCTAGAACAAAAAAAAATTACAGAAATTTACAATCATACAAGTGACTTTTCCTACTAGTAGCACCTCTGATTTTTGGTTTTCGATAATCCTATAAATACAAACTTCCCAATATTTGAAAAATTCAAAGAGGGGCAAAAAGATATGGCACATGTAGCACAGCAATTTTTTGACCATGCCGTTTTTGCAAACACTTTTCTGGAGGTTTGGGGGGTCTTGTTTTATGTGTTATTACAGTTTTGCTAAATAAAGGTGTCCCCCAAGAGACCTGTTTAGCTTATTAGTTACAATTCAGGTATCTCGGTGCAGGTGTTGACAGTTAGGGTGAAGACACACGGAGCTACCAGCTACCAAGCACTAGAAATACCCTACTATAGACAATACTAAAGGTGGCCATACATGAGCCGATTGTAGCTGCCGATATCAGTCCCTTGGACCGATTCGGCAGCTTATCGGCCCGTGTAGGGGCAGCAACGACTGGCCTGCCCAACCAACATCTGGCCTGAAATTGGCCAGATATCGATCGGGCAGGTTAAAAAATTCAGTCAGATCAGGGACCGCGTTGCCCAAACCGGCTGCGCCCTTAACAGTCGTTATAATTGGCCCCAGGGCCAAACGACCGCATTAAAGGGGAACTATCGTGAAATTAATAATCATTAAAATGAATCATCACATAAAGTTATGAAAGTCTCTAAATATAATGTATTAAAAATTTTATACAGTTTTTAATATATATCAGTTTTCACAGTGCTCCCTCTAGCAGCTGCTTCTCTCAGCCCTGCTCCTAGCCTGCTATGAAGTCGGAGTCGGGTTTAGCTAACTGACAGGTATGCCATTCTCTCATTGGCCGCCAGTGCTGTCAATCTGGAGCTAAGGAAAGCCAGCATCAGTAGTTCAATGGCTTCAGAGGCTCCGTTTGAATGCAAAACTCCTGCCTGCTCTCTCCTTTTGCAGTGCCCTCTCCCTAGAAAGGTTTGTAAGAAGTAAATCAGTGGCTGGTGAATATTACATACAGGGCATTCAAACTGGGACATCAGCGTGTCTCACTGCTCAGCTAAAAGCATGTGCTGTGAAGGGGGGGGGGAACTACTTCTGACACAGTCGGGGGAAGGGGGAAGTTGAAGTAGAGGCAGGAGTTTTGCAGAAATCTGTCCCTGAACGGAGAGAGGAGCCTTTTGCAGCAGTGACCTACCAATGCTGGTTTGTAATGCACACGCTGTTGGGAGGGGGCGGGGTCAGGAGAGAGCAGGAGTTTTCTGTGAAGATTTCAGAGAAGGGACAGAGCTAAAGTTGCTGCCTTTAGGTGCCTTTTGGGAGAGGGGAGAGTTGTATATCTCTGGGTGTTTGTGTGTATGTGTATCATTATCAGTGTGTGTGTGTGGGTATATTTGTATGTATCTGTGTGTGGGTATATTTGTATGTATCTGTGTGTGTGTGTGGGTATATTTGTATGTATCTGTGTGTGTGTGTGTGTGTGTGGGTATATTTGTATGTATCTGTGTGTGTGTGTGTGTGGGTATATTTGTATGTATCTGTGTGTGTGTGTGTGTGGGTATATTTGTATGTATGTGTGTGTGGGTATATCTGTGTGTGTGTGTGTGTGTGGGTAAATCTGTGTGTGTGTGTGTGTGGGTAAATCTGTGTGTGTGTGGGTAAATCTGTGTGTGTGTGTGTGGGTAAATGTGTGTGTGTGTGTGTGTGTGGGTAAATCTGTGTGTGTGTGTGTGTGTGGGGGTAAATCTGTGTGTGTGTGTGGGTAAATCTGTGTGTGTGGGTAAATCTGTGTGTGTGTGTGTGGGTAAATCTGTGTGTGTGTGTGTGTGTGTGGGTAAATCTGTGTGTGTGTGTGTGTGGGTAAATCTGTGTGTGTGTGTGTGGGTAAATCTGTGTGTGTGTGTGGGTAAATCTGTGTGTGTGTGTGGGTACATCTGTGTGTGTGTGTGTGTGTGTGTGTGTGTAAATCTGTGTGTGTGTGTGTGTGGGTAAATCTGTGTGTGTGGGTAAATCTGTGTGTGTGTGTGTGTGTGTGTGTGTGTAAATCTGTGTGTGTGTGTGGGTAAATCTGTGTGTGTGTGTGTGTGTGTGTGTAAATCTGTGTGTGTGTGTGGGTAAATCTGTGTGTGTGTGTGTGTGTGTGTGTGTGTAAATCTGTGTGTGTGTGTGGGTAAATCTGTGTGTGTGTGTGTGTGTGGGTAAATCTGTGTGTGTGTGGGGGTAAATCTGTGTGTGTGTGTGGGTAAATCTGTGTGTGTGTGGGTAAATCTGTGTGTGTGTGTGTGTGTGTGTGTGTGTGTGTGTGTGTGTGGGTAAATCTGTGTGTGTGTGTGGGGGGGGGGTAAATCTGTGTGTGTGTGTGTGTGTGTGTGGGTAAATCTGTGTATATGTACGTGTGTGGGTATATCTGTGTGTGTCAGTCCGTGAATCTATGTGTGTCTTTCTGTGAGAGAGAGTGAGAGAGAGTGTGTGTGTGTGTGTGTGTGTGTGTGTGTGTGTGTGTGTGTGTGTGTGTGTGTGTGTGTGTGTGTGCAAAGAAACCCTTACAATGGGCCAACTGCGTATGCAACCTCACATGGGAAAAATAACCTCTGTTGTGTAACATTTGCCTAAAAAAAATAAACTTCAGATTTGTAAATGTTTTTTCCCAAATCTGTGTTTGTGGTTGTAATTCCTACTCTGAACCCTGAGGGGAGTTACCAAGGTCAAGTAATTAATTACTGTTTGGTATGGTACAGGGTTGGCCAAGTGTTACACTAAGGCTACTGCTACGCAGGGCTGGATTGTCTGAACGAAGACCAAGAATCAGCCCCTTCACTGGCATCAGCCTTCTTACTTGCCTGTGCCCGGTACCACTGCTATGTACAGAGTGCACACACGCAGTGGATTTCAGCTCTGAAATGTGTGAGTATGCATTTAGGAACTGACACGTGTGCGCACCCTGGACAAAGCAGTGGTACCGGGCGCAGGGAAGAAGGCGGATGCCAGTGAAGGGGCCAATTCTCTGTGTTTTTCCATATGTTTTTCAATAGCCTTATATGAGAATGTAATGTAATGCAAATTCAGGGAATGTAATGCAAATTCAGGGAAAATTCATATGCACTATTTTCATTTAGGGTCTATACATCCAACATACTTTAGCAAGAAATTGTATTGAGATGTGGCAAATTGCAACATTTTTAAACGTTTTTCAGAAAAGTCATAAAAACCACTAAATTTAGGAGAGCTTTGCAGATTGGTACTTTGGTGTAAAAAAAGACTCTTTAACCTTTTTGGATTTGTCAGATTGTGTACTTTCCAAAAATATGTGGTTTTCAGGGGTCACCCTACATTTCTGCAGCTTTTACCCCACATAAAACTGCCATGTGTTTATGAATTAGGTAAAGGTAAGCCATGAAATTAGTGTGCACAAGGTATATTTTGGGGTCTCTAAGTGCCATGTGCTTTGATAAACCTATGTACAGTGGGCATCAAACTGTTCAGTAGACCTCTGGGGTTCATATTTAGGATGTTTTATCTTGGTACCTAATCACCTGTAGAAAATAAGAGGCTGGCTATTGGAGGTTTTGAGGTGATTTTTGGAAATGTCATAAAAATCGGTAAACTTAGAAAAGCTTTGCAGCTTGGTACTTTGGAATGTGTACTTTCCAAAAATATATGGCTTACAGGGGCAAGCACACTTTTTACTAGCTTTATCCCACATATAATGATGTAAATGTGTTGATTTTGCAGGAGCTGAAATGACAGAAATAATTAATCATATGGGGGTATGTTCCCATTGGGGCCCCTACATGCCACCCACATACTTAGGTAAACCTATACATATTGGTCATCAAACTGGCGTTCATATTTAGGGTGTTTTCTCTTGGTACCTAGTGATTTGTGGGAGATAAGTTGCTGCAAAGTGGAAGCTTTGAGGTGTGGAAGGATGCTTTGCCTTCAGCATAGGGGAGGGCGGGACATTGTTACTGGTTTTGTGACATCACAGCACGTTGTTGCCACTCCCATTCAGCAATCCCTTGAACTGACTCTGTGAGAAAGGCTTCTAATAGTCTGTAATCTTATTTCTTTTATTTAAAAAAGTAAGCATTTTTGGTAAACAAATATATTTGAGAATTTTATTATTTTGATTATATCTATCCATCTGAAAAATTTAATTTTCACGATAGTTCCCCTTTAACCTAAAATCCCCCGATATTGCCCACCCGTAGGTGGGGATATCGGGAGATGATCCGCTCGCTTGGCCACCTCACCAGGCTAGCGGATCGTTACGTGTATGCCACCTTTAGAATTGCCTCTGCTAAAACACATACAGAGACAATTATCAGTAAATGATCAGCACTGTCTATTTTAGTAGCCTCAACAAGTAGCAGTTCCATTAAGTACTTTAGGCTCTCTGCCAAAAGCCTTCTTATCTAATTAGGCTTGAGAAACTTTGTATCTTTTTGGCGTTCAGTGCTGGAGATCAAAGGGAAATGAGGGACTTTTCAATAAAAATCCAGGACTAAGGGCTGAGCTGTTAAAATCGGGACTGTCCTGTGAAAATCATGATAGTTGGGAGGGATGTAAATACAAATACTACAAAAGTAACACAAAACTAGGTAAAGCACAAACACTAGAAGAAAAAATAATGGACAATAATGGATAATTGTGGGCATGGGGGACTTGTTTGTAGTCTTCGTCTGGTTGGTCAAAGTGATCTATTTATTGGCAGCATGTGCTCTGGTCTCCCTAGCTATTGATACGTTTGTCCTCTTTAAAAAGTATAAATATTTGTTTTCTAGGTGACAATTGTTTTTTAATGTAATATAGGCAAAACAAGAATAACCTTTACTACACCTAATAACAATGTGCTGTAACGTTATTTTTTAAGAATAACTGTGTAGTGCAATAGTTAAAATAGTGTTTCGAAATATGAAAATATTTTTTTTTATTTATCCAGAGTGACACAATCCAGCATGGCTTACGAAAATCAACATTTGATTTTACCAATAAAAAGAATCTGTGTGCGATGGCATTCAATCATGGTAAAGATTAGACATATATAGTTTTGTTGGCTTGACCATCAAGTTCAACCCCTCCAATGAACCCCAGTGCACAGATATACACACACTCATACCAACCTATCTATACACTCATGTGGAACGTGGGAATTATGCAACTGTGGTTAAAAACCCACACCAACCATTTGTTAACCCCTTTTCCATAATAAAGGGTGGTGCACGTGTTCTTCGAGAGGCACGGGTTGCTTTATGTTATGTTCTAAGCCTAAAGAGGGTTGAAAAAGAGTTCTTACGAATTATGAAAAGACTGTCATGGTGGATTCACTTATGGCTGCCTAAAAAAATTAATTTATTTTTGGTTAAATATTCAAGCCAGGGGGGGCCATATCTATTCTAATTTTCTAGGGCATTCTTTAGATTCATCCAAAGATTAACCAAATCACTTCCTCTTACTTAAATGCACTAAAGAAATTGGTAAAGTGCCTGGTAGAATTTTGAGTTTGATTTTGTATGGATTTTAAAGAGGAAAACGTGACGTTCTCATCAAATTAATGCGGTCCTTTAATTGCTAATCATAGTATAAGATTCTCTTTACACACTTATGTGTCTCATTTGCATTTTGTAAATAAACAAACAAGTAGTTTTGTTGGTATTTGTGCCAAGGAAAGAATAAAAACCTGCTATAGGCTAGCTGGGAATGGAAGTAATTAGAGCAGCAATATTTTATGATCCCCCTTTTCATTCTAGGATACATAAAGCCCACCTGAGACTGGATATTATTTGTGCTTGATTTGGCAGTGTAAGGGGGCTTACTCATGCTGGTTACTTTATCTGGTTTACAAGCTCAATAAAAACGTAGCATAGGATGAAAGTGGACTTACGTCCATAAAGTTCAGACTAACAGAGCCCATTCAGTTTCTGTTTATCCATGCAAAACATCCAACTAAAGCTCACAGTAAATATTTCCTAAAAATAGAAGTTTGCTTCCTGAATAAATGGCAAAACATATTCTTTCCAAAAGTTCTACCCACGTAACCCTTAAGTTCCTGCTTTAGAAAAAGTGCACCCAACTTCTTAAAACTCCTGGATCTAGCATACCCAACAATATTTCCAAATAATAAATCAGGACATCAGGGGCCCATCGCCTGTCTAGTCAGGTCACATCCAGTCGCAAACCCAGTCAACCCAAACTCTGCCCACTTTCTAATAGGGCCTGTCTCTATATGTAATTTGGGATAGTCTCACCAAACCAAGGTCATCTGTCATTTCCTAGAGGTACTTCACAGTCCTATCAAATCCATAACCCACAGTCTATGGCAACTGTTATGTGAGCAATAATATAAAACACAGCTCCTAGTCCTGGTTAAGTTTAGTGAAGTGCTTATATATATATTAAATAAAGGCACAATTTTCATGTGATACACAATAAAATTATATAAAACCCGTTTAGCTACAAGGTTTATTCAAGGCTAGGTTTCCAGGCAAGGCTGGGTTATCAAGCTCTGCAAACTTTCTTCAACTACAACTCTCATATTCTACCAAGGATCAACCACAGCTGCAGAATGAATGCCCCCCCCCTGCTGTGAGCATGAGGAAAAAACAAATGGGCCCCAGGTCAAATTATGAGGTCAGGACACTTAACTAGGCTTTTCCCTTATTTGTTCAAACACCAGTTATAAAATTTCACAGCCCACAGAAAACATATGAGGCATGCACAAACCTTAGAGCTTGTAAATGAATAAGTTTGAGTACATTTTATTGTTTCAGCATGTTAAATTGTCAGCAGTCTAGCAGCATAGAAACAAAAAGTGTGCCCCATTAGAATTGTGTTGCAGTATTGCAGTTCTCGCTTGTATTACTTATGTTTTTACCAGTTTTTACCAAATCAGTTCTTGGCTTGTGATGCTACTGGATGTCAGCTTTCTCACCAAAATATTAGCCAGCACTGCTTTTCAAAAATAGCAGTTTTACCAATCTTAAGCAATACAATAGCCTGTGTACCATAATATGAAAGTATTGCTTTGTATTTTTTTTAAATACCCAGTCCATTAAGTAAGGTCACCAAACATCATCATAATTAATGCCTATACATGTATTTTTGTTACACAGCCTCAACAATGTTTACCCTACCTTTATGTTCCCTCTACCTTTATAGTTGGGCATGGATGGTGAAACTATAAGTATATGGAAACACTGGTTGTGTATTGTAAATAAGTGGCAATTTTTGAACATATCTAGTTGCTTTAAATGGACACAATGAAAAGAATATATATAGTGACACAACTTAATACGTATATGCACTCCTGTACTTCCACATGAAGTGAGTCCATCCTAGTGTACAAAATTGCACTTTGCTATTGCCTGTAATGTAATGTGGTGATTTATTGCATTTTCTAGCATCACAACATAAGCACACAAAAGCACCCAAATTAAAGCAGAGGTTTTGAGACTTTATGGGTTGAGGCCGTATCTGTTGCATGGAGTTCATAATACATTTGCTGGAGAGCCTGTTGGGTAGACCTGAGAGGGGGCTGCAATTAATCTTTCTCTGAGTGAAAACAGAGCTTCGATTGGCTAACTGCATCCTACTGTTCTTCTAGAACATGCCACCCACTCATTTTTAATAGACCACAGAGGATCTATGTGCAGCTCCAACAAATTTTTAAAGGAATTTATCCTTATGAGCCCACAAATCAGGCACTATATATTATTCATCATGGAACACATTACCAAGATGATTTTTAAAAATGCTACATGTTCCTTTAAACCTATTCAGAATACTTTTATCAGACACACCCCCACTTAAATGCCGGTTTCTCTCACCTTCTCACAGGGCATTGGTTTAAATTATAGAAAAAAATACTAACAAAACTAGCATTTGTAGTATTTTATTAAAAAACAGAATGTAATACTTAGAATCATGAAGAGAATTACTGTTAAATCAACATACATACTTTTCATTCCCTTGACAAATAGATTTGCCTGAAAGCTATTGGATCACATTCTGTGCGAGTCCAATTCTTAATTTAAAACACATTCCCTGTAACATGATAATTACGATTTCAGAACAGCCATTGCTGGGCACAAACCCCCTCCCCTTTACTGAAAACTGTGTTTAATGTGATGGGTAATATTTCAGCAGAGGGAGAGGTCACTGTTTCTATTGCCTGCTACATTCTCCATGTAAAACAACATTCAGTAAGCATGAGATATAAAGCAAAAGCTCAGTTTATACTCTTTAACTAGAAAACAGCTCCTTTACAAATACAAAGCCCAATATCCAGATATCTTTACCATAAAGACCTTTTAAAGCAAGAATGTCTTGTTGACAGATTTATTATTTCTCTGTAAAGATAAAACAGTACCTTGTACTTAATGGTAACTAATACATATTGATGGCAAAACAACTCTATAGGATTTTTTCAATATTTATTTATTTTTTTGTAGATTTAAGGCAGTGGCACTGCACAGGGACTTCTACACACCCCCATTCCCACCCACTCTCCGCCCCCTGCCTGCCCTCTTGTGTTCAGGCAGGAGAGTGGCTGGGGAGGGGGGATTTATTTGCAACGATGGAGAAAGAACATCTCGCGGTCTGGGCCCCCCTGTCCACTGCCTCACCCCCATGACCAAGGGGGGGATTTGTTTTCTTGAGAGTTATGCGAGTGACTTAAAGTATGGTGATCAAGTTACAGAAAGATCCCTTATACAGAAAACACCAGGACTCAAGCATTAAATATAATGCAGTTCATAAGATATTTAAAAAAAATCTTTTGTTATGCCAGATTCTATGCAAATTTACTGCAATTGTAAGGCTTTTATGCAAACATCTACTTGAAGCTTTTTCACTCTTGCAGCTTAGCTAATAATAACTGGCGTCATTACTACTTTTTAAAAAATATGCACATAAGTTACAGAGACTTTAATTTAAAGTGACAATTACACGCGGGCAATATAGCAGGGCAGTGGCTATCATTGTTACCTTGCAGCCCTGTGGCCCTGGGTTTGGCTCCAGCCAGGCACTACTTGTATGTTTATATATTCTACCTGTGCTTGCATGAGTTTCCTCCCACACTCCAAAACCATATCGGCAGGTTGACTGTCTCCTAATAAAATTGGCCACAGTGTATCATAGAGTCCTTAGAGTCCATAGATTGTCTGCTCTATTGGGGCAGGGACTAATGTGTATGATGTATAAGCTGTGTAATGCACTAAAGAATATGTCGCCACACTGAAAAATATGCCACCACTATAGAGTATATAAATCACAAATTTAATTACTGCTGTGGCTCACTATCAAACCCTATGCCTGTGCCCCTTCATCATGTAGGGAAGACATAGGTCAGTTTTTATATCAGACACACAATGCACAAATATTCAGGATTCTGATGAAGAAGCTTAGGAGATGTCAACTGAGCAAAAAACTGTGTAACAAAGCATTATAAGCATATTCAGCCCTACACTAAAAACAACAATATTTTTTGTAGCAGTATATGTTTAATTGGACAACTGTTATAGTGGAATTACCAAAGAAAGACTGTAGCTATGCCCACTCCTCTAGTTCATACTGTGCATACCTCAGATTGGAAAAAATGACTATGAATATAGATATAAATGAATATAGATATTGTGACTAATATAAATTCTGTCTAAACATTTCCCTGTGCTCTGTCACACACTATTTATCCTTTTTTTGTTCTTCAAACAAAAACATTTCTCTTTTTTCTTTAAAAAAAAAAAAAAACCTGTGAAACTGTGAGAATTTTTTTCTCTGAAAATGGAGCCTTTCCAGAAAATATTGTTATAAACAGTTATAATTTAGCCATTGAATAATTGGTTTCTATAGTAACAGATGCTGTACAGGTTGAAATCATTTTCCTCTCCACGCCAACCCCCCTATTTCATTTCTCTGTTGCACAGAATAACAAGGACTTACGGTTACATGAATCCAAGATTAAAATGAAAGAGCAAGTCATTAGGAATATGAGACATAGGAGATACAGCTTGCCTGCAGCTTCTTCCTCTAGCAAGAAATAAAACAGTATTTTGTGTCTTCATTCCACCCTAAACGTATACTACGGATATAAGCATGAAAATATTTGCTTTAAAATTAAAGGAAAACTATACCCACAAATGTAGATTGCTATACAAATATATTGCATACAAATAAACCATCTTCATAAATTTTTTTTTTTAGTATGTGCCATTGGATTATCCTAAATAGAAAACTGCCATTTTACATACAAAGGACCCCCAGAATCATCCGATTCACGGTGCACACAAACAAAGGGCACACATACATGTTAGGTCGCATGCAGGGTTGGACTGAGGTCTGTGAGGCCCACCGGGACTGCTACCCCAGGTTAGGGCAGCATAGGGAGCTACAGGGGAAGGCAGTCAGGGATTAAGTGAGGGCAGTGATGTGTATATTCCAGTTATTTAATGATATCTATCTATTGGTTAAGTCATCTTTCTGGGGGTATAACTTTTCTTTTAACAAACACCCCTTTTAGTTCAATGATTAAAAAAGACCATACAAAAATATAGTTCAGTATTCATGACTCCACAATAAGAAATAATGGGCAAATATAAGCTTCATGGGAGAGTTTGAAGTCAAAAACCATTGCTATCTCTGCTAACAGTAACATACTGTAGTTGTAGTAATGGGCTGGGGAAGCACTTCTGTCTTAGGACCTGAACAACTTGCCATTATTAAAGGCATAGGCATCAGGCCTCCCAGAATCCTCCCTCCCCGGCTCTGGAGGTTGCGGCCAAACTACTGCAGACTCAGCACTGTCTCCATCTCTCTACTTCCGTGTACCAATTGTCGCTACATAAAGATTAAAGAATTTGTCAGATTAAACTTGCCAAGTTCATGTCAAAGTCAATGGCAAGGGTCCCTTCCTTTTCCATGAAGTTCTTTCTTTTGTCTCAAAATTTTAGAGATTTTGTTGGGTTTTTTTCCCAAAAAAGACAGGATTTTCACAGCGACGGTTCAAAAAAGTCGAGTTTTCCGGCTTTTCCTTGTGACTTTTTTTTTAGTAATTATCAGACACTGTCTGTACTGTCAGCACCTCTTACTATATAATGTGTATGTATAATTATATAATGTCCCTGTGGGAGTGAGTGCTGCTAAAACATGCTCCAAATCAACAATGTCCTGATACCCATGAATGTATTATGTCTTATGCAACACTTGCTATATACTCCAAAATGCAACCCTGAAAGATTATTCTAACCATTTTTGAACAATAACTAAACTCACATAAACTCTCTATTTAACTTTCCTTTTTTATTTCAATATATTTTTATTTCAAAATAGGCCAAGAAATGTTCAGGCTACTATACAGATATCGTAGTGTATACAGAGAATCAAAACACCTTGGTATAACTGAGCGTTTTGGTAAATCAAAGTTAGCCACCGTCAATATAATGTGTAGTCAGTGGGCATACATTAGGGGACTAGATGGGCCCCCTTAAGGGCCCACTCCAGGACCTTTTGTTTTGTTATATTATATATCACACAGGGTCTTAGAGCCTTGGTTACAGTAGTGCAGCAAGAGAATAATAGACCATATACCATTTAACGAAAAAACAGAATAACCATAAACAGTGGACAGGTCATATTTCCTTAATTTACATTAGGGACAAGCTGGGGGTCTTGAGCTTTGTTACATCAATTTCTACTTTTAAGCAGAAATGTATTAACTGGTGGCAGGTTTGCTGAAGGTCATATAACCCATACATAGCAACCAGCCATCTGTTGGCTTACTGCACTTATAATCTTACAATCATTTTGTCTTGAATTACCTAGTCTTTAAGCAAATGTTGCCCCCACTGCTACAGTTTGGTTTTCCTGAAAATCTGATGAAAACACATGTTAAAGTGGGTGGAGTCTTAAGGGTGTGACCACAAAATGTGGAAAAGGTAAAAAAACTTGCAGCACTGCGAGTCCTCTATTTCCTGGCCCCTCAAACCAAAATCATCTTCTGCTGCATTTGTATGGTGAATGTCCAATCATATATCTGTGAGCTAAGGTGTAATTGTGTCATGCAGCTTAAAAAACATCCAAAACACAAAGTCTTTGAATTGCGGACACTGAGCTTGGCACAAAGTCCTGACTTGAACTCAACAAAGATGCTATGACAAGATGTGAAACGAGTTGTATGTCTGAATTAAGGCAGCTCTGCAAAGAAGAGTGGGCTAAAATTCTTCAACTGCCATGTGAGACTGATATCCAATGACAGGATGCAATTATTTCTGCTAAAGGCAGGTAGTTGACTTTTCAAATGGGTGATATGAGTGCTGAACAACTTTGTTCCTTAAATAAATGTATTTATCATTGACAAACAGGCTTATGTATTTATTCAGGTTTCTAATATTGAATTTGGTTTAAGGATCAGAAACAATTTAGTGTGGCAAATACACAATAAAAGGGACACCAGAAAGTAGGTTGAAACTTCATTGCATTACTTCAGCATACATATATTTACAGGTACACAAAAAGACCAGTTACTCTTTAGTAGGCTTCAAAATGTTAAAACTTTAAATTCACTGAGAAAGATATTCCCAGAGGGAGTGAGACGGTTAGGGCAAGTGCATTTGGAGTTGCTCTTCATGCATTCTAGGCTGGCTACATTCCTCTCTTAAGAAAATCAGGAATGAGATATGAAGCTTAAGAAATGAAAACAAGATAGAGTAAAATCTCTCATAGCCCTGACACCCAACTTGTATTCTGAATTTAGCTCTTATCCAATTACTTTTCAGCACAGGATTCTAAAAACTAAAAGTTCTTTTATGTTTATCTGCTTCCAGCTGATACTGTACAGAATGTTTATTTAATGTTAAACTGAAACTCCATATGTTTCCACTTTTTGAACAAGTTCTTTCCATAGCAAGATTCTATAAATTGCTTGTGTAAGCATAGTCCAGTAATATTTAACATGTTTCACATTGATTAAGCCCTGTAGTTCATGGTTACAGGTCTGGAAACCATACGTATACCAGCTCTTCTATAATTGTGTAAAACGAGCTTTAAAGTAAAAATATTTTCACAATTAACTGTTTATTCAGGCTGGTTATGAAGTTGCCCTGTGTGGCTTTATCTGATGCAGTTCTTGATGGGAATCAACATTAAGTTGGTTAAAGCAGCAGCTGAGCAACTTCACTGTGACATGATGTATGCAAGCTGTTGGGTCGATGCCCATATCTGGTCTAGCCTATTTCTTTCTGGACTTAGGCCAGCTATGGGAACTGGTAGCTCAGTCATCTTCCAGTGGTTACTTAATAAGCATGTGTTACAGCAGCCACTCTCTTGTTTGGCTGCAGCCACAGAATTTGTTGGCTTGTCTGGCCCCTGCCTCAAATCCGTACTGTGTGTATCCATTCCTTTATTTTTTTTTTACAACAGTACTTTAAAAAGTTACATTTCCAAATTAATCAAGCTCTCTTTAAAATATGCTGCACCTTGCTTTTTCTTAAATCAAGTTTTGTTATAAATAATTCAATAGGTAAAATAAGATACACATATGTTTAGTGATACTGTCCAGGCTGTACTGCACATGTTTAGCACAAGACAGTTCTCAGTAAATGGCAATTCATTTTGTGTGTGCCTAACTTAAAAAGGGGTACTGCTACAAAAAGCAAACAAAGCAGCTTACAATAATGAGGAGCAATTGGATGTTGTGTTAATACACTTGCAGGCTGCTTAGTATCAGGTAAGCAGTGTGCAGGCAATATCCTGGGATATTAGTGTCAACAATCAAGCAAGCATATTGCAACCGGGTATTATAGAATGTATCTAGAAGAAATAAATCTGCAATTAGATTTGAACAGACTGCTACAAATTAAAAAGTAAAGGTAATGGTTTAATTGGTTCCTATAGACTGGTGATATTTAAATTGGAGTGGGCATCACTCTGTCCCAGCAATTTACATTCAAGGACTTTATCACTGCTAAAAAAAAATAATTATCACAATGGCAATGGAAAGCTGATTGCCATTAGGTTTAGCTTAGAGTGTAACATCTCAGAGAGCTTTGCCAAAGCCATCACAATTTTAACAGATATTAAGGATCTTGTGTACATCTGAAAAAAGACTTAACCTTTGTCAGGCTTGTCTGGAAATCTTCTTTTCCAGATTCAGTTTTCTGATTTACTTTTGTCCTCGCTCCAAAAATACCAATGATGTTCATGGTCTTTGCTTCTGAAAAATCATATACTACCCCACCCATATCATACACCTGTTACTTATCAATCAATTCTCCTTCATAAATCCATGAAGCAGAACATTTATTTTCCTTTAGTGTGTCCTTCAAGGGAATTCTATTTTCACAATCCCCTAATTGCTCATGCTGTGGAAAAGGCTAATTTCTTTGAAAAACCGCCAATATCTTAATTTTGGTGGACTTTCTTGTCGAAGGATGTTTCAGATTATTTCTGCCTACAAAGTGTCTGCACACCTTGTCCATTACTTGTTCCTGATATTTCACAGGCTAACATTTCCTTGGATTTTATTGTGGATTGTTCTTAAAACTATCCTTATGACATGTTTTCCAAGATAGCACTTTATTCCTCTTAAGACACCACCTAAACTAGTATAAGCCCAGGGCCGGATTTCAAAACGCGGCGCCCCGAGGCCACCCCCAGTCACGCCCCTCCCCCCGCCGAGTGCGCATGGGTGGGGGGAGGGGGAAACAGGGTTTGTGCGCGGGTGGGGGGGGGGAAGGTGCTTGTGCGCATGCGCAGTACGCCAAATGTGCATACGGAGCAGCCGCACCGAAATTTCAGATTTCGGTGCGGCGGGCGGCATGCCGCCCCCAGGTTTCTGCCGCCCTAGGCCCGGGCCTTTGTGGCCTCTCCACAAATCCGGGCCTGTATAAGCCTAAAGGTGGGTATACACACACCAATATTATTGTTTCGTACGATAAACGGTGCGTGTATGGTGGGAGTCAAGGTGATATCAGCAAAAGCCTTGGATATTGGTCATCTCGTCAATTGGGCAAGACTAAAAAACATTTTTAAGCTGCCCGAACATCATAACATTAATGCTGAATTGTCAGACAGGGGAAAGGAATTGCTTTGTTTTTACCTGCATATCTGCCGATCTGGACGAACAATCTTAAAGCTAATGGTCATGGAAAAGATCATAATTGTAGCATGTATGGCCAGCCTAAGTTTTTGTAAAATAAATTTTACATCTGTATGGCAGTCCCTCTTCTATTGTCTCTGACCACAAAGCACGGTTAGTTTCTAACTTTTGATGGCTGTTTTGAATTTATGCTCTGCCTATAACCCACGGAACTTACTGAAAGAGCCAGGCAGTCCTTAAAGCAATGTCTCCACTATTTAATCTCCCAAAAATAGAACAACTTAGTTTATCTACTTTCCCAAGATGAATTTGTTCTGAATACTCTCCTTTGCAATTTGACATTCCTTAGCCTTTCTATTGAATTTATGGCCTCCATTCATCTGTTCTCATTCCTATTTCCTTTATTGTAAATGTATTTGAGGCAGATTCTGAGTCAGAATCTTTGGTGGATTAATTAACAATCCACCAAAATGTGGAACATTAATAAAAATGGTGCATTGCAAAAATGGTTACTATAATTAAGAAAACCTTTTGGATACAATCTATTAGCCTCACATCTACTACACTACAGTAGACATGCATTTTAAATTTGTGAAAGTTCTCCTTTAAGTCCCATGCCAAAAGATGCAAAAAGCAGAAATAGAAGTCATTACATGAATCATCACAGGAGCCGACATAGAGGTTACCATAGGAATCATCAGGGGGATAGAACCAACTGAAAGGAACATTAGCAGAAAAAAAGCCATTCTTCACATGTCTAAATAACTATAATTTCCAAAAACTACATTGAAATACATCATCTGGATGTCTTTATTGCTAGAGTTAAGGAAAACTGACATACAGTGAAGTGAGAGACAGATTGTTAATGTTTTTAAAATGTGGCTCTTCAATAAAACTATTTCCACAGGTAAAACCAAATATATATGCAGGTTAGGTTACCTTTTAATATAACTATTCAATATAAATGTATATAAAGTAGCTTTTCACTAAAAAGCCTTTTTTTCATACACTGACCTATATCTAAAAGTGTATTGCACATACTATTATGTGTAATTCACCTAACACACATGCTACACATATTATATTATGTGTAATGCATATACACATCATTTATATGTAGTAATCTACAGTATATACACAGTTTGGCCTCTCTGAGGCCAAATTATGTAAATAACTGCTTATTAAGAATCATCGCCTTCATCATTGTTCATATGATGGGTATAGTGACATAACTAATAATGATGAAAAACAATGTTGAATAAAATACAAAGCTTACATGTAAAAGCCTAAGCTGTTGGAAGAAATCATAAATTAAAATATTTAAAACTCTGAATACTGCAGTTGTAAAAAGCAAATCCGGGATGCTCTTATTGTTGCCTCTACAATTTTCTTTAAATGTCCCCATTTTATTTCACTGACCATTAAATGCAATTTGTGAATTGCCTGCTCATTGCTGGCTTCCCATCGACCTTTTTTTTCCTTCAATGTATAAAGCGAGACGGATAGCTGGAATCAATGTACTAATTATTCTGGCAATTGTATAAGACAGAAGAGGCACAAACAATTAAAAAAAATGCAGCACACAGACAAGGCTTACTTTGTTCCCCATTAAAAAATACTACCAGATGGTTTTCTGCTTAATCTTTTTTTTACCAGCTGAGAAATAGCAATCTGATTGCAGCATTTCTGTGCATAAAGGCTGATTAAAATGATACCCCATCCTGCACTACGGCAATTGACTGGAAGAAAAAAAACAGTATGGCTCATGCTGTCACCATCAATTGTACTGCTGTAGTATTTACAACTCTTTTCTTTTCCACTATGCTACTGAGGTGTACAGGTACAGGACCTATTATCCAGAATGCTCAGGACCTGGATTTTCCAGATTAAGGATCTATCTGTAATTTGGATCTCTATACCCTAAATCTACTAAAAAATAATTTAAACATTAAATTAACCTAATAGGACTGTTTGCCACCAATAAGAATTAATTATATCTTAGCTGGGATCAAGTACAAGGTACTGTTTTATTATTAGAAAGAAAAAAGAAATATGTTTTAAAATTTATTTGATTAAAATGGGGTCTATGGGAGATGTGATTTGGACCTTTCTGGATAACAAGTTTCTGGATAATGGATCCTATAACTGTATATATTTAGCTGAAACAAATTGGGCAACATCTACACTGATCAGAATTTCACAGAGAACAGGAAAAAAAAATAAAAAACCCATGATCTATTTAAAAATGGTTGATTGGATTTAGCTAATTGGATATAAAGAAACAATGAAATTTCAGTGTTACTTGAATATATTCTGCATTAAAACATTACCAGTAAGAAATATTTATGCAAGCCTTACCAGAACTAATTAAAAATGAATGCAAGGTGAGTGCCTCTTGAAAGTAGCGAGTGGACAAGCTATAAATCTCCAGTGATAGAAAGATTTCCAGAATGTTCCAGCTGTTCAGCAATATGATTAATGCAAAAACACTCAGAGATACCAGTCCTATTTAGGACACGTGTTACTGTATGCACCAGGCACAGGAGCCTAGAAACATTTGCATGGATCAGTATAGAAACCAAGCATAAATCCACAGTGTTGCACTGAATGTCACCTTTTATTGGTGCATCTCACAACATGTTTTGGGAACAACTCCCAAAGGAGGTTATGAACTACAACTTCCAACTCCTGAACATCAGACTGCAACATTTTTTTCTAGAAAATTTTACCTTTTACTGCCCCTGGTCCAGATCTGCTCCAGAATTTTGTTTGAACTGGTATCACATCATCCTCATGACTTGGGCAGAAGAGTGCACACATAGCCCCACTCAAAGTTTCATCTGATTTCTTTTTGGTAGCATGCACAAAAAATATCTCATCTTTCGTGTACACTTTTTAAAACCATGCATGGGGGAGGGGGAATCAGTAGAACTGCGTGCACCATAATATGTTGTGTGAGCTTGCTTTAAAAATTGTGCAAGTGGGTTGTGGGTGGGTTTTAATTTTCCCGTTGGGCTAAATCATCAGATCAACTTGATATCAGCCAACTCAAGGTTGGCCAATGTATGGCCACCTATAGGCTAATGTCCCATCTTTGCTACTGCTGGTAAAAGCCTTTCCACTGGCATCAAAGAGCATCACCGGTGGAAAAGCCTACACATTGCTTTGTTTTTCCAAAGTTGCATGAAGTTGCCTGAAGTAGAAAACTTTGCACAATTTTGGAAAAACAAAGGTACACGTAGGACTTTCCACCGGCGATTCTTTTTGTTGCCAGTGGAATAGCTTTTTGGGGAGATAAGTCGTCTGCGGTAGTAGAGATTAATCATGGGCAACTAATATCCCAGTGAGACATTAGCCTTAGAAGAAATATTAGCTCCTCTGCATGTATACATTTCAGCACATTTAAACTAGAATAAAGGTGGCATACACCTTACAATTACAACCTTTCCTGCGACCATTGGTCACAGGAAAGATCGTTCCCATCGTCCACTGATATGTATGGCTAAATCATCAGATATGCAGGTAGAAACAACAGGCATCCTACCCCTATCAAACGATTCAGCCCTAAACGCAGATTTTGCTTGGGCGCCTTCAACAGCACCCAGTCAAAATCTTTTGTCCCGTTTCATACAATAATATTGGTGCGTGTTTGGCCAGCTTTAAAGTTTGAAACATAGCCTTTATTGGCTTGCTTTTCATTGCAACCCTCTAGTGAATTAAATCCAGTTACTACTTTAAGGGAAAATATACCCACTTTTTGAGATTAGCTTATTCTGTTGGGTTGATTTTTTTTATACAGACATACCTGGTTCCACAGATTAAAAAAAGGAAATACCGATAGTCTGTCTGTGGTTGCATTCATAGTATAATGTAACCTCTCCATCACCTTGTTCCATTGTGAAATGATGGATCCTGAGACTAGGGGTAGATTTATTAAAATGCGAGTTAAGAGCTTAATACATAAAAACTCACCCACTGTCTATTTATTCCTATGGAATTTTTAGAAGCCTGTTTATCAATGGGTGAAAGTTAGAACTTACCATTTGATAAATACGCTTCTAAAAATCCCATAGAAAAGAACAGAACATGGGTAACTTCACCCGCTGAATAGAAAGTAAGTTTTTATTTATTAAGCTCCAAACTCACATTTTTATGAATCTGCCCCTTGAGGTCCCTCTGCTTTCCATAGTGCAGTGTTCCCCAACCAGTGGCTCGTGAGCAACATGTTGCTTACCAACCCATTGGATGTTGCTCCCCGTGGCCTCAAAGCAGGTGCTTATTTTTTAATTTCTGGTAAGGAGGCAAGTTTTGGTTGCATAAAAACCAAGGATAATGTCAAGCAGAGCCTTCTGTAGGCTGCCAGTCCATGTAGGGGCTATTAAGTAGCCAATTATAGCTCTTATTGGCACCCCCAGGAACCTTTTTCATGCTTGTGTTGCTCCCCAAGTCTTTTTCCATTTAAATGTGGCTCGCGGGTATAAAAGGTTGGGGATCCCTGCCATAGTGGGTGGTGCACAGAAACTTTAAAAAAGCAGAGGGACTTCATACATAAAAACTTACCCATGTTTCATTTTTTTCTTTGGGATTTTAGAAGCATATTTATCAAATGGTGTCAAAATCCATTACTTAACAATGAAACTAGGTCAGTGACTGGTTACATTAAATAGTGAGCATTAGCATAACGTGGTTGCACCAGGTCCCCCTGTAAAAAAATCTTCTGAGGGGGCCAGGCCTGAACAGTCCCTCCTTTGCCCCCCCCCCCCTCCTGGCCCAGCTCGAGCCGCACCTCCTGGACAGCACCGCGCTGCTATTTTAAAAGTAGGTCAGGGCCAGGAAGAGGGGATACGGTACAGCAGACCCAGCGGTCTGGGCCCCCCTTTCTCCATCCCCCCCCCCCCCCCCCCCGTAACCGGGCTCTGCTGTATAGATAGTTATACCACTGACTGTGAGTCTAAATTAACTGCCAGTGTTTTGTTAAACCCTGAGTGTATGATATTTACTCTAAAACACTAATCATTTTTAAGAATAATTTCCAGCAACTTTGTTCACTTGATTCATTCTCTGTATTTGCCTGTATACAGGAAAGGTTTGCCACAGAGAGTGAACTGTAAATGAGATACTGCATTGCAGTGCATGCATCTGTTACTGGCAGGTTATGTGCATGAAATATCACAGCGGCTACAGGAAAATGTATGATACTCTGCGCCTAGCAAGAGACTGGTCACAGGTATAATATCTGGTATAAGTGATGCCGGCATTACTGACTACTACAGAATTCTTAATGTAGTGATTATAGATATCTCAGCTCATTATTACAACAAAAAAAAATAACATGGGAACACTGCCCAGAGACCTGTATGAAAAAGAAAAGTGTGTGAATTGTTACTTGAAAGTACATGAACCCAAAAATACTATTTTTTCCAATGAAATGGAACCTGGGGTGTTTTGACCATGACAGTGCTGTTTGGGAGGAGGCAGCCCAGGGCAAATTTCCTGTTTGTGGTGCACCTGCCCACACTTCCACCAAGTTTGTTGTTACTTGCCTCACCTAACATAACTAAATAGAGCATTGATATTTCCTTTCAGAATCAGTACCCTCCAAAAGGTGCCCTATGTTTGTATATTATCCAGGACTGAGGATGTATCAGCTCTCCCTGTCCTGCAGGAGCTATGTGCTCAAGAGAAATAAGCCAGAAGCTCCCGGCTCAATCAGGGATTCCTGTTTATAGTTTGTTCCATGCGGTGCCCCTGCAAGGATGGGCTGCACTGCAGTGCTATAAAAGGAACCGTACACCTCTTTTTATAAAAATATTAATATTAATGATGTTAATGAGAAATCTGCAAAGGAACACAAAGGCCAGACCTTCTAATCTTGTGCTCACTGATGTAAAACAAGCCAGGAGACACTCACAACTACCTCTATGTGGGGCACCAAAAGAATAAACTGCTAGAAATATCATCCCCTAGTAAATGTAAACGTGCTATGTTATACAGCTCATTTAGCTAATACAAATGAGGGGTCTGCAATTTTGTGTGGATGTTTCAAAAGCTATGGCTTATCAAAGAATAAGAGTGGTACCCCTGTAATGGTGGGCCTGTGGTCAATGCACACTTATGAAATAAGACATCAGTATATTAAGAGCAACCCTGCTACATATGGTGCAGTCAAGCAAGGATTGATTCCAGTGTCAGAAGTATGGATCATTTTAAAAAATATTGAAAAGTTATTTAGAGGGAAATATCTTGTTCTGCACTCATAACTTTATTATTTCCCAGTGTAATTCCCTTAATTTTACATTAACCATGCTATAGGACTACAAAAGCTGCATCAGTGCAGAACAAGAAAACACACAGGAGTAGACAGACATCAATCACAGGTGTATTAGTCCTCCAGCATTTAGGAAACATGCCATTCAAATATTTTTGTATACCCAGTTAAGCCCCACAGGGGTCATCCATTAAAGGGGTGATTCACCTTTAAGTTAACTTTTAGCAAGTTATAGAATACCCTATTCCTAGGAACTTTGACACTGACTTTCATTATTTATTTATTTTATAGTTTCATATTATTTGCCTGCCTCTTCTGCCTCTTTCCACCTTTCAAATGGGGGGCACTAACCTGTTTTGCTCTGTGAGGCTACACTTTTATTGTTATAGTTACTTTTTATTACCTATATTTCTATGCAGGGCCTCTCCTATTAATATTCCCATTTCTTGTTAATCCCACTGCCTGGTTGCTAGGGTAAATAAGACCCTATCAACAAGATAGATCTAAAAATACCAAACTGAAGAGGTTCTGAATTAAAAGCTATAAAAAAAAGACCAAATGCAAACAGCCTCAGAATATCAATGTTTACATCATACTTAGGGGCCTATTCATTAAAGTATGACAGGTACGAAATACAAAAAATTCATATTTGTTCGTACTGTGCGTATTTTCTGCAACTTTTTTGTATATTTGCACAACTTTTTCGAATTGTGCACGACTGTGTGACAAAATCGTATTGTCACGCTGAGAACGAAAGTTTCAGATTCATTAAAGCTTCTTTATCGTGACTTTCCTTGGGCCAGGTTGGAGCAGCAGAGTGCCATTGAGCCCTATGGGAGACTTTCCTTGGGCCAGGTTCGAGCTGCAGAGTGCCATTGAGCCCTATGGGAGACTTTCCTTGGGCCAGGTTGGAGCTGCAGAGTGCCATTGAGCCCTATGGGAGACTTTCCTTGGGCCGGGTTGGAGCTGCAGAGTGCCATTGAGCCCTATGGGAGACTTTCCTTGGGCCGGGTTGGAGCTGCAGAGTGCCATTGAGCCCTATGGGAGACTTTCCTTGGGCCAGGTTGGAGCTGCAGAGTGCCATTGAGCCCTATGGGAGACTTTCCTTGGGCCAGGTTGGAGCTGCAGAGTGCCATTGAGCCCTATGGGAGACTTTCCTTGGGCCAGGTTGGAGCTGCAGAGTGCCATTGAGTCCTATGGGAGGCTTCCAAAAACATGCACTGAAGGTTCAAAGTCAGAAAGGTTTTCCCGCCACTTATGATCGTTCGGATCGCCAATACAATATTATTGTGACTAATATGATTTTTTCGGAAGCATTTTAGTGATATTTGCGATCATCAGAAATTATCGTATTTAATCTGAATTTTTTCCATTCCGGGATTTGAACTCGTACTTTCATGAATAGACCCCTTAAAGTTAATTTAAAGGAAAATTAGCCCTTTAAAGCTAAGCTTTTTATAATAAACAAGTATACTAAAATACATACATTTCTGGCATTTCCTATTGCCCCCAAAAGCTGCTGCCCTTAGGCCGTGTACCTTTGGCCTCCACAGTAAGAGCACCCATGACTTTAATGCATCTGATGCAGGTAGTGTCTTTGGGGGAATTCGCAAAAATGTAGGTAAAGGAAAATATCATAAAACTGTTTTTCATTTGTGCACTTAATCTGTTAATCATAGACCAATTTTCCATAATTTTTGCGCCTCTATCAACAATTTTCGAAAAATGTTGTTAAAATTGAAATTGGTTATTGTGTACGACCTTTTGCGAATTAGTTATATCCACAACATTTTTACAGACATTTTTTATGCCAAATTATCTCCGCCATAAAAAATGTCAGGAAAAAAATGTTGCTAGGTTAATTTGGCTTAAGTCTGTATAAAGAAAATATTTTGGCGCACAAACAACATTTTCACAGCGCAATTACAACAATGTTTACTGTGTTTATGACACTTTAATGTGGCGGCATTATGACAAATCCATAAAACTAAAAGATACCTTCTGTGACTTTGGCGACCGACAATTTGAGAACTGTGTACTTGCCAACACTTTTGTGAATTCCCCCATTAAGTTGCACCTCAATGTGCCCATTTAGTGTGTATCATACATGTATTTGTCCCCATGCAACAAAATAATACCTAAAACAAACTAATTCTGAGCAGTTTTATCATATTATGCCAAATTCATAGTCAAAATAGTATCAACATTCATCCAGATTCATACTATTGACAACATATTTCTCTCAGAATTCTATGCCAGTATTATCGCTGCTTCTTACACAACAAGTGTTTGCAACTGAATCTTGTGCCAATGCTGTCTCTTTCACACTCACTGTGATCTCTTTTCTGTAGCGATGGGAGTTCAAGTAATTGCCAACTGGGCCTACCCATCATATTTACCCATGACTGAAGCATGGCGGGAAGGCAAATGCTTAATAAACCAGAAACCACACATGCATGAAAGCAACTACAGGTATGGGATCCCTTATCCGGAAATCCCTTCTCCATAAAGTTCCGAATTACGGAAATAGGACCCATTATCCAGAATGCTCGGGACCAAGGGCATTCCGCATAAGGGGTCATTCTGTAATTTGGATTTCCATACCTTAAGTCTACTAAAAATCAATAAAACATTAATTAAACCCAATAGGATTGTTTTGCATCCAATACGGATTATTTATATCTTAGTTGGGATCAATTACAAGGTACTGTTTTATTACTACTGAGAAAAAGAAAATTAGTTGTAAAATTCTGAATTAAAATGGAGTCAATGGGAGACAGGCTTTCCGTAATTCGGAGCATTCTGGATAACGGGTTTCTGGATACGGGATCCCATACCTGTATAAGCAAATAATTCTAATTTTTTTAAAAATGATTTCCTTTTTCTCTGTAAAAATAAAACAGAACATTGTACTTGATCCCAACTATGGTATAATTAATCCTTACTCGAGGCAAAACAAGCCTATTGGGTTTATCAGTATTAAAATAATTTTTAGTAGACTTAAGTTATGGAGATCCAAATTAGGGAAAGATTCCTTAACCGGAAAACCCCAGGTCCCAAGCATTGTGGATAACAGGTCCCATACCTGTACCAGCTTTGCACTGTTACAGCCCTTTACATGATCTGTACCAAATGGTAACAAAAAACCTAAGCATTTATAAACAGGAAACCATCCCATAAATTGCCCAGTATTGAAAGTAAATATAGTATCACTGTATCAAAAGTAAAAATTTGCTACAAAGCTACATACAGTGGAGGAAATAATTATTTGACCCCTCACTGATTTTGTAAGTTTGTCCAATGACAAAGAAATGAAAAGTCTCAGAACAGTATCATTTCAATGGTAGGTTTATTTTAACAGTGGCAGATAGCACATCAAAAGGAAAATCGAAAAAATAACTTTAAATAAAAGATAGCAACTGATTTGCATTTCATTGAGTGAAATAAGTTTTTGAACCCTCTAACAAAAAAAGACTTAATACTTAGTGGAAAAACCCTTGTTTGCAAGCACAGAGGTCAAACGTTTCTTGTAATTGATGACCAAGTTTGCGCACATTTTAGGAGGAATGTTGGTCCACTCCTCTTTGCAGATCATCTCTAAATCCCTAAGGTTTCGAGGCTGTCTCTGTGCAACTCTGAGCTTGAGCTCCCTCCATAGGTTTTCTATTGGATTAAGGTCCGGAGACTGACTAGGCCACTCCATGACCTTAATGTGCTTCTTCTTGAGCCACTCCTTTGTTGCCTTTGCTGTATGTTTTGGGTCATTGTCGTGCTGGAACACCCATCCACGACCCATTTTCAGTTTCCTGGCAGAGGGAAGGAGGTTGTCGTTCAGGATTTCACGATACATGGCTCCGTCCATTTTCCCGTTAATGCGAATAAGTTGTCCTGTGCCCTTAGCAGAAAAACACCCCCAAAGCAAAATGTTTCCACCTCCATGCTTGACGGTGGGGACGGTGTTTTGGGGGTCATAGGCAGCATTTTTCTTCCTCCAAACACAGCGAGTTGAGTTAATGCCAAAGAGCTCTATTTTGGTCTCATCAGACCCCAGCACCTTCTCCCAGTCACTCACAGAATCATTCAGGTGTTCAATGGCAAACTTCAGACGGGCCTGCACATGTGCCTTCTTGAGCAGGGGGACCTTGCGAGCCCTGCAGGATTTTAATCCATTGCGGTGTAATGTGTTTCCAATGGTTTTCTTGGTGACTGTGGTCCCTGCTAATTTGAGGTCATTAACTAACTCCTCCCGTGTAGTTCTAGGATGCTTTTTCACCTTTCTCAGAATCATTGACACCCCACGAGGTGAGATCTTGCGTGGAGCCCCAGAGCGAGGTCGATTGATGGTCATTTTGTGCTCCTTCCATTTTCGAACAATCGCACCAACAGTTGTCACCTTCTCTCCCAGCTTCTTGCTAATGGTATTGTAGCCCATTCCAGCCTTGTGCAGGTCTACAATTTTGTCTCTGACATCCTTGGACAGCTCTTTGGTCTTTCCCATGTTGGAGAGTTTGGAGTCTGCTTGATTGATTGATTCTGTGGACAGGTGTCTTTTATACAGGTGACTAGTTAAGACAGGTGTCCTTAATGAGGTTGACTAATTGAGTAGAAGTGTCTAACCACTCTGTGGGAGCCAGAACTCTTAATGGTTGGTAGGGGTTCAAAAACTTATTTCACTCAATGAAATGCAAATCAGTTGCTATTTTTTATTTAAAGTTATTTTTTCGATTTTCCTTTTGATGTGCTATCTGCCACTGTTAAAATAAACCTACCATTGAAATTATACTGTTCTGAGACTTTTCATTTCTTTGTCATTGGACAAACTTACAAAATCAGTGAGGGGTCAAATAATTATTTCCTCCACTGTAGCAATTTTTTACTTTTGATACAGTGGGGCAGCCAGGAAAGTTAAAATAGGAAATAAGGCACACATATATACAGCAAATGAGAGAAGAGCTCTGCAAAATAAAAAGATTTAGTACTTAACCTGGCAGATAAATAAGGTCATATGTCAACCATGGCTCATTGAACTATAGGATAAAAAACTTTCTCACATAAAAGACATTTGGGCTTAAATGGGAAATGGGTCTCGAAAGGTTTCCTTTCAATCTGTGGAATCAGGAAGGGACATTTAGATGTATTTAAATAGTGTTTATAAACATTTTCAATATAAGCCCAACCATATGAGTTGATGTCAAAAGGGGGGGTGGTACATTTTTCCCTTTAAATGTAAAAAATGCATAGCTTATACTCAGGGTCGGACTGGGCCGGCGGCCCAGACCCGTCCCTTCCCCTGCCGAACGCTCCTCCCCTGACGCGTTAAATTTACGTGCTCAGGGGAGGACGTTGGGTGGGGGCCCTGCAAGGGGGGTTAGGGGGGCCCTACGGGGGGGGTGCGTTGCGGGCACATGCAGGGCCCCTGGGACGGGAGCCCCGGTGGGCCCTTCACCCCCCCAGTCCGACCCTGCTTATACTAAAATATAACACATATTGCAACTTAAAGGGGTGGTTCATCTTTTAGTTAACTTTTAGTATGTTACAGAATGTCCTATTCCTAGCAACTTTGTTATTTCATTTTTAATTTGCCTTCCTCTTGTACATCTTTCAAATGGGGGTCAATGGCCCCAGCAGTCAAAAAACTATTGCTCTTGAGCTACAATTTTATTATTATTGTTACTTTTTATTCCTTCTCTTTATATTCATATTCTGTCCTATTCATATTCCTGTCTCTTATTCAAACCACTGTCTGGTTGCCTAGGTAAACATTACCCTAGCAACCAGATAGATGCTCAGTTTCCAAACTGGAGAGCTGCTGGAGAGAGAAAAATAACTGAAAATCCACAAAAAATAAAAATTGAAAACCAACTGCAGATTTTCTCAGAATATCAATGTCTATGTCATACTAAAAGTTAATTTGAAGGTGAACAACACCTTTAAGAACTAATAAGAAAAAGCAAGTATAATTTCAACACAATTCTTTAATGATATAATGTTTAAAAAGCACAGCATCACACCATAAGGGTGAAGACACACATGGTGATTAGTAGCCATACCTTTTTAAAAAGTCGCATTAACTAATCAGCACAATGAATCCACACGGGCGATTAGTCGCAGCAACTTATACTCTAATATATGGCAGGAAAGTCACTGCCATTAGTCGCTGCAACTGACATTTTAAAGAGTTGTGGCCATGAATCGCCGCGTCTGTCTTCACCCTTAGTAATGAGCTGGATGGAGACCCTAACTTACTCAGGATTTGCAACAAAAATAAATGAAATCTTAAATGCATAGCAATAAATCAGTGTTTTTTTTAATAAAAAACCCAAACTAGAATGATTTTCACAACCCGACAGTAGATTATTTAAAGATTATGTTGTCCTTATTTGTTTTATTAAACTGCACAACCAAGCTAATGAATTACAAAGCTGTGTATGTATACTCCTTAAAAACTAAAAAAAATGTAGACATACTGGGCTGGGAAATGGCTAATAATGTTCAATGAAAATAGAGCAAATGAAATTATATGTAACTAGGCTACAGCAAACAAGCACTGTGTCTATTTTAATACGGCACCTTGTTAAATATTTTTGTATGCTGGTGTCAATATAATACATATAATGGCTCTACACAAAAAGCTACTAAACAAGATATTCTGTACTCATCAGACCATCAAAAGGTGGTATAAATCTGGCTTATCCAACTGTTCAGTCCCCAGGCCAACACTTGGATCACTTGAAGGCCCAAGCAAAGCAGTCCGCCATGAACCGCATTGCAACTAAATAAAATGATGATACTGCTCAGCCTGATCAATAATCAATTAAACAATTGATAATTAGATACTGATTGGAGAGGTAACAATTTTAAGCCTATACACACACCTATATGGGCTACAAAGTCTGTGAAGAAAGACCAAGTAAGCAGTCAATGCATACTCATATAAATGGCACCTTTGCTTGAAGTCAAAAGCAGCTGATGTGCCTTGTAAATCAATAAAGCTGCCTTTGTGGGACTGATACACAGTAAAACCTCAATTTTACATACCCTGATTTTAAGTTTGACCCAACACTATTTAAAGGAGAAGGTAAGGTAAAAACTAAGTAAGCTTTATCAGAAAGGTCTATGTAAATATAGCCATAAGCACTCACAGAAACGCTGCACTGAGTTCTCTGTCAAATGAAACAGGATTTGTTGTCTCTTTGTTTTCTTGTGCCAGAGACAAAGCTCTCTCCTTTCTCCTGCTCCCCCCACCCTCAAGAATGCTAACAACTCATTCCCCCCCTTGGAAATGTGTGATCTGAGCCAATCAGCAAGAAGCTTCCTCATAGTCTTACAAACTGAGCATGTACACCGGTCTTGGTCTTGGTGCAGAAGCGGGGCATTTTGGGAATTTTCTTTAGAGAGCTCAGTGTTTCTTTTTCCTATGAGGCTTCTGATCATCTGAACGGGAGAAATATGGGGAGACTTTAGGGCACTATTGAGACAACTGAAGGTATGCCTGCAGCTTGAGATTAACTCTTTATTAGCCTTTCCTTCTCCTTTAATGCATAATTGATTTCCTCAATTGTACTGGATTTTACACCATTTTTTTCTGGTCCATTGAAAAACCAAATGTATAGGTTCTACTGTATCAAGAATGAATTTGAATATAATAAATATTATTTAAAGATAATCAAGACAAATGTAATACAAAAAACATTACCAGGTTTAAGCATATTTTCATTCTACTAATTATAATTTTTATAGAGTTAGAAGCTCATTATTAGCTTTATCACAGACACCGTCAAAATTATTCAGACATGAATGTATTGGGATCAATGAGTGAGGCTCGGTTACTGACCCATTTGTGGCTTGATTCAATTAGTTATTAATAAAAATCAATAAAATATGTAATTCTTAATTTTTAATTCCTTAACAAGATGTTGCATTTGAATTCTGGTTTTTAAAGAGGAGTTAAGTGGGTTAATTACTTTGCAATGTGTACTCCCATGTGCTTTTTAACACCACTTTTACATGTATCACCCTTTTGTGCCCAGTTGTGATATCCCTTTCCGATTGCCAATCTACTTACAGACCCTACTCGGGGTGAATACACCTGTGTGGCATCAGCCTTATAGAGGCAGGGTAGGCAATATATGGTTGACAGCTGGGATTTTTAAATGTGTTTATAATGGTGATGGGTTCATAAAAAAAGGACTTTGGGTTTCATGTTTAATTTAAGAAGGCATTGTACAAACCAAAAAAAAAACAAAAAAACACTGCTTGTTAAATAAAATACTAGACCACTTGGGAGAGAAAAAAAGACGTTTCAACTTAAACAATTAAGACCAAGTAAAATAAAAAAAAAGCAAGTCGTGCATTCCAACTTATAGTTCTCAGTATAATCATATTGTACACATTTCTAAAAAAGAATGTAACTGTTCTAAAGACAAATACTATGTATGTACTTCAATACCAAAAGGTCATGCATATACTATCCCTTAGGGGCACATTTATTAATCCATGAACGCTCCGAATGCATCCGAACACATTTTTTTCGCAATGAGCGTATTTTCCACTACTATTTTCGTACCATGCGCAACTTTTTCTACACTTGCACGACTTTTTAGTCGCTTGCACGACTTTTTCGTATTTTCAGTGCGAAAAAATCGGATCGGTTTTGCCACTGTTTACAATCGTTCTGTACGAAAATTTTGTGACTTTCGGATCACCAATACGATATTATCGTGACTAATACGATTTTTTCGTAAGCATTTTCGTGATATTTGTGATCTTCAGAAATTTTAGTTTCCAATCCGAATTTTTCCCATTCGGTATTCAAACTCGTGTTTTGATAAATCTGCCCCTTAGGGGCACATTTACTAACCCACGAACGGGCCGAATGCGTCCGATTGCGTTTTTTTCGTAATGATCGGTATTTTGCGATTTTTTCGGAAATTATCGCGACTTTTTCGTTACCAATACGATTTTTGCGAAAAAACTCGAGTTTTTCGTAACCATTCCGAAAGTTGCGCAAAATCTGGCGATTTTTTCGTAGTGTTAAAACTTGCGCGAAAAGTCGCGATTTTTTCGTAGAGTTAAAACTTGCGCGAAACGTTGCGCCTTTTAAGTTTTAACACTACGAAAAAGGCGAGACTTTTCGCGCAAGTTCTAACGCTACGAAAAATCGCCAGATTTTGCGCAACTTTCGGAATGGCTACGAAAAACTCGCGTTTTTTCGCGCAAGTCGTAATGGCTACGAAAAACTCGCATTTTTTCGCGCAAATCGTATTGGTAATGAAAAAGTCGCGATAATTTCCGAAAAGTCGTAAAGACGCCGAAAAAATCGCAAAAAATACGAAAAAGTCGCAAAATGTTCGTTTTCCAATCGGAATTTTTCCAATTCGGATTCAAATTCGTGTCTTAGTAAATCAGCCCCTTAGTGTCATCCAAAACCAAAAAAAAACAGGTCTTTATAAAAGGGGCAAATTAGAGAACGTCTCCAGTATAAGAAATGGAATTGAAACAAATGTGGCTGAGCATTTCAGTGATTGCACAGCAACATAAGTGATTTTTCAGTAATAGGTATTGAACATGTAACCATTACCATCTGTGGAAAACACATTACCCAAAAGCTATTGCATTGAGCATTAGAACACCAGAAGGTATGAATAGTAAATTCAGTGTTTCATGCTGTTATGGTTAATATGCTCATATGAATTATTGGTTTTAAAACTCTGTATATTATTTCTATCCAGGTTTGCCATACCTGTTTTGCATCACTGAATGCTTCAACATGGGTTTTTTGAATTCTGGATAAATTATAACTGATTGCAATGTAGCAGAAGTCAGCTGGTTAACAGGCTGATGCAAAGCTGATTTCTGCTACATTGTTTCAGCAGACAACCATTCCTGCAGAAAGAGACCCTGCTTTTTATTGCGATTACATTTACAAATAACTTTAAAGCCACTGATGATGTTTAACAAATGCATATTAGAAAGTTACTTCAAATTCCATTTTCTTTTATTAGGAAAAATGTCATTTTTGAGTTTACATTACATTTAAAAATAAGCAAGTAAAAGATTCATAAACAAAAGCATTTGAGGAGAGTGAAACCAGAGAAGATTTCTCTTCCTTGAACTATCTTTCCCTTCCTGGAAATAGCTTTTATGTTGTTGAAAGGGGTGGATCACCGTTAAGTTAACTTTTAGTATGTTGTAAACTGGCCAATTCTAAGGAGCTTTTAAAATGGTCTTCATTATTTATTTTGTATAGTTTTTTAATTATTTGCCTTCATTTGCTCAGACTCTTTGGAGCTTTCAAAATTACTTTGTGAGGCTACAATTTTATTTTTGTTGTTATTTTTTGTTGCTTATCTTTCTATTCAGGTCATCTCCTATTCATATTGTAATCTCTTATTGCAACTCTACCTTAGCAGGTCCCTCATTGCTAAGGTAATTTGGACCCTAGCAACTAGATAATGGCTAAAATTCCAAACTGGAGAGCTGCTGAACAAAACGTAAAATAATATAAAAACTACAAATAATAACAAATGAAGATTGCAAATAGAGTATCACTATCTACATCATGCTAAAAGTTAACTCAAGGTGAACAACCCCTTTAAGCGGCAAGTCAAGTCTTCCCCAATATATAAAACAAAGCACTAAGTTTGCCCAATAGCAGTATACTGTATAGCAACCAATAAGATGTTTGCTTTTAAACAGGTGTACAGTAAATTCTACCTGTTGATCAGTTGCTATAGGTTACTGCTTTTGGCAAAATCTACCCCCATATGTCTCTAAGTCCCTAAGTTTGCCCAGGAGCAGTGACCCATAGCAACCAATAAGATGCTTGCTTTTAAACAGGTGACCAGTAAATTCTACCTGCTGATTGGTTGCTATAGGTGATAACTCCTGATATTCCATATCCCCTTTAGTGCCTTATATTACATAACTCCGAATCTGACACCTTCTTGCTTTATCTTATGTCACATATCTGCTGAATGTGTTTAAAGGTACAGCAGCCCTATGGCTTTTAGGATATCCACTCCAAATACTGCAATACGATCACTGTAGTATTGGTTGGAGGAGTGACACTGCATCCCATACTTTCTTGTGAAAGTTACCTACAGGAAGCCCACGGGGCTGATCCCTTAAGGGAATCAAACGAGGACACATTACTGTTAAAGAGATACTGACACCAGAAATGAAACCTTAGTTACATCTGTCATAACATTGTCTTTGCACGCTATTTATAATTTTGCCATAAAAGTATTTGTCCAAGCTTTTACATTCCCTATCTGATCCCCCCATGTTCCTCGATGAGGGGCGGCCATATTTGTGCAGCAGATGTCTGTTAGCATTAGAAACTATAACTGACAGGCTGAGAAGGGACAGTCAGGCTGGCAAAACAGTCAGGTTTTGGGATTTCAAGTAACAATTACTTAAAAAAGCAGCCATATCAGCAAAAAATGATCAACACGACCTATAGGCAACTTTTTATGTAGATTCATATTTTAAAAAGTTGTTTTTTCGTGTCAGTATCACTTTAAAAGAACTGGGAACAAAAATTATTTAATGAAATGGAAAGGAAATAGTTACAAAACATTTACAAGGCATGCAGGAGTCTAGGCAGATCCTTTACTGAAACTATATTTAGCCATATTCTCACAGTGAAATGCCTGCATACCCAAATCAATAACAAATCGACTTCCAAGTTCCAATAAAAGACAAATTTTAGAAGCTCAAGTCTATAAAGAGATGACCGGTTTCCATTACTGATTCCAACTCAATATAAAATAGGATTTCTTCTACAGTTAGCTATTCATGATCACAGCAAACCAGTTTAAAAAGCCCAATATGTTGATTAAAAATCCTTTAAGGAAGACTTCTCCGACACTTAACTTCCAGAAATTTACCTCAGCTTGATGCTGGATATAAGTCTTATTAGGAAATGATAAGTATATCCCCTTTACAGTGCAATTAAACAGAAATACGCCACATTGAGTTACACTGTACACTGAGCTACACTGTGCTAGAGGCTTTAATAAATGTTCATTTTAGTTTTTAAATTAAAAGTAATGTTTTAAATTAGCCGTTTGTCTTTTTTGGCAATTACAATTAAAATTAATTTTACCTAATCAGGTCCCTCATTTGAGAAAGAGATATGCATAGCTATTTCGGAATACTTCCATTCATTTGAATTAATATGGTAAATGTATCACTTAGGTTTCCAACGATCTGTGATGGAATATGTTTAACAGAAACACATTTAAACAGAGAAGAGGATGCCGTTATGTTATAGCAATGAATATGGCAGAATAAGAGCATCAGTCAATAATCTACAATACAGTGTATAAACTCTAAGGGCAATGGCTTGCACAGCAAATACTATCTATGTCAATCTTGAAGGCTAATGCCACACCTAGCCTAGGTAGCGTATTCTCGGCAAGCATTTTTTTTTTGGCTTGCCAAGAATACGCTACCTACAGTATGTGTGGCTTTAGCCTTAGGGGCTGATTTACTAATCCACGAACCCGAATGGGAAAAAATCGGATTGGAAACGAACATTTTGCGATTTTTCGTAAATTGTTGCGACTTTTTTGTAGCCATTACGACTTGCTCGTAAATTGTCGCAACTTTTTCGTAGCCATTAAGACTTGCTCGTAAATTATCGTGACTTTTTCATAGCCAATTACGACTTGCTTGTATATTGTCGCGACTTTTTCGTATTGAGCGCTCGTAAACGGCGGGCAAACCTTTGCAACTTTGCATGATTTTGGAAGCCTCCCATAGGACTCAATGGCACTCTGCAGCTCCAACCTGGCCCAAGGAAAGTCACGATACTGAAGCTTGAATGAATCTGAAACTTTCGTACTCGGCACGGCGGCTACGAAAAAGTCGCTACAATTTACGAGCAAGTAGTAATGGCTACGAAAAAGTTGCGACAATTTACGAGCAAGTCGTAATGGCTATGAAAAAGTTGCGACAATTTACGAGCAAGTCGTAATGGCTACGAAAAAGTTGCGTCGATTTACGGAAAAATCACAAAATACCGATCATTACGAAAAAACCGCATTCGGACGCTTTTCGGACGTTCGTGGATTAGTAAATGTGCCCCTTAGTCTAAGAAAAAGACTAAGACTAAGAAAGAGAATCAGTAGCAGGAAAAAGAAGCTACTGTATGAATGTAATTCTAGGACTGACCATATACTGTAATGAAAATATATACGCAGTATGTAACAAATGATTTGTATATGGTGATATAAATGTATTTTATATGATTTAGGAAAATACATTTATGCTAAAATCTTGCACATGCCAATGCTGCATCACCAAGACCAGAACACATGCCCAATACGTAGCCTTTAGGCCTGCAGAACTATGCTCAGTTAAAGCTGATTCTGCACTAGATCCAACTGCGCATGATTCTGCAGGCTCCATGTTGGCGAAGAGATGAGAGACGTTCGGAAGTGAGTAAAAGATGGCGCCTGCAATCTCCGCCTTGCTGCTCTGCATTTTTATTTTAGTTGTTCAAGTAGGGACACTTTTCTATGAAACAGACTGTGCGGGGTGAGAGAGGTGAGGTGGCTGATGAAGGGCAGTTGACTGGGGCTTTTCTACCCAGGGGTGATTAGTTCTCCTTTAACAAAAAGATGGACATTTAAAACGCTAGTGACACCTGCTCTTTTTTTTGGAAGAAAATGTCAGTATAACTAAAAAAGCCTGCAAAGATCATTCAGTTAGTACACAATAGAGGTATGGGACTGGTTATTCAGAATGCTTGGGACCTGGGGATTCCCAGATAAGGCAACTTTCTGTAATTTTGATATCTATACTTTGAGTCTACTAAAAATATAAAAAACATTATTTAAATCCAACATGCTGGTTTTGCCACCAATAACGATTAATTATATCTTAAGGTGGTCATACACTATAAGATCCATTCATTTGGTGAGGTCACCAAAAAAGCACCCGATATGCCCACCCAATCGGCCTCTTAAATCTGCCTGTGTATGGCTACTATAAGTTAAGATCAAGTACAAGGTAAATCATTTGTAAAAAAATTGAATTATTTACTTTAAACTGGACTCTATGGAAGATGGCCTTACTGTAATTTGGATAATGGGTTTACACAGATTGCATACATGTGTTTACCTTTATGTCCACTTACCACTATACAACTGCACTCGACTCCAGCAGCCCTTCTCCTAAATCAGGCATGGGGGTGGTACAAATAAGCATCCTGGACATATTGTTCACATGTGATCCACCAACTCCCCCAAAATGACAGGTGCACATCAGTACAATAGTATGCAGGATAGGACTGGTCCACCGGGTTACTGGGAAAAACCCGGTGGACCAGGAGCAGGCTGGGCCATGCCACCTGCCTGCATGCCACTCCACCCCCAGCCAAAGTGGAACTCACAGCCATCTTTATTTTTTAACAGTAAGCTGCACAGGAGCAAAGGAGAGTAGCGGTTGCCCCTTGAGATGCATGCCCACTCCAACTCAGGTAGTATGGTTAGGTGAGAAAGGAGTCTAACACGGATAGGTAGAGCTGGTTGTGGGGTAAGTTAAGTGTAAACCATGACTTTTAGACATCCTGAAATTTTGTGTAGAACACTATTCTCCCCAGTGGGGCCTGTCCTTTCTCATACACACACATAAAATAAACAGAGACTCTTAGGATAGTTTAAATAATTTACAGTAAATTACAAAATCATGAAATTGACAAACCTAGTCCAAAAATCCCAAATACACCATAAATAACCCTATAGGACAATTACAACCCCATCATATACTATTACATGATTAATAACAGAAGCTAATAGCAGAAGTAACAGGACAAAAGGAAAAATCTTTGTGTACTCAGTCAGGCAAACTCACTATCCCTACAGACAACATACGTCTCTTTTGAAGTAAATTTGATTCTGCTGCTTCAAAAATAACTGCATTCAGAAAAAGTTCACACATTTAAAAAGTTAGCGGGCACACATTTTTAATAATCCTGCTCTAAACCTCAAAGATTAAACTTAAAGATTATAACCTGCACACTGGTGCATCTGTTTATTCTTCTGCACTTACTGCTGATGTGTACTGCTGTGGGTACTGACCAAAGAGATTAATTACATCAGCCAACATGTGTTTTCATGTAGTGGAATGCATACAACCATGAGTCAGACTAAAAGCAGAGCCATGGTTTGGATATAAAACATTAAAGGGGAAGTAAAGTTTAAATGATTCAGCTTGGCAACAAAGAAAATTCCTATTTTAATCATTTCTGGGTAATTACATAAACTCAATTAATCAAGTTTTCAATGTTAGCTTGGTGTAAGATTAGAACACTGTCAGGGCTCTACTCACATTCCTCTGCATTGGATCTTTCATGCAAGCTATTTTTCCCGATCACTCTGTACTTGCTGAGGCGCAGGCAAGTGTCAAATGCAGGTGGAGCACAACTGGGCAGCAGAACAAATGAAATATCCAATGAATTGAAACACTGGCAGAAACGCCGTGTGTAAGAGCCCTTACATTAGAATCTAATGGATTTGAGATTAGATTCAGGTTTTACATCAATATTTTTAAATAATAAATTGGTTTTCTGTCTCTCTTACCTCTTTTTTTCTTCTTTTGGTTTTAGACAGTTTTCCTTCCTTGGACTTTTTAGATTTTTTTCTCTTAGGAGGAAGTTCTTCAGCAAAAAAGTTGATTGCTTCCATACCTCCAGCTTCTTCTTCTGTAAAACAGAACAGATTCAGCCCTAATTTGCTTTACTCAGTTTCTATATGCATGACTGGGAATTAACACTAGTCTACTAGTCAGTTACTGTGTTACAAGCAAAATGAAGCTGATTAGTAAAATCTATTATGAGTTTCTTTATGTATTAAGGTAAAACATGAAGGACATACTCATAACTATTATTGAATAAACCGTTAATTATTAAATGTTTTCTCATTCTAAAAGTTACTGTCTTATTCTGTGCTCACAATGTTCTCTCCTTATTACTTCGGAAATAAGCATATAAGAATGACACACAATTGTTACACAAGGGATCGGCAGTATTCAGCACACAAGATGTTAAATAATTACTGTCAGTGGTGGGGTACTGATATCTGAAGTTATAAAATATCCAGTGAACCTAACATCTTTCCACTGATGTCTATTGTGAATTCCATCAAGCCAGTTCAGAAACAGTTGTTTTAATTGCTGTTTTCTATTGTAGATGAACATTTTACTTTCTTTAGAGAATTATGGCAACCCACTCTAGGTAGTATGGGAACCCTTTTTGGTCCCGACCTACAGTGGATGAAGCCCAAAAGCCCAAAAGTGAATATGGATATGTTCCTTTTAAACAGGAGCATGTCAGTATTACTAGAAAAGTGGGTTTTTAAAGAAAACAACCCCAACCCAGCTCAGTGGAACTTACTTCTGGGCTGGGGACATGTCTTCCCCTCATACAACAAATACAGAGCTGCCAAATGCAGGCACTGCTGTATTCATAGGGGCGGCTGCATGTCTCATGTGCAAAATGTGAAAATTTGTCTAGCAAATAAGGCTGGGTGCTAAGTGCACAATATAGTGGACTGTGCCTTTTTTTTGCACTTTACACCCTGCCTTCTACAACAGTAATGACCCCATTTATATTTCTGCATGTTTTTAGTCGAATGGACATCAAATGCTTGACTTTCAGACAGAACAAACCGGAGAGAGATAATAAAAAAAAAAAAACAAGAGTGAATGCATGCTCGTTTGCATTTCATTAGCCCAAATCTTTCATGAAGGTGGAGGAGAAGAATGTGGGGTAGAAATACTATGATGGATAACATACAGTTACCAACAGTGTCTGCAAAATTAATTTAGTTTCTAGCACTAAAATCCATACAAAAAATCTGTAGGGTGGTTATTAAACAAAGAAAAACTTTTTTCACCTGTGCGTATCATATTTTTCACATATATGTCACATATATGTTTTTGTCATTCATGAAGTTAAAAATGAACAGCAGCAATAAAATGTCTGTAATAAAATGTCAGTGTTAACATGAAAATGCAATACATTTTCAAGATTATCCCAGTCAGATGATTATTATATGCCACACATAGCAATCTGACATACTTTTCCATGCTCAAAATGCTCTTTCAACATCCTTCCAACTATTTGCATCTATCAGAAACTGAGAGAAAAGCCCTCATAACGGTATTTCTACACAATTGCTAATAGACAACAAGGCAAAAAGTAATCAGAGACATTTTAACCAACCAGTGGTTCTGGGCAAGTTAAATAAATTTCACTATTGGTGATTTCCAAAGTTAAGGGAGTCCTAAAAGGAGTTTGCCTGGTGGCCACTAGGACAAGTTATTTTACAAATAAAGATCACCACCTACTACACAGTAAACTGGAAACATCTAATACATATTAGGACTCACTTAAGGACTGAGCTTTCGAGTTTTTGTAAAACACATTTTAAGTTGCAGAACATGGTTTTACGTTATGGATTACATCACCTCCGGGGGGTGGCATTGTATGCCAAGTCAATAATGGCATTAGTGAAAAATGATGTGTATGGTTGCAACTGGGTTGATCCTGCTGAATCCTGGAATCACAGCTATTGAATTGATAAAATAATCTAGCAAAGAAAGGGAAAGACCCACAGAATTTACACTTATAATACATAATTATACCTTCTTATTCCTATCAAATTTATTAGAGGACCAGTAATTCAGTGCTTGTGACAGTTTATACATATACTTTTTCACACATATAATGGAATATAATATCTGGAAACCTGTATGTTGAAGACACACGGAGCTACAAGTAGCAGTTACTTTTTCACACCTATTAAACGCCCAAAAATGATCAGCATTGTCTACTTTAGTAGCCACAACAAGTAGCTCGATGTGTCTTTACCTTTACCAAGTAAGCTCCAAAATAGAGAATGCAATTTTGTATTGTGTCCTATTTAAACCAGCAACTCTTCACTTTTTTGCAGACAGGGTCAAACTCGGCTGGCAGGACAGGGGGAAAATATAGCATATTTCCATTTTTAATTGTTTAAAAGATCTGAAAAGATCCCATATCTGGATAAAAACCCAGGTATCAAGGTTTCCAAGTAACAGAACAACTAGTAATAATACTGGCCATTCTTAGCTTAACCTCTAGCCAGCTCTTTAGCAAAGTAATAATAGTTGTATTTAAACCTATTTAGAGCCCTGGTCTTTTGTATGAGTATGATCTTTTGTTTCCATTTGATTCCCACTCTACCACATCATCCAAGGGCAATGTACTCTTATTGTGTCAGTGCGGGTTTTTGTCTTCTACTCCAGCCCCATTCCTGTAAACATAAGTAATTTTATTTCCAAGAGAAAGAGTAGATTTGATATCCCTAAATTAGTACATAGGACAAATGAAACCAATGCTATATTTTTCTCTTGCCCCAGCAGCTACAGATTTGCCAGGATAACATACCTCTGTGTTGTACACTATGCAGGACTAGACTATATTTTATATGTGTGTATGGGTTACAAAATATATTTGCCATTTAATTATAATTTACCTTAAATTGATACTGACACAAAAAAACAACTTTTCAAAATATGAATATACATAAAAAGCTACCTATAGGTCGTGTTGACGGTTTTTCGCTGACAGGTTTGGTTTTGTAAGTTATTGTTACTTGAAGTTCCTAAACCTGACTGTTTTGCCAACCTGACTGTCCCTTCTCAAGCTCTCAGTCATAGCTTTAATGCTAACGGGTTACTGCTGCACAAATATGGCCGCCCCCTCATAGAGGAACACAGGGGATCAGACAGGTAATGTAAATGCTTCAGGCAAATATTTTTATGGCAAAATTATAAAGTTCTTGTAAAGACATTGTTAAGATAGATGTAAAAAAAAGATTTACTTTCTGGGGTCAGTTTCTCTTTAAAACAAGCATGCAGCATATCATAAAAATGCAAACTATGACAAAGAAATAAACCCCTTAGGACCCTGACTATAAAACTGAATTAAATCTCAAAGTGATACTGACACGAAAAAACTACTTTTAAAATATGAATCTACATAAAAAGTTACCTATAGGTCATGTTGATCATTTTTCACTGATAGGGCTGCTTTTGTATGTTATTGTTACTTGAAGTTCCTAAACCTGACTGTTTTGCCAACCTGACTGTCCCTTCTCAGTCAGTTACAGCTCCTAATGCTAACAGCCTACTGCTGCAAAAATATGGCCGCCCCCTCATAGAGGTACATGGGGAATCAGATAGGTAATGTAAAAGCCTCAGGAAATACGTTTATGGCAAAATGATAAAGCTTATGCAAAGACAATGTTATGAAAGATGTAAAAAAGGTTTCATTTCTGGTGTCAGTATCACTTTAAGTAATTTCTTTATGTATACTGTACTGAGCGATACTAATTGTGTATAGGGCACTTGTCGAGATATGAAACAGTAAACACTGCACTGATACACAGCACATCATATTTCCACTATTAACAAGATCACCTGGCAACAAACCCCTTTCCAACTGGCTTGTTCTAAGCTTTATTGCTGTATACTGCATTGGGGGACAATTAATTTCTTGTTGCTGGCACTAAAAAGGTCAAATCCCGACCCTTACTGTCATCGACTGTTTTATGAAGTGCCAAGTGCCTAGTGGCTCAGATCAACACTCATTATTACTAGCACTCCAAGTCTGATTGGTGACATATTTATCACATCTGAACAATATACACCTTAGTGATTAGCAAGGGAAAATAATTACACAGTCCCACTGCAATTACCAACTTGGCACCTTATTGCAACAACTTAAGCAGATCTGATAAAGATTTCTTGGGCTTTCTTTGCTGTTTCAAATGTCCAGAAAATCTTTTAAAATGTGGTGCAACATTCTATTTAAATTCAGTTGTTTACTTTCTAATCCCTGATTTCATATGAAATGCTAAAACCTTTTTCCACATTCTATTCCACAAAGTGAATAAACTGCTGTCTTGCATAAAAAATGGCATCAAATCGAGTGATGAAAACATGGTTTTGCCTCTGCAGCTTTGGGCTCCAGTCCTTAAAGAATAAGTAAACTTTTTTTTTAATCTCTAAAATTACTCTGTACAGCCTCCAGAATAACATACCTTTCTCCCTGCATCCAGATTTAATTAGTTTGTCTATTACATGTCTAGTGTAAAGCTCTGCCCCCTTTTACTTTCTAAGCACTCCTAGGGGCTGATTTACTAACCCACGAATTCGAATCCGAATTGGAAAAATTCCGATTGGAAAACGAACATTTTGCGACTTTTTCGTATTTTTTGCGATTTTTTTCGGCGCCTTTACGACTTTTCGGAAATTATCGCGACTTTTTCGTTACCAATACGATTTGCGCGAAAAACGCGAGTTTTTCGTAGCCATTCCGAAAGTTGCGATTTTTTCGTAGCGTTAAAACTTGCGCGAAAAGTTGCGCTTTTTTCGTAGCGTTAAAACTTAAAAGGCGCGACGTTTTGCGCAAGTTTTAACACTACGAAAAAATCGCAACTTTCGGAATGGCTACGAAAAACTTGCGTTTTTCCGCAAAAATCGTATTGGTAATGAAAAAGTCGCGATAATTTTCCGAAAAAATCGCAAAATACCGATCATTACGAAAAAAACGCAATTGGATGCATTCAGCCCGTTCATGAGTAAGTAAATGGGCCCCCTAGACTGTTAAGGTTGGGGTTGTTTTCTCTGAAGAAAAGGCTCTTGTGAGGGGACATGATTACTCTTTGCAAGATCATTAGAGGGCATTATAGGGAGATAGTTTGCGGTCTTTTCTGCTATAAAACAATGAACGGACCACAGGCCACCCCTTTAGATTACAGAACTTTCAATTGAAGCAACATAGGTGGTTCTTCACAATGAAGGCAGTGATGCTGTGAAATGACCTGCTATTTTATTCCATATAATGTCATAATTTGATTACACACATCATAACCATTATATGCAATACATTTCAATCATTATATAACATTGAAGCAATTCTTTACATGATGTAACAGCCTGGTTAGGAAACACAGCATTATTTCCTAAAAATGTAAGAGAAAGTATACATTTGAGGTGTGTGATGTGGACTGCAGGGGGGTTCCTTGTGCAGACAGGGTTAATAATCCCTCTCAGTCAGCTAATTAAGCTGAGAGAGGAGCTGCCTGGAGAGGTAAAAAGGGGTGCGCTCTCACACCTGGGGTGAAGGAGTCACTCAGAATGAGGGGTCACTCAAAAAAGGTGTCCACTCTCAGAGCAGGGCACAGGGCAGGAAGGCTGCCTGCCATTGTGAGGAACTCCCAGAGGGGATGGGGGTGCTGCCTGCCATTGCAAGGAGCAGAGGGAGTCACAACCAAGTGTATAAGGGCTGAGAAGAATCAGCAAGGCTTAGTAACAAGCCACAGTGCCAGAAGCTGGTGAGCTAATATCCCATGAAGGGAGAGTCAGTAGGGCTGAGTGAGTAGCTGTGGATGTTTGAAACTAGGTATGGTGAGAAACCCCGAAAGGTTCCAAAGTGTGAGAGTTACCCTGGAAGGTGAGAATCTCAAAGAAGGGACAAATCAGGAATAAGCTTGATGAACTGTTTGCTGATGAACTGTGAACTGTAATGTTTCTGTTGGGAGGCATTTGCCCCAAGTAAACCTGTGTTTTTGCCTGAAGAAGTGGTGTCCCCATCTCCCTGCTCTTGATCCTCTCCTTACCTGCTTACCATAACTAATTTTCCCCAAAGATTACGTGTACAGGCAGTCACCATGTCACAACATAATCACTAAAATTTTAATCCATGTATTCCATTCTATCCAAAACTAATTTATTGTCTTATAACACACACTGCAACCATTCTATTCACATGCAATCATTTTATAACACACATTTTACCCATTCTATCCCACATACTTCTACATTTATAGCATGCATTTTATATAATCTATAATAGACACTTTAAATATTTTATTCCACACAGTCTACACCAAATACTGTATGACACATATCATTATTCCTTAGCATATACCGTAACCTTACTACTCAACAAACTGTAACTAATCCATCCCATAAACTCTACTCATTATATAGCACTCACTTGACCATTCTATCACATTGCAGGGGATATATCCCCGGTTTCTGGGACCATTCTATCATACACACACTAATCATTCTATAGTTCACACTATAACAAATTATATTGCATACCTCAAATCATTTTAAAGCACTTGCTGGTACCATCCTCTCTGACACACTTTAATTATTGTATACTGCACACTGTAACCATTGTTTTCCATACTGTAATCATTATAACACAAACAAATACTATAACCATTCTATCCGACACACAGTATAAACATTCTATAGAACACGCTGTAACCATATGTGAGGTTTCTCCCATGGGCACAGGAGAAGTTTCAACAGGAAGGTCTGTGTCAATTGAGCTTTAACCATTTGCATACTCTCATGGTTCGCCCTTGAGAGTCAAAGAGCCATTTACAGAAAAAATTAAGATGAAAACTTCAACAGAGAATGTTTGCCTGGCATACAAGAGAGACCACACATGGTTGGGATTTGGGCATCCCCTCAAATGTGTGTCCTTACGCCAGATGCTCCACAGACCTATACTCATTGTCTGACAGGCAAGTTTCCATTACTTGGTTCTATGGAGCCTTTATTAATGACCAATAGGTACAATGAAATGGTACCATATTTTTTACAGAGTTGGCAAAATGCCACACTCCAAGAGATACTAATTTAACTGCCTCAGTCAGCTAAGTTTAAAAAAAGTCCCCTCAATGCCATATAATATTTTGTGATGTGTCTTTTGTTAGCTTATTATTACACAGATGCAACTCAAGGTAGTAAGAGGACATGTTAATGTGATCTTGTTAATGTCATCTTGATTTAACCCCTCTCACCCAGTCACCCACAGTATCAACCTAGTAATATCAGTAATTTGCACCCCAATCCTTTAGTTACCCCACTTACCCCAAGAGCAGCCCAGAGCTCAATAGGCGAGTGGCCTGGCTGGATTGGAGGTGTGGTAGGAGAAATGTTGTTGTGGCCACAAGCTTACCATGTGAATATGATATAATTGCAAGATACTTCTACTCATATTATAACACATTTTCAACACATTTTAATCTAGTATGCAGATGTACACTACAGTATAATGTAAATACTATATTATTCTACTTTTCAAAAAAATTGTTGTTAAAAAGTACAGGGACAGGATCTATTATCAAGAGTCCCATTATCTGGAAAGCTCAGAAATATATCATTACCCATAGGCTCAATTTTTAGCAAACAATTCTTATTTTGTTAATGGTGTCCTTTTTTCTCTGTAATGACAAAACAGCACCTTGTATTTAATGGTAACTAAACTGCAAAACGATCCTGCTGGGTTATGCAGTGTTTAAATGTTTTTAGTGAACTTAAGGTATGGTGATCCTAATTATGCAGAAAACCTTTATTGTCCAATGCACTCAGAATACTTAATTAACGCATTTATTGACTCAAAAACATAACAAGAAAGTACAGGTATTATTAGGTTTAGGCAGAGGAACAGAGCGCTTAGCGTCCAAATGACTATTACAAACAGTAGCTTTTTTTTCCCTGCAATAACTTTTTAATCCAAGAACCAATTTGACAAGGGAATAACCTAACTTTAGAAGAAACTGTGTTGCTTTCAAAATCCAAATCCATATCCAAAATCCATTAGTCAATATATTTTCCCTTTAATATTCTCATATTGTAGTGTAAATAAGATTTGGGACAGCTCTTGGTTTGCTCAAGTATATATAAACTGTATACAAAATAAACATCTTAGCCAACAAAGCATAAAAAGCCAATTAAAGTAGTGATGTGTGAGTCAGAAAAAGCATAACCCACAGCCAACCCTAACAAGCAAAATGTTGCCACTGTAAGACTCGCACCCAACCCATAACCGCATCTTTCCACTCTGTACGCTACTTCTGTGAGGTTCCAAGACAGAAAAACTTCAGGGGCAGATGAAGAGTGTAATTCCCCAGTCTGATCCATACCCAACCCTCATTCCCTAACCTGCCTAACCTAAGGGGGTAACCCACAGATCATGCGAGTATGTGCATATCACTAATTTAAAGCTTTTGTTGATATCTTACTAAAAGACTCACCCCCTTCCATTATTTGTTATGCTTTCATTAACATGCCTTTTCACCATACCCTGTTGGCCCTCTCCTCCTTCATGCAAGCCTTTACCTTGGCACATACGAGATTACACACCTTCCCTGTCTTAGATGAAAGCAAAGCATTTATCATGGTCTCTGTAGGGAACAAAACATTAGATGCACAATGACTAAAACTCAAAAATATATGTATTACAATAGCAGAGAGCTAATTCTTTGATACTGCATATCTACCATTATTAAATCCAGAACATTAAATTAACTGCTTGAAGTGAGGAACATCTGAAAATGTATATATTTAATAATACTATATTATATAATAAAATATATATATATATATAAAATAAAAATACATATAATAAAATGCACTCTTAGGACTTCAATCAAAACAGTTTTATTGTATTGATAAAGGTCTATGTCCTGACCGAAAGGCAATCTCACCATAAAACTTTTTTGGTTTAAGTCTTGAGACTGCAGTGCTCCATTTCATGTTTATGAACTACAAACAGCTCCATGGCTTGGTGTGCACCCTTTTTACTGTGGTATATCATAGAAACACAATGACATTTACCTCCAAAAGTTCTCTTTATAAGCAAAAACATTTATAATGAAAACCTAAGCATACACGATAATCTTTTTTGAGGCCACTTGGCCACAAGCAATAAAGACCGTTGCTCAAAGATGCCATGTATTGTTGAATCCAACAACTTGCTTGAAATGAAGGAATTTACAGCCTGTATGTAATGTTGTGGGAGAAGTAATGAGATACATTTACTGGTGAACCCGTGTTTCGATATTCAGTTCATTTGAATAGTTTCACCCATATGTAATAGCCCACAAAGGCATATAAAAGCATATATGTACATATATGCAATAGTCTGTATTACATATGTGATAAACATGTATCTCAACACTTATTCCACCTCACAGATTACCAAAGATGAAAAGCACTGAACACTGGGCCATTCTTTGAGGCCCAAGGAAGGTATAAATTTTATATCTGTGGTTACAAGATTACTTTTGTAGTGTAGCTGATCCTCTATACAAGACTAAAGGTGGCCACACACGTGACGATTTGTGATCTTTCGTGCGACCATCGGTCGCACGAAAGATCGGCCACTAACATTCAGGGCTGAAACAGCAGATAGGGAGGTAGAAACAATAGGATTTCTACCTCTTTCTGCCGATTCAGCCCTGAAGGCAGATTTTGCTCAGGCGCCTTTTATGCCTCCTGCGATATCGGTCGACTCGCCGACTTGCCATACACGCACCGAATATCATATGAAACGAGGTTCCGTATGATATTATCGGTGCATGTATGGCCAGCTTAACTTGTGTTGATGAATCTCACTATTGTTTGAATAAGAGTTTGATAAGAGGTATCAAATTTACATAACATTTTTGAGATATCGCAAGTGCCAATATTGTATAAGTGAAGTAACCCTTTCTTATTCATGAAAAGATCCTTAGGATACCCACCATCAACAAGATGTTGTTTCATCTCCTTCGATCTAGTACAACAATATTCTGTAGCACTTACAATACACTTAACAGGTCTAAATTGCCTTAACTAATAAACAGTGATAACTTATTGTGGTTTGTAACCTTTCATAAAAGGTGTTTATTGAGTTGCTGATCATACTTAATAATAGTAGGTACCTGATGAAGAATCGCATGGTTTGAAGCATTCTGTGCAACCTTTTTGCAATAAACAATTTTTAAAAGCAATTTTGGCTATTGAGAGTATGTTTTCCCCCCAAATTAAAAAACAAGTACCCATTTTTTTACCCACAGTTCCCTTTTTCAGTGTAAATCACACCCACTCCCACAGTCTTCCCCTAGCATTAAAAATTTATTTTTACATTTCACCCCTGACCCCAGTCTGTATTACCATTATACACACATCCCTGTATTTGGGTGCAAATTGTTCTAAACATAACTCAGATGGTTTTTTGCTTCGTATTATAAAAATTAATGTAACCCCTGAATTTTGTAATATGGATATTACAAGTAAGCTCAACATTTTCAGTTGTTAGAAAATACACTATGCCTGTGTCCTTGTGTTTTTATAATTACACAACTCCCTGGTGACCTATAATATCCTTATTATGCACAGTAGGGGATACTTTGTCCATTTTATCTTGTCTTACTTCCAAGCCTATGCCAGGGAGAGTGAATACATGAACAGTCAGTGTTAGAGCACAAAGCACAGCTGGGTTCCTAACAAGCTAATATAGACATGTTCTATAAAATACTGCTCTAATATCAGGACACCTATGAAGGTCATAAAGGTATTGTGAGAAAAAAATGTTTCTCCAGAAAAAGCTAATTCTGAGCTATTTTGGGAAACCTATTCATTTACTTATCCTCATGCCAATTAGAGAACTTTGTATAATTTGTTGTTTATATAGGTATGGGATCATATAAACAGAACATTCTGAATACAGGTCCCATACCTGTACAGTAATATTATTGGTTAATTGCTATGGCACTGGTAATGACAATACAAACTATAAAGATCTTGGTAAAAAGTAGGAAAATGCTTTTTTTCTGGGATAATTAATATATGAAGGACATGATAATGGGAACAAAGGCTATTGTCATTTTTGTATTCTTTAAAAGTAAAAGCCTCCCTTTTTCAATCTCAAAATCAACTAGTTGAGAAAATGAGACAGACATTACGTGACTAACAAACAACCCCCCTCCCAGCACCGTGACGTCACAATAGAATTGCTTTATACCAATAAAATTATAGAGGGGAGAGGCCACTGACAGAGGAACAATGTCAAACAATATAGTATAGTGGGATGCTTAAGGTTTTCTTGCAGTTTTTCCTGGGATTTAATATTTTTTTAAATAGATATTTATACAACATTGAAATTTGTTTTCTGAAGACAGGTGACCCTTAAGGTAGATAAGTTGTAAAATGCCAACTGTCATGTGTTTTTCAAGTTTAGTGTCAAAATATGCTCAGTGACATATAAAATGAGTCTAAATCAGTCCTTTGCATCGCTTATCCAACTTATCTGAACTATGTCATTTTGCTCTGACTAGTTGGATTAAAGTACACCTCGTTCAACTCTATGAACAGAGTTGTGAACAGACATTTATCTGCCTGTTCACACAATGCAATCAAATCTGAGTCAAATGGACCGGAAGCATAGGGCAACTTGTTTCCAGACCACCATACCACCAATTCCTATGTAGATTTCACATAAAGCACATTTTCATGCCATGAGCTGAATCTGGATTACAGCCAAATGATTAAAACACATCTCTTTTAAATCTGGATCAGGCTGTACTACATCAAAATCAAGATGTGCAACTGTGCAGTTTGAGCTGAATCTCATTCACCGCTAGGCACAATCAGAAGCACACAGTAGGATATAGTTCTCTAAAGTGAATGGAGCTGGAGTTCCTGGATGAAGTTCTCCCTTGCTATTTCCCAACAGGACTGGCATTAACAGTGACAGATCCCAATGCCGCCTTCCAGTGCTGAATACATTTTTTATTCTACGCACATGGAAGAACCTGGGCGTGGTTATGTTGGGCAATTAGAACCTCTTTATGTCCAAAACATTACAACAAGGAAAGGGAAGAAAATAAAAACACTTGTCCCTTTGCTGTCTAAAAAAGTATTGCCAATATTCTTTGGGAACAGTGTCCTGTTGCTGCCAACCTAGCACTCCAAATCGATTTCGGACCACGATTTTGTATTATTATTATCCAAGTAAAAGTAGTACACTTTCCTACACTTGATAATAAAGTAACAGGGGCCAAAAATGAAAAGATTTGTTCCAATCATGACATAATATTACAACCATGTTCCAGAAAGGTACCTAGGTTATACAGAAATGATATATCTGTAACAGTTAGATTTTAGCATTATATGAGAAGACAAGTTGTTAGTAAAGTAGGACTTGCAGAGGGATCAGATGGCAGCAATGTGTAGGTTAAATATGACAGGCTGCACCAATACATGCCCAAGCAGCCGCTGAGTGCATAAATAATGTGCTTACAGTCAAATAAAACAAAGCACATCACAGCCATTTTCTCTGCTGCCGATCCATGCAAAGGTTCAGCAATGCAAAGAATAAAAAAGGAAAGGAAGCACAAGAAGCAAAGGGACGGCGCCGGTATTAAGAAATAAATGCTGCCAATATACATGCCTCTCTATGGCTTCCTATTGGGTTTGGTGTGTAATAAGCTCCCTGGTGACTTGTCCCCGGTGGCCATGAATACTAACAGACAATCTTTGTCTTGCTTCCTCGCCCTCCTGCACGGGATTGGAGAGGCGCAAAACTTTAAAACGACAAAGCAATCCTTTATTAACAAAACGAGAGATTTGCCGGTTTCGGTTCCCTCCCTTCATGTCTTGTGCAGCCCCAGTGTAAGGGGCTCTGTTTCCCTCCCCGGCTGGGACCCACCGGCCGCAGCACCTTGCCCTGAGATCCCTGTAATCCTCCTAACAATCTCCATTCAACACTTGGCCCCTCACTCGCTCATTATTCAGCCTACCTGACATCTCTTCATTCTCCATTTCTTCTATCGGGTCCTCTTCAATCCCCAGCGGACCCCGCATATCCCACCTCCTCCTCCCCAGATCAATTTCAGTTTCTTTCGCAATCTGGATCCCAAAAAGGCTTGAGATATTAACCCATAGGGGTGCAGAGGTGCTCCAGCCGCCACTGCCTACCGCTGACTGGAGGTACAAAAGGGTGAGGTTTATTTTTAAGAAAGATGGCTGCCTAGTTTTTTTTTTTTTAAGAAAAGAAAATATCCCCCTTGTCTCTCTCCCTCTCTCTGCCTAAATCCCCCAGCCTGAAAATAAAAGAGAGAAGGAGAGAGCGAAAAAGAGAGAGAGACAAAAATGGAATACACATGCCCAGAATGTGACGTCCAGTCTGGTTACCGTGGCAACTACATCCCATAATTTTGGCAGAACTAGTTAGTCGTGATGCCAGAGGAGACCAAGTCCAGTACTAGTTAGAGAAGGAAGAAGCGTTCGAGAAGAGGATGGCAGGGCTTTGCCAGGGGGGCTGCGAGGGGTGCAAGTTTGTGACTGAGAATAAATGTTAATAATAAGAAGATTTATTTTGCTTGCTGTTGCCACAGGGAAATGAACTTGTGCTCCTTCAGGCTGCAAAGTCGGATGGAAAGTGAATAAATGAATGCCTCACTATACACACAGTGCTGAAGGTACTCAGACTTCTCAAGTTCAGGCAAAGTTGAAAAGTGCTGAGCAAAAAAAAAATCCTTCCTTGCACAGGATTCTAACTGCCTTGTACTTCCCTCTTGGTTCTGAGGAGGATGGCTGCCTGCCTGCATGGCTGCTTCTACTTGTGCAAATTCAAATTAGACTGAAGGTTTTCATCTTTTGGTGTGGCACAGATAGCAGAATTCTTTTTTTGCAACTGGTTTTCATTTTTTGTGGCTTTTAAATTATTTACATTTTTTTTGGTCTGCAGGTCTAATGCTAAGAAGTTAAATCATCTCTGCTTGCTTAGGGTTATTTACCCCCAGGGGCATATTTTTATAAGCACCTGTGGGTATGTGCCTGGGGTAGCAGCTTCAGAGGTATGGCCCTTGTGGGTTTATTTAAAAAAAAATTACCTCCCCAAGCCTGTGCCAAATGAAAGGGACTCCCAAGACAAGACTGCATTCATTTGCCCCTCCAGGCTTGTTGCCACCCCCCTAAGCCTCCTCTGCTCGTCACCATCATGTGCTGCTCCAACCTCAGCAGCCAGTCGGCACACTGACTTCTTGTAAATTTACAGAAATCCAAAATAAGAATGGGTTGGCAGTTGTGGTATGCGCCTAGTAGTGATGTGCAGGCAGGCCCAAAACTCATGGGTTTACCCAACACCCAAATATTCTTTCTAGTCGTTTTGGCCAAACTCTGCTATCTTCCCACCCAGCCCCTAACTTTACTATGACTCACTTCCGTATCTGGTATGTTGTATTTATTGTCTTGCACCTGCTCCTGCCCTAAGTGAAGTCCTCACTAGGCCTAGTGCACCCCCCTCCCTCCCCCCCCGCCCCGTTGCACCTTAGGTACATGCATTTTCTCCCTTCCCCTAGTTTCAGTCCTGAGCCCAGCACCCCCTAAAGGGAGGCACAGTCAAAGGGGTGGTTCACCTTTACAGTAACTGTGTATTTTATAGAATTCCCAGTTCTAAGCAACTTTTCGATTGGTCTTCATTATTTATTTGTGATAGTTTTTGAATTATTTGCCGTCTTCTTCTAACTTCTTGCAGCTTTCAAATGGGGGTCACTGACCCCAGTAGCCAGAAAACTATTGTTGTGTGAGGCTACAGTTTTATTGTTATTTTTCATAACTTATTTTTCTATTCAGGTCCTTGTCTATTTATCTGTCTCTCATTTAAACCACTCCCTGGTTGCTAAGGTCATTTGACCCAAGCAACCAGATAGCTGCTGAAACTCCAAACTAGAAAGCTACTAAACAAAAATTAAAATACCTAAAAAGATACAAATAATAAAACATAAAGACCAATTGCAAATTGTCTGAGAGTAACACTCTCTACATCATACTAAAAGTTAACTCAAAAGTGAACAGCCCCTTTAAGGGAAGCAGTGTACCACTCTTCTACAGGGCCGTGTTAATATATAGGCACCCAATAACCTCTGCCAAGGGCAGCAGTTTGGGGGGGCGGCCTATGGGTGCCTGTATAATTGATTAAAAAAATTCAAAAACCTCCTCATCTGCCACCAGATCATACCTGGGCAAATTCAGCGGTGGAGCTGGGGGTGGTGGGGGGTGAGGGTGCAGAGCTAAAGTGAGGGCACATGCAGTGATGTCACTTCCTCAACCTGGGGGACATGTTTAGGTATGGTGTAAATTGAAAAGTTTGTTATAATTTGTCCATCTATAATATAATTTATATTTATTTATATAATAATTTCCTCTTTAGCAGGGCTTACATTTTTAGGGTAGACCAGAATTGCCACCCCCATTAGAATAATTATGACATGTAAAAATGGTTAAAGTGCAGTTTTCTGGCTGTTTCCTAACTCCCAGCAAGAGGATTCTAGATGATGATGTAGTTTACCAACAGCTTAGAAGCTATAGGTTGCAGATCTCTAATTTTCAAATTATTTTTACTCTCAAATTGGGAACCCCCCAAAGCCTTTTTGTGTCACCCAGGCATGAGATCAAGTTTTCTTCAACTTTTCTTTTCTTCAAGGTTCTTAGAGCCAACCACTGCTTAAGCTGCAAGTGGAGCCCAGCTGGTAAATGGGGTGTATATTACCTATGATTGGGTAGCACATTTCAAAGCAAAAAAATCAATCCTCTATGGGTACGTGCTTTCAAAAAGAACCCCAAGGCAGAGCTGGAAAGGTGTATGAATGAGTACTTCCAAATTCCTGGAAGCTTAGATGGCTACCAGAGGCAGGCAAGAAGTTTTGGTATGGAAGGCAAGGGTAACAATCTGTGTGCTAACAAACCCCATGCCTTTATCCATCTAGCAGTGTTAGTTGGAGACATAGATCACCTAATATAAGAAGGGAGAAGAGGCACAAGGAGCTGCTATTCATAATTCTTGGACAATAAAACTGCTGTAAATATTTTATGCAATTGTATCACCCTTTCTTTTCCCAAAATGGTTGCACCCTATGCAGGTGCCTATCCAAGTCCTAGCCACTTAGACAACAATTTAAAGTTGTATTGTTTTGGTTGGACAGTATATTCTGTGAAATCTGGATTTATTATTTATCCGTGTCCAAACTTAAAAGATATTTGTAATAAGTAACCACATGGATTATACTTTGTCCGCTCTAATCCATTGTAACAAGGTCCTCAAAATGAAATAAAAACTGTATTGAATTGACACACAGGGTTTTGGAGCAGGCAACATATATGTACGTGTATATATTTATATAATACATTTATATTTTAACAATAAAGCAATAGAGCAGACATCAATAGAATATATATAAATGCAAAAATACAATTACATCCAAGATTAAGTGCTAAATTTAGAGACAACATAAAGGAGGTCAACAGAAAGGGGGGCATTGTCCTGTAGAGTTTATAATCTAAGTGGGTGGGTAATTTACAGACACAAATAGAAAGATAATAAGTGCTGCAGTTTAGTGGTTGGCATTGCCTGACAACTGCCTGAGTCATATTTAGAGTTTTGTTTTGAAGTGATTGAAGGATGGAATCTAGAGGTAGCAACAGCAACAAAAGAGAAAACTAAGATGAGAAAAAGCAATAGAAGTAGTTGGTGTGACCAGCTGGGGCCTCTGAATGGAAGGGAGGAAACAACCAGGAACATATGGAGACTCAACAGAAGAGATGCACTTAGGTTCAGCGGAATGAACAGCATTAAAATTCACAAGGAGAAGTTATAATTTGCTTATTGGGAAGTCTCTCTTAGCTGTGTCAGAGTATAATCTATCTTTGTAAAAACAAAGTGCAAAGGAATCTGGAGAACTGTCCAATTATGAGGCATGGATCTGTGGGAAGGCCATAACGGCCCAGGCCTAGGGTGGCAAAATATCAGGAGTACAATACCACCCAGTCTCTTCTACAGTCTTAGACACGAGAACTGGGTGTGCTGGAAATGGGTTAGGGAAATTGTGTACATGTGAAATGTGAAGTGCAATCCTTACCTGTAGTCACCCTGAGTTAAGCCTTATGTCATTTATCTGTGGTATTTTGTTGTTTGCATATATTTAAGAAGTCAAACATAGAAGGATGCGGGACACAAGATCCAGTTGTGGGACTGCCAGAGAAAAAGGTCATGCACTTCTCATTGTGTGGGTCAGAACATCCATCTGATAACTGTTGTTACATAAGTAGGATTTGCATACTGTGTTGATTACCATGATGAAATGTATTTATTATAACTGGGAGGTTGCAACAATGTGCAGCCTCATTAATGCTGCGCAGATCAGCATACATCAACAGCAAAAAAACATTTTTGCACATAGTACAAGCTCAGAAATTAAGCCCAAACATATTATAGAAATCAGCTTTACCCATCTAGAGCAGGCAGATGGCTTATTGCAGTTTCTAGGGAGGAATGGGCTCATTTAGTGCCCAGGTCTGTTTAGCTGCATCCAGAAATATTTCAGCATTTTATTTTGCCAGAACTCAATATACTTGAGCAAAGATTCCTCATCATGCTTGTTTTTATTAGTTTGACCGTGCAAAGTACAAGCCTTCATAAATATAACATTTTTCTCAAAGTGGAAACAGGACAAATACTATAGCTTAAAGGGGTGGTTCACCTTTACTTTAACTTGTAGCATCTTATAAAATGGGAAATTCTTAGCAACTTTTCAATTTTTCAATTTCAACTGCCGAACAAAAAGCTAAATAATTCAAAAACCACAAATAAGAAAAAATAAAGACCCATTGCAAATGATCTCAGAATAGCACTCTCTACATCATGCTAACAGTTGGAGTTACGCTTTTAAAGAGACAGTATAATTAACGACTACTTGTTTAGAACCAACATTGCCCGTAACAGCCAAATAAACCTTCTTACATGCATCATTCCAGTTTGTCTACTTGAATGCACTCTTTTATTAGTTTCTAATGCATGATATTTTGGCTGTGCCCATTGAAACAATCAAAACTAAATCTTGCCCTCACATGCCTAATTACATATAATCTCATAATTTATGATACTATCTATCATTGAACAAATGCTGTTAAATATGTAAATATAAAGTTGTAACCCCTTATCTTTCTGCAGCTTTCCACTTAGGGCTCTGGCACAACAGGGAGATTAGTCGCCCGTGACAAATCTCCCTGTTCGCAGGCGACTAATCTCCCCGAGTTGCCATCCCACCGGTGAAAATGTAAGTCGTCGGTGGGATGGCACACGCGGCGGTGCGATTTTGGCAAATCGCCGAAAGTGCCTCGCGAGTGTGTGCCATCCCACGGGCGACTTACATTTTCGCCGGTGGGATGGCAATTCGGGGAGATTAGTCGCCCGCGAACAGGGAGATTTGTTGTGGGTGACTAATCTCCCCGTGTGCCAGAGCCCTTAAGTCTCCCAGTGGTGTAACAACAGGAGGAGCAAGGGGGGAACCAGGACCTAAACTCTCAATTTCAGTTCTGTGAGACACTGGATAAGGGACCTAGGGTACCTTTAGGAACTTATTTGCTTGGGGAGTTGCTCTTCTGCTTCTGCCATTGCTCAGGGTCTCTGACTACAGAAAGAAAACCTTGTGCAGGTTGGGCGTGTTACCCCCATCTCTATAAATTGTAAGCTGTGTTGAGCGGGCTTTCTTTATCTAGTTTATTTTTTGGGATTCATATGTAATCTCCCTTTAATTCCAGAAAACTGTAAAACTGCTTGTTGTGTTGAGTTGAAAACCCCAACATACTGTTCTTCAACTTCAGCTTATTCTTCTGCTTTTTCTTCTTCTTCTTAGCGCCCCCCATTTTCTAAACGCTACTCCTCCTACAGTTTTAGGTGTACAACACCCAAACTCACCACACTTCTTCGCCCTATAGCGGAGCAGGTTGCTTGTGCTTTTCTAAGCGATCCGGCCCCCCAAATTTTTCCATTGACTTTGACAGGGAAGATTTTCAAACTGCTGCCGCACATAGAGCTTTGAAGCTACACCCCCCAAACTTCAATAACATAATAATGGGGTCACGCCAAATGAAACAGTGACATTTGTTGGATGACCCTAAAGTGGGAGGGGCCAACAACAGCCAATCAAATTTCACCTACTGACTTTTATGGGGAAATTGAACTGCTGCCAGTCTTACAGCTTTGAAACTACACTCCCCAAACTTGAATTACACAGTCATGGGGTCAGCCTGAATGAATATATGATGATTGCTGGATGCCCAAAAGTGGGCGGAGCTGTGAACAGACAATCAGAATAACACCGGGGTCCCCAAACTTTGCAGAGTTAGGCACCAGGTAACTGCAGTTCAAGGTTAGAAAAAGTGGGTGGAGCCACCAACAGCCAATCAGATTTACCTATTGACTTTCAATGGGGAAATTCAACCTGCTGCCATTCTCACAGTATTAACCCCAGGGTCCCCAAACTTTGCACAGTCAGTCACTGGGTGACTTCGTACTCAAGGTTAGAAAAAGTGGGCAGGGCCGCCACAAGCCAATCACATTTCTTTCATTGTTATCAGTGGGGAAATTTAACTGCTGCCATTCTCACATATTTAATGTCAGGGTCCCTAAACTTTGCACAGTCAGTCACTGGGTGACTATGTTCCAAGTTTAGAAAAGTGGGCGGGGTCAACAACAGCCAATCGGATTTTACCTATAGACTTCATATGTTTACATTTAAACTGCTGCCATTCTTTAAATATTAATACCAAGGTCCCCAAACTTGCAGAGCTAGTCACCAGGTAACTGCGGTTCAGAGTTAGAAAAAGTGGGCGAAGCCACCAACAGCCAATCAAATTTTAACTATTGATTTTAAATGGGGAAATTCAACCTGCTGCCATTCTCACAATATTAACACCAGGGTCACTAGGGGACTGCATTTTTAGGTTTTAAAAAGTGGGTGGAGCCACCAACAGCCAATCAGACTTCACCTATTGATTTTTTTTTGTTTAAATTTAAAATGCTGCCTTTCTCACACTATTTATGTCAGGGTTCCCAAACTTTGCACAGTCAGTCACTGGCTGACTACGTATTCAGGGTTAGAAAAAGTGGGCGGAGCCACCAACAGCCAATCCATTTCCACCCATTAAAGGAGAAGGAAAGGCTAAGTCACTTGGGGGTGCCAAAAAATTAGGCACCCCCAAGTGACTTAGATCGCTTACCTTTTGCCCCGGGCTGGTGCCCCTGTACGGAGAGAACAGCCCCAGCCCGGCAGAAAAAAAAGGAAGGAGGAAGCACTTCCTACAGGTACCCTGGGCTGGTGCTTTTTTCTCCTAACAGGGGCACCAGCCCGGGGTACAAGGTAAGCGATCTAAGTCACTTGGGGGTGCCTTACATTTTGGCACCCCCAAGTGACTTAGCCTTTCCTTCTCCTTTAAATTTCATTGGTTTATATTTAAACTAATGCCATTATTTAAGTATTAATTCCAGGGTTGTTACACTTTGCAAAGTTAGTCACTGGGTATTTGCAGTTCAAAGTTTAAAAAAGTGGGTGGAGACACCAACAGCCAATAACATTTCACCTATTTACTTTCAATGGTGAAGTGTAAAATGCTGTCAGTCTCACAATCTTTATGCCCCATGAGTCCCCAAACTTTGCAAAGTTGGTCACTGAGGGACTGCAGTTCAAAAATAGGAAAAGTGGGTTGGGCCACTAACAGCCAATCAGATTTCATACTTTGAATTTTATTGGTTTAAATTTAGAATGCTGCCATTCTCACACTATTTATGCCAGGGTGCCCACTGTTTGTCACTGGGTGACTTCCCCTCAAGGTTAGAAAAAGTGGGCACACCCACCAACCACCAATCACAATTTACCTATTGACTTTTATTGGTTTAAATTTAAACTGCTGCCATTCTTTAACTATTAATCCTAGGGTCCCTAAACTTTGCAGAGTTAGGGGCATATTTATTATGCTGTGTAAAAAACGGCGAGAAAATTTGCCACACATCGCCAGGCTTCACCGTGTAAAAATGACGTAAAAATGGTGTAAAAACGGCGTAATTGTTTTACGCGTTTTTTCTTCCACTGGAACTTATGGAAAATAACGGCGTAATATCCGGCATTCATATTGTGATCTTTTCCATTTATTTTACACAGCTTTTTACTCCGTTTTTTCGGCGAATTAGTTTTACACAGCATAATAAATACGCCTCTAAGTCACTGGGTAACTGCAGAGTGGGGAAATTTAAATTGCTGCCATTCAGACACTATTAAAACCAGGGTCAGTGCTTTTTACTATATAACTGTGGGTCCAAGGTTAGAAAAACTGGGTGGAGCCAACAACAGATCAGATTTCATTCAGTGACTTCACGTTTTTCAACCCAACATGGAAGTTTTTTCTCAAACTTCCCTTTCTAGTTAATACTACTACTACTATTAGTAATAATAGTAGACAGAGAAAATTAATATAGCTCTTTCCTACTACACTGGTAGTATATGCCTGCTAGGAGCAAAGCAAAAAAACATCAATGCTCCCTGAGAGACTAATTTTGCAATCAAGGTGACACTCATTTACAGCTGAATGTACCAAAGTATTATATCATTTGCTACAACGCATAACAAATAGTGCAATATAATCATCGATATATCACACAGAAAAGTTTGGAAAGGCAAAGTGAAGAATATATTTGCACTTTTTGTACAGACTAAGCTCTAAAATAGTAATAGGCTAATCATACAATCTGTCCCGTTTCTCATCGACAAAAAAATTAGCGAATCTTTCAAAAGATTTGCTAGGCGAAAATGTCACGCGTCAAAAATAAATTGTCACGTGATTGTCAAATTATTTCACTCATCACTATTCTAGCATTTATGTTGGGTTGAAAAACCCAACATACAGTTCTTTGACTTATTCTTCCGCTTTTTCTTATTCTTAGTGCCCCCCCAGTTTCTAAACGGTACTCCTCCTACAGTTTTACAGATTGTTGGATGCCCAAAAGTGGGCGGAGCTGTGAACAGCCAATCTGATTTTAGCTATTGACTTGGCGGAATATCAACCTACTGCCATTCTCACAGAATTAATGCCAGGGTCCCAAAACTTTTCACAGTGGGTCACTAGGGGACAGCAGTTTTAGTTTTGAAAAGTGGGAGGAGCCAACAACAGCCAATCAGATTTCACCTACTGAAGTTTATTGGTTTGATGCCAGGGTTCCCGTACTCAAGGTTAGAAAAAGTGGGCGGGGCTGCCAAAAGCCAATCACATTTCTTTCATTGTTTTCAGTAGGTATATTTTAACTGCTGCCATTCTCACATGTTTAATGTCAGGGTCCCCAAACTTTGCACTCTTTGGCACTGGGTGACAACTACATTCCAAGTTTAGAAGAGTGGGCGGGGCCAACAACAGCCAATCAGATTTCACCTATAGACTTCATACATTTAACTTTAAACTGCTGCCATTCTTTAAACATTAGTACTAAGGTCCCCAAACTTTGCAGAGCTAGTCACCAGGTAACTGCGGTTGAGAGTTAGAAAAAGTGGGTGGAGCCACCAACAGCCAATCAGATTTTACCTATTGATTTTCAATGGGGAAATTCAACCTGCTGCCATTCTCACAGTATTAACACCAGGGTCACTAGGGGACTGCATTTTTAGGTTTTAAAAAGTGGGTGGAGCACCAACAGCCAATCAGACTTCATCTATTGATTTTTTTTTGGTTTAAATTTAAAATGCTGCCTTTCTCACACTATTTATGTCAGAGTTCCCAAACTTTGCACAGTCAGTCACTGGCTGACTACATATTCAGGGTAAGAAAAAGTGGGCGGAGGCAGCAAAAGCCATTTCCACCCATTAAATTTCATTGGTTTATATTTAAACTGATGCCATTATTTAAGTATTAATTCCAGGGTTGTTAAACTTTCCAAAGTTAGTCACTGGGTATTTGCCGTTCAAAGTTAGAAGAAGTGGGTGGAGCCACCAACAACCAATCACATTTCACCAATTTACTTTCAATGGTGAAGTGTAAAATGCTATACAACAAAGAAAGTTCACCCAGCACTGTCAGTCCCACAATTTTTTACAAAGTTTGTCACTGGGGGACTGCAGTTCAAAAATGGGAAAAGTGGGTTGGGCCACTAACAGCCAATCAGATTTCATCCATTGAATTTTATTGGTTTAAATTTAAAATGCTGCCATTCTCACACTATTTATGCCAGGGTGCCCACTGTTTGTCACTGGGTGACTTTGACTCAAGGTTAGAAAAAGTGGACACACCCACCAACCACTAATCATAATTTACCTATTGACTTTTATTGGTTTAAATTTAAACTGCTGTCATTCTTTAATTATTAATCCCAGGGTCCCTAAACTTTACAGAGTTAGTCACTGGGTAACTGCAGTATCAGGTTAGAAAAAGTGGGCGGAGCCCCCAACCGCCAATCAAATGTCACTTGTTGACTTTCAGTGGTGAAAATTAAGACACTACCATTCAGTCACTATTAAAACCAGGGTCCCCAAACTTTGCATAGTGGTTTTTACTATATAACTGTGGGCCGAGCCAATAACAGATCTGATTTCATTCAGTGACTTAACGTTTTTCAAACCAACATGAAGTTTGTTCTCAAACTTCCCTAGTCTAGTTTTAAACTGGGCTTTGAGATTGCCTAAAATCACTAAACAGTTTTCTAAATCCACTAGTCCAGTAAAGAGGCCATGTTGAGTGTGTGTGTGTCTTTGTGTAAATTTGAGAAATTAGATTGCAAGCTCTACTGAGTTAGAATCTTGTATGAGTTGTTAAACATACAGTGCAAAGGGATGTGTTAGGCTAATGATTGTTGCTAAATTAATACATAATGTCAAGCTGGAGCAGCAGACGTGAAGAGAGAAGGTCCACAAGAACCTCACACTAACTGAAGGCTTGCCTGAGGATGGATAAAGGAATCACAGCAGTGGAGAGTAGCTGGAAAGCCAAAAATGAAGTACCAAGGGGTTTAGCTGAAGGTGAGATCAACAGGTCTGAATCAGGACAGGCAGTGGAGTATCAAGGTCAATATTCAGACCGGGCTCAAGATCAAGAATCAAAACAATGGGAAACAACACCAGGAAACCAAGGGAAACCGAGCAATGACAGGCTGTTACTGGTATCCTTTAATATGCCAGAGTGCATACATCAAGTTTGATGCACTGGTGTCAGGCGCACTATTGAGTGTGATGATGGCGCAGACATGCGCCTATGCAACGAATAATGCACCTCTGCACAATTATACACCACAGAGCAGTTTGCACATGTGTCTGGGGGGAATGGCCAGCTCATTAAGTAAACGTACACATAATTCCACTGACTCATATTGCATGCCCTATTAAACTGTATAATGAAATACAGGTATAGGATCTATTATCCAGAATGCTTGGGACCTGGGATTTTCCGGATAAGGGATTCTTATGAAATTTGGATCACCATATCTTAATTCTACTAAAAATAATTTAAACATTAAATAAACCCAAAAGGATTGTTTCGCCACCAGTATGGATTCATGTGGCTTAGTTACCATCAAAGATAAGTACTGTTTTATTATTACAGAGAAAAAGGAAATCATTTTTAAAAAATTAGAATTATTTAAAATGGGCTGTATGGAACATGGCCTTCCCATAATTCAGAGCTTTCTGGATAATGGGTTTCCAGATAAGTGATCCCATACCTGTACTAAAATTCTTAATGAATGCGATGGAAGTGAGTGCAGTTTTCAGCTTGGTGAGCAGGTAAAATTTCTTTCAAAATTGTCTCTTTGTAGGCTTACAGGCAGGGCTGCTATCAGAGGGGGGAGAGGGGGTACAGCTGTGCTGGGTCCTATGAAATCTTATTGTATAAGGGGCCCAGCTGCATCGCAAAAGTTACACAAATTGCCTAAGTATAATGTTACATCAAAATTTACATAGCTTATGCAAAAATTTACATAAATGCAGGGGCACAAAGGAGTGTAGGATTTAAACTTAATTAAACTCCACTGACTGCCAATGAACTGGCCATTACTTAGCACATCAACCAATGGAACTCTTTCTATGAACTGCTTATTATACATCAAGTGTTTATATTGCACATATGAGGGGTGCAGCCTAAATGTTGGTGCTTGTGTTTATACATGTCAGCAGTACCGCCGCTCCCTATACACAGAATACGCACTCTGCGTAGGGCACCAACTCCCAGGGGGGCTCCCAGTACCGCCGCTCCCTACGCAGAGTGCGCACTCTGTGCACCAACATACCAAGTCTTCGTCAGCAACTCCTTCTCTCTTATGCGGCAGCGACAGGCCCTTTTATAAGGTTGCGCCCGTGCGTATGACGTCACACATCAGCGACGAGGCGCAACCTTATAGAAGTGCCTGCTGCCGCGGCATAAGGGAGAAGGAGCTGCTGACGAAGACTTGGTCTGTTGGGGGTACTTTCTATGGGGGCAATTGGGGGCACTGTGCGTGGGGGCTACTGTCTATGGGGGGTACTGTTTATGGGGGCAATTGGGGGCACTGTTTATGGGGGCAATTGGGGCACTGTTTATGGGGCAATTGGGGCACTGTGTATGGGGGCACTTTCTATTGGGGGCACTGTTTATGGGGGCAATTTGGGCACTTTCTATTGGGGGCACTTTCTATTGGGGCACTGTTTATAGGGGCAATTGGGGCACTGTGTATGGGGGCACTTCTATTGGGGGCACTTTCTATTGGGGGCACTGTTTATGGGGGAAATTGGGGCACTGTGTATGGGGGCACTTTCTATTGGGGGCACTTGGGGGCAGTGTTTATGGGGGCAATTGGGGCACTGTGTATGGCAGCACTTTCTATTGGGGGCACAGTGTGTGGGGGCTACTGTCTATGGGGGGGTACTGTCTATGGGGCAATTGGGGGGCACTTGTGGGGGCAATTGGGGCACTGTGTATGGGGGAACTTTCTATTGGGGGCACTGCGTGTGGGGGCTACTGTCTATGGGGGGTTCTGTCTATGGGGCAATTGGGGCACTGTGTATGGGGGCAATTGGGGCACTGTATATGGGGGCACTTTCTATTGGGGGCACTTCCGTAATATTTGGGGGAGGGGGCACAAAAGTAAATTTCTGCTTAGGGCACCCATTTGGCCAGCAGCGGCCCTGCACAGACCCCTATTCAGCATACATTTCATAAAGAATACAGACTCACACAGGCAGAACTGTTTGATAAAAGTTCTGCTTTGTTTGAGCTGAGCGCAGTAGAGTTGGTTGGGAGAAAAAAATTGAAGCAGACAGCTAGAGCTGAGTTTCTATGGGAACCAGCAATGCCATCTCTTCACTGTCTGCTAGACTGGAGGGCGTGTTTAGTAATCTGAGCTTAGAACAACTGAGCATGCCCACAAGCCAACAGCCAAAGCAAATCCCTGAGGGAGGGGGCTAAGTGGGTTACAGGAGAAGGAAATCTAAGTGATTAAGGAGATGTTGCTGCCTTACTATTAACCCCTGGACAACCAGTGTGGCAGGTATTGAAAGATTTCAAAGAGGCTGTTCACTAATTAAATTTTTGGGTGTGGGGTTTACATGTCCTTTAATACTGCCATGTATAGTTGGAATAAAGTATTTTCTTCTTCTTTATAGCAATAAATATTATTTTTAGTTTCAGCAACTTTCAAATTGGGTTGTTATGTCAGTTTTGTGGCTTTCTCAGTAACATGATGTTCTGTGTTTTGGTTTAGATGCAATAATTATATACCAGAGACCAATAGTAAAATCAACTTGTTGGTCTAATTTGCCATGTAACCACAGAATGTCAGAGATTGTAGGGCTGATTCACTAAAGTGCGATAAATTTTATCGCACTCTTTTTTGCGTTAAATTAGACGTGATAATTAGTGCGCGATTCACTATAGTATTATCGCATGCGTTAAGTCGCCATATTGCATGCGTTATTTTTCGCGCGACCGCATGCGTTAGTTTTAACGCATGCGTTAAATAGCACACAGAAAAGAATACGATCGCATGATTCACAAACAGTAAGGCGCGCTAAATATCGCATTAGGCTATGCGAAAATTAACACCTACTTCAGGCAGGCGATAATTATAGAAAAGTACAGTTAATGAGCTTTTGGCAATAAAATATGGACTTTGCAGTGTTATTTGTTCAAGTATGTGTTTCCCCTAGAGTGATGCAGCCGCCAGTTTGCAGCGAAATGGTCATTTTTAATACAGTAATTTTCCGCAAGTATTGGCGTGTATGGCTAACATGGCATGCGTTTATTCGCACGACTATTTATATGCGGCTACAAGTGATGAAATGTTTCGCCAGGCATGGATTCGCAGCAAATTTTTGGACGTGCAGCAAATTTTTCCGCAGCAAATTTTTTCATGCGTTTCGCAAAACAATCTGCCAATGGCAAAACGCATGAAAAAATTTGACACGCAAAAATTCACTGCACGTCCAAAAATTGACACAGGCGTCAAAAAATATTAGTCGCGGGCAACAATTTATATGCTACCATTTATATGTGGCGACAATTTATATACACTATTTCTAAGCTACTATTTATATGCGGTGACTATTCGCGTGCGTTATTTAGCCCATGTACCATCAAATACCGCATGGAAATAGTCTTCGCGAGTTAAATAACGCATGCAATATCGCGCATAAAATAGCGCAAGTGTGCTTATAGTGAATCGTGCGATAAGACGCGATAATTTAGACGCGATGGATATTTCACGTGCCAATATACCTTGTAACCCACAGGAGGAGACAGATCTGTTAAAGCTGCACTATTTTTATGTAGTTATACTCTGATATGTGCCAAACTGTTTCTGTTACCACAAGGAGTTAATGGGCCTTGTATCTTTTCATATGTAATTGTTTATTCCTTGCATATTAATTATTATTGAACCCTGTTTATATGAGCTCTATTATCTGAGTGCAGTTTTCTACCTCTATTACTTTTGAATACTGCTGCTCAATTGCAGCAATCAAACAGCCCCTGTGCCATAGCAATTAGAATAGATACATGTATACAATAAGAACCTACATACAAATCTAGCCTAGTGCTGCTTTTAGAAGTATCCCTACACAGCACATGTACCTTGCTATTAAATTACATTTGATACACTTATTCACCATAATAATTCCATTGCTCTATGGGTGACTATAGACCAAAGGACCCCAGTGCCAATTCTTCACGACTTTCTCCCCTTTGCATCACCTTCCCAAGTTGAGATCTTCACATTGTGTGCTCCTAGAAGTCCCAGAGGGCCTTGAAACCTCTTGGTAGGGAGCCCTGGTGCATTCACACCCTCTGTACACCAGGCAGTTACACCATTGGGTGGCCTATATTAATACTATTTTATCTCTAAGATATTGGATAATACAACAAAGTGGACACATCCATCTCTGAAAGCAATTATACCCGACCATTTATGCTACCCTGCCTGAATCCTTGGAAATTGGTGAATATCAGCAGATTCTAGATATAGTTTTGCTAGTAGCATTGAAAATAAAGTGCAGACATGGGTCTCCTTGACTGGATGCACTTTTTCTGTATATACTGTTGTGTTTGGGGAAGTAATGGAAGGCTATTGCCACCAAGGTAACCTTTGTAAGGGCTCTGGCACACGGGGAGATTAGTCGCCCGCGGCAAAACTCCCTGTTCGCGGGCGACTAATCTCCCCGAGTTGCCTTCCCCCTGCCATCCCACCGGCGAACATGTAAGTCGGCGGTGGGATGGCAGACGCCGCGGCGCGATTTCGTGCAAATCGATGAAAAAGACTCGCGAGGCTTTTTCGGCGATTTCCCGAAATCGCCCGCCGCGTCTGCCATCCCACCGGCGACTTACATGTTCGCCGGTGGGATGGCAGGGGGAAGGCAACTCGGGGAGATTAGTCGGCCGCGAACAGGGAGTTTTGCCGCGGGCGACTAATCTCCCCGTGTGCCAGAGCCCTTAAAGGGCAGAGGCGCAAGTCATGCCTACGGAAGTCTGACAGCTTCGTTCATTTGCTGAATTCCTGCTGTATTAGCCAGTTCCAATATAATTCAACATTCTCTCCTAACTCTTCCAGCCTGTTGAGACCCCATACACCTGCCCAGGCAGCACAGAGCATAGCTTGCCACCCAAACCAATAATATCATATGCTAAGATTATTATCGGCAGCTATGTAAATACAGTAACAAATGGAGATTATATGATATAATTAAAATCTATGTGCCTATGGCATACGGGGGTGTTTTAACTGTCACTGTGTACTAGGGCAAAACTGCAGTGCTCCAACAAGAATCCTTCATGCATTTGACTGGACATCTAAACAGCACTATATTAAGCTTTATTACCAAATAATATTGACAAGCAAACTGCACAGTAATCTCAATAGGTTGCAATATTGAAATAGCACAAACATTTTCATAAATTGCATGAAGAAAATATAATTCTAAGCAATTTTCAGTTGTACATTAATTTTGACTGGTTCACCAAGGGCCCCCAGATAACCTAATATCAAGGCCCCAGCAGCCAAAGCCCTTGAGCTTTTCTTTTAGATGATTAAACACTGGTAACCCACACGAGAGATTCGATGTTCAAATGTAACTGACTAATATCTGCAATGTTTTTCAAAATTGCCCGCTAGATTCCAATTTAGTCAAGTCTATGGGAATCATTTTCTACATCACAGCAACCAGTGTGGCAACTTCTACAAACACACATTCAGGACTAATTCTGTGTGGGCATTTGTGCTTTCTGTTTGTTGCATTATTGCTAGCATTCTTAGAGTAGAGTGATAAAATAACCCTTTCCTATCTTTCTTACTGCTGGGAATTATTAAAAACACAAGTAGAACCTCAAAATGGTAGAAAATAGTTAATCTCAGCCATAAAGCAAAGTGGTACTACTACTACTACTAAAAGGAGGCACATTACACTTCCTTAGTAAAGACAAAAGTTACACATTTACTAGTAATCCATATATTCTCATTTTTATTGTAGCATTTGCTAAATGTTTAGGAAAGTCAGTCTGTTCACCAGCCTTTATATGTCCGCTTCCTCTCCCTCCCAACAGTTTATCTCCCAGACTTCTTCCTCTTCTTCCTTCAACTGGAATATTAGAGGGTAACTGGGAGAATATATCGTTTGGCTGGCCTTTCCTATGATATTGCCTTCCTTTTTTGAATTAGTAGAAGTAACGTATCTTTTGGCAGATTAGATTCAGAAGCTGATTCATTAGGTTTCAGCTCATTTTCTATCCAGCCATGTAATGTTTACTTTGGGTTCCAATTCAACCACACAGGTGTCTACTTTTTTAGGAAATTCAGTAAACTTCCTTCTCTCAAAGCAACCAATGAGATGTCTTCTCATTTTCTTGCTCTCGTACTTGCAGATGGGGGTTCCGCCAGACAGGAACTCAAATGCATTAGCAATAGCATAAACCCCACAGTCATGAGTGTTTTCTTGTTCATCAACATCAAGTATTTCCATAGTTCCTTCAGGATCATTCACTAGTTCACTATAGCATTCATTTATTTGCTTCCTCAGTAAGGTGCAATGGCGTTTAGTCACAGCTCTGTCTGCAATCTACACATGATCCATTTTAAAGCAGCTTGTCAACCAATGTCTCTCTACACTGTCATAATGAATCTGTACTGATGGTCCTTTAACTGCATGAAATCCAATTTGGGAAAGGAGGCAGCTTTGAAGCCCCTCTGCCCCAAACTGGATTTTCAGCAAGGACTGAGCTGCATCAATGATTCTGTCGTCCAGACATTCCCTGCCTCGCAGGGCCATTTTATGCTCTTTCATAAACATATGAAATCTTTAGGTGAAATCTCATTGGCTGTTGTTGGCCCCACCCACTTTTCTAAACTTGTAACATAGTCACCCAGTGACTGGGACCCTGGCATCAAACCAATAAAATTCAATACACACCAATATTCTGTTGGGGTAGAAGAAAAAATCAACTAAAGTGCACATTTAGGATTGCTCAAGCCTTTCGGCTAACACAGGGTTTTGGGCAAAAACACCTCATTCGTTTTTTGTTTTTTTTCGCCGAGCAACTTTCTTAAATAAGGAAATCTTCAGCAGCTTTTAAGCACCAGACTTTCTATTGTTTGAAACCTTTAGTTCCTTAACTCATGTGGGGTTTCCTTTATGATTTCTCCAGCCGAAAGGCTTGTGCAATTATAAATGTTCTCCTTAATGTACTGGATCCCATCAGCATGTGTCTTTCATGGATAATAACATTAGCCTTGGTCCCTTTCCACTCTGGTCCCCACACTTGGCAGGTGTCACCTGGGGATTAATAACCCCACATTGCTCCTCATTGGCGGATCAGAAAATCTTCTTTCTAGTTACTCCTTACTCACACTCCTAGAGTGTTACATAAAGAAGTTTGCCAATCACTTGTTTATCCTCATTCAGGGGATCCTTGTTTACTGAATTTCATTAATGTTCATTAAGGGTTGAAAGCATCTTCTCAGCTACTGAGACCTCTTCTTGCCTCAGGCCCTCCATTAAATCCACATACCTGCTAATGAGGAGTTGCTCAGATGAAAAAAAATTATGGATTTCCTCCCCTTTTAAAGGATAGAGAACTAGGGAATAGCCATGATACCCATGGGCCAATGGGAATACCTACCTCCCATACAGAATAGGTTACCTCCATGTGACTTCCTGGAATGCAGGAGAAGGTAAATATTTTATATCCTCTACAACAGATTTACATATCCTCCAATAGATTTGCAAAGCTGGTAATTGATAGCTGAGATTTGATACTGGGGTAAAGTAATAACCGGCCCCATCTTTGCTCAAGGTTCAGTAACCAATTACAACCAATGAAACTGTTTAAAGAACAGACACTGAATGCTGATTGGCTTGTTTTGGTAAAAGTTTGCTCCTATTATTATGTCACTATTAAATAACACGCAGGAAAATGTAAATATTTTACAAACTCTATAATAGATTTACATCTCCTACAATAGATTTAGAAAGCTGAAAGAGTGAAGTTGTAGATTTCTTTACCTCTAGTGGTTGTATCGGCAGATGCTTTCAAAAGTTTAAAAAATATACTTTGGATGCTGTTATTCAGTATCAAACTTACTTAGTGGGGAACTTATTTAAAAATTGACTGAAGGCACTTTACATTACGTTACGTTTAAAAAAATCTTAAATCTTTTTTAGGTCTTAGTAACCATCCAGAAAACTGTCCCACTGTACCCTCTAGTTCTCCAAAAACATAATTACAGATAAAACAAAACTCACCAGTGAGCATTTTACTGACCAAAAAGGGAGTGCAAGAGAATTCACCAATGAGATTGCTGATTCCCAGCACCGTGTTGGGCACCTTGCTGTTATCTTACATACAAAGATTATTGTGGCTTCATTATATTACACTGGAATCTGACATGGGGGATAAAGGACTGATTTGTTCGGTGGCAGAAAAGCTTTTAAAATCAATTGCAGGTACAAACGCCATGGAGCCAGGGTCACACAGATCAGGGGAATTCTTACTGGAATAATATTTAGCATTTTAATGGCTGAGGAGTGGTGGTGAGTAAGTTGTGGTTGAGCAACAGTTTTTAGATTCCCTTTAATATCTTTAGTACAGCACACAAAGGTACTAGTCCAAGTACCAATACATTTTTTTTGAGATAGGAAAGACATTTCTTTCCATTAGAGATGGCTTCAGCTTTTATTTCTGTTTTATCTTCATCGAGAAGTTAGTTTGGATTTTCTTAATTCACTTGTTTTAACCTGAAACACTTTCTAACCATGTACAAAGATTTCCCAGTACAGTTGGTTCAGTCAGGCCCGGACTGGCAATCTGTGGATTCTGGCAAATGCCAGAGGGGCTGCTACACAGTCTGCCACTATTTATTGTGCTGTTTGGACCTCTGTGTACTTGATATGGCAGGGCCTATTTTGAATCCCAATCCAGACCTGGGTTTAGTCCATGTTCATTTTCATTCATTTATATTTTTAATGCTTAAAGGACATGTAAAGCCTACATTTGCCTACAAAGTATATCAGTTGGGCATGTCTCCCCCGCCCAAATGGCATTATTTGTACTGCATATATCCCGTCGCTTGCCAGCACCATCACATTTTCCTAAAGCAAATAGCAGCTTTCACCCGGTGGCCATTTTCCCTCTGATACATAATCACATTTAAATCTGCAAACAGCATACACACACACACAGACCCAGTACCGCCGCTCCCTACGCAGAGTACGCACTCTGCGTAGGGCACCAACTCCCAGGGGGGCACCCAGTACCGCCGCTCCCTACGCAGAGTGCGCACTCTGCACACCAACATACCAAGTCTTCGTCAGCAGCTCCTTCTCTCTTATGTGGCAGCGACAGGCCCTTTTATAAGGTATGACATCACACATCAGCGACGAGGCGCAACCTTATAGAAGTGCCTGTTGCCGCGGCATAAGGGAGAAGGAGCTGCTGACGAAGACTTGGTCTGTTGGGGTACTTTCTATGGGGGCAATTGGGGGCACTGTGTGTGGGGGCTACTGTCTATGGGGGGTACTGTTTATGGGGGCAATTGGGGCACTGTGTATGGGGGAACTGTTTATGGGGGCAATTGAGGGAACTGTGTATGGGGGGACTTTCTATTGGGGGCACTGTTTATGGGGGCAATTGGGGCACCGTGTATTGGTGCACTTTCTATTGGGGGCACTGTTTATGGGGGGAATTGGGGCACCGTGTATTGGTGCACTTTCTATTTGGGGCACTGTTTATGGGGGCAATAGGGGCACTTTCTATTGGGGGCACTGTTTATGGGGGCAATTGGGGCACTGTGTATGGGGGCACTTCTATTGGGGGCACTTTCTATTGGGGCACTGTTTATGGGGGAAAATGGGGCACTGTGTATGGGGGAACTTTCTATTGGGGGCACTTGGGGGCAGTGTTTATGGGGGCAATTGGGGCACTGTGTATGGGGGCATTTTCTATTGGGGGCACTGTGTGTGGGCAATTGGGGCACTGTGTATGGGGGAACTTTTTATTGGGGGCACTGTGTGTGGGGGCTACTGTCTATGGGGGGTTCTGTCTATGGGGCAATTGGGGGCACTGTTTATGGGGGAAATTGGGGCACTGTGTATGGGGGCACTGTGTATGGGGGCACTTCCTTAATATTTGGGGGAGGGGGCACAAAAGTAAATTTCTGCTTAGGGCACCCATTTGGCCAGCAGCGGCCCTGCATGTCAGATTGTGAGTATACTGGCAGAGTCAGAGTGAAGTAAGTCTATGAAGATATACATTTTAAATGTTTTGAAAAACTTCCACCTGCCCTGGGTGGATTTTGTCCTAAAAATGCACATTTGATCATTTTCAGGACAAATATATCCCTCTGTGGAAAATGATATCAGATGCAGCTTCTATAAATGCTGACAGAACAAAAGGCAAATAAGGGGTGGATTTGGGTTTTCTCTGCTGGGGCTTTTTCTATCTTGTCTGAAATCAGCCATAGTGTTCTAGTTTTAAAAAAATCAGAATGTATGTATACATGAATGAATGTATGTATACAACCATATTTCATGATAACAAGCAGCACTCTATTTATAGCTGCCCAGGCCCACTGCCCCCACCCCTGCTTGACTGGCACATACACAGAAAATACTTTGAGAATGTGCTTATCGCAGAGGAGCATGGTTCCCCCTCTCAACTACACTGTTGGAGTTGTAGAGGAAATGGGCGGGGGAGGAATGGACAGGGCAGAGGTGGGACTTAAAAGGTGTTGATTGCCATAGAGAGGGTCAGGGAAGGTAGGGATCTATAGGTAGGGTTGCCGCCTTTATATATTTACCGTAAATATATTGCCTGTATAATTTAATACCTTCACATACCGGCTGGGTGGCAACCCTATGTGCTAGAGCAACCTTATACTGTACAAGAAAATAGTGCAACAGGCAGGTCCCCTTAGTCAGGACACACTGACTATAACATAAAATATTGGGCACCGGGGAGGAGGGGTAACTTGCACCAATGTAAAAATGTGCCAAATGGATAGATTCTCTGCATATATAAAATTACCAGTTACCACATCACAGCAACTGTCTATAAATTCTCATTACTACTATTAACACCACAACTGATCTAAGAAACCACAGCAAAATTAATGGAGAGTAATTATTCCTTTTATTGAATGAAAAAAGAGCATTTAAAAATTTGTTTTTCTCTATAGGCTCCAATTTACAGCTAACAAAATCCATATTCAATTTGGAGATCAGCAGAATGAAAGTAAAGAATAAAGCACGACATGCCAATTGTCTTGGTCCTTGGCTAATATCCTAATCCTTCTGTCAGAGATGCCTAAAATAGACATGCCTGCTGGTAAATTTAAGCTCCACTGCCAGTATTGTGTTTCACAAGCACAAATATTATACCTTTATTATCAAATGCAAATGTTTTTCCCATGGGTACCAGTTTCTTTTTTCTGACATGACATTTAAATTAACTGGTGACCTTGCGTGTTATTAAAGGTGCAATAGCAGTGCAGTGAAAGCACAAGAGGGGGGCATGCACAACTGTACTCACGCGCACTTATGTTTTAAACATTAAATAAGGCAAATAGGATTGTTTTGCCTCTGATATGGATTCATGCAGCAAAACAAATGATTTCCCTGACTTGTCCACCTTGAGGTGGGCACTATGAGACTGATCTGATCGTTTAGCCATAGGGATAAATGATCAGAACACAAAGACAGGGCCGTCAGGGCGACTACCAAATCAACGAGCTGATGTGGTCATCACTCCGACATTTTTAACCCTGTTTAATCAATATCTGGCCCATTGGAGTGCAGCATACATGGTCAGACAAGCTGCCTCCTAGAGGCCCACATGGGGCAAACAAATAGCCCATGAAATGTGTAATTGGCCAGCAACTTGCTAACTTTTTTCTAAATATGAATAATGCTCATAGGTAAAAGAAAGATTGCAGGCTTCTGTTAGATGATTCCAATGGACGACAACTGACCTAAATAGTGCTGGTGACTTACAGTATGATATCCTTATGTTTTTCAATAGATGGTACATTATTCACTAAATATTACATGTGTTTAAATGTTCCTGCCTTGTCATTTGTATAACAGCTACCTGTAAGTGTTAGCAGGAGTCTAGTCTCGTTATACAGCTATCAGTGTATAAATTAAAGTATATTTACTTCATTTGATATTTTTCTGAAAACAAAGTATTGCAGAAAATATATTGAGCCAAAACTTGCTCCTAGTATCAGATTGCTGTGGTTTCACTGCAAGAAATAACTTTGGATTCAACTACTTCCAAGCCTAAATCTTATTAGCTCTGCAATGGATATGAGGTACTGAATAATTCTAAATCAAAGGGATACCAAGCGTTCATAGGAGAAATTTAAGCATTTTCTTCCAACCCAGAGCTTGCTGCCGGAACAGTTCCCTAACATTTTTTATTGTGTTTGTAAATGCAGTGACATGTTTTAACCTTAGCAATGTTCTGTGAAAAGCCTGGAGCCATTCCCTATAATATAGTGCATATGCAGTAATGGAGTCCTTGATGTTCAGGCTTCTGCTACACGCTAAAGCACCGCTTTCAATACAACACTACAAAATTAAGAACACACATTTTATTTTAGCTGCATTGGAAAGGATGTCAAATATAATATACCTCTGCATAAATGATATTGATATTTAATGGAATATACAAGAGGAAACATGACAACTCACTCGGCCACCTGCAGTAAAGTAGCCAATCACCTGCTGTCAGTAATTTGCCCCTAAATCAACATTAACTGCACTTATCCATCACACAAACTCCTCAAAGGCAGTGAGGCAGGGAGCACAATCAGGGGTGGGACATAGGTGGCATAGGGGCTAGATCAAATGCATGGTTTATAACAAGTGCTAACCAGTGAAACCGTGCTCCTTGGACTGATTCATTTTTTTTTTAGATGTATGGTGGGTCACCATACTGACCTGTTTACCCAAGGTAAGTTGGTGCTCCATTGCCCAAGTTAGACCTGTATATTAAATTAAGATATTGCTTCACAGGGCAAGGTGGTTCTGTATTGTGATATAGTAGCTCTTATTCCCATAGTAGGCAGCTCTTGAAAGAGTAAAACTAGCTGGTTTTTCTATAATATCCTGGTGCCTTGTACCACAAAGGGTCATGCCAGTCTTCATGATGATCACATAGCACAAGAGAAAACACAGATCAATATGTTCCTTCTAATTCCAAATTTACCATATAGTCCCTAGTGCTGAGCAGAAAATATTGTATACACCCAATCACAACTGTTTGTGTGTGTATAGTTATCCAAGAATAATTTTACTATCATATTGTTCTCAAGTAAGTGACATTTTATCTGCAGCTTTGATAAAAAAAATTGGACTGAAAGAGACTGAAATGTCTGGAGACAGATCCTGTCTTTTGCCAGTTTTTCTGTTGCCTAAGGCAAACTGAGGGAACCTAGTTAGAAAATACTCGAAATTAGAGACCAAAATGTCAGTTTTTCTAAAGAAAGTGCGTTTTAAAGAATAATGGAACAAATATTCCTAGATTAAATGCACAGCGTAACACTTAATGTGACACAGGCATCAAAATAAAGTATTTTTAGCAGAGGACAATTTGTAGTGTCTGGTAGTCTTGGCAAAGTCATTACTTACTCCACTGATATAAATCAGCTTGCAGATTTTCTGAGGTAAGAAAGTGTAGGGCCCTTACATACAGATATTTTGATATGTTCCACAGCATGGGAACACTTGTAGTTAACGGAGCCCATTATATTTCATGTAGGTTGTACTCGGGGTCACACTAAGTGGCAAACACTAAATGCTGCAAGTTGCATCTCACCTGTGTTTGAAGGTTCAGAGAAACCGCACAAGTACAACCTACATAGAAATGAATGGGCTCTGCTAAAGGGGGACTTCACCCAAACACAACTTAAGCTTTTTGAAAAGTTAAAATATACACAGCCTTTTTATGATTTTTGATGTAATAATATGGTTTGGAACAGTTACCTAAGCCTGGCCCCCGGTTCTCCTGCTGTTCTGGCTGAGACAAAAAAAAAATGTAACAAAATCCCACAATTCCCTGCACGTGATGTCAAAAAGAAAAGTAACATCAGTGCTATGCATTGTGGGTTATGAAGTCCCTGCATGCTGTCTGTAAGCTGTGGAGAAGTTGTTACAATTTGTAACATCCATGTTTTAGTCCCTCCTCCCTGCCAGGATTTCAAATGACGCAGAAAGAAAAGAACTGTTTTGCAGCTGGATTGCAGCATATAAATATAGTATTTATTCATACATTTTGAAGGAACAGATTACAGTGAATGGTATATTAGGGGTTTGTGTGTGTGTGGGGCTCTAACACATTTTGGTTCGGAAGCAGAAGTTCCTACTTAACTCCTGCATTCCTGTGCAGTGGAAAGCATCCTGTAACGCTAGTGTTTTAAGGTGGCCATGGACAGGCAGATTTCAGCTGCTGATTCAGCAGCTTATCTGCCCGTTTATGGGCATACCCTAAAATTGTACAGATCTTGATCAGGCAGGTTTGATTTTCCCATCGGATCAGGGACCACATTGGCTCATTGATGTAGCCCTCAATAAGACAGCCTATATACCCGCTATTTTAATTAGCCTATTGCCCACCTTAAGTGGACATATCGTGTGAAGATCACCTCGTTTGGCGACCATGCTCTTAGCATGTATGGCCTTAAGGGCCATTTTTTCATATCATCCAATTACTTAACCAGCAGGCCTAGCTTGGGATCTGGTCACATACAACTGGTATCAATCCAAATGTGATTGCAAAGAAGTGTACTTGCCCTTTCCTGTTGGTAATAACCTCTCTCGCACACACAGACACATTTGTTGAGCAAGTGTTTATAGTTAATGTATGGCGAGCTTAAAGGAAGTGTAAACGCACAAAATAAAATCAAGAAAAATTGCTGGTCTGACCACAATTTACATAATTTTTTCCCAAGTTTTCAAGATACCCTGTATTATCCATTTTTACAGAGCTAATATAACAAATCTGGTACCACCACCAGAAACTGAAGTAAGGAAAGTTAAGTCAGTGAAAAGCATTATCCGACATTTACTGGTCAGTGACATCACAAGATATGAATTTGTTGAGGTTTTACTATAGATATGGTAGGTTTTATTAAAAAAAAAAAAAAAAAAAAGGGAACACGAAAGTAAATTCCAGAGATGGGGTACAACTGTGGCAAGGTCTTGAATGCATGTAGTGCAATGAATGTGTGCCAATGTAGAGACGGTATGTCAGAGAAGAGCGATTGCTAAGGTGTAGGAGTTTGGCAGAAGAACTCTGAGGTACCAGCTTGGACACTGGTCTCTTATGATATTCTGCATTCTGTACATGCCACAGTGCACAACAAGGGGCCTAATAGTTCATGTCACTCTGCTTCCCAGTGTCACACACTAAAGTATGTGCAGATCAGTCCTTAATTCAACCCCTTCAGCTATCTGTGGTACTCTGAGGTTTTTAAAACATGTTTGAGTTGAGAACTTCTGCCACACATGTACAAGAGGTATAAATATACAACAAGCATAGTGATCACAGTTACCAATAATTGGAACACATACATCAGCTCACTAAAGCAGCATATCAAAGCTCCGACGTGATTACCGATCGTAAACCTCCACTAGGACAGAAAATATCACATTATTATTACTTCCTATATTTATAGCCCCACAAATCTTTACAGAAATAGTACGCCTTTCATATGTTAAAGGAGAAATAAACCCTAGTACAATTTTGCATAACTAAAAGATTCTACAACAGCAATATACATTACGATTGTAGTTATTTTAGCTGGGATTGCTACTGAAAGCAGTATATGCCTGACTTTTGCTATTGTCTGCACTGCTCCACTGAAAATGATGCACGAGACAACTTCACTCCAGCAAAGACTCCTCGCACACTTATGTTCTTTTACACATCTGTTAATAATGGAACATACATTTTAAGGAACTGGAGTCTTAAGGTGGCCATACACGGGCAGATATTGAGGTCCTTTAGACTGATTCTGCAGCTTATTTGTCCATGTATGGACACCCCCGACAGGCCTAAAATTGGGCAGATCTCGATCAGGCAGGTTTGATTTTCCATAGATTGGGGGCCACATCGGATCGTCAATGCAGTCGTCGGTCCGATGGAGCCTGCATGGGCATATCAGAAGATCCGCTGGTTTGTCGACCTCACCTAAAAAGCGGATTTTACAGCGCATGGCCACCTTTATGTGGAGGAGAAATGATTTCTGCTGCCCTGTTTCAATGGTATGTGTAGTCAAGATTCACAATGCAGTGAATTACAAAGGACAGGCAGTTACTGATTTCACTTGCAATTTACATTTACAAATAACTTTAAAATAAAATTGCTGCCAGATGAAATTGCATTTCCTTCACTCTACACACAAACTTTGTTCAGTAATCATGACCGTTCCAATGAACTAGTTAGCATAAGCTTCTCAATAATTGGAATCATTAATTGAAATGCATCATGAGGCAGTTGCAGGTAGAGGTTTTTCTATTTGATCTAACTTGTAACACAGATTGGTAAAGGATCTAATAACCTTGCCCTGAGCTTATACGCACACTTTTGCTCACCAAACAGAAGCCAAACATCAGGATCAGTATTGTGTTCCCACTGGTGATTTGTATTTTCTATGGCTGTATTTTTTTTTCATTTTTTTTTGTGTGGCGCCATTAAATTGTTTTAATTTTAGTGCTAGTTTTACCACTCATATCAAACATGCCCATTTTTACTTGGTTATTTAATAGCACTATTTGTGTAAAAATAACTCTTTGGGGAGATGGGAACTGGTATTTTTAGTCTTTCTATATAACAAATGTACATATGTTATCCGCTGTGCATACAATACACTGCTCTACTATGTTTAAGATATGTACATATCAAAAATTTGTGGCTTAGTGCATTTTTCAAAATCACCCAGTAATTAACAAGCTACACTCTAAATTACTGGGGCCTTGTTACTATTAGACTTAACACAACAGACCAAGATGTTACATTGCTGCCAAAACAAGGTACAGCCTTTATCACTTTCCGACCCTTACAACCCAGCCCTGTTTACAACAATTGCTTCTAGCTACAAGCAATGCTGAAATCAGAGCCATCAAGTAAACTGACATTGCACTGACCAGAATTTACCACACAAGGGCAGCCCCCCCATTTGGTACTAAATCAAAACCATCCCACACCAAAATTTAAGAGTCAGCTTCTAACATTTCTATTACATTTATGGATGCACCTGCAAGCATTTATCCAACATGTTTTCTCAGTGTCCGATGTGGTCTATCACAAGGAGATATTAGAGATGTTAGCAAGGGCTGGACATGGGTTCTCCCCCAGACAGATTCAAATTGTGAATTCCAGCCATCATTAATTTTATAAATACCTGGAGCCAGATACTTGGAGACAGAGAAAACCATGGGACAAGCCTAACAGAATACAGTTCTCATTGGAATTGCCCTCGAGATAAGCAAAAAGAAGATAAAGCTATCAACATCCTGGAAAATACAGAGTTTATCATCTAATTATTCCCAGGAAACAAAATACAGGTATCGGACCCCTTATCCGGAAACCCGTTATCCAGAAAGCTCCGAATTACGGAAAGCCTGTCTCCCATAGACTCCATTTCAATCAAATAATTCAGAATTTTAAAACGGATTTCCTTTTTCTCTGTAATAATAAAACAGTACATTGTAATTGATTCCAACTAAGATATAATCAATCCTTATTGGATGCAAAACAATCCTATTGGGTTTAAGTAATGTTTTATTGATTTTTTTTTAGCAGACTTAAGGTATGGAGATCCAAATTAAGGAAATACCCCTTATCCGGAATACCCTTGGTCCCGAGCATTCTGGATAACGGGTCCTATACATGTACTATTAAATCAGGAATATATTTCACCTAGCTATTAAATATACCCATTGTGACTTGCAGCTTCTGCACAAGTTCAGCTTTGGTCTCCTTGCCTGTAGGTATATAGACCGGCATAGAAGGATATGTCCAATGCTGCCTGTGGTGGAAGGAGCAACTGCTAGTTAAAATGCTCATGGATATACACCATTAGATTCTTATTAAATATATATTATGCTAAAATATACACAATGACACTAAACTAAAGTATGTGAATATTTTATTTTCTTTACAAAAACAGCCATCCAGATCCCAGTTTAATCTTCATCTTCTTCCTCCTCTTCATCCTGGTTGATCTGGAAGTATCTGAGCTCGTAGCTTTCCTTGCTGTTTGCAACCACACGAAGCCAATCACGAAGGTTGTTTTTCTTCAGATATTTCTTAGTAAGGTACTTAAGATACCTAAAAAGGAGCCCAGAAAATGTATTAATATAATAAATCCCTTCTCCCAGTTCCCCATTGGCACCAAATCGGAACCAAAATGGATATGCTGCAAAGACTGGTAGTCATTATGAACAGGAAAATAATCCATAGCAAAGTGTCAGTATTAAGTTGCAACACACAAAATGTTTGGGACCCACACTTGCCCCCAGCCCAGCGATAATTACTAAGCCCAACACATGAATATTCCGACATGAATAAAGGCTCTTCTGTAGTTGTTTCAGTCACGTTGGGCTGGGGGCAGTGTGATCCTTCCATAGGTTGGAGTACTGTTTCGATTAAAAATTAGCATATAAAAGGACACTTGGTCGGAAGGAAAAGCTCAGCCAGAATCCACCTGAGCCCCCTAAGGGTGAATATACACAGAGCTATTAGTAACAGCTACTTGTCACGGCTACAGAAATAGACAATGCTGATTATTTACTGGTAAACCCATGGGTTTTGGGCCAACATGTGCTTCACTACAATTGCATTTTTCCCCATTCAGTGCATTACAGTATGGAATACAATCAAGCCTCATAGAAAAAGAACACTGGCTTCTAATTATTTTTATCAGATCACCTATCTAAAGGGGCAATTTAATCTCAGAAGCCTGGAGTCCAGTGATGTATTTTTCTGGTAAAACAAATACTCACCTCTTTGAAAATGGAACCTCTGAAGACACAGTGATTTTACTCTTGCTTCGCTCAATAGAGACTACTCCTCCTCCCAAGTTGCCGACCTTGCCATTCACTTTGATACGGTCGTGCAAAAACTGCTCCTGTAACCACACTGTTATGTTAGTAATGAAAATGGCAAACATCTCAGAGAAAAAAAACACACTAAATTGGTGTAGAAAATTGTGTTTTAAAGGTGAAACGAGGTTTTGCACAATATTTGGTGCGTATACGGTGGGTTGACGAGGCAACCGATATCAGCAAGCTCCTTTGATATCAGTCATCTAGTTGATCGCCAAAGGTGGAAATAGTCAGATAGGGATAGAATTCTATTGTTTCTACCCACATATCAGACGATTCAGCTATTAACGTTAGTGGAGTGGACGAACAATCTTTCCTGCAAGCAATGGTCGAGGAAAGATTTTTATTGTAATGTGTATGGCCACCTTAAGACAGAGCAAGAGAGACCAATTTCTCTAACTGTGCTAAGGGATTTCATTTTTTTTTGTTCTGCTCTCATTGGCAGCAGTTTGGAAGGATAGAATAATAGGAATGGGTGTGAATAAGATTGACCATAACATTTGATAATAATAAAATTTAAGCCTTGCATATGTTCTGTTTGTTGCCTGCCTGTCAGTGACCCTAACAATTAAAAATCACAATTTTCCACTTGAGACAGAAGAGATACAAATAGGAAAGTTAATTCAAAAAGAAAAAAAAATAGGAACAACCCGAAACACAGCTTATAAATAGGCCATACTAAGGTTAAACTTTACCTTTAACTTTAAAGAGATACTGACACCTGAAATGTAACTTTTTTAAATATATCACAACAGAGTCTTTGCATGCTATTTATAATAAATAAAAGTATTTGCCTGATACTATATTACCTATCAGATCCCCTATGTTCCTCTATGAGGGGGCTGCCATATTTGTGCAGCAGGAGTCCGTTAGCATTAGAAGCTATAACTGACAGGCTGAAAAGGGACAGTCAGGTTGGCAAAACTGTCATGTTTAGGAACTTCCAGTAACAATTACTTACAAAAGTAAGCCTATCGGTTAAAAATGATTAACATGACCTATAGGTAACTTTATATGTACATTCATATTTTAAAAAGTTTTTTCGTGTCGGTATCACTTTAAAGTGAATTTCTTGAAGAGCAAGAATTATTAAAGGGAACATGCTTCACAAAAACATCCAAATTAGCATGCAAACTCTTGAAATCTGTGGAGACTTTTCAACAACATGCAGTTTGCTTGCTCTGTATATTTTCTGGACTTTGTTCTGCAGCTCTCTGCTTTAGAATAGTAAGCTTTAGAACTGCTATCAACCTGCTGGGGTTATGAGACTAGGAGAAAATAAATACATCAAAGCCTATAGAATGTTGCTAAAATACTACTTTCAGCAACATACTATGAATTACATTTTTAGCTTAACTTTTCATTTGAGTGCCACCTTAGCCTGTTTAGTTTAGAGAGTCTTTAGAAATGGCACCTAAAGTGCCGCGGTGCAGCTCTACCTCTCCTGCACCAGAGGAGTTTATTGTAGCTTGGGAGGAGTTTTGGGTGGGCTTTAGGCTATGCATCTGCCATCAAAAGGAGAAGGCTGTGGGTGCAATGGAGGAAGCTTAACTTACGAAATTAGCAGCATCCATGATGCCATCTTCCACTGGATGAGTACAATCCAAGGTGAATTTAAGCAGTTGCTTCTTTTTCTTGCTACCCTTGGTTACGGTCTTCTTCTGCAAAACCAAAATAAAAAAAGCCATAAGGACATAACTTAAGTAATGCCTGGAATTTTGTCAAAGGAATATGCAAGCTTGCTAGTATCTTCATATTTAGTCTAGTTCAAAAGGTTTCAACTCCTTAAAGCCGTCCCAAAACAGTGGATTAGACATGGCCACATCAAATGCATTTTTATGTCCCATAATGTCATTCCTTCTATATTTTTTTTTCCTGTGCTCTTAAAACTACAGCACAAGAGACCCTGGGGCACAAATATGAATTCATATGAAAAAAGTGCAGCAGGGTTTAAGGGATAATTGGCATAAGTGACCAATGCCATGCATGTATGTAAATAATTAAGGAACGTCATGGTATGCAGCAGCAAAATGCTTTTTTTTCAGTGCAGTACCATTCTTACATTTTATATACAGTCATGAAAGGAAGATATATTTATAGTCCTCAGTCCTACAATATAGCTTTCTGTTGGATCACTGCTACATAGACTGCAATCTACGCAACTTAATGTTAAACTTAAAAAAAACCCCAAAAAACTACTCTCCTTTAAACATTTTTTCTTACATACAACGAAGGGCTGTGACCAGACCATGAGACCCCAGACAGACTGCTTGTGGTTCATAGTTTTGCTACCACAATAGCATCCATGCTGCCCATTATCTAGCCCAAGACTGGCTTTTCCATTATTCCCATAACCACATGGTAGCCTGCATATAAAATGCACATGCTGTACTACTAGATCATTGGGATACCCAGTTTGTACCACTACAGACTAAAGCATGCATCAGGAATGAGTGCTAATCAGCCACATGGAATTTGTATTTTATTTATATTTCGTTTTAAAGAGAAACTCTGGATGTTTGGTGGTAGGACCAAACTGGATAGGTGTGCCACCTAATTTACTTATTTTTAGATGGCAGGACTGTTATATTGCTTTAATTACACCAATTTGCCAGTTGAATGGTACTTTTGATACCATAAGAGATTCCATATACTGACAGCAGTTAGCACGTAGGTGTGTTGCATACATGCCAGCGCAGAATGCATTTACTTGCTCATCAGCTGTACCTCATATGAACATTCTGCATGCGTAGTTCACCTTAAGTTTTAGTATATTCCAGAATGTCATAATGTGAGAAACTTTCAAATGACCTTCAATTGCAAAAGCTTTTGTATTATTCCAGGTCTTTTTTTTTTTTTTTTTTTGAAGGGGCAGTCACAGGCCCCAGAACTAAAAAAATACTGCTCGGGGAAACTATCAAATTACAAAATGAAGGCCAATTGCATATAGTTTCAAAGCTAATCTAAAGGCGAACTGTCCCATTCTGAAACCCGGGCAGCCAGAGCCAAATGATTCTGTAGGGGAGATCGGCAGAGAGAGCCGAGACAGTGAAAGCCAATGTGCTGCTCCCGCACCCAGCCTGTGCCCCAGTCACTGCGCCCATAGAGCATTTCAGCAGCCAGTCTTCTAAATGTGTGCCTTGACTCGCTCCCCTTTATACAACAGTACCCCCCAGCTGCCGGCAGAAACCCCCCTCCAACATAGACTAGCCCGCTGACTGTAGGGAAACCGGCCGATCGCACTGAAGAGACCAGGCCGCACTGCCCATGCTTAACGTGTTGCTCCCTCTCTGGCCCCAAACTGCCGATCTAAGCACTCATTGCACCACGGCCCGGTTGATGGACTCCCATTAACCATGCGTACAGTCAAGAAGCGTCAGTAACCATGCCAGAGACCCTTTGTGCCCCAACAAGAGAGGAGCTCGGTACTAACCACAGGAGCCATGGCGACTCGAGGCGGATGAAAAGGAAGAAGAAGGGGCTGCGCATGCGCTAAGTAATCGCCTAAGGCAGAAGCAATCGAGCACTGACACTAAGCCATAGCGCATCGACCGCCGAGTGTGCACATTTCCTGTAGTTGCAAGTTGATTCTTTACTTAGTCTGTAGATGGGAGGATCCTGATTTTTGCTGTAGGTTGGGAGTTAATTTGTAGCGTTGATAGTAAATGCGGCAGTCACAGTTACTGCAGAGAGTTACTGCTGTGTGCACTTGAGTAAAGTCACTTTTTTCTACAACATTTCTGGAGTGCTGCTGTTTTTTCATTTTATCCTAGTTACTGCAGAGAGGATCTTGTAACAGCTGTGTAAAACCCAGAGATGCCAATTAAAACTAGGCGGTTTAGGTAATACTAATTCTTAATTGTTGCTAATTACTGTTAATGCAAAATGGCAACATGAAATAATGTTTCAAAATCTCCCTGAGGGGATCAGTTTCTCTGGTAATCCCTAATAGTTTGGGGAACCCCTTAGCGGCACATAGGCTCCTAGTCCTTATAACCTATGCCCCTGTGTGGGATAGCGTGCCCTACTGGCGCAGTGAGGTGGTGAGTGAGAGGGAGCAAATGGCTCTTCCACCTTAGCCTCCGACGGCTGGGTGACTCTGGGAAAAGCCTGCAGAGCAAGGTCCCAGTAACCAAGAGTGCCCTGAACGAGGCATCCCTCATGAAACTTGGGGACCCATGTGAACAAGGGGTTTATACAGTGATAGGTATAGCATTTAGAATAGTACACACTAGTATTGTAAGGCAGACAGTCAAGATAGGACTGATATTCAACATAGGATTGCTAGATTGGAAGTATTTGTTAGGTCAGTGCTGTTCAAATTCTATGGTACCGGGGGCTGGAATTTTTCTGGCCTTTGTGGTGGAGAGACAATAATGGAAGCCAGTTTTGACCACTCCTTTTTTAAATCCACACCTATTTTAGCACAAGAATTTTTACGACCATAACCACATTAATGTGGAAGACGTTCATTAAGTCATATTAAGCCACACCCTTAAATCCATAACCCCTAGCACATAATTACACACCTTAGGGACCCCCTAATAACCTTTTCCGAATGCTAATAAACTCCCAGAACAAACCCCTACTAAGTTAAACTCCCACAGGCAGCATAGGGCAGGCAGACTATGGCACAGACAGACACCACAGAGCAGGCAGAGTATGTACTGCACACACAGGCAGGGTAGGGCAGGCTTTACAGGTGTGAGCGGTACAGGGGCTTATGGGTGTGAACAATACAGTACCTTACAAGTGTGAACAATGCCATGTCTTAAAAGACAATACATGGGTATACAGGTGTGAACAACACAGGAGGGGCAGTAAATCTCAGTACAGATACTGTACCATTTAAAGCTTACACAAAGGTAAGCACTCACAGCAGCCAGACGGATGGGGCCATACAAGGGGGGGCCTGTGGGCCGCCAGTTAGACAACGCTGTCTTAGATTAGGCTCTCACCGAAAGTGAAGAGGGTCACAGTTTGGAAAGGGACTAGAAGCCTCTTGAGGTTTTCACTGGAGGGTTTTCAGCCCACCAAAGGGTATCTTAGAAAGGGTGAACTGCAAATATGTCTCCATAATAGTGTTAGTGTGTTCTGCTCTGTGCATGATTTTTGTTGCAACTCATACACGTCTACGCCAATGTTGTACTGCGTGAGTACTACCTCCGTGTATTTTATAAATCAGTGTTTATTGTAAAAAAACGTATTAGGTGTCCTAATATCCCAATTTGCAGCTTGAGACGTGTATTGCAACAACACCTCTCCCTTCCTCCACACACTAATGCGAGGGCCCAGCTGAGTGTCATAATGTAAAGGCTAAACTCGATGGGAGATTTTGGTCCAGTGTCAGACTGGGGTATGTGGGGCCCACTGGGCCCGCCACCTTGTGGGCCTCCACCCCATTTCCCACTTGGCCACAAGTCAAGATCACAGTGTAACTCTGCCCCCCAAGCTTCTTTACTGATGTGATCAGAGGAGGAGGAAGGACTAGAAGCAGAACTGGGGCCTACAAGGGCTGGCCCTACTGGGGAAAAAATGCCGGCCCAGCCCGAATCTGTTTTAATTAGATTTTGTGGGTCAGATTTTATCTCATATTGTCCTGCAAAACCATGTAACTCCACACAACATGAGATTTATTAGGATCTTACAAAATCTGAGCTCCATGGCTGTAATATGATGTTGGATCAGATAAAGTTGTATGAAGTGTTTTGTTCCTGCATCCCCATCAGACAGACAATGTATTTCAATGAGAGAAAAAAGTCACCATCAGATTTTATCACATTGGATAAAGATGCAGCATGCAGCGTTCCCTTCCAACAGGCGTGTTGTGTCAGATGCCAATTCTTTCATGTAATTGAAACATCAGATTTTTGTATCAGTTACATTATATTTTAACTCATGCAACTCCATCCAGCTTGTAGGAGCCAACACCATCCTACTAAATCTCCTGTGGAGTTTAGCCCTTACTGTGCTCTTCTTTCTGAGATGTTTAAATGCTGTTTGGGGTAAAAAAAGGGTTTCACAACAAACTAGCAATAATCTTAGAGCAGACAACTGTAGTTAATATAATTAAAGTTAGCTCTCACATAGGCAGCAGATGTTTTTGAACATGAGGGGACAGAATGGAAAATTATAAATTACATAAACAGCAAGGCACATGTACTCCCACATGTTACTCTGATGTTAAGGCAATGTCACACCAGGCTTTTTGTTGTGAGGACAAAATGCTGAAAAAGTCCTCTTCATTGCCAGTAGTGAGAATTGCTGCATGTAAAACATTTAAATTGTGTACTGTAACTGTGTGGAGGTTCCCTTTTACTCAACAAAACACAGGCAAAAATGTGTCACAACTGTCATTGACCTGAAGCATTGGTATTCAGTTTTTTTTTGCTTTAAACCCCAATTGAAGGTCCAATCTTTGGTCAGGGACCCTTTATCTCATAAAACGAGTACAAATATAGGCAAATATTACCTTAACTGACCTTTAAGTTGGGCTTTCAGGTGTATCTAGGAGAGCAAATGTCCACTCTTCTCAAATATGTGAAGGAATAAATGCAGAGGTCCCCATGTTGTGTGCCGGTCAGTTTGTTTTTTTTCTTTTTTTCACTTTAACTGGTCTCAAGGCAGTGTGTAATGATACCCCACACAAATTATATACAGCTGAAGGACATTAAGTACAGTGAGAGAAAGTGTAACCAGACAGCCTAGACATGCTATAATCTGTGAAAGGCAGTAGTTACTAGCACTTCAAGTTCATTAGATGCAGCGAAAGGCAGTGTAAACAAACATACTATACACTGTGAGAGACAGACCTCAGGAACATTATATACAATAAGAGGCAGTAGGTACTGGCACACCAAGCAAACAGTGTGAGGCAGTGGTTACTGATTGCCAAAGCACATTATGTTCAGTGAGAAGCATTGGGTACCGATAGTCCAAATGGATACAGTAAGTAGCAGTGTGCATGCTTCCCCTATGTACCCCATATATAGTAGAGAGTCAGTAATTACTAGTGCCTAAAGTACATTATATACAGAATGGGTACTGGCATATCAGGCACCTCTATATTATACTCAGTGAGAGGAACCTTCTGTTTTTGCTTAGTTTAATATTTGCTTTTACCTTCTTTCCTTTCCCATTCTCTTCGCCCACTTTTTTTAATTTGCCATGGAAGCTGTTTCTTTCAGAGCTCACTGCAAGCGTTTTCTGCTATATTTGCCAGAATGCTGCAGGCACTGGTTGTTTTGCTCTTTTATACTATCTTCTCTTACAGACCAGTGGTCAGCTGCATGGTTATTGGATACTCTGGAGAGTAAAGGTGTAACCTTCCTATAATTAACTTTCCCAGTGCCCCTTACTAATCCCCTTTAATCTTCCTGTTTTGCTTTGCAACTTAATTTACCTTGATTTTCTGTTGCTTTCTTTTGCGCCATATCCTGAACATACTTTTTCTGACTTTTATGCTCATACTCCTTTTCTCCCAGATCTATACCATGTGATACTAATAAAGGCTTTTTAAATGTATTTCTTTGATGGTGCTGTATCTTGCATCATGACATACATAGCTGCTTGCAGCAGACACCATGTGACTTACACCTCTTACTTGAACTTGGTAAGTTTGGTGAGTGCTGACTGTTTTCCTTTTCAAATTCTGAGTTATCAAGATTATAGTTTAAAAAAAAGCACAACTTCTTTTTTATATACTGCACAACTTTACACAATAAGCTGTCTAATGGGCAGCGTAAGATATATTCTTGTCACTCTGTACCCTGCCTGCACGTCACTGGCATTATTCTGGCCCCAGAAAAGGGCTTTGCATTTCTGTCATTCCATTGTCTCAAACAAGTGAGTGCTGGGACCACTTTAACAAAGTGCAATTGGAAATATCCAGCAGTAGAGAAAAGTACAGAGAGGAACCCTCTAAACTCACAAAGAACTTACAGTAAGTTCACTTTCTGCTCTGACTTTCCTAATAACACAGTTTGGTTTTTTTTTCTATCATTGGTAGGCACAGCACATAAATCTTTGTTTCAGTCTGGGAAGAAGAGGTTTTGTCAGTAATTTAAGACCATTGTTACATGGGGGCATAATCAAACAGTTGGCAGGCGTCTAAAGCAGCTAAGAATATAAAATAATGAACTGCTGCCTTTATATGTGTTTCTGTTGCTAATTTTACATTATAAAGAGCTAGATCGATATTATGTCCTTGAGACTTCCATAATAACCTTGTGTCACAGAGGGGGAATGATCAGATCATTCTATGTTGGTCTGCGCGTTCAGTTTTGAATGTTATTAAAATAAAAAGCTCAGTGTAAGATGAATTATTGTGAGGTTATATTTATAAAGAGTTTATTGATTAAGCTATTTTCTCTCTATGTTATTTGTAACAGCCTAGGTAACACTGCAACTGCTCTGTACGTTGTATTAATATTTAGTGTTTTGCTGACCAACTGAATTGCTCACCTGCCACAGATTAAAAGAAATCTGGAAATCCAGTGCACTTTATTGAGAAAGTTCCAAATTATGGGAAGGCTGTCATCCAGAGTCCATTTTAAGTAAATAATTGTTATTTATAAATATGATCTCCCTTTTCTCTGTAATAATAAAACAGTACCTTGTATTTGATGGTAAGTAGGCTACATGAATCCATATTGATGACAAAACAATTCTATTGACTTTATCTTATGTTTTTTAAGCAGACTTAGGGCTCTGGTATACAGGGAGATTAGTCGCCCGCAAATTGCTCCAACGCGTATGCCATCCCACCGGTGATTTACATTTTACATTTTCGCTGGTGGGATGTCATATCGGGGAGATTAGTCGCCCGCAACTAATCTCACTCGTGTGCCAGAGCTCTTAAGGCAGTGATCCCCAACCAGTGGCTCGGGGGCAACAAGTTGCTCTCCAACCCCTTGGATGTTGCTCTCAGTGCCCCCAAACCAGGTAGTATTTTTTAATTCCTGACTTGGGGGCAAGTTTGGGTTAAATAAAAACAAGATTTACTACCAAATAAAGCCTCCTGTAAGCTGATAGTGTGCATAGAGGCTCCCTAATAGCCAATCTCCTCCATTAACTTTTATGGTAGTTATGTTGCTCCCCAAGTGTTTTTACATTTGACTGTGGCTCACGAGTAATAAAGGTTGGGGATCCCTGCCTTAAGGTATGGTGAACGAAATTACACAAAGATCCCTTATTTAAAAAAAAACAGCTTCCAAGCATTCTGGATAATAGACCCTATACCTGTACCTGACTTCCAGTCTTCTTTGATCTTTGACCATGCTGTGTGTTATCTGGAAAGATTGAACAAACTAACTGGGAAACAGTTAAATCATGTTTTGGTAAAAAGTGGATAAAAAAAAGAAAAATACATAAAATATAACAGTATTAAAACTAGTTTTTCAGATGCCAGGGTCAGTGATATTAGCAACCATGTAGATACTTAAAAGGTTTATTTGGAGAAAGATGAAAATAAAATGTAGACCATATTGAAAGAGTAGCCATAATGATCATTTGGTAAATTATTACTGGCTACAGTTTTCGTGACTTGCTTCTATAATAAAAAGACTTCATAATTAAGTCTTATGCTAGTTAACAAAACTGTAAAATTAAAAGATAAAAGTTCAAATAATTGTTCAACTAAGCATTTTTGCTATTTATATTCTTTTTTCCTAGTTTTCAAGATATTATTGCAATAGATGTTTATTGATTTCTCCATAACAGGTAACAGTGATTACAGTGATTACTTACATCTCAGTGATTACGTACATCTCAGTATCGCGACATACAATACCCAAGGGATGGGGAGGGGAATTGTTAATAGGGGGCAAGGTTCTTTGGGTGAAGGCATGCCGCACAGCCGCATGTAAAATTTGCTCACATATAGAGCACTGGGGAGGGGATGCACAAAAAACTTCCTGTCCTTATATGAGCAAAAAGGATGCACATGCATGCAATTCAGGGGAGGGGGCTGCAAGTACCTTTAATGAAAGTGGCTTTATATGCAACTGACTGCATGGAAAGTGTAGAGACCACAACTGTACTTGCGGACACAAGCAAGTGCAGTTGAGAGGGGCTGCTGTAAGATGCCAGAGACAGTCATTATGTATTGGACCTGTAGGTGGCTGCATGGGTCTCTGTGTGCTTGAAATGCCAGGGTCTAATTTGAATCCTAGTCCAGGCCTGATGAGCACTCATATCTTGTGATGTTGCTCTGCTTAGAAAATGACATTACTGAGCAGAGAAGAGTCATCTGACGTTTTTCTGGTCTGTTCAAAACACAGCAACATCCCAAGATGTTGCTTTTCTCACTGAAGCCATTTGGCCGCAAATGATCAGCAGGTAACACTGTTGTTTCAGATTCATTATATTATTAGTGTAATTAGTAATGTCTACTAATAAATAGAATAAAAAATAATTTAGAGTACTAAGGAGTACTCTTGAGTGTTTAGAATTCCTTCAGCCTTCTATAACGGCTTGTACATCATAATGGACAATTTCATTATAATTTCATTATTTTCAAGATTATTTTAATTGAACTTTCTTTAAGCAAGAGAATTGCCATCCTTACTCACTATTGATAAAACTGCCATGGTTATAGTGTTTATTAACAACAACAGAATTAAATTTATGTGCAACTAAAACCATCCTGCACATATGGTTAATTATCATCTGCAGGAAGATGTGTCAGGTTACCTTTTTGAATTGTTTAGCACAGGGGAATACCTATATGTGCATGGCTTTTAAGGGTCTATTTGTATTGTTTCACTGCCATCTTTGCCTGTCCATTATGTAACTGTGTCATAATAAGGGAGACCAGGCATACAAATTTATTGACTTGGATATTCTCCTTTAAGTTAGTTTTTAAATTTTAGGAGCTTTTTAGGTTTTTTTCTTACGATATTCCTGGATACCAGTTGGCCAGTCCACTCGAGGAAGAACCATAGCTGCCACTCAACAGTCTTTAAGATATATACCATGAAATAAGTAGCAACATATTCTTCAGATTCTCTGCTGTGGAGATCTGAACAAACAAATAGATCTAACTATGTTTAACATCTACTTGTTCTCCAAACCAGAAAACATGCAGTGGATTTGGCTGCATTTGTGGTGGACCAAAATGGGAACATTTGATCTGTCGGCCCTAAAATCAGTGGCCAGATCAGGGCAAGCTCTTCTTATCATGATGGTATAATATGCAGGTTTGGGTGTTTATTGGCACACTGGATTTTCCAGTCTGCCTGATTTATATTTAAAATATAATTTATCAATTTGGGTGAAAATAAGCAATCCGATTACCTTATTTTTATATAAATAAATGTATAATTGTGATGACTTACTCAGGCCTCAGAAGAAGAATAAACTATGGCAGCTTTCATAGCCTATTTCTTTTCTGCATATGTGCTCTGAGTTGGCACTGTCATAGTCCATTCTTCTACTAAAGCCTTTTCAATATATTAATACATTAAGCCTTGTCTGGTTGATATGTTTTCTACTGCTCAGCTGAAGTGAGCAATCAAAGGCAAAATGCATTTCCATGGTGACTCAAAGTAACCAATATATTGAATCATCTTCTTTGGACTTCATCAGACTCCTAATAGTTAATCGAATCCAGTAAGCAACGAGACTCCATTACTCAGTAGTCACATGATTACTACAATGAGTTTTATAGACCCCATGTGATTTTAGGAATGTTAGCTGCAAGAGTCAGTGGAATAATGTTCATGTTTAACCGATAGGATTATCTTGTGTTCTGGAGCATCTGGGAAGCTCATTGTGTTTTAAAAGCACAAATCAAAATATAAAGAGAAATAATTCCATGTTTATATACCATGTTAAGCTGTGAAGCCTATGTAATAAAAGACATCTTTATTATGGGAAAGACATCTTTATTATATACAATGTACATTACTCCATAAGTCTTGATCATTTTATTGATATTTTCTTGAAGTTGGTGTAGGTTCCGAGTGTATAACAGTTTTTTGCATAACAAGTTATGGTCATCTGAGTTTTCCCTTACAGGCTGACCAAGCCCTCACATGTAGTTTCTACCAGTTGACTGTGGCAGAAGCATGGATGTAGTCAACCAGTGAAGATGCCCATTTGTCATTAGCATGTGGCTGAACATCCTTCTACACTTGCCCATATATGTCACTAATTTCCAGCAGTCACTAATGTCACTAATTTTTTGTCCCTGGACCAACTGCATTGAAGTATATGAATGAAATTTTGGCCAGAAACTACTTTTCAGTGTCTTCTTTGAATCTTGAATTGCATTGAAAAATTTATGCCATGGATGCTATGGTGGGAAAATTATGCACCATAATAGTGTATAATTGTTATTGGTGTGGGTGTGTAGGATGCCACTATCTAACAAATGAGCTGCATTTTGGGACTTGGTTATTTGTAGTTACAATGTGTAAAATCCCAGCTTGATATGAATTGAGCTGATGTATTCCTATCACTATCCCATCAGCTGGCTATGCCCTAGCTTGTATTCAACCACTCCCCTCATCCACTAGGCCATGTTCCTGTACTGTGATTCCAGCACTACATTAGAACTATAGGAAATAATAAGAAAAGGCTGCAGCCAGACAGCCCAAGAATAAGTAAAGGTTACTCAAGACTGAGCCAAAATACAAACTAAGCCAAACATCTTTACAGAGGCAAGATAAAAATAAAGCTTTGTCAGCACTTAAGTTTCCATTTGTCAAAAAAAAAATAAAATATATACCATATATATGTGTGTGTGCTCTAGAAGCAATCTCTGCATTTCTCTGTACATGTTGTATGTTTATTGCCCTACTGAACAGTTTGTGTATATGGTGCTATTTATGTTAACATTGTTACATTGGAACTTCAGTCCCCTGATAGAACCAGATAGAAAGCAGTGACTAAATCCAATCTTTCTGATGCACTCATTAATTTTTAAACTATTAGCTTCTCAACATTGTTTCACTGTTCCTGCCTACAGATGTCTGGAGGGATTTTCTCTCCCCTTGAAAATCTACATGACTTGGATAAAGCTACCTGCCATCCACTTGCTTGCTTCTTGTGCCATGAGCAATACGAACACCCATGCCTTCTTGATTGCTACCATAACTTCTGTGCCAGCTGCCTGCGGGGTCGCGCAATCGATAACCGCCTCACCTGCCCTCTGTGTGGGTAAGAGACTATAGAAAGAGTAATTATTCTAGATGATGTTACTAGTGATATCTACAAGCATTCTGAAAGCATCTTGAACTTCTCAGAGCTTCATCCTCTTTATTATACAATAGAGTAGGTCTGCGCCGGAAATATTTTTTTATTTATTGGGATTTATCAAAAATATTGTGATTTATCAAAGTATTTGTTCTGACTGAGTACTTGACAATTAGACTATAAACTTTTTGTAACACAACACTGTACAGATTTAATGAAATGTACTGTCCATTGTGTGTTCAAATGTTTTCTAGTATGAATGTGCTTCAGTTCATTGTGACAGAGACAAAGATATGCAATATACAGTGGAATGTATCCTGTGAGAGTCAATATCATGAAATCTTGCAGAGAACATGCACAGGTTTTCAAATACTGTGACCCCAATTCTCTAGAATTTAGATAAATAACTGCAGAATCTAGAAATAACCCCCAAAAATGTAAATGCTGCTTAAAGGGTTACTTCACTTTTAAATTAGCTTTCTGTATGTTGCACAATATCCAATTCTAAGCAACTTTTTCAATGGTTTTCCGTTATAATTTTTTATAGTCTTTTTTCATTATTTGGCTTCGTCTTCTGACTCTTTCCAGCTTTCAAATAAGAGTCATTGACCTCAGAAGCCAAAATTTTTTTTGCCCAGCGAGGCTACAATTTTATTGTTATGCTTACTTATTTTCTTTATCTTTCCTCTCCTATTCATCTTCCAGCCTATCATTCAATGACTCCCTGGTTGCTAGGGTAATTTAATAAAGGTATTAACCATTATTAAATTACCCTAGCAACCAGGGTGAACAACTCTTTAAGGCTAATTTCAGACCAGGCGTATGGCGTATATTTTTGGCAAGCTGAAAAACGCTTGCCGAAAATACCGCCATACGCCTCCTTCCTGTGCCTACACACGAATGAAGGCAATACGCTAGGGTGCAGGCACATGTAGCCAATATCTGCATAAAAACGCTAAAGAATGCAATGTCTTGCGTTTTTATGCGTATTTCGTGCCTGCACCCAAGCATATTCTATTCATTCAGGTGCAGGCACAGGTAATAGGCATATGGAAAATATACACCATACGCCTGGTCTGACATTAGCCTTAAGCAACTGACAACTAATCAGAGCAAAACAAGAGCAACCATATATCAGATCAGAAAATTGGGTTATATTCAGTAAACCTGGGATTGATTGCGTAATTCTGTTTAGCAAGATAAAGTGGCAGTTCTGCTATAGAGTAAAAACAGTATAAAAATAGGTTTTGTCTTTGCACTGGGATACACAGTTCACAGTTTGGTTTTAGCAAAACTTGTATATAATTATGTATAAGGTAAATGTATAATGGTGATAAACAGTTTTGTATATACAGTGGTGTGAAAAACTATTTGCCCCCTTCCTGATTTCTTATTCTTTTGCATGTTTGTCACACAAAATGTTTCTGATCATCAAACACATTTAACTATTAGTCAAAGATAACACAAGTAAACACAAAATGCAGTTTTTAAATGAGGGTTTTTATTATTTAGGGAGAAAAAAAATCCAAACCTACATGGCCCTGTGTGAAAAAGTAATTGCCCCCTGAACCTAATAACTGGTTGGGCCACCCTTGGCAGCAATAACTGCAATCAAGCGTTTGCGATAACTTGCAATGAGTCTTTTACAGCGCTCTGGAGGAATTTTGGCCCACTCATCTTTGCAGAATTGTTGTAATTCAGCTTTATTTGAGGGTTTTCTAGCATGAACCGCCTTTTTAAGGTCATGCCACAACATCTCAATAGGATTCAGGTCAGGACTTTGACTAGGCCACTCCAAAGTCTTCATTTTGTTTTTCTTCAGCCATTCAGAGGTGGATTTGCTGGTGTGATTTGGGTCATTGTCCTGCTGCAGCACCCAAGATTGCTTCAGCTTGAGTTGACGAACAGATGGCCGGACATTCTCCTTCAGGATTTTTTGGTAGACAGTAGAATTCATGGTTCCATCTATCACAGCAAGCCTTCCAGGTCCTGAAGCAGCAAAACAACCCCAGACCATCACACTACCACCACCATATTTTACTGTTGGTATGATGTTCTTTTTCTGAAATGCTGTGTTACTTTTACGCCAGATGTAACGGGACACGCACCTTCCAAAAAGTTCAACTTTTGTCTCGTCGGTCCACAAGGTATTTTCCCAAAAGTCTTGGCAATCATTGAGATGTTTTTTAGCAAAATTGAGACGAGCCTTAATGTTCTTCTTGCTTAAAAGTGGTTTGCGCCTTGGAAATCTGCCATGCAGGCCGTTTTGCCCAGTCTCTTTCTTATGGTGGAGTCGTGAACTCAGGGTCTTTTGTGGCCTCTCGGATGAGTTGTCTCTGCGCTCTTGGGGTAATTTTGGTCAGCCGGCCACTCCTGGGAAGGTTCACCACTGTTCCATGTTTTTGCAATTTGTGGATAATGGCTCTCACTGTGGTTCGCTGGAGTCCCAAAGCTTTAGAAATGGCTTTATAACCTTTACCAGACTGATAGATCTCAATTACTTTTGTTCTCATTTGTTCCTGAATTTCTTTGGATTCTGGCATGATGTCTAGCTTTTGAGGTGCTTTTGGTCTACTTCTCTGTGTCAGGTAGCTCCTATTTAAGTGATTTCTTGATTGATATTGAAATTGAAAATTGAAATTGATAAACCACAGTTAAGTTATTTTTTAACAAGGGGGGCAATCACTTTTTCACACAGGGCCATGTACATTTGGAGTTTTTTTTCTCCCTTAATAACGTAAACCATCATTTAAAAACTGCATTTTGTGTTCAATTATGTTATCTTTGACTAATAGTTAACGGTTTTTGATGAGCAGAAACATTTAAGTGTGACAAACACGCAAAAGAATAAGAAATCAGGAAGGGGGCAAATAGTTTTTCACACCACTGCATTTCCTTATCATTTAAAGCAGATACAGAGTAGACTCCAACCAGAAAAGTTGTTTCATTCAACTGCTTAATTAGAGCCAATATAAAGCTGAAGATAAACAATGTATGTTCTGCTATATTAAACTGTATTAAGAGTGAAATATAATAGCGCTAATGAGAGTGCCTCCAGCTTGGACAGCTGTGGGAGCAGTTCTACTTTTAGCTCAGACAGAATGCAGGGAAGGAATGAGAGCCCAACAGCCACTAGCCAGGAGAGCGATAAGGGGGATAAGCAGCAAGCATTGTACTGATTTACAGTATCATATACAGGTCACGTTGGTAGATACAGATGGTCTCAAAATAACATTTTGGCCTCCTTGCTGAAAGTTCTACCTAAACCTGGTAATGTGCTTATATAACTGCACTGTGCTAACACACCAAGCTAAACCCTTATTCACCTAGTTTTTAGAAAATGGGGCTGGGTATTATACAAAGGTGTTATGAGTCCTTTTATGTATGTCTCATTCTGGGTGTATTGAGTGTATAATAGAGGTCAGGTAGAAAAGGGAAGATAAGCAGATTAACTGGTATTTGGACCAGACACGGAAAATATTTCAAGCAGTATTTGTACAGCTGGCACAGATAGCACATTCACCCTATCTATCTTTAGTTACCCACACATGATACATTATATTGAAATACCTAACTTGCTAATATAATTCTTTGCAGCCCTCAAAAAACACAAAACAGTGGAGAAAACTAGTTTGTACACATATTTGTGTTTTATATAATTGCACACTATGTTCTCATAGATTGAGTCAAAGACTTTCATTAAATTGCTTGAGGTTGTGCCCACATACACTAATGCAGTTACTAATCCACATGCTTATCTTTTATATAAGATGTCACTTGTTCTTATAAATTTATATTTTCTATAGTGAACCCTAACCCAAAGGAATGTTGATATATTTTTTTTTTTTGTCAACAATGTTTTTATTGAACACCGCATTGATTAAATACAACATTGGCATAAATTATGCCCTGGTACTAATGAAGGTCCAAAACTTGGGAGTTTTGTAGCGGGTGGGAGCAGTGGGGGGTTTACGGGGTAAGGATTGGCATCTATGGGGGATCTCCTGGGGGAAAGGGGACTGGGGTGTCGAGGCAGTCTGTCCAGTATCTCCAAATTTGCATATAAGTGAGCAATTTCCCTCTTTTGTCCAGTATAATCCGCTCTAGAGCAGTAGTTTCGTCCATGGCCTTTTTCCACTCCTGCGATTTTGGGGGTGTCGGGTCTTTCCAGTGTAGGGTGAGAATTCTCCTGGAACACGGCTTTCAAAATAAACATTTTTGTATGGCTATCAAGAGTGTCGTTCAAGTCCACAGTTAATAAGCAATTTCTAGCTGTACCCGCGGCCCAGCCCGGGATTGCAATGGTAAGCCACCCGGTTATTTCACCCCAGTACTGTTTTAGGCATGGGCAGCTCCATAGGGTGTGCACTAATGTAGCGGTCTCTGAGCCGCATCTTGGACACAGAGGTGAGGTCACTTCTTTCATAACATACAGTCTTTGTATAGTATAGTAGGCTCTATGAATTAAGTACAATTGTAACAAGCTATACCTATAGGAAAATGAGACCAGCTTTGGGGTAGTAAGTATCCATTCCCACTGTACATCAAAGAGAGTACCCAGTTCACCCTCCCAGGCATCGCTTGCACGCAGTTCAGGGTCTATATGTTGTGGCTTGTATAGTGAATGTTGATATATTTAGAAAAAAAATAACTATGTAAGGACTTGTTTACAAAACTGGGGCAATATGCAAAGTACCAAAAACAGTTACAGAGCACCACCAGGTATTTTCCACTTTGCACCTTGTGCCAGCTCAAATTTCTCCTTGTGCCCCCTCTGTGTATGCAGTGCCTGACAGTGCTGTAAACAGGAGGGACAGAGGGTGTGCATTAGCTCCACTGAAAAGGCTAGACTCACCTCTTTAGTGCATGGGTTTCTTAGTGCAGTGATTTTGTAGTATGAATTAATATTTTAGGTATTTTAGTATATATAATAATAAGTGCACAATGTATACAGTGTTTTATCCCAGGTGAGCTGCAAAATAAGCAGGTGCTAAACTACAGTTCCCTTCTACCTCCAAAACCTTCTGGTGATTAGAACCACAGACAGTGGAACCTTGCTATCATGTACATCATTGTTTAACAAAAAATGCTTTTTTTTTTTTTAAAGTTTTTTTTCTTGTAATTTTCCTTTTGGGATGTAACTCTCTCAGTAAGTCTATGACTTTTCTGTCTACTATTTAAATAGGGAAATTTAATAAATATACAGTGTATTCCTTATTAAACAGTGTTTTAGAGCACTAAATCAAACCATTGATCATAATATAGCTTATGTCTGACTTTGTCGGGGTATCTGAGCATATTTATTTCTATATTACATGCAGTTGTGCTCCCATATCCATCTACATTAAAGAAGTACAGTGTATTTATTTAACCGGTACAGTATATGACTGTAAAAGAAAGTCCATTCAGTGATATACTGTGGTGTAATAACCTGATTGCAGCTCCCCAAATTGATCCACTCTGCCAGATCCTCCAAGTAAATTCATAATTTCTCTAGGGAAGTGCAGAAAACAAACCACTGGTGCAGTACCTTCAGTAAAGTAGATTAAAGTGCAAATGTGCCAATATTATTGCTTCATTCACTTAAAAATGTAAGTGCTCAAATATTTTCCATGCAAACCTGTGCAGGTGATCTAAATATCACACTGGCTGAATTACCTACTCACCAGATGCATATATAGCCAGGCCAAACATCAATCTTTCATCAGGGACCTTCTGTGTATCCTGTGTGGATACCTACTGATAACAAAGTTTGCCAAAATAGTGTAATAACATTTTAATAAGAAATAATTAGAAACCCAAATGGGATTCTCACAAACAGAGATTCATATAAGCATTGAATAAAAAGCTTTTAAAATCCTGGAAACTGAGAAACTTCCTCAGATCCTATGACTGTCATGGTCAGGTGTATGATGCATATTATATGATATGTAGTAGTGGTCATTTTAATATTCACTGAGGAGTGTAATCATTTAGTGGCAATAGATTCTTTAGCACTCTTACCTTGCAATGATTCAGCTAAATTATACCACAATGCGTGGTGCCATTATGCTATTGTACTAAACTAAGTTATGTATAGTTCAGGGTTCCACAGCACTTGTGTATTGGTGTGGGAAACCAAACAAACTTAGATTGATAAGATATAGACTGTGAGGAAGACCAACATTCTATCTAATATGGGCAACAGACCCTCAGATTCTGTTCATCATGAATATACACGGCCTGTTGGCAACTGAGCCTAATGGTCCATCTGCTGGAATAGACATGTTGCTGGCAACAATCTGGCTATATAGCTGTGTTTCCCGATGATATAGTAATGATTGCACTGCAGCTAATAATTATCTCCTGTAGATGTGGCAGAGAGTTCTGCAAGTAGATTTGATTTTGTAATAGCACTCAGCCAGAAGGCTCAGTTATAAGTCTGGGAGATTGGATTCCATATGAAGCCTTACAGGATTACCTGGGCTCACCAGACTTCTAACATAATCATGTCTAATCTTTCCTGCATATTGTGTATTGGATACTTGTCCCACTTAGATATTGTCACAGTAGTCTAGGGACTATAGCACTGGAGTTTTGGCCACAGGAGTGATCTTAGGTACAGTCATGGTGGGGACAGCATTCTGCCATGCTTGGGAATGCTGGCTCAGTGTTTCTGACCTATGCCCATCTGTCACTGCCAGCGTCTACCAGAGAGGAGCATGTTGCCGTCTTTGGAACTATAAGTAATGAAAAGCAGGGTGTTTTGTTTTTTTGTTTCCAAAGTGCTAATCTTTATAAAAATGGTACATTCTGAAACTGATATTATAGTGCTTACTCTCTCTTTTATAGGCACCAGTCAATAGTAAAAGGAAATAATGGACTTCCTCCAGTAGACAGACTCCTTCAGTTTCTAGTGGACAGTTCTTCTGACTTTGATGAAGTAGTTCAGTGTGCTAATTGCGACCTTGAGTGCAAGAAACAGGTAAAGAAGCATTTGCCTCCCAAAGCCAAAGGCAAATCTAAGATATGCTGCGGCTGAATTGCCACTGCCGTAGCAAATAACATTAGCTTTTAAAAGAAGCTTACTTCCGATTGGTTGTCACCCTCTAGCTACTACGATCTTCAAAACCCACATTTCTTATCTGGCTGTAATCTGTGAGTTTGCTGTTTATGGTCAGGTCGACAGCTATCTTTATGGGAAGGATGTAGGTTTTTAAAAGAATAGTTTCATCACTTTATTACATACATTTAAAATATAGTAAATTTTTTACATGATCTCTTGATTCCTGTCATATTAGAGGTTCGGGATTTTATATGGTGGATTAGTGGGTAGCATTACGGCCTTGCAGGCTGTGGTCCTAAATTCAATGCTGGCCTGGGCACTATCTGCAAGTATCTTTTCCTTGTATCTGAATAGTTAATCTAAGTATTGATATAATTTAAAGCTTACACAAAAGTAAGTAGTCACAGCAGCCAGACAGGTGGAGGAGAGGGGGCGCCAGTTGGACAGCCCTGATGTAAGTGTTAAACAATCTCTACAATCTACAGAGATTGTTTAACACTTATATCAGGGCTGTCCAACTGGCGCCCCCTCTCCTCCACCTGTCTGGCTGCTGTGACTACTTACCTTTGTGTAAGCTTTAAATTATATCAATACTTAGATTAACTATGCAGATACAAGGAAAAGATACTTGCAGATAGTGCCCAGATAGTGCTGCAAAGATAGCTCAGTGCTAGCTTCATAGTAAATAATAACTACTATATACATATAGTAGTTATTATACTATAATATATATATATATTCATTGTATCTGTATACTTTGTCTTGGCCTGCTTAACTTTTTCATTCTCATTGCACTCAAAGGCATGTCCATACAGCAGTGTAGTTAATGTTAATAAGCCATTCTGATAAAGGGTATTTGATTCTGATATGTTTTGTGGAACAGTAGTTCTGATTCTGAGAGTATCTAGAATCCTTGCCATACCACATGAGTACCAAGCAAATATAATGCCAAATAGCACAGAAATATTGCAATAACTTTTTATATAAATTTCCCAATATTGCACATATCTGTAAGCAAAAGTAGAGACTTGTAAAGACACTTGTTTCCCAATATTGTGTTTTGTTTCATCTAAAGACAATGCTGAGAATATATTTCAAATTGAACTAAATAGCTTTACCAATGTTCATAGTTAACTAGGCTTCAGATGTATTTCATATACATTTATGGTTCCATTTAAATACTTTTTTCATTCTTATTGTTCTTTGTGTATATGGAAGCATAGGTGCCAGTAAGCTTGATGTTGCCTAATGGATTGTAGGACATCTGAATTCCATGTTTCTTTTCTAGGATGGAGAAATCATGTACTATTGTAATACCTGCAATCAGCCTCTGTGTGTTAAATGCAGAGATGAAACTCATAAAGCTAAGATGTTCTCTCGCCATGAGATTGTTTCCCTGGCTAAGCGTGCCAAGGATATATATAAAAAGTGCTGTAAGTATGACTTTATCCATCCCTTGCACTTCATCCTGTAGTCCCTTGCCCCAAGTATCCTTCAATAACACAAGAAGCATTATTATTATTAAACACAAGAACAGTGCAAAATGCACTAATTTTAAACATTATCCACAATGGCTTTAATCTGTAAATATATGTGTGCCCTTGCTGGTTGCTTCCACTTTTCTGAATAGGGTGCACAGTGTAGGGTACATAGATGCAAATTCTGGAGTTAATACCAGCCGTGAGGAGATACAGTATCATTAAAGCCGCTACTGCACCTATGGACATTTTAAGGTTGTGCAAGTCCAAATTATTAGGACAGATATTTTTCTGCACTATTTTAATAACAATTAATCTATTATGGACTTGCTTGCAGCTCTGCATGAGGAACCCTACATCATGTTCTCCACAGAGAAGAAATCTATGCTTTGCATCAACTGCTTCCGTGACATGCAAGTGTAAGTAAATATCATAAGGCCGAATGAATGAATGTATATTATATTTATATAGCTCTACTTATGTACGCAACGTTTCAGCTAAATACATACAATGAAATTTTTAAGCAGACTATATTCCAGCATTTCCAAGACATCTTAGTGCAGAGTATCCTCTTCTGTGAATCTTGGGAGCCCAAATGTCAAAAAGACTAGCTGACTTTGAAGTTTCCGTTTTCCTATTATTGCTATTTTTAATACAAAAATATTATTAGACCCAGTACTGTTCATCTTCCATATTGAGATTAAAACCATTCCCGTGTTTATAGGTTAATTAGCCATTACCAGCTTAATTACAGTTTAAGTTCTGATTACAGTTTAGGCTGATCCCACACATTGCGTAGGGCTGATATTTTCGGCAAGCGGAAAAACGCTTGGCGAAAATTCAGCCCTACGCCTGCTACTTGTGCCTGTACCCGAATGCATGGAATACGCTCGGGTGCAGGCACATGTAGCCAATATATGCATGAAAACGTGAGACTTTGCATTCTCACGCGTTTTCATGCGTATATTGGCTACATGTGCCTGCACCCGAGCGTATTCCATTCATTAAGGTGCAGGCACAAGTAGCAGGCGTAGGGTTGAATTTTCGCCAAGCGTTTTTCCACTTGCCGAAAATATCAGCCCTATGCCACGTGTGGCATCAGCCTTAAAGTCTGAAAGCTGCAGATCAAAAAGCTTAGGGGACATTGCAAACCTTCAAGCAGAAAATGAGAATCACCTGTCATAACAGCTGATGCTACAGGGCTGATTATTAAATTCACTGATTTCTATACTGCCATGTATAAAAATCTGAATTAATTACTAATTAGTCTTGTATTGTGATTTTATAATCTACTATATATATACAGTATATTGTGTGTCGGTCCCTAAGCTCAATAACTGACAGCAGCACAGAGCATGTGAAGTGAATCAGCAGAAAAGAAGATGTGGGGCTACTGGGGGCATCTTTGGAGGCACCAATCTTCAATGAAAAAAGTGCTGTGGTTGCTTTTTCTGGGACAGAGTTTCAAAAAATAATGTGCAGCATTTATTTCTAGACTACTTTGTTAAGCTTAAGTTCTCCTTTAAAAGGTTAACCACCCAGTCACTCTACCTTTATACCACTGCCATATACTGTACCTTCACCAAGGGTACCGGAACTGGATAGAATTCTCTCCTGGTTAGAGCTTTTCCTGTATTAGCAGTAGGGTATAACTACTTTTTTATATTTCATGAGACAAGCTGTGGGAAACAGCATCTCTGTGTTCTTCTAGCCCTGATGCAGCCTCTGGAGAGAACCGTATGTAGGACAAGCTGTTCTGCATTGTTAAGAGTGTAAATATTACACTGTAATTGGCATCACTGGAGTGAAAATAGAAATGACAAACTATAAAAAGCAACAAATCTATGCATACAGTAAGAATATTTAAGGACAATGTTCTTTTGTTCTACTGAATTTCTGCATAAGCATTATGTATAGTGTTCTTGCACATTTTAAAATGGGTAAGATGAATTCTAGTTTTCCTGCAAGCCCCAAGGGTCTTAAAGGAGACATACTGTGTAAAAATCAAGACTGTGCCATATAGAAGGAATGTGCTGTTTTATTGAACATTTCTGCAAAAACCCTACAATCCGGTTCATCTGTTCCACTTCCTGCTGCCTCCTTTCCCAGGCTGTACAGGGGAGCCAGTGGCCCTCAGCACACTGCACTGTAGGATAGGAACCAATAAACAGCTAGGCTGACCTGATAGGGAACTGAAGCCTGTCTTTACTTGGCAGGGACTGTTAGGACAGGCCCACCCCTTATTTGAAACACAAACAAAGACCAGAGAGGTTCCAATAAATGGGCCTTTTAAATATAATAGTAATTTTGGTGAAACCAGCATCACATTATTGCCTACAAGATTAGGGGGGGGGGGGGTTCACTTATGCTGTGTATCTCCTTTAAAGGCCTTTATAGTCAAATGTACTGTGTGGGGCACAAGGTGATAAAATGATTTGTGCAAGTTCTTATATAGGTAATGTTAAATTCCAAGCAAGGTTCAAAGGTTAAGTTAACGTCAAGGCCAACACCTAAAGGGGTCCCAATTAAAAACTGCGTCTGCCTTTAGCACCGAGAATATGCTTAGCTCTGCTTTGTTTAGCTTAACTGACTTTACCAGTCTCTATACAAGTTCACTCGGGTTTGACTTTTCCATTAATTCTTGCACTGTACCACTCTATGGCCCAATTGTAATCTAGGATAGAAATAATAATTGGATCTATTATCAGGAAACCTTTTATCCAGAAAGCTCAGATATAAAGTAAGCCCTGTTTTTATTTTTGACTGATTTGTTGTTTTCTCTGTAATGATAAGATTAACTGACCTAAAATAAATCCATGTCAATAGCAAAACAACCTCTTGAGTTTTAAATGTGAATTTATTAAGTAGTATTAATGTATAGTGCACTTTCCAAAAAGATTGTATCTAAAAAACTGCATATTGGATAATCGACCCATTACCTGTATTATATACTTACTATTAAAAACCCTTTCTTTTAATATCCTAGAGAAAGCCGTGCTCACTGCATTGATATTGAAACTGCTTACATGCAGGGCTGTGAGAAGCTGGACCAAGCAGTCATGGTAGGCTAAATGTTGCATGTAAACAAAGCAGGGACAATAATCAGTAAACACTTGGGGGCTAGTATCATAGACGTGTTAGTGCATTTGTAACCAAGGTTGAAGTTGCATATAGTATGATTTCACCATCAATATTAATTGCTAAACAGCACTGAACCATTTATCTAGACTAATGATACTAACAAGCCTACACGTGAGTGAGCTGTAGCTTCTCTTATTTCTCACATTTGGACAGACTCAATTAACCATATTCATTATCACACACACATGGACAGTAACATGGACAGTATTATTTTAAAAATAATAAAACACACACACTAGCATCAAATTCAGAATACTACAAATCTACATATATGCTTCTATTAACACGTTATTACTATAACACAAACACACATTTATATTAATATAAAGGAAACTACATACTAAAAAGTTTAATTCCAGAAACAGTACTGTAAACATCATAAGAAATCACCAACAACATAAGGCAGAGCAGCCATCTGTTTTCCATTAGAAGCCAATTATTATTACCATTATGAATATATACTTTCTATACCAAATGATTCTATTATTATAAGAAATTAGTGATCATGTAATATTAATAATATGGGCCTTTATTTATTAGGGAATTAATATCATAATGTCTATTTCCTCACCATTGTCCTTAAGTCTAGATCTATTCACAAATTCTACTGGCAAGGTCAAAGCAGAGGATCCTAATTCATTTAGTCGTATATATTTTCTTTATGCAGGCAGTAAAGGAGCTGCAGACCTCAACCAGAGAAGCTATTGTCCTGCTCAAAGCTATGATTGAAGAGGTTCGTAATAGCGCAGATGAGGAGGAAACCTCAATCAACACCCTATTCTCCAATATGCAGGTACTCTGGGATTAAGCAGCTTCATGTACTATAACAATATAGGAAAACATTTATAAGGACTGTGTAAAGCAAAACAAACTACAAATAACTGTGAAGTCATTAAGCAAATGACAGTGTAGCACAATTTGACTGGTTCTAAGCAAACAATAGTGTAACCTCTGCACCAGTATCAGATTCTCTCTCTCGCTGTTTGATCTATCCATTTGAATTTTACATTTGACACTTGGGCAAATTGATCAAAATGTGAGGTTTTTCAAAAACACAAACAGATTTTTTTATATTTAATTTTGAAATTTCACATGGGGCTAGCCCCATTCTTCATTTCCCAGGGTGGCACAACCATGTGACCTGTGCTCTGATAAACTTCAGTCACACTTTACTGCTGCGCTGCAAGTTGGAGTGATATCCCCCCCTCCTAGCAGCTGATCAGCAGAACAATGAGAAGGTAGCAAGATAGCAACTCCCAGTATATATCAAAATAGCACTGAATAGTAAGAAATCCAATTCCGGCTTGGGACTCCTCCAGTTACATGGGAGTAGGAGAAACAATAAGTTATCTGAAAGCAGTTCTAATGTGTAGCACTGGCTCTTTCTGAAAGCTCAGACACAGGCACAATGCACTGAGATGGCTGCCTACACACCAATATTACAGCTAAAAAAATACATTTGTTGGTTCAAGAATACAATTTGAAATGGTAGAGTGAAGTATATGCCATTTAAACAGTGTAATTTAGAAATAAAAAGTACACCATAAAAATCATGACAGTATCCCTTTAATTCCTATGGAATTTTTAAAAGCATATTTCTTAGAAGCATATACTTCTAAAAATCCTATAGCAATAGGAATAAAATGTGGGTGAGTTTTTATGTATTAAGCTCCAAACTCACATTTTGATAAATCTGCCCCTTAAAGTCTATTTTTAGGTATTAAGTTAGCTACAAGACTTGGCAAAAGCTTTGCAGCTTTTATTATGATTTTGCTGCTTTTTTTCAATACTGAAAGAAGGAAATCATTTTTTGGGCATCTTTTGGGAAGACCAGTCTTCCCAAAAGATGTGTGGAAAGCTACTGCAAACATGACAGTTATTTAATTTTTATTCTGAAGGGTGACTTTATATTGTAAGAGAATTCCCCTGTGCTTCTGTTTTCCTTCTATCATCCTAATAATTTGATACAATACTTTATAGTAGTAAATATATACAGTATGTACAATGTATATATATAAATGTTTATATCATAAAAGGAAATACAATGCTTCCCTGTGCTATCTCTCTTCTCCCGCTCCTGCAGCTAGAGAGGATCCCAGGCTGTGTGTGCAGAGAATGCCTGCAGGCTGCCTGTGGGTCTTCTGATTCTACCTGCAGTGTCAGTTAAAGTTATGGGCAATGTGTATTGATACAAGTAGCATGACCAGATATTGATTTTAAATGTGATTATTAACTTTGCTGTTAAAACAAATTTGTGTATTATAAATTATGCTGGAAATAACATCTGAATTTAGTAAACTATATAAATGATTAAAGCCTGCAGTCTAACTCAGATGAGCTCTCTTTTTCTTTAATTCCTAAGCATTTGTGTGCACGCAGAAGCAAACTGTGCAGTATGGTGGAAAATTTGACTCATAACCAGCCACTCAAATATCCAATCCTCATGCAGCTTTCTCTTGCAGGTAGACAGGAACTAGCATGCATCGAGAAGGTGTCAGATTCACAACCACGGAGTGAAGGGGCAGGCACAAACTATCAAACGTTAATAACTACAGACAATGGCCATGAAACAGTGCCTGTCTATGATGATGGAACTTAAGCGTAACATACAAGAAGCCACAATTAAATATTTACCATTTGTGCAGAACATATGTTTTATGTACCCACTAGGTGGCAGTGCTGAACTGCAGCATGTGTCCTGTATCAAAAGATAACTAATACTAAATAACCACAGGCCCCAGAAAACCACAGGTTCCAAGTATTTTAGCTAGCACATCTCATACCAGTACATCAGATTTAAAGCTGATGTACTGGTATGAGATGTGCTAGCTAAAATACTTGGGACCTGTGGTTTTCTGGATAAGGGAGCATCAATTATTATGGCTATATATATTAAAAATAAATTGCTTCTAGGGGACAAACCTTCTTTTGACAAAAGAAGGGGTTGTCTCCCAAAAATGTTGAATTGACCACAAGTCAAAGTGCTGGAAGATTCATATGAGTTGATTTTTCTACTAGCAATCCAACCCTTCCTCAAGGAGGGGTGTATGTCGGGCAACACAGTGGCTCTGTGGGTAGCACTGTGTATTTGGGTGGGGTTAGAGTGGCAAAGGCATAATCAGTCCTTGTTAGCATCGTTCCTAGACCCCCATACCACATACACACACACAAGTGTTGACACTTCTGTGGTTCAGATACAGTGTGCAACTGTCTGTCAGGTTTACTTTGGACCAACTACAAAAGCAGTCTGTACTGATTTTTGCAGAAATTAAGTGTTTATGTGAATGTTTTTATCACTTTCCACAGGAAAAACTAGCCGATCGTCGAAAGATTCTTCTGAAAGCTGTGCAGTGGTAAGACGATTACCTTAACAGTAAAGAATACAGAAATAAATTATTTCATTATATTACATTTATTTTCATACAGTATGTATGAAGCATTTTTCAATTTGACTACTTGATTGGTGGACCAAATCAGGCTGATCTGATTGCTTGCCCCTGGGAAATGATTTGATGGCAAAGGGAAATGACTACATTTACAGCCTTAGTGAACACTGCACAGTAATTTCTATTCAGCAACTCCCCAAGGAAATGTATGCCAGGACTTTTTGCCTCGACTCAGCATATGAGGGCCCCATTTGGTGAAAAAATAGATTCATGTAGTAAAAAAATATACAAAAGACATATTCAGCTGTGCAATGTGGGCCCTTTTCACCTTTTATTATTCACTTATTCCCTGATACATGTATGCATTACATTTAGATAATGACACAGTCCTTGACCTGTGCGTTAGAGCTTCATCTCTGCAATGTTATATCTCCCCAACTAGTTAAAAATCTTAACTGTTTGGAGAGATGGTGTGACCAAGTCACAGTTCAGCAGGGGATCTCTCCAGTTAGACAAATGCATTTTATGTCTGCTTTTGGATAAATATATGTGTATACATATATATATGTAGGGGTTTGCTAAAATAGGCCCCACAGGATGGATACCCCTAGGATAGGCCCCGGGAGGGTAATGGTTAAGGTACAATGGGTATAGCCTGGTATATCTATAGTTAATGGGGAGTATCCCAGCAGTTTGGGTTATGGCCACAGGGTGGTGCATAGGCCCATATAAGGGGAATGCAGCCATGTGCTGCAGGCCAGAGTTAAGGGAGAGCCTCTGAGAGCAGAGGTATTCTCCCCATAGGTAGTTAGTAGATTCTATGTGTCAGGTCACTCTAGGAGTGCTATGTAGTTAGGGCACAGTTAGAATGGGCAGAAATAGCCCCTCCAGGAGTGGTAGAGGGATTAGAATCCCCCAGCAGTACATCAGCTGGAGTGTAGGGACCCAAGAGTCTAGGTAGGTGGTTAGGCTGCCGCTAGAAGGGGTACTACTCTGAGGGTACTTAGTCGTGAGTACCTGAGATGAGTCCTGGAGGTGGTCCGTCTTGGCGTGAGTACCGGGGAGAGCCCTTAGAGAGGGTCTCTTGGCGTGTAGTACCGGGGAGGACATCTAAAAGGGATCATCCTGGCGGGAGTACCGATAAAATACCCAACAGGGGTAGGTACTCTAAAGGTTTAAGGAAGGAGAGTGTCCCCTGCACTGTGTTTGTATTGCCACTCCTGGAGAGGTCCTGCCTAATAAACAACCAACTGTTTCATCACAACTGTGTGTTCATCGTGTCTGCCTCAAGGAGCACCTACCTACCAGTAAGTGAATGCCCCAGGGAGGGGATTCCCTTTGGGGGCTTGTGTGAGGTCTCAGGCAGCACTACACCCACGTATCAAGTCCCAGGGAGGGAGTTGTAGTTCTCCCATAACCGAGCCCTGGGTGGAGGCACGCCATATATCCAAGAAATCCCTGCTTCCCCCATAGTAAGCGGGGCTCAGGACTCCTGGAAGCGCCAACCAGTGAAAGATCAGCAGGTAGTGCCACAACCGTTTATAAAGTGGGCTACATATATATATACACGTATATATCTTGCCAATATCTTTGAAGAGAGGATGACTTACTAACATAGACACCAGTGCAGTTATGCATAGCAACCAATCTTATGTTTGCTTATCAAAACTCATTGCTGGTGAAATTTAGCACCTACTGTTGGTTAGTAACTGACCTACAGTCTCATATATACTAAAGACCGTCCCAACAGTAAGCCGTACATCCGCCATAAGCAGGCTCCTTAGGGGCTTCTGTCCCACAGAACTCCTGGCTTGGGCCTTCTGAATGGAACACAAGTTAAAGGTGTGCAAGGAGGCATTGGAAATGCCGCAGAGAGAGGGGCAACTCCATTGGGGCAGGATTTGCACGCATTTTTGCAATTTCCATCTTGCCCCATTTTGGTAAATGAGGTCTCTACATTAATATACAGGCTCATCAGCAATTATATGGTAGTCATTTTATTATGGTAATTGTTGTCTCCTTCAATTTTAAGCCAACATGAAGAGAAGGAGAAGACTTTTAAGGAGCAACTATCACACTTGGCATCCCTACTGCCTACATTACAGGTAGGAAAAGCAGGTATAAGCTATATCTCATTGTGGAAGTCCAGTAGCATATTGGTTACCTCCCCCAACTTACCATTTTCACTTTCTTCATAAGGTCCATCTTGTCACTTGCTCAGCCTTCCTAAGCACAGCCAACAAGGCAGAGTTCCTTGATTTGGGATATGTAAGTATTTCAAGAAATTTGAATTAATGTTCATATATTTAAAGTTACACGCAACTACCATTATTAAATGTAGTTTTAACCTATACTGTGTAAGAGAGTTGCAGGGGGTGGGGTTTACATTACACAAGATACATCATTTCTTGCATGGAATAACAAAACATATATGCTAGTCAGTAACAACACATGCTGAAAATAGGGATTGTTACCCCCTTTTACACTTTCACCCCATCCACATAGCAACAAAGTGGAATAAGAGGATTCCTGATACCAAATTAAATTGTTTTGCATAAGCTCCTGTCTCCATGATACAGTGAAAGTTATGAATTTAGGAGTTTTTGGAGATCAGTGTGCCCATCCATTCATTGGCCTGACCCCCTTCCCCACCAGAGGGGGCACTGTTTATCATTTAAAGCTTATACTTATAAAGTCAGCATATATACTGAATTATACATTTTTTCCATGGACTTAAATGAATTAACATGGAGGCTAAAAAGGCAGCGTCCATCAAGTTTAGTTTCTCATAATTTTTTTATTTACTGCTATTTTTTGACTTTTTATTGTTTAATTTGTCTACTATGTTTCTCATGAACTTGATTAAAATTAATTGTTTAATCAATCATGCATTTATTTCATACTAAAGCTTAATTTTCTATGGGGTGTAGAGCTAATTTTGGTGTAAAAGCTTGTGGGTTTGTGTTGCACATGGAGGGGACACACTTATACACTTTTATTATAGAATACATTAGGACACCTGCTCGTGAAGATTGCAAATAGGCCTTGTAATTCCCTACAAAACCTAGTGGTAATTATACTGTCACAGTTACCCCTGGCAATTAGTTATTCTGTGTATCCATGGTAGCTCTTATCTACCCAGAAAATGTAAACTTACCCAATTTTTTCATCCCCCACTTAAACACAGGTTAATTTTTTACCCTATTGTATGGCCCTAATGTCTACAATCTGTAAAAATAGAACAAAGGTATTGGAAAAGCACATTCTAATGATAAAGAAAGGAACTGTGGGTGCAGGCAGCATCTTTGTGCCTTTAACTTTATTGCTGTTGAGAAGGCCTGGAATGCATGCAGTGATTTAGCTCTGCACATATAGAAATGCAGGATGTATATAAGAAATAGAAATCTATTGGAGAACTAAGTAAGCAATATTTTGTTTTTCAGCAACTGATGGAACGCCTTCAAAAAATAGTTAAACTTCCTCATCGCTTGCGACCCTACCAGAGCAGCAAGGTAACTTGAGTAACTTTTAGATTTTTTTATACTATGTATACTATCTACTCTCACCAATAAGGGGATCACACGGCCCAAAGTACAGGATAAATGGTGTGAGGATAATAACCATACCCATAAGATTTAATGAATGGCACTGGGAGATACCACTTGGCTATTATAACAGCTATTTGACAAGCGGTGCTCCCACAAGCCTGTACCAAGGAAATTTCTGCATAAATACTGGTTTTTGTGCCAACCAAATAGGGTTGCCACTGAGCTGGTATTTCATTTTTATGATGCCTAATACTATTATTATTAATAGGGAAGTAAAATAAATGCCCAATATTTTTTCCAAAAAAGGTGGTAACCCTAGAGCCAGGCCAATACCAGCTATAGGTGCAACCCCACCAGTGGAACTGTTTCATTTAGTTTGTGGAAAAACTGATACCCTTTACACTTTTGATGCTTAAAGGAGAACTAAAGCTTAACAAAGACATAGGCTAGAAATGCTGCACATTATGTTTTGGGGTTCTATACCTGCCTAAGGCAACCATGACCCCTTCAGAAGGTAAGATCTGTGCCTCTGAATATGTCCCCAGTAGCCCCCATCTTCTTTTCTGCTGATGCCCTATACATGCTCTGTGCTGCTGTCAGGGCACACTGAGCATGTGCAGTCACTGTAACTTCTGACAAAATCCATATAGTGAGCTCCTGTGACAATTTTGTAGGCCTAATATAGAGATTCTGAATCTTTAGGCTGGGGAATTAAGTTTTCTATATAAAATACAGTATTTGTACCCATATTCATGTTTAGGTGTAACTTCTCCTTTATGTTATTGTTCTGTTATGGAAGATTTTACCTTTCATGTTGCAACAGCATAACAGGTCTAGAATTTCTGGCTATGGGTAGGGCCCTTATTGTAAACCTTATATCACTAACTATAAATTATCCTAGAAATGCTGTAACTTTTTCAGGCAAGTGGTAGTGCAGCACTTGGCACACAGGGCTGTGCCACGAAAAACTCAAATTGTCACACAAAACCAGCGCCTTAAAATTTGAAACCTCTGAAGTTTCGAGGCAAAAGAAGGATCTTTTAGTAAAGGGAAGGGGCATCTGTCATTGACTTGTAAATGATCTAGACGAGTTTTAGCTGATTAATTGTTGGATTTTAATTTTTTAGCCGTTGCATGGTAAATCTCGAAAAAGTCGCAAGTTATAGCTGGCTACTTTAGTGGGCTAAACCAATATTCCACAATGGTCTGAGCTGAATGTGAACTGGGCTGTAAAAAAATACTTTTTTAATTTTTCACATATGGTATAAAGTGGATATATAACAATGTGTATTGTAGGTCAAAGTATGGGAGTCTCTGGAAAAGCTCTTTTCTATGAATTCCTTGTTAAAGGGGTTGGTCACCTTTGACTTTAACTTTAAAGGAATACTGTCATAGGAAAACATGTTTTTTCAAAATGCATCAGTTAATAGAGCTTCTCCAGCAGAATCCTGCATTGAAATCTGTTTTTCAAAAACACAAACAGATTTTTTTATATTTAATTTTGAAATTTCACATGGGGCTAGCCCTATTCTTCATTTCCCAGGGTGCCACAGCCATGTGACCTGTGCTCTGATAAACTTCAGTCACACTTTACTGCTGAGCTGCAAGTTGGAGTGATATCATCCTCCTCCCAGCAGCCGATCAGCAGAACAATGGGAAGGTAGCAAGATAGCAGCTCCCAGTAGATATCAGAATAGCACTTACTAGTAAGAAATCCAAGTCCGGCATGGGACTCTGTTCTGGCCTTCCTGTCTTGTAATATTAGGGTCATTTTTTAATGACCTTTGTAATGCAAAGAGTGGTGAGGAGGGTTCATTTCACTGACCCCAACGTGTGGTTTAGAAAAGGCTAATACTAATGGTCAGTGAAAGCTAATTAAAAGACAATGAAAGGTTAATATAAATTAAAAGTAAGTCTAAAGGCATTCTTTTTAAGTACTTACTGCATATCTAAATTCCCAAATCCCTGCTTGCTTCTCTGAGATATGGTGCTGGCAGCCTACAGCAGTGTGAAGACTACAGTGACATCACTGAAATCTCTCTCCCCTTCCTGTTGGCTGCCAGCGGCAGGCTTCCTATTCTCTGAGCATGTGTGTAACTTGATCCTGTTTCCTGTTCTGAGCTACACATACCCACCAGCCAATCAGAAGCGGATCTGGGAGATGGGAGGGGGGGAGGGAATGAAACACATGTGCAGTATGAAGCAAGGAGGGAAAGGAAGGGAGAATACCTTTTTAGAGATGGCTGCCTGTTCTTGAAAATGTGAAGTAAGTGTGACTGAGTAATATTTGATTAGGTGAGCCAAAAGTGTGGCGTTTTTACTAAACAATAGGAGGACTATTGGGCAGTATGCTTTTTAAATTTTGACTTGCATTCTTCTTTAACCTGTCTTTTGATTGGTGGTCAGTAATAATAATTAGGTGGGCAGTAGTGACATCACCATAAAGGATGTGACATTTGCATGTTTGTTGGGTGGAGGTGGGAGGTGATTGTAAAACTCCATAAAGTCTATAATATTAGGTATGGGATCTGGAAACCCGTTTTCCAGAAAGTTCCAAATTACAGGAAGGCAATCTCCCATAGACTCCATTATAAGCAAATAATTCAAATTTTTAAAAATGATTTTCTTTTTCTCTGTAATAATAAAACAGTACCTTGTACTTAATCCAACCTGAGATATTATTAATCCTTATTGAAGGCAAAACAATCCTTTTGGGTTTAATTCATGTTTAAATAATCTTTTAGTAGACTTAAGGTATGAAGATGCAAATCTCCAAATCCAAATTTACTGTTTTGATATAGGTTAACAGATTTTTAAAACACAAAATGGCTAATGTTATAAATTTTGCAAAGTTTGCCATTCAAGTAAACAACAGCAACTAATTAGCAGCTAGCATTTACTAGCCATCTGTTTGAAAGCAAACAACAGAGTGCTTCCTATTGGTTACTAGATCTAGGGTGGAGAATTCACAGAAGTGACAAAAACTGAGTGAAATTGTTGTGAAATGCGTGTCAGAATCACAAACATTTTGTGCCAAATTGGAGTGGAGTACAACCAGGGGCACTGCTGCCATCAGGCGAGATGATAAACTCACATCAGATAGCATTGCTCCTGAAGTTGCCAGGGGTGGCAAAAAGCTTCAGGAGCTGAAATTCTGATTTTAAATCTGAATTTTGGCTCTTCTAGTGCAGAGAGTGCTATTGTGCTCTCTGCACTAGCAATGCAACCCCCCCTCCTCCCCCCGCGGCTCCCTCCAATGTAAAAAACCTAAGTGCAGGGGGGTGAGGAGGCGCAGAATTTTCTAGGTTATTATTATTATTATTAACATTTATTTATAAAGCGCCAACATATTCTGCAGCGCTGTACAGTAAGTGGGTTACATACATTGGACATACAGAGTAACATATAAAGCAATCAATAACCGATACAAGAGGTGAAAAGAGCCCTGACCAAAAGAGCTTACAATCTACAAATAGGTTGCCTCAGGACGGCGCTAGGGGCTGAAACACCCCTGAATACAATTTCTTGGCAGTAATATCAGATTCTGAAAGATGGAGACAAACTTCTTTGCCTTATTCTTGCAGCTTTTAAATGAGGGTCACTGACCCCAGCAGCCAAAAAACTATTGCTCTTTGAAGCTACAATTGTATTGTTATTGTTATTATTATTAACATGTATTTATAAAGCGCCAACATATTCCGCAGCGCTGTACAATAAGCGGGTTTCATACATTGGACATACAGAGTAACATATAAAGCAATCAATCAGAGGTTATTTTAAACAAGATTAGGGTAAGCTTCTCTAAATAAATGTGTTTTTAGAGATCTCTTGAAGGCAGAAAGATTGGCAGAAAATCTGATAGTTTGTGGGAGCGAATTCCAGAGAAGGGGGGCAGCCCTTGCAAAATCTTGAATGCGAGTGTGTGAGGAGGGAATGAGAGAGGAGTTGAGGAGCAGGTCAGTAGAGGAGCGTAACAAGGATGGTACCTAGAGATGTAGGGTGGGGCAGAGTTATGAACTGCTTTGTATGTGAGAGTCATTAGTTTGAATTTTATCCTGGATGGTAGGGGAAGCCAGTGCAGGGCATGGCAGATTGGCATGGCAGAGGAGGAGCGGTTGGAGAGGTGTATGAACCTGGCAGCAGTATTCATTATGGACTGGAGAGGGGACAGTCTTTTGAGGGGAAGGCCAATTAATAGGGAGTTACAGTAGTCCAGGCAAGATATTATAAGAGAGTGAATAAGAATTTTGGCAGCATCTTGGGTGATAAATGATTTTGGAGATATTTGGAGATATTTCTTAGGTGAAAGTGACATGATTTGATAAGTGACTGGAAATGAGGAGTGAAGGACAGGGAAGAGTCAAGGATAACCCCAAGGCACCGGGCCTGGGAAGATGGGGTGATGGTAGAATTCTTAACCTGTAATAAAATTACCGGTGCGGCGGGGACGCCCGCTGCGCCGCTCGTCTTGCCGGCTTCCTACAAGTGCACGCGCCGTCAGCGCGCAATGGCGCCAAATTTGAAATATTTAAAGGGCCTTTCCTTTGTTTCTCATTGCCCGTGATAGGTTTATTCCTGGTGCCTGAATTTGTGCTTAAAGCTTTTGTTTGTTCCTGTTTTTGATCCTGCCTGGCTTTGACGATTCTGATTATCCATATCCTGATCCGTGCCTGTCCTTGACTACCGTTTTTGCCTCATCCTTCTGATTGATTATCCAGTTTGACCCATTGCCTGCCTGACGATCCTAGTTATCTGCCCGCCTCGACCCAGCCTGTCTGACCACGTATTTGCCTACTCCTATCTGTACCGTGACCATTGGCCTTAAGACTTTCTACAGTCGTGCCCCATTGCTAGCCAGAACTCTTGCTCTGCACCTCTCGTATAAGTCCAGGTGACATCCGAGTAGCTGAGGGCTCCTCCCAAAGCCAAAGGCGGTCGCGCTACTGGTGAAGCACGAGCCGAGACCAGGGTGCTTGGCACTTGTTCTGGTATTGGGTGCCGACCGTGACATTATCATGGGCCATGGAAGACTATGGTCACGAAGCTGCTGCTGCTCCATCTGCCTCCTCCACCACTGAAGCGTTGCTGACCACCTTGCTTCAACGCCTAGAGGAACAGGAGCAGAAACAAAACTATCTCCTGCAGGGTTTCCATAATCTGACCCGTAAACTGGAAACTCCACAGCAGCGGTCCAGTCCTGGTTCTTCTCCTCCGGGAGGTTCTGCTAACTTGTGGGGTAACACCATTAGGCCCCAAGAACCTAAGATAGCCTTCCCTAAAAAATTCTGTGGGGATCGATCCAATTTTTCACATTTAAAGAGGCTTGTAAACTATATCTCAGTTTCTTTCCTCATTCATTCTCTACTGATGAGGAGAGAGTAAGATTTGTAATGACCCTCCTTCAAGGTGACCCTCAGATTTGGGCCCTCAGATTGTCCACCTCAGACCCAGCCCGTTCTTCCTTAGATAGTTTCTTTGACTCCATGGCGATTCTCTACGATGACCCGGATCGTGCATCCACTGCCGATGCCGCGATTCGTAGGCTTCGTCAGGGGAAACGGGATGTAGAGGTGTATTGTACTGAATTCCGTCGGTGGGCAGTAGAAACTGGCTGGAATGACATGGCCTTGCGCAGCCAGTTTCGTATAGGCCTTTCTGAGTCTATCAAGGATAGTCTGGTCAACTACCCCCTATCTTCTAACCTGGACGAGCTCATGTCTTTAGCCATCCAGGTAGATAGGAGACAGAGGGAAAGAAGGGGTGAGAGGAATTCCTCTCTTCGTTCTAATTTCTTCAGCTCTTCCAAAGCTGTGTCTAATTTTGAATGTGTTGGGCCCTCCGTACCTTTGCCTCAGGAAGAACCCATGCAATTGGGCATTTCTCGCTTATCTCCTGAGGAAAAGGCTCGCAGGCGTACTCAAGGGTTGTGTATATACTGTGGGGAAAAGGGTCATTTCCTAAATAAATGTCCTAAGAGGCCGGGAAACTCCCAAGCCTAAATGGAGAAGGGGAGCTCTATTTTGGTGCAGGTGTTTCCTCTCCCCTATCCGCCTCTAGGATTTTGATTCTGGTCAAATTAACATGGCCCACGGGCTCGGTCAAAGTATCTGCTTTTGTGGACTCGGGGGCAGAGGGGAATTTTTTGGATGCTGCTTTTGCAGCCAAATTTGGTGTACCTTTACTTCCTTTAAGTGCCCCCATGAAAATCATGGCAGTAGATCAAAGACCTTTAGGATCAGGATTGGTTTCTGAGAAAACTATGTCTCTTTCTCTGAGTATAAATTCTCATTGTGAAAAGCTAGCACTATTCATCATAAAGGGTGCCACCTCTCCGCTCATTTTAGGATTGCCATGGCTCCAGGCCCATAACCCCACAATTGACTGGGCATCTGGGAAAATTATTCAGTGGGGACCTAACTGTAGGGGTTCGTGTATTTCCCCTATAATGGCAGTCACGTCCTTGGAGGGGTTACCTGCAGCTTATAATGACTATATTGATGTATTCTCAAAGAAATCTGCCGAGACACTACCACCTCATAGGCATTATGACTGCCCAATTGACCTCATTCCTGGCTCTACTCCCCCCAGAGGGAGAACTTATCCCCTTTCATTGCCCGAGGCCCAGGCAATGAGAGAGTATATTTCTGAGAATCTAGGCCCTCAAATTCCCCTGCCGGTGCTGGATTCTTTTTTGTGGGCAAGAAGGACGGAGGTCTTCGCCCATGTATTGACTATAGGGGGCTTAACAAGATTACTATTAAGAACCACTATCCCCTTCCACTAATCTCTGAGCTCTTTGATCGCGTTAAGGGTGCTAACATCTATACTAAACTTGATCTTAGAGGTGCTTACAATCTCATTCGTATCAAGGAAGGGGATGAGTGAAAAACCGCTTTTAACACAAGGGATGGCCACTACAAATATTTAGTTATGCCTTTTGGTCTTTGCAACGCTCCTGCAGTGTTCCAGGAATTTGTCAATTATATTTTCCGGGACCTGCTGGGGGTGTTCGTAGTGGTCTATCTGGACGACATTCTGATTTTCTCCTCTAACCTGAGTGACCATCGTAGTCATGTTAAAGAGGTGTTACGAAGATTATGGGAGAATAATTTGTACGCGAAACTTGAAAAATGCACCTTTGAGGTTAATTCCGTTCAGTTTTTGGGGTTCCATATTTCCAGTAAGGGTCTAGAAATGGATCCAGAGAAAGTAAGAGCTGTTCTTGACTGGACGCAACCTCTTTCCCTACGTGCTACCCAACGGTTTTTAGGTTTCGCCAACTATTATCGTCAGTTCATTAAAAATTTCTCCCTGATTGTGGCCCCTATCACTGACCTTACTAAGAAGGGAGCAGATCCTAGCTTGTGGTCCTCAGAAGCTGTGCAAGCATTTAATTTTCTTAAGAAAGAATTTGTGTCTGCCCCCATTCTCCGTCATCCAGATACTGCCCTCCCCTTCATTGTTGAGGTTGATGCCTCTGAGGTTGGGGCAGGGGCGGTTCTCTCTCAAAGGCACCCTCTGACTAACAAACTGCATCCTTGTGCATTTTTCTCTAAAAAATTTTCCTCTTCTGAAGCCAACTACGATATTGGTAATAGAGAACTGTTAGCAATTAAGTGGGCCTTTAAAGAATGGCGGCACTTACTGGAGGGGGCTAAACATGCTGTTTCTGTGTTTATGGATCATAAAGATTTATTATATATTGAATCGGTCAAACGGTTGAACCCTAGACAGGCTAGGTGGGCTCTATTCTTCTCCAGGTTTAATTTTTCTATTACTTATAGGCCTGGCTCCAAAAACACTAAAGCTGATGCACTCTCTAGGAGTTTTGAAGCTAATCCTCCTGACCCTAGGGAGTGCATACCCATTATCCCGGGTGAGTTGACTGTGGCAGCTCTGGGGGTTGATCTCACCAACCTTTTATCCACAGTTCAGTCTTCTGCCCCAGTTGGGACTCCCTCCGGGAGGCTATTTGTTCCTGAGAATCTCAGAGAACAGGTGTTAAAAGAAGCTCACGATTCCAAAATGGCGGGGCACCCTGGCATTGCCAAGACCGTGTCTCTCCTGTCTCGTAGTGTTTGGTGGCCCTCTCTCACTCGAGATGTCAAAGCCTTTGTTAATTCATGTTCTGTCTGTCATAGATCTAAGTCGTCCAGAAACCTTTCACAGGGATTGTTAAGGTCACTGCCAATCCCTGACAGACCCTGGTCCCATCTTTCGATGGATTTTATTGTAGATCTTCCTCCGTCCCAAGGGAAAACTGTAATTTGGGTGGTAGTGGATAGGTTTAGTAAGATGAGCCACTTCATTCCCCTCCCACACCTCCCTTCCGCTAAATCCTTGGCTGATTTATTTGTGTCTAATATTTTCAAGTTGCATGGATTTCCGATTAACATTGTTTCTGATAGAGGAGTGCAATTTGTTTCTAAGTTTTGGCGAGCATTCTGTTCTCTGGTGGGGATTGAATTATCATTTTCCACCGCATATCACCCTCAGACTAATGGCCAAACTGAAAGAGTTAACCAGTCACTTGAACAATTCCTGAGGTGTTATGTGGCTAACAACCAGTCCTCTTGGGCGGAGCTATTACCCTGGGCAGAATTTGCGTATAATAACGCGACTCACTTCTCTACTGGTCAGTCTCCATTTTTCATTGTTAATGGTCTTCACCCAAAAGCATTTTCGTTTTCCGGTTTATTGTCGTCTGTGCCCTCTGTTAATTCCTCGATTAGTTTATTTGCTAAGATTTGGTCTGATGTTCATGATTCTCTTTCTAAAGCCACTGCGATCCAAAAGAAATCTGCTGACAGATCTCGCAGGGAGGCTCCCCACTATCAAGTTGGTGATTCTGTCTGGCTATCCACAAAGAATATTAAGTTGAGAATCCCTTCTCTTAAGTTGGGGCCTAGATTCATTGGTCCTTATGCTATTACTGAGGTTATAAACCCCTCTTCTGTTCGTCTTAAACTTCCGGAAACCTTTAAGATTTCTGATTCTTTCCATGTTTCTCTTTTAAAGCCAGCTCCTCAGGTCTGTGTATTACCTGTTCCTCCCCCAGTATTGGTTGACGGGCAGTCCGAGTTTGAGGTCCAGGAGATTCTGGACTCTCGTGTGGTGCGTGGTCGGCTCCAGTATCTAGTCAGGTGGAAGGGTTATGGCTCTGAAGAGAACTCTTGGGTCTCAGTAGATGACATCAAGGCCGACCGCCTTCGGAGGCAATTTCATGCCAAGTTTCCTGAGAAACCTGGGGGTCCTGTGGCCCCCCCTAGAGAGGGGGGTAATGTAATAAAATTACCGGTGCGGCGGGGACGCCCGCCGCACTGCCATCGGCGGGGACGCCTGCCGCGCCGCTCGTCTTGCCGGCTTCCTACTAGTGCGCGCGCCGCGCGCCTTCATTCTATTTAAAGGCGCTGACGCATGACGTCATGACGCATGACGTCAGCGCGCAATGGCGCCAAATTTGAAATATTTAAAGGGCCTTTCCTTTGTTTCTCATTGCCCGTGATAGGTTTATTCCTGGTGCCTGAATTTGTGCTTAAAGCTTTTGTTTGTTCCTGTTTTTGACCCTGCCTGACGATTCTGATTATCCATATCCTGATCCGTGCCTGTCCTTGACTACCGTTTTTGCCTCATCCTTCTGATTGATTATCCGGTTTGACCCATTGCCTGCCTGATGATCCTAGTTATCTGCCCGCCTCGACCCAGCCTGTCTGACCACGTATTTGCCTACTCCTATCTGTACCGTGACCATTGGCCTTAAGACTTTCTACAGTCGTGCCCCATTGCTCCAGGTGGCATCCGAGTAGCTGAGGGCTCCTCCCAAAGCCAAAGGCGGTCACGCTACTGGTGAAGCACGAGCTGAGACCAGGGTGCTTGGCACTTGTTCTGGTATTGGGTGCCGACCATGACATAGCCTTTATAGATACCTCGGGAACAATGTGGGCATTGGATGGGGGAAAGAGAACCAATTCAGTCTTAGAGAGGTTTAGTTTAAGGTAACGTTGGGACATCCAAGTGGAGATAGCGGACAGGCAGGAAGAGACACAAGTTAGAAGCTCTGGGCTGAGATTAGGAGAGGAAAGATAGATCTGAGTATCGTCAGCATAGAGGTGGTACTGAAAGCCAAAAGAATTGATTAATTTGCCAAGTGAGGAGGTATGGAGAGAAAATAGTAAGGGGCCCAGGACAGAGCCTTGAGGAACCCCGACAGAAAGAGGCAAGGGAGAAGACGATTCCCCATTGTATATTGTTATACAATATATATATATATATATATATCTTCAGTGATGTAACAGGCACTCACGAAAAAGCAATCATAATTGCCTGGGTGCAGTCCGAAATAAGCAAGATATATCCAAAAATGAAAGGTACCGCACTCACAGGACTTAAGAACAACAAAATTTATTTTACTTACAAAATTATATCTAACGTTTCGGCTGCTGCTGCAGCCTTTCTCAAAGACAGAGAACACAAGTGAAGGTGCACCTCATAAACAAAAAATGGCGGGAACTAGTGACGTCATACAGTGGAAAAGAACAAGTATAAAGTATCAATAACAAACATGAACTATACGGAGTACTATTCAAGTCCAAAAGTAAAAAACACAAAGGGACAGTGTGAACACTTAAGGTTAAAAAACAGTAAAGAAAACTGGGCTGAACCAGAGGCAATGACCTATTACACACACTAGCTCAACTACAACTCTCAGTCTGATAGATTAGCGCTACATCTTCTAGTCAAAAAAGCTGAACAACTACTACTTGTACTACATAAGGGAAAAGATCATTGAATAGTTAGGGCAGAGTAAGCCCCCCAAGAGAGAGAAAAAGAGACAGACCATACGGTTGGCGCTACCTCCGCTAGTCCCGTAGGTGGGGTGTAGCAGCAACAATCACCGATCGTCGAGTGCTATCATTCATCCAGCACTGCTACGGTGTGCGGTGTCAGGGTCAACGGGGAGATCAAAGAGTGCTGCCTACGGCGGGGTCCAGTCACTCATCCGACTACCGGAAAATCACATATTATACTCCCGGAGTAAGACCTAGTGATCACCTGTGACTGCGGTGGGGGGGCGGGGCCCACCGGTCGAGCTGTCACTCCGTTGCCCAATCAGATTGATAGTTTGACGATATAGCCCTATCGAAGGGGCATGGGCGGAGTTATTAGTGTACAGTTATTGATAGGGGCGGGCCCCCGGTATTCCAAATAAATTAGCGAATAAGCCCTCGGCTGGTTCACGGATACGCACGGTTGAACCTGACATATAGTCGGTCAACTTGGCAGTATCGTGTTCACAATTATGCCGGGTGCCGTGGAGGAGCCATTTTAGTTATATGGGGCCCTCATTCAACAAGAGCCCGGGACCGCCCGCTCATCTTGCCCTGTAGGGGACATAGTATTAGAGGGTTGGCATATTAATGACAAATCGGAGGTAATTCTGTTGCCAGTTTGCCTAGGGTCTTGTCATGAAAAGGACATAGTAGATAGCATAGAGGAGAAGCTTAGGAAAGAATGAATGAAACCGAAAAGAAATATCAGAGTGAAGAACAAAAAATAAATTAGAGTGCTATTCTGGAAATATCAAAATATAAAATAAAAAATAAGAAATAGGAGTTGAAAAAGTAGAAGAGCTAATTGCGTGCAACGATCAAACTGCCAAACAAAGTCAGGGAGATAGATACAAGAAAAATAGACATATTGATGTGAGACATATAAAGACTGTAGTGCATCGACATATCGTAAGTGTACTGTCTACTGAGTCATATATATGGATACAAATATCAAACATCGATAGCTATTTGAAACAGTGTGAGCTAGTCTATACGTAACAACATATCAACCGCAATGATACATCATTTCAAATAAAAGGAGGCATAAGAAACCATTTCGTTTAAACCCTGTGGGTTTACAGTGTTTAGTCTGTGTATCCACTTCAATTCTCTCTGAAGTAGTAGTCTGTCGCGATCTCCACCACGTGCAGGGGGAGGCACAAAGTCTATGACCATACTGCGCATACTCGCTAGAGAATGTTTATGTGTCATAAAGTGGGCAGCCACTGGTGTGTCCGCTTTGCCCGTAGTCAATGCAGCACGTATAGCAGACCGGTGATTAGCCATCCGGTCGCGAAAAGTGGTAACAGTCTTACCTACGTAAAAGAGGCCACACGGACATTTTAAGAAATAAATGACATATTTGGACAAACAACTGAGTCTATGGTGAATTGGAATGCTACGCCCAGAGTGGGGATGATTGAACGTGGCACCAGTTATTAATGAACTGCACGTAGTGCAATTCGGGCATCTATAGCATCCCAGGCGGGTCGAGGGTAGCCATGAATCACGAGCAGGTGTCTGATAACAGTGTATAGGGTCGGTCTTTACCAGCATGTCTCTGAGGCTATTGGCTCTCTTGTAAGCAATCCTTGGAGGGGTTCTAAACACTGGTGGAAGAGTCCTGTCTTTTTCAAGTACTGTCCAATGGTAGAAGACGGAATCAATAAGAGACTTCTTGTCTGGCGTGTAGGTGGTAATAAATGTAAGCCGTTCCTCCTGCGTGTTGGTTGTAGTCACGTATGCCTGTTGCAGGGTCTGCTCCTGGGATCTAGATAATGCCCTAGTGATGCTATCATCCAGGTCACCAGGGTGATACCCACGTTACAAAAAGCGGTCTTTGAGGTCGTCCACCTGTTGGTGCAATGTAAGTAGATCTGAATTATTTCTCACCATCCTGACCATTTGAGAATACGGAATGCTTGCCAATGTGTGTGGGGGGTGGCACGAAGAACGGTGCAATAGCGTATTGCGATCAGTGATCTTCCTGTGGGTCGAAGTGATGAGTTCTGTGTTATTGATCGTAAGGTTCAAATCTAGGAAGGCTATGGTCGCTTCTTCCATATGTGCTGTGAAACGTATGGTTGTAGGAAGTTTATTCAAAGTGTGTACCATTTCCCAGAATTGTTCAGTCGTGCCTGACCACAACAACAGTAGATCATCAATGAACCGAAATAAACGGAAGATGTGTTTTCCATATAACGGTAGAATGTATGTCTGCTCATAATGTGCCATGTATAGATTCGCGAACGAGGGAGCTACATTCGAGCCCATACTGGTGCCACTAGTTTGCAGGTAATACGACAGTTCAAATTTGAAATAATTCAGGGTTAAACAGTGGTGTAGTAGTGATACCAGAAACTCAGTTGGTGGTCTGTTCGGGTTGGGATGGTTCGCCGGAAAAGTCTGGACATTGGTGATGCCCTCCTCAATCGGTATCACCGTGTATAGAGAAGACACGTCCATAGTCCCAAGTTTAATGCCCATGGGTAAAGGTAATAGCTCACGTAGTTTCAATAGTAGGTCGCCGGTGTCTTTAATGTAGGATGATGTTGTTTTGACAAGAGGTTGCAGAAAGTGGTCCACAAACGTCGACAGAGGCTGGAGTAGGGAGTCCCTTGCGCTGACGATCGGGCGTCCTGGTGGTCTAGAAGGATGTTTGTGTATCTTGGGAAGAGTGTAAAAAATAGGGCATTTCGGGTGTTCATTGGTCAAAAACTTGAAAGTCTCTGTATTGATAAAGCCACAATTCAGACCCAGTAGTAAGGAAGCGTCCACTATCCTTTTAAAAGTACGTATAGGGTCGCCCTCAAGTCTGCGGTAAGTGTTGGTGTCCGATAGTTGATTAATAATTTCTTGCCGGTAGTCGACATAGTCCTGTATTACTACCGCTCCTCCCTTATCAGCTGGTCGGATAATGATGTTTGGGTTCCGTGCCAGGCCCTTAATTGCTAGTCTCTTTTGGACAGATTCTGGTGGGGAGTGTATGTATTGGCTTGCTTACGGGTCTCATCCACCAGAAGCCTGGTGAATGCTTCAATGGATTTTGGGGTGTTGGGAGGCTCAAATTGACTAGGTGCTCTGAATAAAGTATTTGAGGATTGGGTATTGCGAAAATGATCCCTAAGTTTCATGGAAATGATGTATCATTGCGGTTGATATGTTGTTACGTATAGACTAGCTCACACTGTTTCAAATAGCTATCGATGTTTAATATTTGTATCCATATATATGACTCAGTAGACAGTACACTTACGATATGTCGATGTACTACAGTCTTTATATGTCTCACATCAATATGTCTATTTTTCTTGTATCTATCTCCCTGACTTTGTTTGGCAGTTTGATCGTTGCACGCAATTAGCTCTTCTACTTTTTCAACTCCTATTTCTTATTTTTTATTTTTTATTTTATATTTTGATATTTCCAGAATAGCACTCTAATTTATTTTTTGTTCTTCACTCTGATATTTCTTTTCGGTTTCATTCATTCTTTCCTCAGCTCCTCCTCTATGCTATCTACTATGTCCTTTTCGTGACAAGACCCTAGGCAAACTGGCAACAGAATTACCTCCGATTTGTCATTAATATGCCAACCCTCTAATACTATGTCCCCTACAGGGCAAGATGAGCGGGCGGTCCCGGGCTCTTGTTGAATGAGGGCCCCATATAACTAAAATGGCTCCTCCACGGCACCCGGCATAATTGTGAACACGATACTGCCAAGTTGACCGACTATATGTCAGGTTCAACCGTGCGTATCCGTGAACCAGCCGAGGGCTTATTCGCTAATTTATTTGGAATACCGGGGGCCCGCCCCTATCAATAACTGTACACTAATAACTCCGCCCATGCCCCTTCGATAGGGCTATATCGTCAAACTATCAATCTGATTGGGCAACGGAGTGACAGCTCGACCGGTGGGCCCCGCCCCCCCACCGCAGTCACAGGTGATCACTAGGTCTTACTCCGGGAGTATAATATGTGATTTTCCGGTAGTCGGATGAGTGACTGGACCCCGCCGTAGGCAGCACTCTTTGATCTCCCCGTTGACCCTGACACCGCACACCGTAGCAGTGCTGGATGAATGATAGCACTCGGCGATCGGTGATTGTTGCTGCTACACCCCACCTACGGGACTAGCGGAGGTAGCGCCAACCGTATGGTCTGTCTCTTTTTCTCTCTCTTGGGGGGCTTACTCTGCCCTAACTATTCAATGATCTTTTCCCTTATGTAGTACAAGTAGTAGTTGTTCAGCTTTTTTGACTAGAAGATGTAGCGCTAATCTATCAGACTGAGAGTTGTAGTTGAGCTAGTGTGTGTAATAGGTCATTGCCTCTGGTTCAGCCCAGTTTTCTTTACTGTTTTTTAACCTTAAGTGTTCACACTGTCCCTTTGTGTTTTTTACTTTTGGACTTGAATAGTACTCCGTATAGTTCATGTTTGTTATTGATACTTTATACTTGTTCTTTTCCACTGTATGACGTCACTAGTTCCCGCCATTTTTTGTTTATGAGGTGCACCTTCACTTGTGTTCTCTGTCTTTGAGAAAGGCTGCAGCAGCAGCCGAAACGTTAGATATAATTTTGTAAGTAAAATAAATTTTGTTGTTCTTAAGTCCTGTGAGTGCGGTACCTTTCATTTTTGGATATATATATATATATATATATATATATATACAGTATATATAATATATATATTATATATATATATAATAGAAAGAGTGCCGCACACACACAGGGACTTGATACAAAAGAAAAAGTGTTTTTATTTAAAAAATTCCAAATATATATATACTATATATATATATATATATACAATATATATATATATACAGTATATATATATATATACACAGTATATATATATATATATATATAATATTGTTGTACATTGTTATATTGTAACTTATCTTTCTATTCAGTTCCTATCCATATTCCAATTTCTCTCTCACACCACTGCTTGGTTACTAGGGCAATTTGGAATCTAGCAACCATATAGCTGCTAAAAATCCAATCTGGAGAGCTGTTTAACAAAAAGCTAAATAATTCTAAAACCACACATAGCAGAAAATGAAGACCAATTGAAATTGTCTTAGAATATCACCCTCTACTTCATACTAAAAGTTAACTTAAAGGTAAACAATCCATTTAAGATGTTTGTGTGTCTGTTGTTAGATTATTTACTGGCATAACAGACCATTATACTCCACTTTTGTGAATACCACCCCTAATGTGTACCTAATATTGCACCAGGAACCCTGCACAGTAGCAGCCTACCACCAAGTTCATTTTTGCTTAAATATGGTAATATAGATGCAGGCCTTGTGGTCCACTGGTTTTTTACACTGACAGACACATTTGGAGCTCGCTATTCTACATGCCAGGACAGTGCCTGGATAGAGTCAAATGTATAAATGTAATTTCCCCATAAGTGCAGATAAATTTGCAATTTATTTGCCAACACTTAAACTATGTGTAAAACTTTACAGGGACTTTGTTGTGTGAATTTTAGATCAATACAGATTTTGGAGCTGAATTTGCTCGCTGCCTAGAGCCACTGCTGATGCTAAACCTGCGGCGAGGAGGCAGCGTGAGTGGCAGCTGTGGTGGGCCGGGACTGAGCAATGGAAGCATGTAAGTGCAAACACTTGTCTTTTCCCCATTATCTGATATGTAAGCCTGAAATGTGCATTATGTGATAATATTACATTCCATCCCTGCTTGGCAGAAAACCAGACATTAATGTAGACATCTGAGTTACCATTTAGGGGGAGGATGGGATAGTATAATTTATCAGAAAAGCAATGAGCTGAGTTCACATACACCACCAGTTTGCACAGGGATCTGGGAAATGTTTGCCTCTCCAGATTTTACAGGCATAGAACTCTCAGCATTTCCAGGCTGTTTGTTTTAAAACTACAACCCCATTGCTTGGTAGCTGAACTGACAGGGAATGCTGGGAAATGTACCTCTCATGCAATTGTTTTCAATATATGTTAGGTTGTGACTGCTGCAGGCTCTCCATTGTGCATCAATTTGTTTGTCCTGTTTGTCTTCAGTACACTAAACAGAGCTCATTGTTTCCAAATTCAAAAACCGTGTTTGCCACTTGATAGTCCATAGACTCATATGAAGTTACAGGCATTTACAGGACTTTTTTTTGCTTGGTGCACATTGACCAGTTCACTCTTTGAATCCATCATCAAGTGTACCCTATGGGATGGGCCTTGTCTACTACAAAAATATTTTATTTGTATTGTCCACACCATACATGAATAGTTTAAATACATACTGTTACTATGTATGTAATTGACTATTTTGTTACTATTTGTTTCCTATCATAAGAAATGTTGACCGTTTACAGGCCCGTTGTGATTTTTTTTTGTTTGTTTTTTTGTAGACATTCTTATCATCTCACCCTACTGCATTTTAAGGTTCTGTGCCACATCACAAACATTTACCAATCTATCATGCACACTCCTACGTTATATCCTGTGCTTTTACACCATTGTATGTCAGTCCATTTTACAGTTGTATCTCGCATATTGACACCATTCTATCCTATAGTTTCACTATTCCACACTTTCCATTCTGTCCTGCACATTCGTAACTTTTCTAGCTTTACACACTCTTACCCTTTCTTTTTCTTACATTTCTATCCCGATCACCCTTCTGTTGCTCAGTCTGTCAGCTGTCTCCCATACTCCATTTTATCCCATGCACTATTACCCTTCATTCCCTCTCACTGTCACTCTTCGTTTCTCATGCTATCACCCTCCTTTTTCTTAAACTCTTGCCATTCTATCCTAAACACTCTCCCACACACCCAGTATACTCAAAATCTCACCCATCTTGCTTATATACAGGGCCATTTTAATAAATGGGCAAAAGGGGCCTTTACCCAGGGCCCACCAGAACAATGGGCTCATCACCAGACCTTTCACCTGAGATAACGTTCAACTAAAGCATCAACGGGAAATTGCAGACCCCTTATTTTAATCCACTGGGGGAGCTCAAGAACATTTAAAAGAAATTGTACATATTTCACTTTTTTGTTTTTGTAATAATGGTTCATCCACTACCATGACTGTTGGTCCAGTAAAGTGCATCTGCACCCTACCTCTACAGACCATTTCTTTATCATTTGCCTGATTATATTCACTTATCTATTGAGGGTAGTACTATCACAAACTTTTTTGGGGGGGTCCAGCAATGATATATTTACCCTGGGCCTGCTGGCACCTTCAATTGGGTCTGTTTTCAAATTCTTACTTTTGTGTTCTATAAACTCACTATTTTATGCAATGCATTCCCTACAATCAGCTCCATAGGGATCTTTGTAATATAAGTGTAGATGAGGGAGGGAAGGAGTGACTGAGGGGAAAAACAGAAAGGGGGAAGAGAAAAGATGTGTAGGAGACACAGAATAGAAACTGAATTGCATGAATATAGTAATAGCAAGCCAGGTTTCTAAATATCTGCAGCATGATCACTATTGTAATTAAATGATCCACATTGTACAAAAGTCAAAACAAAACTAATAATTGTCTAATTGTCCGGGCATTATATTTCCTTTGATCATACATGACATTTTGTGCTTTAGTAACTGTAGCCGCTGTGAGTTTTGGGCTTGTTTCTAATTGCCCTTGACTCTGGGGCTTTAGCTGGTTGTTCCTGTCAAAAGAATGAAAACAGCTGTAGTGCTTAATGCTAGCCAGGCTCCCTGTACAGAAAGGTCGGGCACTGCATGAACTGACAGTTCCTGGAACGCTGAGCCGGGAACAAAGGATTAACTGCGCGGGGGAGTACATATCATTGTCTTGTATGGATAACATAGCCAGGACATCATTTGCTTTGTGCCAGGTTAATAACAGCTACAAAGGCTCAGCAAAACATTGTTGTGATTTTACAAATATCTATAAAACATTCCTGCATTTTTTAGATTTTTCCACCGAGTTCACACAGGAACTTATGGGAAAAAAAACAGATAGTCCATCAAGTTCAAAACATCAATATCAAAACATTCTACAGTTTGATCCAGAGTAAGGCAAACAAACCACCAGTAGGCTGGCTGCCCAATCACTCTCACAGGGCTTAAAATACTTGTTGATAGAAAAATGCCTTAGTCACAGTGCTCCATGGATCAGTTACTACACTGGTGCAGTGGTTAGCATTACTGTCTTGTGGCACTAGGACCCTAGGTTTGACTCCAGCCAAGACAATATCTACAATGAATTTGTGAAAAAAAAGAAAAAAGAAAAATCAGAGCAGAAAGCAGCAGACCAGCAGGAGCAAGTGTTTCCCAGACGTACCCTTGTATCCCTTAGTGTTCCCGGACTTGTGCCCCCTTGATCAAAAATGACCTCTAATATGTCTGGGGGTGCAGCCAGGTTGCGCCTAATTCATTCAGAAGACTAAAGGACTACACTGCTCCTATCATTATGACATGTTGTTTTTGCAGTATGCATCTTTACATACCAATCATTGCCACTCTGCACTTGTCAGCCACTTACATTAACTTGTACAACAGTGTAATGTCAAAGGCAAGTTCATAGCTGGCATGCTAACAACAGTTTTCCAATAAACATGCACATCCTCAGATTTGTCCTGTGTGAGCAACACTCTATAGTTTCATTGAGAGAAAGGCAAACAAACCCCCAACATGCTATCTGCTAGGTCAACCTTACAGTTTAAAATGTCTCCCCTCTGCCTTCATCAGTTACTCATTGATAAACAAGGAAATGAATGGTGAGTGCCAATATGTTTGTTTCTTCCTTATGGGAAGAATATGCACAAGCCCAGGGAAAAAAGTAGCAAAGTGCTTTTGAAGGTGCCTAGTGGTGGACGGGAGGCCCATATATCTACCTAATGATTTTAGTGGTTTAAGAGATTTTTGAAACCATGAATGTACTCATTTCCAATAAAACCAAGAATATCTAGTCATTTATTAAAAGATCCATATAGAAAAAGTGTGAACACATTAAAATATGGAATGAAAACAAAAAAGAATAAGAAAATTCTTCATTCATCATTTTCGTAAGAATTTTTGTGTGCTTACAAACAAAAAACCTCTAAAACCACAATTGAAATAAAAATTGTTACAATTTGCCTAGGACAACTCCTGGACAGCTTTTAGATAACATATTTTTACATTTGCATTTTGTTGTGGTTTTTGCTCCAAACAATTGTTTTTAGTGCAAAAAAACATGAATCATGGGTAAAAATACAAATGATAGTAAAAGGGCCTTATAGACTCATGCATGTTTGGTAGAGTAGAAATTAGGTGTGCCTGGGAAAAGTAGGAAACATGGTAGTTTGGGGTTGCTTTTTGCCTGGGTTGGTGCCCATATTATCTTCAGGGTTGGACTGACCTATTAGAACTCCAGAGGATCTCCTGGTGGGCCCAGACCCTAGTAGGCCCCAGTCTAGGTCTGTTCTAGTCAGTGTTTTCTTCCACTACAGGTGTATGTAACACCTATAACATTTAGCACTGGATAGCATGTTCTTTGGTAGGGCTTAGGAGGTCTAGTCTGGCCGTGATTGCCTCCAAAGCTCACTCTCGTTGCTTCCTTTGTGAATTGTCTAAAAATGCCAGGGAACACAATCTCCATGTAGTCCTGCCACCCCAAATTTGCACACATCGGTGAAAGATTCCCAAATCACTCGGTTACGTTAATATTTTTATGTGTATTATTAATTGTCTCATATAAAGAAAAAAGTGTACACATAACTGTAATTTGGTGTCTAAAAAAGGGCAAACACTTTGTTGCCTTTTATCTCCATAGTGCTGAAGCTATTTTCCACATAGCGTAAGTCATATGGCCCTTTATGTTTGCACCTGGATGATTAGTGGCACAATGAGGGTAGAGACGGCCTCTAAGGCACATGGTCTGCCTGCCACTATTTATATCAGAATTTCAAGGAACTCTCAGAGCAGCACAATTCTCTTGCACTAGCTATATATATATTTAGGCAACTGATGTCATAAGCAGCATTAGTATCTAAAATTTAGTGCCGCTGCTTCATGGGCTAAAAAGGACGGATATTTTCTTTCCCTATTCAACACCGGGATTTTCCAAGGATGATTTTTATAATTCAGCAACTAAATGCATTATAAATCTGCAGAGAAAACCCGGTAAGCGGCACCAAAACTGCATAGGAATGTGCTCATAATGTGCGGAATATTTCTGCCTTGACTTGTGCCTCTAATTTAATATCAGTGCTTTCTCTAGAGATACTAACCCATTGGTTTTGGATTTTTTGCAACAAAAGTTTCAAAATTTAGCGGCACAGCGAAAATAACTGAACTGCTTTAGATTCAATAGAGGTCAGGCAGGAACATGCTTATTCTTATATATATATACTACAGCAGGTTATTTAGTATAGTTTTTATTGTTACAGAATTATTTAAAATGTACGATTGTAATATGAATTAATACTGTATGAATATCCATCAGCATTATTTAATATATGCCTTATTAAGAACGTGTTTTAAGTAGTAGTGATGGATTCAAAATCTGAATATTAAAATACTTATGGTTTTAATAAGAATGAATACTGACATTAACATATTTTGCACTAAATATACTTGTTATTCTTTTATATCTGGGAAATAATGTGAGGCTGTGTCTGTTTATTGTGTAATGTCACTTTATGTATGGCATTCTGTAAGATCTTGGCTAGATTCATCCTTTACATATTAGTAACCAATTGTTTCATTAATACTCCCTGCTACTGGCTTCTAAAGAACTCTGGGAATTGTAGTTTAGCAAATATTTCTCATATACACTTGCTCAAATAAATTGGCACAGTTTATATCACAACATAAATCAATAGTCTGTTTCACAAATATAATCTAGAACAGAAAATGAATGTAAATACCTACTTATGTGTGTCTGAGCTTGTCACTTAATTTGATATGGAGATATCTATTTTAGTAGTGTAAGCTATAGAAATCTAAGTAAAACTTGCATTTGATTCTAATTTTGGTCATTTTTAAATATTTCCAACTTGAAATTTGAGGTGTTCTTTGGTTGCTAGAGTTTTCAGCATGCATGTTTTTGTCTGTTATTTTCCTGACTTGGTGACATATTTGAACTAAGAGATATACATTGTCACCCTTTTTGGGTTAAGTCTTTAATTTTTGTTCTACAGTTGCCCCCTTACCTTATTACGTGGGCTACAGATATATAAAACATGGTTCTATAAGTACTACTGGTAAAGTTTCAAGAACTTCTAGGGTAGCAAGTACATATTTATTCAGCCAAAATATCATTAAAATAAGCAATTAATCTGTGTCCCATCCGCTTTTTTGGGTCTCCCCTGGTGGACCAGTCCTACAATATAGAAACTTTGGGTTCTGTGGGGGCATTTCTTCCTTTAAAATTTTAATTTATTGGCCCATTTAATCATACCAAGATACACCCGTGGCTCTTGGGCAAGATGGGCTGCAGATAGCATGTAGTTTCATAAGTGTCATGGGTGGGAAACTATTGAAATAAAAACTGTCCGTACCTGGAACATGTTATGTAGACTGGGCACCCCTTGGTGAAACATTATTATTTTTGTATTTTAGTAGCACCAGTGTATTCCAGAAATGACACATCATGTAACCCAAAACAACCATTTAGTGTGCTGTCCAAAAGCAGACCAGTAATTGTACCTGGTTGATGGGTGCTATGTGTTACTAGAATTTGTGCAAACTTTGTACCTGTTATTATGAAGCTACCATTGTTTTGTTTCTTGCTACTCTTAAATTTATATTCACAGATTTAAAATCAGTGACCAAAGCCAAGAAGCTTTGGCACCCAAGAAGAAGGGTGGCAACCACCCAACCTTCCCCCCACATGCAGTCCTACTTCTGATAGTAAGGGTGAGAAGAGACAAGTAGTTGGCCAAGTGATAAGCAGCACAGATAGCATGCTGTTGTGCTGAACCGCTTGGCCACTTTGTACAGTTGGCTGCCTGCAATGACTGCACTCCATCTCTTCTTTTATTCCAAGTGCCTCTGCTTTATTACTTCATACACTGATACAACTCTGCCCAACATTTTCTATTTAGTGAGCTAATTACCTAAATTAATGGGCCACATTATATGATGTAAGACACAGAATTATAAAGAGTCCTTGAGCAGGCTGGGGGCTATACATACAACTGTAAGGCTGCTTGGCTCCCTACCACCTTCTGGGTTGTCAGTTATGACATTTTATAATTAAATAGTGCAAGTTATTGGTAGGCCTATTGGTAGGTGTTCTGCTTCTCTGAGGCTGAGATTCAATGCTCCAAGAGGAATGTTTGTTACTGTTATTTACCCATTTTATAGGTCCTGCAAATTTATTATTGGACATAATTATTCCTCTTTAGGATTTCAAGTGGCCAATCCTCAAAGACATTAATCATGCCTGGGTGTTCCTCCTCTGTTGACAAAATGTCTATCACGGGATCCATAGTGCGCAAGCCTACAATGCACCGATATATAAGCACTAAAGTTTTGCTGGCAGAAGGAGAGGAGAACCCATTCACCAAGCATTGCCGCAGCTATGAAGATATGTATAGAGTAAGTAGCTGAAAAATATACTGTTTGATTTATCTGATGTTGCTGTATAAATACATAGGACTGCAAACCCCTTATAATTGCTGTGTTATGGGCAAAGCATCAGCGACTCTAACTTTCTGTGTACTTCCTGTGTCAGTTATCTTTAGAGTTGCAGACTCAATGACTTATAGCAGTGATCCCCAACCAGTGGCTCGGGGCAATATGTTGCTCACCAACCCCTTGGATGTTGCTCTCAGTGCCCCCAAACCAGATAGTTATTTTTTAATTCCTGACTTGGTGGCAAGTTTTGGTTGAATAAAAACAAGATTCACTACCAAATAAAGCCTCCTGTAGGCTGATAGTGTGCATAGAGGCTGCCTAATAGCCCTTATTTGGCACCTCCATGAACTTTTATGATGCTTGTGTTGCTCTCCAAATCTTTTTACATTTGACTGTGGCTCATGAGTAAGAAAGGTTGGGGACCACTGGCTTATTGAGAGATGTTGAGCCAAAAGCCTGGTATTAGCAGTCTAACATTGCTAAAATCTCAGAAACCACCGTAAGCAGAAAATTAATATAAACTGCAAAAGTGTTTAGTAAAGCACTCTAGGGGGCTGATTTACTAATCCACGAATTCGAATCCAAATGGGAAAAATTCGGATTGGAAACGAACATTTTGCATCTTTTTCGTCGCCGTTACGACTTTATCGTAAATTGTCCCGACTTTTTCGTAGCCGTTACGACTTGCGCGAAAAATCGTGACTTTTTCGTAGCCGTTACGATTTGCTCGTATATTGTCGCAACTTTTTCGTATTGAGCGCTTGTAAACGGCGGGCAAAACTTTCAGACTTAGCATGATTTTGGAAGCCTCCCATAGGACTCAATGGCACTCTGCAGCTCCAACCTGGCCCAAGGAAAGTCTCCCATAGGGCTCAATGGCACTCTGCAGCTCCAACCTGGCCCAAGGAAAGTCTCCCATAGGGCTCAATGGCACTCTGGAGCTCCAACCTGGCCCAAGGAAAGTCTCCCATAGGGCTCAATGGCACTCTGCAGCTCCAACCTGGCCCAAGAAAAGTCACGATACTGAAGCTTGAATGAATCCGAAACTTTCGTACTCGGCGCGAAGGCTACGAAAAAGTCGCGACAATTCACGCAAGTCATAACACTACGAAAAAGTCGTGACAATTTGCGAAACAGTCGTAACGACTACGAAAAAGTCGCGACAATTTACGAAAAAATCGCAAAATACCAATCATTACGAAAAAAACACATTCGGACGCCTTTGGACCGTTCGTGGATTAGTAAATCAGCCCCTAAGTCATTTTACATCATTTAGTTTTATGTGTTTTGATCCTCTTTACTAAAAAAATCAGTTGCTTTACCTGCAGGCAATACAATTGGAAATCCAGAACTTGAAGGACCAGGTCCAAGAGCTGCACAGAGACCTTACAAAACACCATTCCCTCATCAAGACTGACACAATGAGTGAGATTATCCAAAAATCTCTCCAAGTCGATGTGCAGATAGCATCGGAGTATTCATCTGTAGAAATGATGAGAACAGCCTTTGAGGAGGTGAGTTTCACAAGCACAGTGACTTCTGTTAGGTGCTCACTGTATGGCCTTAACATAGATCAGACTGCAACACTGCAATTTATACTGGGCTCTTAACATAAAATGACCAAATGATGAGCAAATATGCATTTAAATAAATATATTTCATTATTTTTTTGAGTATTGTGTTGTACAGCATTCAGTAACAATGCATTAAGCCAGTAAAACCCAAGGAGTATAACCATGTGCTTAGTGCTTAATAATGCCCACCAACATTATCAACAATTCACTCTACCAGCCTTTGTCGCTAAACTGTGCTGGACTGAGCTGTCTAGACCAATACTTCTGTTTCTATCTTCACATCTGCTAGATTATGTGCTTTACATTAAAGGGGTGGTTAACTTTTAGTATGTTACAGAATGGCCGATTCTAACCACCTTTGTAATTGGTCTTCATTATTGTCATGGAAAAACGCTCACGGACGAGACGCGCCTGACACCGGGACGGGGTACAAGGGGGTTACACACAGTCACCTTTCACCCAGGTTAGACTAACATCAAGCACCCCCAAACAAACCACCGCCCCAAATACAACTATTCGCTGCCACCATCTATCATTAACAGGCAATAGAAACCTACTGTAGTTACTGAAATATATCGCACACAAACTTTCTTACTGCAGTTAGGGTTAGTTCTCACTAATTTAACAGCACACTAGCAGCCACAGGGTTAAAATTACAGTCAAACCCACCCCCCTGCTAGCAGCCCACTAGTTAATTAGCATCTACACAGAATCTGCCCTCTACCCAATGCACATACACACACCAAACAGTTAATACACCTAGGCCTGAGCAGTCATACGAGGTACGTGGGAATTGATATAGAGCCGAAGGACTAAACTTATTAAATTTTGTATTTAATTCAAAAGTGGACAGTGCATATGTTATATAAAAACAGTGAATGTTACAAACAGACATACATGTTGCAGAACAGTTATAAAAATAAAAGGGGATTAAAACACAGAGAAATACGTTACCGAATATCTTGTGCCCTCTGAGGCAAGAGGTTGAAATCCTGAGCCCATCCCCCAACATAAGTTGCATAAGTTGAGGCCTCCAGAATGAGCTAAAGAATACCTGGGCATGTGTGCTTTTATCCCCCGCTGAGCCCCTCCCTCATTACCGTATGCATGAGGAGGGAGTGGCCAGGAACTGGTCACATGACCCCTTTAGGTGGTCCCCACCCACCCTCTTTAGAGAGCTGTACTTCTCATGCCAGTTTCTTTTCATATAATATTGGTACTTGCCAGTATTCAATATTATTATGAAAGTAGGGAATTGTTTTAACCTATATATGGGCGATCAAACATGATACCAAACATGAGGGGGGTCTCATGTCCCAGTCCCCCAGAACCCATTCCTGCTCAGAGAGGGGTATAGGCTGCCCCTGTTTGGTATCATTGGGAAGCCTGGGGCCTCCTCATAAATCCTATGTGATTTATGAGGATGTGGACCCTAAAGCAGCAGAGATATGGATCCATTTCTATAATCCATATTTTCTGATAGCTGCCCCCCCCTGCTGTTCCTAGGCCCACACTTTGCCCCTCTTTGATCAACAGATCAAAGACCCCAGCTTCCTGCCCCAACGGGCTGGTCCCGCATTGTCTGATGAAGTTGTTTATGTTGTCACCTTTCCACAGTCCTGGTTGTGTCGTTAGGGGATATTTGTGAATTACCCCCTACTGTGGATTTCAACCAGACTTTTCTATGGGGAGCCTTACTGCTCCAACATGACAATTATCATTTTTTAATTATTTGCCTTCTTATATCTCCTAAACCAGTCGTTGGCAGCTTTAGACATGTTACATAGGTGTACAGTACAAATGGACAGATTGTACTGTAATTGTCCTAATCAGTGGCCCACTTAAACCCTGGCCCTCCAGGAGATTCTCTGGTACCCTGGAAGGCCTACAGTTTTTGGGGGCATAGGCTAACATAGCAAATGTGCTACTGATTGGATTTTTGTGTGCAAACTTGCACTACAATATGTTTGAAACTGTGCCGTGGGATAATTACTCTTTGCTGCTGCCACAAGTACAAACAGCTTAGGCAGAGGTTAAACATTAACACTTGTCTTGCTATAAAGGGTAGTCCACTGAATGTGAAGTGAAAATACATATGCCATTGGTTTGGTACGCATAGACTTTAAACATCTCATATTTTTAGTAAAATCTAATGGAAGTATGTTGGTTTTTAATGGCAACTAATGTGGGATAAAACATAGCATTGTGCAGTTTATCTCCAGTGTTATTTCTCTTCCCTGTTTCTTTTTCTATTTGTGAACATGAAAAAAACTTTTGGCACAAAACAGAACCCAGAAATTGTTTACTTTTAACAATGGCGATACTTTTCCAAATCAGAAGGCACATACATTCCATACACAGGGTTGGACTGCCAGAGTACAGGTTCTCCCAGGGGGGCGCCAGTTTGGGGCCGTTTAAATCAGCCCATTCGTATTTCCATCATAAGCCTATTTAACCTTTGTATCATTTGGCACTGTGTCCATCTAACTGTTGTGAGAGAGGGCCCTGAATGTCAGGTGGTGTGGTGGGCCCTATGAGGCACAGTTCGAAACTAACCATACACCTAATAACATGTACAGTATTTGTATGTCTTGCAGTTCCCTTTTCTTCTGAATAGCCATTAATATTTACCTTCATTTTCAGATTTGGGAAGAAACCTATCAGAGGGTAGCAAATGAACAGGAAATTTATGAAGGTAAGTGTTTAAAGTGTTTTGTAGAATGATTAATGTATTTCATATGTAGAGCTTATGCACCAGCAGTAACATATCACTATTGTCCAACTTGTGGCCCTTTAATTGTCGCTGGCAAGAGTTTCTGAGAGTTTCCGTTCAGCTGATGAGCTAAATGCTGGACTATATGGGATACAATAAAGTTTGTTTTTGCCTCAAGACCCATACACCAGCTAAACACAAGCTATTTCTCTGATCCTGAATTGCTCTCTTCCAGCTCAGCTGCATGACTTACAGCAACTAAAGCAGGAGAACAGCTTTCTAACCACCATTGCGAAACAGATTGCACCTTATGTACGTTCCATCGCAAAGGTTAAGGAGCGCTTAGAACCCAGGTACAAAGGTTTTTAAGTTTTGAAAAGAAGCATGTGTTTAATATCTGCCACACATCAAACCCACTGCTCTGTCTGCATGCAGTCCTGTAGAGCAGTGCATTTTGGAATTTTTAATTAGAGGTCCCCTTTGTCTCTTAGGAGGGTTACAGACAAATTAAAACATTGCTTCACCACCATGTAGTAATAGTTTAACCCATTATTTGCCAACCAGTCTGGGAACCACAAATCCAACAGAAAGAGCTGAGTGTATCTTTATTTTCCTTTAAAGGAGAAGGAAAGGCTAATAAAGAGTTAATCTCAAGCTGCAGGCACACCTTCAGTTCTCTCAATAGTGCCCTTAAGTCTCCCCATATTTCTCCTGTTCAGATGATCAGAATCCAAACAGGAAGAAAAAACGCTGAGCTGTGTAAAGAAAGTTCCCATAATGCCTCGCTCCTGCACCGAGACCCAGAACGGTGTACATGGGCAGTTTGTAAGGCTATGAGGAAGCTTCCTGCTGATTGGCTCAGATCCACATTCCTAAGAGGGGGAGTGAGTTCTTAGCATTCTTGACGGAGTGGGGAGCAGGGGAGGGGAGAGAGAGCTGTGTGTCTCTGGTACAGGAAAACAGACACAAGAAATCGTTTGACAGAGAGCGCGTTGTAGCGTTTCTGTGAGTGCTTATGGTTGTATTTACATAGACCTTTCTGATACAGCTTACTTAGTTTTTACCTTTCTTTCTCCTTTAATGCTTTCCCCTTAGCTCCTATGCACTTATTGTGGCTGAGTTTGCAGTTTTATTAAGGAGCCATAGCATCTTAGGCTAGAATACCACAAACTTCCTTATCACCACCTATTGTGTTATTATCCCAAGGCAAGCAGCCAGAAGAGGCACAGCATAAAGGTGCAGGAGGCAGAACAATAAGTACGGCATGGCTAACTGAATAGGGTCAAAATAGAGTGGTAGAAAGTCATTTTGGCTTTTTTACTGCCAATAGATTTGCCACATATATATTCTGCAGAAAGCATTACCATACCTGAGTAAAGAGACCTAGAAGCTTTCTCCATTTGTTTAACACAGCAGCTGCTGTTTTAAGTAGCTTCTTGCTGCAGCTCTAGCCATTCCTAAAGGTGGCCATACACGAGCAGATCCGCTCGCTTGGCGATGTCGCCAAGCGAGCGGATCTTCCCCCGATATCCCCACCTACGGGTGGGCGATATCGGGGACCATTTAGGTAAAAAAAATAATAATCCGATCGTTTGGCCCTGGGGCCAGACGATCGGATTATGTGGGCGGCAATGGGGCAGTCGGATCGGGGACCGCATCAACGAGCCGATGCGGTCCCCGATCCGACCAGATTTTCTAACCTGGCCGATCGAGATCTGGCCAATTTCAGGCCAGATATCGGTCGGCCAGGCCGCTCTGCTCTCCCCATACACGGGCCGATTAGCTGCCGAATCGGTCCAAGGGACCGATATCGGCAGCTATAGTCGGCCCGTGTATGGCCACCTTTAGGGTGCAGGGAGTGAGTTCTTAGCATTCTTGTGGGAGGGGGGAGCAGGAGAGGGGAGAGAACTATGTAGACTCTGACCCCAGGAATGAAGGATTTTTCTGAGAGAGGAAGTCAGACACCAAAGAACATGTTTACAAAAATGAGACAAGAAATCCTGTTTCTTTTGATAGAGAGTGCAGTGTTTCTGTAAGTGCTTATGGCTGTATTTACATAGACCTTTCTGATAAAGCTTACTTAGTTTTTACCTTACCTTCTCCTTTAATAGCTGGGTAAATTCCATAGATGTTAATGTTATAACTGAATAGGCTCAAAATGGAGTGCTCAATAGCTAGGCAAGTTCCCTAGATTTTGTAGTTGCCCATAAACAGAGATGCTATTAAACTAGAGGTAAAAAAAAATGGAAAAACCTAAAAAACCCCACACATTTAAATATCTGTGAAACAGCTTAACTACCACTTACTGAGGCTCGCAGCAAAATATGATATGATTCACAAAAATATATCTGTTTGCCTATTAGTCAGGCCCCTACTAGACTCTTGTGCCCTCAGAAGTCACTGGGTCTGTTCCCTAGTGTTGCCCCTGTACATACGTGCTACGTGATGGTATCCATGCTCAGTGACCTAATCCTCTTCATTTAATTCAATTAGATTTAAAGAACCAAAGGAAGATGTTTCAGAGAAGCTGTATGATGATTTCCCATTGGCCAGTGACTTGCACAACAGGTACATCTGTATTTATACACTCATATCCCTATGCACACATTGCATTATTTATTATCAGAGACTGCACTAAAACTCTCTTGAAGAGGGAAATGAAAGAGGAAAATGTACGGAGCATGTTTCCAGCAGGAGTGTTGTACAGTTAAATCTAGGGCTGCTTTCAATGGTTTGGGCTAAGGGCCCTGGTTTCAATGAAAGCAAAACTTAAGATACATACTATGGCATTCTTGACAATTAAATGCTTCCTATTTAAGGCAACAGTTTAGTACAATAATGGATATTACATGTAAATGCTGGCAACAGAGGTCCATACAGAATATTTAGTAAAAGATGGGAACTTTACCAGCCTCAGATCCCAAATTCAACCAAGTTAAACATACAGTGGCTTGCAAAAGTATTCGGCCCCCTTAAACTTTTCCACATTTTGTCACATTACAGCCACAAACATGAATCAATTTTATTGGAATTCCACGTGAAAGACCAATACAAAGTGGTGTACACATGAGAAGTGGAAGGAAAATCATACATGATTCCAAACATTTTTTTACAAATAAATAACTGCAAAGTGGGGTGTGCGTAATTATTCAGCCCCCTTTGGTCTGAGTGCAGTCAGTTGCCCATAGACATTGCCTGATGAGTGCTAATGACTAAATAGAGTGCACCTGTGTGTAATCTAATGTCAGTACAAATACAGCTGCTCTGTGATGGCCTCAGAGGTTGTCTAAGAGAATATTGGGAGCAACAACACCATGAAGTCCAAAGAACACACCAGACAGTTCAGGGATAAAGTTACTGAGAAATTTAAAACCAGGCTTAGGCTACAAAAAGATTTCAAAGCCTTGAACATCCCACGGAGCACTGTTCAAGCGATCATTCAGAAATGGAAGGAGTATGGCACAACTGTAAACCTACCAAGACAAGGCCGTCCACCTAAACTCACAGGCCGAACAAGGAGAGCGCTGATCAGAAATGCAGCCAAGAGGCCCATGGTGACTCTGGGGGAGCTGCAGAGATCTACAGCTCAGGTGGGGGAATCTGTCCATAGGACAACTATCAGTCGTGCACTGCACAAAGTTGGCCTTTATGGAAGAGTGTCAAGAAGAAAGCCATTGTTAACAGAAAACCATAAGAAGTCCCGTTTGCAGTTTGCCACAAGCCATGTGGGGGACACAGCAAACATGTGGAAGAAGGTGCTCTGGTCAGATGAGACCAAAATGCAAAACGCTATGTGTGGCGGAAAACTAACACTGCACATCACTCTGAACACACCATCCCCACTGTCAAATATGGTGGTGGCAGCATCATGCTCTGGGGGTGCTTCTCTTCAGCAGGGACAGGGAAGCTGGTCAGAGTTGATGGGAAGATGGATGGAGCCAAATACAGGGCAATCTTGGAAGAAAACCTCTTGGAGTCTGCAAAAGACTTGAGACTGGGGCGGAGGTTCATCTTCCAGCAGGACAACGACCCTAAACATAAAGCCAGGGCAACAATGGAATGGTTTAAAACAAAACATATCCATGTGTTAGAATGGCCCAGTCACAGTCCCAATCTAAATCCAATCGAGAATCTGTGGCAAGATCTGAAAACTGCTGTTCACAAACGCTGTCCATCTAATCTGACTGAGCTGGAGCTGTTTTGCAAAGAAGAATGGGCAAGGCTTTCAGTCTCTAGATGTGCAAAGCTGGTAGAGACATACCCTAAAAGCCTGGCAGCTGTAATTGCAGCAAAAGGTGGTTCTACAAAGTATTAACTCAGGGGGCTGAATAATTACGCACACCCCACTTTGCAGTTATTTATTTGTAAAAAATGTTTGGAATCATGTATGATTTTCCTTCCACTTCTCACGTGTACACCACTTTGTATTGGTCTTTCACGTGGAATTCCAATAAAATTAATTCATGTTTGTGGCTGTAATGTGACAAAATGTGGAAAAGTTCAAGGGGGCCGAATACTTTTGCAAGCTACTGTATGTGGGGGGGAACTGGAGAACACCAGCTGCAAGCACATCAGTGGCTAACCTCATAATGCCTCCCCTAGAAGAGCAGAAACTGTTATAGCTGCAAAGGGAGGTCCAGCTTCACATTAATACCCTTCATTTTGCATTTAGAAGGTTTTACATTTAGAAGCGTAACTAGATGTTACTGGGCCCCACAGCAAATTCATTGTAGGACCCCCAAAATATCCAGAGGGAACATCCAGATATTTGTAGACGTAAAATGTTCTAGCACCCTGTGCAGAGGGTTCTGGGATCTAAACAGGAACCTGCTTGTAGTTTTAATTCATCATAGAGGTCTCAGACTTCTAACATGCTTATACATTTAATTGAGGGTATATTACTAATTAGTGATATGGGATTGTTAAATTATTATTGTTCTAGTCTTACTTTTTGTGCCAATAAGCTTTGTAAAATTTTCTAGGTGCTAAAAAATGCTGATGTTTTTGCCTCTTGGCACAGGAATGACTCTACAGCCTGCTCTGAGGAAAATTATGACAAATCCCTGGAACTAAAAGTCGATATTCGAAGTCTAAACCTTCTAAACGAAGACCTTTTGGTTAAGAGCAAAGAATACTACAGACTGAAACAAAATGCCACAAACCGAAAAGGTCTAAGCACTTAAAAAGGAGAGAAAAGAATATTTTAACATTGGATATTGGATAATCTAGAACCAACAAACTTGTTCTTATATAAAAGATAAACATCTGGATTTGACAGTGGATACAAATGCTGAACCCTGACAAATACAATGCAGTGGACGGGGATTTGGAAAAGAGCAAAAATGATGCAGAAAATATTAAAGTACTTTCCAAATCCAAATGAAAAAACAGCTTATATATATATATATATATATATATATATATATATCATACACGAAGCAGCTCTCCAGATACTGACCTACAGTGCCCAGCACCCCTTAACAGCTGAAGGGCTACCTGTCTGCTGTGACTTTCATTGCTTCGGTCGCCCGAAGTTGCCTCGGGCGACTTTGGAAAACCGAAGTGACGCATCTGCCATCCTACTGGCGATTTACATTCTTGCCGGTGGGATGGAATGTTGTGGAAACTAGCCCGCAATAGTAAAGAATTATTCGCGGGCAACTAATCTCCCTGTGTGCCACTGCCCTTAGGGAATATAAGAATAACCTTTTATTCAACTGATAGATAAGGCTTAGTGGGCCCTTGACACATGCATACAGAACCATAAATCTTACATCAGTGTTATATGCTATTAGCATGGAGCAGGAATGTTGGCCTATGGCCACCAGCTCAAATGCAGCTTCCAGCAACAAACACTATTATTAATTATATTGTGTAACAGCTGATGGATATCTGGGATCTTCACGTGTATTTTTGCAACAACCAAGTTCCACTGTACAGCCAAAGGTGCAGAGAGTTCTAGTTACAACAAGGATTAAATTTTATCTTTATGTATGAAGTCCAGCATTTTACCACTGACATGAACACCTCCATTAAACTTTAGCCCCTACAGACAAACCTTTGAGATGTAGTTTAGGTATCTAGTTGGCTTGTGTATATATTTAAAGTACAGTACATGGCTGGCATGTATACAGCCTTACTTACCAGAGCTTACATAATATTACAATAGATAATATCAGTAGAATCATGCCTAGCTGTGTTGATAGAAGTACGCTTTTTATGTACTGTTCGGAAATTCATAACCCTTAAGTGCAATTTCTTCAACCTGGGCCAGACCCACAACCTGCATTTTTTTGCCAGCTTGGATTACTACCTTATCTGACCCACTCAGGCATGGGTCTTCAACCTTTCTTTCTCATGAGCCACAGTCAAATGTAGAAAGATTAGGGAACAACACAAGCATCAAGTTCATGGAGGTGCCAAATAAGGGCTAAGATTGGCTATTAGGGGCCTCTATGCACACTATCAGCTTACAGGGGGCTTTATTTGGTATGAAATCTTGTTTTTATTCAACCAAAACGTGCCCCCAAGTCAGGAATTCAAAAAGAACTACCTGGTTTGTGGGCACTGAGAGCAACATCCAAGGGTTTGGGGAGCAACATGTTGCCCCAGAGCCACTGGTTGGGGGATCACTGCACTAAGGGCTGGCCACAGTAAAACTGGAAGTGACGTCACAACAGTACTGAAGCCTGACAGTACTGTAAAAAGCACCGGTTGGTTCACTAATGCATGAATAGTAAGTATTGTACATGATATGTTTGTCTGTCTCTCTATCACGTATATAAACATAACAATGTGCCCTCATTTGGGAACAGTACATGTAGCTTGGGCAGTTACTAATTGTATATTTAAGTGTTGAATTTATTATTAAGTCACAATAAAACAATGCTATGTGTCTTGCCCGTCTGGTGGAGTTATGCATAGGTTCCATCTTGGGTCAAGGGTAAATCAGCCTGCATGAGACCCCCAATAACAATATAATGTAAAATGTAACTGCTGAAAATGTTTATGTGAGTTGGGGCTGGGGAAGAATCTGGTACCTCCTCGTGCTGGGGTAGGAGTGCATAAATCTAGCATGCCGTATATGAACAGGAGAAATATCAGCACCCACTGTTAGTAACCTTCCATCATGGTTATATCATATGGTGAAAAGATAGATGGACAGAGGGAAATTCCACAGCTCTATTCACTTTTCCTGGTATTAGGAGGATGGCATCTTCTTTCCCAATACTCTCCATTTTTTTTCAGAGATGATGGCATAAAATGTAGATGTTCCCTTGAGTAATTCAAACACCATAAAATAGACTGCACAAAATAAAAATGTTTTCAATATAGTTAGTTAGGCAAAAATGCAATCTATAAAGGTTGTAGTGGGCAGATGTCTAACATAATAGCCAGAACACTACTTCCTGCTTTCAGCTCTCTAAGCTGTTAGCAGTCAGTAGCCAATCAATCAACCAATCAGTGACTTGAGCATAAGGGACATAACTGCTCAGTTATTCTGCATTTGAATCTGACCTGCATGCTCACAAACTAACTGAACAGTTCTGTCCCATGTGCCCCCCTAAAGTCACTGACTAAGAGGTTAGAGAGCTAAAAGCGGGAAGTAATGTTCTGGCTATTATGTTAGACATCTGCCCACTCCAGCCTTTATAGATTACATTTTTGCCTAACTAACTATATTGCAAATATTTGCTATTTTGTGCAGTCTATGCATTTGACCCAATTTCATTTTTACACTGAACCGTTCCTTTAAGGCTTTCGGGGCTTGAATTTCCTGACTCTTCTGGCCAATAAGTGTCTTTTTCCAAGTGCCCTTTGGTTAGAGCTTCAAGAACCAAACTGATGTCCCAAGTAAGCACTTTGTTCATTAGTCACTCTGTTAAAAGCTTCCGGATAAAGTAAGACTTTATGTAAGGAGGCCGTCGCCACTTCTTCACAACAAGCTTTGCCAAAATGATGAACTGAGCTCGCTTAGCCACAACCCAAAACAAAGGACAAGAAACTCTTTGCTTGGTTAAAAAAATAAATTAAAATGATTTATTTTACACATAATTCAGTATTTTTGCCAATGACAGACAAGCCAATACTTGATTAACCTTAAATCGTATTCATATGCTGAATGTACAAAATGATAAAGGTTGTAACTGCATTGAGATGCATGGGATACTCTAAGTGCCTGCTCATGGCTGTTGTCATGTCATGGGGTTATATAATAAAAGGCACTAAGTTTGCCCAGGAGCAGTAACCAATAGCAGCCAATTATCAGGTAGAATTTACTAGGCAGCTGTTTAAAAGCAAACCTCTTATTGGTTGCTATGGGTTATTGCTTCTGGGCAAACTTAGCATGTTTTATTACATATAAGTTATATCTTATTATAAACACTTTGCTTTGAGGGACAAAACAAATATATTCACATTAAACAAATACATTTTGGATATTCTATGGAAAGAAAAAGTATCACATGTTCTACTTTCAGATAGAATGTGGAGTAGTTGTGTTGTGATATTTTTTGTCCTTTTACACACGTCTCAACACAACCATGTCATATAGAAGCCCTATGCAATACAACTTCTGCTCTTCTGTCTCTTTATATTTCAAGTCCTTCAGTTTCTCTCCAGTTCTTTTTTCTATGTGACTCATCCTGTGGTTGAGGTGGTCTTATGGTGGCCATAGTACAGACTGGGAAATTGTCGGCATTGCTCAAGAGAAGGCCATCAATTATATGTTCTGAGCTATACAAACCCAAACATAAATAAGCAAGGGGCTGCAAATGAGTCATCAAGGTTTGGACACAAAAAACAATTTAAAGTGGATTTACTTCAATGCCCTTTATGCGGTATGGCAGGTCTGTAACATTACTTACATATAAGCGGCAATCGTGTAAAATATATATGTATGTTGAATAGTCATGTTATCACTTATCAGTGGCTTTTCATGTCACTTGGGTCACATACCTCACTGAATCTTGTGTATTATGAAACATGAATCATGTATAACTATAAAATGTAAGGATATTAGAAGCCACCTTGGGTTCCATAAGAAGGGGAAATGATTTCCTATAAACCAATCAGGGGCTTTAAGCATGGCTGTTTGAGTAATACATAGATATTCATTCCATCTCTATTTTCCCCTTGTATCCTTTACTGTAAAACAGCCATGACTGGTAAAGGATGCCCAAAAGGAAAGTGCAAACACAGAACCAAAGGGCAAATTTTACCAATAACAAATAAAAATATCATCCGGACGCAAGAGAGCCTGGGAATTAGCACCTTTCTTATGGTCGCTCTACTTCAAGCGCTTCCTATAGTGTTGTACCTACACAAGCAACTGACTTGTAGCTTGGTGATGCCATGCTGCGATACAATCACACGCAAATTAACTAATAATTACTGGTGCTGCAACTTGTTCACACTAGTAAATCATACACATGATACTTTGGGCGTGAAAAAAATACTAAATTGTAAAACGCATGGTCCCGGCCTATATTTAGTGCTTTGCTAGGATCTTTCATAAATAATCCATTATGTGTTTTTCAATGTGAAATAAGTTTAAACCAAAAATTTTATTTAAGGATTTGATTGTCTGCAACAACATGAACTGTGGTCAATAACTTTCCATGTTACAAAAATGGACTTAATTGTTTAATTAGAGTGCAAAAGAGCAAATCTGCCATGTTCCAAGTGGGGTCATGTATATTGATGGAAAATGCAGATCCCAGAAAGAAACACATACACCAGTGTCACACTCCACTCTTTCCCCCAAATACCAAGGCAGTTTATAGAAGGAAGTAGCCACTTAAGCTCAATTCCTATCCAAGTCCAGACGACCCACTAAACAAATACTCATTCACCCTATTCTACTGCAATCCAAAAGTGACTGGCGGTTCCTTCAATGCAAAAGACACATGCTAGTATAAAGCACACACCTTACTGGCATGAGTTTCTTAAATCCAGGAACCATGTCAGAGCCACTGGGCTATGCATTATAAGTACAATAACAGAAGTTGCTACTAAAGAAACAGTGTATTTTTGGAAAAGTAGCTTCAGAGCACAAAAAGTCAATGATGGTTCATGAACAAGAGACAGCTTTGCCGCCGTATGAAACTTAAATGAAACTTTCCAGTCAAACTGCTGATAGACATGGGGCTGAACGCCAAACGTATGTTTCAATGCCATCATTACTGCAAACCATGGCAGGGGCCGCATTATGTTTTGTGTTAATTTTAATCAGTAGAGCTAGTAGGGATTGTGACTTAGCAAAGAAAGAATCAGGTTAGAAAGACTACACAGGGGAAGTGCTACAGTGATTAAAGGAGCGAGAGGTTTCAAAATGGAGTACTCATTGCAGAGAGCAGTGTCAGGGGGCACAGGCCAGCCTTGTCCTACCTACAGGGCCCCATTGCTTCCTCTGGTGCTTCATAACCTACACATCTGAATGACATGCAAGTTAGGGGTCTGGGGGGGGTAGCACCTAAGTGTCCCCTCTCCCGCAGTGTGCTCTAAAACTCAGTGTAAAGCCCTGTTGCAATGCAAGGAGAGCAGAATGCAGCATGCAAAGTGCAAAAAAGCCCAATTCCAGCTTATTTTTTTTACACTTTCCCTACTGTGTTCTGTAAAGTAAATGACCCTAATAAGTTTTGGGCTTCTATACTAGGCCAAAGCCCCACAGCCCTTTAGAAGTAAAAATATGCAACTCCAAAGTTGCCCCTCACTAACTCCCCATCTTTTATGCAGAGCTCATGCTCTGAGTGGATATCAGTTACCTGGAGCTTAGGGGCCAACTATTTATAAAATAAAAAATGTATGAAGTGGATTAGTAATTAGATTTTAATTACATGGCAGAAATCAGTACATTCTTTATTAACTGGATAAAGGCTGCTGAACTGAGCTAGTATGGTAAATTCAGAAAATCTGGGGACAAAGGCTGTACCAAAACCATATAACTTGGGCTTCTGCCAGGAATGGGTACAAACTGCACCATCTGAGGGCTCATTCCAATTAGTTTTCTGATCACACTTGGTTGGTATAGTAGATGTTGCGTTTATTGACTTCAGTGTACGTTCAGTGCAAGGTCACACTGTGGTACTGGGCTTGGTAAGAAAGCCCAAACTGAATCACACCAACATGACCTTGCCTCCATCACTAGAAGTCAAAGAACGAGAATCTTTCTGTGCAGATCTGCGCCACTGGATCTGAACAAGCTCTCACTGTGCAAACTTGTAAGGCACTTAACCTAAATGACCTGTGGCTATTATTGCTTCAAAAGGGTGATTCTGCCTCGATTGGTTGAAGGAATACAGAAACGGATCCACTCGATGTCTATTAAAAAGGGGATTTTGCCTTGGTACTGTATGACTGTATAGTTACCAGGGAGCAATGGCCATATGGGGCCCTTACATGTGCCTGAACCTAAAGCCTCTGCATTGGCCCAAGTGCAGCCACACTGAATGGATTTTGGCACCAAAACGCATACTTGTGCAATTCTGTACCTAAATCCACTATGTGTGCCAGCCCCCAGGCAGACACATTAGTTGTGGGTGCGCTGAGCGTAGGTGATTCTTCGCAAGTGTTTATACATACTATGTACAATAAAGGCTGAATGCATAGCCGCTTCTCAGATGCACCCCCACAGACCCATCCAACCAAGCATACAGTTTTCTAAGGAAACAATTGTGTATATTTTTAAGAACATTTAAGGATGCATACAAAGAACCTAGGTACACTGAGTCACATCTAGAATTTCCCCAGAGAGAAACCCAATATATTAAGTCTTTGGTCTCTGTACCCTGATACCCTGCCTTTTAATCCACAAATTTAAAAGTTCCAGTAAATAGAGGCTTAATACTTATGGTAAGGGAACATTTAGTAAAAGAAAATATTTTTAGTTTTGTCTCAGATACATCAGAAACATCTGATAAACAGACATATTTGAGTCACCGCTAACTTTAAAGGTTAAGTAAACCAAGATTTGAAGATTTTAAGGGATATTTGTAGTTAATATGAATGAATTGGGTTACAACAGCGCCACCTGCTGGTCAGTTTCTGACCTTGATGTGGTAGAAGAAGTTGTCAGAATAAAAAAAAGGGGGGGGGGGGGGCGCTGATCTGATGTTCTAGGAGTCAGGAAAAACAATAGAAAATATTAAAAACCTTAGATTACTTTTCTGACCTCTTTCCTAACCAGAAGAATATCTGATTAGCTTTCTTCTACCAAACTCAGCAGGTGGTGCTGTTGTAACCACATTATTCCTATTATCAGTATGTCTATCCTTTAATATCGTAAAAATAATGAATGTAAATTGCAAAAGTGCTTAGAATAGCACTCTCATCAATTTTACATTCACTTATTTTAAAGATTTACTTATTCTTTAACTGGAATAATGTTTCCTGTTGCTCAAGTTCCTCATTGCTGATTTATGTGGATATTTTCTGGCTATTCTTGCTAACACAGGTACATCCATTGCTGGAAGATCCTCAAATGAAAAGTTATTGCTAGGTTAGCCAAGCCTCAATTCCACCGCTACACATGATCCTACTCTTGGTCCCTGAGGGTGCTCTGTTTTGGAGTCTATGGATAATATCACATTGACCTTGGCAGGCCAAGCAATTTAGAAATTATGCTGATAAATAAGGCTCTCTGAACAAAATATGCCTTTATATTCTACTGACCATGTATACAAAAATAACTAATAAATACCATATTTTTCCCCTTTTAATCACAGCACCCCATAATATCTTTCTATTAACACATACATACAGTTCTCTGTAAAAAGCGAAATTCTCTAAGCAAGCATGATGTAAACACCCACCCACTGATATGCCTGCTAACACCAGAGCTAGTATATAAGCAATCTGCCATATTAAAGAAGAGAGCCAAAAACTACAGCATAACAGTAAAGACAAAATAATAAATGAGGTATCAATTATAAATACTCTGATTAACCATTACAAGTTTAGGGAACCTTCAGCACTACACTTGCTGCTTTACTGTAATTCCCTGCACTGCCCCTGCAACTCAAGGAATACAAGAAATTGTAGTTTTGGAACATCTAGATGCCAATGTTGCCCATTACTGCTCTATGGCCTTACACTGGGATCATGCATTATTACAGGGCTGCCAGCTAATATCCCTCAACCTACTACACCTTTTGTAGTCACCCAAGTGGCTGTCAGGGCATGATAAGACCTGTAATGCTGAAAAGCAGTGTGAGACCATGAATTGATATTGTGAAAACCTGCAGTCTTTTCCCTCTAATTCCCTAATAAAAAGATTTCCAAATAGAGAACTGTATCATAACAATACTGATACTGAGTGCCGCAGAGAACACACATAGTTCTAACACACAAAATATAGGTTTATATGTATATATATTGATCCTTGATTCATATTACAATTATTCTAATGCTAAATGCTTTCATGAATAGGAAATACCTTGCAGTTAACCTGACCTTGTGATTACCCTGACAAGTGACCATGTTTGCCTAAACCAGAGCATTGCTGACCTTTACCATACTGGGACCTAAACACTGTGTTCTTGTACTACAGATATCACTGGGAACAGTGCTTTTTTCAGCCTCTCCCTATGTCCTGTACAGCCAGGCTAAGGACAAAAACGAGTGCTATGCTCCAAAAGTGCGTACCATTCAAGCCCACATTGTCCAATGTCATTTACAGACTTGCATTTTCAATTATTTTGACCATTCATGCATATAAAGAAGAAGATTGTTTGAGTGATAAATATAAAAAGTTCCATAGAAAAGGGATTAACGGTAACCCTAAAGTCAGTGTCTACATCATATCCTACCCTCATAAGTCATAATAGGATTGTAAATTTTCAAAGCCAATAAGGGCTGGTGTGTAGATGCACAATCCATTCAAAATCCTGATTTTTTTCCTGCACCTTCCTAGCCCCTTGCACCACAACAGAAGACTGCACAATGGCTTCTACTGCTATTACCTCACAGCATAAAGTAGCGATGCCATGTGCTTAGTCAAGCCGGACTAGATATGTGTTCTGTATTCTCATCATGTTCTCTGCCATTCAGCTAGGGCTCCACTTTTACTCCCCTTATAAAGGGCAGGCCTGTGGGAACTTTCTTCTTATATTCCATATAGTTTTCTCCAAAAAAGTGGATTAGTGAGAACTCTTCCTCCTCGATCCGCTCACGGAAAAACCTCCAGGATGCAAAAGTGTAACCAAATAAACACAATGGGTTACAAAGCAGAACCTAGGCCGCAAGAAAAAACAAATATTAGTTCAGTAAAATGAGACTTTAACAAGTAAAAAAACAAGTAGTCTTTTTAAATCCAGATATGGGAAGGATGGTTGTAAAAGCATTCTGGCACATATAGAAAAAAATAACAAAATTCTGCTCTCAGTAAAATTTATCCTTTATATATGTAGGGCTTTTATTTTTTTTTATTTTATTATGGTTGGGATTTCACGAAACTATGCAACAGAATTACCCTGATGGCTGGCTGCCCACTTATAGGACCAACAGCTAAAGTAGGTGCATTCTGCTATGATGAGGGAAGAATGCCAGATGAATACCATACCTGAGTTCCAATGCTCCAGTAAAACCAACCAACATATGACGGATGCCTGAACCAGGAATATACCCCAGACGTGACTAATGTGTGGGAATCAGATTTCTCGTTCTGTACAATGTGGTTGAAATTTGAGCCAGCTGTGAGCATTGCACATTTCCTAAGAAGCTCCCCAAAGAGAACCATAATCAGGCCAATAACACTCAGCCATGTTATCTGCTTCAGATCTGTTATTTGCCATCAGAGAAGAGACAAAGAGATAATATGAGTAGAGAGCGAGGCATCGATACAGAGAACCTTATATAATAAACTAGCACCGTTTATAACATAAATAATGAATAAAAATCTCTTCCTAATTCAAATAGCCAGGGTCTATTGTTCTGCCTATTTTACTTGCATATATAGTTTTGTGCCTATACAGCAGTGGCACATCAGTGCTACTGGCCATGAGTAAAAAGGTCATAGGCAGCATATAACTATGGTGCAAACAAAAAAAAAATGAAGGTAATGGATGTCTAGAATGTTTGCAGAATAAGGCTGCTGTTCAATTTAATAATGTAGTTTTTTAAGATATACAAGCAAACATGTCCTAAATACAAAGCAGCAATAAAAGACAAGTCATTCTGGGATGCAAAATAGCAATGTAAACTTTTGTTATTTAAGAATTAATGCCTTATCTTTCTGTACAATACGAATCACACATATCAAGAAAGCACAGACTACACAGATCACAAAATTATAAATGCTGCTAAATCCTACTCTGTTCCAAAACAGCAGATGGATTGCAAATATATGAGTATATCTGGATATTTTGTATACTGATATAAGATACCCACACACAGTATACACACGGTAGTACCTTTTTACTACTACCTACCTGGGTAAATTGTCTTCTCAACAGTAAATTCCACCCAAGATGACACTGCAGCCAGTGTGTATTCTAAGCTGTGATTCAGGAGGAATGAATCAAGGGACAAGCTTTTTGGATTGTTCACTGCTGTTATCAAATACTCGGAGTAATGGAAAAATGACAGGGAGCAAACATACCTAGAAATGAAACAAGAGTTCACTTAACAAGAGGCCAATGTCAAACTACTAGTTTATAATAAAGAAAAGTCATGAATAACCTGTACAACAGAACATTATAAAGAGTGCTGATGTAATGTTAGCAGTTATAAATGGTGGTGATGTCTCACCTGCTACATACTTAACTATAACTTGAACTATAAACATATTTACTCCACCATTTTAATATATAAAGACATTTAGAGGTAGCATTGCAATTCCACTGACATTACGAATTAAAACATATATATATATATATACACATACATACATAAACTACTTTAAGGTGCATTTTTAAGCTTGGATTAATCTAATGACCATCCCTTACTCACCAACCAAAGGGTTTCCATGGTGACTGTGTGATGCCCAACAGCAAACCACACCCGAAAGCAAAACCTAGAAAGCTGGCCCTGATGGCTACCTGCAAACAAATAATATTTATGAGTCAATTTGTCATTAATGTAATAACATTTACTATAATACTACTTAAATCTAAGTATAGTTTTTCAAAGTCTGCTTCAATTTTAATGCCACCAATGGCCCTGTGTTTGTAACATTAAATTCTGTAAGTGGGCATCGTAATATGGTGCCCAGTGCTTGTTTTACTATTGGAGGCAACTTAGGTCACGGTTAATCACTGTGATGCAGACCATATTCTACGTAAAGATCTAATCTAAGATTTAAATATGATTGCCAGTTAAGCTAGCACAGAGGAGAAGGCTAAAGGATTTAAGCTTCCTTTTAAGAGGCTTTAAAAAAGGTCAGCAAAGCTGAATTACAGAGCAGTAACTGGAAAAATAAATATATATATGTGTGTGTGTATATATATATATATTATATATATATACACATACACACACACATAAATAAGGTTGTTATGTACACATTGTTATAAACATAATTATATTAAATGAATGCTAATTAGATAGACAAACAGCCATAAGACGGTTGTCACTTAGCTTAGTAGATTAGTGGATATTGCTTGATGCTGGGTAGTTGTTGTGGTCGAAAATGTATGATTTTTTTTTGTTGTTGCTGGTAAAAAGCTATTGGGCCTTTTAATTATGACTTATATGAAGACAATAAATATATAATTGGCAGTTATACTGAAACATTTTGTGTCAGCACTACTGCTCACTGCAAAGGGATGCAACATAATAAAAAGGAATGATATATGCTTATGTATCATATATATTGATATAGTGACATATTACATAGCACTTTACAGTATACATAATTCACATCATACCCTGCCTCTGTGGCGCTTACAGTCTAAGGCCCATATCACATTAACCCACACACTATCAGGACCCAACTAAAAGTGATGTAGAACCCAAAATAAAATTTTGCCTCATGAAGGAAAATGCAGCCCTAACTAAATATATGTTAAGCCAGTAAAATGTGTGTTTGTAAATGTAACTGCAAGTGAAAGCAGTATCCGTCTGTTCAGAGAACACAAATTGAAAGGCAGACATTGCTTTCAATAGCAATTCAATTTAGAAAAGCATATTGATAAGTTGAGGATTATAGCATAATTGGGTTTACCTCCCCTTTAATGTACAAATCAGGCACACACACACACACACACACACACACACACACACACACATATAAGCGGAGAGTATAGAATAAGAAGCTAGCAGTACAACTAAGAATTCTATACAATACAGAGCTGGAATAGAGGCAGAATTCCCATTCCCACCCATATACAATAGACATAATAGAGATGCTGAGGTTTCTCAGAACATATGTGGTTCCCATGCAGGCAAGCCACTCACACTGAAGCTGCTGAACTACAACGTCCAACCACCCCCTCCCTCTGGCTGTCAGGGAAAGTGAGACTAGTTCAGTGACACCTGCGAAGCTACAGGTAGAAAAGCCCGGCTCCATAGCAAGCCTGTACCCCTCTCACAAGCGCTGTACCTGGTAGAGCTGAGCCCTATACAGCACAAGCAGGAGCCCATTTAACACCGCTATGAAGATAACAAGCGCTATTCGTCCCGGTGCGGCTGCAAGGAGAGTCTGTTCCGGCTCCGTGAACCTGCTAGTGAGAAGCGGCAGAAATATCACCGATGCTCCAAGTATAAAGCTAACTATGCTCACTCTTCCCTCCAGTATCAGCCGCGCACCGGCCATCTTGGAGAAGGCAAAGAGGAAGTAAAACTTTGAGCTTCCTGTCGGCTTCTAGCACAAACAGCTGGCATGTAGCAACTTGATGCTGTCTTAGTGGGACACCTGCTGGTGGAGAGCGGGAACTGCACTGGAAGTTTCTATCTATTCTATTAAGAGAACAGGTAAGCATCAAAATAAAAAACATTTTTTGTATTGAATGTGAAGTATTTGTCTCTTTTCCCTGCTTGCATAATATAGTTTTCATTTCCTTAATGGTATGTTAACCCCAAACAAACCTTTCCAACAACTTTCCAATACATGTTTATTACAGAAAACTTCTTTCTGTATGTCACTACAGTTGAAACCTGCATCTTTCTGTCCCTTGTTTTTTTTCTTAATTTCTGGTTCTAACTTTTAAAACAATGTAGCAGAAGCCTGCTTTACTCCAGACACAGCCCTATTAATAGTCTGGCTTCAATAGTCAGAATCAGCAGTGCAGGGGATAGCAGGGGAGGGACATACTGCTTTGTCTAGTAAGTATTATTATTATTATTATTAACATTTATTTATAAAGCACCAACATATTCTACATTGGACATACAGAGTAACATATAAAGCAATCAATAACCGATACAAGAGGTGAAGAGAGCCCTGCCCAAAAGGGTTGAGACACAAGGTGTGGGAATGGGCATGTAAATTTATAAATAACAATAGAATAATTGAATAACTTAATAAATATTGGAGAGTTGCTTTTAATAATTTTATGTACCTTCAGTTCTCAATAGGCTAACCAGGCCTTTAGATGCCCAGGATCTTTCAGACTGAAAATTGCTCATATTGCTTAACTTTTTGTGTGATTTTGCAATGAAGTACCATTATTTACATTACATGTAGTCCTGCTGCAGTCAGACTGTAGCCTGGGATGTGAGCAAGGCTAGAACTCAATTAAGTTAAAAAAGAACATTTAATTTGAACTTTGTATTTGTGCACCTAACAACACAACCATGCTGTGAATATGACTGCAGTGTTTGCATTTGCCTCAGATAGATCAAGGGTTACAAGGTTGATCTTATTAACTGCAGGGCCCAATTTGCACCATTATAGTAGGACTGGCTGGCAGATCAAGGGGCTTCAGAGCTGGTGGGCAAATGGTGCCTGCCTCTTCCTTTCTCCTCCTCACCACTGCAGTAATGCTGCCTGTCACCCCTCTCCCTTGTTCCATTGGTCCCTGTGCTTTTCATGACATGCTGTCACAAGCCTTTTACGACACATACAGTGACAGCCCGAGGCCCCGCGCTGTCTCTTTCATCAGTCATTCCCCAGCCTTTCTTGGCTGTGGGTGAGATTTATAAAGTCATATGGCAAGACTGTAACGAGTACTCCATAGTGGAGCAACTGGCACTGGGCGGTATGCCAATGTATGGGGCCTCCATGCATGCAGGGCACAAGTGGGCCCAACAGGTTTAAATGACCCCTCTGGTTTGCTGCACAAAAGCATATTCAGATTTTATCCATAGCAAAGTATTTTCTTATCTCACAAAGGCTGACAGTCTTCTTCTTTTTACTGTACCATGCCCATAGGTACTCATGTCATGATAATTTCTTCCCTTCATCCCTTCTCTGTTCTCATGATAATAGCTCTTCCAGGTCACACCTTATGGATTGCTCCTGTGGGTATTACAACACAGAGCCTTATGAAAGTTGATATATTGTGAATATGCATTTCATTATTTCCAATGGTTGATGGCGTATGGGGCATTTTCCCTGATTTAGACTTCTTACCTCACCACATCTGAGTTCTCACTCCCACTTCTTTTCCATACCTTTAGTTTTTATTATTCTGATGTGTTTGCATTTGTTACTTTGTAAAAACCTTATACTCTGCTTAATACTGTGGGAGATATTGTCATTATACAAATGAGCAATATTAGTAATTGGATAGCTGTGTTGGAAGCTAAATATGGCCTCATGGCTTTGTTCTTCTGTGGAGTTTTTAGCGTCATCAGGGCTCATTAGTTCTCAGCACTTACCATTAAATATAACGAGTAACACTTTTTTACTGGCATTTACCCTAGCAAATCATTTATGGAATGAAATGGAACAATTTGATTTTGAATCCATTGTCCATTTCATTGGCAGCTGGGGAGCAAGTGGGGCTTTCAGAAAGTGACCATATACACTATGGAACAGGTGGACTGGGTACAGCATACTTCTACACTTGGGGTGTCCAATGTTTGTTTACTAGACCTCCAAGGACTTTATTGGTTTAACAAGTTGAAATTTGAACATCCCTAATGGGAATATTAAAAGATGGAATCAGTTGTTAAATAGGATAATTGTTTGGAATTTACTTTTACCAGAGTTATTTTGTTTTTTTAAACAGCCCAATTAATACTGGAAAACTATGTCTCAGTTTTGCCTTAGATCTGTCTGTGTTTATCAGCATTGTGCAAGAGACTGTTTTACCTGGTACACACTCCTCCACTGGAGGCAAATAGCCACTTCCAGAAAAAGGCATGTGTTCATGAAATGTTTGATTTGTGTGTGCCTATGGGATCACTCCAAGGACTGTAGGCCATACTTCAATTGCGACCCTGGTATTTAAGGCCCTACCCCTAAAATACATTTTTTCAATGAATTCATTTTTTTATACACTTATTTTGTCTGTCCATCTAGATCAGTGGTTCCCAGAATGTGGAATGATCACCCATAGGTGATCAGCTTAATAGTGAAGACAACAAATATCGGTAACCTTGTTATGTGTTTAGTGACACCAGCCCAATGGTAAATGGAAAACATGGGCCTGAGTTTGAAAAGTCTGTAAATCTTATCACTGCAAATTGCACTTGCACAATAGCCTCCTGCTTATACAAGCAGTAAGAACGCATGAATCCAAGGGGACGTTAATGTGCCTATGTATGACAAAGTAAATGTAGATTCTGCATATCCAGACTGCTAAGCCTATCTAGTCTACTAAGAAATACATTTTCCACTTGCATTACCATAGTTGTAAAATTGTAAGAATCAAATTCTAAGGTAATTATTTGTACCAGTCATACAGAAGATGATTATTTTTGGCTTATTTAATTTTGGAAATTCTTTGAAGAGAAGACTGGCCATGAGTAGGCAGCCAGGTACATGAAGGGAGACGAGCCAAGCTGAACAAAGACACTTTAATAGCACTGATTTCATTTTCCAGATGATTGGTGTTTGTTTTGAAGTAGAGTTGGGCAAACTCACTGAAAGGAGCCCTAGTGGCTTTGAAAAGACAATGCCCTAAACCCACACTTGCCATTCAAAAGAGGTTTAGAGGAAAGTCAGAGAGTAGTGTGAGAAGCATTGCAAGGCAATAGGATGAAAGGCCCCACACTCATGTATGATAGGGCTTAGAAGTGCTACATTGACTGATAGGTCAGGAGGCCATGGGAGTTTTTACTGAAGGCGCGACAATAGAGCTCATGAAAGGAGTCCCTTACCGAGACCCAGTGCAAAGGGAAACCTGGGGTAAAGAAATGGGAAGGGAATTTGTAGCTGAAGGCAACTATCTAAATCTGAAGTCTTTAAAATCACCCTATTCTGAGGTTTATTTTATGGAAACTTATCCTAACCTTGCATTATGAGAGATTTAAAGGTTCATTCTTGAAAGGAATTCAATGACCAAAATACCCCTCTTTATGTTGCACATTTAAATTCTTTGCAAGTATTTCTTACCCAAAATAACATTAATGGATCCTGAGAGTTGTAGTTCAATAACAGCTGGACAGGTAGAAGTAGGACAATCCCCAAATAAAGTGTTATACTATAGAGACAGTGTAAAGGTGCAGAATGCAGCAATGTGCTTGGTAAATAACCACTAAGGGGAGCTATTAAGCACCACAAGGTGCTGTGCAGTTGCATCTGTTGCATTGATAAATGACCCCTAAGCATCAAGTCAGGGCACAGGTAGGTGGGACAGCCCATAATAAATATAGCACTGGCAAACACAGGCAGTGCTGTATTCAGCAGGAAATGGTGCAAACTGCAAAAACCATAGCGTTGCACCTGTTTTTACTTTGCACCTTTTGCCTCCATCTGTAAATGAGCCCTCTAGAGTCATTTCTCTCATAACTTATATTGCCTGTGGGTTAATATATCTTTCCTATAGTAATTTGACTACTAAAAATGCTAAAATAATTTCTTGTGCATTTAGTTTTTACATTAGCTTTCACAACTGTTAGAAGACATTGCATAGATATATTGTTATTTCCCTAATGAAATACATCTTTGGTTTACATTTCATTTCACCTTCTCCTAGGTTTATTACCTATTTCTCCAGAAATGTCTTATAATTAAACTGTATAAATAGTCTTGTTGGCTGGGGCCTATGATGTAATATACCTGCACAACAATATTGTGAAATTCTGTTGCTGTCAATGTGTATCAATAATATGTTGCCTTTAGGTAAAATCTTTGTTAGAGAGGGTCTGGTGGCACTGGTGCTCTGCATGTCCAGTAGGAGTTACCCTTATGACTTATAGGGCTTATCCTATAAAATAGTCACACACTACCTGTACAACTAAATAAGAATCCAAAGCAGGTGAAAAAACTTACATTTTGCCTAAATGTCAAAATGTTTTTGTTAAGTTCTTGTAACAAAAACAAAACATCATTTTTAAGTTCTATTAAATAAAATATTTGTGCACACGCGCATTTTAATTTTCAGCTTTTGTGTTGAAAGAACTCTTTGTTTCTTTTCTTTGATGCCAGCATTCACACTTTCCTAACCAATCTTCCAAGCTGTCCTAACAAGGTAATTGATAGATGTGTAAGACTTTGAAGTGCACAAAAAGATACATCTCTCCAATCCGTCATGATGCTCTTTCAGAGTCCTTCGTTCTGCATGACTATAGACATATACCGCGCATGCATACATACAGCACAGTTCTGTTCTATCTTCCTTATGTACAGTGTAGACTGAGGGCTTTTCATTGCTTATGAAAACAACAGTCAACAGTGTACAACTTAAACAGCACTTTTAAAATAGATCATTGAAATTGAAGAATTGTAATCTGAGATGTTATACCCAACTGCAAGAAAAGGAAGTTATAAGAGACAGGGGAAGTCTTCGTAAGCAGGTCTAGGTTTTCTTGGTTTGGTTTCTGTTGGTTCCAGAATAACTCATAGTTATATATTAACTTTGTATATAATAAAAATGTTAATAGAAAATGGGAGAATAGGGGCCATAATCCATGAGTCACAAGAGGAATAACATCAGATGTATAGAAAGTCATGTATGTAATAAAAGGCACAATGTACTTCTATATCAGGTGCAAATCTCAGTCTTCCTTAGCCTATGAGGGATGGACTAGCTTGGCCACTAAGATGTGATCATGTATAATATGCTCCCTGTAGCTGTCTGAAAAAGATCCAGCTAATCAAAGTGTGTGTACATACTTGTATGTATACTTTTGATATTCCTGGCCAGGCCTGGACTGGCAATCTGTGAATTCTGGCAAATGCCAAAGGGGCTGCGTTCCTGGATAATCCCTTTCTCTCAAATGAAAGTGGAAGCCTGGAAGTTACTTCACCATAACAGAACTTGGACATTCTTGTATGTATAGCCATCTTAGGAAAGAAAGGGAACAAGGCAGCAATAAAAATACAATTTTATGCCTCCAGACACTTCCCATTAATTTATATAGGAAACCCACTGCCTATGGCAGGTGCCCGTGCTATTAGGGATCCATAGGCAATGCTAAAGTGAAGGCTTTCTAGCACAAGGTAATAGTGTTTTAACTGCCCGAATGGGAACTCAGTTCCTAAAATTTATGCTCATCACACATTACTGCTTCATTTAAAGACTAAGCTTTGTCTTTCTACTTCTTAACAGCAAAGTGAATGTACAGTGGGCAGTCACATCACAGAGAACGAATATTATGTGCCCACTTTGGTCCATGCTGTTTGCTTAACGTTTTATACACATCGCCTGTGAGAATCAAAATAGGAGGTTTACTGTCCTAACTATACAGATATGGGACCTGTTATCCAGAATGCTCGGGACCTGGGGTTTTCTGTAATTTGGATCTCCATAACTTAAGTCTGCTTGTTTTGCCTATAATAAGGATTAATTATATCTTAGTTGGGATCAAGTACAAGGCACTGTTTTATTAATACAGAGAAAAAGGAAATCATTTTGAAAAATTTAAATTATTTGCTTAAAATGGAGTCTATGACAGATGGCCTTTCCGTAATTCGAAACATTCTGGATAACAGGTTTCCGGATAAGGGATCCCATACCTGTACTTCGGCCTATTATTCATATCATGTAAAGTTATCTGTGAGCATTCAGACTTGTTAAAACAGATGCGCATCTATCAAGTTCTTATAAATATGGAGCCTCTGAAGAATTAGGACAGTAAATGCATCTGTTTTTCTCTATTTATTGCCACTAGTTTTATAGAATAAGGCAAAATGGCTATGATACACGGTGGTGCTCCTCTCCTCCTGTTCCACCACATGTACCTTCCCCCTAAGGATGCCTTTTTGCCCTCAGAAATGGTTAACTGGTCAATTACATCCAGAGAATGAGTACAGTGCCAGTCTTTATTAATACAAAATAATCAGTATTTATTTATGTTGAGCATTTGGTAACTAAGGCATCAGTTCAGAATGAAAACTGGTTTGGCTGGAATTTTCTTTAATACTATATGATCCATTACCTATTTTAAGTCTGATACACCTTTCACAGATCTGCTATATCTTTTAATAGTCTGGTCCCCAAACTATACCTTGTTCTCAAAACTTGACATTGTAATCTATAGAAGCATTAATCTCAAGAAGTTATTCTGTCATCTTGTGGATTAACAGATGAGGTATTATGACCTGATATAGAACTCACATTAAATTATTCTTTTTGATTCCACAGCTGAACTAAGTCCCAAACTGGAACCTTTAAAAGTACAATGCAGTTTGTATCTATAGTCCATGCTGGGTTTGAAGCGTGGAAAATGGACAGTCCGCCTCCTTCTCCCTGCTGTTCTAAGAGATTAGACACACTTTGTTACAAAGGGCCAAACAGCTCCTGGGAACAGGTTCTTCATCCAATAAATCAGCCTTCCTGGCACGTCAGTTGCTGAATAACTAATTGATGGTACTGGAACGTGCATTGAAAAACATATGAAAAAGAGATGTCTCTAATTCCAGAGTTCAAGCCTTAACCATTCTTTTTTGTATGGAAGCCTGGGCAGATCTCACTATATTAGCATTATCATGGCAAATATGAACACCATACAGAATGATAATTAAAAAAAACAAAAAACATTTTTATTGCTTTGAAAACTGCAGCAAAGGTATACATTATTTGCTATTATGTCACATTCAGCCTTTAAGATCGTCCTTTAGGGCCTGACGCATCTCCAATATGAGTTTTATTGCCCCAAAAAGTATTAGCACAACAATTCTTTTGTGTGTATTGTTGTATAATGATTAGTTATGTATTAATCTGAGCCAATAAACACAAATCTGTATAAAAGTGAAATCTAATAATTATAATTACTGGCATCTATGTATAAACTACAAAAAAAAGTGTATTAGAAACCTTAAAAAGTTGCAAAACAAGATCAGTAGAACAAAGGTCCCCCCCTTAAACTTATAGTTTACAGAACATGTTCTGATAATACTATTTCGATGGATTCGGTTATATGTTCTACAATGTGGCATGAAGGGAAACTACAAAAGGGGAGGTTGAGGGAATTAGTAGCATAAAATTGTAGATTTGTTAAAGCCTAAGAAGCCTCCGTTAAAGGGTCTAAGTGGAACAAAATAGAAATCAGCAAAGGACTATTGAATGGAAATGCCAAATCGCCTGCTGATTCCATCTCAGCCCACCCACACCATGACCAGGCACATTAACTGCAATTTTACGGAAAATGTTATTCTTATGTCAACTTTTTACCCCACACATCTTTAGGTTACGGGGTAGCTAAAAAACGTCAGCCATTTGATTACAGATACAGGACACTAATCCACTGGACTCTCCAGAGAGCTGAATGCTTTGGAGGCCTCTGATGACTGGGTTAAAGGATTTTCCATTCATTAACACTGTGTACACGCAAGTTTGAAAGGGGAAAATAAAGTTGAAAGCTGTGTCTATTTTCCTTGGCATTTGCAGTTCAAATGCTCTGACACCAAAATGACTTTGTTGCCTCTTTCTAAGAGTTCATCTGCTACTTAACTACTTGAAGGAGTCAGTGGGGATTATTTACTAAGGCAAAATATTTGGACAGAAATACTACTTGTTCTGATGCTCTATTTTGCTGCATAATTTGGCTGGTCTTATTTGTTATCCAGAAGGCTCCGACATTAAACAATGCCTTTTACCATAAAAGGTAATTTACAAATTCACCCAACAAATGTCAAGGATCTAATATAGATACATTGGAGAGTGCATATTGCCGCAATTCATTAACATACTTGTGTCCTAACACGTTCCTTCATTCCCTGTAGTATTCAACCTGCCACTTCTGGTGTAACTGCACCTGCTGACGCTGGTAAACCACGGAGCAAACACCGCCCTGCGGTAACACCAAGCTTCCTATAGTGGGTTGTGTCAACAGACACACCAGACTTGTGCCAAGTGAATCAAATGGATCAATGGTTTTGATTTTGTGCTTCACAACCCCCTGAAAATGTTAGATGTTGGAATGTTAGAAACACAAGCATAAGTGAACCATTTTGATGCATCAGGCACAATTGCAGTGGGTCCTAGTTAAAATATTTTTTTTGTTTGGTCTCCTTAGTCGTTTGCTTGAAATTGATGACAAAACTTCCAAGTAGTCCATGAAAGCAATCCTGAATCCCCAGCTATCTATTTAACATAATGCATTATCGATGCCATTGTGAAACTCATGAAGTTTAGAAACTCATAAATACAGGAATAGGATTGCTTTCATGGACTACTTGGAGAGTGATAGCAGTAATGCACCAAATGTAGTATTCTAATCGGGGTTTTGGCAAATCTCAGCAGTTCAGATGAATCCTACACTTTAGCAAAAGCAAATCTAAACTCTATGTAATGCTTTATAAATAGCATGTGAAAGTCAATCTTGCCCACGTTTGGCAGGACCCATTCGTACAGTACTGTTAGTCTCTGCATGAATGGAACAGAAAAGCTGATTGGTATCATTCAAATGCAAACAAAATGCCAGATAAAGAAAGAACACAGGAGCTTATCCTCGAGGGAGAAAGTGTGACACTGTCATAATCAGGCAGAGCTGCTATCTCCAGGAATGTGGATGCTAATAGGCCAAACAACTGTTGTTTCACTCACATTAGCTCTTGGCTATCTAGTGTGAACTAGCTGATTGTTCCTTCCAAATTGTGCAACTTCTGCAATTATATATGTTATACCCTTGGAGATGGGAGCTTCTAGAAGGCAAGTGAAAGTATTTTTCATTTACCTATAAGTATTACTATTCTGCCACAACCTACTGATTAAAATGCAGGCATTTATCTAATTCTTTGGAATACTGCATGTTTGTAAACATTGTTTACACAGAGCTGCTAATTCTAAGGATTTTCTTTCTAATTTAAGCCCTCTAAGTTCCAGAATATTTCATTCAATTAATCCAGCGATTTAACAGGGTAATTTATAACCACACAGAAAGGTTGATCCTAATCAAAAAACAAAATTAAAGATATATGCAGAACCACCACAGAAGGCCCATTAAGGAAAAGGTTTGCCTATTGATATCTCAATGCAGACGGGCCCCACCTCTGGGGTGCTGTAATTTTAGGGTACTTGGCTGGCAGGTGGAGGCACGTCTAACATAATCAGCAGATAATTGCCATTAAAGCAGAAGGCTGTCTAGGCCTTAGTGCCACACCAGTGAGAACCGCCTGTTACATTCAGTAGCAGATTGATACTTTTTTTTCAGACCTTACCGTTGCTAATTGTTGAATTTTGCGGTTAATTTTCCACCGACTCCAGATTTCTGCCCCACAAGTGGCACCATATAACCAATATGTTCCACAATGGAGATGTTATATGGCATGGGCTGCATAACTAATCGGCTGTTGTATGAATCTGTAGCTGCATTCAAGCGGAGAAATTATACAAATCAGCCCCTCAGAGCCTTTATCCCCAGCTGAGCCAGAAGGATTCTTCTTTCTCGTCTGTGCTTTTGCATATTACCATGAGACAAAGACAAAGGATTCTTCTTTTTTATTTTCAGTACAATGTATTACTTTTTGCTGAATTTCTGTGACTTTTTCTCCTGTTTTTGAAATAAGGGGTGCATTATACCATATCATAACTAATAAAAAGTGTGGGTCACCTTTCAGTTAACTTTTAGTATGTTATAGGATTTCCTATTCTTGGCAACTTTTTAATTGTTTCTTATTATTTATTTTTTTATAGTTTTTTAATTGTTTGCCTTCCTCTTCTTTATCGTTTCAGCTTTCAAACAGGTGTCACTGACCCTGGTAGCCAACAAAGTATTATTATGTGAGCCTACAATTTTATTGTTATTGTTGTTTTGTATTTCTTATTTTTCTATTCGTCCCTCTCGTAATCATATTTCAATGTCTTATTCAAACCACTGTCAGACTGCTAAGGTAAACATTACCCTAGCAACCAGAAAGCTTTTGAAATGAGTGACTGGGTCAGGTGGGTTAGGGTTGAAATTTGGGCAACTATTACACATTCAAGTTGGGTGCAGGTCAGACTGGGGAAATACACTCTTCTTCTGCTCCCAAATTCTTCCTGTCTTGGAACCTAAAGCTGGCCATACATGCACCGATAATATCCTAACGAAACCATTATCGCAGAAGGCTGCAGATATCAGACAACTCGCCGATCGGGCGGGTTAGAAGATTTTTGATTGGTCACCATTGAAGCGCCCGAGTAAAATCTATGTTCAGGGCTGAATCGGCAGAAGGAGGTAGAAATCCCATTGTTTCTACCTCCATATCTGACGATTCACCCCTGAACGTAAGTGGGGGGTTGGAACGACCTTTTGTGTGACCGATAGTCACACGAAAGATTGAAAATCGCCATGTGTGTGGCCAGCTTAAGACACATGCAGAAGTAGTGTACAATGCAGAAAGGATCGGGTAGGGGTTGGGTTAGGGTCCTACAAAGGCAACATTTTGCAGTTTAAGGTCGGGTGTGGGTTGAGTTTTTACTGACAACATCACTAGCTGAAATTCCAAACTGGAGAGCTGCTAACCAAAAGTGACATTATTGAAAAAAATAAACAATGAAAACCAATTGCTATTTGTTAAGTTAACTTAACCACTTTAATAACATTTGGCTGTATGTGTATTGGACAGTCGATTAGAGCTGGAAGGTGGTGGAGTAGGTACAAGGCTTCTCTATTTATATGTTTGGCAAGTGTTCCTAAGTGAAGTACCATATCAAGACTCTTTTGAAGTAGCTGAATATGTAAACATTGGTTCCTAGATCCATCCTGTATACTATTCAGTGGTGAACAAGCCTTGAAGTGCACCTGCCTTCTACTCTGTTGCCAGACAGTGGCACATGTGACATCTCTGTGCCCAACATGCATAGCATTAGGTTTTCTATTAAAAGCATTTAGTTTGCATGTTCTGAGTGGGCATGTTTGTGTGCAAAGTAGGGGCCTAGTTCTTTCCATGTTGTACCTATTCTTTGTAACTTCCCAATGCCTGCATTATTTATGTATACAAGTAGTACAATATAAAGTTATACATGCATAATACACTGAAAGAAAAGTAGCTTAGAAATATATCCTTGTAATGCAAAAGAGCCACAAATATCCTCTAAGTTATATCCTCATAAGTGCTACTTAGTGATGTCATCAATTATAATTGGTGCTTCAGATGTAATTTCTATCACATGAATTGAATGGCAGAATGGAGAGGGGAAAGGATGGAAAAGGGGAATGGACAAAGGGGAGAGGGAACAGACATGGGGGTAGGAGGAGAGGGAAATAGACCCAGGGATGGGGAGGGGAGGGAAAAAGAGGCAGGGGCATAACTATGGGTATCAGGGCCTTAATTTCATCCAGAACCAGAAAGATCTGTAAACGACTGAGCCCTCAGATATGGAGTATAATGAATAATGTACCCCCTACTAACATTAACATCAGTTATAATCCGTGCTTAGTGATGTCATGTCTGTCACAACATGACTCACTGAAACTTCTGTATTATAATAAATAATGCACCCCCTGTTGTAAAATATGAGGATATTAAAAGTCACCTTGGAGTTCCATGACCTGTATAAAAGCACTCGGCCTTCAGCCTCATGCTTTTATATGATCCTGAAACTACTTTGTGACTTAATAATATCTTATATTTTACAACAGGGGGTACATTATTCACTATATAAAGTACAGTAGGGGTATATTATATGCGTTCATTTACAGCCTGGCCCATAGGAAAATGGCTACCCTGTGTATTATTTTCTTTTAAATACTGCCTATTGATGTCATCCATTATAATTGGTGGTAAGTGAGGTTACTTGTGTCACATGACTTACCAATGCTTGTGTATTATTAAAAAATTGTATCCCTTATTATTAAATTGCGGATATTGTAAATGGGGAAATGATTTCAAACGTTGAATGATTCCGTATATGGAAGATGGTTTTGCAGTAATTCGGAGGGGTTGGGCTAATGGGTTTTCTGATAAGGGATCCTGTAACTGTACTTTGATAGGATTGGGGGCAGATTTATCAAAGATCATATGATTTTTTTTCTATTAAAATGTAATGTTTTTCCTGCAGGTCAAATCTTTGACCAAAATTACATACATTTTCCATGATCTGGCCCCAGGATCAAAGCATTTCTATATTTCCATCATTTTGTTTTTCGTTTTTTCTTTCAGTAAAAGTGTTCTCCAGCTTTGAAAAGATGCTAGAGAAAAAAATGTATTTTTTTTTCAGTGACGGCTTGAATATTTCAGTGGTAAAAAGAAAAAAGTTCAAGGACTTTTCCCCCTGGACCTTTGATGTGACCATTGGCATGAAGCTTGCAGCTACTTGCATTAGAGAGCATATCCTGCAAGCACTGCCAATAGACTGATTTTAGTATATGGCAATGCAGACTATCTTTGAAGTCACATAAAGCAAGCCCACTTAGATTCAAAATTGCCTTTGGAAATGTTAGTTTGTATCTTCTGTGTTCTGCCCTTTTATCTGTATCAGCATAACAAGGATCTATGGGTTACTGAATGAGTCCTCAGAGAAAGACTTTCAGTGCCCATGGAACTTTATGACAAGGAAGAACATCATTAGGTAACAAATTACCCTAAACAAGACTTCTAGTTAGCCTGACAATAGCAGCTCCCTTGTTGTCCTCACTCACTTTCTTTCAGACAATGGGCCGGAGTGCCCCAATTGTGTCACGACAAAGCTGCAAATCATTTCTATATATTATTGTGTCAGCTTTCAGTGAAAGGCCTTCGTTTTATCCAAGTCAAAAGTTTTAACCAAGCGTGCTGTGCTCACACTTTATTTAATGATTCTGCCCCTCGGCTAAATCCAAGGCACTGCTGTGGGCTATTGTCATCTCTGGCCTTGTACTGTAGAGTTCTGGGGATGGGGGGTAGGGTGCCTCTAATAAGGCTTTATGCTACAGGTACATGTAGGTTCCTTAAGGAAATAATACATTCATTGATTTGTAATAGGGACTGCATTGTAATCAGCTGATGCAGGCCCTCAGGACAAGGACCACATCAATGCACTGCTGTGCTCCTCATTGATGGGATTTTTAAAACTGCCCAGTCAACATCTGCCCGATATTCACCCAGATATCGATTGGGCAGGCCCATCTGAAAGCCCCATACATGGGCCGATAAGGTGCCGACTATTGGCAGCTTTTATTCTCCTGTGTATGGCCACCTTTATGCTTTTTGAAATCTGCAAATTAGCCCTGGATTTGTACTGCAAATGCCTCAAGGTCAATCCACCCCCAATGACTTTATTTCTGGAGCACTATGGAGATGGACATACATGTGAAGTTCCACTTGTTTGGTGAGGTCACGAAATGAATGGATCTTTCGCTTCCTTGCGCACCCTGAGGGCTAAATGATTGGATCACAACTAAGGTATGCAGGCTGTTGGGATAAGATGAGGTCCTCGTTCTGACAGCAAAATGTAAACTTGCCTGACCGATATTTGGACGATTTTCCAAATATTTATGGTCAGGCATGTGTGTCTGATACACCATACATGAACCAATAAGCTACTGACTCGGTCTAAAAGGACAGAGTTGGCAGCATTTCTTGGCCTGTGTATAGCCACCTTTAGATAACTTTCAAATCTCCTGTGCCCCAATGCACCTGTGCCTGGCAATCATGCTGCCCCTGAAATAGTGCTGTCCTAGGCCCAGGCTGTAGCGGCCTTCCCACAAACCCAAAACTGCTGCTATTAAGGCCCTAGCCACATTAAGCATGTGTGAAGTTAACATCAAGTTGGAAATGTTCAGTATCATACACAGTTGAGCTCCAAACATCTCCGGACACGATATGCTGCTAAAACCAGGTCTTTATAATTCCATCTAAAAGCTAGACGCCTGACGCGTTTCGTGCGCGTACGCACTTACTCATAGGCATAAATGTTCAGTAGGCTCTTTTATAAATGTATGGAGACATGCATAACGTTTCTTAGTATGTGGCTAAGATGGGGAGATTGCCCTCTGTATAAAGCCCCAAACACTAAAAATTTATACTGATATATACTTTGTACTAAATAGGAACTTAAAGCAATTCTGGGACCCACAGAGCGACGTTTCTCCTCCCAACAATTCAGCTGCAGGAATCTTGCTCTTACATGACAGTGTTCATGCTCGGTTGTAATTAATTGCAATATATGTAGGTTATTAGCACACTGGCATATAATTAAGGTAGAAAGTGCAGGATCAGATAATTACAGTTATTATGCCTAGTGATTCAGAAAAGGGATAATGGGAGGAGTCTGTCATTATCTAGAACAGTGGTCCCCAACCAGTGGCTCGTGAGCAACATGTTGCTCTCCAACCGCTTGGATGTTGCTCCCAGTGGCCTCAAAGCAGGTAGTTATTTTTGAATTCCTGACTTGGTGGCAAGTTTTGGTTGAATAAAAACCAGATGTGCTGCCAAACAGAACCTTATGTAGTCTTTCAGTCCATATAGGGTCTATCAAATAGGCAATAACAGCCCTTATTTGGCACCCCCAGGAACAGGTTTTATGCTTGTGTTGCTCCCCAAGTCTTTTTACATTTGAATGTGGCTCACGAGTATAAAAGGTTGGGGATCCCTGATCTAGAAGGTGCTAATTTATGATGTCATGCAAAATTACTTTTTTATTCAATGTCATGTGTTCTCTAACTTAAACCCTAACCCATCACAAAAATGCAGCAAGGTTCATGGTGAAAAAATGGGTGCAAATTACAAAACCTCAAGGCAATTTACATGTTGAGCTTGAGCCCTGAAGAACACTTACTGTTTGCACTACACAAATGGATACAGATGCACATCACTCTGCAAGCAATACTGCCTGCGTTTGCCAGCACTGCACAGAGAAGGGGCAGGAGGTGGGTAGCATATAGTTGCACTGCATATTTAAACTAGCACAAGGAGCAGAGTGCAGCTTCCATCTGCCCAGTGCTACAGGGGCAATTTGGCCCCTTAGCTATCCAGGACTTGTACCTTAGCATTGGGAAATTAGCCCTTGAATGTATTATTTTTCAACTTCAAAATTGTAGCATTAACTCCTGGTACTACTACAGAAGCCACCCCAGGCAGGATAAGACCATGCAGAGAGTGCAGCCTGAGCCAGTGAACCAGCAGCCCAGACAATACAGAGCACCAACACATCACAGGGCTGCCATTTTGGGGGTGGGCTCCTCCACTTAGGGGGGAGGAGTGAAAAGACATGGGCGCCACAGATACAAATCTGGCCTTGGAGCTTCTCATACACGAGCCAATAAACCTCTGACTAAAGCTGGCCATACAAGTACCGATAAAATTGGGTTTCCTATGATTTTCAGACAATGTGTGGGCTCCAAATTATTGTCCCAATACTTTTTGTAGCTTGCCAATTGGTCGTAGTCCATCAGCCAAGTTAGAAAATTTCGGTCAGATAATGATAAAATCTGCCATGTGTTGTGTATTGGACGATATCCTTGAGGGACCTACAGTGAAAGTTACTTTCATATGATTGGTGTCTGCCAACTATTTCATTTTCAGAACACCCTACGTTTTGTATTTTAAGGGCTTTACCCTACAATTTCAGTCTGAATGTTTGTTTCAGATTGTTGTATTCAAACATACAGTATGAATGTTTGTTGCAAGAAGACTAAAATCTGAACATGTATGGCTACCTTTAGACTATGATAGCTTTTTTCGGCCCATGCATGGCCACCATTACAGGTAGCAGTAGTGACCCCAAGATAAACAGTGTATTGCATGAAAAGACCTCTGACATCAGAAGGTGAGTAACAAACTCACACTGGGGACAATAATTTTCAGCTAATACCCTTATTGGTAGCATGGCTGTGTGAGACAACATGGAACTAAAACCAGTAAAAATAAACAAATGCCTGTCATTATTATGGATTATTAGAAAAGAGGTGTTGCTGAACTACAGTCTGTATTGCCTTATTTAGAGCTCATAGATGTACTGGCCTATATTCTATGTCAACTTACCCATATTCTATGTCAAAACCTATTTTTTATTGCCTATAGTAGTTAACCTCTATTTTAATATCAACATTGTTCCCTGGTTGCTATGGTAATTAACCCCTAGCAACCAGCTAGTTTATATTCCAAGTTAGAAATCTGCAAAACAAACAAAAAAAACCCAAATATAAAAACAACAAAAATTAAAATGAAGAGCAACTGCAAATTTATTTCAAATCACACTAAACGTTATGTGTTAAGTTATTAAAGCTGACTTTTTCCATTAAAAATTCATACTGTGCTCTGTGCCTTATATCGTTTAAAAAAAATCAGTGCAAGGGATCCCTGTACTAACTGCCTGCCAAATTATGGTGTTTTCCCACTTTGCACCTTCTCCCACACCTTGGACATGAGCCTTATACAATCTCTGAAATAAACTGATATAACTACTGGTTTGTTCTGTTGTCAGGCTAAACAAGGATTTGACACAAGTGTCAGTCTGACAGGTAACTGCAAACCGAGGGCTAAACCTCTTACACAAGGAACCCAAATCATTAACATGCAACATGACTTATATACAATCTCACCCTGCGTGATGGGTGTCATCTTATAAATTCACTTGGGAGCAGTTTTTATTCTGGACATTCCTGAGCTGAATACTTAGTGTTTATTCCAAGTTACTATGAAGGGGGACAATTACAGATTTGATTTTCCAAGACTGCTAATTGCACCGGTAAATATAAACTAGTGCTTATTCCAAGGCTAGTAGAGTATGAAGTACCTGACCTGTTTGTCATTGCCCTTACCTGTTTTGTAGAGATTCAGGAAAGATGAAAAGACGTTTGGCTGTAGTCATTTTGGCTACTTATTCATGCCAGCTTCTTAGCAATTCAAAGTAGCCCAGTGTCAAATGTCGTGTGTAAAGGGACAAAAGGCAGGGTGCTTAATGTGCTGCAGGGATCCTTTGTATTGGAGAGACACAATGGGACTTCTGCACAATAATCCTATAAATATTCTGCAGTTCCCCTTTACACCACTTCAGCCCCCAACTACTCACAAAGTCCTGTTTATGTGCATTGTCTCTACTTAGCTATTCATCCACATACAGTTTTCTTAGGGTGCCTTTTGTGCCTTTCCAAGCCAGAGAGCTTTAAACAACTTATGGCAGAGTCTATAGAAATTCTCTGGCCTGTGTGTTTAGTTATGGGGCAACTGAGTGGCAGACGCGTGTCTCCTCTAGGCACACACACCTGTAGGGCAGGGCACAGGGCACAGGGCACAGGGCACAGGGCACAGGGTACAGGGCACAGGGTACAGGGTACAAGGCCTGCTGAGCAAGAGCCAGCCCATATACACTGGCACCAACAGGCTCTCTTCTGCAGAGTACTGTGCCTGGCATGTAGGTGCTGCCGGTGGGCTATAGAGTGCAGTTAGGCCGCTATTCTGTATTGGGGTAGGAGTGGCCGGTAGTGAGAGCTGTGCCTGTAGGAGCACTTTGCCCCAATCTCCGGATGGGCGGGTGGATAATTCGCTACGCTGCGAGGTGCCATCCTGTCCGCTGAAGGCTCACAGAGGGGAAGGGACCAAGAGAAGAAGAAAGAGAAAGTGCCAGTTAATGGCCCCCAAGCCACAAAAGAAGGGTTATGCTAAAAAGACAAATTTAGATTGAACGTGACTGATCTCTAAATGCAAACTGGGTGTTTAAGTGCCCCTGGGCTGCTGGGTCACCGCCGCCAAGATATTAGCGATTGATTCAATCAGAGCAAATCGACTGCGATCCCCCAGGCACCTCAAACTCTTATGCGTCTTTCTCTTCTGAGTCACACTGATCGCTTTGGGCCTCATTGTATATAGAGTCTATGAGTTCTGTACCCAAACAACCTATTGTAATGGTAGTGTCCTGACAAGATGTGATCACTAAAGTGTCCCATGTACCTGTCCATACAACCTCCCTTAATATGTACCTTTCGCCCAGTCTCCCTCCTTCACTCTTCATCTGTCTCCTTCTGTTTCTCCATATTCATCTAATTTATACCAGAACTGTATTTTCCTCTCCCATTGCTCAGACTCTGTCCTTTTCTCTCATTCTTAATCGGAATCCACTGTTTCCCTTGCATTAACTCCATCACTCTTTTTGTCGCCCCCTGATATTTTTCCTTTTTATTTTCACCAAGGTAGGGGGTACCCGCCCCACAGATGTTATGTATCTAAGCTGGACTGCACTGAATTTTCTTTGGGTTACATCAATGCATATATTCATATAGACTAGAATCCTTTGGGTAACATATAGCAACAGAGAATGGGATTTTTGAGGTACATATGTCATTATAGACTGCCATTCTTTTGGTTACGTACTTCGGTTTAGCCAATATGAAAACCAACGTGCAGATCATCTGTTTCTCTGGTGGTAAACCCTGTTTCTTATGTGAATGTGTTTATATGAAATCTGGATACTTAAGTCAGGTGTTATCATGGAAATTGATCTATTTACTGGGTGTTTGAGTGGCCATTATTCTATACTGGGACCATTTGATCTTTCTGTTCTGCTTTGTTGTGTTTTGCCTTCCCTTTTAACTGCAAATGAGTGGCTTCCATTCAGGTTGTAAAGCGGCCGATGAAAACAGGCTTCATACACAGTGAAACCATCATTAAATAACAAATTACTTCAACAGCGCTGCTAATTTGCCCATTTGCTGGGCCGGTCGGTCACACCCGCTGCTCCACTGCCGAAAGGTGCGCCCTCATTGTCTCACTGTATTGGGGCAATTAGCTCCCAGGGACCCAGCAGGCAATAGAGATTCTCATAGAGATGCTTATTGGGAAGGGTGGCACAAAACAGGCACAACAGAGGCACAATATGGGCACATCTGAGTTGTACACACACACACACAAGTTGTACCACAAGGCTGAAACACAGGTGATGTTATTCGCAAATCCAAACACAAATGATTTAATGTTACTTGTTTTAGTTGTGTTATAAGGAATTGTAGTTGGTTTCTAAAGAATAATAATGATCAGAGATCATGAAGCCAATTCAACAGGCTACACTTGCAGTAAATGCCCCATTGGGTGTAGGAATGGCACAGGATACGTTCCGTTCTGGGGGCTGCTGGAAGAGAAAGGAATGGGCCTTTCTACCTGGGGGGGGGGGCTGACTGCGCCTTATGGTTTTTATGTCTTGATCAAAAGCGGAAAATCAGTGCATCTCTCATTTCCGAGCTATAAAGGGCAGAAAATTGCCTTATTGTTGGGCCATTAGCCATAGCCAGGTGCCCCCGCTGTCTGAGCATAGCATGACAGCCACACAGAAAGTAGTAAATTGTGCCGCTGGCAAGGCTGGGCTGGGGGTCTCTGTGGGTCTCTGTGGGGGACATTTCATGCTCTGTGGGGGGGACCCCACGTGGCTAAGAACATAGCAGTACAGGCTGCAAGGGGAATATTAATGCCCCCCTTCCTCCCTTCATATGTATGAACCTGAGAAGAGCCTGAGGAACCTCTGCCATTGCTACTTATTATTGTATATGATTAATATTAACATGTATTTATAAAGCGCCAACATATCCAGCAGCCTTGTACAGTAAATGGGTGTATACATTAAACATACAAAAACTGCACAAAAGAGCCATAATAACCTGGACTGTAGTTCCTACAGGATACCTACAGGATATATAATTAGTGGGGCATGTTGTGCTATCTATCTATCTATCTATCTATCTATCTATCTATCATCTATCTATCTATCTATCTATCTATCTATCTATTTATCTATCATCTATCTATCTATCTATCTATCTATTTATCTATCATCTATCTATCTATCTATCTATTTATCTATCATCTATCTATCTATCTATCTATCTATCTATCTATCTATATCTATCTATATATCTATCTATTTATCTATCATCTATCTGCCTGTCTATCTATCTATCTATCTATCTATCTATCTATCTATCATCTATCTTTTATTTATCTATCTACTGTATCTGTCTTGAAGTTATCCACACGAATTCTCTGCCTCCTGTATTTGGCTGTATAGAAGAAAATTTCCTTTCTTCCAATCAGCAGTAAATGAATCTGTACCCTCAGATAGACATAGGAGACTTTAACAACCAGAAGACTCCCATAAAATGCAATCCCCTCTATAACCAAAGCTTGGCATGAATGAGTTCATGGTTGACTGGGCAATGGACTGATGCTTTCTTTCTATTGATAGCCAAAGGCCAGGGGGTCAAGTGCTGCATTCAGATGTAAATCTGCTTGCCCCTATAAATCCGCATTCCTACACGGACTCTACCTCAGTCTCACTTGGAATCTCATAGAGCATCTATCTCAGTCCCCCTCTCTGCTGACCCACTCTGGCCCCCAGCCTGCTTGCCCCACTCAGCTCCTCACTGGTACATTACCCGGGTCTGTGCGCAAAAACCGAATTTCTCAAACATGGGGACTCACTCCGAACCTCAAACAGAATCCAACCCGATCAGCCTGAGAAAGGTTAGTATCTTGTGCTGTTCTCTCTCTCTCCTCCCTAATTCCCCCCATCGGTGCTGTAATTCCATGACTGGCTATGGAGGAACCGGCCACTCACTTCTGCTCTCCCTTCTTCTCTCTGTTCAGGTATCTAAACCTTTGATGGAAAAGAAAAGAAGAGCAAGGATCAATGTATCTCTGGAGCAACTCAAAGGCCTTCTAGAAAAGAACTACTCCCAAAATGTAAGTACTAGTGACCTAGCGAACTAAAGTAAATAATTGTCCCGTTATATATACATGTATGGGCCACACTATAAATACATAACTAATAATACCATCAGTCACATATCAGTGACAAACATGCAGTACAATTCAGTGTCCCTTTCCTTCTGTACTGTGGTGGCATAAATGATATGGTTCGTGTATAAAGTAAATGTAATACTGAAGTGAAGGCGAGTTTAACCGATTATTTGGTTCTTTTAGATTCGGAAGCGCAAGTTGGAGAAAGCAGACATTCTTGAATTGACTGTAAAATATCTGAAAACCCTTCAGAATTCCATTCAAGGTAAGTCATTTACACCCCGTGGCTTTTCTCACAAGCTCTTCTTTCCTCCCCATAAATTCTCTGCTCCTTTAAACTGAGTTCATTGTCCTCTCCTTTGTGCCCCCCAAAACTCTTCTCGTTTCTGCATCTCTTCTCGGCCCCATTTTCTCAAACCCTTTCCTGCCACCGTGTTTTTCCTTCTTAACTTGGCCTTTCTTTCAGTTCAGATCCCTTCACTTCTACCTGCAGTATCCCCACCCCTGCCTATGTTCCCATTTTATTTCCCGTCACATTCTCTCTTATGTCGCTGTTCCTTCTGATGTTATTGCCCCCCCCCCCCACAAGTGATAGTCTCTACACTTCTTTCCCTTCTGTTATGCCTGATCCCCTTTTCCTTCTACTATATTTATTGTATGATACCATAAAGCTGCTGGTGCCATCATGTCTCTTTATGCTTGTTCTTAGCAGGAAATCCACTGTACAGAAGTACTGAGTACCAAGCTGGATTCCGAAACTGCCTTAATGGAGTGAACCAATTCCTGTTGAGAGCGGATGAGTCAGGCCAAGCCGCCCACCTTACCCAAGACATTGCCCGGGCATTGCCGGCAGTAAATACATCTTATTTCAGCACTAAGGACAGCGCCTCACCCCCAGCCAACACCACTCCTTACACACAGATTTTGGCTGGAAAAATGGGCAACTCAGTCACTGGGACCCAAACGACCAAGCGCAGGATCGCACCATCTGACTGTCAGTTACCTACTGACCGATCCTCAGGACATTTAGCAATTCAGGGCCATGGGCTGGTGGCACCTAGTAGCAACGGAGCCATTAACCAAGACGTGTGGAGACCATGGTGAACTCCTTGTTTTGAAACAATTCAAATAGCTCTAAGCTCTAACAGAGCTGAATACAGGTTGTTCTTTATAAGAATGGATTCTGGTATATACTATGTATATGGATCTTTTAATTATATATATATATATATAGATAGATAGATATATGCGCAAAATGTACTTTGTTTATACAAATAAATACTATATTTTATCGTGTAATATGCTTTCTTTCCTTAATAAAACATTTGTATATATGCTTGCCCGCTGATCATTTTAAAAGGTCTATCAACATTTTTTATGGTTCTTAATAGATTTTAGACTTTTGCTTTCAATTCAACTGCTGGGGTTACTAACCTTAGCAACCACATGATGGTTTGAATAACAGACTGCAATACGACCAGGAGAAGAATTAGTATAAAACAGTAGAAATGTAGTTTCATAGGTCAGCATCCCATTGGTGCAAGGACCAGTGACCCCTAGTAGCAACCAGAAAAAGTCCCAGGTTGGCAGTTGCAGATTTGCGCATCTAACATTGCTCTTCCAACCCCATTTACACACGCCAGTACAGAACATTGCAACTTGCGTTGCTCTATTCGAGGCTGAACTCCCAGCAGCCCCTGCCAACATGGAAAGTCATGTATTTTAAAACAGCTGGAGCCTCCTGGAGGCAGAAGGTGTAATTACTAACTGACTGAAAATATGAAGTTATAGACAGATCAGCCCGATGACCATGACCTGCAAAGTTTTTGGGTCTACAGAACATTTCCAGCTAGATCCTCCTGTCTATATGATTTTAACGTGTTGCTATTCCACAAATGACACTCACAGTCCTTCATACACACAGGCAATTAGCTGCATCTACACTCAGGCTAAAAGGGGCATTTTGGTATTACTGAATCTAAAACGTTTAGGGATAATAAGGCATTAATCTGAGGAGCATATTCAAAAACCCATCGTGATACTTTGTATTTACTAGAAAACCAGTGCAGCACTTACAGAACAACACCGTTTTGCACAAGATCATTCTTATTGACAGACAGAGAGGCGCAACATTGATTCATTGCAAGTTTACAGAGTTGTAGTTTAGCTGGTTGTTGCTCTTCCAATTAGGACTCGGATATGAGTAAGCGGCATGTATGTACATTTAATATTTGATTGGTACATACATTTGTATGTCAGTAGTATCATATACACACATATCTAACTAGTCCATACACCAGTATATCGAAGTCAATTCATACACGCATTTAATAAAGCACAAAGAGTACCAGGGAGTTTGCACCCTGTAGCCCCAAAGATCAGGAGTAACTGCCGTGTAGCACAAACTGCATTAGGACTTGTGACCTGTAACTTTCCGCGTTGCCCTATAGCTGAGGCAGCCATGCTCTGTAAGGGCAGGTGGTTCCCATTCTCGGAACTACATTATATGCTGTTACTGGTGATAATCGTGCATATGGGCTACTAGCATACACAATACAAGGTTTTATTGGGGTTCAAGACCTGTTTACAATGCAAGGTATGGTCTGCTCTAGCTTGTAACAAGGAACGTTAAAAAAGTAGTAATTCTGACCCCATTACATTTAAATGGATGGTTCACTTTTAAGTTAACTTTTAGTATGTCATAGAATGGCCAGTTCTAAGCAACGTTTCATTTGGTCTTCAATTTCATTTTTCTTTTTATAGTTTTTTAATTATTTGCCTTCTTCTTCTTACTCCAGCTTTCAAATGGGGGTCGCTGACCCCAGCAGCCAAAAAACGATTGCTCTGCAAGGCTACAATTTTATTGTTATTGTTACTTCTTATTACTTATTTTTCTCTTCAGGTCTTCTCCTCTCCTATTCATATACCATTCTCTCATTCAAACCACTTCCTGGTTGCTAAGGTTATTTGAACCCCAGTAACCAGACAACTGCTGAAATTCAAAACTGAACAAAAATTAGATAATAAAAAAACAGAAATAATAAAAAGTTAAGACCAATTGGAAATGTTTTAGAATATTATTCTCTACAACATAAAAAAAGTTAAATCACAGGTGACTGTCTTTTGATATCTAAATATGAACATCAACACGGCCTACTCTTTGTCATTGGTATCAGTTATGGATATCAAAAAGATGTTTGGGGTTTCCAAAAACATCCATCGGGCTTGTGCACTTTATTTTAATCAAAATGGGTGTCCCTGTCAGTCTGGTTTGCTAATCATCACTACTGGCCTTGTCTATTAGTCGAAACCATCAAATAATTCCGAATGATCAATACTTTCCCCATGGCCGGGAAGTAGGGAAACCTGGCACATTCAGGCTGAGGTCCCTGTGCTTCCCAATAATAGAAAGTGTATAGGATCATAAAAAGTGTTTCAGAAACATCAGGCCTCCTCCATCCCACGCCATTTGGGTATTTACTAGCATTCAATTTGGGTCAAAACTACAAAACTTTTGTAGGCTTCACAGAATACAAATAATACAAGTTCAGCGATGTCATGCAATTTATCATTAGAATGGGCAGCACTACAGAGAGCAGAGAGGGTGCCAGGGGCAAGAGAGCCTGAGGCAGAAACAAATCAGCAACAAATTATTGCTAACATGGGGAATAATTGCTACAAACTGCTCCCACAGTCATGCTTGTCAATGCCTTGTGTTAATAGCGCATCTCATTCTAACATTAACTAGTGGAAAATTCCCTGACATGTTCTCTTACAGCTAAAATGTTCTGCTCCCAGCAAGGGGCGAGAAGCCCCTGTGATAATATTAGGCTTTTATTTCAATGCGTTGAATCAGTTTCACGGTCCTGCTAAAAAGCACAGCTTCTTGCCAATAACCAGCTTGTTCCAGCAAATTTGCAATTCCATGGTCAAGAATGCAATGTGGCCAGCAATGGAATCCAGTATTGTGACAGGGGCCAATGAGCAGCAGCTATAGGGGAGCTTGTTGGGCTTTGTAACAATAATCATACACAGTTATGTCACATGGGGAAGTGAGAGGCTGATACTTGTAGCTGATGGATAGGTTTCATGGTCTCCTAAGGGCTATAAAAGCATAATAAACTAGTTGTCCCCAAAGAAAACAAGGACACCGATTTCACTATTACATATAATAACATATATGTAAGTATTATGCAATAATACCATAATAACTATCATATATAACTATTGCAATTGGCTGATATCAGAGTAAGGGAACAAAAAAAATCTTTATCAGCCATTAACTGCGACTTTACCTACAGATGGTGATTATACTGTATATTGACTTTTGAAATCCTTGAGATACAGTTGGGAAGAGGTAACAAGTTAATGGTGTCCTATTTGTGGTTTTTTTTCTAAACATCACTGAACTTCACTAAATTCCTGAGGGGTGTAGTTCTGCAGCAACAATAAAGCCACAGGGTCCAGGTCGTTGTTCAGCAGTTGTGCCAAGATCATGAGGCACATGGTCTTAACCCCCAGAGCCTACTAAAAAGAGTAATTGCATTTTTAATTACCAAATTAAGTGGTTTCCCTATGAACTAAACCCACCATCACTTGGCTGAGCCTAAAGCAGGGCGTTTAGAAGCTTTTGGGCAGAAACTGTTGCTTGCGACAATGCTGTATCTGAGATCTACATAATAATCATAGGAAACATTTAAAGGACAGGTCAAGACACACAATTATTTTCACCTAATAAAAGAAAACATAATTCCAAGCAACTTTCCAATGTGAATTTATTGAAAATCTTTAGTGCTTTAAAAGTTATATGTAAATGTAATTGCTATTGAAAAAAGAGTAATTAAATAAATAAATAAATCTAAAAAGAGTAATTGAAGATTTATTTACAAGGCAGTCTCCTCAACCCTATTTATTTGTTTGAAGATTTATTTACCAAACTCAGTGGTTTCCCTATGCACTAAACCCACCATCCCTTGCCTGAGCATAAATGTAATTGCTACTGAAAGCAACATTTACTGAAATCCTGGTTGTTACTTTTTAAACAGTGTTGCAAGTGCCAGTCTCCTCCAGCAAGTCAGGTCTGTCACTCTGCTGCCTTGTGTTACATTGTTGTTAATGCCAGAGCCCCCAGGGCAAGGAATAGAAAGGACAGGCAAACACTACTTCTAATAGCAGTTATATATACAAAAAAATAAAAAATAAAATGCAAATTTGTAATAAATGTATATTGAAAAGTTGCTTAGAATTAAGTTTTGTTTTATTAGGCAAAAAATTATATTTTGGGTCGACTTGTCCTTTATATTGGGAAAGTGGCGACACAGTGGCAATAAATTGAATTGTGGCCGGTCACCTGCAGCGAGGAAAATTGCAGAACCGCCCAAACTCCATTGACTGAAGTACTGTACCCCCGAACTCTGCCAGAACTGACAGGCCCATAAGCACCCCCCCCCCCACACACTGTCTCTCTGCCAATATGAAATATATGTGAATTTGCTGTTGGAGAGGCCCCAAGGCACGTGTGGCAGATATAATCGCAGCCCGACAGGCAATGGGGAATTTCTATAGACTCCTCTTCTAGTTGTTTAAAGGCCCCGGGTTTGAAAATGGAAACAATAAAGACCTCTCTCAACTGGGTATTTGATGTGAAAAGCTCAACAGAAGGAGACGGGCTTATTAACATCATATTGTGTTAGCCCGGGATTGCAATGAGCTAATAAAAAGAAAAGTAGATTTATAGCATCATTGTTAGTAAATGCTTTTTTGTGAGTCCGGCTTTGGAAGAAAACAAGTCTAAATAGGGACAAAAGGGCCCGGCTTCATTGTTAAACATGAGCACTGTCCTGTTGTGCCGCCTGAATCAGCCAACATCTGTCCTGCAACCAACCACTTCAACTCGCTTTCCATAAGAATAGGGACAGGGTTGCTGGAGGTGCTTTGAACACTGACCGACCACAATGAACAAAAAGAAAAGTTACATTTAAACTTTGCAGCAGTGGCTTTATGCCCAGCTACCGAAATGGCGGGGTTTTACTGTCTTGTTAAGTGACATACAGCACAAATGATACAGGAACCTTGTCCTAGTCCCTTGTACTGAGCAACCGGGCACAGAATGGGGACCATATCCTATTGGCACATATATATGGGATAATGGCATGTTGATCGGACTAAGGCTATGCTAGGCAGTCTATTAATAGACATGTCCTGTTAAAAAATCTGTATTGAAGCCTGTGCTGTCGGGCAGTCTGTATAAAGCATATCCTCCATATAAAGAGCATTAAGGTATAAAGCAATCCATATGAAGCCAGTCCTACTGGACTATACATGAAATGCTTGTTCTGTTTCACAGTCTATGGAAACTTTGTATTGCTGGATAATCTGCAGGACGATGTATAGGAAGGTGGCCCTACTGGTGGGAGTTTGTCATATTGGGTTTCAGGTTATACAGTAGCAATGGGCACATAAAAGGTGTTGGCTTGGGTGTCACTTTAATGGCAATAAACCTGTTACAGCACAGTTACAGTTACAGGGCAGACAAATGTTTCGGGGATAAGTTTCTTTCATGAGCAAATGCTGCTGATGGCGGGTTCTGCGACAACGTTACGAGCCCTGCGTTATATCCCATACAGTAAGTATCAGCCCTGAATTCCGCACTTTGTGCCCAGCGGCCTCATTGCTTCACATAGCGGATCTGAGGCAGTGATTGGCCAGTGTGTAGCGGGAAAGTGACAACTGGAGCTCATTGGGGAGGGAATATCCATAACAATGTTCCCAGCGGAGTAGCAATGAACAAGAATTAATGATTTACAGACAGGAGATAATACAATAATGAGAGGCTCATGCATGGCTGGGTTTGGCCCACAAGTTACTGATCATTCTCTGGGCTCATTGGAATACATGGCCGGGCACTGTACAAACAGGCCTATCAGCTGCACACGCCCAGTGTCCGCTCCTTATTCTGTACTTGTCACAACACTAACAAACAAACCCAAACTAAATAATGTAAATCACTGGAGCTGACAACTAGGAGCAGATAGACTGTGTTCTGTACAGTTCCATAACCTGTGCCTATGGCTGCTGTATCATCCCTGCTTACATGCCCATTGCATTGTGTGGGCTTATAGCGCCCCGCAAATAACCATAGAGATTGTGCGCCAGGTACCTCCCTGGGCAGTTAACTCTTGGCCTGCCGGGGGGTACTCATACCCTTGGGGATTTAGGGGCCGGGATAGTATTTTGCAGATATCCCCCAGATATAGTTTAGAAGTTGCCAACGTTCTATTTAATTACAGAAGATAAATGCTTAGTAACTCCGGGGCAAGGGTTCTTTGCAGCCACATAGGACACCGATCATTCAGTTGACATCTGGGAGTCTGATGGCCGCTATTCAGGAAAATCCAGCCTCTCACTTTGTCCAAGATTTTTTTTGTGTATTAAATGCTAAAAGCGAGCAATGGGAACAAATCGGGGGCTTGTGTGAGCCTGGTGAAAAGCTGACTCCATTTGCTCCCAATAAGGGAAAGTATGGCTCCTGCAGCGAGGAGAATCAGCGGAACGCCTCCCCCTATTCACTCTTATCTCTGCATTGGGCTTGGGGCTACCAGTTCCCAGCATGCCCCGGGCCAGCAACAATAGCCCCTGCCTCTGCCCATAGCACAACTACATTCTCCCTGCCATATTTAGGCCTATAGTGATGCACAGGAGGGTAAGGGGCATACATTAGGAATTTACCAAAGGCTATTCCAGTGATACATTGGGAATGTATTTACATATTCTCTGTACATGGAGACAGAGCAGATCTGATATATTTATAAAGGGGTAGAAACTGATTATCTTCATGCTGAATTTTCTTGAATCTGAAATCTCCTTATCTATAAAACAATCCAATGAGCAGCAGATCTGCAGAACAGTGTTGTATGGCAGCTGTTACATAAATGGGACATATGCAGGGCTAAAGAACCAAGCTCAGCACTACAGTTTTATTGACTGAGCACTTTATTTGCAAGGAACTAAAATATTCCCAGGTCTCCAAATAACAGGAACATACCCCACTTCTCTTTAAGGTAACATTTAGTATGTTATAGAATGGTCAATTCTAAGCAAATTTTCAGGTGGTCTTTGTTTTTAATAGTTTTTGAATTATGTGTCTTCCTTCTGACCCCAGCAGCCAAAACACTATTGCTCTGTGAGGCTACAGGTTTATTGTTACTGTTACTTTTTATGAATTATTTTTCTATTCAGCCCCTCTCCTATTCATATATCTGTTTCTTATTCACACCACTGCCTGGTTGCTAAGGCAATTTGGACTCTCTAGCAACCAAATACTTGCATAAACCCTAAACTGGAGAGCTGCTTTTTAACTACTAAACCACCATTGGTTTAGCTACCAAAGCTGAATATGTATTTTCAACTTTTTTTTTGCTATAGTTTATACAGGAGCAGTGGCCAACTCCATGTTGTAGCTCCCATCATACCCAGCTGCAGTCAGGTGATCCCTGTGATTGCCAATAAAAGGGCAACTATTTGCCAGGTTCAGTCTTGGAAAGCAAGCTAGTTGTGGGTAAAACTCAAATCCGGAGTGTTTAATACATTGAAAGAATTCCTAATGAATCAGATGAAAGTGAGTGTAGGAAAGGCCATTGAGTAATGCTAGAGTTGTAGTTGAACAGATGCTGAAGGGCCACAAGTTGGACAGTCTGAGTATATGAGTAACTGGGGCCATCCACCACTAAAGGCAGCCCTGGCTGTCCTTGCATTTGACAGCTCCAAGAAAGGAACTTGGTGGAGTGTGAGTTAAGCGCCAGTTAACGTAGCATCAATCGCACAGCACGGTCAGGAGAGTGAGGCGAGGGAGGAAGAAGAGCTGTCTATTAACATAACATTGTGTTTAGTCAGCAGGTGAAAAGGCACTGAGACCCAAACAAAAAGAGGTTTTGTATCCCCTTCTCTAACAAGCCTTTTGTTGCTGCATTTTTCCTAGACGCAAAAGTTAAAGGCCAAACGCATAGAGAGGCTCTCATTTTTCAAGAGAACAAAACAGCACTCTCTTTCATCCAGTCCCACACTGCTGTCAGAGAAAACAAATTAGGCCCAGACACATCTCTGCTATCTGAAATGTCTTGAGGAATTACCAATGGGTGAACTGATATCGATTTAAATATCAACCAAGAGCAACGATTCTGCTTGCCAAAAAAGAGGATGTTTTTTATTTCCCATATGTTGCATTAATAGGGTCCATGTTAGGGTAGAGCTAAGGGCATTGGCCTGGGGACCAGTATATACAAGGGCCATATTATATTGATTCCAACATATACATTAAATATGTCAAATCAGCTACCTCCCAGATTTGAACCTCTTCCTCTTCAATATTTGCTGGCAAGTCCCCTAAACAGGATAATATGTTATTTTCTATGGGAACTTTTTCCTATGGGAACTCCCTATTTTTATTAGCAAAACATTTTAATTAATCCATCATGTAGTTTAAGGCTGACCTCATGTACAGCATTGAGATGGTCGTCCAGTTCCTGGGTTCCTTCAGTCATTGCCAATAATGCCATGAAACGTGGCTCAGATAGGGCTTTACATATGTTACCAATAAGACACCTACAGGTAAATTTAAAAGGAAAATTTCATATGGTAAGATTAGCTCATTTGGCGAGGTCACCAAACGAGCGGATCTTCTCCCGATATGCCCACCTAAAGGTGGGTGATAGGCTAATTCTTTAGGTCCAAATGATGCCATCGGACCGAGGACCACATCCACAAGTCAATGTGGTCCCCGTTCCGATGGGTGGGCCCATCGGGGGTGCCCATACACAGACAAGCGGCTACCGCAGGTGAATAATCTCCGCGAAATGCCTTTCCACCATCAATAATGTGAATTGCTGTTGGGAAGGCAAACGTATCGCTAAATTGCCCGAAGTGACTTAGTGGCCGCGTATGCTTTTCCACCGGCGATTCACTACAGATGGAAAGACAGTTAGGGCAGGTTTGCAGTTAATACTCAATTGGCAAAAGGGCTCATGTACATCTGCAAGTGCAGTGAGCAAAGTGCAATTTCAAACACAGTTGCCATGGTTTTTTCCCACAATGCAGTGTTTTTTTTGCAGAATTCCAGCGTCATTGTGGTCACCAGGGGGTAATATTCTTAGTACAATTGTGCTGCACAGTGATGTAACTAGGGTGCCCCAGGTCCCCCTGCAAAAAAAGCTTTGGAGGGTCCTGGCGCTACCCCTACTTGGATCTCCATCCGCCCACTACATTACCCCCACTCACTACCTGCTCCAGGGGTGGGCCCAGTGCCTGCACCTGCGCATCGCAAACCCCCCTGCATTTTGGCGCGTGCACGGGGGGGGAGGAGGGGGGTGTTGCGATATGAAACGCAACGGAGTACAGACTAGGGGTAGGAAGGAGAGGCTCCTGTCTGGTGCCCCCCCAATCATTGCGCCCTAGGCAGCTGCCTCTTCTGCCTACCCCTAGTTCCGGCCCTGACCTGCTCCCTGCCCATGTTAACCACCCACCACACCCCCTCTACCCTGGCCACGGGTAGGAAAGTGGCTGTGGAGTGGGGATTTTTTTGTTGCTATAGATCAAGCAGACTCCTTGGTCTGGGCCTCCCCATGACCTCTGCTTGCTGTCTGCTTCCTCTATAGTTACGTCACTGGTGCTGCACCTACCACAATTGCACCAGATTCACCAAAATTACCACAACTGTACGTGCATGTCCATCTGGTGTAGCTTCCAGTATTTGGCATGTAAGTGATGTCTGTGTCTAGTTTCCCAGGTGAAAGTGTGCTGTACCTACTGACACTGGCAGAGCTCAAATTGGAACAGAAGACATGAAGGAACGCAACTGTATGGAAGGGCAAGGAACACATTTTGACAAAAGTACCTTTAATGGAAATGTTTGATGAAATTGCAGGAACTGCTACTCCACTTGCGGTCACACATGAGCACTAAAGTCTCTTCTGACCTTTGCAGGTTTTGTATCCAAGAAAGCCAGCAAGTGCTGGACAATGGCTGGAGTAACAGCAAGCATAGAGAAACATTCAGGCAGGATACTTACAGGGCTGATTATTTCAGTACAGGGTTAAGAAGCTGGTCCTATCTCATTGCTGGAATGCATTGCAGGGACTGGAGAATGAGTACATAGGGTGGTGAGACTGGAATGGGGTTTGCAGGAGGGCAGGCAATGTGGGGGTCATGGGTCCTTAGCAGGTCCCCTTTGTCTCTGCAGTCCCTGTGTCTGATCCCCACTATGCCACTATGTTATGCCACTAAATTAACTCAAGGAACATCTCACAAATTGGCTGATTTAATGAAGGATCTAAAAAATTTTTAATTTTAATCCAGCTAACAGGACCCAAATCAGATTGATAATCAGAGAAGCAGTGAGAGCTAAGGCAAGAAGCAATAGTGGAATCTCAAAGACAGTTGTGTTGTAATAGGGAGGTTAAAACTGGAGGGAAATATGGGAACAAATAAAATACTCAGGCACTGTGAGCTACAAAGCAGCCTAAATAGACAGAGATATGCTGCTCCTTCGGCTTTGGTCCAGGTGAGATCCCCAGACCGGATCATGATATTTTTTGACTTTCATAAGACAAACTCCAAGAACTTATTTACCACTGCACAGTTGATTTTGAGGAGTCCCATTCTTACTCATGACATTAGTATTTATTGGGTTAATTATTTTTACAGTTTTTCTGTTAAATTATTTGCTGTAGTGCCAATACCTCCATGTAACTGGGTGTTATATCATTTGCTTCTTGATCTTACATAAGTATTTTTATTATGTTTGTATTATTACCGGCGCATTGGCTAGAACTAGTGCTGTTTCTGTAAGATTGGCTGCAAAGGTATATTCATGTGACTGCAGCGCCCTCTGCTGGCAGATCAGCATACTTCATGCAACCACACTTCTGGTAATAACCTAACTTGGCAATAAGTGGTCCACTATATTTTTTCACCCAGGGTAGATACAACACCAAGGGAACCCTGAAGGTAAGTCCATAGGCCCTGCACTTTGTGCCTCGACCACAGTTCATCAGAACAGGTTCAGTGTACACCTTTTAGTGCATTCCCAGATCTGCCCTTGAACTGGCAGGAGAAAAGCTACAAAAGAGGGGTGTCTTTCTTTTAAAAAGGTATTTGTCATACTCACCGATATGTCCTTTTCCTTGTCTCATAAGGACAGCGCAGACAACAGATGGGTTCATTAACTTTTCTGTTTAGGAGGCAGTATGGAAATGAAAAAATAGTTTTGCCTCCTTGTAGGCTCCTTCTCTTCACCCCAATAATCCCTTCCACAACAGCCCTAGCGACTAGGGGTGCCATCTTCCCAGTATCTTAACAGCTTGGCCGGTAAAAAAATTACACTTGATGTTAATGTGCTGTGGTTACAGGACCCAGGATAATGATTTATTGGTGAACATAACAAATCTCCTTTTCTTGGTTCATTCACAGGCGGCACAGGGCAGGTACATTTCTAGGCCCCTGGCTGCCCTGAGGTGGCCTTTCCTACAACTCCCCCTGCCCCCGCACTTAACTTCAGAAATTTTGGTGCAGGTTAAGGGGAGCCGCATTGCTAGTACAGAAAGTGCAATTGCATTCTCTGCACTAGAAGAGACAAAATTCTGGTTAAAAAATTGAAAGTATGGCTCTTACTAGGAGTGTTTTTTTAAATAAACTTGTGAGTGCAGGTCTTCATTCTGTAGTGCAAGGACCTGCTCTGTCCCCATGACAGCAAACCTGCATTTGGTACCACTGAATTCACGAGGAGCAGACTGGGAAGAGGCACGTAGGCATCCCATATCCAACTATGACAGGTGGTAAGGACAGGGCTGCCTTGTGCTCTGCACCATTGCAAGTGCTGTGTAACTGAGCACCACATGGCGCAATACACTATATGGTACAGTGTTTTTCTGGGCACTGGCAGGCCCGGATTATGATGTAAGGTGGCCAAGGGGCGCTCAAACTATAAAGCAGGAGCTGGGCACTGGTCCCCTTTTGGTGTCATTAAGGATAAAGGAAACTAATAAAACAGTTCAAATACTTTGGGCCACATTCAGTTCAGTGAGAAAAAGGTTTATGGTATGAAAACTCATAGATGAGATTCCATTGGAGATGCAAGTCAATTCAGAAAAACTTATCTCATGATTTATCACATGAAAACTCTGTTGAAGTCTAAGGGAAAAAAACTGGAACTGAAGTTTTTTTTCTCAATATGAATCTCGCCCATAAGTTTTCATGTCATAAATCATGAGTTAACTCATTGAATTGAATCTGGGGCATTTTGTTGGCTTCCTTTGGATTAGGCAGAAGCTACATGGGAATTGTATAAGCAAAGAGGTGAACCTGAGGGAACAATAACTAAATCAACCAGGCAGCAAAAATGTAGCTATAAGTAATAAAGACCAAAGGTGCTAGGATCATTTTTGACAACAACATAGTCATTGGCGATGCAAAGGTATTATCAGGCGTTTGGTCACCCTTTCTACCCAATTTCGTGCAGGTGAGAAGCACTTGTCTGCCGTTACCCCAAACGTTTCTACTCTTTACATTCATTATTTTCAGCACTGCCTGCATATCTATTTCTCATGTTTGTTTCCCACCAAATCAGATATATAAGAACCTGGGAAAATGCCCATATATTTCTATTCTACAAGACAAGGAAATCTTTAAAAATGCATATATTAATGTCTTATTGTTCTCTTTCAATTGGGCCTGGGTCCCATGTGCCTTCTGGGGTGCTAATCAGCAATGTATATGGAACATAGGACCAGGCTTCATGCTTGTGTGAGCAGCCGGCATGTGATATGTTCAATGCATTCCAGTCTGACATCTCACTCAGCATTCTCATGGATTGGGTGGGGGGCTTAATTCAGCCCACTACATTTTTATAATGACAGAGTAGTCCTTAGGCGAGTGTGTGTGCATGGCAGGGATAACTGGCCTAGGAAATTACTCACCCATAAATGAGAGCACTTTCCATACTATCCCACTTATTTAAAGAGCCTGACAATTTGCATTAAGTCATTTACATAATAATCATGTCGGGGCACTAAGGTGTTAATGTTAAATAAGGCAAGAAATCTACAAGGCCCAGTTTAATAACAGCTCCCCCTCTCTCTCTATTGCCTAATTGACTAATGTAACACTGCCCCCAGTGGCCTATTGTGATACAAACGGTAGAATGCTTTTTAAAGGCATGTCTTTCTAGGGATTCTTCCATGATTTTTATGGTGTACTTTTTATTTCTAAATTACACTCTTTACATAGAAAATAATTCACTCTACCATTTAAAGTTTTATTCTTGAACCAACAAATGTATTTTTAGCTGTAATATTGGTGTGTAGGCGCCATCTCAGTGCATTGTGCCTGAGTCTGAGCTTTCAGAAGGAGCCAGCGCTACACATTAGAACTGCTTTCAGGTAACGTATTGTTTCTCCTACTCCCATGTAACTGGAGGAGTCATGTCCTGGCTGAGTTGGACACATTTAGTGCTATATACTAAATATGCTATATACTTAGTGCTATACTCACATCTACCACTAGGTGGGAAGCATTCTTAGCAATACAGGTGTCGGGGAGCTTCTATCTTCTTACCTTCACATTGTTCTGCTGTTCAGATTTTGGGAGGGGGGTGACATCACCCCAATTTGCAGCTCAGCAGTAAAGAGACACTGAAGTTTATCAGAGCACAAATAACATGGCTGATGGCACCTGGAAAACTAAGAGGTCTATCCCATGTCACATTTTGAAATTTAATGTAAAAAAATCTGTTCACTTTTTAAAAAACAGATTTCAGTGCAGAATTCTGCTGGAGTAGTGCTATTAACTGATGCATTTTCAAAATAAAATTGTTTTCCGTGACAGTATTCCTTTAAAACAAAACTGCTTTCAGACATGGTAGTACCCATGTTTTAATAAAGAAGAAGAGCCATACAAAACATGTCCTATTGCAAAATCCATAACTGGTATCGGCATATAACAAATCAGCTTATTACAAATCCAACCTTGTTCAAACCAGAGGTGATAAGTAACGTTAATGTCACAACGTAAGATCCTTGAAAAATGGTTAACGCTGATTTTCTTTTTTTTTTTTACTCTTTACAAAAGGGGAAAAAGAAAAAAGGTCCAGGGACCCCGACAAACATGCTTACATACAATGCACCACTCGGTTCCATGCACTGGAAAGAAATGATATTGCTGGCACTGCATCAAATAATCATTCAAAATACGACTTTTCAAAATGAAATGTAAAAACCTACTTTGCGTGATATTGTATCACAAAATACCATAATATCTGAAAACACAGATTGATCAAACCATAAAAGAGGAAATATGATTAACCCTTGAGAACAGGTTCACAAAAACAATTCAATAACCACCCCTGTCCCCTCCCCCCAATAACAGCAGTATCATAGAGAATACAGGTTTACATTTACTTCCTTCATGGATAGTAATGTACATAGGCACATAGCCTGATAGGGTAAAAAGAGGCCATACTGTACAGAAAGTACCATACATTATTCAAAGCACAACAGAACTATAAAAACAATGATTTACATGTCCCAGTGTCATTCTCACTGAAAACATTTGTACTGTAATAGAAAAGGGATCTTTAATAAACAGGGTGAGTTCGAGGGAAGCACAGGTGGGCCCCAGTCTTGGTGGGGGAATGCAGAGAAAAGTACAAAAAACATTATATTATGCAAAAATGATTAGAGATGATTTTCACTATATACATAGTGGTGGTGCAGGGGGCAGGGCCCTACCTAGGAATTAAGACCAGAGGGGACCCAAAGGACATAATGATTTATATAATTCACCAACTAATAAAAATGATATACCTCAGAAAGGGCCAACAAGATCCCCACATGCAGGGCGTAAGAGATATGGGCGGTGGTGGGATCAACACTGCGGTAACAATTGGGGTCATGGATGTTTGAGGCCAATAAGGCGCGGGGGGGGGGCACAGAAAAAAGATTTGCACTGGGATTGGGAATAGTATTGTAGGGGATGCTAAGAGTCGCTGTGCAACAAACAACTGGAAGGCCATAAGCTGGACATCCCTGATTTATACAAAATGTTTCCCTTTTGATAGGGCCCTGAACCTTCCTGCATTGCCAGAAGTCAGGCTCTGGCCCTGAATTCAAACCGGGTGTTTTTAACTGCATGTTGCTCAACCTAAACACCAACCTAAACACCTAGCAACTTCCCTTAGTCTGTAGCTCTCAGGGGATGCTGAGAACTGTAGTTTAGCAACAGCAGCAGTACCACAGATAAGAAAAATCCCTGCAGTCAAGTGTATATCAAATATGCCACCAGCAGCTGTGAGGACAAATGCATGCATCTATTTCACTGACGGATGAAATGTTTAAAGATAATGATTCTGTTGCTCTGTACAGCAATAAAAGTGAGGAATATTTTCAATTTGTTAAAAATATCTTTGTAAATATGTATAGAAAGCAGAATCTGTCCTGTTATATATTTATTTCTATGATAAAACAGCCATGCTGAGAATGTCCTGTGCATTTCTCATCCTAGGAATTTGTGTCCTTCGACCACTCAGTGTTGAATTGTCCCTTTAACAAGATACATTGCCCGTTTTCTTCTTTGGTGCTTAATCCAGTGCCAAGTATTAAAAGACAGTGAATCTAAGAAGAGTTTAAAAGTCCCTTAAGACGTAGATCCAATGGAGTCTGAGTGAAACGTTATGTACCCAGAGGAAGCAGAAGGCGAACTTAAAAAACTGTTTGCGCTTCCTTTGCTTTCCATTTTGGTGAGATGTTCCTGCCCATCCCACTCTTTGCCCAAACCCGTCTCTTGACTGGAAGAATCGGCACAGCTGTTCTCTACAGTTTTTCCGCTCAGTTTCTGAGAGTCTCTCTTCTGAACCCGCTTTTGGCTGTTCCGATGACTCCGGTGCCCCTCCGTGTAAAATCGTTTGTGGTGGTCGTCGTGACACCGACGATGACCAGGGACATTGAGCGTACAACTTTTCTCGTGGGTTGAAAAACGTCGCAGGGCCTGCGGCTCCCGCTCAAAGTCCGTCAACGCAAAGTGAGTCATTGCTTGATGCTGCAGGGCATCTGGGATAATGGAGATGGAAGAAGACCTGACAGGGCTTTTCCTAGGACTTGGGAGAGGTGTTTCATCAATAAAACTGACTACCTCCTCCCGACTGAAGCACTTGTAATCCCCTTTGTAAAGTTCTTCCAATGTAAACTGTTTCAACGAAATGAGGCTTTCTGAAGATTTCCGGCACTTCCGATACAGCATGCTTGGATCCTCATGATATGATACAAGGCTGCTTCTTCTTTCTCGCCGAGGAAGTGTAAAGAAGGAAATTGCAGCCACATCCTCTGCGGAGCCCCACCCATGAGGAAAGGCTGGGATCTGCCTGGTAGTCCAGATGTCTGTTTCATCATGAGAATAACGTCTGGTCGGAGGAACCTAAAAAACAAATCATGGAGATTATCAAGATGTTTTGCTTGCTGTTCTAACCAGAGAACTACATGCTTGGTTATAAGATATTTATTGGAACGGGTATGTTCCGATTCCCTTAGGGGCACAAACTAAAAACACGCGGCATATATGTTTGGAGAACTCAGCCATACGCGTTTCTAAGTATGAATTCCCCATTCTCACTAATTGCAGCAAACTTCTTGAAAGTACATCATGGCTTGGTGTGAAAAATAGATACTTAGATATGGATCAGGGTTGCAATTTGGTCATCGGATAAAGTCCAATCAAAGCATATATACTGCCATAGCTGACAAAAGTACTATAGGTCTGGTTGAATATTAAATGCAAGACAGTGCTCAACTTATTGTTTAAATAAGGCAGTTGTTCCCCTGGAGGCCGCTTGGAGCTGTGGCATGGGGGGTGGGGGAATTCAACCTGAAGGCCAGGTAGGCTCAAAATGAGAGAGAATGGCTCACTGCTAGATACACCTGAAAGCCCAGCTTAAAGGACAGTGATGGTTAAAGTTCTGGTGAATATGTATTTCCCATTGTTCATATTCTTGTAACTAAGACTGAGTCACTAATGCACTGTTTTTTATCTCATTCCATGAGCTAAGGGGGTCCAGGCCAAAGGTCTGACCTTTAAGTGGGTCCCTGGCCAAAGGCTCGACTAAACTGAAAGCTTGAAAAAAAAAAAAAAACCTGAAATAAGCAATGTACAAGCTGCTGGTCTCCAGATGCTTAACTGTACATATAACTAGGGGCAATAGAATCACTGGTATCACGTTTCATTGTAGCCTGTGAGCTTTTATGCCCATCTTATACGTGTTTTCTAAATCGTCTGTTATGAACAATCGTTTCCTTTTCCTGTCCACATATTATTATATGGCTTTATATTAGAAGACAGTAAAGATGTCTTTCTTTACAATAGATTTCAGGTTATACTTTTGTGTCAGATAAGAATAAACTGAGCCTGAAGGAAGAGCACCACATTTTTAGTATCTGTAGTCCAATGTCCCAGTTATTCCATGACCACAGTACACTCAGTTCATATTTCTATATTATGTGCTATTGGTGGGAAGTCTTGGTGATAATCTCCGAGTCATGCATGTGGAACTGCAGGGGAGAATGGAATGTGCCAGCAAGATGCATGAACACAATGAATTCACCAAGCAAGCAAGATGAGACTAGAGTGGCTGAGACAAGAGAACCTGGATGGAGAAGTTCTTTCAACTAAGGGCTGTTTCTCTTTGGTCTTTTAAATATTGTCTAGAAATGATCTGCTGTAACTTTTTGTTAAGCTCTTGTTCTTATCAACAGATCCCCAGAGCTGAATAAGCCAAGACAGTGCCAAACCCTGATGTGCTTTGTGGGGGATAACTCTCCTTTGTAGCCATAACAATTACAGTCAGAAAACTGTAGTAGGGATATCAGGTGTAATTAAAGCCATATGGCAACTTACAGTTTATTATTCCTATGCAACACAAGCCAGATGTGAGATATATCAAGAAAATGAATAATAGCACACAAAAACATGCAGCTCTTAAATGAAAATTAAGCACACTTCAACTAAATGAGTTTAAGCATCTGAGTGCCATAAAGCCATGCAACCTAGAAGGCTCCAGTGTGTTACACATCTTCATGGCACTCATACATCAGAGAGACAGAAAAACCTAAAAACAAAGAAAATTGCAGTTATTGATTCCAGCGCTAGAGAAAAGTTGCAGTTCTCTCCATGGAAGCTCTTGCAGAATAAGGGAAGGGCTGGGGATACACAATAGAGATGAATAGGTTTGACCTTTGGTTGCACTTGAAGCTGCCCCGTTTTAAATTCATTAGGCATCATGTTGAGGGAAACAGACCAATCTGAAATTCAGAAAGCACAAGACCAAATTACTAGAGATCGAGAGCACAGAGAATTGTTCTCTATACGAAATGTGAGCAGCAAAAGTGCAAGCAAATAATCCAGAAAAAATATCATTTTTGAAAGAAAAAGGCAGCGAGAAAAGGAAAAAAAAAAAAAAGAACTGACTTTCCACCAACCAGGGAAACAGTGGTGCTTTTCTTAGAATTAAAAGTTATTACGTGTGAAATGTTTATCCCCTCTGTGTTGAGATTCTTCACTTGCCCAGCATATTAATCATGTAAACTACAAAAAAATCCACACAAAAACAGAACAAAATATATATGAGACATTCAGAGATAATTATAGCAGAGTATCAGCAGCAGAGAGAGAAACATGTATAGCAAAGTCTCCAGTGATTACACTGAAATGGAAAAGAAACCTGAGACTGCAAGGATGCTGAAGTGGCACTTCCAGGCTTAAAGGCACAGTAACACCATAAAGTGAAAATAATTTGTATCTACTCATACAGTGTCCCTAAATAAGCTCTTTACTGACAGCTGTTTATCCATTCAATAGTTCAATGGATCCTTTGCAATCTACTGTCCTTCTGTTATGTAAATACATGCCCTATTTCAGATTGAATGGTTGCTCCCATGCCTGCAAATAAGCTTAATTATATAAACTACATTTGACTGTCTGCACCAGTGCAGGGTAAAAGTATATTATATTTAAAAGCATAAACCATCCTTTCAATTTTTGGTGTTACTGGTCCTTCTTCAAAGTAGTTTATACAATGACGTTCAAGTTACAATTGATCTAGAGTAGGGGCCCTCACACGGTTATAGGCCCCCCCCCCCCATTATAAGGTCAAAATGCCTTTATTGTCACATCAGGGCCTGTAGCAATGTTTCAAGACTACAACCTTCTATTTGTCAAGCTTTGTAAAGATTCAATTGTAGGCCTGAAACCTTGTTGCTGCCCCTGATGTGACTAGGGGTTTTAACCTTACAATGGGGTGCTGCCTACACAGTGGCTTGCAAAAGTATTCGGCCCCCTTGAACTTTTCCACATTTTGTCACATTACAGCCGCAAACATGAATCAATTTTATTGGAATTCCACGTGAAAGACCAATACAAAGTGGTGTACACGTGAGAAGTGGAAGGAAAATCATACATGATTCCAAACATTTTTTACAAATAAATAACTGCAAAGTGGGGTGTGCGTAATTATTCAGCCCCCTGAGTCAATACTTTGTAGAACCACCTTTTGCTGCAATTACAGCTGCCAGTCTTTTAGGGTATGTCTCTACCAGCTTTGCACATCTACAGACTGAAATCCTTGCCCATTCTTCTTTGCAAAACAGCTCCAGCTCAGTCAGATTAGATGGACAGCGTTTGTGAAAAGCAGTTTTCAGATCTTGCCACAGATTCTCCATTGGATTTAGATCTGGACTTTGACTGGGCCATTCTAACACATGGATATGTTTTGTTTTAAACCAGTGCTGTCCAACTTCTGTTGTACCGAGGGCCGGAATTTTTCCGACCTACGTGGTGGAGGGCCGATAATGGAAGCCAGTTTTGACCACTCCCCTTTTTGAAACCGCACCCACTTGAAACCACACCCATGTTATCACATGACCATACCTATATTAATGGTTATAGTACAGCAAAAACCTGCCATACTCTGCCTGCCCTACCCTGCCTGCGTGTGCCATACTCTGCCTTCCCTACCCTGCCTGTGTGTGCCATACTCTGCCTGCCCTACCCTGCGTGCCATACTTTCACTGTGTGTGCCATTCTTGGCTGATTTGTGCCACACTCTGCCTGCCCTACCCTAGCTGCGTGTGCCATACTTTCACTGTGTTTGCCATTCTTGGCTGGTTTGTGCCATACTTGGCCTGTGTGTGCCATACTCTGTCTGTGTGTGCCATACTCTGCCTTCCCTACCCTGCCTGTGTGTGCCATACTCTGCTTGCCCTATGATGCCTGTGTGTATGGCACACACATGCAGCCTACTGTGACACAATGCTGGCACTGCTCCTACAGTCTGCACAATAACTATATATTAAAAAACTTTTTAATTGAAGTACCACCTCAGTATATGTTCTTTTCGTAGTATGCAGGGATTATTTGTGGGTTTCTACTGCTCCTGAGGTGTGAACAGGGGAACAATGTGAGTGATTACAGTCTGAGCCTGAGGTGTGAACACTGCAGGAGGTGAACAATGCAGAGATTAAAAGGTGTGACCAACACAGGGGATTACATATTTAAACAATACAGCCTGATTACAGCCTGAATCTGAGGTGAGAACCATGCAGGGGGGGCAGTTAATCTCAGTACTGATACCATTTAAAGCTTACACAAAGGTAAGCCATAAAAGCAGCCAGACAGGTGGGGGGCCACACAGAGGGGGGTCGCCAGTTGGACAGCACTGTTTTAAACCATTCCATTGTTGCCCTGGCTTTATGTTTATGGTCGTTGTCCTGCTGGAAGGTGAACCTCCGCCCCAGTCTCAAGTCTTTTGCAGACTCCAAGAGGTTTTCTTCCAAGATTGCCCTGTATTTGGCTCCATCCATCTTCCCATCAACTCTGACCAGCTTCCCTGTCCCTGCTGAAGAGAAGCACCCCCAGAGCATGATGCTGCCACCACCATATTTGACAGTGGGGATGGTGTGTTCAGAGTGATGTGCAGTGTTAGTTTTCCGCCACACATTCCATTTTGGTCTCATCTGACCAGAGCACCTTCTTCCACATGTTTTCTGTGTCCCCCACATGGCTTGTGGCAAACTGCAAACGGGACTTCTTATGGTTTTCTGTTAACAATGGCTTTCTTCTTGCCACTCTTCCATAAAGGCCAACTTTGTGCAGTGCACGACTAATAGTTGTCCTATGGACAGATTCCCCCACCTGAGCTGTAGATCTCTGCAGCTCCCCCAGAGTCACCATGGGCCTCTTGGCTGCATTTCTGATCAGCGCTCTCCTTGTTCGTCATGTGAGTTTAGGTGGACGGCCTTGTCTTGGTAGGTTTACAGTTGTGCCATACTCCTTCCATTTCTGAATGATCGGTGGAACAGGGCTCCGTGGGATGTTCAAAGCTTTGAAATCTTTTTGTAGCCTAAGCCTGCTTTAAATTTCTCAATAACTTTATCCCTGACCTGTCTGGTGTGTTCTTTGGACTTCATGGTGTTGTTGCTCCCAATATTCTCTTAGACAACCTCTGAGGCCGTCACAGAGCAGCTATATTTGTACGGACATTAGATTACACACAGGTGCACTCTATTTAGTCATTAGCACTCATCAGGCAATGTCTATGGGCAACTGACTGCACTCAGACCAAAGGGGGCTGAATAATTACGCATACCCCACTTTGCAGTTATTTATTTGTAAAAAATGTTTGGAATCATGTATGATTTTCCTTCCACTTCTCACGTGTACACCACTTTGTATTGGTCTTTCACGTGGAATTCCAATAAAATTGATTCATGTTTGCGGCTGTAATGTGACAAAATGTGGAAAAGTTCAAGGGGGCCGAATACTTTTGCAAGCCACTGTAACTGTTTGAGTACAAGTTGTTCCAGGAGTGGAAGGACCCTGGCAAATATGCACCCATTGTTGAAATCTGAATTTAATTGGGTGTTACCTGTTTGCTTTGAGACTAGAGTAGGGGCCCTTCCTGTATCACATGGAATGATTATTCACATTTATCATGAATTTTTTATCAGCTGATGAATCTGTTGCAAACGCCACTATTTTTTGGATGAAGATACCAAGGCTACTCAGCACACCATTTACAAGATACTTGCCCTAATCCTAGGGTCCACCTAAAAAAAATATGGCTCACCCCACCATTATGCTGTATAGAAATGATATGATCATGTAATAAAGCATGTTATTTGGTAAGGCATAATAGCATATACAATGGCCAATGTCATAGCAGATTTACTCCTAAATAAAAAGGAATATAAATAAAACGATACTGTGTTCCCTTTAAAAGAGAACTTAAGCTTAAGTAAAGAAGCAGGGCAATTGTTTTGGGTTTCCGTACCAGCCCGAGGCAACCACAGCCCTTTAGCAGGGAAGATCTGTGCCCCCAAAGATGCCCCAATAGCCCCCCATCTTCTTTTCTTCTGATTCATTGCACATGCTCTGTGCTACTGTCAGTTACTGAGCTTAGGGGCCAACTCACAATATACTGTATATACAGAATATAAATGTCACAATATAAGTCTAATTAGTAAGCAATACAGGTAATACAGAAATAATTAGCTCTGTGGCATCAGTTTGTATGACATGGAAACCTCATTTTCTGCATGATCATTTTCTACGACCCCTAAGCTTAGCTTCTCAACAGCTGCTCAGGCTTTAGTTTTCCTTTAAGAAAATTAACTCTTTGATTAAAAGACCTGTACCATCAACAGTGTAAGGTATAACTATCGCAACTCTGTTACCATGAGCCAAGCTTTCCCTGGGAAATATGCACAGCATTGTGTTGACAGGGAGTCTTAGGAACAAAAATATTCCTGGATAAAGTGTTAATGTGTCTATAAGTGTGAGACTTCAAGTTGCCACTATTTCCCCCAGTACCTCTAGGGACAGCCCAGTGTTACCCTTGGCTAAAGGCGGCCATACATGGGCCAACCAGCTACTCTCTATGAGCTCAGTGTAAGGGGCACACACACAGTATGGCCACTCCTCTTTACTTGCCCATCTGCCGTGCCTTCCATTGTCTTATGATCGTGAGAATTGCTGTTCAGTATCAGTTGGACATATCCTTAAACATTTTAGAGGGGGGTGCAGAATCCTTTATAGTATGCAAGTCATGTATTAACATTAAAGGCCACTCTTCTGTATGAAGTCTGCTGAAGTATGCCAATCATTTTACCTGAAGATAGTGCATTTTATCATCTTGTAATTCCTTCATGGGATAAATCTGTGGAATTCCTCTCTCTAATGCAGATAGATCATATTTAGAAATGCGATCCATGGCCATGATATCTCCTCCATAATTATAATCGTAGGGTCTTTCATAAATGAGATCTGAATGAATGCCACCATCCATGCTGTGCTCTGGAACAAGCAATAAACAATAAGTGGAGTAAATAAATGATAAATGGGGTTTAACATATACAACGATAAAGAAGAATACCTCACTTTTCTAAGGCTACCACCTTTAAATCTAGATAAATATGCCTTTCACATTCTGTTTTATTTGATCCCAGCCTGTCAGTCTTTCCTTTTTTTGCCAGGTTGAAGTGTATAAACTAATTTTAGCTTTCAGCCCTTTTTTACCACTAGATTCAGTGCATTGGCATTCTTCAAATCCCACATTCGTGGATTAGTAATCCTTCTAATTACCCTTGGAGGTGTCTTAGATGTTTTAATATCTAACCTTTACTAGACGTTTTACTAGCTAACCTTATTCTATCTCTCACTCCTGGAGTAAGCCATATACCATCATCCATTGCCTAACCTGCACCCATCTTCCAGGAAGGTGGAATCCCAAGAAAGTGGCAAAATACATATTATCTTCCCCTTGTATAGATTAGAACAGTAACAATACTGGTCGGTTACTTAACTGCCAGAAAACTTTAACCCAAGATAAGGACACAGCCTCTCCTCCCAAATGTATATTTATATTCCTCCCAATTAACTGGCCAAAACCTTAGGGGACTGTAGGAATAAAGGGTAATTAAATCTAGCACCCTACACAAATAAGGTAAATAGTTAATAAAAAAAATTCCCCCAGCGTGCTGCTGTGTACTTGATGCTAGGTCTGGCAGCAGTGCTCTGGCTGCTGAGGTGGAGGAAGGGGTACCTGCTTCTTCAGTGATTGTCATGTTCAGCTCTGCAATCTCACGCATTAACATTAAGACACTGAGAATCTCTCACCTTCATCCCCATCATCATTAGACATAATAGCAATACACTTGTCCCAGACGGCTTTCACATCAGCTCGGTAGCGATCACAGGCCCAGAGGAACATTGGCAGTAGCATTGCCTGGACAACAGAGCACCACAGGACGCACAGAACCATCCACTCGTAGGATTTGTCCAACTTCAAACTTGCAAAGCTCACCACCTGTATGTGAGGTAAAACATGAAACTTTGTGATTTTCAGAATCAGCATGTACTGTACATTTCCTATTCTCACAAGCAGATATCTTTAAAAATTGTAGATATGATACCTTCTAAGGGCAATGGAGAAAAGTCATATTTAGTAAATATCTCTGCCATGCACAGATACTGGTAGAAAATGGTAATAATAACAAGCAGAGGTTTCATTCTTCCCCCCACACACACTCTAGTAAAATGCATTGGTCTCTGACATAACAGCGTACAGGGGTGTATATCCTGTATAATCCTCTGGCTTTTAGCCCATAGTAGTATCACAAGGATCAGTTTTTGAACATTACAATGTTCTGCTGAGTCAAGAAAGTTGCTTGGATTAGTGTTTCCCTGCTGTAAGCGGCACTGACTGTTCTGCTATATCATGGCACAAAAGTAAAACAATCCAGAAATAAAAAATATTACTATTGCATTACTGCCTTCAGACAACAGATGGCAGCCTAATATTTCATGTCTTTAAATACAGGGATATCATATGTGCTTCTGCTACATTGTTTCAATAGTCAGAACTGGAGAATAGAAAAGTGACAGATACTGCTCTCAATTGTAAAGCAGTGGAATATTGGCTATTTCCATTTTACCTAAGAGAACTTCTTCCTTCTCCTAAAGAAAATAACTAAATTTTGCCAGATTGGCGCTAGTAAAGTGATATTTTGAGCAAAGTCAATGTAGAGATTCTTTATAAGTATGGAGAAGTGAGGAACAACATCTGAAGTTGCATCAAAGGTATGAGAGAACTAAACATTTCTGCTGAAACCTTACAATTCGGTAAAAATTGGCAAAATCAACCAGTTTTACTACTTTAATGAAAATGATTGGAGTGGCTTCTGGGGGGTATAGCCTGTCAGCCTGAGCCCACCCTTCCTGCACTAGGTTTCAAAGGGCCACTATACATTTCTTTTTCCTCAATAGATTTCCCTAATGAAAATATTACTGGCTGAGCCTCCAGTCTCACCGACAACCTGACCACAAGCTTCTTGTCACCTCTCACAAAGCATTTATTAGTTCCCTGCTTAATAGAATAATCTAGATGTGCTGTGTGCCAAAAGATCTGACCCTCAGGCAAACCTTCAGGACAATGTGTTTAATAAAGAAAATATTTGGCTCATTCTCTCCTCCTACCACAGTATTATCAAGAGGGATTAAAGCTGATTTGTGAAAAGGATATAGTCATTGTTGCATCTTCCCTACCTATCATTCAGGTTATTTGCTTGCTCTGATACCCTTGGGGCTTAGTGCATAGGGTAGCCATACACCCGGCATCATTTATTGGGTTAAAAAGGAAAAAATACACACAGGGATTTGAGACATATAAATTACCAACATCCTGTATCCCAGCAGCTCTGACACATAAAAGAACATATGAAAATAAATCAGTCACTTTAACAAGAAGCAGTAATGCCTGCTCCCATCATCCTCACCGGCAATTTTCCAGGTTTACATTAATAAAGCAATTAAGAATGATAATGGTAATAACAAGCAGCAGGAGGGCGACCGGGGAGAGAAGTGGAAGGAGGAAGCTTGTTTATATATTTATTTGGTCTCTTATTATTTGACTTAGGGGGAGTCAGGGGAAATTATTATTGAAAACTGTGAATAATCTTTCCATTTCTGTATATTTTTAGCATGTGTTGTGTTCGCATTTGAGACCACTCACTACATTGAGTATTTATTGTTCTATAATTACTTAGCTTTGTGTTCCCCCAAATGAACACATACTGAGACATTTTACTTGTGTTATCCAGTGATTCTTTCCTGTTTCTATGCCCCTGTGCCTACCGATCTGTTTGGCTATCATGTCTTCTAATGCAACACATGTACATTTAGTGAGGGATGTTAAACTGGGGTGCTGGGGTTAGTTTATTCATTTTCTCACCATGATTAGTCACTATACTGCCAGTAATAAAACAATGGGTGCAAAATTTGCTCTAGGTCTAGAATCCCTGGATAACTTACTGGTTGCTATGGGTTACCAAGAACACCTTTAAAACTTGTTGGTTAGTGGCTCTATGAATAAAGGGGCTAAAGTTAGGCATAAACGTATGGCAGGATGTATGTAAAGGATCTAGCAGACCCAGGGGTGCTTCTTCCCTGAGGAAAGGTGAAACAAGGCAAGGCGGCAAAAATCAGCTCATGTCAACTTTATTATTTCCAGTTATTAAATTAGAAATTTTGAACTCCTCTGATGAAGCACCACATGGTGCGAAACACGTTAGGAGTGTGGGTACCATGAGGCACTGGGATGCACCTATCCATTGTTTGGTATAGTAAGTTTTATGTTAGTTTTTTGTTGATTTGTTTAATTTGAGCCAATAAATGTTGTTGCTTTTATTCCACTGAAATTTGTGCCGTTTATTCATATGTTGATTCGGGACCTATCAATGGGATTTAACTTTTAGATTCCCTTTCTTAACCTAATTTATTATTTAGTTATTAAATTAGAAATGTAGCTCTTCTAGTGAAGAGCACAAATGCACTAGGGATGCGGCCCCCTCCGGACCCCCTCTGGCACAGGAATGGTAAGCTCTGAGGGGTGAGTGGAAGTGGCATCACAAGAGCTGACTCATGGCGGCTCATGGAGTAGAATCACCCCTGTATGTACCATCCTGCAATCCATGCAAAAAATTGTATCTGCTGGTGAACGACGGTGGTGGGTGCATTGTGCAAAAGCAGACAAGAAAGCTCAGAATCCTGTCTTCGTTACCTGAATGGACCCTGCCGGTGCACTTGTGGATCAGGCTATTATCACTTTGATAAGTGGAATCACCTGACCCATGAGTGTACCAGCACAGCCAAGTGATTACCCATCATGTATTGGAGCTATTCCCAGTATATTGCTACCTGCCAAGTTGGAAATTCACTCTGTGTTCCATTGTTCTAAAGGTACAGTGACCAGGGCAACAAATCCATGTTTCTGATAGATGATATAAAAGACAAACTGCATTTAGAATGCAGTCTTGATAGCGAATGGCATGCAGACAAAATTGTAATGAAAATATTTTAGGAACCTACATATAGACATGTACAACAAGCTCTAGATAAAATAAGTTAGTCTAAAGGACACAAAATCAGTTTTTTTAAGCATTGAATTCTAGACACATTCCCTAACCTCATAACTCGGAATGCGCCAGCTCCACGAAGTTTGGAATAAAATTTTCTGCTCATCACATATTCTGGCAGTACATCCCAGAAACTTTCTGCTTTTAAGTAACAGAAATCTTGGCTGAATCTCACAAAGGTACTTTCTGCTGTATTATTCCACAGGCAGGATGACCTTTTGTTCAGTTGCTTTTTTAAGAACATAAAATCTACAGCTGATATAGAGATTTTAGGGTTTGAACAGAATGAGGTTTTTATTTAAAATGCAGAGATGAGAAAGGTGACATTCCCTATTCCCAACATGGATAATGTGAGAGTAGAAAAAGCATATTTCAAAAATAGAAATATCTGACTGCTAAGGTTGGTTGCTAGGGGCAGCCACGTTGGTGCATTTTAGCAGTTCCATAAATAATCAGTTGGTGAAGGGTGGGTATTTTTAATACATTCCCTATTCCCAACATGGATAATATGAGAGTAGAAAAAGTATAGTTCAAAAAAATAAATATCTGACTGCTAAGGTTGGTTGCTAGGGGCAGCCACATTGGTGTATTTTAGCAGATCCATAAATAATCAGTTGGGGAAGGGTGGGTATTTTTAATACCTTTATGTATAAAAATTGGATATGTTGGCACAGTAATTACACTACATATTTGTAATACAGGCCTGGGTTTAAGGGTAGGGTTAATGAACTAGGGTCACCATCCCTGAGGGGGCTGTCGAGGAGAGAAAAAAACCCCCATTATGTTTACAATTTAACATATTTTCAATATACAAAAACTATAGTGAGATACGGTAGATCAAATAGTCACAACATAAACTTATAAGAATGCTTCTGAGGGTGGGGGGTACAATACATCTTGTAATCAAAAAATGCATGTAAATAAACCCCAGGAAAAGAAATACTTCTTTAATGACAGTGATGAATAACTGCTATGAATATAGCCCAGGAAGCTCAGGAAGCTGCAAACAAGTGGGTGGTTTACTAATACTATTGTTTCCATGATGCTTGCCAAAATCGACAGGACCCCTTGCTTGGATAAAGCAATGCCATATGCCTTCAGCTGAGATAAAGCTATTTTACAGCTAAATGAAAATGAGTTCCAGTTATAAGACCCATATTTTAGATCCACATGGTCTAATTAATAACATACCTGTTAGAATCGTGTATCATTTTATTTATAGAAAATAATCGTGTTAGCATATATTCTCCTTCTTTATCTCCCCTTTGTCCTTTTCTGAATTTTTCTTATAATGTCTACCTTTATCTATAAGAACAGATTTTCTGCAGCTCCGAAACAGATCTTTGAGAGACATATCCTCGGAAAAGTGAGCGAAGAAGTTTACCTTGAGCTTCTAGCCCAGTCACATTATAACTGCATTGCTCTATGGAAAGAGAATGTGGCCATGCTGCCCTCTCCTAATATAGGTTTTCCCCCATGGCACTAACCTGACTGCTGCATCTGTATTTGTAGGTGTATTTATCCCCTATTACTACATGTATAGAATCTGTTATGCAAAACTGGGGTGTGCAGGGCCACCCAGGGCCCCCTGCCAACCGACCGCCCAAACCCACCCCCCAAGTGTGTGTACCTCATGCTTAACTTCACCTCAGGTGAAGGAGTTCAGTGGGGGAGCACCAATTCTTTGTATCGGGTCTGGGTTGATGGAGCCTATGAGGGCCCACTGGTTTTTTTTCCTGGTGTCTGGTCGGCTCAGTCCGAGCCTGTGCAGAAGGCTTTGCACCTGGGATATTTCTTTATTTGGATTACTGTACCTTAAGGTTAATAAAAGAACATTTAAACATTACAAAACCCAGTAGGACTAACTGCCTTGCCTCCAATATGGATTTATGCAGCTTAGTCAACCAAGTACAAGGGACTTTTTTATTATTAAATAGAAAAAGAAAATTGTTATTAAATTGATATTAAATTAAAATATTAAATTACTTGCTAAAAATGGACTCTATGGAAGACGGCCTTCCCATATTTCAGAGATTACTAGGATAAGAGACCTCATGCCGATATTTTCCATTTGTGAGAAATATATGTTGACAGTTTATAAAAATCTAAAAATAATAATCAGTGTATGGCGAGCCCCATTGATATTTATGAGTGTATAAATGTATGGAGTTCATGCAAGCCAAAAATAGCATCCAGCCAGAAACTACATATGTATGGGTATGTCACATTCTGCACTTCGTATTACAATTCAAATAATTAATAATTTCAATATTGCATGTAATATAAATGTAAACATCCATATATCATCAAAATAGAATAACATAACATTTTTCTAAACCAAAGAGACTTGGATCAAATGTTAAATGTTCTTTAAGTTCCCTGACTTTGCTCTCCTGCAGCAGTAATGGGTTGCCTGCTTTGATAAAGAAAATGTAAGAGGAAGCCAATCAATAAGGCAAGTGAAGCAAGACTGTACAATCTCATAGCCAAAAAGCTACTGTTGTTCCCAGCAGAACACAGACAGAGCGGATTCACATGAAAGCTTCTGGAAGTACCGGAGCTGACAATGCTGCGGGGAATAGCTGTGAAGCTTTAAGGGTAATTCATTTGGTAAATATTATCACTTTAATATCCAATCTGTAATGTGAAAGCCCAAACGCTTAGAAATGACAAGAGATCTGATCAACTCATTATCCAAATAAACCAGCTGGAGAGAATTAAAGGCAGACTGTGTAGTACAATTGATTTAATCAGAGAACACAGCAGGAGATTAGCATCCCAGAGCTTTCCTTTCAGATGGTACAAAAAAAAATGCCACGTAGGATAACAGGCTAAAGCTAATCTGAACTTTAATAGGAATTCCCTCAGAAAATCCGATAAAAAGTATTGCCGTGTAATCCCTTATTAGGCGTGAATCACGTCGAATGTAGCATGTTTGTGACCATCTCGCACTAACATAGTAAACTCAGCTGAGAAAAGACCATCAAGGGCTCAACCTTTCCAAAAACACTGTACAAGTTGATTTCATTCTTTTTAGGAACCCCCCCCCCACTGACAAGCCAGTTTAATTCAGCCTTGCTCTCCACAAAACCCAACTGTTGCTTCCTGAAGTAGTTAATACTATATATTTCACTCTTTTTAATCTTACCAACAAATCAGCTTGTATAGTTTAACATTGATGATGGCAAGGAAACTACTGGTATCAACTACAACTGCCAGCCAAAGGGTCAGCAATAACTTGGACCTGGATCACTTGGATGTTTATACATTGCAGCATTGTGCTTGAGCCCTGTACCAGGGCAAAGCTCAGAAATGTGCCATGACATGGTATAGCATTTTCAGAGAATGGCACAGCAGCTGGTGTTTGCTTAGCCTTAACATTATAAGTTTACCCAAGCCGTTATAGGTGCTAATGAGTAAGTCTTTTAGAGTGAGCTTAGAATTTAAATTAAGAATGGATGTCATGGTTTAGATAAATGTAAATATACCTTGCCTCTCCAAATATACCTGTGCAAACTGCAGAACAGTGCAAAAGCATGTCCCAGAACTGCATTGCCGTACATTCTGGTTATGTCACATCATTAAACACTGGGCAGGGCAAAGGAAACAACATTTCCAAGCTTCCATCTACGCAGAAAGGTCTCTTTGCAACTGCCCTCTACAGGAAATAAGAGATAAATACATCTAGCAGTCCATAACAAATTATTTTACCAATACGAGACAGCAGCATCTGAACTTTCAATGATGTCTCTTAGCAACACAGTATGTATATACGGCATCAGGGTCAGGTCATAGCAGTTGGTTACACAGACTACTAAAGATATTATGCTGGCTGAACTTTTAGGGCTCTGGCACATGGGGAGATTAGTCGCCCGCGACAAATCTCCCTGTTCGCGGGCGACTAATCTCCCCCCATATTTTCAAGCAACGTGCTGCGTAATATGTTGTGCGCTGCGTAATATATTGCTTGAAAATATGTCGTTGCAAGATAAATAACGCCAAGAACATCGCTTCTTAATTATGACAAGTGTCCTTTTAGTGAATCGAGCAAAAGATAAGAAGTGATAAGATTTTTAACGCATGCTATAAATAGCACTCCTTATTTCGGACTTTAGTGAATCGGGCCCAAAGTATTTTTCAGAGAAGTTTTTGCCCTTGATCCCCCTCCTGCATGCCACTGTCCAGGTCGTGGCACCCTTTAAACAACGTTAAAATCAGTTTTCTGGCCAGAAATGGCTTTTCTAGTTTTTAATGTTCGCCTTCCCATTGAAGTCTATGGGGTTCGAAAAGTTCGCGAATATTCCCGGGTTTTGGCGTATGTTCGCGAACTTTTTTTTTTAGGTTCGCTACATCCCTAGCTACTAGTAGCTCTGTGTGTCTTCACCCTTAGGTGGCACTTTAGGGCTCTGGCACAAGGGGAGACTAGACGCCTGCGACAAATCTCCCTTGTCGCAGGTGACTAATCTCCCCGAAATGCCATCCCACCGGTGAGAATGTAAATCGCCGGTGAGATGGCATACGCGTATGACATCTCACTGGTGATTTACATTTTTGCCAGTGGGATGGTTTTTTGCGGGCGACTTATTTCCCCGTGTGCCAGAGCCCTTATAGTTGGATTTACACAAGACCATGTACCTTGTTTGCTAAAGCAATTGACTACACCTTAGATAACTTCACTCTATGTATAACTGAAACAGAAATGTCCCCTAGCGCAACACTAACTTATGACTGGCCCCCCCTAGGAACATGTCACATATGCTACATGGGTATCTGTGAAAGATAGACATGAAAATATCCACGGAATATCACAAGTTGCAAAATAGTAACAGAATGTCAGTCAAGTGGCACCAAAGAGTCACCACATGCTGCTGTATGGGCTTTCAAAGCTTTCACTTACGTCTCCTAAACTACAGCTTCTACCCTGTGAATGTTAATATTGCATACCAGTACAATGCACCTTCCAGTTCCTAGGATACAGCAGACAGGGCATGATGTTTATAACATATGGCCTACTGAATTGTCAATTTGTTTAATCTGAGATACATGCTTTCATGAACTTTACAACATATCTGTTACCCAGTGTTAATGAAGACACCACAACAAACTCAAATAAAGACACACGGGTCTATATAGAGCATATCAGCTGGGAGGGACTGCAATGGGAACAATAGTGACAGGAGGCACTGACAGGGTTAGAGACACGTTGAACAATGTATTCATAAACAACACAGTAGAATGTTGGAAACAGTAATAGTTCATCCAATACATTGGGAGCAAACTCTAATGAGCTCCACTAACATTCCAGCATAACTGAGGAAACCACAGAGTTTGCATTATGTTGGAAATTGCCACTGATTAGCATTAGTGGGCATTAGTGTCACAATGTAAACAATCAAGGCAGGTGAAATATAGGGACTCCCTTGCACCTGGCATAGCTGCACCATGCACAAGGCACCTTAAAGGAGAATGCAGTTCAAAATTTAAAAAGCATACTGCCCAATAGTCCTCCTATTGTTTAGTAAAAACGCCACACTTTTGGCTCACCTAATCAAATATTTACTCAGTCACACTTACTTCACATTTTCTAGAACAGGCAGCCATCTCTAAAAAGGTATTCTCCCTTACTTTCCCTCCTTGCTTCATACTGCACATGTGTTTCATTCCCTCCCCCCCCCTGGCAGATCCGCTTCTGATTGGCTGGTGGGCATGTGTAGCTCAGAACAGCAGACAGGATCAAGTTACACACATGCTCAGAGAATAGGAAGGCTGCCGGAGGAAGGGGAGAGAGATTTCAGTGATGTCACTGTAGGCTTCACACTGCTGTAGGCTGCCAGCACCATATCTCAGAGAAGCAAGCAGGGATCTGGGAATTTAGATATGCAGTAAGTACTTAAAAAGAATGCCTTTAGACTTACTCTTAATTTATATTAACCTTTCATTGTCCTTTAAGCAACAAAGTAGGCGCAACCTGCAAATCAATGGACACCTCTAACACAGAGTAAGGAGTAGAGGGACAAGCAAAGCCGGAAAGAGACTTTTTATGGCTGACATTCTGCACCCATTTTTTTATGTCCAGTGCTGCTGCCCATTGCAATTGTAAATAAGCCCTAATTACACATTTTCAGCTTTCCACAAAGGATGCACTTCTTTTAAGCATATCTATCATCCTGTGATTAATGACTGTTCCAATTAATAAGCTGCCTGTCAGTGGTGCAGAGACAGTAACAGTACAAATCAGCTGATTTTATTACATTTAATTTGCTCAAACTGTTATCTAATCAAGGAGGGTGAAAGGGTGCCAGAGGGCATTTCCCAAGACTGTGGTGTTGGATAACCAGAGATTTGTTGAAAAAATATTTCCTTAAATCATAAAGTAATTTACATGCTAAAGGGCTCAGTTGCCAGGTCCTCACTGCCAAGTGTCCTAAAGACTCTCGGCTTTTCCAGGATCCTTCATCTCTGGATAATGCAATAAAGTAGTGATCTGACATTCACTTCACAAGCATTCCACTAAGCAATCCCGTTTCCCTAAATGATGTGACAGCCGTGGGCTTAAACGGTTTTAGCATGGCACTCAGTAGCTTTATTTAATAAACGCAACTCATGAGAAATGGATAGGAATTGCAAGATATTTGTGGGTCACCAAGAGGACTTATTAGTCTTAGTAGCATGTGCCATAAGATGCTGTATTTGCAAACCTCAATCTGGAGTCATTAGAGATAACCAGTTATACATTCTATTTCAAAAATAAAATCTGATTATACTGACAGAGGAACAAAAATATTTAATCAAGGGGTAAGGTGGCACGTGAGTGTTTTGAAAGAACAATGATGGTGATCTTGAGAAATGCTGAGGGGAAAATGGCCAAACCAAGTGCAATGGTAAAAACTTGTCAATATTAGCATTCAGTAGTTACGTAAAATCACCTACCGCTAGGCTTGAAGAGAAGAGTACTCAACCAGTGTGCAGTTCTCACCATGAAACACAGAGCAGACACCTAGGCAACAACAAAAAAGATGGAGCGACGATTGAGAGAAGCCCAACACATCATGAATAGAAGTGTTAGGAGCTAAAGAGCAGGACAACAACAATGGCAGGACTCTCGACAGTAAAACAAACATCAAGAGAATGAGTAGTGATATGAACTGCGCTGAGGAGAGTGTGGGGATTAGTCAGAAATACTTGGTGTAAGTGCGAAGATAAAAAATAGACATCTATGTGACAGTTCTTGCTCAGGCTTTGCTTATATACACTATTATTTCGTTTCATAGACCCTACAAATAATTTCTATTTTATTTTACTTATAGCACCTTATATTAGATACTACAAGAATTCATAAAATAACAGAGGAAGGCAAAAAACCCCATCTGAAGCCTCTCTAATTTGCCGCAGAGGGGAAAAAATTCCTTCCTGACTCCAAGATGGCAATCGGACCAGTCCCTGGATCAACTTGTACTAAGAGCTATCTCCCATAACCCTGTATTGCCTCATTGGAAGATAACACTGAATAAATATAAACTGTAATCCAGGGTACAATAGGGAAAAACATAACCAATAAATGATCTAATAAAATAATGATCTTGCAGGCCATAAAATGATCACATGGGAGGGTAAAACGGTGAGTATTACACAAATTGCTCCCTTTAGCAGAGGGTTCACAAAAGTGTATCTTCTAAACTGAAATCCCCTATAATATTATTGCTTTAGGATTCTTAAACTTACACTTAAAATTCAAGCTTTTTATTGTATTTATATAATAAATACATAAAAAGACCAAATGATATTTCTTTTGTGGGGCTTTCCCAAATCTCTGTAATTATGTCTTTGTCCCATCATATTCATTATTTCCTTCTTATCCCTCCACCTTATATACTTTCCACATGTCACTATGTCACCTGGACTTTTACAGAAAGAGAGAAACTCTATCCAAATTAATATCAACTATGGCACGGATATTGTGTGAGAAATTGTCACTTGCATAGCAGGTCAGCCAACAGCACACCCTATAACCAGCTGCTTTGGCCAAGACATAGTTCAGTACTGAACATATTTATTCTAGTATTCTGTTAATGTATATAAAGCTTTAGATTCTAGCACTAATTGAAATCACCAAAAAAAAGAATATCAGCCATCTTAGCTTCCAAAAACATCCATGAGAAAATTAGGAATCTTTTCTAACCTAATCCACATCAGCTTTGCCCAGAAAGGTCCAGACTCACCCACCCCTTTTTTATTGTGGCCCCTTTTAGATTAAAAAAAGGTTATAGACCTAAACAAAAAAATCAGATTTGGTCTCAACAATATCTAAGAAAATGTTCACCCCACCAATCTCATTGTATTTGATCACATTAACCCTCATGTGGAGTCCAACAGTTTGGTAAACATATAGCAGGTATTAGAGCACATTCATTTAGTATTTGCTTATTTCACTGTCACACCTAGGAATAACCTCACTTTTGATCATTTAAGCTTGCAATAAACATTATAGGAGGCTGAATAGGCATTTCTTCATGCAGGGATTATACTACTAACAGTGCAACATCACATCATAAAGGCACTTATATATTTAGTTACCCTTTACAATATATTCTGCAGTGCTTTGGTAAGGACAATGTCAGTACTGGGTGCTGAATATGTCCTGAAATGCCAGGCAAGTGACAACACAACTTGCACTCAATATTTCCAACAATTATTCATTTGCTAAAACCTTTTCTGGACATCACACACACTCTTTTTATCTCACTGGTATCCCAAAGCCCTTCTGTATGGGCCTTGCAAATATGTGACTCAAAGACAAAGCTAAAATGGCCATAAACCTTATTAAAATGATAATAACATGTATGAATTATGTATGTTATTATTAATTTAGTATATTAAATAGTATTTATTCAAGCATATTATAAACATTCTGTATAAGCTAAAATATAGCTTTTTCATTTTAAGATTTCTGTTTTACAATAAAATAGTTTACAAATTTTAGCTACCATTATAGTACATGAAATACGGCAGGGAGGGTAACTTGATATGAAAGAGATTTTCAGCATTTAGGGGATCACACATCAAAACCGCCAAAACATTCCTACTTGACTGCTATTGATATCAAGTTAAGCCATTTGATCTCAGTCAATCAGCTTGTTTCTTTTAAATCAACAGAGAAGGGTTATCCATTGCTAGATTGCATGGGATTGTCCAACCATAAATAATTATCCATAGGATCCTTAATCACCCATAAGACCTAGCTTCTTCCTTCCACAGTATACATTGAGAGCTAGTAATCACATCCTGTCATATCACTCCATACACAGAGAAAAAAAGAAAGAGGCGGTAGATAAAACACTATTAAAGAGGAAAATCTTTATGGACCGTTGCTAAGCAAATGGTATTTTATCTTCTACATGACTTTTATCTAGTTAACCCTTATTATCATAGATGAAAATTTTAAAAGGGCAGACTATTTCCAGTATGTTACCAAGGGACTATACGCCTGTGAGAATATGTGTTGCTAATTTTCTTAGCTTTGTTGATTTAGGGCTTTCATTTCCATCCTACCAGAAAGTATTTGGGGAGGTTGATACAGGTATGGGATCCGTTATCCGGAAACCCATTATCGAGAAAGTTCTGAATTAGCGGAAGGCCATCTCCCATAGACTCCATAATAAGCAAATAATTCTAATTTTTAAAAATGATTTTCTTTTTCCCTGTAAAAATAAAACAGTACCCTGTACTTGATTATAACCAAGATATAATTAATCCTGGAGGCAAAACAGTCCTATTGGGTTTCAATTAATGTTTAAATGATTTTTTATTAGACTATATAGAAAGATCTAAATTACGGAAAGCTCCCTAATTGGGAAAACCCCAGGCCCCGAGCATTCTGGATTACAGGTTCAATACCTGTATATTAAAACTGCAGTCTTTATAAGGGTAAGGTGGGTTTTTTCAGCCTGAGAGAAGCGGATCCTGTCCTGTACACCACTCAATTGATATGCACAGCATCCCAGCAGTATGTATGCAACTTCCATCTTTATCTGAAGCATTCTGGTGATAGGGATTCTGTGAATATTCTCATTATCTTGAGAGCTCTTTACCCCTTTGGATAACAAACCCGCCTCAACCAAATATCCAGCCATAATATTGATTATTATACACAGGTCTATTTCCCAGTGTCATGTGTATTGTTGTTGGAGTTCCATGTGATCGAGTGGGTTGTGCATACAGCCTCCACACAAATGTCTTCAAAAGAGGTCTCTAAGTATTAAGGCTTTTTTAAGTGTCAATCAAATAACTTGGCAATTCTTATGTAGGGAGAGTATGGAGAGCATGTTTCAGTCTACAGAATTTATCATGTAAAAAAAAAATTAAATCTTGTCCATAAGATTAAATGTGATAAACCATGAGATAACTTTTGCTTAGTGAACTGAATCTGGCCCATTATTTGGTCAGTACTGCATGGTCTGTTAAATTTTTTGCAATGTTCTGCCGGTAGTGAAAAGTACTGCCCAACAGCAGGGACAGGCCAAACCCCACCAACCCAGTGCACGCACACGAATGAACAAATGCACCCCCCAAAACCGCAAACTAATGCGTTATGCGCACTGACACCGAATGGAGGTAGGCAAAGAGAGTGCAGTGACAGGTATCGCAGCAGGGGTGAGAGTGCCAGGGCTAGGGATAGGCAGGGGAGGTATTGCCTAGTGCCTTCTCCACTGTTGTGCCTTAGGCAGGTGCCTCTTCTGCCTACCACTAGTTCTGGCCCTGCTCAACAGCTTTGTCCTTATGAAAGCAATCACATATTATATATGGGATTTATTTCAAAATAAAGGTCATGTATTTTTCCCCTCATTTGTGAGACATAGTTTTCTGTCCCTAGTTTTCTTCTCTAGGTATCTGGCTCAGGTTCTAAAACAGAATAACCTTGGCTTACATGTCTTCTCCCATGTTTAAAGTGGATGCATTTATTGCATTCTGTTAAAAGTAACATGCTAGATGACATGTGTGGCCTTTTGATATACCAAGAACCAGTAGTAAAACCAATAACAGGCAGCAAGGGCTGCCATCAGTAACCATGGGACCCTGTACTAATAAGCTAGTAGGGGCCCTTCCCCCAGGAGACACTGGGTAGTGGGCCATTCAAACAAGTAAAATGGGGCTCCAATAAAAAAGAACCCTTGAATGAATGACCATGTCTGTGATCCATCCCAGCCACTCCTCTATTATACCAAAATTACACCCTCAATCCACCCAAGCACTTCCCACAACACCACCCCTTTCATGACCCCTAAACCACATTTTTCCATCTCAGTCCCCCTTATGCTGCAGGGGCCCTGACTGCAGTGCCTCCCTGATGAAGGCCCTGTTGGCAGCTTGTATAGCAACTTGCCACACACTTGCTACCTCAGCAGTGCAAATAGGGACATGCAGCACAATTGCCACCTGTTGCTTTCTGGGGTCAAATGATAGTTGGCAGGAGATATAAATAACATTTGTTAAATGTCTAATTTCCCTGCAAGACCCAATAATAGCACAGTATCAACTGTCCTGAGGAACATGGTAATATTTCTTTAATAGTTTTACAAATCATGTGTTTTTCCTATTAAACCTACACTCAAAAGAAGATGCTTATGAACAGTGTGGAGTAAATTTTCCACTGATGCAAAGCTGAATAACATTTGCTATATTTGACTCAAAAGAAAAGCACTGCCTCCTTTTAAAGAACTTTTAAGTAAGGCCCAAGTTGTTATACTTAATCAAAATACAAATTCTCCTTTTTCTTGGCAGGATGTATTTAGGCCCTCAGGAATACACAACGCCTGGAGAAACCCATGGCAAATAGACAAATGATACATGAATGTAACTGTATGGAACAAAGTTACCTATTTACCCCAAACTAGGGGCACTGGCCTCACAAATAACACCTGAGTAATTGCGCGCTCGAGCACAAAGTGCATCATGTGGTTTTCTTCAGCATTAATGGACAACTTAAGTTTCCTATAAGGGATTGTTCTTTGAAAGTGAAGCAATCTGTTTTCTGTGTTGCTAGTCAACCAACATAAGGTTTAAAGTGCATCTTTGATTTGCTGTACATTGCTGCATCCATGCATACTTCAGCATCCAGCCTTCCACCATACCTAGAAGCCTATACGAGGGAAAGAAGGAAATCAAAGTAATGTCTGCATTGCTAGAAATACTGGCAGACATGGGAACCCTACAAACTTGAGAATACTCTTTGGCCATGACCCTAGTCATCACATGCCCAGGGGGTAACAATAGGCAACAAACCCTGATGCTGCTTGGAGGTCCAAGACTGTAAGGGCTCAAAGACTTAAGGTGGCCATACACAGGCGATTGTAGCTGCCGTAATCAGTCCCTTGCACCGATTCGGCAGCTTATCTGCCCGTGTAGGGGCAGGAACGAGGGGCAAATATCGATTGGGCAGGTTAAAAGATTTAGTCGGCTTGGGGATGTGGTCCCCGAACGACTGCACCCATTGCTCCCGTTACAATTCAATCGTTTTGCCCCAGGGCCAAACGATCGAATTAGCCTACATTTTCCCGATATCGCCCACCCATAGGTTGGGATATTGGTAGAAAATCCGCTCGCTCAGCGACCTCGCCGAGCGAGCAGATCTTAACGTGTATGGCCACCCTTACTCACAGATGATCAATTGCAATATTATTTTGTGAAACAGTTCTCTAAGGTTTGCTGTGGGGCCCAGTAACTTTTAGTTATGCAACTGGCTGGGCCCTAATGGTAGAAGTTGCCTTTCTAGCCTTTTCAAACCAGACACATACACTTTTCATGCAGTTTGGCAAATTTGCATTTAATTGAATGTACACTGCATAGCTGCAGTAGCAACTGAACCTAGGGGTCCCATAGTCCAACACTGACCTCCAGCCAGCTGTACAGCCTAACTTAGAGTTGCCCTTTTGCCCCAGTTCCATGAAAATCTTTAATAATAACCTGTATTAATAGCATATTCTGATCAAAAGCAATAATTTAAAAAACAAACAAACAAACAAACAAAAACATTCTGCAATGAAATACCTTTCTGTCAACGTCATAACTTGGTACTTTCAATTCTCTCTCCCCAGGCCCCCAAGGAGATACAGCAGACTGGCAAGGCTACAAGATGACTTATGTATGGAGGAAGATTTAGAGAAGACGCTAAGTGCGTGTGACATATTCACCCAGTCTGATGCACATAATGTAAAACTAGATAGCCTAGTGAATAAAGGCATGCCACAGTATTTTAAACAGGAGAGCATCTAAAGCTAAACATACAGAATCTCTGGCACATTTACCAATAAACACAGACTGAAAGCACCTAGAGAATTCCCAGAATTCCACAGTCAGTTCTCAGAACTTGGAATGGATGCATTACTTAGCTCAGTAAATTAAGAAATGTAGCTTTTTTTCCCACAGGACGGAAGCTCAAAGTCAGGGCCAGAAAAGCTTTTTATGTGTGATACACAGCAGTCTCTGGCCAACTCTGAATTAACCTGCTGTTAATATTTAACTTGGTGCATCTCCTAGAATGTTTATTCAATGAATAATTTGACCTGCATATGGCTGCAAATGGCACCAGGCTATCAGCCGGGGGATTAAAAACAGTGAATAATATTAAAGGAGGGCACTCAATGAAAGCTCAATAAAACATACCGGATAACTAAAACACTTCCCAGTTGTTATTATGAAAGAGAAGTTCCCAGGTCTTAAAGAAAGAGGCACATACCTTGTGGGGCACATCCAACACCTGGGCTGTCTCCTGTCACTGCTAATTTCACTTGCAAATCTGCCCTATTGTACCATGGTATGAATGAGTGCAGTTTATTAGTATATATGAATTGCCTTTCCTGCATGGGAGTTATATGACAAAGCCAAGTCGAGGGGCCTTAACCAAGTCCTCACTAGGGGGCTGATTTACTTACCCACGAACGGGTCGAATGGAGTCCGATTGCGTTTTTTTCGTAATGATCGGTACTTTGCGATTTTTTCGTATGTTTTGCGATTTTTTCGGATTCTTTACGAATTTTTCGGATCCAATACGATTTTTGCGTAAAAACGCGAGTTTTCCTATCCATTACGAAAGTTGCGTAAAAAGTTGCGCATTTTGCGTAGCGTTAAAACTTACGCGAAAAGTTGCGCATTTTTCGCGTAAGTTTTAACGCTACGAAAAATACGCAACTTTTCGCGTAAGTTTTAACGCTACGAAAAATACGCAACTTTTTACGCAACTTTCGTAATGGATACGAAAAACTCGCGTTTTTACGGAAAAATCGTATTGGTAACGAAAAATTCGTACAGAATCCGAAAAAATCGCAAAACATACGAAAAAGTCGCAAAATGTTCGTTTTCAAGTCGGAACTTTTCCAATTCGGGTCGGATTCGTGGGTTAGTAAATCAGCCCCTAGGTGTTAGCACTCAGATATTGCTACATAAAAAAAAAATTATATGGAAAAAGAATACCACTTGCCATGGCCCTTTCTGTCAGTCACAGCTGTCATCCAATAGTGTTTTTAGTCACAGAAATCCAGGAATGGACACAGATCACTTAATATTACAAAGGCAGGGAAGTGCTTAATGCACAAAAGCACATATCCCTAAATTTAGAAATACAGGTATCGGACCCTTTATCCGGAAACCCGTTATCCAGAAAGCTCCGAATTACGGAATGCCCGTCTCCCATAGACTCCATTTTAATCAAATAATTCAGAATTTTAAAACTGATTTCCTTTTTCTATGTAGAAATAAAACAGTACCTTGTAATTGATTTCAACTAAGATATAATTAATCCTTATTGGATGCAAAACAATCCTATTGTGTTTAATTAATGTTTTATTGATTTTTTAGTAGACTTAAGGTATTGAGATCCAAATTACGGAAAGACCCCTTATCCGGAATACCCTTGGTCCCGAGCATTCTGGATAATGGGTCCTATACCTGTATTATTAGTGCTATGTGCCACATACCAGAGTGGTTCCAATTATAAAAGGCAAGAAACAACATTTTTTTGTTGCAATGGTGCCTAAAATGATCATAATTGCTTTAAGGTTGGGCAATATATGCATAGCAGTAAACTTGGCCACAGTGCTTTTATAAATAGATATTGCAGATGAGTTTGGAAAAAGGACTCACATTAATAAATTTAATCAATCAATTAATCATATTTACCACGGCAAAGGTGCAAATAGCACCTAACTTCTAGTTACTGACACTTTTCAATAAAACAGTAGAGATCTTGCATGCAGTAGGTTCATATTACAGCGGATCACTGAGGCAACTGGCCCACAACATGATGTTCACTGCATCTACATCTGTCTTTAATGTGGGCACATATTCATCAGACATGGAGAGAAACCACTTGTGAAAAAAAAAACATTTCTGAGAACCCAATAAAGAACCATTATTAAAGGACAAATATAAAACAGGGAAAAACGAAGTGCAGACTTTTTAATGTTATGGAACTTCAAGCACTTCCCAACAGCATTTGGTTGTTAGTGGGATGCTGTGAATTCTATTTCAACTACACTTGAGGGGTCCCTGCCTATTGTAAAGCTCTCTCACTGCTAACCAGAAAGGAGTCTTAAGTGTTTTGTTTACGGGTTCTCCCCAGGTGGTAATGCTGTTCTGTTACTGTCTATGGCAGGAAAAAATTATACTGCATTCCATGAGAAGGGCAAGCTGCAGAACATACAGCAAGCATATATCCCCTGGCCTCATTTAACACTGTGCAAATCTGCACACATGCAATAACCCATAACAACCAATCAGCTGTTAGCTTTTATTAGTTAGCTGTCAGTTGCCTAAAGAATGCAAATCAGTCATTGGTTGACACGGCTTACTGAACTGGTGTTTATTTGTCTGTTTTTAATAAATAAGCCACCCCTCTATTGCGATCTTAAACATTAGCCATTAAACAGCCATCAATAAAAAGACACTTCTATGCCAGTACTTTAATCAGCTTCATCCAGAAAAACGGGTTCCTTGTACTTACCAGAATAGGGAAGCCCATTAGGAAATCATATATGAATACAATTCCAGATATCAAGTAGGTTATTTGAAGTGAGGTTTTAATGGGCTCAGATCCATCAATGGATGATCTACGTTTCCCCTGGGCATCTTCAACCACAATGGTGGGCACGTTGAATTTGTTTTTATCAATGTTTTGTCCCGTTTGAATAGAAAACGTCTGGAAAAGGGAAATACCAATGCAAACCACTCCCATGACCACACTGCCGCTGATCAGTAGCAGGAAACACACTCCAAAACCAAGGCCGATTTCAGTAACAATGAATCGGCAGTCCCTGGCGTAGAATCGCTCTGTGGTGTCGTGCCATCCAACTGCTGGCAGGGTGGACAGAATAAACGATACCATCCATATTCCCATGACTGTGTGCACTGCTTGCTTCTTTGTATTGCTTAACCTGGGGAGCAAGTGGCAAGTATTAACAATAATAATACTGATCTATGCTATTTATAAAGTAAAAAGATATACTGTTGGAGAAGGGTAAAGAAATCAAAACATGGATTACATACAAAATGATATCAGAAGTAAAATGGGCCCAGGACATCAAAGCTTACAATTTAAACAGAAAAAGGTTTGGGTTCAGGCACTATGATCGATAAAGAAAGTGATGTGCCAGTAGGTAGAGAATACTAACCAGTGGCTTATACTGTACCACAAAGAGACAGCAGATAGAGAGTTTGGCTAAATTAGTATAAATGTTCCTAAAAAACATGGTTAAGAAATTGCTGGAAGGCTGGGCTACGTTTGCTCCATTTACTGATAATCATCCCCAGCTTTTTCTGTGGGCATCAGGTACATAGCAACACATAAGGCTAGTGACATAGGAAAGGGGCCACTGGGAATCTCAGATGACTATGAGGTACCAACCAGCACCTGGAACAGTTACGTAGTTACCAGTGTTCAAATCCATGGGGAAGCTGAATATAATACCTTACGCTCAGCTGAGCTGCCCTGTATAAAGAACATTTATGCGCTTGGCTGGCAGCCTGACTGACAGCTTTATTATATAACATTCATTTGTACAAACATGTACCTTCCCAGATATATTTTCCAATAATTGCCAGGAGGTAAATGTGTAAATATGAGGCCATCATTCAGTTTTGGATCCCAAGGTCAAGGAGGCAATAAAATCCTCTGATGTCACCAGACTTCATAAATAAATTTCATAATTGAAATTTATAGTGATATCTGTACATGGCACCGCTGTAGAACACATTAAAACGGGACTAAAACTTCATTAACAATGTTGTCAAACTACAACTATCTACATATTCCATCCCATAAGCGAGGAACAATGCGTGCTGGGAGCTGGGTACCAGCAACATCAAGGGGTCTTAAAGCAACATAATTCTGTAAAAATTTCTCAAGGGCTAATTGCCCACTTCATGCATAAGGAAGAAAATCAGTTCCTTTTTCTTTATTCATAAGCTCAGCACTGGAGGCATTAAATAAACCTTTATAAAAACCCTTAAAAAGCATTATATTTGCCCACTGCTGACATTTGATTACAGTATAATACCTGTAATTCAATACTGCACAGTAATCTCCCTATATCAGACAGACGCAAGATGGCGTTGTCCTGCCAGAATTCTCATTGAACCGCACCTTTAGTTACATTTGCCCCACCTGGTTTTTGGAGATGGTGGCAATGTGAGTGTTACAGGGATGTCTAATGCCTCCTTTAAAGGGATACTGACTTGAATTCTAGCCCATACCAACATTCTGGAAGTGCCCATTCACTTCCTAAATGGCCACTACCTTAGTAGAACGAGTAGATTTCTAAAGGCAGGCCTGGCCGTGGCCCTTGTTTCCTTGCTGAATTACTATGTCTGCATTCACTAACAGCCAAAAAGCAATAATTTAAAAAAATCTTACATTATATTAGTCATTATATTAGTCATTGCAGTGGCTCTACCATCAGTAAAGACAACCTTTCTTGTCATTACACATACAATGATCTTGGTGTTCCTGTTGCGTGCCAGAGGAAGAAATAAAAAGGTGTGTGTCTGTCCACTGCTCATTATATCCACAGAATCGGAATTTCCGCATTGACTCAAGAAATAGAAAGTTTATATAGGATTTTTAAAAGCCGACAGCATGTGAATTACTGAGCTCAGACTGGCGCTAAGATTTTATTTTGGGATACAGTCTTATAACCAATATAGATTTATTCCACTGCAAGAATAGAGCAACAGAAATGATTCTTCACTGAGTTTAAAAGTGATTTTTTTTTTGGCTTTACATGTGTTTCTAAAGAACCAGAATATGTGCCTCACTTTCTGGACATTTCTTAATATCTGGCCTAAGGCTTAGATGCGTACATGCGCGAGGCCAATGGAAAATCAATATAATGCACTTCCACAGAGGCTTATCAAGTGATGAGAAAATGCTTATCAAGAGAAGCCAAATTCACCTCCACTTGGACTAGGATCTGAAGGACTTTCCCCGTCATACAGCTCAGATAAAGGCAGAGAAATGTGAAGGAACATTACCATCTCTATTTAGCTCTGGTTAGGCTGGCAGACAGACTTAAATTGATTTTTATGATTTAATACTTTATAACTGCCAGTTTGTATCAAATTCAGTATTTTTCATTTATATTTTTCATCTTGCTCTGCATTAAAGGGGAATATAGCACACATATAAGAAGTTCATAGTCCACAAATTTCCATTTAACATGCAATATAAAAACCATAGCTTTGGGATGATGTGGTCTTAAAATTCCATCTTTTTAAGCCCAAAATATTCAACTTCCCACATGATATCTTTTTATGACTTATTCACATATCGCTCATGCTGAAACCCCCAGTCACTGAAGGCCCTATCAGGCTGTGAATGCAGTTGGCACTTGATTGCTGCTCTGTGTGGCCATAGGCAAAATGTCTGCAATCATCCTAAATTCCTTAAAGGATATTTTAATACATGGTACCAGATGGGTTATATAGAGGATGTTTACTTTTTGATTCACACATTTTTTTATGTTTTGGCTGCGTGTCACAACACTATAAGAGCTGCATAACAATTTATTACAGTGAGCACATACCTATAATTTACTGGCCATCGAACCATCCACATACGATGATATGACAAAGAGGTTACAGAGAAGCAGGTAACAAGACTTAAGGTATAAAATGTAGACACAAATACTTTGCAAAGTCCTTCATTCCATTCATAGTCTGAATGTTGCCTTCTGAGCTGAACTACAGAATACATAGTGATGGGTATTGCTACGTTAAGAATATGTGTTCCAGCTAAAGTGCAGATTAGAAATTCCAGAGGCTTCCATTTCTTTTGCTTGGCACTTATGCTTAAAATCCCCCATGTGTTAGCTAGAAGGGAGATCCCCGAACAGATCAGCCAGGCTATAGCATTGTTGTGCAGTCTCTGCTCATCATTCATGGTGGAGAGTGAAGGCACCATCAAAGGGAGATAGGTCTGGATCAGATATAAAGATAAATAAGAGGTACAAATGCATCTTCTGCCAGCTGTTAGCCTAACAACAATATGTCTGATAAGAATAGAATGTATCCATGATGTCAACCCGTTTTCCTCTTGACCTGTAAAACAGATATAAAAAAGAACATTTAAAATCAAGATAAGTAAGATACATTCATACATGGCATAAATATATCAGCCTACTAATGGGCTAGCAATTAGCACAAGAGTCAACAAACAAATCACTGCATTGCATGAGCTCCTTAGTGATTTACAGTCACAGTATGAATACCATCTCAGCCTAAGCATCCATTTGTGTTTAAGGAAATAACTTATTTATGAGATTTGGCAGCCTTCAGAAAAAGCGTCACAGATTTTTGAAGTTGTATTCACTGTTTCCTAATGAAGCAAAATCCCTTTGTGCATTTTTCATTTTGGCAACACGTAGTTGTTCTTTGGCTGTGAAAGCACAACTACTGTAAAACACTTTTGTAATTAGGTTGCCGATTCTAATAAATGAAAATAACATTAACCATACTGAGATACACAAGTTCAACCCATCTATGAGATATACAAGTTAAACTCACTTTACACAAGATCAACCCATTTGGAGATACACAAGATCAACCCTTTTGGAGATCCATATATATATACTGTATTTATAATACAAAATCGATATTTGAGATAAATAAGTTCAACCTATTTTTGAGGTACACAGGTCCAAGCTATTTTTTAGATACACAAGTTCAACCCATTTTTGAGATACACAGGATCAATCTATTTTTAAGAAACACAAGTTTAACCCATTTTTAGAAATTCAAATTTTCCTAGAAAAGTAAAATAACATTAACCATTCTGAGATACACGAGTTCAAAAGCTTTTTGAGATATACAAGTTCAACCTGGGGCTCCAGTGAAGAACAACTGTCTACATGCCTACATGATAAGTTGTAGATTAACATCAACTGGAGGGCACTGGTTAGATATGTATGTACTGTATGTAAGACTACTGTAAAACACTTTTGTAATAAGGTTGCTGATTCTAGAAAACAAAAATAACATTAACCATTCTGAGATACACAAGTTCAAGCCATCTATGAGATATACAAGATAAACCCACTTCACACTAACCTATTTGGAGATACAAAAGTTTAACCAATTTTTAAGATATGCAAGTTTAACCTGGGGCTCCAGTGAAGGACAACTGCCCCCCATCCCTAAGTGATACGTTGTAGAGTAGCAACAGCTGGAGGGCACTGGTTAACTACGCATGTATTTTATCAACCATATTCTGCATTTGGCAGGAGAAGATAACTCATGCCTCTCTTGTTATTGTGGAATTACAAATCTCTGTCCAGCTAAGAATAACAGGATTTATTAAGAGCACCAGGATCTCTTCTTCTTTGGTAATAAGGAAAAGGTCCTCTTTTGCATTAGAAACCAAATATAATTAAATTTAAATTAAAAATCCACATGACTCACCATGTCAGCCTGGTTACCAGAGTGCTTTGCTTATATGTTTAGGTCTAGAAGGGGGTAAATCTCTAGCCTATGAAGCAATGAATATCCTACTATAATTAGCTGCTCCCACCTTCCATGGGAAGCTATTCCATGAATCTGTGGCCTCCCCTAAAGCTTTAGAACATGACTCCTGACACAGGAAAAGCTTTCCTCCAAGCAAATGTTTGCCTGTTTCTTTGGACTCAGCATCTAGATCCTTGTTCTTTTCTTTGCCCTTCATATAAGTCTTACAGAATAAAATAACGTCATTAATACATTAAAAATTTCTTTGCGTGTGTCAGTAGCAGAAACATTTATTCTTGGATTTGTCCTTGGGTGCTCAATAAAAGGGAGTTAAAGAGGATTAGTTCATGCCTAGTCCAGCTGTTGGCTGAGGTGCAGCATGAGAGGAATGTTATATATTTAGCATTTGGGTTTGATCATTGTCACAGAAATAGAATTGATAGAGTGCAAAAGCAAGTGCCATAAGGGAAGAGTGGGCAATGTCAGGAGGCAAGAGCCCAATTTGGAAACAAAGATACATAAAAGAGAGATATAAATATGTGCCCCCCACAGTGCATCATGAACTACAGTTGCCAACATCTCCTGACAGAATTTTGGCTGGGAATTGAAATAACTGCTTACCTGCCACAAGATGGACATCAGTTACACAAAAAATAAGAAAATCAAAGAGATTTTTACAGAGTAATAAAATCTACATTATTTAAATCTGAGCAAGTGATTTAAAAATAGGGGACTTTGGCTTTGGGGTATGCTAGAAGTTGTCTTTAACAAAAAGAGGTGATGAGACTGTACATTCCTAATAAAAGGCCTCAATCTACAACACCGCAATGCCTGAAAATCAGAAAAAAGAGACCCAAACCCTGTAAAAAGACTGAAACAGACAGTCTGCATATTCGGATTATGATTATTATGATTCTGACTATTAGGCTGTATCTGTATAAAGCAGTTCTGGATGCAAAGTTGGCCACAGGGACATAAAAGAGTATTTTGGATGTCTCTACCCATAATTCCTTGAAGGGGACCTGTCACCCTAAGAAATAATTCCATATTGTTTTCTATTGTGTTTGTCAAGCAAAATAAACTGTACTTACACTACATAGATTATTTAAATCTAGTTTGCTTCAGTCCTGGAATTCACAATCATAGCAAGCAGGCAGGCACCATTTTGTTGATACTGTTATTAAGGCAAGCTTTGTATCATGCCAAAATCTTATGTGACAGAATAGAGGGCTACATGCCCATGCAGTGGCTACACAATTAGATGGTTAGGAGGGAAAGGGAAAGTGAGACGGGCAGTGACATCTAGGTAGTGCTGAATGGAAACGTCTCTGTGCGTAAGATATAGAGGCGGGGCAGACAATATATGACTGACAGTTGGGATTTTCAATGCCTTTATAATGGGTATGGATGTGATAATAAAAAAAGTAATTTTGGTTTTGTGTTTAATTTGAACAGGGCTTTTATTATACAGCTTTTTATGTCTGGGTGACAGGTCCCCTTTACGTGAGATAAGTGAGAAAATAAGAACCTGGAAACTAATTAATCACGATTTGTCATTCTGCCAATTAAGGAATTATGGAAAAAGATAGATGAGCAAGGATTTATCAACAAATGAGCCATATTAGACCAGTGCTGTACCTGAATCCATAATACATCTGGTAAATACATTACTCACTAGTAAACACATTACTAGTGAAAGGAATCTCTTCTCCTTTATTTATATGGTCCTTCCACTTGCTGGAACATTATAGTATATTGCACCATTATAATTACATTATATGAAATGGGAAATGAAACAGAACCTCACACACAGAATATAAAACAAAGCAAGAGGAGTATAAAAATAGTTATAACAACAGTCTTGTGCTTTATTCCAAGCTGAAAGATGGCCCCATAACAATATATTCTGTGCCATGGTAATTTAAGTCCTTTTTTGCTTTGTATTCTGGTATAATGAGATAATGGTTTTATCTCAGAGTGCACATTTCCCTTATGCAAAAACAAAACACAGACTTCCTATAAACATGCTATTGTGCCTGCTAAGGCAGTATTTGGGCTAAATGGAGCCATTTTGATGGCTGTCTCAGAAGTGCTATGTTACACAGGACCCACAAATATCCTGTAACATATAATTATATCATAAAAAAGGTGATGTGCTGTGTAATAAAAAGTGATGTCATCAGTAATAATAGGTGCTTAGTGATGTAATTTGTGCCAAATGACTTAAAAACTTCTATTATAACAAATAATGTACTCCCTGAAGTAAAAAATGACACTATTAGAAGTCAAAAAGTATAGCAGGATATTAGAAGCAAAAGTACAGTCAGTTGACTGTCCCCCATAACATGTGAATTTGGGCACCACTGATGCAGAAATGCCCCCTTGTTATAAAGAATGCCGCTTTCTCCTATTATGTATTGGCAGCCTGCTACTCTATATGCTGATACGAACAATATATATATGACATTTTTGTGTATTCTGGGTAAAAGGGGTAAGCAATTTACCAAATGCTAATAAGTAGAACCTAAAGTTCCCAGTTTCAGGTGCTACCCACTCGCTGAGACATCATGCAGCAACAGAGCACACTGCTTTACTGCAATGCTGCTTACCACAAGGAGGCTTGTTGGGATGTCAACTCTGAAACAGAAGGGTCACCACTTGTGTCTCCCAAACACCCTGCTACTCTATAGTCACTCAGCATCTTGGCGGAGACCATATCAGTCACACAGGACACGATGGGCAACTTGGTCATTCGTTTGGCCCTGTTTAAATCCATGTTCGTTGTTGCTGTCCAGAAAAGGACAGCAAAAATTTTTAAAAATAAAAAAATAAAGATCAGCTGAGGATTTTTTTAAAATGAGGCAGTTCTATAACATAGTAAAAGTTAATATAAATGTAAACTAAATTTCACGTTTGCTCTTGGGGGGATATAATAAGTGTCTACTCCAGGATTCCAGAGTCCGAGACCCTCTTTGCTTCCTTTATCAGTCACTACTTGCATGTAATCTCTAGGTTTTATGTATGTAGTGTTCAAAGCAGGGGACTATGTTGGCGCTTTATACATATGACATGCTGATAATATTACTTCTGAATTGTACATTACCGTCTTATGCAGTATCAGCAGGCAAGATTTTTAGTAGCTTCTAAGCACTTAGTTTTGAAAAAGAGATTTGCTAAATAAGATAAACAGACATTAGCATCCTATATAGTCATATCCTATATCAGCCGGCCATTATAGACCATTGCACACATAGAAGAGTTGCTAAAGGCATGGTACTAGGATAACAAACACAGAAGCCAAGAAGCCTGGCAGGGATACTGTGACAGCACATGTGACCATAGGCAAATCCCTTTATCTTGCTGTACCTCGGGCACTAGTTAAATTGTCATTTCTATGGGGAAAACACTGTGCCGGAAACAGTCTGTATCCATAGCAATTTAAAGAAGATATCACTGTCACAAATAAAGTATAGCTAAACTATCCTGTAAAGGAATGAAAAACAGAGATTTAGTTTGCATTATTTCCTCTCTGAACTAAACCTGAAAGACTGTTTGCCTCTCCTTTAGGCTAATGCCAGACGAGGCTGATTCTAGGCCTGTGGATACATGAACATGGAGTGGATTTCGGCACTAAAACACGAGTGTGCATGTCTGTGCCAAAATTCGCACTGTGTGCCTGCACCCTGGCCAATGCAATGGCATTTATCCGCAGGTCAAAAATCAGCCCTGTGTAGCTTTAACATTCACTGCTTTTATGCTCTAAAAATCTTATACCCAAGCAGTGCAACAGCCAACTTGCACAAGGAATCCTAGGCCTCTTTCTCTCTCTCATGTTCCAAAAATACCTTTTAAGATATTAAAAGTATAGTTGTCAACAGCTTATCTGCCATGTATGGGCCCTGTTAGATGGCCTATCAAATAGATATCAATTGGAAATTCCATCAGGATGAGATAAAGGTGGCAACCCCAGGTTCTCTCTTGATGGCCTGCATTGCTGCTTATTATAATTGGATCTTTAGGGTGGCCATACACAGCAATAACTGTACAGTCCCATGTACTGATAGGGACAAGGTAAAGCCTTTGAAGTAATGTTAAAGAAATGACAAAAACCTCAATCAAACCATAATCAAATACATTAAAATAAAGTAATACTTTTTATATTGTGGATTACTTTATCCTGGGGTTTCAAAAGTATTGTAATAAATATTCAGGCCTAACAGGTCTTGGGGTATGTATGTAATGGAGTTCTGCATAGATTTCAGCAGTGCTCTTCACACATCAATATATGAATGTGTGTTTCAAAGCATTTAACAGATTTTTCATTTCGCCAACTCATCTGCACACAATATTCCCCACAGACAGGCCTGCCTGATAGTTTTACATTTTACACCAAAAAAAAAAAATCCAATCAGCGTTGGTTAATTAGGTTTTAATTCTATTTGGTAGCTGTAATTAATTTTAATAAATGTCAGCTTGTCAGCACTGTAGATACTCCCTGCAGCAATCACCCCCTTAAATCAGCACTGAACAGCTATTACGTCCTACATTGACATAGATGCGGAACTGTAGGTGGCAGGAGAAGGAGAAGGTTTAGGGGCTACACTTACATACACTTTCTGACTGTGTCTGCAAAGGCCAGCAATTCTGTAGAAGGAGGCATAGACCCAATGGAAACAAAGGGTATTGTGGCTCTGTAAAAAGACTGCAAGGACAGCATGCAGTACCAGCTTTTCAAAATAAATGAATAAGGAGAAAGGAAATATGAGAGGTTGTCATGCCTTGCATTTTTGGCAGAGAATTTCTATGGACAATGCTCTGCTGAGTTGTAATGAACGTAAGTGCTCCAGGACATCTTCACTATAATCCTATTGTGTTTAATGTGCTAAATGTATATAAAAGTCAATATTGGTTGCCAGTACTGATTAAGTCAGCAGCTTACTGGCCCATGTATAGTGCCACAGCAGTGGCCTTCCCAACTAATGCTGGGAAACATGTAAAATCTGGTCAAGCGAGGATTGCATAATGCATGTGGTCCTCCCATGACAGATCTCTACCACCCTCAAGAGATCTGACATTGGATTGGCCTAATCTGGACATCGACTTGGATGGCCAAATTAGGCAAAGATCCTCATATATTTTTATCTCACCAATGAGTAAGAACTGCATTATAACCATGTCAGTTATTATGAAAAGTGACCTTTCTCTTAGTATGATGTAAAATGTAACAATATACATTCATTACACATTTTTACTTGTTTCAAATGTATTTGTAAATTTACTTGTAATTTTAAACAGCATCTGTCTGTCCCTTTCTGCAAAATGCAGCAGAGGTCAGTCTTGCATGCTTCGTTACAGATCTGTTTATTAACTGGCTTCTACTACATTGTTTCTAAAGTCAGAACCAGCAGGGCAGAGAAAAGAAAAAGTGATAATGCTTTCAGTAGCAGTTGTTTATATAATTTGAAAGGGAAACTATACTCCCAGATGAATACCAGAATGACCAGAAATAATGCAGCTTGAACTGTAACAGTAAGTAGTGTGGAAGCAAAAGACAGAACTCTGTCCATTCATTGGCTGATGTGGCCTAGCATGTATGTGGCTTGTTTGTGTGCACTGTGAATCCTATGATCCCTAATTCTTAAAATAGCAATTTTCTATTTAGGAGTACCCAATAGCATATACTACTAAAAAAAAGTATATTTATATGAAAATGCTTTATTTAGATGAAGCAGGGTTGAACTTGTTTATGCAATATATTTTTAAAGAGACCTACATTGTTTGGGGGTATAGTTTTCCTTTAAAGCTATCAAAAAATTGTAACTGATGTATATTGCAAAGATTTCCATCTGTCTGACTGAGAAAAACTGAACAGAATCCTAATAGGATATAACTGGATAGGGGGGGACGCAAACAGACTGCTGACGAAGAGTTGGCAGTTAGAATCTACCCATGTATAGGCAGCTTGAGAGTGCACTATTAGTCAAGTAGGCTTGAGCGCTAAGCAGGGATCAGTGTTCTATTGTTCTACAGGAAAGTCTATCTCCTCTTTAGCTTTGAGTTTCGCATGCTTCAGCTTTTTGTCTTTGTATCAGGAAATTCATAAAAGGCTTTATTTTTGGAAGACACCCAGCAGGCATTTCTTGCCAGCAACATTAGGTGATTTTGCCACTCTTCCAAACCCTGGTTTTTCGAGATAAGTGGTTTAACAGCCTTATTTTATCCAGTAAAGTAGACATCTTTTTGGCTCACAACAGCAAGTTTGCCAACCTGCTTGTGTCAATCACCTGAGTATTTGAGTATTCACCCATGTGACTCACTTGGCCTAAATGTATTACCTCATATAGTTCCCTGAAAAAAAGGGAAATTAATGAGGTACACAGGTTGGTTTATGTATTATATATATATATATATAGTGTGACATGCCGACTGCCTGTACACATAATTTTTGTGGGAATTAGCAATGGTAGGCAGGTATGCAGAGGATCAGGAGCATAAGAGTCAGGGACACCACATATGACATCACATATTTCTCTTTAAAAAAGTTTATTTATTTATGGTAAACTCCTCCCAACATAAACATACACAGTTCAGTTCATACACAGTTCATCAAACATAGTAATGATTTGTCCCTGCTTCAGGGCTCTCACCTTCCAGGGTAACTCTCAGACTCTGGAACCTTTTCCCGAGGCTTCTCCACTGACCCCAATGACCTTCACACATCCACGGCAATTCTCACACTCGTCAACACTCAGGCTACTCACTCAGCCCTGCTGTCTCTCCCCACCTGGAATATCAGCTCACCAGCTTCTGGCACTTTGGCTTCTTACTAAGCCTTGCTGATTCTTCTCAGCTTTCATACACTTGGTCTTGACTCCCTCTGCTCCTTGCAGTGGCAGGCAGCACCCCCAGCCCCTCTGGGACTTCCTCACACAGGCAGGCAGCCTTCCTGAGAGCGGACACTTTTCTGAGTGACCCCTCATTCTGAGTGACTCCTTCACCCCAGGTGTGAGAGCGCACCCCTTTTTACCTCTCCAGGCAGCTCCTCTCTCAGCTTAATTAGCCGACTGAGAGGGATTATTAACCCTGTCTGCACAAGGAATCCCCCTGCAGTCCACATCACACACCTCAAATGTATATTTTCTCTTACATTTTTAGGAAAGAATGCTGTCTTTCCTAGCCACACTGTCACAATATATATAATTGCTGACAGGGTCACTTTTAAATTGTTAATATGAGTAGATCTTTTAAAGGTTAAAAACTATTACCGGTAATCCACCCTTTTCAGTGTGCCCTTAGGTTTGTAGCTGAAAATAATTATTTTATAACAGGAAGGCCTGGTCTAAAATCCCAAGATTCTCAGCCTCTGCAATAGCTGTTGAACCTTAGGTTACACCACTCACCTTCTATGTCTGCAATATAGTTTAATTAATAGAGCTTGTGCTGAACATACTTTGTGCCTATTGTTTTTATTAGGAAATATGAATGTGTTTTATTTGTAGCACTAAAAAGGGCAAAATCTGGAACTAAAGTCATATCCTGCTTCCTGCTTTATGAGCACAATGAAAACAAACCAAGTCCACTGAGAAGTATCTGTATAACAGAGGTGCCATCCTACAAGGTTAAGTGTTCGGGAGAAATGCAGCACACCGCTTTCTTTCATGATACCTGGAAGTGACATCACGTATGTCATGTGTGCTTCCAGAAGTGATGTCACGCACAAGCGAAAATCATGGCTGAAGCTAAAAAATTATACCTGCAAATACATCAGATGACATCACAAAATGCATCCGTATCATAAAACCTAACAAAGGATCCAGCTGGGGGATGTTTTCATCGCGCTCACACAAATAGCAAGTAGATTGTGACTTTCAATACCAGATTTCACCATATTTAGTGCAAAAAATAACAAAATACACACATTTCCTAATTTAACAATAGCAAGTATATTCAATATTTGCCCTTTGTAAAACTAATGTTAAAAAGGAGATTTACTGTAACACTGTTATTTACAGTCTGAAACGACTTCATATATGCATAGGGTTGCCACATCTCAGGTTTGGACAAAGACAGTGTGGTTTTTCAAAGGGCTGTCTGAATCAAAACCTTCAGAACCCTCTGTCCCGATGGACACAATAACCCTGCCCCTGCAGGAAATGCCACTTTGTGATGACGTTCCGTGATGATGTCAGCAGTTTTGGGGGATGATGTCAGAGTCCTGCCTGGTTTCCCTAATTTGGAAAACTCTGGAGGCAGTTTTGACCCAGACAATCCTCTTGAAAACTGGGCTGTCCAGGCAGGGTGGCAACCCTAGGTAAACATCTATGAATGTAAATCCCCTACAGGTTACAAGAGAATCTGACCTTTGGGCCAACTGTCACAACAACTAGCAGTATAGCATTTCAAATAGCATGGTTCTTAGTGGTATAAAATAAAGAACTAAAATGTAATTATCTTACATGGGGCCCACTAGGGCCTGGGCCTACTGGCCAAACCTACAGGCAGCGCCACAAACTGTAATAGTAACAGGATACACAAACTCTTTTCACTTTTCCTTCAGCAGCAGTTGGGCTGGGGGGACTACATGATGGTTTGTTTATATAATGACATCATTATATTTATAGATTGAAAGGATTGTTGAGAAAGCTCCAATGGTTGAATATTATGTTTAATTCTTATACAGTGAGGTGCCAAGACTAACAAATCCATGTGGTCCCTGGCCCTGGGCACTAAATTCACAGAGAAATCTAAACCAAGAACCCTGGCTTCATAAGGCATTTACAGTAGTAATTTAGCCCAGTATAAATATCTGGCTGCCATCACTGTTATGTGGGCATGTTCTCTTATTATGTGGCACGGACTCAATGCCAATACATGATGCCATTATTCTTCACATTTTACAGTGATTTCCCCATTACTTTGTTTTGGTATGTAGCAAAGAGCGGAAACTCTTTAGGAGCAATATTTATGCTAAATGGGAAAACAGAATTGATTGAATCCTCCTGCTTTCTCTCGGCAAGACAAATATCTGTAAGTACCCTACTGGGAGTATCAATTGAGGCACTAGTAATAAAGTTTCATGAAATTACAGTTACAAAATAAAAGCTTACATCAACTGTTATAGTAAAAAAATGTTAAAAACTGGCATTAGAACATTACTGTTTTTCAACAGAACTATAAAATAGATGCCTAATATGTAGGCCAGCAGCTGCTGTGAACAGAAAATCCCAGCATTATTAGCCAGCTGTTGGGTTAGGAATGAGGATGCAAAGAGAGGTAGTATCTTGTTTCCTATGGCAACCAATCAGAATCAGCTTACATTTTTTTACTGGTAGCAGACTGACCAAAACTAACAGCTGAGTGGTTACATTGGGCAGTTGTGCAGATTTACACCCATGGTACACCTCAGTGCATCTGAAATGGATAGGCTTCCTTTAACTAGCCCTCCTCCATGCTGTATGAGATATAATAAGCCTACTACATGTAATATGTTGGACAGAACTGCACTCCAGTTTCCGACCAATCAGCAATCCGACCTATGGGCTGAACAAAAGGACACCACATACTGGCCATACACACCTTCCCATTGTTCTGTTTATTCTAACAGCCCATACTATTGGAATGGCAGAAAGTGACAAAAAGCTGCAGTTTTCTTCCTCTTCACTCCTTCATCTGCTGATGCACTGTGCACTCACCAAAATGGTGCATCATCACGTAAAATTTTCAATACACGACAGAACATATGTGATCTGACAAGACAGCATTATATAGTCTGTCAAAATGGCACATAAACCTGACACATGTGCCCAGATGGCCAGGCAATATAATTTAAATTGGCCAAACTACCCAACCAACTCTGGGCATGTGTGATCAGATTTTGCTTTGCATTTTAGCCAGCCCGATTGCTGCTTTACAAGATTTATTTTAGTTTATTAGAGATTTATCTGTCCCTCTGGTTTACATAGCATTTTCTTCTTTGCTATACTCTTACATACTTCAAGTCAAGACAAACAGAATAGTTTATTTACTCCACACGAATGCAATTACAATAATTTTATGCTGTAACTTGCTGCTCCTTGAGCTCTGGCAATTTCTTCTGTGAGATCTCCATCTCTTACTGAGCGTCCTTCCTGGCTGGAGTTTCTACTGCCTGAGATATGAAATGCTCCAGCAGCAAATTTAATAAAGTGCTTCCCTTTGATGTGTTGGCAGTTTCACAACTCTTGTCAATTTTTATACAATCAAAATCTCCATTGTTAAAACCCAATCCAATCACACAGCCGTTTCAATCTACAAAAGAGGTTTTAAAGTGGTCTATAACAAAATCCTGCAATCATACAGCAGTAAGTTCATTGCCATGCCAGGGCAGTAATGCTCAAGTGCCAATTGGGTAATCCTGGCCATCTTTCCCTCTGAAGACAAGACACAAATCTTTAATCAGAGGTATGTGTAGGGGCTTTATAACAAGGGCACATTAGTCCCTTGCAAGTCTGTGGTCTCAAGTCACTACTCCGGGAAGTTGATTACAGTTAATTGTCCCTACAAACAATGTTTGTAGGTAAGGTGTAGGTGACGGTCAAACTGTGAACTACTAAATAAACAAGATATTTATTGCAAGGGAGTTGCTTTACAGTTGGTGTCATAACTAACACCTATCTCTGTGTTCCCAGTATATAAATAAAGAAAGGGAGTATAGCCTCAAAAACAGGGTCAGAGGCAAATAGTAAAAACATTTTTGGGGGGGACTTAGCTTTCCCAAAAAGAGACAAACTGCCCATATATTTATACAATTAGAATCTCACCTGTGGAAACAGGAGTATTCTCCTTAAACAAAAATGTCAACTTCCTCCAATGATCAGTTGGTTAAATACCAGTTACTATTTGTCATACATATCACGTTTCTGTTATACTGTATGTCTGTTTCTCGCTTTGGCTCGGGGGACTCAAAAGTCTTCTAATTTGTAACTTTTTTTTATTAAAATAAAACACATATTGCATATAGGGTTGCCACCTGAATGGTATTTCAACCGTGATAAAAATGAATGGGTGCTGAAAAACTAGGCTTATACTCGAGTATATACAGTAATTACAGTTTCCAATGTTTACCCCTTTTCGATATTTATAATGAGCGTTTCAGGTGAGCTGGAGACAACTGTCAGTGATGGAAGTGTGTGAACAATGATTTATGTGGGGTGTTAGTGGATGATTGGCTGGGGCAAGTGATTAACCCCTTGCAGTCACAGGCAAATCAAGTTCACTAGAAGTACATTTGCAACATTTATTCTTTAAACAGGCCTTGAAAGTGTACTTAATAGAAACACAGACACCTCCTCCTTTCCATCTTCCTGTATTTATTCCATGTAAGGAATGACCTTTAATATTCATGGCCCAGTTATGTCTAATCATGGAAGCATGGAAGAAATGTAAGCCCACTTCTCCCCAAATCCCAAGACCAACGTTCCTGACTCACATAGCACTAAATACAATATCATTATTTAAAAAGTAGAGCTGGAGAAAATTTGAATTAACTTTCTAAAAAAGGTAGAACTAAAGAAGGCAATTGTAGCCTAAAATTAGAATTAAAAAGATAAGCTGTCAAGGTTCTATTTGTTCTCATGGGAGGAAACGATCCAGGAATAAGGAAATGTACATGAATACGCTCAAGGTCAATAGCAATAATTCCCCGTGGATATTTTAAGTCACACACATGTACAGAAAGCAAGAGGTCTTTAAGATTAGAAGGTTCTCCTAGAATTCACCTTCAGAATGAAAAAGATGTCACAGAGCACTATAAAATAATGGGATTTTCTGCTATAAGAAATTACCAAATACAAAAACATATGTAAATAATTGAAAGACCTATAGCTACAGTATGCCAAGTAATTTGATTTTACATATTTTTGCTGTTTTGTTTATTTATTAATTTTTGCATTCTTCTAGACATTGTACATCTGGGAAGCCATGGGGCAATGGCGAGACATTCTGGCACCAAAACCATCTTAATTGTTTCTGCTGCTTTCTCCTATCCTGTCCTTGCCATGTAGCACATTCTGCATGCAGAACTTCTCCCTAGTACTCCCTTTGATTCCTGCTAGGGTTCTTGCACTTACATGTAGCACATTCTGCATGCAGAACTTCTCCCTAGTACTCCCTTTGATTCCTGCTAGGGTTCTTGCACTTACATGTAGCACATTCTGCATGCAGAACTTCTCCCTAGTACTCCCTTTGATTCCTGCTAGGGTTCTTGCACTTACAAGTAGCACATTCTGCATGCAGAACTTCTCCCTAGTACTCCCTTTGATTCCTGCTAGGGTTCTTGCACTTACAAGTAGCACATTCTGCATGCAGAACTTCTCCCTAGTACTCCCTTTGATTCCTGCTAGGGTTCTTGCACTTACAAGTAGCACATTCTGCATGCAGAACTTCTCCCTAGTACTCCCTTTGATTCCTGCTAGGGTTCTTGCACTTACAAGTAGCACATTCTGCATGCAGAACTTCTCCCTAGTACTCCCTTTGATTCCTGCTAGGGTTCTTGCACTTACAAGTAGCACATTCTGCATGCAGAACTTCTCCCTAGTACTCCCTTTGATTCCTGCTAGGGTTCTTGCACTTACAAGTAGCACATTCTGCATGCAGAACTTCTCCCTAGTTCTCCCTTTGATTCCTGCTAGGGCTCTTGCACTTACAAGTAGCACATTCTGCATGCAGAACGTCTCCCTAGTACTCCCTTTGATTCCTGCTTGGGTTCTTGCACTTACAAGTAGCACATTCTGCATGCAGAACTTCTCCCTAGTACTCCCTTTGATTCCTGCTAGGGTTCTTGCACTTACAAGTAGCACATTCTGCATGCAGAACTTCTCCCTAGTACTCCCTTTGATTCCTGCTAGGGTTCTTGCACTTACATGTAGCACATTCTGCATGCAGAACTTCTCCCTAGTACTCCCTTTGATTCCTGCTAGGGCTCTTGCACTTACATGTAGCACATTCTGCATGCAGAACTTCTCCCTAGTACTCCCTTTGATTCCTGCTAGGGTTCTTGCACTTACAAGTAGCACATTCTGCATGCAGAACTTCTCCCTAGTACTCCCTTTGATTCCTGCTAGGGTTCTTGCACTTACAAGTAGCACATTCTGCATGCAGAACTTCTCCCTAGTACTCCCTTTGATTCCTGCTAGGGTTCTTGCACTTACAAGTAGCACATTCTGCATGCAGAACTTCTCCCTAGTTCTCCCTTTGATTCCTGCTAGGGCTCTTGCACTTACAAGTAGCACATTCTGCATGCAGAACTTCTCCCTAGTACTCCCTTTGATTCCTGCTAGGGTTCTTGCACTTACAAGTAGCACATTCTGCATGCAGAACTTCTCCCTAGTACTCCCTTTGATTCCTGCTAGGGCTCTTGCACTTACAAGTAGCACATTCTGCATGCAGAACTTCTCCCTAGTACTCCCTTTGATTTCTGCTAGGGTTCTTGCACTTACATGTAGCACATTCTGCATGCAGAACGTCTCCCTAGTACTCCCTTTGATTCCTGCTAGGGTTCTTGCACTTACAAGTAGCACATTCTGCATGCAGAACGTCTCCCTAGTACTCCCTTTGATTCCTGCTAGGGCTCTTGCACTTACATGTAGCACATTCTGCATGCAGAACGTCTCCCTAGTACTCCCTTTGATTCCTGCTAGGGTTCTTGCACTTACAAGTAGCACATTCTGCATGCAGAACGTCTCCCTAGTACTCCCTTTGATTCCTGCTAGGGTTCTTGCACTTACAAGTAGCACATTCTGCATGCAGAACTTCTCCCTAGTACTCCCTTTGATTCTTGCTAGGGCTCTTGCACTTACAAGTAGCACATTCTGCATGCAGAACTTCTCCCTAGTACTCCCTTTGATTCCTGCTAGGGTTCTTGCACTTACATGTAGCACATTCTGCATGCAGAACTTCTCCCTAGTACTCCCTTTGATTCCTGCTAGGGCTCTTGCACTTACACCAGTCCTAGTAACCATAGAGTACCTGTGTGTCACAGAACTGAAGGCAAAAGGTGAAGAAATAACTTTCTTTATAGGACCTGCTTTTGAAGAATTAAATGACATGTCCACACATGATGCCAGTGACAGGTTCCCATGGTTTTAGTCCTCCATTAATTCATAGCCTTTATTTCAGTGAATTAATGTATAATTATAATTTATTTCAATTAAGTCACATGGTAAAATATTTCAGAACATCACAACAATTTTCAACTTACAAAGACTCACAGGAGCTTATCTGGGAAGCTAGGGGGATGTAGTGAGAAAGGTAGCAGTTAGTGGGGACAACTTACAGACATTTTACGCACAATATAGTTTCTCTAAATACAGCGGCAAACAGGACAATATTTGGGTCCCACCTCAGGCTCTGTGCCATTGATCTAAGCATTGATCTGCTTTTATAATTACACACACCAAATGAAATCTTTATATCAAGAGTCTAGAAAATGTAGATATTTGTTAATGTAGTCATGGCCACTATTCCAAAATTTTACGGCATACAAATAAAATGTTGACCAGGGGCCCAGGTTTTGCCCTGTCTGTCCTGGCACAAAGTTTATTTCATACAATTTTATAATATTTTTTATGTTTTTATCTCCAACTGTGGCTTTTCTGAGAGTGCTCCCTTCTTTATATTTTTGAGTGGTTATCTCACCCCAAGCTATGGGCTCAGGGCGATGCACCAGGGCCACCAACAAGAGTGGGTGAGTTGTTTCCTTGTCTGTATGTTGAATTTAAGTGGACCACTTCTGTGAAAGACCAGCGTTTTTTACACCTGGGCTCAAAGTTTTTAAATGGTTTGCATTTCTTTAATTTTCCAGGCTGAGCTGTATTTGGTTATTTCATTTAAGCATGTAATTATAAATGCATTTAAGAAGTATGTTTATAAACTGCATCTGGAAACCGTTTAACACACATACAAACACATCAAATTTGGCACCAAAAGCCCCAAAAATGGAGCAAGGATACTTATCATTCATTCATTCATTCATTCATTCATTCATTTCAACTTGAGCACATGTAAGAATGTTTATAGTATTATACCATAAACTGATATATACTTTATTTTTACATCTCTTTTTATGCAATTAAAATGACTGAAATAAAACGAAAATATAGCCTATGTGCAACAAAGGCTAGGATTAACCAAAAACCCTGACTCTAAAGGGGCCCACTCGTACAACAATTACAGCAACAAATGTAATAGGTATGATATAGACTTATGGAGGAAATGAAAGGTCTTATGGGAATTGACCTTGGCAGAAAAGGCCCACTAGGGCTGGGGCCCACTGAAAGCCACTGAAAGATCTCCTGGTACTCTGGTAGGCTAGTCACTGTCTGGGCACCATCTGTCTAGGTGCTGGTATACACCCAGACAGAGGGGTTTTGAGCATGGGAAGTTTGCAGCACCGTGTATGTCTTGATGCCATGCATACATTGTGATACAGGAGCCCTAGTTAACCTTCTGGATTGAGGACTGTTTGATGCTCAGACATTGTCCTAGCTTCTTTGGGTGATTTATATACTGATTTATATACTCACTTTGGACTTTTTTCTTGCTTTTAGGACCTTCCTATTTGTACTTTCTGATTTCTTCTGCTTTCCTTGTTTTAACTCTACCTGTTCTTCAATTACACTACCTACTGCATGCCTTGCCCTCTTGCCAGTCTGAAACATTGATTAGTGTCTATTGTGATGAGCCTGTTTTTGTGCTACCTTGGCTCTCATGCCTCTCCTTCAACAGCTACTGTTCTGGCTACAAGCTTTGGGAGCTGTAAAAGCAGTCTTTCACTAGCCATTGGTTCTAAGTACTCTGTAAGTCTGACACCTATCCTGGTTGAAGGTAAATATTTTACTCAATCCAGAAATCTGTAATGTGATGAAGTAAATTTGACAAGACACAGACCCATATTATTCTATATAACCATATAGCAGTCTGTTCTATCCCTGAGAAGTATGCTGATCAGTAACATGCCGGTTGATGCTTGAAATTTGAGCATTGTGGGTTCTGGTTGGGTGCGAATCAGGCAAAGTAAACTCTTCCTCTATTCCCTCAGTTTCCCTGTCTTGGAACCCTAGGCACATGCAGAAATGGGTTGGGTGCGTGTCCTACAATGGCAACATTTTTCAGATTAGGTTTCTCTAAACCACTTTTTATAGGGGCTAATTAATTGCACTTGCCCACAGCTACCAATGAGAGCTTTGCTTGTGTGTAATTTCGCACCTATGCTAATAAATTGGCCCTATAATATCCCAACTTTGCATACAATATTTGTTTCACTCCAACCTACATATTCAGACTTGGATTTTATTTAACAAATATAATTACAACATATTCTGAACAATCTCTCAAATTGGATACTGTCATGGAAACAGGTAGTAGCAATTATTTTATCCTTTTCATAACAGACCTAGACTATTTGCAAAATAATACACAGAGAGGTTGTAATTAACTCCTTCCTCCTAGACAGCTTCCCAGTATATGTAACAATAGAAAGACATATGAGTTGTTCAAAGAACTCAGTACTGACATAAGCTGGATATTTATTCAGATTAACAGCCATGTTCCCCTTTGTTTATCTATATAAATGTACAGGAACAGAAGTCAGAGACCATTCATTCCCAGTACACAATTGCCTGACAGAAATACACCAAAGGGACATTAGCCTAATAGAGAGCTTTAACTTACACAAGGATTCATATATCTCTGTCTACACAATGCGACCTATGATAAAATACACAACTTGGCCCATTTTTCACTTGCTGTGTGTTAGGGCCAATCGAAAAATACTAAAAGTCACAAATCTGAGCACAGCATTGTATAATTACACTGGCCTGAAATGTTTTTGCATTGCTGTTGTACAGTAAAGTTTATGTATAGAGAACGGAAAAAATATAAAGAAATATATATATGTATATATATATATACACTGTAGAGTTTATATTGTGTTTATTTTTCCCCATAGAAAGGAATGCATGAGTTGCTCAAATAGCAAAATCTGCAGACCCAAATGTAAAATAGACTGCATACAGGGCATTAGTAATGGTCTGTTGATACAATGTTGTTATACACCAGGCTTAAAAATAGGCAACTGTTACTATCTGTTACATACTGCCGCTCTTATAGCACCCTACTTAAAGGAATAGGTAAAAGAATGGTTAACAGTGCTGCTCCAGCAGAATTCTGCACTGAAATCCGTTTTATATTTAATTTTGAAATTTAACATGGGGATAGCCATTTCCTTACATTTCCAGGTGCCCAACTTCATGTGACTTGATAAACTTCAGTCACACTTTGCTGCTGAGCTACAAGTTGGAGTGATACCACCCACCTCCATTCCCCCAGCAGCCAATCAGCAGAACAATGGGCGGGTAACAAGTTAGCAGCTTCCTAACACCTCTACTAAAGGATTCAATTGTCCGAACCAACAGGACCACCTACCAGGGTGATGGCACACTGCAGTGCTATCAGGTGACAAAAATTATTGCTTGAAAATGCAGAGCTGAATGATAAATAATACTACAAAATACTAATAATACTAATGCTACTAGTCACGCTGAAGGTTATACTAAGCATTTACTAAAAATGTAAACAGGAAAAAGGGACTCTGCCTATAAAAAATCTATAGTACTCATTTATGTCCCAAGTGCAGTGACCAGTGCATTTTTAAGTACTATTGCCATGTTTTCTACCCATAATACTGTATTTTTTGCGAGTCTTCCAGCATCATTGCATACGCCAAGGGCATTGCACCTGACACAAATGCAGGGCAATTTCTCTTGCACGCTGTCATACATTGCATGCAACTGCCCCCAAGGCAGGTCACTGGAGCTACCATCTAGTCCAGAGGTGGCAGTAGCTCCAGGGTTCCCCTGCATCCATAAGAGTAAATGCTCTCAATTCGGAAAGGATTGAGCACACCGAGCAAAACTATACAGAAATGCAAAGAGTGCATTTTGATGCAAGTTTGTTGAATGAATGGGGTTTTATGCACAACTAACTGTGGGGAGATATGTGGCAACGCAACTACACTTGCAGTCGTATATGACCCCTATGTATTGGTATCAAATGATAAGAAAAAGAATGAAAGTTCTTCTTTAGAGTCATACAAGACTAATACATTTAGTTTGATTTTTACTTTAGTGACTTTATCATTCATGCAGCTCCTGGGAATAATCCCATTTGTTGTATACATCAGACACACATCTCATGGCTGCCCTCATTCTGTCACTGATTTAGAATGAGAAATGTGTCTCAGTTCATGGTAGAAGAGCAAGAATATTTGCGTTGAAAAAGAGACAGGGTTGTGCATTTCAGAAGCGAATTTGCATGCCCATAACTTGCCCCAGAAATGACTTCCCTGCTCATGGTCAGCACCCAAAGCATTTGTGCCATTGCTTGTAAGGCTTCCGTCATACCTGCTAGCTTTATATCACATAACCAATGTATACCTTATATAATGAATGTGACTTGGGCAAATTGTTTTCCTCCCTAACACCAATATTTCCATTTTTTCTACAAGCAGAATTTTTTTTTCCTGTATGGCCTATCCTATCCTATCCCATTGGATGCCGTCTCTCCATGTAAATCCCTGAGCGATGCACACACTCAACCAGACTTGCACATAGATTCAAATGTATTAGATGCACGTGTGCAAGTAACTGCTGTAGGTATGGGTAAAAAACACAGAACTGTATATAAATATGGTAGACAGCACCTACATACCGTTATGAGGTGGGTATAGTGTTGGACTGGGCTGGTGGGACACTGGGAAAAACCCCGGTGGGCCCTGGCCCTTGCAGGCCCTGCTAACCTGGTCCTGAACCCTGCCAACAACAAGAATGTGACACATTAAAGAAACAAGACACGTGTGGTGTGACGAAGCGTAACACGGCATGTCTGTGGGTTCGAAAGTTTGCAACTAGAGTGTGTGCCCCCGAGGTGGCAGACCCGGACACCCCAGCCCGACACTGGGTGGGTTTGGGTGGCAGGTATTCTTTGCTAAATGACTACTCTCTCTTGTTTATGAAACACTCCTTTATCTATGGACAAAAGTCTTCTGGGGTAATGAATGACCCTTCTGTGTTTTTTTAATTGGAAATTTAATACAAAGAGTCCCAGCAAAACCAGCTGAGTGCAGAGGTACTGATACCCATGTGTATTCAGCCCTGTGCTTTATCAATAAACAAACAGCACTTGCATTTCAGCCCATATTGATTCACCATGCAAAGACTAAACAAACCAAAGGTAGACAAATGAGAAATTCCAGGGAAGAAGGACTGCATTTAATTGACTCATTACATATAATAGCCCAGTCACATGAAATCCTGTACCTAAGAATCCCTCCAGAGTAAAATCACCATTTGTACACTGAAATTAATTTCAGGTAATTGTATTACCCTCCAATATAGAGTTGAATAAGGATATTGATATGATCCAAATTGTGTTTGCATTGCTTTAGTCTGACCTAGCAGGCATCAGGTGGAGTTGCATTATTCGTGCATATCAGATTTAGCTTCATTAAATTGGAGAACAATTTCTTGCAAGGGCAATACACACCTGCGCTCAACATAAGCAAAAAGTACTTAAACTGAAAATGTATTTTTTCTCTTATTTTTATTTTAAACATTAATGTTTTCAGCTGCAGCCCTTTAGGCTTTCAGATAAGGTTGCAGTTCATTATACAAAGGCTTCTCAGTGAACTGCTGATTTCTTTTTATTTGGCTTGTATGAATAGAGAGTAGAATGTGACTTTACTTTTTGTTTCAGACTTTTTCACTGTTTAGTGCAACAAAACGCAAACATGTATGTTCTAATGAAACCTATGTAATGCTACGGAGCTATGTAAAGGTTTGCTTCCCCACATATGGCAGCAGCTGGCATCTGTTGACATCACATTCAGAACATAATTAAGACCCAGGACCCATAATTAAGACCCAAGAAGCACTTTTAGAAAACTGCTGCTAGTAACGGGCCTGGCTGCTGCTGTTTACATATTTCCCTGACCTGCCCTGTTATTTAGTGGCTGGGTGTACAGAAGGTGATGGTTGTGCTTATGATGTGTCCATGAGATAAGCCCAGGGCTGTATTATGGTAGGATGCTACCCTAGGCACTGGACAGCTTGCCCTGCCACCTTCCCTTGGCTATTGACCCATGTGCAGATGATCCTGCTGTACTGTGCAAGTGTAGACTGCAGGAACAAAACTAAACATATTTATATTTCCTTTTCTGTCATGCAAGTACTGCATTTCTTTCCAAACCTATATCCTGGTGCCTTAGTATAAGCCTGGCATCTGCAGGACTGTAGGTAATGAGAGCGCTGACCATTAAGGCTTGCAATCTAATCTTATAAAATAAAGGAAGGGCAGTTGATCACACCTTAATTCATTTAAAAGCAAGCACATAAGAAATCAGCATCCAGCCTGGAGATCAATTCATTCATGCTGCAGACTGCACTGTTACTCTGCAGCCATGCAGAGGTTTGAAAAATCAGCCATAATTTCACACTTACGCCCCATCCCCAATCCAAAAAGTCCAAAAGTTTCTCTGTAATACCTTGTACTCCAAGGTACTCCAAGGTACCTTGTACCTTGTAATCCAAGCTATGCTGTGTGAATCCATAATAGTGGCAAAACAATCCTACTGAGTTAATTTAAGGCTTAAATTTAGCAGATGCAAAGTATGTTGATCCAAATTACAGAAAGATTCCATATCCATAAAATCCCAGGTCCAAGCATTTTGCATACTAAATCCTATATTCTCCTGTATATTCCTTCAAGACAATTTAGAGCTTTCCCTTGTACCCTCAGCCACTCCTGCCAATCAAGAAACCCCTGTAAGCTCTTGCAAGCAGGACCCTTGGATGCTATTTTTTTTCTTTCAGGGTCAGAGCTAGGGGTGGGCAGAAGGAGCACAAGTCTAGAGCGCAATGGTGAGGAGCCACAAGGAACATATCTCTTTTGTCTGCCTGCCCATATTTTAGCCCTTCTGTAAGCAAATGGGGGAAGGATATGTTGCCAGTTGCCAAGCAGGGCTGGGGAGGGAGTGGACACTGCAGTTGGTTAGGTCAGTGTCAGACTGGGGTGTGCTGGGTCCACCGAGTGCCGCCTTTTCAGAGCCCCACCACCCAAGCTGCGGTGGAACCCCCTTATCCCCATCATGGACCTCTCCTGCCCTGATGCAAGCCCTCCAACCACACCTGCCACCCCACTGCCTCAAATTTATCCCCCACCCCAGTCCTGCGCATGATGCCATCCTGGGCCCACTTGGTCTTCTCTCGGGGCCCTGCCATCGCAGTCCAATGTTGGGTTAGGTGACGAGCGAGGGGGTGTGAATAGAGGGTGGGTGTGTGCTTTGAGCTCCCCTTAATCAAACAGCCTGGCACCGAATTCTTTAATCCATGTTTATTGACTTACTATTTATAATAGTTATAAATCATGGTGCCTTATGTATTTCAACTAGGGATGCACCAAATCCATTATTTTTGGGTTCGGCTAAACCCTGAATCCTTCATGAAAGATTTGTCTAAATACCAAACCAAATCCTAATTTGCATGTGCAAACTAGGCTCTGGAAGGGTTAAAAAGAAGAGAGTACTTTGTTTTACTTCCATGTTCACCTAACCAAAAGTCATGTGATTTTAAGGATTACTAATTATCCATACAGCATGCAAATTTTCTATCACTCTTTCAACCTTACATTATGCACATAGTATGAAACATGCACTGTGCAGGGTTATGGCAGTACATACAAAGCATATTCAAGACTCACCAGCACGCCCTATTCTTTCAAATTAATTATGCCTGGTGCTCAGTATATAAGGAGAGATCGGCACCCCACCTATACCTTAGAACAGTGCTGTCCAACTTCTGGGGTGCTGAGGGCCGGAATTTATTTTACATACATGGTGGAGGGCCGCTAATGGAAGCCAGTTTGCCCACTCACCCACTTCAAACCACACCCATTTTATCACAAAGTTCGCTGCAGGGATATCAACCATCATTTATATGTTAAAGAATTATATTATGTCATATTAAGACACACCCTTAAATCCATATGCCTCCTCCTCCCCTGTGGATAGCACAGCAACCCCCAGCATATAACTACACACCTTAGGGACCATTTAATGGCTATTTCCAACTGCTAACAAACTCCCAGATCAAACCCCTGCCAGGTTCACCTTCCACAGGCAGCATAGGGTAGGCAGAGTATGGCACACACAGGCAGCACTCTGCCTGTCCTATGCTGCCTGTGGGTGCCATACCCACCCTGCCCTACACTGCCTGTGTGTGCCATACTCTGCCTGCCCTATGCTGCCTATACACAGTCAGTATAGGCCAGGCAGTACATACAATGTCTGAGCTGTGAAAAGGTGAACAATGTCGGTGATTATAGCCTGAGCCTGAGGTGTGAACTCTGCAGGGGGTGAACAATACAGAGATTAAAAGGTGTGAACAACACAGGGGATTACATTTTTAAACAATACAGAGGGATTACAGCCTGAATCTGTGGTGAGAACCATGCAGGGGGCCAGTTAATCTCAGTACTGATACCATTTAAAGCTTACACAAAATTAAGCCATCAAAACAGCCAGACAGGTGGGGGGCCACACAGAGGGGGATTGAGGGCCGCATGCGGCCCGTGGGCCTCCAGTTGGACAGCACTGCCTTAGAATAAGCAATTTACTGGCACAACAAGGCTATTACAAGCAGGAAAACCTACGCGTTTCGGGGCACATCCCTTCTCAGGCATAAAAATGCACAAAGGTTCACATTAGGCAGATATCATGTTGATTGAACTAATATGACCTTCCTCATATAAACAATATGTTTTCTAATTTAGTTGCATTGGACTGGCCCGCAGATAGCTGTGATTGCGGGAAGATATAAGCGTTAGAGCTCTATGTAATCGGTTTTGCAACTTTTACTAAGAGTGCAAACATTATCGCCAACTCAAGACACAAGTGATGACAAATTCTATCTCCACCCGGTGTTATATGAAATGCTGCCACAAAATTATCTGTTGAGTGAGTAGTGACGCCAGTTTGTACAAGATCACTGTCCATAAGTGGTGGTGACTGGGAGAGACATGATACATTCACTTTCATTATTAGTGAGTTATCTGATAATTACAGTAAAATGAAAAGAATTGATAATGAATTTGCTAATACATAGGTACATTGGCAATCAGTCCATAATTAGCACAATTAATTTATACCTTATGCTCAGTGACACAGGGCAGTGCAGTATGAGGGGCACAAAGCACCACAAGGTGCTGCCAGAACCCTGGAATAATTGGCTGCTTTAGTAAATATGTGACTGGCTGGGAGTGGGAAGAAAGGGTCTGTTTAGTAAAAAAAAGGCTACATTTTAAATTGCATTTTAAGGAGAAACCCCCAAGGTGCAAGACTCAGGGCACATTTCAATAAATATCCTGAACATGGGTGTTTACTATACACTTTTAATAAATCATAAACTGGTAATAGTATTCCTTTGGCAAAACATTATACAATTATTATTCTTTATACATATTGCACCAGTATATACTGCAGCATTTATGGAGATTATACATCATCCACATCAGTCTCTGGCCCAGTGCAGTTTGCAATCTATTACATTTATATTATTATACTAACAACATCTTAAAGGTGCAGATTGCTTTATGCAACAACTCTAACGCTTGTCATGCATGTCTCTCCACTAGAGGCCACTGTTTCACTGCAGTGTATGGATAAGATTCACCTGCCTGCTCTAATGAGGAGCAGTATGGTAGCTCCCACATATGGAAAATCGATAAAATATACAGGAAAAATTAACCTTATGTGGATCTATTCAACTAAACACTAAAAAATTAAAAATAATGCAAAATATAACAGCTATTAACTATACTTAGAAATAGGAAGTATTCCCCTTATAAAGGGCTGCTTCTAAGAAAAATCCATACTGCAGGGCTGCATGTATTTCAGCCTATGACTGCCATGTACATTTTAGCAGGACTCCTGAATTTAAAGGGCAAGTCTGCTAACACTGTAAGCACCAGTAATAGCAGTTTTCTATGAGCCTCCCCATAAAGGATGACAGTCTCCTAGCAACACCGCATGGAGGGCAATGGGAAAGTGCCCCCAGCACACTAGAAACCAGCATGCATTCCAGGCTCTGTCAATTAATGTTACAGCATGCTCATTTATATACCATAGCGTGAAGAGAGCTTTAATGAGAAATGCAATAAACAGGGCAGCAGTGATTGGAATCCCTGAAGCTCTTCATTTTTATTAGCGTCCCTGCTGATGGGGAGGCCTGATCATCTTATAAGAGCAAATTAAACATTACTGTGACCCTGAATTGTTTTAAAGAAACCCTTCAACCCCTTTAATATGCATTTACTAGCAGTACATTAGCACTAAGCTTTATTCCCCTTCCACCACTTATTCTTATTCCTATTCTAAATTAATTTAGGTTTACAGGTTTAATTAAGCAAAAGCAGTGTAACAGCAATAGGTCCCTTATGCACAGTGAGCAATACTAAGGTTCTCTTTGCTGTGACCCACTGAGTGAAGCAAACTGTACTTATAACGTGCTTGATATTAAACAAGTCTAAAGCATTGCACAGTGACTGCCTGCTGTGCCCATCTGGCCACACATTAAGGTTCCCTATATTCCATCAGCAAGCAAGGCGTTGTGTGTGCCGCCAGCAGAGCCAGATCCACAGGAGCGATGGGTACGGACGGTCAATGTCCCACCAACATGGTGACACGTGTGCACTGAAGCATCACAAACAAAGTGTAAGCAAACAGCACTGGCCTACTTTTACACTGACGGTCACTGGCCACCCCCTGAATCTCTCTCTGTGACAATGTGTTGTACCTCAGTGACACAGCCAACAATACACTGCCTCCCGCCTCCCCATTACATAACCCATTACAGGTTTCAAGATCTAGAAAATGCTTCATTTAATCTAGAAATGCACAAGTAGGACCCTTACGGTGCAACACTGGCTTGTATCCATTGTACCCTGGCAGCCTGGCTTATTCCTGGCACACAAATCTGAGTTGCAACGTGGTTAATTCTAACTGATCTCTCTCAGTATAGTGCAGGAGTACTCTGGCCATCTGGCTGGGGGTCATGTGTTAGCCTTGCCCGTCTGGCCACTTTCTGACAGAATAAAGCAGAAATACTGTGTATGCCCGGTATAAAGCACAAGTTTTCCATTCTGACTGGGGGTACTGTGCCAGGCTGGCCTTTTGCAGACAGTATAAATCTACATGGCCCCTTCCTGTTTTAATAAACCAGAGGTAACGTGCCAGCCTGACCTCTGCAAAATGAAGCAATGTTAGGGTGCCAGTCTGGCATCTATCTTTTGTTATATAACATTAAGTCATTACCAGCCTGAAGTCTCATTTTCTTTGTTATAAGGAACAAATACTTTGCCACTTTTTGTTTGACTAAATTGGGAGTAATGTGCCAGCCTTGTGGTTGTTATAATAAAGCAAGATTATTGTGCCTCTTTCTGTTTGAATTAAGCAAGGGTTCTGCTGGCATTATATGGTTGGAATAAAGCAAGGTTGCCTGGTACTTTGGGCATTACCCGGGCTACTAGGATGATCTGTTACGGGTGCCCAGTTGTGCCCATGTTGTGTAAGTTGAGCGCAAACGCAGCGATGCATTTACCTGCTGGGTGCGATGGGGAATTCCTCCCCTTATCTCATCAGATCTCGTCCTAAAATAGAGGCGCCCAGATCCCCCGGGCAGGAAACGAACGGACCAGAATAACTGCACCCCAAAAAGCCCAGCTGGGACCCTCAGCCAATATCATGATTTCGTCTCTTTCCAAACGAAAAGCCCGACTTTGTCTTCCAGGCGATCCCTCTCCGCGGGGTGACCATGAGCCCCCGAAAGTAACCATAGTTCATCAGGTTAAACGTGGCCCCTAGTGAAGCCCAGCTGCCCTGGAAGAGCGGCCCCCCAGCAGCCCGGGCTGAACAATGAGCGCTCTCTCTCCATGACTCCCGCTCCTCACTTGTCTATTCCATCAGCGGGGCTGGAGCTCTCGCCTTTTGTACAGCGAGTGTGCAAGGCGCATGCGCGGCACTGACAGCAGGGCACAAGCCCCCAGCCAACGGGAGAAGGTAGGGACAAAGCCTGGCACCGAAATCAACAGGAATTTAGCGCAGGACAGCAGGCCAGCCCACTTGCTGGCTAGTAATTGCCTTTATGTAGCCCATCTAATAAAGGGAGGGAGGAGGTCCTGGAAACAATAGGCTGGATAATAGCGTGATCATTGCGCAGCCCAGGTTCCATAGCAGGGGAGATACTAACAAGAGGCTGCTTTGAGTAATGGACCAAGACCTTGGTACTAACGAACATGGCCCATGCTGACACTTCAATCACTCTATATAGAAACCGACAGACTGGCAGTCTTTAGTTTATAGATAATCAACAGTCCCAGCTTACAAGGAAACCCACCAACAGGGATTCTTTATTAGCATAGGTGCTAAATTGTACATGTGCAGTTGCCGTTAGCAACCTAGTTTTTTGCCTTCATTTTCTAATTTGTAGTAGACTGCTTAAAACTGTCTGGTTTTTGTAAACTGGTAAATCAGACGCCATATTAACAGTACCAGTGTCGGACTGGAACCCCAGGGGCCCACCAGAAAACCTTAGACCATGGGCCACCAAAATATTTTTCCTCCTTTCCTCTCCCAACATCTTTATTCTCCTATTATTTTTAATTACATGCTAGCATCTATCCTTCCCTCTATTTTTCCTCTTTGTTCCCATTTAGAAATAGCAAATGACCATGAAGTAAGCCAAATGCTTAGGAGCAGGAGGGCCCACTGACGCCTGGCCCTATTGGGAGTTTTCCTGGTATCCTGGTGGGCCAGTCCGACACTGAACAATAGCCATCTATATGGGCAAAAGTATATTAATGCCTTATCAAAAATTGCAGTTCTACTGCCAAATTCCAAATTGGAAGTAGATTCATATTAGAACATTAAATAAGCATTCACCTCAAATCTAACCCAACTGACCTAGCTGAGCATTCAGGGGTATCTAGGAGAAGTAACGTAGAATTAAATTTCAATAAAATTAAGATAGAGTATCTTAATTTTATTGATTTCTTGTTTTGTTGTTTTAGTTATCTGTGCTACATCCCCTTGCTTTTAATATACCTTAGTTCACGTTCTTTATTATGTTACTATTTTTATGTCTCCTATATAGTTTAATTTTTTATGTCTCCTACCCAGATACTTTGTTTCCCATTTAGATTAATATATACCAACAGCCCATCCCCCATGTCTATCAGCACTTGCTTCTCCATGTTGTTTTCACCTTCCCTCCCATATACTTGGTCCAAGGGCTCCCCTCATTCCCGTTCTGTCCCTTTCCCTTCCCTACTTTCTTTTTTCTTTTTCCCCTCCCAACTGCTATTATTCACCGTATATCTGCACTCCTCCATACATCACTCGCATCAGTATCTTCATTTTCCCATAATTCGAATAGCTGTATACAACATTGTTTTACAATAATTTGCCTGTCTCTGTTTTTTTAGTTGTTTTTTTTGCTCCTATTCTACATTGCCTGATGAAGCAGGAAAAGCCTGCGAAACACGTTGCAATATTGTTGTGAATAAACTATTATTGAAAATTACCACTTTTGTTGGTATCTGCCTGGAGGAGGTAAGTTCATTACTACCTCCTCTGAATTACCCATTGGGTTTTTAAGTGTTTTTAGCTAATTTTATCCTTTTGGCGCCTCTGTTTTGTCTTATCATTATACCGAGTCCACCCCGAGGGGAGGGGTGTCATCCCCATTTTTCTTTCTTCAACAGAGAGCGACTTCTTATTCCTAAGTGGGGTCAGGATAATCTCCCCACCTGCCTATACAGTGGTTGCCTAATGGTAACCCTGGCTTGTGAATATTAATTTGTTTACTCTACCATTACTCCTTGTAAAAACATATTACACTATTGGGGCTCTTGGTGTTCCTTTTTGTCTTTATTTTATTTAAAGTAAAAACATGTTAAGTTTGTTTATCCATACACAAGATGCCATAGTATACATGTATACTGTGATTGGGCCACCAATTTTCTATGTGATTGTCCGATTTTGCTTTAAATAATGTGTTGTTTCTGTATGTGATTTAGCCTATGATTAAGTACCCCTTTTGGTACGAAACACGTAAGGCTTCCTGTGGCATCTTGTATTTCACATTCGTAGTCAATAAATATTGCATTGGAAATATAGAATCTTTAGAAATGGAAGTATCATACTACTGGCTTTGGCAAAGACATCTTCCTTATGTGTGTAGGTTTCCATGAGCTATCATGGCTGTGTGAGTAAGGAGATATGTGTTTAATGCTTAAATAAAACTTCCACAAACCAAACCCGCTGTTTTCTGATCCACCTATTTCACTAGTCAGTACTAGTTTTTCTCTGTAAAATCAGCACTTTGGAGTGCCTGCGTCTCAAAACAAATCAAGGCTTCAACCTTGTTACTGGCATTCACACACCATTCACGCCGGGTGTAACGCCTCAGGGGAGAGCCAATGTGAATAACTTGCCATTGGTTCCCCTCAGTGAGATTTAATCTCACTTGTAAAACAAAACATGACAAACGTGACACAAACAAGACAACACATAAGAGGCTTAACTGCACATGTCCCACCCTTTGCTCATATAATACAACCAAACTTTAAAGACAAGGTAAAATACCGATTTGAAGCTGCTGACAGTTTGCCTCACATTGGGAAAAAACCCTTGACCTGAAAAAACTACAAAACTATAAAATGATATACAACAGGTATGGGTTCAATAGACATGATGTGCAGGAAGGTAAAGCAGTCTGAGATCTTAGCATCTGCTTGTCTTCTTGTTACACCCTTGGCCTTTCGTATCTCACATTCTCTCACACAGACACACACCATTCTCTCATATATTTTATATCTACCTATACATACCCAACTTGGTGCCACCCAGCTGAGCCACTGCCCCTTAGGATTCCAGAACCTGATGTTAGAATTTTGTGCTCTGCAAGATGGTATTCTCAGGGCCGGATTCGTCTTCTGGGCGCCCCTAGGCCCCCCCCCAATGCGCATGCGCGAACGAGTGAACAACCGCTCGCCCCCCCAACCCCCCCCTGCGAGCGCGCATGCGCATATATTTAAAGTCCCATACGGAGCAGTGGGGAGAAGTTCCCACTGCTCCGTATTGAAAAAAACTTTAAAAATTCCGTTGCGGAATAGGCCTGGGCCTTTGTGGCCTCTCCACAAATCCGGGCCTGGGTATTCTAGATGAAGGTGGAGCCGTGCAACCAGGCAATGCAAGAGATGATACGGCCTTGGTGCAGCAGGTGGAAATGGTCTTGAATTCAAAAGTGATGCCCCTGTCCTCTGATTGTATATGCCTATGCTAGATGGAATAGCATGTTATTATTACTGGCTGGATTACATACTCAAATAAATACTTACTGCAGCCAGGAGGAACGTGAAAACGAGAAGTGTGAAACAAAGTTTCAAAATTAAATTTTCATGGTTCTCAGGCTCAAGAAATGACAGAGGCGGCTTTCCATTATGTGGCCTGAATGGCTTAGCTGATGGCTGCATGAAAAGGGAAAAAATGATTTTAGTCAAGATGAAACAAGATATTTATTATGAGTTAGAGAATAGTTACTGTATTTGCTTTCAGGTCAGTATGTAGGGTTTAAATTTTGCAGCAGTTGGTGTTCAGTTTGCCGTGTATTTCACATCCTTAGTCAATAAATATTACATTGGAAATATAGAATCTTTAGAAATGGAAGTATCATACTGCTGGCTTTGGCATCTTCCTTATGTGTGTAGGTTTTCCATGAGCTGTCATGGCTGTGTGAGTAAGGAGATGTGTGTTTAATGCTCAAATAAAACTTCCACAAACCAAACCCGCTGTTTTCTAATCCACATATTTCACTAGTCAGTACTATTTAACAAGAGCTATAATCTTTTCTTACTGGCATTTACAAATCATGTACTTACTGCTCTTGGCTGGAAAGGGGGTTGGGCTCCTTTTTGTTCCGGCATCACCTAGTCAATGGGCTTATAGAATTGATGGCGCCTGATGTTTCCTCGCGCACCAAGCCGTTGTTTTGGCTTCTTCTTAAGGCGCTAAAGGATCAATTGACACATTTTAATACTGCAGATTTTATACTTTATACTAACAACCAATAAAATAATTGCAAATAATAGGTTTGCAGGTTAGTTATCCACCAGTCGACTGCTGCATTATAGGGGGTTTCTTAAAAAGAAAAAAATCATGTTCAAAATGGCACCCTCTACATATGCCATATGGCCATTGTGTGAACAGAGTGCAATGAGAAATGCATGTGACCCAATAAGATACAAAAAATATAAAACTAGATAATTCAAATGTGCCTGTTAATTAATTATTTTTATAACATGCATGTATATATAAGGCATCAGGTGCATTTTATATAGCGTTTGGTGGTCTTGGGCACATTCTTTGATACTTTATGCCTTAACTTGGTTTCTGCTGTGAATACACTAATTTCTTACCTCCAGGGCCATGTATATCAGGGTTCCGGCCCATTCAGTGGTGGTTTCATCATGTAGGATATTAGCTTAGCCAGACCGAAGTCCGATATTTTAGCATGGCCTTCGTGATCCAAAAGAATATTTTGTGGTTTTAGGTCTCTGTAATATAAAGATTAAAGAGGTACATATTAGAAAACAAGGGCTGCAGGGCAACCTGTGTGTAGCCTCTGCTATAGAATATTAGAGAAATGAAGAAATCTATACTGACCGATGTATAATTCCCTTGCCATAGAGGAATTGCAGACCACAAATCATCTCTGCTGAATAGAACCTTTTAAACAGGGAAATAATGGTTAATCCATGAAGCTTATCCTACAATACGTTACCTTTCTATTAAAGTATGGAAAGTAATTGACTAAATTGGAATATGTTTCCAAGTGTCAAAATGTACATATTATGTTATTCCATTCCTTGAAATATAATTTCAAAATATATTTTTTCTTTATTTATCAACACTGGTCAAATTTGCACTGCCAGCAACCTATGGCAACCAATCACATATTAGCTTTTATTGTTCTACCTGAAGCTGGCTGAAAAATTTGGTTGCAATGAGTGGCTGACCAGGGGAGAATTTGCACAATATTGCTGAATGAGACTTATGAAAAAGAAGCATTTCTGAATTTTGACCCTGACCAGAAAACTGGCCAAGGCATGGATTTTGATGGATAGTGTTACTACTGCCCTTACTACTACCCCAACATGTGATCCAGGAGTGGTCTGAGTAGTAAACCAAATAATATTTAATTGTGCTGTAGATTTGGTGAATTCTGTATTGTATTGTATAATCTTACACGAGTATATATAGATATATATATAGAGTAGAAAATAAAGAAGCCGCTCTCACAGGACTTATGTGAAAAAATAAAGATTCCTTTAATGAATGGTGGAATCTTTATTTTCTACTCTGTTTCCAGATTTTGGATGCTGCACCCAGGCAGTATTTGTGCTTTACACGTGAGTCGCAGTGACCTCTATTCTTAGATATATATATATATATTTTTTTCTGTATTCCCATATATTTACAACTACCTTTTCTGTGTTCTCTCAGACCTTCAAATACACACTTCATGTTGTAAGGATTTAGCCTATTACTATGCTTATATTTGTGGCCCTTGTGGAGTCCTTAAGTGCCCGAGAACTCTTTTTTTTGCTGATTTCTTGCTGATAGTAGCATTTACCAAATTCACCACTTGCAGAACTCTATCCATGTCTAGGCTGCCATGATGCCCCAGCTCATCTTCTAGGCTTCCCCCATTCAGGTATTTCATTACGAAGAAGTCATATAAAATATATAATATAAATATATATGGCATCAGGTCATAAATATTATGGTCAGTTGATGGTTATCTTGCATGTGTATTAATCTCTGCAGGTAGACTGCAGTACTGGGTACAGTATATACTGTAAATCCTGCACAATATTGTTTGGGGAATGCAAAGCAAGTGGGCTTTATGTATAACGATAGACAGATAGAGAGAGAGATAGATAGATAGATAGATAGATAGATAGACAATAGAGAGATAATGGAGCCCCTACTGCAATTCACTAAGACACTAGAACTCACTGAGCAGTCATTGACCAAATAAAAGAAAGAAGGCGCAGGACTAGTGTTTTCGTATAGAATCTGTAACTCTGATATATAATATCTCTATAAGTTTTGGTATGGGGTACATTATTCATTATAATCTACAGCCCCCCTTTTTAAATGTTTCTTTTCTCCAAAACTCCACCTTCCCATCAGTTCCCTTCCCACCCAGTTTTGCCCCTCCTGCCAAATTGTTCACCGCAGGTTTGCTCCCTCCTGCAATCCATCTGTCTTTTCTTTCTCCTTGCTGTTCCCTCCCCTTTATAGGTTGTTTGAACACTTGTCTGCCCATAGCTGCCATAGCAAATCATACAGCGGTCAATAATAAGAGTAACAGCAGACAAGGTTGGTCAGTGGAGGGCAAGAGGGGAAGGACACAATGGCAAACAAGTATAGCAGTGGGCACACAGGCGGGCAGCACCAATCAATAAGTACCCACACTCACAAGAATGAAGTGTAGACTGTGCTAGGTGTAACAGGTGTTAAGTTGGGCTATCCTTGGAGCTGGAACCAATCAGGTGAACCTCTGGTACTTTGGCCGGCTGGCCAACCCTGTATCTATGGGACAAAATGGCAATACTGAGCCAAAGTTGAACATGAGATTGAAAATAGCCATAGCCTTGGCAAAGGAACGGGCATCCGTGGAGAGCTCAATCCTTTCCTAGTTTGACTCTTCCGTTTTCTTAACAGATTTTATAGCCAGGTATGGCTCCCTGTTCCCAAACTTTGCCAGCGTTACCTGAGAAAGGCTTGAAAAAAGTCAGTATATGTGTATTATCATGTGTTTAGAGCACTAAGATGAAAAACACATTAATAAATGTAGTTGGAAATTCAGATTTTGGGAACAAATCACTTACTTTGCCAAATGTTCTTTCTCCCAGCACAGAATAGAAGGTGTAGCTGGATATATTGAATGGGTCACGCCCTGAAGACTGAGCTTGGAGCCTCATGGGGTTAGCTCCTCCTATAGGGAAAAGAGATTTTATTTATAGTTCATGCAATAATAATAGGTAATATAGTGCTACTAGAATTCTTTAGACACAGTTTGTTGCATTATATATATTGTATCTGACATATATTTATGGAGATTCCTGACTTGTCAAGGTCAAAATCCCAGTCCAAAGAGATGATTTTCAAACCACCGTAGCAGAAAGAAGCTTTCTTTAGACTGCAAAACACCAGAAACTCCATACCACCCCCTCAGCCTGTATATGGTAACGGCAGACAACCCACTGATAACCAACTATACCCAAATAAAAGTTTCACATATTATCTTAACACAATCATATCCAATGTGCCTGAAGAAAAGAAGTGGCCCGAATGCAAAAAGAAGTGGCCCGAATGATTGCTAACTGCCCCTATCTTACTGGTGCAATTGCTGTTTAGGGCTCAGCTACCAAAATAGGTGCTAAATTGCACAAGTGTAGTTACCTATAGGCACTAGCCAACTTTTTTTTAAAAGGTTTACCAGTAAATGCTACCAGCTGATTGATTGTTATAGGTGATAAGACCTGTACTAAATTTTGGCCATTTTAATTTATAATGCTATAAGTATATATGTTAGCCCCCAAACCAAAAAGGCCTCTGCTTTTCCTCCTTACTGTTATAATTAAGGAATCTGCCTGTGCACTTTTCATAAAGACTACATATTTCACTAAATTGCAAAAAGGAGCGGCCTGCATGATTCCCAACTGCCCCTAATTTATTGGTTCAATCACTGGTTAAGGCTTACCTAGGGGTGCACCGAATGGCCTTGGGGCACCCCCAGAAGAAATGCCAGGCAATGCCAAGGCCGAGAAGAAGGGAGGAGCAGGCAAGGGAGAGAGAGAGAGAGAGAAGAAATATGAAAAAGAAATAAAACGTAGGGTAATATTTCTGAAAATGGAGAAGAGAAGCAGACACAGCAGAATGGGGGGGAGACAATGACATGAAGGCAAGAAGAGAGGCAAAATGGCGAAAAGGCGGGCAGAAGCAGAAGAAAGGGTTGAAATACACAAGTTATAAAAGAGTGAGGAGTACACAGAAAGAAGTGGCAGGAGAAGAGAGGCATTGGGTAGGTGTGTGCTATAGGGTTATCATGTAAGCAGGCAGAAGTTTCAGATTCCAAGTTAATGAGAGTGACAAGTAATTAGAAAAACACCAAAAAAATGTACAAGTTGCTTTGAATTCACCAGCTATTATTTCCCATGCAGCTAAATCTTCTTTTGTCCGGAGAAAAAATTATAAAGCTATTCCTTTCTAAGGTAACATCTGACTGATGCATATATTTTATGAAGCCCTTGTATTTCTAACCTGCCTGAGTGAATCTATTAAATCCTCATTTGAGGACTCTCCAAAGAGACCATTTTCTGGTGTAATAGAAGGGCTAGGAAGCAGTAAATGAGATTAGGAAGCCAGATCGCTGTAATGGCATGAATTCTGATATGCGGTTAATGTGTGCCAGCTGCCTTTATTTTTTTATGGACTTGTGCAGAACAGTACTTATGTGCACTCTGCATTCCCTAGACACAAATATTGGCAGATACTTTATATAAGCTTGCCTTCAACAACATACCACATTCCCCGGTTTTTCCACTACTTTAATTCATTTACACTGCATTTCTGTACTGATGCATTTCTGTGGAGATGCAGTAACCTGCTTTTGTTGCTTTTGGTATAGGGGTTGTAGAATCATTTTTATGACAAATCATTGGGTTCACTTACTATGGGGAGGGGGGTTGTTAAAACACAAACTGCCGGCTTGCAGCTGGCATTAAGTAAAGAGCTTTCTTATGCCTCAGATTGCATGCCTTTAGTGTATAGCCATTAAGTTGCACTGTTGTGTGCCCTCTATCACTTGGTACCAGTACAAACGTAATGAGGCCTATAATGCTCTAATTAAAAGAAGACTCTGAGAGGTGGTTCATTCAAAGGTTATTCCATCCTCACATCTATGGTCTCTGTATTCAATATTTGGAACTGGTGGAGCTGTATAACACAAATTATCAGTGGCTGAATCTGGTGTAGAAGTGGTTCTGAAACGAATACTGCGAAATGGAAGAATGCTTGCTCCACTTGCAGTGGTCCATAGCAGCCAATCAGAAGGTAGCCTTTACGTATGTGCTGTTTAAAAGCAGCTATGGAATTAGTTGCTGTAAGTAACTGGGCCTGGAGCAAACGTTGTGCCTGCTGTTTCATTGCTTCCGTCATCTTTTAAATTACTTTCAGTATTTTTTACCTGCAGTAACTTTTGTACAAAGCATGTGGCAGTTATGGCAGCCCACTCGTTTTCACCCAGACATAAAAAGCTTTATAATAAAAGTACTTTTCTAATAAACATGAAACCTCATTTTTTAAAAATAAAACATCCATATCCATTATAAAGGTATTTAAAAATTTCAGATATCAGTCATATATTGCCTGCCCTGCTTTGATGTCTCATCCTGGCAGGCAGTTATTTTCCCTTTCCTTTCCGTAGATGTCAGTGCAAGCCTCCCATTCCCCCTTCACTCTCACCCTTTACAATTGTGTAGCTTGTGCATGGGAATGGGCATCAGGTGCCCTCTGGGGTGATAAAAAACTTTCCTTTATTAAAGTGGTAATAACAGACTGCTGTACAAGAGCAAGGTTTCTTAGGAAAGGTGTTGGTTCAGTGGCAGAGTTACATAACGAGAATCTGAATGGTTGCCTGGGGCCCTAATTCCAAAGGAGGGCCAGCATCGGGCAAAGGGGCATTTCCAGGGTCCTTGCAGCCCTGAGGTGGCCTTTCGTATGCCACAACCGCTAGTGCAGAGAGCACAATTTCACTCTCTGCACTTGAAGAGCTGAAATTCCAGGATATAGGAATTTTGGCTCTTAAAGTTACCAGGAGTGGCTTTTTCAATGCGCCTCATGGCAGCAGTGCCCCTGTATCTGCCCTCTGTTACTATCAATAAAAGTAAATGAATGGGGGTAAGATGACATCCATCACCCTCTCAATGTTAAATAAGACTACGCTGAGTGGGAGAGACACCGCACACAGGAGTAAAAGGATAGCAAGTGGGGTCCTAGAGGGGAGGTACAGCTAACTTGCTGGAACTCAATCATTGGCCTAACCCTTGTTATATAAAGCTGTCCTGTTTGTATATCTTAATGATAATTGCTCAGTACTATGATCTAGACGAGACTTTTCTCTGGCAGAATTCATTTGAGGAGCAGCTGGTTTGATTGGTAATTAAGCTCACGCAAACTGTCATTCAGAGCTCTCTGCAAAACATTTCCATGGCACAGGGTACATAAAGGTTAACGTAATATGCAGGATATTAGGTAATAAAACATGTTAAGCTTTCTCTAGCTTAAGTAAACAAAGACCAGATTGATTGCTGGGCATGAAAAGCCAAAGTTGCCCTTAAAGGACAAGGAAAGTCAAAATCTATTAAGCACACTATTAAATAGTACTACTATTACTGTGTAAAAACTCTATATTCCTGGCTTGCCTAATGAAAGATTTACAGAGATACACTTACTAGAACCTACATACTTGTTTCAGTGAACGGCACCGCCATCTTGTCCAAGCTTGTCTGTATGGGCTGAAAAGCACAAGCCAGCCCCCCCTCCGCTCCCTGCTCCTGCCACAAACCCCCCCAAGCTCCACAAACCCCCCCAAGCTCCCCGCTCCTGCCACAAACCTTCCGCCGCTCGCCACACCTGCCCCCCCGCTCCCCCCACCTGCTTGTCACAGAGTTCTCCGACGCTGCGTCGCCATGGCAACCGGACGCTCCTGCTGTGTGCGCATGCGCCGCCTGCAGTAACAAGTCGCCAAGTCTGGGAAGGAGCAATGCATTATGGGAATCTTCTCTACACTGCTCAGCGTTTTTTCTTCCTGTTTGGCTTCTGATCTTCTGAATGGGAGAAATATGGGGAGACTTAAGGGCACTATTGATACAACTGAAGGTATGCCTGCAGCTTGAGATTAACTCTTTACTAGCCTTTCCTTCTCCTTTAAAGGCTGCTGACTATGTACTTTTGTTATTGGTCCATATATGGGGCCCACAGACCAGGCCTTGACTGGCAATCTGTTAATTCAGGGGCTGCTGTAATATGCCATACAGTCACTATTTATTAGGCTGGTGGGGGGCTGTGCTTGAAATGCCAGGGCCTATTGTGAATCTCAGTCAGGGCCTGGTGTCACTTATTTCTTCCTCTCACTGAATATAAAGTGTTTAGAGTTTTAGTATCCCTTTCATCTTAAAGTATATTATTTGTTCAGGGGCCAGTGTGATCAGACTGGGGTACCCCAACAAAACTGTCAGAGTAATTTATAACTATTTGAATTTGGTGTTGATGTTATTTACTCAATATTAAGATGGCGTATACTTGGCAATAATTGTGTGACTCTGACTTTAAGATAAAGAACATTTCCAGCTTAGTGAGAGCTGATTTACAAAAAGTTAAATAATTCTAAAACCATAAAAAAATGATGACCTACTTCAGATTATCTCAGAATATTGTTGTCTACATCATACTAAAATTACATTTTAAGGCAAACTATCTTTTTAAATGAATATTAAAACATCAGTCCCAAATCTTAAAACACTTCACTCACGGTCCCCCCATTGGTTGAATTGGCACATGTTTCTACATATGAGCAGTAACGCCACGTCAAGGCTTCAACCTTGTTACTGGCATTCACACACCATTCATGCCGGGTGTAACGCCTCAGGGGAGAGCCAATGTGAATAACTTGCCATTGGTTCCCCTCAGTGAGATGGAATTTCACTTGTAACACAAAACATGACAAACAAGACACAAACAAGACAACACAGGAGGGTTAAACTGCATGTGTCTATAAAGTCCCACCCTTTGCTCATATAATACAACCAAACTTTAAGGACAAGGTAAAAAACACATTTGAAGCTGCTGACGATTTGCCTCACATTGGGAAAAAACCCTTGACCTGAAAAAACTAACTAACTAAACTATAAAACTATATACATAACTAACAGGTATGGGTTCAATAGACATGATGTGCAGGAAGGCAAAGCAGTCTGAGATCTTAGCATCTGCTCGCCTTCTTGTTACACCCTTGGCCTTTCGTATCTCACATTCTCTCACACAGACATACACCATTCTCTCATATATATTATACCTACCTATACTTACCCAACTTGGTGCCACCCAGCTGAGCCACTGCCCCTTAGGATTCCAGAACCTGATGTTACTAATCTGGTGTACTGCAAGATGGTATTCTAGATGAAGGTGGAGCCGATGGTGCAACCAGGCAATACAAGAGATGATACGGCCTTTGTGCAGCAGGTGGAAATAGTCTTGAATTTAAAAGTGATGCCCCTGTCCTCTGATTGTATATGCCTATGCTAGATGGAATAGCATGTTATTATTACTGGCTGGATTACATACTCAAATAAATACTTACTGCAGCCAGGAGGAACGTGAAAACGAGAAGCGTGAAACAAAGTTTCACAATTAAATTTTCATGGTTCTCAGGCTCAAGAAATGACAGTGGCGGCTTTCCATTATGTGGCCTGAATGGCTTAGCTGATGGCTGCATGAAAAGGGAAAAAGTGATTTTAGTCAAGATGAAACAAAATATTTATTATGAGTAAGAAAGTAGTTACTGTATTTGCTTTTACAGGTTAATATGTAGGGTTTCAATTTTGCAGCAGTTGGTGTTCAGTTTGCCGTGTATTTCACATCCTTAGTCAATAAATATTACATTGGAAATATAGAATCTTTAGAAATGGAAGTATCATACTGCTGGCTTTGGCATCTTCCTTATGTGTGTAGGTTTCCATGTGTGTTTAATGCTCAAATAAAACTTCCACCTATTTCACTTGTCAGTACTATTTAACAAGAGCTATATTCTTTTCTTATTGCATTTACAAATCATGTACTTAAGGTCCCCATACACAGGCCGATTCTAGCTGCCGATATCGGTCCCTTAGGCCCGTGTATGGGCACTACCGACGGGACTGCCCGACCGATATCTGGCCTGAAATCGGGCAGATCTCGATCGGGCAGGTTTAAAAATCTAGTCGGATCGGGGGCCTATACCCACCGTAATAATTTGATCGTTTGGCCCCGGGGCAGTCTCCTCAACCTTATTTATTTGTTTTTTTAATTTAGTGAAATATGTAGTCTTTATGAAAAGTGCACAAACAGATTCCTTAAATGTAACAGTAAGGAAGAAAAGCAGAGGCCCTTTTTGGTTTGGGGGCTAACATATATACTTATAGCATTATAAATTAAAATGGGCAAAATTTAGTACAGGTCTTATCACCTATAACAACCAATCAGCAGGTAGCATTTACTGGTAAACCTTTTAAAATACGTTGGCTTCATATTGGTTAGTGCCTATAGGTAACTGCACTTGTGCAATTTAGCACCTATTTTGGTAGCTGAGCCCTAAACAGCAATTGCAACAGTAATTTAGGGGCAGTGGGAAATACTATGGGCCAATTCTTTTTGCAATTAAACCATTTTGAAGTGATTTCTTTACCTTTATCACTCTCCTCCCTTCTCCTTTTCTCCTCCTTGCAGCACTCATCTGGTAGCCGCTGCTCCAAACTCCTCTTTCTTTTCTTCTTGGTCTTATCCTCTTCATTTGCTCCATTTCCTACTCTTCTCCTTCTTCTCTTCTTCCGTGATGGCCCGGTGCTCGATTCATTGAAATCTGGGCAAATCCTCTTCATTTTCCTCTCAGAATGCACAGAACTCTCATTTCTTCTTCTCTTCCTGAAGTCTTCTCACCAACTGACATTTTGCAATGGATGAGGTCTCTTGCCCTTTGCCAGGTGTCACCTTATGACATCATCACCTGGGCACAGGCTGGAAGATACCATTGTAGTGTAGAGCTAGGTATATATCTTATCCTGGGCACAGGCTGGAAGATACCATTGTAGTGTAGAGCCAGGTACATATCTCAGCCTGGGCACAGACTGGAAGATACCATTGCAGCACAGAGCCAGGTACATATCTCAGCCTGGGCACAGACTGGAAGATACCATCAGGCCCGGATTTGTGGCGAGGCCACAAAGGCCCGGGCCTAGGGCGGCATAAACATAGGGGCGGCATGCCGCCCCGCCGCACGCAAATTTTTAAAATTTTGCTCCCATACGGAGCAATGGGGACCTCTCCCCACTGCTCCGTATGGGAGTTTTAACTTTGGCGCATGCGCATGCGCGTCAGCGCGGCGGCAGGGGAGGAGGAGGTGGTTTGCGCATGCGCGCTCGTACTGCGGGTGGGGGCGGTAGGGGGCGCCGAATGGGGGCGGCCTCGGGGCGCGTCATTTAGAAATCCGGCGCTGGATACCATTGCAGCACAGAGCCAGGTACATATCTCAACCTGGGCACAGGCTGGAAGATACCATTGCACCACAGAGCCAGGCATATATTTTATTCTGGGCACAGGCTGGAAGATACCATTGCAGCACAGAGCCAGGTACATATCTCATCCTGGGCACAGGCTGGAAGATACCATTACATTGTAGAGCCAGGTACATATCTCAACCTGGGCACAGGCTGGAAGATACCATTGCAGCACAGAGCCAGGTACATATCTCATCCTGGGCACAGGCTGGAAGATACCATTACATTGTAGAGCCAGGTACATATCTCAGCCTGGGCACAGACTGGAAGATACCATTGCAGCACAGAGCCAGGTACATATCTCAGCCTGGGCACAGACTGGAAGATACCATTGCAGCACAGAGCCAGGTACATATCTCAGCCTGGGCACAGACTGGAAGATACCATTGCAGCACAGAGCCAGGTACATATCTCAACCTGGGCACAGGCTGGAAGATACCATTGCACCACAGAGCCAGGCATATATTTTATTCTGGGCACAGGCTGGAAGATACCATTGCAGCACAGAGCCAGGTACATATCTCATCCTGGGCACAGGCTGGAAGATACCATTACATTGTAGAGCCAGGTACATATCTCAACCTGGGCACAGGCTGGAAGATACCATTGCAGCACAGAGCCAGGTACATATCTCAACCTGATCACAGGCTGGGAGATACCATTGCAGCACAGAGCCAGGTACATATCTCAACCTGATCACAGGCTGGGAGATACCATTGCAGCACAGAGCCAGGTACATATCTCAACCTGATCACAGGCTGGGAGATACCATTGCAGCACAGAGCCAGGTACATATCTCAGCCTGGGCACAGGCTGGAAGATACCATTGTAGTGTAAAGCCAGGTACATATCTCTGCCTGGGCACAGACTGGAAGATACCATTGTAGTGTAGAGTCAGGTACTTTCCTCTAGAGACAGTTACAATGTTGTCTTATTAGGGAATACTTGTACATTGGGGGGGGGGGGGGGGGGGGATATATATGGTATGTGCTCAAATAGAGTTTCAGGATACATTTCCTCTTAAAACAAGCAGGTACTGTGATTGTTTACTGAGCATCCATAAATAAGAAGTGCAGCTAGTGACCCCTATACATTCCCTATGCTGTTCGTTATCAGCTTTCTTATGCTTAAAGTGATACTGACGCGAAAAAAATACTTTACAAATTATGAATGTACATAAAAAGTTACCTATAGGTCATGTTGATCATTTTTCGCTGATAGGGCTGGTTTTGTAAGTAATTGTTACCTGATGTTCCTAAACCTGACTGTGTTGCCAACCTGACTGTCCCTTTTCAGCCTGTCAGTTACAGCTTCTAATGCTTACGGCCTCCTGCTGCACAAATATGGCCGCCCCGTCATAGAAAAACATGGGGGATCAGATAGGGAATGTAAAAGCATCAGGCAAATAGTTAAATGGCAAAACGATAAAGGTCATGCAAAAACAATGTTATAATGTATTTAAAAAAGGATTTAGTTTTAGGCGTCAGTATCACTTTAATGTTTATATGTTTCAATCTGTTTGTCCGGTCTGTAATCCAGATCAGATGCTGAGCTGCTTACTATATGAAAGTCCATTGACATTGCTTTTTTGTGTGGATAGGATGTCACTTACTATCATTTGTTTGTGTGGGAGCTGCCATAAGCCCAACATGCAGGTTTTCTCTTCCCTGCAGTGTAAGGTTTCTGTATGTTGAACATTAAACACACCCATTAACCAGTGGTTCGGAATATACCCCAGTATGTGATATTCACCTACACCTAGATGTAAGATAAGGAAATAAAATATTATTTACTTGAATTTTTTATACTTAATTAATAATTTAATACTAATTAATGTCAATTACATCCCACTTCCCATTGCACTTATTTATTAGGAGGGTCTAAAACATCTGAAGGGGTTAATGCTAGGTTGGTCCCCGGGTTGTGCCCTTGCCACCGGTTCTCAAACTCAATTCTGCCCTCTCTCTAATGGGGTGCATACATGGGCATCAACCAGGAAGGAAAACCATGAAATTAGTATCAGGTCTCTGCTAAGTTCTACTGGGTTCCTCAGAAAATAGAATCTTTTTTCTATGTGTGAGAGCAAGATACAGCAACACCATTGTGTGCAAACTGTAGTGATCCTTGCCTTGGGTTCCTGTTATACCTTGTCATTGGCTATATATTATATGTAGGATAGGAATAACCGTATATTTTTATTGTTTGCAGGTATTTTGGTAATAAAAGCTGTGTGCACCCATTCACCGGAAAATGGAAAAGCCTAGAATGCAAGAATACTAGATAATATGGGTATGGGGTCCGTTATCTAGAATTTTTATTATCCAGAAAACTCTGAATTACAGGAAGGCCATCTCCCATAGACTCCATTTTAATCAAATAAATTACATTTTTAAAATTAATATTTTTTTCTATAGTAATAAAACAGTACTTTGTATTTGATCCCAGCAAAGATATAATGAATCCTTATCCTTTTCTTTTGAGTTTTTTAGTGCTTAAAACCTCAAATTGGAGTTATGGTTCGAAAGCTCGAATGTCTGGTATTTATTACGTGCAAAAAACACGCAATCTCGAATGTAAAATTTTGCCATGTAAAACCTTGCTAGTTTCTAAAGAAGTCATAGGCAAAGTCAAGACATATTCTCAAACTCAAATTTTTCGAGTAAGCTCAAAGCACAAAAAGAATTTGAGATATTTGAGTTTTTTATTTGAACAAGTTTTCCTTAATAATAAAGAGAAAGAAAATACAGTGGGAGAGGTGTAAGTACCATGTTTTTTAACAGCACAACTGTGCCTTTAAAATTGAATTCCCCTAACCAGTAGTTGTGTCAGACGAATGAAAGTCTAATACCATAGGGCGGATGTGAGTGCTTATCCAGTGATTTCTATTTAAGTCTATAGAAAGCTGTTTTGTGCACTTTTCAGGGCTTATAAAATTGTGCCTAAAGTGGCCCTGTGCGCCTCTACACTAACGTTACATGGTTTAAATAAGAAGCAACCACTTACAAATGAGCTAATTTACTAACATAGATGCTACAGTACAGTCGCTCATAGCAACCAATCAGTAATAAGTATTGATAAGTCTATTAGATGGAAATGAAAGCAAAGATCATAATGGTTGCTATGGTTAGCTGCACTGATGCTTGGGTTGCAGTATAGCACCTATTATTAAATCAACCCCAAATAGAAAATAATACTAATTTAGTACATGTTCTCTTCTGGAAGCACAAATATAGTGCCTTTCAAATGTATTCAGCCCCTTGACCTATTCAAGGCAAATACTGTTCACGCCACTGAATGTCTAGCAGTACAAAGTACAAAGCTTTTGAAGAAGAGATTTTGAGACCCAAAACAGAGAGAAAGAACTGTAGGAAGTGATATACCTAACACACGAATAAGTGTAAATTAACCAATCGGTACCAGATAATAGCAGATGCCACCTGTGACTGGAGCAGAACTACTGTGAGTGTAGTTATGTGATCATATTAGAAAATCATATCACTTTAAAACAATTATATGTGAAATAAGAGGACTCTGCCTTGTCCTACCACTGCCAAAGGAGTTCTGCTCAGCAGCTGCAAAAGTAGGCTTCTCTTCCTTTGGCCGTGCTATTATAATACCTGTTGGAATGTGGAACATTGGTTTGCCTGTATTGGGTTTGAAACAGGATCCAACCACAGCCAAGTGCAACATAAGAACATATATAGCTAACAGCAGTAATGATAAATTATTTAAAATGCTAATCAGATACTTAAACTTTCTCTAATCATTAATAATATAACAGTTTCGATATTTGTACTACTCAATATATATATATATATATATATAATACATCAGAATCTGATCTTTACATTGCATTTCGTTACATGGTTTAAATAAGAAGCAACCACTTACAAATGAGTGATTAGTAATCTGGATTGGACATTATTTTGAACAGGAAAAAAGCTATATTTTAGAACTTGTCTCATTATTTGTGGCTATGGCTAATTGTCTGCTTCCTTTAAAGGGGTAGTTCACCTTAAATTTCACTTTTAAAGGACAAGGAAAGTCAAAATCTATTAAGCACACTATTAAATAGTACTACTATTGCTGTGTAAAAACGCTATAATTCTGGCTTGCCTAATGAAAGATTTGCAGAGGTACACATACTAGAACCTACATACTTGTTTCAGTGAACGGCGCCGCCATCTTGTCCAGCATGTCTGTATGGGCTGAAAAGCACAAGCCAGCCCCCCCATCCCCGCTCATGCCACAAACCCTCCGCCGCTCCCCGCACCTGCCACAAACCCCCCCCCGGCTCCCCGCACCTGCCACAACCCCCCCGGCTCCCCGCAGCTGCCACAACCCCCCCGGCTCCCCGCATCCGCCACAACCCCCCCCCGGCTCCCCGCTCCTGCCACAACCCCCCCCGGCTCCCCGCTCCTGCCACAACCCCCCCCGGCTCCCCGCTCCTGCCACAACCCCCCCGGCTCCCCGCATCCGCCACAACCCCCCCCCGGCTCCCCGCTCCTGCCACAACCCCCCCCGGCTCCCCGCTCCTGCCACAACCCCCCCCCCGGCTCCCCGCTCCTGCCACAACCTCCCCCGGCTCCCCGCTCCTGCCACAACCCCCCCCGGCTCCCCGCACCTGCCACAATGCTCTTGAGTACAACCAGGCTAAATATAATGGAATAAATTACCAGATGCTTGTAGGTGCACCCAAATTTGCTCAACCAAACCCTGTCTAAGAGCCCTTAGGGCAGTGACACACGGGGAGATTAGTTGCGCCATGACAAATTTACGTTGTCGCAGATGACTAATCTCCCTGTAATGCCATCCCACCCGCTAGAATGTAAATTGGCAGTGGGATGGCATACGTGGTGCTGCAATTTGCCAAAGTTGCCTTGAGAGTGTATCATGGCCCTTACTGGGAGGTGCAGTGCGTTCATTTCTAGGTGACCTAATGACATGATACACGTGCTAACCAGCATTATCCCTTTCTCTTGTTTCAGGTGATCAGTTTTGGTGTGATATGATTAAAGATGATAGTATTAATAGTTGCGTGCTCAAAAGTCAGTAGTTTTTAGGAGGGCAACACAAGCACATTATAAAATTTGGTTTGAAAGTAACAGATTGTAACAGGCATGGACTGAGGTTCAAAATAGGCCCTGGCATTTCAAGTACACAGAGGCCCAAACAGCCCCCCACCAGCCCAATAAATAGTGACTGTGGCATTTTACAGCAGCCCCTATGGCATTTGCCAGAATCCACAGGTAGCCAGTATGGGCCTGGGTTGTAGTGTAATCACAAATTAAGAACGAGCTGCCTATAGTACATGGATGCAGTATATTTACATAATAAAAAGGGCAAAGGGCTGGAATAATGACACTTTCTTTTGAAACTGACATGATGAAAAAAACTCAGTTAACAGAAAATATGACTAATCTAAACTTTTCTTGCAGTTTACATAAATTCTAATGAGGCCTTTGATGTGGAAGGTTTCAGAAACAAGAGAAGTGACCTGGAAACTTATAGAATGTCTAGTAGAAGCGAAGACGGAAGATTCGGGCAAGAAGAAAGCAAGCTTCCCAATGATTTCCCTAAAGGGTAACACAGATGCCTTTGATTGTACACCTGTCTCATCTGCCATTAATTTATACTGACAAATATGACAAGTTGCTTAGGACAGATTTTTTTGGCCAAATTCACATTACAAGAGAAATATGAAATGTAGCAGAGTATGGCCAGGATTCATTTTATAACATTTGGTGCAATGCAATTAAGAAGAGGTTAAGCCAGGTTTCTAAGGGAGACCGCAATATTATTTATTTAGAAGAACTGGCTTGGCCTGGACTGCCCAACTCCCTACCACTAGCTTTTCCTTATTTCCACCATAAGCCTATATCACCTCTATACCCTTTAGCATTGTCTCCATCTGATTGTTATAAGAATGGCCCCTGTTTCTCTCGTAGGACCGAATTCAACTCTGTTGGCCACTTACCTGCAGTATACTGAGCTACACATGAAGGCATTCATCAGCTAGTTTAGCAGTCATGGACAGTTTTGTAAAATACAAAACCTGCATTGCCTTAATCAGCAAAAATACATTGTCAATATAAGTACAGTATAAAAATAGGAATGAATAGGGATTTTGCTTTAGCCAATACTAAGGCATACATATTGATAGATTGTTAGCTGAAAATTAAATCAGAGAGGTACTATTAGATAAATATAACCCATTAGAAGTTGCATTCTTAAAATAGGTCAGGTGTGCAAAATTCTGATAAAGCAAAATGGCATCTATCTGTGGCCATTACCTGTCTTCCATCTGTGTGCTACAACTGACATCCGTTCAGAACAAATACATCTGTCTCTGTAATGTCCCTCGCTCAGGCAAATTGCATTTCTTTATAAATACTGTTGAGAATTCAAACAACGGAGGAACACTCTTGCAGAAAGGGGCACAGACAACTATACCAGGGTTGATTAGCTGAAGGCCCAATGACCAAATGCTAGATTTTTATGACTCCCATCCTGCTTTGGGATTCTATTATATATTGTATGACTTGCTGTGCTCCAGCTCTTGCATAAGAGGTAAGGGGAGAATAAGCCTGCTATGTGCAAAAGGCTGTAAAGCACAGAATCATTTAGTTTCCCTGTATATGGTTCAGTGCCCAACAATTGCACAGAGAATTGTTATTTCAAAAGAAAGGTTGTGTTAAGCTAGCTATGCAGTTCTATGCAGACTCTTGCCAGTAATATTGCTCCCCCGCCAAGAGGGAGCACCCAGTGCCAGTGGTTATGTTGGGGCACATAATCTGCAAGTGTCTCTGTCCCCTCATTAAACTCAAGTGGGTAAAGTTGGATTGGTGGACAACTTGTTGTTAATGGGAACTGCACCAAGGTAAATTTGATCAGGTTTAGTAATCAAACCCTACTATCTTTATTTACTAGACTTCCCAATGTTCTCTAGGGCAGAGAAATGTTCAGGTAGGGCTGCAAGAACTTATAGCTGACTTTGTGCCAGGGCCAAGAAGTCTTTTTTATGGAGAGAAGAGAAAGGTATTGTTTAAAAAAAAAAAAAAAAAAAATTAGTGTATAGGCTCTGATTTCCTGCACCATGGAACAGTCTTGTGAAAGGCAATAGGCCCTGAGCATCATATTTACCATAGAAAGACAGTCTCAGGGCAGTCACTTGTGAGACTGAAATCCCTTCCACAGAGAAAAAAAGGGGCCACTCAAACCAAAAGCAAGAAGAAGCTTTGGATTTGGCTCTATTATGGCAATCTATACTAAATATAGTTGAAATATCCTTCTCATCAGAAAGATGCACAACTTTGGTTCTACAAATGTGGTTGAGAGATATTTCCAGTTAATGTTTAACTATCATGACAAACACTGTTGCAGAAAAATAGTTAATTGTGGGTTAAAAAAAACCATGATTAGCTAGTAGATAAAACTTGCATAGCCAAGACTGCTACTTGCCCTCCAGGACATGTGCCTTTGGGAGCATTGTGCCTCTTTTTTGGAGGTAGAAAATGAGCCCATACCTGTTGTATTGTTTATAGCATTGCTTATTGCTGCATTCTCTAAAATAAAACACTGGTTTCATATGAATTCTGTTGTTCCTTTTATTATTACTTAAGAACAGAGACATTGGAATATAACTTTCATACTACCATTAGACATTGTTCAGATCTAAAAGCAATACATAACTACTTGTGACAAAGCCAGCAAGCTGTGCATCTCCTGTAACTTGTGATCACTTGGTCACAGCTTATTTATAGATGAATTCCCCAAACTAACTCCCCCTGTGATTTGCCTTTCAATAACAATGTGACATTAACTAGTGGCCCTCTGACGCTAAAGGAGGCAGATGATGGTGAGTTAGTCAGTGAATTTAAAATAACTAGTGACTCATATAAGGAGATGCGTGATCATTAAAGATGCTTAGAATTATCTTTATGGAATCAGCAAACCCCGAGTGATCTGCATATTAGTAAACACTGTATGCCCTTATCTATAGGCATGACTTGGCCTGGCTCTCTTGGGCTTTATCCCTTAGGTTATAGTGATTTGATCAGTGCTATTTTTGATGGCAATATACTGCTTCCAATCCGCAATGGCTTCCCATTGACTTGTGCTCACGCATTAATAGGATTCTCATAGACAATGAAGAGCAATTTTCGTGTGTGTTTTTGGCTACTACTAATACTAATTAAAAAAAAAAATAATGGCAAAGGCTCTTTGCCCTTAATAAAAGGCATGCTTCAGTAATCAGCAAAGCCGCATAGTTTATGGAGGCTGTACAACTGAGCTGAACCTAAAATCTCATTATTTCTTAGCAGGCAACTGCGGTACTGCAGAAGAATGGGAGGTTTAATGCAGCAGCAGCAGCTGGTTTGCCTTAAGGCAACACAAGCAAATACTGATACTGTATGTTTATCAGAATTTAGTGCATATAAATGAACATTCTTTTAAACCAAGGAAGTCCAACAACCATTCAGCTGTTATTAACAGACACATAGCAGCTACTGCTACCTGATTCCAGTTTGTAGTTCACAACGGCCACATGGCCTCATATTGGGTCATTTTGGCATAATGGAGTAAAAAGGAAGTTATAGCACCCACCAATTCTCTTGTTTATTTAGCCAGTTTTACCACAATGAACAAACAAGAGAATTGCACAGCGAGAAGTGGTAAGTGCTATGACTTCCTTTTTACCCCATTGTTTGTAACGTGACATGAAGTGAGCATCGCCCGTGCGTAATTGCACATATAAAGTGCGTGTGGTGCTCCCTACATATTTTTCTTTTTGGTATAAGTGCCAGTAAACATGTGGTGCAGCATAGATCAAAGTGCAAATGTAAAGATGTAACATAAAATCTGCAGCACTGACCCTTTTTTTATTAGTAGATTTTACAATCTAAAAATACATTTTAATTTGTAAAACTTTTAATAGCAAAATAACTTTTTTTTGGATTTGTTTTTTTGAATTAGGAAGCTAATGTTCCACGGCCTAGAAACCTTTGGGTTTAGCTAATATAGTACCAAGAAGTACCAAGAAGTTTATATCATGTAAAAGAGCTAATTTACTAACATAGATGCTATAGTACAGTCGCTCATAGCAACCAATCAGTAATAAGTATTGATAAGTCTATTAGCTGGAAATGAAAGCAAAGATCAAAATGGTTGCTATGGTTAGCTGCACTGATGCTTGGGTTGCAGTATAGCACCTATTATTAAATCAACCCCAAATAGAAAATAATACTAATTTAGTACATGTTCTCTTCTGGAAGCACAAATATAGTGCCTTTCAAATGTATTCAGCCCCTTGACCTATTCTCCTCAACCACTAAATTGTTGAAGTGGGCAAATACTGTTCACGCCACTGAATGTCTAGCAGTACAAAGTACAAAGCTTTTGAAGAAGAGATTTTGAGACCCAAAACAGAGAGAAAGAACTGTAGGAAGTGATATACCTAACACACGAATAAGTGTAAATTAACCAATCGGCACCAGATAATAGCAGATGCCACCTGTGACTGGAGCAGAACTACTGTGAGTGTAGTTATGTGATCATATTAGAAAATCATATCACTTTAAAACAATTATATGTGAAATAAGAGGACTCTGCCTTGTCCTACCACTGCCAAAGGAGTTCTGCTCAGCAGCTGCAAAAGTAGGCTTCTCTTCCTTTGGCCGTGCTATTATAATACCTGTTGGAATGTGGAACATTGGTTTGCCTGTATTGGGTTTGAAATACAAACTTTAGGGATTGGGGACCTTTCCCTTTTACATTCCCATCTCCTGTGTATGTGCAGCTGTGACAGGATCCAACCACAGCCAAGTGCAACATAAGAACATATATAGCTAACAGCAGTAATGATAAATTATTTAAAATGCTAATCAGATACTTAAACTTTCTCTAATCATTAATAATATAACAGTTTCAATATTTGTACTACTCAATATATATATATAATACATCAGAATCTGATCTTTACATTGCATTTCACATCACATAACACTATTTCTATTTTCATTATAAAGGGACTATTTGGACAGCTTGGGCAGTCTGACAATTCCCATTGCTAGCTGATTCCTATAGACTGCTGCAGTTAGATGGTCATTGCTGGGTCAAAGACTGCATGTGTGCTTGTCGTTTGGCTTTTGTTTGTAGGTAACGTCCCTTTCCTTCTTCAAATCTCTTTTTTTCTTCTTCACTTTCAATCTGTAATAAAACAGAATTGTAATATTAAACATTTATCATTCAGTTAATGGCAGGCAGCTTTAAACACAGTACTGGAGCATAACTGGGAACTCCTTATAATCCCCTGGTGAGCGTGGGGCATTCGTATCATATATGATTATGCAACAATAAGATCATAGATCCATCAAGTGGTAAGAACCAAGCTGATACTTCTGGTGCTGAGCACTATATTGTTATCCAGCATGCTTGGCAACTTACCCAATTTACAGGGCAGGTAAAGGTGTAAAATCCCACACTCCTTGATATGCCTGCTATGATGCTGTGTAGTGCAGTCTCCTAGTTTGCAAGATGTCTATGACACCATCCGTAGTTACGAGTAACCAGGTGTTGGCCTCAGGACCGTTGGTGTGGCAACTCTTAATAATGGAGTCTGACCACCAATATGTCATAACCTGATCTTTTAATTTATATAGGGACCATACTAATCATTACGCTTTTACAATTTGAGCCATAAAGTAGCACTATGGTTAGTGTAACCTGAAGACATTTTTCTTCCATTTATCAATAGCAAACGTTTCTCACAGCTTTCTCTCCTGGCTGTGAAGGCTTAGTAATGAATTCCATGAATACATTGCATTTGTACCCAATCCAGCACTAGCTGGGAGTTTCGGAAATCACTATATATACCAAAACAAGCAAAATAATCCAGCAGTGTATGCATATTACTGGGAATACAGCGTCACAAGCAGATAGACTGTAGCTCATATCTATAAATATCCTGCTGCACTAATTAGCACACAACAGAGAGCCTTGCAAAAGTATTCATACCCGTCAGTAATTTTTTTTATTTTGCCTAGTTCTACACTGAAATTTCTGCATCTGTGATATTTTTAATTTATAATATTGGAAACTCAACATTTGTTTTATGTGACCTTGTTTATGTTATAAAAATCTCAAGAAAAACAATTATATATTGTGGGGATTTGCTCAAACTGGTATTGGTAGAGTTAGGGCAGACATGAGTCAGGGATGCAAAACTGCAGATTCAAAGCCATTTTTTTACTGCCCTTTATTATTCACAAAGCAGAATTCAAAAACGGAGTTAACAGAGAAATGATCTTTTGGGGTCTAAACAGGGTTTCCTCCACCCTAAACAATGTAGGGCACAAGTACCTTACAGCTCCCAGCTCCTTTGGCTCTACAGCAAAACCCGACAGCAAACTATCCCCCAGCATAAGCCAGCAAATTATCTGTAACCTGGAGCCCCTCTCCGTGTAGAAGTAAAAAGTCTAAAAGCAAAGTACACCCCATTCATGCTTTCCCAGCTAGTGCCTTACAACATGCTCTTTGCATAAGTACTTAATCCCCACAATTTATAAGATTTAGTAAAGCTTCCTTTTGCAGCAATAACAGCTATAATTATTTTGGGGAAAGTATGTATGAGAAATTGCTCCAGGTCCATGCTAGCAGAGCTTTGCCTCTAGTGTCACTAATTCCCTAATGGACTGATGCAACTTTTTATTTGTAAGTCACTTCATCAAGTTCCTAATTTTTAAGAAGCAGGTAAACATATTCTCAAGCAGTATTTTGCACCACCCTTCTCTTCCTTCTGTATTTACAGCACACACCAATCCCTGATGATGTAAAGTAGCCCCACAGAATGATGCGAGCCCCCCCCGTTCTCCTGCAAAAAAAAAAAAAATGTAACAGTAGTCAACTGTCCTCAGCCTGCATTGTCCAAACCCCACAATTCCCTGCACACATACAAGAAAATAGTGATTCAAAGAGCAAGTGCTAGAGAGAACAGAGAAGGTAACATCACAGTGCAATGCATTGTGGGTTATGTATACTGTCTGTAAGCTGTGGAAAAGTTGTTACAATTTGTAACATCAATGTTTTAGTCCTTCCTCCCCTGCCAGGATTTCATATAATGCAGAAAGAGAAGAACTGTTTTGCAGCTGGATTTCAGCATATAATTTCATGCTCTGTAGGTGATGTAGCCCATAGCAACCAATTAGATCTTTGCTTTTGTTTTTAACTTGTAGGTGACTATTCAAATCTAATTCGTGATTGGTTGCTATGGACAACATCACCAGTGATGGTTGTCTCCAATGTTAATAAAAACATGCCTGTGGTACTGGTCCAATCATTCGTGGGCCGGCCTGTGCCCTGCTTGCGACACCAGGCCCCTGTGTGTGTTAGGACAGGGCTGGCTGCGCTCTGCACTTCATGTTGGATTTTTGTATACAGTGTGGGGCACACAGAACTGCCAGATCAGAGGAAAAGTACTGCCTGAATGGGCACTAACGTGTGCTTCTGGCCTTTGTAAATCACCCCCATCATCTCCCATAACAACAAGCACTGAGCGATCTGTCAGTAAATAGACATGTCACAGACTCCAACTACCAGGACTTGAATTATTATTATTATAAGCTCTAGTTCCTTTCAGAATCATAAGCTGCTAAGTCACAGGTGGAGCTATCACTGTATATTTATTTAATACATCCTCTGCAAATGTTACACATTGTGCTTAATATAATTTGATTTTCAGATGGATTAAAGCTCTGTTTATATGGCTTTCATCACACCCAAAAGAAATGCAACATTCAAAGGATTGCAAACCCATGTCAAATTACACATTTGATTTATGAAAGAATAATAATAAAAATGTTTTTCTTAAAATACAAAAGCCAAGACAGGGACAACAAATCTGCACACACATATATCAGTATATCATAACAGTGTGTGCATAAAGCTTCCAAAAATGCTCTCCTCTTTATTCACCTTCATGGGAAAAATGTAACTATACGGTTCTGTACATTCTGTGCTCCCTTTCTCAATTTTAACCCAGCAAAAGCTGTAACTTTTTATATATCAACTAACATTATTTACACTAAGATGTCTAAAGGGGTGAAACCCCCCTACCAAAGCAGCAGAAACCAAAACTGCCAACTAACTAAATAGGTAACTTTATTATGGACAACAGTTTGTTACCTGTACAAAAGTGCTATTGCAAAAACATTGCAAATCTACTTTACATTAGGTATGCAGTGCTATGAAGGTGATCGACAGTAATTGACAATGCATTTTTAAATGGACTTTACCAGCAACTTGCTTATCAACCATTGCCTTTTTTATTGGATACCATAGGGATCACCTGACAGAAGCTGGGACTGATAGAAGCTGTAACATGTAGCTGGGCACTTCTCCTGTATAAACCAGTAGTATGAATTTGTATGAATTTTGTGGTCATACCCTTACTTCACCATCACCTAATATAAAATTGTTTAGTGGTAAATGGCTAAAGAAAATCAGTATTACTGAACCACAATTTTATAGTCTTACATTCAATAAAATGAGAAACAAGCACGCCAATAACAGTTTGGCTGCAAATATTAAAAAGAACATTATTGTAATAAAATTCAATACAGGTATAGGATCTGTAATCTGGAAATCGTGGGAACTGAAGTTTTCCATAATTTGGATTTCCAAACCATATTTCTTCTAAAAGTCATATAAATATTAAACCCAATAGGACTGCTTTGCCACCAATATGGATTCAAGAAGCTTAGTTAACATCAAGTACAAGGCTCTGTTTTATTATTGGAGAAAAAAAGAAAAGAAGTTTTTTAGAAAATTACAAATATTTACTTAAAATGGACTGTGGCGGATGGCCTTTCTTATAATTCAGATTTTCTGGTAAGGGATCCTATAGCTGTAAGTTACCTAGTGTATATACATGTATGTGACTGAATAAAAAGCTGATCGGTTTCCGGGTACACAGAGGGATCCATAATAAGGGCAGCAGATACTGTCATTGTTTGGGGGCCTTGAAGTATAGATTGCCCTGCAGGCACTAACTCATCTGCATTTCTATGATATATTTGGTAAACATTTAGCTAAAGTTTTGGGGGACTCTAATTTTCTTTTTTACTGTGGCTCCCAGTAATTTCTAGAAACACCAGACTGAATATTTGCTATGGAGCTATGTGTATGTCCATCCCTGCATTTACAGAGTTATGAGAAGAGAAGTGAGTCATGTAGAGCCTGCCAAAGAGACATGACTAATTTATAGGTTATCTTCACCCCCTCTGTGTGGAGCGTTAATTATGGGAAAGCTAGCCCTGTTTCTCTTTCATTAGTGGGACTCCCGGAATCCATCCAACTTACAAATGATTGTCAGCTTGTTTGAACTCAAGCTTCTTGGCAAACAAGCAAAAGGAACAGCAAGGTCAGCTTTATTTCCCGAGACCTGACAAGCTTATGTTTTTCTGGCACTAGCAATACTTAAAGGAAAATGACTGCAGCTACAAGAGTTTGATTTATATTTTTCAAAAAAGTTCTTCACTTTTTCAACATCTACCTTTCGATTATTCTGGGAAAAACCATTGATGCACGTCAGGTGCCCTCAGAAAAGACACAAACTAAGTTAACATCTTACCTCACTCATTATGCTCTGCTCTCCCCAGTTTAATTAATGATACATATAAGTGTATTCATCTATATTCTGTTACTGTATTGTTCACCACCTGTTCTATTATGCATTGTATTAATGTACTATATAAATACCAATAATTAATCCTTATTGGATACAGAACAATCCTATTTGATATTTTAAATATTTTTTAGACCCCGTATCTGGGATTATCAGGTCTCATGCATTCTGAATAACAGATTCCATATTTTTCTTCTTTTCACTACATGACAGTATATTATATTTTGAACATTATTCTCTCCAGCATATATAATGAATTTGATACATTCTCGCCTGACCTGCTGATATTGCTTTTGCACTAACTTTAAAAAGAGGACCAAATACATAAATACTATAATGGAAGAACAACCTCATGTTGATAGAATACTTGAATAATGAGTTACCAGACATGTATCCTTGATAAAATGCGGAAGAAAATGTATATATCCAATGCTACTATAGGTGATCACCCTCAGACAAGGCATTGGCTCTGAATGACTGAGCAGGGATTGCTTAAACATTCTAGGGATTCAAAAAAGCATTGGTCATGTAAGGAAATTCTAACCAAAATTTCTATCCTTATTTTAACACCCACAACTGGTAATAAAGCTGTGCTTCTACACAATACCTAAGATTTCCCAAGTTTCTATATTGCCTTCATCTGAGATCATCACTAGCTGAAATACTTACCAGTCTTTTCCCAGAGCTGTTTTCATTCTGACTGGCAAGCTTGATGCGGAACATTTGCTACAAGACATTTCGCCCCAGGTAAGGCCTAATTATAGTAGTGGAATATTACCCTATCATGCAAGAGTGTGGAAAAAAGGTCTTTATAATAAGGTTATTAAGTTATCTCCCTTATTTGAAGCAACAGACTCTGAAGCACAATGAGAAGAGAAGGTTTACAAAACCTATTTCCTACATTTATTCTAAGACTTGACTAGAGAAGTGTTGCTCTAAAAATTTCTATGGAGACATTTGATTTACAGATCTGGAGACCCGTGCTTTACATTTATATGTGAATATTAGAAAAGACAGAAATAATATTGCTTTTTTTAAAACTGTAATGCTCAGAACCCATTACTGTTCACTGCTGAAGGACTGCTTTGTCAATGGATTCACACTGTGAAGCTTATGCTCCAACCTACATAAAAGAGTGATGTAAATGATACTTTAAGCTGCTTATTAGAAATCATCTATAAAAAGAGACTATGGAACCATTTTGATTGCTAATGGAAAACAAGGTAGGAAAATAAGAAAGACAAAAGGTCATCTCTCTAGTAACGAAAGTATTTAATTTCCGAGAACTGTTAATTATGATATATTACACAGACACACGGTGCTATTTCTGGTCAAGTGTTCTAGAGAGGCTGTAATGAATTGCCCTAATTTGTTCTCATCTAATGTGTTATTAAACTAGATGGAAAATTAACCACTCTATGTAAATGAATTACAAAAAAAAGAAGCACACACATAAACCTAACCTAGTAACACTGTTTGAATGAGACCCTCTAAGGCAGGGCTGTCCAATTAATTATATGTAGTGGGCCAATTTTATATCATATATAATGTTTGAGGGCCAGAATAAATTAAAATGATAACGTCATGCACAGAACTTTATGGAACCTTTAAATAGACTGGGGATCATAAAAATCCTTTGGAGCCTGCGGGCTTCCAATTGGACAGCTCTGCTCTGAAGATCTAACAGATCTAAAGTTTTAAGCAATGTCCCTGGATAAATGTCACTGTCACTGGATAAATGGTGATTTTGTATTGCCTATAGTAGTGGATTATGTTATTCTGCTCTAGTATTGATCAAACTATCAATATGCTATCAATATGGGTCCTAGACAAATACGTATGACCAAAAGCGTCAGGATATAGTGAGGATTCCTAAATGCAAGGTCTTCAAGGTAGAGATATGGGATCCGTTATCCAGAAAGATCCGAATTACGGAAAGCCTGTCTCCCATAGGCTCCATTTTAATCAAATAATTCAGATTTTTAAAATTGATTTCCTTTTTCTCGATAATAATAAAACAGAAGCTTGTACTTGATCCCAACTAATATATAATTAATCCTTATTGGATGCAAAATAATCCTATTCGGTTTAATTAATATTTTATTTATTTTTTAATAGACTAAATTTATGGAGATCCAAATTATGGAAAGACCCCATATCCAGAATACCCTTGGTCCTGAGCATTCTGGATAACGGGTCCTATAACTGTATACAGTGCCAGATTTATCTTCCGGACGCCCCTAGGCTGCCCCCGTTGATTGCCCCAACCCCAGCCTAAATTTTTAGAAGATTTAAAGGAACAGTGAGACTAAAAAATTGTTTTTTGGTGTTACTGTTCCTTTAAGGTATCCAAATTACTGGAAGATCCCATACCTGGAAAACCCAAGATCCCAAGCATTCTGGATAACAGGTCCCATACCTGTACACATTATTCCATTTGATACATTTATTTACAATTCAAGCAGTTGTAGAAAACTAGCAGTTACTGTATCATTTATACAGCTGCTTTTAATGAGACTAAGGGATTTACACCTGTACTAAAAAAAGATATTGAAAGTGAACAACCCCTGTAAGTTCCTGCTTGCTGATTACTATGCCATCATACTTGGTGTGTTGTTTATTGGTGAGCCAAACACTGAATCCCTCATTGAACTATCTATGCTTCACAGCAAGGGCCGCTGCTGGCCAAATGGGTGCCCTAAGCAGAAATTTACTTTTGTGCCCCCTCCCCCAAATATTAAGGAAGTGCCCCCAATAGAAAGTGCCCCCATGCACAGTGCCCCAATTGCCCCATAGACAGTACCCCCCATAGACAGTAGCCCCCACACACAGTGCCCCCAATAGAAAGTTCCCCCATACACACTGCCCCCAATAGAAAGTGCCCCCATACACAGTGCCCCAATTTCCCCATAAACAGTGCCCCCAATAGAAGTGCCCCAATTGCCCCCATAAACAGTGCCCCCAATAGAAAGTGCCCCAATTGCCCTCATAAACACTGCCCCCAATAGAAAGTGCCCCCATACACAGTGCCCCAATTGCCCCCATAAACAGTGCCCCCAATAGAAAGTGGTCCCCATACACAGTGCCCCAATTGCCCCCATAAACAGTGCCCCCAATAGAAAGTGCCCCCATACACAGTGCCCCAATTGCCCCCATAAACAGTGCCCCCATAAACAATGCCCCCATAAACAGTACCCCCCATAGACAGTAGCCCCCAACTGCCCCCATAGAAAGTACCCCCAACAGACCAAGTCTTCGTCAGCAACTCCTCTCTTATGCCGCGGCAACAGGCACTTCTATAAGGTTGCACCTCGTCGCTGACGTGTGACATCATACGCACGGGCGCAACCTTATAAAAGGGCCTGTCGCTGCCGCATAAGAGAGAAGGAGTTGCTGACGAAGACTTGGTATGTTGGTGCACAGAGTGCGCACTCTGCATAGGGAGCGGCGGTACTGGGTGCCCCCCTGGGAGTTGGTGCCCTACGCAGAGTGCGTACTCTGCTAATAGGGAGCGGCGGTACTGGGTCTGTGTGTGTGTGTATGCTGTTTGCAGATTTAAATGTGATTATGTATCAGAGGGAACATGGCCACCGGGTGAAAGCTGCTATTTGCTTTAGGAAAATGTGATGGTGCTGGCAAGTGAGGGGATATATGCAGTAGAAATAATGCCATTTGGGCGGGGGAGACATGCCCAACTGATATACATTGTAGGCAAATGTAGGCTTTACATGTCCTTTAAGCATTCAAAATATATATGAATGAAAATGAACATGCACCTTTGCTGAAAGACTTTCAGCAAAGGACTAAACCCAGGTCTGGATTGGGATTCAAAATAGGCCCTGCCATATCAAGTACACAGAGGTCCAAACAGAACAATAAATAGTGACAGACTGTGTAGCAGCCCCTCTGGAATTTGCCAGAATCCACAGATTGCCAGTCCGGGCCTGACTGAACCAACTGTACTGGGAAATCTTTGTACATGGTTAGAAAGTGTTTCAGGTTAAAACAAGTGAATTAAGAAAATCCAAACTAACTTCTCGATGAAGATAAAACAGAAATAAAAGCTGAAGCCATCTCTAATGGAAACAAAAATGTCTTTCCTGTCTCAAAAAAATGTATTAGTACTTGGACTAGTACCTTTGTGTGCTGTACTAAAGATATTAAAGGGAATCTAAAAACTGTTGCTCAACCACAACTTACTCACCACCACTCCTCAGCCATTAAAATGCTAAATATTATTCCAGTAAGAATTCCCCTGATCTGTGTGACCCTGGCTCCATGGCGTTTGTACCTGCAATTGATTTTAAAAGCTTTTTTGCCACCGAACAAATCAGTTCTTTATCCCCCATGTCAGATTCCAGTGTAATATAATGAAGCCACAATAATCTTTGTATGTAAGATAACAGCAAGGTGCCCAACACGGTGCTGGGAATCAGAAATCTCATTGGTGAATTCTCTTGCACTCCCTTTTTGGTCAGTAAAATGCTCACTGGTGAGTTGTGTTTTATCTGTAATCTACCTCCTGGTTCAGATGGTGGTAGCGCCACATTTCTCATTTCTCCTGCATCTATAGGGGCAGCAGTACTTCATGCAGGGGAGGAGGCGGGAAGGACTAAGCAGCACTGAGCTGCAAAGAGAGCATTTTGATGCAAGTACCTTTAAATAATGGGGTAACGTGCAACTTACTGCTGGGAAAGCGCAGCTGCACTTTCGGTTGTAAATGACCCTTCTTCTCGCGCCTTCACAGACACACACACAAAATAGGATAAACAAGATATTATTCTGAGCACATCTCTATAGCGTGCATACACAGTGCCCCAATTGCCCCATAAACAGTGCCCCCAATAGAAGTGCCCCCATACACAGTGCCCCAATTGCCCCCATAAACAGTGCCCCCAATAGAAAGTGCCCCAATTGCCCTCATAAACACTGCCCCCAATAGAAAGTGCCCCCATACACAGTGCCCCAATTGCCCCCATAAACAGTACCCCAATAGAAAGTGGTCCCCATACACAGTGCCCCAATTGCCCCCATAAACAGTGCCCCCAATAGAAAGTGCCCCCATACACAGTGCCCCAATTGCCCCCATAAACAGTACCCCCCATAGACAGTAGCCCCCACACACAGTGCCCCCAATTGCCCCCATAGAAAGTACCCCCAACAGACCAAGTCTTCGTCAGCAACTCCTCTCTTATGCCGCGGCAACAGGCACTTCTATAAGGCTGCACCTTGTCGCTGACGTGTGACATCATACGCACGGGCGCAACCTTATAAAAGGGCCTGTCCCTGCCGCATAAGAGAGAAGGAGTTGCTGACGAAGACTTGGTATGTTGGTGCACAGAGTGCGCACTCTGCGTCAAAACATTGGGATTCTACTTCCGGGGCAGCTTTTGGAAAAACAGTATTGTAGCTCAGATTTGTAGGCTGTTGTTTTTTTTCAAACCATAGACATTTTACATTTTCCAAACTTTAAAACACTCCATAAACACCCATTGATTTGGGAAAACATATTCAATGTATCTTGAGTAATCAGACAGTGATGTATCATAATCAGCAATCTGTTTCTATTTTCCTTTTGTTTCAAATGTACCTAGATTGTACCTACATTTTTCCTGCATCAATTACATTTTATTATGTGACACTGTAACATTTATAGGACTCCTTATTATCTTTAACTCTGTACTACAAAGCTTGGTCATGTGACTTTAAACAGACTCTTTACAATGTTTATCTCCAGTACAACAATGCTTGGTCATGTGACATGATGCAGACATTGTGACATCACAATACCAAAGAAGGGTTACACACATCACAGGCACAGTGGGATCAGTCTATACTCAGACTTGGTGACTGGCAGAGGTGAGTACAAGTTGTGGTCAAATATGTTTATGTTTAATTTATTAGAAAGTTCCTATATAAATGAGCAAGAATATGTAAACTAAACTAAATTGTATTAACAAAGATCATTCTAAACAATGTGTATAAGCAGTATAAAAATATATATAAACCTCAATTAATAAATAATAATAAGCACTTTCAATGTGAATGAAAGTTTGTATTAACACATATCAGAATTAGTTGCTGCAGCTAAAATTACTTGATGTTTCCCAGACATGATTTATTATTGCAGTGTCTTGTTTTAATATACTTCAGTATAGCAATCCATATACATTTTGTATTTGTATCCATGGCAGTTGTCTGATACATTTCACTAATTTCACTGGTTACACTAGAGGTATTTATATTTGTGTGCCTAATATATTTGCATTTGTATGTATTGCAGTTAAATATCATAAAGAGTCTTATAATTATTACGATTACAAAACTGAAATTCCAGTTTTAGATTTCAATACTGTAACATTTATATGACTCGTTATGATGTTTATCTTCAATACAACAATGCTTGGTCATGTGACATGATACAGGCATTGTGACATCACATTATGACATCACGATACCCAAAAAGGGTTACACACATCACAGGCACAGTGTGATCAGTCTGCATTCAGACTTGGTGACTGGCAGAGGTGAGTACAAGTTGGGGTCAATATGTTTACTTTATATGAACAGTTTGCAAATCTGTATACACCAGCAGAGATTAATAAAAGTGTTAGAAAAGTCATTTTTAAGATCTTATTGTTGAACTGATTTCAATTTGAATTGAAAGCTGTATTAAAGCATATCAGAATTAGACACTGCTGCAATAAATACATAGTGGTCCCCAAATGCCACATTTTTGTTGTTGAGAAGTCTCGTTTAACTATGGTAAAGCAAAGATTGTAGTGTAACAGTCCTTTCACATTATATATTTGTAGTTGTATGAAATAGAGTTAATGATCATAAAGTCTTTTAATTATTACAATGATAAAATCTGCTTGAAAAGCTGAACTTTATATTCAGATTGTATTACTCTTATGATTATTAACTCCAGTTCCTAAATACTTTGTCTTGTGACATCATCGTGCTTATTGTTTTTTACATAAACATATTTTAATAATCCATCCTTTTCTCCTTTAGACTTTGGTTATACCATGGCCTCTGCTAGGCGCTTTTTCTGTTTCAGAAAACTCTTTAAACCTTTTAATCAACTATGTAACATCCAAAATAGAAGCAAAAATTCATCTAATCATAATAATGAAAGATCAGCTGTGAAAAACAGTGCACAAAATGCTGAAGCTAAGACAAGAAAGGTTTCTGGATTTTTTTCAAAACTTTGTTTTTGTAAGAAAACAAATACATTAGAAGAAGAACCACAAACCTGCGCTGATAATGTAGAACTAAACACTGCTGTAAGCACCTGTATAACAGAGGAAGTGAGAAACGAGCTCCCCGTCCCCTGCAAAGCAGAGCAACAAAGAAGCACAGACTTCAGTGCCTGCGCAGATGAGGAACAGGTATGTGAGCTCTCCACCCTCTGCTTAAAAGAGGAAAGCCCCAAAGAGGCGGCAATTGTGGAACTAGAAGAAACCACAGAATCCGAATGCAAAGATGAAAAGGAACAGAATCTCTCAACCAACAGCCTGGAGGAAGAGAGATCTGAGACCTGCAATGAAAATCAAGATGATTCCACCACTTGCAAAAAGGAGGAACGGAAAACTGAACCTGATTCCCCTCTTTGCAAAATAGAGGAACATCAAAGCAAAAAGAAGAAAAAGACCAGAAAGGTGGCAAGGAAAGGAAAGAAGAATAACAAACAGACCATCAAGGTTGAATTAGAAGAAAACCCCTCCACTATCTGCCTAAAGGAGGAAAATAGCAAAAAGATGGCCAGAAAAGAGAGAAAAGCTAAGAAACGCCTTATCAAGGCAGAAATAGAGAAACAACCAGAATGGGACTCTGTGGGCTTATACAAACCCCTATATGCCTGCAGAAATGAGCCATTCACTTACAAAACTGAGGAATGTAAACCAGAACCGGATTTCACTCCTTGGATGAATAAGGAGCATGAAATCACACCCTTCTCACATGAGAGAAGGGACAAAAAGGAGGCAAGGAAAGGAAGAAAGTACAACAGACAGACTATCAAGGCCGAGGAAAAGAATAAGAGAGAAAAGATAACGGATGAATACAAATCACGCACAAGATTCTATGCGGATGAAGAGAATGAATTCTCTGATGATTCTTGCAAGTACATTGGAGTTCCAGGCCAGCCCTTCCCTGACGGGACTGATGCCTGGATCCCTGAACTGAACCTAACACAAGAGCATAAAATGGCCCTGCGAGGCAGGGAATGTCTGGACGACAGAATCATTGATGCAGCTCAGTCCTTGCTGAAAATCCAGTTTGGGGCAGAGGGGCTTCAAAGCTGCCTCCTTTCCCAAATTGGATTTCATGCAGTTAAAGGACCATCGGTACAGATTCATTATGACAGTGTAGAGAGACATTGGTTGACAAGCTGCTTTAAAATGGATCATGTGGAGATTGCAGACAGTGCTGCGACTAAACACCATTGCACCTTATTGAGGAAGCAAATAAATGACTGCTATAGTGAACTAGTGAATGATCCTGAAGGAACTATGGAAATACTTGATGTTGATGAACAAGAAAACACTCATGACTGTGGGGTTTATGCTATTGCTAATGCATTTGAGTTCCTGTCTGGCGGAACCCCCATCTGCAAGTACGAGAGCAAGAAAATGAGAAGACATCTCATTGGTTGCTTTGAGAGAAGGAAGTTTACTGAATTTCCTAAAAAAGTAGATACCTGTGTGGTTGAATTGGAACCCAAAGTAAACATTACATGGCTGGATAGAAAATGAGCTGAAACCTAATGAATCAGCTTTTGAATCTAATCTGCCAAAAGATAAGTTACTTCTACTAATTCAAAAAAGGAAGGCAATATCATAGGAAAGGCCAGCCAAACGATATATTCTCCCAGTTACCCTCTAATATTCCAGTTGAAGGAAGAAGAGGAAGAAGTCTGGGAGATAAACTGTTGGGAGGGAGAGGAGGCCGACATATAAAGGCTGGTGAACAGACTGACTTTCCTAAACATTTAGCAAATGCTACAATAAAAATGAGAATATATGGATTACTAGTAAATGTGTAACTTTTGTCTTTACAAAGGAAGTGTAATGTGCCTCATTTTTCTCACATAGTAGTAGTCCCATTTTGCTTTATGGCTGAGATTAACTATTTTCTACCATTTTGAGGTTCTGCTTGTGTTTTTAATAATTCCCAGCAGTAAGAAAGATAGAGCACTCTACTCTAAGAATGCTAGCAATAATGCAACAAACAGAAAGCACACAGAGTTAGTCCTGAATGTGTGTTTGTAGAAGTTGCCACACTGGTTGGTGTGATGTAGAAAATGATTCCCATAGACTTGACTAAATTGGAATCTAGCGGGCAATTTTGAAAAACATTGCAGATATTAGTCAGTTACATTTGAACATCGAATCTCTCATGTGGGTTACCAGTGTTTAATCATCTAAAAGAAAAGTTCAAGGGCTCTGGCTGCTGGGGCCTTGATATTAGGTTATCTGGGGGCCCTTGGTGAACCAGTCAAAATGAATGTACAATTGAAAATTGCTTAGAATTATATTTTCTTCATGCAATTTATGAAAATGTTTGTGCTATATCAATATTGCAACCTATTGAGATTATTGTGCAGTTTGCTTGTCAATATTATTTGGTAATAAAGCTTAATATAGTGCTGTTTAGATGTCCAATCAAATGCATGAAGGATTCTTGTTGGAGCACTGCAGTTCTGCCCTAGTACACAGTGACAGTTAAAACACCCCCGTATGCCATAGGCACATAGGTTTTAATTATATCATATAATCTCCATTTGTTACTGTATTTACATAGCTGCCGATAATAATCTTAGCATATGGTATTATTGGTTTGGGTGGCAAGCTATGCTCTGTGCTGCATGGGCAGGTGTATGGGGTCTCAGCAGGCTGGAAGAGTTAGGAGAGAATGCTGAATTATATTGGACTGGCTAATACAGCAGGAATTCAGCAAATGAACGAAGCTGTCAGACTTCCGTAGGCATGACTTGCGCCTCTGCCCTTTAACAAAGGTTACCTTGGTGGCAATAGCCTTCCATTACTTCCCCAAACACAACAGTATATACAGAAAAAGTGCATACAGTCAAGGAGACCCATGTCTGCACTTTATCTTCAATGCTACTAGCAAAACTATATCTAGAATCTGCTGATATTCACCAATTTCCAAGGATTCAGGCAGGGTAGCATAAATGGTCGGGTATAATTGCTTTCAGAGATGGATGTGTCCACTTTGTTGTATTATCCAATATCTTAGAGATAAAATAGTATTAATATAGGCCACCCAATGGTGTAACTGCCTGGTGTACAGAGGGTGTGAATGCACCAGGGCTCCCTGCCAAGAGGTTTCAAGGCCCTCTGGGACTTCTAGGAGCACACAATGTGAACATCTCAACTTGGGAAGGTGATGCAAAGGGGAGAAAGTCATGTGAAGAATTAGCACTGGGGTCCTTTGGTCTATAGTCACCCAAAGAGCAATTAAATTATTATGGTGAATAAGTGTATCAAATACAATTTAATAGCAAGGTACATGTGCTGTGTAGGGATACTTCTAAAAGCAGCACTAGGCTAGATTTGTATGTAGGTTCTTATTGTATACATGTATCTATTCTAATTGCTATGGCACAGGGGCTGTTTGATTGCTGCAACTGAGCAGTGGTATTCAAAAGTAACAGAAGTAGAAAACTGCACTCAGATAATAGAGCTCATATAAACAGGGTTCAATAATAATAATTAATATGCAAGGAATAAACAATTACATATGAAAAGATACAAGGTCCGTTAACTCCTTGTGGTAACAGCAACAGTTTGGCACATATCAGAGTATAACTACATAAAAATAGTGCAGCTTTAACAGATCTGTCTCCTCCTGTGGGTTACAAGGTATATTGGCACATGAAATATCCATTAGCCTTAATGGGAGATATATGGGTTCCAGTGCACACCACCACTCTCTAGCGTTGTTATAGAAAAATCACTGGGTAATAACTTTCAGGGAAATGACAAGCTTTGTGGTTGTAGGAAAAACCGTGCCAAAATCTGGTACAACATGGTACACGGACTGTGTGGGTCAGTTGGAAAAAGATGTCCCTTATTGTGCCCCTCATGTGGTCAGTTGCCCCTACCCAAGTGAATCTATCTCTATAAGTGTCAGTGTTGACTTTGAGACTATTTTTGTGCATTGCAAACTGTATTATCAATAAAACAATTTGCACTGTTTTATAAGTGACACTTCTATTGTCAGTAAGTTCCAGTTCAATGTCACTACAGCGTTAGTACAGGCATGGTATCCCTTATCCGGAAACCCCTTATCCAGAAAGTTCCGAATTACGGGAAGGCCATCTCCCATAGACTCCATTATAAGCAAATTATTCTAATTTTTAAAAATGATTTTGTTTTTCTCTGTAATAATAAAACAGAACAGAACAGATCCCAAATAAGATATAATTAATCCTTATTGGAGGTTAAACAATCCTATTGAGTTTATTCAATATTTAAATGTTTTTTAGCAGACTTAAGTTATGGAGATCCAAATTACGGAAAGATCCCTTATCCGGAATACCTAAGGTCCCGAGCATTCCAGAAAACAGGTCCAATACCTGTAGTTACTAGTATATACTAGTATATACGGTATGTTATTTAGTACCCCATTCAATATCTAAACATACCTAGTGGGAAACTAACTTAAAGGACATGGAAAGGCTAAGTCACTTGGGGGTTCTAAAATGTTAGGCACCCCCAAGTGACTTTAATCGCTTACCTTGTACCCCGGGCTGGTGCCCCTGTTAGGAGAAAACAGCACCAGCCTGGGGTACCTGTAGCGAGCGCTTCCTCCTGCTTCGTTTTGCCGGGACCCCACGACCGGCGCACGCGCAGTAGAGCGAAAAGCCGACTTCTCTGTTAAAGTTCAGCTTTTCACTCTACTGCGCATGCGCGCGCACAGAAGCAGGAAGCGCTGCAGGTACCCCGGGCTGGGGCTGTTCTCTCAGAACAGGGGCACCAGCCAGGGTAAAAGGTAGGCGATTTAAGTCACTTGGGGGTGCCTAACATTTTGGCACCCCCAAGTGACTTTGCCTTTCCTTTAAGACCTCAGTAAAAGCCCAATGATCAAACCCAAGCTTTCCAAAATATGGAATTAAGATAAGAGATAAGATATTCACTTTGAGAAATTTAGGTTTAAGTTTCCAGTTATATACAAGATAGAGTCTGTTCATCAAACAGAGATTAACTGGTGGTACAGAATTGTGATTCTTTACTTCTTGTGGCATCTTTTGTCTTAGAGTGGTAACCCCAATGTCAAGGTTGCATCTGCATCCTTCTCATAAGGAACAATATCTCTGACATTCTGTGGTTACATGGCAAATTAGACCAACAAGTTGATTTTACTATTGGTCTCTGGTATATAATTATTGCATCTAAACCAAAACACAGAACATCATGTTACTGAGAAAGCCACAAAACTGACATAACAACCCAATTTGACAGTTGCTGAAACTAAAAATAATATTTATTGCTATAAAGAAGAAGAAAATACTTTATTCCAACTATACATGGCAGTATTAAAGGACATGTATACCCCACACACAAAAATGTAATCAGTGAACAGCCTCTTTGAAATCTTTCAATACCTGCCACACTGGTTGTCCAGGGGTTAATAGTAAGGCTGCAACATCTCCTTAATCACTTAGATTTCCTTCTCCTTTAACCCACTTAGCCCCCTCCCTCAGGGATTTGCTTTGGCTGTTGGCTTGTGGGCATGCTCAGTTGTTCTAAGCTCAGATTACTAAACACGCCCTCCAGTCTGCAGCCAGTGAAGAGATGGCATTGCTGGTTCCCATAGAAACTCAGCTCTAGCTGTCTGCTTCAATTTTTTTCTCCCAACCAACTCTACTGCACTCAGCTCAAACAAAGCAGAACTTTTATCAAACAGTTCTGCCTGTGTGAGCCTGTATTTTTGATGAAATGTATGCTGAATAGGGGTCTGTGCAGGGCCGCTGCTGGCCAAATGGGTGCCCTAAGCAGAAATTTACTTTTGTGCCCCCTCCCCCAAATATTATGGAAGTGCCCCCAATAGAAAGTGCCCCCATACACAATGCCCCAATTGCCCCCATAAACAGTGCCCCCAATTGCCCCATAGACAGTACCCCCCATAGACAGTAGCCCCCACACACAGTGCCCCCAATAGAAAGTTCCCCTATACACAGTGCCCCAATTGCCCCCATAAGTGCCCCCAATTTCCCCATAGACAGTAGCCCCCACACACAGTGCCCCCAATAGAAAGTGCCCCCATACACAGTACCCCAATTGCCCCCATAAACACTGCCCCCAATAGAAAGTGCCCCCATACACAGTGCCCCAATTGCCCCATAAACAGTGCCCCCAATAGACAGTGCCCCCAATAGAAGTGCCCCCATACACAGTGCCCCAATTGCCCCCATAAACAGTGCTCCCAATAGAAAGTGCCCCAATTGCCCCCATAAACAGTGCCCCCAATAGAAAGTGCCCCCATACACAGTGCCCCAATTGCCCCCATAAACAGTGCCCCCAATAGAAAGTGCCCCAATTGCCCCCATAAACAGTGCCCCCAATAGAAAGTGCCCCCATACACAGTGCCCCAATTGCCCCCATAAACAGTGCCCCCATACACAGTGCCCCAATTGCCCCCATAAACAGTGCCCCAATTGCCCCCATAAACAGTACCCCCCATAGACAGTAGCCCCCACACACAGTGCCCCCAATTGCCCCCATAGAAAGTACCCCAAACAGACTAAGTCTTCGTCAGCAGCTCCTTCTCTCTTATGCCGCGGCAACAGGCACTTCTATAAGGTTGCGCCTCGTCGCTGACGTGTGACGTCATGCGCACGGGCGCAACCTTATAAAAGGGCCTGTCGCTGCCGCATAAGAGAGAAGGAGCTGCTGACGAAGACTTGGTCTGTTGGTGCGCAGAGTGCGCACTCTGCGTAGGGAGCGGCGGTACTGGGTGCCCCCCTGTGAGTTGGTGCCCTACGCAGAGTGCGGCGGTACTGTTCACAGCTCACCAGCTCATCCCATTTAAGCAGTTAATTTATGCAACAGACAGCTGGAAGTATTATTGAATTCAATTTTTTTTTATCTTGTATTATACATATTTAACAGACAAAATCCAAAGTAAATAAAATCTTTCTAAAACATTAATGTTTTATTGGTGCCGGTATTTCTTTCTGTAAACTGTCTGTTAACTGTCCTGGCATCCATAATACTATGTCTGGAACGTGCAAATCAGTTGCCCTGCCCTACATTTTGAGAAAGTTTGGTTCTTCTCTCAATAAATACCTAATATTGTTTGTTATCTCAGCCAGTTGGGTCTTTCAATAATTTTGACTTTGTACAGGAGGCACTGTTATTGGCAGCATTTCCTCCTTTACTAACAATGATCATTTGCCCAAGTGAGAACTAAAAATTACTCCTTCTGCTTGCCCTTCTGGGTCAGCCTCGTCTATTTATCCTTTCCAGAAAAACCAACATGGGCGATTATGTATGTATGTATGTATGTATAACTTTATTTATAAAGCGCCACAAGGGTACGCAGCGCTGTACAGTCTTACAGAATACAAAATTACACACAGGGAGGACAAGTGATATAATAAATAAATACAATAAATACATATATGTATACATATATATATATATATATATATATATATATAAGTGCCATGTGGTATGAGACACAGTAGGAAGGAGGTCCCTGCCCCGTAGAGCTTACAATCTGAGTGGTTGGGTAACATACAGGCACAAACTGGAAGGTAAGAGTGCATCAGGTATGGGCATTTGCCCTTAAGCGCAGGACTGGGCAAAATAATGTCTTAGTGCTCCAGAAGGTAACAGCTGAGTTTTTTCTTAAAGAGAGTGGGTGAGTTTTCCCTACGGAGGGATTCAGGGATAGAGTTCCAGAGGTAAGGAGCAGCGAGATAGAAAGGTTTAAGACGAGAGAGCGCAGTGGGTGTGGATGGTGTAAAGAGACGGAGGCTCTGAGAGGAGCGGAGGAGACGACCAGGAACATGTAGGGAGACCAGTGAAGAAATGTAGTGAGGAGCAGAGGAGTGAAGGGCTTTGAATGTCAGCAGAAGGATTTTGTAAGCTATCCTTTGCTTGACAGGCAGCCATGCTAGTGAGCTTAATTGAGGCTGAGCTGGATCCCTCTTAGGAGAGAGCAGGAAGATCCTGGCAGCAGAGTTTAAGATTGATTGCAGGGGAGAGAGGTGGGAGTCTGGGAGGCCGGTTAGTAGGAGAATGTGGCAGGAATTCACTTTTGTGGGGAAGGAACATTTTACATTTACTTTGATTTAAGGGTAGAGTTATCTGTTGGCCACTAACTCCCTTAATCAATGTGATACAGCATTAAAGGGTGTATAAATAATACACAAGAGCCATTAATAGCCTGTAAATTACTGTACATCCTTATAAATGTTGCTTAGCAATGTCATCAGTTATAAATGGTGCTTAGTGATGTAATTTCTGTCACATGACTCATAGGGACTTGTGTATTATAATAGATAATGCATCTCCTGTTGTAAAATATGAGGCTATTAGAAGTCACCTAGGAGTTCCATGTATAAAAGCACTCAGCCTTTGGCCTCATGCTTTAAATGGTCATGGAACTCCTCAGTGACTTATAATATCCTTATATTTTACTCTAGAGGGTACATTAGTCACTATAGAAATACTATTTACAGTAATTAATTCCTATTTCCCTATATGGAACAGGAGGCAGTGGCATTAAGCCAACTATATGGAAGTGCAAGGACCCCTAATACTGGTTTTGAATTGAAAATGTGCAACTTCATATTATTGGTGCCACATAAATTTTATGACAGCTGAGCTATAGTTAAACTAATTATTGTTATTATCATTTATTTAGATTGGGTTTTACAAGGATTGTTCATTACTCACATCAGTCTAAATTTTGTGTTTAGAATGATGGATTCTCTGCATTAAAGTTTGTTTCATTTTAAGTGCCTATAGTCTAAATCTAGGGTTTCAAGGTAACTGATGTTGAGTCTAGGAATATGCTTAAATGACTTTATACATTTTTGATTAGACATTTATTACACAGCTTACAGTAGCGGTAGGAAAGTGGAATATTGTTCCTTCTGGGTAGACAATACTGACCTACATCAAAATGAGATATTGAATTTTCAGCGATATTGCTCAAGATGCTGAAGTACGTACCTATTTTTGAAGCAATATATATATCAAAATCATGCCTGATAACTCAAGGAACAAATAACTAAGCACTGTATATCTACGAATAGTATTTTAGAAGCCAGTGATGTTTTTTTTATTATTTCTCTTTAAAATGTAAAAACAAAAACCTTACCTATTTTACCATGGATCTTTATCTAATACAATTATGAATAAAATTGGGGTATAAGGAAATTTATATTATTAGTATTCAAGTTTATTTATGTACCTTCAACAATTTCTGTCCCAAAGGGCCGCGTTGGCAGCTACTATAGGGCTGTGTATGGCCACCTTAACTATGGTCCTGAGCAGAAGTGACAGCATATATTGAGGGGAAATATAGATTTCAGGAAAGTGTTAATTTCCAAATTTATGAAAGCATTTAAATAAGCCAGAAGCAGTGATATAAGCATAAAATCTCATCCCAAGCCCTGTGCTTCTTGAAATTCCTACCAAAGAGAGGTCGCTATATATTGAACCACAGCAAACGTCAGTGCGCCAGTGCCCAGGCAACTGAAAGTAATTTCTAGGTCAGAAATCAATGCTGGAATAATCTGGCCTAATCGTTCACTCTCCTTCCTCCTAGAGAGGACATAAAGATCTTTTATAGGTTCAGCAGCACGTTTCTAACATGAGTGACTGCAGGGATTAAACAGACAAGTAGGTTAAGAAAGTCCTTGTATTCTCATCTAATACACACAATGGTATCTCCAGCAAAATATACATATATCTGGGAAACATTGTCTGGGGTGCTAGTAGTTGTGGTTAGATAACAGCCCGAGGGTCAAGTTCTTATTGACTTCTCTTATTTACATAAGCTTTTCATTCTGGCATAATAAAGAGTTTACAGGCCAAAATGTGCTAATGTGCAGAACTAAATATAGCTTCTGTTTAAGTACTATGTCCAGACCTATGTCCCTAGTCATGGCTAGAGGTGAGATCTTCAGTCATGAGGCTAGAGGTAAAGTCTTTAGCCTTGAGGCTGAGGTGGGTTATTGCCTGCAAATGACTAAACCAGCAGTTAATCTACTATATAAAAAAGTACCTACAAGCAATGGGTAAAATAGCACTGAGATGCTGCCTAGCGACTACAATGATAATGAGGTAAAGCTGGGTCCCACAAAAGGCAGTCCTAACCCAATGGATTTAAAATATGATCTGTTTCATATATAAATTAGGAACAACGGTCAGCTTGCTACACTTCTGGGACCAGCAGTGTATAACTACAGACCGACCAGTCACACCAGGGAGAATACTAATACTGGCCATTCTGTGTACTGAAAAAACTTTTGCGGTATCCCATGGAGGCTCTATGTGGTAGTCAGGCCCGGCACAGTCACACCCCCTGCACTCATAGTAGTTATGCCACTGTCTGTGATTCCACACCTCTGCACAGACAGCAACTTTTCAGCATACAGTAAACATTTTTAGTGATTTTTAGCCATTTGTAAATGTATTTTCTATCAAAAGCAGTATTCATGTCTGTCTCTTGTTCTGCACTGCTAATCCTGACTACATGTACCACTGAAGCAAGAAACATCTCTTCATTTCCCACAATGCCCCACACACATCCACAACTAAAAGACCTGTGAAGGCGCTGTTGGAATTAAGTCTTGGCTAGAGGAAAGCCAAGAACCAGGTACAGCAAATGAGGCAGTTTAGGAGGGATGTGGAAATTACTACCTTCCTGTCTTTCTATGTTAAACTCACCCCCACTTGATCTAGATTGAAAAGGACACAATATAAAAATAGGTTTCTATTTGCCCTGTAATGGTTGATCAGCATAGCCTAGTGTGGCTGTATCTAGTTACATCAGCTCTAAAAGCAACATCCTGGCTTAGCTTTCCCTCGTGAGACCACTGCCGCTACTGTGCTCATGTTGCATGGGGAAGACCTAGGCATTCTATTATTTACAGCTCTGCATCTAGTTGCTATACACAATTTACTGAGCTGGAAAATAAAGGTATATAAATAGGAAACAATGCTAGAATATATATCACTTACAGCCCTATAACAGTGTTGTCAAAAACCTGAAAGCAAACATTGCTGCTGGTTTATGTGGTAAGTAGCATTATATAAGCATAAAATATCCAAGGGCATATCCTTTAGGGGGACTGTGCTTGCTCATCCTTAATATTTCACTACAGATCATGTTGTCTATATATTTTCTATTCAAGCCAATTTCCCATACAATGAGTTACAAACAACGCTGCTTCTTCTGCTATACTGCCATACATTAATAGTGCAGAAAAACAATTATAATTTAAAATGTACTGGCCACATTTATCCACATATATACTGATATCTTATATAAAATGCTCATGGGATAAACTATACTAAAATATTTTCATACAATAAGCCTATGGTGCCATTGGCCCAAAAAATACCCTGGATGGCTGCATCCAGCCCTCAGGCCTCCAGTTATTTGCGTTTGTATTTGTATAACTCTGCATAACGGCAAGTCAGCAAATCTGGCCAATTTTCATCCAAGATGGGGGTTATCTGCCCCTTTATTTGACTTAAAGAGGAAGTTTACCTTTATGATATGTCATAGATAGACCCCTATTATAAGCTTATTTTCAATTAGACTTCATTATTTATTCTGTATGTTAGATTGATTTATTGGCCTTCCTATTCTTTCCTCTTATCTAAAATATATGAATTAACCATTTTAATGGTTTTAAAGATTTGTAAATGTAATTGAACTGAAAGTAATCCATTGTAAGACCCCTGTTTGCCATCGGCAAATATTTTTTTGCAAAAACACCGGGAAGTTTGCTATGAATATATGCCTATAGACCTTAATGTATTTTGCAAAAATATCCCAGTGAAAATACACCTATAGACTCCAATGTATTTTGCACAGAAAACGTTGGCATAAAAAAGACGCAGAAAAAAACAAAAAAACTGCAATTTGTTTTACAAATATTCAAAGTTTCTTGAAATATTTTTACGAATCGGAATGGGACTGGTTTGCTTATCGCTAGTAATAAATTAATGTAACACTCTGATGAAGCACCCAATGGTGCGAAACGCGTTAGGAGTGTGGGTACCATGAGGCACTAGGATGTACCTATCTATTGTTTGGTATAGTATGTCTAATATGTTTGCTTTTTTTGAATTTTCTGTTTAATTTTGAGCCAATGAATGGTTGTTTATTTCACTGAAATATGTCATTGCTTGTTCATATATTGATTCAGGACCTATCACTGGGATATAACTTATAGATTCTCTTTCTTAATCTATCTTTATTAATTTGAAAGCAGTATTTGCTTATCCCTTCCCGTTCTCAGCTTCTGATTCAGTTTTCCCCCAGGTTTGTTAATCATCTGGCTTCTGCTACATTGTTTCAGGTGTCAGAGACAGCAGTGCAAAGAATATTAACAGATAAAGGGATACTGCATCCAATAACAATTATGTTTTTTTTTTTAATATGCAGACATTTTTGGGTGGAGATGCCCTTTAAGCTTGGATTTGCTTTTGGGAGGCTACTGCATCAAAAAGATATGACCTATCTTTTTTTTTATAAAAAAACATCAGAGTGCAGGGGCATCAGAGTAAATTCAGGACTGAAAGTCACCTGATGCCTTTTTGTACGTATTGCACTCACTAAGGTACAGTGACATAATTGCTGTCAATTACTTGGTACAGACAATTATTTAAGAACAAACTCTCAAAAACTAAACTAACCCCAGTATAATAAATAGAGAAAGTCTGCCATTTCCCCCCCACCCCTTACTAGTTATCATTTTCATTTAATCCCACTCATTAACAAGTTGTGTGTCACATAAATGGCTAGAAATCAGTTAACATCTCTGAAAACAATATCCAAAGGCTCAGATTTTAAGCTCTTATTTCACAAAAGCACTTTTGATGGCTACCTGATATGTTTCATAATAGCCCGTATTGCTTTTATTTTTGGAAATGATTCTAATGGAATGTCCTTCACTATCTTATTCTTGTCAGAACAGTGTCTAATTATAGTAGGCTCACAATGAAATGAGACTATAATGAAAAATGGTGCAGAAACTCACTACATAAAATATTTGAAAGACGAAAATTATGAATATTAAATACTTTCTGTGAATGATATGAAGTTAAAAAAGTTAAACAAAAATGTGGACCCTGGCAAAAGAAAAAAGTAAAAAGGTTTAACAAAATAGAATTTTTATGTCTTTTGATAAATTATGTTATTTGTCAGAAATGGAAGGATGGTTAGGAAAGTATTTTAGATATTGCATTGCACTGTTGAAGGGGTGGTTGACTTTACAGTTACCTTTTAGTATGGTATAGAATGCCCTAATCCTAGCAACTTTGCAATTGGCTTTCATTATTTATATATTTTTTATAGTTTTTAAATAATTGCCTTCCTCTTTTTAGCTTTCAAATGGGGCCACCGATTCCTGCAGTCAAAAAGTATTGCTCTGTGAGGCTACAATTCTATTGTTATTTTTTATTACTTATCTTTCTATTCAGGTCCTCTTCTATTCATATGCCTGTCGCTTGTTTAACCCACTGCCTGGTCGCTAGACTAAATAAGCCCCTAGCAACCAGATTGCTGCTGAAAAACCAAACTGGAAAGTCACTGAAAAACCATAAAAAATAAATATCTCAGACTATTAATATCTATATCTTACTAAAACTTAATTTAAAGGTGAACTACCCCTTAAAGAAAATGAGGATGTGAGTCCACAAGCCACAGGAATGCCCTGCAGTTCTTAAGTAACCATTTTATTACATAAGGACACAAATGTTCTGAATGGCTAAACCTTAGGCCGGTCTCTGACTGTGTAATCTGAGCAGATTAATTATTATATTTTCAACCTTCTACTCATTCCTTCAGGGCTGTTTCCCCCTAAAAAAAAGAATGAAATACAGATTCCTATTTGTAATTGCCAATAGTTAATATTCTGTCTTGAGTTTTTATTCATCACTTATTGCACTAAATGAGTCCCAGCATAGGATGATCCCTTGCAATCATATTTACCAAAGAATGACCTCAGCTGTCAAATAACTACTATAAAAATATGCTCTTTGCAAACATTTGGGGTTAAATAATAAAAAGTGCAAAGCTTGCTACTGGTCTAGGAACCCACAGCAACTAGTCAGCAGGCAGCATTTAATGGCCAGCTGATTGCCACAGAATACTAAACCTTGCCAAACTTTGCACCTTTTACTATATTAATGTTATTCATATGTTATCATATTTTATTATATTGCCAGAACTATATGCTAGATACTGTTAATTATCCACTTATATGTCTGTATTCCTTATTCTAAAGGGGATATAACATTTAAAATTTAAAAAAAATATATATCTATATATTCTTAGAACTAAATTAAATAACTTTGCAATGTATATCTTTTACAAATTTTGTACCTGCTTTGAGATACACACACACAATAGTTTCTACAGATTTCTTTTCTCTCTCTTGTTTGCAATTCCCATTGTGATCCTGCTTCCACGCAAGTGATTTATGGGCTGCCCCACTGATGCTTAACTGTTATAGGGGTCTAGGGTGGTTTAACCCTTACATATATACATACTTGTTCAGAAATAGCTGCCCCCTCAGAGCACCAGGGAGTAGGACAGCCGTGGGCGCTGAACTGCAACAGGGATCGTGATCAAGAGAGAGAGGGAAGAAAGCTGCAGAAATCATTGCCTGTATCTCAAAGTAGGTACCACATTGTTAACAGAAATACAATACAAAGTTGTTAAATGAATGCAAGAAAACTATAATTCAAAATTGACTTCCAAAACAGGGGACAAATGTTGCAATAAATATTCACAGTAATAAGTGGAAAGAGACCCCTGGTCTGCAAAGCCTGCCATAAGAAGCTAAGTGTGCTGTAACATATACTGAGTTACACATATATATAAATAAATGTCAATATAGTTTTGACAACAGGATTGTGATAATAGGAGAGATAAAAACTGGTACATACCACTAACTGAGGCACCGGCAGGGGTTTCCCTTCTTTGCTTAAGGATACATAAGTAAAGTATGCGCTGACAGCTCGATATCTCTCCTGTGTGTCACCAACTAGGGTATCAGCATCCACAAACACCTCAATCTCCATAGACTTATTGCTGGTGAATGTCATACGGCCAGATATGGTAATAATGCAACCTGAAATGGACAAACGTATTATTTTACTTTGAATGTCAGATGTAAAATGGCATAGAAGAGATTAATGTAGCTAGTAGCACTAGTAATGATTGGTAAATGTTCTTGATACAGTCTAGAAAGCAACACACATTAAAGGGGTGGTATATATGTGCATTAGCAAAAATTAAGGGTTTAGGGGCTATTCACCTTGCTAATTCTTAGTGAACCGCAATAACCTTTCTGAAGAATATGCAATGCAGGGGGATCGCCAACACCAGTCCTCAGTTCTCCTCAGCAGGGTGAGCCACTCTTCAGAAAGGTTACTGTGGTTCACTTTCAAATAGCAAGATTAATACATCCTAAACACAATGTTTGCTAATGGATATATATTGCAAAAATGCTTCTTTTGGCACAGAAAAGCCAAATAAAAATGTTATTACAAAGGTAAACCACCCCTTTAACTACACTAGCAATTCACACAGTAATACTAACAAAAGGATTTAAGAAGACACTGAGGGACCTGTAAGTTATCATGGCACAGGACTCACAGGAGGTGATTTCCAAGACTGTTTATAATTTCCAGCAACTGTTTGCTGTGGCACTTCTTTTGCACTTTTACAGTGTCACAAAAAGGATCTAAGCCCAAACAACTTTCCAATATACATTAACTAAACACAATCAGTGGTTGCAAAACTGCTGATTAAAAGACCTAAAGGAGAACAGGCGCCTGTTACATTGCATAAAGGCTGCATGTAAAATCTAGCACTCCATTTTACTACTATATTGTTCAAAACTACCATTAATGTTTTTAAAATAGATAATGGTCCTGATACAGGCTTAACTTGATAAGCAATATATATCTGGTTTATACCAAGAAAAGTTAGTGGAAGTCTGCAGGGAAATCTGGAATTGAATCTGGCCCAGTGTACCCCCTACTGAAAATGACAAAGGATGTTTCAGTTTATTTAACAGTAACATGACTTGTGCCTATTTAGAGGACCTTAGAAAACTGTCATTAGGTAAATGATCGGATATGTCATACATGGTATGGTCAATTTTCTTTTTTTCCCATTAGTTGTTGGCCCAACCAACTGGAACTGCAGGAAGTGAAGAGGATACCAGGGCACAATACATGTGCATAGATACATAACATTTTCAAACCTGTCTGGTCGATGGCTCAACCAATATCCATAATAAGGCAGTTACGGCTATGTACAGGGCCAGATGATTGCAAACTCAGCCTGTCGCCACCCAACTTTACATGAAGAAAAAGGAGCCACACCAGAACAGGAAATATTTAAACCTGGGGCAGAAAAAGTGGGTGGCATGCTCCCCCTAAAACATTGCTGCCCTAGGCCCAGGCCTTTGTGGCCTTTCCACAAATCCAGGCCTGGGTATGTAGCCAGTTAGTGTATGGGTAGTAGTAAAAATCCCCCTGAAGTGTTCTAGGAGTAACCTTTAGATTTAGAGTAAAGCAATTCCTGCTTGTTTAGCTATCTGTTTAATAAATCAATTACCGCCAAAGCAGGTTCTAATAGTTAAATGTCACTAATAACAGAAAAAGGCATTTTAGCACCAGGCTGTTTTTGTAAAAGGAAAATTTCTGAAAATAAAACTGCATTTCAAACAAAAATGGAAGCTAAAATATGACTCAGTGAAGCAAGAACTAGTCATAGAGCAGTTTCTTTCCTCTGCGCTGCTTGTACTGCCACTGCTTTTATCATTATGGGAATCCATGACTAACATATCATCATTAAGACTTGGATTTCTGCCATTTAAATGCCTCATTTCCTAGTTATCATCATTGTGCTCAATCATGATAACAACTATACAGGTCTTAATATATTAAATAAATGATGAATTTATACAGTCATAACTCTATGGATCCCTCTGGAAGGCTGCAGGCCATAAAAAAATCCCTCTGGGTTCTGCACCTGGCCTGTAGGCCTCCAACTGTATAGTTGCACACATATTAAAATAGTTTCTGTTCATTAAAAGGGTAATTCTCCTTAAAATGATATTTTAGTGTGATGTAGACAACAATATACCAAGACCATTTGCAACGAGTATTTTTTATCTTAAAAGTTAAATCATTTTTGAATTTGTTGTTATTTTATTTCTGAAGCTGTAAGGCTTGGAATGTAACTGTTTTTATCTAGGGCTCATTTATCCTAGACGCCAGGCAGAAGTTAGGAAGTTAAAATAGAACATAAATGGAGAGAAAAGAGAAAGATAAGCAATAGCAAATAAGAATAATAACACTGAAACATTGCAGTCTGTGTTTTGGTTGCCAGGATCAGTGACCCTAACAACCACATTGCATTTTTAGCAAGTCAAAACCAATACTGAAATATGGTTTAGAATAGGTCCTTCTATAACATGCTAATATTTAAGACCATACAAAAAGCCAGAGCCTGAACCCACTGAACAGTGGCAAATATGTCCAGCGTCCAAGCAGCCTGTTGTTTTTTTGCTTTTTGCCCTGTGTCTGCAGCAATGGCATCAATTCTTTTTAGAAGAAAGGGGGATGTACCTTAATCATTGGAAAGGATTTTTTTTTACAGTGAGAGCTGTAAAGTTGTGGATTTCTCTCCCTAAATCAGTTGTACTGGCTGATACATTAGATGGCGTTTTAGCAAGTGAGGGAATACAGGGTTATGGGAGATAGCTCTTAGTACAAGTTGATCCAGGGACTAACCGATTGCCATCTTGGAGTCTGGAAAGAATTTTTCCCCCCAGAGGCAAACTGGAGAGTCTTCAGAAGGGCTTTTTTGCCTTCCTTTGTATCAAATTGCAGTTAGGCAAGTGTTATACAGACATAAAAGGTTGAATTTGATAGACACATTTCTTTTATCGACCTAACTTAAGAAACGCTCCATATAAATACAGCATAAACATATTAGGAGTAATAACACCCAGCTTTATGAGTTAAAAAGAAAATTCCCAGGGATTTCCATGGCCACCCATAGGTACATGACACAAGGCAGAGTGCTTTAATACTGGGCAAGATACATAAGGTATATATTATATAATGATATAGATATTAATAACCTCTGAAACATACCTTAATAAAGAGTCATTATTCATGCCAGTCAGTTAAACCTGTGTATTATCATGTATCCTACATAAAAATTTGAGAGTACAGGTATGAGATCTATTATTCGGAAACCCATAATCCAGAAAGATCCGAATTATGGAAAGCCTGTCTCCCATTGACTCCATTTTAATTATTACATAATTCAGATTTTTAAAACTGATTTCTTTTTTCTCTGTTATAATAAAACAGTGCCTTGTACTTGGTCCCAACTAAGATATAATTAATCCTTATTAAGGGTAAAACAATCCTATTGGGTTTAATTACTGTTTTATTGATTTTTTAGTAGACGTAAGATATGGAAAGATATCCGGAAAGTGATTTTACCCATGCCCTGATTGGTTACCCTGATTGGCTTAACCAAGCCTCTTTACACTCAGATTAAGCCCTGTACTGCCCCACATTGGGACTCCTGCAAAATATGAAAGACTTGACAGGTCTGGACATTCACTACTGTCAGTGGATTTATGCAAATGATCACTGACTGCCCACAGACCACATGTATGCCAGCTGCATTAGTGTTCAGGTTTTATTCCCCTAGCTGCTGAATAAGACCCTTACTTGCCTGTCAGTGCATATACAGAGTGGATTTTGGGGTGGCATTTCTGTGCTGGAACACACTGTATGTGTGCAATGAGAGGGAGATCCCATACTTGTCCCTACACACACATACAAGGGGAGGAAGTAAGTGGAGAAAACGACATGTGTGAAATTGGCCTAAGGGCTTACTATTAACATACATTAATTCAACAAATGGGTCACTGTTTCTATTTTTTTTCAAGAATGCACCATATACATACATTTGCCAATGCTAAAGCATCCATAAATGTTCTACTGAACACTGAACCAAATGGTAGATCTGTCATAGTTTCAACTGGAAAATCCATTGAGCCTATGAAATAGATCAAAATGGATCATTGAAAATGTCTGAGCAAAGACTCACACCCCCAAAGGAATGACTGGGCTGAGATGACAAATCCCATAGTGGGCTATGGAGAATGTTATACTGTACATATATTTTTTAATCTCACTCTCCAATCACTTAATTTTAATACCAATGAAATGGAACATTGAAAACTGATCTGGTTTGATCAAATCTATCTGCACTAATAATCCCCAAAATAATCCATTTGAGTTTATCAGACCTTAATAATACTTGCTAAATCTGCCCTGTAATTTTAACCCTATTATGTATATTCAAAAGGAAATAGGTGAGCAAAAATGTGTAGCCTTTAAGGGGAAGATTTATCAACGTTCAAGGTTGATTTTTTTTCCCACAATTCAAGTTTTCTTGTGCTGAAAAACGCGAATTTGAAATATATTTCAAAAACCTGAATCCATAGTACTTATTAAGTGCGAAAAACCAGAAAACTCGAATTTAAAAATTCACCATCTAAAAGCTTGGGATTTTCTATAGACGTCAATAGGAGTAGTGCTAGGCAAAGTCGTCATATTTTAAAACTCAAATTTTTCAAGTTTTTCCTTATCAATAAATAAGCAAGCATTCAATATTCACTAACTGATAAATAAGCCCATAATTGTCTGGCACTTTAAACTTGAGCCACTATGAATTTCTTTAAAAAACATTGCTTGCTAAACCATTCTAAAGGTCCCCATACACGGGCCGATAGTAGCTGCCGATATTGGTCCCTTGGACAGATTCGGCAGCTAATCGGCCCGTGTATGGGCACTCCCGACAGGCCTGCACGACCGATATCTCGATCGGGCAGGTTAGAAAATCTAGTCGGATCGGTCCCCGGACCGACTTTTCTTATACCTGCCACCATAATTTGATTGTTTGGCCCAGGGCCAAACGATCTAATTACCTTGGATTCTCCCGATATCGCCCACCCTAGGTGGGGGATATCGGGAGAAGATCCCCTCGCATGGCGACATCGCCAAACGAGCGGATCTTATGGTGTATGGGGACCTTTAGTTAACTCAGAGAGCAAATCATCAAAACTAAGGTAACTAAGCATGTTAAGAATTTATTGTTATCAATCAATAATTATTTAAACAGATAAACACATTCTGGTGGATACTATGGCAAGTTAGTAGAACAGAAAAAAAAATAAAAAAAAACAAAAAAAAAAACCCACTGACCTTGACTAAATATTTAAACAACATATGTTAAAAATAGCTACTAAATCTATACAGATGTTATTTACAAAGACACTTGGTCAGCTTTCCTCAATAAATATCAACAAGGGAAATGCATTTTATCCTTAGAGAAGCTATTTTTGCCACATGAAATAACCAGATGCACAGTTTGCAACATTCTACTTTATCTACAGTTGCTATATTTGATATGCTTTTAGCGCACTTTATCCTTATACAACCCTCTCTGACCACAATGTAAAATCAATTTTAGGCATTCATTCACTTAAATGACATGAGTATGTAACTCTGTCCTGTGCATTCACAGGGTAAGTGCTCTAATGGAAAAATTAGCATCCATTACATTTGTGTTGGTCTCTAAATAAAGATTATGATAATGATTGCATTGAGAAAATAGATACCAAACAAATGTTATTGTTAATACAAGTGTGTATTAATATTTACTTTACTGCTAGAAGAGAATTCCTTAAAGGCTCTGGCACACGGGGAGATTAGTCACCCGCGACAAATCTCCCTTGTCGCGGGCGACTAATCTCCCCGAAATGCCATCCCACCAGCGAAAATGTAAATCGCTGGTGGGATGGCATACGTGGCGCCGCGACTGAAGTTGCCTTGAGAGGAAACTTCCGCGATTTTGGGGAGATTAGTCGCCCGCGATAAGGGAAAATATATAAATATATGTATATACACACACACATAGTAAATAACAAATCCAATACTAAATTCAGACTGAAACCTAAAGACTGTTTAAGATGAGATTTGCAAAAATAACTGAAGTATGCTGTGTAAATATTTAATCCCTGTGCTGTGACTCTGAGATAAAACTGGAGTAAATTAACAGTCAAACACTCCAATTTGCACAGCCTTAAGGCTGCCATACACGGTGTGATCCACTGGTTTGGCAAGGTTACCAAATGAGCGGATCATCTCCTGATTTGCCCACCAATGGGCGACTAATCTCCCTGTGGGACATTACCCTAAATAATATTATTCATCATCAATACAAAAAAGAGCCCAATGTTTGATCCTAAGGGATCCCTTGATGATTGACTCTATTGACTCTATTTCTATTGGTGATGTTTTTGTATAGTATACTAAAGACTTCTACAAAGCTCAAGGCCATTATTTTTCTCTGTTTAAAGGAGAACTAAAGCTTAACTAAAAAATCAGGACAGTAATGTAGCCCATTATGTTTTGTGCTTCTATACCAACCACAGCTCTCTGGCAGGGAAGATCTGTGCCTCCAAAGATGCCCCCATAGTAGCTCCCCAAATTCTTTGCTGCTGCTTTACTGCACAAGTAGTGTTCTCCTTTGGTTTAACTTTAAAAAAACAATGGACTAGCAAAGATAATTTACCACACCCCTTAAATTAATAGAAAAGAGTGTATACAGTGAGAATGTGTGTATTTAACAGGTATATAATTTTAGAAGACTATAGAATCCAAAATTTGACTAGATGTAGAAATAATCTCTAATGCTGGGGGCATAATTCTGTGATTCTTATGGGACCAAGAAAAACTGCTGGAAAATTTGAAAACAGGATAAATGATATCAAATTTGGGGGTTTGCAGGACATAAAAAGTAAAGGACAAACAAGAAGAGGAATGCAATATCTAACAATGTAAGAAAGACACGACTGAATGAGATTTGATTGTATAAGGCAGTGAGTGGGATTGGCCTGTATAATCAAGGCTAGCTTGTGGCCTATTTTTTTATTTATATATGTTTTTATTTACATTTTCCATAGCAGTAGGATTTCACATACATGTTATCCAGAAAGCTCTGAATTACAGGAAGTTCATCTCTCATAGACTCATTTTAATCAAATAATTTAAAAGTGATTTCCTTTTTCTCTGTAATAATAAAACAGTACTTTAAATTTTATTCTTAAATAGAATCGAAAATAATTCTACTGGGATTAATTCATGTTTATATGATTTTTTTATCTGAATTAAGTATGGAGATGCAAATTAGAAAGATCCCTTATCCGGAAAGTCCCAGCTCCGGAGCATTCTGGATAATAGGTCCCATACCTGTATATGAAAATATGTTTATTTGTTACAAAAATGTTGTAAACAGGTACTTAATGAAAGCATTCTTACATGTGTAAGGTTCCTTGAGTCCAAGTTTGCAACATATTTTATCAAGGATAGTCACAATCCAGTTGGCTGAAAGGAGACAGTAGTTTTCGGGGGGTGGTTTGTGTGATCAGTTGAACTGGGAATGTGGGCAGAAATAATCTGCTTTTAAACTGGAATAATGGTGGATACGCACAAGAAAGCATTAGGTTTGAATACTTTTACCAGCATCTTACATTAACAGTGTCCCTAATTTATAGTGAATTAAAACAAAACATAATGGGAAGTGGCGACAATTCTATTTTTGAAGTCTTTCAGTAAAATTGTATTCTCTTCTCTGTTTTGTAATAGGAATGCCAGAAGGATTAACAGAACAGGTTGGATACCCTGTATTTCTTTTCCAGTCTTTGTTAGGACACAGAGAAAGTATTATATGCATAAACACAGATGCACAGATTTTTTTTTTTATTACTTCACTTTTTTTCTATAACCATTTAATTACAGAGTTGAAATCATTTTAGCTCTTTTTACTGATTGCCTAATGAATCCCTAGAACAAATTTGTTTATTATTGCAATGTTCCTCAAATTACAGTCTTCTTTAAAAATACAATCACATTAATAACATAAAATCTTTTACTTCTCAGTGGGAAGCAATGCAGCAGAAGACGCTTTCAGATCTGCCACTTTCCATTAGCGAGCGCAATTTAAATGCTATTGCGTGCTTTTCAGAACCAACATATTGCTCAGAAAATTAGTAGAGAGCAGCTTTAATGTTTAGTAGTATCTAATGACTTGATTTACGTATCTGAAAGTCATTGCACAAACACGTAATTCAAGCCAGAAATCCCACCAATCATTAGCGCTGTTATTTTGTAAGGAACACATCTAAAATAAGGGAAATAAATAAATAAATGGCTCATCATTTTTATAGACACAAAATTATGGCTCCCGCAGCCATATTTATTTTTGACATTGCAGCTGGGGGTGGGTGTGGGCTGCAGAGGATTGCAGCTTCTAGCTAACGATAACCATTGGGGAAACTGCTAGAATAAAGCAGAACTGCAACTGTTAGCATTCCGAAGGCTGTGTGGGCATGTCTCTGCTGGCTGAAATATGTTATCATACAAAAGATCCTGGGTGCCATTAGACATTGGAAGGGTCCCGCTATAATGTACTTTGTAACCTACGTATAGGGGTTCATATTGGGGGAGTGATAAACTGAACACCCATAAACTTATGAAGGAGGTGGTGAAGAACTATATATGTAAATACTGCCAAATTAATGCAAGCAATGGGGACACCCTTTGTATATACACAAAACGACATTAAAATACCAACAAAGGGTTTATTTGTAATAAGGTATTTTAAATTAAGGAATTCCTGTCCCACAGTGGTCGTGAAACAAATATGCTTAGTAAGGTAAGTGGTTATCTGTAGGCCACAGTTTCCAGAAACCCATTAATGTAAACTCTATGGTGTTGGCAAATTCTACAATCTAAAGCTCTTAAGTTGTGATACTGACCACATGCACTGACATCATTTGGTCCTTTGGCCAGTCCAGACTAAAGGTGGCCATACACCGGCCGATTCTAGCTGATATCAGTCCTTTAGACTGATTTGGCAGCTTATCTGCCCGTGTATGGGTACGAACAACTGGCTTGCCTGACCGACATCTAGGCTGAAATTGGGCAGATCTCGATTGGGCAGGCTTTAATTTTCCTTCAGATTGGGGACCGCATTGGCTCGTTGATGTGGTCCCAGAACTGATGGTGCCTATAACCGTCATTCTAATTTGATAGTTTGGCCCCAGGGCCAAATGACCGAATTAGCCCGATATTGGCCAGTGGTAGGTAGAGATAGTGGCCATAAACGTTCAGATTTTAGTCTTCTTCTGACGAATGTTTGGAAATCAGTTGTATGTTTAAATGCAATGATCTAAAACTAACATTCAGAAATTGTAGAATAAAACCCTAAAATACAAATTGGAGAATGTTCTGAACATGAAATACTTGGCAGTCATCAATCATATAAAGTGACTTCCATTGTAGGTACCCCAAGGATATTGTCCTATACACAAGACATGCGCAGATATTTTCGTTAGTCACCATGGTATGAAAATTTTTGGGATGATAATTCAGAGCCGACACATGGTCCGAAAATTGTACGAAACTAGGTTTTGTATGATTTTATCGGTACGTGTATGGCCAGCTGAAGTCAACCGCTTATTTTCCATGTGTGGAGTAAAACCAATGGCTTCCCCAACTGATATCAGGCTAGCAAGCAAGATATTGATCTGACTGGCTGAATATGCAAGGGCTGCAACAGTCTGTGGATATGGCCTAATTTGGACAACCTGGGGGTTCAAATCCAGGCATGTATGGCCTGCTTTACATTAAGTAATATTATAGAATTCCCAACTTTATCAAGTATATATTATAACCACGGTCCTCAAAGCAAACACTCACAAACACACTGCACGTACCTTTCTTAATCTTTCGATGGAAGTCAATGGCATCCACAGAAGCTGTAACAATATTGGTCTTACAATGACGAGCAGCAACTATTCCTGCCACTTCATCCATTAGCTTCATAGTAACACCTAAGAAAGGAAAAATAGATTACTGCAGTTAGCTGCAGTTATTACCTCCCTGAGTATACACTAAGACACTCTGTGGTAGCTTAGAACTGCTAGAATAGTAACCATGCAATAAAGTTCATAAGCACTTTCCAAAAATGCATTTTTCTATCTGCAAATATCATCAGCGTCACATGAGAAGCCACATAGTTATGCAGTAAAAACACCTGTAAAAATGCCAGAAACAGTTTTGTTACTAAAACGATGCCATTTTAGACTTTGATTTCACTTTGATTATATATAATTCCACAACAGGAGAGTTGATTTTCAACAATATGCTCTTTTATAGAAAAGTATAATGAAAAAGAAACTAAGAGGTCACCATGGTTGCAAACAGGAAATAGCGCTCATTAAAACATTCCATACAGTGCAAATCTTTTCTCATATACGTATGTTTGTATAAACAAGATTTATTTTACATTTGCAAAAGAGCTGACTAGTAAAACAGACTGAAGTTTCAGCAAGTGAGTTTCTCACAAAATAGTCGTTGAGAACAGAATGAAATATCTTGCAAGATTGCTTCTGGTTTTAAACAGGAAATATTTTGAATGCTGGCAGATACATATATTGTATATATGGACGAGAGAAGCCACTGCATCTAGTTAGCAGCAACAGTTGTGCTATTGTTATGGCTGCTACTATCCTAGGCAGGCACAATATACATACATATATAAAAAAAGTACAATTACAGGAGCATTCTCTGCACATAGTAAGCTAGGAACTCATAATTACATGTTTAAAGAAAATGAATAAAAGATAAAACCTTCTAATGAACAGGGTATATTTTCCCTTCAAGTGTTTCTCATAATAAAATAATTGACTTTACTGAAGAAGCCCTAAAAGCCTCTCTATATTAATTTTTACTATGTGAATATTTTCTCTAAGCTGTCTGTTGAACATTTAGGTTTAGACTGTACTGCTGACTTGCAGCTTAAAGAATGTAACTTAGATTTAATTCAGGTTCTCTTTAACACCGGCAGTGAAACGCCCTAGTATTTCTGCTTATCGTTTGCTAAGGTCTCTAAGGGTACTCTAAATATTTACCTGATGTTCTAGATACAGATCTTTACTAGGAATAAAGTAGACAGTTCAGGTCAATGTGTAAATAACATACACATAAATATTAACATTTCTAAATGTCATCTTCTACGGATCTGCTGGGGAATATAATAGGTGTAATTGTTTTTCTTTCTACATTAACATAAGAATGGCTTTGATCTATAATTTCAAATAGTAATGTCATATTTCAGAATGACACAGAAGACAGGAATTATAGCGCCGAGTAATGTATTTGCTTTTGAACAGTAAGCAGTTTCCCAGAGGCAGGCATCACAGTTTATTAGGAGAACAGTGTATTGTGTCTGTTGAGATTGCTGTATATTTTGATTCAGTTTTGTGCAGCTAAGTTTTTTAAGAGCTAGGTTTATAGTGGGGGCACAACAGTAGAATATGTGGAAAGGATTAACAGTGCAACACAAGGCAACAGAAAGTGGTAAAAAGGTAACATAAGTAATGTCCACATAAGCATTCCTATATGAACTGGGGAGCAACACCAAACAAAGATCTAGGCAATGTGAGGTTGATGTACCCTAAACACAGAATACAGAACTGAAAATACAATAAAGCATTCAAAATATTAAATTATACACTGTGTGTGTCCACCTTTGCTCTGTGGGACATTCTCATTGGTCCAAAAGAAAGATACCTAAGCACAACCCACTTGCCTAAAGTTGTGTTTATCAGGTTGTTCGTTCCATCCCTCATGTTAACAGTTCAATTTTTATATATGCACCAAGTATAAATAGTATTGTGTTTGTGTCAGCATTGTGTCAGACACACCTTTCAGTGGTAAAGAGCAGTAAACTGGAAGAATTGTAGAGGGATTACATTTTAAACTGATGTGCATATATAAATATGTTTATTAACCATGGAGTTAATCCGTCTAATTTTAGGCATGTACTGAAAACCAGGATTTGGCTGAATTCCAGCGCTATTTGCAGGATTAGTATTCATCTAAACAAACTTACTGCTCATCTTAATTGAATCCAAACTATTTAAGCTCTAGAAGGCGATGGTAGAAATTCCCACCATGAAATCACTGGATGAGTAATAACTTTTCTATAACTAACTCAAGTCATTTGCCATCTTATTTAGGCTAAATGCCTCAACTGGATTTTTTCCAACTTGGGTGTGTTATATGGCAAAAGTTAAGAGAAACTGCCCACTAACAAATACAAAAAAGGGGAATAGGTAATGGTTATTACTTTATTTTCATTAAATCACTCCCCAGTTTACATGTTATCCATGGATAATGGGTACGGTGACTTTTATATAACCAAATAACCTATCATCCCATTTGCAACGGGGATATAAGGTTTATTTCTTTCTATTCATCTTCTTACACCTCAAAGCAAATAACCTATCATTCCATTTGCAACTGGGGAGGGGGCTTAGCTTTATTTAGAAACCCAACTATTATAATGATTAACATCTCCTTCCACCTCAAAGCAATTTTCCATTTTTTGTAGGTAGTATGCACAAATATTTTCTTATTTTCATATTTTCCTATGTGCAACGTTTGAGTGGGAGAGTGGGTACAACAAGTACTAAACCATACGTGTTTGGAAATATTCCCTCTCCATGGTATGAACTTTTGATTTAACAGTGGTCTAATTTTTTTTAAGTGTGCGCAACATGAAAGTGCCTGCTGGTTGGATCACTTGCATACAAAGCATAGACGGAACATTGCTTGTGTGTGTGGAAACAGTGGCTGAATGACTTTAAAGACTTGGAAGCTTATCCATATTCAGTGTACTAATTTTGCTTTATGAGTGCCCCATCTTGGAAAATATTTGACGAGGGCACAGTCTGGACCAAACAGAGTCACCCTATTATATGTATACTGATACACAATTTTGCCTTCATCTTACACTAAACCAGACAAATTTATGACTTGCACTGAAATGCCAGTAAGGATTTCTCAGTTTGTATTACTAAAATTAGAGGCATTTCATTAAATTACAATGCCACATTCGTTGTCTGGAAAATCAAGCCATTTCCTTCAATCTCTCCTACAGTATGTCTTAATTATAAACCATTTCATATTGCTTTTTTTGGCAAGTTCTTAAAAGAACAAAAATAAAAAGGGGAAACGTGACGGATCGTTATGTGATGTCAAGTTCGCTAGAAAACATTCCATTACAGCAGATGTAACTCATATGGTTTCGATTATCAGACAGTTTCGGAATTAGGTTACACTTTGTCCGGCAGTGGAAAATGTGAATATTGTGATTCCTGAAACAGAATATTTTCCACTCCAGCTGCCACTGGAATTTACCCCGTAGTTAATATAAAGTCATTATTTGTTTAAAGGGGAGCTAAAACATCTATAAAACATTTGCACACACATACGTGTACCTTTGGAGAAGGGAGAAAGCCCATATGAAACATTTAAATACATGTAAAGAATTACTAGAGTTCAAGAGGGAAGGTAACATAAGGAAGCAGTTATGCAACCAAAGTGTAACAAATATATGGAATATCGTTTCAGTGGCTATAGTGGGGAGAAATTCAATAAGAAATTTAAACAAGAATATTTTGAATACAAAGCAATTTTATGGGCATAAAGCAGAACAAATACTAAGGGGCACATTTACTTACGAACTGACCGAATGCGTCCGATTGCGTTTTTTTCGTAATGAACGGTATTTGGCGATTTTTCGGAAAATTTTTCGTTGCCATTCCGAATGTTGCGCAAAATCTGGCGATTTTTTCGTAGCGTTACTACTTGCGCGAAAAGTCGCAACTTTTTCGTAGCCTTCGCGCCGAGTACGAAAGATTCGGATTCATTCAAGCTTCAGTATGGTGACTTTTCTTGGGCCAGGTTGGAGCTGCAGGGTGCCATTGAGTCCTATGGGAGGCTTCCAAAATCATGCTATGTCTGAAAGTTTCGCCTGCCGCTTACGAGCGTTCAATACGAAAAAGTCGCGACAAGATACGAGCGCATCGTAATGGCTACGAAAAACTCGCGTTTTTTCGCGCAAATCGTATTGGTAACGGAAAAGTTGCGACAATTTCCGAAAAGTCGTAAAGGCGCCGGAAAAAATCGCAAAAAATACGAAAAAGTCGCAAAATGTTAGTTTTCCAATCGGAATTTTTCCAATTCGGATTCGTGGGTTAGTAAATGTGCCCCTAAGTATTTAATGGATGGACTAACTAGGAAAACTGGTTACTAATAAGCCTATATGTATATGGTATACATACAGTACATAAAGAATATTATGTCTTGGTCCCTAAACTCAGCCAAATGACAGCAGCCAAGAGATTTGCAGAAGGAAAGATGGGAAGCTACTGGGGGCATCTTCAAAGGAAAATACTTTTAAAACTAAATGACTGTGGTGCCCCAAGGCTGGTACAGAAGCCCAAACATGAAATGTAGTATTTCAAACCTACTTCTTTGGCAAGTTTTAGTTCTCCTTCAAAGCCTATTTTAATATTTCTTTTTATTTAAGAAAAGCCAGATGCGCTCTCACACTTCTATTCCTTCCTGTTATTACAGGTATGGGACCTGTTATTCAGAATGCTGGGGATATGGGGTCCAGTCAGTAACTCAGGAGCAACATGTTGCTCACCAACCCCTTGCATGTTGCTCCCAGTGGCCTCAAAGCAGGTGCTTATTTTTAAATTCTTGGTTAGGCAAGTTTTGGTTGCATAAAAACCAGGGGTACTGCCAAACAGAGCCTCCTGTAGGCTGTCAGTATATATAGATCTACAAATTAACCAATAGCGACCCTTATTTGACACCCCAGGAACTTTTTTATGTTTGTGTTGCTCTCCAACTCATTTTACATTTGAGTGTAGCTCACAGGTAAAAAAAGGTTGGGGATCCTTGCCTTAAGTCTACTAAAAAATCATTTAAACCTTAAATAAACCCAACAGGATTGTTTTTGCTTTCAATTAGGATTTTTTATATCTAAATTGTGATCAAGTACAAGGTTCTGTTTTATTATTACAGAGAAAAGGGAAACATTGAAAAAATGAAAATGGAGTCTATGGGAGATGACCTTCCTGTAAGCTTTCTGGATAATTGGTTTCTGGATAAAGGATCCCATACCTAAACCAAGTATTTTGTCTCAAACATTACTGACATATCTTTATTATTATAAATTCTATAAATATTATTATATATTCTGTAAATAACATGCATTTGTTTACAAACTTTTACATTAAAGCTTCACCAGTAAATTAACTTCTAATTTAATGTAGACAGAGATATTGAGACAATTTGTAATTGTCTGTCATTTTTTAGTTTTTTGTGGTTTTAGAATCAAGATTTAAGTTCAGCAGCTCTCCAGTTTGGAATTTCAGCAACTATCTGGTTGCTAGAATCCAATTTACCCTAACAACCAAGCAATAGTTTGAGAGACTGAAATGCAAAGTTTAGTACTGATTTAATAACCAACCATCAGCAGGTTTCATTTACTGGTTACTTCTTTAAAGGACAATGAAAGGTTAATATAAATTAAAAGTAAGTCTAAAGGCATTCTTTTTAAGTACTTACTGCATATCTAAATTCCCAGATCCCTGCTTGCTTCTCTGAGATATGGTGCTGGCAGCCTACAGCAGTGTGAAGACAGTGACATCACTGAAATCTCTCATCCCTTCCTGTAGGCTGCCAGCGGCAGGCTTCCTATTCTCTGAGCATGTGTGTAACTTGATCCTGTCTCCTGTTCTGAGCTACACATGCCCACTAGCCAATCAGAAGTGGATCTGGCAGAGGGGGGGGGGAGGGAATGAAACACATGTGCAGTATGAAGCAAGGAGGGAAAGGAAGGGAGAATACCTTTTTAGAGATGGCTGCCTGTTCTAGAAAATGTGAAGTAAGTGTGACTGAGTAAATATTTGATTAGGTGAGCCAAAAGTGTGGGGTTTTTACTAAACAATAGGAGGACTATTGGGCAGTATGCTTTTTAAATTTTGACTTGCATTCTCCTTTAAAAGCAGATGTCTTATTGGGTTACAGCACCTGGGCAAACCTTGTGCCTTTTATTACATTGTCTTAGAATTAAAGAATGCTATGAACTTAGATGCTGGCAATATTCTTTATTGAACTTTCACGTGCAAAAACGTTAATATTAATTCTGCCATTTAAAGTGTGTATATTTCCCCTTTTATTCCCAGTTGCAAAGTACATGTCACTATACCTCAAGCTGTCAGGTCTTTATAGTGAATTCATTACCACTGCATTCTCTTATTACTATTCCTGGTACCTTGCCGTCTATCTTATTTTCCAAAACAAACTCTACACTTACCGTTTAATAATGAATAGGGGGTGTGAGTCTAATTTCCATTAGCACTTTCCCTGGTGCCTTAAAAGTAAAGAGCTGTATAGGGACTTTTCAAATGGCATAATTCCTTGCAGTTTCTATTAGGGAGTCATGCTAGATATTATGAACATGTGCTATATTTAAACCCACAAATGTATTCAGTTTTGAAAAGTGCCCTTTTTTTAAATTACTGTCTGGAGCTGTGTAATTAAAGCAGAGTAACTGCTTGATAATGAAGGGTTACCATAGTAACCAGTTTTATTTGCACTACAAAAGGCAATGACATGATGGTAGGTGTTCGTGTGAAAATAAAATTATGTCATTGGATCAGTAAAGATACTACTCATTATTTCAGCCTGGGAAAATGTCTGTATTTCATGTCTATGCCTTTCTTTACCACATATGCTATCTAAAGGAAAACTAACATCGTAATTCAATATGCTTATTAAATATAGGAGGGTATGGAAAGCTCAATATAAATAAAATAGATAATTGTGTCTCTACAATCAAACAAGAACATGCTGAAGGGTTGCTAAACAAAAAGGAATGTGCTAAAACAGCTTTGTAAATAACACATTTTGATATCATTTTCTTTAAACAATTTTATGTGCCTTTATAAATATGGCCCAAAGACAGTGCATAAGGCTGGTAAGGATGTCCTGTAAACGAGTACAAGGGCCATAAACCTTTTTAGCATACATGTCTATTGGCATCACACCATGGAGACTGGTCTTAATGGCAGGACTGAGGTGAGACCATGTAACTAGAGGAGCATAACATTACGTGCAAACAGTAAGGGGCACATTCATCAAAGTAAGAGTTTGAATCCCGAAATAGGTAAAATTTGAATTAGATATGATAATTCTGCAAATATCACGGAAATCGTATTAGTCACGATGATATCACATTGGCGATCCGAAAGTCACAACGTTTTCGTATCCGAACAATCGTAAACGGCGTGAAAACCTTTCTGATTTTGATCCTTCTGTGCATGATTTTGGAAGCCTCCCATAGGACTCAATGGCACTCTGCAGCTCCAACCTGGCTTAAGGAAAGTCACAATACCGAAACTTGAATGAATCCAAAACTTTCATACTCGGCGCAACAATACAATTTTGTTGCACAAATTTTGTCGCAAAGTATGAAAAAGTCACGCAAAGTACGAAAAAGTCACATAAATATACGAAAAAGACGCAGAAAATACGCATAGTACGAAAAAAAAAATGATTTTTTTGTTTTTCGGACCTGTCGTACTTAGATAAATCAGCCCCAAAGTGTGAGCTACCTTCTTGCTGAGGGATTCACATTGACGTATTATAAACACTGTAAGTTAAAAAAACGCAGAAATGTCTTAAGTGTACATTGCACAGCAAGTTCACCATTTATCCCTCGTGACAGATACTCGCACCATCACCCAAGGAATTGTTGCTTAAATTCAAGGTTTAAGGGTTTCACTAGTTAGCATGCCAGGTATATTGGTTTTCTACACTTACTCTACTTATGCTAACCTTTCTTGTTTTCCTTTTTCCAAACCCAAGCATCATCATTGGTCATCTGGCCTGGGCTCAAGAAATATTTAAAGTTAACTTTTGTTATAGAATGGCCTATTCAACTTTGCAATTGTTTTTCCAATTCCTTATTTATTTGTATATTTATTTGTTATTGAAGAATTTGCCCTCCTCTTCTGATCCTATCCAGATTTTAAATGGAAAGTCACTGACTGTAGCAGCCAAAAATTATTGTGTTTTATTCCTATTGTTACTTTTTATTAGTTATCTTTCTTTATTTAGGCCCTCTTATTCCAATCTCCAATTGCTGCTAAAATACCAAACTGCTAAAGAAAAAGCTAAATAACTGGAAAACAGAATATATACAGAATACAAAATAATAGATGAAGACCAACTTTAGAGTATTAGTGTCTGCATGATACTAAAAGTGAATTTAAAGGTTAATAACCCATTTAACACAAACTAAAAAAGTAGAGAAAAACGTTATACCTGTAATGGCCTGGAAACAAACTGCAAACAAATTAGTTTTGCATTACAAATTGGACTTTATGTGCCAGAAATGGATCCCAATCACCTGAATATCAACCACAGAATCCAGTTTAAACAAAATCAATGCATATTGTTTACTTATTTGCAAATAAAACTATAATTGTCAGCAAAACAGGTGACTTTGTTAGTTGCTTTTCTCCTGAATAAAATGGCAAATCTTAAAATTGTGTTTCATGTTAATCTAATGTTGTCTCAATTTTATGTGACCCAATAGTCACTTGTCCATTATCTTTATAGTACCGTTGCACTAGGGCCTAAAAGCTTTAAAGAAGTCACTGAATTTGAACTCAAACAATCTTATATCTTCTATATAGAGTAGATGGGGGGGACTCTACAGACTTAAACTGGGGTTCTAACAAGGTCTGGTTTTGCTTTTGGTGTGATGCAGGTGGATTGCAATAGGTTAAACCAGATGAGCTAAATCAAGAATTAGGCTGATGCCACAAGTGGCATTTTTACGTTGCGTTTTTTCTCAGCCTAAAAACGCCGCACAAGCCACACAGCCCCTGACTATGGCGTTTTTCAGCCTAGTACTGGTGACGTAGCAAATCCCGTTTCCATTGTCCTAATAGCTGCGTATTTCAGCTAGGTCTGGCAGCTGCCTTTGCGTATACATAGGAATAGCTTGCTTTGCAAATACTGGCGTAATTCAGCCAACGCTTGAAAAATCCGTGCTAAGGCGTTTTCTAACGTATTTCCGCATTGTGTGGTTTGCTTCGAGTCTTTTCAAGTTATTTCTATGGGTGATGATATCGGGTGTTTTTCAGCCGCTGAGAGAATTAGAAAAAACGCAGCGTAAAAATGCCACGTGTGGCATCAGCCTAAACCTTCTACATTGAAACCCGCACAGCTGAAAGTTGCAAAATGGAAAACTCCACAGAAAGTACATTTTATGAAATCATTTTCCATATATAACAAAACTGTCGACAATGCTAAGGAGACATTAGAGAGCTAGAAGTGACATTAAGCGAAGGCATACCTCCATGAACAAAACCGTGCAGTGTACAATCCGAAGGTCCCACTAAATGAATCAGGCTGGACTGGCTGTATCCAACAGTATACTCTTCTGCAGTAAAATATAAAATATTGCAATATTAGATCATCTAAGAATGAATTATTAGTAAAACATGCATCCTAACCTCATAGCTGGAGAAAATGTTGGGTGCAATGAAGAAAAAAACAAAAATGTGACAGATAATGACAAAATATTAGCCTATCATTATTTTTATAAATGTTAAAAGTAAATCACTTCAGTGCATGTAAATGCTCAATAGAAATCTGAAACTTGTTTACCAAATGTGCTTGCTTATTTATTTGCTGCCTGTTTAGGCACCCATACAGCAAAACCTGTGGACAGTCACAGGCTACTGAACTTATGCTGGTGAGCTGATCCAAGCATGTCACAGGAAAGGAGGACACCAGATATATTGTTATATAAAACTACCATGAAAATCAAGCATTAGTGTGTTAATGGTAATGATAACACCAAATTTTTAAATAATTTGCTTTGATTGAAATTTCTGACTCTAAAACCCATCTCTGGACAATTTGAACTGATTTATGGTTTAAATACAGAATCTGCTCTTTTAAGGTCAAGATCCTACAGCAAAAATATTTTTATTAATGACCTGGCATTTTGCAAGCAGAGAGAGATTTGTGGGACTAAACGAATTAAATCTAAATCAATTTATCTCTGACATCCTCAAGAATTGTGTAGTGCTCCTGAGAAAAATGGAAATATTATCAACTTTTATGAATTCAGAATTTTAGTCTGATTTTTGCTTATAAGCAAAGATTTGGGAGACGTTGAACCACCCCCTTAAATAGGGCTTAATATATACATATATAAATTTTCCAATGGAAAGCCTTTTACTAGTAGCCTACCCTAACCTTAATTTCACCCACTCTCTCTGTTTGTGCTAACAGTAATTTGTAACATCGGTTGCCACATTTTTATTTAGCATGCATGCCACTCGCCCTTTTGCCCATATGAGATTCGGCACAAATGAAGAGAAAAAGCAGAGGGAGAGTAGGAAAGCAAATGTTGTAGTGACCAGAAGAGCTTAAACAAAAAGGAAATGAGAACTAAGAAGAGTTTAAAATGATATGTAGGGAAAGAATGAGAAGGCAGAATGGGAAAGGAAATCAGGGGTGAACAGATCAGCGTGAAGAGAAATTGCAGAACAGAAAGGAGAAGAGGAAAGAAAACAGAAACACAGAACAAAGAGATAGTTGGAAAAGGAGCAGAACACACAACAACAAGTGATAAGAGCATAATACAATGGCAGAAGCAAAATGGTAGATGAGGGAAGAAATGGAAGAGTTGTGAAGGAAAAGATAAAAATGTAAAATAGCAGAAACACTGATAACTTAAAAAAATGAAAAACAAAATAATTAAAAACATAGAACAAGAACAGATTAAAGATAATATAGTGCTTATAAGGGTAGTTTTCAAACTTAAAAATATGTAAGAACAATATGGCAGAAAACGAAAAGAATATCTGTGTGGGCTTGGGGCCAACGAAATGTTGCACCACAAAGGGGAGCCTGTTTGCTGCTCAAAAAGCCTCCAGTGACATTTCCACAGTTTGCTTCCTAATGGCAAGAGCAGGAAGTCCAGCAAATAGTCCTTGTCCTGCAGTTATAGCTCCAATTTAGTATCCATTTATAAATAACAGGACATGAGGTTCTTGTCAAAAAAGAAATACAAAATGTATCTCAAAATTAAAAGTGCTGTAATAATTCTTACCTTTGTTTTGCCTGTCTGAAGCAACCACAGTAAAAACAAAGGACACAGTTAATAAGCCCAAAGTCTTTATAAAATATACCAGTCATATTTTACTATTCTGTTTCTGTCGTCTCTTTACTGACAGACCAATTGTTAAAGAACAAAGTTGGCAGTGGAGAGTGATACATGTTATGCAATCTACACTGGCAAAAAACATAACCCAATGCTGCCAATTAAAAAATAGCTAGAAATATGTACAGCTCCTTAACCTACCCTCCCCCATTAAAGCAGACACAGAAGAAATTGTGGGCTGACACATATGTTGTATAGTGTGATAAACAAAGGTGTTGTGGGTAGACATATTGCTACAACATATACAGTTGGTTCTCGAATGTTTGTGAACCCTTTAAAATTCTCTATATTTTTATATGAATGTGACCTAAAATATCATCTGATTTTTAAACAAGTCCTAAAAGTAGATAAAGAAAACCTAGTTGAACAAATAACACAAAAATGATTATACAGGTATGGGACTTGTTATCCAGAATGCTCGGGACCTGGGGTTTTCTGGATAAGGGATCTTTCTGTAATTTGGATCTCCATAACTTAAGTCTGTTAAAAAACATTTAAATATTGAATTAACTGAATTAACCCAATAGGCTTGTTTTGCCTCCAATAAGAATGAATTATATCTTAGTTGGGATCAAGTACAATGTACTGTTTTATTATTACAGAGAAAAAGGAAATCATTTTTTAAAAGAATTATTTCCTTATAATGGAGTCTATGGGAGATTCGGAACTTTCTGGATAACGGGTTTCCGGATAAGGGATCCCATACCTGTATTTGGTCAGGTATTTATTGAAAAACAAATCCAATAACATATCTGCATCAGCAAAAGTAAGTGAAGCCTTAGGATTATCATATAATTTGAAGGCAAAACCAGAGTCTGGTGTTTCTGGTCCTCTGTAAAAGGTAACATTGGGGTTCTACTGTATACTGCGTGCATGCTAGCGAGAATAAAAGTGTACTGCAAGGGGCCTAAGGACAAAAATAAGGTGTAATCTTAGATTTCTGTCCTTATAAAAAGGAAAATCATGCAATACCAAGAGGAAATGTCTAATAGCGCTTTAGGTGATTTCTAGTTTTTATACAGCATTTTACATTGACTGTTCTACAAAAAACCTTCCTCTACGATGTGGCTAACGTCAACTTCAGGCAGTTACTGAGAGAAAAGTTCAGAAAGTGAGACATTCTCCCAAAAAGTGGAAACTGGACACACAAATATTGCAAAAAAAATTAGCACTTTTCAATTACACAATTCTTTTTCAGATAAATATGGCCATGTGCATGTTATTCAAAATAAAATATAGTGGAAGTGTGATAATGTACAACTGTACTACATGAACCAAAAAGATACTGAATGCTGTGGAAAGAAAATAACATTTCAGCAAACCTGTTAAATAACCAAGTTCAAATGAATGATGCTAATTCTGGTTCATCCGACACACTATAAGGGCTCAAAGGAGTCAAAACTGTCAAACAGATGGGCTGTGAACAATTCCTCTCCGAGTGTGTGTGCATGCGTTAACTGCCCCTTGGCTCAAAATGAAACTGTATTGTTAGCAGAAGAATAAAAGTAAAGCGCTGTGAGCAGATTGAGATAAGGAAGGAAACAACATGAGAATTCAGGTGGAAAAAAATTGTCATAGATTTCCCAGGAGTCCACAGCTTAGATAATGTCAGCAATATCCCCTAGTACCAAGGCTTTTTCCTGTCCCAATAAAAACTGTCTAATTAAAGCAATGGTAATTCTTCTGGGAGCATCTTGGGAGCTTTACTTATTAAATACCAGTTTACCAAGCTATTAAAGGGGTTGGTCGCCTTCCAAACAAGTTTTTCAGTTCAGTTGTTTTCAGATACTTCACCACAAATAAAGGCTTTTTTCAACTGCTCTCTATTTTTTGTTTTTGATGTTTTTTCTAATATTGAAGTTTCATTTTTTTTTTAATTTTTGAAGTTTCATTTTTTTTAACCTTTTCATATCTCCTTAGAACAGCTTTGTGTGTGTGTCTTTAAACTGTCTTATTTGCTACATGATCAACTCGTTCCTTATTTTTGGCCAGGCTGAGCACCCCACCATACACAAAATTCAAACTTGAGGCCAAAATTTTTTTTACCCTAGAACAGTTATGGAACCCACGGAGGGCAAATTTGTAATGGTTTTTAAGTTATTTGTATGTATATTTGCTAATAAAAGCAGTGTTTGTCTGTCCTTTCTATTCTGCCAGGTGGATGACTGTTGAAACAATGTAACACAAGGCAGCAAACTGACAGACCTGACTTGCTGGAGGAGACTGACCATTGCAACATTGTTTAAAAAGTAACAACCAGGAGTTCAGCAAATGCTGCTTTCTATAGCAATTATACTTACAAATAGCTTTCAAAGTACTTACATTTTCAATAAATTCATATTGGAAAAATGTATTTTATATATTTATATATATAACACACACACATATATATATATTTAACACACACACACACACACACATATATATATATATATATATATATATATATATATATATATATATTGTGGTAGAGTGACCCAACAAATGAGAGAAAAGGTGAGTTTTCCCTTCAAGTTCTCCATAGTGGGAGATGGAACCTTTAAGGGAGAGGATGATAAACCGAGAAGGTTTGCTCTGTTTAAAGGATGTTGCTGTCTGGCCCTGAAAGGTATAGGGTTCTGGAAGGAACAAGCGGATCAGGTGATCCATTCCAGTAGTCCAGCTCACCTATTGGAGCTTACTTTCCACAGGAAGGCTGTCCTGTGGAAAGGTATTTAATTGTATAGGCAGGTGTGAGACAGTCTCTCAGAGCAGGGCACAGAGCAGAAAGGACACTTCTCTGTGTTAGGACTCCCAGAGGGGCTGGGGGTGCTGCCTGCCACTGCCAGAAGCAGAGGGAGCCCAGACTTTAGAAAGCTGCCAAGAGACTGAGGATCTAAGGAGCTGAAAGGAAAGCCAGGAGGCTGAGCTAATTCCCCAGAAGTGTGTGAGTACAGGGGTGACCACAACATTTATGTTTTCTTACTGGTAGTCCACAAGGGACCTAGGTTAGTGAGGGAACTAATCTAATGTGTGAAGGTAGCGCCCAGAGGGCAGGATTTCTTTTTATGATTTGTGTTTTGTATGCTGAAATGGGCACCCCTGTGTAAATAAACTGCCTTAAAGCCAAGAAAGTGTCTGTCCTGGATCCCGCTAGTTTACTAATATATATATAGAATAATGAAACAAACTGAAAACTACTGTATATGCACACCTTAAGGGAAAATACCATGAAATTAAATCCCATTTTTTTCCTATTAAAGGAAAACTATACCTCCAGAATGAAAGCTTAACCAACAGATAGGTCACTTAACATAGTATAAACTATTAAAGAATCTGACCAAACTGGAATATATATATATATATATATATCAGTAAATATTGCCCTTTTACATCCTTTCCCTTGAGCCACCATTTAGTGATGGGCTGTGTGTTCCCTCAGAGATCACCTGGTAGGAAATAATGCAGCTCTAACTGTAACAGGGAGTAGTGTGGGAGTTAATGTATGTGTGCCTTGGCTTGTTTGTGTGCACTGTAAAACCTATAATCCCATGGGGCCCTTAATTCTTAAAATGGCTATTTTCTATTTAGGAGTACCCAATAGCACAGGGGTGGGCAAACTACGGCCCGCAGGCCACATCCGGCCCGTTGGCCTTTTTAATCTGTCCCTTTAAATAATTTCTGGGCCCTGATTGGTTGCGCTTCGTGCGTGCTCGTGATGTCAATACGCAGGGGGCGCAACCATAAAAAAGGACGCAGCGGGGAGCCGGGGAACAGACGCAGCGGAACGATGGAGGGAGCCGCAGGTCGGGGAGATGGAGGATGCTGGGGAGGGGGAGCTGGTGGGAGGACGTTGGCCCGGCCTGGCCCGCCTGTGAGTAAATGTGGCCCCCGAGCCAAAAACTTTGCCCACCCCTGCAATAGCACATACTACTAAAAAAAAGTATATTTTTATGAAAATGGTTTATTTAGATGAAGCAGGGTTTTACATATGAGCTTGTTTATGCAATATATTTTTATAGAGACCTACATTGTTTGGGGGTATAGTTAATTTTCTTTAAATAACTTTCCATATTACCAGTAAAACCTCCCAAAATAAGGGGTTTTCTTCATATAATTAGAAGACCAGGTTTTGTTTTTTGCTTCATTCTATTGTGGATAATTGGACTCAATTTAAAAATAATGGCTGTAGGTGCATATGGTGTATTACTATGTAAACGATATATTGTTAACGATATATATAGACTTAAAGCATGTCTTAATGGGATGATTAAAAAAATCAGCTATTTCTTGCAAACCTAACTGGAACAAAATAGCTGCTCTTTTATTTAAGCTTTATACTTTATGCAAAATACATGAAAAGGACAATCAAATCATAATCAAATAAAATTTGGGCAGAAACGAAACTGTACTTGTCATTTACATGAGATAGAACTTGCATACCTCCTAAAATTCATGACTGGAAATAAGTTCATTAATTGCTATGTCACACAAGCGAGCATTTTAGTGCAAAAGTCTGCTTGTCAGTGTTCTGTGCATATCATATACAATTATTTCCATTTACTAATATTAGAAGCAATGCCAGTAGAAAAGGGATGTTATCTCTATAGCCCTTAAGCTATATCCCTGATAAAAGCACTGACCATGCACAGTCACATCATTGCTAATTGGCAATAGGTTTAGAAAGTAATATAGTACTAAGTCCAGGCTCCCGCCATTAGGGATTTGTTGAAGGCCCACTGTTATTATTAACAAACCTTAACTCCACCACCCCAAACGCACACACAAAAACACACAATTATATTGACACTTAAGGGTGACTCCCAACGAGTAATTATTTTACAAACATTTATTTTAAAAGAAGTGAGAACACCTAAAACTTCCGTCAGATGAAACTTTGCGCAACCTGATTCTTGCAACATAAAAATGGAGACGATGAAGCTTGACGTGTAAATGCTGACTAGAACTTTTAAGTTCATGCTGCTATTAGTAAATGTAAAAGACGGTGAAGATGCCTTAACAGAACATAATCTGTCTGGGAGCACAGCAAAGGAACTCATTTGGCCCTTATGAAATGTTGCTAGGCAACAACCGTATAACTGCCTACAGCCATGTTCTGCTCTCAAAGTTTAAAGCTAACTAAAATTAACAAGTAGGACAAGGATTGTTTGAAAAATAGACCTTTCATTCAAAAGTGTTATCTTTTTCAAACTGATCATTCTACTCGGAAGCAATTTGGTCCTTTCTCGCCCGCGTACGCACTTTTTTTGTGGAATTCATGCCAGATACAGCTGTGAATTAAAAGTCTATGTTATGTAACCAATTGCTGATTCCCAGTAAGTGGCTAAAGCAGTTCCTTGCCAACCAGAAGATAAATATATAATTCATTTAATGTTTCATGCATTATATATAAAAAGAAGGTGTTAATATTTCATTTGCTCCAAAATAAATAGTGTTACAAGTGGCTGAGGTGTTTCCGAGGTATACAGTCTGCCATAGACTTTGTACATGAAAAGGAATCTATTTCTAACATAAACTAAATCCAGTCTGCCAGTTGTACTTAATTGTATAGAACATAATAATGTAATGTAATAATGGAGGTTCCTGTATACCTTTTCCGGAGTCTATTGTCAAAATTTAGGGAATTAGATTATCTTACCTTGGTTAACAGAAGGTACGATAAATTCACCATTCCTTTGTTTAGTTTCCATACGTTCTAGTTTTTGATCTTCATAACGTTTCTTTCCTTCCTCTTCTAGCTCTTTTTTTTCATACTACAAATAAGCCAAAAAAAAGACAATTGCATGAAAAATAACTATGCAGTACACATGAAAGTGGGAAAAATCAAACAATTTTATTTCCTACCACCAGATCAGGTATACTGTACCTTAGGCAACTTAAACCAAGGTAACAAACACCCACCCCCAGCTAAACATTAATAAAAAATGGCTACCTGGAGCAGATGTTTGCTAGGTCTTAGCAATGTTAATACTGTGGCTAAATAAATGTAGGGATCCTGCCCAGACCATAATTTTTTGTGACCCATTGTATTCTGTGGAAGGGAACATTTATACTATATACTATTTTAACTAAATCTAGTGATTTAAGCAATCTATTAGCTGAATTAGGCTTCCACCTCCTGCACAGAGACAGAGGTTTGGGTTTTTATACAGAATTCTTGACATAGAAGAAGTGATCGCTACACAATCTCTAATTGTATGCATGAAACTTGTATTAAAGTGATGAGAAATTATATTTCTATTTCTCATAAATTACATGAATTCTTGCCACAGTGGAACTCACAATATAAGTTCCCTATTACATTCACACTATATGCACACACTAAGGGGCAGATTTATCAATGTGCAAAATTAGAGCTCGCTACAGAAAAATGTACCCACTTTCTATTTATTCCTAAGGGATTTTTAGAAGCGTATTTATCAATAGGTGAAAGTTAGAGTTTATCATTTTATAAACAGGCTTCTAAAAATCTTATAGGAATGAACAGAAAGTGGGTGAGTCCTAATAGAAGCCTGAATGTATGTTTTTGGAGTGTGGGAGAACATACAAACTACTAGTAAATAGTGCCCTGGTAGTGATCAAACTAGAAAACCCTGTGCTAGTCTTTGTAGATTTTATTGCATAATGGTTATAAGGGTTTAGTGTTGTCACTAATTTAAAAATCTTATATTGGCACTAATTAGATTTTTCATGCCAATGTGCCATAAAGCAATGTGCAATAAAAACTGTTTACAGCAATATATTATTGAACCCTGTATATTAGTATTGGTAATGACTTGCATAATAACCCGCACTTAAACGGCTAGTATAAATATGGTATATTCTGTAATAACGCCACATAATTGCATTATGTAATGACACAGCAAAAATCTTATACTACGTTTATATGCCATGTGACAGCAATTCAGGGGTATTCATTTATTTTATTAGACTTTGATTTGTCTTGGGAGTATCAGCTCCTAGGTGTGAAAGTGCACAAGTAAAATGTGTGTGTTTTACAACTAGCTTATTACAGTGTTTCTATACTAATGCTTTGGTGTTTTTACACCACATTGGACATCGGTAATAAATCAGTGTAAAAATGCCACATGTTACACAGCCCTTGAGATGCACAGCTTGTTGTAATCATGGTGAAATGAAGACCAGTTAGCTGCCTCAAGGCTTTGGGTGCATAATACATTATCCATTTTAAAATGCATTTATTTTGGCATCAATTGATATAAACTATTAACCCTAAATGAGTAAAGCAAACATTACTGATACAGACTGAAAGTTAGATCAAACAAGAAGGCTGTAAGGGTAGGGTATTAACTTCATCTATTTGAAGGATATTGATGATGATTTGAATAGATTCCTGCATCCTCTATTTTGAATGTATGCCTGCTCAGAGGGGTGATCAGGTTCACACATTTTATAGATGTCTATTTTTAGTGTTGATATGGCACAAACCACCTTAATTTAGGTATTGCCAGTATAATCTTACTTATCCTGCAAGAAAAGCTTCCGCCTTTACCTTACCATTCTTTACAGGGAAATGTTATGTATGTACACAATAAGAGGATTTTCTTACCCATAAATCCTTTTCTCCCAGGCCTATGCTGTCAGTGCTGAAGTATGGGAATTAATTCAGTCATATCAGTCACCTCTGGAGGCTGAACAATCAATCAATGACTCTTCAGACTCTCTCTTGTTATAAGGCTGTGCTTCTACTAAGATCAGTTTTAAAAAAAGGCTAAGTAACAGATCAGGAGTAGAAGGAAGTCTGAAGAGGTAGGACAGAACATAACAGAACCTGTAAACCTCAATTGAGGTGTCTGACCCTTTCGTAGGAATCGACTTACTGCCCTGACCGCATCAATCAGCTGTGGTGTTATTGCATTGTATCGTGGCAGCACCCTGTATCAATTAGTGATGCCCAGTGTAGAAAAGCATTGTGTAAGGCCCTTAACTCCAGGATATGTTGGGTCTCTTTTGGTTACCCTAGGCCCTGCCAAGGGGAAGTGTGTCCCATGCAGACATGCTGAACTGACCTGTGCCGTATTCTGTTTGTCTTATGGGACACTGGTTGCAGCACCTAGACAGCTGACCGGGCACTTCAGGTTTGTGGGTGAGTGGGAAACTGTCAATTCAAGGCTAAAGCTGTTGGTTGGTAAGAAGGCCCTGAATGGTGGATTACCAACACTCCATTCAGTCAAATAACATACAAGCCAGCACTAGAGTCCCAGTCCAGCCCAAAAGGGGGAATAAACGGACTACAGCCAAGTCAAGGAGATCCACCACAAGAAAGGGGGTATGCGATTCAGTTACAATTTAAGCCTAGTTGTGTGTAGGCTAACTAACATTGGGTCTGCAGATTACATGCTATGGTGCTCCTTGTGGAACTCATCAGCACAATGGGAGATCCATCCCAAATCCTGAGGGATGGCAAGGGACATCTACTCCAAAATAAAAACTAAAATCTATCTAACTAAAGGGGAGAACCCCTGTCCTACGCCTTGGAGACAGGACAATAAACAAACTGATCTTAGTAGGCGGCACAGCTTTATAATGAGAAGGGGAGTCAATGATTGGTTGTCCTTTCTCCAGAGGTGACTGAATTAAACCCCAGACGTCTGCCCCGACAACTGAAATAGCACTATTGATAAAACATACATTTGTTCCAGAGAATGAAGTTTGGGTACATGGAAAGACAAAATGTAAAAAATACGCTTACATCTTGGTTGCCTGCAATTCGATTACTAAAAATGTTTACACATTGTTTCCTTGTTGGTCTTTCCCTGGTTTACATTGGGTTTTCAGACTCAAACTAAATTTAAGCATAGCTGAAAGTAGAATGTGGAAACTGAGATACATCACAGGATTCAAAAATGGTGATAATTGCAACTAACATTATAGACTTCACAGTTCTATAAAAATCCATAGTGTTTACAACAGTGTCAAATTTCAGTCTGATTTCTCACCAAATATATATACATATATTTTCTTTCTGCTGCTCAGTAACCATGTGAATGTGAGGGAATGTGGGTGGCTGAGTGCGTTGGTGAAAATGAGAATTGTTCAGTAATACTAAAATAATTTTCTTATCTAATTCTTTATAGAAATAAATACATAAATTGAATTCAATACATGATGTGTGACACCCAACTAACCTGTGTTTGTCATAATAATGTATTGTTCTGCTGTACAGCACTGTGTGCAAAAGCAGTGCTTTAGACATTATATGTAATAATATATAGACATTTTATTTGATTTCTTTTGCTGTAAATGAGGTGGAATTGTATAGCCTAGCCCTATAGAATGAGAGAAGAGTTAGCTTATGAGTTTAATTGTAAGTAGAAATAAATAGGTCAAAATATCTGTATGTTCAAGATGAGCCCAAATAAAGTTTGTGGTTACGATGCTTTATGGGTTTAGACAATTTAAAGGGTTTACACAAATCAGCTGCCCTCAAATACTTAATTTGGCCTGTTATACAGTATGAAAAACAGAACCCCTTACTGCACATTCATGAAAGGTGACATCTCTACCCTATGGGAATTATGCTATGTAAATATTTTTCCTTCTTTTCTAGTCGGGATGCACCAAACCCACTTTTTTGGGTTCGGCCGAACCCCCCAACCCACCCCGACAGATTCTGACGAATCCCGAACGGAATCCAAATTAGCATATGCTACTTAGGATCGGGAAGGGTTAATAATTCTTGTGCGCACAATTATTAATCCTAATTAGGATTCGGTTCGGACGGGACCGTGGATTCAGCCGAAACTGAATCCTTAAAAAAAAAAAAAGGCTGGATTTGGCCCGAATCCAATTCAGTGCATCCCTATTTTCTAGTTCCCCCACCTTCAGACTATATGCTTTATAGCAGCGCCTGCTAGTTGCTTAAGTTTATACTTTCAAAACATGGGTAATACACCTCTGCATATTCTTATTCTTATTCCATACCACTAAAATACTCTTAATTTGACCATACATCCCCAGTTCAACCAAACTGCCAGGAATCGGTTTTGACACACACCATCCTATAGTCCTGTCAAGTTGAAGATGATCTGTCTAAACTGAAAATTGAATGTGGCCATCCATGTGTACATCTAGTCATATGGTATAAGTTTGTTCAGCTCATAGGTCCATTCAACAGATACAACAGAGGTTACACTAGTTTGTGGCTACCAGTATATTGCGTCTATGCTAATTGGTGTAACCCTTAAATAAAGCTGCTGTAAGTTACCAACTGCATTACACAAGTCTTATACATTTTGAATACATCAATAATGAATACAATGGTCACGTGACATATTTACTCTGTTCACAGAATAAAAGGACTGTAGACATACTGGTCTCCAAAATAATATGAGAAAGAAGATGCATTTGTACACAAATCTGAGTCAGACAACACTTCTAATCCATGCAGCAATAGACCGTGGCACCAGTACTTCTATATTTAGCAGTCAGTTTGTAACAAATCACTAACAAGTGCCATAACAGATTTCAAATGAAAAACTTGAAAATTGAAAGTGCTCATTAAGGGAACTAAACCTGGACCTAAGTACAATCAACTGAACAGAACAAAAAGTATGTCATCAGTTATTTAATGACTTGAACTGGCATAACGTTAAGGTTTCCGGATGAGTTCAGTCTGAATCTTGGATCCAAACCTGGATTTGGTGCATTCCTAATCTGAAATGATGCTGGGAGCTTAATTTCTAAACCTTTGGTGCAGGACTCCAAAATGGGTTCCTGTGCTGTTTAGGGTGGGTCTCTATGATCCTGTTTAAAGAACAATGAAAGGGTAATACACTGGGGGGCGCCAATATGTTAAAACTTTTTCCCTATGCCTGGTGTTCTTGGTTCCAAAGCTAATTAAAAAGTAAAGTAAAATGGAAGAACAACTAATGGCCAGTTGTACTACAAACATACAAGTAAGGTGGAATCACCTTAATGTGACATAGTGGCTTGATCAAAACCTTGTATCTATAAACCTCTGTTTTTCAAACTGTATGTACTTGCACAAATACTAAATTACTAATAAAACTGGGGGATCAATCCCCCTTTTGCATTCATGTAGTAAAACTGTTGAAATGCTGAACAGCTCCAAGTAAAAAATGCTTAATCTGACATTAGCCTCACTACTTAAAATCAATTTATATTAATTTATTATTACGTATCTGTAAATCTTAGATATAGGCTGCAGGTGGGAAATTAATATTATTATTATTAATAATAATATAGCGCCAATGTTTCCCTCAGCACTTTATAGAGTGAATGAATACAAAGACTAAATCATAAACAAATATTGGCAAACATTTTTCAAAAATGATTCACAGTTACAGCTGGATATTGTTAGGGGACAGTAAGGGCAGGACCCTGATTGTGAGAGCTTACATTCTAAGAAGGAGAGGAAGTGAGGCATTAGCAGAGTTACTGCTGGTAAGTGAAGTGATGGTAAGTGCAGAGTGAGAGATCAAGGGGAATCTAGGGGATTCTACATACAGAGCTCATTCACTCTATTCATTATCATCATTTATTTACAATTACACAGCATTTCACAATAAATGTAAACAAACAGGGATCTTAAAAAGTTAAACAAACATGGGTATACAGAGTAACAATAGGATCAGAAGGCCCTGCTCCCAAGATACAATCTAGAGGGGTACATTGAAACAAAATGATACATATATAAATGTCTGATCAGTTTAGATACATTGCATATGCTTCCCTGAACAAATGGGTCTTTAGGGAGCGTTTGAAGGCTTGGAAGGAAGGGGAGAGTCATAAAATATTAAAAGTTTTTTTTTCAGTTAAAAGAATAGGCATAAAAGTTTTTCTATCCTAGGTCCTATCTTAGGTAAAAGTTATATATCGGTATATATTGCCCTTTTAAGGCTGTGCCTATGGGCATTTCTAGATACTGTGCAGTGTGTTTCTGTTCTTTATTTTGGACCACAAAAGATTAAATTAAAAATATTGAATTGTACAGCTCTGTATCCACATGGGTGAATGTGAAGGCAGAAAAAACTCTGCAATTCTTTTCCGCATTGATCATTTCTCTCTTTTCAAGTGGGAATAAAGGTGGCCATACACGCACCGATATTATCGTACGAAACCTCGTTTCGTACGATAATCGGTGCGTGTATGGTATGTCAGCGAGCCGACCGATGTCGCAGGAAGCTGCTGAAATCGGTCGGCTCGTCGATCGGCCAGGTTAGAAAATTTTGATCGGGCGCCATAGAAGGCGCCTGACCAAAATTCTCCCTTCAGAGCTGAATCGGCAGAAGGAGGTAGAAATCCTATTGTTTCTACCTCCTTACCTGCCGATTCAGCCCTGAATGGTGTGTGGCGGATCTGACGATGTTTCGTGCGACCGATGGTCGTACGAAACATCGTCGGATCGCCACGTGTATGGCCAGCTTAAAGCACAATAAGGCCGCAAAACCTCCAACTGCATGTAAACGGATAGGGGATATGCAATCTGTGTACTTTATGATTTAGGAGATACTTCGGAAATAAGATACAGAAGCACTGCTAACATCATGATTGGGTTACAACAAAGTGCCCTCTGCAGTCTTGTCTGGGTAGGGGGACAGACAGAAAGGGAAACATTTCCGAAAGCAACTCCACACATGAGTAAATTTTGCCATTTTGTCCCATGTGCAGAGAACACAAGAGAGCATTCCTGTAACTTATTTGTGATAATAGCAAATAGAAGTTCTCAGAAGAGCACTCTGACATTAAGTTATATCAGTGGGTATATGTCCCCTTAAAATGACAGCCAATCTCTTCATTTTGGGGTTAGTAAAGTACCTAGACAAAGGACTGCCAACTGGAACACACAGAAAGGAACTAGTGTGCACGAGACTATTCTACTTGAAATGCCTAGAGGCTAAGATGCTTAGACCTGTGAGTGTGGTATGCCAAACTTTGAGCCAAATGTAATACAGAACAAGCAGACCCATAAACAGTATATAACTCTCTCAAGGAGAGGAAGATGACAGAGAGGGAAGAGGGCAATAAACAAATAGCAGTATCTTCAAAACTATGCAATATTTTTTGAATCCTGTCTGGCTGGCCTCCCAGAATAATATACTGCATACAATGGTAGGAGCTTGGAAGAGTTGAACATTTTTCTTGCATAAAAATGTGTTGGAATATTTTCCATAACAACCCATGCCAATGACACAAAATATATAAATATATATAAATAAAACAAGTTGGTTGGTTGGTTTTCCCTTGTCTGAGAACTACAACAAAGAAATATTATTCTGTACTACTTCTCATCTCTTCTTTAGCAGTGGAGGTGCTTTTGTAAATGCAGTCAGTTAGTGTAGGAGCTATGTCGGTAGCTTATATATTTGCCCACGCATGGCAAGTTGTAAGTTCTATCATGAACATATTATTTTTTAACTATTTATCTGAAGGCCTAGAGTTACCAAAAAAAACCTTCAATAACAGTTTATAACGGATTTATATTAGATATGTAATTTTATAGCCAGAAACCCATTATCAAGAAAGCTCCAAAATATGGCAAAGCCATTTTTTATGGTGCCTTCATTTTTGGCTGTAATAAGGCAGCTAGGGTTTCAGTTCAGTGTGAACTAATATTGGGAAGGCGCAGAACACACTAAAGCCCCCTCAGATCGAGTTGGCATCTTGTCTCCCTATATCTCTTCCATAGTTCTGTTATGCTGATCCCACCTACCCCTCTACCCATCTTGAGATAATAATGGATAGGGAGGGGTGGAATTTGCACAACCAGTGCATCATTACACTCTATTGGACCCTAACTAGATAAATAGTTAAAATGTAATATGGTTATGACAGAACTACTATAGAATTTGGCATACGTGGGCTGATATATACTGTAAGCTGCCAACTGTTACCAGATGCACTGCTACTAGGGAACTACCATAAAATTGACATAGCTTTTTTCTCCCCACGCCTGTTAAAGCCCCATGAGTGCCATGGCCCTTAAGGGGGTGGTTGCCAAAGCCAGTATGGATATAGAAAACTAATACGTTTATGCATTATCCTTTTAAAACAACATAGATGTACACTCACCTGGATTGGAGGAACTTCAGTGACTTTGTCCACGTTTGTCAGAGACAGTGGAACATACCATAATGTGGCTCTGTTTGTTACCCTTTTAGAACCTACAAAATGAAAAAGTGTTATTAAATTGCACCACAATTTAGTTACATTACACAGTCCAATCATATTTAGCCTTCATAGGCAGCATGCATAACCATGGCAGAGAGATATAATAATATTTACTATATTAAAAAAAGAAAAAAAAAGAAAATAACAGGGGTATTTGGGGTGTAGTAGTAAGATAAGAGAATTAACTGTAACTAAAGTGGAGCAAAAAAAAAAAAAAATAATAATGGTAACGCTGCAATGTATATACCAAGGAAAACATTAACAGTGAAGGAATAGCTGGTAAGAACTGCTGGCATGGCTATGTTTAACTGTGCAGTTGGAACTGGACTATAATTCTCTTACAAGTGAATCACAAACCAAAGATAACTTGTGTACTGGTGTATTACTTAAGTTGTAGTACAAAAGGCAAGGAGTGTGTGATGTTTACATCCTAAATTACATTCAAATTAGGCTTTGTGAAGTACCTTGGAAAGCCATGAGCACTGGTCCTATAATGCACCCTATTTAGCCTTCAGGCTGGGACCAGACGACCCCAGTCACAGTTTGGGGCCACTTGGTATGACTAAGCTAAACGACCTAAAGGGCAAAATTACCGGATGCCCCCACCCCCCCAAAGACTCCAGTATAAGCAATTCATTTTAATTTTAAAAAATGTTTTTCTTTTTCACTGTAATAATGAAACAGTAGCTTGTACTTGATGGTAACCTAGATGCAGGAATCCATATTGGTGGGAAAACAATCCTATTGGGTTTATTTAGAATATAAATTATTTTTTTCAGATCAAAATTACCCAGAATACCCCATGTATTTTCCAAGTATTCCAGATAATAGATCCTTTCCCTGTATCATGCCAGCAATTAGGGGTGATTTGTCGAGCAAATTTCACTATTTAATGGGTTTTCCAGATACTTTTACCTGTACAGTGGATTATTGGATATCCAATATTATTGGATGTATTATACAGGGTATAAAGATTTCCATTTCTTTAGGAAAAACTAAATTCTTTCTGTATTTGATATTGTCTGCAAGAGTTCAGAAATGAAAAATTGTGTACATATGAAATTAAATGGCTTGGCAAAGTATTTCATTACAGTGGAAATCTTCCAATGTTTAGTTGTCAAAGCACATTTTTATGATCATGGGTTAAATGGCTGATCCAACTGATAGGGAGGCTACTAAATTACCTAATATGGGCTTAGCACTAATATGGAGTAGATTCAAGGCAAAAATAGAAGCCACAAAATGCCATATCTGTCTCTAAACAGCACAAGTTATCTCAGACAAGCATGAAATTTAGTATCAGACCTCTAATGTCTGATAGTCAGGCCCAGACTAGCAATATGAATATTCTGGCAAATGCCAGTAGGTCTGCTCTAAAATGCCACAGACTATTATTTTGGTCTGTGGGGGGCTGATTGGGCCCTCTGTGGGGGCCTATTTTGAATCTCAGTCTCAGCCTCTTTTTATGATGCATGATAAACACTCAAATCTTCAAATGCAAATGGCTGCAAATGTTTAAATTATTGTTTACATGTAGGCAATTTTTCCAGCCAAGTTAAAAAGACCTTTGGCTTTAACATGGCAAAATACCACAAAAAAAGAAAAAAACTAAAATTGATTTTTCCCTTCTCCCCAGTTGGAGTTGGTTAAAATAAAAAATAGATGCAGTGTAACATAGCTTTAGAAAAATGGCTTGAGAGGCTTGTTAAATATTTTGCAAGTAGAAAAAGCTCTGCTGACAAGCTTCCCATGCATTAAATAAAACCTTAACATTTCCTTCTAGAAGCACAATTACTAATAGAAAAACCATCGAGACCATCGAGCAGCAGGATTCCAGCCCAGGGAATGTAAAATAGATAATGAAGTATAACCCTGCCTCCTGTGCTGCTAAGCAATCATCAATCCAAAAGTCTATACTATTTAAGCCATGCTTATATAGATTGCCAGCACAACAACCTAAGAATTTTCTACAGAGCCGAAAGCTATTTTGCTCATGGCTTCTATTTTATAGCTTCCATCACGGGGCCTCATAAATAGCTCTGGCTCTTTTCCCTGAGGAACCCCTGGAGTCTCCTAAATAATGACACCAGAGTGTGTGCTTTACTGTGGCATTTGTCTTTGATTTGGCTCTGGTATATATTTTGGAGACACACCATTCTTATAGACTAGATTTGTGCATTATTTACTGGATTGCAATTTGAATTTATAATGTATCATTTAGAAGCAAAGATGACTTGTACCTGTATTTAACAGTGAGATAATCTGATACCGATATGTAATTTCTCTGATCAGTACTATTTTAGTAGCAACATGCAACTGAATTTGTACATTTTTCTTTTATCAGATGAGCTTCGACAAGCACACAAAAGAAGGAGACATAAATTTGCACTGAAGCTATTTCTTTAACATATGAATTGTGTCTTCTGAAAGCATTTTCAGTAAATTGGATTCAGTAAAATCGATTAATATCGATATTGTTTAAATGTGCTTTAACAAAAATTGTATATTGCCTTGTATGGCATTCGATTTCTCAGACAACTCATTGTTTTGGGGGTCTGAAACCTGCAAGATTCCCATGTGTTTTTTGAATGGTCCCTATAAAATTAAAGAAAGCATTAGCAGTAGGGTTGCCACCTTTTCCAGAAAAAATAATAGCTTTACTATCTCTGTTATGTTTCTTCTAAATTAAAAATATTGTCAATAATTAATATTTTTACCAGCCAGTTTGAGAAGGGAGGTTGAATTAAATCCCTTCAAATGTCACAGTTACTGACCTGTATGGCTACTCTGTGACCCCCTCTCTTAGCTGGACCCTTGTGAAGTTGTTGAAGGATTGGTAAAGGAAGCTGAATTATAACTCTATTATTACCATGAGACTGGTATTAACTCTATTAATACCAGTAATTCCTTACCATCAACGGGATTTAATAACAGTAGCATGGATACTCCCTTAAGTATAACAATGGTGAGAATGAGTGAAGTACAGAGGCTCAAGCACCACTACCAATAAGAGAGAAATAAGTGAATTTAGCCTGAGTGCCGTTTTAGCCAAATGTCCATACACTTAGGCAAGGTGTTGCTCTGGAGAGCTACCTACACCCTACTTCTCCTCGGTGGAGCAGATACTGCCCTTGCCAGCTGTCTTATCTAACTCACAACTCCTATGAGTATACAGACAGACAGAATCTAGTATTCACTGCCTTTTATGTCATTTATGGGGAATAACAGTGTGCTCCAACCCATTATATAGCTTTAGGGCAGGAAATAGTCACTATTCCTGTGCCAACTGGGAATTCTTTCTCCCCTGGGGCATAGGTAACAGAACCAGGACTTTATTAAAAACTCTAGGTACTAATCTAAAACCTTTCTGCAAATTAAAATTATTGCCTCCTTGGAAGTGCATTCCCATGTTTCAATAAAATAAACACCTAATGAAAAAAAATGTACAATATTTCACTGGGTGTAATTAGCTCTTAAATTGTATTGAGGTGACTGCTTTACAATAAATCGTGTGCTTATACTATCTCATGAGCATGTGATAAATGGGTCCATGTTTATTGCAGCTCACAGGGAAGTATTTATGTTTAAGCCACAGTGATTGCTATTGAGCTGAAGCCGCATTAAAAGCAATTTTAATAGGCTAATAATAGGCCCTAAAAACAGAGAATCTATCCATATGAACAAGTGAAAATAATCTACAAATTGAATTCCACAACTGTAGGTCCAATAAAGCTTTTGCTGCAATCATTTTGTCACATGAAGAACTGTTTCATTTAAATGCAATTATACAATATGGGAAAACTACAAGCAAATAATATAGGAAATGTTTCCTCAGCACTTTGACTTAAAGTGAATCTGACAACATACATTTGGGAATAGGAATTACTGTTGGTCCTAAATAAAACTATCCTGACAGACGGGTTGCTATAGCAACTGTATGTCTACTTCTTTGGGCCTGCTACAGTATTACACCATCTTCTACAGTTAGCAGTATACATCCACTACTGTACACTGCTAACCTGCAACAGAACAATGAAATCAATAAACTCTATTGGTAATAGCATATGGGGTGTTTTGTCAGTCAGATAAAATTGTACTTGTGGCCAACAAAATGCCTGGAAACACCTTTCCACTAAATGTGTACCTTCAGGTGCAATTTTGTTATTGCTTGAAAATGCAGCAGTGAGTACTTCAGAACAATACAGGAGTACACTGGAGGGATAGAGAAATCACGATGTTATTAGGAATACACCATATTCATCATGTTTGGAATCTGCCAAATATGTAGTTCTCAAAAAAAGATCTGGTTGACTATTGAGTTGAATCCTATAGAACTCTTTCACCCTTTGATAAATATGCTTTTAAAAATCCCACAGGAATTAACAGAAAGTGGGTATGTTTTCTTCTGTGGTGAGCTCTAATCTCACATTTTGATAAATCTGCCCCTAAAGGTGACCATACACCTTCAGATCTGCTCGCTTGGCAGTTATAATCGGCCCGTGTATGGCCACCTTAAAGGAGAAGGAAAGGCTAAGTCACTTGGGGGTGCCAAAATGTTAGGCACCCCCAAGTGACTTAGATTGCTTACCTTTACCCTTACCCCGGGCTGGTGCCCCTGTACGAAGAGAACAGCACCAGCCCAGGGTAGCAGCGAGCGCTTCCTACTTCCTATTCGCTTGCGCGTGCATGCGCAGTAGAGTGAACAGCCGAACTTAAACAAGAAAGTCGGCTTTTTACTCTACTGCGCATGCGCCGGCCCACGGATTTCGCCGGCAGAAGGAAGTGCTCACTACAAGTACCCTGGGCTGGTGCTGTTTTCTCCTAACAGGGGCACCAGCCCAAGGTACAAGGTAAGCGATTTAAGTCACTTGGGGGTGCCTAACATTTTGGCACCCCCAAGTGACTTAGCCTTTCCTTCTCCTTTAAGTGTTCCGCCAAGCCAATTGCAAACCTTAGGCTGAATCTGAATCTTGCAAAAATTGCATGCATTGTGCAGAATCCTGAATTGAATAAACCTGGAACAACAACAGAAGACATTAGGGGCTGCAGCACATGTGGTATGCCATAGGGCTTCCCAAGGTATATATAGAGTGGTAGAACAACAGACAAAATGCTCCTTCCTCACCTAACCGATTCAAAGGCATGGAAAATGTTCTGGCGAAATTATGATTTTAAAAGGAAGTTGATGGCAATCTATATAGCTCATGGCTTATTTTTCCCTAGCGGAGAAGCATCTGAACCTGGCCATACCTCATGTCATTTAATTTAATGGCAACTGCCTGTCACCTGTTTGGAACTATGGCTGAATAGCTGAAACAATAGTGCTTTCACATAGTTTCAGGTGGGTCCCTGACCAAAGGGAAAAAGTCCCAAAACTACCACTGCTCTAGATACAAGTAAGACCAGGTAAACCGTGGATTTATTAATTAGTTTTAAGGTTCAGGGCTGTTGCGCTGGTTCTCAGTGGCCCAAAAGGCCCAAAGGCTACAATCACCATTACCCCAGAATTTGCATTCAAGTTTCCTCCCACTCTTATTGGATGAAGTGTGTGTGCTGTATGTCATTCTGGGGAGCAAGATAACAGTGCCTGCTGGGGGTACTACTGGCTATGGAGAGTGGCACATCATTCCCATGCCCTAACAACAACACATACAGTTTACGTTTAATAAAATGTCAAGTTGCCCTTAAGCGTTAGGAAAACATAATATTAATAACACCTGCAGTGGTATTCCTGATAAGATCTGCTGATCCTAATTAGATATCTTGTTATGTCTTTCTGGCAGGAGATGACAAAACACAAAAGAGACGAGTATGTATTATGACAAAGGCAAGACAGAAATCTAATAAACAAAAGAGTCAAAAACAAATACAGGCATAGAACACTGAAAAGAAATTATACTAAGCAGAGCTGAAAGTAAATAATGTTGCTTTCTTCTGCCTTATAATGAACATATATTGCTAGTTTGATTCCTTCTGAGAGACCAGTGTAGGGACCAGTCCCTACACCAGTTATTAAAATGTAGTTCATACAAGGATAGCATAATGCTGCTGTATTCATTGTGTTGGTTCCTCATCATACGTATGCTTTGCATTATTCTGTTACTATCAGGGGTAAACCTCCCTAGTACACTAGCCCATTCCCAGCCAAATGAAGATGGATCTTATATAAAACAAAATACACTTGCACCATGACATTAGCCATAGTTGTGTCTATTTAGGTGGGTGAACAGCAGACCTGAAAATGACCAGATAAATGGAAAAATAGATACGGTTTAAAGGGGTGGTACAACGTTATATTAACTTTTACTATGTTAGAGAATTGCCTATTCTAAGCAATTTTTCAAGTTTTTAAACTGGGGTCACTGATCCGGCAGCCAAAAAGTATTGCTGCAACCTGCAGTCTCTCATTGAACCACTACCTGAACCATAGCAGATCGTTGCTGAAATTCCAAATTGGTTACACTGCTAAACAAAAAGCTATATAGTTAAAAAAAAAAAGCAAAATAAAAAATGAAGACTGAAAACTGTTTTAGAAAGTCACTGTCTACATTATAATAGAAGCTAATTTAAAGGTTATCCCACAAAATTGGATTAGTGGCCAAACAAATTAGGGGTGCAACATATACTGTTTGAAGCTTTACAGCCAGTAATATTAAAAAGTATGGCATATTATTGCACAAACCTGTTGAATGTTTAAATGTTTTTTGCAATTGCCTGCTGGTGCGGCAAGAGTTATTTAAAACCAAAGTATCTCCCAGTGGGCCTTAGCCAAGAAAAGATCTGTTCTAGCAGCCATCTCTTATTTTTCTTTACTATTTTCTACATGAAAGCTGTTTAACACTTTCTACACTTTCTACAGACCAGGTCCAATTTGTCAGATTCTCTAGTCGACATTGCTCCAGCTGACTACTTTCTGACCCTTGCTAGTGAGACTCTGTAACTTGAATAAGCAAATGCTTATTCTCTACTTGGAGTAAGGATCTCAGTGGGGTCCCTCAGGGTTCTGTACTGGGTCCACTTTTGTTTAATTTGTTCATAAATGACTTAGGGGAGGGTATTATGAGTAATGTATCAGTGTTTGCAGATGACACAAAACTCTGCAGACCAGTCAATTCTATCCAGGATGTGACATCCCAGCAGCAGGATCTTGACCAACTGGCAATCTGGGCAGCTAAGTGGCAGATGAGATTTAATGTGGATAAATGTAAGGTCATGCACCTGGGATGTAAAAATATGCAAGCCCCGTATACCCTTAATGGGACTGCACTAGGCAAATCCATAATGGAGAAGGACCTTGGAGTCCTTGTAGATAATAAACTTGGCTGTAGCAAGCAATGCCAGGCAGCAGCTGCAAGGGCAAACAAGGTTTTGAGCTGTATTAAAAGGGGTATAGATTCATGGGAGGAGGGGGTTATTCTTCCCCTTTACAGAGCGCTGGTAAGGCCCCATCTAGAATATGCTGTTCAGTTTTGGTCTCCAGTGCTCAAACGGGACATTATTGAGTTAGAGAGGGTCCAGAGAAGGGCAGCTAAGCTGGTAAAGGGTATGGAAAGTCTCAGTTATGAAGAAAGACTGGCCAGGTTGGGTCTGTTTACACTGGAGAAGAGGCGCTTAAGAGGTGACATGATAACTATGTATAAATATATAAGGGGATCATATAATAACCTTTCTAATGTTTTATTTACCAGTAGGTCCTTCAAACGGACACGAGGGCACCCACTCCATTTAGAAGAAGGGAGGTTCCATTTAAATATTCGGAAAGGATTTTTTACTGTGAGAGCTGTGACGTTCTGGAATTCCCTCCCCGAATCAGTCGTGCTGGCTGATACATTATATAACTTTAAGAAGGGGCTGGATGGATTCTTAGCAAGTGAGGGAATACAGGGTTATGGGAGATAGCTCTTAGTACAAGTTGATCCAGGGACTGGTCCGATTGCCATCTTGGAGTCAGGAAGGAATTTTTTCCCCTCTGCGGCAAATTAGAGAGGCTTCAGAAGGTTTTTTGCCTTCCTCTGGATCAACTAGTAGTTAGGCAGGTTATATATAGGCATTATGGTTGAACTTGATGGACGTATGTCTTTTTTCAACCCAACTTACTATGTAAGAGGTAAGTGCTTTAAAATTAAGAAAAAGAAGGGACACATATATTACACAAATAATTGGAAAGATCATTTACAGTAGATTAGTTTAGGATGGTTTGAATAGAATTGGAAGCAAGGACGAGAATCAGCACAAAAGTTGCTCTGAGCAACAGCCCAACAAAAATAGAGGATTTTGTTTAATCACCAAGCTTGGGAAGCAAGTGATAATCATTAACCTACAGCATAGGGTTATAAACATTCGCAAAGCACAAAACTGTTTCCATTAAACCATTAGTCACAATTATCTAGATTGATCAGCGGCCTACGAGCGAATTCGATCTAAATCTATATTTACCATTGTGTGTCTATAGGGGGGCATTTACCATGCCCCTGTGCAGAAATGCAAGATTACTAAGGGGCGCAAGAGAATGTTACTTAGGGGCACATTTACTAACCCACGAACGGGCCGAATGCGTCCGATTGCGGTTTTTTCGTAATGATCGGTAATTTTGCGATTTTTTTTTCGGCGTCTTTACAATTTTTGCGTAAAAACGCGAGTTTTTCGGCGTCTTTACGATTTTTGCGTAAAAACGCAAGTTTTTTGGCGTCTTTACGAAAGTTGCGCAAAGTCACGATTTTTTCGTAGCGTTAAAACTTGCGCGAAACGTCGCGCCTTTTAAGTTTTAACGCTACGAAAAAGGCGCGACTTTGCGCGCAAGTGTTAACGCTACGAAAAAATCGCGACTTTGCGCAACTTTCGTAAAGACGCCGAAAAACACGCGTTTTTACGCAAAAATCGCAAAGACGCCGAAAAAAATCGCAAAAATACGAAAAAGTCGCAAAATGTTCGTTTCCAATCGGAATTTTTCCAATTCGGATTCGAAATCGTGTCTTAGTAAATCAGCCCCTTAGTGTTCACACATGGAGCATTTATATATAGGGAAAGTGGATGCACTCTGCACCTCGTGCCAGATAAAAAATCCAGTGTAATGTGGAGAGCACAGCATTGGGTGGGGCATAAGAGCCCTGTCCTTAATGCCTGCCATAGGTTAGGTGCCTTCCCCCTTCTACCCCCCCCAAGAACACAATGATGATAAATGCAGGCAGCACACTGACTTTCCATAATGAAATGGCCCCTTATGAGTGATGTTTTATCTTTTAAAAAAAATATGTTGCATTTATTGAATTAATACTTACCAAAACCAGAGCGAATGCCAAATCATTGTGATTGATTGGAATCGATCGTTCCATGAATATCATTGTTAAATATACCCAAATTTGCTTGACAAAAAAGCAAAAGTTTGTAATTACAACGGACTAATCTGTCTGCTCAGACTCAGAATGTTAAACTTTATCCCAACTGCCTCAGAACAGAGGACCAACCAATAATTCTGTAACTAGTTTCCAAGGTGAGAAGTCACACAATTAACTTTATGCTTTTTTAAAATCTGTATATTTTCACCATGGTTTTCTGTAGATTTTCTTCATACAATGAGTAATGAGCAGCAGCCATTATGCCTTGTCACAGATATATGAAAAATAAAAATGTAAAAATGATAACAGCCAAGAACACAATTAAACCCATTTGCTTAAAAAAAAAAATATAAAGTATATACACTTTCCATAAAATAAAGTTGATGTGTTGATAAAATAATGTGGCGCAATTGGACTCATTTACATGTTCAGATCACTCATCCCAGAGGTTTGTTGCTAGGGAAACGGGACTTTCAATTAGTGGAACAGCTGCAAGGGGTGTGGGGTGCTATAATAAAGCTGTTAGGAATGTAAGAGGCAGTCATACCTAAAAATAGCCTAGTCTTTCATTAAGCTGCACACTTTCACCATAAAATAGTTTTAATAGAAAAAAAATGTTTGTATTATTCTAGAGTTGCTCCATAGCAGTGGATACAATGAAATTGTTTCTCCAACAGAGAGCTAATCAAAGCATTTATAAAGGGGTGTTATTAATTTTATGCCAGACTAATGCAAAGCACTGGGGTAGCAGGGCACACTGACCTACAACAGCGCATCAGTTGTTGAGAAATTTAAAAATCCAATATGCCATAGTGAGCAGGATCAAGCAGGGAATGCTTGAAAATTGTAGTTCAACAATTACTAGTACTCAGAAGGCTGCTCTATCTAAACATCAGACAATTAAGGGCAGAGCCTAATTATTTCCTAAAGGTATGAATAAAGCAAAATATTTGTGCATTTTATTTTGGCTCATGTTGACACAATGACAGTGGAGTAACAACAACGTGTTAGGTCCCCCACAAAAATAATCTTCGGAACAGCCTGGTGCAAAAAGCAGCCTCTACCTGGCCCGCCCCCTGCCTGCCCGCTTGTGTCCCCCATGCCCTGCTTGCTCTGGGGTAGGTAAGAAGGGGACTGGGGAAGGGTTTTTTTTTAACAACTATAGAGGAAGCAGACCCCATGGTCTGGGCCCCCTGTCCCCCGCAGAAACTGCATGGTCTTTCCTTATAGTCTGCCACGGCATACTAATTTGTTGCTCTTTCATTACACTCATTCCACGCAGACTCGTCCGTTTTTGTACAGACCCGTGTGCAGCAGCAAACCAGACTAAATCCAAAAATTCAAATCCAAAAACGTATATGAACCCTGAACTGATTCAAATTATGGTAAAAGGGGAAAAAACCCCACTGTGTGATATGTGTATGATCGATGCAATTTCCTTAATCGTGTTGATTGAGTTGGGTTCCTGCTAAAAATGTTTGGATTTAGATTTGGCCTAGTCCCCAACTGAATCCAGGATTCTGTGCAACCCTAGTTTTAATGGATAGCTAAACACAACTATAATAACACAGTTAAGTGAATATGGTTTTATTTTCGCTTTTAAAAACATATTGTCGTTGATATAATTGCTTATCAGTTCATGCTGTTTCCTATCCAATCTTTTTGAATATCTTATTCTTCAAACGGAGCAGCAGACCAATCAAGGAGTTCAGCTTCATGGTCTGAAAGCAGCTCCCCACTCTCTGTATCAGGATGATTTGCTACGTGTGTTGGGCAGACACTGCTTTGTTGAAGGGGCTGATCAATCTGCAGACTCCCCACACGCAGTGGTTTCAGTAGGCTTATATTGTTAAGGTGACACTCCAGAAGGACATATGCAGCAACAACATTGTCCCTCCGTCCTACAATTATAAAGTTTACTAGATGCCCTTCTGTGGACAGATATTCTTCATCTTCAGTACGGATATACACAACACCAGATTTTTTTGCAATTTGCCGAATGAAGTTTCTGTTTTTTGAAAAGGCTTTTCCTACCAAGATTTGCGACACTTGAAGCTCTTTCTCTTTGAATTCCATGTAGGCTTTGGCTTTACTCACTGACTCTCTGCTGTTTCCATAAATATGAAAAGTGCGGTTCTCTTGATCAAAGTCAATTGCTATTATTCCTGGTATCTTTTTTGCTTTCTGAATGTTGGAGCCCTTCTTCCCAATTGCAAGACCTATTAGTCGTTGTTTTACCATGACCTGGTCATGATATTTAGCCGAGAATTTCTCTAGTTTTTCCCTGGCCTTTTTCTTGCCTACCTTAAGAAACTGCTTGAGCTTAAGACTGTGGAAAAGGTTGTCTTTTAGCATGTTTACCCATTTCCCAGTAAATTCATTGGAAGACAAAATGATGATCTGGCTGCTCACCCAGTCGTACCTTACAGAAAATGCCCCGATTGCCTTTTTAAAGTCTTCGAGCAGGAATTCCTCTGCAAACACATGCTGTAAATCTGTGGGCACGTCCAATGTGACTTTACAGAAATCATTTTTTCCTAACGGTTTGTTTGGATTGACCAGACGCAGTTGTTTGATTGTGACATTCTTGGTATAACGATTGCCATAAGCTGTAAATGCTACAACAATATTTTCCTTCATTCTTTTTAAAACCTTAGCAAGCCACCAGCACCGTGGCTCTTTTTCATTTACTCTGGTATATACCTCTACTTCATTACCTACACTGATATTCCTATTGTAAGAAGGAGGAGGTGGAAATCTTACATCTTGGAATAGTATTCGCTTCTCAGCCTGCCAGGTGTTTCCAACAGCAACAGTGATGGCATCCTTGTGTATGTCTCTGACAAATCCCTGATAGAAAGCTCCATTGGTGCCCCTCACCTCTACTTCAAGCTCATCTGTATTGCTCTGTGGCTTTGCTTTGGTCATGGGTAGTATAAATGGCAGGTCTCCCCTTGCCATGGCTTTTCCCAAGGTACTCAGCATGATGGGCACAAGTTCTTCTACTACTCTCAACAAACAAAAATAAAAATTGCTCTTCTCGCATGAAATCTGCAGTCACTCAGGTCCCACCTGTTTACACAATGTGCCAGCAGCAGACTGAGACCATCTGGTCAAATTCACCCTGAGACCTTACTACTCATTCACAGTTGCAATTTTGTCAACATCTTTAGCTTCCTGTACAGTCTTCAAGCAAAACAGACACTATACACATTTCTATTAATGTGCAGTATGCACATTAACAAAGTATCCAGTTAAGGTATATGTTTCATTTTCCATTTTTTAGGTCATTAACTGTGCCTCTGCTTTCAAAAGTTAGGTTGACAGTTGATACCAGTTAGTCATAGCTGTCTTTAGGTGATCCAGGCAGGTTAAAATGCCCTGCACATAGTAGGGTCCCACAAATCAAAAATACCAGGAAGTGTATGTGCAATCTCTCTTATATTGCACTACAAGGGGTGTAGTTATTAACATTGGAGATAAACATCACAGGCAATGTTGCCCATAACAACCAATCAGATCTTTGCTTTTGTTTTCTAACTTGCACATGACCATTCAAATCTAATAGCTGATTGGTTCCTATGGGCAGCATCACTGGTGATGTTTATTAACATTAATATTATCACTGGATATGTTAATATATATACCCTCAAATGTATCTTATCTGTGCGGGCACCATGGCAGCATCTTTATAAGTAATGACAATGACAAGTATGACAATCAAGGGATGGCAAATGACAACAATTATGCCTTTTTAATTACTGTGAATATTCCTGCATGTATACAAAATCTTTTTTTCCTCTTTTAGAATGCACGCATGAAGGAAAGTTGTGTTGATACAACTGCAATTAAATAATTTACAACCTGTAAGTATTTTATTTCACTGTATGCTGAACATTAAACAGGGCCCTTGCCCTACTACTACCATAACACTACTTCAGTAAGATATCATTGTTAGTATGTGTAATCTGTTAATAATTACAATATGATGTAAAATGCTCAGAAACACCCACCATGACATATACTTTATAATATGGAGAAAGGAAACTTTTTTTGATGCCAAACACATTGGAACATTAAGCCTGCTACAATCTAGACCAATTTACATCTATGTCTAGTTGGGATGAAGATCCGATAAAATAACATTGCTCACACCCAGCTTTAGTTTACTTGCACATGGAGGCTTTTGGACTGATTTGCTGAAGCACAGATAATATGATGCTTCATATCTGGGCCAGGGGGGTGGAGATTGCCTTGCAGGACTGAATGAGAAGTGTGGGCTTTCTAGCTACTTACTCTCCATGGACCATGTACTCTGAAGTGCTTTTTTTGTATATTACTACCCTGTTTTCTCAAATGGTTGTGGGTATAATCCATAGATAATCACATTTCATTGAGAGAAATACACTGACTCTTAGATCAGAACTTTTGTGTCAAATCTGTGCTGTATTTGCAACAGTTTCATTTATCAACCATAATGGTATATAACAGACAAAATCATTTTGCTTTGATGTGAAACAGTTTCAAGTGAGTGCTATTTTGCATAAAATCTGGCATAACGCTTCTCTCTGGGTTATTAAATATATTGTGTAAATAACAGGGGGTTGTAGTGAAGCAGATCCAATTATATTACAGCATGCCTGTGTTTATGTTGCTCAGAGCCCTCTAGGGAAAGAGCTGAAGCATTCCACCGTAGAACATGACAATAAAGCATTTTGTATTGTAGACAAATAACAATAAAGTTGCCGGCATGATTACCCTGGTAAGTGTGTGTTTATTATAGCTGATCGTAAAACAAAAGAAAACAAAAGAGAACAAAGAGAGAAATAGCACAAGGCACCTGGATCTAATAAGGATTCTATGGCTTATTAATTTTTATTTCTAATATATATTTGTTAGGGAAATTACCAATGTTTTTGGTGCTTAGTTTCAATGCATGTCAACCTAATTGTTTTCTATGCTTGATCCACTTCAAATAAAGGGGGTAATTTACCAGTTATCTACAGAGCGCTTGGGCCCAGGTATGAACTACATCAGGAGGCACACCCCAGCCCTCTCCTTAATGCTTGTCATAACATAGGTGGTAAGGATAGGGCGCTGATGTATGCTGGTCCTCCTGTAACTGTGTACCTTGCATGTCTGATTGATACCCAAGGTACAGGGCAGGAGAGGGGATGCCCAAGTGCTCCCTCTTTTGAACAAAAAAAGGCTGCCTAACACAGGCAACACTTAATTCTAGGCACAGTCCGCTGGTCTGAAAAAGAGGCCTGTGGATATTAGCACAATGCCCCACACAGCGTGCAAAGTGCAAAAAAATGTCCAGTTTGGCCATTGGTTGCCAAACTGGGGGCTTAGAGCAGTAGCTGTGGGGGGGGGGGATGTAGGTAGAATGCATCGAGGCCTAGTTTGAAGGTCAATTAGTGTTATATTTTGGGGAACATTTATTTCCTGCATATTTCTTCAATTGTTGTCCAATTGTTCAAATAACAAAATTTTCTGTAACCTTATTATTAGGTCAGGGGGGCCCTGACCCCAATATAGTGGACGTCAAACAGGGGCATAAACCAAAACAGTTTGAAAACCACTGTGATTGGGGAATGGCTGCACAACAAAACACACACAAGACACACTTAGTTATCTGGGTATTTAAAAGAAATCCTTGTTTTGTGGAACATCTTACAATCAGAAAAGCTACAATTATTATACATAACAATACAATGATATCTGGATGTATTTAGCGTGAAATGCTAAAAAGTCAATTCTCCACATAATTATGTACATTTGTATATGCTTTAGGAGTACTTTTTAGGGAATTTTGTAGAGGATAAACTAGGTTGTTCTAACTAAGATAACTGATAATGGGACAAAACTCAATAAAAATATTACATGTTATGAAAATTAGTAATTATCTATGAAACTGCAGGTGGGACAGGTGGGACACATGGCAGAACGGGAATGAATATGGGGCTTAAACCTTACAGCTGCAATCATATCCGATATAAGGCAGTTGGCCCATCTACAAGAGGGCTGGGCAACACATGTAGGAAAATACACAAAAGGGGGGTTGTGGCAAGGCAAAGTGAAAATATATAAGTGTAATGAAAGTGCAATTGATCTGGCCAAATTAGCTACAAGTCTTATGCCTTTTAAAATGGGTCTGGTCAATGCTGTGGTCTTGGCAATCTCTCTCCTATAAAAGCTAATGGCAGGGTAGGACTAAGTTCTGTACTGAAACCAATGCCCAGGTCAGGAGACACTTATGCCAAGAAATGCTACTACCATGCAGGGAGGTGCCAGCCTTTCAAAATATGACCGGAGTTAAATAGTTAGGACCACCATATGGGGTTTGCCAATTTTATGATCATAGCTGTAACTAAAAACATCTGTTTTGAAAATACTTGACCTTGCATAGATACTAAATAGCTAGTGAAACAGGGGACCAGGGAATATGCATTGATCCATCCCCTCTCTTTTGTATGCTTGCAACACATGTAGGATTGAGTGTGGTTTCTACATATTACAATATTTTTCTTTCAAAGGGCTCACGAGATTATATGGGATCTAACCTTCTTCACAAGCTTTATTTGCCCAAGGTATACATAATTCTGAAAAACATGATAGATAAGCCTTAACATGTAGCTATTTGTCTTTATGTCAGTATAAGCAGCAATCGTGGGTCATTTATATAAAGTAATTGACTATTCTTACAAGAATGACAGGCTTGTTTGCACTTAGGGAAAGGATATGAAATAGATTTGCGATGAAGGCCATTTTATAGTGAACTCTTCTGTCTCATTGAAAAGGAAAATTTCAGTCAAAAAGAAGAATTAATGAATTTAAAGTTTAAAAAGTATGCTTAACAGCATAAGAACAACAAAGAACTTGAAAAATATCCGCTCTGTAATGTTTCAGTCACTGTGCTGAGCTCATCAAAACAAAACGTTCAGGACAGAAACATAAGCAAGAATCAAGGTTACAGCCACAATTCCATACTCTGCAAATCTAACCCAACAAGTGCAAAGTTTCCTACAGACATCTGAAATAGGCTGCAAAGTTTGTTCATATTGACTCACTAAAGCCATGGAGGTACTTGCAGGAGCTTCAGTTTTTTTATTTATTAATAATAAACATGCTAAAAAAAGATTTCGTTTTTTATTTTATTACAAAGAGCTTCAAGGACAACCATCTGTGGAAATACCCAGCACAGTGTGACAGGAATTGTCACATTTATTGTGATTTCTAGTTTCTCACCTCTGCTGCAATCCTGCAGGGGCGGAAGGTGCCAGCGTTGTTAAAAAGGTTATTCTGAAGCATGTTATTTTTGGCCTAATTGACTGTGGGAATGCCCCCCCCCACCCGCTTCAGTTTTAGACAAGATATGATAATTCCTAGTTTGCATTTAAAGTGATGGGACACACATGGTCATTTATCACATAGCCACAAGCAAGCGGTGGTTCAGCTCATGCATAATGAAAAGGTTAGAGCCCAGAAAGCACATTAAGAGGTGTCACAATAATTATTTTCTTCCTGTAAATTATAAAATCCTAAAACAAAGCAGGTGATAGATATTATGATAAAATGAATAAGACGCTGCATCGTTTATAATAGTAATTTAACTATGACTACCGAATTTAACAGCTTTTCTATTCTTAGTGTGTCATTAATGCCGGAGCAGTGAGGCTAAAACCAACCTACAACATGTGAGAAAAATGAGAATGTGGATATATGCATTTTTAAAAAATTGTTGGTAGCATAGCAGTGATTCATTTTGTGCTGCAACCAGCAAACTGACATGCAAATTGTAAAATCGTGGAACTGTGACTAATTTAAAGACATATAAAATATTCCAACTAAAATATTCACAGGTATGGGATACGTTATCCGGAAACCCGTTATCCAGAAAGTTCTGACTTACAAGAGGGCCATCTCCCATAAACCTCATTTTAATTTAATAGTTAAAATTATAGATATCATTTATTTTTCTCTGTCCAGGTATAAGATCTGTTATCCACAATGCTCAGGGTCTGGGGCTTTCCAGATAAGGGATCTTTCCATAATTTGGACCTCCATACCTTAAGTCTACTAAAAAATAATTTAAACATCATTTAAACCTAATAGGATTGTTTATCCTCCAATAAGGATTAATTATATCTTAGTTGGGAAGTACAAGGTACTCTTTTATTATTACAGAGAAAAAGAAAATCATGTTTAAAAATTAGAATTATTTTCTTATAATGGAGTCTATGGGAGATGGCCTTTCCATAATTTGGAACTTTCTGGATAACGGGTTTCTGGATAAGGGATCCTATACCTGTAATAATAAAGCAGTACTTACTTAAACCCAACAAAGATATAATTAATCCAAATTGGAGGCAAAACAATCCTATAGTGTTTAATGTTTAAATGATTTTAGTAGGCTTAAGGTATGGAGAGCCAAATTACAAAGAGATCCCTTAGCCAGAAACCCTAGGTCCTAAGCCTTCATATTCCAGTTTCCGTTTCAAAGCACTGCCTGGTCGCTAAGAACAACCCCTTTAAGCAAAAATCACTGACAAACCCAAAACAGCGATTGAGGAAGTTTTCTTATAGAACAGATATAACAATGTTCTATTACCAACCCACAGCTTATCTTTAAATTAAATAAGCTATATGGTTTTAGCTTCAGGGAGAATATCACCCACATTAAACAATCTTTATGAGTTACCTGAATAGCTCTTTAGATAAAAAAAAAGGTTTGCCTGGTGTGAAGCATGAAATGGCGCTCTAGAATTTAGAAAGGCTCTCTTTCTTTCTATGGAACATTTTAGCCTATGTTGAAGAGGTCAAACAAAGAATTTGGAACAAAAGATGTGAAGACAAAGCAATAAAATACAACTTGTGTCGATATTTGAGCAATCATCACACATCCATTCGCAGTTGCCATGTGTGAAGCTGAAAATGGGTTTCCATGGTAACAACTGCTTAGCAAAGAATTTTCAAATAAAACCAAAGCCAAAGGTTCACAGCAAACAGGGCTACAAAACCAAGATATGGAACCAGCAAACAGAAATGCCAGCAAACTGATTCTAAAGTAATACTACCACCAAACAAAACATTTTGGCACTTTTTTGTTGTCCTATGTTTCCCTCCTCGCTGCGGTTGGAGTGATTATTGCAAATATTCATTATCTTCCATATATATGTACAATTTGTTGTACTTGATCTAACAATTTTTGTTGCGGAATTTGAAAAAGGACACTCCAGCCACACATGTGACGACCATATTAATTTTGTTCACTCTGGGTCTTTACTCTTTTTTAGTCTGGTGTTACTTCGTCACCTGGTTGCTGGTTTGTCAAAGGCCCAGTATGGTTAGCCTTAACCTTTCAACACTGCTTTGAGACTTATGAATACCTTGTCTTTAGACTCTGTGTTGGTTATGACATTCTCAACCTTTTGGTGTAGAACTGAAATAACCCTTAGCCTTTGTTCTGGTGGGAGTGGTTAAGAAACAGCAAATAGTAATCCATATGAGTGAGTTTCCTGCATTCAACAATATTACATTTCTACTCTATATTATGTTTATAACACAGTGCAAAATGCTAATCTTCAGTCTTGCATATATTTCCTTTTGAACTTGATGTTTTTTGTCCACCAAGTTTATTTGTTCAGTGAAAGAGAGTACCTTGCGTTTCAATTTTAACCCAGGTGCCATCTATATATTTTAACCATTAGCTAGTTGATTTAGTTGAGATTTGTATGTTGTACTTTTTATTTCAAAATTACACTGTTTATATAGCAGATAATTCACTCTACCATTTCAAATTGTATTCTCGTTGCCAGACTATTAGTGGCAAAATGGGCTGCAGTCAAAACACTCCAAATTTGTGGAAGTTGCATTTTAGTGCAGGGGCCCTCACGGATTAACCCAGTGATCCCCAAACAGTGGCTCGTAAGCAACATGTTGCTCACCACTCCCTTTGATGTTGCTTCCAGTGGCCTCAAAGCAGATCTTCATTTTTGAATTTCTAACTTGGAGGCAAGTTTTGGAGGCAAAAAGACTACCAAACAGAGCTTCCTGTAGTCTGCTAATCCACATAGGGGCTGCAAATTAACCAATTACAGCCTTTTTGGTCACCTCCATGAACTTTTTTCATGCTTGTGTTGCTCCCCAAAGTTTTTTATATTTAAATGTTGCTCACAGGTTAAAAAGTTTGGGGACCCCTGGATTAATCCATGCTTCCAGGTGATTACCATTCTATTGCATAGGGGCTATTTTTGAGCTGTCAGGAGCTACTGAAGGGACAAAATTCATGCCATGTGCCCATTTCCTTACAAAATTTTTATGGATATGCTTGCAGGATCAAAGAATAGGCTTCTGCGGTCTGCACAGTGCAGCAAGAATCAACAAAAAACCTCCTTAAGAACAAGCATAGATGTACACATCCCCCTTCCTTTGTACCGACAATTCCATAAGAACTCTCCTACCAGCACAACAATCAGTGGGCGAACGCTACAGAGGAGGTTTGTTTATTTAATGTGAATTAGGTCCATCACGAAGAATGCACAATAACAGAAACAATGCATGTGCTAAATAGGTTTATGCAAAAATAACACTGTATAATACACAGCATTATATGTATAAATCTATTGCAGAATATGCATATATTTTTAAGGAACTACACATACATGAAATCAAGTTTGTGGTAAGTCTCCTCGGGGATCACTTAAAAATGGATTGTGCTTTTGAAACAGCAATACATGTATAAAACAATCAATCAAAAGCAGGGTCAGTGTGAGTCTGTAGGCACTATTCAATACAATTACATTTCATTCATACATAAACCATTTCATAACTAATAAATCATTCTTATTATGACTTTCTCATAACTGTATCCAATGGGAAGGCAAAATAAAAAGAAACACAAGGTTGCCTATAGGCAGTGGTATAATATTGGCAATCTGAAAAAGTAGAATGTAAATCAATAAACAATAGAGTAAAAAAAACTCATTTATTTTGTCTTGACATTACTGTATTTGTGCAGGAATTACCTGTTCTGAAAAGGTTATAATGGCATAAATCATAGTGACTGCTAATCAAACAGATGGATGTTTGATGATAAGAAAATATATAGTACCGTATTTATTATGAGGGTTTATATTCACTTTATTTTTTTTAAAAATGTTTAGTAAAATCTATTGAAATAAGATAACCATCTATTGAAATAAGATAACCAACTACATTGTTGGACTGGCCCACCAGGATACCAGGAAAACAACCAAATGGTCATGGTAACAGTGGGCCCTCCAGCTCACCCAACCATGTGACCTTGTCACCACCCTTCTGTATGAGAAGAGGAGAAACAAATGGAAGGATGGATTATAATGTGTAAAGAGCAGAGTCTAGTGCAGCATAAAAGATGAGTGAAGAGTTAAAGGAGAATGCAAGTCAAAATTTAAAAAACGCCACACTTTTGGCTCACCTAATCAAATATTTACTTACTTCACATTTCACACTTACTTCACATTTTCTAGAACAGGCAGCCATCTCTAAAAAGGTATTCTCCCTTCCTTTCCCTCCTTGCTTCATACTGCACGTGTGTTTCATTCCCTCCCCCCTCCCCTCTGCCAGATCCGCTTCTGATTGGCTGGTGGGCATGTGTAGCGCAGAACAAGAGACAGGATCCAGTTACACACATGCTCAGAAAATAGGAAAGCTGCCGCTGGCAGCCTACAGGAAGGGGAGAGAGATTTCAGTGATGTCTTCACACTGCTGTAGCCTGCCAGCACCATATCTCAGAGAAGCAAGCAGGGATCTGGGAATTTAGATATGCAAAAATAAATTTAAAAAAATAGTATGTACAATGAGCCTGTGGTCTAAGCTTTTTTGATGGGCTTCTGGCATTTGAGTCCAACACACTTTAAGTTGCTCTTTAATGTGTTGAAACCAGACCAGTAGCAAAGTCACAGCAATCTACATGTAGATACAATTGTTAAGGTAGCTCTTTCTGCAAGATAAGTAATTTCCATGTCACTTAGGAAGCTAAGTGTTGCACTGACTAGTTAACCTAACCTAGCAACGCTTTACGAATTGCTCCAAAACTTAAAGCAGACCCACAAAGTCACTTTTCCATTGTGTTCTTAAAGGTTGTGGCATCTTCTTCAGGCTAGGTTATTTACCTACTTTACTGGCTGAATAAAACAGCCGCTCTGAGCACCTTTAGCAGTAAGTGGTCTTAAGCCCAGAACTGGGCCACTAGACCTTCCACTTTTTCCATTTCTAGTTTAAATAAACAGATAATTCCATCCAAAGAAATTATGGGTTAAATATCTTTTAAATTGGGGGAAGGGGTCTGCCCAAGACATATTAAAAAATACTGGCCATGCAAAGAGTTCCATAAATTATATCCCATATACACCAGGGGGACTAGAATAAGTCTTAAGGTGCCCATACACTATAAGATCCGCTCGCTTGGCAAAAAATGTGTTATTTTAAAATAAACTTCAGAATTCCTTTAGCTACCAGTAGGAATATATCTAGATTACATAGTCATGTTCAGTACACAGTTTCAATTATTGCAACCAATAAAAGAATAAAAATAAAATGAGTACATTTAATCCACTTACTAGAATTTTCCGGAAGGAGCATATCAAACACCTATCAAGTGGCATTCAGGGTGGGCTCTATCATGTTAAAGAATATGGATATTACATTTGCTCTGCTGAGATTGCATTATCAAATTAATAATATGCTTTACTGAGCTAATTTGATTGCCTTAATTACAGTCTTAATAGGGAAGCCAAAAGGCTTTATGGCGGCTCCACATTTCACAAATGAATGTAAGATTTGTATCTCAGCAGCATTTTCTCATGTTCTGATCTGATTAATGCTACACATAGTTCAATGTTTCTATGTCTTCTTTCCTTCAAATACAACTATGGGATACGTATGATACAGAAGCCAGTTCCACAGCGCACTCTTTCACAGGGCACTTTAATAACAAAAGATCAGCATCTTACCAATCCTTTTATTGTAATATATAGTGAGGAGATTGCCTATAAATCTGGCACTATTAGTCCAGTCAAAAGGTCAGTTATGCTGAGATCTGGTATGATCATTTTACTTGCTCCCAAGAAGACTGTTGTAAAGGCCAAAAGAAGATATATTTTGGTTGAACACTTATTTATTGATTTTTTTATCTAGTTAAAAAAGTAAACGGCACTCATCCAGTGTTGAGCCAAAGAAAGGGTTATGATTTCCATGAAAACAAGAAGCATTTTAAATGTTTCTTTTTCTAGTTGGAGCAATTTGTTGCCACAGGAAAGATACATATCACAGTAATTCCTCAAGCACAGATTAAATAGATGTAGTGGAGTTTATAAATAACAGTGTATTTGAAAGAAAAATCAGAAAAAAATTGCCACTAGCTTGTCATATACATTCCATGTTATAAAGACATTATTTTCTATGGAGTTAAAGGGATATCAACGCAATAGGTTAATAACATATTACCACATTGTTTGGTAAACATTCACATATGTATAAAGTCACAATTCAATTTAAAAGGTAAAGTAAAAAAGAATAAAATGGGGAGGAAAGCATACTCAAAATCAGGTACATGAGTAGAAGGATGGGTGGCGGTGACTTTTATCAGACAACTTTCCCTATGTAACACATGTAACAGTCCTCTTGAAAGAATAAAGTGCCAAGCAGAAACAATGTGTAGATATTTAGGTAAAGAATTGTTATATAAATGATCTATTACATGATATGCCAGGGGAAAAATATTTAAGGAAATGTATAAGACGAATTCTCAAGAAACCTTGTTAACTCATGTAATACTAAACATGTCCTTAGCAGATAACCTTGTCCTGATCTTGGTAAGGAAGATGGATAGTCTGGATTCAAGGAAAGCAAGCCAGCTGGTCTTTCCCTGTGAAGTCCCTCTCCATATAAAGAAAATTAATGAATGTTGCAAGTGTAAGTGTTTAGGAACACTGTACAACAGATAGCTATTGCTTCTAGATGGTGTGTAACAGGAGTACACCAGGCCTTTGTGGCTTCAGTAACATAGATATGGGACCTTTTCTGTTAACTCTCCATACATTTTGCAGTAAAGTGGTGAAAACATTTCTCAAAGGTATTATTTAGGTATGGATTTGGATAGTAAGGTCCAGAGTAAGCCAAGTTTTTTTTAATACAGCAGCTTTTTAACTCTGAACTCTTATTAGTTGCCTTTTTCCCCTTGCAGGAGATTTATTTATAGTACTGTTATTTAAGTACTGACAAGAGCAATCACTGAGCCAGTAGTTACAGGGTGCACAAAACTTGTAATAAAGGTCCTACAAATGCAAATGGTCATTAATATGAAATACTGGCTATGAAACAGTATATCCCTTAATGTATAAGCAAACTTGTGTCTTCAAATCAATAAAGCATGAATATAACTTACACATGCAGAATACAATTTAAAACCAGCATGCTAGGCCTGGATGGGGGAAATTAGCTTATTTCATATTTAGTAAGAATGTTGGGGACTGAAATAGGTATTTACCCCCTGGTTTGGGGAAGAATATTGTTAAAGCTTATTTATAAAGTGCCAAAATATACCACATACCATGGACTGCAGAACACAAGCAGCACAGGAAGTGTTAACAAACCAAAACCATCCTAACTCATCTCTTCACGTGGTGTTTTCACTGTGCCAAGCCATCTTATAATGTGAGTAATAAATGCCAATACAAATTCAGACTAAGTACATTCCCTCCATGGGAATTCCTGTACCAGTTTTAACAAGCAGCTACCACTGCATTTTAATTGCTACTGAGGAAAAAGCCTTAGAGTTGACTTGGAATTTTTTTTTTTGCTAGGTATCAGTGTTGCGCCATAAAGAAATACTAAGAAGATGTCACATACCCAGAGCAGAAACATTACTTATTAATACCAAAGTTATCCAATAAGAATATAGCCAATCCATTCAAGCAACCTCAGAGTGCATTCGTGTATATAGAAACTCTGTTCTAATAAGTGAATTTATGCAGACTCTATTATCTGAAATGCTTGGACCTGGGGATTTTTCTTTGGATCTCTATACCATAAGTCTACTAAAAAACAAGTAAAAAAATAAAAAAAAACCAATAGGGCTGGTTTGGCACCAATATGGATGCATGCAGTTTAGTTACCATAAAGATTAAGCTACTGTTTTATTATTACAGAGAAAACAGAAATAATGAAAAAAGATGTAATCATTTGCTTAACACAAACTCTACTGGAGATGGCCTTCCCATAATTCAGAGCTTTCAGGATATTGGGTTTCCATTTCCATTTCCCCAATTTGAATGCAAAGTTCCAATAAAAATAGAAACAAAAACAGCTATTATACATATAATATTGACGATTAGCTTAGATTCAATTGCAATTGATTTCCTGCCATGGTCTGTTCTGTTTGCATCACTGGAGATTTTATGTGCTTAAATCAATATGCTGAATACATATGAAATTGGTAATTATCACACAGAATTCATTCTATCTCCTTGCTATAATTGCTGCCATGTCACTTAAGCTCATTTCTGAGCACAAGTGCAGTGTGCAAAGTGTGCAGTCTCCTATTGAGGAGCACCTGTAAGTGCTATGTTTTTAATGTGAGAAACTTGGAGATTATTATGGTTCTCAGTTTGTCTACCAGTTCCACTGACCTCTATAACAAGATTTTATTTTATTTTATTTTAATCTAATCTGCCCTAACAATGTGTTATATCAGATAATATAACCAATACTTTTAAACAGTAGTACAGCACAGTCCTTTAATAATACTGTCAGTAGCACCTCATCCAAGCCCTGTGTGACGCAGATTGTTTGCATAGAATGGAATTTATTATTTACCTTTTACAATTATTAACGGAAAAAGAAATTTGAAAAAAAAAACAGGGAAAGAGAAAGTGAGCATATAAAGTGAAAGAGAGAGAGAGAGAGAGAAAATAATTCAAAGGGCAACGTTATAGTGAAAAGGTGCTTGTTGCCACCTAGGTCCCCTGCAAAATCCACAGCAAAGGGCACACTGCAAGATCAAACAGTGGATATAATTTATCTTTACATTACTTCTAATGGCAACTGGTAAAAATGGGAACACTCTCCTTAAAGGCTGATGTCCACACTAAAACTGTGTATTTGCAAAATAAAAGAAAATGTAATTCTAAGTAACATTCCAAAATATATATGACATTTATTGGTTATTGGTAAATGCGATTAAAAAGCAGTATTTATATATACTTTCCTGTTCCCTGGTTCTGACTCTTGAAACTGTGTAGCAGAATTCAGTTCCTTCCCTAGGTCTGTTAAGCCTTCAAGCCGGTAACCAAGCTATTCCTCTTCTGAACAGGTTAAAGCTTCTATGCTAAACAGTCCTAGATATCTAGTGCTACAACACCAATACTAGGATCTAGCCCTAATCTGGCTAATACTTACAAGGTCCCCTACATGGACTTAAACTTCTTCTTGGGCCTATACACACCAGAAGGAAGAAAGGGTCAAAATTATGCCTCTTGGACATTTTGTATATCTCTCTGCAGAGCAACACCTAGTGAGTAGTTACTGGCCGATTACCTTTAAATAACACAATACACCGCAGACTGAATGTTAACAAAGGTTGATTGACATTACACCCCAAGGGGCAAATGACCAGACATGAATGTATTTATATGCCTCTTTTGACATTATTTAAAAATTGTAACCTAAAGTTGGGCGTTTTTGTGTTGTTATAATGTACCCTTTTTGCTTACTTTACTGCCAAGCTTTTACATGCAAAATACAGGTAACAGCAATGCATATGGTGATCAGCATATTACTCCCTCATTTCTGTTGGAACACACAAGACCTGAAATTGAAGTTAGAATCTGTCACACAGGCAGCGCTCTACCTACCCGTTAAGATGTTTTCTGCCATGACATTAACTTGAACCTCCACTGAGTGCTTAGAGGTATAGGTAATTTCGGCACTGACGTGACCCACTTCTCCAATGCACATCGGTGACAGGAAGTCAGTGCGTTCCACGCGAGCCAATGCAGCTACACATCGCTCCTAGGGAAACACAAAGCAAATGTAACTCATATAAAATAATATAGTCTTTCATCTAGTTGCTCAAAGCATTGATCTGGTCTGTGACCTAACAATTTTCAGCTGGCAGAATATACATTCTTCAATTATACATGCATGCAGTTATCACAAGCATGGTTCAGTGGGCAGCCAGTCAAGCACAGAGAACGCTACAGGCATTGCACGATCAGTCTTCAGACTCATCAAACTGCATCTAATTCAAAATGCAAATAAGATGATTGTTAGGTGTGCCGCCGGTTGCAATGGCAGGCTGGCAAGATGATTTTCTTTGCTGATGCCAGTAACCAAGAGGGCCAGAGGCTGGTACTGACCTCAAGGGGCATATGCATGGTTTACCTATATACATAATATAGTGGAAACTAATTGAAAAGCTACAAGATATATAATGGCTCATTTAAGGACAGGTAGTAATGTTCAAAGATGCAAAATTCCTGCATCTCCGGTATGGGGTAGAAATATTTGTGCGAGAGTGTAAATGGTAACCAACACATTGTACAGCGATGTGAAATATGTTACACTATAAATTAGCTATAGTAACAATAAGGTTACAAAGCAAGTGCAAAGGATAAGGGGACCATTAGCATGCCAGCCCTTGCACCTATGGGTTCATAAATGAGCCCTATAAAAAGTCACATGAATTTTAAAGGGCAAAAATTTTTAACAAGCAAAATTTAATACGCGGCACCACCTTGTGGAAAAAAGGCAAACAACAGCAAAAGCTGGAAAGATATACAATAACCATTCTGGGGAAAGTGAGCACTATTTTTTTTAAAATTTTGCTTTTACAAAATGAATACTTATATATTAGTATTCCATAAGCATGGAATGCTACATAGGCTATTAGAGCAATTATTTTTCACTTCACATAACTAGTACTGAAAAATGATACTCAAGTGCTCATCATCTGTTAACTAAACACTGGGGGCACAGTAGGGGACAGTTTTGTGTTTAGTGAACACAAAAAATGTCCTGCTATTGATTGCCTTGATTAGGGCATTTTCCATAAGTTTAGAAGAAACTAAAAATGTTTGTCGGCTGAAATGTATATTGAACTGTGAGCCAACAAAAACAGCATATCAGTTCATACAGTATGTACATAGCAACAGGTATGCTCTGTGGTTACAAGCAATATCAGGGATGGCCAACCCAGCACTCGCCAGATGTGGGGTGCTGGAAATTGTAACCTAATAACATCTGTGGGGCTGAATACATTTCATTGCATGTAAATTAATACATTACTGTAAGTAAAAATGATTATGGCAGAATGAAGAAGATGAATGCAATATATATATATATTTTTTAGACAAGAATCTCCCTTCCCAGAGATTACTAGTGCAATACGGCTTAACCAAAACCCGAAAAGTCATATATATCAGCCTGGGTTAGAAGCAATTTCATAAGGATGGTTTGCACAGGCCCTTCAGATGATTACATTAGTGGGCAATGGGGAGTTAATTTTGCCTTGTAATCACAAGCACCAGTACCTCAAACTGCCCCTGCCCCACAACTCAGTACTCTTATAGTAATTCACTAAAGCACAGATACAGAGCACACCACTAACCTATAAGTACATTCCTAACCCATTGCTTATTGGGGGTATTTACATTTTGGGGATATCTATTAGTGTATGGTAATACAGCATTGTGAATTTTATTTTTCAGGACCCTGCAAGACAGATATGCCTGCGCAAATGCCTTTATTCCTTTATAACATGTAACAAAATGTCTAACAAGTGGGTTTTTATTTTAAAGCTGCAACCAGTTACAATGAATCAATTGGGGCTGTTGATCTCACAAAGAGATGTGTCATGGACACCTGGAGTTCTACAGCACGGAAACTGCAATTGAAGAAATAACACCCAAGTCTAACGCCTCCCTGCACTAAATCACAGTAATATCATCTGCTCCCTGAGGGCTAAAAATAAAAATTCAGCTCAAAGCTAATCATTTGTTAGCAAGCCAATGTTACAATGTTCATTTGAAATCCACAAAAATATCCATTTGTTATCAAAGAACCTGCATCCAAGGGAGGTGTAAGCGAGCTTGGAGTTATACGACCACAGAAAAACTCATGGTCCTTTCTTCTAATATCTTTATAAAATACATTAGGGGATATTTTTCACTATACACACATGTATAGGGCCATAGCAAACTTATAGACCTTCTTGCACTCTTTAAACTGTCTCTCTAGACTAACCCATCCCCACCCAGTGCTCCCACCCAATGGTGGCATCTGTAGTGTCACTGTCAGGGAAGCAATCTGTCTGATGGCCAGGTCGTGGCCACAAGGATCCCAATAGGATGCCTTAAAAAAAGAATACAGGAAGGTCCTCGATTAGGAAAGTGGCTCCAGAGGCTATAAAGGGCCCCCATTTTGTCAGAAGAAAGAGGACAAATCAGGGGAAGAGGAATGAAGGCATCTCTGCTGAACTAGACCAAGACGAGAGGATTCTTTGCTTATGTATTGGATGTACTCTAGACAGTGGCGCCATCAGGGGGGAGAGGGAGTATAGTTGTGCGGGGCCCTGTAAAATTCCACAAGGGGGCCTGGTCAACCATCAAGAAAACCATGTAACTTGCATAGAAACATAAGTAACTTGCATATTAAGCAAAAGAGAGAAGCTCTGCAGGAACAAACTCCACTGACCACCAATGCATTAAAAAAATTATAGACTTAGCACATTAATTATTTTAACCATTTATTTGAACTGCTTATTACAGAGTAACATCAACTGTTTATATTGAGATCAATTTATTGATATTATATCAGCAGTTTCTACGTGAACTTTCCAGCAGGGGAATGACTGGCTACTGGGCCCCACAGCAACTTTCAAAAGAAACAAAAAGGTGGAATGGGGTTAAACTTACTGTAAACTCTACTGACCCCCAATGAACTGACTGACTTAGCACATTAATTAAGATTGCAGGTACCCTCCACTAAGGTTCAGGGCTGAATCGTCAGATATGAAGGAAGAAACCAAAGGAAATCTGCCGCTATTTGATGATTCAGCCCTAAAGGCTTGCATTTGCTCGGGCACCATCAAAATTTTCTGTCCCGTCCGATTGCCAAGACGACCAATATCCAGTTGCCTCGTCAATCCACCATACACACACAGAATATCGTAGGGAACCTCATTTCATATGATAATATGGGTGCATGTGGGGCCAGCTTAACTGTATTACAGCAAATTAAAATACAAGAAATTCAATAGCTTGGGGATGGAGGACCATTTAACTTTAGTTTCCTTATCAATGTTTTTTTTTTCCAGTTTAAATACCCTGCACACACAGCAAGTGGACCTACTAAAAGAAAGCTACAGACACATTTGATTCCAAGAAACCGTAATAAGTGATAGCGTAAGTGATAATGTAATAGTAACAAGTCCTGATTTAAAAAATAAATACATTAAAAAAACACCAATATACGAAAGCTGTAAGTGAAATTGCTGTAAATTAGTCTGTGAAAAAAGTTTGTTAGTGTGCTATGCACCCTATAATAACACTCTTTACTCATTATCAAACCCAAGAATGAAAAAAAACCATAGCGTAAAATAAGGATTGTAGTATGTGTGCTATAATAATTTTAAATCAGTGCATGTAAGAGCACAAGGAACCTTATGTATTACAATATATGTGAATGCAAAACAATCGGGTCGCTGGAAAAAAATCTGAAAAAAGTCAGAATGTAGGGATTAGAATTTCCATTCTCTGCACATTTTAAGATATTATTTTCCCCATCAGTAAAACATTGCACAGAATGGGACTCATGAAATACAGATATTTAAATGAAATACAGATATTTAAACCCACAAGCAAATTAATGTGAAATTGCTAATATGAAATAATGAAAGTAAAACAACAGTGTCACCTACTGGTCAGTTCTCCAACAATGCTACAAATGGGAGTGAAAAGTCTTCTGATCTGTTTACAACAATACAAAAAAGTGATTTGTAAGCAGAACAACATCAGAAGACTTTCCTGTACTACTTCTAAAAGTTTCAGACTGTAGCACAGTCAGAAGAAATGGCCAGCAAGTGGCAATGTTGTTTCAATTTCATTATATTAGTAGGGTAGCTATTTAGCTAATATTTAAAAAAATAGAAAAACAAATAATTTAGGTAAACTGCAAAATCCTGGCTGCTGACATTAATTTGGTAAAATATGATACATTAGTTGATACCATTCTCAGCAACAGCAGCAGCGACATTGGTTATTAAACCTCTACTCATTTTGGGGTTTTATATTGCAATGACAGCGTCACCTAAAGGGGTGGATCACCTTTAACCGTTTTACTGCCAGCCATTTTGGTAAAAGCAGAACTTGTATTGCCAGACAGTTTTTGAACATTTTGCACTGTTTCATTTTTGGGCCTTTCCTCGGGGGGACTTTTAGTTTACCCAGGAAAACAATATATTGTTTTTTTCAAAACAACCTAAGCTTTCAAAATATGGTAGAATTTTTGTGTAATTCCAATTCTGTAAAAAGATATAGGCTTCTAAATGTCTAAAAATGCAAAAAAAATCAAATTTCCATAATATAATCGCACATACTAGAAACAAAAATTATTTTATGCACGAATATACAACTGATTTAGAAAGTCCCATGTCTCCTGAACATGCCAATACCAAATATATATAGTTTTATGGAGATTTCTCACTTATAGGTCAAAAACACCCAGCAGTACACTACCAAATTTCCAAAGCACTGCTCCAGAAAGCTGCATACTTTAGATTTCAAGGCCAAAAATTCAACTAACAGAAGGTTTATCCCAGAGAATTGTACATTTTTGGAAAGAACAGATTCTGGGGAATCCAGAATAGGTAGAACTGTCTGTCTGCTCCAAACTATCAAGTCGCAATGCTTTCCTAAAATTTGTGATTTTTTAAAAAAATCGCTTCAAAGCTTCAAAGTCTATAGTATCTTATCTCCTACAGGTCATAAAGTAACCAAATAAAACACCCTAAATATGAATGCCAGGGGCCCACTGAACAGTTTGATGCCCAATATGTATAGGTTTAGCTAAGTATGTGGCATGTAGGGGCCCCAATGTGAACATACCCCATATGTACTGTCATTTCAGCTCCTGCAAAATCAACACATTTACATCATTATATGTGGGATAAAGCTAGTAAAAAGTACGCTCACCCCAGAAAGTCATATATTTTTGGAAAGTACACATTCCCTCGAATCTAAAATGGGTACCCATGTCTTTCTACTCCAAAGTACCAAGCAGCACAGCTTTTCTAAAGTTAGCAATTTTGATGACATTTCCAAAAATCCCCTCAAAGCTTCCACTTTGCAGCATCTTATCTCCCACATAGCATTAGGTACCAAGATAAAACACCCTGAATTTGAACACCAGGGGTCCACTGAACAGTTTGATGCCCAATATGTATAGGTTTACCTAAGTATGTGGCATGTAGGGGCCCCAATGTTAACATACCCCCATATGTACTGTCATTTCAGCTCCTGCAAAATCAACACATTTACATCATTATATGTGGGATAAAGCTAGTAAAAAGTACGCTCACCCCAGAAAGTCATATATTTTTGGAAAGTACACATTCCCCCAAATCTAAAATGGGTACCCATGTCTTTCTACTCCAAAGTACCAAGCCGCACAGCTTTTCTAAAGTTAGCAATTTTGATGACATTGCCAAAAATCCCCTCAAAGCTTCCACTTTGCAGCATCTTATCTCCCACATAGCATTAGGTACCAAGATAAAACACCCTGAATTTGAACACCAGGGGTCCACTGAACAGTTTGATGCCCAATATGTATAGGTTTACCTAAGTATGTGGCATGTAGGGGCCCCAATGGGAACATACCCCCATATGATCTATCATTTCAGCTCCTGCAAAATGAACACATTTACATCCTTTATGTGGGATAATGCTACAAAAAAAGTACACTCACCCCAGAAAGCCATATATTTTTGGAAAGTACACATCCCCCTGAATCTATAATGGGTAAACATTTCTTCTTGCTTCAAAGTACCAAGCTGTAAAGCTTTCCTAAGTTTGCAGATTTATATGACATTTCGAAAATCGCATAAAAATTTTGCAATTTGCCGCATTTATCTCTCACAATTTCTTGATAAAGATCAGATAAAGACAAATCACCCCAAATAAGAACACCAGAGGTCTACTGAACAGTTTGATGCCCAATATGCATAGATATACCAAAGTCTGCGGTATGTACTGAACCCAAAATGAAAATAGCGCATAAGGATTTCTCGCCTGCCAACTCAGCTTTTGCACACAGAGCCCCCTGTCAGTGTATTATGTGCCGAAACTTCCCCTAACTATACAGAGACCCCCACAAAACCATATATTTTTGGAAAGTACACATTCTGACAAATCCAACAAGGGTAAAGAGTCCTTTCTACACCAAAGTACCAATCTGCAGAGCTTTCCTAAAGTTATTGGTTTTTATGACATTTCAGAAAATCGCCTAAAAATGTTGCAATTTACCGCATTTATCTCACACAATTTCTTGCGTACAAAGGCAAGTCACCCCAAATAGGAACACCAGAGGTCTACTGAACAGCTTGATGCCCAATATGCATAGATATACCAAAGTCTGCGGTATGTACTGACCCCAAAACGAAAATAGCGCATATGGATTTCTCGCCTGCCAGCTCAGCTTTTGCACACAGAGCCCCCTGTCAGTGTATTATGTGCAGTAACCCCCCCCCTAACTATACAGAGACCCCCAGAAAACCATATATTTTTGGAAAGTACACATTCTGATGAATTCAAAATAGGCAAAGTTATTTTTGTACACCAAAGTTACACCTGGCAAAGCTATGCTAAAAACAGATTAGGAACACTTATACAGGGATAAAATGTGATAAAACCACAAAAATTGTGCAAATCAGTGAAACAACAAAATAAGTCACATGACAGTGTAATTAGTGGTCAGATTATCTGATCCAATAGTCACGCTGTCAAAAAACATGCCGCCGCTGCAGAGAGCAGCGCTTAAATGCCAACAACGTATGGGACACGTCGTTGGCATTTAAGCCCTTTACAAAAATTGTGCAAATCAGTGAAACAACAAAATAAGTCACATGACAGTGTAATTAGTGGTCAGAATATCTGATCCAATAGTCACGCTGTCAAAATAAACAGTTTTTAGGTAAAAGAAACTAAAAACAAAGTGGTAAAATAAAAAAAAAAAAAAACAAAACAAAACAAAAAAAAAACCAAAGTGTTTGTGTATACATGTGTGTACATGTGTAAAAGTTGTGTGATAGTGTGTAAGCGTGTATATGAGTGTAAATAAGTGTATAAAAGTGTGAAAAATGAAAAAAAAACCAAACAAAAAAAATGCTAAAATGTGTGCTGTAAGTGTGTGTAAATGTATGTAAGTGTGTATAAATGCATGTAAATGTGTGTATAAGTGTGTAAATGCAAGAATAAAAAAAAAGTCCTTGCCTGTCCTGAAGACCCGATCGATCGCAGGACCCTCATGACAGCCCCCCTGGCACATTGCCCAGGGGGGCTGTCATTGTTAGAAGCTCTCTGCAGCGGCCGCACATGCCGCCGCTGCAGAGAGCAGCGCTTAAATGCCAACGACGTATGGGACACATCGTTGGCATTTAAGTTAACTTTAGTATATTCTAGAATAGCAAATTCTAAGCAACTTTTCAATTTGTCTTCATTATTTATTTTGTAAGGTATTTGAATTGTTTGCCTTTTTTTCAGACTCTTTTTTCCAGCTTTCAAATTGTGATCACTGGCCCCAGCAACCAAAAAAGCTCTTGCTCTGTGAGGCTACAAGTATTGTTATTGTTACTTTTTATTACTTATCTTTCTATTCAGACCCTCTCCTATTCATATTCCAGTCTCTCATTGCAACTTTATCTTAGCAAGTCCCTGGTTGCTAAGGTAACTTGGACCTTAGCAACCAAATAGCAGATAAAATTCTAAACTGGAGAGCTGCTGAACAAATGCTAAAATAATAAAAAAAAAACACAAATACTAAAAAATGATGTCTCAGAATATTACTCTCTACATCATACTTAAAAGTTAACTCAAAGTTGAACAACCCCTTTAAGGCATCCCCATCAAATCTTGATCTGTCAAGCCTTTTTGCAGCAGCTATTGCTTTTACTACAGTTGCCAGCATTTGATGAGTTGGATTATGTGAGGCACTGCCTTGGTCACGAAAGTTGTTGATGTCACTGTATACCAGTAAAATAGTAGGCAAGAGCGGGGCCAGTTTTACAGATTTACAGGTAATGTACCTGCTGGAAAATTTGTAATAATTAGTCCTCTGGCTCCTGCCCACCCCCGATACAGAAGAACAGGAACAGCACCTCTTGTCTTTGTAGATTAAAATGTCTTTATTGCAAAGTTTTTTGGGGCAAACAACAACAGCAACAACGTTTCAGGTCACATAAGACCTTTTATCAAGCTAATTGGCAATTACACACAGCACCTTTTATCCCCTGTGCACCCTCTAGTGGAGATGTTCCTATATTACAACAATGTATCAAACAGCAGTGTAGCTAAGTAGACACTCATGTGTTACAATTAAAGGAACAGTAACACCAAAAAATAAAAGAGCTTTAAAGTAATAAAAATATAATGCACTGTTACCCTGCACTGGTAAAACTGGTGTGTTTGCTACAGTAACTCTACTATAATTTATATAATAAGCTGCTGTGTAGCTGCTGTGTTTTATCTGTTATCTGCTATGTGCCTGTGCCTTTTCTCCTTTAAATGGCTGCCTCCATGGCTACATAGCAGCTTATTTATATAAATTATAGTAGACTTTCTGAAGTAAACACACAACTTTTACCAGTGCAGGGCAGCAGCACATTATATTTTAGTTACTTTTATACACTTTCATTTTTTGGTGTTACTGTTCCTTTAAGTGATCAATGTGTATCTTCAAGTGTTAGTTGAACTGCAACACAATACCCTTATAAATTTTAAAAAACATAAAAAATGAAATTAAAAACAAAGGCCAGGACAAAAGGAGAATAAGGGAGAATGAGAGAAGATTTTTTTTATCTAAAGATTGGTCTTAAGTCATATTCTTTATTCAGCCCTAAAGGACTTAATGTTTCCAGTTTACGTATCCAGTAAGCCTCTCTATAAATTAATTCTTTTAATCTATTTCCTCCTCCTGCCCACCCCCGATACACATCTGATACACTGTCCTGCCTTCAATTTTTGATGTGGTGGGTTATTCCATTCCATTCACATCACAACCCCATGCCCAACATCACTGACCTGCCCCCTCACAGACACCCTATATTAGACATGACAAAGAGGTGGCAACCCCAACTGTGCCCCCAATACTGCACTGTTACATGCCCTAAAAAAACAGAGAGGCACAGCTCGGTTTGTGGGCCCTATTTCTATTCCCACCATTCTTGTGCCAGGAGAGTGGGCAGTTAAAGATATTCCGGTTCTGGCTTTAACTGAGCATGCTCTGTGTTTGCTATCACTTGGAACAGGAGATTAAACATGGCAAGATGGCACTCACAAACTAAGTATGCTGGCTACTCCGCTTTTTAGGATGAGGGCAGTGGCACACAGGGAGGTTAGTCACCCCGTGACAAATCTTCATTATCGTGGGTGACTAATCTCCCCGCAATGCCATCCCACCGGCAAGAATGTAAATTGCGGGTGGGATGGCATACGCGTTGCATTACCGGGAGATTAGTCACCCGCGCTACCAAAGATTTGCCGTGGGGCGACTAATTTCCCCATGTGCTACTGCCCTAAAGACACATGGAGCTACTAGTTGCAGCTACTTATCATGGCTACAAAAACACACAATGCTGATCAGTTCCTGATAATAGTCTCTGTGTTTCAACAGATGCATTTCTCAGTATTGTCTGTGGCAGGGTATTTTCTGGTGTGTAATAGCCATGCCAAGTAGCTATTACTAAATAGCTCTGTGTGTCTTTACCTTTACTAACAGGTAAGGTAAACAGGAAGTATTGCAGGGTGCAATCAGGCCCAGATTTGTGGAGAGGCAACAAAGGCCTGGGCCGAGGGCGGCATGCCGCCCCGCCGCAAATAAATGTTGTAATTTTGCAACCTCTCTCCCCACTGCTCCGTATTGGAGTTTAAATTTATGCGCACTCGCGCGCTGCTTGGGGGGGTGGGCGGGGGTGTGTGCATACACTTGCGCATGCACACTCCGGGAGGAGGGGGGGTGGATCGAGGGGGGGGCGGCGTCGGGGCGCCCGGAACTCAAATCCGGCACTGGGTGCAATGATGTCATTCAGGAAGGGATGGAAGCCTCATTTATTCTTTTTTAAAAGGCAAACTAATGCCAATGGACAGACTATTCTTTATGTCACCCTGCCACTTGTAGGTCCTCTTCTGTTCATGAGTGCTCACTTTGTCTTCTGGTGTTGATTTTGTCCTGCTCCTTACCCTGTCTTGTACCCTATGGATTATATCTCTTTCATGTGTAATTCCTAGCTTACCCTGCTTTTTCTAGAAACTACCTTCCTTCATTTTATAACCTACCTGTGTCTGTAAAAATGTGTATATCCTGTTCTATACCTAATGTATAATGTGTATATACCTGTTCTGCCTGTGCACCAGTTCCTTCCTCCTCCTTCCACACTTCAGCCTTTTGGTCAGTGGTTCATGACAGGTTAGTCATGTAGACAAAACTAATCACTTTAACAATGGGCAATGCCAGACTCTTAACACCACCCTGCTTATAACTACAAAGAAAAAGAAGCCCTAGGACAGCATAAAAGAAAATCAACTCAATATTAGACACAGGCTCTCTGTTCAAGTTAAGAAAAACATGATGACATGGCAAACATGCAATCTGTATGGAATTTCAAGGACATTCAATGATTTTTTTCTACCCTGAACAATTATAAAGATTTGGCACAGTTCAGAAACCAGAAAACATGTCCATGGTTCAAATACAGTTAAGGCATTAGCATCAGTCCTTCAATATATTTCCTGCATTGAAAACCCTATATTTGACTGGTAACTCTTACCCCATCTTGGCTATTACAATGGCGTGTACTTATAATGGCTCCTGCTTCTTCAATCATCTTCAGAATGGTTCCACCATGGACATTTCCTGCAATATTCGCATCATCTGGGCGCATAATCCTACAAAGGAGAAATGTTTAATCAACCAAACTGTTTTAAGTTACAAAGCAAACAAACAAAAAAAAGCAATGCAAAAAATTATTTTTGAAGATTCAGGATTCCACTTTGTTAAGGTTCCCTGGGTGTCTCTCCATAATTTGAATCTCGGCTACTTTAAAAAATGTAAACACAAAATAAACCTAATGGTATTATTTTGCCTCCAATAAGGATCAATTATATTTCAGTTAAGATCAAGTACAATGAAATGTTTTACTATTGCGGAGAAAAGGAATTATGTTTGCAATTATTATTTATTTCACCCACTTTCTAGTCATTTCTATGAAAGTTTTAGAAGCATATTTATCAATGGGTAAAAGTCAAAGAAAGTGTGATTTTTTCTGTAGTGAGATCTAATCTCATATCTTGATAAATTTGCCCCTATGGGTGAAGATCTTCCTGTAATACAGAACTTTCTGGATAATGGATTTTTGGAAAACTGATCCTGTACTAATTTGCAAGAATATACACCTGTTGGGAACCCATCTGTATTCCCCAGTTCTATATTTTGCAGTTTTGCCCTACTGAATAGCCATTGCAATGCTCATTTGAGTTCATGTATCAGCTCCCAGATACTTGACTGCTTGTCACGTTTTCCTTCCAGCCCCAATACCCAACACAACACACAACAAGAAAACACACACACAAGAAAGGAATGAAATACAGTACAGGTATGTGATTTGTTATCCAGAAAGTTCCAAATTACAGAAACGCATCTACCATAGACTCCATTTTAAGCAAATAATTCAAAATTTTGAAACCTTCCAGACCATGGTATCAGCTTATTGGCCATTGTATGGGCTCACTGACAGGCATGCCCAGTGAAAGGGTGCTAGGTAGGTACCTCTGTTGCAAGCCCCTAGTCTGGATTTCTTACCCACCTAAGGCACACAGTTGGCTTGGGCCACCTCTGTCTGGCACAAAAATTGGCCAGATATCAACAGAACAGGTATTAAAATTTATATAGAGAAGAGCACCATAGAGCAGAAATCTGCTAAAAGGCTTTTATTTCAGACCACAATACATAACATGTTTCGGGCATTGTTGACGCCCTTTATCAAGTGATAAAGGGCGTCACAATGCCCAAAACATGTTGTATATTGTGGCCTGAAATAAAAGCCTTTTAGCAGATTTCTGCTCTATGGTGCTCTCCTCTATACCCGGGATCGCGTCGAGGGGCTCAGCGGTGTGCCTTTTGAGGATTGATGCATCAAACCTGAATGTTAGGTTGTGCGGTTGAATACATATTTGTCGAGGTATTAAAATTTAATCGGATGAGGATTTCATCAATGGCCGAAGTGGTCCTCATCCAGCGTGCCTCTGTAGGCCCCAGTGTGTTCTGCACTTGGGTGGCCATCTCAGGCCCATATCTGTTTATTTAATGAGGCTGACAAACATACAGATCTGGCCTGATTCTGGCAGTGTAAAGTCAGATTTATTACCTCACTCAGGTTAGTTTAAATTAAGATGAGCTCTGTATTAAAAAAAGTCTCCCTTAGGGTGGCCATACACGTAAAGATCTGCAAGCCTGGCGAGGTCGACAAGCAAGGGGATCTTCTCCCGATATCCCCACCTATGGATGGGCGATATCGGGTGAATTTAGGCTAATTCGGTCATTTGGCCCTGGGGCCAAACGATCAAATTATAATGACTGGGATAGGCGCAGTTGGTTGGGCAGGCCAGTCGTTATTTCCCCTACACGGGTATGGCCACCTTTAGATTTGCTGCTTTATTAGATTTTCATCTTAAATTTGCAGGAACTACCCACCTTGTTTAATCCAATTTTCTTAATAATACTATTAAGCACTGGAAAATGTGTGCTTATTAAACAAATGAAAATAGTAGTCCCATAAATGAGAAGTTTGAATTTATTTTACATTTGTAATGAGTTGCACAACTGCATTATTATTACACTTTTCAGTTCATTTCACTAGAAAATAGATACCTAGATACACCCAGTGAGAATAGACATACTGAAGCTGGGCCCACTTTCAGCTTTCTCCCAATTTTCCCAAAATATAACGTACTGGAACCTCAAGGTCAGCCTTAGGACATTTTAATTAGCTACATGCACTAGATGCAAAAACATTTAGTGAGTATCAGAGAACTATGTCACTATTACATTACTGTGTTACTATGTAGGATCCCCCTCCTACTCGTGGGCCCTAATAAAGAACAAGGGCTATCAGGTTTTTCTTTTTTCCACCATAACTCTTTATGCCACCTAGCACTGTTGCAAGAGTGGATTCTTAATGTCCAATTCCCTGGTGGGTCCTAGGGGGCCCAGTTCAACACTGCACATCTGTAGGGGGTTTTGCCCAGTTCAGGAGACTTTCTGAAAGCAAAGACTAGTAGTTTATGCGCGAGAGGAACGTTTTCCTCCACTAATACAGATCACTGTAGATGTGTAGTTTTGCCATCTTAAACCCACTTTAAAAAGTCCATCTTTTGTCAACATTATTAACTACCTTTTGAGTCCACTCATTCAGTTTGCCTGCCCCTTCTTAAAAAAACATAGGCCCTGCAAATATCATTCTCTTTGTCAAATTATACAACTGAATCTGTGACGACAAAACAACAGCAACACAAGTTACACACATGCTAAATATGTTTCCCAGAGGTCATCAATCAATCATGATCCAGTTGCTGGTGAACTTGGCAAACAGAAGCCAAATTATACACATGTACTGAAATTATTACAAATGGTGTTATCATTCAGTTGACATTTAATATTACTTTATATATTTCCTTCTCTACTAGACTGGTGCAGGAAATTCTATACGCATGTACATTCTGGATAGGGGTACCCAATCGCAGAAAGTAAGGCTCTGCTAAGTGGCAAACTGGAGACCTTCAGATGATTTCCCATTCTTCTGTTTAAACAAACAACAACAACAACGTGAGAGCAACAGGTTAAACATGCCGTCTATATGTCAATTCTCTGTCTCGTGTTCCCAGTGTTACCTTTCACCTGCTTTTTTCACAGATTTCTTCATATCCTGACATGATCATAGCAAATTCTTCATGTGCAAAAGTGACTCAAAACAATGTCATTTATTCTGTGTTAATGATTCTACCCTTTACACACTTAGTGTAAAAGGCTATATTTGCCATGCTACTCGTGCCTGAAATCAGCATAGTGTGAGCAGAGTAAACTCTAAGAAAGGCAGAAGAGCCAGGTATGGGCAGCAATCCTCTCTATGAATGATTAATGTTCCCACCGCTACTCACTGACAAACTCCTTATGCCTTTTCTATTTGATAGTGTTAATATCTGTGCAACAGTTTCTAGTTCTATGGCTACAATTTTTGTAAAGAAGGTTTGGGACTTTTTTTTTAGATGTATACAATTATTCAACTATTTAAAATGTATTTAGCTTTTTTTACTCTATAAATTATAGATCCCAGAAAGGATCATGTCATTATTCTGTATTGGTGATATATAATGCACATTAATATCATTTAAAGCTTAATTTAGAGTGCACGCCTATTATTCTATATTATGTTCTTGAAATGCCAAAATTTTGCCTCAGTTGAGTCATGCTGCACAGGTACAGCAAGTTCTATCAAACAACACAGTAACACAATGGAAACTAGAGTTATATTGCAATGTACTGTGACTTGTGGATTGCATGACTAGAAATCAATTGACTACCTTGAATATACAGATTGGACACGTTTCATTTTGCTGATGGGTGGGTCAGAATTCTAATGGTTTTACTGTACACAGACAGTACATATTGTAAGTGCGGCATGTTAAAAACCTCACTAGTCATTTTACACTGCAATAGGTCAATAAAATAAAATGTGTAATAATAATCTTATGCAAATAATACTAACAAATACTAATCCTGTTATTAGTTGCCATTCTTTAGATTGCCATTAAAGATTAGAAAGCATTTAGCTAATGTACTGCCTGTACATTCACCAAGATCTTACAAATATGCTTAAGCTATAAAAAGCTTACATATATGACAGAGAGTAAGAGAAGCACTGTACCTTCTGAGCACCATGAGGCCAGGCAGCAGGAAGCTAGCTGTACTGTAGCACACACAGAGGCAGGCAGCGGTGTGACTGAATTACTGCTGGAAGATGCAACAAAGCTGGTGTACTCATTCTGAATATGCAAAGCCTCACAACGTCAGGGATGATGTCAAACCGGTGTCTATTAAACCACATGTGCAAGAGTAATGGTCAGGTCTTCCCAGGCTCTCCAATCACGTTCTACTGTGCCTCATACAGCCAATAGCAAATGCTCTGGTGTTGTCATGGTAACTCGGTTACAAAATTATCAACCCACCAGATGGAAACGCTTCCTGCTTGAGCATTTCTGACACACATTTATATATACATTATAGAAACAGAGCACAGGGAACTTTACTGTTCTTTTTGTACCTGGTGTTACCTTTATTATTATCTTATGTATCAGATTCATTCCTTTCCTTCTCCCCAAAGCCAAATACATGAATTACAGCCAATTAAAAAATGGCTATAATACAGGGAGGTAATGTAATAAAAGGTACAACGTTTCTACTGGTCTAATCATCCATAGCAACCAGTTAGCAGGTAGCACTTACTAGACATTTAACTGACCAACATCAAACATTTTACTGGTTGATTAACCAAACTAGACAAAACCTGTCAATTTCTGCTTGCTTCTGTCTGAAGTAATAAGCACACAGGCTATCTGCTCCATAGGCATAGAGGTCTGTCTGTAGCTTGTATGCACACTGTCCCTTGCTTGCAACTTACTGCTACTTCCATGTGCAGGAGAATTAGGTAAAAACTGTAGCAAATAAACATACATGACAATATTTATAACACTTCAGCCACAGTCCTGCTGTGATAGGATTCTGGGAAGTGTAGTCCAATCACAGCTAAGAGCAGGTTGAAATACATAAAACCTGAAGCCCAGCAACACTGCTTGGCATATATACATTCATGCATAAAAGCCTTTATAAGTAATTAACATTGGCATTATTGTAGTGAACATCCATAGGTCATAATAGGGGGCAGATTTATCAAAGTGTGAGTTTAAAGCTTAATACATAAAAACTCACCCATGTTCTATTCAATCCTACAGGATTTTTAGAAGCATATTTATCAATGGGTAAAAGAACTACTTGTGCTTAAAATAAACAAATATTTTGGTTAATGATCAAAAGCTGATATAGAATCACTTGAGGCAAATTTCTGGTGCTTGACAATCTTCTAAGCTCATCACAAGTATCCCCCCTCTCATCACTGCAGGGTGATGGCTATTACAATGACTGTCAGTACATAAGTGGATTTGCTTACTTGCTTCCTTCAAAAATCTGATCTATCTACACTCTTAGGTTCAGTGGTGTTCAGGCTCTTGCTGCAAGTTAGGTACCTGCGGGCTACCTGCAAAATAGCAAATAACCTGCGGGTTACAGGTAGGATTTTTGCATGTAGGTATGAGTGCGGGTTGGTAGCTCTGCAATTTTTATTTATATTAAGGTTTACTTCTTTAAGCCTTTTTCCTTTTTCCATCTGATGATGTCACTCCCGGTTTGCAGCAACAGCACCTGTTTTAATAGAAATCCAGGGGTAGCGGGTCAGGTTGCAGGTACAGCAGATGTGGTTGGGTTCGTACAGTGGGTCAAAATGTTTGAAAGACTCTACTTCCTGTATAGTTAAAACCTCCTATGAATGGTATTTTCCAAGAGACAACTGGGGAAGAGGTCCTACAGAGGAGATCTCTACTGGATTCAGTGGTAATGTGTTCTGTTCCACAAAAACAGAAGCAGCCATTCCTGTCTCAATCTGAACTAATCTTCCCTCTTATTCCTCCTTGGCTATGTGCGGAAGCGACTGATTTCAGTTATTTTTTCCAAAGGGTGTGCAACCAAATGTTAAGTTAAGGGTGCCAATAATTTTGTTCAGCCCATTTTTGGAGTTTTGTGTGATATTTTGTCCAATTTACTTTTTTCCTCCCTTTTTTGTTTTGTTCCAATACACACAAAGAAAATAGACATGTGTATAGCAAAACATTACTGCAATACCTTTCTGTGAAAAATACTTGATTTTCTGGAAAAATTTCTGGGGTGCCAACAATTTGGGCCATGACTGTATAAAGGTTGACGGCAATCCTGATGGCGCTGGTTCAAATCCAGATCGATGGTGATCTGCCTTTTTCCCCCCTTGGGTCCAAAAATAATGTCATCCTGGCCCATAAAAAGGATCCTTGATGCCAATCTTATTAATAGGGAGGAAAGACAAAAATATAAGCAGGCCGGTAATTTTTTTTGCAGAAAAGTTGCCAACCCTAGCCCTCCTTACACATGTTTGTATCTGCGGGCAAATATGGCACAGTTAGGAACCTGTCTGAGATGGTTGTAACTGGTGATCCCTTCCATAAGTCAGTGGTAGAGTGTGGCCTGTAAAGGTAAATGGCAATCCTGAGGGTGCTGGTTCAATTCCAGCTCAATATTGACTTGCCTTTTTTCACCCTGGGTGCAAAAATAATGCCACCCTGGCACATAAAAAGGCTGCTTGATGCCAATGTTAGTAGCAGGGAGAAAAGATAAAAATATGCAGGCTAGATTTTTACTCCTGAAAAGGTGGCAACTCAAGTCCTTACACGCGTTTGTATCTGCATCCCATGTGTATAAGCACTTAAAGAACACTCAGGTAGGTGACCTTCTCTCTACTCAGCCTTCAGTGGTCATGCTGCATTTGCCGCTAGTGATGAGCAAAACTGCAGCAATTTGCTTTGCCAAAAATTTGCTAAACCATCGAAAAATCTGCAAAATGGCAACATTTTGACAAATGTATTGATATCAGTGGGTTTTTTAACTGTGTTTTGCACTGAAATTAATGAGTGTTTTTCCTTGCTTTTTCTCTTATGCCAAATACATTAAAGTCAATGGGTGTTGTATATCAAGGTTTTTCCAGCACCCTATACATTGGAGTACATAGATGTTTTCTTTTAAGCATATAGTGAAATTCTAGCACAGGTTCCTGAAATTTTTCACACAGCTTAGAGTGAACATTGATCTGTACCCCAACATCATCCAATCATTTTGTAAAATTATGCAAGTCAAAATTAAATCCTTCAGCAGCATCACTGAGCAACTGGAAGACAATTATAAGCATATGATTCACATGTAGGATGCCTCTGATCACACCTCATTTCATCAGTTAGCAGAATTTCCTTGGGTCCAACCTTCGGCAATTCCTCTTGGGGCCATAGAAAACAATGTTCAGGGGTACTAATTCCCCTGGTAGCCCACCTTATGGCATTTTAAGGGTCATGTTTACTAAGATTGGAAATAAATATCAATGGCGATGTTCCCCATAGCAATCAATAAACAATTAGATTTGAACATTTAAATCAAAATCAAAAACCTGATTGGTTGCTACAGCAACATTACAATGATAATTATCTCCAATCTTAGGGGTATAGTTGTCATGCTGTATAAAAAGTGTAGTAAATGCTTTGATTTGCTTTGGTTTTCCAATTGCTGATTGGTTGTGCAACATCACAGGTAATGCTTCACTCCACTTTTTACACAGCATGATAAATATACGCCTATGTAAACATGCCCTTTAGTTCTAATTTAAGAAAACAAGGTGCGGCACACTCATCAGTGTACACTGTTTCTAATCTTGGTGCTATATATAATTAGTCAGCACTAACTTACAAAGGCACAATCAATCTACCTGTTGCAAAAAACATTGCAATACTGTCCCTGCACTTCTTAGGTTTGATTAGACTAAGCAACTAAACTAATTTCTGCAGCTTAGTTATGATTAAAAGTACTATTTCACTATATCAGAGAAAAAGAAACTTTTAAAAAATGAAGAATCATTTACTTAAAATTGACTCTAGAATGATTTACTTTACGGATAACAGATCCCATACCAAATTATATATTATATATTTGGGAACATATAGGCACAATTTAGAACTTTAATTATAGCGAATTATAGAAGCCCTGGTTTTTAATGCTGCATGCTCTTTGTGCCTCCCAAATGCCCTACCAGACCAATTACAAATAATCACATGGTCTAGAAATGATCATAAATTATCAGCACAGCAAGCTAAGTGAATATTATTTGTAAAGGCTTTTAGGACTATTTCCTGTCCCCATTAATAATAGCTGTTAGCACTAGAATGAACAATTACATGCAAAAAAGTAGTTACCTGTATTAAAATAGTCCCACCTCACCCCATGGCAGTACTTTACATGTCTCTTACCTTCTTCGGTGTGCTTCTAACTGTGCCTTAATTATGTGTTTAGTTATATATCCGAATCTTACAAACCGCTGCATTGCCAACTCAACCAACTCAAAGGCAGCAAAAGACATAAAAAAGACTAAGTTCCTATACCACCTGGCTACAATATGTAAGAGCAAAGCAAATATTAAATGCGCACTCTCTTTGTCATAATGTTTGGCATTTCTTATGCACTGTGTGGTTACTCTGAAACTGGAATATTATGGGCTGTCCATGTTTTTTTTCTATGTGAAAAAAAGATATCCTGATTTTCCTCTTTTTTTAAATCAATAAGATAGAGTGTTTAGGACAGAAATATGACATTTTTACTAAAATCTTACATCAATTACTTTTATTTTAAATTACACTGTTTAAATACACTATTTAAAAAAAGAAAGGAAAAATAGTTTTTAACTAAGCTATTAGAGAAATCAACAAATAATTTAGTTTGAAAATTCACTTTTTTATTACATGGCAGCTAATGTGTCCATGTAGCTTGGCTACATGTAGATCGGGCAGGTTTGATTTTGACATTAGATGGAGGACAGCATCAGCTAATTGATGCAGTGCTCGATCCGACGGGTTGCATTCCTGTTGTTGTAATCCAGTTGTTTGGCCCCAGGGCCAAGTGGTCAGATTAGCTCAATATCACCCACCTTAGTTGAGCATATTGTGAAAAATATCAGCTTGCTTGACGACCTTGCCAAACGAGCGGCTCTTATAGAGTATGGCCTGTAGAGATGCACCGAATCCACTATTTTAGGATCCAGCAGAACACCAAATCCTTTGTAAAAAAGATTGGTCCGAATACTGAACCAAATCCTAATCTGCGTATGCAAAGGAGGGCTTAACAGAACTGCACACAGAGCACGTGGTGATAGATTTTTCAACTTTTGAAAAACGTTTATGTAACAAAAAGTCACATGATTTAAGGATTTTGATTTGGCCAAATCCAAATCCTGCTGAAAAAGGCTGAATCGAAGTGGAATCCCGAAATGAATCCTGGATTTGGTATATCCCTAACGGATATACAACAACTTACGATTTACTTCTCCAAATAGCACATAGCCTCAAGTGTTTTTGAGGTTTCCTATTCCTACTCATGGACTAAAGCTGCAGCACACACTGTACCTGTGCCCAATCAACTCAATTCTATTTAAAATGTTTCAGAGTAACATTTACAGTATTTGTGCAGGTGGCGCAGTCCAGCCAAAGTGTGATCAGGCCCGGGCCTAGGGCGGCACAAATTTGGGGGCTCCCATAGAGAGCAATGGGGACCTCTCCATATATGAGTTTAATGGGGGCGGCCTCGGGCGCCTTGATAAGAAATCCGGCGCTCAGTGTGAGTCAATCCTGTGCAGGCCCAGGCTGGCAATCTGTGCATTCTGGCAGATGCCAAAGGGGCTGCTTTAAGATACCACAGTCATTATTTATTGGGCCTGTGGGGGGCTGTTTGGGCCTCTGTACACTTGCTTGATCTTGTCAATAGATCTTGCTTAAAAAAGGCTACTTAGAACTTATACCTAATATAATATAAAAATTATTGCTGTAAACACCAAAAAGTTGGAACTGAGGATTGCACGTAATTTAGCAAAAATTCTTTTTTACAGCTTAATATTATTGTTAATAAACTAGAAGTGTCCAGCTTATCTAAATTAGCTGTTCGTCGACACTCAAGCTGGATTTACCTTTCTTGCCCTCCTAAGCCCAGCTGCTGTACCGCACCACCGTTTCAGCACCAGTTACCCAGAGAAACTGATACCTGTACTCGGGTCCACAGCACTATGTAACATCAACGCAATTGTTCAGAAATTATCTAAAAACTTTATTCAGCCAGAGAATAGTGTGCATATTTCATTACATTGCATTCCCAATTTCTACACAACAGCATTTGTATAAAATCACATAAACTCCCTATCAGATCTAAGCTGACAATCATAGTAACAGCAAATTTCAATCTCAATCTGGCAGCAATCAGAAATTTCACCACGTGACCACACACAATGCTGTGACATCACTGCTCGTGGTTGGATCATAAATTAAATGTTATTATTCTGGCTGTGGACCTGGGTTTTCATTACTATTACCTTTATAGATTTTAGTGGCAGCCTGCTTGCCGCGCAAGGCCCTGTCTTTCCCACAAATCCCAGCCTGTCAACACTGTGCTGCTGCTCTGATCTATTGGTAACAAGCTCCCTGTCTACCTTTTCGGTACCACTGCTTTGGAATAAGGCGTTATAATACAATATCTGTATCTCAACTTTAATAAAAAGACACAGAAATGCATGGTGCAGAAATTACTGCTGTCAACTCTATTTGGACCAAGCATTTTAATGTTGCAGAAGTTTTTTGCAGCAGTGTCCTATGCTTAAGAAGAAGTATGCACAGGTATAGGGCCTATTATCCAGAATGCTTGGGACCTTAGGTTTTCTTCAAACCTTTCCTTGGCCTTAGGGTAACAGGTCCACTCTGTAACCCAAATTTTGCACTATATAGTTTAAGCAAGGAAGTTATATGTTGGTACACAGGTTCTTTGTTGAATGCAGCCATTTGGGATGAATCTGGGATGGCTAGTGATATCACATGCATATTTTTTTTTTTACTTCTTCACAAGTAAATACATAAATAAAGGTCTTTAATATTCTGAGAAAATGGGGTTACCACTGGGTAAAATGTTATGCCGAGTTTATTTTCTCTAAATGCATAATGCACTGAATTCAGAAATACTGTGTATTTAAATGTTATTTCTGCCATATTTTAGGCTTTCCATTAATGTAGCTCATTAAGTATGTGGAATCATCTCAATATTTATTTCCTAGGGTGAAAGGGAAAAAAACCTCTCCAGTGTTCTTCTATTATAATTAACGGGCATAGCCCAAAGCCAACAGTAGCTGCATTAGGTGAAATCCACGCAAGAGGACAGAGTTGTTGATTTACAGAACACATGATATTGGGTGTGCTGTCCCAAAATACAGCACTGTTTTTGTATAGCTCCCTAGTTGTGCAAAACAGCCACCTGGCTAAATTTGATCTACAGAAAGCAAATATATAAAATTTTAGATATTTTTCCCTTTGTAATAACCAAACACAAAGAACAGCTTCAAAGCTATATTTAAAAGCATGTCGCAAATTTGATAAACACTATAAGATCACTTTTTACTGGAAAAACCACCATTTACTTGTACTGGATCTTTCATAGTTTAATTAATAGAATAAATCCATATTTATTTCCAGCCTACCACTGCAAATAGAAAGGATGCTCTAACTTTTTTTTTAATAATCCCTAAAATGTAGGTTTAAAAAGAACTTAATAGTTCTGTGTGTCATGTATTTTTTATAAGTGCTCCCATTTCAAGGGAATCTTGTAACCTTAACCTTAATTGACTGATAAGCATTAAGAGGTTTTAATGTAATGTGGAGTTTACAAAATTTTAAGTTTAGAAAAACTGTTACATTGAGTATAAACTATTGTTCAGGGGTCCTCAAACTATGACCCGAGGGCCGGGTATGGCCCCCCCCCCAAGGTCATTTACCCAGCCCGCTCCCCGTTGCATCCTCACCTTTGGCTACTACCTGTCTGCCACAGCATAGCAAAACAAATTGATACATTTAAACTTGCCCCCAATTTACACTTTAAAAAAAGTTTTTCTGCAGACTAACATTAGCAGAGATATACCAGCAGGGACAGCGGATTTGGATTGGTTTGACCAACCTATGGAATTCTAGTGCAGTGATCCCCAACCAGTGGTTTGTGAGCAACATGTTGCTGACCAACCCCTTGGATGTTGCTCCCAGTGGCCTCAAAGCAGGTGCTTATTTTTTGAATTTCTGGCTTGGAGGCAAGTGTTGATTGCATAAAACCCAGTGTAAAGCCAAACAGAGCTTTCTATAGTCTGCTGGACCACACAGGGGCTACCAAATTGCCAATTATAGCTCTTATTGGCACCCCCAGGAACTTTTTCCATGATTGTGTTGCTCCCCAACACTTTTTTTCATTTGAATGTGGCTCAAGGGTATAAAAGGTTGGGGATCACTGTTCCAGTGTATATACTTAACTTAACTAGCATGTAATCACATTTCCATTTTGATTTACCTCAAGGGCCTCTACGATATTAGGAACCAACCTATTGCACCCTAAAACAAGCCCTGCATCAGAAACCCACTCGGCTTTATGGGGCCCTTGACAAGTAGGACAATGGTTTCCCAATGCAGCAGAACTAAGTGTTGTTGTTGAGGACCCCAAGATTATAATGCCCAACCAACATTGCACCATTACCATATCCCCCAAAGGGCAGTGCATGCCTTGCAGCAGAACATGTACCATATCCCACAAAGGGCAGTGAATGCCTTGCAGTTGCAGCAGAACATGTACCATATCCCCCAAAGGGCAAAGCATGCATTCCAGCATAACATGTACCATATCCCCCAAAGGGCAGTGCATGCATTGCAGTAGAACATGTACCATATCCCACAAAGGGCAGTGCATGCATTGCAGCAGAACATGTACCATATTCCACAAAGGGCAGTGCATGCATTGCAGCAGTACTTGTACCATATCCCCCAAAGCTTGAAAAAGGGGTCACTTTGCCCCGAAACGTTGCACTACCGCAATAAAGTTTGAACTTAAGGGCTTGTCCCTATTACAGCTCTGAGTGCCATTGCATTTGTGGTTACTTTGGATTTTTGGAGGGTGCCGATCCCCCCAGCAGTGTGCACCGGGCTCATAATCTAAGTTGGAGAGCTAAGGGTGTGCGAGGAAGGTCTCTGGTTCCCCTATCCTCCAAAGGGCAGTACATGTATTGCAGCAGTACATGTACCATATCCCACAAAGGGCAGTGCATGCATTGCAGCAGTACATGTACCATATCCCACAAAGGGCAGTGCATGCCTTGCAGCAGAACATGTACCATATCCCCCAAAGGGCAGTGCATGCATTGCAGCAGTACATGTACCATATCCTCCAAAGGGCAGTGCATGCATTGCAGCAGTACATGTACCATATCCCACAAAGGGCAGTGAATGCCTTGCAGCAGAACATGTAACGTATCCCAGAAAAGGCAGTGCATGCATTGCAGCAGTACATGTACCATATCCCCCAAAGGGCAGTGCATGCCTTGCAGCAGAACATGTACCATATCCCACAAAGGGCAGTGCATGCATTGCAGCAGAACATGTACCATATCCCACAAAGGGCAGTGCATGCATTGCAGCAGAACATGTACCATATCCCACAAAGGGCAATGCATGCCTTGCAGCAGAACATGTACCATATCCCACAAAAGGCAGTGCATGCCTTGCAGCAGTACATGTACCATATACCACAAGGGCAATGCATGCCTTGCAGCAGAACATGTACCATATCCCACAAAAGGCAGTGCATGCATTGCAGCAGTACATGTACCATATCCCACAAAGGGCAGTGCATGCCTTGCAGCAGAACATGTACCATATCCCATAAAGGGCAGTGCATGCATTGCAGTAGAACATGTACGATATCCCCCAAAGGGCAGTGCATGCCTTGCAGCAGAACATGTACCATATCCCACAAAGGGCAGTGCATGCATTGCAGCAGTACATGTACCATATCCCCCAAAGGGCAGTGCATGCCTTGCAGTAGAACATGTACGATATCCCCCAAAGGGAAGTGCATGCCTTGCAGCAGAACATGTACCATATCCCACAAAGGGCAGTGCATGCATTGCAGCAGTACATGTACCATATCCCCCAAAGGGCAGTGCATGCCTTGCAGTAGAACATGTACCATATCACACAAAAGGCAGTGCATGCCTTGCAGTAGAACATGTACCATATCCCACAAAAGGCAGTGCATGCCTTGCAGCAGTACATGTACCATATCCCCCAATGGGCAGTGCATGCATTGCAGCAGTACATGTACCATATCCCCCAATGGGCAGTGCATGCATTGCAGCAGTACATGTACCATATCCCCCAAAGGGCAGTGCATGCATTGCAGTAGAACATGTACGATATCCCCCAAAGGGCAGTGCATGCCTTGCAGCAGAACATGTACCATATCCCACAAAGGGCAGTGCATGCATTGCAGCAGTACATGTACCATATCCCCCAAAGGGCAGTGCATGCCTTGCAGTAGAACATGTACGATATCCCCCAAAGGGAAGTGCATGCCTTGCAGCAGAACATGTACCATATCCCACAAAGGGCAGTGCATGCATTGCAGCAGTACATGTACCATATCCCCCAAAGGGCAGTGCATGCCTTGCAGTAGAACATGTACCATATCCCACAAAAGGCAGTGCATGCCTTGCAGTAGAACATGTACCATATCCCACAAAAGGCAGTGCATGCCTTGCAGCAGTACATGTACCATATCCCCCAATGGGCAGTGCATGCATTGCAGCAGTACATGTACCATATCCCCCAATGGGCAGTGCATGCATTGCAGCAGTACATGTACCATATCCCCCAAAGGGCAGTGCATGCATTGCAGCAGTACATGTACCATATCCCCCAAAGGGCAGTGCATGCATTGCAGCAGTACATGCACCATATCCCCCAAAGGGCAACACAAGCACTTCCGCAATGAAGCAAAGGTGGGTACGGTGTATATTCCCCGCCCACTCCCAGAGCAGTAACCTCCCACCTGCAGGTAGGAACTAGGGTTCCCCCAGCCCCAGCTGCGCAGGGCTTTACTCGCTACAGACACAGGGCTGGTATAGCGCTACATAGGTACATGGCAGCCTGCTGTTAGGGAGCCGGCACAGGGAGGGGTCCCGGCCAGACAGCCCGGCACATAATACACGTGTGCGGTGACACAGCAGGGACTGGCGGCCTGGCCCCTAACCGCGGCCCGCCTAGTGCCATGTACACCCGGGAGCGGGCAGTGGGATAGGTGCCGCTGGGGGAGGCTTACCTGCTGATCTGGATGGCTGAGGATGAGGAGATCTTGGGGAGAGACATGTCCGAGGAGGTTCGGCGGCTGCAGTGAGGAGAAGCGAGGCGGCCGGGCTGCTGTAGGATGGATGCTCTGACTGAGAGGGGAGGGGAATAAGGAGGGGACAGAATGGCTTTGGCTCACTCAGTCCTTTGGCAAAGAGCGCCAAACTCAAACACTGGCTGCGGGTATCTAACAACATGACCAATGTCACTCTCCGATATTTAGTACGTTCCGATTATTATATGCCGCCTGGGCCCAATAATCTAATATTACTCTTCAGTTAGGCACATGTATTCTCATTGTTATAATCTAATATTACTCTTCGGTAAGCACATGTATTCTCATTATTATAATCTAATGTTACTCTTCAGTAAGCACATGTATTCTCATTGTAGTTGGTCCCAGATAATACATCGTATTTGTGATGGAGGCCTGAATGGCAATAATGATAAGGATCCTACCTTTTGCATGAAATTATATAAATTATCCTCTTGGTTCATTCAGTCCCCTGTCTGATGCAGATGAGAAAAAGCAAATGTAAAAACCCACTTTTTAAAATGATTCCCCATCCCAGTTCTACCTATTACTTAACTGTCACTACTATAGCTGCCAGGAGTCTAACTATAGAGAAGTCAGATTTTATTAATCATTTAAAATTCATATTTGTCACATATCACAAATTAATTTCCAATTCATATATGTACACCTAATTGCAATAAATAAACAATCTCAGGCCAGCTTGTTCTAGAGCAGTGATCCCCAACCAGTGGCTTGTGGGCAACATGTTGCTCCCAGGGGCCTCAAAGTAGGTGCCAATTTTTACATTTCTGCCCTGGGGGCATATTTTGGAAGAACAGAGACATATTTTTACTCCAATCAGATAATCCTGCAGGCTGACAAATAGCCAATCACAGTTCTAAAGGTGGCCATACACGGGCCGACTATAGCTGCCGGTATCGGTCCCTTGGACCGATTCGGCAGCTAATCGGCCCGTGTATGGGGAGAGCAGAGCGGCCTGGCCGACCGATATCTGGCCTGAAATTGGCCAGATTCTCGATCGGCCAGGTTAGAAAATCTGGTCGGATCTGATGCGGTCCCCGATCCGACTGCCCCATTGCCGCCCACATAATCCGATCGTTTGGCCCCAGGGCCAAACGATCGGATTATTATTTTTTTTACCTAAATGGTCCCCGATATCGCCCACCCGTAGGTGGGGATATCGGGGGAAGATCCGCTCGCTTGGCGACATCGCCAAGCGAGCAGATCTGCTCGTGTATGGCCACCTTTATTTGGCATCCCCCAAAAAATGTTTTCATGCTTGTGTGGCTCACCAACACTTTTTACATCTGAGTGTGGATCACAAGTGAAAAAGTTGTTTTCATTGATCACGCCATACACCTTGTTAACCTTTGGAAGATTTCTTGAATATATTGGGTTATTGCTGCCATGCACTTGCATCACTTAATTCACTGTTCTATCCTGGATGCTTAAGAGTTCCTTCTATATTGCCAGCTTAGTCTTCCACTTCAAATAAATGGATACATTCATAGCCCTCTCTGCTTTTTTGGCAAAAGCTTTGTTCTGGGAAAAGCAAATACTAAAAAATGTGATCCTCGCAGCATATCTCTGACATTAGTACACATCTGCAATAAGCTGCATGAACTCAGGGCGTCCCCTGACCATGAGGAGACCATAATGCTGTGTATCTGACTGCAGGCCTGAATCTACCAAAGGGACAATTAAATCAATATGATTAATCATGGTGTGATGTAGTAGGTTGCAGCTAGCTATATATCGATCGTAAGCCATCACAGCTAGGAGAAAACATTCTGTGCAGGCAAAAACCATAAAAGACAAAAGCAAAATGCAGTGGAGCCAAGCACAACAATCTGGGAGTTAAAGGACACTTTTAAGGAATACTGTCTGTTTGTGCAAGGACTGTCAGTCTGAGTAACTGCACTAGTGAACATAAGCCTTAGCATTTATAAATTTATATATATTTCTTTCCGCTAGCTATACATTGCACTGCAGTGGAATTCTGCTGCAGCATGCATTTGTGTCAAAACTAATAATTCTTGCCCTGCCTATAGTCAGCATTAAACGGTTCTACTGTAGGATTATAGAAAGCTTGATAAACAGCAGGAATAAATGGAAAAAAATCACAAAGCAACAGATTTATAGATGCAGCGCTGATATAAAAGGACTGATTTAGAGAGAGACTTGGTGCTATGTAGAGCTCTGTTGAAACCAGGCTTGCAATAGGCTGGTTTCAGTTGAGTCACAAATACACATATCCAAGTGCTGCTAATGTGATTCAGCCTCAATGCACTGCCCTAAATATTGTAAATTAGATTTTTAGTCACTGACATATAAAGATATAAGAAGTAATTTATTACCCTGCTTAGTGCAAGATCACTAAGGGCACAAGAGCAGAACCCTAAGTGCCCATTTTGGAAACACTTGCATTCTCCTGCATTCTGTGCTAATATGCAGACTGTGCCTTCTGCTACTTTGTACCCTGTGCCTCTGAGTAAAAACTCTGGCTGAGGGAGCAGAGATGCTCAACCATCGTGCATTGCATCTCTGTCAATCACCCTCATCCCCCACTTGTCAAACTCATCACACTCATAAGGGGGGAGTCACAAAAGTGGAGATAACTGTTTTTGGAGTAAAAGTGGTGGTAAAACACTTCTCTATATATGCTAAATTCCAACTCAACCACCACTTTTCAGTTTTTGGTGCAAGAAAGACGGTTTACACACACTTTTATGAATTTGTCTTTTAAACAACATTTTAACAGCATTTTTTCTCGACATTTTCAAAATGAAATAGAGCTCAATGTAACACTTACTACTCAGTCACATAGTTCACTGGGGGACTTGAATTTAATTGCATCACCCCCTGAGGTAAGGGTAGGTGCAATGGGGTCTTACTACTCAGTCATATTGTTCACTGGGGGACTTGAATTTAATTGTATTACCCCCTGAGCTAAAGGGTAGATGCAATAGGGTCTTACTACTCAGTCACATTGTCCACTGGGGGACTTGATTTTAATTGCATTACAGTTTAATAGGCAGTGTAGGACTCACCTAAAATGAGGGGCCTTGACGTGGCACGTGAGCTTACATATTTTAGCCAAAGTGTGGTACTAACACCTCATCTTTTGTAAAAATTCACTTTTAAAGGCAAACTGAGCGCTGGCAATTTTTTTTTATTTCTCAGTGTAACTGTCGGATCAATTCTAAGCTCTTCTGTTTTGCTTTATTTTACACAGTCTTCACACCTCTGGTAGGAGCACAATTCATTAGGATAATAATGGGCATTAACAGCCTATTTTCAGGGGACAAGTTCCAGTCTAACCTTAGAACAATAGGTACAAAACACCTTATTAACATTTTTATAAACAAGTAAAACACTGATTAAACAAAAAATGTAATTTATACAATCTTGTATATTAAAAGTTTTTACCTAACATTTGCATTATTAGGTTAATGAATGAGGCAATAATAACATTTTGAGTAAATGTATTGTATAAGTCTTTCTTTAAAGGAAAGGTAAAGCCAGGCAAAAAAATTTTTTTTAGCAGCAGTGCCCCTTTTTTATTACTTCACTAACACTTGCTTCAACTTATCTGTGCCCCCATAGCATGTCCAGAACTACAGAGCTGCTTGGCAGCATTGGCCACCGCCTTTAGCTGTGTCACTTCTGTGTCCAGTAGCCATTTTGGTGATCACCAAGCAACACATGCACAGTGACACCCAAATTGGAATATTTGGCTACTGTGAATTTAAGGTTGGACTGGACCAACAGGACACTGGGAAAAAATCTACTGGTCCCTGGTCTTGTTGGGCCCCTTTTCACTGGGCATGTTGGTGGGTGAGGTGGATTGCTGTTGACCAGTAATCAGTGGCGGTAGAGATGTAGCGCAATGGCAGAATAGTGCACCCCCACCCCCTTGATCCACTTCTTCCCATGAGCCCCAAGTACACCAGTCTGACACTGTGTGCAGGTTCCTAGTTGAAATCCATTCTGGCATTTCAAGAGGTTTGTGAATAAGGAGGATAGTCCAACAAATCTTTCTACAGCTAGTGGGTGGGGGGGGGGGTGGTAGAGGCACCGGGCACTGCTTGTCCCTCATATAATCAAGGCTCTCCCCTCATTTAGTTTATAGGTTCATTAGCAGTTTATAGGGCCCTGCATTATATAGCTATTCCTTTTTTTTTTTTATTTTACCACAAGAGTACCTTGGTTCACAGATAGTAACAAGATAAAATTGCACATAGAAGGGAACCAAAAACTAGAAATAATTCACCAAATAGATGGAGGCCGAGGTGGTGAGCAGATAAACCATAAAGCAGAGAAGAGGCAGGCATTCAAAAGGTTTCCACAAACCACACTTGTGAAAGCAAAAATAATTTGTTACTAACATTCAAACCCATTTTGATGTCTTGTGTACTGTCATTAGCATATGCATCGCTTTTTACAAGTCAGATCTGGAGCAGCCCTTTGAGCACCTATTTACTGTGTGGCAGGGTAAAATGAACACAGGGCTCTATCAGATTAAGACAAGATCTGTAAACTCATTGCATGAGTGAGGCGACTGTAATGTTAGAGCTATGTCTCATTGATGCTAGAGCAAGCCTTAGGATTCGGAAACAGAGGTTATTACATTTCACATGCAGTCATTTGCAAATTAAAGGTGGTCATACATTGGCCAATGCTTCACTCTTTAATATGATACCGACACAAAAACTACTCATCAAAATAAATGTACATTAAAAGTTACCTATAGGTCGTGCCGATCATTTTTTTTTTTCAAAGTAATTGTTACTTGTTAAACTACAGCTGTCAACTTGTGTGAAAGATTATGCTTGCGTAACAGGAATTTAAACTATATAAAGGAATAGAGAAGCTAATTTGAATCTCTGAGGAGCATTGGGAACACATTGTTGGTATTATTGTGCAATAGATTAGAGTTCTTTACCGCAACTGTTGTACTACAACTCACAACTCGTGGAAGATCTTACCTGTGGAGGGAGGTAATTCAAAACTATATAAATGTTTAGAGCATGACTCATTTGAACCCCTGAGGAGTGTAGTGAATGCATTATTGGTATTATTGTGCAATAGCTCACAGTTTAACAGCATGTAAATAAACTTTGTGATAAAGGGTAATCTAACTTGTGCTGGTTACATAGATGGTACATTTTAATTAAGGGGACGCTCCTTGTATTTTGAACTTGTTAATATTGTTATTATGTTTATTTTATTTATTATGTTTATAATATTTTATTATTTTGAACATTCTTTCAAATGCTGTTTTGAGTATTATCAAATAAAGGGACGCAACAAATGGACTTCAGACCTGTTTAATAATGATATGGTGTTGGTATTAGTGTGCCCAACAATACACCACCATTCTATTTTGTAATTATATTAAATTGGATTAAAATGACAATTTAACAAGTTGGAGCGAGGACCATATAAATGAGCCGATGTGGTCCTCGATCCTATGGGAAAATTAAAACTGTCTGATCAACATCTAGACAATTTTAAGCCAAATATTGGTCAGGTAGGCCTCTCTGAGGCCCCCATACATTGGAGATAATCTGCTAAATCAGTCTGAAGGGCCCAAATTGGCAGAATTAAACCCTAAAAATGAATATGGATAGAAATGTCAGTTTTTATTTAATAAACTATTAACAACCTAAAGGATCAGCATCTATATAGCTGCAATGATCCAGTAATTTAAATTTGTCACAGGAGCTCCCTATGTTGGGTTTTGTTAGAAGTATCAGTGACACTGCACATGCTCAGTGGGCTCTGAGCAGCTATTGAGAATCTTAGGGGTCGTCACTGGCTTCAAAGCTGCCATTAACTAATAATCTGTATTATTTACTAAACAGCATTTTATTGTGAATTTTATTTTGTGTAAATACTGTATATTGTGCATTGGTCCTTAAGCTCAGGTAACTGACAGCAGCACAGAGCATGATACATTGAATTAGCAGAAAAGAAGATGGGGAGCTACTGGGGCATTTTGGGGGCACAGATCTTCCCTGCTAAATGGCTGTTGTTGCTTTGGGTTGGTACAGAACCACAAAACATAATGTGCAAGATTTCTATCCTAATTCTTTAGTTAAGCTTTAGTACTCCTCCTAAATCTGCCTTGTATGGCCACCTTTAATTATCATGTGTTCACAGCATAAAGATTATATAAATAAATATATAAAGGTTGCACAACTTGGAGACTACAGTAGTGACCAGGTTCAGCTGTTATTTGGGCAGCAGGGTGGGGTAAAACCTGTTACACAGCTAAAAATGAAAGGGAATCTACAGCCCCTGAACATATAAAAATATTTTGCAGAAAACAGCCTATATGTAAAAAACTGCTTTATCTCAAGCTGGCCATACACGTTCATATTTCAGTCTTCTTCTGATGAACGTTCGGGTATCAATTGTATGTTTTAATGCAACAATGTTCTGAACATAAAATAATTGGCAGACAGCAATCATACAAAAGTGACATCTCAGAAATGCAATATAGGTCACCCAAGGATATTGTCAGATACACAATACAGAAATACATATGCAGATTTTATCATTAGCCATCGAACCCGTCTGATTGGCCAGACGTCCAGGCTAATAGAACCCGCACTTTAAAAAAAAAAAAAAAAGGCCGCCACAGTGTTAGGCTGCCCGCACTGGGATCGAGCTCCCGGTTCAGGCAGCCATGTTGTGCCACTCTCGTGTACATAAGGGGCGAGTGCCACAACTCGCTCCTTGTGCTCATGTGTGTGGCGTAGGTGGGTGAGTCGTATCCAGTGCTCCTACGTCGCATGCACATTATGAGTGGGGGAGTCCTGCTCATTATGCGCATATATGCTTAATAACATTGCCGTCCTCATCGGAGCTCCCTCCCTGTGTGGGCGGCCTAGCACCAGCAGGGATTTTTAAAAAAAAAAATAAAACTATTAGCCTGCATCTCTGGTGGTGGAAGCAAATTTATGGTGATAAGTGCCCTTTACATGCTCCCAGCCATAGGTAAATGCATCATACTTTACCATACATGCCCAGATTGGTTGGCCAGTTTAGCTGATTAAAACTATACTGCCAAACTAAATGAGCATGTATGGAAAGTTGGAAGGCCGTTCCGACTGATAATTCTTCAATCCTTGTGGAACAAGCATTATTAGTCCTGGTGCAAAGTATCCATCATTTACAACAGAAAGGAAGTGACATACAGGCTGGCCTGGGTATTACCTTTAAAAGTTGGTGTTAGCCTGCATCTGCTTATTTGGCAGGGTATGCCAGGGGTCTGGATGAAGACATATCTCTGTAAGGGGTGACCTTTGCTGCAGAAGCAGTCATCTTTCCTAGAAAGCACCCCCAGGAGTGCTTACAAACTCAAGGGTGCCATAAATAGGCAGATTTTAAGCTGCTGATTTTGCACATTCAGACCATGTCAGCAGCGTATCTGCTCATGCATGGGGCCTTCCAATGGGCCTGCCCTACCGATATATATGTGTGGTCTGCTGTATGGTAGTCATTACTCTTGCGGCCTCACCAAACAAGCAGATCTTTACATTCACTGTAATTATAGTAAGATTTATCAAGATGGAAAAACAAATCTTTGCCTTTGTATTTTTCTCTACCTTATAAAACAACCAGCATACCAAATCGAGCAATTAAAAAAGGCGATTAAAACTGATGATGCACCCCCTTTTTTTTTTCTTTTCCTTTTCTCTTTCCCTTTCTTTCCTTTCCTCTTCCCCTTTCTACCTTCTTTCTTATTCTCTACTTACTCTTTAAAGAGTATAAGTTATGGTTCTTTAAGTTGTAAGGCCTGAAATATACATCGGTATTGTTAAAACATGTGTAATGGCTACTGACTCCTTGTTCGTAATGTTTTTACTTGGAAAAAATAAAAATTGTCAAATTTAAAAAAAAAAAACAAAAAACTGATGATGCAATAAACAGTTATGACTTTTGTAAAAAAAAACAAAAAAAATTATCCCAGTGTAAATAATGAATATTTGATGAATACATGACTAGAATGACCACTAGGTGATGCAATGCAAAATGGCAGTTGCTTGATGTGACCACTAGATGTTGCTATCCAAGCATTTGTGATGCTCTTGAAATTCACTTTAGATTAACAACGCTACAATTTTGGCTCTGTCTGAGGGGCTGATTTATCAAAGTCCGAATTTCGGAGTTGCAGAGATCAACAAAAAAAATCGCAAAAAATACACACAGTTCTAAAACTTAGAAAAAATAAGATTTTTTAACATTCAGACACAATCGTACTTTAATGAAATGTTTAACTTGTGAAATACAACTAATTGCAAGGAAATAACTGAAATACATGTTTATGCAATACGTTATCATTTCCCTTATTATAATGTATGCTTATTAAATGGATACACAGGACACAGACTAGTACTAATGGGATCCGATCTCAGTGTACATGTGACAGTGGCCTTGGCACATACATAGTAGAATACTACAGACCAGCACTGGAATGCTCAATAACTAAATTCCAGTAGTGGATTCACTAGCACAGTGTTATATGTAGTGTAGATATAATAGGGAATAGCAGTGGGATAATGGCCTCTGGAAAGGGACTGTGGCTGTGGGATAACAGGTATAGTAGGGAGAGATGGTGCCTATAGTAGCAGTGGGGGGATAATAGCCTCTGGAAAGGGACTGTGGCTGTGGGATAACAGGTATAGTAGGGAGAGATGGTGCCTATAGTAGAAGTGGGGGGATAATAGCCTCTGGGAAGGGACTGGGGCTGTGGGATAGCAGGTATAGTAGGGAGAGATGGTGCCTATAGTAGAAGTGGGGGGATAATAGCCTCTGGAAAGGGACTGGGGCTGTGGGATAACAGGTATAGTAGGGAGAGATGGTGCCTATAGTAGAAGTGGGGGGATAATAGCCTCTGGAAAGGGACTGGGGCTGTGGGATAGCAGGTATAGTAGGGAGAGATGGTGCCAATAGTATCAGTGAGGGGATAATAGCCTCTGGGAAGGGACTGGGACTGTGGAATAGCGGGTATAGTAGGGAGAGGTGGTGCCTATAGTAGTGGACAATAGCCTCTGGGAAGGTCAATTTCATGCAATGAAGAATGCAGGCTTACACAGGCAGAACTTACCTTGATTGAAAGTCCTGCACGGATTGTGCCCTGTAAGACATATGGGGTAATTAGTTGCTGCAATTTTTATAATCCAGTCACTGTGTCTAATCGCCACCTCTAAAAGTTGCAATGAATTGTACAACATGGTATATTTTACATGGAGGTTAGTGGGTTTTACTGTGTTTTTAGTTGATCGGGACTGGGGTTTTCTTAGAAGTCGTGACGATTAATTGCCCTGTCTGTCTTCACCCTAATGTTAAAGCTGAGCTCAGGATAGAAGTTTAGGAGAAAAAACCAGGAGCAGACAGCTAGAGCAGAGTTTCTCTGGAAACCAGCAATGCCATTTCTTCTTTGGTTGGTTGACTAGAGGGGGCATGTTTAGTAATCTGTGCTAAGAGGAACTGAGCATGCTCAGTAGCCAACAGCCAAAGTAAATTCCCGAGGGAGGGGGCCGAGCTGCAGTCTTACTATTAACCTTTATTAAGGTTAATAAATGGAGTGGCAGGTATTTAAAGATTCCAAAGAGTCTGTTTACTGATTAAATGTGTGTGGGGGGTTTACATGTCCTTTAAAGGAGAAGGAAAGTTACAGTCACGGGGGTCGCTATATGTTAGGCACCCCCAGTGTAATCACTTACCCGATACCCTGGGCTGATGCAGAAAACTGCACTGGCCTAGGGTATCTATGAACAAAGTGATCTCTTTCCGTCTGTCTTTGTTCTTTTGAATCATAAGCGCAGTAGGGTGAAAATGCTGACTTTCTTGTTAAATATCGGCTATATACTCTACTGCATATGCACAAGCGGTGCGGAGACAGAAGATGGGTAGAAACGCTCGGTCACAGACATCCCAGGGTATAAGGTAAGTGATTACAATAACTGGCATCCCTCGATCATTGTAACTTTCCTTCTCATTTAATAGGGAAACCCAGCTCTAACCCAGTTACATTAAGGGAATATATCACTTTTAGTTGTTAATAAGATACCTAAGATATAAATTAAACAAGATCTGTAATGTATTTTGCTAGATTTCTAATTTTTTTTACCACAAACAGAGCCCTGTATCCTAATTCTCAGATCTATAGTCAAGCAATCATTGAGAGGCTGGGGAAAAATTACCACTTTTGGCTGCAAGAAGCACTTTTTAACACCAGAAACTATCTCTGCAGATAGAGACTGGTGTCAATTGCAGGGGCGCTTATTTGGTGGGTAACACACTGCTACTTATGTGTTTTTATTGCATATGGTCATTGCTGTACATAGGGTTACATAAACAAAGAGCTGCACACAACATGACGCAGTATAGTCCATGGTTGTGAGTTTCGCCAACATATCAGTTGTGTTGTTACAACTGTTCCCCTATTGGCACATCCCTTCCTGTCTTTTGCCAGCAGTTGGTTGATGTGCTTACTCAGCAGAGTGAGCAACATCAGATAGAATTTTGTTGTGGCCAGAGAACACCCAGAATAGTTGTAGTACAGATAGCAGACCCAGTAGCTGCATGGGAGTTAAGGTGGCCACACATGTGGCGATCTGACGATCTTTCGTGCGACCATCGGTCGCACGAAAGATCGTCAGATCCGCCACTAACATTCAGGGCTGAAACAGGCAGATAAGGAGGTAAAAACAATAGGATTTCTACCTCCTTCTGCCGATTCAGCACTGAAGGCAGATTTTGGTCAGGCGCCTTCTATGGCGCCCGATCAAAATCTTTTAACTGGCCCGATCGGTGTGTGGTTTCGTACGATATTATCGGTGCGTGTATGGCCAGCTTTAGAAGTATAGAGGGTCTGGTGGGATTGCTGTCTGATGTGTAATGTTAAAGTAATTGTGTGTAAAAACAATCGTCTTAAAGGTTAGGGCTCTAAAAAGATTTTGCTAGGGGCTCTAGTAATATAGTACTTGTGTCGTTTACAGCTTTACCCCCTACATACACTGAGGGACAATGCATTTCTTTATTCAGTAAATGGAGGATAGTGACATTGTCTCATTGTATCATAACTATAGGTATGGTATCCCTTATCCCGAAACCCGTTATCCAGAAAGCTCCGAATTACGAAAAGCCCATCTTCCAGGCCTCCATTTTAATCAAATAATTTGGAATTTTAAAACTGATTTCCTTTTTCTCTGTAGTAATAAAACAGTACCTTGTAACTGATCCCAACTAAGATTATATGGGTACATGAGCAAAATTGTGCCACAGTCTGGAAACCCCTAGTTGTTTGGAGCCAGAAACCTTTTGCCACTTTGCTACATAAACCATTTTGAGCACCCAGCAGCAGGGTTTATGCCAGTCACTGGCTTTAAGATTCATAGTGAAGAAAAGACATAAAATATTGATAAAACCAAGGTCATGCATGGCATTGGTGTAATAATATGTTTGACACTTGTGGCATGATATAGCAACACTTTTCCTGCTGCAATGATGCACTACTCACATGGGGGTCCTGCCCTGTCTTGGCATGGCACAGTGCTATACCGTTTCCCGCTGCTCCATGTTCTCTGGTCACCCCAAACAAAGAATGCCAATTTCATCTTCTAAAACAATTAAACAAAGCTACAGCAATGACATTTTGCTGGTGGCATTCAATGCTTGCATTTGGTATCAGAGACTATTAAACACAGAACAGATGGGATCAAACATAGCATTACAGTATTCTGTCACTGCATTGTAAACAATTAGCTACCAGGAATATTTGCAGACAGCTGTACCATAACCTGTAATTTTGGTAGTGATGATACAAGTGGGTGAAGTCTGGGTGTTGACTATATGTCTCTGAGGTTCTGATGAATAGAAAGCTTGACAACTACTGCCCTTAAAGTTGTTTCCTAAACAGTGAACTAAGATTTTTTTATGTTCAAGCACTTTCGCCTGCTCTGCCACCTCTGTTCTAATTTGAACTCTGTAGTGTGGCCTCGTGGAACTACTCCACTGTCCACTATGTTAACCATGGGCCATGGTCCTAAGAGGGAATGGTGGCAACCACATAACAATGTGAGGAAAATGGTTGACTCTGCAATACTAGAAGTGAGGCTAGACTAAATGCCTAGGGGGCCTTATCCTGGACATAGGCAGAGGTAACATATACAGTACGTGTTGGAGTAGACCCTTCCGCTACTTGTACTTTTTAGGTTATTCGCACTTCAACAATCTCATGCCACCCATCTGGTTTTTGTTTTTACTTTGTTTGTATTGCCTTTTAACCCTGATATGAAAATTTTTTTCACATTCCTATTTGTGCAGCCATGCTACATGTATCTTAATGTATTGCTTTCTGACAATTAGAATGTGGAGTTTATAATTATGCTCATTAAAGGGAATACGTGGCAACCCTAGCAGGGTGTTGGATGCAAAATTTCACTTTGAAGGATGCAAATGGTCCGCTGGAATCCAGTTTAACAGCACTACTTATTATAGAGAAACATTTGTGTAATTATTAAGGGATATGAGAAAAATTCACCATATGCTGTAGTGTAGTGATACGGAAATCCATATATTGTAATGATTCTGCCAGCTGTCAAATCCCCTTGGCAAGAAATAGATAACCCCACAGATAATCATGTTTTTGCCAAGACCCTATTGCGGCCCTGGACTTTCAGAAACCCTGTAGGACAGACAGACCAAAGACCACAGGAGCAAGCAGTGTTGTAGTATGAGATTTGATAGTCATGTCCAGGCTACACAGGCATTTAAGCAATTAGACAAGGTGAATCTTTCCTCAGGTGTACTTTACCAGAGGCAGCAAATAACCACCCTAGACAGGGATGGACTGGACTGAAAAAAAACCCAGTGGGCCCTGCTGACCCAGACCTGGTCCCTATTTTTTGAGTTCTCCACCCTGATCGCAGGGTCCAAGGTATGGTCAAATAAGGGGGTGCAAGTTAAAGTCTGTCAGGGGGTTTGATGAATAAACCGAAGAGGTCACAACTGGGGGGCGGGGCAGATGTGGCATCCCTGGTGGGCCCCAGACACCACGATCTGACACAGATTTGAAAGCTAATTTTTTTACTCACAAAATTCAGCTCTTTTAGTGCACAGAGCAACTGTTATCTAAGCACAGCAGGGCAAGGTTGTGGCATTAGGTCTGCCATTTCAGGTTGAAGCAGACTAAGGACTGGCCCTTCCAGGCAAGGGTCAGACTAGGCAATAAACAGTGAAACATCAGCAGAATGATTGAAATATGCATACAAACAACAGGGTTTGGCAGATTTTACAGATACAGGTGCAAGTGTGGGTGCTTGAGGGAAGGAAGGAGCATCTTTTAAAGGCACTTTTGCTTAAAGTGTCAGTCACACTAGAAAAGGCACAACATAAACTGGTCATCTCTCACAAAAAAAGTCTTGGGGGCTTGGTGCCTTAAAAAATCTTTTAATGGAAGCAGGCAGCTTACATGCCCCTAAATGGATAACCCTGTACTGTAGACCAACAGCCACTGCTACTAACGTAATTAAATCTTGGTCTTCTCTTCTCCATGCCAATACATTTTGCTTATCCATTTTTGTTCTCTAAGTCTGGATTTTATGTAACAAATCAGTTCTCCTCCAAGTCAGTTGGTTTGCAATAATATTTCAGGAGTCAGAGCAAGGAGTCCACAGAATGTTAACAGTCAGACAGATACTGCTATTAATAGCAATTACACTTACAAAAACTTTAAAACCACTGACAAGGTTTGATTAATGTATATTGGAATGTAGACTAATGTTGCTTAGAATTCCCTTTTTTCCCTTTATTTATTTATGTATGTAATTCCCTTTTGATAAACCAGTATACTGTGTATTTTGCTACAGAATATATATGTAATGCTATTTCCAAGGGTTTTGCTCCACATATAAGATAAAACATAGTACAAGTCGAATCTGAATAACACTTGGGCAGCTGATGACAGAGACCCATTGTCCCTCTTGTGTAAGGCTTTGATCATGTCACAGAGAAGAGATCTCTTGTCCAGTTTAAGCATCAGAGATAAGATCATCAAAGCACACAGAGGAATACAAAGCTAATCTTAAATATCCTCTTTCTTCTGAGTGGCAACAAGCTCCGCTCATGCTCCTGAATGGTCAAGGTAACACGTTGTTATAGTGAAAAGTTACACTCATTAGATTATGGTGGCTCTATAACCTTTGAACCTACATAAATCCTGCAATATACACTTAATAGATACCCATTATTGGTGGCAGTCATTTAGGAAGATTGCACAGACACAGACAAGCTATCTTTTCATAAACAATGGCATGTTTTGCTACTTTCATTTCCAACTGAAACCAAGTTTGTATGTGTGACTTTTAATAAATGCTATAAAGAATAGCATCTATATTTTGCTAAATGTTTCATTTAAATGGCACCTGTATTCCTAAAAGTTTTCTCCAAACAGATGTGCGGACTAATAAAGCCTACACTTCAGTTGGAGGAAACATTTCAAAAAAGTCCCCTGTGAACACAAGGCAACCCGCACCTTAATTGCTTTAATTAAATGAGATCATTTGCTCTTATATTCTGACTCTATGTGGTTGCCGGGTCACCAACTTCTGGCAACCAGAATTCTGATTCTGAATTGATTTTTAATCACCTGTTTATGTTTCTGTTCAAACACTTGCTATTAATCTTTCAGTCTGTCTATCGAACAGGGTAATGGAACCCTAGCAGGCCATTTTGTAAGATAGCATAATCCCAGAAACAAATAAGGAGTCATTTACTATGACTAAAAGTGAAAGCTTGCGCCTTAGTTCTCATTTGAAGTGCACTTGTGCCTAGGGCTCCACTCTGTAAAATAAGGAATGGGAGGGGGTCTGTACGTATGGTCTCCCCTTCCTCTTATGAATACAGCACTACTGAATGCAGGCAGCTTTGAATTCATGAGGCACATTCAGCCTTTGCTCTCTATATTCCAATGCTGATTCCTAACCTGGAAAGTTTAATAAAACGAATATGTTAGGTTTATTTTCTTTTCTGTTTTAGAGGGACCTAAGGGTATGTTGGGAACCAAAGAGATAGCACTATGTGAATTAATGCTTATCTGTTTAAACATGTTCTCATTTTGACTTCTGGTTCTTACCCTGAAATCATTACAGCTGGAAAGCCACAGTGGCAATTCTTTGGACTAGGCATCTGAGTCTAACGCAGAAGGCAGAGAATTAACTGCTCGGCCTTCCTCCAGTACTGGTTCCAAAATTATTACGGCCTGGAGCCCCAGGTGAACACAATTCAGTGCTGTAAGATAGAGGAAGTTGGATGGAGCATCCCTGAAACATATGATGCAGAATTCCACACTTGTGTTTTTGCTACAAGCTCTAATAGTTGTCCCATATACTGCCTACCATAGCAAGAAAAAAATTTATGTGGATTAACAAATAAACTGAGCCCTGTTATTTCAGTACAGGTATGGGACCTGTTATCCAGAATCCTCAGGGCCTGGGGTTTTGCATAAATGGTCTTTCCATACTTTAGATTTCCATACCTTAAGTCTACTTAAAAAATCATAAATAAAAACCTAAATAAAACCAAATAGGTTTGTTGCTAATTAATTATATCTTAGTTGGGATGAAGTACAAGGTACTGTTTTATTATTACAGAGGAAAAAATGAAACAATTTTCAAAAATTATAATATAATAACCTTTGGGAGGTGGCCTTCCCGTTATTCAGAACTTTCTGAAAATATGCACAGGTATGGGATATGGATCCCATATCTGTGCATACTTGGTAACTTCCAGCTGTGAGTTCAATTTTATACATTTTAAACATATTAAAATTGATACAGAATTGAACCTTGCTTCTTTTTTCACCCAAACATATCTACTGTATATATATATATATACTATATATATATATATATATATACTGTATAAGTGTATGTATATAGTGGATACAAAATTCACAGCCATATAATTCTTATTTTCATGCTTCAGTAATAAATCATGGCAAACACTGATTTTACCCTTAGAAACCTTTTTCAAAGCGTGGACAGCATCAGATTCACATTTTCCCATGTTCCCAGATAACAGAAACGTAAATGAGAAATTTCACTGTGCTTGTTATCTGTCCCCAGGGTCCATAACAAATGTTGAAAACGCAAACACCTTGTTTCTGAAACCCTGCAGGGTTCGAACTTGCACAGACCTTTCAAGTGATTTTTTTTGTGGTTTAAAGCCACAGCAGATCGAAACTGAGCTCAGTGAGGATACAAAGGCTTCTATGTCCTGGAGCATGTTACACAGCTCTTAGGTAATGCCAATATGTCTGAGATCATTTCTGCACAACAATCCTATGCCATTGTCTCTTTGCACAACCGCAACATGTTTGCCTAATTTGTACTGTTGTTTATTAGGTTTGATGTCTGTGTCCAAAGGAAATTTTGCTGTAGGTGAGGGTTTGAGATTATATTAGGAAGCCTATAGTGGCAAAAGGAACCCAGTGTCTTCATGAAAAGGTAATGTAATCATATTTACTGTATATTGTGTAGTATGGGTACCAACACAACTAGATGTTTGGGCCTCAACCTTGACCAGCAAAACAGGTCCTTTGTAAGTGCCATCAGGGCCCCAATATTCCCTGTTTGAGAATTAGAATTGTCCTGACAAAAAAAAGAATAAGACTTTGCCATTTTAGGCATTTAGCATGTAGAAAGTACATGTCTAGTTTGAAAGGGGTGGTGATTGTTAACTCTAGGGCAGGGCAATCCAAGTGGAGGTCAGATGGGACTCTCCAAGGTTTTACATCCCCTTGGTGTCATTTATCAATACTGGGCAAATTTGCCCATGGGCAGTAACACATGGCAACCAATCAAATTGTAGCATTCATACCTGCAGCTGGCTGATAAAAACCCCAGAAACTGATTGGTTGCTACAGGTTACTGCCCACAGGCAAATTTGCCCAGTATTTATAAATGAGCCACCCTGTGTTCTTACGGGCACCATAGTCATCTGTATATCACATCATAATTTTGATATAATATGGTCCAAACAAGTAGTATTAGCTAAATGGCTCACTTCATAGGAAAAGTTGAAGGTAGTTGTTCTAGGGATGTGTGTGGAGAAAGCAAAGAAAGGAAAGTGGTTGGTGACTGGGTGCTTGGGTGTCTGGGAGTGACGGGAACAGTTGCCACGGACAACCCTTTGCATTGGTTCTCATGGATGTTTGGTTACACCCCTGGATAGAGCAAATGTTTATTTGATCCTCCAATGTTAGGCCGTACTTTTTTTAATAAGGTCTACCATACTAGTTACTAAAATGCTTGCAATTGTGCACATGTTCATACAGAAAGCACGTGCACCTTGTCAATGTTTCATCTAGCATCAATATTTCTATAGGTACAAGGTGTTGTGTGCAGCACTAAAAGGCACATGAGAACCCTGTATTTTACACTTGCCATTGGCCAGGTATAACTTGCAGGCTTACCTTGCTGAGCTGTTCCTGCAATATTTTGTTCCAGCTACTGAGACTATTGAGTTGTAGGATGTGTATATGATAGCCCATGCCCTGCCCATATTATGCACTTAAGGACAGAGATGCAACTTGCAAAACATTTATAAATAGGAGTGAGCTTTGTATTATAGAATCGCTTTTGCTCAGTGAAAACTTGCAGAGGAGGGAAATGACAAATTGTAAGGGAGATTAAAGCTCACTTTTGGGCCAAAAAACCAAAACACTTTTGTGTATTTTGTGTATATTGTGTATACAGTATGCTGCTAGATTTCCATGTATTCCCACTTCTAATGATATACAGCAAAGACAATGTTGTTACATCACAGAACAATATCTAAAGCCAACATGAGAGTGTGCCTGTCTGTAAGCCCGTGCCCAGTATTCCTTGCAGTGCCTGGGCGGCGGTTGAACCTGCAGTCAGTGCACACGTGTGAGCTAATCTGGTGCACTCCAGCCTTATGTTTTCTCACGCTTCTGAAGTGATTATTCAGACTCATTAAAATCCTTCAGCTGTCTGTAACCTTGCCTGGGAACCGCACAGTGAAACTGCTTATTCAGGAAGAGTGGGTGGCTGGGCCTCCTCACTTCTTGTGCTGCAAGTCCAGGCAACTCTCCTAAATGATTTGTATTGGAGAGAAGTGACATGTGGTAATACAAAGAGATGTGATTTAGTATTACCTTGCTGTGTATATTATTTATTACTATCTTTATTTGTATTTACCACTAGTAATTGTACCAATGAACAAAATCAGTCCTGCCAGAGGGGCTGCTGTAAGAAGCCATATACAGCCATTATTTATTGTGCCTGGGGGGGCTGTTTGGCGCCTTTCTGTACTTCAAATACCAAGGCCTATTATGAATTCCAGTCCAGACCTGGTCAACAGCAGGGCTGCAACCACAGGGGCAGGCAGGGTTTCTGGTCCAGACCCTTGATACCAGGAAATAAACATTGCTTTAATTGAAAAGAGTGGGGTTGGACTGGATTGGGAAGACCTACAATGCCCCACAATACTTTACAGCAACTATGGTCAATGGTGTATGATACAGAAATACATCCCAGGCTGGATTTATGCACATGTATGATTGCAAAGACAGTCTATGGAATTGTAGCAGCACTGGAACTGCAAACTTCTATGTTTTGTTGTGTGATGGCAGTTGCACGTGACCTGCCAATAAACTGATTTAATGTGATTTTTAAAGCAAAATAATCATAGTCAAATAACAGAAAAAAGCACAGGTACAAATGGTCGGTTCAGCTGAATGTATTTAACTGTTCTGAATGGTCAGACACTATGCTCTATGGCCAAGATCCCCAACTTTTTTTACCTATGAGCAACACTCAAGTGTAAGAGTTGGGGAGCAACACAACCATAAGAAAAAGTTCCTGGGGTGCAAAAAAGGGGCTAAAATCAGCTATTTGGTAGCCCCTATATGGACTGGCAGCCTACAGAAGGTTCTGTTTGGCAGTACACCTGCTTTTTATGCAACCAAAACTTGTCTCCAAGCCCGGAATTCCAAAATAAGCACCTGCTTTGAGGCCACTGAGAGCAACATCCAAGGGTTGGGGTGCAACCTGTTACTCCTGAGCCACTGGTTGGGGATCACTAATCTATGGGATTTCAGCAACAGCAGCAGTATCCAATTGCTAGCAACCTGCCAATAATCCAAGCAGGGAATAACAATTTACTGACTTTTATGCTTTGAAAGGTGGAATTGTTAAATCTGAAATTATCATGCTGTGAGCTTATGGAGACCAAAGGGAGAGAGGCTGAGATTTTAGCAAATGAAAAGGGAGAGAAGTTACATTTTCAAAATGAATAACAAGCAAGCAATAAATAGCCATTAAGGTTGGAACTTAGATTGAAAGGGGTGTGGAGATGATCAGTACTGTAACTATCTGTCCGGGGGTGGGGGAGTGAGGGGTGAAAGGACCCACATCATTCCTCCTGTCTGCAGCTATACTATCCAGTCTATTTACTTAAAGGCACAGAAACCTGACATGGAGAGGCAGCCCAAAAATGTTTTTGCAGTGGGGTCAGGAAAGAGAAGTAACGCCATTGGGAATGATCCCAGGAAAAGCAGGGCATATGAGAACCCTACTAGTAATCCTTACCTGACATTGCCAGCATTTGCCAAAAGCAGAGTTTTATTTTCATTGGAATGGGAAATAAGCACAAGCAGGCAAGAGTGCTTGGCTCTAGTGGCATAATTAGAGGGAACAGACCAGTGGCTGGGGCTCATAGACAGAAGATTTATAATAAGGCATTTTAGGCATTGTATCCCTTTAAATAATGTGAGTGATAATTGAGTGTTGCCTGTTGCAGTAATAAACAGTGAGAAAACCCTGAAGAAACCTTCTTGTAGCACGAATAGAGAGAAAACTTCTCTTGGCTCACCTGCATGTTGGGCTGGGAAGTGCTTCAGGCAGTTCTACATATGAACATTTGGAACTACTTTTTCTAAGCAGTCATACTTGTTAGATCCCCTGAAGGGAGACTATTTGCATCGTCATCTAGACATAGTCCTGAGCAGGCATGTTTCCATAAACTGACAGCACCAACCATAGGTTGCCTTATGTTCCATAAGCATGGCGGGAGTACATGCCACCAGAACAGGTGAAATACTAAAGAAGAATTGTAAGAGATTTGGTGTAGAGGTGCCTACAATACAGAGCTGACAATCCCTTTTCAGCTTCTTGAACTTATGCACTGTTTCTATGGAACGGAAAGGTGAAATTGTAACTGTACCCCTCAGGATGATGTGGTTGCTGAATCATCTTCTGTAGTTTCAATACACCAGTAGAGGACTGTTTCCCTTGAATGGGGGGAACTGATCCCTGGCAGAGAGGTCAGAAAATACCTGTTGTGTTCAAACTAAATGTACATATTTACTGTGATTCTCAGGAAAATAATCAGACTTGTTAAACAAAGAAAACATTGTGTGTGTAATGAAATGGGGATTTCTCTGTAAAAGCTTCAGATGCAGGGGAATTAGTGTCCCTTATTTATAAGGAAATGTACAAAAAGCATTATATACAATGAATGGCAGTTTAAAAGCTTTGGCAGAAATACTGCATGGTCTAATGTCAGGAACAACCACTACAATGACTAGAGCCGCCCAAACTCAAACAATATTTTGGCTGATCCTGAACTGTAAGAAAAGAAAGAAAGAGAGCACCTCCCACTAATATGTATTAATAATGGCAAACCAAGCGTGTGTGAAATGCACAATTTCTAGCATAGAGATACTTGCGGTACCTGAAACAGTGTTAGCATGTGATGCAATAGGCACAGACAGTTGCATGTATAGGCATGATCCACTAAGAGAATCTTTAAACAGGATGTAAAGTCATCCCACTAAGAATCCCTAAATTGCAATATCAATTAATCATTCTTTGGTTGCCATTATAAAGATATAGGTTCTGGTTCCCTCTGCAGCTTCACACAGCTCTGCTTATGGTGCTCAAGAAATCCAGTTGTTGCAATTGTCTTGGTTTTGGATACATGCGCCAGTATGGAGGTTGTACGCAGCATGTGTTGGTGCAACTACACATTCTGTATGTATTCCTAATTGATTTATATTGGGTAAATAAATGTTTGCAATCAAAGCCAGTTAAGGTTTCCTCGTGCATATTCCCACCATACAAGGGATTATAAAGATACATTAAGGGTTAGCTTTCTTTATTTAGGCGGGCAGCCTAATGTGCAGTTTTACTGCAGGGATCTATCCTCCTAGCCCATGGCACTTAAATGGCTACTGAACTGCCCTTATGCCTAAAGGGATTAATGTAAAATTCCAGAAGGAAGCCAGAGACTGCTCATTTACTCATGCTGTGATCATGCATAGCAGGCAACCATTCAATGCATTGTTGTTAATTGGAAGCATCCTAAATAACATAGCCTGAAGACAGTAACTCCATTAGCTTAAAATCTAATTATAAAAGGGGAGCAGAGCTTTAGTATAGGCTTGCAGTACCAATCACATTCACAACGCTTTATTAATATTTGGGCAGACAGAGCTGCAACTTCAGATCTAAGGCCAAAGGATTTTAAAATTCCAGGTACATGGAACACAGGAGTGGATAATCCTTATTGTCATCTAAACGACTTGTCTTTGCAACTTAAAATTAAGCTACTGCAAGCCATGTCTGAATTTCTAAGTACAATAACACTAAATAAAAAATACTATCAATGTGTCATATTTATTTAGGAAACAGGCCCATAATCATTTTAGATCCAGGTCCTTAACACACTAATAGCCTTGGGAAGTAGTTATTATTAAAGAGACACAAACACAGATGTTCTGGTACACAGGGTATACACAAGGCTGGAAAGTATGTATGTAGATGTGACTGATAAAAAATACAATTTATAATAATATGTATACCTCCCCATGTCTGCTGCACATTGGGGGTTAATCAGCAAGTACTGACCCCTGTCTACACCCACCTAGGTGAAGGCAAAAAATTACTTTTCAAATGTTAAGTTTTGTTCCAGCAAAACAAAACAACCCTTTTTTAAGAATGTCTTTGAAATCACTTTGTCCATTTATTTTGATCCTGTAGAAAGCAGAGCAATAAGTCCTGTGTGTAATTTTGTATCCTGTGTGTAATTTTGTATCCTGTGTGTAATTTTGTATTCTGTAAGACTGTACAGCGCTGCGTACCCTTGTGGCGCTTTATAAATAAAGTTATACATATATACATACATACAAAGCCAGCACTTATAGATAAAATGTAATTTACCATGGGGTTGAAGTTCTTCAGAATAAAAAAAGAAACAACAATCACCAAAACTAGGAATAATGTATTATTGTAGAAAATGGAGAATGTAGTTGCCTCATAAATCTAAAGAAAAAACACTTGCTCTCAACTGACAGAAGTTACTATGCGCATAAAAAAACTTGGATTATTTGCATTTATACATGGGAGGGAGCTGCCATATTACATGCTTGGATGAAGCACTCCCCAAAGACTGTATCAATGTATTATGAATATAAGTTTATAAGAATGCTTTAGTGCAGTGATCCTCAACCAGTGTCTTGTGAGCAACATGTTGCTCCCCAACCCCTTGGATGTTGCTCCTACTGGCCTAAGCAGGTGCTTACTAATGAATCAGACCCTTATCGTCCTGGCCCCATTGCAGTTGCAGACCCCAAACCAACCAGTTGCCGAATTGGACTGATAGACAGAATTAACCTAATATTGCCCACCTTTAGGTGGGCATATTGGGAGAAGATCAGCTCATTTGGTGACCTCATCTGACATCAATGGTAAGAAAGATTTTGGAAGGGGTAATAAGAGAAAAGATACTTAAATACATTACAAATCACAATACTATAAGTTTTTGCCAGCGTGGTTTTACATATAACAGATCTTGTCAGACTAATTTAATTGCCTTTTATGTAGAGGTGAGCAGAAACCTTGATGCTGGGATGGCAGTGGATGTCATTTACTTGGACTTTGCTAAAACATTTGATACTGTACCGCACAGAAAGTTAATGATAAAATTGAGGGATATTGGCCTGGAACATAAAATTTGTACTTGGATAGATTACAGAGAGTGGTAGTAAATGGAACATTTTCTAATTGGACCAGTGTTGTTAGTGGGGTAATGCAGGGTAATTTGCTTTTTAACTTGTTTATGAATGGAGGTGGGTATTGAAAGTACTGTTTCTATTTTTGCAGATGATTCAATTATGCAAAACTATAAGTTCCATGCAGGATGCTGCCTGGAATTAGACAACTTGTTATCTACAATGTCATTCAGTGGCTACTAAAGCAAATAAAGTGCTGTCTTGCATAAAAAGGGCATTGACTCAAGGGATGAAAACATAATTTTGCCTCTTTATAGGTCCCTGGTAAGGCCTCACCTTGAGTATGCAGTGCAGTTTTGGGCTCCAGTCCTTAAGAAGGATATTAATGAGCTGGAGAGAGTGCAGAGACGTGCAACTAAACTGGTTAAGGGGATGGAAGATTTAAACTTAGAGGACAGACTGTCACGGTTCGGGTTGTTTTCTCTGGAAAAAGTCTCTGTACAAATACATTAGGGGGGATTATAGACAGATAGGGGGTGTTCTTTTTCCATAAAAATGATCAGCGCACCAGAGGCCCCCCCTTTAGAGGAATGGAACTTTCATTTGAAGCAGCGTAGGTGGTTTTTCACGGTGAGGGCAGTGAGGTTGGGGAATGCCCTTCTGATGTCGTGATGGCAGATTCTGGTAATGCCTTTAAGAGGGGCTTGGAAGATTTTTATGCTTGAACATAATATCCAGGGCTATTGTTATAATAAAATCTACAATTAGTATAGATGTTGGCATCTATAGTTTATGTGATTGAATAGAGTCTATGGGTTTATTTGTATGCGCTAGGGTTCAATTGGAAGGGTTGAACTTAATGAGCTTTGGTCTTTTTTCAACCCAATTTAACTATGTAACTATGTATGTAATTAATTGCCACTTATTCTGTAATTACTAATAATTAAAATGACTACTATAACTTTGCAGTTAGTTTCAAAAAGGTTTTCGATTTTCACAGAACTAACACTTGTCCCTGCATTCTTCTCTGTGATCCCCAGAGTATCAGAGAGCCTTCCATAGTGCTATGTCCAGAGAAGGCTTATAGGGTACTTTGAAAAAGGGATAACTTGCCTGTTATACCCAAACAACCTGGGTAAAAGTGTACACTGAAGCGTGACAGGTAGGAGAGATTACAGATAATTGCAAAGATAAGGTGCAGCATGGGAGAAGTCCTGAGGGTGTGAATGGGAGGAGGTAATTTGGCAGGAAGAAATAATAGTCTGTGATTATAGCGCTACAGTAAATGAAAGGTGTAAGTGATAAATAATGAATCAGAGAAATACAAAGAGGCAGAACTACAGGGAACCATATACTGTATATACTACAACTCCCAGTGTTCCCTTACAGGCGGAACACTGCATCTATTCTGCAAGATAAATTGTGATTGTAAAGGACATGGAGAGGCAGCATAGGGACTAGTAGTAAAGTGCAGAATGTAATAGGTATTAATCAGTTGGATTCAGGATAATAAAGTCTGTATGTCTGTCAGGTTGGGGCAGGTTTTGGAAAATAAGGGGGTTATGTAATAAAATAAACAAAGTTGGCCGCATGTAGTAACAAAATCACTTTGTTAATACATAGCTTTTAGTGGCCTATTGCAGTTAGAATAAAGCCAATATCTTTTATGTTACCATGGATTATTGTACTGCTGCATGTTTAACCCCTGGTACTATATATTTTAGTTTTGAAGAATTTGGGAAAGACCAAAGCGGCTGTGGAATGAGATACGTTTTAGTGATGTTTTATTGGTATAGTGGTTGCCTGGTTTATCTGAATAATTGGATTGCAGTTGGGTACAGATTACTGTACATGTCCACTGATGCTCAAACTGCAGCCCTCCTGCAGCTTTTGTTTGGATAAACCTCTAATTGTTATAGGTTGAGCAATGTTGTGCCTTATTATAACTATCAGGAGTTTTTTTTTCATGTTGCACAGGACATGAGGTAACAAGATGCCCCATTGATATAAGATGCGAAACTGCTTCCTATTACTTTCCCGTGCAGCATGTGCAGCTTGTGCCACCCAAGATAATTACTGCAATTATCAACCTCCCTCCCTCCTTGCCTTGAGCATTGTCTCCTGATTTCCATACAAAATGTACTGTGTATAACATAGGGCTCTAATATATTATAATGGTCCAGCCCATGCTATTATACTATATAAAGTATATTAGTCAAAAGCTATAAAGAACAGAAAAGAACTTATTCTGTAGTGTAGGAAGCACAGTATATTGCATAGTATATGAGCGGCTATTTTTAAATAGTATACCACAAATAATGTCTTTTTCACTTCCCATTTTCCATATTTCACAATGTTCTATACTTTCCTTTTTAAATAGGCGTTAAATTAATTTTCGTCTCACGCCTGACATTTCTGCATGTCTAAACAGCCTTCTTTGTACAACATTATCATTTTAATATAATCAATGCTGTATGAAATAAAATTGGGCCACTACATGTAAGTTAAAAAGCTATGCATTCATTGATATATTTCTCAACAGCACCAGAGTATTAAAACAACTCCGGCATCAATTGTAACAGATGCTTTGAGACAAGCTTTAGTAAAGCTGAGGGAGCATTATCAGTCGGGACTAAAGCTGCTGCTGACAAAAGTATCAACTAAGGCAGGGGTTCCCAACCTTTTTTACCCATGAGCAACATTTAAACATGAAAAAAGGTTGGGAGCAACACAACCATGAAAAAAGTTCCTGGGGTGACTAAAAAAAAGGCTGTAACTGTTTATTTTGTAGCCCCTACGTGGATTGGCAGATTACGGGAGGCTCTTTTTGGTAGTACCCATGGTCTTTATGCCTCCAAGAATGAACACCTGCTTTAAAGTACCTGGGAGCAATTTCAAACAGGGTGGTGAGCAACATGTTGCTCATAAACCAGTTGGGGATCACTGAACTAAGGTATTAAACTGTGACAGTTAAGACCATGGTTGGTGAAGTTGATCTGATCCTATTAGAACATCTCATACACTGCCTTGCAGAATATTCCAGTTTGTCTGATCCTTTTGGGTCCATACTGTATAGGGTCCATACTGTATATTACCTGATAGGGGCCAACATGCAAAAGTCTGCTTTTGTATGGCCAGCATTATTTTCCCCCACTGAAGTTATTGATTTGGATTGTCACTTACCCAAATGAAAAATGAAAAAAAGAAGGCAACAGGTAAGCAATTATAATCATTGGGGGTGGGGGAGGGAGTTCTAACATTATGGCACCCCCAATGATTGTAATGGGAATCTAAACCCAAAAAATAATTTGATGTAAACATTTCTGAACATGTTTGTAATTTACATACCTTTTCTAATTTTAGTGTTTTGTTTTTTTTTAGATATTTGCAGTTAGACCAAATAGTACCACACTCAGAATCGGCAAAGCTAGGGTTAACATTGAAAGCATAGACAGTGTCAATGACAGTTTTGGCCTTCAAAGAGAGTTGTTGAGCTGAAGTCAGTCTAGCAGTATAAAACTGCCAAAATCTCAAAAACCACAAAGAATTTTTTTTTTAATTTAGTGAAAGTGACCTATTTCACAAACATATATACTGTATGTAGAAGCTGAGGAGCATAGGCAAGCAGATCTGCTTCTCTCAGCCTGGCCAGAAAATGCAGTGCTGAGAGAAGTGGATATATGCGCCAAGTCTAATTTGGCAAAAAATCTTGAGCGGGACAGAGTCTGGAGACCTTAATAAAAAATATTCAAAAGCTTGGCCTTAAAGGTACAGTGCTTTTCAACATGACTTCATAAACAGGCAGGGCTTGTGCTAAACATCCTTTCTGCATATTGTTTTAATTAAGAAATAGCTGTGGTTTCTGTTATTTCTGGCATTAAAAAAGAATATGAAGCCAGTTTCACTTTAGCACTTCCTGCCCCACAGAACTTCAGAGAAGCTGGCAAAACTAATTGCCAGTCCATGGAGAATCCCCTAATAATGAAACGCTCAAAGACTGCTGCTTGGAGATAGGGAGGGTTTTGTTTGTTCAAAGGTATATAGGGAGCTTTGAAGAAATTGCTCTTTATAAAGTAAGGGGATATGTTCAGTAAAAATAGCCCAACTTTCAAATTAGTGATTTATAACGGCAAAAAAATAGGAAAATGTCAACACAAATTGTATTTATTGGGTTCAGTTTTAGCCAAGGTGTTTTAGGTGTATACTGTCCCTTTAAGGGTGAGCCTTTCCCTAATGGAATTGCTGTCACATCCTAGGAAACTGCATGAGAGTAGGGGAAGCACATTAATTCACAAGATAATCTAAGCACTATGCTGTCCCTACCTCAACCTGCTCCTGTGTGTATAAAGAGCAAGTCTGGGGCCCTTGCCCATGATTATATAACATAAACAATAAAAACACAACTAAGGAAATTATAAAACACACTTCTGGCACTGTAAGGTACTTACACGTTAAATATATACACTGCATACTAAACATAGACAATACTCCTGGCAGCCCCAATAGCATACAGTACAGTACAGGGCTAAGGCTTTAGGTTGCCTTCATTACAACCCGCATCCCACAACAAGCATCACTGTTGCGCATCGCCCTGCAAAAATCGATGTTTTCATTCGCTCTCTGACCCAGGGTCCTTGGCTGGACTCATTTACTCCAGGTTCATAACACAGAGATGGCATCCTGTTTCTCTCTGGCTACTACATTGTGGCGCCCCCTACTGGGAGGGGACAAAGGGACACCGGGGAAAGGAACTTGGGCAGATAGTGGTGATGATGATACGGTAAGGTTGGCCATATCTAGTCTTTGGGTGCTTAGCATGTGGCCTTCCAGCTTTTGCTTTATTTGCTGATGTTGCGCTAGGAGCAGTAAGCCTCGGCACAAATAAAGCAGTTAAAGCACCCTAGTGACTAGTAATTTCTTAACTTACGCTAAAAGAAACAAAACAACCATCCTCCTTCATCAGACCTTAGCTGAATGATGCTACAAAATATAGGCCTGTCCCAGCTGAGGGCCGCTATAGAAGATCTCTGGTGTATGGAGATGGTGGTCCCTGCTGGAGCCCTAGAGGCGCCCACTGACTCTGCCTCACATTGATCATTAGATGCTGCCTTTTTGTATGATGCATGAGCAATGGGGTGAAATAAACCAATCAGACGGACACATTTTAGGATTTTATTTTAAAAATAAAAGATTTAATTACAAACATTAAATAAAAAAGTGCTGGCAACAGTGTTCATGTCCAGGCATTATTGTTGCACATAGCCCTGTGTCATTATACCCGTGGGCTGCCAGGAGACCCAATACAAAACACGGACTGTAGTATTGACCCGCTCTGGCAGTCCACGGGTTAATGTAAAATGCAAATCGCATACTAATTTAAACCCTTTGGGTTCACAAAGAGGGTCACTTTCGTGCCCTGTGTATTCAGGACTATTTGTCCAAAATATATTGCCTTTAGTAAGTCAGGATTTCATGTGTGGGGACTTATTTACAAGAAATAAATACATGTTATTACTGGTGTATATTGCCCGTAGGCCGCTGCATTGTTACAGTCTTTGCGAGAGTACAAAGTCCAAGTTAACCGTTCACCATGGCCTCCAGATGGAGCTGTTGAGTTGCGGGGGGCATGGGGCAGGCCTGTGGCTGGAGGGCTGGTTCAGGAGAGGAGATTCGAGCTGGGATGTTCTGGGACTCACATGAAGAACAATCCTAGGGCTGTGGGACTTGGGGGGATGATGGCAGTCTGAGCAGCACAGCTCTGGGCTCCTCTGCAGGTGATTTAGTAGGCGGTTGCTCGCCTCTCCGGTCAGCACATGGGATTTATTAAGGATTGCGCTCAGGCGCTCCACACATGCTCTGTAGCCTTCCTTATAGCGATCTGCGGGATCTATGAAAAGAGAACAACAGCCGTTAGAACATACTGTCTGCAAACCTATGCATCCCTATGCCCTGCACATCTAACCTACAATTAGGTTTCTACCCCTGGAACCCCTACAGCATTCTCTTCTGCCCTGGGGGATGCTCAGTTTTGTAGCTCATGGGTAAATAAATATCTATTCTCCTGTATGATATATTTATATATATAAATGTACAGGAGCTGTTAGAGCAGCTCAGCAAAATTCGTGCCAATTGTTTGTACAGCGCTACGCAACATGTTGGCTCTAATTCCCTTTAGCCCCAGAAATATTACTGCCCCTGTTCCCTTAGATACACGGCTTAATGAACACAAAACTCATTCTCCATAATATATTGGTGACTTACTTTGTGCTGGGACCGGAGGGATGTCCCTGAGGAATCTCACTGTCATTTCCAAGATATCAGCTTTTTCCAGCTTGGAGTATCGGGAATTCTGGAAGGAACAAAGCAACTGGTTAATTTCTTAGGTAAATGATAAGTATATCATATATTATATAATGGGTCATTTAAACTCCCCAAGACTATTTATTAATGATTTAGTAGGCTTTGCGCTCTAATGGTGCCATCATTCTATACACGTTAATAAATAAATACTTACATCTTTCCCAATGAGCGGCAGGATGAGGGTTTTCAGTTGGTTTAGACTTTCGTTAATTCTCGCCCTTCTCCTTTTCTCCATCAGGGGCTTTAGAGTCTGGGGGTAAGAAAAACAATTTGCTTAGTAAATATCCCACGAAAACAACAAGCTACAATAACACAGGTTGATCAGAACCGCATTCATATTTGCCTCTATTTCTCTGTGCTTACCTTTCTTAGCTCACTGGCCTCCTGATTCCTCTTGCCAGTCTTGGGCTGGTAGTTGTGCATGGAGTCTGCGAGCGCTACATTGGGAGCCATGGTGCAGACAAGGCAGAAGCGCTACGGACAAGCAGTACAAAGCAGCAGTGCAGAAGTGTAAGTGGGAAGCTAGCGGGCTGCTATTTATTCAGACTCACTCGGCGTGGCTCCGCCCAACAGACTCCTTTCGGAGGATACGCCCCCTCCGCCCAGCGCTTTCATTCCCAACAGCCATCTGCTGTGCCACAGGTAGGTGAGTGGCACTTGTATGCAAAAAAAAGTGTTATTAGACTAACAGATAGTAATTCCACAGCCGCCACCCCCATCCCAAAGCTTCATTCTATAGATATGCAAAACTCCTGCTGAGCAACAGGCATGAAATTATGTTCATACAATCTTTTATTTCTTTTGTCTCATAAGAGCCTCTTATTAACCCGTAATGTGCCTGGAAAGCACTTTGTCGTATATATACGTATACATATACGTATATAGAGAGAAATAAGTTAATTTATATATATTTATTAAGACAGGCAGCTACATATGGCACTGATCTCAGTTCTTCAAATGTGATGGAGACCCAAATGGTAAATGCATGTTAGATGAATATGTACATATAATTTCGTGCACACAAATGTGGGTTTTAAAACTTCCAAGCAAACATACAAATAGAATTGTGGGCATTTCAGTAAATGCAGAAGGGAAGAAGTGGGGCACACACCCAGTAACCAGAATAGATACAAGGATTGTGGGTAGAACGCAGAATAAGCAGAAGGTAAATGCTATACATTTTAGCTAAAACTAATCACTTTAATATCTGTATTTCTATACGAGTCAGAATATCACAAAGCAATATACGAAGTGCAATAAATCGGCTTTGTATTAATTAGAGGTGCCATAGAGATTTCCCCCCAAGCCAAGCTACTTGGGCGTAAACACATGCATTTGATTGGTTTGTCCGTGTGTGCTAATCACAAAGGCTGTTTATGATGCATTAAGTTATGGATTTAAGGCGCATAAAGCATAAGCCCTTGGGGTTATGTCCCCTTTAGATATTATGCAAATGTCCTTCCAGCGATTGAAGCGCTACTTTGTATTTCACCCGAGAGGGGGATGTGGCTTAGTTACGTTAATGAGCGAAGCTGAAAACCACAATGCACAAAACAACCTGAAGGAGGTTAAACCCATGAGCAGATGTTCTATGTATAGATGCAAATGTTACATGAGCGCTAATGTGTTGCGCAGATAACCTGTCTATATCAGCACCTGGCAGCATCCTCGCACTTCTGGCCCAAGCTGGAGGGTGCGCCTCTTTGCGAGACTGCAATTGGATAACGTTTAGCTCGTCTGTCCAATCACAGACACTCTGTCAGAGAACAGCCGCAGCAGCCGAAGCTTGGCCCCGCCTCCCTCTGGTTTTCACCTTGGCGGTCCTTTGGCGCCTTTTGTACTATCGCTTTGAATTTTCAGTTGGGATTTGAATAGTTTAACAAATATTGGCGTGGGTCCCCCATCTGGGAACAGAATAACCCCCAACAAAAGCTGTAGATTAATCAAATCCCAACACCCGCTGATTTGGGGGAGGGTGCGCTGCCCTACTTGTGCTGTCCTAGGGGTATCTCGTATCCTAGGCGTGTCCCAGTTGGAGGATACATACAGACAAAGGGCACCTTATATTCTATGGGATGGTTATAAAACAGTACGATATGCAAACTGTTTTGGCTTGGGTTGGGATTATACAGAGCCATAAATAAGAATCTTAGATAATAGGAAGCGCAAACAGCATCCCCAAGCTGCACCCCCAATGCTCCCAGAGCAGCTCCGCACCTGCTGCTTTTTTTGCCCTCCCTCGACTGTGCCCCTCATCTCCCAAGGCAGCCCCTCACCTGCTGTTCATACTACTTTCCCAGACTGTGCTTCCCTGTACCCCAAAGGCAGCCCCCTTACCCCCTGTTCACACTGCCCCCCAACCTGTGCCCCTTAAACTCATGGGCAGCCCCCTTATTGTGACTCATAGAACAGTGTACCCCTGAACACTTAATGCCATTCTCACCCCATCAGTTCCCCCTGAAGCGCACAATGTAGTCTTCTCATACAATCTCCATTTGCTCTCAGGGCAGCCTAATGCCCATACAACCCCTCAAACAGGGGTTCAACGGGGCCCCAGAACAGTTATACCTGTAGAACCAGGTCAGAGCCCACTTTTTGTTCTTTTTGAGCTCCTACACGGTTTGTTCTTTTGAGCTCCTACACGGTTATACTTTCTCTGTATCCCCTTGAGCTCCCAGGGCAGACCCCATATTTACCTTCATTCTTCCCACCAAAACAGTTTCCCTCTGCACACCCAGTGTTCTTGCGTCTTTGCTAGTACCCTACAAAGTAAAGCCTCGTAGAAATCCCAGGGCAGCTCCCCACAAAGCAATACTCCCTGTCCTCCCAGGTACCCCCAAACCATTTATTTTGGAAGGTCCCCCAGACCCCCAATACATGGAGACCAGCAGTGTGTGTGAGACCTAAATGTTGAATTCATATTCTATAGGGCAGAGTTCCTCTCTAGTTATATTTATCACTTCCATTAGTTATTCAGCCTGAAGCATGTATCTGTGAAAGTACTCCATAATTACAATAAGGAAACCGCATTGCTGTATAATGCATATAAATAAATCCATTGAGAAAAACACAAAAATAATTATATTGTTTCATTTGTTTTATGCATAGTCACAACAAATATGCGGGAATGGAATGGAATTGTGTGGAATATGTGGTTGTATATTGGGCACACTCATTTGGCAGCAGCAGCAGCAGCACGCGTCTGACACACTTCCCCCCCCCCCTCTCCCTTCCCATGGGAACCGCTCCCCCCCCACCCTCCCCTCCGGCTCTTTCCCACAACCTCCTGCTCTCTACAAGCGCCAAACTCAAACTTTGTTGTGTTCTTTGCTTAAAAACACACACATTGTGGCGTGGGTATCCCATCTGTTAAACCGGTAACAAAGGAGATCTTTGTGTCTGTAAAATTATACATCTTATGGGGGGATGGTTGGCTGATGGGATGTTGGACAGAGGTGGGGGTGATGATCATATCGATCTTGACAAATAATTCCCATTTGCCATTATCTCTTGCAGCCTGACATGTCTGACATCATGGTACGATCGTAGTATTCCCCCCACTGCTATTTGTGACTCACTAGCCTGTTCTTTATTGTGGGGGAACCATGTATACTTCGCTTTAGTATCTTATTCTCATTTCTTTCTCTTTGCAGCAACTGATGACCAAGAAGAAAATAGTGGAAGAAGCAGCTACATTGTTACCTGCCCTGCCAGGCTGTCACCGTCTCATCACCGCACTTGGTACGTTCTTCTTCTGCCCCCATCCTGCCTATTTCTGTTCTCTTGGGCACATACAGAGAACGCCGTGCTGGCTTTAGCGCAGCATTCCCATTATTTCCAGTGTAAAAGTGGCTTAACTTTGTTTTGGCCTAAGGGTTATATAAGATTTTATGAGACCAATCTCACACTCAGTCCCATTATATGATTTAATATTTCTAAGGAGACGTTTGTATGTTTGTTTGACATGTATTCATGCAAAGAAGAGAGAGCTCAGTCGCTCACACCGCAGGCATATGCAGAGTCGTTCCCAGGACTCATTGTATTGTATTGCCAGTGTATAGATGTACAGATGTACAGATGGCCGGGAGCACGCCCTGCACGAGCCACTTCTGCACGCGTCGGGAAATATCATTAGAGCCTGAGAGTCGCACGGTGCGGCCACTGACACGGCGGCCAGCACTCATCGCAGCCCGCAAGGTATGCTATCTTTTCTATGTAGTAGTAATTGCTCTCCTTTTCGGTGCCACAGGCAGTAACTATTGTAATTATCACTTAGCCTCCGTGTAACGTATTATATCGCTGTTAGTTACTATATCCCTATTAGTTACTATATCCCTATTAGTCTCACTATGTCTGGCTCTTTGCGCTTATTAGTTCTCTTTCATGTTTTCTTGAGACAGTTGCCTTTAGCGCACCCTGTACTCCTTATTTTGAAAACAAATGGAGCTACTTAGAAGCAGCTACTTGTCAAGGCTACAAAATGCCAGAAAATCCCCTGCCATAGACAATACTGAGAATTGCCTCTGCTAAAACACATGTAGAGACAATTATCAGTAACTGATTACCATTGTCATTATTTTAGTAGCCAAGACAAGTAGCTGCTACTAGTAGCTCCATGTGTTTTCAACATACATTCTGCATTTGTTTGAAATGTTACAGTTAATCTGCTTTAATACAAATGGTCCTATTGCGCCAAGAGCCGAGATATACAGCAGGTAGGAAATATTAGCATGACATTATCTGCACCTTTTAATGGAAGCTTAGTGGCAATCAGGAAGTTAATGGCAGAGGATACTCTAAACCAGGGATTCCCAAAATTTTATACATGTAAGCCACATTCTAAGGGTAAAACTGTTGGGGAGCAACACAAGAATGAAAAAAGTTCCAGGGGTGCCACATTAGCGCTATTATTGGCTATTTGGTAGCCCCTATGTGGACTGGCAGCCTACATGATGATCTGTTTTGCACTACTCTGAGTTTTTATGCAACCAAAAGTTGCCCCAAGCCAGAAATTCAAAAATAAGCACCTGCTTTAAGGCCACTGGGAGCAACATCCAAGGGGTTGGTGAGCAACATGTTGCTCCTGAGCCACTGGTTGGGGATTACTGCTCTAAACAAACATAAATGTGGGTGGAGGTAGCAGGCCACTTTGGGCTAAAATGTTCTAAATTACCTAAGACAGAAAACCTCCCAAACAGTCTTTTGTATAATGAAAGAAGATGGCATTCTAAGCAACTTTCCAATATACATTCATTAAACATCTTTGGTGATTTTTGTTATTTGTCAATATAATTGCTACTGAATGCAGTATCTATCTGCCTATTTATATTCTCCACACTTCTGGTTCCATCTCCTGATACAATGTAGCAGAAGCCAAGCTGATTAACATACCTGGAGGGGGAATTTCATACTCATACATAGTTTCAGTTGCTGCAACTAGAAAACAAATGGATGAGCCAAAACTGTTTCAGTTGCGAATACATATAAAATAACTTTAAACCACTGAAATGTTTGTATCCGTACATCTGTTCTGTACCATTTCAAAAAGCTCTGCTTATGGTCCAGACAAAAACTCACTAGTCAGTATTATAGGATTTCATATAAGCGCAGCCAGCTTGACCCAAGCGTAACAAAAGACCAGCAAAATGTCCTGTGCTTTAGTTCCATTGGCACCCCAATTTTCAATTTAATAGACCCCCTTCCAATGCTTTTGGTACCAACCCTACAGCACGGAAAACTTCACTGTAACCTGTAATACTCAATTGCCAGACACATTTCCATTCGAAACTTGTACCCGCTATGTCACCGCTTTCCTACCCACCTCTCTATTACCTGTTCTCCGGAAATCACACATTCAGTCTTTAGCTCCAGACTGCACCTCCCTGCAACTGCCTGACACGTGATGTAAGTCTGAACTTTTACTATTTACCTATCTATCAGCCTGTTGTGTCCTGTCAAGTCTTGCCAGCCACTGTCATAGTCTCACCTTGCCATGTACCAGCACAGTGCCACACACACTCCTGCCCTCTGTCACCTCATTGCCATGCACTCCCGCTGCCTTTTGTCTCCATGTTGAGACACACTGGGTGTAGGCATAGATCATTGTTGTCTTTCTCTGTGTGCCTTGGCACCAATGAACCCAACACCATAACGAATAGGGGTGCTGAACTACAGTTCTCAGTGTATATACTGACAGCTGTAGTTGAGCACCCCCATTCGGTTCATAGCTCTGTTACTGTGGCATGGGTCCATAATTTTCCTAGTGGGTCTCACCTTCAGAATAGAAGGCACTCACCCAAACCCAGTACATATATGTTCAGTTAGTGTGCCAGATATCGGTGTGGATACAATTCACACATCCTGATAGAACCCTATTCTGCAATATTGTGTAAGCCAGCTGCACAATATGGCACACAAAGCAACAACACGTACAGACAATACTTCAGACCTATATTCTACATGTCCCATCTAAAAAAAGTAGACACAATTTCCCTGAGAGATCCCCACTATTTGTCAATATAAGCACATCCTATTCTAAAGGTGAGACCCGCCTGGTTTGGAAAATTAGAGACCCAAGCCACAGTAATAGCGTTTTGTACCGAATGGGGCTGCTGAACTACAGTTCTCAGTAACTAGTGTAACTAAATAGCTGTTTGGGATCTACATCTATCCTCATATTGTTCAACTAATAATCATTGTACTAATGCTTTGGAGCTATACGGCGCGCCGGGCAAGATACCCTCCCAATTGTATATGTCTCCCCAGGGTTTACAGCCAAGGCACATGTATGTAGGTGTCTCTCAACCGCCCCTTGAAACCTTTATACAGTGACACGTCAGTGCTATTAAATAGTTAGAAACGCAACAAAAAAAGCACAAATAGATTTGTAATGTACACATCAACTGGTTAGGCGCAATCGCAATTGTTGCACAAGGGGATAACGGAATGCTTTGACTGGGAAAGTGCTGGATTAGGGTAGGAGTCTGGGAGAAAGGGATCGCCAGCATTTCAAGCCACTATGGGCCAGTTCCTACCAGTGTGCCAGTTCCCTACCAGTTTGCCAGTTCCTACCAGTGTGCCAGTTCCTACCAGTTCCTACCACTATGCCAGTTCCTACCAGTGTGCCAGTTCCTACCACTGTGCCAGTTTAGCATATGACGATTTCCATTCACACCCCCAAAGCAAGTGCTATTCGGAGACCTCAGCCTGAGCATTATCTCCCTAGGATTGTACGTTGTATATTGAGTCAGATATGTGTTACATAGTGTGACTCATGCACAATTCAAACTGTCCAATTACACTTTTACAATTACACTTACACTAAAGGTTGTACAGCAGCGCCTGAGGGCAGTGTTAAACCATATCCAAATAACTAGTCGCCTTGGCAATGATGGCATATATGGTAGTGGGATAGGTAGTGGTGGTGGGCAGTGAAATACATTAAGCTGGATACAATTTATTCCAGGGAAAAAAAGCAATGAAGAGTCTCTGTGTGTCAGCATGACCTGAAGCCCTATGGCTGTTGTTGCCTGCCAAGCCTTCCGACTGCTGTGCCCAGCCATGAGTCAGGTAAGGTGCTCCCAGTGAGCTGGTTTGAGAAAGGTGAAACTGCTCCTGTGGGAGGTACAACATTCCTAAAGCTTTTCAATAAAAGATGCCACATGCCACACACACACACCCTTATTCTGTGCCACTAGATTAGGGCACATGCTTATAAAATAACCTTTACAAATAAACATTGCAGTGCTAGAGTAGGGCCTGACACTCTGACCCATTACAGACATTCACACTATTACTTATTATAAACAGGAACAGTACTAGTTAATATAGAACACACTTTGTAAACAGGAATACTACTAGTTATTATAGGATGCCCTTTGTAAACAGGAACAGTACTAGTTATTATAGGACCCACTTTGTAAACAGGAACAGTACTAGTTATTATAGGATCCCCTTTGTAAGCATTTACGGTACTAGTTATTATAGGACCCACTTTGTAAACAGGAACAGTACTAGTTATTATAGGATCCCCTTTGTAAGCATTTACAGTGCTAGTTATTATAGGATCCCCTTTGTAAACATTCATATTGCTAGTTATTATAAGATACCCTTTGTTATTATAAGAAACTCTTTGAAAACAGTTGCACAGCAGGTTTATAGATATATTTTTTAGTGATATGGTAGGTAAATAAGGTTGGCTTTAATTGTTAGTTCTGGGAACAATACAAATAAAACCCTGTCAAAGCTTTAAAATATTTTTTTCTGCATGAACCAATATCTTGTTTTGTAAAATTATTTTGTAAGATGCTTTCTGACAGGAAAACAAAAATAACATTATAAACACCCTGCTCTTCCCATAATTCTGTGGGTATCTTTTTAAAGGAGACCTATCATCCAGACATAAAAAGCTGTGTAATAAAAATCCTTTACAAATAAGAGATGAAACCCAAATTATTTTTTTATTAAAACATCCATACTTATTATAAATGTATTTAAAAAAATCTCAGCTGCCAATAATATATTGCCTACCCCGCCTCTATGTCTCAAGGTGGGGCAGGCAATTACTTTCACTTTCCATTCTGCACTTCTTAGATGTTATAGCACTTCTCAAATTCCCCCCCCACCACCTGTTATTGTGTAGCCAGTGCATGGCATGGCATAAACAAGATTCTAATATGATGATGCAATGCTTGCCTTAAAGAGATACTGACACCAGAAATCAAACCATTTTTTACATCCATCATAGCATCCATTGTCTTTGCTTGATATTTATAATTTTGCCTTGAAAGTATTTCCCTGAAGCTTTTACATTCCCTATCTGATCCCCAATGTTCCTCTATGAGGGGGCTCCCATATTTGTGCAGCAGTAGGCCATTAGCATTAGAATCGGTCAGGTTGGCAAAACAGTCAGGTTTGAGAACTTCAAGTAACAATAACATACAAAAGCAGCCCTATCAGTGAAAAACGATCAACATGACCTATAGGCAACTTGTGTAAGTAAAGTTTATTTTACTTAACTAACAAAATAGAAAAGTATTTAGAACTATTTATTAGGGGAATAAGTCCCCTTAACTGCGTAATGTCTGCAGTGGTGCACCATATATTCAAGTGGTATCATGATAACAGGCTGTTGAAATGGCACATCAGGCTTTGTATTTTAAATATCTCGAAGTCATCTGAAGCCTCTGTGGCTCTTCTGTTCATCTGTAGGTTTATTGTGCCTTTCCATGTGATTATGGATAAAGCTGTTTATTACTGGCCTCTAAACCTCTAACAATTTTAACTCTCACTCATACACAATGACCGCCTTGCATAAACCACCTAAAACTCTGACAAGCTCATCTTACCATTGGCATTTAGACCAGTATGACTTAATCTAAAATGTTTGAAAATTCCATTTCGTTTTCAGAATTGTTAAAGGAGACATATTGGATAAATGGGAAAAACGCTAATTTTGTAGGCAATTATGGATAACATACGGTGCTGGTTTGCCTTTGTGCTAAAAATTAATCCTCTCTGTAAAAATGACCCCTTTATTGGAACTCCCTATAGATCGTATCACTTCTCCGTCCAGTGTGAAATGAAGAGGGGGCGTATCCTAATGATCCCTGCCAGAAGCACAGTAGGAGAAGGATAGCCAATTACAGCCCTGCACTCACACAAGCAAAGACAGGCTTCAGTTCCCTATCAGGTCAGCCTAGCTGCTGATTGTTTCCTATCCTACAGTGCAGTGTACGGAGGGCTGCCGGCTCCCAGCTCATCCAAAGAATTCAGCCAACAGGAAGTGGAACAGATGGGCGGGGCTAGTGGAGTTTTGGTGGAATTTCTCAATAAATCAGTCTGAAATACAACTTTTTTAACCACAATCCTTCTATATCTAGAGGAGTATAATTCTCTGGTTCATTCTTAATTTTTATAGGATATGTCTCCTTTAATATATAATACAAAACTACACCTAACCATATTCGTTTTTAAAAGTGGAATCACTTTGATATGGTGTCACTTACCTTAACAAGATGATTGTTTAATTGTTTAAGTGCCAGCAGCTCTTTAATCAGCTGTACCACCTATTACCATGTAAGCATCAGCTCTGCAGTGGAAATGTAGGACCTATAGTGCTACCACTAAAGGTGGCCATACACAGGCAGAGTTAAACCAATGACTTGGGTCCTTCAGACTGATTTGGCAGCTTATCTGCCCATGTATGGGGCCCTCTGAAAAGCTTCCCTGACCATCATCTGCCCTAAAATCAGGCAGATGTCGACTGAGCAGGCTTAATTTTTCTATCAGATCTGGAACGGCATATGCTTCATTGTAATGCGACCATTTGGTCCTGGGGAAAACAATTGCATTAGCATTATATGCCCACCCTGGTTGGCATATCCAGGGAAAAATTTGCTTGTTTGGCAAGTGACTCTTATCATGCCTTTTTCAGCGAGATTTCATTATGGTATTAAAAGTGTATAAAGAAGCAGAATGGAAGAGGAAATGGAGTAAAAGATTTACAAATGTTGTTTCCAAAACTTTAGATCACTCCCCTATGCAACATACCAGCTGCTAACTTAAATGTGTACTCCCCAATAAATTTTGTTAAGTATTGCCGTGGATGCTTAAGCTGGCCATACACACACTGATAGTATTGTATGAAACCTAGTTGTGTATGATACTTGGTGCATACATGGCGGATGAGACAACCAATATCGCAAAAGCTTTGGTTAGCAGTCATCTCGTCGATCGGACTGGTCAAAAGATTTTGAACGGTGCCGTTGAAGGCGTCTGAGCAAAATCTGCGTTTAGGGCTGAATGATCAGGTGGAGGCAGAATCCCTATTGTTTCTACCTCCATAGCTGGCGATTCAGCCCTGAACATCAATGGAGGGAACGAAGATCATATGGCCACCTTTTTTTTTCACAAATAGGTTTTATCTTTTAGATTTTGAGATATAAATGGTTTATAAGTGTGTTTCCTCAACCTCTCACTTTTTCCTGTTGCAAACAAACCAACCTTGCTGTGTGTCAGTGGTACAATGCTGACTCAAACTTTAAGTAAAGGTGGGCATACATGGGCAGATTTCCGTTGCCGATTCAGATCCTTCAGGCTTATATGCCCGTGTATGGGGCCTACCTGACCAACATCTGACCTAAAATTGGCCAGATCTCGATCATGCAGGTTTGATTTTCCCTCGAATCAGGGACAATAGGGCCAAAGGATCGAATTAGCATAATATCTTCCACCTTAAGGTGGCCACACACGTGGCGATTTCTGATCTTTCGTGCGACCATCGGTCGCACAAAAGATCATACAATCGGCCACTAACCTTCAGGGCTGAAACGGCAAATAAGGAGGTAGAAACAATAGGATTTCTACCTCCTTCTGCTGATTCAGCCCAGGAGGCAGATTTTGATCAGGCGCCTTCTATGGCGCCCGATCAAAATCTTTTAACCTGGACGATCGGCGAGTCGACCGATATCAGCAGCCTCCTGTGATATCAGTCGACTCGCTGACTTACCATACATGCACCGAATATCATACGAAACGAGGTTTCGTACGATATTATTAGTGCGTGTATGGCCAGCTTTAGGCAGGCATATCGGGAGAAGATCCACTCATTTGGTGGCCTTGCCAAACAAGCAGATTGCGAGGTATATGGCAGTGATCCCCAACCAGTGGCTCATGAGCAACATGTTGCTTGCCAACTCTTTGTTGCTTCCAGTGGCTTCAAAGCAATTGCTTATTTTTGAATTTCTGGTTAGGAGGCATGCATTGATTGCATAAAAACCCAGTGTAATTGGCAAATGGAGGCTTTTGTAGGCTTCTAGTCAACATAGGCAAATAGCCAATTATAGCTCTCATTGGCACCTCCAGAAACTTGTTTCATACTTGTGTTGGTCTCCAAAACTTTTTCAATTTAAATGTGGTATAATGCGGTATAAAAGTTTGGTTATCCCTGGTGTATGGTATAAGTCAGAGCACGTGAATTCTGTCAGGGACTCCCAGTGTTATTTCCACCTAGGGAAAAAAGTTAGGTTGAGAAAATCACAAATAAAATATTAGAATTATAAATAATTATATAAAAAGAATGCAAGAATGCAAGCAATTTGTAAAATCGATTTATTAAATATTTACTACAGTTTAATGTATTTTCTAGTATTATTCATACAGGGAACAGAACCACTACTGAAGGTAGTGTAAGAATTAATAGATTTCTGCTTTCCTTTAAGCTACACCAAAAGGGGTATAGGAGGGAATTGTTTAGAATAAAAAAGTATTTATGGGTCTGAGACTGCCAATTACCTCAGATTGATCAGAAAGATCATTCTGCAGCCATATTCCCTTTCCGCAGAAGTTTTCTTTTTTATTTCAATTGGCAGTTTACATTCACTCAAATAATGTCCATGTGGGCCTCTCTGACCCAGGCCCCCTTCCTGCCAGAAACCTTGGGCACACCACCCTCACCCCCCCATTGGGGCCACAAAGAGGAAGCAAAAGGTATGCACTGCTTGGGTGGAGGCTGGTGACAGTGGAAGAGTTCGCAACTGGGGTGAGAGCCGCTGAGATGGCATTCCCAGTGTGTTCTGGAGACCCCAGTCCAACATTGTCCCCAAGGGTAGTGTAACATTTGGGCCAATCTGCTCTCTAAGAGATCAGCCTGTCAGTGAACACACAGGGTGGATTTTATTGTAAAAATATATACTTTGGCTGATCTCAAGTCTGTCATTGCATACTGAAGAGTAAGCAGACAGGAGTGGATCAGCTATTTTTCCGCAAATTTATCTACGCCAGCATAGAATAACACCAAGTATGACACTGCCCTGAGACAGTAAATATTCGTTTCCTGTGGGGATTTCTATGCAGTGCACATTGCACCCTAAAACTCCAAAATCAACCCCTCAGTCTGTTTTAAATGCTATAAATAAATATCTCTGCGAAATTGGCATTTACAAAAAAATTGTAATTTGTATATTACTTTATAGTTACATAGTTACATAGTGTTGAAAAAAGACCAGAGTCCATCAAGTTCAACCCATCCAAGTAAACCCAGCACACACAACCCACACCTACCAATCTATACACTCACATACATAAACTATACATACAACCACTAACACTAACTGTAGATATTAGTATCACAATAGCCTTGGATATTCTGATTGTTCAAGAACTCATCCAGGCCCCTCTTAAAGGCATTAACAGAATCTGCCATTACCACATCTCTAGGAAGGGCATTCCACAACCTCACTGCCCTCACCGTGAAAAACCACCTACGCTGCTTCAAATGGAAGCTCCGTTCCTCTAATCTATAGGGGTGACCTCTGGTGCGTTGATTGTTTTTATGGGAAAAAAGAACATCCCCCAACTGCCTATAATCCCCTCTAATGTACTTGTACAGAGTAATCATGTCCCCTCGCAAGCGCCTCTTTTCCAGAGAAAACAACCCCAACCTCGACAGTCTAACCTCATAGTTTAAATCTTCCATCCCTTTTACCAGTTTAGTTGCAGTCTCTGCACTTTCTCTAGCTCATTATTATCCTTCTTAAGGGCTGGAGCCCAAAACTGCACTGCATACTCAAGGTGAATATTGCTCTGAAATAAGAAGAATGTTTTTAAAGATCGTACAATCCGCCACTAGCCGTTCAGGGCTGAAACGGCAGATAAGGAGGTAGAAACAATAGGATTTCTACCTCCTTCTGCCGATTCAGCCCCGAAGACAGATTTTGCTCAGGCGGCTTCTATGGCGCCTGATCAAAATCTTTAAACCAGTCCGATCGGCGAGTCGACCGATATCAGCAGCCTCCTGCGATATCGGTCGACTCACCGACTTGCCATACATGCACCGAATATCGTACGAAATGAGGTTTCGTACGATATTATCGGTGCTTGTATGGCCAGCTTAAGAGTAGCCAGGCTTGAAGATACAGTGAATGTGAAACTGCAGCTTATAGCAGCCTTCCCCCACTAGCTTTCTCTAGGGATTTGAGTCCTTTAGGGCTTCTGGCATACGGGGAGATTAGTCGCCCGTGACAAATCTCCCTGTTCGCGGGCGACTAATCTTCCCGGATTGCCATCCCACCGGCGAGATGGCACACGCTGCGCAAGCGATTTCGGCAAATCGGCAAAAATGCCTCGTGAGGCAACTTCGGAGATTTGCCAAAATCGCCTGCGCAGCGTGTGCCATCCCACCGGCGACTTACATGTTCGCCGGTGGGATGGCAATCTGGGGAGATTAGTCGCCCGCGAACAGGGAGATTTGTTGCGGGCGACTAATCTCCCTGTGTGCCAGAGCCCTTAAGGGCTTAAGGGTTGCAGATCTCTGAACTTGAATAGCACCAGTAGCGCTGCATGAGAGTGCATTGTGCTGTAATAATTACTCTATTACAGATAGTGAGCATACTCAGTAGCGACTGCTGCTCATAAGGAAATAAAGTGGCTAATATATCAGAATGTATCAGTTAAGGTGGCCATACACGGACCGATTTTTTACTTACAAACGACCGATTCCCGAACGATCCGATGCTATCGTTAAGTTATCGTATAGTTGGTGGTGTACGAACGATTGTCGGCCCACTAAACGAGCCGACATTATCGTCCCCAAAATCGATCGGCCAGGTTTAAAAATTTTGGTCGTTTAACGATAAAATCTGCCAGTTGGTGTGAGTGTCAGACATTTGTCTTTCAACGATTGTTCTCTGCGCATGTCACGATTGCCAGCAACGACATCGATCGTACGTAGATGTACGATCGTAGGTATTTTACGATAATGATGCGACAAAATCTTTCCCGAATTATCGTTGCCCGTGGATGGCATATCGTATGGGAACTCGATCGCCATACGATCGTTTGTCGATATAATCGTTAATCGCACAACGAGCGAAATCGCCTCGTGTATGGCCACCTTTAGAGGTGTCCTGGCTTACTTAAGTGCTACTGGGGAATAGGGGAGACAAAATTCATTTTTACCTTTTTAAAAAAAATACGTTGTAGTGAAGGTGAATTACACCTAAGAGAGAAACACCTTCAGTCATCATATTGTGCACTTACTGCCACTGAGACTATATAACCCAGGAATTTCCAACCTTTTATACCCATGAGCCACATTTAAATGGAAAAAGTTTTGGGGGAGCAACACAAGCATGAAAAAAGTTCCTGGGGGTGCCAATATGAGCTATAATTGGCTAATTAATAGCCCCCATGTGGACTGGCAGCCTACAGCCTCTGTTTGGCATTATACTTGGTTTTTATGCAACCAAAACGTGCTTCCTTACCAGAAATTCAAAAATGGGCACCTGCTGTGAGGCCACTGGGAGCAACATCCAAGGGGTTGGTGAGCAACATGTTACTCACGAGCCACTGGTTGGGGAACACTGATATAACCAAGGTGTTAGTGGACAGATTTCTTCCTGACAAGAGGCATGTTTATGTTGGGCATCAGCATCCTGAATTGTACTCCCCATAATGCACTGCACCAGACACTTATTTATTTTTTGCTTCTTCCTGTCAGTGTGAGACCTGAGGATTAGACCCCAGGTAGCCATGCCCTGTGACACCTCTGATTCTGGAAGTCCCCAGTTTGCTGGTGGGCTTTGTCCATTTGTTTGCAGAATGTTGAAAAATGAACCCAATATGGCAGAAAAAGTTTGACAGTGGATTTTAGGCTTTTTGACTTCAACATTTCATCAGGGCTGGCAATATCTAATACAAAATAACAGATTTATGGAACCATTGCATCTCTAATATAGCAAATAAGTGTCCCATATCTCCCCCTAACTTGCTTCTAGGCTGGGCCCTTCATCAGCTGGTTTGAGCCTCCTTAGATGAGCAAACACCATATTATGGAATTCTAAGAATTAAAACTAAAGTAGGCACAAGTTTAACAGTTTAAAGAAAAAAAAACTGAAACACTGGAAGAGCCCATGGTATTAGTCTTTCCTCTGCTAATGTCAAATCACTACTGACTAAAAATGGCAAAAAATGACAAATTTATGGACATTTAACAGCCATAATAATAACATAATTCAGGGAGGGGAGATTACAGACATGTCGGATCCCTTTTAAGAATAGAAATAAAAACTGGATGCTTGAAATGTGTTAATTAAACTTTTATGCAACCGCTCCTAGCACTGCACGAGCACAGGTACATTCTTGTCTATGGCAGGCAGCAGAATTTGAAGGCTAAGCATTAAAGTTGTGAGTGTTAAATGAACGACAAATCTGTAGCTTCTGCTTATATAAAAAATAAAGACATTTTAATTAAAAACCTTATGAAAATCTCAGAGCCATTGTTAGTGATGGAGCTCATTAGAGTTCTCGGATACAATGCTTCCCATAGCTGACATCTTGTCTCCTGCAAAGGTCTGTCTTTTGCAAAAGCTATTCTTTCCTTTTTTTCAGTATAATGGATTACAATAACTATAACTATATTTCCTTTTTCAGTAGCTGCTGTTATCTATCCGATGCACTAGTGTACATGCCAGGTATTTAGTGCTGTAATGTTCAGATTAATACTAAATTTTTCACAAAAGCATTAGTCAAAAACCAGACTCTTTTTAAATCTCAGGCTCACTGGGTAGCACTGTAGCCTGTTAGCGCTGGAGTCCTGAGTTCAATAGGGTACTATTTGCAAGGAGTTTGTAAGGTCTCCCCTTGTCCGTGTGGGGTTCCTCTGGGTACCCTGATTTCCTCCCACACTCTGCAAAAAACTTTCAGGCGGGTTAAATAGTTAATAAAATTGACCCTGCTGTGTGTGAATGTGATTGGGACCTTAGATTGTAAGCTCTGTGAATGGTGTATAATCATTCAGGCCGGCAGGACACTGGGAAAAAAACCCGGTGGGCCCTGGCTTCATGGGACCCAATAACTATCTGTAAGTAATGTTGCTCCCCCTCTTTCCTTCCCTAATTGTGGCAAAGTAAATCAAGGTGCAGGGGGGGAGGCTGAAATATGTTTTTGATTTCTTTGGTTTGAAATAAGTACTTTTTTTTAGGAGCAGGCAGGCTCAGAGCTCCAGTGAATGTCAATCTAGAACTCATAGCAGCCCTCCCCCACCAGCCTTCTCTGGGGATTTTAGTTTTTCAAGTGGTTGCTTATCTCTGAACCTGAATAGTGCCACTAGTGGTGCGTGAGAGTGCATTGTGCTGAAATAGCATGTGAAAGAATGGTAGATTCTAGAGAGGAAACATTTATAAGCAGAAGGTCTGTAGTTTCCATATGTGTGGCTGTGAATCCAACAATCTCCGTGCCAAGTATGGTGACATATCTTTATTTTCATGCTATATTTTTTCTAGAGTGTTTAGTCTACCCCTCCCCCACCATTTCATTGCCATCTGTGCATTTGAATGTAGAAAAACCATTGTATGATGGCGGGAAGTGCTCCTTTTGCTCTATGCCAAGCTCTGAGTAGCTTTATGGTGTTAATGTCAGTTACTAAATGAGCAAACTTTATTTATTTTCAGATGTTATTAATTTCTTTAAATGGAAAGACCATTCAGTGCCACAGCATGGCTACAACTCAGCTGATACATAGAGGCCCAGTTATTTTACTGTAACTAAGTTGGGGGTAAGGTGATCACATTATTATTATTTCTTATTATTATCCATGTATCCACAACATCACTGTCCTGTACCAAATTTTGTATAACAAAAGACTGGATTCTAGCTAAACACTACCCACTGAATTTAGGTTGAGAAATTATCCATAATTTTACTGGCAATTCCAGCAGACATATAATGTACAACCATGCAATAAAAGCATTTGTAGTATATTATGTATAGCAATTTGTTTTTCTTTTCTTTATTTGTAAATTATGAATGCAGTCCCAAACTATACTATATACTGGGAATAGGATATGTGTGAACTTTCCCCATGTTGTCTCTTGTATTGTGGATTCTCTTTAGAAAATAAAGACTGCCCCCCTTCCACATCCTCTGGCCATTGTAAAAAGATAATTGAGGCACAAGAGCTGCACGCGCCAAACTCAAAATCCCACCAGATGGGACAGACCAGAACCTCACGCAACTGGTGCTTCTGTGTAATGCTCTCAGAGTGCCAAGTTCTGAATTCATTTAATTAAGCCTCAAACCTTCTACACTTGTATTGCCCTTTGCAGGCTTAAAGGAACAGTAACACCAAAAAATGAAAGTGTATAAAAGTAACTAAAATGTAATGTGCTGCTGCCCTGCACTGGTAAAAGTTGTGTGTTTACTTCAGAAAGTCTACTATAATTTATATAAATAAGCTGCTATGTAGCCATGGGGGCAGCCATTCAAAGGAGAAAAGACACAGGCACATAGCAGATAACAGATAAAACACTATTGTATTCTACAGAACTTATTTGTTATCTGCTATGTAACCTGTGCCTTTTCTCCTTTTTTCCAGCTTGAATGGCTGCCCCCATGGCTACACAGCAGCTTATTATATAAATTATAGTAGTGTTACTGTAGCAAACACACCAGTTTTACCAGTGCAGGGCAACAGTTCATTATATTTTTATTACTTTAAAGCTCTTTCATTTTTTGGTGTTACTGTTCCTTTAACAGTTTCTGATCTTTTATTTTGTCTCCCACCATGCCTTTCAAAAATATTCCTCATTGTGTATTTCCAAATAATGTAATGATGATAATTTCAACATAAGACATAGGAACAATCATATTGACATTCTAATGCCCCTTTTATTCTCCTTTTCTTAAAGATGGGTGGAACCCATAAACAACATATAATATGCACTTGTTTGAACATCCTTACTAATGTTGACAAATTGCTCTAGAGAACCTTAATGTGTCATTTATGAACTGGAAGGCAGGGTAAAATATACTAAAACAGGGCCAATGTATGGTTTTTCTGAATTTTGCACCCTGTACTTTAGCCTAAATGAATTATTGCACTCTGCTTTGGAGGAGGAAGGCAAAGGCACATTATTTAGTTCTGGAGCAGACACAGGCTGCAACAGGGCCCAGTACTTACCACCTGCCTTATGCAGCTTTTTTTAAAACAAGCAATTATATCTATATATATATATTTATTATATGATATAGGTAAATGGGATCCTCAAGTTGGTATATCTTGCTGTGGAACTGATATGTGCATATGCATGTGAATGTAATAATAGGCAGATCTTGAATTAGATTGGGGCCCCCACTAATTAGGATAGTATTTGGTTTGAATTGATTGGCGCAGCGTACATACAATGTTATGATGTTTTTAATCTTATATTGATATAAGTTTAATTGTATTTATTCACTTTTTTGTGTACACACTATAAAATCATGACACTCTAATGTGTATATTTTTAACATGATGTATTGTACGGTTTCACAGATTTTTAATGATTGCTTTGCCGAATCACTTCACTGTACTTTAATGATTGTTTTAAAGGGGTATTAATTTAAATAGCACCAGATTTACACTTGGGATATTTTAATGATAATTTATGGCACTGATCACTTTACAGCATTCGCTGCACATTTTACTGCCATGGTCACTTTATGGCATGTGATGTTTTAATGATAATTTATGGCACGGATCACTTTGCAGCACTAGCTACATACTTTACTGCAATAGTCACTTTATGGCATGTGTGCAATAGACACTTTATGTGAGCACTAATTATCTAATGATAATCTATGGCACGGATCACTTTGCAGCATTGGTTACATGCTTTACTGCAATAGTCACTTTATGGCATGTGTGCACTGATGTCACTTCCTATTTGCTGGTTCACTATGGATAAATAGAACATGGGGTTGGTTAGCATGGTTGCCTTGAGAAAGGAATATAACTCGGTGTTGCTGGTCTTTTTTGGATATATATATATATATATATACCAAATCAAACACAACCAGCACCAAGGGTCTTGTGGTTCAAACAAATATTAGTGTATTATAATTGCATAATTGCATGTACAACCAACGTTTTGGTCCCTGTTGGGACCTTTTTCAAGGTGTGGACTTATATATATATATATATATATATATACAGTTCCAGGACAGGTAGCACTCCACAAACAATAGAAAATGCCCGGGTGCTAATGCCAGTAAAAAATAAATCTAGGTGCATGGAAAGGCCAGCACTCACGGGACTTTTAGCAACAGTAAAAAATAAAAGATTTTACCAAAGCAAAGCGTCACAGCATGGTTTCTTTATTCATCCTCATCCTGGATGAATAAAGAAACCATGCTGTGACGCTTTGATTTGGTAAAATCTTTTATTTTTTACTGTTGCTAAAAGTCCCGTGAGTGCTGGCCTTTCCATGCACCTATATATATATATATATATATATATATACAATCTATACAGTCTATAGCTGGCCATACACACACCGATATTATCATATGAAACAAAGTTTTGTACAATATTTGGTGCAAGTATAGTGGATTGATGAGGCGACTGATATCACAAAAGCCTTGGATATCGATCGTCTCATCGATCAGGTGAGACAGAAAACTTTGAACGGTTGGGGTAGAATTCCTATTGTTTCTACCTCCATAACTGATGATTCTGCCCTAAATGTTAGTGGAGGGTACGAGAGATCTTTCCAGCAACCAATCATAATTGTAATGTGTATAGCCATTGTCACAGTTTTTGTTTGTTATGTGCAACTGCACAACAGTGGGGCTGTGTGAATGAATTTATTTGGATGACTGACAGAATGACTGTGATTCAGTGCTAGGCCAAACCATAAATCCACAGGACCCCAATTGCCCGCCTCCCCCCTCTCGCTCCTACTTCCTCTGTTCAAAAAATTTTCCACGCTGACTGCTAAGCTGGTGTCTGTGCCACCTGTGTCAGAAGTGAACTGGGAGTGAGCAGTGGGGACTGGTGCCAAGCTACAGAAGGGCCAGAACTCAGGGGCAGGCAGAAAAGGTATGTGCCTGGCAACCCCACTGTTGAGCTTTAGGCACATGCCCCTTTTGCTTACACCTAGTTCCAGCCCTGACAGTGAACATCAGGGGCAACAGCTGCATTGATTAATCTTTTAAAGGCTTGGACTGCATGGGCCACTAAATATGTCGCTAGCTCCTTGTTAACCTGGCCTCACATGAGCTGACACTCTGGATATCTTACTGGCCAATGATTCATTAAAGGAGAAGGAAAGGTAAAAACTAAGTAAATTTTATCAGAAAGGTCATCAGAAATGTAAATACACAGAAAAGCTGCACTGAGTCCTCTATCAAAAGAAACACAGGATTTTGTGTCTCTTTTTTTGTAGACATGTTCTTCTGTATCAGATTTTCTCTCTCAGAAAAATCCTTCATTCCGGGGCCAGAGTTTGTGCAGCTCTCTCCTCTCTCCCCTCTTTCCTTCTCCCCCCTCTCATAAGAATTCATAAAACTCACTCCCCCCTCACTTACAAATGTGTGATCTGACCTACCAATGGCTAGAGCTACAACAGGAAGCTAGAAAGACCAAGCTAAATAGGCAGCTGCTATCTTTAACAAATGGAGGGAGCTTCATGGGCTCTTTACTCAGGTATGGTAAAGCTTTCTGTAGAATAATTAAATATAGCATTCTAGGTGGCACTAATGTGGTGAATCTATTGGCAGTAAAATGCCAAAATGACTTTTCTTCTCCTTTAACTGCACTGGCACAAGTGACATTTTATCCAAGTTTATAGTTTTTTGCAATGACTCTTTTATGAAGGAAGGAAATGCTATGGATTCTTATCTTAGCACTTATTTATGGATTGCATTCACTAGTTACAATGTGCACCTGTACCCTTTAGGTGGATTGCCTATTTATAGTATACTACACTGTGCACTTTTTAATTTTGAAATTTGTAATTTCCCTTAAATAAGTGTAATTTGCTAAATAACTGCAACTTTTTGGTGTACATAAATTAGGAAACATCCAAAATGTGACTATTTCCCCCACCACTTGTGCAGCAATGGGCTTCTATGCTCTTAGGCCTTGCAGCAGCTCCTGTGCATTTTATTGATGCTTCTGTAATATATCACACAAGTACAATGAGTATAAGAGTACAGTGAGTACAAGAGAGCAGTGCTCCATAGAGGTATTCTGTATGAATGTGTAGGGGTGGGTATAAGAGGAAGAGGGTGTGCATAAACAGGAAACTGTAACAGGGCCAGGATAGTGGTGCAGTATAACAGAATGGGTTACTGTAAGTGACACAGGGGGCCATGACAATAATAAAGGGGAACAAACTGCTTTCAATAGCAAATACCTTTATTTATCTAAATCCACTGAATTTTAAAAACTATGTAAAGTTTCTTAAAATTACATTAGGCAGAATGTTCATTTTGTGTTACAGTCCCCTTAAATGAGGCATAAATTGTACAAAGTGGACTGAAGTGTCAATTAATCTGTACAAGGGACAGCATGAAAAGTATAGGCTATGTGATTTGTTACATGTTGCATGGGTTGCTATAAAATGTGGCTAGAGAGATAGATGGCTAGGCAACTCCATCCTGTGCCTATTGTAAATAATTTATACATTTTATGTGGTCTTTTTTATTTGCCCCAGACCTGTTAATATGTAACCCCAGCAGTTAGTTTACAATGAACTTGGCAATATACCAATGAATTATCCTCTCTGTGTGTAACTTACATCTTTCTATACTCCTATGCCTTCTGTGTAGCACAGCAAATCCCTGCCTGGAGAATTCAAAGTAAATGAGCAGCAATCAGCCCCCAAGGGGCAGGTGTAACGGCCGGGGCTGCGCTTGAGCTGCCAGCGCGATAGTTGCACGCGTCGGGGACAATAGAGAAACAGATGGGACCGATTTCAGCACAGTGTTCCCAGTGTCCCTTTATCCTACTGTTTGTGGTATTGAGAGAGGCAATAACTTCTTCAGTAAGACCTTGGTACTTGTTACCATATCTTCAGCTTTATACCGGGTTTTGTCCTTGCGGTGGCCAATGGCTAACCAAAGCTTCTCCCCAACATCTAATTGTCTTATTTTATTTGTTCTGCTTTTTTACCTTTTACAAAACTAAATATGATACTTACATTAGACACCACTCCTTTCGGGACTCTTATTACTCATCCCATAAGTGCTTATTCATTTCTTTTGGTCAAGGGCAGGTCTGCGTATGTACAGACCACTGTTACACTGCAGTTAGAAATATACATTGCAGAAAATAAAAGAAAGTTATGTTTTTTACTTGGGATATGGTGCAGTAATAGACAAACAACCTGGAAACTGAGGTCAGTGCGACTCTAATGGAAATTACCCTGCCATAACTATAAGTATAATAGTAGGATACCATGACCCAGGGGTGTTATTCCGCTTCTGTGTCAGTCAGCAAATGAACTGTACACCACATAGTCTACTAAATACAGTGTCTCCCATGAGGTCTATACAGGTCACTCAGCCTTTTTACAAGCCACCATTATTTGATTATGGGGTTAAACGGTGGCTGTAGATGCACCTTATTATTATTATTATTATTATTAAGCCATTTACTATTAGTTATAGACAATGGCGTTTCTTGTGATCTAAAGTAGCCACCTGTATGTGTAGCAGGAAAGCCCCAGCAACGATCATAAAACAAAACGTTCCTTTTTTTAATATATTGCAATTAATGTTTTTGGCTTTGTGCAATGGCAGATAACATTACTGACGCACAAAATCGGCTGCTGGCCACTGGGAGGTGCTGAAATTAATATTCTCCTAAGAACTCACCCAAAAGTACTCAGTGAATCTAAAGGAATGAATGGGGCAGTGAAATATGGCGTTGGGGAACACAGGTGGGTAGGTGTATGAGAGATAACTGCTCGACACTGGCATGCTGAATGTATAGAGCTACATGTTTTCGAAGATTCATAAACCATAGTAGAACTTTTTGTACGTTTTGGGATAATTTTCCAGAACAAAATAAAGTAGAGTGTTCATAACAGCATTGGAGATATATGTAAACATCGTTAATTGACAATATATAATTGTTCTGCATGTACAGTGTATACTGAAAGGCAAGAGAGGAATGTACTAAGATGCAAGACCCACAAACTTGTATTTACCTAGTTACATATCTGCTTCTCAGACGTAGCTTGAAATTGCCTTGACTTCTTGGAATGGAGCCCTCTCCCCCTGCCTGGGAATGGAAGCTAAAGAAATCAGTGTGAGGCAGTGAATGTGGGTGAGGGGTGAGAATCCTATTGATTCCATTCAGTTAAACCGAAGGAATGCGACTGGCTGCGCTTAATGAGCCGCCCCACATGCTGAGGACTACGAGACGCGTGCAAGGAGCAAGGCCAAGAGCGATTTTCCTGCAGTGGAATTCCAGGGTCAGGCTGGCTCACGCCTACACGATTATAGTCGCAGCCACCACATTGCAGAATGCAGAAAATGGAAATTGGGCAAAAGCAGAATTAAACTGCAAATGCTTTGCTAGGTCACACATGAGATATTGCGGGCTATGGAGCCTCGCCCTAAGTGAACTAAGCAAATTGGCTGCAAATAAGTCTGCATGTATAAACCGTGGCTGTATAGGTAGTACAGCAGCGTCAATATGTCTGCATCCTTGTTATGAGCAAATGGGAGTCACTGACCATTCCATTCCTCTCTCTACTATGGCTCATTGGTGAGTATTGTATTGCCACATTGAAATGTATGGAGATCTTAGCTACCTTCTCCTGCATCTTGGGGTGCATAAAGGAACTATTCCAAGATAGACTACTTGGATAGTCTTGGATAGAACTAATCCAGGATTCCAGGATCAATCCAAGATATAGTATGGTCACTGTCTGTGATACACCTAACAATTCACTGTTATTGCTTTAAATGCATAGAAATCACACAAGTAGTGATAAAAGGCAGCCCAGTCTTCTATTCTGGACTGGAATCAGTTGTCATATAAATACGCCCCCCACAGGCGGGACGAGGAACTAGTTGGTTAAATGACAATAGGATACAGTTTGTTATATGATTGCAGTGCCAAATAATAATACTTGGCTACCCAAGCTAAAAGTGACGCTGGCTTTTTGGACATCTGGCCCACTTATTAAAATGTAACACATAACTCGTACATGGGAGGGGTTGGGGTGGGGCGATAATTATCTCTGTAAAGGGCAGAACCAATGAGAAGAGACAACAGAATAGTTTAACAAATAACCTTATGTTATTACTAAGATAAAGATTTATAGCTGGATAGAGATAGATAGATAGATAGATAGATAGAGATAGATGATAGATAGATGATAGATAGATAGATAGATAGATCCAGATAGTGCCAGATAGCTATGATACTGAGCTAGCCAGCTTGCAAGCAATATAGAAAGACAGCAATTAGTACATATGCTGGATAGATAAATAAATGTTAATGTGATGGATAAACACACACAGACACAAATATTTATAAAACACAAATACAATGAGCAAGGCTTAGGAGGTGTAACAGCCCGACACTCCTCGGTTGGCAGGTTTGTGTAGTTGTGCCCAGAGCTTCTTTACTTGTTTCCCAGGTCTCGGCAAAGAGAAGAGGGGGGGGGGGGGGGGTTGCACGCGTCGGGGGTGAGGCACAGATGGGGGATCAGTGAATTTGCCATTTATTCTAGCACAGAAAATCCAGCAGTAGAACAGGCATCTGTCTCCCAGCGCTCCGCTCCCATCCCTGCCCCACGTCCTGCCTACGCGGCCAGATTGGGCTCACTGTCACCCAGGAAGCAGAAGAACATCCTGCGGCGCTAGGATGGCGCTAAGGTGAGTGCAATATTTGTAACTTGTTTCCCCCGCCTGTACTGAACTAGCCGAGTAATTACACCTGACGTTTGTAGTAACTTGTTTGTCTGTCGGATGCAGATGCCTATAAATATCCCTCATGCTCCAATATGAACTAAACAGAAATAATATTTACTTCATTTTTCCTTTTCCATGTTAAATATAAACTGTAATTAGCGTTAACAAAGCACAAGAGCAATAGCTGCGCAAAATCCAAGATTTGCTGCGCAGAAAGGCACGAATATGTATGACAAGTCAGTTATACATAGGTAAAAACTTGTTCTCGCCCATGCGTTTTAATTCTACCGTGTTTCAGAAGTTTTTAACCCCTATGGGTAAAATTAGAACAGACACCTGAACAGAACAGTTACTTCCAGATCCCAGAACACTACAAATATCCAAACAGCTGCGTCTGGAATGTTGCCACAAAGTGAGACTATTGGATTTAACTATTTTTTGTGCGACAGCCCCAAATCTTAATCAAATTATTTTAAGAGCCAGGCCACACATGCAATTCATGGCTGCCTGTGTGTAACAGGTTTAAATAGATTCCATTGTTTCTTAGGTAACAGCCTTCTGCTTCAGACTGTAGTCCATGTAGCTTGCCATGTAGGAAACAATGAAATCTACTTCCTACTTTCCCTGGTAAACTTGTTCTTGTAACATGCGTTACAAGAAGACTTTACTGGAACCCCACTGCAAAATCATTTTTGGGACCCCAAAACCTTTGGGAAAACGGTTTTTATGAAATATATTTAAATCGCCTATTCATTTCCCATTGTTTCCACCCCCCTTCCACACACACACACCCAAGTAGTTGCAGGGTCTGTCTTTTGTGTAGTTAGGACACTGGCTTTAAGGATGGGCTATTCTACATATTCTGTACGCAAACATTTTACAAAATTATTAGGCTGAAAGCATGTGATCAGAGAGGAATAATGCTATGAGTTAGGCTGAGATGACTACAGAATCAATTTCGTTTCTTCTTGTAGGGGAAGTGGGTACTGTTTTGTGATATTCGCCATACAAATAGGGTTATACATACAGCTTGGGTTATACATGGATTTAAATTAATTCATAGCGCACGTATTTATGTAGTTTCAACACTGTGTGTTTATTTGCCTGTTGTTCAGTGTATTCACTTACCAGCACTGTGTGTAACCGGTGTATTTCCTAACTCGCCTTCTATATAGCACAGTTCCTTCCTGCCTAGAACATTCAAATCAAATGGCCACCAATCACCTTCCCAGAGGCGTGTGTAACGGTTGCGCTGGGGCAGATCCCCCCCACCCCTACCAATCACCCCCCCCACCAATCACCCCCCCCCCCTAATATCTGAGCTGCACACACGAGTTGCATGCGACAGGAACAATAGAAGAACAGATGGACCCAATATCAGCACAGTGTCCCCAGTGTCCCTTTATCGCCTGTTGGCGGTACTGAAATCTATATTACCTTTAGCTTCCAGTGAGCATCGTTCCATTCCCTTTAATTTCCCAACGCAAAGTGTAATAATCACTCATCTGCTTTTTTTAATGATCATTCCAGCATAGTTTCCGTCCCTCTATTGCCCCTTATAATGAAATATATCTTCATACTGTTTTGTCACCATCCTCATCCAGCCCATCAGTACATAGCCCACTCATTTACACAGGTTTAGCACCAGGCTGGACTCCTTTGTGCAGTTGCCAGAAGTGCCTGAGCCTTCTATCTATTTTGGCTTCTCTTTATTCCCACCTTCTACTAACTAAACTTGTGTCCCCATGAGCTGTATTTAAATCTAGCCCCTCGCAAACTGGCAGTAGTTCAAACAGCAGTTTCAAATACTCATGGTTACTGTTTGATAACAGCCTTTTTACAGCATCTATCTGGGAAAAGGAAGCTGCGTTTGGCCATGGGGATATTGTAAGAATGGGACCATCAGTGTTGCACTTACCTTAGTTACCTTTCTGCTTCACAGAACTGCCCAGAGTTCCACATTGATATGTTCAGCAGTCTCCCTGCTAAGCGACTAGACCTGTGCAAGGGGAGAACCAGCGACAATGAAATCACTAGCAGCCTGGGTTTTCAGGTTTTCAAGCATATAGTTACATTGATTTCAATGAGGATTTATTTTGGGGGGACTTCTTTTCAGAGGTTGCTGTGTGGATGTTTTTCTGTATGTAAAAACTATAGTTTAAACCATTGTCCATGAGGCACGAAACATGCCTGTGTCACAGTATTTACTTAAGAAAAATATCACTCACACAGAAGCACCCAACTATTAGAAATTAGAAGTGCCATGGGGCCTTAAGACTTTATTTCAGAGCACAGGATAGTTTCGGTCTATGACACATGAACTAATTCTAGCCTACCACTTGTTGCGGGCTACCAGAAGCCACTTAGACTGCAACTTTAGGGAATATGAAGCAGAAAAATACAGTGTCATTTCTCCTGGTCTGTACTGCTATTAGTCGCCCATGTGGCTTGCCACACCGAAAGCAATTAAATGTATGCAGTAGCGCACAGGGAAAATGTGCAATTTGCCTGTTCGATTTTAAGTCTTAAGAAGTTCGAAAATTACTGAGAGTACAGAGTCAAATAATAATAGATACTTGCTTCTAGTTTCCCATACATAACAAATCTCAGGGCAGCTGCATCTAAAATGGTTGCAACAACGCTCTGGAAGGGAAGGACCTACTGCGATTATTGGATCTATCATCCTACGTTTGTTGTTTTTGTATTACTGTTCCAAGTCTGAATAGTAGGGTGACCAGATCACTTAAAAATTCAGGGACACGTCTAAAAAATTCAGCTAGTGGGGCTGCATTAATTGCAGTTTATTTTAAATGCAATCAGTGCTGTCCTGCAACTTGTATTTATTAGACGTTCCTACATTTTCAAATGACCTGGTCACCCTATGGTTTTTTGAACCAGGCCACACAAACGTCAGGTTCCATTGTTTCCTATGGAGAAGCTCAATGCCCTCCACTTCAGTTTGTAGTCAGTTTAGCTTGTCCTGTAGGAAACAAGAAAGACTATTGTTCGACGACAAGAAGTTCTTCCTTTGACATGTCCTTAAATAACTAATGGCTATAAAATAATTCCGAAGATCAATAATCTAGAGTCGTGTATTATTTAGGTTTTTGCCACAGGGCACTTATATCATTACATTACAGTCCTTGCCTAAAAAATATCGATAATTTGTTGAGGTTGGTGTAATGTGGGTGGGTGGGTGCCAGTTCTTGGGGCTGATGAGCAACCTCCGACAGTCTGGGGCTGTAGCCACACGAACTGCACGCGTCCAGAACAAAAGGGAACAGATGGGGCAGTCTCAGCGCAATGTCCCCGAATGTCACTTTGTGGCACTGAGACGGGCAATAAAAGCAAGAAACTGTCCCCTGCCTTCAGTTACCTCCCGGGTGGGTTTTCGAGTTACTAGACATAGGACATAGAAAATTGTAATGTGCTGTTCAACTCGAGGCTGACAACTAGTTCCAACCATTTGCGATCCCCAGTGCAACTAGCTGCTGTTCAACATGTGGTGCTGAAATTACATTATTCGATTCAAACTGAATAAACACAGCGGGTTGCACTAGGGACTATCGCTCCTTTCCTTGGATGCGTACTAGTTTATTACTGGTAAATATTTTCAGCAATAGTCAAAGTTATCTATACAACTATTACCGCACAGCATAATATACTGTAATATATATTCATCTTTCTGATAAGGTTGAATGTAATCGATCTGCTAGCCCCAGCATCAGCTCCAGAGGTGACAGATCATCATTAGAAGGATTTTTAAAAAAATATTATTTCTTTATGGCATTTTTCAAACGAGGGGGATCGGTACAGAAGGCAAAAGGTGTGTGTGTGGGGGGGGGGGGGGGGGGTGGGGTATGAATTAGAAATTTATGTCTAACTGATTATCTCCCCTTTCCTTTCATATATACTAGTTAAATACTGATAACGTACCCCAGTACAAATCCCAATAATTTCCCATACATTTTTATTACCGGGGAGCACAGCAGAATGAACTGGTAGCATCCAGCAACTCTTGCAATTGGTACTGACAGGTATAATGAGCAGCAAAGTGCAAGCACCCAGGGAATCCCCAAGGTTAAAGTAAACAGATAGGAAATCACATCTGACAAAGCCTGCTAGAAGCATGTAATATACCACTTGTTATAGATGTTCTCCTAATCTAAATAAATACTTTGGCCTTGTGAATGAGTGCTTTACCTTGCTGCTGTTATAAGGATTCTGCTCCCCTAGCAGTATCTTGTGCTCCCGGGCCGCAATTATTACTCTAGTACCAATACTGGAGTTATACTGCCAATTGTATTGCCATAGCTTGGATTACATAAAGCAGAATGCAATTGATTAGCATAATGACAAAATAGAAATGTCAAATGAAATACTTTACCAAGAGGGCTGTTTACTAATTTACCCCACATTCGGGTTTCAGGTACAGTTATCCGGCCAACTATGGTTCACTTAAAAAAGTCATTAATACAATCTGGCAGCTGGAACTAAAGGCGTCCGATTGCCTCCCTGCCCCAGACGAGAATCAGATTCAATGTCTTTGAAGCGCAGGCACTTGTGGCTCAGTTCCACCCTACTCTACAGGCCAACCTTTTGCTCTCTGCTACACCAGGGGTGCTATAGGGTGAGTTGCATACTCTCACTTGTGCTTTGTACAGCAGGTGTAGAACTTCAACAAGGACAATATTAAATTACTCCACATAAGTGCAAATACAATACCGGCTAAGCGAACGAATTCACCTGCTACAGACCTATAACTAGAGACATAGAGAGGTGTCAATGTCAACATGAGGGCAAACTAGATAATTAACAATATCAGCCCGAGTAATATCCGACAGACAGTCGGTAGGGTGGCCCAAGCCACTGGTCTCTCTACATTATTCTCTTTGGTGGCACCAGGGTCAGAGGGTACTCTGCTACTCACTTCTATTTCATTGCTAAGGGAATACAAACCTCAAACCTCTCTGTACTGTATGACCAACCCCTGCAGTAAAATGTTCTGGGCACAGGGATTCTATTGGTCAGAGTTTGCTCTATAGTGTTTGTGGCTCTATTTTGAAGAGTAAAGGCAAAGGCTGTAGCAGCTGTCTGCAACCACTGGCATTTCTTTTATTGTCCTGACCGGCTTGTTTTACGGACCCTTACCCCATACCAGCAGGCTGACCCGGGACCCCAGGCACTGATCTACATAGCTAACAATGTGGAGACTTTATAAAAGAGGGTACCCGCCAACTATCCATAAAAAAATCAGGGGGGTGGAATCTGGAAACATCCAATCTCTACATTCTACCTGTCTTACCATGTGTGTTCTATATGCTTTTTAGGAAATGTGTCTATACATATACTATACTACCCCCATACTAAACACCCTAGAAGCCACTTGGCCTTCTGTACCCTTGCCTGATGGCTCTCTCTCCCCAGCAGTTTTACTCCAGCCACAGTACGAGTTCCTTCAGGTTACCGGCCATTATCAGGGCAGTTATTGTAGAAACCGTTATGCCGGCAGCCCTTTCCCACACTGAGGCCCTTGGGATCCCTATGATGGGAATAATTCAGTACTGGGCACAAGAGCTGCACGCGTCAGGGAACAAAGCAGGGAGCAGATGGGGGCAATTTTACACAATAAGATCTCCCATCCCAGTTATACTAATTGCAATTCTGAGAAGGACAGCGCTTCTTTTTAGTTATTATTCCAGCCATGGCTCCCTGCATCTAGAGGGCACTAGTCCCATGTTTTCATCCTCATAGACCTCTATTTTTTCTAAATTTTCCACTTTTATTCTGAGCCACTAGCTCCTAACATGGCACCAAATCTGCCCTCCGCTTTATCCTATTCTTTTGTATACACAGTTCCCATTGGGTCTGTGAACAGTTACCGTAAGTACGTTGGTTTTGAACCCCCAGCAGTGGTATTGGCTCTGACTAGATATTTATTATTGGTATCCTTCATTTAAACGATCTGTTTATGTAGGACCTACCTTCCTACCCGTTGTTACGTTATTGTATGAATCTAAATCCCCTCCCTAATGCCCTATCTCTAATGACTTTAAATCACCACTTTTGTCTAAGGGCTCCTAAAATTTGGCTGCAGTTTCAGTAGTATTGGAATGTGCCATACTAATGGAACTGACTGGAGCTCGGCCAATGTCTCCCTCCATTCTCTTCACCAAGGGTAACCAATCCCTGCCAGTAAAGGGAAATTACAAATCGGAGCTGGGTTGGTGTTTCTTTTCTCCAAATAGAAATGAATTATATATCTGTTTATGAAAAAATGAACCAAAACCAACAATATTACTTTCCCATCCCACCACTATCTTCTCAAAATGAGTATACAGTATGCTAAGAAGTATACAGTATAGTAAGTTGTATATAATACATCAATATTGCTAAGGAGTAGAGGAGGCTTTGAATCTTTATTAAAGGGCTGATCTTGGGAGTGGTAGTAAGCTAGAAACGTTTCTTATTGTCTATATACAGTAAGCGTTGCGTTTTTCTCTGCTACCTATTTGTGTTCTGATTACTTAGTCTGGGACCAAATAATTCCCGATGATTGCTTCAAAAATGCCTATATGCCAAACGAGTGGCCCTAAAATAAATGCAGTCCCAACGACTAGCCCTATTTCTATTGTGGCTAGAAATCCTTTGTCACTTGAAAGCGCCCCCCACAGGAAGTATCGGGAACACGTTCATTGAATGAAAATGGGATACAGTTTGTTATGATATAATTGCAGAGCCAAATAATAATACTTGGCTACCCAAGCTAAAAGTGACGCTGGAGCTTTGGACATCTGGTCACAAGCCACTTATTAATGTGTAACCCAAAACTAGTAAGTGAGGTGGGGGGATATCAGTCAACTGCAGCTCTCTGAGGGGCGGGCCCTTTAAGAAAAGAGAATCTGATATGGGAGGTCCTGCTATTGCTGAGATACCCAGAAAGATGATGGGATAAAGGCAAACAAGGGATAAAGAGAGAGGAGGGAGAGATAAATAGATGATAGATAGATGATAGATGATAGATAGATAGATGATAGATGATAGATAGATAGATGAGAGATATAGATAGATAGATAGATAGATAGATAGATAGATAGATGATAGATAGATAGATAGATAGATAGATAGATATAGATTGATAGATAGATACTGGAATTTAAACTTGTTATAATGACACATGCACACCAAGTCGGCCAGAAAAAAATAGCTGCCAAATATTTCCCTGGCAGGCAGTTGCACCCTGTGGGTGTTTCCCGGCCCTTGGATAGGGGAAGGGAGGGGGGGGGTGTTGCATGCGCCGGGAATGAGGCACAGATGGGGGATCAGAGGATTTGCCATTTATTCTAGCAGAAGGAATGCAGTAGTGGAACAGGCTTCTGCCCTCCACAGCTCCTCTCCTGCCCCTGATCCACACCCTGCCTACTGTACAGACACGTCGGGCTCAGCGGGAGCAGAAGAACATCCCAAGCTCTTGCTCCTCCTGCAGAAACAGAATGGCGCTAAGGTAAGTGTAGTATTTACTATTGTACTATAACGTGTTTCCCCCACTTATACTGACCTATAGCAGCGATTACTCCAATCGTTTACAGCAAATCGCCTTTCTGTCTGTCAGAAGCATATACACATTCCATTCCCCTTAAACTCCAACAGAATTAGCTGTGTTCAATAGGAACCGAAAGATGTCTGAATAGCCTGCTGTAAGCATAGGTTATTTTTCTATTTCTTGGTTAACATATAATCAGTAATTCATAAAATAGCACAAGGGCAAAACCAAGTCATTGGGGTATGGCCTTATGGGACGTGGGGTGCTGTATAATGTATGGGTGCTAAAGTAGCACAAAGGTCTCACCTCAAAGCAACAGTGATTGGCATAACCTTATAGTGCAGTCAATGTCTTTTGACTTTTTCCTTTCATAGATGCTTTTTAAAGAGAGATGACACATGCGCAAAGAAATCAGTAATGATAGTTGTACAGACTCCTCTACTACCAGCTGACTGGGGTGCTACAATTTTGCAGGTAATGCGTTTCACTAATTTAAATTAATTGTTACCTTGAGGTAGTGTATTTCGGTGGCAAATACCTGCACATTTGTTCAACAGGCACATGATATAGATGACATGCTTCCTACTGTATGTCACAATGTAAAATAAAATCTATATTTTAATTTGTATTTTCTAAACTGTTATGGCTGATTTTCCAAAAGCAGGAATACAGGCAATCCATGGGTCACTCTGAACACAGCTATTAGAACGGAGTAGTTCTTTTGCTCAGTGTCACCGGTTTGCCATATATGACTATGCAATTAGAGCCAAGACAGGACACACAAGCTTCTTATCATAGCTGCCTATTTGACCCAACCATTGACTCCATAGCAACATGTTGCTCACCAACCCATTGGATGTTGCTCCCAGTGGCCTCAAAGCAGGTGCTTATTTTTGAATTCCTGGTTTAGAGGGAAGTATTGGTCGTATAAAAACCCACATATGGGTACCAAATAGCCAATCATAGCCCCTATTTGGTACCCCCATGTACATTTTCCATGCTTGTGTTGCTCCCAAACTCTTTTTACATTTGAATGGCCCTCAGCTTCATTTTGTAGTGTATGTAGTGTAACTTGCCATGTAGGAAACAGTCTGCTGTTGACCTGCTACAAGTTGTTCTTGTGCCTTTAATCAGAGATGTGATTAGAAGTAAACGTACCCCAAATTCAGTCCCCTTAAACTTTGACACTTTTGACACTTTCATTAACATACATATATCGTACAACAACGCACATATAGAAACTGCTTATTATTTCACAGATATTGGTGAGATATACGTAATATATATGTATTAGTCTAATTTGTGAACAAAATGTAACACTGTATACTGGCTCTGCACTTCACAGTTTCTCAGTATCAATATGCTGGATGCAAATTGTAACAGATTCCCTAGTGCGACTCCCCCCAAGTGTCTGAGCTGCCGGCACAAGAGTTGCACGCGTCGGAAACAATAGAGAGACAGATGGGGCCCATGGCAGCACAGTGTCACCAGTGTCCCCTTATCCTACTGTTTCTGTTACTGAGAGGGGCAATAACCTCTTCACTGAGAACCTTAGTGTTTTATCATGGGTCTTGCACTATCACTCTGCACTACCCTTCTCATTCTTCCCAATCTATTGCATTCTGTTTAATTACTGTTCCAGGTATTTATCATGGGTTGAATTCAGCAGTATCTGGCATTTACTCCTTTTTCCGTTACCCTAACTGCTCAGCCATATGCTCTGCGGCCCATTGCAGTCATGCCCCGTCTCAGTCTGCCTAATGCCAATACACCATTCCAACTACTTTTCACAGCGCATCACACTGGTTTCAGAAAACCAAATGAGACAGAAAATCAGACAATGTGTTTTTATTGGTTTTTTCCTAATGCTAATAATAATAGTAAAGACCGTATTCAATGAGTGTTCTCTGAAATGGCAGCACTTCGCTGATGAGATGTCACATTCCTTCAGAAATTGGGCTTCCAGAGTTCCTCTGGAAGTCGGAGTTGGCCTTCTGCCTTTACCCCTGCACTAGCTGACTGTGCCTACATACCCCTAGGTTTCCCTGACAATGAACCCATCAACCATACATCACCCTTCCATGCTCACAGCAGCTCTACTTCCCAGAATGGCCACCACATTAAGGTCCATATTATAGACAGTGACCCTCAGTCTATCCTCACATTTTGTTTGAAAAAGCTAATTATTTCTAAAACTGGATACTATATTGGAACACAGAATCAAATTTAATCCTAACCATTAATTTGTTAATCCTGTTCCGACCCTAGTGCAACTAGCTGCTGTCCAACTGGTGGTGCTGAAATTACATTATTCGATTCAAACTGAATAAACACAGCGGGTTGCACTAGAGACTATTGCCCCTTTACTTGGATGCGTACTAGTTTATTACTGGTAAATATTTTCAGCAATAGTCAAAGTTATCTATACAACTATTACCGCACAGCATAATATACTGAAATATATATTCATCTTTCTGATATGGTTTAATGTAATCGATCTGCTAGCCCCAGCATCAGCTCCAGAGGTGACAGATCATCATTAGAAGGATTTTTTTTTAAAAAAATATTCTTTCTGTACCGAGGGGGATCGGTACAGAAGGCAAAAGATGGGGGGGGGGGGGGGGGGGGGGGGTGCATTGTCAATGGTGTATCAACATATAACATTGGTTATAACTGAAAGGATTTATTTGCATAACTGCATTCATTTATTTCTATGTGGCAGAAATAAATGCCAATAATGCCAGTACAAATGCCAATAATTTCCCATACATTTTTATTACCGGGGAGCACAGCAGAATGTACTGAAAACATCCAGCAACTCCTGCAATTAGTACTGACAGCTATAATGAGCAGCAAAGTGCAAGCACCCAGGGAATGGAATAGAAGCACTTAATATACCACTTGTTATAGGTGTTCTCCTAATCTAAATAAATACTTTGGCCTTGTGAATGAGTGCTTTCCCTTGCTGCTGTTATAAGGATTCTGCTCCCCTAGCAGTATCTTGTGCTCCCGGGCCGCAATTATTACTTGTTTGTTCCTGCCAGTACCAATACTGGGGTTATACTGCCAATTGTATTGCCATAGCTTGGATTACATAAAGCAGAATGCAGCTGATTAGCATAAAGACAAAATAGAAATGTCAAATGAAATACTTTACCAAGAGGGCTGTTTACTAATTTACCCCACATTCGGGTTTCAGGTACAGTTATCCGGCCAACTATGGTTCACTTTAAAAAGTAATTAATACAATCTGGCAGCTGGAACTAAAGGCGTCCGATTGCCTCCCTGCCCCAGACGAGAATCAGATTCAACCTCCTTGAAGCGCAGGCACTTGTGGCTCAGTTCCACCCTACTCTACAGGCCAACCTTTTGCTCTCTGCTACACCAGGGTTGCTATAGGGTGAGTTGCATACTCTCACTTTTGCTTTGTACAGCAGGTGTAGAACTTCAACAAGGACAATAGTAAATTACTCCACATAAGTGCAAATACAATACCGGCTAAGCGAACGAATTCACCTGCTACAGACCTATAACTAGAGACACAGAAAGGTGTCAATGTCAACATGAGGTCAAACTAGATAATTAACAATATCAGCCCGAGTAATATCCGACAGACAGTCGGTAGGGTGGCCCAAGCCACTGGTCTCTCTATATTATTCTCTTTGGTGGCACCAGGGTCAGAGGGTACTCTGCTACTCACTTCTATTTCATTGCTAAGGGAATACAAACCTCAAACCTCTCTGTACTGTATGACCAACCCCTGCAGTAAAATGTTCTGGGCACAGGGATTCTATTGGTCAGAGTTTGCTCTATAGTGTTTGTGGCTCTATTTTGAAGAGTAAAGGCAAAGACTGTACCAGCTGTCTGCAACCACTGGCATTTCTTTTATTGTCCTGACCGGCTTGTTTTACGGACCCTTACCCCCTACCAGCAGGCTGACCCGGGACCCCAGCCACTGATCTACATAGCTAACAATGTGGAGACTTTATAAAAGAGGGTACCCGCCAACTATCCATAAAAAAAATCAGAGGGGTGGAATCTGGAAACATCCAATCTCTACATTCTACCTCTGTCTTACCATGTGCGTTCTATATGCTTTTTAGGAAATGTGTCTATACATATACTATACTACCCCCATACTAAACACCCTAGAAGCCACTTGGCCTTCTGTACCCTTGCCTGATGGCTCTCTCTCCCCAGCAGTTTTACTCCAGCCACAGTACGAGTTCCTTCAGGTTACCGGCCATTATCAGGGCAGTTATTGTAGAAACCGTTATGCCGGCAGCCCTTTCCCACACTGAGGCCCTTGGGATCCCTATGATGGGAATAATTCAGTACTGGGCACAAGAGCTGCACGCGTCAGGGAACAAAGCAGGGAGCAGATGGGGGCAATTTTACACAATAAGATCTCCCATCCCAGTTATACTAATTGCAATTCTGAGAAGGACAGCGCTTCTTTTTAGTTATTATTCCAGCCATGGCTTCCTGCATCTAGAGGGCACTAGTCCCATGTTTCCATCCTCATAGACCTCTATTTTTTCTAAATTTTCCACTTTTATTCTGAGCCACTAGCTCCTAACATGGCACCAAATCTGCCCTCCGCTTTATCCTATTCTTTTGTATACACAGTTCCCATTGGGTCTGTAAACAGCTACCGTATGTACAGTGGTTTTGAACCCCCAGCAGTGGTATTGGCTCTGACTAGATAATCATTATTGGTATCCTTCATTTAAACAATCTGTTTATGTAAGACCTACCTTCCTACCTGTTGTTACGTTATTGTATGAATCCAAATCCCCTCCCTTATGCCCTATCTCTAATGACTTTGGGCTCCTAGAATTTGCCTGCAGTTTCAGTAGTATTGGAATGTGCCATACTAATGGAACTGACTGGAGCTCGGCCAATGTGTCCCTCCATTCTCTTCACCAAGGGTAACCAATCCCTGCCAGTAAAGGGAAATTACAAATCGGAGCTGGATTGGTGTTTCTTTTCTCCAAATAGAAATGAATTATATATCTGTTTTTGAAAAAATGAACCAAACCAACTACATTACTTTCCCATGCCATCGCTATCTTCTCAAAATGAGTATACAATACGCATATATAGAAGGTTGTATATAATACATCAATATTGCTAAGGAGTAGAGTAGACGTTTAATATTTATTAAAGGGCTGATCTTGGGAGTGGTAGTAAGCTAGAAACGTTTCTTATTGTCTATATACAGTAAGCGTTGCGTTTTTCTCTGCTACCTATTTGTGTTCTGATTACTTAGTCTGGGACCAAATAATTCCCGATGATTGCTTCAAAAATGCCTATATGCCAAATGAGTTGCCCTAACATAAATGCAGTCCTATTTATATTGTGGCTAGTAATCCTTTGTCTCTTGAAAGCGCCCCCCACAGGAAGTACCGGGAACACGTTCATTGAATGAAAATGGGATACAGTTTGTTATGATATAATTGCAGAGCCAAATAATAATACTTGGCTACCCAAGCTAAAAGTGACGCTGGAGCTTTGGACATCTGGTCACAAGCCACTTATTAATGTGTAACCCAAAACTAGTAAGTGAGGTGGGGGCATATCAGTCAACTGCAGCTTTCTGAGGGGCGGGCCCTTTAAGAAAAGAGAATCTGATATGGGAGGTCCTGCTATTGCAGATACCCAGAAAGACGACAGGATAAAGACAAACAAGGGATAATGAGAGAGGAGGGAGAGATAAATAGAAAGATGATAGATGAGAGATAGATATATATAGATAGATAGATAGTTAGATAGATGATAGATAGATAGATAGATAGATAGATAGATAGATAGATAGATAGATAGATGATAGATAGATAGAATGATAGATACTGTAGATAGATGATACTGGAATTTAAACTTGTTATAATGACACATGCACACCAAGTCGGCCAGAAAAAATCTAGCTGCCAAATATTTCCCTGGCAGGCAGTTGCACCCTGTGGGTGTTTCCAAGCCCTTGGATGGGGGGGGGGGGGGGGGGGGTTGCATGCGCCGGGAATGAGGCACAGATGGGGGATCAGAGGATTTGCCATTTATTCTAGCAGAAGGAAGGCTTCTGCCCTCCACAGCTTCTCTCCTGCCCCTGATCCACACCCTGCCTACTGTACAGCTCAAGAACATCCCAAGCTCTTGCTCCTCCTGCAGCAACAGAATGGCGCTAAGGTAAGTGTAGTATTTACTATTGTACTATAACGTGTTTCTCCCACTTATACTGACCTATAGCAGCGATTACTCCAATCGTTTCCAGCAAATCGCCTCTCTGTCTGTCAGAAGCATATACACATTCCATTCCGCTTAAACTCCAACAGAATTAGCTGTGTTCAATAGGAACAGAAAGATGTCTGAATAGCCTGTTGTAAGCATAGGTTATTTTTTCTATTTCTTTGTTAACATATAATCAGTAATTCATAAAATAGCACAAGGGCAGAAGCTGTACATGCAAAAACTTGGCAAAACCATTGGGGTATGGCCTTATGGGACGTGGGGTGCTGTATAATGTATGGGTGCTAAAGCCTCAAAAGGTCTCACCGCAAAGCAACAGTGATTGGCATAACCTTATAGTCAATGTCTTTTGACGTTTTCCTTTCATAGATGCTTTTTAAAGAGAGATGACACATGCGCAAAGAAATCAGTAATGATAGTTGTACAGACTCCTCTACTACCAGCTGACTGGGGTGCTGCAATTTTGCAGGTAATGCGTTTCACTAATTTAAATTAATTGTTACCTTGAGGTAGTGTATTTCGGTGGCAACTACCTGAACATTTGTTCAACAGGCACATTATATAGATGACATGCTTCCTACTGTATGTCACAGTGTAAAAAAAAAATCTATATTTTAATTTGTATTTTCTAAACTGTTATGGCTGATTTTCCAAAACCAGAAATACAGGCAATCCATGGGTCACTCTGAACACAGCTATTAGAACGGAGTAGTTCTTTTGCTCAGTGTCACCGGTTTGCCATATATGACTGTGCAATTAGAGCCAAGACAAGACACACAAGCTACTTATCATAGCTGCCTATTTGACCCAACCATTGGCTCCGTAGCAACATGAATTCCTGGTTTAGAGGGAAGTATTGGTCGTATAAAACCCCACGTATGGGTACCAAATAGCCAATCATAGCCCCTATTGGTTACCCCCAGGTACATTTTCAATGCTTGTGTTGCTCCCAAATTTTATTTTACATTTGAATGGCCCTCAGCTTCATCTTGTAGTGTATGTAGTGTAGCTTGCCCTGTAGGAAACAGTCTGCTGTTGACCTGCTACAAGTTGTTCTTGTGCCTTTAATCAGTGATGTGATTAGAAGTAAACGTACCCCAAATTCAGTCCCCTTAAACTTTGACACTTTTGACACATTCATTATAGCATATAACAACGCACATTTAGAAACTGCTTATTAGTTAGTTCACAATTAGGACTCCTATAATAACTGGTCCCCTTTTAAGCAGCCGAAGGCTCTGCTTTTTCTACAGTTAAGTCATTGCCTTTAATAGATGATATGAAGCATATTCTTCAGCTTGATCATTTTGCTCTAAGTTCCTTGCTACAGTGCACTTACATTACAGTTATTGGTGAGATATATGTAATATATATGTATTAGTCTAATTTGTGAACAAAATGTAACACTGTGTACTGGCTCTGCACTTCACCAATATGCTGGATGCAAATTGTAACAGATTCCCCAGTGCGACTCCCCCCAAGTGTCTGAGCTGCCGGCACAAGAGTTGCACGCGTCGGAAACAATAGAGAGACAGATGGGGCCCATGGCAGCACAGTGTCACCAGTGTCCCCTTATCCTACTGTTTCTGTTACTGAGAGGGGCAATAACCTCTTCACTGAGAACCTTAGTGTTTTATCATGGGTCTTGCACTATCACTCTGCACTACCCTTCTCATTCTTCCCAATCTATTGCATTCTGTTTAATTACTGTTCCAGGTATTTATCATGGGTTGAATTCAGCAGTATCTGGCATTTACTCCTTTTTCCGTTACCCTAACTGCTCAGCCATATGCTCTGCTGCCCATTGCAGTCATGCCCCGTCTCAGTCTGCCTAATGCCAATACACCATTCCAACTACTTTTCACAGCGCATCACACTCGTTGCAGAAAACCAAATGAGACAGAAAATCAAAAAAATGTGTTTTTATTGGTTTTTCCTAATGTTAATAATAATAGTAAAGACCGTATTCAATGAGTGTTCTCTGAAATGGCAGCACTTCGCTGATGAGATGTCACATTCCTTCAGAAATTGGGCTTCCAGAGTTACTATGGAAGTCGGAGTTGGCCTTCTGCCTTTACCCCTGCACTAGCTGACTGTGCCTACATACCCCTAGGTTTCCCTGACAATGAACCCATCAACCATACATCACCCTTCCATGCTCACAGCAGCTCTACTTCCCAGAATGGCCACCACATTAAGGTCCATATAGACACTGACCCTCAGTCTATCCTCACGTTTTGTTTGAAAACAGCTCATTATTTGTAAAACTGAATACTACATTAGAACACAGAATCAAATTTAATCCTAACCATTAATTTGTTAATCCCGTTCCGACCCTAGTGCAACTAGTTGCTGTCCAACTGGTGGTGCTGAAATTACATTATTCGATTTAAACTGAATAAACACAGCCGGTTGCACTAGGGACTATCGCCCCTTTCCTTGGATGCATACTAGTTTATTACTGGTAAATATTTTCAGTAATAGTCAAAGTTATCTATACAACTATTACCGCACAGCATAATATACTGTAATATATATTCATCTTTCTGATAAGGTTGAATGTAATCGATCTGCTAGCACCAGCATCAGCTCCAGCGGTGACAGAGCATCATAAGAAAGATTTTTTTTGTAAAATATTCTTTCTTTATTGCATTTTCAAACGAGGGGGATCGGTACAGAAGACAAAAGGTGGGGGGGTGCATTGTCCATGGTGTATCAACATATAACTTTGGTTATGACTGAAAGGATTTTTTGCATAACTGCATTCATTTATTTCTAAGTGGCAAGCCACACAGATTATTGAATTTAGGTCAGATTGACCTATAAAACATATTAAACATATTTAAACATTGCTCTTGCAAAGTAGTTTAGGGAAAATATTTTAAAAGAAATTAAAAGATTTAGGGACAGGTGTCTGTAAGTGATAGACACTTGTAAGAAACAGATCCCTGGAGGAGACAAGAAAAATACCCCTATAAGGGATAGGCTTAACTGTGCTCAGACCCATGTAAAAAAACATTTACAATTATGAAAAGGTTATTTTAATTTCTTTTGGCTCTAGATTATATCAATTATGCATTAAACATTAATTACACACATTAGGATTGGTTGTTACTTACGTTCCATACTGAAAAGGTAGCATCTAAGGGGATGGATCCAGTAGCAGTGCATGATTATACAGCCTCTCAGTTGGGCTAAATTTAACTTATCTTAAAAACGGTTAACATCTCTGCTATATATAACCTCAAGGACCATCTTATGTCCCTAAGCCTGGCATGGTGGTGTTTTATTTAATATGAGTTCAATGAATTTGGCTTTTGCTTAATATACCCTTTGAATAATAATAATAATAATAATATTTCTCTGTTTGTTACTTGTTAGATAATTAGATTATCAGAACACAGATAATCCCCCTGCATAATGGGCTCCTGCTAACCAAACAGTCACAGGGTAATTGAAAGGGCTTTTACACTGGTAATCTAATTATCTACCTCACAAGGGCCAAACATAAAGCAACTTCAATTTCCCTGTTTGTCCCCTTTAGCTAAAGAAATAACAAAACCCACAAATTTCTTGTGATAACACAGTAGGCAAAAAAGTATGTTCAGCACAAACCCTAATCATTGAACTCATGTCGAAATTGGGGTTTGTTTGTTTTTTTTGTCCCTGGTCCTTTTTCATATCCATTCAGTAACATTATGTTCCCTCTCTGTTAGCACTTTGGGGGTAAATGAAAAAATGGCTTAACTTTACTACTTGTATATTACCCGATGGCTACCAATTAGAATGTTGCATTTTCTGGTCAGCTGTTTGAAAACAAAGATCTAATTGTTGCTATAGGTTACTAGATGTGGACTAATAAAATCCTTTATATAACATTATTCCCTTAGTGTTAAATTAATTCCATTCCAGTAGCTACTGCCGTTTTTTACAGCCCTCTGGTTTTAATTCTCCAGCCTTTTGTATCGGTCCCAGCAAGACACAATGTTACAACTTCATTTTCTGTAGTCCCTAAACTTTATCAGCCCCCATCAGTAACCATCCAGCGAAATAGTTCAACTATAAAGCCTACTAGGATTCATATTTGGAGCACCCTATCATCCCCTCGCAAAATTAACCCATATAGACCCAAAAGTTTAACTGTTGCAGTCCAGAACTCCCAACATAACAGCTAACTGCATAAATAAATATCTATGTGCGTAAGATTGACTGATGTTGTACTACACATTTCCTTAGGCGGTTTGCCGGCTCCTTGTAGCTCCTTTGTAAATACACTTACAAAAAGGCGGCGCAGAGTATAAGTTGAAGATTTTACTCCTAGAATAGTAGGGTGGTGTACTGTACACAGATAATATTATTACTTCGAATCTGCTCCCCAACACCCAGCACTACAGAAAGAACACAGTTTACATTGCCAATACGGTCAAAGCAATATTCTCCCTTGTACCTTAGATACTGATCTGGCGCAGTGGATGCAGAGCATCAGCAAGGACATTGGTAAATGACACCTGACTGCAACAAAATGCTATTCTAACAGAGAGAACTGATTTTGATACACAGAATGGTGTCACAGTCCCACCCAGTTAAATAATTAGGTAAATTTGTATTTTAATTGTGCTCATATCAGGTCCATATGGAATAATGCATCCCAACTATCAACACAACTCTCCAAAGGATGGGTCAATGAAAACACTTTATATATGGCTCTTTTTAACTGTAAAACGGACAGTGTTTTTTTAAAAAAAAAAACTTTTAAACAAAGCACACACGTTTTAAGAAGATGTATGAAAGTCCTACAGATCCAGCAATCCTTACACTGAACATCAATTTCGGGATTACCGAATCTTTTCTATTATATGCGCATGCGCACAATGTATTTTAGGCAGTAGCCTCTATCCTCTCAACTCAAAAGCCGCTAGATCTGCTGTGCCCATTGTTACTGTTTCTCTCCAGCAGTTACCAAACGTTATAAAAGTGGAATACTTGGAGTTGCACTCCAGCCACAGCAGGGGGCCCTTCACATGACTGCTTATTATCAGGGCAGTTATTGTAGAAACCGTTATGCCGGCAGCCCTTTCCCACACTGAGGCCCTTGGGATCCCTATGATGGGAATAATTCAGTACTGGGCACAAGAGCTGCACGCGTCAGGGAACAAAGCAGGGAGCAGATGGGGGCAATTTTACACAATAAGATCTCCCATCCCAGTTATACTAATTGGTAGCCGCTTCTTTTTATCTCATAACGACTCATTGTACTGCATTCATTCATTTCTCCGTTCATGTCTCTATGCATCAGAGGATATTCTAGACCTCTAGGGTGAAGACACACTGAGCTACTAGTAGCAGCTACTTTTTCATGGCTACTAAATTCCAGAAAATCCCCTGCCATAGACAATACTGAGAATTGCCTCTGCTTAAACACAGGTTGAGACCCTAATCAGTAAATGATCAGCATTGTCTATTTTAGTAGCCACTACAAGTAGCTCCTACTAGTAGCTCTGTGTGTCTTCAGCTCCTTTCCCTTTATCTTATCTCTTTTACATAGACAATTCCCAGTGCATAATCTCTGACTAGTCGTTTGTATTCTATATCTTAAAGGAACAGTAACACCAAAAAATGAAAGTGTATAAAAGTAACTAAAATATAATGTGCTGCTGCCCTGCACTGGTAAAAGTTGTGTGTTTACTTCAGAAAGTCTACTATAATTTATATAAATAAGCTGCTATGTAGCCATGGAGGCAGCCATTCAAAGGAGAAAAGGCACAGGCACATAGCAGATAACAGATAAAACACTATTGTATTCTACAGAACTTATCTGTTATCTGCTATGTAACCTGTGCTTTTTCTCCTTTTTTCCAGCTTGAATGGCTGCCCCCGTGGCTACACAGCAGCTTATTATATAAATTATAGTAGTGTTACTGTAGCAAACACACCAGTTTTACCAGTGCAGGGCAACAGTGCATTATATTTTTATTACTTTAAAGCTCTTTCATTTTTTGGTGTTACTGTTCCTTTAATAGCCTATTTGTAAATGGCGTCCTTTCTACTCTCCACTGTTATTTTATACTTAACAGCCTCCCGTTCCCTATTCTATTTCTATTAACCTTTAGTAGATGGACGTCAAAATAGTTGCTGTCTTTTTGTCTTTTTGTCTTACAGTATTGAAATGTATCAACGTCTCACCATGGAGTCTGCGCTGTTCCCTTGTTGGTGCTGAAATCCTACCTGCCTGTGCTTCTTTAATTGTTGTCCCGGTAGCCCCAACAGTGTTCACACTGATACTATTTATCTTTACACAATTGATCCAAGTAAATTATCATTATTTATTTTCCCTGCCCTCAGGTCAGAATCAGCCCAATGGGGAATCAGCCACCCGTCCCCAGTCACAGAAAGGTGGTTCTTTGAGTTGAAATACAAAAAGATGCAACTAATCTGTATTTATTACTATTATTATTTTTGTTTTTAATATGAAAATAAACGTCCTGGCAAACGACTCCCCCTCCTGTGGGCTTCGGTTGCTACACAGTATAAAATCACAACCCCTTCAGTATTTCACGTATTGGTTTTCCTCCCCCTCCCGATCCTGCCTGTGTGGGTGGTCCCCAGTCTCTAAGCTTTTCCTTGGATCGCACCAAGTTCATGGAGGGGGGGGGGGGCGGAAGTGCCGGACTGTGAGGGCTCCGGGCATGAGAGCTGCACGCGTCAGGGGCAGTGACACAGAAGCAGATGGGCCAACTATTTACTAACGTTCCTTTCTTTATCTTCCCATAATGAACTGAAAGTCATTGACAGGAATCGCCTGAGTCTCATTAATCTCTCACTGACTCGTTATAGAGCAGGCAGCTGCCAGGAAGTGTGAGCTCTACACATGCATTCTTATATACCTTCCATACCTCTATACAGCAACATTCTAACTGATCCAAAGGAAGGAGGGCTGACATACATGGGAAATGCACTTCAAACATCGATGTGGAGTTTCAGATTTAATAGAGACAGCAAGTGAGAAGTGCCAATACAAGTCACATTGGGGTGAAGACACACAGAGCTACTAGTAGCAGCTACTTAGCCCTGGAAAATCCCCTGCCATAGACAATACTGAGGATTGCCTCTGCTAAAACACAGGTAGAGACAATTATCAGTAAAAGATCAGCAGTCTTTTAGGGCTCTGGCACACGGGGAGATTAGTCGCCCTGCGACAAAACTCCCTGTTTGCGGGCGACTAATCTCACCGAGTTGCCATCACCTGCCATCCCACCGGTGGGATGGCACACGCGGCGGCACGATTTCGGGAAATCGCCAAAGTTGCCTCGCAAGGCTTTTTCTGCGATTTCCCGAATTTGCGCCGCCGCATGTGCCATCCCACCGCCGACAATGATGGCAACTCGGGAAGATTAGTCGCCCGCGAACAGGGAGTTTTGTCGCGGGCGACTAATCTCCCCGTGTGCCAGAGCCCTTATAGTAGCCATGACAAGTAGCTGCTACTAGTATCTCTGTGTGTCTTCACCCTTACAGCAGGTACTTGCCACAAGGAATGGGCAAACTTTTTGCCCTGTACAGTTTCCTGGCAAAACCTGCAGTGAAAATAGTTGCAAATCCATGCTAGAATTTTGCTATGCATTTTGTTTTACTAGAAAAAAACATAGTATTTTGCCATGAGAAAAAAACCACAGAGAAACTCTGACTCATTATTGTGCTTCCCTTGTCTTTATCAATTAATTGAATGTGAGACCTTCCCACCCTCCCCCATATATTTAATGAGCTGTCCCGGGGATAAGGTTGCCACCTCGCCCCTTTACCAGCCACAGAATGGATCCACATCCTGCATGGCCAGTTAGCAATTAATTAGATTGATTCTGCGTTCACTGCTAATAAGCCATGCAGGATGTAAATTCAATATGTGGCTGGTATTAAAGGGGTGAGGCGGCAACCCTACCCTGTGCTTGTTTGTGTAACAAGGTAGGGCTGGGGAATGTTCTAATCCCATTGGTTGATTAAAGGCAAGGAGTGAATAATAATGACACATGTATTTTTTTCTGGTGAAACAGACAGTGTTTTTTTTCTGTGGCAAACCAGTTGTTGGTGAGACTGCAAATTTTGCCCCCAAACTGTTACTGGATGTTAGAGTTTGCTCATTGCTAATGGTGATGCCAAGGTTATAATAGATCTGATTAATACAATTATGTTGAAGCAAAGGCATGACATTAATGTCATAGACCAGTGCTGTCCAACTTCTGTGGTGCCGAGGGCTGGAATTTCTCTTGCATACATGGTGGAGGGCCGCTAATGGAAGCCAGTTTTGACCACTCCCCTTTTTTAAACCACACTCACTTCAAACCACACCTATTTTATCACAATGGTGGTAGTTCAGCAAAAAACCAAATGCTTGGTCCTTACTGTGGGGATATCAACCATCATTCATATGTGAAATAATTATATTATGTCATATTAAGATATACCCTTAAATCCATATGCCTCCTCCTCCCCTGTGGATAGCACAGCAACCCCCAGCACATAATTACACACCTTAGGGACCACTTAACGGCTATTTCCAAATGCTAACAAACTCCCAGAACAAACCCCTGCCATGTTCACCTCCCACAGGCAGCATAGGGCAGGCAGAGTATGGCACACACAGGCAGCACTCTGCCTGCCCTACCCTGCCTGTGTGTGCCATACTCTGCCTGCCCTATGCTGCCTGTGTGTGCCATACTCTAAATGCCCTGTGCTGCCTGTGTGTGCCATACTCTGCCTGCCCTACCCTGCCTGTGTGTGCCGTGCCCTATGCTGCCTGTGTGTGCCATACCCTCCCTGCCCTATGCTGCCTATGTGTCATATTCTGCCTACCCTATGTTCCCTGTGTGTGCCATACACACAGGCAGCATAGTCCAGGCAGTACCTACAATGTCTGAGGTTTGAACAATGGGGGTGATTACAGCCTGAGCCTGAGGTGTGAACACTGCAGGGGTTGATCAATGCAAGGATTAAAAGGTGTGAACAACACAGGAAAATACATTTTTAAACAATACAGAGGGATTACAGGACCATGGGTCCAATAAATTGTGACTGTCTATGGCATTTAACAGTAGCCCCTCTGGCATTTGCCAGAATCCACAGATTGGCAGTCCAAGCCTGAAGGTAAGTGTCCAAACAAGGGCATAACATACTATGCACAGGGCTGCTATCCATGAATAGTGGTACTGCAGGGGAGGGGCAGTAAGAGTATGGAAAAATTACCTTGCAACTAATGAAGGGGGGGGGGGACCTAGGTGTGTAGGTGGCCCAGTTTGGCCATGTCTGATGTCCAGTTTCAGTATATATTTGCATTGGCAATGGTAGAAATCAGGGGAGCTGCTACCATAAGGCAAGGTGAGAAGAAAAAGCCTCTCCTGTAACTTTAAAAGCTATAATTGTATTTATTAAACTGAAATTTCAGGTATTGTAGTAGAGAGTGTAATTGCTAGCAATGCATCTCCTCATGACTCGCTATGCTGAATTTCTGAACATGGTGGGGTGGTCCCAAAAATGTCCCTGGTGAAAATTATTCTTTTCAAACCAGCTAAATCACATGGAAATGTTTCCTTCTGCATTTTTAAATGACTCGGCAGGTTTGGATAATCAGATTCCTGCCATTGTCAATATAAAGATATTAGCGGGTATTCTGTGTTCAATAATTTTCCGTGGGTAACATTACTCTTTATTGTTATATTAACATGCTTTAATGCTTCCCTCCACATTTTGTGCAGTTACTTGATGCAGAAATTTGGTGCCCACATAGAGCTCAATTTCCAATGGGCAGCAAAATTGCCATTGCCCCTAAAACAGTGTTCATAATGTGTGCTTTCCTGTGAATTCACTAAAACAAGTGCTCTCATAATATAGGTTATGTTTGTCCAGATGCAAAGTACCAGAATATCGCAGAACATTGCATTCTCCATCCTTTATAGACAAATTTAAGGCTTTTTCAAAAGCAAACAGTTTCACCCTTATTTAGCCATAATCATCTTCATGAATGAAAGCCCAGTGAGATAAACAAAGCATTAGGAATTGCAGAAACAAAACTATTGAGGGCTCATTAACAATCAGATAGGGAACAAGTGTGGGCACAAGATTTCATCTCTTGGGGCAACTTTCCCATAGCACATGTGCCTGCCCAAAGCCCAGCACAAAATGACTTCTCTATGCATCTTGTGCTGGATGTTGGCACATGGTGTGCAATTGCAGTGAGTAGCACAAGCAAGTGCTTGGAATTTAGTGAAAAAAACAGATAATTTATATTGGAAGGGGAAGCTGGTTTTGGAAGAAAATTAATAAATCACTACAATTTTTCTACCTCTATTAAATATTTTTAGAGATCTACTTGTTTGATGATCAACTAACCAAATTGGTGACCATTTCAGTATATAGCCAGTTTTAGATTGTAAGCCTTTGTGGGAGAGACCTATTGTTTCTGGATTCACAGTACTATGCATTATTAACAGCTCTAAAATAAAAATATAGCTTCTGATGCAGGGCACTGAGGGAACCCTGGCACTACTGTCTGGTCAGGAGGTGTTGATAACTCCCTGCATCAATAGGCGCAGCAGCGCTCAATTTGGAATGGAAGGCAGGAGGGACTCCGTGGTGCAGAGCGCAAATATAGGCAAGTGTAAGGAGCGCAAGCATGGGCAGGCCAAGCCAACCTCAATTGTTGCGCCATAGGCAGCTGCCTCTTCTGCCTACCCCTAGTTCCGGCCCTGAGCGCAAGTACCCTTAGTGAAAGAGATTTTACATGCAACTGATTGCAGGTTAAGGATAAGGAATGCAGCTGCACTTGCAGATATACATGAGCACTAAAATGTTGACAAATGAAAAGTTATGCAAAAATACGCATGGCACTTATACCCTAAATGGGATTAGAGATTAGTCCTGAGGTACTTGTGAATAATAAACGTAGCTGTACCGAGCAATGCCAGTCAGCAGCAGGAAAGGCCAGCAGGGTTTTGCCTATATTAAAGGGCTATAGATTCATTGAGGGACATATTTCCTATTTACAAAACAGCGGTAAGGCACAATTTTGAAAAAGCGATGCAGTTTTAGTCTGCAATTCTTAAAAGGATATTATTGAAACAATTACATTCCAAAGAGGAATGTCCTTCCAGCAGACACAAGGGTGCCAGTTTAGGCTACAGGCAGACCAGGCTGTGTTTACCCACAGAATGAGAATCAGCCCCTATGCTCCAATCAGCCAAAAAGAGCCACTGTGTCAGCCCGGATGCAGGCACACAAAGTGTATTTTAGTGCCAAAATACATACTCACATACTGCCTGAAGCCCCAGCAGTGCCCTGGAAAGTTTCTGAAATTAACTCTTAGTACAAGTTGATCCAGGGTCTGGTCCATCTTGGAGTATGCGCTTCAACCTCATATAAAATGGTATTATAATTGTATTATGTTACTTGACTATTATGAAGAGATGGAGGAAAGTAAACCATTCCTTTAAACCTACACTCCTACACTCCTACACACTAGGGGGCTGATTTACTAACCCACGAATCCGACCCGAATTGGAAAAGTTCCGACTTGAAAACGAATATTTTGCGACTTTTTCGCATGTTTTGCGATTTTTTCGGATTCTGTACGAATTTTTCGGATCCAATACGATTTTTGCGTAAAAACGCGAGTTTTTCGTATCCATTACGAAAGTTGCGTAAAAAGTTGCGCATTTTGCGTAGCGTTAAAACTTACGCGAAAAGTTGCGCATTTTTCGTAGCGTTAAGTTTTAACGCTACGAAAAATGCGCAACTTTTCGCGTAAGTTTTAACGCTACGCAAAATGCGCAACTTTTTACGCAACTTTCGTAATGGATAGGAAAACTCGCGTTTTTACGCAAAAATCGTATTGGATCCGAAAAATTCGTAAAGAATCCGAAAAAATCGCAAAACATCCGAAAAAATCGCAAAGTACCGATCATTACGAAAAAAACGCAATCGGACTCCATTCGACCCGTTCGTGGGTAAGTAAATCAGCCCCTAGGGCTGATCTACTACATGCAGGGCAAGGTGCGAAGTGTACTCAGCACTAAGTCCACCATGTGTTCTGCAATTTGTTACCTGCACATAGAAGAATTGCCACAGAGCTCCAAAACTTGAGCTCCAAAACTTGAGTGCACAAACCTGCATTGCTCCACTAATTTAGTAATGTCGGCATTCTGCATCACTGTAATTATGAGAGCTAGGTGGTTGGCACCCCCGTCTCCTAACTTGCGCTTCATTCAGAGAGCCTCCACAACTCTCTCCGCACAGAGAGCCTCCACAACTCTCTCCGCACAGAGAGCCTCCACAACTCTCTCCGCACAGAGAGCCTCCACAACTCTCTCCGCACAGAGAGCCTCCACAACTCTCTCCGCACAGAGAGCCTCCACAACTCTCTCCGCACAGGGAGCCTCCACAACTCTCTCCGCACAGAGAGCCTCCACAACTCTCTCCGCACAGAGAGCCTCCACAACTCTCTCCGCACAGAGAGCCTCCACAACTCTCACCGCACAGAGAGCCTCCACAACTCTCTCCGCACAGAGAGCCTCCACAACTCTCTCCGCACAGGGAGCCTCCACAACTCCCTCCGCAATTGCAAGTGCAATTTCACATACAATCGCTATTTCTTTCCCACAATTCAGTGTTTTTCATTGTGGTCACAAAGGGGCCAATGGTCTTGTCACACTTACTCCTTCCATCCTATTTAGCAAAATTACAACTCTGTGCACATTTTGCCAAAATGGAAAGAAAACCTGGGAGGTACCACCTGGTCAGGAGTTTTCCAGGGCTTTCCTGCGGTAATGGCGTAGCAGCATCCAATTCAGAACAAAAGGCAAAAAGGACTGATTGGTGCTAAGTGCAACTATATGGAAGTACAAATATGCAATTTTAAGCAAGTACCTTTAACAAAAGTGGTTTTATGTTCAACTGACTGCAGGGACCGCACTTGTGGACATAGATGAGCCCTATTATCTTGAATATATCTCTTTAATTCTCTTTTACCACAGGTCAAGCAATTCCAGTAAGCATTTGGTGTATATATTTCCCTTTATGCACATTGATGCACTATGATTCCACTTCTTCTACACATTCCTCACTGGTTAAAGTGATACTGACACTAAAAAAAAACTCTTCAAAATATAAATGTACATAAAAAGTTACCTGTAGGTCATGTTGACTGTTTTTCGCTGACAGGACTGCTTTTGTAAGTAATTGTTACTTGAATTTCCTAAACCTGACTGTTTTGCCAACCTGACTGTCTCTTCTTAATCTGTCAGTTATGGCTTCTTATGCTAACGGACTCTTGCTGCACAAATATGGCCGCCCCCTCATAGAGGAACATAGGGGATTAGAGAGGTAATATAAAAGCATTGGGCAAATACTTTTATGGCAAAATTATTAAGGTCATGCAAAGACAAAGTTATTATAGATGTAAAAAAGGTTTAATTTCTGGTGTCAGTATCTCTTTAATGAAATGCTGCCTGCTCGCTGCTACAGTGTAGATCCTTACACCCCTATTCTATGCATTGAGCTTCCCATGGGAGCTGGCTTGCCAGGCCTGCCTTTTCGCTATAGTACACTCATTTTCCCTTAATCATTGTAACATGAAGCTTCTCTTTATTGACAATTAATGGAAGTCAGTTCAGTGGTATCTGCTCACAAATGGGCAGCTTCTTGTGCTACAAACTGTGGCATCTGCTTGCTTGTAGGAGCGTGCACTGATGTAATGGAGATCAATCCATCTTTGTGTTCTGGATTTACATCACAAAGGTCAGCAATATGCTTTTCAATTGCCCTACATGAGTCTACACTATTAGGAACATGGGTCACTTACTGATTGCCTTTTCATGGCCTACTCTGCCGGGATAACACATGGCTGGTATATCCAGTCTATAGTTATCGAATACTAAGTAAATTGATGGCTGTTATTTTATGATTACAATGGTTTATAAGATTTTAATAAGTTATTTATTTTAATTTAGTCTCTGTGTTAGACTTCTTTATCAGATCTAGGGTTGCCACCTTACTACATTTAAACTGGAAACAAGCTTAATGGATACACGTACAGTTTATGAATGCACAGGTTTGGCAGTGGGGTCTGTAATATGCTGGCACCAGTAGTTCAAAAATATCTTAATACCAGGAATGGGGGTCAAATCCAGGGGCCACAATAGCTATGTCTTCATACTTGGGTTTCAGCAACAGCAAATATCGATATTGCAAGATGGATATGCCATGGGATCCTTAATTATATTCAAACTGGCCATACTGTCCACCGACTTGGCCCCTCCACACATTGACCCATGTATGGATTGCCTGCCTGACCAATATCTGGCAAAAAATCAGCCAGATTTATATGGAGCAGGTTTGCAAATGTTATTAAGTGAGGACCACATTGGCACATTGTTTGGCCCTCACCCAAAGCATCCCTGTACTACAGCAGCAGCATGATCCAGTCGTGGCCCAATGATCATTGGCACCAGCTTCCTTTCACTTTTTTCTATTGTGATGTATTTGGCTGTCTGCCCAAATGATACGAATTATACATATAAAAACAGAAATGAATACACAATATCTGATTAAGATTCAGCTTATCTTGGGGGTGGGCAGCGTACATATAGCATATACTTCAGCAGGACAAGAAAAGGCATGGTGCTTTACACTGAATTGCAGATTCCATATTTTTGTAATGCAAAGGCTATTATGTCTTAGAACAGGGGTCCTCAAACTTTTTAAACAGGTGGCCAGTTCACAGTCCCTCAGACTGTCGTGGGGCCGATCTATAGTTTGGGAAAATAAAACATCAACGGGTGCCACACCTCTCACATTGCATCATAGTTCCATGATCCCTAGTGAGGGGTCCAAAAGGCCGGCTAAGGAAAAATGCTGTACAAGATAGAGTTCAGTGAATGTTCTGCTCTTCCCCAGTGCGTTGGTGCGTAACACGGTGATGGTGTAGTAAGTCTTCTCCATCTACTACTGTGTCGACGTTCTGCTCTGCCCACGCACAGAAAGGGATGCTTTCCATTATAGCAGACTGGAGCTTGCAAGGGACAGCTTTCTAGATTGCACATTATTTAGGCTGACACAAACTTATGAGCTCTTTAACAAGCAGAAGTCTCCTGGCAGTGAATAACACAACAGTAACTTGCCCGGCCTTTTTCCATTTTTTTTTAAATACTGCACCATTACATAGCAGATGCCTACTAAGTTAAAGCTGCAAAAATGCAAAAGCAATAAAGTTCTACGGAATGAGTTGCAGTCAGTCTCCTCCATCTACTACTGTGTCGTGTTACACAGTGTTATGTGGCGACGAACTGGGCAGAGCAGAATGCTGGCACAGTAGTAGATGGAGGAGACTAACTCATTTATTTATGCCTCAAACTACAGCCTGTGGCAGCAGGGGCGGGATGCCAGGTAAATGGCCATGGGAGGCCGCATCTGGGCTAAAGGCTGTGCCAATTTAGAGGGGTGTGCTAAGCAAGCCAACCTGGGCGCCATCCCCCCATGAGTCACCATTTTGCACAGGACTCCAAGGCCTGACTCTCTTTTTCTCTTACCCAGGGCCCAGACAATGTAAGCAGACAGAAGAGGTAAGTGTCCAGTGTCCATCACCACCATTATGCCCGGCCGTGTAACTGCAGGGTGCTATACTCCCCCAGCAAAAAAAATCTTCGGAGGGGCCCGGTGCTCACTGCAACCCCTACCCAGCCAGACCCCCTGCTCGCTCTCAGGTATAAGAAAAGCCAGGGAGGGGTGTTCACCACAGCTATAGAGGTAGCAAATTCAGTGGTCTGAGCCCCCTGACCCCAGCCCACCCCACAACTGCAGGGTCTGCTTCATCTATAGTTACACCACTGATTGTACCCTAGATGTGTGCCTCCTCTGCCTACCCATAGTTGTGCCCATGGGGATTTCCAAGGAAATCATTAAGCTGTGTCTGATGAAACACAGAGTTAAATAACCTGCTTCTGTGCTGATTACAAACTGTTACTCTTTTCTCTTATGTTCATTTAGCTAGCGGCTACAAAACAAGCAAACTGTTTTTATAAAGTAACTATGAATTTTTCTTAATATCCTGGGGTATTCAAAAAATAAATATAAGAGTTAATTAATTAACATTACACCAATTTATTTTAAAGGTTTACATATTATGTAAGCATAGTCGCTAATGACAGGCCCATATAAACCTTTCATTTTGATAATGACTTTGTGGCCAACAGTTTATGTTGCATACAGTACAGGGCTTGCTCACAATAGTACAGGGCTTGCACACAGTAGTACAGGGCTTGCACACAGTAGTACAGAGCTTGCACACAGTAGTACAGGGCTTGCTCACAGTAGTACAGGGCTTGCTCACAGTAGTACAGGGCTTGCACACAGTAGTACAGGGCTTGCACACAGTAGTACAGGGCTTGCTCACAGTAGTACAGGGCTTGCACACAGTAGTACAGGGCTTGCTCACAGTAGAAAAGGGCTTGCTCACAGTAGAAAAGGGCTTGCACACAGTAGAAAAGGGCTTGCTCACAGTAGTGCAGGGCTTGCTCACAGTAGTGCAGGGCTTGCACACAGTAGAAAAGGGCTTGCTCACAGTAGAAAAGGGCTTGCTCACAGTAGTACAGGGCTTGTACACAGTAGTGCAGGGCTTGCACACAGTAGAAAAGGGCTTGCTCACAGTAGAAAAGGGCTTGCTCACAGTAGAAAAGGGCTTGCTCACAGTAGTGCAGGGCTTGCACACAGTAGTGCAGGGCTTGCACACAGTAGTAAAGGGCTTGCTCACAGTAGTACAGGGCTTGCACACAGTAGTAAAGGGCTTGCTCACAGTAGTACAGGGCTTGCTCACAGTAGAAAAGGGCTTGCTCACAGTAGTACAGGGCTTGCACACAGTAGTGCAGGGCTTGCACACAGTAGTGCAGGGCTTGCACACAGTAGTACAGGGCTTGCACACAGTAGAACAGGGCTTGCACACAGTAGTACAGGGCTTGCACACAGTAGTAAAGGGCTTGCTCACAGTAGTACAGGGCTTGCTCACAGTAGTAAAGGGCTTGCTCACAGTAGTACAGGGCTTGCTCACAGTAGTACAGGGCTTGCTCACAGTAGTACAGGGCTTGCTCACAGTAGTAAAGGGCTTGCTCACAGTAGTACAGGGCTTGCTCACAGTCGTAAAGGGCTTGCTCACAGTAGTACAGGGCTTGCTCACAGTAGTAAAGGGCTTGCTCACAGTAGTACAGGGCTTGCTCACAGTAGTAAAGGGCTTGCTCACAGTAGTACAGGGCTTGCTCTCAGTAGTACAGGGCTTGCTCCCAGTAGTACAGGGCTTGCTCACAGTAGTACAGGGCTTGCTCTCAGTAGTACAGGGCTTGCTCCCAGTAGTACAGGGCTTGCTCCCAGTAGTACAGGGCTTGCTCCCAGTAGTACAGGGCTTGCTCCCAGTAGTACAGGGCTTGCTCACAGTAGTACAGGGCTTGCTCACAGTAGTACAGGGCTTGCTCTCAGTAGTACAGGGCTTGCTCCCAGTAGTACAGGGCTTGCTCCCAGTAGTACAGGGCTTGCACACATTAGTCCAGGGCTTGCACACACTCATGCTGGGATTGAGCACAATTAATATGTTAATCCTTTCCAACTCTCACGTGCTGGTAGTAGCAGATTAAGTCCTGATTATCTCATCATATATTAATTAACTAAAGCTTTTCTGCCTGTGATTTTACATAGACTTTGTCCCATATGTCAGCTCCAACAAAGGAAGCCGCTGGTGATCTGATACAATCATGGGATGTTAATCCCTATTAGCATATTTATGTATCTAGTCAAGCCATTCCCTTTTTTATGTGATGGAATGAGATAGAAGTTATTTGTAAAATAGGAGTAAAGAGTTTATTGCTAGGAATATCCTATGTAGCAGAGTGTTTAATCATATCAACAAAATGTACAGCAGTGATACCTATTATCGGTATAAGGGCAAAGACTCACAGAGCTACTAGTAGCAGATACTTGTCATGGCTACTAAAAGAGACATTTACTGATAACTGCCTCTACGTGTTTTAGCAGAGGCAATTCTGGCCAATAGTAGCTGCTACTACATAGCTCCATGTGTCTTTACTCTAAGGGCTGTGGCACACGGGGAGATTAGTCGCCACGCAACAAATCTCCCTTGTTGCCGGCGACTAATCTCCCCGATATGCCATCCCATCGGCTAGAATGTAAATTGCCGGTGGGACGGCATATGCGGTGCCGCGATTGCCGAAGTTGCCTCTTGAGGAAACTTCGGTGATTTCGGCAAATCGCCACGCTGCGTATGCCATCCTACCAGCGATTTAAATTCATATCTGGGAGATTAGTCCCCGCGACAAGGGAGATTTGTCACGGGCGACTAATCTCCCTGTGTGCCACAGCCCTAAAAGGTTGAAGATGATTAAACAAAAAAGGCCTATGCATCGCTTCGGGTTTCCGAAGGTTGCCTGCGGGAGGATAGATTCCTCTGCCAGCTAAAATACACTATAGATAGAAGTTATTTGTAAAATAGGAGTAAAGAGTTTATTGCTAGGAATATCCTATGTAGCAGAGTGTTTAATCATATCAACAAAATGTACAGCAGTGATACCTATTATCGGTATAAGGGCAAAGACTCACAGAGCTACTAGTAGCAGATACTTGTCATGGCTACTAAAAGAGACATTTACTGATAACTGCCTCTACGTGTTTTAGCAGAGGCAATTCTGGCCAATAGTAGCTGCTACTACATAGCTCCATGTGTCTTTACTCTAAGGGCTAGAAAAACTGCCCTGTATGCCATTAGCCTCAATTAGCTTGTACAGTAAATAATCTATAGATATATACACACAGTATGCACTTGTAAATAATGGTACACTGACTCCAGATCATAAATACATTATACAGTCAGAGACATAATACAGTTTGCGAGAGATGGTAGAGAATCAGTGGAAATTTTAGTCCCAAACACATTAAACACAGTGAAACATCCCAGACCCCCTTACCCTTCGAAAAAGCAGGTTTCCTGAGGGCTGGAGTAGATTTCAGCATTGTAACAAAACAAAGTCCGAAACATTTGCATTTGCATTGCTAAACGAGCTCACATGCTCCTCTATTGGTAGACATGAGAATAGCAGTGCCAGCTTTTCACTTTTTATGGGTTAATTTCTGTGACATCTACTCCCCGGGGAGTAGTGATTTTTGAATTCCTGACTTGGGGGCAAGTTTTGGTTGAATAAAAACAAGATTTACTACCAAATAAATCCTCCTGTGAACTGATAGTGTGCATAAAGGCTACCTAATAGCCAATCTTAGCCCTTATTTGGCACCTCCATGAACTTTTATGTTGCTTGTGTTGCTCTCCAAGTCTTTTTACATCTGACTGGGGCTCACAAGTAAGAAAGGTTGGGGACCCCAGATCTAGGGCCTCAGTAGGGCGCCTGTTTGTGGTAGCCTAATCATCAATATCCTAAGGGGCCCTCACTGTCATTGTAAAGTGGCAGAAATGATGATGCTTAAACGAATAATCAGATTTATACAGCATGAAAAGAGATAAAATATAGTTTATACTTTATCACACTCCATAATAAACAGATATAGATGATTATCCTAAAAAGCCAATATAATTCAAACAGGGGTGGTCTGCACTTAGTTACTTATTTTGTACACAGTATGAAATAATATGTGGGCTCATAATACTTTTAAAAAGACGCACAAGTAAAGGTCGATATGAATGTTTCTCACGTCTCAGTAAAAGAAAAGATTTAAGACCCTCATTCCCAGAGCACTCCTTGTGCAGTGTTTGGGCCATATTAGCCGCGGCTTTACATAAAGGGGCCTTTCAGCAATAAATAATGCCTGTGCTGCTACTGCCACCTTGTGGTAGAAATGAATATTACATGCAGATGCGACGTAAAAAAAATGTCTTCACATAGAACAGGTTACAGTTCTATTGAGAAATTGTTTTCGTTGTTCCAAATAGTGATTTCCTTACGTATACTGCTGCTTCCAGTTTAATCAAGCCTTGTTAGCAATTAAATCTCCCTATAATTATGACAGTTGTAAAAAATTTAGATAATGAATGTGCCTAGCTAAGGGCAGAGAAGTTAGCTCAGTATAATAACCTTTAAGTTACCCTTGGAGCTAGGACTCATCTCTTGCTCTGTACCTCGGGTTTCTGTCACAAAAATTTGGTTACATTAATGGATATAGAGATTGCATTGACCCAAATAGTTCCATCAGCTGGATTCTTGAGCCAGTGATGACTCTTGACTCAGGGTTTATTTAACATTCCAATAAAAATACAACATGTTTCCTTTGTACAATAGTGATGAGACTATACCATCCAGCAGTACAAAATGGACAATTTCATTTGTGCTTATACACCAGTACACATAGAAGATAAATGAACATGAATGATGGTGCATTCAGGGTAACACCTCAGAGAATAGGATCTCTCCAGTGGAAGTCTCCGTGGGATTAGTACTAGCCCTTTTCCTCTGGGGAGTACTAACTCCACACTACCTATCCTCTGCAGAGTCGACACTGGTTTGCTTCCTTTCTATCACTCCTAAAGTGCTCTATTTCTGTAAGTATCCTATCATTTATTTTCCAATCATGCCCCATTCCTCAACTTTACTAAGGCTTGAGTTACCTTAGTTCTCCTGTACTTGAGGCCTTCCTCCACCTCAGGCACTCCTGTACATCCACCTTCCAGCAAGGAGTCCAAAGATACAGAAGTATGGACTCCAATCCTTGCCATAGACCAGGGAACAGGACCTTTTTGTACTAGTTACAGGCCAAAGTAAGTAATGAGATGACATCACTGGGGCAATGACATTATGAGGACGGGAATGGGAGGACTCAAGGCAGGAAGTGGGCAAATTGTGGTGGTTGGAGAGCTATATGTTAAGAAGAGTGAGATCAAAGAGACTGAAAGTGAATCAGGTAAGGGGACAATTTGGAGAAAATTGTGGAACTGTAAGTATACCAGCTAGACTTCCATACCACCGACAGCACTCGGCGGTATGGAAGACTCTGGCAAAAAGGATTCTGGCAAATGCTAGAGGGGCTGCAGTAAGATACCATAGACAGTCACTATTTCCTGGGCTGGTGGGGCTGTTTGAGCCTCTTTTGAATTCCACCCACAGGGGCAGAGCAAAGGTCACTGCCCTGGGACCGATACATTTATGTTATTTATTCTGTATTTGGCCACTAGGTGGGGCATGCAGTTAAAATTGTCAGCAGAAGAAACTGCTAAAATTATTTGGAAAATTGAAAACTTCATGCAGACGTCTTTGAAAGCAGCTCAATCTTGTCATTTCCTTTTGAAGAAACTACAATACCTTCATATACTTTTAAAAATCAGAATCTGGCCTTTAATATCCTTATTTATATTAAATAAAAGACCCCATGAACTACTTGAACATCTGATCACACAACAATATAATAATGAAACTTGGACTTTCAAACTAATATTGGCCTTATACTCCAATATCTGTTTTTCTATCTTCATTTTAATATAGATAAATACAGTTACACAGTGCCCACTTATATTGATTATTATAACAAAATGCTATTTATTTGACATTACCTGATATATTTCAGCCCCTACAGAAACTGTGGTTTTCATCAGGTTTGCACTGGGTTTCAGGTCCAACAAATAATATAGAGATTATTCCACTGGGAATATATTATTTTACCTTGTCTTATCTAGATAAATACATTAATAATGTAGTAACGCAGAATACTGAAATACAAAATAAAATGTGATTATCGACTTTACCTTCTCTAGGTTGTGGGTGGGTTTCCACTGGTAGGGAAATCATCTTTTGCCGGACTGATTTGTTATGTGTGACCTATTTCATGAGGAATAAGAGACATTATGAGGAACAGTGATAGGCAATAACTTTTTTTGGGGGGATTGGCTTCTGTTTAAATACCAGAGGGTTGTAAGATCGTGGGTGCTGCTCTAAAGACTCAGCCCTGCCTGTGCTTGGGGGAATTGCTAGCAGATGGGCACCAAGATAAACCTTCTGCTTATAATTTGTGGAGTCTTCACTGTGGCAAGTACCGTCTCTTCCCTCTGGACAGACTGCTGGCAGGTAAAGTGCACTAACACGCCAGGATTACATATAAGGAAGGTCAGAGTATGGCACACACAGGCAGCATAGGGCAGGCAGAGTATGGCACACACAGACTGCATAGGGCAGGCAGAGTATGGCACACACAGACTGCATAGGGCAGGCAGAGTATGGCACACACAGGCAGCATAGGGCAGGCAGAGTATGGCACACACAGGCAGGGTAGGGCAGGCAGAGTATGGCACACACAGGCAGGGTAGGGCAGGCAGAGTATGGCACACACAGGCAGGGTAGGGCAGGCAGAGTATGGCACACACAGGCAGCATAGGGCAGGCAGAGTATGGCACACACAGGCAGCATAGGACAGGCAGAGTATGGCACACACAGGCAGCATAGGGCAGGCAGAGTATGACACACACAGGCAGGGTAGGTGAGAACAATGCAGGGGCTAGCAGCCTGAATCTGAAGTATGAACAATTCAGGGGCCAGTTAATCTCAGTATTGATACCATTTAAAGCTTACACAAAGGAAAGCAGTCACAGCAGTCAGACAGATGGGGGCTACACAGGGGGCACTGTATGATTGGACGGCACTGCTTTAATGTATCAAAAGTTAGGCCTCTTTTTATCCCAAAACAGTAGCATTGCTAAAAGCCCATGGGCCCCTGGACATAATTTGTTCCCTTACACCTTTAAAATCCATTTTTTCCAGTTATTATATATATATTATCATATCATCAGCAGAGATGGGACAAGGGGTACTGTAGCTGGGGCCCTGTGCCAGAGGGGGGATTCATGGGTTACGACGAGACTTGTTTGGAGTGGGCAGTTTATGATAGATCAGAAAAAGCAGATTATCTCTATAGGAAAAACAGAAGCCATAGATTACGAGTTTACGGGTTATGCCACCCGCATAATTCCTTGCTGTGAATTTTCCCTATATTCACTTTAAAGGAGACATATCCTATAAAAATTAAAAATGTACCAGTGAATTAAAAAAGCTTAAAAAAGTTGTATTTCAGACTGATTTATTGAGAAATTTAACCAAAAACCCACTAGCCCCGCCCATCTGTGCCACTTCCTGCTGGCTGAATTATCTGGATGAGCTGGGAGACGGTGGCCCTCAGTACACTGCACTGTAGGATAGGAACCAATCAGCAGCTAGGCTGACCTGATAGGGAACTGAAGCCTATCTTTGCTTGTGTGACTGCAGGGCTGTGATTGGCTATCTCCTACTGTGCTTCTGGCAGGGACCATTAGGACACGCCTTCTCTTCATTTCAAACTCTGACAGAGAAGTGATAGGATCTATAGGGAGCTCCAATAAAGGGGTCATTGTTACAGATAGGGTTAATTTGTAGCACAAAGTGAAACGAGCACCGTATATTATTCATAATTGCCTACAAAATTAGGGTTTTTCCCATTTATCCAATATGTCCCCTTTAATAGTTACTGCTTGCAAATGTGCACGTGATTGTTTCCAAGTCAATGGAGCATCAGTTACAGACATTTTGCCGCCTGCCCCCCTTAAACAAATAACCTTAAAGCTGTCATATGCCAGGCCCTCTGACCCCATGCCTTTGTTTATGCTCACTCCATTGTTAGCAACTGGTTCCTTTGTGTTTATTCATATATTACCCCCATCCATTTTACTATGCTGCACTATAATTTGGTACTTTATTACATTAAACAAAAATACAAACAGTAAGCAATGGAAAGCCATTTGAGAAAAATGTATAACAAGAAATTATACCTAAAATTATAAAACTGTAGACTACAAAACTGTAGATGCAAACAGTGATAACCCCTTGTAACCAAGTAATAGTCTAGTCTGCTGCTTAACAACCAGTGCTAAAGTGTCAATAGATTATCTAAAAAGACAAATGTTGTACCTTACAAAGAATATATTACCCGCTGGGATCCACATGAATGTGCCTGTTGATAACATGAAAGCCATCATTGCCCATTTTGTTATGCAAAGGAGCAGCTTGAAGTCCTATCTCCCTATTAGTCACATCAGCTTGTCATAAAGTGAATACCTGTCCCCTCTGATTAAATGTATCTCTTGCTAAAATATGTTGCCTGGGTATGGAAGATAAGGTCCCAGCAGCTTCCTTTTTATGATTATGTCCTCTACCATAAACCAACACTGGCTTTTCAAAGAACCAATCCAACGATCAGAGGAGAAGCCTAGATATATTGCTTGGATCAATAAGTGAATTTGTCCAATTTTCTTTCAGGAATGCCATGTTGTGCTGGAATCATTAGATACTGTGCATGAGGTGGGTTTAGTCTGGGGGAAGGCTGTATTTGCGCAGTTGTGTTAGCATTTTTAAATGGCAATGCTAATTGTATCACGATGAAGAAAAGCTAGAGAAATCTGCAGGACAATTGTACATGTAGGGTAAATTACATTACATTAACATTTATTTATAAAGCGCCAACATATTCCGCAGCGCTGTAAATGCTTGTTATCCAGGCCTGGACTGGCAATCTGTGCATTCTGGCAAGTGCCAGAGGGGCTGCTGAAAGATGCCATAGACAGTCACTATTTAGTTGGCTAATGGAGGGCTGTTTGGTCCTCTGTGTACTTGGAATGTCAAAGCTTATTTTAAATCCCAGTCTGTACCTGTTGTTATCTGTCAATATTGTCCTTTACAATAAAGTATATAGATACAGATTTTTGATCACACAGTGTGTCTTCTCTGTATACCGTACTGTGCAAACATATTAGAACCTCCAACCAACTGTCTTGTTTTATTAAATAACAAATCCGCTAGTGCATCTCTCTCCCTAAGATTTAAACACTGGGTAGTGTGCATCATACTGAGTAAGACAAATTGCTAACCTTAGTAACACAGTATGTTGGGTTGAAAAAAGACATACGTCCATCAAGTTCAACCATAATGCCTGTATATAACCTGCCTAACCTTGTGGCCCTGGTCAGTGTGGTATTCCATAAAAATTGCCCCAGCTTTGATACTTACCTTAAGGGCAGTGGCAAGCCCGCGATAAATCTTCACTACTGCGGGTTACTAATCTCCCCGAAATGTCATCCGTTCAGCAAGAATGTAAATCACCCATGGGATGGCTTACGCATTGCTTGGGTTTCCCGAAGTCGCCCAAAGTTTCCTTGAGAGGCAACTTCGGGAAACTAAAGCAATCGTGGGTGACTAATTAAGCAAAGTATCAAAGCTGGGGCAATGTTTATGGAAGAAACACATTCGTGGGATGGCACTTTGGGGATATTAGTTGTCCGTGGTAGCGAAGATGTATCGCGGGTGACTAATCTCCCCGTGCCCTAAGAGCACCAGGCTACTTTGTTGTATCCAAATTCCCAAGTATCCCCTGAGCCCACTGGGCAGGCACATGATCATTATTGTAATGTCTGTTGAGTTTGCAGGGAATAAGGGATACATGGGTAACTAGATCCAAAACAGTGGTTTTTAAGAAAATATTATTATTATGGAAGGTATGCATTGGCCCAGGACACAAGTCTAGTGATTTGACACACTGGGGGTTAACCATTATATGGCCAACCCCATCCCAGTGTTTTAACTTTTACTTCTCTGTTTTAGGGTAAATGAACTCTTTAAAAACTGAAATATTATACTTACATCAATAAATACTCCACAGTTGAGGGCACTGCAAACTGGGGCTGGTTGGGGCTGTTTAAAGCCCCCAAAACAGCCCACCATAGACATATATTGCAAGTCTCTGCGAAACACTCATATGCCTGATTGCCACTTGCAACCAATACTGATTTAAAGTTTTAGTGCAAGGAAAGGAAAACATAAAATCTGGACCTTATGTGGCACGTCCAGTATTGTTCATAAGAAATGCACATTAACAAATGTTGACATTGCTTTAAGTAAAAGTGAATTCACTGGGGTGCCAATATGTACTGGCCCATGGAAAAGTATAGGGCAATGAGCTAATTTCATCACTGGACAGTGTATCTTTTCTTAATAGGAGCAAATGCCTATGAAAAACACTTAGCAGCTGCAGAGGGGGGACATACCGACATTTTCCAGTAAATTTGCTTTTCTTCGTCCTTTCGTCCTTTAACTACAGATCCTACTCCTCCAATAGCTGAAGACAGCAGTGGGCATGGTTGGCATTCCTGATTTATTCATAGTACTGGCCTTGTGCTAACAGGGTAAAACCCAATACCAATTGTTTTCTGTGACTATGAATGTTTTCATTCATCCAGGTCATGGTATATGTAGTATATAAGAGGACAGTGGGTCCATTTTGTTACTTTGAGAAAGGCTGGGAGTCCAAACGAAACGTCAGTCTTTGTTATAATTTGATAATAAATTGTTCTTTTCCTTCATAAAGCTGGCCATACACGCACCGATAATATCGTCCGAAAACCCGTTTCGTACGATATTCGGTACGTGTATGGCAAGTTGGCGAGTCGACCGATATCGCAGGAGACTCGCCGATCGGCCAGGTTAAAAGACTTTGATCGGGCGCCATAGAAGGCGCCTGATCAAAATCTGCCTTCAGGGCTGAATCGGCAGAAGGAGGTAGAAATCCTATTGTTTCTACCTCCTTATCTGCTGTTTCAGCCCTGAAGGTTAGTGGTGGATTTGATGATCTTTTGTGTGACCGATGGTCGCACGAAAGATCGCAAATCGCCACGTGTGTGGCCACCTTAAGTCCTGTGTGGAGCGGCCCGTCTGTTTGGGTCTCTATGCATATTGGTGTGGATTGCACCCAGGCAACTGTTTTTGCTTTATCGTGAGTGCCCTTCTATATATATATATTTCCAGGATTTCCTAGTCTTGAATATGACTCCTTACTGTGGGTGGCTGTTGGGAGCAGCCTAGGGGCCCTCACTACAGCAGTGATCACTTGCTATCTGTTGTGCTACCCCCAATAGAAGCCTTATCTAATAACCTTGAATGCCAGTGATGAGGGTAGATACTGTAACACCCAGAGAGTAGCAGAAATGTATGGATCAGTTGTTTGCAGCAGGACAGACGTTGGAGACTGAGAAACTATTCAAATAAAAATAAATGTATAAACAAAGCATTAAAAAAAAAGACAAGAACAATACCAGTAAAATAGACTTATAACATAGTAACATAGTAACATAGTAAGTTGGGTTGAAAAAAGACATACGTCCATCAAGTTCAACCATAATGCCTATATATAACCTGCCTAACTAGCTATAAGACATTTACTGCAGTTAGTTCTTTATTGTAGTGATAGTTCCCCTTTTAAAAACTAAAAACCTTAAAAAATTAGGAAGAACTAAATTATTTGTCACTTATTAGTTATTTGTCTATTCAATATTATTTATTATTATTAACATTTATTTATAAAGCACCAACATATTCCACAGCGCTGTACAATAAGTGGGTTTCATACATTGGACATACAGAGTAACATATAAAGCAATCAATAACCGATACAAGAGGTGAAGAGGGCCCTGCACTCATATCAATACCCATATCAATACCCATATCAATAGAGCAGACTGAGTATGAGGGGCATATGCTGCCCAGGCAGTACTTGCACTGGTGGCCCTGGGGCTATATGATTGCTGTAGTGACTGGGTGGGTGAGCTGTGAGCTGCAGGGTTACTCTGGTGCTGTTGCTATGAGGTGTAACTAGAGTGGAACAGCAGGTGGTTTAGGAGCCATTTAGGAAGGGAGGGATTACACTTACTAAACGCATTTAGCCAGGCTGCTCCCTATCAGGCAGGGAAGAAAGAGGAGGAGGAGGGTGAGCTGGAAGGCTGGATAAAGTCGAGCTGCTGGGACAAGGGAAGGCTTGTTGCAGGGGCTGCAGAGGACAGAGATCAGGGCAATATCCCACCCAGTGCTGTTCTACTAAAGGTCATAGCATGATTAACCCTCACCTTCCTACTGAAACCCCCACCGTAACTTTATTGTAGGGATAAACAGCGAGCAGAGGAATGCCAGTCACGCCGCTTACCGGCTCAGCACTCGATAGGCCACTTGGGGCGCTGTGAGTGACGTGTGGGGAAAGTAAGTGCAACTAGGGAAAGTGGCAGAAGAAGAAGAAGCCTTTGCCCAGCTCCCCTGCGCGACTTTGGCGCAGCTGCCCCCAGGCTGATGGGCTGGCAGTAAGGCACAGGCGGTGCCCGGGGCATGGTGCTGAAGGGACAGCGGTGCGGGGAAGTTGGACACGATGACCCTGGAGAGGATATTGCAGGCGGCCAGGCAGGGAGATGTGGAGACACTGAGGAGCCTCCATACACTGGGACAGATACAGCCCGATGCAAAGGATCCCATGGGTGCCTCTGCCGTGCACCATGCCGCCCGGGGAGGCAAACTCTCCTGTCTCCGTTACCTGGTGGATGAGGCGCAACTAGTGGGCAACTGTCGGGCCAGGAATGGGGCCACCCCGGCTCATGATGCTGCTGCCACCGGTAACTTGTCCTGCTTACAGTGGCTGCTCACACAGGGGGGCTGCGACTTTGAGGTGAGTGACTGAACAGCACGGGGGGATCCATTTTGTGGCCCTCAGGTTGGCCATCCCTGAAATGAAACCTGAGTGCTCTGCCCCTAACTTGCCATGTAAATGGAGGCCTCAAGCATTGGCGGTGCCAGGCACTTATTGGCAATGAGCTGAGCCCGCAGTGCTGGGGGAGCAATGGGGGAAATCTGCAGGCACCCCAAAAGCAGAGAACTTGGGGGTGTATTGACATCTTCATTAAGTACATTGGGGAGGGTGTAGGAAGGATCCCTGAACCTCTCTGTGGCACCCCAATTATAATGGGGTTATGTTCTCATAGTATTGTGCTGACTTTTCACACTTGTGCTGTGCAAATAACCAGGTTTATTTACCTTTTTGCCTTATATGGAGAGCTTTGCTATAATGTATATGCATCCATGAAAGTTTATTTGTTATTCTATTAACCGGAGGTCGCACTATTGCCCCAAAGATCCTGCACAACAGGACAGAGCTCTCCATATTTCTTCCATATGAGCTATCACTGTGTGGGTAACATAATGCCATTACATACTGATAGCTAGCCTGCCATGTGTTGCTCTTTTCACCATCTGGCCCTAAGAGATTGGTATACGTACTATTCATCATCAGATAACATAGGATCAAGGTGTGTTATATGTTTAGAAGATACCTATATTTATTACTTATGTCCCTAGCATGATTTTTATCAAAGACAAACTTATTTTATATTATGCACCCGGAGAATTGGATACCTAATTACAGATGCTGCTTTATCATTGAGCAATACTAACACCAAGGCCTGGATACTGTAATGTTAAGGGTGTCTTTTATTCTGTATTTGGAAACAGTTGGAAATGAGGCCATTCTTGACTAAATGGTGCTGTTATTATAGGACTGGAAGTTTATTTTACAAGGCATGGGTAATATAAGTGCTTGTGTTTCTTAAAGAGGGCCAGTAATACCAACTAGAGTAAATGCCTATATGCATTTAAACATAATGTTCACATTTAATAAAGCATTTTTGGTCTGTTGTGGTTATATTCTAGAACTACGGATAAAATGATTTCTTCCAGCTTAGCATTATCTGGATTAAGCTGCTCAATAATAAATTGCCTCTATCATCAGAAATAAGGGGTGTGAGCATGAGTGGTTGCGACTAGAGGAAGGGAGATTACTATAAATAGCAATGCAGGGACAACTTTATCCCTTCTGTAAGGATGAGCCTACAGGTAAATTGAGTCAGACAAACAAAACATCCTGAAATAACCCCTGTATTGTCCACTCAGACTTCAGGAGGATCTGATACCTTAATCTGAGGGGCTGTGTAGCCCAGTGATCCCCAACCAGTGCTTCGTGAGCAACACGTTGCTCACCAACCCCTTGGATGTTGCTCCCAGGGGCCTCAAACCAGGTGCATATTTTTGAATTCCTGACTTGGAGGCAAGTTTTGGTTGCATAAAACCCAGTGTAATTGCCAAACAGAACCTTCTACAGGTTGCCAGTCCACATAGGGGCATTGGCTACAAATAGCCAATTATAGCTCCCCCCAGAACCATTTTTCATATACCGTATAAGCCGATCCGAATATAAGCCGAGGTACCTAATTTTACCTAAGAAAACTGGAAAAACTTATTGACTCGAGTATAAACCTAGGCTGGGAAATGCAGCAGCTACTGCTAAGTTTTAATAATCAAAATAAAAACCTATAAAATTACATTAATTCAGGCATCAGTGGGGTATATGTTTTTCAATATTTATTTCAAAGAAAAACAGTAAACTAGCTCTGTAAGCAGAGAAGGGGTTCAACAAAAACAATATGAGTACTACCCCACGCTCATTGCACATTGGCAAACTGGCAGCAGACCCAGTCCCGGAGGGATGTAAGGGGAAATAAGTATTGCTAGTGGGAGCCTAGGCCAGGGCACTGGAGAGAGGGTGCTAGTCTAGAGGAACCCATGGCACCCGACTCGAGTATAAGACAAGGGTGACTTTTTCAGCACATTTTGGGTGCTGAAAAACTAGGCTTATACTCGAGTATATACAGTACTTGTATTGCTCTCCAAATTCTTTTCCATTTGAATGTGGCTCACGAGTATAAAAGGTTGGGGATACCTGGTGTAGCCCAATAAATGGAATTTCCCATGGCTAGGACAATTCTCTAGGTAGAGATTTGAGAGTAGATATTCCCTTGTGTGATGCACAAATCAGCACAACAGTTTTATGTATGGGGCTGGGAGATATGGATAGTTGACTTTTTTCAACCCAAATTAGCTAGATCCCCACATCTTACACTTCCTCCTTCTCAGATTTAATGGTGCTGTCATAAAATGGCAAGTGCTCAAACACATGTGCCAACCAGAGCAATGTGCCAAGAGTCCCATACTGTATAAAAAAATAGTGGATATATTTGGGGGAGGGGGCATAACATTGTATATAAGATTACATTCAGCAGCCCACTTATTTGGATTGGGAGTATACTGTATTTGATAGAGCAAATGTTTACTGTGGGCATTAGTTCCCTTTTAAGTTAATTGGATAAAGCAATGGATACATTTCTAACATTTCTCTATACATTTTGGACTAGGATGTAGATAATAGAAACTAGGTCTGAACTGGAATTCAAAATAAGCCCTGGCATTTCATCTACACAGAAGCCCAAACAGCCCCTCACCAGCCCAATAAATAGTGACTGACTATGGCATCTTACAGCAGCCCCTCTGGTATTTGCCGCAATCCACAGATTGCCAGTCTGGGCCTAATAGGGACCAACCCAAAAAAGGCTAGCTCACCCAAACAGACCTTGGTACACACACACATATATATATATATATATATATATATATATATATATATATATATATATATATATATATATATATTTACAGACAGGAACAGAAACTTCCTTTATAATTGGGCAATGATTAGTTCTCACAGTTCAGCTCAACCATTGTGAAACTATTATATATCTGTTTGTGTGTGCCATATTTAGTGTAGTTTTGGTTTGATTCACAGAGGATGGAGATGGATGTAACACAAAACGCTATAGTTTTTAGAGCTTGGTTTGCCTGTAGGCTGCGAGTAAGGTGTACAGTGTAGCTTCTGGCAGTAGCGATGACAGCCTCTGTGCCACATTGAAATATAATATAGTTAAACTCTATACAGAGGAAACAGTATACACTGTATGACTTGGCGTATGTAGAGCATTCAACAACAAGCATGTTACAGGAACAGCATTGTTTACAATATAGTTGTCATGTAGGTGACTGTTGATATCTCTAAATTAATATATGTGCAATGCAAGCTTTATAATGAGAGATAATAAGTGAGTACCAACTCAGGGACAGAATAGTTTCTTTGGGGGAGAAGTTCTATAAAAGTGCAGGCAAAGAAAGGGTCAAAACTAATCCCTTGCTGAGGCTTTAAGTGGCATATTCGCATTATGTCAAGGATGCCTGCTGCGTTGTTGTCAAAACACTTGGAGCCAACTGTGGGCCAAAAGGGATGTCATTTATACCACCATTATTACTCTAAACTGTAGGACAATGTGCAACCATGTATTTGGCCTATAAAGGGACATTGTACCAAAAGCTGTGCATTGCCAGCTTTTAAAGTGCCTCTGATTAGACAATTATTGGACAGGGGGTTGACTGCTTGATGTACCTTATGTTAAAGCACTGAGAGTAGAACAACACATTTCTATAGCGCTCTATAACCATAGGAGCAACTGGGGATGAGCTGTGTGCAGTGTTAAATCTCTGCATGTGTAAGCACACAGAAATATGCACTGTTGTGGACTAAACATTTATTGTAATGGCTATAATATATTGACTGTGTGTTTTGCTGTAAGCACGCTGATCCCTAGTAGTTTAGCTTGTAGCTTAATATTTTTATTTTTACAGGCACCTTTCACATTCCGACTGATTCTAATTGCAGTTCCCCAACTAAATGATATGTAAATGCTGGGCAACAATAGGAATATATAACAGAAAGTTACAGTAGGCGTAACAAGGTCTTTGGCTGGTTCCCAGTGGATCCAGGCAACCTGGAAATATTGAGAACACTGTCTCTCAAGCCAATTTAAATTGCTACTAATAGAGCTTGATAATCTGGGACAGCAAATCATTTTGACTCTTTTTAAATTAGGGCTAATTTGATTACATGGTTATAGAATTATAGTTGTTCACCTTAAAATTAACTTTTAATATGATGTAGACATAAATATTCTGAGGCAATTTACAATTGTTTTTAATTTTTTTTTGTGGTTTTTCTGTTATTTAATCTGTTTTTATCTTTTTGTTCAGCAGTTGTCCAGTTTGGAATATCAGTAGCTATCTGGTTGCTAGGGTTTTGTTTACCTTAGCAACCAGGCAGTGGGTTAAATGAAAGACTAGAATAGGAATATGAGAGGGGCTGAATAGTAAGATAAGTAATAAAAAGTAACAAGATTAATACATTTGTAAGCGCACAGAGTAATAGTTTTTGGCTGTCAGGGTCAGTGACCCCCATTTGAAAGCTGGAAAAATGTAGAAGCAGAAGGCAAAAAGTTTGAAAACTATAAAAAATAAATAATGAAGACAAATTGCAAAGTTGCTAGGAATAGGATATTCTATAACATAGTAAGTTAATATAAAGGCGAACCATCCCTTTAATGTCATGGAGAATTGCAACATCACAGAGAGAGAAGATATTTAGTGTTGCTGCCAGCAGATGCTGAAATCTTGGGAACTTGCACATTGCCATGGTGTGTGTGCTTGTGTTGATGATGTGGCTTGTCTTAATATTAATATCAATCCCAAGTGCACACAATATTTTGGTCTATGCATCTGTGTATCTCCAGCCATGGGGCAGTTCAGCTACCAGCGTCTGGCAGTTGTGGGATGCTGGAACTTGTGTTGATAAACAGCTCTTGGCCAGAGATCTATGTCTTGCACCATATAGTTCTCTTCTGCATTATACAGGCTATGTACTTGGCTTCTATTGTTGGCTGCTAAAATCAGTTCTCTTTTTGTTAATATTTGACAGCCTACAGGGCCAACTGTAAAATAGAAGGGAACGTAAACTAAAAAAAAGTTGCCTAATGAAAGAAAATGACATTTTTAGCAACTTATATACATTAATTAACAAATTCCAATATTTTTTGGAGTTATTTGTAAATGTAACTGTAATTGAAAGCAATCAGTGTCGCCCAGTGGGCCCAGGTTTCAGTGTCAGTGGGCCCTCCTGTAAACTCAGTAATTTCATTGTTATGTCTATACCACGGACAGCCCCCAAAAGAGAAAAAATGGAAGGAATTACAGATAATAATAAGTACAGAGAAGTGATTAAGAGAAGAAGGTGAGTGAAAAGAGAAGGAAAAAAAGTTTGGAAACTGGGGACCCAGTTAGGTTTTCTCTTGGGCCCCAGGCACCCCAGTCCAACACCGAAAACAATACCTATTTGTTGCATTCTATATTTCTGCTTCTGCCTTTTGAAACAGTGTAGCAGAAATTCACTGGTCTGTGAATCAGACTGCTACAGTCTTTCAAAATTCAGAACCACCAGGGAGTGGAATAGAAAGGGACAGACATATACTGCTTTAAAATATCAGTGATATTTATGATGATAAATATGAGTATGATTTGATGTTGAATGCATTGAAACTAATGATAATGGTCCACTAACTACAGCCTTGTAGGAAAAAGCTGGGTGAGAGTTGTGTACAGTATAAATGGATGTTTGGCATTGGAATTATATATAATATTGCTCAGGTCTGCCTTCCCATGTTACAAATGAATGGAAATGGTTGTGTTCACAAGGTCTTCCCCCATAGCTTTAATCCACTCTGTGCTGGCCATAAGGCATCCCAGGCAGACAGCTTAGCCTAAGTGGCTTAGAGAGGCACAAGACTGCAGCCAAGAGCTGCCTCATATTTGTTTCAATGTATGTTTGCTCTGGGATGTAAATAATGCACTGCTCTTTTAAATAGCAAGGGACATTTTTTGTTATGATCATTTTTATATAAAAATGTGCTATTACTATTTGCTCACATCTAGCAAAAAATATATATGTATTTAAATATGTGTTTGCTGCCCATTATTTAACAGTAGATAACAGTTTCTTGACACTAGGGGCATATACCTTATAGTGTGTAAGCCAACATCACTGATGATGTTGCCCCTAGCAACCAACCAGATATTTGCATTTGTTTTCTAACTTGTAGGTGACCGTCCAAATCTAACTGCTGATTGGTTGCTAGGGGCAACATCACCCATGATGTGGGTTTACACACTATAATAAATATGCCTCTGAAATTCATAGACTGGCAGACAGTGGATGCTGGGGGTTCTCTTTCTCTAGTCAAAGACTGAAGGCTGTTGAGCTACATGGACTTATGCTCTCAATTGCCGACATTGTTAAGGATTTACATAGAGGAGGACACGCAATGATCTGATTTCAGGGTGGCCTATTAAATTAGCCAATAATATTGGCTGGTGTGGAGACAGCTTTGTTTAGTAGCCACATGAAAGTCCGGGCACAGTAAGTATTTCTTCTCAACCAGCAAAATTCATGGCTATAGTTGATATGACATTAACAGAAATACTCTTACACAATCTTTTTTTTCTCCCTTACAGGATAAGGATAATTCTGGTGCCACTATTCTGCATTTAGCAGCCAGGTTTGGTCACCATGAAATTACCAGTTGGTTATTGCGCTTTGGGACCAATGATGCGATGGTTCCGACAGACACGGGGGCACTACCTGTGCATTATGCAGCGGCCAAAGGAGATCTCCCTACATTGCAGCATCTGTTAGAGTATTGTCCAAAGTAAGAATATGATTCCTTTCATTTAGTTTTTTTCCCCTATAGTGTAATTTGATTGATGCTATATTGCTCATTTGAGTTTAAGGGAATTTGATCATAAAAGGATGAATGTTTAGCTGTTGTAGTAACATATAATGAGTGCATGTAACTAACCCTCACCAATTAGGACTGGTCTATTTTAGCATATTTCATATAGTAGCAATGCGTTGGTATGGTTCATTGCTGATAGTCCAGGTGCTGCTCATGCCCTTTGTTTTCTGTGCCTGTACAATCTGACCTATTGTGTCTATACTCCATATGATGTTATTATGATTATGTGAGTATTAATATGATAGGCACAAATGTGCCCTAATTATAGGTGATATGGTCCATTGTAGATGTGTCCCTTACTCTGTGTATCAATGCTGTCACCAGACCTTGATGACTTATATTATAGGCATCTGTCCGTGCCCCTCAGTTGCTATATTATTGTCTGTTGTAACTTTTGTAGGCCAAATATGAATGGAAAATATATTACCTTTGTCAGGTCTGTATTCCTTAGGCATCAACACTAGTGAGATGGGCACTTGAAATGATGAGATGGTCACGTGATTATTTGCTTTGTCCTCATTTCTCTAATAATTCCAATTAATTAATTCCAATCAGTTTATAATCAGGACATACCTGTGAAATCAAATTCTTGGAGGCTGCCATCTTAGATTGTTTGGCCGAACCACAAACTTGGCAAAGGTCACAAGCTGATGTGATTGGGGTTCATCTAACTGGGCTGCAATGATTGCATGAAATGTAATAGAAAACATTTTACAAGCAGTGCAGCCTAGTAATTTGCATTTTCAGTTAACCTTCAGCCAAGGAACAGTCAGTTGGTAAATATAATAAGATATACAATGTACTATAACATTAGCTATAGATAAATACATCAGTTTAACTGAATGTTGGTATCTTATGAATAAGAATATTGTATTTTTTGTTCACCCAAACATCCTCAGCAAATGAATTTGTGGAGGCCAGCTCAGTCTTGCCATGTTTGCCATATCCAAGCTTTGACAGCGTGTTTGATTTCTTAAACATATCAGCAAAGAAGGATGCTGGGATTATCCCTTAGAGTGTCATATTAATGGCTTGTTATGTTTGAAAGGGATTTGCTGGAGGATTATAAGGGTTCTGGAAAAGCAAAGGAACTTTGACTATGAGGTGTTATCTTGTAGCTCATATAGATTTGAAGTCTAGTTACTTCATTTATTTGTAGTTTTCATGAAGACCAGAATAAAGAGCCACTTAGAATTAGGAATGAATAAAAAAAAAAGATTTTGTTAAATTTCAAACTGAATCCAGATTCTAATGTGAATATTTAAGTCTGAGCAAAATTCCTCAGTAGAATTTCATCTGAAAAAAAAGTGTTTACCTTCTGATGTCCTGAACTAAGAATTTTGTCTCAGAACCAGATTGTGTATCTGATGCATGCCTACTAAGAACTAACATCCACGGTGTCACTCACCCACAGATGCAGCTACGCTATGAGGTTGTGTCTTTATATCCTATGTAGTGTCAACTAATAAGCTCAGCAGAACAAACCTTCTGTTTATTTGAACCAAGTCAATGGAGGCTTCTTCAGCCAAATCTAGTCACATGCTGTTAGGCTCTGTATTTAGGCTTTGGCCAAGCTGTATCCTGCATCAGCCTTCTCACATGGTCTTCTAGCTTGATTCCAATCAGTACAAATAAGTAACACATAACCAATACAACATTATATGTGCAATACTATATATTACTTATATAAACATTATACAGAACAAACCAAAGTAACACATAACCAAAACAGCTAAGGATACATGGCACATGGAAAAGCAGACACAAATCCGACATTGGATGTCGGTTTATACTTCGTAGAATTATAAGGGTGCCATAGACAAAAACTTAACTAGCAAGGTCTCAACACTTCCTGAGTATCTATAGGCATCTGGCCAGCTAAAGGATACACAGGCACGTCGCCATATACATGGAACAATTTTTGTTCAGTCCAGCTGTTCAGCCCCTCTGACACAATGATTGAATTGCATTACATACATAAATTATGACATTAATAAGCCTCTGGGTTGGATATTTGGTCATACTTGACGTATGAACCCACTAACATGTTGATAGGCCGTCTATATTCTTGTGCCCTTGCCATTCTGTTTCTAATTGTACAGCCCTTAACTATATTTTATATCTCTCAGAATAAAAAGGCAGCTTTAATTTACAGACAAGTATTACCTTCTATTTTTTCAGACTTGGATTTAACAAAACAATACTTTGCTTGGTTTTTATAAAATAATATTACTTCTTATATACTTCTATATATAGACACAGTCCTTTAGTCTAAATATAGACTAAAGGACAGTGTAAAAAAGGGGAAATACAGAAAGCTGTCGGTCCTACACTGAGAGAAAAGTAACTGCCGCAGATGTTGTTCACCTACATCCCCAGTAGCTCTACCGTAGCTGAAGGGCTGTAGGTTGAACATCCCTGAGATAAATATTCAAAATATGTGATAATTAATATTCCATAATTGAAGTATTTTTTACTGCCAAGTGTTGCCTCCGCTGTTAGGTCTCCCAACAAATGCCCTCACTGCCCTACTCTAAATATGCCTGTTTGATAATATATATAATAATAATAACAGTGACAAAGATGCCATAAAATAGCACAGAGGGTATCTATTCTGCTCGAGGTGCTTAATTTGAATGTTGCACTTCAGTCACCACCCTAACTGAATCATAAATAGACAGCTTAAGTTGGAAGCCCCCTGCAAAAGGTAACCTGTGACATGGTTAAAATCAAGATACACTTGTCACTGTTGACATCATTTGTTGGTTAGGGCAGGTACAGGGGACATGTTGGCAGCACTATCATAAATGTTGCACAAAGCATAGCTACTAACAATGAAAGATTTTTCAGGAGTCTCCCAGATCTATATAACATGCAGGGGGAAGGGCAAATTAACTTCGGAAAAATAACCTCCGGTAAGTTTTAAAGACAGTCACCAAAACAGGTCCCATTACCAGCACTGTCGATGTGTGTATATTCACCTTCTGTTATAAACAAGCCCTAATTTGTCCAAAGGGGGCAGTTGTAGGCTGGTTTTTCCATCCTTTTAAATGATGTTAAAGACAATTATTGTTTGTCAGATACTATATGCCAATATAGGATGCTCTAACCAGGCAATGAGATGAGTATAATATTGCACCGAGGAAGCTAAACTACTTGTCCCTACAGTACCCCATCCATTATGAGCACAAATCTTGCTTTCAGTTTATTCTTCCTGTCCATGGGATCTGTGAGTGCCCGCTACACATCCATGGTATGATTAGGTCACACTCACCAATTAAGACTGGTATGAACCACAATACATTCCTAGCAGGGGTTAACCCTGCTCAGTTTAGTGCTAAGAGATATTTCTCTCAGCCAATAATACTGGTCCCTGCTATCCAGGTAGGGATGTCCAATATTGGCAACATTGTAATATCTTAACATGGACATCCCAGGGCACCCAGGGGATGTTTACAGTTTGGCGCTTTCTTCAATTGTGATGTTTCTGGGTAATTCAATAAATGATCCCTTTTATTTACATTGCGACATGTGTGGTAAAATGATTTGTTAGGTGCACTTTCTCAGCGTCCATCAGCATCAACTAAAAGTTGCAACTAAAAAGAATTCCCAAGTTTCCTAGTGGAAGAGCTGTGTGCTTGATTGTCCCTTCTAGTTTAGTTTACCGTGTGGCCCTCAGAAGAGCAAAGCCTGGATGATATACAATATACATAAATCTAAAGCAGGGGCTCCCAGTCTTTTTTATTCCAGCCTCATGCACATGGGTAGCAAAGAGCCCACTATGGTTCACCTGTAATGCAAGCAAAGCCATGCATATCTGGCCTCACAGTCTGACAAGCCCTAATATTGATTTGATTATACTGATAGGTTGCATTTGCTTTTAATATTCTCTGGCTTGACTTGGCGTAATCCTGGGCTTCATAATGGTGGGAATAAAATTAATATTACTCAATAAGATAAAGTAGCAAAAGACCAGTAGTAGTGCTGACTGATTGATATATACATAAAACAGATCATTCAGACTGCATCAGTCGGAGGTGTAAGTGTGCCCTAAGTCATGTGCCCTAAGTGCGCTCTAATTATTCCACTTACATATGAAAAGCAATTGTTCTAGCTTTGGTTTTCCTTTAATTACCTCCCCTCCATGTTTGAAGCATCCTGTTCCATGCTTCCCGTGCATTTACTGTGGCACTAGTCATCTGCCCTTTTAGTTAAGAAATCACGTGAATTATTTAAGCATGGGTGAGATCTCTCCTCACAATGCCCTGTGTGGCTGTGATGATAGTTTCTGTTACAAACTGTTGAAATTCCATCTTCATTAGCTGTCACCTACAATTAAGTACTCAATAGGCCAGTGTATCATTTTATTTCATGTCAATATCTACGTGCTGCTGCTGGTTTATTTGTGATTGAAATAATCCAACATATTTCTGTGGTTTTCCATTTATTTGTTTGATCTCTCCCTATCATTAGGGTATCTGGATACTCTTTTTTAAAATAGGTGAAATGCTACTTTCAGTTTTTTGTCACTTAAAAGTTATTTCTACCAATAATATTCATATTACAGTATATATGTATCTGTCTATGATTTCTGAGAGATATAAGTGTTCTTAAAAAAAACAACCAAAAACATCCCGTTCACAAGGTGTCAGGGTCTCCTGTGGTTGGCTGAAGCTCGCACCTGTAGACTTCCCTTGTCCATGGTTATACACAATCAGACAATGGGAACTGATCTGGTCATACGAGGAAGAGCAAAAATTCTGCTTTATAGCTGGACAGATTTAAAAACATGGCACAATGCAAGCAAGAAGAATTCCAAGGATAGAGAGTCAAAATCTGGCACTGTCCCTGTCAATTACAGATGACATCTATGAGAAGACCCCCCCCCCTAGACCTTAGTGTAGTATAATCTTCTCTTGTCCCACTTATCATTGTCATAGTAAGAAAGCCTGCTGCCTGGTCCCCAGAAGTCCTGTCCAGGGGAATCTATTGGCTGTGCAGTACAGACCCCAGCTATCCAGTCTTCTGCGGCCCTGAGTGGTTTAGTCTGGCTGTGAAAAAAACAAACTGTGCAAACCGTGCTCTGAAACTTCTCCTTTATAATGTTAGCAGTGTATCTGATCATTGGAGAATATGTGAATACTAGAGTATGCAGGCTAAGCTATAAGCCTATCTGTAATGCTGTTTGGAGATTAGCTGATTAGTAGCATTGCAAACCACAGCGAGGTTTATCATTAACCCTCAATGACCCGAGAAAAAGATTTTTAAAGGATTTGATCTTGTGCTTGAATTGCAAAGTACAATACAAGTTACGGTGGCCAACAGAGACTATATATATATATGATATTGTTATTATATAGAATATTTTTATTTATGTATATATATATATATATATATATATATATATATATATATATATATATATATATATATATATATATATATATATTTATAGTATATCATATAAAGCAGGGCACTCACAGGGCTTAAAAGTATGGTGAAAAGAATTAAAGTTTATCTGAGTTTATTCCAACGACTCACCTTGACAAAGGTTGGAAGGAAGAGCGAAACGTTGGAATAACAAACTATGTTGTCTCACAAGGTTATTGGCACAATTGTTGGCAAATACAGACAAAACTGTCACCAATTTTTATCACCAGGAGAGTGGTGTTATGTGAAACAAAGCCAGAAACTGTATAGTAGGAGAGATATAAAGTAAGTTTTTAAACATGAGCAGCGAAAATCAGTGATTGCACTGGGGAATAATGTGATACTTATAAATGTGTTACCATTGAATTAATTAAAAAGAATAATTCATATAATAATTGGTTCCTGTAATTACTTTATCGACCATAACTATATTTAATAATACATTTATAAATTGCTAATAAATACTATTTTATATAATGTGCCCATTGGCAGGGGCTTTTTGGGCTCCTGAGCCGCCTGAGGCAGCTCCTCCGATATGAACCCCACCCCTGCTTACCTTAACAGTGCTGGAGTGGGTCCAGGGGGCGCCACATTGCAACTGCACTAACAGAGCCGAATTTCTATTTTAAAAAATGGAAATTCTTCTCTTGAAGTTATCAGTTTGCCTCCCCTGGTAACTTTGGGGGCGCTGCCGTCTGAGGAAAGTTTCTCAACTCGCCTTATGGTAGCAGCGCCCCTGGCCACTGGCAGTGGTGAAAAAAATTCACAAGATATATAGCAGATTATGCAGTTAACCTAAATGAGACGATAGTTTATAGACAATTTTTATGATGCCTATACTTGTTTTTACCATAATTTTAAGCTCTGTGAGCGCCCTGCTTTATATGATATTCTATATAACTTTTTGCAGTGTGCACACAAGCATTTTCTCCAATAAGAGAGTGCAGCTATTTTTTGCTTTTTAACAATTTTATATATATATATATATATATATATATATATATATATACACTTATACAGGTATGGGACTTGTTATCCAGATCACCATCCATTAAGTCTACTAAAAAAACATTTAAACATGAATTAAACCCAGTAGGATTGTTTTGCCACCAGTAAGGATTAACTATATCTTCTAAGTCTTTGGCCTTAAGGCCCCCATACACGGGCCGATAGAAGCTGCCGATATCGGTCCCTTGGACCGACTCGGCAGCTTATCGGCCCGTGTAGGGGCAGAAACGAGGGGCCTGGCCGACTGATATCTGGCCTGAAATTGGCCAGATATCGATCAGCCAGGTTAGAAAATCCAGTTGGATCGGGGACCGCATCAGCTCATTGAAGCGGTCCCCGAACCGACTGCCCCATTGCCGCGTGCAGAATTTGATTGTTTGGCCCCAGGGCCAAACGATCGAATTCGCCTACATGCCTCCCCGATATCGCCACCCGTAGGTGGGGATATCTGGTGAAGATCTGCCCGTGTATGGCCAGCTTTACACTCTCCTTACAGCAATTTGGCTGGCTTATTTTCCTGCATGTATATGGACAGACCAGCTACACAAGTGGCCGGTGTTACAGTACTTATCACTGGTCACTTTGTCAAAACCCAAGGCTTATTAGTTACTTGCAGCGTACATTAAAGATGTTTTGATCAAGGGATCATGTATCACCCGGTACTATAACGGCATTTGGAATAAACATAGTTACACGTCACCCATTGTGATGGGCAGATATGAATAATGCTGATTGATAAGACCCCAACATTTCAGTGCTGGATGGAAAACAGTTAAAAATATACCTACAGACATTGTACAACCAGTCATGTTTTTTCCAAAAGGGGCTATTCGTCTCATTGATTCGGCATTGGTGACAATCATTGTTCAGCCTCAGAGCACATTATAATTTAATTACTAAAATAAAGCCTTTCTAATTTTGAATTTCCAGTTGTGTTTAAAGACAATAATAAACATACTACAAGCTTTTTATAAAAATATTGTTTGCTTTAATATTACAGTCCCATCATGCCTTGGAATTAAAAGCTAGTAAAGTCAGTGCCAAGTAAGTGCTAGAACTAATACTTCTTTACATTAAAGTTCGATTTATCTCTAGTAATGAAGCCTACCTACAATGTTAAGTTGGTATTTGTCCCTTGTCACCAAATGGAAGAAAATGCACTTTAAACTTGATCGTTACTATCCTGTAAGTTCATGCTGCATAGTCTGCAGGCCTCTTGTTAATTCTTAATCAGGTTAGCCAGTGACAGTCAATGATAACAAGTGGTTGTGTTCCAGACTGCATTGTTTGTGGTCTCTATGGTAATGCCCACAGGAGGGTGCCCTGTAGTAAATTAATAAGAAGTAACCAATACACATGAATGGAGCCTTGGCATCTTTGTCATTTGTGTCCCAGTTCTTTACGGGGGTTCATAGGTGCCAGAGAAAAAAAAAGATAGTAAGAGGATAAAAAGATTTTATTATAGGGCATATTTAGCCCCAGGACAGAGTTTTGATCAGTACACTGGTACATTGCACAGCATTATTCCACAGCATTTACATATGTTGCACTCTGTATTTATTTATTTATTTAACACCACAAATGTATTCAGTTCTTTACAGACCATAAATACAAACAGGGTTATAGTTATTAACAGTGAGAATAAATACTTAGGCAATAGGAGTTCCAATACACAATTAGGATGAGGTCCCTGTCCCAAAAAGCTTACAATCTATCAAGACTGAAATAGAATTTTAGTGAATGTGAATCACTACATGGCAGAGAGAATGCATTATGTTTTTAAACATTGTTACCTTCTTAATGGTGTGATTTTTGCTCAATGTATTGACTTTTTCCAGTAAGGCATTTTATTACAAACAGTGCTCCCTGGAAAAAATGTGTGCAATGTAGCAAATGTTATGTTTTATCACACAGTGTCAGGAGAGGGTGCAATCACCAAGACAACAGCCAACTGTTGGGGGTCTCTGTCCCATATACACTGGGCTGACTGTGTTATTGTTTCCTGGGGCCGCTGTGTCCCGCACTGCTGGGGTTGTTGTATCATATATAATAGAGTTACTGTGTCATAAATTGCTGGGGCCACACTGTGTCATGAAATACTGGGGTCCCACTATTAGGGATACAGTGTCATAAATTGCCGAGTTTAATGTTTCATGAAATGCTGGGGTTATATCCTCAGGTTGAAACAAAAAGTAAGGACTAATTCTAGAAGATTCTTCACAGGGTGGCAGTTGCTTTGTTGGGTGGTCATACCACTGATTAACAGTTGACTGTGGATCATAACAATAATATACGAGTGCCTGCCAAGAACACAGCAGGTGGAGGTCCAACCTTTTGCCTGCCTAACCCTTAGTAGTGTCAGGTGAAACCCCTACCTCCTAAACTGTGGCTAGAAGTCATTTATATGTCCATCAAATGTAAATATTTAATAATAATAAAATTAATATAACCATATTCTAGTAATAGAATGGTAATCATATTTTAAGAGTAATTTTTAAAGATGTGGTTCACCATTATTAGAGTTTTTAAATATAAGTAGATATACTCATTTAAATCATATTTGCAGTTTGGTTTAATTAAAAAAATGGATTGTTTTCATAATAGCTACCTGTAAAGGTAGTGCTGCATAGATCTCTAGGAAGTGCAGGCATAGATTGCTACTGCACATGCTCAGTTCCTTTGCATATATCTGATCTGATTGGCTGACATGATTCAGTCAATCAAATCAATGAAGGGGTGCGCACAGTAGCGAGCATTGCTTGCCCCTCCCTGCAATATGAGTCCCCTGGTTGGCACAGCAACAAGGCTTTATGCAGCACCAACTTTACAGATAGCTGTTTTGAAAACAATCTATTTTTTTTATTAAAGCAAATTGCAAATATGATTTAAATTACTGTATCTATTTGTATATTTCCAAACTTTAAAGGAAAAGTAACACCAAAAAATGAAAGTAGCTGGACTACCCAACAAGTCAACTGGACTTGCTGGGTTTTTTCTTGAAGACGTTTCACCAGTCATCCAACTGGCTTTCTCAATTCAGAATGACTTGTACAAAGATTTGTTAATAATTAATAAACACCTGGACTAAATACCTTTAATAAACACCGCATCCCTGTCTGCTTTAAACCCAACAACACACTGAGGCAGCAACTGGTTCACCCAAAAGACCCAGTCCTAAAGCATAATAAGAATAACATTGTATATGCAGTACAGTGCAGTGAGGAGTCACATGGTGTATGCAGTACAGTGCAGTGAGGAGTCACATGGTATATGCAAGTACAGTGCAGTGAGGAGTCACATGGTGTATGCCGTACAGTGCAGTGAGGAGTCACATGGTGTATGCCGTACAGTGCATTGAGGAGTCACATGGTGTATGCAGTACAGTGCAGTGAGCAGTCACATGGTGTATGCCGTACAGTGCAGTGAGGAGTCACATGGTGTATGCCGTACAGTACAGTGAGGAGTCACATGGTGTATACCGTACAGTACAGTGAGGAGTCACATGGTGTATGCCGTACAGTGCAGTGAGGAGTCACACAATGTATGCCGTACAGTGCAGTGAGGAGTCACATGGTGTATGCCGTACAGTGCAGTGAGGAGTCATATGGTGTATGCCGTACAGTGCAGTGAGGAGTCATATGGTGTATGCCGTACAGTGCAGTGAGGAGTGCTATGACTTTGTGTGGGAGAAACCAAACAACAGTTACACCAGCGTATAGCGCAGCACAAAAGAGCCAGCTCCTCTGGTCAGGACTCGTACCTACATCTAAAGGAAAAAGGACACACATTTGAAGACCATGAGGTCCAGATTCTATACCAGGAGAGCGACTGGTTCAAAAGAGGTGTAAAAGAGGCCATATGTATAACAGAAAAACCAAGTTTGAATAGATGTGGTGGTGGTGGTGGTGGTGGTGGTGGTGGTGGTGGTGGTGGTGGTGGGGGGGGGGGGGGGGGGGTGCGACATCTATTGTATGCCACATACAGTGCTGTTTTGGCACCTCTCCCTGAAAGGTATAATAACACCTTAAAGCTCCAGTCATACTAATACAATCAGCACCTCACCTTCATGAGATCCCTGACCCCATGCTTGTTATTATAAACAGATTATGCTGATTGGAACAACATTCCAGGGAATTTATTCCAGGAAGATCTTTGTACAAGTCATTCTGAACTGAGCAGCCAGTTGGATGACCGGTGAAACGTCTTCAAGAAAAAACACAGGAAGTCCAGTTGATTTGACTTATTACTACAGATAAACCATGACCTGGATGAATGAGAATCTTCACCAGTGTCGGACTGGCCCACCAGGATACCAGGAAAACTCCCGTTGGGCCAATTTGTCAGTGGGCCCACTTGCTTCTAACTATTTAGCCTATTTCATGGTTATTTCCTATTTCTGTATGGGAACAAGGAAGCTTGATAGATGGAAGAATAGATTATAGTTGTAGAAAAAATAGACTAGGATAATAATAAAGAGTTTGAGGGAGGAGAAGAGGAATTAAAGTTTTGAAAGTGGGCCCATTGTCCAGGGTTTTCTGGTGGGCCCCTGCCATTTCAGTCTGACACTTACAGTGGTGTGAAAAACTATTTGCCCCCTTCCTGATTTCTTATTCTTTTGCATGTTTGTCACACAAAATGTTTCTGATCATCAAACACATTTAACTATTAGTCAAAGATAACACAAGTAAACACAAAATGCAGTTTTTAAATGAGGGTTTTTATTATTTAAGGAGAAAAAAAATCCAAACCTACATGGCCCTGTGTGAAAAAGTAATTGCCCCTTGAACCTAATAACTGGTTGGGCCACCCTTAGCAGCAATAACTGCAATCAAGCGTTTGCGATAACTTGCAACGAGTCTTTTACAGCGCTCTGGAGGAATTTTGGCCCACTCATCTTTGCAGAATTGTTGTAATTCAGCTTTATTTGAGGGTTTTCTAGCATGAACCGCCTTTTTAAGGTCATGCCACAACATCTCAATAGGATTCAGGTCAGGACTTTGACTAGGCCACTCCAAAGTCTTCATTTTGTTTTTCTTCAGCCATTCAGAAGTGGATTTGCTGGTTTGTTTTGGGTCATTGTCCTGCTGCAGCACCCAAGATCGCTTCAGCTTGAGTTGACGAACAGATGGCCGGACATTCTCCTTCAGGATTTTTTGGTAGACAGTAGAATTCATGGTTCCATCTATCACAGCAAGCCTTCCAGGTCCTGAAGCAGCAAAACAATCCCAGACCATCACACTACCACCACCATATTTTACTGTTGGTATGATGTTCTTTTTCTGAAATGCTGTGTTACTTTTACGCCAGATGTAACGGGACACGCACCTTCCAAAAAGTTCAACTTTTGTCTCGTCGGTCCACAAGATATTTTCCCCAAAGTCTTGGCAATCATTGAGATGTTTTTTAGCAAAATTGAGACAAGCCTTAATGTTCTTTTTGCTTAAAAGTGGTTTGCGCCTTGGAAATCTGCCATGCAGGCCGTTTTTGCCCAGTCTCTTTCTTATGGTGGAGTCGTGAACACTGACCTTAATTGAGGCAAGTGAGGCCTGCAGTTCTTTAGATGTTGTCCTGGGGTCTTTTGTGGCCTCTCGGATGAGTTGTCTCTGCGCTCTTGGGGTAATTTTGGTCGGCCGGCCACTCCTGGGAAGGTTCACCACTGTTCCATGTTTTTGCCATTTGTGGATAATGGCTCTCACTGTGGTTCGCTGGAGTCCCAAAGCTTTAGAAATGGCTTTATAACCTTTACCAGACTGATAGATCTCAATTACTTTTGTTCTCATTTGTTCCTGAATTTCTTTGGATCTTGGCATGATGTCTAGCTTTTGAGGTGCTTTTGGTCTACTTCTCTGTGTCAGGTAGCTCCTATTTAAGTGATTTCTTGATTGAAACAGGTGTGGCAGTAATCAGGCCTGGGGGTGACTACAGAAATTGATATTGAAATTGAAAATTGAAATTGATAAACCACAGTTAAGTTATTTTTTAACAAGGGGGGCAATCACTTTTTCACACAGGGCCATGTAGATTTGGAGTTTTTTTTCTCCCTTAATAACGTAAACCTTCATTTAAAAACTGCATTTTGTGTTCAATTATGTTATCTTTGACTAATAGTTAACGGTTTTTGATGAGCAGAAACATTTAAGTGTGACAAACATGCAAAAGAATAAGAAATCAGGAAGGGGGCAAATAGTTTTTCACACCACTGTATCTTCACAAACAAAAAATGAAAGTGTTTTAAAGTAATTAAGGTATAATGTTGCCTTGCACTGCACTATAGTTTATATGAATAAGCTGCTGTGTAGCCATGGGGGCAGCCATTCAAGCTGGAAAAAAGGAGGAAAGGCACAGGTTACATAGTAGATAACTGATAAGCTCTGTAAAATATAATGGGGGGGGAGGGGAGGTCTGTTATCTGCTTAGTAACCTGGGCCTTTTTGTCTTTTAAATGGGTGCCACAATGCAAATGCAAATGGAGACAACAATGCATTATATTGTAATTACTTTTATACACTTTCATTTTTTGGTGTTACTGTTCCTTTAATAAAGGTGAGCCACCCCTTTAATATTTTCAGATGTAAATATTGAAAATGAATTGTTTTATATTAGTAAAGCCTTGAGTTCTTATTATCTCCCAGAAAAGGGGTCGATAAATAAAATCTATACCCTCCAAATCCATTATCAAAATGAAAAACAAGAGGAAAACCTAGAGGGAACCTCTGATACCTGCCTGTGCACAATAGGAAAGGACCTGCTATGTGCACCATTGGCCAGATGAGTTGGTATGGGTGCTGATGGTGTTGCCTGTGCTGTATTTGGACACTGTTGTTTTGCTAGCTTTGCTTCAATGATTGTTTCTTATTCTCCCCACTACTTAAATGAAAACTATAGCTGAAGCACATGCTGTTTCCACGCTGTGTGATAGAGTATCGGGTAACATTCATAAATATTTATATAAAGGGTTCTGTTCCTTCCACAAATTAAAGGGACATTGTCACCAGAGGAAAAGTGTGTGTTATGCTAAGTTACTGCTGGGAAACTTGGTGTTGTTTCCTGTGTTTAGCAGCTATCTCCCGTACGTGTGACACAGTGGGAGCCATTTATAAAATTTGTGCAGCGCAGAATTATTCACACAGTGAACATATTTGCCCTCCCCGTGTTTATATTTATAAAGCTGGACAAGACTGGTGCAATTAATATGCAAACATGATTTCAAATTATTTTAGCAGTGCAAATGTCCTTAAAGCTTTGTAAATATGGCATATTCGCAAACTGCAAATATTTATGCACACACTCTGTGTCTGAGTTACACCACAACTTCAGTGGTGGAAAAAATATTCGCTAAACTAATTTTGCAATTTGTGAATTTAAGAGCACAATTCGCATTTCATTGTGTTCGCACAAAAAGGAAAGACGAGAGAGGGAACTAAGCATTAAGGTGTAGGTTATAGGAGATCCTATGGGTGAATCTTGGGCACTGTACATATGGTCACCACAGAGGAAGGGGTAATGGTCTTAGTGAGCAGGGAACCCCTGGAACGGCTAATGGCACTCTGTTGGACAGGGGTCCAACGAGGCCATCCCCTTTTGCTGACCGACCACCTTCCCCCCGCGCGCATGTGCCCCACTTAACTCATACAGAGCAGTGGGGGGAGGACACGTGCCTGGTCCCCATTGCTCCCCATGCAAGCAACATTCTAGTGCATGCCGCTCTAGGTCCAGGCCTTTGTGGCCTCACCACAAATCCGGGCCTGGATACAAACCATAGCAACTGCAGCAATGCCATCATTCATTGATGCCCTGCAGTCATGTATTTTATAGGGATTTGTTCAGCTTGTATTAAAATAAAAGATGGCTGATTCAGTGAGTTGTCATTTGTTTATTTAAAATTTAATAAGATGATCTGGAAACAAACCTAGTGTCAGACTGGGGTACCTGGGGCCCACCGGGTCCGACCCCAGACAAACCTATAAAATGTCCATGCTGTGGACCTGGTCAGAAGTGGGACATGATAGCTCTATAGCATTCAGTATGCATCAGAGATGATTAGAAATCTGCAGTGCAGCATGGATATATATGGAATATGTTCATTTTCGTGTATTTAGCTTAGGCAAAGGAAAGTGTATGCCTCAGGTAGAGGTAACGTCTCTAAAAATTCCTACACTGATTTATAAATGAATAGATAATTTACTATGTAGGCTAAAAGAATTATTTCAGATGCAGTCTCTGTTTCTACCCCCCTCCTGTGCTTGGCAACAGGGGAAAGTATTTTCTATAGAACTGAACAGAAGACATGACTAGACTAGAGGAGAAATATGGCAGCTAACAAATGATACAGCAGTGGCAAATCCAGAATCCAGACATTACTGGTCCCACAGCAAAATATAGCAGACAGCTGCAGCTATAATGGACATGTGATACCTGCTTGGGTGTTGATTATGATAGCCACTGAGTCCTTGGTAATAGTTAAAAATCCCAGTGGGTAGTACTGTGAAGAGAGAGAGAGGGTGATTGGCAAAATTAGACATCTGATTACAGTTATAAGACCTGGGATATTTAAGCACCAGATAGGACTGCTGTATTTAGGATGAAATCACATGAAAATGTTTTTTGGAATAAGAATATCGAAATACAGTAGTTATGTGCTATGACAAACACAAGAGAAACACATAGATAAAAGTGAGCAGAATTCTACATCAATGTTGCATAGATATACAGAGTATCTAGAGGCCAGTGAAAGCTTTTTGCTGGCTCATTACAAAGGGTTAAGGCCTATGCCATGTTTGTATGTAACCTTGATTGTTCACTATTGTAATAACTTGGTAGATCTCGATATTTCCCTATAGTGTATTGAACCCTTTTATAACAGCATTCGTTTTTCCCAAAATCTTCTCCAGAGATACTAGGAAAAGAGCAATATATTGGAGAAAAGATATGCGAGTTAGATGGAATAGGAGGTTTTATTCTTTATGATTTGTGATATTTCTTATGGTTATTGATACTCTATTAATGACACTGTGACATCTGGGTCTCCCCTGTGCTCCTGTGCTGAAAAGACGCCATACTTTCTGGGGAATCCTACACTGATAACATAGGGCACCTTTGTAAGCATTAAGTATTTTTAGAACCATTGTTTTGGCAAGTTATACTATACCTTCATGAAATACTAATTGGATGTTCCCTACGGTGTTTTCTTAAATATATAGCCTTGGAATCAATGTGCAGAAGGGATACCTTTCGTCCCCGGCTGCACAAAAGTTTGTGTTACATGACAGTGGTTTTATTTAGCTACAGATGTACTTCTTGACCTGCCGACAGAACAGCGTTACACTGAGTTTTCCTGCATGTACGCACAGGTTGTGATACAATCATGTAACAAACTGGTGTAACATGAAAATAATAATCATTGTATATGTATCTACACAGTCTCTAATGCAATATTGTTTTTGCACCATAGCCTGCACAACAGGAAACATTGCCCATCAGACTTCTGATCACTGGTGGCTTTCACAGAATCACCAAAGGCCACCTTCTTCTAAGTGCAATGGGAAGCACTGCAACTAGGCACTGAGTACTGTCATGGCCAAGTGCATGGTTTATAGTGACCATGACAGGCTGTAGGCTGCTTGGGATTCATCCAGTTGCTGTCAAAGGTCTTGGTGTTTGCAAAACTGTTGCAAGATCCATGGAGTTATATGTCTTTGAAGAAACACAACAGTACCAGATATGCCCAGAGTTATGAGTAATGGACAGCACTGCGATATATAATGATGCAATCTATTGCAGTAAGCCTTCCTGTGACATCAGCATTGATTGTGTGACCTTACCTACCTGCTTGCTTTATTCTGTGTACCTACAAGCGTTCCCTTCCTCTGTGTTTGCTACAGAACCTAGCACCATACTGTCCCTCTTTTAACAGCTCAGCCCACAGTCCAGATTCTTACTGAAAAGTCCCTCATTTCCCTTTGATATCCTGCTAAAAAACGATACAAACTTAATTAAAAAGTAGCTTTTGGCCCAGAAATCTTAAAAAGCTACACCTGTACTTAGATACAGTGTTTCTGAAACTTAATTTAATAGGTAGCTTTTGGCAGAGAGCCCAGAAACTTAACAAGCTACACCTGCACTGAGATACAATTGTAACTAATAAGCTAAACAGGTCTCTTGGGGAACTGAGGCTTGCAGCTTAAAGGGCAATTTCACCTTTTTAGCAAAACTGCGCGCTGCATTTTCTGGTGTTGGGAGGCATGTAGCACTCACTGTTTGATCAACAACTTCCTTATAAGACATAGAAGTAAGTGGATCTATTGAATGTACTGCTGCTATAATAAAATAGGAACGTTTTTATGCCTCCCAGGCACAAGCAGGAATTTGTATGCATGCAATTCAGTGTGTGCCGCTGCCTGTAAGATAAACATGTCGTAATCACAGAAACTCCTGATCAAATTTACAGTGATGGCTCAACTTGGCAATAAATCTAAGAGCCTATTCTCTGTCAGGCTTTTGTGCAATGTGTAAACAGTAGATAGAGTTTATTGTCATTGTTTCAACAAAAACCTTTAGTTTAGCTTTTGAACCCACTGAAGTAGATTTATTTTCAGTTTGAAAAACTATCTGAGTATTTATGCAAGAACGAAAAAACCACCCTACAATTACTTTTTAATCAATGTACAATTGAAACCTTTCTGTAACAAATTAAAACATAGCTTTGTTAATATATGTGTGTGTGTATGTGTGTGTGTGTATGTGTGTGTGTGTAGGCAGGTGTGATAAACTGACAGACACATAGGTATTCAAGTCATTGATTTATAGCTTCTTTACTACAGCTTCTTAGCCATTTTAGCCATTCTTGCATTCTTACTTTATTTTACCTGTAATGGAGGCTATTCTTAGTGCAGGTATGGGATCCCTTATCCAGAAACCTGTTATCCAGAAAGTTCAGAATTACGAAAAGTCCATCTCCCATAGCCTCCATTATAAGCAAATAATTCTAATCTTTAAAAATGATTTCCTTTTCTCTGTAATTATAAAACAGAACCTTGTACTTGATCCCAACTAAGATAGAATTAATCCTTATTGGAGGCAAAACAATCCTATTGGGTTTATTTAATGTTTAAACTATTTTTAGTTATGGAGATCCAAATTACAGAAAGATCCCGTATCTGGAAAACCCCAGGTCCTGAGCATTCTGGATAACAGGTCCCATAACTGTACCAAGTAAATTTTGCAGGATTAACCTCAAGATTTTAAGTCTTCTGTAAATCAGCAATATATGCTCTTGCATTTCTCCCTCTTTGGGGTATATGTATCAAAGGTGAAATAATATGATTCACCAGAAAGGATACAGGAAGTTCTCTGGTCCATATTGTAGCTACCTTGACAGAGTTGGCCGAGTCGATATTGGTTGAAATCATACTTTTACGCTTATAAAATATCCACTCATGTAGCTCCACACAGGCCACCACCATGCCTGTCAATAGAGCTATAGGAAGGAGGGCAGGACAGATCTGCTTTGCTCTGTCTGAGTAAAAAAACGCAGCCGGAGGAAAGCAGACAATCTGTTCCCCATACCCCTAGTCTTAGAGTATCTCCTAGTTAATTAGATAGCTCTGAAGAATATATTGTTAAAGTGATACCGACACTAAAAAACTCTTCAAAATATTAACGTACATTAAAAGTTATGTATAAGTCATGGTAATTGTTTTTTGCTGATAGGGTTGCTTTTGTATGTTATTGTTACTTGAAGTTCCTAAACCTGACTGTTTTGCCAACCTGACTGTCCCTTCTCATCCTGTTAGTTATAACTATTTGCCCCCTTCCTGATTTCTTATTCTTTTGAATGTTTGTCACACTTAAATGTTTCTGCTCATCAAAAACCGTTAACTATTAGTCAAAGATAACATAATTGAACACAAAATGCAGTTTTTAAATGAAGGTTTACGTTATTAAGGGAGAAAAAAAACTCCAAATCTACATGGCCCTGTGTGAAAAAGTGATTGCCCCCCTTGTTAAAAAATAACTTAACTGTGGTTTATCAATTTCAATTTTCAATTTCAATATCAATTTCTGTAGTCACCCCCAGGCCTGATTACTGCCACACCTGTTTCAATCAAGAAATCCCTTAAATAGGAGCTACCTGACACAGAGAAGTAGACCAAAAGCACCTCAAAAGCTAGACATCATGCCAAGATCCAAAGAAATTCAGGAACAAATGAGAACAAAAGTAATTGAGATCTATCAGTCTGGTAAAGGTTATAAAGCCATTTCTAAAGCTTTGGGACTCCAGCGAACCACAGTGAGAGTCATTATCCACAAATGGCAAAAACATGGAACAGTGGTGAACCTTCCCAGGAGTGGCCGGCCGACCAAAATTACCCCAAGAGCGCAGAGACAACTCATCCAAGAGGCCACAAAAGACCCCAGGACAACATCTAAAGAACTGCAGGCCTCACTTGCCTCAATTAAGGTCAGTGTTCACGACTCCACCATAAGAAAGAGACTGGGCAAAAACGGCCTGCATGGCAGATTTCCAAGGCGCAAACCACTTTTAAGCAAAAAGAACATTAAGGCTCGTCTCAATTTTGCTAAAAAACATCTCAATGATTGCCAAGACTTTTGGGAAAATACCTTGTGGACCGACGAGACAAAAGTTGAACTTTTTGGAAGGTGCGTGTCCCGTTACATCTGGCGTAAAAGTAACACAGCATTTCAGAAAAAGAACATCATACCAACAGTAAAATATGGTGGTGGTAGTGTGATGGTCTGGGGTTGTTTTGCTGCTTCAGGACCTGGAAGGCTTGCTGTGATAGATGGAACCATGAATTCTACTGTCTACCAAAAAATCCTGAAGGAGAATGTCCGGCCATCTGTTCGTCAACTCAAGCTGAAGCGATCTTGGGTGCTGCAGCAGGACAATGACCCAAACACACCAGCAAATCCACCTCTGAATGGCTGAAGAAAAACAAAATGAAGACTTTGGAGTGGCCTAGTCAAAGTCCTGACCTGAATCCTATTGAGATGTTGTGGCATGACCTTAAAAAGGCGGTTCATGCTAGAAAACCCTCAAATAAAGCTGAATTACAACAATTCTGCAAAGATGAGTGGGCCAAAATTCCTCCAGAGCGCTGTAAAAGACTCATTGCAAGTTATCGCAAACGCTTGATTGCAGTTATTGCTGCTAAGGGTGGCCCAACCAGTTATTAGGTTCAAGGGGCAATTACTTTTTCACACAGGGCCATGTAGGTTTGGATTTTTTTTCTCCTTAAATAATAAAAACCCTCATTTAAAAACTGCATTTTGTGTTTACTTGTGTTATCTTTGACTAATAGTTAAATGTGTTTGATGATCAGAAACATTTAAGTGTGACAAACATGCAAAAGAATAAGAAATCAGGAAGGGGGCAAATCGTTTTTCACACCACTGTAGCTCCTAATGCTAACGGACTAGTGTTGCACAAATATGGCAGCCCCCTTATAGAGGAACATGGGGGATCAGATAGGTAATGTAAAAGCATTGGGCAAATACTTTAAGGCAAAATTATAAATAGCATGCAAAGACAATGTTATGATAGATGTAAAAAAAAAAAAAAGGTTTCATTTCTGGGGTCAATATCTCTTTAAGAACAAATGTCAGATGCAAATCATTCAAGCATAAGGTCATGTAAACAATCAAAATTAACCAAAATTGATATGTTTGTGGCCTTTTCAACTCAGAGCTCAGAGCTGACTGAGGTGGACAGCCAAAATTACATTTATTTAGTAACCTGACCATAGAGTGGCTCTTTAGATCTAGAGTGAATGGTCTTTTTATGCAAGTCAGTACTTTATATGCTTAGTAGCCATTGAGGTTACACAGCTTATTATCCACAAAAATCCCCAAATCCTTGTCAGTTAAGGAGATGCGAAACGCACATCAGGCGATATAACCAAAAGAGATTAGAATTGGAACAAATGGTGTTTGAAGCAGGTGGAAGCTGGGAAGCTGCGGGTGGATTAAACATATCCGCAGGCAGGGGCAGGCACCGTACGGTAGGTAAAGTAGAGTATATCACCAGAGACTTACCTGTGCATACTCCATTAGATGCTGCGAGAAAACACACTGATACAGGCGTCTATTCAAATTGTATATAACAACAAGTTGTCGTTGGAGAAAGCATGACCGAGGAAGGGGTGATCATTGCAGACATTATACTAATTACTTGCAATTAATTCACTTCTGGTACCTTTGTGCCCCTTTGGTTTATCTCTACCTCACACTGCCATAGATGAAGCACATTTGCACTAACAGCTTATGAATGTTTAATGTTTTCCCTCTACTACAATCCGCAGAGTGTTGGGGACCAAATCTAGTCAATGTGGCTGAAAGCAAACTCTACCAGTGAGTTACCCAAATTCCTGAAAATCTAAGAGTGTAGTGCTCTCTTGATAGCAGTAGTTAAAGGAGAAGGAAAGGTATAAAATAATGCACTGAGTTCCCTGTCAAAAGATTAGTTGTGTCTGTTTTCCTCTGCCAGAGACATGCAGCTCTTTGCTTTCTGCTCTTTCCTGCTCCCCCCTCACTCAAGAATTCCAAGAACTCACTCCCCCCCCCCTTAGGAATGTGGATCTGAGCCAATCAGCAGGAAGCTGACTCATAGTCTTACTATCTGAGCATGTTCACTTGGTCTGGGAGTCTGTGCAGGAGCGAGGAATTATGGGAACTTTCTTTACACAGCTCGGCGTTCTTTCTTCCTGTTTAGCTTCTGATCATCTGAATGGGAGAAATATGGGGAGACTTAAGGGCACTATTGAGACAACTGAAGGTATGCCTGCAGCTTGAGATTAACTCTTTACTAGCCTTTACTTCTCCTTTAAAACTAAAGTTCTTTCAGAGCAGAGGCTACGCTAGGCTCCTTGCAATAAGGTATATCCTAACTTACAGAGAACAATGGCTTATTTTAGTAATTTATATTTTCTAACAAGAACATTTTCTGCGCAATGCATCACAATAAAAAAATTGCTGGAAAAATGCTGAGCCAGAGTGAGCAGGGTTTGTGCTTTATACGCGTAACAGAAGCAGGCGAAGTACATGTGACGTTGTATGCACAAGTATTAACTTGCAGTTTCCATATCTAGTTAAGTAGTTTATTAGCTAGAACATACCAGCAGTTGATAATGAATTAGCGCCTTTGTCTCTATTGTATTCCTTTAGCCAACACCTTTCTCTGCAGGGTAACCTTATCTAGAGGATGGGAAACCAACAGCTGGCAAAGATGCCTATGCAGGAGACATATGGCAGAGGTAGCCACAGGGAGGAGGCAAGTCAACGTGCAGGATGGCAGTATATTACAGGAATGACAGAATCATTTGAGCATTACTTTGTATATATACAGTACAATACTGACTTGGGCAGTGGGGTGTCTGTGGGTACCGGTTTGTGCAGGTCCTGGGTAGCTGTCCTTCTCTAGCCCTAGCTTTTTCCCAGCAGCTTTAGTTAGTACACTTCAGTCAGTCCTTTTTTATCAGCCTTAAAGTGGCAGTAAGCACCTTTAAACACCTTCGTTAACTTAGCATGATAAATAGGACTCGTGTTGAAATGACAATCTGCCTATAGTTTAATTTTAAAAAATCATATTTTCCTATTTTTTTGGCTTTATAAAGCACTAATTTAAAAGTCGTGTTATTTTTATTTACCCCCCTGGCAATTTGTTTAGAGCTCCCTGTCTACCTTTGAACAAACAAACAAACCCATCTCTTCTCTAAGCAGCAGCTTTTATCAGGGACTTCTCAGTGGACTGGTAATATGTTTTATCAGATCCTTTGAGGTTCTTTGGGACCAGAAGTGACATGAAGTACAAATGTCAAACTGGCTTCATATTCTGGTTTTGTGTCAGATATAACAGGAGCCATAGATATTTCTTAATTAAAACAATAGGCAAAAAGTATGTTCAGCACAAGCCCTATTCATTCAGCTGATATTGTTTATACTGTCCCTTTAAGTATCAAACTGAACCAGCAACCTCAGCTGTCTGGTGCTCAGAGCAGATCTTTTGGCTAAACAAACCAGCCTTAATTTTGCCATATATACCTAAATGTGGTTGGCCAGTTTCTGTCCATTTGGTCATGTTCGTCATCTCAGGGGTTGGTCTTGATATGTTATTTTTCAATTCTGTTGGATGGCAGATGATAAGTACAAACTGAAGATTTCATACACATCCACAAAAGATAACTCTTGAGCCACTATTAGTGATGTGTTAGTTGACTTGCTACCCACAGGTTCGGGTTGAAATTTGGGTGACCATTGCAGTTTCAGGTTCGGTGTGGGTCGGACTGGAGAAGTACGCCCCTCTGCTTCTGAAGATTCCCTCTTTTGGAACCAAAGGCACATACATAGGGAGTAAACTTAGCAGGAAGAGGAGGGTACATGTTGGGTGCGGGTCCTACAATGGCAGCATTTTGTGGGTTAGAGTTTTTCCTGACCTGCACATCACTAGCCACTGCCTCTTCTTGGTAGTCAACAAATTTTCAAGACGATTTGCAGTTAATTAATCTTAATGCTCTAACAACTAGGAAGTGTTTTTTAAATAAAAAACAACATGGAAGCTGCGCAGTTACTTTGGGTTTTTTTGGGGGGTCAGTGACCCTCACAACCACATAAGGATTTTTCCTTGTTGTTTGGATGGAGACAAAATAGAAAAAGCTGATTAATCACATACTATAACAATTAAATAATGATGACCAGCTGAAAAGTATTTATGTATACAAAAAGTTAATGAAAATTAAAGTTTACTATTTATATACCATATTGCACAGAGCAGAAACAAAGACATATTAGACACTGTTGTCACCTACCTTGCTTTGCACCAGTCAAGAATGTCTGTGGGTCTGTGTGTATAAATATACAGGAAATGTACCCCTTATTACAAAATATAAGAATGTTATAAGTCACCAAGGATCCTTGATCATAGATTATATAAAAGCACAAGGCCAAAGGCTGAGTGCTTTTATACAGGTCATGGAACTCTGACTCCTCTTCTCCCTCAGACCCCTTTTGCACCCAATAAATTAATGCCACTACTCTCACTACATGGATTATGTCACTACTATATAGATAACAGATTATTTTAAAATCCCATCTCTGAGCTTCTGTGAAGGATATCCCTTTTATGGAGTGTGGATTGCAAACGTAAGTTTAAGCCGATGGTCCTTAGTTCAAACAATAATGTTTTTAAGAATGAAAAGATATTGAATAGAATAGTAACCCTGTATAGCAGGACATGAAATACGGGCTTCTCATACTCCCAGAGATGCCTGCATTGAGTTGACATTTATATGGAAATTGTGTTTTCTTGCTCAGTCAAAGGCCTTTTGTGTGAAATGAGCTTTGTTGTGAAAGTGTCATTAATCTTAAAATGTCTTTGTAATTCAAACAAGTGGGAAGCAAACTAATGAATAAGCAGATCATTTGGGCAAGGAGCTTGCTATTATTACAAACCTTGACCTGTGTGGGAAAGGAAACTGGGGCCATAGGAACTGAATGCAGAATTCAAAAGCCCCACTTTGGTACCACAGACTCTTCCTTAGTTACTTAGGAGTAACATTCACAACAACAACAGCGGCACAGCCTCCAAAATTTCCAGGCCCAACTTAATTAGTAGGCATAAGAAGCTGGGCTGCTGCCCACATTCCTCTATATACTGTAAGCTCACAGCAACCTCATATAAATGTGCTGCTGATTGTCATTCGTTTGTTCTCCCAAACGGTCTGAGTTATTTTTTCAGAAGTGTTATTATTACTGAGACCGTAGGAGTAGACGAAATCCCAGGACCTTTCTAGTCCTGACCCTGTTGCTGTGGTCACTTCATGGTACTGACATCAATTAAGTCCTTGGTGCGGCCCAAGCTGCTCAGCTGGCATATTCTTGGCTCCCACTAATTTAGGTGAGCGCTATAGACCTTGCCCTACAGTGTCAGACTAAGGCATCTGGGGCTCACCAGGGGACAGGTGAAAATTTGCCTCAGCTAAAAAATAATAATAGACGTCCACATTGGAGGGCACTTCTCTATAAACCACTGCCATGGGGGCTGTGGGGTACGGCAGTAAATAATGCCTTCCTCTCTGCCTCTCCCCCTCTACTGCTGCTACTGCTGTAACAGAGCCTGTTCACCTCCTCCATCCAGTGCAGTCACTTGGGGGAGTCTCATAAGGAAGGTGGCAGGATAGGTATCTCTCATTCATTCACCTACCCCCTGTGCCATTCATTTCCCATTCTAATCCTATCCTTTTTCTACTTTTCTTCTCTAAGCTCTTCATTTGCCATTCTCCCTTAACCCTATGTGCCATTCTCTCCTGCTCCCCTCTTTGTTTTGTGTGCCTCTTTCCCACTTCTTACTTGCTTTTACACTGAAGAGACCAAGGGACAACTTTTCTCTTCCTGTTTGTACTAGGGAACCATCTTCTGCTAGAACAGCCGTTATTATGAGCAATGCCCTGCCCTACATTTCCATGGTATGACTGATATAACCACTATTAATGAAAAAAAAAAGAGCTAGTAACCCCTCTTACACTCCACACTGTTTAGTAGCACAGTCCTGGGCGCTAACCTTACATGCATGCCCTCACCCCTCTTACATATCCCCTATACTGAACTATATCACTTCTTAGATATTTGTATGCATATATGGAATATCTTGCTGCAAAGTTCCACTTTTTTTTGCAAACAATGAAATGCTCCTCCCCTATAGTGATAGCTATTGGGGCAAAAAACACTTTTCTTTAATGACCATTGCTGGGATATTTGTGTTAAAGTTACTAAAAGTGGTGTTAATGAATATGAGGATAAAGAATTACCGTTAAAATGTAAGTGGTTTGCTTAAAGTATTTGGCGTATAATAGGAAAGGCCTTATTTGAGTAGGGTATTTAGTGTAGTTTGGAGCATTGTAATAAAACTCTGTGAATGTGCAGAGAAATTGTGCACTGTTTCTGAACCTAATGGGTGCTATGGCATAGGAGGAGATGTCATTGAAGATAGCTGGTTTTAGCTGTTCACTGTAGATAGGATGGCATTGGGCATTTAGCTGAAACCGAGTTCCTACATCTGTTTGTGTAGGAATAGCAACCAGGTCTGAACTGGAAGTCAAAATAGGCCCTGGCATCCCAAGGACACAGAGGCCTAAACAGCCCCCACCAACCCAATAAGTAATGACTTTCTATGGCATCTTACAGCAGCCATTCTAGAATTTGCCAGAAAACACAGATTGCCAGTCCAGGCCTGCAAGCAAAGACTTTCTTAGGTTGTGAGAAAAAGCATTCTATTTATTTTGTATTATCTGGTCCATGTAGTCTTGTTAGATTTTGGATCCAGCCTATAGGTGGCGCTAGACTCCATAAGTGAAGCTTGAGGAATGTCTCCACCTTTGTATAGGATTAGCAGCACAGAGAGACACCTATCTCTTTAGCCATTATGGTTGCTCTTAATACTTTAAAAACAAATAATATACTAGATTTCTTTAATGCACATATTTACAACAGGTGCAAATCTGCCACATTCATTGGTTTCTCATTGAACAGTTTCTCATTTTTGACACTTGTAAGAACCACACACTTGGGGCCCTATATATAGCAGTTCTACTTTACCCTTTTTGACTATTTAAAGAAGACAGTCACATACAAAAGCTTTCCTAAATAGAAAAAATAGAAAAAAATGCAAAATAATTTGTCTGATAATAAACCTGAAAATATTTCAGAGATGTTAATCTTTTGTTATTTTCTATGTTCTTATTTCCTTTTTAAAATGTACATTTAGGGCAGAGTACACTAAAGCACTATAAGGATCGAATCCATATGTAAATGTATTTATTGGTACTTGCCTTGTGCCGTACAGCTCATATATGGCAGGGAATATGTATTTTTATAGTGCAGCTAATCTAGTTTATAATCCTTAGAGTTCATTACACAAGGAATGCCAGTAATCTTGTGTGTGAACTTTGTGTTTTACTTCCATCAAGGGATATAATACAAGTGGAGTCTGAATGATATACTGTATCGCCATCTAGTGGAAATTAGCAGTTGTTTCATACTGTGATCATTGAAAACCGCTAAAACAGCAACTGCGCCCAGGTGAAATAGTATTTGACATAGGCTAACACAGTGGTCCCCAACCAGTGGCTCGTGAGTAACATGTTGCTCTCTAAGCCCTTGGATGTTGCTCCCAGTGGCCTCAAAGTTGGTGCATATTTTTTAATTCTTGACTTGTAGGCAAGTTTTGGTTGCATAAAAACCGGATGTATTGCCAAACAGAACATCCTGTAGGCTTCCAGTCCTTATAGGGGCTACCAAATAGCCAATAACAGTCCTTATTTGGCACCCCCAGGAACATGTTTTATGCTTGTGTTGCTCCCCAAGTCTTTTTACATTTGAATGTGGCTCACGGGTAAAAAAGGTTGGGGATCCCTGGGCTAACATAAGATAAAAAATCAGGGACAAGCAGGATAAATGTAAATTGCCCTACTGCACTGAGTGAAGATTTATTATTATTATATTTCAATTTTGTTGAATCAGCGTAGTCATTCCATGTAAAGTAATTTTCCAGTGATCCAAGGTAACCTTTAATATGTTGACATTTAGTACCTATAGCCAAAGTACCCCATTACCGAACCCTGTACTGTTTTAAGTGTATAATTCTTGTCTTGTAGGTACAAAAAGAGGGGAGCCTACACAAGAAAAAGCATTTTTGGGGATCCCTGCAAGGTAGCCATAAATGATAACTGGGCCCCATACTACTGTTAGTGTTATTACGTTATTTTCCTCCTTGAGTTATTTTGCCCTGGGTCCTCTTCTAACAGTCCTGCATACATGGTTAGAGTGGAATAGTCTGGTTATGTGAGTGACAGGCAAAGTAGAATGTGGGAGACACTGGCAGCCAATAGAAATCAAGGAGAGTGCAGCATTTATACCAGTTTTTTGTTTATAAAATAATACTAAATGTGGGCCTATGTCATCTGTTTCCAGTGCTATTAATTCCCAGACGAAGAATGGTGCCACACCCCTCTACCTAGCTTGTCAAGAGGGCCACTTGGAAGTCATCCAGTATTTGGTCAAGGACTGTGGAGCTGATCCCCAAATGAGAGCCAATGATGGGATGACTCCCTTACATGCAGCTGCCCAGATGGGCCACAGCACAGTCATTGTTTGGTTGGTAAGTCTCTGCTATTGATCTCCACTTGTACAAATAAGTGCTCTTTTTTTTTCCTTTAAGATTTAATTGCTGGTGTTACTTGTCCATAACCTATACAGGAAACAGCTAGTAACCTCTGATCTCCATCCAAACACTGTCTTTGCATATAGCAAAGCAAATATGGTTTTAAGCAACTTAGTATGTTCATTAAAAGTTTTAATTGGTTTTAAAGATATTAAGATATTTATGAATGTAGTTGCACCTGAAAGCTGTGTTTGTCTATCCCGTAACATTCTCTGGGTCTGACTTAATTTAGCCAGTTCTTCTACATTGTTTCAGGAGTCAGAAGCAGGAATGCAGAGACAGATAAAAACAAGTTAATTTATGAATGCAGGACAATGTGCAAATGATACAAATCACCATGTTTTTTACCCACAATGCAGCAATCCAAAATTCCATCATTCTGTCATTGTGGCTGCACTCCAAGCTGACATTTTCAGACTAGGTTATGCATCATTTTTGGCACCCGCCAATAAACTGGCACTAGTGTGTGATCGTTTGATTGCAAGTCTGATGCGCCTGTTAATGTGACCTGCTGTGGGGCGCATGGAATTACCAATACGTTAGTGTCAGTAAGTGCATTTGGGGCACGATGGACCCAATGACGCTTGTCACAATTATATGGGAATACAAGGAACATGTTTAGCACAACAATTGCACCCATTTAGTATAACCGCACCCCTGCAATTTTCTGTAATGCATTTACAAATAACTATAAGAACACTGAAAATGTGAAATTACTCTATATTTAAAAGTTATGTAGAATTCAATGTTCCATTAAGATTTTTTAGTGATTTTGTGCACTTAAAACTTATGTTCTGTATTTGCCATCAATACTCAGAAACATGCTCTAATCCCAGTCCAGGGTTCATAGCCATCTTTATGATCATTACCACCATTTTTTGTAAATGTATATATATATAATTATAATTTGACAAAGGCTGGTGTTGCAGCCGAAACGTCACTTGTCCTGCCATTTCAACACTCAAAATGAACTTTAAGCCCTGTGTGTGCGGTACCTAACTTCTGGACTTTGTATATATATATACACAGGTATGGGATCTGTTATCCGGAAATCCGATATCCAGAAAGCTCCGAATTACGTTATGCCTGTCTCCCATAGACTCCATTTTAATCAAATAATTCAGATTTTTAAAATTGATTTCCTTTTTCTCTGTAAAAATAAAACAGTGCTTTGTATTTGATCCCAACTAAGATATAATTCATCCTTATTGGGGGCAAAACAATACTATTGGGTGTAATTAATGTTTTATTGATTTTTTAGTAGAGTTAAGGTATGAAGATCCAAATTACGGAAAGACCCCTTATCCGGAATACCCTTGGTCCCGAGCATTCTGGATAACGGGTCCTTTACCTGTATATATATAGGCTAAGGAATGTACACTTTATCTTCCAACTTTAACTATCTATGTGGTAAAGGAAATACTATCTACACATCTTTGTAATAGGTATTTCACTTTAAATAACCTGATTCTTATCTGTATGTAATATATGCAGGTCAAAGGAAAGGACAAGAAAGGCAAGTGTTTGCATATAAATTGTGCATTGCTCTATATTGATCAGTATTATTTGTAGTTGTCACCTGCAAAGACCCTGTGCAAACAGGGAGGCAACACATTCCTTAAAGGAGAAGGAAAGGTAAAAATGTTAGGCACCCCCCAGCGACTTTAATCGCGTGCCTTTTACCTTGGGCTGGTGCCCCTGTTAGGAGAAAGCTGCACCAGCCCGGGGTACCTGCGAGCGAGGGTTTCCTCTTCCTCCTTCTGCCGCAGTAGAGTGAAAAGCTGAACGTCGGCACGCCTAACATTTGGCACCCCCCCAATGATTTTTCCTTCTCCTAAAAAAGGAAGCAACCTTTTAATATACAAACCTATAGGATTTTAATGGTTAGTTGCAAATGTAACTGCAACTGAAAGCTGTATTTATCTGTCCATTTACGTTCTCTGCCCTGGTGCTTCTGACTTTTGAAACAATGTAGCTGCTACATAATAAAAAGCAAGTTTGTTTGTTTAACATGATCTTTCCACCATGATTTTTCAGGACATAATCTTAAAAGAGATTTATTAAATATTGGAATGACATTAGTCCTCCTCCAATACCAGATAAAAGGAAGTGTGAGAAAGTTAGAAATAGTAGCTTGGCAATAATGGATCTAAGCTATTTGCTCAGAAACATTTTTCACATTAAAAGAAATGTGAACCCTACATTTTCCTACCATGTATAAAGATTGGGCACATCCCTCCACCCAAACTGCATCATCTGTACTGCATATATCCCCAATGTTTGTCAGCACCATCACATTTTTATAAAACAAATAGCTGCTTTTACCTGGCAGCCATTCTCCTTCTGACACATAAACATGTTTCTCCAGCAGAGTGCACAGCTAGAGCAGGGTTTCTATGGAAATCATTTAATTGGCTGCTAGACTGGAGGGCATGTTTAGTAATATGAGCTGAGAAGAACTGAGCATGCTCAGTAGCCAACAGCCAAAGTAAATTCCTAAGTAAGGGGCTGAGTGGGTTAGAGAAGGAGAAGTGATTAAGTGGCTGTTCCTTTATTACATTTTTTGTGGGGGTTTAATGTTTGATCAGTGTTTGAGTTCCATGTCTTGGATAAACCACTGGCAAATTGTTTGAGCTAAGCCTTCTGTTCTACTGCAGAGCAAGTACTGAAAACAAATGAAAAATAAAATATAACATTACATTAACATTTATTTATAAAGCGCCAACATATTCCGCAGCGCTGTACAATAAGTGGGTTACATACATTGGACATACAGAGTAACATATAAAGCAATCAATAACCGATACAAGAGGTGAAGGGGGCCCTTCCCAAAAGAGCTTACAATCTACAAGGAGAAGGGTTGAGACACAAGGTGTGGGAATGGGCATGACCAGAGTTGTGAGAGGTGTGGCACAGGGTATTGCTAAACTAGATTAGGGTAAGCTTCTCTGAATAAATGTGTTTTTAGAGATCTCTTGAAGGCAGAGAGATTGGGAGAAAGTCTGACAGTTTGTGGGAGCGAATTCCAGAGAAGGGGGGCAGCCCTTGCAAAGTCTTGAATGCGAGCGTGTGAGGAGGGAATGAGAGAGGAGTTGAGGAGCAGGTCAGTAGAGGAGCGTAACAAGCGGGTTGGATGGTACCTAGAGATGAGTTCAGAGATGTAGGGTGGGGCAGAGTTATGGACTGCTTTAAATGTGAGGGTCATTAGTTTGAATTTTATCCTGGATGGTAGGGGAAGCCAGTGCAGGGATTGGCAGAGTGGCACGGCAGAGGAGGAGCGGTTGGAGAGGTGTATGAGCCTGGCAGCAGTATTCATTATGGACTGGAGAGGGGACAGTCTTTGGAGGGGAAGGCCAATTAATAGGGAGTTACAGTAGTCCAGGCGAGATATTATAAGAGAGTGAATAAGAATTTTGGCAGCATCTTGGGTGATAAATGATCGGATTTTGGAGATATTTCTTAGTTGAAAGTGACATGACATTTAAGATAGTTTTAAGTGTATTTATTGGAACACTACATTGGCCTTAGTTAAACTAACAAATCCCCTAGGTTTGCTTAAAGTCTTTTCTAAATGAGAAAATAAAAGTGTGTCAGGATTATGGATCCCCTGTACAAAAAACACTTTTTAGTTTGTAAAACTTTAAGGAAAGCGGGCATTGGAATGTTCCATTTGAAAGGCTACATCATTAGGACAGCAAAACCACAAGCTAGATCAGATATTATACATTTTAAACTGTATTTTATGAAGCCTGAATGTCCAAAAAATAAATCATGCTGTTTTTTCTTCAGATGAGCTTTACGGACATCAGCCTCTCTGACAAAGATGATGACGGAGCAACTGCCATGCATTTTGCTGCTAGCCGAGGCCACGCCAAGGTTCTCAGCTGGCTCCTTCTCCATGGAGGTGAAATATGCACGGATAACTGGGGCGGAACTCCTCTACATGATGCTGCAGAGAATGGAGAGCTAGAGGTTCTATGCCATTGTTTCTTATTGTTATCTGCCCATTGAATTTTAGCAAGGTTCATTGGGAGGTACAGAGAGTCCGACAGATTTCCTCATAGGTATAGTGCTCATAAAAATTAATTAGTGGACCAATTTTCGGCTTAACCAACATTAGTAATAAAGGACACTACCGTATCAAGTTGGTAGGTTTTGTTGCCAAGAGGTGGAGGCAGTCACAGTTGAGTACAACTCAGCTTGTATTGATGATATCCTTTATTGGCCCTGCATTTGCCAGTGTGACACTAGTAGGAATGCAGCCACCTTTGGAAAGTGACAGTGTCAGTAGTAAAAAGTATCTGAAGAGAGAAAGAATAATTCTAGTTAAGCCCAGGCATGAGATTGGGACAGGAAGCAGACAAATGGCGATTACATTTTATTCTTCCAAACACCTGATATTCGGTGCTATAGCAACTTAAACCTCAGCCTGGCTCACTAGTTAGTGCTATAGAAAGTCATGTTTCTACTCTCTTCCATAGGGCAAGGTCCAGCACTCCTTAGCACTTCAGGCTTAGAAATCTGGGCAGCTGTCTGCCTGAAAATATGGGCTCATTTGCTTACCCCAGGGTGCAGGAATGCTTAGGGGTGCAAGAGTATGTCTAACCCCACTTTCTGTAGATTCCTGTAAATTGGTAAAGTATGCATTTTCATGCTGATGTCCACTAAATGTGTTTCAAAATGGAGGCAGAGAAAAAGTGGATGATGTGCTCCGTGCACCCCGGCCTTAAAGGGAAAATAAACCCCCTCTTTTTGACATGAGCTTATTGAGTTGGGATTATGTAGAAAAGGTGCAAAACAGTATCTGAACTTCAAGAAATAAATATGTGTTTTTTCTAACATAGACATTCCTCGGATTAAAAAGAAACCATAATACTGTGACAAACAAACCAACTGTTTCCCAGCATCCTTTAGGTAATACAACCCCTCCCTCACCTTGATGGATTCTGGGACTTTTCTTTTCATGGTGGCCAGTGCACAGATCTGTGATGGACTCCAAGCCCCAGAATCCATCACTTCAAAATGGAACAAGGTGAGGGAGGAGTTTAGTGATGACTGAAATTTTTCATTAGGTTTCACTATGAAAAGTACAATTGACGCCAATGATTGCAAAAAAAATGTTGGTCTGTTAAAAAAAAAAAGTTGCATGGTAGCTGCAAAAAAAACCCGTTGACTTCAATACATTTTGCAAATTTTTCAGAGAAGAAAAACAGGGTAGATTAGCTAATCACTAGTTGCATCACACAGTGAGTCTAAGGGGTCCTGGGAAATGGTTAATTAAATACATTTATATTAATTTTTGGAAGTTCAGAATGAGTTTATGTCACAAAGGGGGTATACTGTATGTTCATTTTAATGAGATGAAGGTAAGACTCCTCTATTTACCTGACAATTACACATAGTTTCCAGGTACCAGTATTTGGTTATGAGATTGGTTAATGTCCCATTACAGTACAGGATATTAATTATGGCTATTGCCCCATAATTTCAGTGTTGCCAGATCCTTGTGGTTAATGGAATTAAACTAGGAATCCGAGACCTTGATGGATACACAGCTGCAGACCTCGCTGAATATAACGGACACTTCCATTGTGCTAAATATCTCAGGACTGTGGAAAATATGGTAAATACTTACTTCTAGATTTCTTATCTTTTGTATTAAATGGCATATGAACTGAACTTTGGATTATATGCATTTACAATGTATACAGAATGGGCATAAGTAAATGCAGCTACAGATTTCAAGATTTGAAGTTATTATTATCTTAATGGAGCAATATCTTCTCAGTTACACTTTTATGATAGTTTACATATACTTTAGCCTTGGAATGCTCCTGAAAGGCCCTTTGTATTGTAGCAGGTATTGGGGAAAAAAATAAAGCCAAACTTTCACACAGGGTTGTAGCCACTCCTTTTTTAACAGTGATTATATGACTTTAAAAATAGGTGTTGGTCTTGGACAGCTGCCCCCTACAAAAAGTTATGGCACGGATCTTTTCAATTGCATTCTAAATGTATTTTGCATTCCAGTATATATTATGAAGATTCAATACCTGACAGTATGCCTTATCCACTCTTTTTAAAGGACACAGAAATGGAAATACACAGGAATGTCAATATGTTAAGCATCCTCAAATGTATTAAATACTCTACTTTTTTAATGGGACGGTTCTCCTGTCCTGCTGCCTCAGTCTATGGATTTCTAACCAAATTCCCCAATAACATCTTTGTAGAATTTCCTAAGGCTCCCTTGTAGCTATGAAGACTATAAAGAAGCCGCAATGGAACCTTTAGAAATAGTAGAAAGTTTGTGGTGCAGTGCTTACCGGACTGGTACAGTTTTTCCAAACAGGAGCACTAGCACCGGAACAAACGTTGGTGATTGAATACATTGAGGGGGAGTTCTTAAATAAATCGGTACCCTTCAGTGTATTACACTTTCCTTGCTCATAGTCAAACTAGACTTTTATTGATTTAAGAAGCTGTTTTATTCTATATATCTTGATTCCAACTGAGAAAGGAGGAAGCACTTTTACTTGGGGTCGCAATGCATGCATATAAAGCATGTGCCCCATTGTAACATGGCAAAAAGGGCATTTTATTTATTTAAATAGTTCAGTCAGTTTTTGTTCTGCCATTAATTGTGCTTGTATGTTTGGGTATTTGAGCAGATATAAAATGTCTGGATACATGGTTGATTCTCTTAATATTTAGAAGATCCCTAAATGCAGATAGAGGATTGTGTGGAGCCCCATCACAAAGGAGGAGGTTACAGTGGTTTTGGTGGGGAATTCCATATCGTGGTTCTAAGCGGTTTGGTTAGTTAGGAGCTAAAGACTTTTAACTTTATGGTTTAAAAGAGAGTGTTAAGATGACCGATATGGAATGAGCCTGTGTGGTCGAGGGACTGGAAAATATGAATATGATGCAAAGACAACAAATTTTTCAAAACTGAGTTTTAGATGGTGGTGTGATATTGTGGAGGTCAAAGTTATAAGTGACCCCAATAATACAGATGGGGAGAGATCAAGAGGAGAGCAGTAGATGCGGGTATCTTCCCCCCTCATAAAAATAGCAAAAGGCATACCACAAAAATATAATAATTAATTTTTTTTGCCAGGCATAGATTCACAGTGAAATTCTGCATTTAGCCATTTGCAAATTGTTTAGTGAAACAAAAGTTGTGTATCGGGAAAAAAAAAATTGCGTCAAAAAAGGGTGGGTTCCTGTCAAAAAGGGCTTGTTCGTGCCAAAAATGGCACGGTTGCATAAAAAAAGGTCTTGTTGCAGCAAAAAAAAGACATGGGTGCGTCCAAAAAGGATGTGCACAACAAAAAAGTTGCACGGTACTTAACAATTTGCGAATTTCACAGTTTTTTATGCAGTTTTGCAAATTTCAGGGCAGATTCGCTCATCACTATCAGTGAGCTATGCTCTCTGCAGGAGGCACTGTCTGTGTTTGCCACCATTGCATACAGGAGGTGACTGGTGGGATTTGGGTGTTCCTTATCATGATCCTAGGCTGCACAAGGAGATTGCAAACCCTCTACTTTCTCTGCTCTTAGGCTGATGCCACACAGGGCTAAATCTAACCACGAACCCTCCACTGACATCAGCCTCCTACTTTTCCTGCACCTGGAACCATTGGGTCAGCCCGAGCGAGAGGCCGACACAATGGTTCCAGGTGCAGGTAAGGCAGAAAGGCTTATGCCAGAGTAGTGGCTAATTCTTAGCGTGTATTTTTCAGCAGGATGAGAATCAGCCACTTGTGGCATCAGCCTTACTAGTTTAAAAAATGAGGTGTTAACTAAGGCATAATATCTGCCCAGTGTAAGTGGATTATGGTAAATAACCCTAAAACCAGAGAACATATTGACTGCATTTATATTTGATTAAAAGTGCAATATATATACTTATACTAACAGTAGTAAGCCAGTAATAATTTAGTTTCTATAGTTTATTGACTTATCTGAGACCCTTCCAGGCTTTCTGGTTGCTAAAGTAATTTAGTTAATGTTGGCCAAAAGATACCAAAAGCAAACCCTCTTAGGGTGGCTCAGGGTATTGCTAGAGGCCCATGAGCACCGGTGCAAACTTTAATAAAGCGCCCCTCTTTTGTACCCTATTAACTGTACCCTATAATCCACACAATCTATCCACCCATATCCCTCTACCTCAGGTTACAATATAAAATGACCCCTATAAATTCTTTCTTTTGTGTTGAAATATTAATTTATTTGAGACCCTAAAGACAGGCACAACCCCTATAACTATGCCTCTATGGTGTTTTCCTGCATGGTAAACTGGTTATGAGAGTGCCGGATTAACTTTCAGCTAGATGTGCCAACATGCACAAAGATATTTTATTTTCAGTTGATGTTGCCTGTCTACTTAAATTATGTACTCACTTACTTAAACAAATAAAATAAATAGCTCAAAAGTTCTGTCTCTTTATCAAGGGTTGCTTGGACCTGGGAAGAAAATTACACGCAACATAATCCAATTCTAAGTAGATACTTCAGTGAGTGATAAAGTTACTATCTTGTGCAGAATCTGACCAGATGATTGTGAGTAAATGTTAATGATCCGTCAGCATTACCATATGAGTAGGATGGAAAGTGCTTTAGTTCCCTGAAAGTGTCTTTGGCTGCACTGGAGATGTGCAAGTCTTGTAACCTGACTTTCTTCGGACCCAGAGGGTATCGCATAACAGGGACTTAGCATTCGGCAAATTCTGCCTGTTATTATTTAACTATACACTGCTTGTTTATATTGACAGCTGACAGGGAGGAGGAAGGTAAGTTCTCCATTGCAAGCGTATCTGTGGTTATTGCTGTTTGAATAGAAGCTGTTATGTATTATGTTTACCTTGATTAGGGTAGAGGTGAGCTTTACTGTTTTGGCTTGTTGTGCTTTGTACTAGAATAAATGCTGTTATATTAAATATATAGCAAAAACATTCACGACTCTTGGCACAATGGAAAAATGATAAAGCCAGCAGTTACACAAAGCAAAGTCATGTCTGTTTACCCTTATATTATTGTTTTAGGGCTGAACAGGGCCAAGCAGCTCTGGGCTGTAGATACTCAGCAGATCTTAGTGCTAGCTCTTTTATCTCAAGGTTAACAAAAAAGTAAAAGAAAACTGCTGTATTATATTAAAAGGCTTAGGGTAAAACAGTTGCACTGTTTTTCTGGGTCTTGTAACCCATGCTACCAAATCAAATGTTTGCTTTAGGTAATAAGACTAGCTGTGGCAAGTGTAGTGTTTTGTACTATGCTACAACAGGGCACCTAATTTTGCAGGCACGCTTTGTTCACAAACCCTTAAATCTAAACTTGATGCCTTAAAAAATTGGAACCAAAATATGCATGTACTGTAGATTCCTTTGGTCATTTATAGGAGCCATCACAGGAATGTAAGATACAGATGCTTGAATTTTACAGCTACACTGTAATAGAATTGTTTATAATGTAAATGAGCTTGAATCCTTTTAGTGAATAAAAACCTTTTATAGGGTGACTTAGAGCATGGAAACATTGACACTGGCACGATGCTCATTCATAACACCAGAGCACTTGTGTCCCCATCTGGCTGATGTTTGTCTCGACAGCTCTGCCAGTTCAAGTGCTCCTCTTACATGGCTGAAATGAATGCCTGTAGATTTGGCATAGCCGAATATAGTTTTGAACCAGATCAAGTGCCCACTTATTGCAGTTGTAGCAAAAATACTGGTATCACCCCCAAAACAAATATCTAATGTGTCCACTAGCATTTGAAATCTATCCATATCTATACATCTATATAAGTAAATGACTGCCAGGCACTTCTCCTGCAGCTGAAAACCCGCAACAGAGAATACACCTTGGGGCACATTTACTAAGACACAAATTCGAATCCGAATTGGGAAAATTCCGTTTGGAAAACGAACATTTTGCGACTTTTTCGTATTTTTTGCGAATTTTCGGCGCCTTTACGACTTTGCGGAAATTGTCGCGACTTTTTCGTTACCAATACGATTTGCGCGAAAAAACATGAGTTTTTCGTAGCCATTACGATGCGCTCGTATCTTGTCGCGACTTTTTCGTATTGAGCGCTCGTAAGCGGCGGGCGAAAGTTTCAGACTTAGCATGATTTTGGAAGCCTCCCATAGGACTCAATGGCACCCTGCAGCTCCAACCTGGCCCAAGAAAAGTCACCATACTGAAGCTTGAATGAATCCGTATCTTTCGTACTCGGCGCGAAAGCTGCGAAAAAGTCGCGACTTTTCGCGCAAGTATTAACGCTACGAAAAAATCGCCAGATTTTGCGCAACATTCCGAATGGCAACGAAAAAGTCGCGACAATTATCCGACAAGTCGCAAAATACCGATTATTACGAAAAAAACGCAATCGGACGCATTCGGCCCGTTCGTGAGTAAGTAAATGGGCCCCCTTGTGTGTTTATCCTTAATGAGAGTTCCAGGAAACAAACCTGATAGACACTGGGTACCTTTCAGAATGTTTTTGCTGTTTAATTGCAACTAGATGAAGGTGAAGCCTCTCAGTTGTATTGATGGGTTCATTTAAATATGATACGTAGCCCAGTGTCTGATCTAAGTTATTTACTGTATCTGATAAGTTTCTTTCCCGTGCAAAGCTCTTATATACTGTAAACTGCTCATCTTGCTGTGCTGTATTTGCCCTGTGCTAAGTATATTGTTGGTCTCACTCTTGTTCTTCTTGTATTCACTGCTGGTTGTAGTAGCTGAACTCACTGCTCTTTACTATATGACCTAACTAAGTCCATGTGATGGTAGAAGGCATGTTCAGTTACATGTTTACTCACATCAAGTAAATTGCTAATTTAGAAATTAATTTGCTGTAGTAATCACACTGTAAATTAACGAGGTGTACTGCAGACTGTGCTGGTTTTAAGTAGCTCTATAGCATCTATATAATTTGAATTTCCTCCTAGCTTTTAAAGTGGTCATACACATAGATTGAGGTTGGCAATATCAGGCTGATCTGATAATTTTTGTCTCTTAGGCCAACAATCAGATCATAATTGCCACTATGTAGGCAGTCGGATTGAGGACTGCACATATGCGGTCAGCGATCTGATAGGAAACTCATACCTGCTTGATTGTCATCTACCTGATTTTCTGCCAGATATCTGTTGGGTAGGCCCGTTGGAGGAACTTATACACAGGCTGACTGGCAGCTTAAATCTGCCAGTGTATAACCACCATTATAGGAGTACACCTATAGTATATGTAGTTTTACACTTGTTTCTCTGGTCAGATTAGTCAGATTTGGTCAGATTTAAGCAGGAGTGGAAGAGCAGGGAGGATTCCCTGCTAAAACTAGATTAGAGTCCTTTGTCTCTATCTAAAATTAACTGCCTCACCGGTAATTAAGGGAAAACCATTCAGGGGCAGACATAGAACATAGCCTTTTCAGCCAATAAGACTGCACAGTGGCCCTGACTAGCTAGTCAAGTAAGTTGAGTTTAATTTTCTAGACTGTTCACATACAGGTATAGGACCCATTATCCAGAATGCTCTGGACCAAGGGTATTCCGGATAAAGGGTCTTCCCGTAATTTGGATCTCAATACCTTAAGTCTACTAAAAAATCAATAAAACATTAATTAAACCCAATAGGATTGTTTTGCATCCAATAAGGATTAATTATATGTTAGTTGGAATCAATTACACGGTTCTGTTTTATTTCTACATAGAAAAAGGAAATCAGTTTTAAAATTCTGAATTATTTGATTAAAGTGGAGTCTATGGGAGACGGGCATTCCGTAATTCGGAGCTTTCTGGATAACGGGTTTCCGGATAAGGGGTCCGATACCTGTACAAGCAAAATAGACTTACATCTGTTTTGTAATTTGTTAATATTTTGTCGCTTTAACTGGCCCATTAGACTCATATGTGGGTACCTCTGCACTACCTGCTGCCTGCCTAGGCTGTTTATCCCATATCTATATTTTAAGCAAACTTGTAGTTGTTGTTGTGAAGGAGATAATGTAATTAATAATCTAAACTAGAACATATGTAATAGATAACTTCTTAATTGGAAAGCAACTGACTAGTAATCTCAACCAATTATCTGATGGCTTCACAGCACAGAAACATGGATTAGTGTAACTGATCAACAAGGATATTTTTGGTGTTTATGGCTATTATGGATGTAGAGCCAGAAAGTAAATCTAGACACAAGCACATATTCAGTGTTAAAATTAAAAAAAAAAAAAATAGAAAATAGAATAGATTGATTTTTTTTTAAAATTCAGTGTGTGGATTTTAAGTTTTCAGATCAGGTATGTGTGCTTAGTATGTCTGTGTGTGGTTGCTAGTAAATTATTCATATTTCATCCCTTTCTGAGCAGGTCCATAGCAACAAGGGCTGTGGGTGTTATAATGACACATGAGCACTAATGTAGGACCGCTTCAATCCCTTTAATATGACCCTTTATTAATGATGTGTCTCGAAACAAAGGCAAATAGTTTTAATGCAAATACCATTCCAGCATACAGCATTGGGGTTTGTGTATGTGGCTGGGATTAAAGGGATGGTATAGCACAGGGGAGAAGGCAACTGAAGAATTTCATGATTTTCATTATATGCTAAAGTGGCTACTAATTATAGAACATTAGGTTTTATAAGTAGATCTTGTCTGTGAATTTAATAGTATCTAGAGCAGTTCTAAAGGAAGTTCATATGTATCCATCCATTTTGCAGCTGACCTGAATTGTCATTTTTGCAGGTTTGTAACAGCTATTATAATAATTAGTAACTGTGTCACACTAAGGCACAGATGATCCCAGGGCAACATGAAAAATCCACACAATAAACAACGTAATAGTTGAAAAAATGGCATGACAGTCACATTCTGCTAATGGCAGTTTATTCTACTTAATGTGAACTTTATCGTGTACATCTGCCACGGATAGAAAATCACTTTGCTGCAATAAAAGACTGGCTTCCAGAAGGCAATGCACCGGTGTTACCCTTAACAGCGAAAATAATTATTGTGATGGTAACCCTCAGGAGAGGTGAGACAATTTCATTGGTCCCTAGGGGAAAGTGAGCTTAGCTGTGCTATTTTTCCTCCATGATTGGGAAGAAGGATTTGTTTGTAGTGCAGAGAACATTACAACTTAAAGGGCATCAAACAAGCAACCATCAGGGGGTCCTGCCTTAGCAGTGAACATGGGCAATGTAAGTATATTATTGCACCCTTTGCTTTTATCACACATTAAATGAAAGTACAGTAGTAGCAGTGCACCTGGGCAGGTCGTTGGCTTTTGCAGTTAATATGTAATTGGCTTCATTAGCTTTCCTGCAAGTGTATCAGTCACAGTCTGTGGCTCTTGGTTGGGGCTGAATTGCTGTTGAAAGTAACCGAGGTTACCTGATTAACTTGATTGTTCATAACTTTCTGTGACTATTAAAAAAAATGACATAAAATTATGAATTTGATACTTATTTTGTCTTCTAGAGTGTGGAGCACAGAGTCCTGTCTCGGGATCCCTCTGCAGATATAGAACTGAAACAACCGGATTCTGGGATGTCTTCTCCAAACACAACCATGTCGACACAACCTGCCCATTTTGACATTGGGTCACCTTCTAGTACATTGTCCAACTATGACTCCTGCAACTCCAGCCAATCCAGTGTGGGAGACAAAAAGAACCAACATGAAGGGCTTGGATCCAGTAAGTTTATTATCCTAGCATTATATTTATGTATTCTCATGGCTGATAAAAAAATTTTCAGCTAAGCAAAATGGGACAGATTTGCTCATAACTACTGTATACATATATGTGAAATGTGAGACTAAAAGATAAAATATTACCTCAGAATTACAGAAAGTCCATCTCCCATAGAGTCCATTACAGCGAATAATTCTAATATTAAAACATTATTTCCTGTTTCTCTGTAATAATAAAACAGCTTGCACTTGATGGTAACTAAGCTGCTAACTATTCTATATTACTGTTTTGTGGTGTGCACCCAGGCATTTTCTCCAATAAGTGATTTGCCCTCAGCATGAAGAACCATTTTCGCTTCAAGTAAAAGTACAGTTTCTTGCATCTAAAGGGGTGGCCTTTTGGTTTTTTAAATGTGAAGCAATATCCCCCAATATGTGTTTATTATGTCCCCTAATGTACTTGTAAAGAGTAATCATGTCCTCTCCAAGCGTTGTTTTTTTTTCCAATTTAATTTTTTATATTTTCAAAGTTATTATAACTTTTACAAAGAAATGTGGTCTAAATAATTGTAATATGGTGTTATAACATCTCACTAGTTAAAAATTAACCAAATTTCCAAGCATCTTTTTTACAGAGAACCATTATAGTCTTTTCTCATATTTTAATTCTTCCATTCCTTTTACCAATTTAGGCTATTGCCACACGAAGCGTATGGAGCGTGTTCTCAGCAAGCCGAAAAACACTTGCCGAGAATACGCTCCATATGCTTAAAAATGCCCCTACCTGTGCCTGCACCCAAATTTATTGAATACGCTCAGGTGCAGGCACATATAGCAGATATCTGCCGAAAATGCGAAGTCTCATGTTTTTTGGCGGATATCAGCTACATGTGCCTGCACCCGAGCGTATTGCATTTATTCGGGTTTAGGCACAAGGTAGGTGAAATTTAAAGTAGCGGGCATATTCGCGGCAGTGTTTTTTGGCTTGCTGAGAATACACTCCGTGTGGCATTAGCCTTAGTTGCACATCTCTGTACTCTCTCCAGCTCATTAATATCCTTGTTAAGGACTGGAGCCCAAAATGACACTGCATACTCAAGGTGATACCTTATTAGAGACCTACAAAGAGGCAAAGTTTTCATCTACAAAGCTAATGCCTTTTTAAGGCGAGACAGTACCGTATTTGCTTAATTAACCTCTGACAGACACAGCCTAGAGTTACACAGTTTGTTATCCACAAAAATACTAAAATCTTTTTCAGCTAACAAGGCCCCCAACATACTACCACTGGTTTATAACTTGCATTTATGTTATTTCTACCAAAAGGCCTAACTTAGCTGTTTGTTGCCCAGTTCTATAATTTAGTCAAACCTCTCTGCAAAGTAGCAGCATCCTCCATGGAACTTACTTAGTATTGTCAGCAGAAAGGTCATTATTAAACAAATTAAAAAACAAAGGACCAAGGACTGACCCCTGCAGTATTCCACTAACAACACTGGTTTAATGAGAAAATGTTCCATTTACTTGTAATCTTTCCATCAGCCATTTTTCTATTCAAGTACAAATATTATGTGGTGGGCCAATATTTCTTAGTATTACACAATAACCTCCTGTGTAGTACTTTATCAAATGCTTTAGCAAAATCTAAGTAGATCACATCCACTGCCACCCCAATATCTAGGCTTCTAGGCTTCTATTTACTTCCACACAGAAGGCAATTACATTTGTCTGTCATGATCTATTTTTTGATACTGGTATATTTGCTGTATATTTTTGTCACTTTTTGGGCAATACTAAATACAGATTAAACCTGAAAGGACCTAATAATGCAAATTCATATTTAATTGGTTTTCTCTTCTCACAGGACCCCCTGAAACTATAACTGATATGCAGGCATACATGGACATGCTAGATCCAGAAGTCAACCCAAAGAAAGGAGATAGCTCAGTAATTCCTCCTCCTCCACCACCAACTTTTCCACCCCCACCACCACCTGCTTCTGATTCTAGATTGCCCCCACCTCCATGCTATCCAGCGCCAAGCCCTCCAGAAGGACAGCATACCTCAGAAATCTACGTCCAAGCTAAAAATAACCTCAGGCACGTGGACAATGAGGTAATGAATATAAAGGTGATGTACAATGGGAAAGTTCTTCTTTATTAGTTTCACATAATTACACACATTATGGTCACCCATTTCATGTGTTGTAAGCTTAAAGGAGAAGGAAAGGCTAAGTCACTTGGGGGTGCCAAAATGTTAGGCACCCCCAAGTGACTTAGATCGCCTACCTTGTACCCTGGGCTGGTGCCCCTGTTAGGAGAAAAAAGCACCAGCCCAGGGTACCTATAGCGAGCGCTTCCTTCTTCCTTTTTCTTCTGCCGGCGAAATCCGTGGGCCGGCGCATGCGCAGTAGAGTAAAAAGCCGACTTTCTTTTTTAAGTTTGGCTTTTCACTGTACTGCGCATGCACGCGCAAGCGAATAGGAAGTAGGAAGCGCTCACTGCTACCCCGGGCTGGTGCTGTTCTCTTCGTACAGGGGCACCAGCCCGGGGCAAAATGCCTAACATTTTGGCACTTCCAAGTGACTTAGCCTTCCCTTCTCCTTTAATTTCCCTAATTTTTTCACACTTGGGTCAATTTAAGTCACATTTTTAAAATCCAGAAAAAACTCACCTGTGAACTTTATGGAAACATTGACTTGAGTTGGTTTATTGGTTGACCACATGAAATCCATGGCCCTCCAACCCTGAGAATTTCTGGGGCTGCCCATATGTTATAAGTAGATAGCAGCAACCTTTTCTTTAATTCCCTGAGGATATGCCTGATATTGTGCAATGTATAAGTGCCTTTAAAGGAAAACTATATCCTGGGAATTAATTCTTAACCAACAGATAATTTTTATCATATTAATTGGCCTATCAAATCTTACCAAACTACAATATATATCAGTAAATATTGCCCTTTTACATCTTTTGACTTGAGACACCATTTTGTGATGTCTATGTGCTCCTTCAGAGATCACCTGAAATAATGCAGCTCTAACTGTAACAGAAAGAAGTGTGGGATTAAAAGACAGAACATTGTCCATTAATTGGCTGATGTGACCTAACAGGGTTTGGTTGTGATCCCACGGGCGGCCCTTAGTACTTATAATGGCAATTTTCTATTTAGGATTACACAATGGCACATGCCACTCATTTGAATGAAAATGGTTTATTTAGAAGCAGATGAAGCAGTTTTACATTGTTGAGGAGTATTGTTTTCTTTTAGGTTACTTTTGTGTTAGGACAAATTGTTTTGACCACCACTAAATGCAAGCGATTACCATAGGTTTCTGGCTATTTACCCAATGGGTAGTGTTTGTGCTCAAGCTTTTACTGCAGATACTTTTGGAGTAAATGAAAACATTGAACCTTTACTGCAGCACTTCTCAGTCATTCCGGGTTGCCCACCCAGTATTAGTCACCCACAGTTATTACTTCTTCACAATGCACACATCTCACTCTCTCATTTTATCTTTTGCTACCACAGGACTCTTCTTATGCCCAGCACAACTTTCACTGCAATAATGTAGCCTGATGGCAGATTGGGGTTCCACCTGCTGCCTGATACTGACCCCCACTTTCCCTCATTTTTCTCTCGCCTGTCAAACAGCTTGCGCTGGCAGCTCCCCAGACTTAACTAAAACATAAACACTGGACTTCCCGACCTGGCAACTTGTATTTGCTAGCCACAGCTGCCCATGCTAACTAGCCCAACTGCCTGTCACCTCTGAGGTGAACTTGTAGAGTTGCTATTACTGGAATGTAAAAAAATAACATGAATATTTTCTTAGGAGAAAACAAGGAAATAGAAACAAGGAATATATTTACACGGTTACCTCTTATTATTTCCATCATACAAAACAAAGGGCCAGATTCAATTGAGAAAAAGAAAATTTGAGATACAATTCAGTTCAGAAAAACTTATTTCAAAGTTTATCAGGTGAAACTCTATTGAAGTCTATGGGAAAACACTAGAACGGAATTTGGAGAAAAGTTTTTTCTCCTGGAACTGAATCTTGTTCTGATATCAGATTGATCCAATTGTTGTTCGGGCTTCGGGATCACATTGACGGGATGCAGGCCATTGAGAAAAGGATCGCATCAACGTGCCGATGCGCTCCTTGCCCCGATGAGATTTTTAAATCTGCCGATCGACATGTGCCCAATCTTTGGCACATATATCAGTCAGGCAAGCCATCGAGGGTCCCTTACATGGGCCAATAAGCTGCCATCTCAGACTGTCAGCACCTTTTATTGGCCTGTGTATGGCCAGCGTTAGTTAGGTTCAAGATTTTGTTTCATGACAGTGATTGTTATTAGCACAGATAAAGATTTAAGCTGTTAATGGAGGCTACAGAAGAAGATTAGTCACCCACAATAAATCTCAGTATTAGTTATAGCTCGTGCAAGAATTAAGGAAAGCTTTTATGTGTGAAATTTTATTCTTACAGTTCCTATAATCAGAGCATTCCTTTTTTTTCAACTTACTTTTTATTAGTTTTTACAATACATGTAAATCATAATAATTACACTGCTTATTTTATCAATATCTCCAGAGAGAAAAGAAAAACACCATAACTTAACATAACTGGTAGCTCCCAAAAATAACCCCAGAAACATCAAACATAACTATAAATTATAAAGACCAGAAGTATTCTTATATATTTTGAGCTTCCTGTATTGACTGTATTTAATAATTGAAAAATTACTATTTCCAGAGCTTTGTTAGGAAGTTTGTCATAAATGTCAGTTTTGTAGATAAAACAAAATCCCGTGAAATATAATTCGATATCCGAAGGATTGGATGATAGAACAGGACCACCATATGTGTAACATATCTCTTATTTCTTTGTTACATCTCCAACAAGTATTAACAGTTCCTGGATAAATCTGTGACAATTTCAAGGGGTTTGGTACCAATTGTATAAGATTTTTTTTTTTTACAATTTATGAAAATTGAAACACAGGCCCTGAATCAGCCCCTACACTGGCATCAACTTTCTTCCTTGCTTGCACCTACAACCATTGTGTTGGCCATGGTGCAGGCACTCAGAGTGGATTTCGGCATGGAAACACATAAGTATGCATTTACATGTTTAAATCTACCATGTATGCATGCACCCAGGACATGAAACGGATCTGGGTGCAGGCAAGGAAGAAGGCTTATGCCAGCATAGGGGCTGATTCTCGGCCTGCGCTCTTCTGCTTTTCTGTTCTTTAGGGAGGAAAACAATAATATTGCATGTTTGTAACATGTATCAGTTGTGCCACTATATTGATTTATAATTGAGTCTTAGCATGGTATTCATAATCTCTGTCATAAATCATTATTGGGCATATTTGACAGGGAGTAAAACTACTAAAACACTAAAAATGCACTATTAATTCCATTAAAAATATAGGAAAGTTCATCTTTTGTATTATGCAAAACAGATCTTGATACTGAAACTAATATATTTGCAACTGGGTATATTCTAAAGCTGTCTTCTATTCAATTAACACTGTAATATTTTGTTTATCAACCCTGCATAATATAAGAAGGGTAATGCAAGGATCTCACATGCTGGATAGATTCAGATGTTCAGCACACTTTTGTGTCATTGGGAAACAGCCCCTTCAACCCTCTCCTCCATAAAAGTGGGTGCAACGCAGAACATGAACCACACTTTTTTGAACCATAGTTCAGTTACAGAATTACAGCTGACAGCTTACTCTTCCTTTGCTTTGACCCACAGCCGGCGCTATTGTTCCGGGAATGTATTTGGTTTTTCAGTTCTACCTTCAGGCTGCCAGACACACCTGTAGCCTTTTGTACATTTGTGCTTCTCTTTGCACCTGTCTATAGACTACTCTTTTCTCTGTGACTTCCTGTACCCACCAATTTACAGTGTCAGCCTCCTGACTTCTGCTTTGTTAACCTGTTATCTACTGTCTTTGTACATACCCATTTATTTATGTCAATATATGTTTATATTAAAGAAGAATAAAAGTATGAATATAACCTTACCCCCCTCCAGAGGCCACGCTTTTCACTCCCAAACTGTACCACTGAGCACACCCAATAGTGTAAGTGCGGCCATATTGGCGTTGGTGTAAAATTTGCACTGGGCCCCCATCCCCTGCCCTTTTTGTTTAGTTTATTTAATGAATTACATATCATATTTTCTTTCTTTTATTGATTATTTTCTATTTACGATTCTGGCATCAGTTTCGACATACCCATGAGAGTGATCCTTATTCCTCAGCATAGAATGCCAAAGCATGCCCTATAGTGCTTATTCAACAAAGAACGCTTCTGTCCAGGGTCTGGCTGCGCTCAGCACCTCAAACTGCATTGGCAGGAGTATGACAACTCTGTCCTCATCATCTGCCATTGAGCAGGTGCTAGGACCAGAGCCCCATTTTGGCCTGCGCCCCTGGCGCTGCCTATTTTGCATGTCTGGAATGCAAGAGTTAGGGAGCTAAATGGGAGACATTTAAGTACCAACCCCTTTCGTTCCTCATGAACAGTCTAGGTCTAGGTTAACGCAGACAGTACAGTCTAGGTTAATGCAGGCAGTTCAGTATTCATCAGAGGGATGCATTTCTGTATACTCTTTTTTAGAGCACAGAATCATGTGGCAATCCATATACCTTGGAAGGCAGGATACAAAGTGCAAAATCATAGTTAGTACCTCAACGGACAACTTCAAGCTACTTTGGAAAACTGAAGAGATAGAGATATATATTATTGCCAATGGAAAAGCATTTTTATTTAATCTCAGGCAACTAATCTCCATGTGTGCCATAGCCCTAAGCATTCTTCTGTAGTCTCCATTAACAGCTTGAATCTTTATCTGTGCAATAACAATTGCTGTCATGAAAAATGTCCCTGAACCCAACAATCTCCTACTTCTCTACTGCCCTTTGCCACCAAGTTGAGTGTATTGTCTATATTTGTCTGACTTATCTCCCACTGTGCTATTAATATCCTACACACTGACTTCAGTTTTTAAATGGCCTCTGTAAGTCTGTCTTTTATCACCCTTTGTTTTGTCTGATGGAAATATTGTCAATGTATTCCTTCTTTCTCCTTCCTTGTATTCTCCTAAGAAAGTATTTATGACTGTTGTTCATAGACTCATAACGGAAAATGTAATAAAAGTTGCAAACTTTGCCCAAGGCCTGTTAAGATTCACCAGCCAATCATCAAGTTTATGGGTGACCTGTTTGAAAGTAAAAATCTGACTGAGGGTTATGGGTTACTAGACTCAGTGCCAACTGAGTGGCTTTTATTGCATTACATTGACCTTTTTATAAACTTGAGGCATCCTCAACCTGTGCCATTTGGGAGCACATATTACATTAACATTTATTTATAAAGCGCCAACATATTCCGCAGCGCTGTACAATAAGTGGGTTACATACATTGGACATATAGAGTAACATATAAAGCAATCAATAACCGATACAAGAGCACATACTCTTTTACTCTGAACTGGCATGGCAGTGCCCAATCAAGACTTTTGTTATTCCTTTTTAGCTATTTGGCTTCAGCTCCTCTCTCCTGGCACTGCCTGCTGCTACCAGTAGCCACTGTCTTGAAACCATTACTATTTTCCATCTATAATTCATCCTTTGGTAAACAAATCCCTCTTGGGCATCTCTATCAACTTTAGGCTGATGACACATTGCATCACTCCTTCCTCCTTTGCACCCTCTTCCTTCCTGCTGAATCAGTAACCGCCCTTTATCGATGTCATCCTAGATGCTTTCCAATTATTTAATGCTTAATCCCACAAATCAAACACTTCTCTTTAGAACTTGTACTCTCCACTGTCTCTGCAAACAAATGCCCCTGCACCACATTCCCACATGCCCTTTATTCTGTCATGTGGGAATGTTGTGCAAACAAAAACCAGTAATTACATGTTAAGATATCTTTAGAAATTAGTCATTAGTGAAGTCATCAGGTGGTGCTTATTGGTGTCACTTTGTCACATGATTCACTGAAACTTATATGGTATAAGAATGTACCTCCTAGTGATCCCCAACTAGTGGCCCAGGAGTAACATGTTGCACCCCAACCTTTGTATGTTGCTCCCAGTGGCCTCAAAGCAGGTGCTTATTTTTGAATTCTTGTGTTGGGTAAAGTTTTGGTTGCATAAAAATCCGGTGTGATCAGGCCCAGATTTGTGGCAGGGCAACAGGGGCCGGGCCTAGGGCGGCACAAATTTAGGGGCCCACACCTGAACTTCGCTCTCATATGGAGCACTTGGGTCTAGGTGCTCTGGAGATTTCAGCATGTCCTGTGCCCAGTGCTCCGTGTGTGAGATAAATTGATGCGCATATGTGTGATCCTGGGGAGGGGGGCGGCCTCTGGGCTCCCTGTGGACAAATATGGTGCTGGGTGTAATGCTAAACAGAGCCTCTTGTAGGCTGCCACATAGGGCCTCCCAAATAGCCAATCATAGCTTTTATTTGGCAGCCCCAGAACTTTTTCATGCTTGTGTTGCTCCCCAACACCTGTCGTATGTTAAATTGTTTATGTTCTATGTGTACGGGAAGGCCATCTCACATAGACTCTATTTTTATTACAATTTATTGCCTTGGGGCTTTAAGGTTTAAAGCACATATAGCGATTATTGTCTTTTCTGCCTCTATGTGTTTTCACCATGAAAAACACTGCATCAAAACCATGAGCTTATGCCCTTATTTACTGGTTTTTGAAATGCTTAATTGCACCAGTTCAGTTGCCCACAGCAACCAATCAGATCTTTGCTTTCATTTTCTAACTTGTAGCAGATTGTTAATCTAAGTTAATTGCTGATTGGATGCTATTGGCACTTGTGCAATTTATGATGTTACAATGATGTTACAGCATGGCTATGAAATGATTCTGGGTGCTGTAATTCAGCAACACTTTCCTTGTCCTATAATTCAATACACATGTTGTTGGAAGTATGTTTCCTGCGCTGTGGTACCCCCCAGCAACTGCTGTGGAGCACACAAAGTTTTCTTTGCAGGTACATGTATGATGAATGAACTCTTATTTAAAGAGTCTGCCTTCCATTCACTGCTTGAAGGAATGCAGGTCACATTCATGTAACCCCCCCCAGCCATTAAATAGAAAGAGGTGGGTGAATTGACACAACAGTTGATACAGTACAAGCCATATCCCAGCTCTCTATTCACATCACGCTATGATTTTTAAAATTCTATGAAATGCATAACTTCCTGCCATTATTGCTGATAAATTGCTAATCTAGTGCACTTATTCCCAGAAACTGAATGCCAATGGTTTTTCCTTTAAAGATATGGAATATCACTGGTTTTGTCTGGACATTTTAAAGTGAAATGCAGCCCTTTAATTATTTTGCAGATGCTTTGTCTTCATCAAACAAAGCTTTTCTTGCTGAGATAGAGGCTGCCCAATGTGTCTTTTTATTATGGTAGCCGGTGGGTAAACAGCACAACAAAGAAAACAATAGATCCTTTGTGTTCCTTTGGCAGAGGTGCCTCTTACATACTCCGTGGGCTGGAAAAGTGATGGCTGAGTTCTTTAATCCTTTTAATTGGGCTGCTACTGAACAGCACAGCACTAAATATTACCTGACTGATTTCATATATATATATATAGATATATATGTGCATGTGTGTCATTATAATATAATTATATATATATACTGTATTAAATCAAACCTTTGTTAAGGGGGTTTGTATTAATTATTTTGTCATGAGTAAGAAATATGATAATATTAAATTACATTAAATTATTAACGGTGCTGTTTTGCAGCAAAGTGCTTCTTTGTAGATAGAAATAATAAATGGTAAATTTAGCTATAGAAAGGAATAGCAATGCTACATTCCGGATAACGGTAGAAAAGAAGCCTAACCATATTATCATGTAGTCTCTTTATAGGCATGTTTTGTATGTGATGTAGATTGGTAGAATGCTGCTCTAGTACCAGACTCAGAGTGCTGTAGTCTCCAGAGCTAACATTGAATTAAAGGCTGTAGATTACATTGCTAGAAAATAAATACACGGGTGTCTGGTTTCTCTGAAATGTGAACCTCTGGCAATTTAGCCCAGGAAGAGATGATAGGAGATTGATTTCCAGTTCAAAGGTCACTAGAGTAATAAAGCGAGTTTACCAAATAATGTTAAGTGTTTGTGTGTGCGTACTTGTTCTTTGTAAATACCTCTTTGCGTTATATTAGCACGCAGCCAATGCTCTCTAGCAAGTTTTATTTCCACTTCCTGCAATTTACCAGAGCCTAAGCAAAAGTGTTGCTAGTAACTTAGAGGCCTTTTATAAGTAATGTTTATATTCATTTATATATTCAATACATGTACTGGTGTAGGTTTCTCTACCCACAGATTAGTAATTACTACAGTATATCTGCATATTAGACCATTTCATATAAGCAGCAGCTCCCTGACTCTGCTGATAAAAAATAAAATTTCATTCTTAATGCAAATAATATTACGGTAATATAATCTGCCGTCATAACATGTGCATTGCTGGTGGTCAAATTTCTCATGTCATCATAATCATAGCATCCATGATTAGCAAGTATATTGCATAAATGGCCCACACCTTGCTAAAAGACTACAAAGCACTGTTATAAGAGAAGAGCAAGAGAAAAGGGACCATAGCAGGTGAGGAACATTAACAAAAAGGATCATTGTCAGAGAATGCAGCAGATGGCTGAATCACTCTCTATAGCAAGTTACCCACAGCAGGTTATAGGATTTTTATGTGTAACATAGGAGCTAGTGGTGTTTTGCACCCTTACATCTTTCTACCACTGCAGACATCCTATGTGGAGTCTTGATTTAGTTGACTTGTGCATTCTGAAGTCTAGCTATCCAATGAATTATGGCTTGTTTATCTTGCGGGCTTATAGCTAACACAGGACAGAGAAAGTACCATGTTTGAGAGTAGTATAATAGACATAAGCATTAGGGTATCTCTGTGAAGGCTTTTATTCATTTTTATTATTCCAGATCCTGATATACAGTATCTAGTAGTGAAAGCTGGATTTAGGCTAGTGCCACACTGGCTGGATTCTCGGCCTCCAGATAAACGCAGGACAAAAAAATTGCAGCTACACTTGAAAAATATGATAGTTGTGGCTGCACCTGTAGCCATCGATTCAGCCCAGGTCCAACTACACTAAGCGGTATTTAGTGTATGCAGTTTTGTGTTTATTCGCTCAGTGTGGCACTAGCCTTAGGCCTAAAGATCAGCTCGCTTGGCGAAATTGCCAAACAAGCCAAATGATCAGATCACAATGATGAAAAATGCAGTTCATTGGGGTGAGAACAAGTTGATGCAGTCCTTGCCTCAACAGTAATTCTAAACCTGCCTGATATATACCTGCCTAATGTTGGATCAGATATCAGTGGGCAGGTCTTATACGCAGGCCAATAAGCTTCCGGGAAGGACTGCATCGGCAGCTTTTATTGGGTATGTATGGCTACTTTAAAGCTGATGTACTGATGTAATCTTGAAAACATTTTAACCACTCATCTGAGCCACTTCTCTAGTTCCAATGAATGGTAGGAAAATCTCCAGCACTTAACACCTTTGAAGGAGATGTATAGTCATCCTATTAAGTTAAAGGACTCTGTTAGAATCCTTAAGTTTCCTATATATATTCTTTTCTTGGTGTTATAAAGATCCATTCTAACAGGCAGCCTCATCAGCCCCTGTTTCGATTCTGAAGCATCTGATTGGTCCTCTGTGCTGTTGGAGCCAATTGGAAGCAAGTATGCTTGTCGCTAGATGTGTATTATCTGTTCCAACAGGGATCAGCTGTGCTAAGATAACAGTTTGGCAGCTGAGTACATTTCATGAATAGCTTAGGTAGGGCTGGCTGAGGCTGCCTGGTACAACAGGAAGAAAAAAATAATGCTTATATATTGGAAACAATGAATCAACTTAATGGGATGACTGTACATCCCCTTGAAGGTTCTTTTGTTACTCATGACTATTTGCATTTTTTTATCTGCTACTTTTCTTAGGAAAAGTCAGCTACAGAACTATTATGGTATTATGGTTTTTAATGAATGAAAACAAATTATTATGTAAAGGGACCCACAATGGTATGATGCATTCTCTTTAATAAATGAAAATGGTCGGTGCTGTGTTTTGTCTCTAAGACATAGCTACTTTTTTACTGCATGATTACAATTTGAATTTTCATTTTGAGAATAAAAGCAGGAAGCAGAAATGACCTTGACTGGCAGGGTCTAGTTATGCTTGCAGTGCCTGCACCCCTGTAGCTACATGGCCAGATACATGTTTTCTGTTCCTGTTTGCGTAATGCTGGTAAGGCTTAGAACTTCCCTGCCCCCTAAAAGCTGACAGTCTAAGTTAAATGCTATGTTAAGTGAAGACTACAGGCTTAGGATGGAGAAGACATTTTATACATTGGTGTAAGATATGCATTTCCTCTGTTAGCAGATATAAAATAGTTGTGGGAATTAGATACCTCTGTGACAGCTAAAGGATGGTTATGGATGGATATTGAGGAAAACCGAACTTAAGCATGTAGGCATCTTCAACTGAACACTCTTGTAGAGAAACCTCGGTCGCACTGCTTACTCATGCTGCAAAATTCCACTATGGGCAACTCCGGCCTAATAACATCTGTGCCTGCTTGCATGGACATTCTTCCAGTATCCGCTAGATCAGGGGTAGGGAACCTATGGCTCGGGAGCCAGATGTGGCTCTTTTGATGGCTGCATCAGGCTCGCTGCCAAATCTTTAATAAAAAAAATAACGGGGGTGTGGCCTGGGCACGGCGTATAGAAGACGTGTTCTAAGCCTTAGAACACGTCTTCTATCCGCCGAGCGCAGGCCACGCCCTCCTCTGCATCGCATCCGCATCTGGCATCCTTGGCACCCACCCTGCCTTGCCCCACCACATCCAAGGCCAAACATATAGTATGACTCTCATGGAATTACATTTTAAAATATGTGGTGTTTATGGCTCTCTCAGCCAAAAAGGTTCCCGACCCCTGCGCTAGATCCTCAATTTTAATTACTATCAGTTATATGAACAGACAATACCTTACTAATAATGTACTTGTGTTGGTTTCCTTTTAGTTGTTTAAAGTAGCAGCAAATCTTCCTAGAAATCATTAATGTTAATCATCAAGTTAACAATCAGCAGTACACATGAGAAAATATTCCTATAAAAAAAAATTTTTTTTGACTCCTGAAACAATGTAGCACGAGTCAGTTATCGTCCTGGTCTGTCAATCAGCTGGCTTCTGCCACATTGTTTAAGGAGACAGAACCTGCAGTGCAGAGAATATTAACAGCCAGAAAGATACTGGAAGTTTGCTTAGAATTATGCATTTTATTGTGCAAAAAAAAATAAATAAAAATAATTGGTTCGGTTGGAGATGCACTTGAAATCCCATAAACATGCACAATGAAGCTTATCTGTAAAATTGTATGTTGTTTCTTTTTTGTAAATGCCAACACTTTCAGATAGTTTTACAGAGGCTATAAAATCATTTTGATTTTCTTTTTGGTATTTGTGTCTTGTACATTATTGCACTGGAAGAAAGCACCTGTCCTATTCCCTAAGTATAAAAACCCTAAGCACATCTCCTCAGGAAATCACTCTCAATGTGCCACCTCAGTGTCCATTCATCTTCTCTGTCCTCTGGGAACGCTGTCCCTATTAATATCGTAATATTTGTGTGGGTGGGGTTTACTGACCTGTATTCTATAGGCAGGGTGTGAAGAATTCTTTTTTTGTTACTGACACAATAGGAAACAAATAGCCTCAAAGAGCTGTGTTTGGAAGAAAGAAAGATGGAATTTTTTATGGATCGATTGCCAAAGCCTTAAGTGCAGCTACAATTTTTAACTATTACCTAGAAGTTCCATTTTAAAGCTATACATGCTCTGTGCAGACTCATCACTGACATTGCCAGTTATCTTATGTTTCATTTGGATTTATGAAGTCGACAGGTTTGAGCCTTGTTATGGGCTGTAACGGGGTTTTCATTATACAAATGTGAGCAGGGCCAGAACTAGGGGTAGGCAGAAGGGGTGCAACAGTGTGGGGGCACTAGGCAGGTACCTCTGTTGCCAACCCCTAGTCCAGGATCTCTTACCCCCACATTTGATTTCCCGGTGCTCCCTCCCTGCGCTCCCCTCTCTATGGTATCCATGTGCGTGTGTGTATTTGTGCGGTGGGGGCGAGGTAACTATAGGGAAGTATAGAAAGGATTGCACACATTTATTCTCATTTCAGACACATTTTTTCAATGAATTCATTGTATGTTTGAATTTTAAATACTACACAATATTACTCTGATTGCTCTCTTTTAGCTGAAAGTGCTGGGATTGTTTGTGTATGGATCTATTAAAGCAAATAACAGGCTGCATAGTTTGGTCCAGGTTTGTCTTTGCCAGCTGATCAAACCCCAGCGGGGAATACGCCACATGTGCCTTGTGCTGTAATCTGGATTTCAGCACACAATCTGCTTTATCTTGGAGTACCCTAAAAATAAATGGTTTAATAGAAGTCATTGCTCCCCCCTAAAAAGAACTATTTAATGGTTCCCCAAAACATTTGCTAGGTGACTAATTTTTTTTAAATTCCATGTAAGTCAGAGCCCCAAAGTCCCCTGCTCCGGCCAGCAGTCACAGGGTCTACCACCTTGTTGTTACCCCCTGGTAAAATGAATTTATATTTTAACCTATACAAAGAGCGCTAGTTTAATTTATCTGACTAGTACTTCACCTGTTCTGCATATACTGTGTGTGTGAATTGTATTGCCAGGTAAATAAACAAAGAACTTGAGTCAGTATGAGATTCAATAGTCTACTATGACTAATAGCAAACACTTGTGTTCTATTTCAGATATTAGTTTACCCCTTGCTATATATGGATCCACTTGCAAATATGTTACATATAAGTAATACCTCTGTTTCTGTCTATGGTCTATCTGCTGCACAAACTATAAAGTATATTAATGATTGCCTTTTGATTTATATCTGCCTGGACTCCAACCCTGAAAATAAATCTCTTTAGTCTCTATATATAGATTTTTGATGTTATAGCTACATTCATACACACTTCCAATTCACCTACTTCATTCTTCTATATGTTTGTTTCAGTTAGTTTTTTTTAACTATTTTATTCCCTTCCTTAATATTAATTGATTCTCTTTTCCTTTTTTAACTGTCACCCAAATTGTAATGGTCTTGAATCGCTCTGTTATATTAATATATTATATATTTATATATAACTGTTTTGAGGTAGAAATTATTTATGAATGTCCGTTTTTTAACCTAACATTTTTATTTGCTGCAAAAAATCCAAACATATCAATTTAACTCGGCATAGCTGGATCACATCTTGGGCTGGAACTAGGTACAGGTATGGGATCCGTTATCTGAAAGCCCATTATCCAGAAAACTCTAATTACAGAAAGACCATCTCCCATAGACTCCATTTTAAACAAATAATTCAAATTTTTTTAAATGATTTTCTTTTCCTCTGTAATAATAAAATAGTACCTTGTACTTGATCCCAACAAAGGTATAGTTAGTCCTTATGGGAGGCCAAACAATCCTGTTGGGTTTATATAATGTTTAAATGATTTTTAGTAAACTTAAATTGTGGATATACAAATTACAGAAAGACCCCGTATCTAGTAAACCCCAGGTCCCGAGCATTCTGGATAACAGGTCCCATACCTTTAGTAAATCCCTACATTCATATAGATATGACAACCTTTATTGTTAAGTGTTTTAAAAACAAATTTGTGCTTACTTAATTAGATTTTATAAAACCCAACCATACTGTTTATCGGGAGTGCATTAAAGTTTTCTCTCTTATGCCGGAATCAGCCATTTAGGCCTTAAGAAATCGGACATTAACTCACAGCATAAATGTGTTGGTTGCATATGCAAATAAGTTAGCAATGTTAATTTTGGGTATTGTTAAACATTTGAGCAAATAAAGTAAAAAAAAAAGAATGTTCCCCTTTAAGAATCAAAGTCTGTTTGTACCTATAAATAAGTTGGTACAGTAATGGAAAAATATACTTAGAAAATGTTATCTTACATGACTGTGCTTTAAACCTTATCTGCATATTTACAGTACCTGTTGATTTGTGTTGCTGGAACGTTTTCCTGGAGGACATTCCTGCTGGTTGAGAAGAGCATTATCCAGGGGTTTTCTCTTGGGTATCTCCCGTAGAGTAAAATGAGATATGCAAAAGCTGCTTGTATAATCTGTCTATGAAGTATTTGGGATATATGTATAGGAAGTGGCTTTGGGGACTGGGACAGTCTGTTCATGAAGTAAATGGGATATATGTATAGGAAGTGGCTTTGGGGACTGGGATAGTCTGTTCATGAAGTAAATGGGATATATGTATAGGAGGTGGCTTTGGGGACTGGGATAATCTGTTCATGACGTAAATGGGATATATGTATAGGAAGTGGCTTTGGGGACTGGGATAATCTGTTCATGAAGTAAATGGGATATATGTGTAGGAGGTGGCTTTGGGGACTGGGATAATCTGTTCATGAAGTAAATGGGATATATGTATAGGAAGTGGCTTTGGGGACTGGGATAGTCTGTTCATGAAGTAAATGGGATATATGTGTAGGAGGTGGCTTTGGGGACTGGGATAATCTGTTCATGAAGTAAATGGGATATATGTGTAGGAGGTGGCTTTGGTGACTGGGATAATCTGTTCATGAAGTAAATGGGATATATGTATAGGAAGTGGCTTTGGGGACTGGGATAGTCTGTTCATGAAGTAAATGGGATATATGTATAGGAAGTGGCTTTGGGGACTGGGATAGTCTGTTCATGAAGTAAATGGGATATATGTATAGGAAGTAGCTTTGGGGACTGGGATAGTCTGTTCATGAAGTAAATGGGATATATGTATAGGAGGTGGCTTTGGGGACTGGGATAGTCTGTTCATGAAGTAAATGGGATAAATGTATAGGAAGTGGCTTTGGTGACTGGGACAGTCTGTTCATGAAGTAAATGGGATATATGTATAGGAAGTGGCTTTGGTGACTGGGATAGTCTGTTCATGAAGTAAATGGGATATATGTATAGGAGGTGGCTTTGGGGACTGGGATAGTCTGTTCATGAAGTAAATGGGATATATGTATAGGAGGTGGCTTTGGGGACTGAGATAATCTTTTCATGAAGTAAATGGGATATACTGTATGTATATGAAGTGGCTTTGGGGACTGGGATAGTCTGTTCATGAAGTAAATGGGATATATGTATTGGAGGTGGCTTTGGGGACTGGGATAATCTGTTCATGAAGTAAATGGGATATATGTATAGGAAGTGGCTTTGGGGACTGGGATAGTCTGTTCATGAAGTAAATGGGATATATGTATAGGAAGTGGCTTTGGGGACTGGGATAGTCTGTTCATGAAGTAAATGGGATATATGTATAGGAAGTGGCTTTGGGGACTGGGACAGTCTGTTCATGAAGTAAATGGGATATATGTATAGGAAGTGGCTTTGGGGACTGGGATAGTCTGTTCATGAAGTAAATGGGATATATGTATAGGAGGTGGCTTTGGGGACTGGGATAATCTGTTCATGACGTAAATGGGATATATGTATAGGAAGTGGCTTTGGGGACTGGGATAATCTGTTCATGAAGTAAATGGTATATATGTATAGGAAGTGGCTTTGGGGACTGGGATAGTATGTTCATGAAGTAAATGGGATATATGTGTAGGAGGTGGCTTTGGGGACTGGGATAATCTGTTCATGAAGTAAATGGGATATATGTGTAGGAGGTGGCTTTGGGGACTGGGATAATCTGTTCATGAAGTAAATGGGATATATGTATAGGAAGTGGCTTTGGGGACTGGGATAGTCTGTTCATGAAGTAAATGGCATATATGTATAGGAAGTGGCTTTGGGGACTGGGATAGTCTGTTCATGAAGTAAATGGGATATATGTATAGGAAGTAGCTTTGGGGACTGGGATAGTCTGTTCATGAAGTAAATGGGATATATGTATAGGAAATGGCTTTGGGGACTGGGATAGTCTGTTCATGAAGTAAATGGGATATATGTATAGGAGGTGGCTTTGGGGACTGGGATAGTCTGTTCATGAAGTAAATGGGATATATGTATAGGAGGTGGCTTTGGGGACTGGGATAGTCTGTTCATGAAGTAAATGGGATATATGTATAGGAGGTGGCTTTGGGGACTGGGATAGTCTGTTCATGAAGTAAATGGGATATATGTATAGGAGGTGGCTTTGGGGACTGAGATAATCTTTTCATGAAGTAAATGGGATATACTGTATGTTTATGAAGTGGCTTTGGGGACTGGGATAGTCTGTTCATGAAGTAAATGGGATATATGTATTGGAGGTGGCTTTGGGGACTGGGATAATCTGTTCATGAAGTAAATGGTATATATGTATAGGAAGTGGCTTTGGGGACTGGGATAGTATGTTCATGAAGTAAATGGGATATATGTGTAGGAGGTGGCTTTGGGGACTGGGATAATCTGTTCATGAAGTAAATGGGATATATGTGTAGGAGGTGGCTTTGGGGACTGGGATAGTCTGTTCATGAAGTAAATGGGATATATGTATAGGAAGTGGCTTTGGGGACTGGGATAGTCTGTTCATGAAGTAAATGGCATATATGTATAGGAAGTGGCTTTGGGGACTGGGATAGTCTGTTCATGAAGTAAATGGGATATATGTATAGGAAGTAGCTTTGGGGACTGGGATAGTCTGTTCATGAAGTAAATGGGATATATGTATAGGAGGTGGCTTTGGGGACTGGGATAGTCTGTTCATGAAGTAAATGGGATATATGTATAGGAGGTGGCTTTGGGGACTGGGATAGTCTGTTCATGAAGTAAATGGGATATATGTATAGGAGGTGGCTTTGGGGACTGAGATAATCTTTTCATGAAGTAAATGGGATATACTGTATGTTTATGAAGTGGCTTTGGGGACTGGGATAGTCTGTTCATGAAGTAAATGGGATATATGTATTGGAGGTGGCTTTGGGGACTGGGATAATCTGTTCATGAAGTAAATGGGATATATGTATAGGAAGTGGCTTTGGGGACTGGGATAGTCTGTTCATGAAGTAAATGGGATATATGTATAGGAAGTGGCTTTGGGGACTGGGATAGTCTGTTCATGAAGTAAATGGGATATATGTATAGGAAGTGGCTTTGGGGACTGGGATAGTCTGTTCATGAAGTAAATGGGATATATGTATAGGAAGTGGCATTGGGGACTGGGATAGTCTGTTCATGAAGTAAATGGGATATATATATATAGGAAGTGGCTTTGGGGACTGGGATAGTCTGTTCATGAAGTAAATTGGATATATGTGTAGGAGGTGGCTTTGGGGACTGGGATAATCTGTTCATGAAGTAAATGGGATATATGTATAGGAAGTGGCTTTAGTGACTGGGATAGTCTGTTCATGAAGTAAATGGGATATATGTATAGGAGGTGGCTTTGGGGACTGGGATAGTCTGTTCATGAAGTAAAAGGGATATATGTATAGGAAGTAGCTTTGGGGACTGGGATAGTCTGTTCATGAAGTAAAAGGGATATATGTATAGGAAGTGGCTTTGGGGACTGGGATAGTCTGTTCATGAAGTAAATGGGATATATGTATAGGAAGTGGCTTTGGTGACTGGGACAGTCTGTTCATGAAGTAAATGGGATATATGTATAGGAAGTGGCTTTAGTGACTGGGATAGTCTGTTCATGAAGTAAATGGGATATATGTATAGGAGGTGGCTTTGGGGACTGGGATAGTCTGTTCATGAAGTAAATGGGATATATGTATAGGAGGTGGCTTTGGGGACTGAGATAATCTGTTCATGAAGTAAATGGGATATACTGTATGTATATGAAGTGGCTTTGGTGACTGGGATAGTCTGTTCATGAAGTAAATGGGATATATGTATAGGAGGTGGCTTTGGGGACTGGGATAGTCTGTTCATGAAGTAAATGGGATATATGTTTAGGAAGTGGCTTTGGTAACTGGGATAATCTGTTCATGAAGTAAATGGGATATATGTATAGGAAGTGGCTTTGGTAACTGGGATAGTCCATTCATGAAGTAAATGGGATATATGTATAGGAAGTGGCTTTGGTAACTGGGATAATCTGTTCATGAAGTAAATGTGATATATGTATAGGAAGTGGCTTTGGTAACTGGGATAGTCCGTTCATGAAGTAAATGGGATATATGTATAGGAAGTGGCTTTGGTAACTGGGATAGTCCGTTCATGAAGTAAATGGGATATATGTATAGGAAGTGGCTTTGGGGACTGGGATAATCTGCCTATGAAGTAAATGGGATATATGTATAGGAAGTGGCTTTGGGGACTGGGATAGTCTGTTCATGAAGTAAATGGGATATATGTATAGGAAATGGCTTTGGGGACTGGGATAGTCTGTTCATGAAGTAAATGGGATATATGTATAGGAAATGGCTTTGGGGACTGGGATAATCTGCCTATGAAGTAAATGGGATATATGTATAGGAAGTAGCTTTGGGGACTGGGATAGTCTGTTCATGAAGTAAATGGTATATATGTATAGGAAGAGGCTTTGGGGACTGGGATAATCTGTTCATGAAGTAAATGGGATATATGTATAGGAAATGGCTTTGGGGACTGGGATAATCTGCCTATGAAGTAAATGGGATATATGTATAGGAAGTAGCTTTGGGGACTGGGATAGTCTGTTCATGAAGTAAATGGGATATATGTATAGGAAGTGGCTTTGGGGACTGGGATAATCTGCCTATGAAGTAAATGGGATATATGTATAGGAAGTGGCTTTGGTGACTGGGATAGTCTGTTCATGAAGTATATGGGATATATGTAATGGAAGTGGCTTTGGTGACTGGGACAGTCTGTTCATGAAGTAAATGGGATATATGAATAGGAAGTGGCTTTGGGGACTGGGATAATCTGCCTGTGAAGTAAATGGGATATATGTATAAGAAGTGGCTTTGGTGACTTGGAAACGTTGGAAAAAGAGTTGGGGACCAATACAAGCATGAAAAAGTTTCCTGGAGGTGCCAATAAGAGCTATAATTGCAATGCTGAATTTCTTATCCGTGAGCCCAAGGCCAAATAAGGGCTAAGATTGGCTATTAGGTAGCCTCTATGCACACTGTCAGCTTGCAGGAGGCTTTATTTGGTAGTAAATCTTGTTTTTATTCAACCAAAACTTGCCACCAAGTCAGGAATTCAAAAATAACTACCTGGTTTGGGGGCACTGAGAGCAACGTCCAAGGGGCTGGTGAGCAACATTTTGCTCACGAGCCACTGGTTAGGTGGCCATGACAGAGCATGGGATATGGGCGGAAAAATTTGGCAGGCATGGATTCGTGTCCGATTTCCGCGTTTTGCCATTGGCAGATTTTTTGCGAAATGTCAAAGAATTGTCTCATGCCAAAGAGAATTGTCTCTCTCATCAAAAGAATTGTCTCTTGCGTCAGAAAGAATTATAGCCGTTTCACAAATTTTTCACCAAATCTTTTGAAAGATTAGCAAATTTTTCAGCGAAGCGAAACGGGACAGATTTTCTCATCACTAGATATATGTATAGAAATTGGCGGAGGGGAGTTTGTAGCCTGTCCATGGATAGGATGGACAGACTTTTACACCTGTGTGTGCACACCGTCATGCAAATTTAGTTTATATAAGGAGTAGATTTGAATTATATTTTTGGGTGATGCATGACATTGTAGATAGAAGAGTGACTTAATGCTAAATATATCAAAATAGATTTCTCTTGGCTTATTAATTCTGGAGATATTTTCACATTATAAATATACATATTTATATATATGATTATACCTTTTCAAACATTTGTCTTGGCTTCTACTGTTTAAATGAACAGGGTGGTGAGGACATGTATTGTTCATTAATGGGTACAGCACAGGGTTAGGGCAGGGCATTACTCTTAAAATTTGCATTATCCAAATATTTTGCATCAAATCCCACTGCCTTGCAGTGTGCTTCTGCTCTGTTAGAAGAGGATGTGCAAACAGTCTTATTTTCATGTTTTAAACAAACTGTCCTGCTTTTTTAACCAGGTTGGGGCGGATCCAGGGATCCTAGTGTCTTGTACCTCCAGATCCAACCCCAACTGGGCCATGGACTGGGGAAAATGTAGTTGTTTTTATTTCCACTCTCCTTCATGTCCAAGTGCTAGGGTTCACTTCTAAAGACTAGAGGTCAGGGTCAGGACTGATTCCTATGTGTGTGTTTTTAGAGAATAAAACATCAATTCTGGGTTGAACTTGATGCACAATTGCATTTTTCAGCCCAAATGTACAATATAACTATGTGATAACATACATTCTGTAACAGAAAAGCTCCACTGTAGTAGTTAAAGCATTGTGAGAGGTTAGATGGGGTCATTTGAAAAGCAAAGGATGTGCTTAATGCCCCTTTGAATGGGTTCACTTTGTGAGCAAGGTGTGTGTGTTGGTTTCCCCTTTTGATTGGTGTCCTATCTGCTGACAGCTACAAGCTGTTCTGGGTATTGGGGTAATACGAGATGATGGGGGCGGAATGGAGAGAGTTTCTGGGTAAGTTAGTCGCACAATTACAGAATTCTAGTTTCTCACACATCATACCACTTTAATCGGATTTTAGATATTTAATTTGTACTTTAACCCCTTGCTGTCTGCTTGGCACCATGCATATTTTAATGTATCAGGATTTGCGGGTCGCAGTTTGCAATCATGTTAATTTCTTAACTGCGCATTTGTTGTATTTTAACCACTTACTTGCTAGTGTGCTTATTTTCACTGCAATGTATTTTCTGTGTGGGCTGCCATGCATATAACTCTTAAGCCTGTGTTTGAGACAAAGCTTGCCATATTTTTTGAGTAAGTCTGAATACATTTTCATCTATTCTGATTGGCTGGGGGAATCCATGAAATGTCATGTCAGTGTGATCTGATAGGTGCAGGCTAAGGTAATTCATTAGAGAGTTAATGTAACCTGAGACGCTGGGTTGAGTGTCACAGGTGTGCTGAACGGACGTATCAGATAACTCTCTGGTCACAGACAGGCAGGGAAGCCAAGGCACACACAGGTAAGATTTATTTTTGCTTCATTTTGTCAAAAATAGATATATGTGAAAGTTACACTTAATAGACAAGTAACATGTTGATGCACGTAGCTGCTGTATAAGCAGTCGGGTAAACAGGTCATTTGCTTTCCTTCTGTATTATCCTTATTTTGTACAAGTTACAGTTGACACTTATAGACTCAGCATCCAATGTCTCTTGCATTTGTTTGCTTTCTGTATTGTCTTTCAATGTGTGCAATAGAATGGCTTAATGTAGGATACAAGTGTGTGTGTGTGTGTGTATATGTGTCTTGCAGAGCGTATGCATACATATTAACATATTATATACAGGTATGGGATCCATTATATGCAAAACCATTATCTGGCAATACCTTATGTCATTGTGTATGGTTTCAATTTAGATTATTCCCCTGCTTTCCTATGCAATAATAATAATAAATAAAAAGTAGGCATTGTGGTCCAAAATAACCGAGAGGGCCCTTATCCAGTAACCCCAGCTCCGAGGCATTACACATTATAGATATCCTGTGTATGCTAAGGTGGTATTGTTTCTGGACCTCTGCATTGTGCTGTACCTTGTGGTTCTCTCCCACATACACATTTGCTTATCTATAGAACTCGCTGACATATTTCATTATAAGTACATATGATTTCTGTTTTGCAGTTTTGCCTGTTATATAATAGAAACTGGAACTGCTCTGTTGCATAAAGTTGACCCATTTTGTGGAAAATGTCAGATGGTTTATTTCAGTATCCTGTTTTTCTGCAGCGCTGAGATATCACATTCAGCTCTCTTTTGGGGAAATCATTATATGTACATTTAAAAACCTTGCTTTCAGCAAATGCAAATCTAACCTTTAGGCCTAAAACTATAGTACTCTTGTTATTTTTACCATTTTCGCAGAGAGGCCCAGCCGTACAGTATTTCCAGCCCCCCCTCCCCCCCATTACCTTCCAACTCTGTCTCCATAGACTTATCTGGCTTATTTTGATTTGATACCCTTGTGGAAATTTTTGATTTGATATTCTTCACATACTTCTTGATGTTAAATGTGCACAGTAACCCTTTAAGTGCCAGCTTTATTTTTTCTGTAAGGTTCAATAACCCCAGGAAACGTACACTCTGGAGTATGGACATGCTGACAAAGACCCTTGTAAATGCCATAGATTCTATCATATGAGGTGGAATAATGATCCATGACAAAGACCCAATTGGCATACTGATAAACGGGGGTAAATTCTCTTATGTCATTGTAACCTATGTAAATCAATTATACAAGTTTAGGCAGCAACAAATATTTGACCTGAAAAGTATAAAATACCCTCTAAAAAGCAGTGGCTGCTTACAAGCAAATACCCAATTTTTTTCCTAAATGTTTCTCTCTGGTATACACAAAATAGTGATTTGCAGCCGTATAAATACATGTTATTTTACACAATATGCTATGGAATAAAAGTGGTGATGACTGGTGCATTTCAACCCCCTGTTTTATATGTTCCTAGGCATTGTCCCTTGATAATTGTAGTTATGTAACTTAGGCTACAGATAAGCTTCCTGCCATTTCGTTATATCAGGCTAAGTCAACAGGCTTAAGAGAGAAAAGAACCAAATTATAGCTTTTAGTAAACTGGGGCTCTTAAGGTGTTACATTATTATTTCTTTTAAAGCTTCAAATTCAGCGAGTCTCATGGCACCAATTACATGATTAACTATCTTTACAGATTGTTCATGACTTTTGTATGTTATAAAGCAATACCTTATCTGCCAAAATGTTATTGTATATGGTGTGTATTTGTCCCCAAAAATGCAGGCTACTAAAGAAAACCTTCTCTTTCAAATATATGATATGTGTCCTTTTTCTATGTGAAAATTTGTTTTTTTAACTGTTGAGGGGTTTCCTGTCTGTTGTCCCATGACTAATAGTGAACTACAATTCCCTGCGATATTCATCTGGTGCAAAATCATTATAGTTAGCTCAGTTATAACTGAGCAACTGTAAGGGACACAAGTGTAAGGCATGAGTGTAGTTGTGGACAGTGCCACCAATTATCAGCAGGGCCTCCCTGACACAGAGACCACCGAGCATTGTGCTTCTTTCACCTGCAGAATAAGTTATTGACTTAGGAATTGTTTCTTTCTGATCCCCAGAATAGAACCTGTAGAAAAGTAAGTAGCCTGAGAATGCGATAAGAGTGATCTGATATTCATGTTTTCTTTTGCTGCAGACACTAGATCCCCAGATATATTGCCCCAGGAGCTAAAATATTCATCATCTGCAGAATGGTTTTCTGCGCAACTCACTGGGGTTTAAGTAAAAGTTTTATGATATGGTTTATTAAGCAGGGGTAATGATTTGGTTTAATGATAGCTTTGCTAACAGTCCATACTGGTGTGGATAACCCCATTTTAGTGTCTATGGAAAGAATAAGAGTTTTGTTTTGGCTTTGGAATAGTGAATTAAATAATTAATTATGAGCCTTATTTAGTTAGCTTAGGGCAATGTGCAAAGTGCCAAATTGCAGGGTTCCTTTGCATCAATGCTCACACATTTAATAATGCATTTATGGCTACAAGTACCTTTATGTATGGCTTCAATGCATAGTCAATTTTGTATCCAAAATAGCCTTTGCACTTTCACCTGTGATTGTAAATAAGGCTTTGAAAGTGGTCAGTAGGTGGGTGGCACGAGGGCATCTCCTGGAATGTCCCTTGGCTTTCATGTAATTCAGATGCACAAGCTAGGGAACGCTAGATGGTAATCCTCCACTGCACTGCACTTTGCACCTGATTTTTTAGTTTTTTTTTAGCATGCAGTGTGAACAGATCATTGTGTTCGGGCAAGAACACAGTGCTCGGGTCCTACCCTTTAACGTTTTAGCATATTTACCCAGGGCAGTGGTAAATGAGACTCACAGTTCAGGGAACTCCAAAGTGAATTCTAATGCCCTTATATTTCAAAGCAAGGATGCATAATGTCCTATGATTCAGCGAATACACGTGATGTGTGTAATATCACCAAGCATAAGATTTTATTATTCATAGTACTTAGCAACAAATGTGAGAAAACATCTCTTGACCATCTGGTCTGTGCCTAATGCCCTTAAATCTTACAGGATGCTTCAAATAATTATATTTGTTTATTTCTTTACAATAGCATTTATGTATAATGAACTTTTAGTAACAGTTTTACCTTAACTTATAATAGAAATTAACAGAAAATGACACGTATACCTTATTTTTTTTTTATAAGGGAGGCAGAAAATTACCTGTTTGACAGACATATACATTAAGCCTTGTATAAACCCCAAGTAGCTGCAGGGTTTATTTCCTCTCTACCTCTATAACTTTATTTATTGTATTAAACATTTCTCAGCACAGCACGTTTCCCTATTGTGTTCATTAATATACAGTGTTGTCTATTGTTTAGCTCTAGACAAAGCTATTCTTTATTAGTGAACTTCTTTCTTCTCTAAATTTCTTTTTTTTCCCCTGCCTTCTTGTAAACCTGCAAAATATGCAAAAAGGGGAGTTTACATACCTAGTAGAAAGTTGAATTTACTTAACTCAACAAATGCTTTCTATGTGAGTATTTGGTTAAAGAATAAAACGTCTATAGTTGCAGTGTCATGTGTGTATCACTGGCAAATGTATGAAAAAGCAGGAAATTAGCTGCCTCATAAACCAAAAACCAGACAACCCTCACAACCTATGTATGCTCTCCCCCATATGTAATAAAAGGCACTAAGTTTGCCCAGGAGCAGTAACCCATAGCAACCAATAAGCTACTTGCTGGTGACCAGTAAAGTCTACCTGCGGATTGGTTGCTATGGGATACTGCTCCTGGGCAAACTTAGTGCCTTATATTACATAACCCCTGCAATGGATTTTACAGAGATGTTAGATGAGTTCATAATTAAGGACAGTTGTATGTGCACTTGTTCACCCTTAGTCACTGCATACTCTTACATTTACATACTCTCAGGGGGTCATTTATGACCTCCAAGTAGTGATGAGCAAATCTGCCCTATTACCAATATCAATACATTGGAGTAAAAGCTCATAATTAGTGAAATAGTGTTGGTCCAATCAGTTATATCTAGCTATAGATTACATCAGCATGTTGAACACAGAGCACTCATGGGATTTAAATTATGTACAAAAATTTGATCGGTCAACTACACAGAGGACCTTTATCAAGACATCATGTCCCAAACAGGACCGAAATGCTGTTTTTTTGCAGCAGCACCTGGGACTTTCTTCCCCTTTTTGGGGGGAGTGCTCTGCTTTTCAAACTCTACATTGTTATAGATTATAAATATAAAAAAACTAAGTAAACTAAATGTCCTCATAAACCTAATGAACTTCTGTATTCAATATGTTATTCTGGTTTAGCAGTGGAAAGTATCGTTCTGACTGATACTACGCACAGCTAAGTGACGTTCATACTGGAAATCACCAGCTGATAGTTTTGCATATGACTAACTACTGTATGCAGACTGCATGTTTAAGTCATGACATACAATTATATATATTCTGAATGCCGCCATCTTTGTTTCAAATTTTCTTTCCTAATGATGAAAGGACAAAGGTGACTATGAGTGGTTGCACTACCCAGTTGTTAGCATAATAGATGTTCTCGTTTCTTCTGTCAGATGATATGCGATCAGGGAACCCAATCCAAGAGGTAGTATTTACTGCCTGAGTTGGCTTTAGACATGAGCTGCTCGTGCAACAGTAATGAGCTCCATGCTGAGGGAGTGCTGGCACTGATCCACCACTATGGCTTGAAGTTTGAATTCCTGGCCTCCTTTTACTGTTTGTTGCTGGCTGATGCTATGTGATCACCCATCTTCCTGCTCTAGTACTGGCATCCATTTCTCACATCTCCCTACCAACTGACCATTGTGTTTCGATGTGCAGGTTGTTCCCCTGTGCAACTTGATGCTTTGGCTTTATAGCCTGCAGCATGTGAGTGCCCAGTGCTTTAGTTAGTGCTGAATAGTTATGTTGTTATGGTAGAGCTTTATGGCAATATGATGGTGAGCATAAAGATGTGTTTGACTGAATGCTACATATATTGCAGATATTTCCAATAAAATGTTCTTACTTGTGCTACTTATTAAGATGCAAGGAAAATAATTGATCTTATTTAGGTTGAATCCAAAATAATGTCTAATGAGCTGTAGCTTTTAAAGCTGTTTATTATATGTTAGGAAACATAATATTTATATAGGATTTTAATTTACAGTGGGTTCTGCTCTTTATACTAGCAGCTTAAAACAATTACAGCTGGCCATACACATGAAAATCCGCTAGTTTGGAGAGGTCAACAAATGATCGGATCTTTCCCTGATATGCCCACCTTAAGGTCAAATGACACTGACAGCATGCAGGCTACCTGGACGAGGACCACATCAACATACCGATGTGCTCCTTGCCCCTATGGGATTTTTTGACCTGCCCAATTGACATCTGGTCATTTTCCGGGCAAATATTTGTTGGGAAAGCCTGCCTGAGGGCCCCATACATTGGCTGTTAAGCTGCCGACTCAGGTAGCCCGTCAGCAGGTTTTATTGACCTGTGTATGGTCACCTTTGGTTCATTGAACTACTGCTAGAAGTTAAACACTATACATTAGGATTACTGTATCACGCCAGAGACAGTATGGGGAAGATCCATGGCTCTGAAGTTGTCCTGAATAATTTCCCAAATTACGTACTCTGGTTGGCCCTGTACCAGTGCCAAGCAGCCTTGCATATTGTCCTCATATTAGTTTAGCTACATACTACATAGCTGTACATAATTCACTGTGGTTGGAAAATTGAAGAAGGCCTGAAAGTCTCCTTATTTTGGGGCACAATCACAGATTGGCTCAGTCTATTCAAATTTAGTGCAAAAAATACCAGCAGCTAGCTTTTGATTAGTCTATATAGACAGGCAGTGAATGCAAAATTCTGATAAGGTCTCCTTATTTTGGGGCACAATCACAGATTGGCTCAGTCTATTCAAATTTAGTGCAAAAAACACCAGCAGCTAGCTTTTGATTAGTCTATATAGACAGGCAGTGAATGCAAAAATCTGATAAGGCTGAGAGATTATTGCATAGCTTACTAATTGGTTTTTGCATATTATGCTGCCCATCCAGCCCTGCCCTCATCTCTTATTTCCCCAGTACAACTTTACCTATTTTGTCAGCACCTTCTCTGTGCCTATGTGACTTTTATGCAGCATGCACAATTGATTTAATTCTATTTGTAAGCTGAACTGAATGATATTGCACTTTAGAGCTATGGCACATGGGGAGATTAGTCGCCCGCGACAAATCTCCTGTGTCTCGGGCGACTAATCTCCCCGGATTGCCAACCCACCGGCGAAAATGTAAATCGCCGGTGGGATGGCATACGCGGCAGCGCAATTTCACCGAAATCGCGAAAGTTTCCTCTCGTATGCCATCCCACCGGCGATTTACATTTTCGCCGGTGGGATGGCAATCCGGGGAGATTAGTAAAACTAATCTCCCCATGTGCCAGAGCCCTAAAGTGCAATATCATTCAGTTCACCTTACAAATAGAATTAAATCAATTGTGCATGCTGCATAAAAGTCACATAGGCACAGAGAAGTGCTGACAAAATAGGTAAAGTTGTACTGGGGACTAATCTCCCTGTGTGCCAGAGCCCTTACAAGTCTTATTTAATTAATATTTTTTTTAATTGCTTTGTTGCTTGCATGTGATCATTAAAACAGGATAAAGGTTAAATGCTATAAGAGAGATATATTATCTTTTGTAGCTCTAAAAGCTCCTGTATAAGTGAAAGTGAAAGGTGTGGATGGAGGATGAAGGGACTAATTGGTTGGCTGAGGGCAAAGGACAGATTTGAAGCAAGCATTAATAGATATAGAGAGTGTAAAGAGCTTTGCATGGCAAACTTAAGGGGTTGTTCACCTTTAAATTAACTTTTAGTATGTTGTAGAGAGTGATATTCTGAAACAATCTGTAATTGTTCTTTAGGAGCTTGCAATCTAAGGTCCCATTCACATTCACAAACACTAAGACATGCTACCCACTGGACCACTGTTAACTTTATATACAGCAAAGCTTCAGTTTGGCATTTTAGCACCTATGTAGTTGCTAGAATGCAAACTGCCCTAGCAAACAGGCAGAGGTTCAAATGAGAAACTGAAATATTAATAGGAGTTGGTCCGAATAAAAAGATAAGTAATAAAAAGTAACAATAATAGTGAAATTGTAGCCTCAAAGAGCAATAGAATTTTGGCTGCTGGGGTCAGTGACCCCAATTTGAAAACTGGAAAGAACCAGAAGAGGAAAGCAAATAATTCAAACATAATAAAAAAATTAAAAATGAAGACCAATTAAAAAATTGCTAAGAACGGGCCATTTTAGAACATACTAACATAAAGGAGAGGCATGACTTTAAGAGAAGACTAACCTTTAAAAACAAAAAAAAACAGTAATGGTAATATGGCAAAGGGCCAGCACTAGAGCTTTTTCCCAAGCAAACACTGTTTATTGCATATTGAGGATAGTCTCTAAATGGCACCTGTATAATAACTATAGCAGCTATTAGCTTTGTACTGTTTTGTCAGATAGACTGTTTGACAACCTGCATGCCATGTTAAATATTGAAGTCTATGGAGTCCTTGAGTCCATAAAAAATTACCTTAGAGGGCCACATCAGGCTTCCAGTTGGAAAGCCCTGTAAAGTAATAACAATTAAAAGCTATTATTTGATAGCAGTTAAGAGCTAGTAATTAAAAACAACCAACCTAATGCTTGCTTCCATTAATCAGTTGGCACTGGATATTATTCTGATTGCGCTAGACTTATTACATCTTACATATTACTAAATAACTCATATTTAAGCTGTATCGGGACTACATCTGTAACAAGCCCTTTAGTAATTAAGCTGAAATAATGCCTATCGCATCCCTGAAGCTGATCAGAGGGTAATGATTTATGTGGTTTTATTTATACCATACAATGCACTTACTTTCTCCTTGATGCTTCCAACTGCTTGACAGGAGTGTATTTGTATAAATTGTATGTATATATATATATATATATATATATATATATATATAAATAGGTGCTTGAGAGAGGGTCAGCACTCACAGGACTTATACAAACAAATTATTTTATTAAAGAGGAGCAGTCTCCTCTTTAATAAAATAATTTGTTTGTATAAGTCCTGTGAGTGCTGACCCTCTCTCAAGCACCTTCAACATTATTTGGACCTGCACCCAGGCAACAGCAACTTATCTATACGTGAGTGCCGGCATTTACTTGGAAGTTTATATATATATATATATATATATATATATTGATATAAATTGTAGCAAAGGTGGAGTTTAGCTCTACATTGTAAATTCATGGTGACCCCGAAACACCTCCGTGAACTGTTGCCTGGATAGAGGATTACAGTTGGCAGCTCTTGGGGGAACGGTGTGTCAGAACGGTATGAGCTGTTTGGAAAGCACCACATATTGTGCCCTCGGAGTCACACTGAAGTGTGAAAGTATATCTTGCAGGATGGAATATAAACTTGGTACCTGAGATGTTTAGCCCAAGGTTTCCCAGTGTATGAGCTGTAACTTGGAGTGGAACAATGATAAGATAAAAAAGGTGAGAGGGAAGGCATATACATTGAGGCGTCATAGGGTGTTACTGAATCCCATATCTTGTGGTTCCAAGTAACAGCGTGCAAAGGTAAGGGGAATCGCTTTATCCAAAATACTTAGGAACTATATTAATTTAACCATGTAATTGACAATAATTTCAATTTTAAATTTACTATGTGACTGGCAATTTCCAAAAGAATTGTGTTGGTAAAGGGAATTGTGAATGGTGAATGGGTGGTGTGTTTGTTTAATGTTAAACATATGTTCTTTTATCATGTTACCATGAACTGGAATTGTAACAGGGCGTGTCCCTCCAAGTATTTCCTCCCTATACTGAGGCTTTGAATATCTATATAAGAAATCATACTTTCAGTTTTGTCTTTGAGCCTGGCAAAATGTGGATCCAACCCAAAACATTGCTCTCTTTGAATGTCTAGAGAATACATTTTTTTCTTTTATATTTTTTTCTAATATATGTCATGCAGGTATGTGATTCATTATCCAGAAACCCATTATACAGAAATTTCCTAATTACAGGAAAACTGTCTCCAATATTCAGTACTTCATTTTAAGCAAATAATGATGATATTTAAAAATGATTTCCTTTTTCTTTGTAATAATAAAACAGTACCTTGTACTTGATGGTAACTAAGCTGCAAAGCATTATTGGAATTATTTAATGTTCTAATGATTTTTTTTAATAGACTTTAGTTATGGAGATCCAAGTTAGAGAAAGTTCCCTTATCCAGAAAACGCCAGGTCCCGAGCATTCTGGATAACAGGTCCCATACCTGTACATGTTGTGCCCTGGACATGACATTCCAGGAATGAAGCATTCTGTTAGCTTCAGAACATTATAGGAAATGAATGGTTAGACACTCATTCACTCGACTATTGTGATATTAGCACCATGTCATTTTGGGGAGCTAATAGATAATCAGACACACCCATGCCACTCTGCGCTAATGCTTGAGACCAACTGCCTGGTTGTTCTTTGTGCAGAAGCAATGAAGCAATATGCAAGGGCATGTATACTGTAAATCAGAAATAACATTATGCATAAATACTTTCTAGTCTAAAATGATAAGGTTAAAGCAAAATTGACAAAGTAGATAAAGGAGAAAGTGTAACATGGAAATCCTGGGTTAATTAAATTGTTGTGGCTCATTATAAAGTTATACAAACCGGACCATAAAGGATGGCAGCACAGATTTTTAGTGAGTGGAAGGCAGTAGACATGCAGTAAAATATTGCACAATGCACATAGTGTTCACTAAACCAAACATGTTGGTTTGGTGCTTATCGCATTACATCTTACTTCTCTTTTGATTTCCACTGAGTAAGGTTGTTGGGGTTGATAAAGCACCTGTATGCCAGGTCTCATTCCAATACAGGCAGAATTCCTTCTTCACACACAGGGTGCCTCTATGTGGCCCTTTAATCCTTTGACACTGTTTACCAAATAAAAAAGTGGCAGGACAGCGTACTACTTACAATTCCTAAAATCACAATAAATTATTAAAGAACAGGTCAACCCCAAAAATAAGTTTTTGCCTTACAAAAGAAAACACAATTCTAAGCAACTTTCCAGTATGAATTTATTAAAAATGTCTAGTGCTTTAAAAATTATTTGTAAATGTAATTGCTTTTGAAAGCAGCATTTGCTGAACTCCTGGTTGTTATATTTTAAACAATGTTGCAAAGGTCAGTCTCCTCCATCAAGTCAGGTCTGTCAGTCTGCTGGCTTGTGTTACATTGTTTTAAGAATCAGATGAATGAATGTATATTGCAAAGTTGCTTCAAATTTTGTTTGATACAATTAGGGCTCTGGTACACGGGGAGATTAGTCGCCCGCGGCAAAACTCCCTGCTCGCGGGTGACTAATCTCCCCGAGTTGCCTTCCCTCTGCCATCCCACCGGCGAACATGTAAGTCGCCGGCGGGATGGCAGACGCGGCGGCGCGATTTCGCGCAAATCGCCGAAAAAGACTCGCGAGGCTTTTTCGGCGATTTCCCGAAATCGCCCCGCCGCGTCTGCCATCCCGCCGACGACTTACATGTTCGCCGGTGGGATGGCAGAGGGAAGGCAACTCGGGGAGATTAGTCGCCCGCGAGCAGGGAGTTTTGCCGCGGGCGACTAATCTCCCCGTGTACCAGAGCCCTTAAAAAACAGGAGAACAACCAGTTGATTTGATGTTTGTGTAGATTGCTGATACCAAAGGCATGGTATAACTTATATACCAGACAAAAGTCATTATCTACAGACACTTGTATATTTTTCATCTCCCCTCAGCATCACTTGTACTAAAGACAGAGAGTTTGCAGCCCAAGAGCTTAATTATATTTGCTCATTCACTAAGTAACTATTTGCACATCCCTGCTCATACATGGCTTTATCTGCACTTTAAGTGCTGTGACAGACGGGGAGATTAGTCGCAGTGCGACAAATCTCCCTTGTCGCGGGCGACTAATCTCCCCGAAATGCCATCCTACTGGCTAGAATGTAAATCACTGGTGGGATGGCATATGTGGGGCGGCGATTTGCTGAAGTGAATGGTGTGGAAAATGTCCTTTTGAAAAGTGTTCTCTGACCTTTTTCTGCAGGGTCCCAGGTTAATTCTGGCAATCTGCTTTGCTACACAAATCTGCTTTGCTACTGTAGAAAGAATCAGCACTGGGGATCATGGAGCTCGGGGACAGATTTTGGCTTGTGACCCATAGTTTAAGAATGCCTGCCCTAAAAGTATGGTTTTTGTGAATTTTCCTTTTCTTCGCCAGCTGCTGGGAATGCCTTGGGATTGTGTGTTGCTAGGCACTTTTTTGTTGATTTTAACGTAGCCCAGATATTTACATTGCCAGTGCTCTGTAACTTGGCAGGGAAAGAGTTAAAGGAAAAAGGGATCAACATTGAGGCTTAAACTGAGTAGTTGCAATAATGCTAAACACAAAAAGAATCCATATGTCTGTAGTCTTCATACAATCAATATTGCCGAGCTTGGCCATGGTCAGTATTCTAGGAGTAACTGCCATAAAGTTGCACCACAGGAGCCAATTAGATCTTGCAGAAAGGAAAAATGTATTTTCCCAAAACAGCCCTAGATCAGTCGCTGCTGACTCCTTTCAATGATCAAAATGGCGCAATTCCTTTTTTGTTAGAAAGACATCTGGCCCATGTTTAAACCCAGTCACCTAATCAGAACCCACCACCTCCCAGGATAGGGAATTGAACCGTTTAGCTGCCTTTACAGTGAAGTAACCCTTGCTAGTCACATGGAAAAAGTTGTTCCCCCAGTGGGAAATAGACTGGAAGAAATGAGGCTTCAATCAAGCCATTGTACCAACAGTATGTAACTACATACCCCACTAATTAAGCACAAAACAGTCATATGTCATCTTTTGGACCATCTCTTGTCAGTTAAATGAAAGAGTGGGAAAACCATTTAAACATGGATTACAGATTAAGTCGTAACCTTAAAACATCCTTAGATGTGGGTAGTTCAACTTTAAATTAACTTTTAGTATGATGTAAACAGTGGTATTCTGAGTCAGCCTGTGTTCAGTTATTATTTTTTGTGGTATGGCTTTATGGTTTGGAATTTCAGCAGCTACACGGTTGCTAGGGTACAATTTACCTTAGCAAACAGTACGTGGTTTCACTGCGAAGCTGGAATACTGTGTAAGTAGCAGAGTCTCCTAATATATATAAATAAATAAGTAATAATAAATAGCAAGAGCAATAAAATTGTAGTCTCGTAGAGAAGTTGTTTTATGGCTGCTGAGGTCAGTGACCCCCATTGGAAAGCTGGATTGAGGCAGAAAAGGAAATGAAGACGAACTATAACATACTAAAAGTTAACTTAATGCTAATTTCAACTGTATTTTTGGGTACCCAAAGTCTTGAATCAACCATAAAGGAACAACATAAACTTAAAAATATGGGGAACTCATTTATTGAAGCCACGGACAGTGACCTAGTGGTTCTCAGTGTTTCAGGTGAAATGGTCTGAGGGTACTTTTCTTCTAGGGATCTTAAGCATAACCAGCTCATTAGCCATGGATTTGGTTTGAATGTTAAATGCCCTGGTGTTTACACTTGTGTGCTCTGATCCTGTTTGCTGTTTCTGTGCTACATGAGAGATTTGGACCTTTCGCCTCAATTTTCAGGATCTGCTTAGAGCATTGCAGGTAGGTCAGATTGTACAGGTGTATTTGTTATAACTGGATTTACAATCAGATTCACCTGTTCTGCATGGTATGGCACACACAGTACAGTGTTGGAATGAGCTGACACTCTGTGATATACATGACAAGCATTCATTCATTTATTTATTTTCTTTTATTTGTTTTGTTTAGTTGCCTTCAAGTGAAAACAGTCCAGAGGGGCTTCGACGAGCTGATTCCTGTAGAAGGTCAAGGAATTTTAATAAACAGCCCAGTACTGGGGACTATTATAAATATATAGAGCAGAGCACAACCGAAAAGAGCACATCAGAAACATCACAGGTGAAAAAGATGGCACACAGTGAAGAGGTAAGTTGTCAAGAACACATTAATAGCTAGATAAATGCACAAAATTAAGCAAAATAGGAAACTTTTTTTTGGATCCCAGTCTGTAACTGCTAGTTAAAAATGCAAGCTCTCATTTTACAGTGTGTAGGTACAATAGGTAGGCATGCTAATCTGGTGCACAGGGAAGAGCACTACACATCCACATGGCAGCCTTGTATCTAAATGAGTAATGACTGCAAAGATTTGCACCCGCTTTTTGCACAAGCATGATAAATGAGTCCTATAATCGACTCAGTAAAGACTGAATCACATATATTGTGTACTCATTTTGTAACAACAGTCATTATAAAGGCATGCTGGTGCTAGGCAGTTGGAAATAGACGGAAATAAATAAAAGGCCACTCAGCATGGCGGTGTGGGCCCATAGCCTAGTGATACAAGCACTGCATACTGGTGAATGGGGGTTAGTACCACTCCAAAAATGTTGCAGCTCAACTATTTGTGCTCCTTAAAAAGGTAATAGTCTTTGATCTTAGTTTGAGCAGATGCTTGTGTTGGCGTGCTCTTGTTGATTATACAGCTTCATTTTTATTAAATTTTAGGTCAAGTTACTCTGGACCATTTCCAGAACAGTGGATCTAATTAAGGTTTACCTGGTGTTTGGATTGTTGCCACAAATACAATGCATTTAGAATACCAAAACAAGCACCTGGTTGCTTCCCACTGACTAAACTCATAGCAACCAGATTGTTTATTACAATAGCATTACTGTATTATCTATGCATGCAGCTTTGCTTTGATATAGAACCGCAGTGACAGCATTCATCTATACACAAAGTAAATATGCACATAAGTAATGGTCTCTGTGAAAAGAAGCTTATTCCCATATACTTAACTGAATTACTAAATCATTTTTATTTCTTTAAGGGATCTGTGAAATCAAGTGAAACTGTGCAAAATGGAAATATATCTGGGAATGTTCCACCTCCTCCTCTTCCACCACCTCTCCCAGAAAATCTGTGTTTCCCACCACCTCCACCTCCATTGCCAACAGAGTCTTCTATCATTTGTAGCTCCAGTCAGCGGCGTTCTTCCAATTCCACTGGAAGTAAGTTTTCCTACCAAAAATTGGCTACAGACTACTATGAACCATAAATGGTTGGTGCCTAACTAGGAGCTGGCTTGGAGTGGAGATTTATATGCAGCAATTGAGGAAGCAGACACCACAGTCGGAGACCCCTTGTCACCCGTAACTGTGGGGTCTGCTTCCTCAATGGTTATGCCACTGCTCTTTGTAGATGATGAAAGTCATGGACTAAGCTTGTTAATGCCGGATAATAGTTGTAGTTTTAAAACTCATCTGAAGTACCAGGGGTTTAATATCCCTGTATCCATTTGTCAAATGCTATGAAAGATGATGGGACCTGAGTAAAGTTATACCTAAAAAATCTGTGTGCTTGCCATGGTAGAAGAGGTCCATAAAGGGGATGACACCAGCAGCCTGTTGGCCTGTGTATGTCCCCAAAAAAAAAAAATTGCCTTATAAATACATGATCAGAACTCACTCAGACATTGGTCAAATTTACTGTCATATGAAATCTTTGCAATAAGCATACATTTAGGGGTGCTTCAGACATCCAGACCCCTAAGGCTGAAGACCATATGTTATTCCCTCTAATACAGACAAACACTTATCTATGCATTAAGGGGCAGATTTATAAAAACTTGAAAACCCTTCACAGTATTCCTTGGCACATTTAGGCATTACAAATTTTGTAAAATTGTTTGTTGCGGTTGTTTTCTTGAGTGCCAAAACCCTTGAGAACTTTGTTCCTTGTTCCCATAGATTTTGGTAGTAAAACAACTATTGAGAATTCTGTAGATAGTGAAATGGTAGAAAAACTGCCATTCAAGCACACGCTGATGTGCCCTTTAGTGTCTCAGCTGGTTTAAGCTCCAGATATTTTAGTAGATAAGACACAGTCAATAACATGAGAAAATGTTACAAATATGTATATATATATATATATATGTGTGTGTGTCAAGAATTGATAAATTGTGCCCTAAAAATCTTTTGGTTAAATAAACAGAAATTTGTCTTTTAAATTACAAGGGACAGATTTTTGCTACCCCTGATAAATGCCATCTGAGGCTTGGCCCGCACCTTACTTAGGCATTTATTGCAAAGGCTAAGGGCCGTGGTAGATGGGGAGATTAGTCACCCGCGACAAATCTCCCTTGTTGCGGGCGACTAATCTCCCCGATATGCCACCCCACCAGCTTGAATGTAAATCGGCAAAGTTTCCTCTCAAGGCAACTTTTGCGATTTCGGGAAATCGTGGCGCCGCATATGCCATCTCACTGGCGATTTACATTCAAGCCGGTGGGATGGCTTATCGGGGAGCTTAGTCGCCCGCAACAAGGGAGATTTGTCGCGGGCGACTAATCTCCCCGTCTACCACGGCCCTAAAGGTGTAGTCCATTGTTAGGCCCTTAATTCCATTGTAGTAACCAACACTGACAATTTTCATCTTAGAAACCGTTGTATCATATATCATTTATTATTGAGTCTAACAAAAGGCAACTGTTAGCAGAGAAAGTTTATGTGGAGGACATTCTGGAAGAATGTATTAAAATGTGCAATTTTGCCCATGATTAGCAAACCATAGCAACCAATCAGCTGTTTGCTCTTTGTAAACATTGCACTTTTTTATTTTTGGCTTCCATTTTTTGATGGTCTGTGTGCTTCATCACAGATCACCTGACAGGAAATAATGCAGGTTCTCTCTGTAACAGGAGGAAGTGTGAGGAGTAAAGTACACACCTCTCATTGGCTAATGTAACTACATGTATGTGTGCCCTTGGTTTGTGTGTGAGCACAGTGCATCATATTGTATGTGGCAGAGCAAAGGACTTTAGTACAGGTATCGGACCCCTTATCTGGAAACCCATTATCCAGGAAGTTCCGAATTACGGAACATCTCCCATAGACTCCATTTTAATCAAATAATTCACATTTTTAAAAATGGTTTCCTTTTTCTCTGTAATAATAAAACAGTACCTTGTACTTGATCCCAACTAAGATATAATTAATCCTTATTGCAGCCAAAACAATTCTATTGGGTTTAATTACTGTTTAAATAATTTTACTAGCAGACTTAAGGTAGGAGATCCAAATTACGGAAAGACCCTTATCCGGAAAACCCCAGGTCCCAAGCATTCTGGATAACGGGTCCCATACCTGTACTTTAATATGAGTGTTTCAGTTTCATGTTATTCGCAGCACAGGCCCAGTTTGCTCTGGGCTGCCATTAAGAAGCCAAGCTTTGGGATTATCAGATATCATCAAAATATTCCCAGAAAGTGAGTTTACATCTTTTATAGAAACTGATGCTACAGGACTGAAGATCGGCACTTCTAAGGGCATATATCTACACTGCTGAAGAGCAGCAGTGGCCTTGGGCTAGTACAGAAGCCAAAAACACAATGTATATATAATTTCTAGCCTGATTTGTTGCTTTTTAGTTCGTTAGTATCGTTATTAAAACAACATAAGCTTTTATATGTGGTCATTTGTTTTATTGCTATTTAGGAATTACTGTTTTGTGCTAGTAATATTTTTTGTCATCTAAGCCTTAATTACATTTCAGGAATTTGTGTTGTATTAAATATATCTTTGCCAGTGGCTGGCTGAAAATAACTGGCATACTATAACAACTGCTGTAAATGCTGTGCTGTGCATAGGGATTGTTATTTTGCTACTTTAATGGCTACCTATTATACTTATACTGCCTAACACTCATTATTTATTTGAATTGCATTTTCTCTCTTCTAAACAGTTTCTGCATTAAAATGTATAGCAGCAGAGACTTCATTCTGTAAAATGTTCAAAATACTAAAATTTTAGAACTGAACTTGCACACAAGGATAATTTACATTGCTTGCCATTTTCATGCAGTTTTCAATGAAAATAATGCAAACACTGAAATATAATGCTTGAAATACTCCTTATACAATGGATACATTGATGTTATTTTTGCACAGCTGTTGGCAACATATTGTCTAAGATATTCATTCTGTACTAGAGAAGTTTCTTCAGATTGTTTTCAAACTTCTTTGTACAGGTACAGGTTTCCATATCCATACAGAAACCTGTTATCCAGAAAGCTCAGGATTATAGGAAGACTGCCTCCTGTTGAGCCCATTATAAGCAAATAATTCTATTTTTTTTTTTTTAAATGATTTACCTTTTTTTGGTATAATAATAAAACAGTACCTTATACTTGAACATAACTAATAGATAATTACTTTGTATTGGAGGCACAATCCTATTGGGTTTATTTAATGTTTAAGTGATTTTTAGCAGACTTATGGTGATCCAAATTATGGAAACATCCCTTATCCATAAAACCCTTGATCCTGAGCATTCTGGATAACAGGTCCCATACCTGTAATAGCTATCTGGGAGCCATACCCATAGAACAAAAGCAAAACAAAAGCATTACAGATGTTTCTGAACTAAAGCTCCTAGTATTTGGATTTTGCCTATCAACCCTTATATAGACCGCAGAAGACATGGGCCAGGTCACCAAACAATAGGTGGAGAGGCAATTCAACCTGATCCAAACATGCAACAGGCCAAAACAACTGCATGCCAATGGTTCTCGAGCAGGGAAAAAAGAAATATAGCATGTTTATTGATACTTAGGTGGGGAAAAGCAGATCAGCTCTTATCAGCTTCCCTGTATATCTGCATTGACACTGGCCTGTGTGCGGATACACCGGGCAGATTTTGATGTGAAAATTCATATTTTTGTGTTTTCATGTTAAAAACTATTCTGTGCATCTGTACTCAGACTGACAGAGTGCCTATTAGTGTAGATACACGCAGGCGCTAATGAGAGCTATCTGGTTTTCTCTGCCTGCATTCTAAACGCAGGTGGAGAAAAGCGGATCTCCAGCCCCATATGACATTTGCCTTAATAAGCTGCCTACCTAATAAGTAAAGAAACGGATACATTTTACTTTGGCTTGGCTTGAACCCTGGACTATAATCATTAAAGGGGTTGTTCTCCTTTGAGTTAACTTTTAGTGTGATGTAGAGAGTAATATTCTTAGACAATTTGCAATTGGTCTTCATTTTTAATTATTTTTAGTTATTTCGTTTTCAGTTCAGGAGCTCTCCAGTTTGGGGTTTCAACAGTTATTTGGTTGCTAGGGTCCAAATTACCTTAGCAACCAGGGAGTGGTTTGGATGAGAGATTGTTATATGAATAGGAGAGAGCCTGAATAGAAAGGAAAGTTACAACAACAATGAAACTGTAGCCTCACAGAGCAATAGATTTTTGGCTTCTGGGGTTAGTGACCCCCATTTAGACCGCAAAGAGTTGGGGAAAATGAAGACAAATAATTCAAAAGCTCACAAATAATAGAGACTAATTGAAAAGTTGCTTAGAATAGGTCATTCTATAACACACTAAAAGCTGGTTTAAAGGTGAACCACCTCTTTAAGAGCAGAAACTAGGGTTTGTGTAAATCTTATTATGGGGTATGTTCAGCAGAAAAACCAATTCTTGTTGTTTACTAGGAATTATTTAGAATGTAGTCTTGAAAGGAAATAGCAATCTCTTCCTGACACATCAGTTATGATGTTTTCAGACATTCTCTATTTTTCTATACTGCTTTCTTTTCACTAACATCTACTTATTACTCTTTTCTTTCTTGTTTCTGTGAAAACTGTGTTCCATGTGACCCGTTTTCTCCTTTTGTTCCGTGGCCGTTTCTTTTCAAACCTATTCAATCATGCTTCCTTTCATCTGAACCCTGCATGTTTGCTGGCTGCCCTGCATCCCAATTCTTACCATCTCTCCTCCGTGTGCACCCTTTGTGCTTCTTTCTACATCACAGAAGTGACAGCTCTCAGACAGAGAAAGAGTAAGTACCATAAGTACTTCTTTAACTATCACTATTCCTTCTATTTGATTATTGTGTTTTATATTTTTGTAAACATAGTACTTGTTTGTAGGTTTAGGAATCATCTTGTTAGGCCCCTAAGCAGTTATTTATCCTGTGGGTCTTACGTCCGAGCAAATACACCCTTCAGCAGCTTGGGTCTGCCTTTATACTTGTGCTTTGGCATGCAGTACAGATGGTCTTTAGAAACATTCCCTCATAGGTAATAGCATTTAGAAGTGATTTTTGTATGCATTTAGTGCTGGAATGGCATGATTATATATTGCCATTTTTAAGACCTGTTGTCCTGTGGATGACTACAGAAAACTCTGTGCTCCACAATAAAGTTTGCTTTACAGAATTAATACTGTAACTCTTTACGGTATTGTCCAAACTCCTATGTGCATCATAAAGACCAAAGTAATATTCCTTAGCTATATTACTTACCCTCTGAAAATTACCAGAGTCTTCTACTATTTGCATGTTAAATCCTTTGTACCTCATGCAAATCTAACAAACAACTTGTAGAAATCTTCTGGTTCAGTTGGTGATTTAGACTCCAGTCGTAATTGGCCTCTTATTGTTCATTATTGTTCTTGTTTTGAAACTTTATCATAAACCATAGACTAGTATATTTATCTATTTTTTTGCCTTGAGTTATTTAATAATGCCTGAGGGTATATTTGTCTTTCTTTTAACACTGAAAGATGAAGGCCGACACCCAGTCAAGCTGTTTTGATATTCAGTGGCCATGGCAAAGCCAAATAATGTCACTAAATCCCCACACCTGCTAATTGTATGTGGTACAATAGCAGTAGTGATATTACAGTATTTTCTTTTTAATAGTAAATATTATGGAAGCATAGAGTAACAAGCAGTGTTTTGCAGTGTTGTTGCCACTTTAGTAAACAAGAACTTTTTAAATAGAAAGGATCACCAGGAAACTATTGTTTTTCAAAATACTAAAGTGCCAGGTAGCTGCCCTGATGTTACTGTTCCACAATACAGGCCTGAATGTCCTGCATTCTAAACTATACAAATATCCTAAAGATAACAAAGAGGCAGCTGGAATATGAGTGTGAAGGACTAAGCTCATTAACTGCTGGTACTTGCCCATAGGCAAGGTGACATCCCTGGTAGCCATATGGCAGGTGCAGTTGCTTTGATCCCTGATGCACACCCAACATTCAGTAACAGAAGAATGGTAAATGCAACTCTGATGTGTTTTGCCCTTAATTTAACATGACATTTCTGCTATTGTATAAGGGACTTTTCCAGACGTAAGCAATATTTGACATAGAATGTATTAGGTCTAGTGGTTATAGACCCTTAGGTGCAAGTATCATCCCTGGAAAACAAGTAGACAGTAATTTATAGATAATAAACCTATATACAGCACAAGTCAAACTGCAATCAGGATACTCTGATCATGTAATATAGAAGATCATCTGCTTCAGTGATAATAGTACTTTGACAAAGGCAGATATCTTATAATAAAGAGGTAGATCTCTGGTGCAAGACATTCTCAGTAGTCCTGTTTGTACAGAATTACACTTATAGCAGAGGCCAAAGTTTCCTGCATCCACACTTTAGGCTGTGTATAATCACACAGGGCGGTTTCTCAGGCTGTGTATAAGCGCAGGCTGAGAAACCACCCTTCCGACACATGGATCAGATTGCAGCACCAAAATATGTGAGTGTGCATTTTCATACCTCCCAACATTTGTTTAAAGTTTAAAGAGTGACAAAAAGAAATGCTGTGTGTAGCGCAGTGAATTTTTTGACCACGCCCTTTTTTGCCACCACATCCCCCTAAATACCACTCCAATTTTTACAAAATTTGGCAAGTTATTTCAAGTTTGAACACATTTCTGGGGGTATTGGGGTCTTGTTTTATGTGTTATTACAGTTTTGCTAAAAAAGATCTTTTTTGCCCTTTAAGCTGCAAGTCTCAGTTCCCCCAAGAGACCTGTTTAGCTTATTAGTTACAATTGTATCTAAGTGCAGGTGTAGCTTGTCAAGTTTCTCTCTGCAATAGCTACTTTTTAAACTAAGTTTGAGAAACATTGTATCTTTTGTAGCGTTCAGTGCAGAAGATAAAAGGGAAATGAGGGACTTTTTAGTAAGACTCAGGACTTCAGGCTAATCTGTCCCGCGAAAATCAGGACATTGGGAGGTATCCATTTAGCACTCTGTGCAAGCCAAAAAACTGCCCCTTGTGGCAGAAGCCATAGAAATAACTGCTGCTTTTTCAGATAATGCCAAAGATGTCAAAATATTGGCAATGATGAACTTACACTTGATCAGCTTTAAATAGTGTAAAATCTATAGTACGTGCATCTGATAAGGCATAACTTTGCTGATTAAATATACACAGACTATATACAGTGTTTCACTAAAAAATATGAGCATCATAGAATATATTTGTAAAAAAAGCAAGCAATATGCCTCTCTTTCATCTACGTTTTAGAAGGAACTACCCCTGAGATTTCCTCCAAGGATCCAATGCAATGAGTCACTGTTTAAGCCTTATTTTCCTGTGCTGGGGAACTATAAGTACAGGGCTAAATTGTGCTTAGTTATTCCAACAAAGTAACCAGTGCCATTTTTATATATGCTATTATCCACCTATGGAATTCCTTGCCTCCATTTATTGGTCCCAATGTTTTGTTTGTTGCAGCTTCCTGCAAAGGAAATTATTGTCAAGCACTTTTATTTGGGGAGGTATTCTGTATGCAGATGGGCCACAGCACACATTTTCATATCAATAATACAATAGCACTCTACATCATTTCGGTGCCCTTAAATCAAATTCCTATTGAGTAGAGCCAATTTATCTGAAGGCAATCACATGTAAACCAATTGCAGAGCTTAATCATTTTACCCAAATATTAAAGGGATTGACTCCAAGGGCTGTGTTCTGAACTTGACTATTGGTGCTGACGACTCCATTGTCACTGTCTGCGGATTGTGTGAGAGACAAGGGGACTAACAAGGTGTATGTGTGATGTAACCACTGACTTGTGCCACAAAGGGGTGTTCAATATTACAGTCATAATAATGTATAATCCAGATGTAGAATCTGCCTATGAAATGCTCCCACTAGCACAATTTGACACTGTGTTGTGAGGGTGCTATTACTTTTTGCCTTAGTTATTCTACTACTGATAAAACACAAAAGTACAAGGGGTTTGTGGGAGCTCTCAGTGCTTTTCAACTTTTTATATGAAATAAAATTCTTTGGACAGGTGGAATACTATGAAAAAACGTGACTAGACGTGAATATAAAAACCCATTATAGTTTGCTTATAATTTAATTAGCCACTGAGTGCTTCTAAAACCCCCTCTTTACTGTTAACCTATGTACTTGCTAACTGCTCTTTTATTACCCTCGTTTAAATGTAGCAAGTGTCTGCACATTTTGCAGGGTAGCTTGGTAGTTAATATACAATACAGTATATAGGAAACTTGGACTGCCCCACCAAGATACCAGGAAAACTCCCGGTGGGCCCAGGGGTCTGTGGGCCCTCCTGCTCACCTCAAAAGTTTTTATTCTGTTTAAGGTATAGCTGTAATTAGGTGTTTAGTCTGTAGTTTCTACTGGACCAGCCAGTAACTTTATGAAATCCAAGCCTACCAAGTACCTTCCATATGTAGAATCATTCAACCAAGTGAAGGCTTTTAATGCATCCAGTAATACTGTGACTACTGAGCCCTTGTATTGTTGTGTGGCAAGGAGATAGGTATATAATCTCCTACTACTGCCATTGGTATCATCAAGCCAGATTGGTCTATGTGTTTTTTAATTTCTAAAGTAGGTTTAAAATATTTCTTCATAGTTCTCATAAATATTAATTTTTTCCAGGCTTTAATGGTTTCTATTGATATAGGATTTTAAGGTAAACAGGAAATTCTGGTGAAGATTTTGAGATTAGCAATATTTAGCAATTATTTTTTTGTACTAATGTGGTGTTTTCACTGTTCTGCAGGTACAAAGTCATTCAACATGATGTCTCCCACCGGTGACAATTCTGAGCTGTTGGCAGAGATTAAAGCTGGAAAAAGTCTAAAACCAACTCCTCAAAGCAAAGGTCTCACAACAGTCTTCTCTGGCAGTGGGCAGCATGGACCAAATGTATGTATTATATTTATGAGCAGGTTTAAATTCAGATTTTTGTATGAAACTGGCATGCATTTTAATATATGCCCAACCTTATAGTTTTGTTAAGTATTGACTTCTTTTATAAAAACACAATAACTTATATTCATTCTCGTTCCACTGCCCTGTTGCTTAAATGAGAACTAAACCATAAAAATAAAAATGGCATATTTTATATACTGTACGTACTGCACCAGCTTAAAGTTACAGCATCCCAATAGCAGCAATGATCCCGGACTTCATACTTGTCACAGGAGCTCCCCATCTTGGAAAGTGTCTGAGACATTCACATGCTCAGTGGGCAGCTGTTAAGCTTAGGGGTCATCGCAAATTATCAAGCATTAAATGAGGTTGGCTTGTAACATAAGCTGATGCTACAGGATTGAGTATGACATTTTGATGCTAAAACCTAATACCCTGGGCGGTGCTCCTATTAGCAGAAAATCGCACCAGCCTGGAGTACATGCAAGTGAGCAATCCTCTTCCTTCCTTCTCCTTTCACTGCAATCCCAGGGCCCTGGCACCCCCTCCCCAGTGATTCAACCTTTCCTTCTCCTTTAAACCCTTCTGCCTTGCAGCTCCTTATATTGGGAATGCCATCCTCCCTAAACTACCTCTTGGAGCACTCACACAGCACCTGAACTGGGAACTGGCACTTATATTGCAGTGTCACCCACTGTAACCTGCAGCACTTAATACCCTTCAATCTGGGTTTGTAAGTTACATTTAGATTGTAAGCTCTACCGGATGGGGGCCTCCATGCTCTTGTCTTGTTTTGCCACTTAGCTCCATGTAATCTTTAATGCAACTGTACTTTTTATTTATTTGTGTTCATTATTGCACTTTGTATTTATTTATTATTGTATTGACCCCCTGTTAGTTGTTTTAACTGCTGCATATATAAGTATCATTATATAAATAAAAATATACATACTGTACATACAGTTTTGAAAATATGCTATGGTCTCAGTAATAGAGAATACAGCGGACAGATGTCAAATTTGGCCGAACACTTTCTATATTGGCTGACATTTTTGCCTGTGTGTGTGTATCCAGCTCTTACGTTGCTTACAATGCAAATGTATCTTTTGTGTTTTTTTTTTATCTAGGCAGAGGTTCATATCTCAACAACTCCACCACCCTCATCACCATCAACCCCTCTGGGTAATACAGTTATCAGTACTGCTGCCGTATCCAACTCAGGAGGGCCCAAATCTCCGGAACCACTCTTGAATGGAAACTCATCCCCGCTGGCTCAGGCGCAGCCCAGCCAACTTGATGTGGAGTCACTGATACCAACACACGATGAGCAGGGCAGGCCTATTCCAGAGTGGAAACGGCAAGTGATGGTGAGGAAGCTACAGTTGAAGATACAGGAAGAAGAAGAGAAAAAACGCACGGTAAGAGTAAAAGCTATTTTGTGATTTGAATTGGTTTTGGTGTGACTTGTTTCCTGGCTTTTATGAGTGAACTGTCTTTATTCTGTGTTAAGATATTCTCTCTCTCCCCCTCTGTGTCTGTCTCTCTATCTATCTATCTATCTATCTATCTATCTAGTCACAATATCTACTTAAATATGCCTGAGAGATATATACAATAGCAAGAAGAGTAAGCACTACATTCACTTCATAATATTTTAACACACATATACTGTGTATATATATATATATATATATATATATATATATATATATATATATATATATAATAGTCCGTTCAAATATTTAGGTGCATAGAGCAGATTTTCAATAATTTTAAACATTTTGGGGCTGATTTATAGACATAGGGAAGTGAAATTGCCAAATAAAGCAAACACCTGATAGGCTTCTATTTGAAATTATGCAAAAGTAACTATGTTTACTTTTTATATGAGCAATAAACTAAAGTGTGAGAAACAGTGTTCTCTCAACTCTTTAAGACTATAACCTGTCATACTAGTTCATACTACTGCTTTTAGATTTATATATAATTCAAGGATTAAAAAAAAACAAATCAGCTTTTTAATGTTGTGCCCTAGTCATATTAGTGATTTAAACAGGATAAAACAGTATTTCTAATAATGTGAGGCCAGCTTTACTTGTAAGGCTTCACAAGGCTTGCATAGATTTCTTTTCAATAGCAGTTTAAGACAGAATGTAGCTAAAGTGCCAAAACTTTACTCTATGTTTGCTCTTTTCTGTGAAGGCAACATATAAATTGTAATTTTGGAATGGATGTTGACTATGAAAAACAGGGGAGGACTTTATGTAAAAAGGCAGGAAGCCACAGATGTACAGAAGTTTTAGTGGCTACAGCTACAAGAAGAAGTCGGGCTAGGGCCACAAAGATCACAGTTGTGCAGCATGTTGTATTGGCATTGCGCTTTGGACAGCAGTGGGCTGCTACTGAATCAAGTGGAGTATAAGAGGTTATAGTTGAACATTCTGTATGTGCCCTGCTTTCTTCACTAGGCGATTTCAAACAAGAATATAAAAAACTTGGCAAAACTTATTTGAGTTTGCATATGCAAATTACAGTTTGGATTCGGGATTCGGTTTTCGGCCAAATCTTTCACAAAGGATTTAGGGTTCGGCTGGATCCTAAAATAGTGGATTTGGTGCATCCCTACATGCAGAATATAATTGAAATGAAAATGGAATAAAAAAAAAATGAATGAGGCAGAAGTATAAAATGTGATGCACTGTAATGGCTCCTGCAAACATTCCACCTAAAGTAAATGATTCCATGTGCCGGCCAGCTTTTATTTGCAGTCTGTTGAAACAATGAATTTTAAGTTCATACTAAACTTTTTTTTTTTTTAAATGGCATAAAAAATAAAATGTCAGTAATTCTTCTGATCAGTCTTTATAGAGACAAATAACCATAAAAAGTAAATTATGAAAAACATTATGAAATAAGTGAACATTTGCATTCCTAGTGTGTTAACTGTCTCTCTACTTTCCATAAGGAAAGTGCAAGTTCCCACTGACCAAATACTGGTGTCTTTGCTTGTAGTTGTAGGGAGAGACGCAGGTTATTATTATTAGTAGTAACATGTAGTTGTCATGTAAGTATACATTGACAATACAGATAACTGATGAAGGAGGTAAAGAGAGAGTTTATAACACTTCATATGGCAAAAACAATACTGTACTGAAACCCTCAGAGCCTTAAAGCCAACATTTATACAGGGCCCCTGGGCTCATAACAAGATTGGAGATATGTGATGAGCCAGCCATTTATTAGTTCTGTATATATACAGGACAGTAATTAAATGTAAATGTGTAGGCCAGTAATTGCATTAAACAGCTTCTCATCCTAACTGACCTTCATATCTGGAATTTCAAGAAATGTCTAGGAGAGCAAACAGCCTTTCTTCTCAAATCTTACCCTAAATGGCATTTAGGTTGATTCCACTCTTTTGGCTTCCATAAGGGGGCTATCTAGGATCTATTCTCACTAAATACTTTGCAATGTAAATAAATTGGAATTCACTTTTTGTAGCCAATATGCAGAGCAGCAGATGGAATGGATCCCATGTTCATACGAAGCTGTCACCTTTCTCAAATTAGGCTTTTTTATTATTCAATAGGTTGCTCCCATGACCTGTTCAGTTGATGTATGGAAAAGATGGCAGGTAGACCGGCATATCTAATATCTCCTGAATATGCTATATAAAGGGTTTATTTTCTATGTTTAAAGTAATGGAGATTTGTCTTCTAAAAACACTCTCCATCATTGGTAATAGATGTATTAAACCCCCCTGCACACTGCAGTTTTGTGTGCTGCTCCATACACTGAATTATATGTGCCTTACATAGTGGTGCCTTGCCAGGCATTCAGAGAGCATATGCAAGAATGATTTCAGTCTCCAACCCATTGCAGGCCTTCTTGTACTTCTTATATGTAACTAATTTTAATTCAGATTTTAAAAAATATGAAAATGGGTATATTTAGAAGTAAGGGTATATTACTTTTTCTGTCCCTTTAACTCTTCCTTGGTTCAGAATTCGTAAAGAAAGAAAATGTAAAAATCAAATTTCATTAAGGTTTCCGCTTACTACTTTTTTATGTTTGCATGGTGTGGGCATGATTATCTTCTTACTTTTTTTAAAGATGCATTTAAACTGCAGTATTTTATGCAGCAAAATCAGCAGAATTTACCATTGTGTCATCAAAAATCGAAGCCGCTACCTACCACCTACCACTGAACTGCATAATGTATAGATCAGTGTATAAAACGGTGACTAATAAAACAAGTGAACACATTATACTGCAAGTTTAAATGTTGTACATGGTTATTTAGTGGTGTAATGAGTGATCTTTCTGTCATGATCATCATCATCACCAGTCTCCATCATCATCATCATTGATATTGTGTTCTTGGTTCTATGAACAAGCAAAATCGTGCATGAGTAATGCAGTGTGAACTGTATGTTCCACCAATAAAAAAGTTTGTTCTTTAGTTATGTTCCTTTGGTTCCTGAACCAGTAAGTAAGACAGAACACTACAACCAGCTTGGCAATTAATATGTATGTATGTATGCCATTACACCACTAAAAACATGTAGTTTCTGAGAACGTGTAAAAAGAAAGAAAAATATGGCTCTGTATCCTGAGGGATATATTTTCCCTCTGTTTTCTTCTTTTGCCATAGTTTGAGGCCGGTAGTTACTACCAACACGAAGGCTGGAGATATTCTCATGCTCATAATGCAATTTTGGGACCCTTTGGAGAGCTCATGACTGAAAGTGATATAAATCGCATTGAGAAACAAATTGAGAACCTTCAAGTAATGCACAAAGTCCAGAAGGTGGAGACAGAGCTAGAGCAACTTGAGCATGAACTGCAACAACTGCTTCCTGTATCTGCTGCATTGGCTCAAGAACATTTTACAGTTAACCCAAAGCAGATGCAAGGTAGAGCTGAAGATCTCCCAGCCTGGTGTAGCAAGATCTCTACTCTATTAAAAAGTATGGCAATCCTCCTTGCAACACTTGGTGGAAAAGAAGCTGATCTTACAGACTTGGTAACCCATGAAACACAAGAACGACCTCAGAGTCCAGTTAAGGATGGTGGAACAAATATTGGGAGATCCCAGTCCTTTAGTTCTACTAGAGAAGAAGTTGAAAAAGAAATTAAGCAGTGTGGCGTGTCTGTTAAAAACCTTAAGGCTAATTATGAGTTATTTGCACAACCTCATAATGATTCTGAAGCATCAAGCAGAATATACAAAAGGAAAAGGTCATTACCAGTAGGCACTAATGGGTATGGATATGGAAGAGAACCAATTTTAGAAGAAGACTATGTGACAACTAATGATCAGTTTCATGTCCTGACAGAAGATATACCTAGAATGCACGGTGAAGCTCCTATAATACCCCACTCTCAACTGACATATCAAGATGAAGATATATTCCCAAGGGAGATAGAAACAGGCAACAAGAGCACTATTATGGATGCACTAGGAGAACCATTACTTAGTGAAGATCATATGACCAGAAGTCTACCAGTACAAACTGAGCTTAGCTGTGTACAAGACTACATAGACATGAGGAAAGAGCGAATAGTATATCTTTTTCTGGAGCACTGGAAAAAATGGACTTTCACAGAGTCCATTAAAAATAGCAATACTAAAAGAAAAGGTATGCATGGTTTGGAAAATACAGATTTAGGGAGTGAAAAAGATGAGGTGGAAGGTGAAGATGGAAGACTAAAAATGTGCAAAGGATCTAGTGATGATGATAGGCTTTTATACTTCATGAAGCAGAGACAAGTAGTAGGAAAGTTGCTAAGCCACTGGAGAAGCATAATATGCCAAGTTCCCACAAGGCAGATACGGCGTCTAAGCAGGACAAATATGATTTACTGGCCAGAACACTTTTTGCCTCACGTAAACGGTGTCCAAGTTGAGTATTCAAGCTTAACATTAGATCTCTTCATGCTGGGCTATTTTCAACTGCTAGAAATGAATATGTCGCGAGAAGAGAGAAAATTTAGACATATTTTATGCTATGAAATGTTTGACCGTCTTGGGAGCCACAACTGGGAGCTCATTAGGAGTTTTCACAAAACAGTAATGGAAGAGATAGAAGCTGGAAAAAGAGATTGGTCTGATGGCTTTGAAGACATTAAACAACGCTATTTTGGTGACAGTGTTGTAGGAGGGTTTGAGGGCTTTAAAGAAATAGGGCAGCTGGAAGAAACTGACCTCCAAACTGAATCAAATCAAGAAGCCCCAGTGCCCTTAGACATTCAGATTAAGGAAACTCCTGTGGTTTCTCCTGATGAACTAAAACCCCCTCCTAAAAGTAGAAAGGACTCTATCCAACTGGTATCAGAACTTGGAGAATTTACAAATGATGATATATGTCGTTATATTGATCGCAGTTTTTCATTCTGGAAAGAAAAGGAAGCAGAAATGTTTGATATATGATGCTTCCTGTGGATACTTATTCCAGGCAACACATGCTGCTGGTAAATTATTTACCATTCCCAGCAAAAGTAATGAGAAGAGGAGTAATGAATGGTGCACCTAGTCCATACAGTGCAAATGGAAGGAATTGGTCTCTCTTCCATGAAAGGATAGAGGGGTTTGTTTACAAGGAGGGGTCTGTTGAAATGTGTTTCAGATTAACTATATGTAAAGGGGTACTTATGTCTACCTATAATACTATGATTGGGGAATTTTCACGAAAATACCCCAATATAAATAATATTAGTTACAAAATAATAAGAAAATGTTTGAAACATTCAAATAAAGAACTATCAGTATGGTTAAGAAAAGCCATTAATGTTAAATGTTTCCAAATTGTATATATGGACAAAAAATGAGAGTCTTCATAAAAATAGCAGTTTTTTTTATATGGAAAGGAAGTAAAGGGATGCACATAGAAAGGATAGTGATAATATGAAAAAGAACCATGATATGAACAAGAACCGTGAAGCCACATTGATTATGTTTTGAAATGTTTGCTTAACTTAGTTTAACTTTAGAACTTAGTTTACAGAAAAGCTAAAGACAATATACACAATTTTTATTTAAGTAGGATATAATGTGTAAAAATTAAAATTATGATAGCTTTAAATTGGTTATACTTTATACATTTAACATCATTGTGGCTAGCATGTTAGAATTAGATGATAGTGATAGATGGAAATCAGACATGACACTAGAGTTGATCCCGCCATTAGTTAACGCACTAGCAAAAGCAAAAGTGTGGATTTTATATAATATTTCGATATAAATAACCAGTACGATTGATACTTGGATCCTCAGATTTTTTTGCTAATTGCTATCATAATATTATTATAGAATGGGTCAGAAGCCTCATATAACAAATTCTAATTTCATTTTATGTTTCAAGGGGCTCAGTCTATATAAAAAAGTATTGGATTTTGAAACACAGTTTTAAAAGGTGAATGCAATGGGCATGCTGTAAAGACAAAACAGATAAGATTAGGTAGAGGGCAGCAGAGATGGCGTGGCTCTGTATGTAATATAGCATTGCAGCATATCACTCAATAGAGAGAGAGAGAGATAAAAGCTCTTGGGGTTCTAGCAGTATATGGACTAGAAATGACTGGTAGGACTGCAGTCATTCAAAGGTTCTACTAATAATTATAATGTAGGTGGTTTTCTTTAATTGCATGCAAATATTAGCTGTATTGGCTAGCTTTGCTTCTAAATTAGTCACATTAGTGTGTGAAGTGTTACTTTATACAGTAGGTAACTACTGTGAAAGACAAAATGTCTTCATTTTATTGTTACACTAGTCATGCTTTGAACAAGAAATTAGTTTGTTTTGTATATTTTGATGTGCTATATCATTTACAAATGGCATCCCTTACTAAATAAAAAGCATTGAAATTGACCTGTAAAGCTTTTTTTGTGTTTTTTAATACTAATTTGTAAGTGACATTTCTTTTCCAGCTGCATACACTTCCTTCCAATTGAAAACCATTGTTTTGTCTCTCATGCTCTATTTGCTCCTTGTTATATGGAAAGACCAGTTGCCATAAAATATAATCAAATCAAGCAAAAAATTCTTATCAAAAGGGGAAGGGTACCGAATCATTACATAAAGCGTAAATACATTTTATTTGTAATACAGCTATTGTACACATCTAATTTAGATCAACAACAAATATGTCAAGGAAAATTATCCAGTAGTGGGTCAGTGGCTTGAGAACTGGGCACAGACATCCAAAGACATATTTCATTGGGCAGCTGTGTGTGACACTAAACAGGAATACATTGAAGTTCAGGGGCCCTTTATTTACTTGCAAGTTAAAGATGGTGTTTAAATACTCTTTAAAATATTAATATCATTTAAAAGTTACGTATAGGTCATGTTGATAATTTTTCATTTTTATAAGTAATTGTCCCTAAACCTGACTGTTTTGCTAACCTGACTGTCCCTTCTTAACCCGTCAGTTATAGCTTCTAATGCTAATGGACTACTGCTGCACAAATATGGCAGCCCCCTCGTAGAGGAACATGGGGGATCTAAAAAAATGTTCTCTTAAATGTTATGATAGATGTAAAGGTTTAATTTCTGATGTCAGTGCTTTGGTTCATTTATAAACACTGGGCAAAATTGTTACAGGACAGTAACCTATAGCAACCAATCAGTGATTACCTTTTTTCATCATCACTGAAATTGATCATCTGATTGGTTGCTATGGGTTACTGCCCAGGCACAAATTTGCCCATTGGTTATAAATGCTTCTCTTTAAAGGAACAGTAACACCAAAAAATGAAAGAGTAATAAAAATATAATGCACTGTTGCCCTGCACTGGTAAAACTGGTGTGTTTGCTACAGTAACACTACTATAATTTATATAATAAGCTGCTGTGTAGCCACGGGGGCAGCCATTCAAGCTGGAAAAAAGGAGAAAAGGCACAGGGTACATAGCAGATAACAGATAAGCTCTGTAGAATATAATAGTGTTCTATCTGTTATCTGCTATGTGCCTGTGCCTTTTCTCCTTTGAATGGCTGCCCCCATGGCTACATAGCAGCTTATTTATATACATTATAGTAGCCTTTCTGAAGTAAACACACAACTTTTACCAGTGCAGAGCAGCAGCACATAATATTTTAGTTACTCTTATACACTTTCATTGAGAGTGTAGCCAAGCTGGCACAAGTACATATGTTGCACACATTTAGTAGATGAAACCACATGTATATACATGGTAGATGACAATACAAGACTAATAGAGTTTTTTTCTTAAGGGTTTTATTTTTATTTTGTATCAACACAACATAGCAAACAGTGCTATGACATAACAGTGTGGGTCAGAGTTGCAGTAACTGAGAATAACAATAATTGTGCAAGCAATACATGGAGACACCATAGACTCTATGCAGTCAGCTTGGGAGAGAATATTTAGGGAAGTTTACACTAACCATACATAGCAATAATAATGCTTGTACGAGCACAATAGCCAAGGCTATTTAATACAAAAATCTTCAGTTAGCATTGATGTTAGTATATATGGTTTATGTGGAGGGGTTGAACTTGATGGACTCTGGTCTTTTTTCAAACCTTTGTAACTATGTACTTGTATCAAGGGCTCAGCTACAGGACAGACTTCTAGCCAGGGCTATTTATTGGGGCATTGCATGGCAAAGTATGTCAGCTTAATAAGTGGAAGTCTGCTGCTGACCAGTTGTATCTGGGTCGTAGGTGGATGTGGACTCCACGTCATTGCCACTAGTTTCTTGGCATAGAAATACAGTGTTCTAAGGAGAGTTTTAGTTTTATTCAGGGGCACCAGTTCATCGACTAGACCAAGCAGGCATACTTCTTCCCCCAGGTAGAAGGATGTGGTCATTTAAGTACTTTGACACTTTTGACCAATATTTGTGAATTGTGGGACATGCCGACATTAGGTGGAAAAAGTCACTGTCAGGGGCCTGGCATTTGAGGCAGGAGGCGGCAGGATTTTTGCCCATTGTTTTTAACCTCAATGGTATAATATGTTTCCTATGGATTGACTAATGGAGTTTTAAAGGGTATGTATCAGGGTATATTTGTTTAATAGTGGCACTCCAATCACTCTTCCATCAGCTCCATTAGTCAGGATAATGTCTTTCATTTTGTTAACTCTACCATTTTGCTGGTATATACACTGCTTCTGCTGTTGAACAGTGCTGCAACCTCTACTACTTGCTGCTAATCTTCCTACTAATATTAGTTTTTATCTTAAGTCTATGGACTGTGTCATTCTAAAACATACACAGGTATATAGTATAGTGTAGTATAGTATATTTTATAGGCTGAATAAGAACTAAGTGACACTGCCTGACTGACCATCAGCCAAAAGAAAAAGATGTTTAACCTCGTAACTGAGAGAATACAAAACTTTTATATGGTCCTAATAGAAGAGGCAGAGTTTGTACAGAACCTCTGTGTCATCAGCATTATTATGATTTATGTACAAAGGTAAGAAACATTGCTCTCAGTTATAAATGATCAGAATCACAAGTATATAGAGTATGTGCTATCAGCATAATGAATAGGTAGCTCCCATGCTCTAGTCGCATGCTGCAGGCGTGCTACATGAGATAACAGCAATAAATCTGTGCTGATTTCATTTCTAATCGCAAATCAACAAACATGGGAAGTGTTTTGCTTGGTGCAGCGTGTGGGTTGATTTGCCAAACTGGACCAGTTCTTTCCAGCACAAAATTTTGAACCCCAGACTTCAATTAAAAATATAGATATCACTCAGGAGAATCCTTATCTTTATTCTTTCTTTCTACTCCTTTTTGTTCTTTCTTATTCCTTCTGTCCCTCTTATCTTTTCATAACCACGTGCCTTTTATATTGAAACTGAAACGTGTAAAATATTGCTAAAAATAAAGTAAAAAAAAATCCATCCATGGGTGTTTTCCCTAGGAGACATGGTGAAATGATTCAGTTCTTCTGGTGTTCTCTTAAGGGAGCAATATACACCTGCTTTCAACATAGTAAGTTAGGTTGAAAAAAGACATACATCTGTTCAACCATAATGCCTATATATAACCTGCCTAACTGCAAGTTGATCCAGAGGAAGGCAAAAAACCCCATCTGAAGCCTCTCTAATTTGCCGCAGAGGGGAAATAAATCCTTCCTGACTCCAAGATGGCAATCGGACCAGTCCCTGGATCAATTTGTACTAAGGGCTATCTCCCATAACACTGTATTCCCTCACTTGCTAAAAGCCATCCAGCCCCTTCTTAAAGTTATATAATGTATCAGCCAGCACGACTGATTCGGGGAGGGAATTCCACAACTTCACAGCTCTCACAGTAAAAAATCCTTTATGAATATTTAAACGGAACCTCCCTTTGTCTAAACTGAGTGGGTGCCCTCGTTCTCAGTTGAGCCAAAAGCCAGGTGTTGTAATTCTAGACCCCTGATATCTCAGAATCCGCTATAAAAAAATTTAAATGCAGATATGATCAGATAAATACACTAAATTTACATCAAATCATATTTTCATAATGGTCTTTATAAATAGGTCTCACATTAGAAATGCATTCTAACCAAGTAATCCAAGTATTTTATATTTTTGTTGCACTAAACAGTTCAGAACAGTGAAACTGAAATTACCTTTATTTTACATTTAATCCCATCACCTTGACTCTTAAGAGCAATTGTGGGAAGGGAACAACTTTCCAAATAGGCCGCAGCCTCACAATCCACTGGCTCCTGTGTTTGCACTCACAGACACTGCATTGGCCTGGCTGCAGACACAGAGCGAATTTCAGCACATACAAGTATGCATTTTCGGAGTGAAATACACTCTGTGTGGTTGCACCCAGGCAGACACAGTGCGTTTTTACATAGGCCGAAAATCAGCTCTGCGTGACAGTAGCCTTAAACTCCTTGTTTATAGGGCTCCTCCTTTTCACTGTCTCATGGTCAGGGTACAGTCAAATATGATTAGGACTGCTGGAAAATCCTGTCTGCTGAGGAGAAGAAGTGCAATATAATATATATATCCATAATAAATGCCTTATCGATTGTAAAGATCTGTCAGGGAGTGACAAAGATGGAAATGCTGTGTTATCTAAGCAGAATAGCAAATCTCACATATATTTTTTAATAATATGAAATTGTAGCTATCCCAACTGTAATTACATGTACAAACAGAAATGCGATTTCCATGGAGTATCTAAGTACTTGAGTACATATTCTGTAAAAGAAACAGAACAATGGGAGTGGGCACACCTGTTCCATCACTAGTGGCAGAGTCAGGTGTCTCCTGCTCAAACAGAATAACCTTTGCATAGTAGCCTTCGGCAAAGTCAAATCCGCCTTATGGAACAGATTGCTCAAAAAAGAGGAAGACAACAAGGAAAGGGCTGTGGGTTGTTTTAGGTATGTTTATTTGTAAGGGTGTATTTAGAATATACCTGTTCCCTTTTATAACTACACACATATAAATAAGTAATGATAGATATAGATAGATATAGATAGACAGACAGACTTTAGGTTGTAAGCTCTTGTGAGCAGAGCCCTGTTATACCAGTTTTATTCTTTAACCCTTTGTTTGTTAAATTATATTAAGTCCCCTATTTGTAATAAATGAATGTAAAACTAGCTAGGGCTCTTTATAAATAATGGATGATAGATATCCAAACCATTGGGGGAGTAGCTCAGCGGTTAAGTGCCTTCTATAAGTCTTAAAGGGGATCTAATGGGAAAAAAATTAATATAAAGTTACTGAGAGTATTTCTCAATGTACTTTTGCAATTTAAATTTTATTTACAGTTTATACTGCTAGGTAGGCTCAGTTTGAAGAGTGTCAGTGACCCTAAATGTCTATGCATATTTAGGTACTTTCTGACAGCCTAGGGTTGCAGGTTTGCAGTTGAGCCAAAAGCCAGGTATTGTAATTCTAAACCCCTGATATCTCAGAAGCCGCTATAAAAAAAAACTGAATGCAAATTGCGGAAGTGCTCAGATAAATACTCTAAGTTTACATCAAATCATACTTTTTGGGTTTAGATGGCCTTTAAGCTGATGTCCCACAGAGTTGTTTAGTCGCACGCGATAGATCTCTGATATTTTGGGGGCTATTATCCTCTCCGAAATGCCTTTCCACTGGCAACAATAGGAGTCATTGGTGGAAAGGCCTTTGAAATGCTTCAGTTTTCTGAAGTCGCGTTAAGTTGTCAGCAGGGTGAAATTTTGCCTGACTTTAGAATACCGAAGCGACATGAAGGGCTTTCCATGGGCGACTCCTATTGTTGCTGGTGGAAAGGCATTTCAGAGTGGTTAGTCGCCTGCGATAACAGAGATCTATAGCAGACGACTACAGATCCGTGGGACATTAGCCTTAAGCAGCACACTCAAAGAAAGATTAGCCTGGCCACTTTACAATTGACTGAACTCAATACACAAACAGCAAAAACTAAAAAGTAGTTAATTTACTGCGGCACCCTTTGCTCACATTTTTTCCATTAATTTTCTGAAAATGACATCTCCTGCCGGCATTATTTTTAAAACATTACTAAGATGGTAATTTAGGGAGTGATTAAATCAGTTAGTCCAGTCCTTTATGACCAAATTGCCAATGACAACCCATCTATAGAGCCCCCATGCAACACTTTAGAACACTTAGAGGAGATTGCTCTGTTGCGACGGACAGTGACTACACCCATGGATAGGAGTTCATGAAAAAGATTGGGCTGCACTTATCAAACTAATTACAATCTAGTCACCAAGCAATTGGATTACCTATTAGTTGGCTAATGTATTAATAACTTTACTGAATTGGGGTGGGATTAACAGGGGGATTTCTGAGAAATGGAGCCTGAACAGTCAGGCAGCAGGTTGGGTGGCAAAGAGTGGGGCAATTCTAACCATGCCAACTCAAAGCCAGGCTGATTAAGCAGAAAATGTTGTTGCTTGGCACTAGGGGGGCAACATTGACAGATCTAGTAACACTCTTCTGTGGCTCTTCAGTTATTGAACTACACCATCATACCTTGTGTTAGTAAGGCAGAAGTGACTGGGAGGAACTGCAGCTACCAGAGACAGGTGAGGAAAAACAAAGTTTCTTTATTAGAAGAAAGTATATTGTATATGTATTACCCTTTCCTTTACCTTCTCTTGAAATGCCTGTATACCTGTATTTAGATGTGTCTAGGTGTGATGGTAGAAAATGGTAATTCGTTTTTTGTTTAGGATTCAACCTATGAAGAAGTGGTGTACTGCATGAAAGTTTAGAGGGGACATTGCAAAAAACATGTGAATGTTAAGGGACCAGCTAATGAAGTGATTGTGAACTAAACATGGTTAGGTTGCTGGAAAATATGGTCCATTTTGCTAGGAATCTATATTTAAGCAGTAAGTGGGTGGCATACTTCTTACACCACCCTTTTGTACTATATCTGATCATGGAGAAGATTGGAAAATCATGGCACTGATTGTTATGAGCTGACTTTTGCAAACAGTTAAGGTTTTTTTTAACCCCCTTAAAATGTGCCCCAATGTTTCACAAGCCACTTGTTTTTTTTTGTAGGAAGAAGAAGAATCTGCCCGTTTATCCACCTTGCCAGCTTGGCGCAGGGAAATCCTGAGGAAGAAGATGGAGGAAGACAAGTAAGCAATGTTCATGTTTTATTGAGAACTGCAGGGGGGGGGGTGGAGGATCCTTGTATCAGGTCTCCTTGTATGTTAACAATTCTCTCTCTCTCTTATTCCTCCCCCCACATCACGTGTTACAGAGAACAGAAGCGGTAAGTTCCATTTTTTTGTTCTGTTCTTCAGATATTAGTGTGTATAAACAGACCAACGAATCCGTAGCATGAGCGGTATGTGCTGGGATGTTATACATGCCACTGATTGGCTACAGAGTGGGAGGTACTTTTCCAGCCATAACATAGGACATGGTTTAAAAACTGTCTACCAGGAGTTCTTTTATCTACTATATAGAGGTATAAATGTATAAATAGGCCAGCCCCCCAGCCCATTATGCCACCCCATACTACTGCCAGCTGCCTTCTTATTAGCTATAAATATACAGTGAAATATAGTCTCCTATTTGTCCAACATCAAATATATTATCCTTATAAAACAAAAGTGCCAAAAAAAAATAAATATATATATATAGTATGATTGGTAACTGGTATCTGATTGGTCCTTCCAAACAGAGAAATTATATAAGCTGACCAGGGTATACTTCCCTATTGTCTCTATATAAGATGAGAGGTCCATTTTTGAAATGGGATTTTCCATGGATTTCCATTATAGGCAATGGCAGACAGCATGGCCAGATTTGTGCATTTTAACTCCGGCATACAAATGGTGTCAGAGAAACCAACATATATGCCAGGAGCCTTAGGACTGAATGTAGATGCCTCTGGGTTTAACATGTTACAGTATGACCTAAAATAAACATAACATGCATGAATATTTGCATCTGTGAGAAATCAGTCCGATGTTCATGGATATATTATTTTGTTAATGTTATTCCTTTTTTTAAACAAGTCCTTTTTTAATGGCTACCTCTCTAGGAAAGAACAGGAGAAATTAAAGAAAGACGAGGAAGAGCTTGAAAAAGAACAAACGGAGAAACTTAGAACTCTTGGTTATGATGAAACAAAATTGGCACCTTGGCAGAGGCAAATCATTTTAAAGAAAGGGGACATAGCAAAGCATTAGTTGCAATGTATTTCTAACTTTCACCTTCCTGCTCTCCAGTCTCAATCAGTTTAAATGCTCATTGTCAGCTGTTCCATTGGTGGATGTCATGATAACGTCTGTGCAAACTTCACCTAGGAAAGTAACAACCACTTCGGATCTACAAAATAAAGGTGACTTCATGGGGAAATGTGGGGCTATTTCAAGCTGGATTAGATTTTTATCCAATGAGATTAAATATTGCACTGTGTATTTAATTGGTGTCCCTTTCTTCAAAGTAGTACAAAAATCAAATTTGATAGAGCAAAAACATTATAACATTAATGAAATGGCCAACTTATTCCACAAAGCAGATTCATTTAGTGAGACCTGGCGCTGAAAAGGGAAAGTAAAGCCTATAAATAAGTGCCCTTGGGTGAAACAGAATATTGTGCCAGCCGTGTATACATTATATAACAATCTACCCGATAACTAAGCATTTGCGGTCTACTGGCATATGGCTGTCATATATCAGATTTTTACTGATATATTGGTACAAACAAGTGCATTGAAGCCCGTAACTACATTTTAGGTTATATGTTTGCAATCTACAGAACTCATACTATTTTATCTTTCATGTTTATGCTATGTGGGACTTGTTTTGTAGATTTAAAGGGTCATTTACAAAGGAGAAGGAGGTGCAAAAAAAGCCCATGATCTGCCATTTCTTTGCACTGTTGCATGATGGCCCCAGGCCTCTTTGCTTTGTTTCGGAGCGCAGACCTGTCTGCTTTAGGCAGCGCTCTATCCAAGAGAAGCGACTGGGAAGAAGGAATGTAGTTGTCCCATAACTTATGCTTCATTCAGGCACACAAGTTAGGGAAACACAATGCATAGGTTGTAGCGGGGCAAGTGCTTGCTAAGTGAGCATTAACACTCTTGTGCTTCTTAGCACTCAACACTTGCACCTCAGGGATCTGTAAATGACACCATTAATGTTTTATCAACTCACTACTATTGGTAAATACTCTTTTTGAATGCCACAACATTCTTTTTCACAAGTGCATTACTTATTTTAGTTTTTATTTCCCCTTTGCTTCCTGTTATAAGACATCATTCTGAATTTTGCATCTGTACATTGCCCTGTGTTTGTCATGTGTAATATTTCTCCTCCATATTTATATTTAAACTGTACGTGAATGGTAGATAACACTTACAAGGACACTGTGTAGATAGAGATACTGAACTACTGGATAGTAGGGGGGGTTCTGCCCTTTTAAGAAGCAAAAAAAACTTGTGCAATTGTCCAAATTTATAAAATTACATATTGTGTTTTGGACACAATTTGAACCCTTTTTAAAATTAGATGATTTGAGTGCAGTTGGGCTGATCTAGGGCTGAGGATCATATTATATTACGAGCCTACCTAGATGCACTGGAATCCATGTGTCCTTGACCAACAAGATTTTCAAACTTTCCAGTTAGATATTTAGCCTATATTTGCTCGGATATCAGTCAGACAGTTCCTACTGAGGGCCCCATACATGGGCTCTGCCTTGTATGGCCAGTTTATGGATGCTCTCATCCAGTTCTTTGCTAATAATTTGCAGGAAAAAAAACCAAGATGAATTATAATTTTACCCCCATTTATTTACAGGAACAGGTGAAAAAACTGAGACTTAAAAGTTCAGATCAGTACAGTTCAAATAATTGCAAATAAATTCTACACATGACAGACATTAACCTTAGAAATACACTTTTTTTAAGAAAACCAGGTGATTTCACCTAAACAGACAGTTACCAAAACCATCTACTTCCTTTGTACACAAATCAGCAAGGATTCAGGAAAAAAAAATCATGTTTTTGCTTAAAGGTTCTCCACTTCCACGAAATGAAAAACTTTGAAAATTACCATTTTAAAGCCAAATGTGACTTTTTTCCCCAAATTCGGTTTTACAGAGAAAAAGGTGATATCAGATGATTGTATTACATTTCGTACTTTGACCTATTCCACAGCTGTCCCCCAATCTCCCAGTCAGTTGTTTACCATACAAATAACTGTAACATCAGAGAAGGATTGCCCCTACCGTCATGTCACTTCATTGTAATGTGCATTTTTAAATGTTGTACATAAAGACTGTATTCTTAAATGTTTAATGATGATAGATTCTAGGAAATGTCTGTCTTGTTGGGTGTGCAATCTCCTTTTTTTCAAAACACACATTTTAAAGAGAATATATATATATATATATGGAAAATATACTAACATTTGGTTTATAAACTATATACTCAGATGCCATACTCATTGTCATTGCCATGATAGCAATTATTTTCTACCAAATGTCATATATTTCCTGCTTTCTTCTAGAGGTTTTGTCCAGCTTACAAAAAGTACAGATCTATATTGTATAATTGCTAATAAAATAATCTATTCATTCTGTGTATATTGTGTTTCTGTGGCAGGGAAAACACAAATAATTCCTGCCTATAATTCTTGTATTAGGGCAATGACACACAATAATTCATTAGACTGACTAAATATGATTTATTGTGCCAAGATACTCAAAGGTGTTTTTAAAGTAGAAGGTATTGATATGCTTCATGCTACACACATAGATTTACCTTAAAAGTTTTAACCATCAAGCAAGGAATTATGGGCAGATACATAAATATGTTTAAAGGTATGGGATCTGTTATCCGGAAACCCATTCCATCTCCCATAGACCTCATTATAAGCAAATGATTCTAATTTTTAAAAACTATTTTCTTTGTAATAAAAAAACAGTACCTTGTACAGGTATGGCATCCCTTATTCGGAAACCCATTATCCAGAAAGTCCCCAGGTCCTGAGCATTCTGCATAACAAGTCCCCTACCTATACATCAAAGTAAAACTGAAAGGACCAGGGTCTTCTAACCCATTCAAAATCTTATATTTTAATATATATGGCATGATGAGTTTATAAGTATATTTACTTGCAAAGCAGCCTTCCAAGATGTAGATGCAGTTAGTAGCTAGCCATCACACATGTATCAATTACCTAAGGGAACTGCTCACAATTTAACACTGTGCTGGCAATAACATACAGTTCAAACATCAGTTCAGATCTGATACCTGAGCCAGGGAACCAGGGAGCAGTAGAGGCACTTGGAAGGGGGCACTGACTTAATTCTGAGCATTTTCATAATTTATGTAACATTTGTTCTAGTTTTAAATATATTACTAGTTTTACACTTCAGTAAAATGAATTTGAAGAAACAGCACCAGACAAAACTGGCAGAAAAATAAGTTGCACAGAAGGGTCATCTGAAGCTTTTCTGGTCAACGCAGAGCAACATCATAAGACTTTTCACTTTGCTGAACCTGGACTCAAGTCCTGTGAGAATGTTTAGCACCACACTAAGCCATTTTGGAGAATCTGGGTAGGCAAAAAATTGGCCTGATAAATAAACACTGCATGAGAGAAATATGACATGCAAAAATTCACAGTTTGATCCCATATGGAAATAACCACACTGTATATATATATATATATATATATATATATATACATACATGCACACAGGTATAACATCTATTATCTAGAAGTTGGGAACTTGGGCCTGTTATTATACATAGATGAACTATAATACCAATTCTTTCCCTTCATTTATGAACGTTTCCTTGTGACCATTTACATTTGAATCATCAATAAAGTTCTTTGTTTCATATTGTTTAGTATGAAAAGCGCAGTGTGTATTAGGTTATACATATGAAGCAATATAACATAGAATACAATAGATTTCCCCTCAGTTATTCATTCCTAGGAACTACAGTTACAATTACTGAACAAAATAGTTCTACATAAAAAATAAACTGTACAAAGACATAAATAATTGTTACTCATAAAAACTGACTTTATAAAAGATACTTTGTTTAAAACCAAACAGGTTCAGTGGTGGTATCTCCCTGCTAGAAAGGGAGGTAAAGCAGGGACATCTGGGACTGGCATTCAGTTAGAAAGAGCTTCAGATGGACTCCCCTCTTCCTTTGGGCCAGCTAGAAGCTAAGCATGAATTACATGAATGGACTGAACCAGTATCATTATTACAACTGCAGTTAACAAGATCCAGTGATCTGGAGTGAGAGACTGGAGCTATTCATTGTAGAAAAACCCTGCCTGAGAGACAATTGGAAGAGGATATAAGTTCAATGTAGTTTTGGGCACCTGTACTTACTTGAATGACTTATGTTATGCAACTTCAAAGAAAACAGCAAATGTACAGCAAATGTAAAAGCATGACATTCAATTCTTGTTTTCATGGCATTACTTAGAGTGGGCACAGAGACAGGCAAAAAGTGTAAATAGGCTGATTCTGTGATGTCCAACTTCCATGTAGTATAACAATTATGCACTACTCCTCATGTATTCTAATAAAATGATGATGTCATGTAATGAAAACAAAAAGAAACAATAGGCAGGCTTTGGAGAGCCTCATCTAACCTGCATGCCACCTGTCCTGATCTTATATACAGGTTATAGTAGGGCAAGCAAATGCTCTGCTGTATGAAACCACATGCAAGGGCCAGAGAGTTTCTAGTAGAAAATGATTATACACAATCACAATCAAAATAGACTAATAATTATTTCTGTATGAAGTTAAATGGTAAAAAAATGACTGCTTGTCTAAATCATCAAGGCATCTTTACCATAAGGGATAGTAAAGAAATATTAGTATATTAGAAGACACAGTAGACTTCTGGGACCATACATTTCAAGGTTATATCTTTATACACAGCCCACAGAGGGCAAAATCTGAAAGGTATTTTAAAATGTTTGGCAGATGGGGCGCTAAAACCTTTTTTAGCTGTAGGGAGCAATTGCTTCTTAGGCCACAGTATGGAGATTTTGATGTAGATATGAGTGTTTTCTATTGCTTATTTCCATTATATTGCATAAACTGGTAATATAGTTGGGCTGACTGTATCAGAAGGCTTTTTTTCTGGTTTTTAATGTGAATTAGTAAAAGCTAGTGGTACCTGCAGGGTAGTTGCACATCCATATATAACGGTGTGGTTAGTGTTATATAGCTAACTCCTTTCCCTGCTCAACCATTAATCCTTTGGGCAAGTAATCCTTGTTATTAGAGTCTTCTCTGGTACCCTTAACTTTACCCTCTAGAATACAATAATTTACAATATGTAATTACAAGCATTTCTTTGCTGAACTATGAGGCAAAGTTTCTCCATTCATACCTTCTTGCGACATATTGTGGGCTTGTGTCAAGGGAAAATTAATTTTTATGTTTGTCTTTGATACCTATTTCAAATGTGTATCTAAGGCAGTATTGTCCATTTGACTCCATGTAATTGGTCTGTCATTCACAACACCCTTGGTGATGTCATACAAAGAAGCCAATAAAATCCCTTGGTATGGGGGAAGGGGGGGTCACATAAATTTCTTGGAGGGCCACAATGGCCTTCCAGTTATTTTCCTGAATATTTTTAATGTAAACTATTTAAATATGTAGATTTTAATTATCTGCTATTCACATGCTAAATGTTGCTAAATAATTATTTCCGGTTATCATGTGACATTCTCAGTTGCTTCTTAGGAAGGCACTGGCACTGGTTTACTTTTGGCAGAGAGTTCTTATTATCACCTCTCATTGGCAGACACTTCTGCTTCCAGCTTTTGTGTTTTCTGAATATTTCGTTTCCTTGGTATCACATTTGTTAAAAGTGGTTAGCGTTTAGTGGAAAATCTTGCTCTTAATTCTGCCTCGTGGTGCAGTACCTTTAAATAACGCTCCTCCAGGAAGAAACTTTAGAACTTGCAGTTAGTGTGTTCTGAGAGTATTCCAGCACCATAAAGTTAGGTATAACTTTCAATCTTATTTCTGAGCTCATCTGCACACCCTGATAGGTTCATCCTCTCCAAGGCCTGGTATATTGTTTCCACGGCTGCCATGTTGAACTGGCACCACCTCCTGAGCATTTCATACTGCTGATCTCGAAAACTGCGATATTCTATCTCTACAATTTCTATTTCTTTGTCAGGAAGTTCAAGGGTTCTCATGAACTCTTTCCACCTCTTGACAGGGACACAGTCGATAATGTCATATAGAGTTCTTCCTTTCTGCAGAATACGGCAGTGCCCATCTGTGAAGATTAAACAGTCTATTAGTGATGCTATTATAGCATTAAGAGATTATTATTCTTGCAAAACAGCAGCTTTGAAAATATAGAGGATGACCTTCTAGCTAGAGAGGAGAATAAATGGAATAAATAAGACCACATTTTCACAAACATGCAGTACCCTTTAGCCTGAAGGCACAAAACCATCCTACCTACATAGGACTGAATTGGTCCTGGTCCCTGGTCCGATTTTAGTTACTGTCATTGTGCCTATGCCATTCCTTTTTATTTGCAGCCTGTCATTACCTTTGCTTGGTTAAAGGAGAAGGAAAGGTAAAAGCTAAGTAGTAAGCTTTATCAGAAAGGCAAATAAAGCCATAAGCAATCACACAAAAGCTGCACTGATACCTCTATCAAAAGAAAAACGGTTTCTTTTCTTCTTTTGTGTTCACATGTTCTTTGGTATCAGACTTCCTTCTCTTAAAAAAATCCTTCAGGGCACGGCACAAGTCTGCGCAGCTTGCTCCTCTCTCCCTCACCCCCTCCCTTCTCCTGCTCCCCCTCCCATGTCAACTTGCTCCCCCTCCCAACTGTGCTGTGTAATCTGAGCTATCAGCAGCTAGAGCTGCAGCATGGAAGCTACTGAGACTATGCTAAAATAGCAGCTGCTATCTTAAACAAAAAGAGGGAGCTTCTAGGGTTGTTTACTTAGATATGGTAAAGCTTTCTGCAGAATAAATATAGCATTCTAGCTTGCACTATTGTGGTTAATCTATTGGAAGTAAAATGCCAAAATGCCTTTCCTTTTCCTTTAACTGTTCCCTAACCAATCATCTGCAAGTCCTGTTCTTGGAACTACCCTATTATAACCTAGTTCCCTCCTTCTCTGCTTCCCTGTAGTGTATGTTTTGCAGCCTGGCCTGACTTGGTGACAACACTGGAATTTTGTGCATTTAAAGAGAAACTATATCCCCCTTTTTGACATGAGCTCAGTTGTATTATGTAGAAAAGGTGCATAAACACTATTTAATATAAATATAAATGTCACATCCATATATGATTCCTAATATTGGAAGGAAACCATGATAAGCTGATGAACCATTTCCCAACATCCCTTTGGTTCACAGTGTAATGCAGCACCTTCCTTTCATTTTTCCTTTGTAAAATGATGGATTCTGGAAGTCCAACTGTCTTCCATAGTAAGCGGCCCACAGATTATTTGGAAAGGAGAAAGACTTCATGAATTAGAATCCATCACATCTCGAAGTGGTGTTGGGTTTTCATTACACTGTGCACTTAAGGGGGTAAATAGCTCATCCTTGTGAACAAAGAGAGACTGCCATGGTTTCCTTTCGGTCGGTGGAATTTGGTATGTCTGTGTAAAGAAACATACATTTATAATTCTTTCTGCAAGGTGAGATAGTGCTTATGTAAGTGTTCATCTGAATGAGCTCATGTCTAAAAGTGGTGTATATTTCTCCTTAAAGATCTGTCAGTATCTGTGGCCGGAAACCAAAGGTGAAGAGAGAAGGGCATGCAGAAACCATATTCTGGTCAGCCTGTGGTTGGGTTGCCTCAAGTGACATACCAATTGCTTTACTGAATCCTTTTCTGTAGATACAACCCCAAAAAAAATATTTACATCACAGACAGAATATGGGGCACGATTCCCCAATGGTATGGGCCAAATGGGATCTTTTTGCAACTACAGACAAATATAAAGCCTAGACCCTGAGAACAAGGCATACAGAACTGGATGTAGCAACTATTAAAGGAGAATGCAAGTCAAAATTTAAAAAGCATACTGCCCAATAGTCCTCCTATTGTTTAGTAAAAACGCCACACTTTTGGCTCACCTAATCAAATATTTACTCAGTCACACTTACTTCACATTTTCTAGAACAGGCAGCCATCTCTAAAAAGGTATTCTCCCTTCCTTTCCCTCCTTGCTTCGTACTGCACATGTGTTTCATTCCCTTCCCCCCCTCCCCTCTGCCAGATCCGATCTGATTGGCTGGTGGGCATGTGTAGCTCAGAACAGGAGACAGGATCAAGTTACACACATGCTCAGAGAATAGGAAAGCTGCCGCTGGCAGCCTACAGGAAGGACAGAGAGATTTCAGTGATGTCACTGTAGTCTTCACACTGCTGTAGGCTGCCAGCACCATATCTCAGAGAAGCAAGCAGGGATCTGGGAATTTAGATATGCAGTAAGTACTTAAAAAGAATGCCTTTAGACTTACTTTTAATTTATATTAACCTTTCATTGTCCTTTAAGCATAAATTATGTCTCCAATGAAACTCTGCTTTGTTCCCCCCCCCCATTTTTATTGAGGTTAACTTAGTTTACCCATGTTTACTTCCCCTTGGAATCATCCTCTTTCTGTATGACCTTAAATATTAACATAGTGAACTAATGTATCAACCCAATGGGAAAATATTGCATTATGTCAACTACAATAATAATTGTATGCTTCTTCTTCTTCTTTTTCACTCAATAAGCCAATATCATATCTCAGACCACAATATATGATATACTCCAATGTTTTTGTTTGTGTTGTTATCAACCTCTGCTGACTGGTTCCAACAATTACTTGACCTTTTGGCTAAAAATCTAAACTCAAAACCAACTTCCCCTTGCTATGGTCAGGGCCTATATAACATTTATGCAGGATCAGCCATTTAAGACCCTGTATAATTTTCCATACTATGCATTCTGCCCCAGGCCAAGTAATTTTTACTCACCTTTGTGCTACAGGGGTTTTATAAAAGGCAAAATCTCTTTTGCAAAAATTGCTATTTAGACCGACTGTGTGCATATGATTCATGAATGCAGAGTGCAGTCTAGGAGAAAGCTGACCATACACAGAGTGATTTTGTCCGGGAATCAACTTCCACTATATTGCCTGGCTCCATACTGAAACCCCTGAGGAGACTTCTTGTGATCAGAGTTCAGCCAACTCAAAAAAATCAGCCACTTGATGTCTCCTATTAGCACATGTGCTTTACTCTTAAAATCTGCTCTTTAGGATAAATGCTGGCCAAGTTACCCATTAAGGGCTAATAGAGAGTTATAGGTCATCGACTGCCACGACTGGACATTGATTTTATTTACCATCTAATCAAAGATATTGTAACTTGAAACATTGCTTGAGCTGTATACTTTCTCTATACAATCTGATTTATCTGATGTATATGAAGCTCAATGTGCTTAAACAAGTTCATTAGGTACAAACACAAGAACTGTACTTTCCTGTAAATGATCCTTAATTCTCAAATGAGCACTTAGATTGGTAATGGTGTACATTACTACATTATTTCTATTGGGTCTAATGAATGAATGTGTAGTCTCAGTGTCAGAGTTCTAGATACACACCGCAGCATGGTCAATGATAGTCATATTACAGCCATTACACGTGTTAGTCTAGAACTGCTTCCGATGGTTTGTCCTGACAACATCTACAAACATTGTAATTCAAAGCCTGTAGTATATTACTCTGTTTGTGTTACTTCATGCCTGTGTTTGGATTACTTCTCGAAACTGTTCTAAATGCAACTTTTAGCTTAGATTGAAATAATAAGAATACAATTGTGATTGTAATAGCTGGACTGCCCTAATACCAAATAACAGAGGAGTGTGTAATGTGCATGAACCCAAAACTCAGGAGAGTAAGATAAAAAGGAAAGCAGTACAAAGGGTATGCATAGACATGTGCAGTCTAAGGCACGTTAGACATGTATAGATTGACTTGTTTGGTGTGGTCCCCAAATGAGAAGACCTTTACATAATTTGGCCACCCCAGTGGGTCAAATTGGACTGATTCTGTCTTTGCATGCAGTTCAGTCCTCCTGATAAAGTACCTGAGGGGATTCTTGCTCAAAGATTTTCCAGCTTTCCCAGTCATTATATGACCAAACCCCAATAAGCTATTAATATACCACAATGGTTTGTCCAGATAGGGGACTGTTAAGCATGAAAGTAGAATGAAAACTCTCATGCTGGCATGTAGGGACAGCCAGACCTACAAATCTTTTAGGATTAACGTGTTCAATGCCCCCATTACAGCAGCTCAGACCTAGGTACCCTTTCTAAATACTAGTGGGTAACAGGTTGCAGTATACTAGTGGGCACTTTTACCATTTACTGTATTTCCAGGGCCCCATTTATGAATGGAGAGCAATGCAAAGGTTAACCCAGCGTCCCAGGGCATTGCTATTCCTGAGCCAAAATACCCATCATATTGCTACAGGGTTGGGCAAAAACAACTCCATGACTGTTCCCTTATATTTAATGGTAGTTTTGGTTTAATCGCCATACAATATAGAAAATAACATAGAAACATTTTATATTTTAAGGTACCATTATCGTTACTTGAAGAAGGACTTAGTGTGGAATGTTCTGGTTTCCCACCCACTTGATTGGGTATTAGTAAATTTACTGATGTCTCAGGCTCCCTCTAGAAAAAAAGGGAATGCATTTAAGATTTAAACATAGTAAGACAATATAATTAAAATTACAGTCTCTCAAATTCACTGGGGTATTTGCTTTTATTCCCAATATGCCTCTGAAAACACATAATGAACTCATTTCCTCCATAATATTTAATGTAAAGTAAATGATTTATTTATTTTATGTTCTGCAGTGAGTTCTGGGAAATGACTTTGTTCCTAAATAATATATGCAGAACTGCGTCCATGCTTTCTTTTGTAGTCCGTCTAGCATATGCACAGTTAGCCGGCTTTGCATAAGCCCTGCTTACTTCAGTCTGACTCACAGAGAAAGCATACTTCATGCAGTATTAATGGAACACATATTTAATGCATACAGCTTTGAATCTTTAATTTGTCCCATGTACTTAGTTACTAGACAACAGTGGGTAACAAGAACATAAACAAAACTGCACTGTTCTCAGCAGGCATACCATCAAAATGAAAAATTTAGGTATTATTATTCAGTGTCTAAAGATGTAAAAGGGCAACATTTTTCATATAAAAAAAATGTTTGATGTATATTGTGAAGGATGCAGTACATAATATTACTGTATACTCACCCCCCCCAACCCCCACTCTGCGAGTCAATACCCCTTCTCTGGGTCAACAACCCCCAACAATGCTGTGTAATCCCACAGCCCTTTTATTTGCTGCTCCCCTGCAGCCCAATCAGGCAGCTCCTTACAGCTGGCCAACTGAAAATACTAAATGGAGTACGGAATGGAAGGTCTTTCCTGCTCTCCCACAATTCACTCCAGGAACTCATTTATCTGGCTAACATGACAACAGCCCTACTTTCTGAAAAACATTTACCCTGGTACTTGTATACCACCTTTAATACTGGTGGAAAATACACCAAACAATAATCTTATTTACTGCATCTCTCACAATATATATATATATATATATATATATATATATTCTCCAACCGAGTCGCACTCCGTAGTAGTAAAACAAGATTTTTATTACAAATCATTTAAAAGAAGTTCCATATAAGAACAATCCAATAGAAGAAATATGAACATCAGTCAGGCATACCGCTCAGGCGCAACGTTTCGGGAAACTTTGTACTCCCTTTCTCAAGCGCAGCAGCGTGGCCATCTTACATACAGTATTTCAAAGCTCATCTGCTAGTTATTCCGTGTATAAGAGGAAGGCGGAAGTGACGTAGCGGGTCACCATGGAGACCGAACACAATAAAGTGTTCTATCTACATAGAAGCCGCTACACCAACCCCGTCAAAATTCTCTCTGTATTAGCAACCTAGTATTAATACAAACAACTTTTTTCAAACGTAAATCACAAATGACACAGATTTGGCAGTATATACATCGATACTTTCGATACATATAGATACATATACATATACATATGGCCCATCTCCAGACATTGTCTGGAGATGGGACATACATCAGAAGATTTAAGGTTTCGAATTATACAATATATCCCACCTCCCAAACGTGGGGGTGATCGGGTTAATATTTTGAAAAAAACAGAGGTTGAATGGATACACCGTTTGGATACACTTGCCCCTAAGGGGTTAAATAGGGATTTTGATTTACATTTATTTTTGTAATCTATATGTGACTCTTATCGTTATGTACAAATATTCTGTTTGACAAAAATTCTAAGTCCCATGATATATGAAAGTATCGATGTATATACTGCCAAATCTGTGTCATTTGTGATTTATGTTTGAAAAAAGTTGTTTGTATTAATACTAGGTTGCTAATACAGAGAGAATTTTGACGGGGTTGGTGTAGCGGCTTCTATGTAGATAGAACACTTTATTGTGTTCGGTCTCCATGGTGACCCGCTACGTCACTTCCGCCTTCCTCTTATACACGGAATAACTAGCAGATAAGCTTTGAAATATGTAAGATGGCCACGCTGCTGCGCTTGAGAAAGGGAGTACAAAGTTTCCCGAAACGTTGCGCCTGAGCGGTATGCCTGACTGATGTTCATATTTCTTCTATTGGATTGTTCTTATATGGAACTTCTTTTAAATGATTTGTAATAAAAATCTTGTTTTACTACTACAGAGTGCGACTCGGTTGGAGAATATATGAATACACGGAAGGACTCGCTGTGATTTGAGTTGACTACGCACCCATGTCCATTTATTTTGGGTTTTTTTGCATCGCAAGTTGGAACAATTATATATATATATAGAATGTCATATAAAGCAGGGCACTCATAGGACTTAAAAGTATGGTGAAAAAGAAATAAAGTTTATTTGTTATTCCAAAGTTTTCAAAGTTTTGGTCCTCCTTGAGACCTTTGTCAAGTAAAAACCTCCAGACCTTAATCCCTCCCCAAGAAAAAAAGTGTGTAATTAGTTGCTAAGATATATATATATATATATATATATATATATATATATATATATATAGATTTCCTTTAAAATGATACACACCAGAAAGCCTAGTTTCATACTAGGTAATTACATAATAGATCCTATATTTGTATTGATAAAATGCACAGGGGTGAGGGGTGGGGAAGGAGTATTAACTACAGTTTGGGAATGAATAAAACAGCTTACTTATATCATGGATGCATGTTGAGCAAATGTGCTTACCAGAATGATTTCTTGTTCCTCTGTAAAGCAGAAATAACATATTTAATGAATAAAACATAAATAATATGTTACTTCCAAAAACAACATAAGCATAAAAAATGTTCTAAGAGTATGACTGTGATTGTTTATATAGGAGCCTCTATGTGGACAGGCAGCCTACAGAAGGTTCTGTTTGGCAGTACAATACTCATGGCTTAGTTTTTTCTGCACTTGTATATATTCCTTATGTGCAGGGCCCTCATTACTTTCTGTATCTACGGTATTTGCCTAGATGTCTGTGTTATGTACCCTTAATCACAGTGCAGTAACATATACTTGTGCTTTATAATTGAATGTAATAAGAATTTATGAACTCATGGGGAGTATAACAGCAACAGAGGGAGAAGAGCCACAGAGCAGGGCTGAATGTACTTAAACCTTGATTTTATGGCCCCTTTAGATAGTTTACAAGGAAAGATACACAAATACAAATTTTAGGTGTATGCCCAGCCATTGTCATTAAAAATATTTAGTCTGGAAAATAAAAACATGCATAGTAGTAGTATTATGCAGATTAACTGTCTTACCCAACGATTCCTTCTTTCTTTTGCAACAGTAAAGAAAAATTACAACAATTGGCAAAACAGCCAGAAGTCCTATTAAACTGCATCCGATGTACAGATTCTCTGAAACTGAGAAAGAAATTGGATTATATGGCAGATGTTATACTATATTATCATTATATAATTTGTCAATTTATATCTTTTTTCCCATAATACTCATATTTAATAACTAAACCAGTACAGCCTGAATAATGAAAGCAAACATCTTATAGCTTGCTATACAATCATAGAAATAAGCAAAGATTGTCCCTGCTTATTCATAATCCCCTCATATTAGAAGTACTGTCATGATGATGAGCGTCTTTGCAGTAGTAGATTGTGGTTATGTAATACAAAGTGCAAAGTTTGACAACCAGCAGGCAGCATTTACTAATCTCTTGTTTAAAAGCAATCACCTTATTGGTTTCTATGGGTTACTACACCTGGGCAAACATTGCACCTTTTATTATATCCTCCCACTTTTCAGCACTGAAAGCAAGTTTTCACCTGTCGTTACTTTACCTCCATGCGTGCAGAGGATCTGTCAAATATCATGCTTGTAATGGGTTAATAAATTATAATGGTTATCATAAATTTCAATCACTAGGCTGCAATGTAAACAGGGAGCCCCCTTTTAGAATGTCTTGGAAACAGTAGGTAATGGGAATTGCCGAAGGGCGTTTATATAATATAAGGGAATGGGTAGTGAGTCTCACCAGGCCCAGACTGGCAATCTGTGGATTCTGGCAAATGCTGTAAGATGCCACAGACAGATAGTCAGTATTTATTGGGCTGGTGGGGGCTGTTTGGTTCTGTGTACTTGAAATGCCAGGACCTATTTTGAATCCCAGTCTGGGCCTGAGTCACAGACTCAATTGGCTGATATAAAGAAAGTGCTATTGATGCCTAGGGGCCTGACGCCAGCTACCTCCACTACTTTCCACCCTGGGCACCATACACTATGTTCTACTCACTGCCCCACTTTCAGTGACCACAAGAGGCACTTTTACCTTTTTAAAAATATTCCTATAGAAAACATCACTGTGTTTATCTTTTCTCTTCATAACATTTAGTCAAGAATACTGTAGTAATGTGTACTTACCTTTATGTAATGGACTACATAGTATAGTGCAGGTGACATCTGTTTGATTTTCACAGGGCTGCAATGATCTGCAGAAAATTTCAAGTAATTTGTATGTGTAACAAATGTGTTCATAAGTATTTGGGCACACCTCTTATACACATAAATATTACATTCATACAAATGCATAAATTACTCAGATTATTTGCTGTAAGCTGTCAGGTGTGCCTTGATTGGCAATTTGTACCTTGCATATCATTTGTAACGCTATTCCACACAATAAATATACTTTGTTATCACATGGTGAGTGGCATTTTGACCGCGTTACTAACACAAATGTTATAAAAAATATATTGAATATTATATTGTGCTGCTTGTATTCACAGTGCTGTATATTTTGACAGTACAATTGTGCTACAAAAAGGGTATATTTATTTACACTAAATATAAGTAAAGGCGGTTACAAGTGCCATGTGAGACACAGAAGGTTCCTGCCCTGTAGTATAGTTCAGTATTTGCTGGGTCCTGTTAACTTGTAAGATAAAGATATATCAAAAGGCTGAAGGATAAATAACTGTTTGTCCCAAGTCTTATCCCCTTACCCTTTCTGGCCTACAGACTGGAATATATATAACTGTGGTCAAGTATTACCTCAATATGGCCTTTAGATTGCCCTGCTACAGCTAACTATAATCTGAACTGTATAGTTATATTTTATAAATATATTTCCTATGTCATAGTTATAAAAAACATAACCTGTCATATTGACAGACAGACTTACTGGGGGCAAGGTTGGCATTTGTTTTGATCCTCATAGAATCCCGGCAAACACTGACCACACTCTGTGTCTTCATTCTGTGAACCTAAAAGGTGCGTAAATAGTACAATTAATTGCAGTTATCACTACAAGCAACAACCCGTTTTCCAACAACAATAATGTTAGCACAAGGTTCCATTGGCTGGAGCAGCTGTGCAGTTCTGTACCTAGCGTGTATGGTAATAAAGTGCATGCATCTTGATTATGTTTTATACTGCTATTAGTATTTGGGTGGTGGGGTAGTTTCCTACTTTGACCAGAAGATGTCAGCAAAAGGCTAAGGAAAAAAATTGAAAAACCTGGTAATGGGTATTCTGACTCTCTGCAAAACTCACTACAGAAGCTTTTGGCATTTTGACATTAATGGGCTTATTTATCAAATTTCCAGTTTGTTTTTTTTTAATCGATTAAACTCACATATCGAATACTTGCATATTTATTAATGTGGTAAACTCGTGCCAATATAAAAACACAAATACTTCAGATTTTTGAGTTTACAAACTCGAATTGAAAATATGGTTTTGCCCACCAACTCCCATTGACTTCTATTGAAACTCGCAAGCTTTTAGATGAATTTTTTAGGTGAATTTTTACATTCGAGTTTATTTTTGAGGTTTTGTGCACTTAATAAATACCAGACATTTGAGTTTTTGAGCCATAACTCAAATTCAAGTTTTTAGCTCAAAAAGAATAAAAAACATCATATTTAGCAATGTAATACAGTTTGCTAGCAAATGTAATAGCATATACAGATATTTGCTTTTTTTAATAAGAAATGCACACGTCACTGGTGCAAGTTATAAAACCTGCAGCCCCCTTTCTAATAGCAGACAAGTTGCTATACTCTATTACTAAATTAAGCGTTTGTATCACAATTGTTATAATGGCTCAGTAGGAACTTCCTCAAACAGACAAAAATAACTTTGTGACAAATTAGGAAGAAAGATAATTCCTCGGAAATAGGCATTACAATAATAGCATCAGATTGGTGGCTTCTGAGCGGCCGCAATATATATTTGCAATACATCAGCTTTCTGATGGGTTGGTGGTAGAGAAAACAAAAAAAAGATATAGTGCCATTAGGGGGTTGCTTTTAAAAAATGTGTTTTTGATGTTTACCAGACCTATATTCTATTTATCAAAAGGCATATTTTCTTTCTTAAAGTGGCATTGTCTATTTAGAGCGGGACAAAAAAGGGGGACCAGGGATGAGTCAGTGATCTTTTATATTACAACACAGCAGCTTGATGAATGCAGGGGCGATTCTAGAACAAGAGCTGCCCTGAGGCACCACCTTGCCCCCAAGTGATTACCTTTACTGTGCTGGGGGGGCCAGGGGACCGCATGGGTGTAATAACTGGATATTTGGCTACAAAGAGAGGCTTTTTGCCACCCTAACTTTGCTGGGAAGAAATTGCTGACTTATATATTATACTATTTCTACCCTACTAGATTTCCATCAAGCATCATACTTACCGGCCAGGCAGTTCATCACAAAGATGATACAAGTGTAAAAAAACCATCATTTCAAGTTTAAATACCTTTTTCAGATTATTCTATTTATTCAAACTTAAAGCAAGGTGCACCCAATACAGAATTATCAATTCAATTCTAGATCTCAAGTATTTTTAAAAAGGTATTGGATATTCTCGGAACCTGTCATTTCTGGACCTATTATTTGGATCATCTTACTAAAAACTTTTATACATTACAAAACCCAATAGGATTGTTTTGCCACCAATATGGATTCATGCAGCTTAGTTACCCTCACGTACAAGGTGATGTCTTATCATTACAGTCCAAAAAGATATTATTCAGCTTAAAATGGACTCTGTGGCAAATGGTATTCCTATATATTGGAGCTGGGTGTTATAAGCCTCATGCTTATAATATAATTTTAACTATGTTAAAATGCTGTTCTGTGGAATCTGCGCTTTGGAGTTGTATAACAATGTGTGTGCGCATTTTTTACTTACAGTTCTTAAGTATTTCTCTGTTTATGCATTTTGTGCACAAAAGGCATTGATCTTCTTTTCTGTATCTTCCCTCGATACACTTACACTGGGTGTTAGCAGTAGCTGAGCAGTTCTTTGCTATACTCTGGGTCTCTAGAAGAAGAAAACATAAGATATTATATTAGGAAGTAATAACTCGTTAAATCATTAGTAGGACCCTTTAACTTTGCAATGGCCAGAAGAAGATTATTAAGCAGCGACAGTACACCACTCACTATTATTATTATTATTAACACATATGTATACAGCACCAACATATTCCACATCGCTATCGTGAAAAAATCTTCTGGTTGATATTTGCCAGCTCTCACTGGGAAGGGCAAACTCTGTAGGTGCCCTGTCTGCTTAATTTTGGCCCCATTTGTATAGGAGAAGGCAAGCACGGGGGCAAGCGACTGTGTAGTCTGTGTCTGTGGTGTTGCTTATTGAGTTCATGCAAGACTGGCCTTTGGAGCACCCTGCTTAACAGAGCCCTCTGGATGAACTAGAATCTCATTGAGGTTATTTGAGAAAATGGTTGAATTTAATGCAGATTTGCTTCAGTAACTGAGCACAATGTGCCATTACACATTCACAGTTAATTATTGGTGGTGTAGAAGGTAAAGCTGTTAGATGATACATTCGATTCTGTGTTTTACAGACGACAACAAAAACACAATTGTATTTATTACCAATATGGCAATAGTGACAGGCCCGACATTTGGATAAATAGTTTGGATGCTCAAGGTAAGTTCCAGTTCCACATGCTGTACATTTTGGCTCTTCTCCAGGAACTGAACATGGAGTTTCAACGTATTCCCCTAAGATAAATCAAGAATCAAAATAAGTGTATGTCTTATAGTGAAAAACATGGGAAATGGAAAAGTGGATAGCTTCCCCATATACTGAAAAGAAGAGTCACAAGTAGCACAAACATGTAAACAGTCTTTGACAATGCTGCGTGTTTTGTCACAATGACTTTTCCCACAGGAAAGTTACAGCAGGGAGGCCTAGTCTTGTACCATTACCCTATCTATTATCCATATATATATTTATCTATCTATCTATCTACTATCTCTATCTATCTATCTATCTATCTATCTATCAATCATCTATCTATCATCTATCTATCTACTATCTCTATCTATCTACTGTATCTATCTATCTATCTATCTATCTATCTATCTATTAATCATCTATCTATCATCTATCTATCTACTATCTCTATCTATCTATCTATCTATCTATCTATCTATCAATCATCTATCTATCATCTATCTATCTATCTATCTATCTATCTATCTATCTATCTATCTATCTATCTATCTATCTATCTACTATCTCTATCTATCTATCTATCTATCTATCTATCTATCTATCTATCTATCTATCTATCTATCAATCATCTATCTATCATCTATCTATCATCTATCTATCTATCTATCTATCATCTATCTATCTACTATCTCTATCTATCTATCTATCTATCTATCTATCTATCTATCTATCTATCATCTATCTATCTATCTATCTGTCTATCAATCATCTATCTATCAATCATCTATCTATCATCTATCTATCTATCTATCTATCTATCTATCTATCTACTATATCTATCTATCTATCTATCTATCTATCTATCTATCTATCAATCATCTATCTATCTATCATCTATCTATCTATCTATCTACTATCTCTATCTATCTATCTATCTATCTATCTATCTATCTATCAATCATCTATCTATCATCTATCTATCTATCTATCTATCTATCTATCTACTATCTCTATCTATCTATCTATCTATCTATCTATCAATCATCTATCTATCATCTATCTATCTATCTATCTATCATCTATCTATCTACTATCTCTATCTATCTATCTATCTATCATCTATCTATCTATCTATCTGTCTATCAATCATCTATCTATCAATCATCTATCTATCATCTATCTATCTATCTATCTATCTATCTACTATATCTATCTATCTATCTATCTATCAATCATCTATCTATCTATCATCTATCTATCTATCTATCTATCTATCTACTATCTCTATCTATCTATCTATCTATCATCAATCATCTATCTATCTACTATCTCTATCTATCTATCTATCTATCTATCATCTATCTATCTATCAATCAATCATCTATCTATCATCTATCTATCTACTATCTCTATCTATCTATCTATCTATCATCTATCTATCTATCAATCAATCATCTATCTATCATCTATCTATCTACTATCTCTATCTATCTATCTATCTATCATCTATCATCTATCTATCTACTATCTCTATCTATCTATCTATCTATCTATCTATCTATCTATCTATCTATCATCTATCTATCTATCAATCAATCATCTATCTATCATCTATCTATCTACTATCTCTATCTATCTATCTATCTATCTATCTATCTATCTATCTATCTATCTATCTTGTACAATATATCTATATGAAACTTCACATACATATACAGCCAGGGGGACAGTATTGATCTCTGACAGGTATGTGACGCACTTTTTAATTACAGCTCTAGTGCTTTGGATGCATGCAGGTTTCCGAACACTATAATTAAGGACTTTTATAGAGCTCTATTGAGCGTGAAAGCTAAAACTGGGCCTTGTCTTGAATCTGCTTTATTATAATGAATAGTAAATAGCTGAGCCATTTTTAATCTGTCATCATGATTGGGGGCTGCTTCGGTAATGAGTGTTTGATTGTGCTCCCTGTGCATTGTTAAAGCTCTCCATGGAATAGCATTCAGTAAGTACTGGGAAAATAGGCTCAGAATCACTCTTAAAATTTCCTTTTACATGAAATAGCATAACGGTAAAAGCTTACCCACTGGGTTTTACAGCAGAGCCAAGGTAGTAGAATGGTCACCATTTTCACCAATATTTGGGTTTACATATGTTTATCAGAAAACCCTGTACTGCATCAATAGGCCCCAATAAGGGCAAAACTTATCTTTAGTTGGGAATCTGATTAGCGTACTGCCCTGATTGTACTTTGAAACCATTGGCTATGCTTCAGTCTTGTGGGGATTTAATGGCAATTTCAGAGGTGATCCAGGGTCTTTTTCCGAGAATTCCTTATGTTTACATAGAATAAGCAATACTTTTAAGTTTCTGCCACTATCAGAGTTAGAATGGCCCACTGCCTTCGTAGATCCATGCGCAAAGTCTGGGGCATCAGGTGGGAAGGGGGAGTGGAGGTTGTGGCAGCCAGGGCTGGCAGTGGCAAGTGGGGCCCATGAGGTTCTCTGGTGGGCCCAAGGGTTCCCAGTCTGACCCTGGTTGCCATGACATGTTAAAACAAAGAATAATCCCTGTTGGTGAATTTTATTGAACAGCAGTTATATAGATCTCTAGATCAGCCAGGCATATTTGTTTCTCAGTACTCACCTGCTGGGCACTTTTTACAGCAATACCTTACAGCTTGATCATAAAACAAACTGGCGTTCCCACTGCATGATCCTGCGGAAGATCTTTTAGCTCTGTTCATTTTTCTTAGGCTTTTCCAATGCATGTTTGTATTGTTCAAATAAAACTCCACTGTATTATCCTGGTCTTGGTTACTTGCACTTGTGTGGGTTATCGATTCAGCTATAACAGCCTATTGAGAAAAAGGTACATTTTAAAAATAACTGCTGCTTTTGAATCATTTGAATTATTTTTCATAGAATTTAATGGATCTGATCGGACTGATCAAAATTGCTTGGGACAACTAAAAACTAAAAAATCTAGTGCTGATTGCAATATGCTAAAAACTGCCCATTTTTCTGCAGTGTTTGTCCAGAATCCCTCTGTGTGGGCCAAAGTTGACACAAAATATTTCATGTATACAACACATCATGGGGCACAAGTTTTTGTACTGTGTGTATTTTTTGTGACTTTTTCATTAATTGCGAGACAATTTGTGCGACAAAATCGTATTTGTCACAAAATCTGTGCACAGAAGGATCAAAGTCAGAAAGGTTTTCCCGCCGTTTACGATCGCTTGGATGCGAAAATTTTGTGTCTTTCGGATTGCCAATATCGTCACTGTTACGATTTTTCCATAAGCCTATTCTTGACATTTCCGATCATCAGAAATTATCGTATCTAATCCGAATTTTACCCATTTCGGGATTCAAACTCGTACGTGAATCTGCCCCCACGTGTGTCCACATACATGTTCTTCAGTTGTGGCCAATTTCAAACATACTTAAAAAGGAAGATATTGTCATGATCAAAATCAGCCCCACACCCAGTTTGGCAAATACACTGCTTCTCATTGGGTTCCTACAGCAAAGACAGTGGGTGGGGTTAATCCACAATTTGAACAATTAAACAGAAGTTTTTAGCATGTGCTATAAAAACAGACTTGATCCAATTGAGTTATATTTATGCCAGACAAGGAAACAGGGGCTAATTTACTAAGATACAGTAGGTGATAAAATACAGTTACCCAGCAACCAATGAGATCTTAGTATTCATTTTCTAATTAGTACATTGTAGCACATCTGTACTATGTTAGTAAATAAGGACTAGTGATGGGCAAAATAATTCGGCAGGTATGGATTTGCAGCGAATTTCCGCGTTTTGCCATTGGTGGATTTTTTTGAAGACAACAGCCCTAGAAGTAATTGAATAGAAAGTTACAGTATTTACTATGCTACCAAATTGGTTTTTCATTTTTGCAAACTGGTGCCAATTCTTAGAGCTAAAAGCCTGGTATTCCACATTTAAATAGAAAATTAAATTGCAAGAGTGTTCCGAGAAATAAGTTTACATTAATTAATTTGTGAGGGGCTTAGATCTCCTCTAATACTGCGAAAAGTTATTACTCGACTTACCTCTACGAATGGAATCTTTTTGGTTTCAATTTCCACTTCTTGTGAATGTAAATAGAAAAGCATCACACTGTGTGGGCAACTTACATTTCTTATAATGACTGCTAATAAAGGGAGTACATGTATGTAAAGCAGGTCACTTGCTGTTTTGATTTTTTTACACTTTGACAATAAAACATAAACAGCTCTGTATGGGGAACAGGGTCTGATATGCAGACTGCCAGCAGCAAAAATGACCATCGGGTATCATCAAACTCCAGCAGTGTCGGACTGGCCCACCAGGATAGCAGGAAAACTCCCCATGGGCCCAGGTGTAAGTGGGTTCTCTTGCCTTTGTCTGTTAAGACTATTTCATGGTCATTACCTATTTCTGAATGAGAACAAAGAGGAGAAATAGATGGAAGAATAGAAGCTAGCAGGTAAATAAAGAGACTAGGAGAATTAAGAGATTGGGTGAGTAAAGAAGGAAAAATAATTGGGAAAGTGGGCCTAGGGTCTAAGGTTTTTTGGTGGGCCCCTGGGTTCCCTGTCTGACACTGAACACCAGTGCTTTTATGTATTATTAGCACTGTGTCTTACTGATCCCTAAAAAATATATGGCTTTTTTTTACAATTGCTAGAGGCAGAGCTTGGCAAAATGAGCTATTGCCAGCTTGCCAGCATTTAGTATATATATCATCAGGGCCCTTTGACATGAACTTACCCATATGTAATAATAGGCACTAAGTTTACCCAGGAGTAGTAAACAATAGCAACCAATAATGTGATTGCTTTTGAACAGATAACCAGTAAATGCATAGGGGAGGTTGTAAATATCATTCTTTCCAGGGCCAATGTGACACCGAGTGGATCCTCAGCCAGGGGATAAATGATCATGACCACCTGATACTGTTCTAGCAGCCTAATAGCTGTCCACATAGGGTGCGTGCAAAATCTTAATGCTGCTATCAACGTGTTTATTTTAATCATTTCCAATAATGGTGAAAGAGAAGTGCATTCCTAGTTTTAACAGTTTACATTGCTACCCACAATGCCAAAGGGGCATAAAAGGTGCTAAGTTGAAATAATGACTATTATTTTAATACGAAAATACAATGGATCCAAAAAAATCAAATGTAAAACTTCGCCATCTCACACCTTGCAAATTTCTATAGAAGTCAATGGGAATTGTTCTAGGCAAAGCTAAGCCATATTTTCAATTGAAGATATTCAAGCTTATTCGATTTAGAAAAACAAGCTCGAAAATTGATAAATAAGCCCATATAAATATGTGTCACTTCAGTAGAAATGTCTATTTTGTTTTATAAATTATGAAATAAAATGGTGATGGACCCTGATTAACACTGAATCAAATTTGTGTGAATTGTATTCATTGTATTAGACTGAATCAGTACAAGATATGAATTTAGTAGCAGAGCTGAGCAGGTAATGGCTAGTTTGTGTCTAATGCAAGCCATTCACTGTAGAATCTAGAGTTGCCGTTATTTACGTGAGCGTAATGCATTCATACACCCAGTTATAAATACTCACATTTGTATTCTAATATGAAGCTTTTCTAATAACAACAACCACTATTACAGGGTCTTAATGGAAACCTAAGGGAGAATAAAACGATTCAGCTATGGGCTAGGGCTTCAGTTCAAGTCACTTTGTTGCGTAGTAGTGCTGTTCCAAGTCTGTGCACCTAACACCAAACTGCCACTTTCACTAAAGTAAGGAATTTATAGCAGGTTATAAAGTCTGTAGCGATGGAAACATTGTATTTGAAACCTATAAATAAAGCCAACCTTGAAGTTTAAACCTATAAATAAAGGCAATGGATTTGCTTCTATGTTTTCAAACAATTCAGTAATATAAAGGATAAGTAAACCTTGAAAAATAATAATATGAACATTTGTTCAGGGTGCTTTGCTAAGCATTTCTGCAATTTACATTTTATTTTTAAAGGTTTACTTATCCTTTAAATTCAGCGAAATATGTAAAAGTGAATGGTCATTAATGTGAGCATTAATCAAGTGGATGAATCATATTTCTCAAAGTGGGTTTTATTATTTTCTCACTATAATATATATAATATATAAGTAGGAAAACCCAAAAAGCAGAATTAAAGGCAAATTCATTCTGTGTGACGTAACTATTTCTTCAAGACGTGCAGCATTGTAATATTGTAGTTAATAAATAGTAATTATTTCACATCTACTGGAGCATTAAAGAGAAGCTGATCGGGTGATAGCTGTGATTTTTTCAGGAAAGTAGCTGTTTTAAAATATGTAGGAAAATACCTTATTCCCAAAGTTTAGGAGGGCAAAAATGATTTTACTGTGGGACTCAATTGGGGAGGTAGGAATTATCTGAAAGCTGAACTTCGTGGACATATACATTATATACAGTATATTATATATATCTATATATCTGTGTTTCAGACATTAAAGTGATTTTCAAGCTGATTGATTGGCTCCACAACCTTTCGGACATTTAAATGAGGGTATTTATCAATCTGGCTAGCAGCAGTAACATAATTCCTTTATCTCCCTGTGAATTTGAAGCAACAGCGCCATCTACTGTTCAATTATCTTACCTGACAGTCTGCAGAAAATCAGAAAGTTAGTGAGAAGAGGAAAGTCTTATGATGTTGTTGTGCTTAGAACTGACCACTGAAATGGAATTTATTTTCTAAGTGTAAAACTGCTAATATCTAGAAAAAAAAATGATTCATGTAAATTTCAAGAGTGCTCTGAAGAATTCATGATTTTACCATTACTTTTGAGGGTTTACAATTTTTCTAACAAGCCCTTATTTTAATAAATAAGTGATTTTTATCAGGTATCAAACTGGAGAACTCAAAGTGGCTGATGGGAAAATGGCAGCTGGTAAATTAACTTTGCTTCTGGGATGTGATGAACAAATAGAAATGAACTCACTGTAGGTCGCTCTACATGCAATTGTCTGCAAATGAGTATTTTCCTTACTAATTTCTGCTCTTTTTATCCTGCACAAAAGTCCTACTTAATGTTCTACGTTATGCTGATGTCATTTCCCTTCCTTAAAATGGAACATAAAAAAATGAAATAAAACTAGAAGTTAAAGAAAATCTGCTGCTTTAGCAAGTTTGTGAAGTTCAGGGAAGTCAGCCTACAGGGAAAGCTGAGTAGAACACTCCCGGAAAGAGAAAAACCACATGAGAAACCCAAGAGCAGCTTCTGGTAAGAAGTGCTTCAGTAACTATGGCAACAACCAAGGCATTTACTTTTGTGAACTAGTAAAACCAAACATTGTATTGTGGATAGTGGTTCTCTTTGTTTTAGCTTATTAATTAAAGGACACCAAACTCAATTTTCTAGCAGCTCAAAGGCATTCTGCCATCTTTTCTCTGTTATCTCACCAAGGCTACTTCATTCAGTGATATTTTATATAATACATATTCATCTGGCACCAAAAGCCCTACAAGGAAAGGAGATCCTTTAAAAAGTCACTAATTTGACTGAAAAGGCAAGAATAAGCTCCATATAACACTCACCATAAGTCTGCCCACTGTCATATAAAGCCACATACACGCTGTAACCAGCATTAGGGCAATGGCACACGGGCCATTTTGAGATTATATGTAACTGGTCATTTTGTAGATCTGTTGGCATGGAGCAAAACTCTCAAAGGAGCCTTGAATGGTAATTGCCTGAAAGCACAGCCATCGGTGTGTTAGGCAGCTGCCACAGAGCTAAACATTTCTTTGATGACAAAATACTCGGGGTGGCCCCCAGTACCATTGGTCTAACTGTTTACCCAGAAGCAACAACAGGTACATTGCATCTCCATTCTAGCTCCTTTTTTTATACATGGCACACAGAACAATAACATAACTTTGATTTTAATGGACCAATGGTACAAAATATAGTTCTGACCCAACAATTCATGCTCCAACTTTAACCCCTCACCCCACATAACAAGCAACAAGCTTTGACAACAACTAAAGAAAAATAGGTTGGTTATCCCTGAAACACAAAAACTACATTCAGACAAAGACTGATACAATGATATGCATTCAGTTACTCTAACCAATATGTATGTGGGGTGGAGTACTAAAAATAGGTTTACAGTACTAAATACCCCATAAGCCTTACATGATGTATCATAGAAAGGCTTGGAACCTGCCTTAGTGTCTCAGGAGGATGTGGTATTATTTCATGCATGACCTCAGACAAGGGGACCTGGGCAGGCAGGAAGTAGCTATAGACAGTAGTACAAATGCCCCCGAGTTTTCTCTTAGCCAGAACATCAATTTACATGTCGCTTTGTTAGATCAAAAAATTAAATTAGTTTAGAGAGCTTAAAGAAATATGAAAATCTGTCCTACCCTAGGATCCCACTACAGGAATGGGATTCCTTATCCGGAAACCTGTTATCCAGAAAGTTTTAAATTACAGGAAGGCGATCTCCTATAGATTCCATTATAAGCAAATCATTTTTACAAATGATTTCCTTTTTCTCTGTAATAATAAAACAGCACCTTGTACTTAATCCCCACTAAGATACAATTAATCCTTATTGGCAGCAAAACAATTCTATTGAATTTATTTAATGTTTAAATAAGCTTTTACTTGACTTAAGGTATGGAGATCCAAATTACAGAAAGATCCCTTATACGGAAAACCCCATTTGTTATGAAGTGGATAGAGGTTGTGCTGAAGGAAAAGGGCTGGATCTTTATGGATATGGATTCCTAAATCTTAATTTAGGAATTTTAAGAGTACATTCTGGGTCTGTCATCTGTGGTACTTGTTCATCCAGGGGAAAGATAATAGATTTTTCCCAGTTAATTTGGAGGCCCGAGAACATACCAAAACATTTGATTATTCGTAGCACTGTTGTGAATGAATTGTGGGGGTCAGCGTGATATAGTAATGTATCATCTGCATATAGGGAAATCTTTTCCTCCATCATTTTATATATAAGGCCTTTGACTTGTTGGGAGTGCCTGGTTGCAATTGCCATGGGCTCAATAGCAAGTGCAAGGAGGAGTGGGGGAGGGGGCAGCCCTGACGGGTGCCACGGGTAAGTGTAAATGTGGGGGATAGGATCCCATTTACTCTAAGGGGCTGATTTACTAATTCACGAATCCGAATCCGAAAAAATCGGATTGGAAACGAACATTTTGCAACTTTTTTGTATTTTTTGCGATTTTTTCATCGCCGTTACGACTTTCCCGTAAATTGTCACGACTTTTTCGTAACCGGTACGACTTGCGCAAATTGTCGCGACTTTTTCATAGCCATTACAAATTTCGTGAATTGTCCCGACTTTTTCATTGCCATTATGACTTTCGTGAATTGTCGCAACTTTCGTATTGAGAGCTCGAAAAAGTTGCGACAATTTGCGAAAAAGTCGCAAAGTACCGATCATTACGAAAAAAACGCATTCGGACGCTTTTCGGACATTCGTGGATTAGTAAATGTGCCCCTAACTGTAGCTTTTGGTTCTCTATACATTAGTTTGATCCATTTAGTAAAAGGCTGGGCCAAAGCCCATAGTAAGAACTTCCCAGAGGCATGGCCACGCGATATCCAAGGACACTACCAGCCTGGAGCCTGGGTTCTCGTGAGTGATTTGCAGATTAATGAAAAGTCTCCTAAAATTAAAGTTTAAGATTAAAGTAGATTTGGTCAGGTTCAACTAAAGTGGTTATCACTTTAATGAGTCATTTGGCCAGTACTTTAGATAACATTTTAATTTTGTGCAGTGAGATCCTACAATGAAATATAGATGCAATGCCCTCCTCCCTTGCAATACTGTTTTGCCACAGGCTCCTGAATGTGTCCCCTGTGAATGGCATGAGTATCAGTACTGTGTCTTTTAACCTTGAAAACATATTGGATTTGTTTGTCTCGGTTCACCCATAAAACCCCAACGTGCCCTATGAATAGTTCTTGTGCTGACACTGCTCTTGGTTTTAGTTTTATCTACCAGTATATAATTACAGGAAAAGTGATTAACCACGATTCTGTCCCCAGGAAATAAAGATGCTGAGAACTGGCTGATTTTCATAAGAAACCTGATAAAATGATATCCTGCTGAGGAGTTTACATTTTCTCTATAAATGACTGCATACGGATATAGGTTTCAAATGAGCTGTTCAACTAAAAAGTCTAAAGCTCAATCTATAACTGAACAGCAGCATGTGTTAAAGAAGATCTAAGGGCTCTGGTACACGGGGAGATTAGTCGCCCGCGGCAAAACTCCCTGCTCGCGGGCGACTAATCTCCCCGAGTTGCCTTCCCCCTGCCATCCCACCGGCGAACATGTAAGTCGCCGGCGGGATGGCAGACGCGGCGGCGCGATTTCGCGCAAATCGCCGAAAAAGACACGCGAGGCTTTTTCAGCGATTTCTCGAAATCGCCCCGCCGCGTCTGCCATCCCGCCGGCGACTTACATGTTCGCCGGTGGGATGGCAGGGGGAAGGCAACTCGGGGAGATTAGTCGCCCGCGAGCAGGGAGTTTTGCCGCGGGCGACTAATCTCCCCGTGTACCAGAGCCCTAAACCCTAAAAATGAATACGGCTATATTTTATATACTAAAATTACCGCAACAGCCTAAAGCATCTCTATAGTAGTAATTATCCAGGCCTTAAAGTTGTCACAAGAGCTCCCTATCATGGAATTTGTTTGGAATGTCAGTGACACTCACATGCTCAGTGGGCTCTGGGCAGCTTGTGAGAAGCTAAGCTTAGGGGTCGTAGCCAATTATCAAGCAGAAAATAAGTGTTGGCCTGTCATATAAGCTGGTGCTGTAGGGCTGATTGTTAAATTCTGATGCAAATTGCATTGGTTTGGAGCTGCCATGTACTAATGTGTATTATCGACTAATATCGTCTTATATTGTGACATTTATATTACATATATACTACCCAATAACTACTACCCTAAATAACTGACACCAATGCCAGACAATGCCTATTTATTATACTGCAACAAAATACACCACATATCACAAGACATTGCCGTATAAAACAACAGTGCATTTATCAAGTTGTTATTGATTACAATTCCTTTTATCTTTTTTTGGGGCGACTATAACAAAAAAGTATATGCAGTGTGAATTTTTTTCTCTGTGCACATGTTTTTTCCCACAATGTAGTTGTTTTTCCCAGAATGCAAGTGTCATTACGGATGCAAACAGGCATTTAGGCACAAGGGCACTGCACCTATTGAGGAAGGGTGCTTTGGGAACCCTGGAGCTCTGGCCTGGTCTGGAGGTGGCGGTAGCTCCAGGGCTTCCCTGTGTCAATAGTCGCAGCAGTGCCCAATTCGGAAGGAAGGCCTAAGCGGCACAGAGTGCAACAAAGCAGGTACCAAGAGTGCATTTCGGCACAAGCATCTTTAATGGTAGTTTTAGGCGCAACTTAGTGCAAGTTGCCCATTGCGGGTGTAAACGAGCCCTAATATATTTGATATGCCCATCATATTTCATCCACCAGAGGAAAAAGATTCATTTTTTACAGGCACAGTGCATGTAATAACATTTCCTAATGTCGTTTTGCAGAAAAAAAGGTGCCATCTTTTGGCAAGCCATTATAATTGTGTATCAAACATTCACTGCGTCATAAACATTAAGACCATTTATGCTTTTTGCTGATGTTTCTTTACGTGGCCAGCTGCATGCAGATGAATATAAAAAGCAAAGTAGGAACCTGAACATCCCCCTAAGTTAATTCACAGTCTGCACAGAGGGATGTCATAAATCCATGTGCTATACCAGCCTGCTGCTCGCTTGTTAGTTTGGAATTAGTGATCAGTCACTTTTAGATATTTGCCTGTTGCCTAGGTATGTGATCATTTTGAAAAAAGCATTTATCTACCAACATGAGTGCAAAATGTAAAATGAAAACTGAGCATAAATTGATGCTATTCAAAAAGGTACTTATGCTCTTACGTTCTTCTTTACCTTGTGTGGTGAGCACCAATGTGCCCCTTGAGCCTGCCCTGATAAACTAAGGGCCAGTGCAGTTCTTGACTGAGGCTTAAAAGAGGCCCTGGCATTTTAAGAACACAGAGGCCCAAACAGCTTCACCAGCCCAATAAATTGTGTCTGTCTGTGGCATCTTACAGCAGCTTCTCTGGCATTTGCCAGAGCCCACAGATTGCCAGTCTGGGCCTGGGCCTGTGCACATATTGACTGAAGGGAAGCCTAGAATTACAGTCTGCCTGGACCTGCTGGTAATTCCAGGATTCTATTATAAAGTATATGCACCTCTCAAAAGGCATGAGTGTATAACTACGCACTCAGGACATACTTATTTTTTCAAAATTCCAGGTTGTGGCTGATTCATAGCTCAAATGAGTTGGGAAATAACCAGTGAAGCAATGAATTTAATCATCGATGTGTACAGACCAAGTTAAGGGAGTTGCTGTCCATATGCTTTCGGGTTTTAATACTGTTATTTGACTGTGAATGTGAGCTGATTCATGCCAGCATTTCTTGATGAAAATTGTGACTTTGTGATAAATTATGTACCAGACAATTGCAGATTAATGAGTAATCCTTATTCATATGTTGATAATAGGAAAGCAATATATAATTTTCTGTGAATAATCACACTGAAATTGCACATATGGTAGTCCATTCTAAAACATCGCTAGTTATTATGTAACCTGTGCCAACCCAGACAGGAAACATTGCGTTTATTTCTACATTATGACTTATATTAAAGCTCGTCACAAACATTGTTGGATATTGTTTCATTGTTGTTGTAAATGCCCTGTGCCTAACAATAACTATTTGTTAGCATTTACACTCTGTACAAATTATTATTAGGTGCAGAACGTTTACACACAACAATATACCTAATAATAATCATTTCTTCATGTTCTTCTGTACTCTGTATATGCAGTGTGTGCAGGGCCTCATCACATTTATTGCTGACTTTCATTTTGCTATGTGCTTTAGTGGTTTTGACTCACACTGTGGCTAAGCGTGCCCTCCCCCTAGGTAAATGTGAGTAAAGCTTACCGCAGGCTCATTCCAGTAGTCTCACATAAACCCTGGAATAAAATGATATGCCAAGTCCCCCGCTGAGTTTTATTACAAGTAATAGTACCCTAAACCAAATTACAGTGGCAGCTCTTTGTGCTATGATGCATAAACATAGCAACTGTGCTGCGATAAGGGAAAAATCTTATCCTGTTTTTTGTGTAGTAAATTGAGTCAAGGTTGCTACAGTCCAGTATACTATAGCAAGCAATCAGCCATTAGCTTTTACTAATGGCAAATATCTGACTGGTTGTGATTAGTGATGAGCGAATCTGTCCCGTTTTGCTTTGCTAGAAAATTTGCAAATCTTCCGAAAGATTCTCTAAACGGTGAAAAATTAGTGAAATGGCAAAAATGTTGCACGTCCCAAAAAATTGTTGCGTGCAACAATTTTCTTGCCGCGCTTAATTTTTTTACGCACATGACAATTTTTTTGCCATGAGCAAGAATTTTTTTGTCGCACAGCAAATTTTTTCTGCAGCAAATATTGTCGCCCATTTCATGAAACAATATGCTCTCTCTTTAGGAGACCTTAGGGTTGATTCACTAAAGTGGGTTAAAACGTGCGCTATTTATAGCATGCGTTAAAAATTTTTATCGCGTCTAATTTTTTGCGTCTTAGCGCACGATTCACTAAAAGCATACTTGCATTAATTTAGACGCGATTCTGCTTGCGTTATTTAAGTCGCGGAGACTATTTTTGTGCGGTATTCGACGGAACACGTGCTAATCAACGCAAATAGTTGCCGCGTGCGAAAAAACGCACGCCATATTAGCCATGCACGGCATTACTTTTGTAAAACTACTTTTATGAAAATGACCATTTCCCTGCAAACTGGAGGCTACATCACTCTAGGGCCAACACAGACTTGAATAAATCCCACTGCAAAGTCCATATTGTGTTGCCAAAAGCTCATGAACTGTACTTTTCTATAATTACCGCCTGCCTCAAGTAGATGTTAATTTTCGCACAGACAAATGCGATATTTAGCGCATCTAAGTGTTTGTGAATCATGCGTTAGTATTATTTCGGCGCGCAAATTAACGCATGCATTAAAATAAACGCATGCGGTAGCGCGAAAATTAACGCACAAGATATGCAACGCAACGCATGCGTTAATAGCGAACCGCGCATTTTTTTGCATCAATTTTAACGCAAAAAAACGTGCGATAAAACTTATCGACCGTTAGTGAATCAGCCTTCTTATCTCTCTGTTTAGTCTCTCTTCTGCAATCAGTCTGAAACTCAGCTGCCAGGATCCTCCTGCTCTCTCCTCAGCCCCAAATAATTTCTCTAGCATGGCTGCCAGTTAAGCAAAGGATAGCATAAAAATTCCTTCTGCTAACATTCCTCAGCTCCTCACTACAATCCTTCACTGGCCTTCCTGCATGTTCCTGGTTCCTGCTCCTCTTTAAGCCCCTGTCTTGTTACACCAGCCACACGCACTGCGCTCTCTCATCTTAAACCTTTCTATCTCGCTGCTCCTTACCTCTGGAACTCTATCCCTGAATCCCTCCGTAGGGAAAACTCGCTAACTCTCTTTAAGAAAAAGCTCAGCTGTTACCTATGGGACAGGGACTTCCTACTGTGTCCCATACCACTGGCACTTAATCTCTGTGTATTTATGCCTATTTATTGTATTTATTACAACACTTGTCCTCCCTGTGTGCAATTGTGTATATTGTAAGATTGTACTGAATCCCAGCATAAATGCATTTATTTATGCTATTCTTTGCTTAACTGGCAGCCATGCTAGAGAGATTACTTGCAGCACTTTATAAATAATGTTATACATACATACGTACGTACGTACAGATCTCTGCACTCCATTTCAGAGGGCAGAGACCCTCTTTAATAGATCGCCTACAGTGTTTGTTCTATCCAAGAGGCTCTGGCAAAGGGATGTACATGGGGTGCAGCAAGTAATTTCAGGGTTTCCTTTTTGTAGGAGCACAGATTGCACCAGTAGAATCACATGTAAAGTCAGTATAGATTTTGCATGCCCTGGGATGCCCATTTTGACGCAGCCTCAACTTGCTGATGTACCAAACAGGAGTAAGTTCTGCATCTATATTGATGAATCAGGTGCAAGTTGCATCTCATACAACATTTTAAATAAATGCATTTATGCTGGGATTCTGGACATTGCTTTTGTAAAATAAGTGTATATCTACTCTCTGTCAAGTATGGGGGCTTGGTTTAGCAGATGAGTCAAGGACTAAGGGTCTGGTCAGTTATGTCAAGCAGCCCATCATTTTGTTATGTAAGGTATTGTCCCCCCTCCCCTGTAAAGATTCTACTAGTCTGAGTCAGATTCAGCATAATAACCATTACACTTCTATATGCTTCAAGGATTTAAAAAAGAAAAAAAATACAGAAGGAAATACAATGCAAAGCATAGTCAGGAAACAAAGCTCCTCTTTGCAGAAAGGGAAGTAGATAAACAGCAAGAAAAGGCAACGGACTAACTTTATAAATACATTAACGCAGGTGGATAGTGAGGGCAAAGTCAAAGGTTGCATAGGGACTGCTTCTATCTGCCTGTGTTTTGTAGACAGGAGAGAAAAGTGGATCGGTTTTCATCTGCATCTCCATGTAGCTACACTGACAGACACAGTGTCAATTTTATGCAGCCACAAAGCATGCATTTTCGGCCATTCTCTGCTCCATATAGCTGCACTCAGGCTGCCGCTGTGTCTTTCATTGCAAGTAGACACAAGAGCTTATAGGAGTGGATCAACTTACTTCTGCCCGCCTAAAAAATGCAGGCATACAGCAGCAGACCCTACGCAAATTATGACTTAAGGTGGCCATACATGAGCAGAATTCACTTGATGAACGATCTAATCGGTATACGATCGTTTTGGTTTGCCATACGATATGCCATCCATGGACAACAATTATTTGAAAAGATGTCATTGTATCGTTGATGTAAAATTCAGAAAGACCTCAGGCAGACTGACCTATGCTCTGTGTGTGCCATACTCCTGCCTGCTCCATGCCCCTGTGTGTGCCATACAGTGTGTGTGTCTCTACCAGTAGTTCTGGGGAGTTTTACCAGCATTTTGGAAATAGTTGCAACTTGCTGCACTATCCAAAAAACATGTTTTATTAAAGGTTATGTAATATATAGTGTTCACATACGAGCGAACCCTGCAATAAGCAAATTAAGGTTCCACAAAGAACTTTTGTGTACTTCAGTATATATTCATTGACTTCCGGTGGCAGTCATGACATGCGTAGAGAACAATCGTTCAATGACAAATGTCTGGCACTCACACCAACTGGCAGATTTTATCACTGAATGACAAAAATTATTAAACCCATCTGATCAATTTTTTGCCAGATAATGCTGGGCTGATTAGTGGCCTGACGATCGTTTGCACACCATCAACTATACGATAAGTTAACGATATTAGATTTCAGATTGTTCTGGAATCGGTCGTTTGAAAGTTAAAAATCGGCTTGTGTATGACTACCTTTAGGGTTGTTAAATAGTTGATTTATTAATTCGCCCAGCCACTAAAAATTATACTTGATTGTAGTATTAATAATGGGGACACAAAATTACATACAGTAGATTAGAAGGCAAAGGTAGTTAAGAACTATTTTTCATTAAAAACAAAATAAAAATGTAATAGTATTACTATTATATGATATTTGTTTTTGTGTAGACTTTTGATAGGAATAACAATGATATTCAATTGATACTGGGGGTGATTGGTGCGGGGTGCTATGAGCAGAATCTGGAGATAACATACAGGGTTCACTTATGGAATCTTTGCCCTGGGCCTGCCGCAAACTGGCCATATACGGGCAGATTTCAGCTGCTAAATTGGGTCCTTTAGACTGATTCAACAGCTTATCTGCCCGTGTATGGTCACCCCTGATGGGCCTACCAGACAATCGTCTGGCCTAAAATTCACCAGATCTCGAATCAGGGACCGAATCGGTTTATTAATGCGATCCTCGCTCCATTGGCGCCTAAGGTCAAATGATCTAAATAGACTGATATCACCCACTTTAGGTAGGCATATCGGGAGAAGATCTGCCCCTTTGGCAACCTCGCCAATGTGTATGGCTACCTTTATAGCTTTATATTATATTTATAGTTTTAACAAGCAAATTACATCAGGTATCCCTAATATGCATCCATGGCTTATTTTTACTCAGTTACACCATATGGGACAGGTGAACAGAAAAATGTGTGGAGCCAGTTTTTAAAAGACAGATTGGAAATAGTGGACTCCCACCCCATTCATACCCCGCACCTTTATTTTACTTCCAGGCATGTTTTATCCCTTAAGTCCCTGTGACCCAGTGCAGTCCCAATCCGTATCTTATCTACTGTGCTTCTGTACAATGGTGGTACCTGCTGTTCTCTTTAGGCTTTCACTCTGCTTATGATTTTGTGGTATTATTTGCCAGTGTTATTGTTGCATGTGGATATTCACTGTTTATTGTAAAATAAACCACAACTGGGACAAGTCGTTTGCATCTATTGCACAATGGGAAGCCGAGTTTTATGTAGGTCACAACTTAGCATACTATGCCATCCTACCGACATAGATTTTAGACATGCTCTGCTGTATGCATGAAATAAAAAAATATGTTAAAATTGTTAAAAAGGCCGACAGCACATGAGCATGTTTGATATTGGATCTCTGCCCATCACATACTATTCACAGCAATTGGAGAACCCACAGACTTACGGTTATAAGTGTAGCCCAGGGCTACTCGCAGCAGTTCCCAATGCTGTGGGAATCTACCTGTGGTAAAAAATGAGCTGTAATAACCATAAAGGTGGTGATGTACTGACTGAGTATGTAGGTAATAATGTAGCCCATATTGTTAAATATAAGGATATTAGAAGACACAAAGAAGTTCCCTGATGGTTTAGTGAGTCATGCAGTGGCATAGCTATACAGGGGGAACACCCCATGACTGCAGGGGGAAACAGGGGTCCCATAAGGAGGATGGGTGTGGGATTTTGTGTGCATGGCAGAGGAACCAGAAAAACATTTGCAGGGGGAAGTCTCATCCGCCACTGGAGTCTTGTAACAATGACATCACATAGCGCAATTTATAAGGATATATTTTACATAGCAACCTTCTGCTTTTAAATAACCATGGAACTTAATTAATTCAAATATCCTTATGTTCTACAATATGGGCCACACTATTCTCTATATATCAATATTCACTAGTGATGGGCAGGCGTGGATTCACGGCAAATTTCTATGTTTCATGAGCATCGAAAGAATTGTTGCGCATCATGTATTGTTGCGCATCAAACATATTGTCTCTCCCATCAAAAGAAATGTCTCTCGCGTCAAAAAGAATTGTCTCTCTTCAAAAGAATTGTCGTGTGCCAAAAAGAATTGTGTCTCTCTTTAAAAGAATTGTCGTGTGTCAAAAACGCAAATTTTTCGGCGTTTTGTGAATCTTTTGAAAGATTCGCAAATTTTTTGGCGAAGCGAAATGGGACAGATTGGCTCATCACTAGTATTCACAGTTATTTATAGTGTTAACAGTATTTACAGCACCTTGTTAATGTAACATAATGTTACTAGAAGGGAATGGAGATGGTGAAGAGGTGGTTTCATATCTGATTTGCCCAACATGATAAGTTCTTCTGCAGCAAGTTTCAGGGGCAGAGTTACTAAAACATTTCTCTTTCCATGAATTTCAGACATTTACTAAAAAGCCTAAACTGAAAATGTCTGTGTGGGAATAATTTGCAGAAAAGTCGAAATGGTGCACTGAAACCTCTACTTTTTTGAATTTTGAATTGTCGCACAAAAAAACCACATCAAAATCTGTAAACCTCTCAAGTTTCGTAGCAAACAAGGATTTTCTATTGACTTCCACATGATGATAAGCATAGTAAATCTCAAAAAATGTGCACCAAAAAAATATGAATAGGAAAACAAAAATCCAAGCGTTTGTAAATGGCCCCCTAAGTGTAGTAAAATGTTCTCTTTTGTAAGTGGGCAAGCTGAGCCCTTAGGGAAAGTGCAGCAGAGAAAGCAGACAGTGCAACAGAAGCCACTGAGAGAAATTGGTTGCTTTATTAATCTCTCATCTTGCATTAGTGAAAGTATTTACAATGCTTGCAGAAGTGTCAGTAACGTTTTCATTGTGTTTTATGAAGAAAAATCGTTTTGTTCTCTATAAAAATGACGCATATTCTCTTTTCAAATTACATGTTTCTAAAGCTGTGGAACTGTAACCACCAACGCTATTATTGCAGGTTCGTGCACTAACTGTAGGTCTTGCCCAGGGCTATTTTATACATGGGCAAAAGAAGTTCTCTCTGTGTATGTTAAAGGAAAAATATTAGGGCTCATTTGTAAACAAAAGTGCAGCATGCAAAATACAAAAAAGGTTGAAATTGGTTATTTTTTGCCCTGTGCATACTGCACTTGGGTTTGCAGCATTAGCTGCAGGGCACAGCCCACATCAGGTTCAAGTCTCAGCGTCTGCCCTACATCACTTGGTAAGTACAGGGCTGTTCCTCCTTGCAGATTTTTTACCTAGCACTCAGCACTACCTAACAACAACCTACTATTATTCTTTTCAATAGTTATAACTTTTGAACAAAGTAGTGCTCAGTTACAACCATAGCTGGCCAATTGCACAAGTGCAGTAGCCAATGGCAACCAGATCTTTGCCTTTATTTTCTTACTTATAGTAGACTATAAAAAACAAATTTTGCTTGGTGGTAATTGTCAGTGCCACTTGTGTAATTTACCACTTATGTCTATAAATCAGCCACAGTAGCTCCAAACATGTGAGTGCCTTATTTTATTAACACATTTAATGCATAAAATAGGATAGACAACTCTTTATATAGCATTGTAAGGCTGGGGTAGACACCCTATATGAATTCATATAGATGGGCCTCCTGACGTATTCTCTTATTAGTGCTTAGTCTTATTAGTGCTTAGTAGGGCATCAGACCCAAAGCCACTCTAATATTTTATAAGACACATTAATCAAATGAAAAATGTTTTATCTTTCTCTACTCTTCTTTCTCTCTATCTTTTCTACAGAACTGTATTTATACATAGTAGTTATATAGTATTTAAAGTTTGAAATAACTGACATCAATCGAGTTCAACATTCTGCACAAATGAAACTTTTCTATATAAAAGCCTTTTTCTATATAAACATGCAGTGTGTGTCTGCACTTAAATAAAAAATGGGGTGCTAGATTAATCAGTTAAATATTCTTCCAAGTATCCACACATCTTTAAAAACCTTTTTATATATAAATTACACAGAGGAGCACTCATTTTGCCAATCTTTACAAACACTTGCAATCACAGAAATAATATGAATAAGCCCTCTATGGGTCTTTTACTCATTGACAGGGTACGTGTGGCTTTTGGTACTGGTTTGCCATCATCATCATCATCAGTGTCATAAAATCATGGTGTCTTTGACTTCACAACGCTGATGATGGTCACATAGCAGTGAGTGAAAAGTTGGATTTATAATGGACTATCACTTTCAAATACATTTACAAAATCATGGAAAATAAACACTACCATGCTGTGATACCATAGGGGCATAGATTTTGTACTGCTAATTCTCCTGTAAGGCTACAAGAGTCTTTGAATGTGGTTCATTATTGTCCCAACAATATTTATTTGTATGCACACATGAACATTTGTTGCCTATAGTCTCTCAGCAAAGGAAGTGTAAATGTTATTGCAGCAAAGAGAAATTCTTTATAAATTTACAGAATAATTTGTCGCAAACATAAAAAACTTACCCAGCTCAAGAGAAAGAGGTAGAGGAATTTCTTCATTATTTGCATTCAGTGTGACTTTATATCAGCTTGAAAAGCACTGTTTCTCCAGCCCTAGTCAGTTGATTATGAGAACTAAAGCACAAAGCACAGTCTGTCAGACTCTCCAGATAACTTAAAGCACCATAAGTTGGACGAGGGGGCTAGTGTATGCCAGGATTTCTGCAAGAGACACACATCTCTGTAGGCAGAAAAGAGCAGGCCCACGCTAAGGGGAAATGTGTCGTAGAGGGAGCGATGTACTCCTAACCACAAGTAGAAAGCATTTCTGAAAAAAAAATACCGTCTGATTACTAATCAAATCACTCTGAAGAAAAGTGACAACAACAGTTTCGTCATTCTCTTGTAGAAATTGGAAACGCCTCTCTTTTTAATGTGTTTATTCCTTAGGTGACATTTACAGCCGCTTGATGACAAATCTTTCTTGTAAACCTGAAAACATGGGTGTCAGTTACTAAAGACTGGGTGACCACCCAGCAAATTGGTTTCTAGATATTCAGCACAGCACAATGATAGATTTATCCACAGCCAAGAAGGAATTTATGTAATGAACATACATTTCTTGATGAGAATATTATATTAAACCTGACATTTAGAATACCAAGAAGCAAAAAATGACAATAAATGTACAGTATGCCAGAACCAATAACTTAGCAAATCCCAGTGGTGCTTAAATAGAAGATGTAGCACCCGGGAAAAGGGAGGTCGGGGTCAGCTAAAATCCCTCCAAGCCACAGATACTTTAATAGGCACAGTTACATAGACCATCTTCTCAGTTGGGCCCCTTACATGCACATTTTAGCAGAAATATTTATATAATATATAAACCAGTGGTTTTTAACCAGAAACTGTCAATTTATTGAAGAAATAAAAGTTGAAATAAAGATGGTACAGGTATGGGACAGGTAACCAGAAACCTGTTATCTAGAAAGCTCCAAATTACAGAAAGATCATCTCCCAATAAATTTGATTTTACAAATTATTTCATTTTTCTCAATAATAATAATATAGAACCTTGTACTTGATCCTTGTTAAGATATAATTAATCCTTATTGGAGGCAAAACAATCCAATTTAATGTTTGAATGATTTTTAAATAGCCTTAAGTTGTGGGGATCCATACTACATACCGTTTATACTTTATACTAACCACAAAAATGACTATTAATGCCATAGTTCATTATTATCACTATTATTGCCATAGTTCATTATTATCACTATTATTGCCATAGTTCATTATTATCATTATTATTGCCATAGTTTATTATTATCACTATTATTGCCATGGTTCATTATTATCACTATTATTGCCATAGTTTATTATTATTACTATTATTGCCATAGTTCATTATTATCACTATTATTGCCATAGTTTATCATTATCACTATTATTGCCATAGTTCATTATTATCACTATTATTGCCATAGTTCATTATTATCACTATTATTGCCATAGTTCATTATTATCACTATTATTGCCATAGTTCATTATTATCACTATTATTGCCATAGTTTATTATTATCATTATTATTGCCAAAGTTCATTATTATCACTATTATTGCCATAGTTTATTATTATCACTATTATTGCCAAAGTTCATTATTATTGCCATAGTTCATTATTATCACTATTATTGCCATAGTTCATTATTATCACTATTATTGCCAAAGTTCATTATTATCACTATTATTGCCATAGTTTATTATTATCACTATTATTGCCAAAGTTCATTATTATCACTATTATTGCCAAAGTTCATTATTATCACTATTATTGCCATAGTTCATGATTATCACTATTATGCTGTGTCCTTGGGGTTATCCCTAATGATGAATTCTGAGAAATCCTGGGAATCATGGTAAAATTTTGCATGGGAGTTGCCAAGTGAATGTAGGCAATAGTGACCTGGTTGGGTGAGCCTAGGATGGAAGTAGCTTTCGGCCTGACTACCAATGAAGGCTTATAGGCGGCTGCTAATGGAATGCTAATACTTATTCTGTTGGGAAGCTATAATTATGTTGGGATGAAAAACCCAATATTCTGTTCTTCGACTTCAGCTTATTCTTCCGCTTTTTCTTATTATTATTCTTCTTATTCTTAGCGCCCCCCATTTTCTAAACGCTACTCCTCCTACAGTTTTAGGGGTACAACACCCAAACTCACCACACTTCTTTGCCCTATAGCGGAGCAGATTGCTTGTGCTTTTCTAAGCGATCCCGCCCCCCGTCTTTTTGTGGCGCCGCTCAGAACCCCCCAATTTTCCCATTGACTTTGACAGGGAAGATTTTCAAACTGCTGCCACACTTACAGCTTTGAAACTACAGCCCCCAAACTTGAATTACATAATCATAGGGTCACCCTGAATGAAACAGCTACATTTCTTGGATGACCTCAAAGTGGGAGGGACCTACAACAGCCAATCAAATTTCACCCATTGACTTTAATGAGGAAATTGAAACTGCTGCCAATCTTACAGCTTTGAGGCTACACTCCCCAAACTTGAATCACACAGTCATGGGCTCAGCCTGAATGAAAATATGATGATTGTTGGATGCCCAAAAGTGGGTGGATCTGTGAACAGCCAATCAGACTTTACCTATTGACTTGTCAGAAATTCAACCTGCTGCCATTCTCACAGTAATAACACCAGGGTTCCCAAACTTTTCACAGTTGGTCACTGGGTGACTACATTGCAAGTTTGGAAAAGTGGGTGGGGCCAACAACAGCCAATCAGATTTCACCTATAGACTTCATACATTTAAATTTACATTTAAACTGCTGCCTTAATATTAATAATAATAATACTAAGGTCCCCAAACTTTGCAGCACTAGTCATCAGGTAACTGCGGTTCAGAATAAGAAATAGTGGGTGGAGCCACTAACAGCCAATCAGATTTTACCTGTTGATTTTCAATGGAGAAATTCAACCTGCTGCCATTCTCACAGTATTAACACCAGGGTTACTAGGGAACTGCATTTTTAGGTTTTAAAAAGTAGACTTTCAGTGGGGAAATTTAAGTTGCTGCCATTCAGACACTATTAAAACCAGGGTCCAAACTTTGCACAGTGGTCTTTACTATATAACTGTGGTCCGAGGTTAGAAAAAGTGGGTGGAGCCAACAATAAATCAGATTTTTTTCAGTGACTTCAAACCAACATGAAGTTTGTTCTCAAACTTCCCTTTCTAGTTTTTAATTATTATTAATTACCCCAAATATTTTGCCCTGTGTAGTAATTGTTTTACAGTTTATGTTACATCCTGTACAACAGAATAATTTAATTATACTCTCTGCCCTAAGAATAACTGCAGTACCTGAGTTTGGGATTGTCCTTCTAAATAAAAGGTTTATTTTATTTAGCAACAACTGATAGCATGTATTTCATGGTTCCATTTCTGAATGCATTTCCATTTTGTCGTTTGCTGCATTCATGATTCATTTTGGTGATCTTATTCCCTGGTGATTTACTTTTCGGTGCAGTTATTGTATGGGTGGCTTCTGACACCTGATGGGACTTTATTTGATAAGAGATTTCTCCATTGAGAATAAGAGACACAGCTTGCAGATTGTTGGTGAAGTGTAAAAGTGAAACACTGCAGCCATTCATCTATGTGACTATATTGTGTGTACAGTGTAACAGTACAGTATAATGGTATATGTGTTCTGTTACATAAAACCTCATTCTGAAAATCTCAGACTGGACCCAAGTAAATCTATACCTAAACAAGGAGTACCAAATTTTAGCAATAAAGAAACACTTCACTCACAGTCCCCCCATTGGTTGAATTGGCACATGTTTACACATGTTAGCAGTAACGCCACGTCAAGGCTTGAACCTTGTTACTGGCATTCACACACCATTCATGCCGGGTGTAACGCCTCAGGGGAGAGCCAATGTGAATAACTTGCCATTGGTTCCCCTCAGTGAGATGGAATTTCACTTGTAACACAAAACATGACAAACGTGACACAAACAAGACAACACAAGAGGCTTAAACTGCACGTGTCTATAAAGCCCCACCCTTTGCTCATTTAACTATAACAAATTTAACTCAACTTCCAGGCGAAGGTAAAAAAAAACCATCTGAAGCGGCTGCCAATTTGCCCCAGACAGGGAAAAACCCTTTGCCTGAAAAAACTACAGAACTTTAGAACTAAATACATAACTAACAGGTATGGGTTCAATAGACATGATGTGCAGGAAGGCAAAGCAGTCTGAGATCTTAGCATCTGCTTGTCTTCTTGTTACACCCTTGGCCTTTCATATCACATTCCCTCACACAGTCATGCACATAAAGTTATACTTACCTGGAACTTACCTCTCATGTGCCCAGATGAGTGACAGAACCTGATGCAGGAGATGGTACGGACTTCGTTGTTTTACTCCACTTTTTACACAGCATGATAAATATACCCTTATTGTTTACCTTATAGTTTACTTTACTAATGTAACAACTTCAGTTACAATTGTAACAACATCAGTAATGGCAGTTGTGCAAATAAGCCCCAGTAACCATTCAACCCTTTCATACATGTACAAAAGGATATTTAGTCCCTCCTTTTTTTGTTTGGATTGAATAGAAGCATCTTTACCGTCACCACTCTTCTCCCTTCTCCGTTTTTCCCATCTCTTTGTCCTCATCTAGAGCTCACTGCTCCTCAGGATTCCTCTCTCTCTTCTTCTGCTTTTCCTCTTTGTGTTCTTCACTTTCTGTTCTTCTCTTCTTCTGGGAGGGCCCGGGGCCCGAATCGCTGTAGCTCCTCTTCCTTCTTTTGTCGTGTAGATCTCTCTTCTGCTGCATCTCTTTCTTCCTTAAGCCTTCTCTCCAACTGTCACTTCCCAATGGTTGAGGTCTCTTGCCCCGTGGCAGGTGCCACTTGGTGACATCATCACCTGGGCACAGACTGGAAGATACCATTCCAGCACAGAGCCAGGTACATATCTCAGCCTGGGCACAGACGCTTAGATACCATTGCAGCACAGAGCCAGGTACATATCCCAACCTGGGCACAGATGCTTAGATACCATTGCAGCATAGCATAGAGCCAGGTACATATCTCAGCCTGGGCACAGACTGGAAGATACCATTGCAGCACAGAGCCAGGTACATATCCCAACCTGGGCACAGGCTGGAAGATACCATTGCAGCACAGAGCCAGGTACATATCTCAGCCTGGGCACAGACTGGAAGATACCATTGCAGCACAGAGCCAGGTACATATCTCAGCCTGGGCACAGGCTGGATGAAACTATTGCAGTGCATTCAGGTTGAATAGAGAGACTTTGGGTTTCCAATCCAACACTGTATAACAATTGGTGAGGTTGATTTGAGCAACCACTAACCCTGAATTTCATTTTGTGGACACTAATGATGATTAAGCTTATCTTAATTACTTGAGGGCTTGAGGCCACACTTCATGTGTGCAGCTTTATTAGCCACGGTGTATATTGTGAAAATCTGACATTATAGCTAAATTAGAAATCCATTAGTGTGTGTATGAGCTGTGTCAGTGGCACTTCTATAAATATGGGAGCACCCACAAGCATTAACCCATGTGTCAAGTTGTTATTTAATGAGCAATTGAAATGCTTCCCAGGGACATCTGAAGCTGTGGGCAAGAATGATTTTATATAAAACCATGTTAACCTGCTGTACTGACAATACCCATCCTACAAAGCTTCGCCCAGGGTATTAAGGGCAAGGGCAGGCAAAGTGTTAATATGCTTCTCTCAGCCCAGCCCTTTTCGCATTTTCCGGCCTACAGAAGCGCATCCGCTTCTCTCAGCCAGGCAGAAAAGCCCATTGCTGAGAGAAGCAGATTAAAGGAACAGTAACACCAAAAAATGAAAGTGTATAAAAGTAATAACAATATAATGTACTGTTGCCCTGCATTGCTACAACTGGTGTGTTTGCCTCAGAAAGACTACTATAGTTTATATAAGTAAGCTGCTGTGTAGCCATGGGGGCAGCCATTCAAAGGAGAAAAGGCAGAGGCACTTAGCAGATAACAGATAAACCCCCATTATATGGGGCTTATCTACTAGTTATCTGCTATGTTACCTGTGCCTTTTCTCCATTTTCCAGCTTGAATGGCTGCCCCCGTGGCTACACAGCAGCTTATTTATATAGTAGTTTTTCTGTAGCAAAAACACCAGTTTTTTGCAGAGCAACAGCACATTATGTTTTAATTACTTTAAAACACTTTAATTTTTTCATGTTACTGTTCCTTTAACACTTCGTCTGCCCTTGCCCATACTCCTACTTGCCCCCCCCCAAACAAAGCTATAGCGCAACCCACAATTGTATGATTCGTAACTAGGATGTAAGTTTATTAGATTCCCAGTTATGCACTTTATACCCTAACCTCGTGATAAATATCATTCACAATAATGATCAACCTTTTTTTTATGTTGGGTTGAACAACCCACATACTATTCTTCCACTTCCGCTTATTCTTTCGCTTTTTCTTCTTCTTGCCATTATGTAAGTATTAATTCCAGGGTTGTTAAACTTTCCAAACTTAGTCACTGGGTATTTGCCGTTCAAAGTTAGAAAAAGTGGGCAGAGCCACCAACAGCCAATCACATTTCACCTATTTGCTTTCAATGGTGAAGTGTAAAATGCTGTCGGTCCCACAATCTTTATGCCTGAGTCCCCAAACTTTGCAAAGTTGGTCACTGGGGGACTGCAGTTCAAAAATAGGAAAAGTGGGTTGGGCCACTAACAGCCAATCAGATTTCATCCATTGAACTTTATTGGTTTAAATTTAAAATGCTGCCATTCTCACACTGCTTATGCCAGGGTGCCCACTGTTTGTCACTGGGTGACTTCCACTCAAGGTTAGAAAAAGTGTGGACGCCGACCAACCACCAATCACAATTTACCTATTGACTTTTATTGGTTTTACTGGGTAACTGCAGTTCCTGGTTAGAAAAAGGGGGCAGAGCCACCAACCTCCAATCAGATGTCACTCATTGACTTTCAAGGTTACTAAAAGTGGGCTGAGCCAATAACAGATCAGATTTCATTCAGTGACTTCACGTTTTTCAAACCAACATGAAGTTTGTTCTCAAACTTCCCTTTCTAGTTGGCTAATGTGCTTCTTTCCATGCCTAAGATATAATGGGTAAGCATATTTTCTTGGCAATCCCAAAATCTGATGTGGCACTTTTATTCTCTATTGTTATTTCTAGTTTGCCATGAAAACAAAGCATATGAAGAAGTACGTGGTAGATTTCTATAAATGTTTAAATGTAGATAATCATGTATTCATAAAGCTCCACCATGCAACAAGTAAGTAGGACATTTAGAATACTGCTGGGAAAATCTTAGTAAAGTGATTTGCAATGGCCCAATTAAATGAAAAGAAAATAAACATCAAGTTGATCAACTGTTTATTATTCTGCAATGATGCAAAGAAGTGGTAAAGTAGCAATGTTAGGAGCGCTAAAGAGACATTATGCAGCAACTAAATAAGCAGGTAACAACAAGCTTTTTGCCAACAGTGCATACACTTAATGTATAAAAAAATATTAATACACAACTGGCATCAGTAAATGTACAGTTAATGTTCTCCAAATGAAACAATGTACACAAGTCATTTTTATAAAATCAACAAAAAATTAATAAATATTGAAAATGTATACATACAAAATGTTTTTAGGTACATGGACTCTCTCTGTTTAAGGTCAAATTGCACATGTAGTGGTCTGTACAGCAAAGCACTGAGGGGGTGAACCAGTTGCAAGAGAAAACAGCAGAACATGGGATTTATCTAAATAGGTATACACAAAATCTCTGTACATGGTGCTGGCCTTTTGGGCAAAGACTGTATGCTTAGGCCTAGTGAAAAAGGTTTTCTTCCCTGTGTCTCCATTTATTTATGCTCTCACCCAGATGAACTAGAGACTAAAATGACACCCTTACACCTTTGCTTTGGTAGCTATTTCCCTAAAGCCATGGTAGCCATTTCCCTAAAGCCTTGGTAGCCATTTCCCTAAAGCCATGGTAGCAATTTCCCTAAAGCCATGGTAGTCATTTCCCTAAAGCCTTGGTAGTCATTTCCCTAAAGCCTTGGTAGTCATTTCCCTAAAGCCTTGGTAGCTATTTCCCTAAAGCCTTGGTAGCCATTTCCCTAAAGCCTTGGTAGCCATTTCCCTAAAGCCTTGGTAGCCATTTCCCGAAAGCCTTGGTAGCCATTTCCTGAAAGCCTTGGTAGCCATTTCCCTAAAGCCTTGGTAGCCATTTCCCTAAAGCCTTGGTAGCTATTTCCCTAAAGCCTTGGTAGCCATTTCCCTAAAGCCTTGGTAGTCATTTCCCTAAAGCCTTGGTAGCCATTTCCCTAAAGCCTTGGTAGCCATTTACCTAGTCCCAAGTGGCCTTGGGACTGTTTTTATGTGCCAATCACAATGATAAGATATCTAGTGATGCCTAAAGCACTTATGTAGTATAAGAATCAGCTTGTGAGTCCATATAAAATCTGGTCCTTTCTAAAAAGCATTTTTTAAAGGACTGGATAAATAAGGTCAATTGAGTAAAATTTTAAAAATCCACGAAACCCTAAAACGATAGGTTATGATTCAAACTCTCAAAATAAATGTTTAAATCTTACTTTTAGGGTGAAGACACACAGAGCTACTAGTAGCAGCTACTTTTTCACGGCTACTGAATTCCAGAAAATCCCCTGCCATAGACAGTACTGAAAATTGCCTCTGCTAAAAGACATGTAGAGACAATAGTAGCTCTGTGTGTCTTCAACCTTAAGAATTGCAAGGAGCAATTCCTGGGGGGTGGAACTAATGTTCATCCATATGGCTTTAGTCGGCATGGGCTTTTGTTTCCCACTGGTACAGAGAATTGATAAAGACTGTGTGGGCTGTAACCAGGGGTGCTGTGAGCCATACTTAAATAATATTCCAACTTTTTTTAATACCTTAAATAAGCAGCTTAATACAAAAGCTCCACTATAATGTATTGATTGAACTGTATTCTGTCTACTCAAATGTCCAAGGCAGAGATGTTATTCATTAATATCTAAAGGAGAAACTATTTGAGTAGTTGAGTCTTTAGGATTCTTTTTGCACCTTGTTGTTATATGGCCTTTGGTCTTTAGCTTTAGCATCATTCTTTTCCTGATTGGGGTTTAGAAACCTTGTTTCAGGCCTTCTTTTTTATACAGTAAAGGCAGAAGTGTGTGGCTACCCGTAAAGTACACTGGCTACCAATAACCCGAGACTTCTGGATATTAGTGAAAGTGATATTAAATGAAATATATATTGATTCTGCAATGAGCACAAATGTATTCTATATATTGATACAAATAACTGTGATTTCCTGTCTTTTGTGATGGGATTAATTACTGCATTTTAGCTTTTACATCTTGGGAAACTGAAAGGTGTGTGACCTGTTTAGGGTGAAGACACACAGAGCTACTTAGTAGCAGCTACTTGTTTATGGCTACTAAACTCCAGAAAATCCCCTGCCATAGACAATACTGAGAATTGCCTCTGCTAAAACACACGTAGAGACAATTATCAATAAGGAGCTCATTTACCAACCATTGACTTTTTTTTTAAAATTCGAACCGGATTTTTTTTCCGAGAAAAAACGCTGCAACTTTTCCGTTGTGTCTAAACAGCTAAAAATCAGAATTTGATAATTGCAAGTTTAACTTGCTAAGTTTATGTAGAAGGTAATGGCGAAGGTCCCTTCCCGTCCCCTTTTTCTTTTGTCTGAAAACTCTTTTCCTATAGGATTTCTATTTCTGTAGTCTCAACAAGTAGCTGCTACTAGTATCTCTGTGTATCTTCACTCTTAACAAGACTGGTTTCTTCTTATGTCAGACAGTCTGCCCCTGTTTCCTACAGTCGTTTTATTGGTCATATAAAAAAAAGTACATATTTCATTCTTAAGATCCTAAGTGGCTGAAAAGAGGAAAATAAATCAATAGGCTCTTATTGACTCGGGAAAGAGGATGATCTTCTTTGGAGACCATATGTGTGCAACAGAAAGATCATATACCAATGCATGTTTGTCTAGCATAGAATAGGTGATCTGCTGCTTCCTTGCATTAGTCCCTGCATGCCAGGGGATGGCTAAGGATGGTGGGATTTGTATTTTACCATCACTTTATGGGGTATCAAACCATTAACCAAGGCTTGTAAGTGACAACAACCTTTCAGTAAATACATAAGAGATGCACAACAGGATACAGGAAATGCATTACGCAGAGTTAAGCAACTGTTTTTTTTAATCTAAAATATCAGATTTTATTTGAATCAGTGGCCCTGCAGTTTTCATTCAGTAGGCTGGAGTGCTACGTACATACATTTGAAAGTTTCACGTTTTTATGCGTATTTCGGCTACATGTGCCTGCACCCGAGCGTATTCCATTCATTTGGGTGCAGGCACATGTAGGAGGAGTAGGGCGGTATTTTCGGCAAGCGCTTTTCCACTTGCCCAAAATATCGCCATGTCTGGCATTAGCCTTATAAATCCATAGGCACAGCTGGAAAAATATTACACAGGTTTACCATTAGTAAAATAGTAATTACCCATAAGGGAATAAATGCTGGTCCACTGCATGTACAGAGATAACCCGCACATCTAAGTGGGACATTCCCTTAGCGTTACAGGCTAGTGAACTAGTAAAACTTGCTAGTCCAAGCACATTATGCAATATTAGTGTCTGCTTTGCGTCTGATTTTCTAAGATATATGGAATCAGTCTCTAGAAATGCAAGATCCATTCATTTTCTATTCTGCACCATAAGAAGGGCAGACATACACTTACTGTACCATCCAAACCCTACATACAGGCAAGACACTACCATTATGAAACATTACTATGCTCTCAATATCAGCACGCAAAAAAACGAAATTCTGTGTATATCAGGTACATGTAACACTTCCTGATGTGATGAACTCGTATGTATAGGTAATTGTTTTTAATATTAGGACTGCATCATTGATATAAATCTCCAGCCAAAGCCTGTGAGGCTATTGTTTGTCATTCTACCAAGGTAAAATGTAATATAATTTACAGGTAAATCCATTGCAATGAAATTTATGCTTACATGGACTTTACTGCCAATAACTATTGAACCAAGTATTCATTATCCCTTCATTTTTCTAGTGGGGTTATGTAATAAGAGGCACTAAGTTTGCCCAAGAACAGTAACCCACAGCAACCAGCAATCAGCAGGTAGTATTTACTGGTCACCTGTCTAATAGCTAATATCTTATTGGTTGCTATGGGTTACTGCTCCCGGGCAAACTTAGTGTTATTTATTACACATGGGGTGTATAGAATAGACATTTCAAGTTATTTCATTAGTGGCAGATAAGTGTCATAAATATCATCAGAATATTGAATGCAGCTGGGCAGAAAGTCATTTTGTTTAATGCCTTAAAAGTAACGGTAACAATACAGTACAGATACAAATGATGGCCCTGACACATACAGTCTGCTATCATTTAGCGCATACCCCCTTGCAAGGAAATAAATACATTTGTGAAACGTAAGACCACTAAGAATGTAATGTTTTGGTGTAAATGTTTATTGTACTTCTCTTGCTAAATATATTTCTACAGGTACTGAATGTGTATTTAACCCACAAGCGCACGTCAAATTCTATCTCATTTAATTTGCAAATTTTAGTAAAATAAAAAAATATTTACACGTTGTATACTTTTCCAAGTCAGACTAGGAGCACATATCCTGCACACAGGGTACAGTACTACATAACTAAATAAACTAAGGGGAAAAAAAGGATCTCACTTTGGAAAAGCCCAGTTTGTCAGTGGTTAAGAGCAATTATTTACACAGGCAGGCAATGCTGTTCTAATAAACTCAAAATAAAAAATCTGCAAGAATTTATGCAGTGCTAATGAATCAATATTTGTGGCTTATTAAAAATACACATAAAGTGCCCTTAAATGTTAAATAGATTTATAAACATTCATATTTAAACAAATAATCTCAATGAAAAAAATAATTTAAACATTGGCAAGCACCATGTCTCACAATAATTATAATACTGTTCCTGTAAACATTTTCAGTTTCTCCATTTTTTCAGAACAATAAAGAAGAAAATGTTTCCCCGTGGGGCGTATTTTCTTATAATTATCATAGAAATGCAACCTCTAACTCCTGTGACTAACGCATTTCACAGTTTTCTTTTTAATAATATTTCATAAAGCTACACACCAACACATCCCCAAAAGTTAGACCCTGCTTGTCCAAAAAAGGAACACGAAAGCCAACTTTGGTCATCGATTGCTATAGAAAAGGCCAGCACCATGTGGAATCCATTATTCTGAGTACTCTTGTGGATAATAGATACACTAGCGCTCAGTTGAATGAGCTGTTTAGTAAACATTTCTGGTGTGAATTACAGCTTTGCTAGTACATACAGTGGCTACAATTTCATAACTGCAATAATCTTAAGGAAAAATGAAAAAGCGTGTTCGGAGTTGTTCTGTTCTTTTGTCACGTTGAGTCCTCATAGCCACTGGATGTTTCAGATGAGGTATAGGTCTGATTTCTATCTAATGCTATGGTACAGAGTCTTGATGCCACCAGTATATGTTCTGTGCCAGAACTCGAAACGTCTTTGAGTTTTGGCTGTTATTTGAAAGTGCAAGTAAAATCTCTCGGCTGTGCAGTCTTTGGAAACGCAAAGCCCAGTCACAAGTCAGTTGCTGCTGAGAAGTAATCCATATTGGCCCCCTCAAAGAGACGTGCCACTGATGCAAGCTCGTGTCCCACTTCCCAGGTTTACCAACTGAATATCAGTAGGTCATAGCGATCTTCAGCATCTGCCATGTGAAGGACCATTTGTGTTCTGCATCCTTTGCTTCACAATATATAAGTTTCTTCAGGTGACAAAAGTCTATGTTGTCTCCATGAAATTACACCTCTCTGCAAAGGAAAAAAAAAACAAGGATTATTAGAGATTGCACCTCTCAGCTTTTATCCAATGCAATGAACTGCAAGGTCATTTCCATCAACTCACATGTTTGCCTTGATGTGATATGGCAGGTATTTCAAAAATTAATTTCCTAATGGCATTGCCATATTATGGCAAGGCCTGATACAGAGAGTTTGTTGCATATTTACCCATTCAGGATTATACATGGCACTGCTATTGATATAAATAAAGGCACTATGCAAAGATTCCTGGAACGTCTGCAAGAGCCTTTAGGATATATTTAAGTATCTTTTTTACATAGCAAAAAAAGCAAACGTACAAGTATGTGATTCGTTATCCAGAAAGCTCTGAATTACAGGAAGGCCATCTTCCATAGACTCCATTTTAATCAAATGATTCAAATTTTTAAAAATGGGTAATAATAAAGCAGTACTTGATCCCAACTAAGATATAATCCTTATTGGTGGTAAAACAACCCTATTGGGTTTATTTAATGTTGAATGAATTTATTAGTAGTATATGGCATAGAGATCTTAATTATGGAAAGTCCCCTTATCTGGAAAGCCGCAGGTCCTGAGCATTCTAAATAACAGGTCCCATAACTGAATTATAAAGTATAGATGATTGCATAGAATACTTACGAAGCAGTTAGCGTGGAGTTAAGCAGTAAAGTAGTTCTAATTCTGTACAACTGTGCCAACGTAAGTTTCCTGTGCTGGGAAGACTGCGGATCTGACATTGTCCGTCTGGCACTACCAGGAACATTATCACTGTCCAATTCTACTTCACCAGAAAACTGGTCAGGGAAAGATTTACTGTACACATGTTCTGAAGAGTCCACTTCAAACTCTTGCAGGGATTGAATCTGCTCAGACTCAGATAACGAATCCTGTATTTTATTATCATTCCTGAAACAAACAGCAGATTTTGCTGATCCGTTTTCCTCTGGTTCAGAAAGATCTGAGGAGCTACTACTGCAGCTGCCTGTGTTGGCAACTCTTCGGCCTGTGCAGTCTGATTGAGATCTGGGTTTTATTACATGCTCTTCCATGTGATTGGATGTACGCTCCACCATGCTAGTCCTTTTAAATCCATTTGCTGAGATATATTTTCTGTTGTCTTTTTTAAGATGATCTGGTTGATAAAATATATCTGGTGTTGGGGACATGAAAAGTTCACTTAAGCTTTTACTTTGAGTAAGGTGAGTTATTTCTTCACTATTGATAGTTGAAGGACCCGTTGTTATCAGATGAAGGAGGCTAGCTTCTGACTTGGACTTCAGTACTTTAGATTTACACGGCAGGAGCTGAACAGGTGTCCTTCTACGAAGTTTAGGTGATGAGGAACGCTGGGAACTAATAGATTCCCTCTCATCCTCCACCATTTCCTGTTGCTGTCGTTCTACAAACTCTTCTAGTGATGTTGGGGAAAGAGTCCCATAAGCGCTGTCAATGGATGAAGATCTGCAACCATTTGGTTCCAGTTTTAAATAGTTGGAGTCAACAACTGGGGGAGCTTCAGGAGAGTCAATACTTTCAAACATGTCTCTTGTGGGCGTAATGGAAGATGCAGTTGTACTTATTGAAGTTTCATCTGACTGAGAGCCAAATGGTCCTTGTTCAGTTTCAGGAGAAGAAAGCTCGTCACCAGCATCTATGACAACCACTGAGATAGTTTCGGTGGAACCATCTGACTGACTACAAAATAAACACAATTTCAGTAATTAGTGGGGAGATAACTATACAAAATTTGTCAGACATCTTTCATAATGCAAAACAAGTATGGGAGCCATTACCCGAAACCCATTATCCAGAAAGGTCATCTCCCATAGATTACATTTTAAACTAATGCAAATTTTTAAAAATGATTTTCTTTTTCTCTGTAATAATAAAACCTTGTACTTGATCCCAACGAAAATATAATTAATCCTTATTGGGGGCAAAACAATCCTATTGGGTTTAAATAATGCTTAAATTATATTTTAGTAGAGAAAGTTTAGAGATTACAGACAGATCCCTTAGCTGGAAACCCCTCAAGTCCCAAGCATTCTGGATAACAGGTCTCATACCTGTATATAGTTTTAGAAAAAAAGCAGAGAAAAGGTGTTTTAGCAACCAACTTTCCAAGGGTTTCCTATACATACAGTCCATCTGCCTATACTTACGGTCTTACTGGCTGTATGCTGATGTTTATAGCCACCCATGATAGATGCTTTTCCTAGATTTATTTATTACACAATACAACTAGCATTGAGAGTGGAAAAATATTACATCTAGTAAAAATAAGAAAACAATATGGACTGCAACCCCTTACCCAAGTTCCCCTAAAGAATAAGAATTGCCTCTACATATAAAGCAGACACTTACAGGATGGATGTTATAATAGGACACACTCACTTTAAAATAGTGCCATAAAAGAAATCACTGCTAAACTGCATAGTGTTTAAATCTAACGTTTAAGTTTACCTGTTTAACATGTCTGCACTGCTCCTGCGCAGTATGGTTGGGGAGCTCGCAGCTGACGTCCCACTTTCCATATCTTCCTCCTCTTCTTGAAGATGTGGCACCTGTTGCTGGTTACGCAGACACTCCTGTCTCATTCTTTGTAAGAGATTCTAAAAGATCATTATTAAAAAGAATTAATGCAAGTTTCAAAAAACTGTAACTGTTTCCAACATAGATTGAATACCAAGGGATAACAGAGGGACAGTCTGCCCTTCTCCTTGCCCTATGAACTGGAGATTAATTATAAAAAAAGTTGCAGTCATGCTTTGTAGATTAAAGATGCCCAACTGGAGGGCCTCCTGCAAATGATATAATGTAGTCTCCTACGCACTTACTGCACCATGTTTTAAACAGTTGTCATAATGGTTTTGGGGCAAAATGGACTATAACAATATGTCAAAGAAACAGCTCTTAATCCTCCCCATGTTTTTATTCTTACCCCTCCTTTCTTACCTGTGCATTGAAAAATGCTTCAATCCATCCTCTGCACAACGACTGCCCACTGGCTTGAAATGTATATGCAGCAACAGCGCTGCGGAATTCATTCAGATAGATGAGCAAGAAGGAACCTGCAATGGAAATGGTATAAGATAGTAAGTACACTGAAAGGACTGCATTATTTGCTCACACTTTTTGTGGGATGTAGATATTACACCTCTGTACATTCCTGTATATAACATATAGGGTGTATCACCCACCCACCAATGAATTAGTCGCCCTCTTCTGCCACTCCATGCTCCATTGGAGGTAATTAGCTAATTGAAATGTTACCAACTGTGTTTGGAGTTTATTGATTTTATGTACTTATTATGAAAACTATTGTCTATTTTAACTAAAGTTTATAATAAAGGTTGTTGATTTTAGAGCATAACACCAACACATAAAAACTTTTTGTTTTTTCATTTTGTTTTTCATTGTAGATATTTCAGCAGCTATAAATGTCCTTTATGTAAACTCTCCTGTATAGCTATCACTTCTCCTGAAATGTCACTCTGCCTGTACCTGATTGTCCTTGCAAATTAGAGCACTTGTGTTTCACATGGTTCTGCCTTAGAATATGGAATAATTTGGATATTTGCCAACATTCTGTATGACACTCCAGCACAATGTATCTGCATTCAAGTTCTCTTACCCAAACTCACATAGCAAAGTGAAATGATGCAAAGCAGAGCTAGACTCACTCCAAGTGCAGCTCAAATAACCCCAGTGAAGTAACAATATATAAAGCTTTATCTGATCTTTGCATTGCCAGAACCCAGGCAGATTCAGTATGCAGGGAGTTAATATTAATGTTAAACATCCTCCCCAAACTGCACTCTGTATATAATACAATATTCACACAGGGGTAAGGCACTAAGGTGTGATTATATTCAGTAATTATTGGCTCAAACCATCCTAGTGCCATAAACGGGAAGGAAATATATTAATTAGCACAGAGGCCAAAGCAATAGTGACTGTGGCATCTTACTGCAGCCCCTCTGGCATTTGGCACAACCCACAGATTGCCATTCTGGGCCAGGACACCATTGGTGCAAGAGCTACAGTATTGTCCAGCCCATTCTCTTGCATTCTCTGGTCTATATTTAGCTCTAGGAAAAGAAACAATCACATTGCATTGTCTGTTACACACTAGGCATATATTGAAACTCAATGCCACTATTTTCCAATCCCTAGCCTTGTTGCATGTACATAAAAAGGGCACAGGATCTGAAACCTTTTCAGTCAAGGTTTGTTATCCTGACAATAAAAATGCTGTAGATATCTTGCAGTATACTTTGTGTAATTAGAACATGCAAGAAATATGTTTTCACTTGCCTGGATCTTTAAGTTCCCTGCATACAATTTTATCCACAAGTAGCGGCTGTCGAATTACTTTGGTTCTTTCTGCTTTTTTGACTGGCTTTGTAATGAGGAAGAGATCAGTGAACAGGAAACAGTAAACGTCCATCTGAAAAAGAGAAACACGCCATCATGGAACAATGATGCTTCTCATAAAAACAGGCTTGTCATGCTTCTATTTTAAAAAATTATATTCATTAAATTTGAAGAAACTGTAGTGGGATTCGTGCCCTTTTTTAATAAAAGCACATTAGGTGCCAAATACAGCAGGAAGAGGAACAAAAGAATCATAAAGAAAGTGCATTAAGGAGGGATATGATATTTCCAATTTTTTTAGTCCCCCAATTATTATGTTAGGGCTTGTAAATAATAAGGGCTGCATGGCCATCGAGTGGGCTAGGAAAGGTTACAGAATACAGTGGGACACATTAAGGTCCATAGAATATCTATTGAAAATTCTCAAGCCATGGATCTCTGATTTCCCCAATTAGTAAATTAGTATAAAGCAAACCATTTTAAAGTCTTGCACAAACACAACAAGCTTCAAAATACAGCGGAAAGTTTTCCAGCTTAATAATCACCTTACTATCTTTGCCTTCCTTCATCTTTAGACTTCCTTCTAGAAGAAGTTGGCGTGTATCTTCAGGAGACGTTCCAATCATAGGGGCTGTTAAATCTAACCTACAGAATTCTTTCAGAATCTAGAAACAAAAGGAAAACAGGTGAGAAGACGGCGCAACAGACAGAGTCTAAAAAAAGACATATTTTCATATGTGGTCAGTCACCTTATCCACTTCATCGGTGCTGCTGTCCACAGCCTCATATGAATCAATGCGGCTGATGATTGCGGCCAGGCGTTGCTGTTCTTGTCTTTGGCGCATCCGGGAATTCACATGATTGATGAAACGCTCCACTGAGCTTATCTACAGTAATCATATAAGAAATTTGTTAATTGACTGAGAAAAAAGGAAGGAAAAGTTTGCCTGTAAAGCCATATGGAAGGTGCTTACCATGAGAATAATGGACTCTCTAACTTGCAGGTCATCTGTCTTTTTCAAGATTGATTTCAGCAGCAGGGGATACTTTGTAAGGCGCTGATGTGGCTTCACCAACATGTCACTCAGTTTTAGTCGATTGCATTGCTTGTGTTTTTCAGACCACTGAAGGGAGAAGATCAGAAAGTAATTTGTAGGGTGGGATGGTTTTATATTGTATTTCTGGTAATTTTTTATAGCTTATATAGGTTTTATATTATAGAAATATATATTATTATTTATATTAAATTAGGTTCTATATGTTATCCCTCTTTTTTTTATAGTCTATTTGCGCTTTTGCTTTTTTGTTTAAAATGCAAAAGTCACAATAATTGTATACTGCACTGTGGCAAAATGGAATGAAAAACAGAGGAAAGTAACTGTAATTAAGCAATGTATGAAAATGGAAACTTAGCAGTTCTGTACTAATACCTTATCTATTTGAAGCTTACATCCAGAAAAGGCATTAATAAAATCAGAAACTTGCCGCAATGCACTTACCGTAACATAGGACTTAAAAAGCTCATTGTCCCGATGGAGATTTCTCATATATTCCATGCAGCCTTCCTCCTCCATACAGTATCGGATATATGGTTTAAACAGGGATTCGAACTGCAAATGTAGTGGATAGAAGATACTTTAAACTCTTTTGCTATTTTTGTATTCATAATAATAAATAATACAATAACAAAAACAGGGTGCAATAAAAACATGCAGTTGCTATGCAGTAATTCTATATTTATATTTACATATTATTACCATTTTGAATCCTTTCTGGAAGTCCATGGGGTTTAGTAAACTCTTGGTCTTTCTTGCCTTCTCCAGTATTGGTACCATGACAGTACTCCAGAGTGTTCTGTGTAATTGAATGATCTCCTGGATATTGCTGAATAACTTATCAGGTTCCACCTTTGTCAACAAAAAAAAAGACATTGTTTTTATGGAATTACTCTTGGCATAATGACTATGAGAATATTAAAATTATAACAATCTGAGAGTATAACCTATGGACTTTCTATGTGCTGATATTAAATTTATACAGGTAATGCATATGCCTATTTTATCTTAATATTCTAAGGACTATGTAAGTTATTCACACAACAGGTGCAAATTTAGTCTAACCCTTAGCAATAAATCGAGAATTATCTGACTCATTAACTGCAGTATGGCTAAAGTAAGCACGTCTTATTCGTTTCTATGGTAGCACCTGCTTTGTGAATTCTCCTCAGAATATCTATGAACTACTTGTGTTTAAGTACAGCAATGTTGTAGGTTTTATAGTTTTCCTCCCATATTAGGAGAGGATTTGAAAAGTCATTTATGAGCACATGAGTGTTGTGCAAAATTTCAGCAGCAACTTGCCATGTTTTTTAACCCATGATGAAGCATTTTTTTATGCCAGTGGTATTTTAATATATAAGATCATGCTATGTCAACACAAAAGAAAATGAGTGGTGTGATATAAGCTAAAAATATTCAAAGAACACAGAAATGCTCAATTTGCCAAAATGTCAAAAAAACAGAAAAAGAGAAAGAGAAAAAAAATTACCTCACATAATATTCCGGACTCTTGTAGATTCAATAGGCAACAAAGGAAAAGCTGTAGAATGAATAAATGAAAAATAAAATGAATATGTTCTGTTTTGAAGTCATATTTGTACCAGTTACATCAATAAATAATAACAGATAGATAGATAGATAGATAGATAGATAGATAGATAGATAGATAGACAGACAGACAGACCGACAATAGATAGATAGATAGACAGAACGACAATAGATAGATAGATAGATAGATAGATAGATAGATAGATAGACAATAGATATATAGATAGATAGACAATAGATAGATAGATAGATAGATAGACAATAGATAGATAGATAGATAGATAGATAGATAGATATAGACAGAGAGATGGACAGATAGGTAGACAATAGATATATAAATAGATAGATAGATAGATAGATAGATAGATAGATAGATAGATAGATATAGACAGAGAGATGGACAGATAGGTAGACAATAGATATATAAATAGATAGATAGATAGATAGATAGATAGATAGATGATAAATTGAATCTTACATCAGTTATCACTTTCAGCTTCTTAATGTATGTGGCTTCTGTATGCAGTAACTCCCAAATGGCCTCTTGTTGGTGGCACTGTCGCCTAGTAAGAGTCTGATAGAAGAGAGAAGAATGATAAGCTAAGACAGTTGACTGTAAGGAGAACACTTACCATGTTATTCTCAAAAATATGCACACATCAATCTTTCTACTTTATTTATGATAACATACATGAAATCTCCATGCTCGGTTCTCTAAAAGAATTTTGACAGTATAAGACAAAGGTTAAATTTATTGCTCTATCATAAATATGTTCCAAAATGCTATGAAATGGGTTGATTTTGTCAGTTGGTGACAAACAGCCACAAAGACAGCAGAATCAAAAAGGAAACCCTATTACAGATCACCAGGCAGAATGACAAATTACCTCAGGAACCTCAATGATTTCCTGCCAGCTATCTTCAAGAGTCAGGTAGGTATCATCTTCTTCTTCCTCCCATGAGTCCTGATCAAAGCCAAACTTGGGAAGGCCAAACATACTGTATGAATGCAACTTGCTCTCCAGCTGCTCCATTTTGTCTATCTCCTGAAAGAGAAACATACACAAATGCTCAGCATGAATGAGACTTTCTATCCAGTATTAGTACTGATTAGTACCAAACAAAGAAAAACCTAAGTAAAGCTCTCCTGTGGAACTGTATGTGGCACAAGGCACTGAATGTGATACACATGAAGACAAAGGGGAAGTAATGCTTGGCTGCAAAACTTTGCCTACTGAGAAAGTACAACGGAAGACTATATAATGATATTTCTTATATATTTATATATTGGAGCAGTTAACTTTCCTACATTGATTTTCACTTATTAAGAACATTTTTACTCAAGAATGGAGACCCTTACCTTGCCTCAATAGGGAGCCGGACAACAAGAAATCTGCAAGTGACTAAGGCACAAAGAACCAACACTGCCTTGTGCAAGCAATGGTCAGGGCGGATTGCTAACAAGGCACCAGGCACCAATGTATGTAAATGAGAAGCAGCACAGCTAATGTGATTAGGAGGGGAGTAGTGACACATTGGGACAAGCGGATTCCCTCCTTTGTTCCGCCGTTACTGTGGCTCGTGCTAGGACCCTTGGCAATGCCCATGGGACCGTCACATTGAAATGAACAGCTGGCATGAGTGGGCCGAGGTTGAAACACTGAATGAGTCCCAAACAATTGGACCCTGCCAGTCACCTCAAAATGATTGAAAAAAAGTGACATGATACTAAAGAGTGAGGCCAGCCGAGCACAGGAACAGTGACAAAGCATATTTAGAGGGCCTAAGCCAAATCCTTGTATGTTCAACTACTAATCCCTGTATTTCGGAAAGTTAGCTGCTGGTCAACGTAGCTACTGCTTGTTTTAAACACGTGTTTGACAGGCAATAGTGTTTCAAAGTGAATGATCTTTGTAAAGCACCATTTTAAATGTGTCACAGTGGATAAAATATATATGTATTTACTAATCTGAAAATGTGTGTGTTCAACAGAAAACATTAAAGACTGAACAGAGGTGGGAATTTCACTTTACACTTTATCAGTCTCTCCTTTGTACTAATGGTGCCCTGGAAAACACATTCAATGTGATCAAGTGCAATGAATCAGAGAATGCTGATCATACCTCTAAGTATCTGATTATCCATCAGCACATGTCAAGCACCCCACCTATCAACCTGTGACCAACCTGCCAACTGGTACATGTGTGTAATAATGAGCTCCATGGCAGTAGTTTAATTCATTAAATGTAGGGACTCTATTGTGTCGAGGCTTGTGGCTGTTGGAGGACACTGGGAGTTGTAGCTCACTTCTGCTGGAGCACTATATTTTGGATATCCTCAGTTTACAGCATCTTAAGGCACAGATCAATTTTTAAAAATATGAATAACATTCCATATTTAAGTTGTCACATTTAGTTGGATATCTGTTAAATTGTCTGCATACTAGAAATATAAATATTTCTCCTTTTCCACAGAGTGAAGCAGCTGTAAGGCAGCCAGTGACAGCTGTACTATGAGTGCACTGTGCAGTATTCTTGGGCTATCTTGCATTTATTATAGAGTCTATTTTATAAATTATTTGCATATATATAATCTGGCACAATGTATGAAACAGTAAGCAAATATTGAGATCAAGAGATGCCAACGGTATTGCTTTACAGCTGATGTAAATACCATTCTGGGATTTGTAGTTCCCTACCTATCTATCATCTATCTATTTATCTCTACTCATGTATTTTACCCATCTCTATCTTTTTTCTGTTCATTGGGGCCAGACACATCATGTGAGTTTGGTTACAGTTCAGAGCATGTCTTTGCTACCTGACCCCTGACGGGTTTCACTTGAAACTTCACCTTGTCAAAACTTGCCACACTCACTTAAATTAGATCAGTAGATGGTCCTTTCTGAGCCTTACAGCATTCAACATTCAGGGCCCTGCTCTCTTGTCCCTATTAAGCACACTATTTAGCATACCAATAGCTAGCAATACACATTACCATTAGTGCCATGAAGAACTGGAAGCAAGTAGAATGGCAATTGTTAGCCTTAAATTGTTTCAAAACAAACAAGCAAGCAATACACACTGTAACCTAAAGCTTTTAATACATATATACATATTAACATATTATATGGTTAGTGTTGAAAAAAAATAATTATTTTCTTTCTCTCTCTATACATATTTTGTACTTCATGCCTTTCAGGGGCAGCTTTGGCAGTTTGTATAGAAAACTTACTAGTCCACCCAACGTGAAGTAAAACAAACAAGTCACTAGCCCGCTATTTGCACTGGTCACTGCTTTGTCAATATACTACTTAGGTTACACTAAGGATTACAGGCAAATAACATACCCGCCCAAATGGTCCAGTAGCAGCAGAGCCAAAGAATCCACTGAAACGACTGGCAGCCCTATTTTTCCATGTATCGGTGCCGTTGTTGGGCAAAGAGCAGCTAAAACTCTGAAGGGGATCTTGTACCGGAATACTCGCATCCCCAAGAAATTCATTCATATTCTTCCTCCTTCGTCCTGGAGCCTAAAACAAGAGAGTTTGTTAATAATGTTTACATTGTGGATAATGAAACATACACTCATAATAGAATGAACTCCACAAATTCAAAGAAAAAAGGTTTATCTGATGAGAAATGAGAAGCTTGGATCTCACAGACACGCAGAGAAAATGTGAGGCTGATATTCCTATTATCAGATACTTTCAAAAAAGGGGGGGGGGGGATACAAGAAGGGAAAGCAAAACATGAGGATTTAGTACAATGAGTTCCGGGGGAATCTTTCATTCAAAATGCTGCAACTTGCAAATCCTCTATTTACATGTAGCCATGAGTGGCTAATCTCATGCACTGCAATTCTTAGGATTTAAAAACACCCAGGACCCCTGCTTGTCTGGCATTTACACATTCGCTTTAATTGGACTTTGGGGGAACTGACAATAGCAGAGCAGAAGACAAGTTGTGCACAAAGACAAGGCATTTGCAAAGCTGGAACCTAACACCCAAAATGCTGCTTGCTATATAATCCAGATATGTATTTTCCATGCTGAACTATAGCTGCAGAGGATTCCTGGTAATAAGCCCTATTTTCATAAATAATAGTGAGAGGAAACTACATTCTGCATTGTAAATAAATAAAAAGTACATCCAGACAATCACTCTCCTTAAGTCAACACCGACAAAATACATTTGACATGCAGCAGGTTATCAGAGCACAAATAAGAATTTATATATTAAATACTTCATTAGTTGTACTTTTCTCGCAGAATTGGAAGATTGTGGTACAGATTGTGGAACAGAATATATTTCTCTTAATATTAAATACCAAATCACAAATGTAATAGAGCAGAGTTACTAAAGACAAGCAATGAAAACATGAAATGATTGTATGATATAAAATACTTACATCAGCCTGAAAAGGCAAAACTCCATAAAGAGAATAAATTGCATTATGTTTCATGAAAACACTCCTGGAAGGGCAGTAAGGATCGAGACATACAGGGTTGGAAAGAGGCACATGTGCAGTGAGGGGACAGGTTAGCTTGCCTTACTAACTCAGAATTAATCATAAATCCCACATCTAGTTCAGCTGAGTCGGAAGATGCAAATGGGTGTGAGCCTTGTGTCAATACTTAGCGTAATGTCAATAGCCAATAAAGCAGATTGCATTGCTGCGATGGGTATTAGTGATGTCATGGCAATGCCACATTCCTTTGTTCGGTGTGATGCTTTGCCTTTAAAGCAAACAGGCTCAGACTATTTGCAAGTGGCAGGAGGGGGAGCAGTTCTGTGCAGCTGGTGCCCAGTAATGTATTCCAGTCTCAAAGCATAGAGTCTGTCCCTGTCATTTAGTAAGTGCCGTTTAACCCCTACATGGCTTTGGTACACTCACAATAAATCAGTTAATACAGGAAGCCTGGGGTCCCATCAAAGATGATGGATTAGGATTACATAATTGAGGGATGTCGAACCTGTAGCCCTGCAGCTGTTGTTGAACTAGAACTCCACGACTGATAACTGAAGATTGATTCTGTAAATTGCAGTTCCGCAATAGAAGTAGAGTTATATCTTGGTATAGACCTCTAACATCACATGGTCCATTTTAGAGCAGCAAGAATTGAATACACACTGACCAAAATCTAAGTCTGAATCTGGCAGGTCCATGTCACAATATACTGTATGTGTAAACTCTAAAAACATAAAACATACATATCTCACTCAACACAAAGCTCAACACAAAGGGATGCAAGGCCCTGTGCCCTGTGCTGGTCCTCTGTAAGAGTGAAGCTAAGAACCTGTTAAAACCAGACAGGTGGCCACCCTTTATGTAACACCAGACAGGTGGCCACCCTTTATGTAACAAGCAAAGACCATTCAGTGATTTCACAAGTGAGCACTAGTAACGTAGGGTGTCAGCAGCTAGTAGGTGGTGCTGCCATGTCCTGATGAACACAAACAGGGATTTTCAGGGAATGTTTGTTAAAACAAACAGCATGCATCCCTAACCACAATTAAATAAATAGTGCCTACTTTCTAAGCTTCGCAAAAGAAGATAAAAACACAAACCAGAACCAATTTACAAATCACAAATCAAGCTTGTATAGTAGTCAGTAACATTCTCTGATGTCCTCTCTCACTAATGTCAGGCCTCCATTTAGATTTCTGGTCTAATGCATTCAGTATGGCTGCTCCAAAAGGGTCTGTGAGATTTGGCAACATGCTGATATGCTTCAATCTCACCTAAAATGTGTCAAGCATCTAAATATAGTGACATTCCTGTTGCTAAACTCTGTTTCCATCCATTACATCCATTGATGATCTCTATCCTAGGTTTTAGAGAACACCAATAGCTTCATTTTCTTTTAACAGAGATGTTTCAAAATAAAGAGACTGTAGCTCTAAGTGGGAGATTACATGCACCAAGTAATACAGAATAGAGTTTGCTATACAGATTAGAACACAGCAACAACTAACGAATTGACCCTTCTGTCTGCAAATGATACTCTTCAGAATCACGAATGTACAATCCAACACAACCAGGAAAGAGAAAGACCAGTATATTTATCTAAGTGTGTAAACCACATGGTCTGTCTGAATGCTGTGTTAGCCTTTCCCATGGGCAACAGTTGTAGTACAGAGTCAGATTCATGTACATTTTATTGCTCTTATTGACACAACTCTCCTGAAATAATCACTGCATACTAAGCAATTCAACTAACATTATTGTTACTGTTGCAACTCCATACTGGAACCAACCCTAGTTTTGCAAGGCCAACACCAATGATCGTTTGCCGTACCGCAGGTTAGATGCATGTTTTAGATCTATTTATATGGGGAAATGATATATGCATTTCCTGAAACCTAATATCCAGTAATACAGCAATGCCACTTTGTAAAGTTAATTTTTTCCCATCATCATAATAAAATAATAAGTACCTTGTAGCTGAAGGTAACTAAGCTAGCATACATCGAAGGTAAAACCTATTGAGGTTTATATGGTTTTCAGCAGCAATAATGCATGGTGCTACTGATTACAGAAATGCCCCCATTTATCTGGAAAATCCCAAGTTCCGAGCATTTGGAATAATAGATCCCATATCTGTATATACTTGACATATTATATCCCTCTTAGCATTTAATAAATAATAAATTATATATTTTAACATGGATTCTGTTAACCATTTGCTTACCTCAGAATTCTGTGTTTCTGTCGTCATTAAGACCTCATCTATTACAGAGAGGTGATCCCAACTTTTCCAAGCTGATATTCTCCCCATGGCTTTTTCAAAGAATTCTGTCTTCTCTTTCATTTGTTAAACAAAGAGCCCAAAATATTACAGACTGTCCATTAAAGGGCCACTTAGCATCAAACAACTCCAGGTAAACAAATCTTCCCAGGAAAATATGCCTTAGATAAGTATCATGTTTCCAATGATCCCAATGATGTACTGCAATAGAGGACTCAGACCTTCTGGCACAAGCAAGCCCAGTCTTGACTGTAGTGGAGCAAGATTCAGTCTGAGCACTGCAAAGTTTGCTTGGAGGGGGGAGTTATAGGAGAGGTAGGAGTTGCCAGTCAAGTAAACCTAATTTCCCTCCTGTCACCACCAACTAAAGCAGATTTCATCAATTCATCAGCCACTAACAGAGATCAAAGGTGTCTGTGCCTGGGCTGTCATAGCCTAGCCAAACACAAACAATGTAGCTAACTATTCCCCCTTTTCTCACCTTTACTAATTTCTATATGACTTGTTCCAGACACAGTGATAAATTAGATGCAGGGGCTATTTTAGTGCCAAGACCTATGCTAATATTTCGGGAGACAATTTTTATGGATGTCTGCCCTCCAAACCAGTATAAAACCACACATCAAAGGCAACCCAAATAAACTGAAAGTAAGAGCCACAAATTGCAATTTGTCACAGATTATAAACCAATCCATATTCCATGTAAAAAACACATTTGTTTTACCTTGCTTAGCATGTATAACAAGGAATGTTTATTGAGCTTTTAGCTCACAGCTTCTACACCCTCATAAACTCCTGCAGTCTTAGCAATTGTTTGCTATAACCTGATTGGCAGTCATGCTGAACAACATATAAGTATTACTATAATCAGCAAAATTTAACCAAGGCATAATATGAACCAGTATTCCACTATGTTTTATATTTTCACATAAGTCCACCTAGACTGTAAGCTATTTAGGTCTTTCCCGGTCTTTCTCGGTTTGGAATGTCTTGCATTATTTTTTGCTCCCCGCATTTTGTTTCTTCCCCTTGAAAGTAAGTAGGTTGAAGCCCCCTGCCAGCACATATATTGGGCCCTCAGTCTAATCTGGCATTGCTTTAAGCCTGTGTGCCTCTGGACAAGATCTCAGTAAATTGTGCCATTTGACTCTCTGCCTGTGCATCAAAACTGCATCAGATTCATCTGCTTACTACAACATGCAGAGCAAAGCATTATGAAAAAATTGTGATTTGCCAATTGCCCAGAAATCATTTCTATGGTACATGCAGCACTAGCAGCAAAATGCCCCACCTTCTATAAAAGTTCAAAATATAGAAATCTTTTTCCATTACAAGTGGTTAGTATGACCTGGCACTCTGGGCAAATGAAATGGGGATTGATCTCTAGGTATTCATACTCTACACCTGCTCGAACTATGGAACCAAGGCAATGAGCATGGATTCAGTAGCTCTGAAATGCAGATAACATGTGGCTATAGCTTATATTGTAAGCTACACTTGGCAGACACTGATGTTAATGATATATATCTTTTCATAGCACTTTGGGATAATGCCAAGCCTCATATCCTTCCTTATATATGATTAGAAAACATACATTAGAAATGATATTGACCAAGAATGTCTATGTTTCTTATAGACATCATCATGTATATTCATCATGAATGTACAAACTTGGATACAACTAAGATACAGCCTAATGAACCTTGCCCCCTGGAGATAGGTGCATGGGTGAAAGTGGCCATGTTGATTGTCGATGCCTCAATTAGTGGATTCAGTATCTACAATCATGAATACTAGATTATAGATGCAGCAGTCCTACACAATGTCCTTCTACATTGTGACTGGCAATCCTATTACTTCCATTCATCTTCTGTATGAATAGTTTCCTGTACTTATCTAAGGTTAATGTATCTGCTATTTTATTGAAAGGCATTTTCACACATCAATTAATCATCCATTGTCCGTTTTTCTTACCTACTCAATGTGTTGGGCTCCGTGCCACAAGTATGTATATAATGCCCATGCTCAGTCCCTTAGTTGCTAATTATATATATACATATATAATTGTATCCACATTCAAACTTCAGTATATTGACAGGTGCTTGATCACAACCACCATATATAGCATGAGCAGACAATGCGGTTACTTTTAAAGCAGTGGGCTGGCAGATAAGTGGTAAAACATTAAATGAACAAAAGTGCTGATGTTTTGAAGTACAGGAATTATTAATTAGGAAACATAATAAAATAAATGTTAGTGTTTGGTTTGGATTGTATCATATCAGAAGGAAATATGTCTTTATCCATTCACCCTCAGTAGTGGCCTGTATATATTTTTACTAAAGAAAATGAATATCTATTTTATAACTGACCTGCTTTGAGATATGATATCACAGTAGTTATAGGCTAAACTCTCCAGTTAAAAGGAGCAAAATAATGCAGTGTATCAGAATTATTACCTTTACATGAAAAAGAATGGCTGTTAAAATAAATCAGTCAACTGAAATCTATTTGCTCAACCTTTTCAATGATATTCTGGATATCCTGAAATATTTTAACAGCCATTCCTCTCCATGTTAATGTAATATATTTCCACTGATTAGGTGACTTGCGGGTCCTATGCCTTCTTCTCATTTCTCCATAATATGTATATAAATACAGAAACTGTATTTTAAATACAGGTATGGGATCTGTTATTAGGAAACGCATTATCCAGAAATCTATGAATTACGGGGAGGCCATTTCCCATAGACCTAAAGATCCCCATACACGGTAAGATCCGCTCGCTTGGCGAGATCACCAAACAAGCGGATCTTCCCCCGATATCCCCACCTACGGGTGGGTGATATCGGGGAGCTTGAAGTTAAAAAAAAAATCCGATCGTTTGGCCCTGGGGCCAAACGACCGGATGATGTAGGCGGCAATGGGGCAGTCAGTTCGGGGACCGCATCAACGAGCCGATGCGGCCCCCGATCCGACTGAATCTTTTAACCTGGCCGATCGATATCTGGCAAATTTCAGGCCAGATATCGGTCGCCCAGCCCGCTCGTTTCTGCCCCTACATGGGCAGATAAGCTGCGAGACGGTCCAAGGGACCGATATCGGCAGCTTCTATCGGCCCTTGTATGGGGGCCTTTAGTCAATGTGGAATCTGAACTATCTCTGTGGTGCACAGCCTTCTGTATGAAATGCAAATGCTGGTGTCACTGCTGTCTGTCACAGACATCACCCAGCATGATGGCCAGCCTTAGGGAATACATTACCAGCAGTCAGTAATTAGTAACAGCATCTGCTAACCAGCACCTATGTTTAAATTGTGCTGCTTTTTGTGCAAAAATCATCATTTTTATACAATTATTTTTTAGCTGCAAGTAGCTGTGATTCGCTTTACATGGGAGATCTGCATATTAATAAAAGTTTAGAAGGTTTGCTTTTTTTCTTGCAATAACACTTGTGCCACATATCTAGATCCATGTTATCAAATGCATCGAAATTGTTTTAGGTGCAGATTTCTGTGTTCTTATGCACTGCTATTAATCATATGCTCACTGCACATTAATGTCAAGCGCTGCATTACTTGCTGGTGCACTATAAATAAATGATGATGATGATGCACGCAGCGTATAATTTTAGTGACACAGGTCATAAGGGGAAGACAAAGATGTGAATCTAGGTCATCCTTATTAAAACCCAGTGCCATAATTACTGATATTTCCCTACCTATTATCCCTTTAACAAGAAAAACAGAATCCGATTTAACATATCCTCCTCTACCTTTGCCCACAGTTACTTCAGTTTAGTAGTCACATACAGGGCCAATGAAGTTCGAATGTGTAGCATTAAAGGGGTTGTTCACCATTAAATTAACTTGCAGTACAATTTAGAAAGTGATATTGTGAGAATATTTGCTATCGGTCTTGTGTGAGAGAAATCAGAAAAAACCCACACGAGTACAGAAGAGAGAACATACAAAGTCAGTCCTCATCAGGCCTCATAGTTACATAGTTAAGAAGGGTTGAAAAAAAAAAAACCAAAGTCCATCGAGTTGACCCCTCCATATGAACCCCAGTGCACATATACACACATAGCTGTAACAAACACAGAAAAGCAATTACTTTTCTAAAAGAAAAACAAGGTCTGTTCACGTTTTAACATCAAGCACTCTGTCTTCCCAATATGATTAGTTATATTCTGTGATCAGTAATACTGCTGCTGAGCTTTAGACATATGTAAGCCTCACACTGTAAAGGAAAAAAAGAGATATTGCCTGCCAAAAATCTCCATATGGCTTATATTTGTACGATGATAATTAACAGCCATAAATACTTTTCCAGCTACCACTAGCTCCTAGTTTCAGTGAAACAGATGGTTCATTACTGAAGGAGTTTGATCCTTACATGTAGATGTGGATTGCCAGAGAGCTTTGTCACTCCCTAGGCCCAGAATAACTTGCTGCTCCAAATTTCTCACATCCCCTGGAAGACAAAATGTATGGCTTTAAAGCAGCTGCTCAAGTTATAATGACTCAGAGCCATAGATAATATTAGCGAAGCCCCCATAGCCAGGCATGAAGCTGACTACCAGATTCAGCAGTTAGACACATCAACAATAATAGATTCTGCCATAGAGGGGAATTACTATGAGGCAGATTTATCAAAAATGTGACGTTAGATCTTAATACATAAAAACTCACCCACATTCTATTCTAGAACTTCATCTACCTAGCCATGAGCAGGATACAGTAAACTGGTGGTTCATTGCAGCCCTGTAATGCTAGTATTCTGGGTTTGACTGAGGTTTGCCTGTGTCTCCGAACCACATACAAGAAGGTTAAAGCGGTTGTTCAAACTTTAAGTCTTGTGTCTTGTAGAGAATGCTATTCTGAAACTATTTGCAGTTAGTCTTCATTTTTATATTTTGTGGTTTTTGAATTATTTAGCTTTTTTTTTTATTCAGCAACTTTCCAGTTTAGAATTTGAGCAGTTATATGGTTGCTAGGGTCTAAATTTCCCTTACAACCAGGAAATAGTTTGAATGAGAAACTGGATTATGAATGATGAATGGGTATAAATAGAAAGATAAGTAATAAAAATTAACAATAGCAATAAAAATGTAGCTTTAAAGAGTAATAGTTTTTTGGCTGCCGGGGTCAGTGACCACTTTTGAAAGCTGGATTTATAGAACTGGACATTCTATAAATAGCTAAAAGTTCATTTAAAGATGAACCGCCCCTTTATTTGGCTCCTCATGAAACTGCACATAGTGTGTGGACACATTTTAGGGACCTAAGGCTGAAAACTTAAGGTGTGAATAATCATTATTATCATCATCATCATTTATTTATATAGCACTAGCAAGTTATGCAGTGCAGTACATTAAGTTATAACAAACAGGGGTCTTACAATAATTTTACAAACAAGAGTTACAGAGTAAAAAGAGGATCAGAGGGCCCTACACGCAAGAGCTTACAATCTAAATGTCAAGTACCGAATAACATATTGGTGCTATATAAAGTATAATAATAACAGGGTGAAGTGTAATGTGAATTTTAGCTCACCATTACTGTGGACCAGGAGCAAGCAATAGCCCAAAGTACTAGCACCCCAAATGGTTTAATATACAAACAACTACTAAAATGCCTGGGCCCTTGGTGGCTCTTTTTATGGATTTTATCTTTAATCCTAATGGATGAGCACGGATCGGTTAGCTGCACCGCTGTCAATCATCGCTCACTGACTGGAAATATTCCTTTCAAATGCTGTTATGTATATAAACATGGGGGCGATGCACAGGTGAGTGCTTCTGGAATGTGATAGCGACTACAAAGGCTTCCAGTACCCTGTTACCAAAGATAATCTCTGTGATCTTGTTCAGCAACCAGTCTTGTATACAGTTCAACACAAAGGCAGTCGGCTTAAAGAAGACCCCAGGATTTATATATTAGTTAATTTAAGATGCCTGGGTCTTAAGTTGACATAAACAAAAACATGGCATTTAGATGCCTCTCTCCTTTAGTATAAAAATAGAAAAAAACAAGCTGAAATATGATATGCAAGACTGGGATTAGCCAATTTATTTCCCAAAACGCCAGTAAATATGTGTTATTGTCACTCTAATTGATAAGAAATTTTAGTTTTAAGAGAAAATACATAACTACATTGAAATAGCATTAGCATTTACATTACATTTATTTTCCTTTAAACTAAGACCATGAAAACCTAACCAAGTTGCCTTCCCATAAATGCTGCCTCACTTCTGTAAATCAGTATTACCCAGTCTGGTGGCATGGAACGGATACATTGCAAAGAATCATAAATACTGAGGAGAATAATAAGAGACTGGGATGGGATTCCTCTCCGCGATGTGCACTAATGGATAACTCAAAGCAACCAGTAAGCAATTAGCTTTGTTTTGTTTCTTCTATGGTAAAACATTTCATTCTTTGTTTTATGGAGCCCCCTTACGCTAATGCCCGATGGAGAGATTAGTCGCCCGTGAAAAGTCTCTGCTACTGCGGGCAAATAATCTCTCTGAAATGCCTTTCCACAGGCAACAAAGTGAATTGCTGTCGGAAAGGCATACACGTCGCTTTGTTTTCCGATGTCGAGCGAAGTTGCCTGCAGGAGGAAACTTTGTGCGACTTCAGAAAAACAAAGCAACGCATATGCCTTTCCACTGGTGATACACTTTGTTGCTGGTGGAAAGGCATTTCGGAGAGATTATTCGCCCACGGTAGCAGAGATTTATTGCAGGCAACTAACCTCTCTGTGGGGAATAGCCTTAGGTCCCACATGAGGTGTCATCCCTTGCATTCCTGTATCTACTCCCCTGGAGTAGGGAAAGCCACAATGAAAGGATTAAAGGTTGTTTATCTGAGGAAGGCACATTCCAAGGCTGCTAAGGGGTTTGAGGACAAACTTAATGTTTTTTGAGAGACACCATTTTCCCTTCTGTGTTGTTTCAGGCTGCCTTTAAACAAAAAGATGTTACAAATCACATGATCCTGTTAATTGTCATAGCTATATACTTGAATCAGCTCTCTTATTCAGACTAGTGCCACAATGACAGGTCAACATTTGTTCTATTATTTTTTAAATGCAATTAGATTATCACTCAAAAACTATATTTTTCCAATATATATGTTTGTACAAACAATAGCAATGTGTCTAATTTTTAGTGAATGCTGTTAAAATCCTTTACTGCTTGCAAATTTAGAATTTTCTTTTCCTGTAAAGTATATCACTTAGCCACAAGCCCTTGTGTGCCCTGCTTGATCTAATGTAACCTTTGGATGAGCAACATTCCTCTTAAAAATCATATTAAACTGTATCCAGACACCTGCTTATCTAATATCTTATTCCAAAACAAAGGTATAAATATGATGCTATTCTCTTCTGGGAAGGCTTTCCACCAAATGCGGGTGAACACAATAGGGTGCCCAAGACATAGCTGGTGGGATTTACTTCCAGCCACAATAGGCTGGGCGATGAGGATGGGCACTGATGTTGGGAAATCAGGACTGGCTCAGATTTGGTTTCATTTCATTCCACATGTGTTCAGTTGGGCTCTGCACATTTTCTATTCCCATCTTAGCAAACCATCCTGTATGTGCCCTGTTTTTTCATGAGGGCATTATTGTGCTAAAAAAGTAGAGAGCTTTTCCAAAATTGCTGCTACAAAGTAGGAAGCACAGAATTGTCAAGTATATATTTGTATGCTGTAGGGTTTCCTGTGAACCAGAAGCCCTGGCCCAAACCATAAAAAATGCCCTCGACCATTATTTCTCCTCCACCACAAATTTAAATTCAGAAAGGTAGAATTCTCCTGTCATTCTCCAAACCCAGCAGTGAGTGTTGAACTAAGGGCATGTGATTTTAAATGGTTGCTTAGAAAAGTCTTGTCATAAAATGTGTCCAAGTACTTTTGCCCATATACAGTAGTGTATTATTATTATCATTATTAAAGTCGCTTTTCTCTATTTAAATGGGAGCTCTCACACTCTTCACATAAGATGGCCATGCCAAATAAAAAGATAAGCAGATATGACCTTTCTCCCACCAAGGAGACACACTATATACTGTATTATAGTGTTTGTGTGTGTGTATATATACACACACACAAATACAAGGAAGGGTCCCCGTGCTTTTATGATGTATCTCCCTTATCTACTGTAGAACAGTAACAATTGCTACTGAGAAAATAGATCATAGAGATTGGTCCACAAAGCAGACATAATAAATATATTAAAATCAAAGCCTGCTTCTTTATGCAATGTATACCCTTACCATATAGCACAGGCGCTGTGGAAGATAATATCTGACTGCCCCCCCCAGTTCCAACATGTATAAAAAAAATAAAGAGGGCTTGCTATATTTTTACTATAGTTCACAATGGGAGAAAGTTAGAAATAAAGCTTTCCCTTCTTTCCTCTTCTGGCTCTTATGAGGCAAGCGGTACTAAATACCACTTAGTGAATGGCTGGGTCAAAGCAGAGATGAAAATTGCGCAATCCTAACCGCAAATATGAAAATAGTTAGAATGTTTTTTAAGACAGTGTTAAAATTTGGGCAAAATGAAAATGTTGTATTCAAATTATTGTTGCAGCTGCAATTTATTATTTCTACATCTCATTACTGTATGGAAGTAATATTATTAGCAGCTGCCCTGTAACAAACAAATTGGATCTTAAGTCAAAGACAGAGACAGATGGATCTACCTTTATCCAGACATTTAGCTCAGAGCTGCTTCACTCCATTTACAGGTCATTATCACACACTTTCCACTGAAATTAAGGGAGCAATAAACCCCTTTGTTCAAAGTCACACATTTCTATAGCATTTCTTGCATGGGCTTCAGCTAGAGGAATTCATATTATAATTATGACTGAAAGTGGCAAGCTCGGCAAAACAACAAGCAGAAAGTCATTTAAACAAAACATCTGTTTGTCGAACTTAGTAAAGAATAGTTGTTTATTGCCACTTTAATGAATGGAATACACAAACATTATTACTGGAATTACTGTCATGTCCAGGCAACAGGACCATTAGCATATTAGAACATGCAAGACAGGTCTGGACTGGGGTTCTAAATAGGCCCTGACATTTCAAGTTTCAAGTCCCATACAGCCTCCCATAGGCCCACTAAATAGCGACTGTCTATGGCATCTTACAGCAGCCCCTCGGCATTTGCCAGAATCCACAGATTGCCAGTCATAGCCTGCTGCAAGCTATTCCTGTTATTATTTTCTAATTAATACACAAATAGGTGAGATCTTGTTCACCAGTGGGACCCATTTGCTATCACATGAGATACAAAACAAATCATTCCCCTGCTTCATTTGCAGCTATGATATAGGTAATCACTGTTTGGATAGGTTACCTGTAACAAAATCATTCAATTATCATAAGGTTGGTGTGCACTGAATAATCGTACATCTCACAATATTTCTTCCTTCATCGTTCAGAAAATTGATCAGGCAGGTTTCAAAATTTTAGTCTGATGAAACTTGTCCATTGATGGGATAGACAGATTAACAATTTGGAAACTGCACTAAATGTACCGACCATTCATTCTTTGGTATGAACATAAAGAATGTCAAGAAATTACAGCAGTAAATATATATAGCAGCCCAAAAAAAGGAATTTAGCTGTCTGAAGGTAATTATTGGCCTAGAATTACTAGGAAAAGCCAGCTACAACATGCAGTACAGTGTATTTGTCCTAATTAAGGCTTCCTACCATTGCTCTAAAGGGTAAGAACTGACCAGAGCTAAAATATAATATTGGGCTTTATTTGCCAAGTTTTTGTTTAATAATTAACCCTGTTAACCACCTTCACATGCACACTGTAATTCTGTGCCTCAGTTATTAATTATTTGTAAAATAAGAATAGTTGAAATTTTAACACAGGCATGATGATGATGAAGAAGATTATTATTATAACAAATTTATAACATACCCACCTATTCCACAGTGTTGTACAACAGAAGGCTCAATTTGGTTGAGATATAAAAAGCTATAAGTGTCTATGCTAAGATACAGAAGGAAAAGCAATACTCTGGTTGATCATTGACTGACTGTGCTCTGAATAGGTTGTTTAAATAAAAGAATCCTAATTTCCTTATGTTTGCATTGATTCTTCATGTGTTGCTGGCATAAACATTATTCCAATATTGCAACATTTTACATAAAAGGAAATATAAAACAGTTATAGGGTCTATTATCCAAAGCGCTTGGGTCCTGGGGTTTTACCAGATAAGGGATGTTTCTGTAATTTGGATCACCATACATCAAGGTTGCTAAAAATTAGTCCTGAGAGAATCTGTCCCGTTTCACTTCACTGAAAAATATGCGAAACACCGAAATATTCACAAAATGTGGCTACTTCACAACTTTTTTGGTGCGCACAACTTTTATTTGACATGAAAGCAAGTTATTTGAAGCAACCAAGATTTTTTCTCACTCGCTGAAGTTTTGCTACCAATATGGATTCATGTAAACAAGGTACTCTTTTATTATTACAGAGTAAAAGGAAATCACCTTTAAAAAATTAGAATTATTTGCTTAAAGTGGACTCCGTGGGAGATGGCCTTCTCATAATTTGGAGCTTACTGGCTACCGGGTTTCCAGATAAGGGATGCCAAACCTGTGTGATACACAAGAGCTGGGAATGTCCTGTAAAATATACCATCTACTGTAAAATATAAGGTGTTGAAAGTCACTGAGGAGTTACAAGACCATATAAAAGCACGAGGCCGAAGGCATAGGCATAGAAGAACAGATAACGTGCCTGAGATAACATTTCCTGGCTAGCACCATGCAGTGGTTTTCCTTACAAAGCAGAGCCTTAGCAATGATCCACCCCTTTGCTTGTGCCCAACCAATCACAGCTATTAAATGGTGAGTAATCTGACTGCTAATGGCTGAAGGGTTTTTTTTTTTTTTTTTAAATCAGCTCCAGGGTATACAGGGAGTTTTCAAAGTTAATACAGTGGAACATTCCCTAGGTCAATTCCTCATATTGATCAGGGGGACTGGACATTAAAACGTTGATTTTTTTTTTCTTCCTATTAAATGTTGGGTAACAGGTTATTGTTCGCACATTTCACCCCCCCCCCCCCCCCAGGATGGGCTTCTGCCTACCTCTGGTTCTGGCCCTGATTTGGTTTAAGGCTTTAGGTTCTCTACATAATCACAATGGTAATGACTACATAAAAGAAATCCTGATGCAATCAAAGAATGACTAGATTTTGGAAAAAGGTTGGTTACTTTTAGATTGTTTCATTTAAACGTACAATCGATATCTGACTATTTGTCAGAAGAAGAGTAAAATCTGAACATGTATGACCACCTTTAGTTAAATCCCCAAGACATGCTATACATATCTGAAGCATAATGTCATGGTACTGATATTGGCCAGTGATTTCTCATTGTTTGCAGTCTTCTAATCTGGAACATGGGATCAGCCTTTTCCAGTAGCTTCCTACTGCATGCCATCATTATGGGCACAAACTTTCAAACTGAGTCTCTGCAGCTGTTGCTTCATATTAGTTATTCTTTGCTGGAACGTTTAGCAGTAGCTGCTAAACTTGCTAAAATTTGGCTCAAATCCCCACCAATGACAAGTATATACTCTGTATTACATGAGCACATATATTATGTATAGCATATACCTCAAACTTTTGGCTTAGCTTGATCTTTTGTGCTGAAGAGAAAATATCCTCAGCATCAAGATTTCCATTAGGAGAACATCTCTCATCCGTAGTGCATGGAACATCCTTTTTGGTAATTGACTGTGAGTTGTACAGCTGTATTCTGGAGGCCACAAGACCTGATGATACAACTGAATTGATCTCCTTTCCCATACCCACGGTGGGGCAGCCATTGAGGGCACCATAGCGTACCAGGTGGCCATCTCCAGCAAACTTGTTTATCCTTTCCTCTTGGACATACCAAGTCTTACTGTGAAGACCTCTCATTTTCATTCTGACTTATCCCGATGCTTAAAATATCCAGTGTCCTTTAGTGCTTCCAATGTAGTTCTTGGCAGTACAAAAGTGCTGTCAGTATATATTCTAATTTTCCATTTTAATTTCCCTCTTGTGCTCCTGCAGTGGATGGCACAGCTTATGCCGGTGCTTGCAATGTGGTTTCCTTTGGCCTCGTGTGAGTTATCACCTGACACTAGAACTAAGGATTCAAGTGCACCTGTTCACCTTTGATACCGCAACGGAGAAACACCTAGTGACAGGTATATGAGGGAGAAGCAATCGAGAGAGAGCAAAGTTTTGAACTGCTCAGTTTCTGTTCTCTATGGAGACCGGCACAGATCTGTTATCTGCTTACGTATCAGTCTATATTATCGCTTCTGAATGAGAGAGAGAGGCAGGATAGTGCATATGTATGTGCTCTTTATCTACCCAAATGAGGGGGGCTGGTATCTATGTTATTATTCTGTATATGTTTTAGCAACATTCCTTTAATTGCGTGGGTGGATTATTATATGAGATTGAGATAATACATGAGATAAGTAGATGTAGTCTAGTATATAAAAAATAAAAAAAGTAGTTGAGGGTTTATTGTAACATTAAAGGTAGACAATACTTGTCATATTTCTCTGTAACAGGCAGGGCCTCTTTAACTGGCTGTGGGCAGGATTCAAAGTTCAAAATCAGTAAATCTGCCAGGTTTTTAGCCCACAAAGCAATCTTTGCCAGAATACCTAGCATTATGTGGGTGGTTGACTTTTAATATGTTAGAAAATGCCCTTTCCTAGCAACTTTGTAATTTGTTTTTAATATTTATATATATATATATTTTTTTTTTTTTATTATTTTGCCTTCTTCTACTGCATAGAAAAATCTTTTCCTCTGTGAGGCTACAATTGTATTGTTACTTTTGATTACTTGTCTCTTTATTCTAGCCCCTTTTCTGTTTAGGTCCCAGTCTCTCATTCAATAATAAAAAAAACACAAATACAAGAGTATTGTAGAAATGATACCTATATTGGCTAACAATAAAAATACATTGCAAGCTTTTGGAGCTCTAAGGCCCCTTCTTCAGGCAAAATACATATGAAAGCTGGAATGGCACAACATATATACTGTTTGATCAGAGAGAAGTGTTCACAAGCAATAAATTAGGAAGTTACAGATAGATAGCGATAACTTGTGAAGATAATAAAAGTAATTAATTCAAACCTCTGCCTGGTTGTTAGGGGAAATAAGACCCTAGCAACCAGATAGCTACTGAAATACCAAACTGGAGAGCTGCTGAACAAAAAGCTAAATAACCAAAAACCATAAAAAATGAAGACCAAGCAAATTGTATCAAAATATTATTGTCTACATCAAACTAAAATAATCTTTGCAGACATTTACTCCCAGGTATAAACAAAGAATACACTGTTTTCTGCAAAAAAAAACAAACAATGCTTAGTTTGCCTTTTCCATAGACAGCATACAAACACTGTTCACTGGGTGCACTAAGCATTCCTTTTCCCTTTATGTGCATCCACAAATAGATGGAATATTGTCACCATATGTTATTGGCCTCTTGGCACGCTAATTTATTAACTTATATGGATATTTTCGTGCTGCAATATGTCAACTCCCCTTCATGTTAACAACTGCACAAGAAGAATTATTTGCACACAGAATTTTATGGCATCATACTAGCTGTTTAAAGGGGTGGTTCACCTTTAAGTTAATTTTTTAGTATCTAATAGAATACCCTATTTCTGGCAACTCTGCAACTGGTTTTTGAAATATTTGCCTTCCTTCTCAAACTCAATTCAGCTTTAATATGTGGGTCACTGACCCCAGCAGCAAAAAACTATTGCTTTATGAGGCTACAATTTTATTGTTAATTTTTATTACTTATCTTCCTATGCATTCATATTGCCACCTTGCATTCAAACCACTGTCTGGTTGCTAGGGTAAATAAGACCCTAGCAACCAAATAGCTGCTAGAATATAAAACTGGAGAAATGCTAAACAAAAAGCTAAATAACCAAAAAAACAAAAAAGTTAGGTGGGAATATCAGTGGGAAGATCTGCTACTATAGTGAACTCGCTAAACAATCAGATAATGGTGTATGGCAGGGGTCCCCAACCGCCGGGCCGCGGACCAGTTCCGGGCAGTGGACGGCATGGCAGTGGGCCGCAGCGCATCCCCCCTAGCGCGTCGCATGTATTACGCGCCCCTCTGCCTCGGGTCCGTGGAAATTTTTTTTTGCTTCCTACAGGGCTGTGGTGCTAAAAAGGTTGGGGACCCCTGGTGTATGGCCAGATCAGGGGCAACAAAGAATAGGGGTAAAGTAAAGACTGTCTAGCTTTCTTTTTTAACATGGGTATCATTTTTATCAGAGTATCTACTGCATAGGAGCAATGAATTTAGGAATTTATCAGACTACCATCAAAGCTATGAAAGTTTCAGTCTATATATTTGGAATTCTACATATTAATATTATATTTTATATATATATATATATATATATTACATTTTTTTTTTATATATATCAGAGATCATTTTATCATTCACAACAGCCTCTAGTGCCTTAATGGAGCCTACAATCCAAGGTCCCGATTACATGTCATGCCCACAGCCTAGACACACCAAGGAATGGAGCAGCCTTAATTAAAGCCCCTGGCACTCCCAGTCAAACTCTGCTTCCTATTTCCCATTGTAATTAATAGTATGTTGTGTGACCAGCTGCATCCATAAAGTCCATTCCTTTGAGATGATTCACTGAAAAGTTTTGCTTAGTAAAACAAATCCATGCTTCCTGAAAATCTGACCGCTCTTTATTAGCTAATGATTTTATTTCAAACATATTTGTGAGGATAAATATGACATGGCAGCTTTCACAAATGCAGACATAATGCATAAAACATATATGATTATATTTTTAGAACATTAACACATTTAAAGAACATATTGAGGCTTAACAAAATAGGGGCTAACATCTTCTTGGCTATGTGCCTGATAAGTCTATAGGGCGGAGTGCTCATCATATTGGCAGGATCATACAAGTGGCAAGTGAATGTGACCCAGTTTTGGGATCACCTGCTGACCATACAGCAGGGGTCCCCAACCTTTCTTACTCTTGAGCCACAGTCAAATGTAAAAAGACTTGGAGAGCATCACAAGCATCATAACAGTTTGTGGAGGTAACATTGGCTATTAGGTAGCCTCTATGCACACTATCAGCTTACAGTTATTCAACCAAAACTTGCCACCAAGTCAGGAATTCAAAAATAACTGAGAGCAGCATCCAAGGAGTTGGGGAGCAACATATTGCCCCAGAGCCACTGGTTGGGGACCACTGCCATACAGCAAAGGCAAAATGACAAATGACAAATAGCCTCTACAATTACCCAGTAATGCCTCTTTAGACTAGTACAACACGGGGCAGATACTCGGCTTGTGGATAAATGCAAGTCGAGATTCCCCCCTACACATACACATAATTAATTAGTTCATTCATTAAGATTAAACTCAGTACTTATTTTAATTTCCTTTGTATTTATTGCAGCAAATTAATTGGAATAGACATCAGCTCTGTGGGCATTTTAGCACTTTCTTAAATCCCTTTCCAACTCAGAGAACAAGAATATGATGAGATCTCTCTCTTACTCATACAGCTGGCACAATAACATTATGGTGACAAAAATAAAATGATGACAGCTAATCAGGAAGCACAGGCTTTAGGGACAATGGACAGGTATTATGACAAGACAAAGCTTATTAATGACTTCTGACAAGTAAGGGAGAAACAAAAGATGTGTTAGTCATATGAACCTAGCTGGGGTACATTCTCAAGAGCAACCTGCAACAGCAGGAATCCCAGAAGAGCTACAAGAAGAATCTAGTTGAAGTAAAGATAGGCTAGGAGTGGGATAGCCCTACAGTGTGTTGTAAACTAAATGAGAGTTTTTGGGGGGTTTAAATCATATCAGTTCCTTGGTGCCTGAAACTAATGTATCAAACAGTTTACTTATCCAGCTTTCTGGGCTGCTACACAAGAGAGAAGAACAAATCTAATTAAAAAATAATAAATTGAAAAAATGTGCAAATAATAATCTTTAAAAGGTCAATATTTGTGGTGGCCAGTCTGAAAGCAATATACAAACAATATACAAGCTTTGCTTTGCAGTCATATGAAACTTAAATACAAAATGTAATGATACAGTTAATCCTGACATGTGTATTCTACGGCTCTTTAACACGTCACAAAGCATTCAAATGACCTATTTCAGATTCAGACTCAATTTGCTTTAGAAAGACCAAAACTAAGACTGGTGCATTTTACACATTTCTTGCTGTTTTAGGCTCATGTGTTGTTTATAAGCGGCTAGTTCTGGCTGAAGCTGCACAATAAGGAACCACTTCTGACTGGAAAAATAAGGAAGAATATGAAGAGATTAACTGCAAAAAAATGTATCCAAAGCAGCCAGAAATGTGAGATTATAACAAACAGACCCGCAATGACTTTGATTGCTATCAAGCTGAGAGAATGCAAAGCTTTTCACACACATTACTGTTTTAAGCAGTACAAAACATGAAATTCAGTCTTTAACAGCTCAGCGGAAAAAGCAGGCAGCCTGGCCTATTATGGAGTCCTTGAAATAATGTGAAGTTAAAGAGCAAACAAATTAAATGGCCTGTAAGCTTAAGTTAACAGACTACTCAAGCAGAGAGGGCTCCCTTAAGTATGCACTAATGATAGTATGGCAAATAAACACACGATAAAAAAAGAATTTACTGAGATTTAGGGATTATGTACAAGGTTTCACTAACAAAAGGAGGCTGTTTATCAGATGTAAACCAGATTAGAAAAAAGGAGAAAAACAGAAAAAAAAACTCTGTGTGAAATAACAATATTCTATATGATTCCATGAGGAATGTTTCATTAATCTGTTTTTGTAAAATCTGCTACAGACAATGTGAAAAATATCAACGAGAAGGACTGGAGCAAGTAATACATAAAGTACAGTTCCTCAGTGACACACTGAGCATAAGCCTATAGCTGTCTCGACGTGAACAAATCAGATACGCCAAGAATTATTTATTGGTATTTTATCTCTTGCTTTTGAGCACAGGCAATAATATAGGTGTTAAAGCAGGAACTGATGTTTCTAGAGTAGATTCATACATTCTTTACAGTAAAATAATATTGTTATTAGCTATGAGGCCAACTCATAACCCCTAGGGACCATGAGCGGCAAAGAAGGGGACTCTATGGATTCCTCTTAAGCTGTCCAGCAATTATTTTTTATAGTAATTCTTAATGTAAATTCCCTGTATATAATTAGTTAAAATAGGGCTTAGTAACGAACTGATATATGCTAAGGAAAAAATGTTAAGGGCTCTGGCACACGGGGAGATTTGTCGCGGGCGACTAATCTCCCCGTGTGCCAGAGCCCTTAACATCCCACCGGCGAAAATGTAAATCGCAGAAGTGAAAAACATCCCACCGGCGAAAATGTAAATCGATTTCAGTGAAATCCCGGAAGTTGCCACCGCGTCTGCCATCCCACCGGCGATTTACATTTTCGCCGGTGGGATGGCAATTCGGGGAGATTAGTCGCCCGCAAACAGGGAGATTTGTCTCCCCGTGTGCCGGAGCCCTAAAGGTATGGGATCAGTTATCTGGAAAGCCGTTTTCCCAAAAGCTCCAAATTACAGGAAGGTCACCTCTCATAGACTTCATTGTAATGAAATAATTTACACTGCACACTCATTTTTTTCTCTGTAATAATAAAACACCACCTTGTACTTAATCCCAACTAAGACATACAGTAAATAATTCTTATTGGAAACAAAACCATCCTGTTGGGTTTATTTAAAGTTTAAATGATTGTTTAGAAGAAATAAGGTATGAATATCCAAAACAAGGAAAGACCAATTATGGAAAACCCCAGGTCCCGAGCAGTTTGGATAACAGGTACAATAACTGTATGATAAGCCAGTGATTCCCAAACTTTGGGACTGGCTTAGTGCAATGAGTGGGGGTATGAGACTGAAGGCCAATTAGGATGAGCTATAGGGTCTATGGCTATTTTTCATGTAACGACCAATTTCCATGAGATGTGTGCAGGTAGTTTCCCTAGCTTCAACTAGATAATATCACTTGAAATGGTTGTTTTAGCTGATGGGCAAATTGTACTTTTATGATAAAGTAAAGATCTTTGAAAAATCTTAATGTGTATGGCCAGATTAAGTCTTAATTAATGGTTAAAGGCAGGCTTTGGAGGGAAGACTTATTTTCTGCAATTAAACTGTAGCAGAAATAGTACAAATCCACATGGCAGCAAATCAGACAATCATTTTTACTGTTCTAGCTACACCTGGCTGAACAAAGCAAGTGTCCAGGTAGAGGGGCATTCGGGGCCCCAGGCCACACTGAGAAAGCCTTCCAGATGCAGCCCCCCTTACACTGGTCTGCTCAGAAAATCAGCGTTGGAGCAGGTGTATTGATTTGGCTAGAAGAGCCAAAATTCTGGTATAATAACCAAAAATTCAGCTTTCAAAGTTACCAGAAGATGCTTATTGCTGCACCTGGTAACCACGGGGCGCTGCCGCCTGAGGTGAGATTCTTAACTTCTCTCATGGCAGCAGTGCCCCTGGCTACTTGGTGCTATGAGTTACTGCCAGATTAAGTCTTAATTAATGGTTAAAGGCAGGCTTTGGAGGGAAGACTTATTTTCTGCAATTAAACTGTAGAAGAAATAGTAAGTTTTGATTTACCTGTTATGATTCAAGGGAAACCAAGACCAAATGTTAAAACATAAAGGCATGTTCTTGAACTGTAGAAGCCTGACTGCAATAAGCTATACCTGCTTTTGATTCTGCCTAAATAAATATTTAGACAACATTTTCCTGTTTCAAATAAACAAGAATAATGATTTTGTCTTCTGTTATTTCTTGTAGGTTTTTGTGTAATATATGTCATTTAGATAAATTACTATGTAGAGTTCATATTAAGTGCTCCTCTCTCTAAGGTCTGCTTTGCCTGATTTTGCTGATTCTGTTGTAAAAACACTTAAGCTGAAGTGTAACCTGATTACAGACAGACAGGCAAGGAATGAGTGGCTACAACAAGTTGGTCTCGCAGTTGGCAAAAACACAAAACTGTAGTAGGTAAGTAGTAGGGAAGCACGGGGCATAGCAGGGTTCACCACAGAGAGCAATGCAGCTTTGACTTTAATAGTACAATAAGCACTATCAGTTCCAAGGGTTGCTAAGCAACATAAAGGCAATGTAATAACAGGTAGCATCTGTCAGTGATGCCACACAGGTTAGCCATGGTCAAGGGAGCAGAACAGCATTTGGATCGCCTATGAAATGTACCTAGTGCACTGCAACACTGGAATGACTACCCAGCAATTAGTATAATGGCACATGAAAAACAGATGGGGCCTAGAAGATGGCAAAAATAAAGTGCAAAGTCCTCTGACTCTGTCATATTACAATGCACATATTTGCTCTCTAGTTATTAACTTCCAGTAGTACAGCCTTGCACCAGAGCCATTTGTACAGATATTTACTATGTAGACAAATTAACTTGTGTCTTATACATTTCCCCACAAATGCTTCATGGTGGTTCACTTTGTGTGTCAACCCGCCTTTTAGAATTTAAGCTCTTTAACTCTTGCATTGATATTGATTGTTTTTGTATGCTTTCTAGTATATTCAATGTATACACCTATTTAATGTACAGTGCTGCAGAATAATATAAATACAGGTCAATAATAATAAAGGGGGCATTTACTAACACTGGACAAATCCACATGGCAGCAAATCAGACAATCATTTATACTGTTCTACCCCCACCTGGCTGAACAAATCAAGTGTCCAGGTACAGGGGCATTCGGGGCCCCAGGCCACACTGAGAAAGCCTTCCAGATGCTGCCCCCCTTACACTGGTCTGCTCAGAAAATGAGCGTTGGAGCAGGTGTATTGATTTGGCTAGAAGAGCCAAAATTCTGGTATAATAACCAAAAATTCAGCTTTCAAAGTTACCAGAAGATGCTTATTGCTGCACCTGGTAACCACGGGGCGCTGCCGCCTGAGGTGAGATTCTTAACTTCTCTCATGGCAGCAGTGCCCCTGGCTAAGTGGGTGCTATGAGTTACTGCCAAAGTGAAATTTGCTCAGTATTGGTAAATAAGCCGTAAGGCTGATGCCACGCTGGGCCTCGGCCTGCAGAAAAGGCTCCATTCCAATTACAGTAGTTACATCTGGGATCATGTGTGTGTCACTAAAAGTTCACAGTACAGGACTGCCAAAGAATACAGTCATTGCTAGAAAGTGTCTTCCCTCAAATATTCCAGAACTGTCTGGCCAGATGACTATATTATTGGCCTGTACTTGTTAAAATGTTGTTGCTGCCCTTTTTTTTTTTTCAAACTTGCAGCAAGGGGAAATAAATTTAGTAGCACCTGCAATGAGACTTTTAGCTTGGGATTAAAGGGCATATAAAAGTTGCCTTGTTGTGATCGGACACATTTTATAGGTACAAATTTGTGGTATGCTTAGGGGCACATTTACTAACCCACGAATCCGAATCCGAATTGGAAAAATTCCGATTGGAAAACAAACATTTTGCGACTTTTTCGTATTTTTTGCGATTTTTTCGGCGCCTTTACGACTTTTCGGAAATTGTCGCGACTTTTTCGTTACCAATACGATTTGCGCGAAAAAACGCGAGTTTTTCGTAGCCATTACGACTTGCGCGAAAAAACGCGACTTTTTCGTAGCCATTCCGAAAGTTGCGCAAAATCTGCCAATTTTTTTGTCGTAGCGTTAAAACTTAAAAGGCGCGACTTTTTGCGCAAGTTTTAACGCTACGAAAAAAATCGCCAGATTTTGCGCATCATTCGGAATGGCAACGAAAAAGTCGCGTCAATTTTCCGAAAAATCGCAAAATACCGATCATTACGAAAAAAACGCAATCGGACGCATTCGGCCCATTCGTGGGTTAGTAAATTTGCCCCTTAGTGTTTCACATATTCACAGATTGTTAACAGAACAGAGAGTTTTGCTTGGTGATTATGATTGTCAGCCTGTAAAAGTCATAAACAATGCAGATAATAAAGGAGTAAAGTTGATAAGTTACTGACTAACCCTGTTCAGGCAATATCACCTTTACTCCATGTTAATTTGCCTTAAATTGATACTTGAGATATGATATTACCTGATACTGCATTCAAACGAGGCAAAGTCCTAACTGTGCTGAACAGAGGGATCATTTAGTCACACTCTATGTGGATTTAAAGAAATGCCAGAGGGGCTGCTGTAAGATGCCATAGACTAAGCTAGGAAGGCATGGAATTCAGGATTTGGTTCGAGATTCGGCCAAGATTTTGCCTTTTTCTGTAGGAGTTGGATTTGGGCAGATCCATACCTTTGGCTGAACTGAATTCAAATTCTTAAAATTGTGTGACTTTTTGTCATATAAACATGGAGGTTTTCTTTAACCCTTCCTTATACTAATTTGTATATCCAGTTCGGGATTCGGCTGAATCTTTTCCAAGGGATTCAGGGTTCAGCCAGATCCTAAAATAGTGGATCCCTAGTTCAGGCCTCTGTGAATTTGAAATGCTAGGCCTCATTTTGAATCCCAGTCCGGGCCTACTGAGTTCATTAGCAATAGTTAACTGCACAAATAGTACTTGTAATCAGCCCTATGTGCAACAACACAGTTTAAACAACATACTCTTAGCACGACATGAGCAACAGTGTAAGTTGTACTTTAGCCAAGGGCCACGTGGCTCTGTCTAAACCAGGAAGCCTTCTGTGCTTTATACCAAACAATTGCCCAAGTTTTAGGGTGGGGAAATATTTGCAATGGAAAAAAGGTAAGACTTTGTGTCAGTGTCATAAACCAGTATGTGGTCACTGGCAATGGAATTTGCCTTCAGAGTGAGTAGTAGAGTGGCATTGTGATTAGATCAGTGAGTGGCATAGAAATAAGGACAGAATGTGGCATTGTGATTACACCAGTGAGTGGTGTAGTGATGATACTTAGGGCTCATACAAGCATTTTTTATGCGTTTCCAACTGCGTTCATGAGTGCAAAAAGTGCATATATTGCATTGATATGCGTTTTTGTTAAAGCAGCTAAGCATGTTTTTGTTCATTTCAAGCACAAACCCCTATTTTACTGAGTTATGAACCCATGTCAAGAGCAAAAAATGCAGCATGTTGCATTTGATATGATTTAACATGATTAAATGCAAATTTTGTAAAACACAACTCAATTAGCATATGAATTTATATGCGCTCAAACAGGCCCCTTAAATGCGCGTCATTAGTGTGAAAAAGTCCAAAACAGCCTGCAGTTAGATATTATGGATTATGCAGCAAGGTGCTTTTTATCACATTTTGCATTTATATAAACATATAATTTATTTCTCACAGCAATGCCTGTATCTTACCAGGATATCTGTGTTCTCTCGCCTGAACGGTGGTGGATCAGACCTCTCCGCTGCTGGGTTGAATATAAACGCTGAGGTTGCCCCTGTGTTCCTCATGATGGGCAAGCTTAATGATCTAAAGTCTTTCACTGCCTGCTCCACTTTCACTTCATCCCCTGGTTTGGCTGCAGAAAAGCAAAGGGAATAAAATAAAATATTTGCTGGCAATACACATCGCTAATAGAGGGCTTAGGGCGAGGTCATACAAAGCATATATCCGCTTCTCTCAGCCCTACGTTTTTTAGCCAGGCTGAGAGAAACAGATCCCATTGCCTAAGCTCCTCTGTGTGCCTGCATTAAAAACTATGGCAGAGCATCAACCTCCGACCCACTCCGCTCTGTGTGCCTGCACTTGGTCGGTTGCCATAAGAGTGTAGGCAGGGGGGTCCACTTCTCTCAGCCTGGCGAAAAAATACAGGGCTGAGAGAAGTGCATATAGGCTTCATGTGACCTCGCCATTAATATTCATTGCACACAGCAAATTTTACGGCAAAACAAAACGAGACAGATTCGCTCATCACTACACACAGAGCTTGGCAATTTTACACATTGTAATATAAATGAACTCATCCATATAGGGATGTTTTCCAGCTCTGAACTACTACCTCTGTTAATCATAATTATCAGAATTGAATGTTTACTAGTAAAAAAGTAACATTAACAATAAAATTGTAGCTTGACAGAGAAATAGTTTTTGGCTGCCAGGGTCAGTGGCCCCAAAATAAAAGCTCAAAAGAGGCAGAAGAAGAACACAAATAATTCTAAAATGATAACAAATAAAACAATGATCAAAAATTGCTAATAAAAGAACATTCTATAACATGGTAAAAGTAAACTGTCCCTTTAAACCCCCAGTGACAGCTTGGCCAACTAACTAATTGAATGGGGTGCTGTACCAAGATGAAACCTTATTCATGGCCCACTGCCCTTGTTCAACACTGATATCTGACCAGGGTCAAAGCAAATATTGGGCTGGAGGCCTGTTGTTTTGGCCCCAGACACATGTCAATATGCTGTTGGCCAGTGTATGAGCAGCTTTAGGTGTACACACATTTGGTATCAATAGCTTGAAAAAAATCTTAGTTTTTTTAGTTTTCACCTGATGAAAGAAAAAAATTAGCAAAATTGTCATGGTTATATTAGTAAGACACTTCTGTTTGTAAATCTTTTCATTCCTACATGTAAATAACACATGCCTTTCCCCAAACCCTTCAACTATAGTCAGATTAGGAACCAAGATCTGAAGGTGGTCAGCGCAGAGTCATTTCCTGAGTAACTGAAAGGCTGTAGCCACAATATACATCATCTTAGGAGGAAATCAAGGTTTTCATTCAGTCTCATTCTCATGTTGGTTATTGAAATAACTGTGCTTTCTAAAAAAACAGCATGCCTGGGCAATACTGCTCCCTGGTGGCACAGCTTATTTATAGCCCACAGGCATTACACCAAGAAAACAAAAGTTTCATTTGTATACTTTCAAGCTATATATATACAACTTAATCACAGCGTTATTTATTATATTAAGGCAGAATGTCTCATTCACTCACATGTGTGAGTTTTGTTTTGTATGGTTGCTGCTGCATAATAAATCTAAAGCAGTTGGAGAGAGACGGTGATGGTGATAGTAACACTTTATGTTAATAGTTACATATACAGTGGTGTGAAAAACTATTTGCCCCCTTCCTGATTTCTTATTCTTTTGCATGTTTGTCACACTTAAATGTTTCTGCTCATCAAAAACCGTTAACTATTAGTCAAAGATAACATAATTGAACACAAAATGCAGTTTTTAAATGAAGGTTTACGTTATTAAGGGAGAAAAAAAACTCCAAATCTACATGGCCCTGTGTGAAAAAGTGATTGCCCCCCTTGTTAAAAAATAACTTAACTGTGGTTTATCAATTTCAATTTTCAATTTCAATATCAATTTCTGTAGTCACCCCCAGGCCTGAATACTGCCACACCTGTTTCAATCAAGAAATCACTTAAATAGGAGCTACCTGACACAGAGAAGTAGACCAAAAGCACCTCAAAAGCTAGACATCATGCAAAGATCCAAAGAAATTCAGGAACAAATGAGAACAAAAGTAATTGAGATCTATCAGTCTGGTAAAGGTTATAAAGCCATTTCTAAAGCTTTGGGACTCCAGCGAACCACAGTGAGAGCCATTATCCACAAATGGCAAAAACATGGAACAGTGGTGAACCTTCCCAGGAGTGGCCGGCCGACCAAAATTACCCCAAGAGCGCAGAGACAACTCATCCGAGGGGCCACAAAAGACCCCAGGACAACATCTAAAGAACTGCAGGCCTCACTTGCCTCAATTAAGGTCAGTGTTCACGACTCCACCATAAGAAAGAGACTGGGCAAAAACGGCCTGCATGGCAGATTTCCAAGGCGCAAACCACTTTTAAGCAAAAAGAACATTATGGCTCATCTCAATTTTGCTAAAAAACATCTCAATGATTGCCAAGACTTTTGAGAAAATACCTTGTGGACCGACGAGACAAAAGTTGAACTTTTTGGAAGGCGCGTGTCCCGTTACATCTGGCGTAAAAGTAACACAGCATTTCAGAAAAAGAACATCATACCAATAGTAAAATATGGTGGTGGTAGTGTGATGGTCTGGGGTTGTTTTGCTGCTTCAGGACCTGGAAGGCTTGCTGTGATAGATGGAACCATGAATTCTACTGTCTACCAAAAAATCCTGAAGGAGAATGTCCGGCCATCTGTTCGTCAACTCAAGCTGAAGCGATCTTGGGTGCTGCAGCAGGACAATGACCCAAAACACACCAGCAAATCCACCTCTGAATGGCTGAAGAAAAACAAAATGAAGACTTTGGAGTGGCCTAGTCAAAGTCCTGACCTGAATCCTATTGAGATGTTGTGGCATGACCTTAAAAAGGCGGTTCATGCTAGAAAACCCTCAAATAAAGCTGAATTACAACAATTCTGCAAAGATGAGTGGGCCAAAATTCCTCCAGAGCGCTGTAAAAGACTTGTTGCAAGTTATCGCAAACGCTTGATTGCAGTTATTGCTGCTAAGGGTGGCCCAACCAGTTATTAGGTTCAGGGGGCAAATACTTTTTCACACAGGGCCATGTAGGTTTGGATTTTTTTTCTCCCTAAATAATAAAAACCCTCATTTAAAAACTGCATTTTGTGTTTACTTGTGTTATCTTTGACTAATAGTTAAATGTGTTTGATGATCAGAAACATTTTGTGTGACAAACATGCAAAAGAATAAGAAATCAGGAAGGGGGCAAATAGTTTTTCACACCACTGTAGTTATATAGTTAAGTTGGGTTGAAAAAAGACCAAAGTCCATCAAGTTCAATCCTTCCAAGTGAACCTTAGTGCACACACATAGACCCATACCAACCAATCTATACACTCATGTACATAAACCATATATTTTATATTATATATATAATGTTACAACCTGGGGACCTCCAGCGCAAAATCTTGTAGTCTTTTTTTATTACAGCTTCAATGAATCATGCATTTGCTAGCAACTGAATAAAGAATTAAACATCCCTAATAATATATGTGCAATGAACAGGGCAGGGGAGGGGGAGACCTGATAACAGTTACATGCTGACATATTACACTGTAATAGTGAAATCTTAAGTTCATTTTAAAATGTGGACTCTCTCTCTCTCTCTGCTTTCTCTAAATGAAGGTCAAATAGTTTTGCCTATATGGACATGCAGTACTGCATACAAGAGGTTAAACATGGGGGTGTACTCTGGTAACCCTTCAGAATCACAGAATTATTCATGATGTGGAAGGAAGAAATATCAAAGGATGCAAGGCGTTGCAGAGCCCTGTAGTTGAAACTGCTTCAGGCCCCTTGCATTGCCCTATCCACTAAACACCTTTAATCAGGCACACAATAAAACTACTCTGCACTACCACCAGATGCCTATAGCACCTTCACCCTTCCCAATTTCTATGTCTACTGTGGAATTCTGTGCCTGTAAGCACTTATTGGACATGTCTCTAGAATTAGTAAATTAGGCTGGCTTTGTGCAGGACAACCTTACAAGTAACCTTCTTGCTCTTAATGTACAGCATAATATCAGTATTCTTTTAGGCTTTGTCCATGCTCCATTGACCCCATGGAGAAGGGCCTTCAAAGACTGATGTTAGTTGTAATATTATTGTGTTCAGTTCTACATTTTGGTGCTTTCCAAGATATTTTTAATATTGTCTATATTTACAGGAAATGTACTGTTTATTTTGCAGTGTCAGGTAAACTCAGCACACTTACCTAATCTAAATAATACCCTTGTCAGCTCAAAATTGTGCAGAGGCTGCAGTTGTTTTTCCTTTGAACCATCCCTCATTATTACTGATGTGTAATGTGACCAAAACGTTTAGGCATAATACAAATTACTGTTCTCTCTTTCTCTCTCTATGGGGGAGATTTACTAATCCACGAACGGTCCGAAGGCGTGCGAATGCGTTTTTTTCGAAATGATCGGGATTTTTGTGACTTTTTTGTCGCAACTTTTTCGTATGTTCCGCAACTTTTTCGTCGCCGTCGCAAAAAAATCAGATTGGTTTTTCCGCCGTTTACAATCGCTCAATACGAAAAAATCACGACGGCGAAGAAATAGTAACGCAAAATACGATAAAGTTGCGGCGGCGACGAAAAAGTTGCGACAAATACAAAAAAATTGCGCCAGCAACGAAAAAGTCGCAAAATTTTCGTTTCCAATCCAATTTTTTCCCTTTCGGAATTCGGATTCGTGGATTAGTAAATCTCCCCCTATGTGTATGTATGTATGTATAACTTTATTTATAAAGCGCCACAAGGGTACGCAGCGCTGTATATATATATAAATGCACAGGGAATAAGTGCCATGAGGTATGAGACACAGTAGGAAGGAGGTCCCTGCCCCGTAGAGCTTACAATCTAAGTGATTGGGAAACATACAGGAACAAATTGGAAGGTAAGAGTGCACCAGGTATGCAAGAGCAATGAACCCAGTTTAATAAATACTTTTAATGGGGTGGTATATGCACCTGTAAAAAAATTGTGTACTGCCCCTGTTGGAGAGTTTAAGTATGATGGTCATGTGGGAGAATGAATATACTATCTATAATTGTGGTAAGATATGACCCAACTTACATTATGGGCAGTATGCACCCCATTTGCCTGCCATGCAGTGTCCTAATTGATCCCTTGAACCTATACATTGTATCTCAGTGAGCAGATTTCTTAGCTGGGTAACACAGAAAGATAGAGTAGATAGGACAATGGCATGCTGGGAATTCAGTAACTGCATGGCTGTACCACCTTTCCCATGCCCAAGAGATGGGGTGAGGGGACAGTAGAATCTATGGATGTAAAGCAATTATGTATTTGCTAAGGTCACCCTCTGGAACAGCGCAGGACAGTAAGTAAAAGGAAAGGTCAGAATAAAGCGTTTATTTAAGTTCTTCTCAGATCCCTAAGGTCCCGAGCTATTCCTTTTCCAATCTGTGGTCTTTGCATGTATATATACTAACACCAATAGTTATAAGCATACTGTTGTTAATTTAAATACTAAATGAAAAAATATTGCTACGTGCCCTAAACATTCCCATTCTGCTCACTGACCTGAAAGTTGAAAGGAAATCAAACACTTTGAAATACATGACGGAGCAAAATCTTCTGTCTACAGAGTCCTGTCCTGCCAGTCCTGCAGTTGGCAGGGAATCACAGCAAGGCAGGGAGTAGGGTCAGTGAGTGCAGTATAAAGACATTAGGGTGTGTATCACAAAGCAGCGCACTAAGGAAATTCCATTTTTTTAACATTAAGGAAGTCCACGTGTATAGATTTTGAAATACTGAAAGCTAAATGGAGAGGATCAATTATTGAATCGAGGGCTGGCCAACCTTTTTGGGGCAGTGGGGCAATTTTTTTCCAGACTGAGCTGTCAGGGGGCAGACCCTAACTATTTTTTTAGGTTATACCTTTTGTTTTTTCAACCATTCATCCACAGCAAGGAATCCCCATATTTATTCCAGTAAGAGCCCTTTATATTCACGCATAGTCCAACCAACTAGCTCTCACAATGGAACCTTATTGTACAGCGCTGTGGAATATGTTGGCGCTTTATATATAAATGTTAATAATAATAATAATAATAATAACCATGGAGCACTGGATAATTATGACAGCACTCCCCCATTGCCTTCAGTGGCCCTGCTTATTTTTGCTGGTATTTGAACCTTAGCCAGGTCAATGAGAATTGCTGGAAACATGGCATAGCACCCATTTATGGGGCCACCCACATGAATCCACTTGGATAGCCTAGACTTAATGTAATGCTTCATTGTTACCTGAGGATTAATTAACTGTGATAGACAGCAGTAGGCTTAAGATATATTCATTTTTTGGTCCTGAAAACCAAGGGAAGTAGTAAGAGTTTGAGTTCAACAATAGCTGGAGAGCCACAGGTTGAACCTCCCTGGCACAGAGATTAACATGAAAGAGACCCATTCTTGAAATTGAACATCTGCAGGAAAAAGCATTTGCAGATTTCAAATTAGAAAAAAAACTCCTGACATTCAATAGTGGAGAGTGCATGTAAAGGATTTGGTGCTAAATATATCTGAGCTAAGGCTTTGATCATGGATGAGGCCATTTTCCTGTTCCCATCAGGCTTCCTGCCACTAATGAAGGATACACCAGTGAGCCCAACTAAACTTGAATGAGAGATTCACAGCTCAGGGGCTTTTCCTTTGGTACATAACAATAGATGAAGTTTCTGAACATTTTATAGATGAACATTTCTGAACTTAACTTTATATTAAATCAACTTTCACTTTAATAAACATTTCAATGTTCCTATATGCAAGATATGTACATGAATACACGAACGTTTTAGATATGTGAAGTAGAAGGGTTTGATATCGATCTTTGACCCTAAAGTCTTATTCTGAACAAAATGCACCTTGGCTCCACCAGAACTATATCAGTTAAAGCTCTCCCAATCCCAGCCGCCATTTATCCGCAAGTGCTTATTTCCATCAGAGCAGTTAGACCTGGAGAGAACAATACATTTGCAGGCAGGATTTCTGCTCTTTGTTTCTAATACAATAAGCATGTACCATCACATGGCTTTTTAATCCACAGTATACAAAATGAAATGAATAACTGTGAATAAGGCTCATTCTGGAGGTACAGTGTCTCAGTTTACAGCATTATTGGCATGCAGAGCTGGGGGTCTGAATAGGATTCCAAACTGGGCACCTTCTGCAAGAGGTTTATATATCCCCCCCCCCCATGTCTGTATGGGTATCTCCCAGGTACTCTAGTTTCCATACACACACCTAAAATATACAGGTAGGTGCTTAAACTTCGACTGTGAGTTTCAGGGACTGGATGAGAATAATGAACTACCTATTTAGAAGCTAAACATCCACATCAGAAGAAGGTTTTCTTATCAACGAAAGTAATTAGTGCTGTGTTTAGGGTCACTACTATACCTGCTATCCCATAGACACTGTCCCTTCCCAGAGGCTATAATCCCTACTGCTACTATAGGCACCATCTCTCCCTACTATACCTGCTATCCCACAGCCACAGTCCCTTCCCAGAGGCTATTATCCCCTCACTGCTACTATAGGCACCATCTCTCCCTACTATACCTGCTATCCCACAGCCACAGTCCCTTCACAGAGGCTATTATCCCCTCACTGCTACTATAGGCACCATCTCTCCCTACTATACCTGCTATCCCACAGCCACATTCCCTTCCCAGAGGCTATTATCCCACTGCTACTATAGGCTCCATCTCTCCCTACTATACCTGCTATCCCACAGCCACAGTCCCTTTCCAGAGGCTATTATCCCCCCACTGCTATTATAGGCACCATCTCTCCCTACTATACCTGCTATCCCACAGCCACAGTCCCTTCCCAGAGGCTATTATCTCTACTGCTACTATAGGCACCATCTCTCCCTACTATACCTGCTATTTCACAGCCACAGTGCCTTCCCAGAGGCTATTATCCCACTGCTACTATAGGCACCATCTCTCCCTACTATACCTGCTATCCCACAGCGACATTCCCTTCCCAAAGGCTATTATCCCCCCACTGCTACTATAGGCACCATCTCTCCCTACTATACCTGCTATCCCACAGCCACATTCCTTTCCCAGAGGCTATTATCCCCCCACTGCTACTATAGGCACCATCTCTCCCCAATATACCTGCTATCCCACAGCCACATTCCCTTCCCAGAGGCTATTATCCCCCCACTGCTACTATAGGCAACCATCTCTCCCTAATATTACAACCTATCCAACAGCCACTGTTCCTTCCCTTCCTACAGGCTAGTTATTCTTTCTATTACAGAAGCTACTGCACAGTCAGAAAGTGGATGCTGCATTACAAAGCATTTCTTTAAGCTCTCTTCTGTGAACTCCACACGTTATACACTATGTAAAGCATTATAACCTTAACAAAATTACAGAAAAACAACATACCTTTATGGGAACCCACTGGGAAGCCGCTAAGAAGTGCAGTCTCTAGCCTGCATGGAATAAAGCCGTTTGTAGGAAGTGGGAAATAGCAGATTAGTCCCACAAGCAGCAGAAACCTTGGCACAGTGCCGCATCCTGTTTAGACTTTCCTGGAGGTGCATCCTACTCTTGGGTTTTCCCAAGTTTAACTTGACAAAATGATGTTACATATAATTTAGCAGAAGCGCAATGTTTTCCAAAACATTTACAGGGTGAAACGAAAGCAAAAATGCCCTTTGGGAATTACTGTATGTTGAAAGGTAAAGGAGTGGAGATGAGCTGATTCATTGATTTGGAATCTGCTCTTCACTTTTCTACATGCAGAGACAAGCCTTGGGGCAAGATACAAATGTTAATACAAGCAAATATTACATTGGGAGAGTTCCTTGTATCATGCAGCTCCTTTAGAGCCAGGTACACTTCCTATAACACCTGCAGGGTTTATCTGCGTCACGCCACTACATGGAAAGTCACGTCAAGTGACTAAGCTATTTTTACATTTATATTTATGGTTGGTCGATAAAAGCTGCTGTAAATGTTTAGCTTGGTTTGTACCAAACTTATTTTAGGTAAAACTTATTGTGATTATTGTACTAAATGTGATTTTCATGTGACAAGTTTAAAGTGTTTTGTCTGCGAAGAAGGCATTCAAGTAAGGATTTCATTGCACATTGTACTTTGTGTAAATGACAATAAAGCTGAACTGAATACTTCCTGGGGCAACAGAACAAACAACACAAGCAGGAATGAGTAACAGCAATGGTAGCAGCGCGGCCTCCCTTTACTTCTAATTACATTTCTAATGTCAGGACTGTCCTTAGGAGTGCTGGGGCCCAAGTCATAAGAACTTGTGTGCAACCATATTGCTCATACTCCAGTCGGCAGCTTTCCTAATGTTACTGAACTAAAATACTTATTGGCTGCACTCTGCAAACCAACAAAAAGAGAGAATGGCACTTTTTTTTACACAATGCAAAAAAAAAAACCTTTTAAATTTTGCCTTTAATTAACCAAAACTATTTTATGGCGCAGGATATTCTTACCTTTAACCTTTAAATAATGCCCTCCGAATCTGTAAGCTTCAAAATTGAGTGACAGCGGTGTATTTGACTGGTCCAAAAATATATCCACTTTATTCAGATCAATTCCTTTTCTCTCAAAAGCTGGTATCAACACCTCTCTGTGAAGGACAAAGATGGTAATTAGCGAATATGAGCGATGAAATACAGGACATTTTTGTGAATATGCTTCTTACAAAAGTCATGGTAGATCATCCATTTGGCCCAAAATAAAAAAAGGACCACTATATCTCCATAATTTATTTGTAAGACAAAACTTTTACCCTGCCCTGTACCCAAATATCTGGTCCTAAATCTCTGAAGTGGCAAAAGAATGTGATACAAAGGGCAATCACTGTAGTCTATGGGGTTTTCATGCTCATTTTCAGCCATTAGAGTAAAATTGAAATGAATGTGCAAAAAAAAAAGTACTACTGAGCATTCACATGAATTCACATCCCCCTATGCTAGGAGGATCATACAGTAACACACATCATATTTCTTAATGGGTTCTTCACCATTAAATGAACCTGTAGTATGATGTAGAATGCTATTATGAGACAAGTTGCAACTGGTCTTCATTTTTTATTATTTGTGTGTTTTTGGTTTTTAATTATTTAGCTTTTTGTTCAGCAGCTCTCCAGTGTGGAATCTGGTTGCTAGGGTCCAATTACACCTAGCAACCATGCAGAGACAGGTATATGAATAGAGGAGGGCCTACATCAAATAAAAAATAAGAAAATGTAACAATAACAATAAAATTGAAACCTCACAGAAGAATAATTTTTTGGCTACAGGGATTAGGGACCCCCATTGAAAGCTGGTAAAAGTCAGGAAAGGAAGGCAAATAATTCAAAAACTATAAAAAATGAAGACCATTCGAAAAGTTGTTAGGAAGGAGCCAATCTATGAAATACTAAATGTTAACCTGAGGGTGAACCGCCCCTTTAAGGGAAAATATACCATAAATTCAAGAGAAAATAATAAAAAGAACATACAGATATTGATAGTATGGTCTGATTTAGAGCACAAATTTGCACTTGTATGTAGCTTAAGGACAGCAGAATATCCACTATGTATAAACAATCTACGTGATATCTACAGTATCAATTTAGCATCTCGATACAGAAGGTTGTGTTATTTCACAAAGCAGGAGTGACCTTTTTTCGCAGAGGTTTGTGATGCACTTCCTCTGGTATCTTTGTCATGTGGTCGACACACAGTATTTCAGTTCTACAGCTTCTAGTGCTTACGTATAGCCACAAATCGAAAAAGCTCGTTCTTCATCTTTACCTAGCATTTTTACAGGGCCCTTGTGATTTTTGCTGGGGTGGACTTCACACAGACAATTTTCCACTATGTACAAAAATGTGCATGATGTGCACTGAGGCTAAACTTGTGGGGGATGCCTCCTTAGTAGCATTTCACATACAGCCCCCAACTGCATCAACAGAACATACTTCTTACAAAGGGCTCCTGATAGGCCAACACATTTGCATTGTTTTGACATCATATGGCTTTCCCAGCTTACCACAGCACAGTATGACACAGTATTCATTTTAATGGGAAGGCCTATTTAAATGAAGTGATACTTTGGAACATGGAGTTAGACGCCCAGATAAAGCTTTGCTCCTTCTGTAGGCCATGTGCAATTTGAAAACCCATCCATAAAGTTCCAAATTACAGGAAGGCCAACTCCCATAGACTCTATTATAAGCAAATAATTCACATTTCAAAAATGATTTCCTTTTTCTATGTAATAATAAAACAGTACCTTGTACTTAATAACAACTAAGATATAATTAATCCTTATTGCAGACAAAATAATCCTATTATGGTTTTTCAGTAAACTTAATGCATGGAGATCCAAATTATGGAAAGAGCCCTTATCCGGAAAACCTCAGTCCTGAGCATTCTGGATAACAGGTCCCATACCTGTACTTTGCTTTTACTCTTATGAACTGCTACATTGGGATATTTTGGAGTGCCTGCTCCTTGTTATGTATTTGATTTAATCTGAAAAGAATATCCTCCAAAACCCCCAGTATATTAATAAGTGCAACACAAAACACTTCAGACGGAGCTGCTGCTGTGATTGCAATACACCTGTTCTCCTGCAGAGGCATTACTAGTCTGCAGTGGGCAGACTACAGAAAAAATCTTCGGAAGGGCCCTGTGCACAGGGACCCCTACCAGGCCCGGATTTGTGGAAAGGGCACAAAGGCCCAGGCCTAGGGCGGCACAAATTGAGGGGCGGCATGCTGCCCCGCCGCAGCAAAATATTAAAGTTTTTTCTCGTATACGAAGCAATGGGGACCTCTCCCCCACTGCTCCGTATGTGATTGAAAAGACCCGTGCATGCGCGATGGCCCAGCCCCGGCTCGCCCACTCCCCGCACCCGTCTGCCTGCATCCCTCATGTCTTCACTCCCTGTCCACAGGTAAGGGGAGCAACTGGATTTTTCATGCATCAATTTATGGTGGTATTGTATCTTGGCATGGGTTATACAACAGAACACACACATAAATAGAAAAATATATAAAGGTTATTGCCCTAAGTTTATGTAAAATATGTAAGATATCTTTCTACAACCAATCTGAATAATGAGCAGAATCTCTGAGAAAAAAGAATAAAACAGAGTTGTTAGGGCAAATCTCCGTTGTGTTATAAGGACTGCAGTTCGGTTGTGACTACGGCACAAACAAAGCAGAGACTTTAAGGTCAGGTCGTGTGGTACCACTGATTCAACACGTACTTCCTGACACCTCTTAACCTCATTCTCAGGATGTCCTGTAACTTTGGACCCTTGGGAACCCAATAAGGAATTAATATGGTTTTGGACAAATAAGTCACTGGTACCTGAAGGAAACACAGTTCAGTCACTGCAAGTACATAAAAGGCAATGAAAACCCAAATATCCTAAGCAGCTTTCCCATATACTCTCATTGAAAATTGTCTGTGATTTCAAAGTCATTTGTACGTGTAATAGCAATCAAATCTGTCCCTTTCTGCACTCCTGGTTCTGATTCTTGAAACAGTATAACAAAAGTCAGCCAAGACAGAGCTGCCAGTTAGCTGGCTTCTGCTGCATTGGTTCAAAAATTAGGGAAAAATAGCAAATTTTCAGTAGCAATTACAAATTATTAAAAAAAAATTTGTAATGAATTGGGAAGTTGCTTAGAATGATATTTTCTTTTGCTGGGCAAAATTTGATGTTTGGGTTTACATTCCCTTTAACAATTCCTTAAACTCCCACCCCGGCATTTAATTCAATATCATGATGCTTTGACATATTAAAAGGATCATAAAATCACAAAATCATTTTTTTTGTAGTTGGTATAGCAACATTAGGGATCATAAGCTGGAAACCACACAATTGCTTTAGAGCAGTGATGCCCAACTAGAGGCCCGTGGGCTAGATATGGCCCTCCAATGGAATTTATGGCCTTTCTGCTCAAAGTCTCCATAGAATTCATTGTATGATACCATCATTTCAATTTAACCCGGCCCTAGAACATTCTATATAAGAAATTATTGTCCCACTACATATTATCAGGTGGACAAAAATGTTCTAGTGAAATATAATAGAGGATTGGAGGAAGCAAAGTCATTCTTACTAATAATTTATTGGCAATAAAGAGGCATTAGGAAGCCTGCTCTAGGAATCCATAACCACATTAATTTAGGAGAAAGCTTGTCAGTCCTATCTTGACAAGCTTTTTATTATGGCCAAAAGTTATACAAATAACCGATAATGATACAGTCAAAGATGGAATACAGGCAGAGCTTTCATAAAATGACCCTGGCAATAAATAGAATACATAAACTATATATACAACCACTAATACTAACTGTAGTATTAGTTAAAAGTTTGTCCACATGGTTCACACACACGGAATCTAACATCAATTAGAACCATTACTGGGTCCAGCCCTGTGGCCCTGAGTTTAGTTCTGTCTTGAGCAATTTCTGCAAGGGGTTTGAATGTTCAACCTGTGCTTGCATGGGTTTCCTGAGGTACTATGGTATTCTTCTGTAGAGTAGACAGCCACGGGGTTTTGTAATATGGTGTTGATAAAGAAATTAGGGACATTCCACAATACATGAGCATTGCATGTGTGTTATAATTGTACTCATCAGACTGTTGCACTGAGTGTAAATAAAGGGATTCTCTCTCTAAGTATCAAATATTACTAATGAAAATCAGATAACAGAGAATAGACTTACAGCTCATTGCTCGACCAATTAAAAAAATGCTACCCTAATGAACGTTGAATAAAGTAAAAAAATCCCTCTTATTCTGTGTCATGTGAAAAGTTTCCTGAAGTTCAGTTATACTTGCAACAGATTCACCTTTCTAAAATCTAATACTGAATATCTCCCTGACCTTTCCTCAGCATTCCTGGCTGAAAGGGCATCTCTGATGCTCAATAGGTGCACAGTACCCCTTTAGCTTCTAATGTTAATGAGACAATCCCTGTAATAACAGAACACAGTTAGAGGACTATTTAGAGCAAAAAGGTCATTTTCTCGATTAACTTTTTTTCCCAGTGGCTGAATACAGGCCGTCGAATGAAATGCCTGTTGCTGTCGTTCTCTGTCTGTCCCAGCAATAGAGGAGCCAGCCATGTAGGAATGAGGGGTGTAAAGCAGAAAAGCAAATCTTGGTAAATCAGGGTAAACAAATGAGGGAGCAGATAGGTAGGCTCCAAAATTATTGCTTTTCCTGTAAATTTTAGAACATTTTTCATGTTTAAGTTATTGCTTGAAATAGAATATTAAGGTCATAAGTCAAATGAGCTTCTGCTCAAAGGTATAAAGCATTTACTCACATCGTGGTGTCTTATAAAAATGGCGTTTATAGTGTTTCTTTGACACATTAAAACAATTGTGGATAATAAACCGTATTAAAGGAAGTTACGTTTGCATTTAATTAGATGGATAATTACATTTTCATTTCCTTTATATCAAACTATTGATTTCTGATGGACCTGCATTCTATCTTGCCTCACCTATTGTCTATTCTTTATAATCCTCTTCAACTACTTCCAAAGATCTTATTTTATATAATAACAATAATAATAATTATGAAATTATATATTCAGCTATAAGAGCTGAAAAAAGCAAGAATCTCATTTTGGGAGACTAAAACAGCCAAAAAGAACAAACATTATTCTTCAGCAATGATGTCCAACAGAATAACAAAACAGTTCTGCAAAAGGCACCACATTGTACTGTCTAGTCTTTATAAAGGGGATCTGCTGACATAATACTGGCTCTTGCTTGAGTTTATACAGTCGTAGCTGATAGGGAGTAACCTCAGAGAATCATGAATGTTTGTTTTCAGATCAGAGGGTTTGTGACGGAATCTATTAAAACTGGAAGTAGATAAATCAGTGGATCTGAAGGAAGGCTTTTAAACACACCAAGGGGGATTAGGGAGTGCTTGTAATAATGTTAGCAGAAATTAGGTTATTAAAATCAAGTAAAACTGACCATTAGATTTCCAAAATGTACCAAGTTATAGTCATTTTAGCAGTCCTAAATATGCGTGGGCCCTGGGCATCTGCTGCTCTTATATTAGTTGGCCACTCATTGATTAGGATTGTACAGAGTAATAAGGTCAGAGAGGTAGCACCCATCAGTGAGAAGGAAAATATACTTTTACAGTTGGTATGATATATGCAGAAGGTGGATTTTTTGCCTATTTTTTTTTTATTAAAATGATGCATAACTTAGCAAAATGGAAGCATCTATGATGCAATAGGCTGGATACTGTTTACAGTGAAAACACTGTAAATCCTCATAGCCCACCATTAACAGTGTCAGGCTGACGTATCACTGACTACAGACCACAGTTCACTGGGAGTCTTCCTTTTATCCTGCTGGACCAGTTTGTGACCATACATTTCTAGATACAGAGTGAAAAATAGATGCCCAGATTGGAAGCCTGATTTGCCCAACAAGTTCATCATCTCTTCAGTGCTGTGTGTGTGCATTTGCCTGTGTGCGTGCCTGTGGTTCCATTCTCTGAGTGAGTATTTATGTCCTGCTGTTTTCCATTTGCCATATTCACTTTAGCTTTGCTCTCTGATGGAAACCAAAATGAGTAAAAGCAGCAGAATATGAATATAGGCTATAGCTACGAAATAAATGGTTTACCCAAGTGACTTCTTCTTCATGGCAGGAACAATCTCAGTTTCTATATCAACATTCAAATCAAATTTCAAAGTGAAGCATTCCTTGCTCGGGTCCTGTAAAGAGACAAAGTGTGGGATATTATTGTGCTCGGCAGAGGGTGTCCAAGCAATACTGTGTGATTATACTGATCCTTTCCATCAAACAATTCTACAATATCAGACAAACACAGATGTGGAGGGATTTCTAATCTCGGTTATATGGTCTTATGGGCAACACAATAAAACACACCACAGGCCTATAATTTGGAATACATCCTTTTCCATGGCCTATTTCAGTTTATATTTGCTGCCGCAGAAATGCTGTTGGGTTCATTTAGGAACAAGTGCGGATACGTGGCACATTTGTGTGCAACTTTACACTGGTGTTTGTCATATAAATAAGGAGGTTTAATATGTATGTATGGTTTTCAAATATAAAAACTATTTTAGACTACCATGATCTATTCAGAATTAAGTGCTAAAGTATATTTTTACAAATGCGTAGTTTACAGGTATGGGATCCCTTATCTAGAAATGTGTTATTCAGAAATCTCCAGATTATGTGAGAGCCATCTCCCATAGACTTTATTTTAAACAAATACATTTTTTTAAAAAAGTTTACTTTTTATCTGTAAGGGCTTTGGCACACGGGGAGATTAGTCGCCTTGAGAGGAAACTTCTGTGATTTCGGATTTACATTTTCGACAGTGGGATATCATTTTGGGGAGATTAGTATGTATGTATGTATGTATATCTTTATTTATATAGCGCTACTTATGTACGCAGCGCTGTACAGAATAATACATTAATACAACAGGGGATTATTAAGATAATAATAGATAAATACAAAGTACAACAATAAATACAGATAGATACAAGATAAATACAGTTGCAATAAGTTTAGAGTCAAAGACAAAAGAGGATGGAGGTCCCAGCCCCGTAGAGCTTACATATTAGTTAAATCTATTTAAAATTATAGATACAGAATAGTTTAATTAACTATATAAGACTCCCTGTTTCCCCTCTGCAAGTTGCCATCAGAGAGTAGTCATCAGTCTTTAGGGATCTCTTTTAAACTAAGACATATGGGGTAAACCTGTCTGCCCATGGGAATGTCAGGGATAAGCTTAGTGACACCAACTGGTCCATGCCTGGTCTCTGTAAACTGTATGTAAAGCTGGCCACAGTTCATTGGGAAAATCTTGACACACACCATTGACTAGTAATCATACATGTTAAGGCTGGCCAACTCCCAAGTATTCTGTAGTCTTGTAAATTATTTTATGGCTTCCAGCTTGCTTAAGGGCTCCATCCATTTAACAATATAGCATCATTATTTTATCTTTTTATATGAGCTGGCACTTCCTGATTAATGCAAAGTTTCAAGATCTGTTAATTTATCTACTGTTGTCTGTGGAGGATGTCCCAGCCATAGCAAGAGCACTAATTCTAGCACTAATTCACTAACTCTAATTTATATTCAACTAAATATGGCAAACTAAGTTATCCTGTTGGAGGGGCTTGGAGTCATAAAGAGCCATAGATATGGAGGAGGCTAGAACATTTAGTTAAAAAAGAATGAACCCGTAACAAAGTAGGGTACAGATGCTACACATACGGTTTTGGGCTTCTGTACCAGCCGAAGGCAACCACAGCCTTTTATAGTGAAAATCTGTGCCTCCAAAGATGCCACCAATAGCTGATTCTGCTGATTTGTGAATTTGAGACAGTTTCATGATATACAGTATACATAGACTATATAAGTCCCTATACAAGGCTGATTAGTAATGAATTCTGATTCTCGTTACTTGGAGCTCAGGAACCAGTGCAATGTGCATCAGAATTCAATAATCAGCCCTGTAGCATCAGATTTTATGACAGGCATATTTCAGTTTTTGCTTGATCTGAGCTTCTAAGTCTAGCTCCTTAACACACTGCACACTGAGCATGTGAGTGTCACTGACACTCCAGCCAAAATCCAAGATGTCCAAAATCCCCCCTGTGGTCAACTATGAAGGCCTGAATCATTACTGTTGCTGTAAAATCGGCATATAAAATATGGTGTTTCTACCTATTTTTGTTTTTCGTTTTTACTTCTTCGTAAATCACAGCTAGAGGGCAGCAGAAAGGCTGCATGGAGGTAGTGATAGGCCCGGACTGGCAATCTGTGGATTCTGGCAAATGTAAGAGGGGATGCTGTAATGGTTTGACCCATCTTTCAGTGAATGGCACAGCATTTATTTCCATGTGAGAACAACTTGTATATCAGCATAAACAAGAGATAAACAAGTGTCATAGGAAAACAAACAGTGGGGCCCCAAGCAAGGCACTGTATTGTTCTGTAGTCTATGCAGGAGAGTGTAACAATGCACATGCTCCAGACTCAGTGGCCCCGTTTTGTTGTAGGTTGGGTTACCCAGTCTGATTTAAAGAACCCAGCTTCTCAAATTAACTTTTTGCATGGGGTCTGTTTTGTGCTTGAGCTATTTCAATTCACAAAGGGTTCATATACAATATACAGCTGAATTCTATTATATGGGAATGTATGTCACCAGATTGTATCTTAAAAATTCCTATTATCGTCTACAAGGAAAGACACAGCCAATAATAAAGTTGGCACATACAATAGAACAGAGCACACAATCTAAATAAAGAGACAGACATGCACAGTGACACGCATAGAATAAGGGACTGCCTGGGGGCATGAAACTGTAAGCCTTGGAAAGTAGGCTCATGGGTAAGCAACAACAATAACAGACACACTTCAGAGTTAATAGGTTTTGTGAAGAGGTTGCTGGGATTTGTAGTTAATAGCTGGGGCACTGCCATTTTGAAATTAAAATATTTAAATATTAAAGAATATTAAAATAATTTAACTGCAAATTCAAATTTGTGCAGTTTTGGATATTAGTGGCTAAAATTGGAGTGCACAACATGTAACTGCTGTACTGGGTGGCAAGTACCTGTTTTTGCTAAAACCCCTTAATGACTCTCCTGGATTTAAGTTCTGATCCCATGTTGCGCAATAAGCACACAGTATATTATAGTAAGAAAAACAGATGCTACTTTATGCACAAATAGCTCATGAATCAATCACTAGACACTGGTGCTTTCCTTCAGCGCTTGTTTATGTACCTGAAGGCATTCCCAAGGTGAACATAATCTGCAGCAATGACGAAATCTTTCCCATGAATCCATAAACATTAATTTACTTTTTTTTAAGGTGTTGACAAAACGTTAGCTTGCTCTTTTATAATGATTTTCGGAATCTGCAAAACCAACCCACTGGCCATAAATTATGCAAACAGCTTAATTAGAGTTTGACTTGATTGAATAGCCCTATAATCGAAGCAAGGGATAAACTGTAAGAAGGCAACTACTGACCACTGCCTTTTCCAGCCAATGCAGCATTGATTGTATTTTTTAATACAAATAGTAATCAGTGAATATGAAAAGAAACAAGTAATGTTTCAAAAATTGTGGGTCTGGACACCATTTCAGATCCCTAAAGCAGAGGATGGAAAGCGCTGAAATGCCTAAAGAAAGCGCTGAGGGACTGGGGAGCCGAGCTACATAGGATTTCCCTCCAGCTAACAAGGAGTTAATGAGGTCAGCTTACTGGGCGGGAAAGAAAGCAGCTTTTACTCACCCCTCCCCTTCTGCTTGCCAGTTTTCTCTGCAGGGGTCACACAGCAGGCACGGAGCTGCATCTCCCTCCCTCCCTCCCTGTTTAAGAGCAAATAGCTACACCCATTGGTCGGCATAATCTGTTAGTTGCATGCTTTAAATAATTTTATTTGCAGGTTTTCAAAAAAAAAAAAAAAAAAAAAAAGTTTTTATTGTATAATTTACATTACGTTTTGTCACAGCAAATGGCGGGGGACAGTCCTTGGCCATTTAATTTCTGGTGGTGTTTTGAGGGTTTTTCACATGCCCACTGCTTTGCAGTGGCCGGCATTCGTTTGAAACAGTTAAATAAAAAAATTGTTGTTGCGATGTTTGGAAAAGTTGTATTACATGGCAAGGACTGTTTTGTTCTATGTTATGAAATAAAGCTGTGGCCGAACTCCACCCACATAAAGAAAAGCCCTGGTGTCATAGTGTTTTTTCTTGGTTAGGCATTGTAGGCAAAAGGGGTCAATTCTGGTGGGGAGGGAATAAGTCTCCGCAGTCTAGGAGAGACCAACCCAAAGCCCAGTAAGTTAATGCCACATGAGGCTGATTCTTGGCCTGTGTTTATCCAATTCTCGGCCTGCGTTTATCTGTGTTGGCCCATGTTGGTGCAGGCACACAGATTGGATTTCAGCACAAAATGCATACTTGCCTGTTTTTGTGCCGTAATCCTCCCTGTGTGCCTGCACCCAGGCTGATGCAATGGCTCTGGGTGCAGGCACAGGAAAAGGTTAATGCCAGCATAGGGGCTGATTCTTGGTTTATATATATATATATATATCCACAGGCCAAGAATCAGCATTGTGTGGCATTAGCCTAAGAGTTAGCCCACAATACAATTTGTTAAAAGGGCCAGGTAGGAGTCCCTGTGTGCCAGGACCGGTGCAGAGTAATTTTGCTGCAGCGCAAAACATTGTGTATGCACACACTCTCCTGCACTGTACACACAGGGCTTATTCACTTGCACAGGTGATAAATAATACAAGTGCAGCATAAAAATAAAAAGCAAACATGGCTACAAGGGCTATATACCTCTGCATACAACTTACTAAAGGTCCCCATACACGGGTCGATTCTAGCTGCCGATATTGGTCCCTTAGACTGATTCAGCAGCTAATTGGCCTGTGTAGGGGCGATATCAATCGGGCAAGTTAAAAAATGTAGTCGGTTTGGGGACGCATTGGCTCGTTGATGTGGTTCCCCGAACTGACTGCGCCTATTACTGACGTTCAAATTCAATTGTTTGGCCCCAGGGCCAAACGACCAAATTAGCCTGAATTCACCCGATATCACCCACCTGTAGGTGTGGGATATCGAGAGAAGATCCGCTCGCTTGGCGACCTCAAAGCTGGATACCTAGGCCACATAGTGGTGCTAAGTAGTGGTGCACAATCACAAGTTTTCGAGCAGCTTCATGATTGACACATAATTCTGGATCAGTGAAAGAAGCACAGTTACATCAGTTGCACGTCATAAAGTTGAAGACAAAAGTCATACAGATGGGTCTAAAGTTCTTATGCCTTTAATTGTTTAAATGTTACCTGAGAATAACCTGCCCAAGCACCCTATTATCTGGGCATCCTGTTCCTGAGGCTGTTAAATGTCAATATTTCATGTCATGCTTTTCCAAAGTAAAAACAGCAGGATAAATCAATGAATTATTTGTTTCTTTTTCTGACTCTTCCCAGCTTTCAAATGAGGGTTACTGACCCTGGCAGCCAAAATCTATTGCTTTATGAGGCTACAATTTTATTGTTAATGTTACTTTTTATTACTTATCCTGGGCAGGCCCTCTCCTATTTAAATTGCCATCTCTAATTCAAACCACTTCCTGGTTGCTAGGGTAAATAAGACCCTAGCACCCAGATAGCGGCTGAAATACCAAAGCTGCTAAACAAAAAGCTTAGTAACTGAAAAACCATAAAAAAATAAAAAACTAGGACCAACTGCAAATTGTCTCAGAATAGCAATGTCTGCATTATACTAAAAGTTAATTTCAAGGTGAACTACTCCTTAAAGAATTGTTTTTTGCCCCTCTGATAAATAAGCCCTTTTTATTGAAAACCAATAAGATGATCTGTATCATAGGAAATAGACATCTGGGAAAAAATAGGGATGAATTTGCCTGCTTCTAACCCACATAATGCCGTCTTGTTACCATTCTATGCTGAGAGAGCATGGAGGAGAGCGTGCAAGTCAGTTGTATTACAGGCAGTACGTGCTCTGCCTATCTGAAAATGTTTTTCTAACCTTCTCCAGTTGTACTGTATATAATAAAGCACCCCACCACTGACAGATGTAATGATATTGCTTAACTTCCTTTTTCATTTTCCCCTCTGTATTCCTCTAATGGCAATGTTAAGAGATAAATGTAATGTTTCCTTTTGTATTGTTTCAAGCTTGCAGATTTGCCACTTTTTATCATTACACGTGTTTATGCCCTTAAAGTGCATGACAACCCCCAAAATAATTTTTTGCCTAATAAAAGAAAACATAATTCCAACATTCCAATGTGAATTCATCCAAAATGTTTAGTGCTTCAAAAGTTAGTTGTAAATGTAATTGCTACTGAAAGCAGCATTTGCTGAACTCCTGGTTGTTACTTTTTAAACAAAGTTGCAAAGCCAGTCTCCTCCAGCAAGACAGTAGTTATGGGCAGGCCACTCAGACACCCGGGGGACTCGTAGGACCTGTGGGTCGGATGGGTTCAGGCCAACACGCACATAAGTTCCTCGGGTCACGGGTGGGTTTGGGCCGAGCTCTTCCTGCCGCCCTTTCCGCCTGCGACCTAACTGAGCCCCACTTCTGCCTACAGGAGCGCCGATTTATATATGCGCGTCTGCCTTGCCCTGCCCCCTCCGTGACGTCAGAGATGGGAAGGTCAGGCACAGGTATATAAATAGCCACAGAGCAGCGGTCAGGCGAGGTTTGGGAGAGGGCATGTTAGGGTTGGGTGCGGGTCGAATTTTCGTCTGCTCGAACATCTCTACAAAACAGGTCTGTCACTCTGCTGGCTTGTGTTACATTGTTTCAAATGCCAGAGCCCACAGGGCAGGGAATAGAAATGACAGGCAAACACTGCTTCTAAGGGTGAAGACACACGGAGCTACTAGTAGCAGCTACTTGTCATGGCAATTCTTAGTATTACAATTATTCAAAGTCTGCTCTAAGCCATGCAATAAATTTAATCAAAATTTAAACAGCAAGTCAAAGCATTTGCTCACCCCTTCATAAAATCGGCCCAGGTGCCTTGCCCCGGTCCTTCACCACACTGATCCAATGGTCTGGGTGCAGCGCCCCAGATCCGTAGCAAAGGGAGACCCAGCAGTCACAAGCACAATTTCTCTGGTGGGTGCGCACTCCAAACACAAATGGAGGTGGTTAAGAAACAAAGCTTTTTTTCAGTTAAAAACCAAGCAAATTTGGAATAAATGTGTATTGCAGTTGCTTAGAATTATGTTTTCTTTAAATTGGCAAAAAATTATATTTTTGATTGACTTGTCCTTTAAAGAGTGATCTGGCTAATCAAACTTTGTTGCAGTTGAACCACATCAGCCAGTTGGAAGACAGGTTGACCAATGGGGCCTCTGGCTATCATCCACACAGCAAAGAATTCTGATTGGTTGGTCTTAGCAACCTTTAACTGGATAAATCCAATTTGGGCATTTGTATGTATAGCCAATTGATAGAACAATCAGACATGCCCATTAGTGATCTGTCCCATTCCGCTTCACCAAAAAATTTGTGGAACTGCTGAAAAATTTGCAAAATGGCGAAAAATTCCCAAAATGCAGCTAGCGGATGACTTTTATGAAAAAAAGACAACGGTTTTGATGCAACAGCGGATTATTTGACACAACCGCAATTTTTTTGATGTGCCGAATTTTTTGGGCAGTTTCACAAAAACTTTGGTTGGTGAGTCCATGCCTCATTGCTAATGCCCATAATGAACACTTAAAATGCCAACAACCATAGCATTTATAAAGCTGGTAAAAAACCATCCTTGTTCCAAAGCCCTATATTCTACTGTTCAGGGTTCTCCTTTGACCTATTGCATGCAGTGTGCTTAATAGCAACAAGTGGAATGGCAAGATGAAAAGGTGCTGACATTAAAAAGGTTAAAAATATTTTATACTGATACCTTTGTTTTCAATTGATTAAACAGTAATCTGAATGTTATGTTTACTATTCCTGTAGTCATATATACAGTAAGCATGCAGCACTTTCCATCATAAGCCACACTCTAATTGTACCTTATCTGGTTAGATCTGTACAAGCCAACTGGGCTTTCATGTATAGTAAACAAGTTAAAATGTGTTTTCATTTCTAGATTAGATATCATTGTTATTAGTATGGCTGGCTAATCTAAGCAGCTCTGCATTGTTATGCCTTCAGGGAAGAAGACTTTTCATGAAATAGTAATAGTAGTAATTTGTAATTTAATCCAGTGCAGTCACTGTATGGAGGTAATGGGAGTTGGGCACTGTTTCACATGGAGACAGGTTTCATCCTGGTGTTTTTCGTGCAAAGGCAGATGTTAAACTTAAATTGACATTGTTCTAAACAGGCTAAGAAGAACAATGCCCATTCCTCCTTACTGACTGCAGCCATTGTTGCTAAGCCAACATGTTACCAAGTTCCATTAAAAGGTAAAGATTGTCTTTCCCGTGCCACAGTATTTCTAGTCTTGTTTGGGACTGGTTGACATTCTAGAGGCATTGGCTATTAATAATTCTGGACTGAGGTGGGATTGCAGAGTATCCTCACATGAGTATACATGCCCAGAGCAGCAGCCTACAGTCTCACCCCTGCATGGGTGGTCACTGCATTTGCTGATGCCTGGAGTCTGGCACCCCGGACTAGTAACAACATATTAGATAAGAGTGTGATGACAAGTCTTTGTTTGCATAAAGTGTATAAAATAGTGTTCTGCTTTTATATAGTTTATAGGGCATTTCGCTTCTTACTTTGAGTTACTACAACTGGCCATTAGATTTTGGTATATTAAAAAGAAAAATCTTCAGTTATTATTAATAAGATACATGGTAGAGTTTTTTCAGCTCAACTAAACAAGGTATCTGCCAATTGTGGGAGATAAGATCATGTATTTTAACTAGTGTTTTAATTTAGTGTTGATGTGTTTCAAGCCCTATTCTGGTTTTAAGCCCTATTTCCGCATCAACATTTGTCCTGCTCATGATAAGCTTATTGATGCTGTATACAAAATATTGTCATTACTGTCCTCCCTGCTAAAGTACTCCAAAGTGTATCAAGAAAAATTTCACCCCAAATCCTACTCTAATTGTTGAACTGGCAGCAGGTCTGGACTATGATTCAAAATAGGCCCTGGCATTTCAAGTACACAGAGGCCCAAGCAACAACCCCAACTGCCTAATAATAATGATTGTCTCTGGCATCTTACAGCAGCCCCTCTGGCATTTGCCAGTATCCACAGATTTTCAATACGGGCCTGACTGGCAAGGATATAAATATAGAAAATGTAGATCCTCTAGTGGGGTCCAGCTGGGCACATGAAAGATCAGAAGCAAATGTCTCCTTTTATTTTAGGTAATTATAACAAATCCATAAAGTAAGGCTGAACAGTGACTTGTTGCTTGCATTATAAATTTGTAATACAAACACAATGTACTAAAGGCAAGGTGTGGCCGCCATGGGCATCACCATGGAACTAAGCATACGCCAGAGGAATTGGAGCTCAGGTGTAAAATGTGTTGCACAGCTGAGGCCTAGCAGGGTATTGACCCCTGGGAATAAGCTGTAACATTGCAACCTTGTGAGTTATTGTTTTTGGAGTTAGCCTTCATTTAAAAACGGAAGGGGTTACATAGGTTAAGGCAAAAGGCAGTTGTGTAGCATTCTATATGTTCTGCTTTTTGCAAATATTGGCGAAATATATACATATTTTTTAAATCAATCTTACAATTTATGCTGGTCTTAAAAGAAATTTTTGGTTTTGTTTTGTTTCACTAAAAACCCAGCTGCATGTTCCACTCCTGGGAGGAAATAGGAATTACATATTCAAGACGTCCATGTAAAAAGATCTTCTGGTCATTAAAGAACTAGTTTTTTTTCTACTTACATCTGTGTGCCTTCTCCTGGTTTTCTTCTTGCTTAATTTCAGGCCTGCAGCTTTCTTGTCCCTGTAGGATGGAAAGTGAAAGGCAAAAAAACCGACGTATTAGTGAAGGAAAGCTGAAGTGACACATCAAAGGGTGCGAGGGAGTATCGCTGAATCACGCAACAGGCTGGATCCCAGAGACGCCAGTTCTGTTCCCTGGAGGGCTGGGACAGTATGAGCCTTGCTAGTCTCCTGCTTGCACCCGAGCCATCCCTTCCTGCCCTACTGCAGGGCTGAAATTAATTATGTACCTTATTTTAATTAATATATTATAGGAAGACATTGGGCTGCATTAAAGGGTCCATGGAAACCCACCCCTCAATTGCATGGAGATTTGGGTCCCGATTCATAGATTAAGTATCATATCTTACATAGGTTAGAACTAACTTATACTTCTTCTTTTCGGGGAACCTAAATTATGCAAAATCAACTATGTGACCTTTGCCTTAAAGGACACGTCAACCCAAAAAATATTTTTTTGCCTAATAAAAAAAAATATTTCTAGTATAAATTTTTGTGCTACAAAAGTTATTTGTAAATGTAACTCCAATGGAACACAGCATTTGCTTAACTCCTGGTTATGACTTTTTCAAAAGTCAGTCTCCTCCAGCATGACAGGTCTGTCAGTCTGCTGCCTTGTGTTACATTGTTTCAAATGCCAGAGCCCCCAGAGCAAAGGATTGAAAAGGAAAGACAAACACTGCTTAATTGCAATTATATATACAAATAACTTAAAAACCATTACAAATGTGTAATGAATGTATATAGCAACGTTGCTTAGAATTATGTTTTCTTTAATAAAACAAAAAATATTTTTTTTGGGTTATTTTTTTGTCCTGCAATCACATTAATTTGGGGGTTCATAAAGACCCAACCTAAAAAGCATGAGGGGCCTTTTTGGGTCCCAAACCATACAGTAAGAATCCCTGGTTGGACAATTGTTTGCAGTACCAATTGCAGCTGTATCTGATCTATGTACAACAACGTATGTGTTAATTGATTTCATTCTGCACTGCAGGTCTGTACTTACAGACACCAATATTGAACACAGAGAGGCCTCAAGCTACTTTCTCAGTAATGGTGTCTGCGGTACAGAGTCACAGTGCAAAATGAAATCGTTGAACAGTTGTGTTGCTGTGCCCTGGAATGTACAAGAGGCATATTTATTAATATTGGAGACAAACATCACCGGTGATGTTGCCCATAGCAACCAATCAGCAATTAGATTTGAATTGTTACCTACAAAAAAAAAGCAAAGATCTTATTGCTATGTACAACAAACCAGTGCGGTTTGTCCCTAATGTTAATAAATACACCCCTATAACTGCTCCACACAGCAAACACACTTGTAACTGATCAGCCTTACAGTTATGCTGCAAACTTGGTGCTTATGTAAAAGTGTTGGTAATAAGGAAAGTATGCCCAATCCATGGCTAGCCAGGTGGTCATTGAACTGCAACTCCCCAAGTGTAAAAGCAAAAGAGTATGAGGCTAGATATCAATGTTACAGGGAAAGTTACCAACCAAAGAGCAAATATGATGCAAAGTGCAGCCACTGGTTCATAGGAAAAAAGGAACAATCTGTGGCAAAAACCTTACAAACTTTAGGGGTAAATTACAAGCATGGCAGGGTGCAAAGCGCAAAAAGCAGAGTAGAATGCCACTTTGCACCAGGGGCATGACTAGAGGCACATGAGGCCTGTGGATATTTTGAGTCATTCCCCTTTGTTAAAATGCACCTTAACAGTGATTGCTACCCATGTAGGGTTAAAGTATCCTACAAAGCAGTAACATTACAGTTAATCTTTTATTTTCTGAGCATTTTCATGGGTAGCTCCTTCTCAGGGATCCTGTGCGCCTGTGAAGGGTAACTCTCCCTTTGTGTTTGCAGATGGGAGTGCCAGGGAATTCACTTGTGGTCAGGATTTAACACACCCTGTGCATCAGCGAGTGCAGGAAGTGGGAGAGAACAGAGCTGTCAGAATGCCGTCTGGTAATGTGGAGCTGGGCAAGGTTGGAAAAACAATCCCACTGTTCCAAAAACAATATAAGGTACCTTATAGTCATCACTGCTGGAAGGAACAAAACTTTCTTTTTTAAAAACCCCTCCCATGATACATACGGTACAGTGACTTCACCGTCTGCTGGCGATACTTATCTCTTGCACCCTACACCCAGGGCAGTACACAGTCACATACACAGTCATATGTAAATTAGCAGCACAAGAGAAAAAGTCATGTGTTACACACACAGCCACAGGCGTTAGGGATGACAATCACTTGTAACACGCAAGCAAGTTTAAAGTTTAAATGAATATTGTCGAGGGATTTTGTTAAAAATGCATCAGTTAATAGAGCTTGTCCAGCAGAATCGTGCATTGTAATCCATTATTCAAAAACACAAACAGATTCTTTATATTTAGTTTTGAAATTTCACATGGGGCTAGCCATATTCTCCATTTCCCAGGGTGCCATAGGCCATGTGACCTGTGCTCTGATAAACTTCAGTCACACTTTACTGCTGAGCTGCAAGTTGGAGTGATGTCACCCCCCCTCCCAGCAGCTGCTCAGCAGAACAATGGGAACGTAGCAAGATAGCAGCTCCCAGTATATATAAGAAATCCAAGTCCGGCTTGGGACTCCTCCAGTTACATGGGAGTAGGAGAAACAATAGGTTACCGGAAAGCAGTTCTAATGTGTAGTGCTGGCTGGTTTTTGTTACTAAATTACGCTGTGTACATTACAAATAATTTATTTTACCAAAATTGTATTCTTTAACCAAAAAAATTATTTATCTGTAATTCTGGTGTGTAGGCGCCATTTCAGTGCATTGTGCCTGAGTCTGAGCTTTTAGAAGGAGCCAGTGCTACACATTAGAACTGCTTTCAGGTAACCTATTGTTTCTCCTACTCCCATGTAACTGGAGGAGTCATAAATTGAGTGAACTTGACTTGGCTCTTTACTATTGAGTGCTGTTATCATAATCTACCACTAGGTAGGGCATGGGAGCATTTTTAGCAATACAGGTGTCAGGGAGCAGTTATCTTGCTACTTTCCCATAGGGGTGGAAGGAAGCGGAGTGATATCACTCCAACGTGCAGCGCAGCAGTAAAGTGTGACTGAAGTTTATCAGAGCACAGGTCACATAGCTGAGGGCACCTGGGAAACTAAGAATGTTGCTAGCCCCACATCACATTTAAAATTAGATATAAAAATTCTGTTTTCTCTTTAAAAAATAGATTTCAATGCAGGATTCTATTGGCAGAGTGCTATTAACTGATGCATTTTGTAAAAACATGTTTTCCAGCATCAGAATCCATTTAAGTCTAATGGCAGAAGCTGCATTTTCTTTTGCTGGCATTTTTAGGCAGCAAGTGTGCATTTTTAGGCAGCAAGTCTCCCCAAAGTTTCCACGGTAACCGGCAGATGGCATTGATAGCATTGCCTACACAAGGGGCAGTATCACCTGATGCCAGTGTTTCTTTGCCACTGGAGAAAGGTGTGTGCCTTGGCCCCTATATCTCCTGCTTTTTGCTCCCTAGGGGGGCAGCCCCATTACTAGGGACAGGCTTTAGCTATGTAAATATGTCTGGTTTACTGTAACTACACTCCTGTCCAACATATGGGTTATAAATACATGAATACAAAGGAATATAGAGAAATGAAATGCAAACATTTTTGCAACTCAGATTGCCCAGTGTGTGTGGTGCAGCTTAGGGTGTACTGTCATTAAGGCCAATTTACCATCTGCACCAATTTGCATTGCAGAAATGTTTGCATTTTTCTGTGGTAAACTCTTATCTCACATTTTGATGAATCTGCTTTTTACTGTTAGATGTGAGATTTTACCTTAATAGAGGAAACCAGGGCAGCACAAACAATCTGTAGAAAGTAGATGCTGGGCCATGGTGCTGCTCACAAAGTGCTAATGCAGTTATTCTTTAAGATATGGTCCAAGATATAAAATTGGGTTCACTTTAACAATGTGACATTTATTGTAACAGTACCTAAAAAAGCTGCATACTAAACTAATCCATGGGTCACTGTGCATATTCAGCGTCTGCATGTTTCCCCTACAAACTGCCTCTATAGGACCTCGTTCCCCGCAGTCACGGATGTGCCACAGTATACATTGTATATTTCATGGACTTTGCTTAACCTTCCCCCCCTCCTAATTTATGAAACACATTAAGCAGAAATGCTACAGAAGTGCTACATGCCTGACCTCTTTTACTATCCCAAATCCACTTGTTGCTAAGTAGGACAGGGTCGTCACCCCTTTAAAAAACGGTTTCAGGAAAAACACAGACGTTTAGAAGGCACATTTTTACGAGCAAGGGACACCATCTGTTTTTCCCGTCAGAATAAAAGCACAAACTGTGTCCTGCACCAACACATAAAATATGTTTTTTTAAGTATCTTTAAAGGGAACACAGAATAAAACAAGTGACAGCTACAAGGCAGGAAGACACTGGGCAATGCTAATAGTTATACACTACTTAACTATTGATCAATGAGAAATGGAATTATTATTTTATAGGATATTTTATATGAATTTAGGGAGGAAGATGCCCACAATGCAACTTGCTGCCCTATAACAGTGTGGGCCTCTGTTAGGTGACTGCAAGCAAGTACAACTTGCCCCCACCATTAAAAGAAAAATAGTCTTCTCTATAGGAACTGGGTCTCAATTCGTTACACTAAGTTGACGATACTTTATTTAAATGGATTTTTGTATTGAGAATGTGTATCAGTGATTGGCATCAGACATAAAACACTATCCATGTGTACTTCTCACATACAGAATGGCAGTGAGCACATATGAATAAAATCTTCCCCAACTGTATCTTCACACCAGTCCAAATGGTCCTTGTAAAGTGAAGCCAGTGGAAGGTAGATGTGCTTTAATGGTAAAAGCTTTTCTTTGAGGCATGCCAAGATTTGTGTTTTATGGGATAGCCATTAGACATGGAAGGGAATCCCGTCCAGGAAGTGAAACCGCAGGTCTGAATACACTGAATTGCAGTGTGATAGTAAAAGAATAGGCTGCAGGCAGTTTAAATATCAGGGAGAACAGAACACATCAGCAGACTGTCTGCCTAGGTCTCCAGAGAAACATAACAACTGCCAGCTTGGAAAGGGTCACAGCAGTCTAGCTTTGTCCCCTTGACATATTTTTCTGGCTAGTGAAAAACAGGAAAGTCATTCATTTTCACAAGAACAAAGAATTTTGCAACATAAAAAGATATGGCAACCACCAAATCAGCTACTTTCATGTTTATGCCCCCAGTAAGGCTTAATGATTTTTAAAGAGACAGTAATATCAACTAATGTACTGGGTAGCATTACCCATCAGCATATGTCCAGCTAAAGGATCCTTGGGATTGTAGGGATTGTTCTGACTTGTCCTTTCATGTAATTCCTGTAGTCATGGGACATTGACCTGTAGGCCAATACATGGTATAATACACGGTATAGCTATTTAATCTTGGTGTTTGTACCAGCAACTTTCTGTACAGCCAGTCTGACTCTGCAACTTGGCATTATGTTAAGTTATGTACTAGTGATACCTCTTTCTTGCACCCCTAATAAAACTCAATAGTGATATTGGTGCTAATAAAGAGAGAATGTTTACCCTTTTCCATCCATTAATTCCTCATCATCTTCCTCAACATCAGATGCAGGACTGGTACGGGGTGGGCATGACCTAGTGGAGACGTTGCGGGCCAGAATCGAACCTATCAAAAGACACAAACTTTTGTGAACAACTTGAAAGGAGAAACAAAGTCATTTGCATGTCTGCCAGCAGAAAACATATACTGGCCAAGTCATACAAGGCTACTTACAACCCTTAGCGGCCGAGGACATTCATCATGATTAAACTACTCTGTGGCCAAGCTTTAAGAGTGTTGCTTAAATGAAACCTATACCTTCAAAATGAACCCAGATTATATCATATTAGGTGTCCTTTTAAAGACACAGACCATCACAAAATGATGGCTCGAGTTAACAGATATAAACACAGACCATCACAAAATGGTGGCTCAAGTTAACAGATATAAAAGGGCAATCCCTTTTATATTTGTTACCTTGAGTCACCATTTTGTATGGTTCAGTTTTCCTTTAAGAACTGATCCGTCACTCAAAATAATAAAATAATGTGGCTTCACAATGTGTTATCTTGCATGGCAGACTAGGAATTTATATATCTCCATGTTTAGATGAATTTTATATGGCTGCTGTAGTCAACAGGAGACAATCTGGAAGCAGCAACATTTACCTACAGCTGTTATGTATATTAAACGAAAGGAACACATTCCAATTGCTATATAATGATTTTTTAATGATTATTATTTTACTCGCTAGTTAAGCGGATCATGATATGTGTTTGCCACATCTGTTTTAAGGATAAGCATATAATGATTTCTTCATGAGAATAGATGCAGGGTGAAATGTTAGAGATATGTGTAATAACTACAGCAATACAGTAATAACTACAGTAATAAAATTGGACAGTATGGACCAACTGACTGTAAATAATATTCCTATAAGATGACAGATTCCTTAGATGTAGCATACTACATACTCAATCAAAACACTACTACACTCGGAGTGGGAATTAAAGGTTTATTTGCTGCCAACCTGGGAGAGGCAAGCAGCCACAACATCAACTGTTTGGCCAAATGTTTAGATTACTTTCCACTCATTCTCTGGCTTTTGCCTTTGGCCTGTAGTCACATGCTCCTTTAAATACAGAACTTTTAACCCACCCTATTTTATTTCAGGGCCAACAGAAAGTATAGCAGTTTAAATCACAAATAAACTTGGTTGTACCAGTACAAGCCCTAGTATTTTCTACCTCTTTCCAGTTTTCAAATGGGGGGATGGGGGTCACTGACTCTGGCAGCCTAAAAACTATTGCTCAGTGAGCCTACAATTTTAGGCTTGTTTAACTTATATTTGTATTTAGTGCCCCTCCTATACTTATTCCAATCTCTAAAGGTGACCATACACGGGCCTGTCGATATCAGTCCCTTGGACCGATTTGGCAGCTTATCAGCCCATGTAGGGGCAGGAATGAGGGGCCTGGCTGACTGATTTCTGGCCTGAAATTGGCCAGATATCGATCGGGCATGTTAAAAGATTTAGTCGGATCGGGGACTGCATCGGCTCGTCTATTGCTGCCATTATAGGGTCCAGGGCCGCCCCTGGGCCAAACTATCGAATTAGCCTACATGTTTCCCAATATTGCCCACCCGTAGGTGGGGATGTCGGGAGAAGATCCGCTCGCTTGGCGACCTCACCAAGCGGGCGGATCTTCACGTGTATGGGCACTTTTAGTCAAACCTCTGGCTGGTTGGTAGGGAAAATAAGATCCTAGTAGCCAGATAGCTGCTGAGGGCTGTGGCATTCTTGCCGGTGGGATGGCATATCGGGAAGATTAGTCGCCCGCGACAAGGGAGATTTGTTGCAGGTCTCGAGGCAACTTTGCCGATATCGGCAAATCGCCGCGCCGCGTTTGCCATCCCACCAGTGATTTACATTCTTGCCGGTGGGATGGCATATCGGGGAGATTAGTCTCTCTCCGACTAATCTCCCCATGTGCCACAGCCCTGAAATACCAAAGTGGAAAGCTGCTGAACAAATAGAACTAAAACAGAAATAAACAAATAGAACAAACTAATGAACTAATAGAACAAATGAAACAAACAGAAATTAACTAGATAACAAAAAAACACATAAAATGACAAACTGCACATTTTCTCAGAATATCACAGTCTGCATCATACTAAAAGTTAATCAAAAGGTAAACTAAAGAGTGACATTTAAGACTTATTTGCTATCCTAGATATTCTTGAAAATATGATTAAATGACACACATTTTCATATGTCTCTAACCCTCTAATGCTCCATGGTCTGGTCTAGTAACCCATAGCAACCAATCAGCAGGTAGCATTTACTGGTTAGCTGTTTGAAAACAAACATCTAATTGGTTGCTAAGGTTTACTAGATGTCAGCAAATGTAAGACTTTTCATTACATTACCCTAGTAACTGTTGTAAGCTATTAAAATGAAGCATACTGTCTGATGGGTTTAATGATCTGATACTAGGAAGAACTATGTGAACAAAAGACTAACACCAAAACCATGCTTATTTTGAGAGTCACAGTGCCACATGGTATATATATTACTGATATTAAAGGTTAGATTAATACTTATTAATACGCATTGCTTGAGGTGACCTGAAGGCCTGGGTGAATTGGGCAGCCAATGGGCAGCTAGGAAGTAAGGAGGTAGTTGAAGTGGCAAAGTATTTGATGGCAAACAGGGAATGGTTGCAATAAGAGTTCCTTGCAGCAGCTGCATCCCCTGACTCTCTCACAGTAACACCCTTGCTGTCTGTCATAATTAACATTAATCATGGGTTTATGCTCTCTCAGTCAGTAAAAGATTACTCACACATGATTGTCTAGACAGAGCTGGAAAATTCCACTAGTTCACTTAGCTAGCACCTACTAGAATAATAGCACTGGTTTAGTAGAACATTGTGTTCTCTGTATTTACATAGACTGAATTGTATGATTTGCTTTTTTCTGTTTGGAGAAGCCCAGTGATATTTGATAGAACTCTGTATACAGACAATATTCTTCATGGAACCAGCTTTTCCTCTTTAATTGTACTGGGGATGCACAGAATGATAAATAAATGCTATTGAAAAGACATATTACATATAAGTAAAGAATGAATCTATAAAGCAGTTCACGTAATATATAAAAACAGTTAATAACAACTATCTGTGAAACCGATTTATTAAATATCTACAGGTATAGGACCTGTTATCCAGAATGTTCGGGACCAAGGGTATTCCGGATAAGGGGTCCTTCCATAATTTGGATCTCCATACCTTAAGGGGCTGATTTACTAAGACACGATTTCGAATCCGAATTGGAAAAATTCCGATTGGAAACGAACATTTTGCGACTTTTTCGTATTTTTTGCGATTTTTTCGGCGTCTTTACGATTTTTGCGTAAAAACGTGAGTTTTTCGGCGTCTTTACGATTTTTGCGTAAAAACGCGAGTTTTTCGTAGCCATTACGAAAGTTGCGCAAAGTCGCGATTTTTTCGTAGCGTTAACGCTTGCGCGCAAAGTCGCGCCTTTTTTGTAGCGTTAAAACTTAAAAGGCGCGACGTTTCGCGCAAGTTTTAACGCTACGAAAAAATCGTGACTTTGCGCAACTTTCGTAATGGCTACGAAAAACTCACGTTTTTACGCAAAAATCGTAAAGACGCCGAAAAACTCGCGTTTTTACGTAAAAATCGTAAAGACGCCGAAAAAAATCGCAAAATTACCGATCATTACGGAAAAAACGCAAACGGACGCATTCGGCCCGTTCGTGGGTTAGTAAATGTGCCCCTAAGTCTTCTAATAAATCAATAAAACATTAATTAAACCCAATAGGATTATTTTACATCCAATAAGAATTAATTATATCTTAGTTGGGATCAAATACAAAGCACTGTTTTATTTTTAAAAATATGAATTATTTTATTAAAATGGGGTCTATGGGGGACAGGCTTTCCATAATTCAGAGCTTTCTGGATATCGGATTTCCAGATAAGGGATCCCATACCTGTACTACCATTTAGAGAATTTTTGTGACAATTCCCCTTTGAATAAAAATTTTCATTGGTTTTAATCAAGTTTGTGACTGCAGTTGAAAGCAGAAGTTGCATGTCCCTGAACTCCTGGTTCTGACATTGAAACAATGTAGCAGAAGCAAGCTTTCTTTCAGGCAAGACTTCATTTTTTAAAATACCTAGAATCTATCTTCACAGCTCTGTTATCAGCTGGCTAATACTATTTTTATTTTCATTAAACTGCTGATCTGGAAGTCCTTAAGATTCTTACACATGGGTGTTTAAATGTATGTCTACTGAAGTGCATGCCAAACGCATTAAAATGCATATTTTGCATTTTTATTACTTCAAGTGTATTTTTAGTAAATTCAGCACACATTTCTCTATTTTACTGTATTTTTAACAAATGCAACAAAATGCAGCATGTTAAGTTTGAAAAACTATAATGGAACACATGGGGGAGATTTATTAAGACACGAACGCTCTGAGCTTATTTTCACCGATTTTTTTGTGCTTGCGTGACCTTTTCGTACGCCTGCGCGACTTTTCCATACGCTTGTGCGAAAAATTAGGAAAGGTTCTGCCGCTGTTTTCAATCGTTCAGTACGAAAATTTTGTGATTTTCGGATCGCCAATACGATATTATCGTGACTAATACGATTTTTTTGTAAACATTTTCGTGATATTTGCGATCTTCAGAAATTAGCGTATCCAATCCGAATTTTTCCCATTCGGGATTAGAACTCGTGTTTTAATGAATCGGCCCCCTAGTGATAAAACTTAGATTTCAACCTTCAGGGGTAAAACAATGCTTTTAAGCCACAGAAAATCTGCCCCGGTGTATAGGCCCCTACACTGGGGCAAACAGTCGAGGCTGTCAGTTTAGTAAACCCATTATTTCGTTATTGTTAGCTAAAGATGAGCAGATTTCACCTCTCTGTTTAAATGCTGTGTTGGTGAGGCAGAAAGGGGTTCAGATTCAGCTATAGAGCTGGAAAATACAAATATACAAAAATAGATGCATCTGTGTGGCCTGGGCCTTTGTGACCCTCTTACAAATCTGGGCCTGTGGTTGTCACTAAGTTTAAGTCCCCCCTTGGAGGTCCAACTTTTGGTCAGGTCCCCCCACGGCTCAGAAGGTTACAGGTTACAAAGTTACAGATATACAGTAGGAAACATTTTTGCGCATCATTCAGTCACAGTTCCAAGAATAACTTGGATAACAAATACGTTTTAACCCTAAATTGCTTCACCAGTTGTGCAATTTTGGAAATCAGGGGAGATGTAATTAATACAAGATTTTTACAGTTACCAATAAAAACAAATAAAGAGATTTTTTTTACAGTGGTTGCTCGTGTGCAAACATCTGATTGGCTGCTATGGGTTACTATATCTTGGCAAAGTTTGTGCTTTTTATTATGTAACTCAATAACACTCCAGCATTCGTCTTCATGTTATTAATTTCTGAATGTTACTGTGCAGCTACTCTAGGAACAAAAATATCAGGAATAATGATATAATCCTGCACAAGCTCACTCCTGTGTGAGTAATGATGGATCAGCATGACATGGTTGCCTTATTAACTGCCTTTAAGGGCTGGAAATGTGAGCTCATTTCTGAGGCACATCAATGGCAGGCACTCGGCTTTATGAATGTTTAAATATTTAGTAATCTTCACTAGTGGTGTCTTCACATAGCACAAAGAGACATAACTGTCAATTAATATTGCCATGAAAATACAACAAAGTATTTGTGCTGCTGCAAATACAATGGGTTAAATGTGGAACATAGCAGACCCCTGAAATAAGAGGGGCATCATAGGGTTACACTGAAGCTTTGGTATGAACCCTTTTGGTATAATAACAACAGGTATACAGTTTGCTCCCAGTTAAGTAATCGATAGCAACAGATCAGCAGGTAGGATGCATAGAGCTGTTATAGAGCTGTTATGTTATCAATGTCAATAATCAATGGAATGCAAAATATATAATAGACAGGATATATGTTTGGATTTTAGTGCCAGAGGAATAGCTGGTACTTTCTGTGACCATTTTAAACCATGTGAGATTAATTATTAAATTTTCAATTTTGGGACTTTTCTCTAAAGCCGCCCCCCTAGGCACAGCCACTGAGGGCCTATATGGTAAATACGGCCAACACATCAATATTCCACTCATACACTATATGAGAAAAACTTGGAATAGTCTTCACAAAAGGCCCTTTAATGTTACAGCAGGACAATAACCATGTGCACAAAGCAAAGTCCATACAGAATTGCTTTACATAGATGGGAGTGGAAGAACTGGACTGGCCTGCAAGGAGTTCTTACCTCAACCCAACTGAACACCTGTGAGATGAATTGGGATGCTAATGCAAGCCAGGCCTGCGCACCCAAAATTAGTTCCCAATTTCTTATGTATGAATGCAGTCGGATCACAGCAACAATGTTCCAAATCCAGTGGAAAGCCTTCCCAAATCAATAGAGGGTTAAAAGCTGTCAGAGCAGTCACTGGAGGGTCAACTTTATATTAATACCATTTGTTTTGAAATGAGATGTAGAACAGATGTCAACATACATTTAGCCATATACTGTATGTGTATATACAGAGTTGACCCCCTAAATTTGTCCCATTTTGATTCAGTGAAAAACAAGTCAATCTTCGAAAAAATTCGCGAAACAGCGGAATGGAGGGCACTGAAATGCCTAAAGAAAGCGCTGAGGGACTGGGGAGCCGGTCTGTACTTAATTCCCTCCAGCAAGCAAGGAGTTAAAGAGCTTAGCTTTGGGCGGGAAGAAAAAGCAGATATACTCACCCCCTCCCCCTTTTTGCCTGTCAGCTCTCCCCTGCAGTGTCACTCGGCAGCATCTCCCTCCCCCCCTCCCTGTGTAAGAGCAAGTCTTAGGGCTCTGGCACACAGGGAGATTAGTCGCCCGCGGCAAAACTCCCTGTTCGCGGGCGACTAATCTCCCTGAGTTGCCTACCCCTGCCATCCCACCCGCGAACATGTAAGTCGCCGGCGGGATGGCAGACGCGGCGGCGCGATTTAGCGCAAATCGCCGAAAAAGACTCGCGAGTCTTTTTTCGGCGATTTCCTGAAATCGCCCCGCCGCGTCTGCCATCCCGCTGGCGACTTACATGTTCGCGGGTGGGATGGCAGGGGTATATATACTTATATATATACAGTATATACTTTACATTTCGATTTAATCTCTGGTGGTGTTTGATGGTTTTCACATGCCCACTGTGTTTGCAGTGGCCGGCATACATAGTAAGTTGGGTTGAAAAAAGACATACGTCCATCAAGTTCAACCATAATGCCTATATATAACCTGCCTAACTACTAGTTGATCCAGAGGAAGGCAAAAAACCCCATCTGAAGCCTCTCTAATTTGCCACAGAGGGGAAAAAATTCCTTCCTGACTCCAAGATGGCAATCGGACCAGTCCCTGGATCAACTAGTACTAAGAGCTATCTCCCATAACCCTGTATTCCCTCACTTGCTAAGAATCCATCCAGCCCCTTCTTAAAGTTATATAATGTATCAGCCAGCACGACTGATTCGGGGAGGGAATTCCAGAACCTCACAGCTCTCACTGTAAAAAATCCTTTCCGAATGTTTAAATGGAACCTCCCTTCTTCTAAACGGAGTGGGTGCCCTCGTGTCCGTTTGAAGGACCTACTGGTAAATAAAACATTAGAAAGGTTATTATATGATCCCTTTATATATTTATACATAGTTATCATGTCACCTCTTAAGCGCCTCTTCTCCAGTGTAAACAGACCCAACTTGGCCAGTCTTTCACCATAACTGAGACTTTCCATACCCTTTACCAGCTTAGTTGCCCTTCTCTGGACCCTCTCTAACTCAATAATGTCCCGTTTGAGCACTGGAGACCAAAACTGAACAGCATATTCTAGATGGGGCCTTACCAGCGCTCTGTAAAGGGGAAGAATAACCCCCTCCTCCCGTGAATCTATACCCCTTTTAATACAGCTCAAAACCTTGTTTGCCCTTGCAGCTGCTGCCTGGCATTGCTTGCTACAGCCAAGTTTATTATCTACAAGGACTCCAAGGTCCTTCTCCATTATGGATTTGCCTAGTGCAGTCCCATTAAGGGTATACGGGGCTTGCATATTTTTAGCTCCCAGGTGCATGACCTTACATTTATTCACATTAAATCTCATCTGCCACTTAGCTGCCCAGATTGCCAGTTGGTCAAGATCCTGCTGCAGGGATGTCACATCCTGGATAGAATTGACTGGTCTGCAGAGTTTTGTGTCATCTGCAAACACTGATGCATTACTCATAATACCCTCCCCTAAGTCATTTATGAACAAATTAAACAAAAGTGGACCCAGTACAGAACCCTGAGGGACCCCACTGAGGACCTTATTCCAAGTAGAGAATGTACCATTAACAACCACCCTCTGTACCCGATCCTGTAGCCAGTTTTCTATCCATGTGCAAACGGCTTCACTAAGACCAATAGACCTTAGTTTAGAAAGCAGTCGTTTGTGGGGAACGGTATCAAATGCTTTGGCAAAATCTAAATAGATTATATCTACTGCATCCCCACTGTCCAGCTTCTTACTTACCTCATCATAAAAAGCAATTAAATTGGTCTGACATGACCTGTCCTTCATAAAGCCATGCTGATTACTGCTCATAATGCCATTCTCCACTACATAATTTTGAATGTGATCCCTTAACAAGCCTTCAAATAACTTGCCCACCACGGATGTCAAACTTACAGGCCTATAATTGCCAGGCTGAGATCTTACTCCCTTTTTAAATATGGGAATGACATTCGCCTTCTTCCAATCCCTAGGTACCATACCTGATGAAAGAGAGTCTGAGAATATCAGAAACAAGGGCCACTGCAATTCTGCCCCTAGCTCTCTCAGTACCCGAGGGTGTATGCCATCTGGCCCAGGTGCCTTGTTTACATTTATCGTGTGTAACCCTTTAAGCACCATATCCTGTGCCAACCACTGTATAGTTGGAGCTGAGGCAACAGTGCAGCTATTGGGTGGGACTTGGCCCACTGGCTCCTCTACTGTATACACAGAAGAAAAGAACTGGTTAAGCACATCTGCCTTTTCTGTATCCGCTGTAACCATATTGTTATTATAACTCAATGGGGCCACACCCTCAACCTGCATCTTTTTACTATTGATATACTTAAAAAACTTTTTGGGGTTAGTCTTGGCCTCGGCCGCGATGCGCTCCTCATTTTCTATCTTTGCCTTCCGTATTGCTGTTTTACAACACTTGTTATAGTGTTTATATTCATTAAACGCAGCTACTGTCCCCTCTGACTTATATTTCTTAAAAGCTTTCCTTTTTCTCCCTATTAACTTCTTTACCTCAGAGTTAAGCCACATAGGGTGATTCTTAACACTTCTACTTTTTCTTATTAATGGAATAAATTGAGAACAGTAATGATTTAATATCATTTTAAATGACAACCATTTCTGCTCTGTGTTTTTATCAGAAAACATAATGCCCCAATCTATGCCCTGAAGCGCTGCCCTTAAGGAGCTAAAATTTGCCTTCCTAAAATTCATTGTCTTTGTTGCCCCCGTGTAAATTTGTTTCCTGCACCAAACATTAAATGAAATAACATTATGGTCACTATTACCCAGGGGTTCAACCACTTGCACATTTGCTATACGTTCTGGGTCATTAGAGATCACTAGATCTAGTATAGCATGGTTCCTGGTTGGCTCCTCAACAACCTGTGACATAAAGTTGTCATGCAGCAAGTTTATAAACTTGTTCCCATTTACTGTCCTGGCAGTACTATTGCCCCAGTCAATATCAGGGTAATTAAAATCCCCCATTATTATCACTTGCCCCAAACTAGCAGCCTTTTCTATTTGCAACAGGAGCTGGGCCTCCTCCTCTTCGCTTACATTAGGGGGTCTATAGCATACCCCTACAATTAATTTGGTAGATTCTTTACTATCTGTGAGAAGCTCAACCCATAAGGATTCAGCTCCCTCTGTTAACCCCATCACTTCCTCCCTAATATTTGCTTTTAATTCCTGCTTAATGAACAGACACACTCCTCCTCCTTTTCTATTGCCCCATACGTTATAAACAGTTATAAAAAAATGTTGTTGCGATGTTTGGTAAAGTTTGTAATACATGGCAAGGACTATTTTCTCTGATGTTGGATTTCTGTAATAAAGCTGTGGCCGAACTCCACCCACAAAAAGCTATGGTGTCATTGTGTCTTTCTTGACTAGGCGTTACATTCAAGGGGGACAATTTTGGTAGGGAGGGAATAAGTCTCCACAGTCTATTCGTGGAATGCCAAAAATGATGTGCGTCAAAAAAAATTGGCGCGCACTTCAAGAAAATATGCAACTATTTTTTTTGCCGCAAATTTTTGCACCATTTTGCAAAAAAATTCACTAATGGCAAAAGGTGAAAATCATGGTCGTGAAACCATTCCTGCCAAAAAATAAAACTCATTATTACCCCCTAAGCAATATGTAGAAATTAAATAATGTATCGCCATCTTTAGTGGCTTTCTCTTTAGGCAAAACCTTCTTACTACTACTACTGGTTAGGAATTTCTAGTATCAGACCTAAAGAGAACATGGCCGCTTAGTAATTAACACCTGCAGCCTTATAAAAGACTATAAGCTACAAAATGAGGTTTGTGACCCAAAAAATTGGTCTAATTTTACAAAATATTTTTTTAATGTAGAAAAAAATTCCACATTATTAAAGGGGATTAAATACACTAATCCTAAACTGCATGGCAACCCATTTTGGCTCCTGGCCCATAGGTTAAGAATCACTGGTGTAGAATGTATGACTAGTCCTATTGAAATGAAAGCCTTTCTGCCTGTTACTTCTTGCCTGCTCCTAGTCAGATCTCTGAGACATGCTCAGTAAGAGCCCAGTATGTTCTTTTTCCACCACATGCATGGAACACAGAAAGGTAAAATGGGAAACCAGCCAGGATTCCTCAGTATATAGTCATTGTCAGGGAGAAAAACTCCTCCTATGTTACAAACAGATTAGTGTTCCTCAAAACTACCCACCACCTGGCATAGCCAGCTGTCTACAAAGTGACTAATTGCTAATAAGTTGTGCTTGGAGCACATAGATCCACCTAGACCCCAGAGGCAACTAGAACACACCCAGAAACAAGCATGGACACACATTACTGTGTTCCTAAACATCTGCATCAAATAAAAGATGATTTTATAATGAATATGCAATAAACAAATACCTGACATTCAAAGAAACTTTTCACATTTACACATCATTTCCATTATCTCACCTCTTGCTCCTTGCTGAGAAGCTCCATTGACAATTTAGGACTCATTTAGGTAGTGTGCAACATGTAACAAATGGGCCCAATGTGGCCTTTTTTCCACTTTGCACGCTGCCTTCCCTTGATGCAGAATTGCCACAGTCCTGTGGCTGCCCCCACAAATACAATGCTGGCTGTGTTAATTCATGAGGGGAGGGAGGGGGGCACCTACATGTGTGCCCCTTACCCATTGTGCATTATTCTGTTTAAGGTACAGACCTCAACCAGACCAGGGGAAAAAGGATTTGCTGATTGAGCACTAAGGTGCATGCACTTATGATATATGATTGACATCTGGGATTTTTAAATGCTTTTATAATGGGTATGGTGTGTTAATAAAAAAAAGGAATTTGCGTTTCATGATTAATTTGAAAAGGACTTTTATTATACAGGTCCCCTGTAACACCCTTTCCTGTTTGAACATATGTTTGCAAACCAGGTAATCTTTCTGAAGAATTAGTTGGCCCTAAATAGGATTTTGCTGCGGGGCCCAGTAATTAATAGAAACACCATTTCTTTCTTATTCCATTATATATTTTTTGTCAGCAATCTAATTCCTGATGCCATTTGCCACATATGACAATGCCAATATTAGAATAATACACACTGTCCATTGATGAATTCACTCGTTGTTAAAAGACAGTAAATTCTCATGGCTCTGATATTCACAGCTATTTTGTGCCCAGAAGATAAGAAGTGATCTGATCTGTGCAGTTACCTGAGCGGAACACTGGGCTCTGCCAAATGGAAGTCACATTTAAAGTTTTAATCCAACAATAAAACGCAAAGAGAATAACAATTGGTGCAGGTACCAGCAAAGTGTCAGACTGTAAGTAAAACCATTCTGTATTGATTTCAATGGTAGACATGAGGCTCAAGGTAAACCAACATGAAGGTTATTCCTTTGGTGCCAGTACAACAGCTGTTTGGAAGGCCACAAGCTGACCAAGCTATGCTATAAATAAGATACATACTGTGCCTATGTTAAATGGAACTGGGGAAACTAACAAATACACTAGAACTATTCATTTTTAATGGACAACAGCTGCACAAAAGACTAACATCACCATACACAATGTCAAGTATCAACTGGAGTGGTATAAAGGTCACCACCATTCTACTCATTTCTGGCATTATTGTAACAAAGGAGTTGTGGTGGGTGTGGTGGATTCTGAGTGGTTTGATGAAAGAAGAATAATGGTCTGGCACCATTTTTCATGGTTTGGGCTAGAACATCCCTATTGCATTGAAAGTAACCCTTGAGGCTCCAGGGTTTGCTGACATTATTGACAATTCACTGCTTTCTACTTCATAGCAACAGATCCCTTACTCATGTACAAAGTAAAATCCATACAGATTTGGTTATCTTAGATAAAAGTGGTAGAACCCGACTGCCATTAACACAACTAAAAAACAGTGATATAAACTGGAATGCCAAACTTGTCCCCAACATTAGTTCCCAACCTTACTAATGTTTTTGTTGCTAAATCCCAGCAACAATGTTCCAGCAGCAAGTAAAAAGCATTCCCAAAATTGCCTGATTTTTAAATGGTTGCTGTTGGGAGGTATCAGCCTGCAGAGATACAGTTAATACAGAAAGGTTTGGTCAGGGCGCTTTTCATGTTTAATTACACAAGGAGTGGTATAATAAAGGCCTAAAGACAACATTTTTATTATTATGGAATGCCAAGAAAAATATTTGTGAGCTGCCTGCTTACTGCTCTCTGAGAAAGAGAAAGCTCTTCTACTGGGAGCGGTGACAGCCTTGTTGCCTTTAGGGGGCTACATTTAGTAATGTGTGGCACGAATCTATGGAAGCAGACGATCCTGCCATAGAGAGAACCAGAGACTACTGTTATTTATCTGACAAGAAGCAATAAGCAAGCACAGTGCTAAATAGTGTGCTGCCGCAACTGGTCAATCAATTAAGTTTTTATATTAAAATTACGATTACACAGCTCCTACCAATCAAGCAATTTGGAATTCGCTAAATTGTAACAATATAGTGATTTTCTATAAATTGACCTGCAATCTTTGCATATAATTGTAAAACAACTGCATTCCTGTTGTTATTTTCTATGTTAAATAAATATCAACAGCAACATTGCAATGACTTGTTGTGACTGAAAGACAGCTCAGTCAATTAACCTTACATAGGGAATATAGTACTGTACAGGTAAGCCATCCATTATCCTGAAATCCAGAAAGATCCAAATTGCGGGAAGGCTATTTCCCAAAAACTCAATTTTAATTAAATAATGCATATTTTTAAAATTGATTTCCTTGTACTTGACTGTACCTTGTACTTGATCCCATCTAAGATATAATTAATTCTTATTGGAAGCAAAATAATCCCATTGGGCTTAATTAATTTTTAACTTATTTTTGAGTAGACTTAAGTAATGGAGATCGAAATTACGGAAAGACCCCTTATCTGGAAAACCCAAGGCCCCAACCATTTTTCATAACAAGTCCCATACCTATAACTATATTTTAAAATAATACATTCGTCCATGAAGTTCGGCTTTTTTATCCAAATCAAACTTGCTTTACTGCTAGTTAAAGTGGCCTGTTTACAGTGTTGACCAGTTACTTCCAGTTTTATCACTAATGGAAATAAGTTGTGTTCAGTATATGGTTAAGGGCTCTGGCACACGGGGAGACTAGTCGCCCGCGACAAATCTCCCTTGTCACAGGTGACTAATATCCCCGAAATACCATCCCACCGGCGAGTATGTAAATCGCCGGTGGGATGGCATACGTGGCACCGCGATTTCCCCAAAATCGCTGAACATGACTTGAGAGGAAACTTCTGCGATTTCGGGGAAATTGCGGAGCATCGTATGCCATCCCACCGGCAATTTACATACTCCCTGGTGGGATGGTATTTCGGGGAGATTTGTCGCAGGCAACTAGTCTCCCCGTGTGCCAGAGCCCTAACAATTACTTCCCAGATTCTATGTACATCTATGGACAGCCAGGCCCAGACTGGCAATCTGTGGATTCTGGAAAAAGCCAGAGAGGCTGCTGCAAGATGCCATAGTCACTATTTATTGGGTCTGAATCCCAGTCTGGGCCTGTGGAAACCAGAAAAGCATTGAAGGAAGAGTTTTGTAACTGCAAAGATTTTACATTTTAAAGGAGAAGTCGATAATAACAAAAACTTTTATTATGCTACTAAGACAAATTCTCTTGCTGTTTTTTTGTTTCTTTTCTTTGATATTTGATTTGTTTGCCTTCCTATTTCGACTGGCAACCAAGATCCGAGGCTGGATTTGTATCATTATTATTTTTTCTCTTACAATTTTTTTTTTATTTATATACCCCTATTACCTAGCCCTCAAATCTCTATAACTGCAGGAAAAAAACACACTGATTTCTTTTAATTCTGTATGCAAGGAAATAAGAAGAAGCCTTGTCCATACAGCAATCTATGACTAACATCAGAAGAAATTTTCCAGATCGTAAGGGTGGGGGCACACATGGAAAATACTTTCTCATAAATTTAAAAGCAAGAAGAAACCAAGTTATTGTTTTAAGCAGTCACCTGAAATATCTTGCCTGAAACAGAATCTGTGGAATAAGCAGAAATGTGATATGGAGAAGATGATACATTAAAAAACTACGTTCACTTGGATTTTAACCGGATTTGATTTTTATATACACTTAGGAAGGACTTGTCTTTCTCCCACACTCCATTATTCCATTGTTGAGTTGACAAAAGGTTAAGTGCTCTGCCTTTGACACTGAATATCCTGCTAGAGACCACAGTGTCAATCCTAGTGTCAGCTCCTTGGAAGAGTCAGTTGAAATGCAACAAGAGGGGCAAACCCATAGCAACCAGTCAGCTTGTGCCAGTCTACTGCGGTATGTATAATGGAAGAAAACCTCTGATTGATCACTACAATAATGCAGAATTGGGGTCTCTCTTTCCCTGTTATTGCAACCTAACTCCAGATAGCCCAGCATGCCTAAAGCCTCCAGTGGGCTTCTTTGACAGGTATAAAATTGCTATGAAGTTCAAAAATTAGTTGACATTAGGCTGATTTTTTCTGCCAACATGGCTACTCCAGATCATTCTGGTAATTTATTGGCAAATGTATGGGGGCAAACTGATGGCCTGTCTTATTTGGCTGGGGATTAGCCAGATATCTATAGGGTATGTAAGAATATTCCATTACCAATTACTTGTATGTACAATCCCGTTATGTCCTATGGAAAACTGCTCTTTGAAGTGCCAATGAAATAATGAGATTTCAAGGACAATATACCACTTTTGTATTTCCATTAGTACTGTCACCCATGTCACGTCCTCTTGACTTCACTAGAAGATTTCTATATAAATTGGAGATAACTGAAATGGAAAATGGCTATCTATGTTAAAAAAATATTAATAGTTATATTGATTCATACTATGGAGCGGCTCACTAGAATACAAGAAGTATGATTTCCACTAGGTATGAGTTAACTATTTCGCTCCGGTACAGTTTCATGATGATATCTGCGGTTTAGCCACCAGTAAAATCTTTTTCAAATCCATGTTATAATTTCTCTATGTGGTCTGTTTCGCTGTTCACCCTGGAGAGACAACTGCATTCACTACAATACAGGTACAGGACCTGTTATCCAGAATGCTTGGGACCTGGAGTCTTCCAGATAAGAAATCTTTCTGGAATTTGGATCTCCATACCTTAAGTGTACAAAAAAAATATTTAAACATTAAATATCATTTAAGCATAAGGATTAATTATATCTTAGTTAGGACTAAGTACAAGATACTGTTTTATTATTACAGAGAAAAAGGAAATCATTTCTAAAAAAAAGAAGAATTTGTTTAAAAATAGAGTATATGGGAAATGGCCTTCCCATAATGTGGAACTTTCTGGATAACGGGTTTCCTGATAACAGGTCTATATCTGTATGTAATTAATGGGAAATTAAAAGTGGGATTTGCAGAATTTCCGACTTCAGCAACTGAAGGATTTCAGTATGATATCAGTATGATTTTTTTTCTACGAAGACCAGTTGTGAGTTTTGTAGGCAATGAATATGCTATTGCAAACCATCATTGACTCCAATGTATTTTGGTGAAATTTCACAGTTTCACAAAAATTTCTACAGTTTCACTGACTTTTTGAAACCTCCCCCCCCAGTTTGCTAATCACTAATATTTACCCTATATTGCATTACTGGTACAATAATAGAAAAAAGTATAAACTAAGAAAGCAAGCAGTTTCTGGATTTTACAGCAGTGCTATTGTGACTCGTGACTCATTGTTAGTAAACATAACATGTAACCTTCAGTAATGTCTCGTGTTCCCAGTTTGTTAGTGATTATATAAATACAAGATTTTACCACATTGGTAGCTGCACAGTAATAATAAGAGCTGCATGATCGGGCGCTCAACAAACATTCATTCTATTTGCTCTTCAGTAGTTCAGTTGTTTTGGCTCTGAACATTGTGCTGATGGCAATGCTCGTAATTCAAACTGCAATTAATTGTGATTCTGGTTGCATGTAATTGCTATAGTTGTTTATTTCAGATCATATTACCATTCAGCGGAAGTGAGTTCTTATAGTTTTTTGGTCCTGCCCTGAAAATACTGCTTTCTTTCAATGTGAGGGATAAAGCAACCACATTAACAAATACAAACCTAGGCTGTATAACATGTATATACTTGGAGAGGATTCAGCAAAAACAACAGAGAAGAGGAATTCTGTTTTTTAATATAAGGTGTGGTTATGGAACAATTCTCCTTTCATTATGTACTTTGATTTAAAAAAAATCTCATTCAATAATAAAAGAAAAGTAAGTTTGGGAGCCTGAGTTATTAGATAGCAACAGAAATGTTAGCCATGAAATATTGAAATGGGGAAAACATGGATTATTGGCATACTGTATGTTGTTTATATTGTTTTTCATTTCTTGTAAATAGAGATGATTTGTTGCTCATTCACATAAAATACGAAAACTGATCAACTATAATACTGTAATTCTTACTTTTATAAATTAATATCATCTTCTCAAAGAAGCAAGATCTGGGGTATATTTATCATGCTGTGTAAAAAGTGGAGTAAAACATCACCTGTGATGTTGTATATAACAGCCAATCAGATGCTTTGCTTTGGTTTTATAACTGTTGAAATCTTATTGCAGATTGGTTGCCCTGAGCAACATCCCCGGTAATGCGTCACTTCACATTTTACTCAGCATGATAAATATACCCCGTCTGCTTTTTGAAGTTGTTTGGTGCCACTGAAATGCTGGGGCATGGGAGTACCAGTGTAGCAAGAGGAAATAAACCATTAAAGGTTATTAAACAGGTTATTGAACAGCCTGTTAACACCTTAGCGCGCTCCAAAGGCCTTCCTCCCCCCTATGCACCACCAGGAACCCTTAAAATGGTCCCCTTTTCTGTACCTGGTTTAAAGGTGCAGCAGAGTTGTCAGGGGCCATCTTGCTCCACTTTAGGTCCTCTCACATCAGGAGCATGTGAAGTTCAAGCTCATCCAGACCTGGCTACAAATGTGCCTGCTTTGGGTCAGAAATTACAGAAAAGAGGACCTAAAGTGGAGTGAGATTGCACCTGGCAACCCCACTGAGCTGCTCCAGGAACAGTATATGGGGTCCCCGGTGGCACGGTTAGGGAGGTGGGAGGGAGGAAGGCCTCTGGAGAGGGCCAAGGTTTTAACCAGTCTTTTGTTTGCCTTTAAAGTTATTGAGAAATTACAAAATGAGCTGAAAAGTTCTTATAATGCATTAAATGCATTATAAAGCATAAAAAAATAGAAGCTAATCCCATGCCTCATACTGCACACACAGCACTGCCCTAAAAAATGAAAGGCTTTAACCCTCTACAAATTATGAGTGGACACAAATGACTTCTTTATGTCCCTGTGGCCAAGTAGTCAGTCAGATGGCCCCGTGGTGCTTCCTTATTTTCTGCAATTTTTGAAACTGATCGCTGTGTTTTTTTATTTACCCACAATGCAATGTTTCTTTTGGAATTCAAGAGTAGCAGTGGAGGTATAATAAGTTACATTTATCGCAGTCGGGAACGCAATGCACCAATGTGGATGTAAATTAGTGTCGGTTTTGGAAAACCAAGTTGCGGCACAGGCTCTCCCCCTGCATTTTGTATCCAAGCTAGTGTTTTGCACTTGCATTAGCTAATCAGATTACTATCTTCTATTTTATTGTGAGCTGTTAGAATAATCAGGATCAGGGAACAGTGTTACTTTCAGGCCTCTGTGCTGAATAATCTAACTTTGACATATGTACTTTCATAGATTTATAAAATATAAATATGTTAGAGCAGCGTTTTTCAACCACTGATGTTGCCTGGTGTGCCGTAGGCAGGGCCGCAATTTTTACTTTCAAAAAAAAATCCAGGCCCTATCATTGGTTGCGCCCCGTGTGTACGGGTGACATCAGTACGCACGGGGCGCAACGTTATAAAAGGGCCTGTGTGCGGTCGCGTGTAGGCAGAAGTGCAGAGGCGGAGCGCGTGAGGGGAAGATGCTGCTGAAGCCGCCGAAGAGCAGAAGTAAAATGCTGCTGGGCACCAATGTATTAGGGGGGGGCACGGGGCACACTGACTTATGGGGGCACTGCTGCTGGGCACCAATGTACTAGGGGGGCTGGCTCTTGGCACCAATGTACTGGGGGGCACTGCTGCTGGGCACCAATGTACTAGGGGGGCTGGCTCTTGGCACCAATGTACTGGGGGGTACTGCTGCTGGGCACCAATGTACTAGGGGGGCTGGCTCTTGGCACCAATGTACTGGGGGGCACTGCTGCTGGGCACCAATGTACTAGGGGGGCACTGCTCTTGGCACCAATGTACTAGGGGGGCACTGCTGCTGGGCACCAATGTACTAGGGGGGCACTGCTCTTGGCACCAATGTACTAGGGGGGCACTGCTGCTGGGCACCAATGTACTAGGGGGGCACTGCTCTTGGCACCAATGTACTAGGGGGGCACTGCTGCTGGGCACCAGTGTACTAGGGGGGCACTGCTCTTGGCACCAATGTACTAGGGGGGCACTGCTGCTGGGCACCAATGTACTAGGGGGGCACTGCTCTTGGCACCAATGTACTAGGGGGGCACTGCTGCTGGGCACCAATGTACTAGGGGGGCACTGCTCTTGGCACCAATGTACTGGGGGGCACTGCTGCTGGGCACAGAGTTAAATTTTTTAACATTTTCTAATGGTGGTGTGCCTCGTGATTTTTTTCATGAAACAAGTGTGCCTTTGCCCAAAAAAGGTTGAAAAACACTGTGTTAGAGGTCCATGGTACATTATATTACATGGCGAGCAACACAAATTTAGATTTCTTTTATTTTCTAGGCGTTACTCACCTGATTATTTTAGCAGAAGACTGTAATCCAGATTTTAAAACACTGCTGTAATTATGTACTTAATAAAGTTTAATTACTATATATAGGAGTGTTGACGGATATATAGATTCATTTCAAACACAAATCATGCTATTCTAATTTAAGGCAGCTTTTCACTCTGGTTTACACTTGACTGTGAGTGGCTTACTGATTGAGCCATGGGAAAATACTAATTCTTGAACTGACTTCATCTTGCTTCTGTCTCCACCCATCAGGCAAGCCCTGAACCATATAAGGCTTAACATAGGCAAGTCAATAGATTTAAATTGTTCATCTGTCTGTCTGGGTCCATCTGTCACATCATCCTAGTGGGTTCAGTTCAGGCCTGGATTGGCAATCTGTAGATTCTAATGATAAATACTCCAGGGATAACAGGTATTTAAGCTGGCCTTCTCCTCCGGCAGTGTACAAATACATAAAATAAAGACTATAATACCTGTATGGTTGCTGTGGGGTTGTCCCAATTTTAATACAGCGCCCTTGACACACAAAGCAGGATCAGACGTTTTGGGACAATGGTATTTCCATTCCTCACTATATCACTTGAGGAAGGGCATACCATTGTCCCCGAATGTCTGATCCTGTTTTGTGTGTCAAGAAATTAGGACTACCCCACAGCAACCATACAGGTATTATCATCTTTATTTCATTAACCTGTAGATTCTGACAAATGATAGAGAGGCTGCTGTAAGATGCCATAGAGAGTCACTGGGCCTGTGGAGAGGTTTTTTGGGACTCTGTAAACTTGAAATGCTAGGGATTATTTTGAATCCCAGTCTGGACCTGCCACCCATAGCAAATCTGATGCAGACACCCAGACCAAAAAGCCAGTTACCACAGGTGTCTATGAAACTTGCCTAAAATTGTAATGTGCAATAAACACATTATATAACCATATTAAAGTACAGTACTAAAGCTTTTTTGTTCTTTTTTTGGTTTATATGGCTCTAAAACTCTCCGTAAAATGATGGTTTCTTTTCTTCCAGTCCATGGCTGCCAGAAGGAGCAGTAAAGTCTGTGTAAGTCACTTACCTTGGGGAGGCAAGTCAAAGCGAATATGTTTGTCAAAGTGCATGGTGCTGTGGAACTTGATGTCACATGACTCGCACAAGTTAAGGGGATTCTTTTGGTTCATTTGCTGGCAGTCTGCATGGTGACATACCTGTGGCACATAAATGAGACTTGTTAATCTATAAAGTACTCATAATTTTAGATACTTACAGTTCATTTAGTTATTTGTGCAAATAAAAACCCACAATATAATGCAGTACAGATGTACCAAGAAAAGCAATGTAATATAAGGTAATACCCATTTTGCTAAATCTGTCACCACCATATGAACAGCAGCTTTGAACACCAATTTGATGAACCTACATAGGGCGAGCAAGAGAAAATCAAAATATGGGGAGCACTCTGTATCTGTTTAGTCAATGACAGTCAAGATCCCTTCAGGTTGAGCCAGAATTCTTTCAAATAACGTATAAATCTTAAATGATTTGAACCAGTGCCAAATTAGCATCTGAAGACCTTGGTTCCTTTGAATTCTTTGGCATTTGCCATTTTGTTGTGCTTATATGTTCCAGTACAAATGTTAATTCTCTGTAAAGCTGTAATTTTGCTCACAGAGCAGAAATTTCACTTTTCCTTAGCAGAGTAAATTTTATAGCAAAACAGAGTGAAAATAAAACCCTGCATATAATGTGGTTTTATTCATCTAGAGACAAAAAACATGAGAGATTCTATCCATAAGTCCTTTTCTGAAATCTTGAGGATGAAATGAAGTCTGTAATTAGGCAATGTTCATGATGGATAACACATGCTTACTGTTCTTTCTCCTTACCAGTAAATGGAGATAATATGGTCTGTCTTCACTTGTGTCCCAGTGCCAGTCAGGACACAGGAGGACTATGAGGTTTTGTAAGTATTACGGCACTTGGCAAGGATGTGCATGGTTTTAGACCAAAGCACTTGGGAGGAACATGCCCAGGAATGACCTGACTGTTATACTGGTTGACACTGTATAACAATATCTATCTGTGTCTGCATAAAGTCTGGTACACGGATGCCCAAAACTCCAACTCCAACCAACCCCCATAAAACTTGGACTGCCAGTAGCCTTGTTATTCAGATAGCTCTGGATCAGAATGTTGATATTACTGTTCTAATTACTGGCTTTGCTTTTAATCCCTGCTGGTTTTAGTTGAAGTTCAGCATTTAGAGCAGGTTAGCCTTATCATTTAAATTCACACACTTACCTGTCCTAAAGACTGTAAATAGTCACCACCATAGTGACCAGCTGGGACCTTATGGTGAAGGGCAAGTGATTGACATATATTTTTAATGGTGAGAGATAGGCTGGACACAAACAAGGTGGATCAATCTTAAGTTTGCTTTCCTCTCCCAATATGCCCTCCTAAGGTGGCCAATATCAGGTTAATTCAATCGTTGGGCCCTGTGGCCAAACAATGGAATTATAACAACGCGTATAGGAAGCACTGGAATGAGGACCACATCAATTGTTGATACGGTCTCCGATCCAATGGGAATATCAAACCTGCCCGATCAACACCTTGCTGAATTTCGGCCAGATATCGGTCCAGAAGGTCCGTCAGGAGTTCCCATACATGTACAGATAAGCTGGTGAATGGGTCTAAGGGTAAGAACCCACAGAGGGTTCTGAAGTCACGCAAAGTTTTCTGCTGCAGGCAACTTTGTGTGACTTGGGGAAAATGAAGTGATGCAAAGGGCTTTCCACCGGTGACTCCTATCGTTGCCAGTGGAAAGCCACTTTGGAGTGGTTAGTCGCCTGCGATAGCAGAGATCTAACTGCTCTGTGGGATCTTACCCTAAAGGACTTGAATCAACAGCTTAAATCTGCCCTTGTATGGCCACCTTTAGGGCGAAGACACATAGTGCTATTTAGTAGCAGCTAAATTAAAGAAAATACCCTGCCATACACAATATTGAAAATTTCCTCTGCTAAAACACACAAAGAGACAATTATCGGTAAATGATCAGCATTGTCTATTTTTGTAGTTGTGACAAGTAACTGCTACCAGTAGCTCCGTGTGTCTTCACCCTTACACTACTGCTCTATGTCTTTTGATATCATTGCATGCTTGTTCAACATTGGTCAGCAATCTGGATCCTGGTTGTATAACCCACACACTATTTTGATGAATCGTACCCTACAAAGGGTATTCATTTTATTTGAGCCACATTCCTTATAAGCATTGAGCAAAAAGTCACTGCGTGTAACCATTAGACTAAAGCATTAAAACAAGGCTTTTAACCTATTTTGATGCCTGGATAGGTTAGAAAGATTCCATCCACTTTGATTTTATCCTTATTGTTTATGCTCTGTAATTGCATGTCTTTTGTATGTTTTGCTTTACACCAACACCTCTTGTCAGTGTTTAGATGAGAGCATATTTCAGTTGCTATGATAATCAGCTGAAAGCAAAATCTGCCCCTGTAGGCTGCATGCCATCATGCCGGGGAAATGCCTATTAAATCAAAAGGCACTTTCTATCACAGGAATGCTTTTTAGCCCACACAGTTATAGGAATAATGAATGCAGTCATAGACACATACTGAATAAAACATGTTAGAAAAAGCCATTCTCAGGAGCAATTTACTATCACAGCTCGATTTCTAATTTACAGCAACAAACTCTATGACTTTCCTCGAACCAAAATACCTTTTACTGAACCATGAATTTAGCTACTAAGAAAAGGAATAACACAGAACCGCTGATTCCGCTGCCTTTTGTTAAATTAAAAGGGACGCATATTGTGGTGAGCTGTTCCTTTTCTGTAAGTTAAACGTATTATTACTTTGTTCTCCAAGTCAAATGCCACCTGTAATTTTCAAAGCCAAGCCTGCGCAGCACGCAGGCACATTTGCTATTATCTAAAGTGGAATAAAATGGATGCAACCAATTCAGTGCTGGATCTAGAGAATCTCTGCAGCTGCATCCTGAGAACTGAACATATCTGTAATTTGCCATAGTACCACGTCTGTCTAAATGGATGCCAGCATGTACTACTTCTCTGTTTGAGGGGAATGCAAGTGAAAATAAAATTTTGTCTAATAAAAGAAATTGTAATCCAAAGCAATTCCAATAGATTGTTATCCATACTAATGCTATACCATAAGTGCCTCATCTGCTGGCTCTGCTCAGATAGTCAAGCCTTCCATGGCCCTCTGTATTATCCACGAGAAGCACAGCTGTCATAGTATTGCAACTTATGTTCTTGAAGGGCATACATAATGTAGGTATGGGTATGGGATCTGTTATTTAGAAAGCCATTATCCAGAAAGCTCTGAATTACAGGATTTCCACTGATTTCATTTTTTAATTAAACTATTAAAGATTTTTAAATATATTCCCTTTTTCCTGTTATATTAACACAGTTCATTGTACTTGATCTCAACTAAGATATAACTAATCCTTATTGGAAGCAAAATAATCCTATTGTATTTACTTAATGTTTAAACAACTTTTACTAGACTCAAGTATGGGGATAAATATTATGAAAAACCCCAAGCTCCAAGCATTCTGGATAATGGGTCCCATACCTGTACTAGGTGGCAACACCAGAAATGATGTCATTTTTTTATCCCCCTAATCAGTCTGATCTCACACTTTAAAATACTGCTCTGAATTTCTTTTTTTTTTTAAAAATATGGGCAAATCCATGTTTCTTGAACTTGCACAGAAATGTTTTTCATGCCTGGAGGGACTAAATTAGGTGATCCTGTGACCTGAGCTGGCTTAGTGAAACTGACAGACTTCATGGTGGTCTTGTTATATCCACCCTCATGAACAACTTAAAATGCTGCAAGTATGAATGAGCAATGCACCTAAATACTAATTCCACCAAATCATCTATGAAAAAATATTCATAATTAGTATTTCTATTCAAATGAGGATTTAGCTGGAGAAGAGAAAGATCCCATTCGGCAAACATACATTACAGAACTTAATTTTATAAAACAAGCAAATAAATCAAAGACAATTGCATTTATGATGATAGATTAAAAGTATATAATAATTAATAACATACCAGAAAAAATTCTGTCTGGTATATCTGTTTTTCTATCCATACAAGCGCATAACAGATGTGATTTAAGATCACTGACATTTTGGCATTTTCAGGCCAGTATATTTTTACACTGACACAAAAGAACACAAAATACTTTCTTTTTATACACGGCAGCCCATAAATGTGTCTGAATGTGATATGGCTTTTCCTAAGGCACCAAAAATAACTGCAGCTTTTTTTTATTGTTTTGTGCAACCAGCCACTGGCCATTCTTTGGAAATCATTTTAAATTATTGTCTAGAAGCAATTGTGCATTTGGGGCTAATTTAAGCTTGTATTGTTTCACACATTTCTTTTTATACAAAATGTGCCCTGATTAAACAGAAATAGTGCATGTAGGCTGGGAAAAAAATAGAAATTCTGCACAAAGTAAGTAGCTGGAGTTTTATATCTTTGTTGGCTACAAACACAAGCAAAACCCTGTGGTACCAATAATCTCAAGTATTGGGTCTCTTTTCACTTAATCTTTCTACACGATTTGGTGCTATCCAGACATGGTCTGAAGTGACTTACAACCACTGTGCTGTTCTGGCCATATATACAAGTCAGTTGGTGGTTGGAAAATAAGTGAATCACTGAAGAGACCATAAGCAGCCCATTTGATTGCTGGCTGAATACACAGTTTCCCAACATGAACATTTGAATTTGTTCGCCCCCCAAAGAGATATTAATTGGAGCACTAGGAAGAACATAGGTAGTTTTCAATTCTAATTAACATTACCTATTTAAATGTGTTTAGTAACCCCTTTGGGGTGTTCACCTCAAAATGAACTTGTAGTGATATTCTTAGACAATTTGCAACTGGTCTTTATCTTTTGTTATTTATGTTTTTTTTTTTAATTATTTAGCTTTTTGATCAGCAGCTCTCCAGTTTGGAAATGAAGTAGCCATCTGGTTGCCTGGGTCCAAATTACCCTAGCAACAAGGTAGTGGTTTGATTAGGAGACTGGAAGATTAAAAGGAGAGGCCGAATAGAAAGATAACAAATAAAAAGTGTAACTGTAGCCTCATAGCACAATAGTTTTCTGGTTCCATTTGAAACCTGGAAAAAGTCAGAGAAGATGAATAACTCAAATACTAATAAAAATTAAAAAGTTGCTATGACTTGGCCATTCTGTAATATACTAAAAGTAAACTTAAAGATGAACCAAGCTCTTATTGGATGGTACTTCAAATTATGGAAAGACCCCTTATCCAAAAAACTCTAGGGGGCTGATTTACTAAGACACGAATTCGAATTGGAAAAATTCCGATTGGAAAACTAACATTTTGCGACTTTTTCGTATTTTTTGCGTTTTTTTTCGGCGCCTTTATGACTTTTCGGAAATTGTCGCGACTTTTTCGTTACCAATACGATTTGCGCGAAAAAACGCGAGTTTTTCATAGCCATTACGATTCGCTCGTATCTTGTCGCAACTTTTTCGTATTGAGCACTCGTAAGCGGCGGGCGAAACTTTCAGACTTAGCATGATTTTGGAAGCCTCCCATAGGACTCAATGGCACCCTGCAGCTCCAACCTGGCCCAAGAAAAGTCACCATACTGAAGCTTGAATGAATCCGAACGCTACGAAAAAATCGCAACATTTTGCACAACTTTCGGAATGGCTACGAAAAAGGCGCGACTTTTCGCGCAAGTTTTAACGCTACGAAAAAATCGCCAGATTTTGCGCAACATTCGGAATGGCAATGAAAAAGTCTCGATAATTTTCCGAAAAATGGCCAAATACCGATCATTACGGAAAAAACGCAATCGGACGCATTCGGCCCGTTCGTGGGTTAGTAAATGTGCCCCTTAGTCTCAGGCATTCCAGATAATGATCTCATAGCTGTATCTAGCTTGATATCCATGGAACCAAAGGGCAATTTCAAGAGCAATAGATTAAAAGCCAATGCTCAGTATAAGGTTCAGGATAAGGCCAAATTATTTTTTAAATCATTGTAACATTCCTGGGAAAAGTCACTGCAATAAAAATGCCCCAAGTAAAATAAACCTGGGGGAAATTGCACATAAAATATGATCTGCTCTAAGCTTTTAAAAGGAGTGGTTAGTGATTTTTATAACAGGGTCTTTTACATAAAAAGGATTTTATAATTATCAGCTTCCTTTTGAAATGCCAGAAACTGTAGTCAATAACGTAAAGTCTGATCTATGAGCTGCAAACAGTAGTTGAACATTTTGATAAAACTCCTTTTACTGAAATCAAGGCCAGAGTTAGACATGGGGGGCACGAAAATGGTAGAATCCTTGCACCCCAGACTGCAGTTTGCACATTTATCTATGTTACGTTAACTGCACGTTCTTATTCTGCCCTGCCTCAAATCTATACCTAGCTGAGCACACATCACATATAGATACTAAAGAATGGAACTGTTTAATTATTCTAGTTAATTATTCCTTATTAGACTGATGAGCTCATTTGTGCCAGTTCATATTGCCGGGTCCAAAAATTCACAGTGAAATTAGTTACAAGGCAAATTTGATTCAACCGTAGTTAGATTACTAGTGTAACTAGAACTTTCTGAGTTTGAAATTTAATCATATTTAGGGACCCCCTTCACACAAAGATAAAGATCTGTTTTTTTATAGCTTTTTTTTTTTAAATTGAGACTGTATACTGGACCCATACTGCATGTAAGTTTCTGACTTTTTGGGCCTATATTCCTGGTTGAAAGCCAGCATTTGACCTTAGGCCCTAACCTATTAGAACTGTCAGACTCCACACTGTGGGTGTCACTTGTATTTATACTCCTGGAAGGTAGTACAGCAAAAGACATGGTCTGGGTGTAACAAGGAATGGTCTGGGCATAATGGTTATTATATTAGCATTGTAAACAAAAAAATAACCTTGATTCATTTCCTGGGAGATTGACATCTCTACTACCTTCATTTATAATATTTCAGCCATTCTGCAATAGTTCCAGGAATACCAAGGACAACAAGTAACTATGCAAAACCGAGCTAGTTAGCATTCCCAAATACTAGTCAAAACTAGTCAAAGGTTCAGTTCTACAGTTTGGAAACAACTTGCAGAGTTGCATACAATGGGGCTTAATTAGTAAAATTTAGGGATGCACCAAACCCAGTGTTTCGGGTTTGGCTGAACCCCCAAATCCATAGTAAAGGATTTGGGTGAATACCAAAACAAATCCAAATCCTAATTAGCACAAGCGGATATGTTTCCACTTCCATGATTACGTGGTGACATTTAAACGTTCCAAATCCTAATTAGCATATGATAATTAGGATTTCTTTCGGCCAAGACCGTGGATTCGGCTGAATCCGAACCCTGCCAAAAAAGGCCAAATCCAGGATTCGATGCATCCCTAGTAAAATTGCATAATAAACTTTATGAACTTTACTAACAACACCCGTTTTCAACCAGGTTTACTTTGCTTAAATAGTTCTTTCTTCCAATTTTTACTCACAGCCTCACTGGTGCTTCTCAGCTCTGTAAATGTACTAGTTTTACAAAGTAAATACAGCACCACATTTATTCTGCCTATAGATATATTGAAGCCTTGCTATCAAACCATTGTTTTTCCTTCTAGGTCAAATCTAAGCAATTACTGTATGAGGGTACCACACAGGGGATATTTGCTACACTTCAGAGGGCTTGTAAAATCCCAACCAAATGCATCCTCGCCATACACGCTTCCTGCAGTGGTGTTATGAGATTCCTAAAATTGTGTAATATTTTGCTAAAAGAAATTTCGTTTTTTGTTTTGTTTTGCTTTAACGGACTGGGAATCAGAGAGAGTATTTAAAGTCACTAAGCAACTCCTCTTTCTTGTGGCATTTTGTTCCTTTTCTTTCTGTTTGTTAAATAGCAGTGTCCCCTTGGCAGGAATAAGGAAACAAGTGTCTGCAAAGTAAAACAATACCTTGTAGCTAATCCATTTCCTTTCATTGTAAGCAGGTCTTAGCCTTGCCTTCAGCCAGAGTGGAGAAAGCAGCAGCTCTGCAATGTATTTATTTTTGAAAAGCCTGATTGCATGCTGTGTAGTACAGCATAGCAACGTCCATTAGGGTTGCCGTAAACTGAAATTAGTCATCATCTAAATGAGTCTTGGCCTGTGCATTTATTTTACTTTAATATTTCCACCTCTTACCTCTTACCAGACCAGAGTAGCTGTACTCTTGGGTAGTGATGTGTGGGTTGACCCGCAACCTGCAAGACCTACAGGTTAACCCTCAGGTCAGTCAGGTTAGGGTTGAAACTTGAGCAACCACGGGTTTGGGTTGGGTGCGGGTCAGACTGGGGAAGTACACTCTTCCTCCGCTACCAAAGTTTTCCTGTCTTGAAACCTAAGGCACGTATAGAAGTGACTACAGAGTAAAAGATGTGGGTACAGGTCAGGTGCGGGTTGAGTTTTTCCTCACCTGCACATCACTACTTCTGGGACCTCCAGCAGCTAAAAGCAACACTGTATTATCACTTAACTGTCATTGTAAAGGTGGCCATACATGGTAAGATCCGCTCTCTTGGCGAGGTTGTCAAGTGAGCAGATCTTCTCCCAATATCCCCACATACGAGTGGCCGATATCGGGGCCAAGCGATCGAATTAGAATGGTGGCTATAGGTGCAGTTGGTTCAGGGCCACATCAGTGAGCCCATGAGGTCCTCGATCTGACTAAAAAATCCGTCAAGCCCGTAAGAGATCTGGCCAATATCAGGCCAGATGTCGGTTGGACAGGCCCGTCGTTCGTGCCCATACATGGGGCGATAATCTGCCGTATCAGTCTAAAGGACCAATTGCAATGGCAGAAACAATTTTCCTCTCTTTGACAACCAGGTAGAAGTATGTCACAAGGTGCAAAAAATTAAAACGGACTGTAACCCATCATCACCTATGCCTTAAATCTGGTGCCTTCTATTAAATAAATAAATAAAAAATATATATATGTGTAAACAGTATATATATGAAGCAAGATTAGGCCCACATGTGAGGAGGTTACAAGGGAGGAGGTGCATAGCCTCATGTGCTGCACATTTACTCTCTTATCCTCTCTCCATCAGAAGGGAAATTGTGTAAGTGGGCTAAATTGAAACTGATTAGGTCCTGGCAGGACACCTTGTATAAGTACATAGCTGACAAGTACAAACACCATTCCATCATTTAATCCAGAGATACAGGAGAAGAGGATTTCACAACACAGCAGAGAGTTGGTCCTCACCCTGAAACATGGCACCTTAACCAATGTAATGTAAGATTTTTACTGTTATTAAAAGACATTCAGGAAAATCAAAAATCTCCTCAATCTTTCCATACATGGTATTCTTTCTGTATCTATAACAAAATGCCTAAAATTCTCCGAATGTGCTGCAGCAATTTACAGGCCTCATAATGCACAACGAGCAACATGCCCCCCCACACTATACAATAAGGACATTAAATCCAGTTACTTGAGCACTCTGCTAAGTAGGCTCTTTGGTCTCATTTATTTCGTGTTGTGCTTTATGTAAGTATTGCAGTCACACAATTAGCTACGTGGGACAGAGTAAAGGGATTAACAAATTAGTGTTGCTTGAGATGTTAACGAAAAAAACCTCAATCTACAGCCCTATCGTGTCAAGTCAGCTATGAAAATGTGACTTGAATGTGAACTATGGAACGCATTCCAACACTCTATTCATATTACCCTGCTTTTTTGCTGAATAGTTGGGCGCACCAGTTGGGCAGAAAATGCAATTCAGCATAAACCTGTCCAAATACTGATATGGATCAATGTACACAGTAATATTTACTTTATAACAGAATGCTGGTTACAGTTGAAATTCATTCAGTGATGGAGAAACAAGAGCTTAATTCATTCATCAAGCATGGTCCTTTTTACAGGCTATTCTTGCAAAGGCAAGTACATGTACCTTGGAGCAACTCTTAGTAACTGAGATTAGTCAATGATGTGATCCACAAGGTTCATACAAGGCCAGAATGGGTGAGCATTCAGATCAACGCTCCACAGAATTTAAGGAACTCTTTAATTTGCCATCCCACCAGCAATTACATTTTCGCCGGTGGGATGTCATATCGGAGAGATTAGTCGCCCGCGGGCAACTAATCTCCCCGTGTACCAGAGCCCATAAAGAAACAAAGGGAACATTGTACTGTGTAAAAGTTGTAAGTTATTTTTAATGTATATAGGGATAACCAACCTGAGGTCCTTTAGATGTAGCTGGACTAGTCCAATGGCCAAAGGCCACCAAACACATGTAATTACTAGGGGTGCACCGAACCTAGGTTTTTGGTTCGGCTAAACCCCCGAATCCATCCCAAGGGATTCGGGTGAATACCGAACCGAATCAGAATCCTAATTAGCATATGCTAATTAGAATCTGGAAAGGGGACAAATTTTCCCTAACATTTAACCCTTCCAACCCCTAATTAGCATATGCTAATTTATGCTAATTAGGATTCGGATTTGGTTCATCCAGGACCATGGATTCAGTTGAATCTGAACCCTGACGAAAAAGGCCTAATCCTGGCCGAATCCTGCATCCCTAGTAATTACTTTGAATTTGCTTTATTGAGCACAATTTGTGAAACTCATTACAGATTGGTACATACTGTATTGTTCTGCACTGGTATTTAGCAAATGGATCCATCTACTGGCATTGGCTGGTGTAAATGTGCTGTCAAGTATAATAAAGGCAGTTCCATGCAGAGTTCATTATAGTCAGACCGTTTCTAGGCAAAATCAATTACTTTTGACTCTGATGACAGTATCCCTTCAAGTGGTTTTCTTAAACACTTTTAGTGGATTCCCTTTATTTTTAAACATTTCATTTTTTATATTCCTAAGAGATCTGGGGTCACTATGAATTAGCCATTTTTAGGGACAATAAAGGGCATAAAGCAGTTTAGGCTTTTTGTCTCTTGGAAAAATAAGCTGTTTGCTGTAACTTCTTACCAGTCATGTATAGCACCATTAAATTGTTTACTAAGGGAGCAGTTTTGAAGAGCTCATAAAGGGCTTTTACTGTTCCAACTACAGCTCCTCTTGAGAGTCCCACTAAAATTCCCTGTTTGAGGATATTTGAAGGTGCGGTTGCAATGAATAGGCTGCATTGCCTTGTTATGATCAATGGGCTGCTTTGCCTTGTTATGAGACTATACACTTTTAAGTAAAACTGATTGTAAACAAAAAGGTCCACTTATTTGCCCTGGATCACTAAATGTGTCCAATTTGGTAAGCCTTACCAAGGCCAATTTGAACATTCAGGGGCAGGGCTAATGATCTGGGTCCTCTACAAAGAAGAAGGCCACAGCTGCATACAATACGTTTTTGTCAATCAGGAATATATTCCAGGTTATTGGAATAATATCCCATACAGACTTTATCAAGCATCAAATAATTTGGCAACCTTTTTCTGTTCCTGGGGACGTTATAGACTGGGGCCGTTGAGTAGGTTTCATGCTACCCTAGGTAAGTCCAGTGATATAGTTCTTCCATAGACGAATGCATAAATGATCTCAGCTCCTCTGAGCTCCTGAGTATATAAAATAATAATAATAAATATCAGATACTTGTCAAACTGCAAGGGAAATGCTTTTTCAGTGTGAGACTCCTTGTCCTCGCAAACGTTAATAACTTGGCGCCTTATTTGTCCCTATTGTAGCAACAGCAGCTTAATATTAATACTTGTATTATTCCCTATTTCACAGATAATGTAGGTTTAGTTGCTTTTTTTTAATTGCATTGGCCAGTTCCATTCATCAAAATGGAGCATTGTTCCAAAACCTTCTTTGTTTAAGGTGTTAATGGATTCATGGAAGAGATACATAAATGCCTTGTACAGTACACAGAGAAATAAACCCATGGCAACACTGATCATTCTGAAGCTGAAAACTTTGGACAGTTAGGAAATAGCGACGAGCAAATGTGTCCCATTTGGTTTTAGCAAAGCTGCTAAAAATAAATTGCAAAATGGCAAAACATTCACAAAATGCAGCGACCATGACTTTTTTTGATGCACTACAACCTTTTTTGACATGACTGACTTTTTCCTCAGCAATTTTTTTTTTGGTGGCGAATTTTTCCGCCAGTTTTGTGAAAAAACTTGCCAATTGCGAAATGCAGAATTTTGCAGTGAATCCACGCCTGGCACAAATTTTCGCTCATCGGTATTAGGAACATTTATATAAGCTGTCCATATAAATATATTGGATTGAAATAGGCCTCTCACAACAGCACAGCTTAAATATGATCTGTATTTGTTACAGTGGACATACTATATTCTTATAAACTTTCATTATGGGCAAACCAAAAAATTTACTCTTCTGAAATAGACACTTTATATACTTTAGTTATAAAATAAAAGGGTCCATTTGCAGCCTAGGGCAACTAAAAAAACCCAGGCATGTAGAATTTACTGTGGCCCAGAAGTTGGGATCCCTTATCCCAAAACCCATTATCCGGAAAGCTCCTTAATACAGGAAGGTCATCTCCATAGATTTTATTTTAATCAAATAATTCAAATTTTAAAAAATTATTTCCTTTTTCTCTGTAATAATAAAACAGTACCTTGTACTTGATCCTGTCTAATATTAGTAACAAATTAAACCTTATTGGAGAAAAACAATTATTAATTTGATGTTTAAATGATTTTTATGGAGATCCAAATTACAGAAAGACCCCTTAGTCATAGGAGGAGGTCAAAATATCAGGAAAATTACAGAATGCTTGCTTGGCTTAGCAAATTGTAACTCAAAACTCACCTAGATATTGGCCTACTCAAGAGTTACTTTAATGAGTTAATATAATATCCCTTTCATAATAAAGCTACATAGAAATATACATAGAAAGATGGTGCCTCTCCAGTAAAATGGGTGCCTCTTTTCAGACTCTTTAGTTAGGTTTTATTTCTTCTGCTTATTCATTCTCATGCATACCTCCTTATGAAGAAAATTCTTTATAGCCTTCCTAATTGCTCATGTATGCTTGTATCCCTCCCTAATACCCACATGCTGTTGGAAACTATGGTAACTAGGAGCTATCCATCCAGCCTCCTCTGCATTTCCGGAGAAAACTTGCATAAGAACAGCAATATTTCTGTATCATAAAAGGCAAAATAACTTTATGTCCTTCTATTGAGAACATTCGGACAGACTTGTCATTGTTGGAAGTGTTTGTGCGAAGCTGAGTTAAATAAATGACTGGGTATGTAAAAGTGTTGGGGTTTTGCATTTATTTGCTCTATAGGAAGGAAACATTAGGGGCTTTTGAGCCACCGCTGCTCTAAATGAAATGTAAATAGCAAAAACTGAGCTTCTGAAGTTAAATGGGTCATTTCTTATTAGTTTTTAGGCAGGCTACCAAGTGCACATTTTATATTTCCTTCTACTCAATTTCCTTTCACTTATGAGTCACTTGCTTAGAATCCAATATCAATCTTTTTTATAGAGTTTATAACCTGAAAAAAAAGTGAGATGAAAGCCAGTGTTAAAGCACCAAGCCAATTCTTTCACCCCCGCCCCAATGTACTTTTCCCTTGGAGAGATACATTTAATCAGACTGCAGATCAAAGTGCTGCTTTGTGTGCAGAATAGCAGCAGCCTGTAGAGCAAATCAAAGCTGTCATGTCTGTGCTTCCATCAGTTACACATTAGCGGAGTAGTTCTGCAAGTACGCAGATTTGCACAATTCCCTTACAGTAAAGCAGGGTTCAGGTACTGGGTGTAAGAGGATTACTTAAATGACTTTCATATAATGGAAAGTGATAGACAGCAACAGCAGCAAGATCAAGTACAACTTCTTTGCAGATGTTAGAAGGGTGCTGAACTTCCCCCTCCTCCGCCTCCTCCTCCTCGTACTCCTCCTGTGGCTCTGGACAACTCATTCAAGCATTTTCTTTCCCAGCATCATGAACCAAGGGTCTTCTGCACAGCAATAAAAGTAAAAAGTGGTCTCTCTGCTGAATGATTTCAGGCCTCCTCTTGTTTTCTGTTCCCATGACAGCCTCTTCAATCTGCTCAGGGATGTAAAGGGCCTCCTCATAAATTTCGATTTTTTTGGGGGGGGGGGGGGGTTGGAGCTGGTAAAGCTCTAAACTGGCCTTAAAAATCAAGTTGAAAAGTGCAGAAGTGACTTGGAAAAGCTGAGGCAGCATTTGATAATGGTGGCCTTGCCTTCTCTATTGGCCTTCAAGCAAGAGGGGTTAAACTTGTACGCTTGTTAAACAAAAGGCGACTGAAAAGTCTTGAATGCCAAGAACAGGGTATAAAAATGCCCAAAGGCTCAGAGCTGGGTCGAGATCAGTGGAAGCTGCTGTATATTCATTTGGTATTTTCCTGCAGCTGTATAAACAGTCTGGTTAGAATGTCCTCAGCGCAAGGCGGCAGTAAGCCTTGGCACGTATTTAAAACAATCTGCTGTCAAGGTCATATAATCAGTGCAATTTACTGTACAACGGAAACTCATACAATAGCAGTCACAAATACAGTGTCCATCACCTTCCCCGTGCTCACTATTATTCCATCATTTCACTGACACGAGCCATGAGGTCACGTCACACAGGAGGCTAAAACAGAAGGAAGCAGCCTGATGTGTTTGTGTGTGGAGTGAAATATTATGGTGTTAACATGGAAACTTCTAGCCTCTGAAATATGTATATTATTTCATACAAAGGTGAAGAAAAAAAGATACAATAAATTCTAAGAAAATGTTAATTACAAAAACAGCACTCTGATAAGACTGCACTGACTGTAAGTGAATGCTATAGGAAAGGAAAAGTTCACCTTTAATTTAAACTTTATTATGACGCAGATGGAAGTAATCTAAGCAATTTTGCAAATGTTCATTATCTCATTTTTTAATTTGAAAAACTATGGATGTTTAAAAAACGCTAGGCAAGGCAAGGACAATTCAGTTGCAGAGTAGTTTAGAGAGAAAATAAGGCCAGGGAAACACTTGTAATGTTATACAATACTTAGGTGGGGGTTTATCAATCCATGAATGCTCCCAATGCGTCCGAATGCGTGTTTTTCGTAATGATTGTTTTTTTTGCGACAATTTCGTACCTTGTGCTATTTTTTCGTCGCTTGCGCGACTTTTTCATACTTTGCGACAATATTTACGCCAAAAAATCGTTTTGTCGTGCCGAGTACGAAAGTTTCGGATTCATTCAAGCTTCGCTATCGTGACTTTCCTTGGGCCAGGTTGGAGCTGCAGAGTGCCATTGAGCCCTATGGGAGACTTTCCTTGGGCCGGGTTGGAGCTGCAGAGTGCCATTGAGCCCTATGGGAGACTTTCCTTGGGCCAGGTTGGAGCTGCAGAGTGCCATTCAGCCCTATGGGAGACTTTCCTTGGGCCAGGTTGGAGCTGCAGAGTGCCATTGAGTCCTATGGGAGACTTTCCTTGGGCCAGGTTGGAGCTGCAGAGTGCCATTGAGCCCTATGGGAGACTTTCCTTGGGCCAGGTTGGAGCTGCAGAGTGCCATTGAGCCCTATGGGAGACTTTCCTTGGGCCAGGTTGGAGCTGCAGAGTGCCATTCAGCCCTATGGGAGACTTTCCTTGGGCCAGGTTGGAGATGCAGAGTGCCATTGAGCCCTATGGGAGACTTTCCTTGGGCCGGGTTGGAGCTGCAGAGTGCCATTGAGCCCTATGGGAGACTTTCCTTGGGCCAGGTTGGAGCTGCAGAGTGCCATTGAGCCCTATGGGATTTCAAAATCATGCACAGAAGGATCAAAGTCAGAAAGGATTTCCTGCATTTTACAATAATTCGGTACGAACATTTTGTGACTTTCGATCGCCATTACGATATTTTCGTGACTAATACGATCTTTTCGTAAGCATATTCGTGATATTTGCAATCTGCAGAAATTTTCGTATCCAATCTGAATTTATCCCATTCGAGATTCAAACTTGCGTTATTATGAATGTGCCCCTTAGTCTTTAAACAGTTCTTAAGTGCCAGTGAGAGATGGATAATAAGATGGACTCTATATACAAAGGCACCCATATGAAGCAGGCCTAGGTCAGCTTTTGTCTGTCCCTTTGTCTCTAATGGAATGATACATGTCATCCTTTTACTTGCTAGATGCTTCATCCATTAAATTAGAAAATTTATATCTTAAATGTATTATATTGTATGTCTTTACCTCTATAATGGTCTTCTCTCAGAAATGTAATTAGGAAAATGAAGAAATGACATTTTAGTAGTACTCTGAGGACATTGCATATTTGCATTTACTGTACATTACTTTGCAAACACCAGACTAGGATCGTGATTCTGTCATGCAGAATGCTATATCTCCCTGTCAGAGTGGGTAACACTGCTTGCAAACAGCAAATTATATAGCAGCTCATTCCTTGCCTTTGAAGCTGAGCTTGAGCCTCAATTGGATTTGAAAGAAGCCTAGTTTATCTCCAGATCTACCCCCCCAGACCTCAGTGAAGTTTTTATGAGATTGAATTAAAGTTATTCCCATTGCACTGAAACCACCACCAATAAAAGGCAATAAATCTTGGTTATCCCTTATTATGACCCCTTATCTGGATGGCCCTTTGCTGGATGCTTAGTTTCAGTATATATACAGTATATGTGTGAAATCAGTACTGGACCAGTTTTGGACCATAGTCTACAATATTGGGGTACCACATGGGACTGTTTTGTCTCCCTTTCTGTTTACCCTATTTATATTTGACTTGTATCAGAAAGGGACCAAAGGCTGGGGGACAGTTAGTAAATCATCTTCATTTATATGTTGTTAAGACTAAGGAGTTGGTGGTAGATTCCAGGAAGCTGAGAAGTTAATAAAAACCTGTATTAGGGGAACTGAGGTGGTATTAGAGAGAAGAAGCTTCCAAGGTGCCCAGCAGGTACCAGCAGCCATTACTCTGTATAATTCTTCTCCTTTTGGTAGGATGGAAAGTTGAGTCTTAAGTCATTCTTAGTTTAATGATAATTTTTATTAAGTGGATTTTTACCAGGGGTCTTGGTATTGGGTTGTTTTGTGTAATTGTTGTATGTCTTTATTTTGTGAGTAACTTTGGCATAATAATTTCTCTTTGGACTTAATCACGTCTACCACGGTACATATATAATTTATACCATGCCAGATAAAGTTCTGTTATCTATGGAAGATGCCTGATCAATGCTGTGAAGCGTTATTTTAAATCTGTTTGTTTAAACAGACATAATAGTAACTTCCACTTAAATGTCAAATACAAATGTAGAAGGAATATTCTGTGCACGCTTTAGGTTTTGCCTACTTTTTTAGTTATTACTGGGAAAATAAATGGATAGGAAAACCAACTTATAGTATAAGGAATAAGTGTTGGATTCTTTAGGGCCACCTAGTATGTTGCCTTATCTTTTCATTTAAATTATTTGTAGAATTTCAAGCAAAGACTGTTGTCTGGTAAGCTACAGTGAAAGCGCTAAGGTTCATGGCCCTACTCCTTCCTGAACCTCTTAACATATGGCCCCTACTCTTTCTAACTGTGTATAATATTTTACAATGTATTTATTGCACTGTTTGCTCCAACTGTCTGCACAATTAATGTATTGTATAACAATCTCGTACATGCTACAAGCTAAGTTAGGCTACATGCATTGCACAGTCACATCAAGAGCCCATAACATAAATGCAACCCGTACTTTATAACTGGCTATAGTAGGTATATTGTAAGGGCTTTCGATGCCATGTATTGGGCCAGTCTTACTAGCATGACACACTATTCAGCCCCTATAGGGAATTTTAGCCAAAGCAACAATAAACCTATTTTTCAGGCATAATATTGCCAGAAGTGACTAATCCTGAGCAATTTTATCATCAAAACTAGTGATGGGCGAAATGTTTCACCAGGCATGGATTTGCGGCGAATTTCCACGTTTCGCCATTGGCGGATTGTTTCGCAAAACGGATGAAAAAATTAGCTGTGGAAAAAATTGTCGCGCGTCCAAAAATTGTCGCCGGCGTCAAAAAAGAATAGTCCTGGGTGTCAAAAGAATAGCCACGCGATGAAATAATAGCCACGGGCGACAAAATAATAGCTGCGGGCGACAAAATAATAGCCATGCGACAAAATAATAGCCGCGGGCGACAATTCATTTGCCGCACCACATTTTCGCCGTTTCACGGATCTTTTGAAAGATTTGCTAATTTTTCGGCGAAGCGTAACGGAACAGATTCACTCATCACTAATCAAAACACATATGTGAAGTTGTGAATTTGGCAAAATTGCATCAGACAAAAATACCTCTCATAGCCACAAATTTGCTGGAAGTCTGAATACTTTGTACACTGCACTTGTGTTGGTAAATGAGCCCATATTGTCATAGAAATGGTATACCTTTAGGTAGATGCAGGAGTCATATGACTTGCGTTAAAGGAACACTAACACCAAAAAATGAAAGTGTATAAAAGTAACTAAAATGTAATGTGCTGTTGCTCTGCACTGGTAAAAGTTGTGTGTTTACTTCAGAAAGTCTACTATAATTTATATAAATAAGCTGCTATGTAGCCATGGAGGCAGCCATTTAAAGGAGAAAAGGCACAGGCACAAAGCAGATAACAGATAAAACACTATTGTATTCTACAGAACTTATCTGTTATCTGCTATGTAACCTGTGCCTTTTCTCCTTTTTTCCAGCTTGAATGGCTGCCCCCGTGGCTACACAGCAGCTTATTATTTAATTATAGTAGTGTTACTGTAGCAAACACACCAGTTTTACCAGTGCAGGGCAACAGTGCATTATATTTTTATTACTTTAAAGCTCTTTCATTTTTTAGTGTTACTGTTCCTTTAAAGCCAAAGGAAGGTTTTTAAATATTGGCTGTCTGTAATTCTTACAAACTGGTATTTCACCATTTCATAACTATGAAATGAATATGCCAAAATTTCAGAGAACTACACACTGTAAAAACAATTAAATATTTATTAAATATATATAAATATCAATTACGCCATGGGACGTAAGTAATAATGGTGTATTATATAATTCAAATAGCAACCTTTCCTTTCAGTTGGATAATAAAAGTGTACATTTGGCATTCATGTTAACCTGTGTACAGCTGCACACTGAAAAGTGGGGCATTTGGAAGTGGCCTTTGTGTTCTAAGCTACCAACAAGATTTGGCTACCTGGAGTCACTATCACTACAGTTAGTACATGGAAACTGTTAGCAAGAGAAATCTCTTGAGTTAAGCCTGGATGTAAACCCAAAATGAAATATGCATAAAAGTGTTTTATTTCTATTCTGCAATTAGCTTTTTTCAGGCTTTTTAAGTGAAAGAGCTTTGAAAAGCTTGTTTTTGACCTTATCAGACAGAAATCAAGCACTGATTCACGTATTATAATGAGAGAACTGGGTCAATGACAGGGCCTGTCCCTAAGCACACTGAAAATGCCAGTCAGAGAGCTGTGATAGGCTGGGGGAAGATGTACTCCTCACAATTTAGGTCAGCACAAGGGAGGGCCTATAGAGGAAGGCTCCCCACTAGAGAGGCCTACTGTGCAGGGGATCAAGCCCTTTGACCCCACATTTTTAAAGCATATTGAAAAGTCTCTTAATGCGTACTTCCCTCAGACATCCTTTTCTTACAGGAACTAGAACAGTTGAATGTTATAGTATCAGGTTCTACCTCTATATTGTTTACACACTGAACAAACCTAAGGGGGTTGTTTACAAACAAAAGAACAGTTTGCAAAGCAAGATTTCAGATGCACATTTATATTTTTTACCTATAAAGCAGCATTTTCCCCATAATCCCTGCGTGATTGAGTTGCACTCTTAATTGCTTCAGAATTGCATCTGGTGTATCAAAACAGATGTTACTGCACTTGCATTTAAACACAATTTGGGTCAAAGCATTATCAAAATGGTGTTTGCCTCCAGTTCAGTGTAAATTAACATGTAGTGTATATTACACTTACTAACGCTTACTTTGGGAACCCTGGAGCTATCGCCAGGTCCAGGGTGGAAGGAGATCTGGGGTTCACAAGTGCCAATAGGTACAGTTGCACAAAGTTCATCAGATATGGCAGATTTAACCAAGTACCTTGAGGAACCTTGCATCAATATGTGCTTGTAACTATTTGAAAGCTCCTGCACTTGTAGGTGCATTTGTAATTAACCCCTAAGGTGTTTCACTGTTCCTACCAATACTAATTCCTTTGATTATGGACACTCATCAATAATGTCAGGTCCTGCTCACTCATTAGACCATACCCCTTATTCGTCTTACTGACTGTAGTAGTTGGCCAAATTAGCCTGATCTGAAGATTTGGTCCCTAGGCTAATGATTAGATGCCTGTGCAAGAGTGAAAGTCGGTGGCCAGTATAAGCCAGTGTATGGCCAGCTTTAAGGGTAATAAAACCAGGCTAAAGGTGCCCATACATCGTCAAGCGAGCGGATCTTCTCCCGATATTCCCCACCTACAGGGCCTGGGGCCAAATGATCAAATTATTACGGCGGGTATAGGCAAAGTCGGTCCGGGGACTGCATCAACGAGCCGAATCGAGATCTGGCTGATTTCAGGCCAGATATCAGTCGGGCAGGCCCGTCGGTAGTAGACCGAATCGGTCTAGGGTACCAATATTGGCAGCTAGAATCGGCCCGTGTATGGGGACCTTTAGTTTGGTAGGAAGGGCCTGGGCTAGATAAGGAGGAAATGGTACAAATAAATAAATGGTTCAATGCAGGCAAGGGAGAAACAATCAGTTAAATACACCTAGTGCTTGTGTCCTGTTTATGTACTGATCTATGCCTTCCAGTTGCAGTGATTGGGAAATGTGGAAGCATCAGAAGCACAGGGAAGGCTACCTCTGGAGAAAGCTCACTTCTGAGCATACTGCTGCTTCCATGGCGCTGTATATTTGCCAAATCAGCTTTAACAAACAGTTAGATTAGAGAGCATGAATGCAATTTTACAGCTAATTCAAAGCTAAGACAACTGCCATGACTTTGTATATTATATATGTATTACATATATGAGATATCCCAGAAGCAGTACCCAGGTAATACAAGCGACTGTTTAATCTCAAATGATACATATTTACATAAATATATATATATATATTTGGTATGAAGGTATATAACCTAATTATTCTCTTCTTAAAAATTGGAAAAAATTGCCTGGAAAAAATGTTCAAAATGCTTTTGTGCATATTTATGCTATGTACATGTATTTGGATATCTCCTGAACAGGAGTTTTTACAGTTTGGGAGATTTTCCTACATAGCAGCCTGGAGGCCCCCGAACAGTTCCAAAGTAAAGCATGCAAAGCAAGAAGGGCAAGATAGGAGGGCAGTGGGCAAAGTGCAAACAATTAATGCATTGCACCAGTTTTTTAGAAAGCAGTGGAAATCGTCACTTCCTATTGACAAGAATAGCAAAAGGCCTGCTGCTATAACCTAACAATGCATCCAGCCCAGGAAAAGTAATGGCAATGAAATGCTTCTTGTGCCATCAACCTAAAGAAAAAAATTGAGTCCAACCTTTTAATGCTGTATTTTTTTTTTTAATTTTTTTAACATTTACTGCATAATTACAATGTTACTTCCATCAGGGAAATCATACTGTGTAATTGGGTTAAAATAAGCTCTAAATGGATGATTTTTAATCCATCTGAGGAACTCTTATAATAGAAACACTTGTATTAACAAGGGCAAAGTGCTACGGGTTTTGGGATGTTATCAGATGAGAACAGGTAGATTGCTGCACTACTACAACAGACTCCAGTATTTGAAGACTTGAGGGTAAAGCCCTACCCCTATAATGCGATCTACTTTATTTACAAAGCTTTTCAAGGAGGACTTTTAACTTAATACAGTTACATTTACCCTAAATGGGGTTTCTTGTCCTGGTTGTCTTACTGTAGCAACCCACTGTGTATACCCAATTTAATATACAGGCCAAGCAGACTGAATAGAAAGATAACAGAGCAATAGGTTTTGGCTATCAAAAATAAATAATGAAGACCATTTGCAAAGTTGCTAGGAATACGGCGCTCTAAAACATACTAAAATTAACTTGAAGGTGAACCACCCCTTTAGGTGTCAAATATAATAATAATAATGTCTTATAATTTAAGGTAAAACATATATTTTCAAAGGATATTTCAAAGCATTCAATATAAAAAACCTATAGTGTAATTTGTCCATTAAGCTCATTTCAGCACTACAGAGTTGGACCATTGTATAGGAAGGACAGTTCCATACAAATCCTTCTCTGTGTAGGTATTTTAGCCATTACATTTCAAGAAGCCATAAGCTTCACAAACCTCTCTGCTGTTATCCTTGGTATGCTCCTCGCATCCATGGAACACTGAACATTCAAAAAAACCCAAGAAAAACGTTGAGTTTCACATCTCTATAGCTGTGTTTGGTAAACTGCTCACAGCCGCGGCACACACTGACTATACAAAAGGGACCCCAAGAAAAATACCAATTGTATAATCAAAATACAGTCATAGTTGGTACAGTCATAGCTGGATCTTCTCATCCTCGAGTGGTTGGAAAAAAAAAAATATTGTGTTTGGATTAAAGTGCGATAAGCTTTGTAGCTTCCTGTAAGCCTTCTCATGTGCCTCATTTCCAAAACTTTCCCAAACTCTACCAGTTACTCTTCTACTGAAAAGCTTTTTTGAAAAAATTGTTACTATTGTTTGATTTCTTTACTCCTTATTTAAATTTAAAAAGGAGTGTAATTGCCCATTGCTTTCTCAGTTGTTATCAGAGGTGTTTCTTTTTGGTGCGTAACTAAATAGGCAGGATCTATTATCCAGAACACATAGCACCTGGGGTTTGCCGGATAAGGGATCTTTTTGTAATTTGGATCTCCATTCCTTAAGTGTGCTAAAAAACATTTACACATTAAATAAACCCAATAGAATTATTTTGCCACCGATATGGATTCAGGCAGCTTAGTTACCATCAAGTACAAGGAACTGTTTTATTATTACAGAGAAAATAGAAATCATTTTTAAAAAATTTAATTTTATATTCTTAAAAAGGGGATCACATACCTTTATATGATAAGATTATATTGGCGTTATTTTCAAGGCGGTCCACATAAAATTACTTTTTTTGCTCTATGTAAAGGTTGGTTATTTTTTATAGGGACATAACTACAAGGAGTCCAGGGGTTGCTGCTGCACTGAGGTCCAGTGACCTGAGGAGGTCAAAGGAAATGAAATAACCCAGTCTCTCTTTAAAGAGGCAAAAACATCTGCTTCACCATCAACCCCTTTCATAAATAACCCATACTGTACATATTCATTGCTAGTAATATAAGTATTTATGTTTTTACAAAGAACTTTTGAATGCCAATATTTTTGGAATCTTATGCCAGATAACATGGAGTACAGCTATGGGATCCATAATCCAGACGCCCGTTATCCAGAAAGCTCTGAATTAAGGAATGCCTTTCTCCCATAGACTCCATTTTAACGAAATAATTCATATTTTTAAAATGCATTTCCTTTCTCTCTGTTATAATAAAACAGTACCTTGTACTTTATCTCAACTAAGGGGCTGATTTACTGATCCACGAATCCAAATGAGAAAAATTCGTAATGGAAAATGAACATTTTCCGACTTTTTCGTATTTTTTGCGATTTTTTTCGTCGCCGTTGCGACTTTTTCATAGCCATTACAAATTTCGTGAATTGTCGCAACTTTTTCATAGCCATTATGACTTTCGTGAATTGTCGCGACTTTTTCATAGCCATTATGACTTTCGTGAATTGTCGCAACGTTTTCATAGCCATTACGACTTTCGCGAATTGTTGCGACTTTTTCGTATTGAGCGCTCGAAAAATTTGCGACAATTCGCGAAAAATTCGCAAAATACCGATCATTACGAAAAAAACGCATTCGGACGCTTTTCGGACGTTCGTGGATTAGTATATGTGCCCCTAAGATATAATTAATCCTTATTGGAGGCAAAACAATCCTATTGGGTTTATTTAATGTAATCTTTTTTTTAGTAAAATTAAGATATAAAGATATGGAGATCCAAATTACAAAAAGAACCCTTATCTGGAATACCCATGGTTCCCGGCATTCTGGATAACAGGTCCCATACCTGTATATATAGACATCCATGTAATACATAGCAATGACAAAATATACACATAGAAGATTTATATATTACTGAGTATTTATATACTCAGTATATAACCCGCTTATTGAAAGAAATGTGCAGCTTTGGGGATCAAAGTAAACTAATTCTACAAATGTTGTGTTCAGTATCAATTTTGACAATCCTGCATTTTTTTACTTTTTACTTTTTTTTCGAGTAGTTTGTTTTGATTTTAGCATTCCAGTTGGCTATTCCCTTAAATTCTAGAACTGTAGACAGAAAAACAAATGTCAAGCTCAATTCTTATTTAAGTTGTACATTCTTGAAATTTGCAAGAAATCAAACAAAAATGTCTTTTCTCAGTAAAGCATCTTTTATTTTAGTTCTTTATTCTAAGAATAGAAATTGTTGCTGGTGACCCCAGCAACTCTACAGGCTGAAGAAAAATGGCTGGTATCCTTTCTCTGCCCAGCCAATTGCATGGAGACTACAGGTAAAACTACACTGTCTAGGGTTAGACAAACATCATCTCCATGAATGGATAACAAAACATATATTCATTAACATTGTGCAATCCACCATTAATCAAACAAAGCTGCTTGACGCAACCTACCTGCAACCTTCAGGCCTAGCTATGGCACTAGTTTCTTAACCCTTGAGTATAAATAAAGATAATTTAGAATACAGGAGTAACCTTAATATATCATTCATTATATTATAATATTGTGAAAAACCATAAAAATCTAAAGTACTAAAGAAGATTGAGTGGCAAAACATTTTCAAGATTACTCAGCTTTGGACTTTTAGACTTATTTATATATTTACTTATAGTAGATATATAAATAATGTGTAAATATATGTTATTAATAGTGCCATAAGTTATAATCAGTAAAATGAAATTCTGTTTTAGAAACTGTGTAATGTGTCTAGATCTGCGCAGATTATATAGATTGCAAGAAATGTTTAGAGTTATACAGCAAAGGTTATTGCCAACATGTTGAATGATGCAGTGATATTAATTTTAGGTCCTATAGCCATATATTGTTTTGTTTTGTAATGAATAGAGATACAAGGAGCCATTTATTAGGATTCCTAGGACCCCAGATGCAAGTGCTGGAGCTCAAAGAGGCACAAAAGTGTGCCATTTTGTGCTCATTTAACAAGCACCTGTGCCCAGGGCCTGCCTGTACTCTGCACCTAGCTCTGGATTTGAAATCTGGTTTTCACCCTGCCCTGTACTATGTATATGACCCTGCAGACAGAATCAGCAAAGAGTTCTTTTTGATAGGAGAGTTCTACAGGCTATACTGGTTGAAGTAACTGTTATTAAATAGGGGATATTAATTGGGGGTGGACATTTACTAACAACAGGCATATTTGTTGCATTGATTAGTCTACCTGCAGCTGGTTAGAACAAAGCCAAAAGTTGATTAGTTGCTATGGGATACTGCCCACAGGCCAATTTGCCCAGTGTTGATATGTTTTATGTTTCTGTACTCTCAACAAATAAATATGGCAGATGTGAATCTTGCAAAATACTGTGTCATCTGTAGTCTTGCATCCCAGCCCTTAACCATAATTATATGAAATATTAATTCAATTATACCTTAATATGTATCAGAGATAATTTGCTCAAATATTTGTTCAGCTAGTGCTCGTACAGCACTTGGGTACAAGCCTATGAGCCGTATTAGTACAGACATAATTACATGCTAAGTAAGCCGTAAAAAATATTTGGCAGGTGAGATTTCAGATTAAACATTCCCCACTGAGCTCACTCTAAAGCTGGCCATACACATTCAGATTTGAGTCTTCTTCCTACAAATGTTTGGATACCATAAGTTTAAATGCAATGATCTGAAACAAACATTCAGACTGAAATTTTAGAATAAAGTACTAAAAATAACAAATCAGAGGATGTTCTGAACATAAAATAATTGGCAGACAACAACTGTATGATAGTGACATCCCAGAAATGCATTGTAGGCCCCCCAAGCAAATTGTCCAATACACAAGACATGCACAGATTTTATTGTTATCCAACCAAAATTTTCTAACCTGTCCCATCGACTAAACAACCAATTCCTATGGTACGAAAATCATCGAGATGATAATCAGAGCCCACAAATGGTCTGCAAATCATGCAAAACTATGTTTCATGTTCCATTCATTTGAATTTTGGCAGCACAGATAGAAAAGGAACTTATATGTTGGCTGGTGAGTGAAAATTGATTTGCACAATGGAGTCATGATGAGGTATGGTAGGTAAAAAATGCCAGAGGGGCTGCTGTAAGATGCCATAGACAGTCACTATTTACTGGGCCTAATGGAGACTGTTTGGGTCTCTGTGTATTTGTAAGATGCATAGACAGTCACTACTTACTGGACCTAATGGAGACTGTTTGGGTCTCTGTGTATTTGTAAGATGCATAGACAGTCACTACTTACTGGGCCTAGTGGAGACTGTTTGGGTCTCTGTGTATTTGTAAGATGCATAGACAGTCACACTACTTACTGGGCCTAATGGAGACTGTTTGGGTCTCTGTGTATATGTAAGATGCATAGACAGTCACACTACTTACTGGGCCTAATGGAGACTGTTTGGGTCTCTGTGTATTTGAAATACCAGGGCCTATTTTTTATTTTATATTTAAGAAATAAATTAGCAACATTAACAAACATTTCACTTATTTGCTTTGAATACAATATCTCAACCCCATCTAATATCAGTTATTTGAGTGCATGAGCTTCCAACATCCTCTTCAGCTGGAACCAATGAGAATTTTCCATTGTGAAATAGAATAAACAAGGCCATGAGAAGTAAAAATTTGTACACTGCACATCAGAGAAGACCTCTATAATCCTCTATAAGACCTCTATAATTCTATATAGAATTATATAACCTACTATCTGTACAGTATGGTGAGTTTGGAACATTCCTGGCCTTTTGTCGCCAAATTCTTCTCTGAAATGGAATCATTAAAAAGACAACACACCACAAGTGCCAGTGCCCTTAGGTGAAACCCTTTCTGAAAATGCAATCCAAGCAAAAAACATTGACTTCTTTACAAATCTGTTTGAGTCTGGACCATCATTTTAAATGTTCCAGATACAGCACATGTTCCCAATACAGTGCTTTACTTTGGCTAGCCAACTCACCAGACTGCCCAGCAGCTTTAGAGATATGGGAACATTTAAGACATAGAGAGACTGAAAGGCTTATGGGTCACATTTTCCACAAGTACAGCAAAAGAATGAAAATGTGTTTGATCCTGTTCTCAGCTTCAAGCACAAAAGGCACCAGGTCTTCATATTTTCCAACATAGCAATTCAGGTATAATAGCTCTGGCAGTCATTCTGTCAGCATCATAAGAAGTAGCACAACCTTCTCAATTGCTGAATGAATATATCTTTATTTGAAGTAGCTTTAGAGGCTGCTTGTTTTTCAAGATTGATTGGCTGGAAAGTAAGGCTTCTCAAAAATGTCTTTCAAAGTGATAGAGTCTCAGAGCTCAACACAATCATTAGGAGAGTGAATTATACACATCTCTGCTCAATGTGAGACAAATACTGAGGGGGCTAGTATTGTAAATGGCTTCTGCTTTTTCTTAAATTTGGATATTATTTCTGTTATAAGGACTAATGATTATGGTTTTTACCCTTAATGCATATTAGTTTTCACCCTTATCACCCATCCCCAACCTTAATTGACCAATGGTAGTTTAAAGAGAGATAGTAAACTCTATATAAAAACACCCTCAATTCTCCTAAATGCTGTCTTTGTCCAGGCTTACAGATTAAGAAGAGTTCATTAAACAGGGTGTGACAGAAATCTGTTGAGCCTGGGAAAGCCAAAAAAAAGATCACAGAAGCCTCCAATTAAAATAATCTGGAATGAGAACAATTTCAAATTTAACTGCACTTTAAAATACCAAGTTTGCACCTGTAACATGTTTATTAATTGTATGAATATTGTCAATGCAGGCATCATGCGACTATGTTTGGGAAGGTTTAATAAACAAACTATGTATTAATAGGGTGCAATGCAGAGAGCCTTTTACAATGCACTTTATTTTCCCAACTAGGCATGACCCAACAGCGCAGCAATAATGCACCAAAAGCACCAATTTAACTGAGAAATTCAAGGGGGGGGGGGTGGTAAACAATATAAATAAATATAAGTTTAGTACTGAGGTTATAAAGTCTATTATCCCTTATTTATCTTTAGAATAACAGGATGTATGGATGTATTTTAATAATTACCACATTTGGGGTTGGCCCCCAATACAGGATTTTAGCAAATTTAATGAGGATGTTAATTATGAATTTAAAATGCAGCGTAAATGTGATTTTGTTGCAGTGTTTATTGATGTAAATAGTACAGTCATGTGATCATTCCACAATGGCAAGCTTCTTGTGCTCAAAATCAAACTTGCACAAAAATAAATTGCAATAAGAACCTGACAGCAACATGAATTTGAATTTACCTGCTTTACCTACTACTTATTTATAGTACCCTGTATTTAATGTTGTATTATGTCTGGAATAATAGCTCTCCCACTACCCTACTCTTATCATTTCAAAGGATTCGGCACACATATTGTTATAGAACCTATTCATTTCATAACCGTCACACTTGTTACTTTCCATCCAGGAAGCCCTTAGCCAGGCAAGCAATTCAAAAGGACTACTCTACTACCTTGTGAGGCCTAATACTTACACTGTCTGATCATGGGGAAGCATACACAACAAATTAGAGCCATTCAGATACCTATCCAAGTCAATAAATAGCATTACAGAGCAAATATAAACAGGAAGAATTCCATAAGTAAGAGATCCTTGATAAATCACTTGTGACTAAGAATAATAGAAAATAATAAATGCAGGCTGGCTGGCACATCTATATAGTAATGTATAAATAAAGGATACTGGCAATATTAACAATTCAGGATAGCTACGCTACATTTTCCATGTTTGTTAGTTCCTCAATGCACTAATTATACCCTATACATATTTGTTGAAAAGGATCTTTTATAACACAACAGGTGCTCTGTATATGGCTGAAAATACCTTGCATGCATCTACACTGTATCAAAATATGTGATCATTAATGGCTGGTAAATAGGAGTAGAAGTAACAATGTAGAAAAACAATGTAGCTTGCTGAGGTTAACACCTAGGAACACCAATATATATACATGTGTTATATTATGGTCAGTTATTAGCAGCTTCTCAATTGATCCAATTTCATCCAATCCAATTTATCACATGATACCCATTTGGTTTCTGATCTGCTACCTGCCAAGACTCTTTTAGTAATGGAAAATGATGACTTTGGCCCAAGGCACTGCAAGGTGAAATATATAAGGGAATTAGTCAATGCAGAGTAGGCAGACATTATTGTTAGAATGAAATGCATTTTATTTCTCACTGACCCATAACACTTCATTTGATATCTATTTTAACACACAGTGACTTTATCTATGTCTTCCAAGGAACACTGGCAGCAATCCATTGTTTCTTTTATCAATTTTATATTTACTTTATATCAGCATGTTTATAAAACCAATCCCAAACTTGCTATTTCCTGCAATGTCAAACAATCAATCTGAAAATATGTCCATTTATTAATAACATTCAAAACAAAAATATTCGGTGGAGCAAGCGTTGATGTTACAGTGTGTTACATATCAGCAATGCAATATCACGTCTCATGCTTAGCGGCAGACATGTAAGTTTAGTCTACAGCAATATCTGTAATGATTTACTGCTCAAAGCAAATCTTTCTGTAAAAGTCATGTGTAGGACACTGAATAAACTGGGCCTGTCTGCAAATGGATTTTACATTGGCAGGAAACTTGTGAAAATGTGAATATTAAGGCTAATACAGACCAGGCATATGGCGTATATTTTCGGCAAGCTGAAAAATGCTTTGTGAGACTTTGCATTCTCTCTCGTTTTTATGCGGATATCGGCTACATGTGCCTGCACCCGAGCGTATTCCATTCATTCGGGTGCAGGCACAGGTAGGAGGCATATGGCGGTATTTTCGGCAAGCGTTTTTCAGCGTTGCCGAAAAAATACGCCATATGCCTGGTCTGGCATTAGCTTAAGGGGCTTGAAGTTTGTACCTTGCATCACTGGTATTAAATGCATGTGGCAAGGTCATAAGCCAAGCAGGAGTAGAAACAGGAGAGACCCCAACCTTATACTGTGTGTTTGTGAGTCCCCCTTTCTACCACAGCTCTGACATTCTCCATAGACAACAATAGGGAATATCTTCATGCCAATGAGTTAGCATGCAGATCAGAATACCTTACAAGCAACATGGCCACTCTCTCTTATTGCCCCATGCTTTCTTAGGTTTGGCTTTTTCCCTGTATTAAAAATAGACATTTTTAACTAAGGGACTGAGCTGTATAAATACTTATTTCCATAGCCCATGCCTTAATGCTAAAGGACTGTTCTGTTCACAAAAGTCTACTTTACTTAAATCTTATTAAACATATCTAGACTTTTAAACTCTTAGAATCACTATTTCCATATGATATATATGTTATCAGTTATATAAATTAGAACATAACTGGTTAAACACTGCCATATATGAACAAAAGCAATGTCCACAGCAGACATATCTGCGCATGTCGCTAGGGTTGAAAGGCTGCCACATCTCTATCTTAGGACCTTAATTTGGCTGTCAAAATTTTTGGTGCAGCTTGGCAGGGCATTGTGGGTGGGCTGGAAAGTGATAATATTTGCTATACACTGTTTAAAGAGGGTATGATGATTGTGAAAATGAAATGGACAAATGTAACCCCCCCAACAAAAAAATCCCTGCCAGTTATTCTTTTCTAACTAACATAAAGTATGTCCCAAGTCAAGTCAAAATATATTACTTTAGGAGAGGGATTTTCAGCATCACTTACAAATTCAGCGGTGGTCCAGAAAGGATTAGTTATTTTAAAATCTTGGGGTTTTGTCATCGTGCCAGAGCCCTCGGTATTTTAACAAGGGCACACACAAAACTAAGTAGGTAGTTGTTATAGAAAGGGATTGAACATAGATTATTCTTCAGTCTTGGGACCTGAAGCCCAAATGAGTTGCTTTTATGGAAAAGGATATGGCATACCTTTCCCAGCTTCTGTACTAATGAAAACATTCTAAAACTTTATAGGATAGGGGAAATATACAGTTGCCTGTGTTGTGGTTCGCCAGGTTGAATAAATAAAGCTTTCTGTAGGTCTGGCTTCCAAGTTTTATGCTTTATCACATTTCAAAGACATTTGAAAAATAGGGGTTATGTGACAGATCAGGGATGGACTGCACTGTAACTGGTGGGCCCCATCAACCCATCCGGGGTCCTGTTTTAGCTCTGCTGCTGCTGTGCACCAGTTTTTATGACAGATGCATGACAGATGCACAGAGATAGTTAATGATGGGAGAGAGTTGAATATTGGTAAGTGCAACATAAATGGGATGGGAGTGTTGGGAGAAGAAGAAACACAGCAAACACTATTTTCACTGCAGATACTGTATTAACCAATAACCACCATCAGAAATCTTGGGACCCCAGCAAACTAAATGGTCACCACCTCAACCCATGACTAGCACAGTGGACCCTTTGTAAGCTCGGCAAGGGGGGGGCGGGCACTACAGAGATGAAAGAAAAGCATTGCTCTCTGGGTCCTTCCCAGTACTAATATTTAACAGGCCACTTATTGCAATCCATACTGTCCCCCAATGCCAGCCATTCACCAGTTTGCCACCATATATATATAGGCTATTAAACGCTGTCACCTAGCAGCCATATATATATATAAATATATCTATTTAAAATGTTGCAATATTAAAGGTGAACAGTATATGACACAAATGGATACAGTGGCAAAACTTCAAAGGAAACACCCCTTTCCATATTCTATGTCAGGCCTTCCATATAACACAAATTGAGACCCAAGATTAATGACATGATCCAAAAAGGACACCCAACATCATAAGCATCTTTCAGTAATTGGCATCCACTTAGCAGTCTATAGTGCAACTGGATTGATGGTTAGGACAACAACATGGCCATTGCAATAAACATCATACTAACAAATGACTTTAGTATTTGGAAGGATGGTTCTAGTGACATTATGTCCCTTGGCATTCAGCAAAGCATGAACATATAGTGTAAATATGCACACAGCATCATAACAGAGAGGCTGAAATAATGAAACAATAAGCATCCCCATAGAAATATGTTATTATGCATGCATTATTAATTATTCCATTAAAAAACCTTCACATGTTTCATGGCATCCGTGCCAATTCCTTAGAAGCATGTTATTCTCGTATATATTTCACAATAATGATTTCTTGTAATACTTACACACTGTAACATTATCTCAGGTCAAGACAAAGTTAGTAAAAGGAAACTATTTCCCAACCCGAGTGAAAGAAGCAACAAAACCATCTTAGGTTCTAAACATGTAAAGTAGACCAAGGGGCTCCTAACATTCCTATACAGTTCTTATAGGGCATGAGTTACACTCAGGTGGAGTCTAACTATATAGAAGAATGGTTTGGGCAACAAAATTTCTAGTACATACAGTAAGGGGAATGACTACACAGTGGGGCTACCCTATGCTCCCTAATATCTTCACTCATTCTGGCAGTAGGCTTTCCTATATCTCCCTTAAAAAGGGTCACATGTTTGGTAGGAATACCTGATTTATTTGAATCCTTAATATATTTATAGCACCAAACAAAACGGAACCAGTACAAATAGCTTTAACCTACACATCAAATTCTTCTCTATAGACTGACATAAAAACAATAGGCCTATACATCACTGAGGCCTATACATCACTGAAAAGCATCCAATGGGATTGCAATGACTTTGGGAACTATTAAGAATTCAGTGCATTCTTGGTGGAAAGAGCCAGTGCTTTCATATTTATGGGGAAGGACTCATGAATCCAGTCATAAATTCCATTCTGCCAAGCATTTTCCTACCCAGGGAAGGTACAGTTGGTCACATTAAATGGGCCATGCCATAATTGTGAAACCTGTATGATCTTGCAGTTAGCCCTGCAGCTTTTGTTTAAAAAAAAGTCTTTAGGTATGTTCCTTACTAGGCTATATACTGACTATATACTGACTCAGCTATTACAATACCTTTCGATTGCATTAACAGATATGTTTCCTGAAAACTGACACACATATCCCAAATGACCTGATATAAATAGAATATTGCATATACATGAACACACACTAAGGAATGAACAGTTACTCTATAATGTATGTCTTGAAATTCATCAAATACAAATCATTGCAATTTTTCTTTAGGATATTTATGAGTGTTGGTATTTTCACTAGCCAAACCATTTGTCATTTTTCGATTCTAACTTAAAAACAAAAGCAAATAATATCCTTGGGCAATTTATTTACTGCTGTCTAAGGTATTTTAGCTATGTTTCTCCAGAAGGATAACACAACTGGAAGCCAGGTGTAATCCTTTATTTTCACTGGAGTGCTTAATACAACATTACCTAGCAGGCTGGTGGAAAGCCTTTACATCCTATATTCATATATGCTTGTGAAAATAGTTTAAGCCATGTATTAACCTGCCAAAAAAACAACATGATACATCACACTAGGAAAAAGATCATGGTTGGACTGTCCTGCCAGAGCACCAGAGAATGCCCCGGTGGGCCCAAGCCCTAGTGGAACAGGCCCAGTCCAACAAACTCTAAGGCATCACACTAGTGTTATTGGTGCATTACTCTACTGCTTTATTTTTTGCCAGCAGCTAAGGACGATAAAATTCACAGAAGTCTAATAGAGATGTAGTTCCTACCTTGATAAATAGCCCCATGTATTATATTACATACAAAGAGAATTATTTAATAACATAAATAGAGCTTACAAATGCATCATTGGTATCTATTACCCTATAAAGCAATGCATATGCACAACACCTGTGAGTTAAATTAACACCCTACAGGCACAGATATACGGTAGATATACACTGAATATTAATACAGGCCCTTACACAGGGAAGATTCAACACACACAATGCAGTATTGTGTGTTTTTACACAAATAACTAACAAAACATTTCCCACATGTGAGCGAAAGTGCTCCATCCATTATCATTAAACCAAATGGGCTAATTTTACACGCCAGCAACATATTTCTTGGTTAATGAAGCATAAAAACCACAGCGTTCAGAGACTGAAAACACCATGGTCCCTTGTCACGTTACACCGAATAGCAGCCAGTGTGCAAATATTAACACTGCTTCCACTGATTTTTTTTTTCCATGGGGACACGAGAGCAGCAATACAGAGACCAAGGCAGAGCAGGACTGAATATTTCAGTGTAACCATTCCTTCTGTTGTCAGATCACCAGTGTCACTGACACAGCAGACATCTTAAGCATTGGCAGACATGTAGAACATGTGAAAAATAATACACAGAAATGATACAAGGGTTTCCTGCTCTTTTTTTGTGATCAGTTACCCTGCTAGCTTCTCCAAACAGCAGCAGAGACAGATATAATGAATTATTGTATGTTGTTTGGTTATTTGTCATCAGAAACTCAGCAGGCATATGCGGGATACCTAGCAGCATGCGAAACTCCCAGCATACCTGATATTATAATCTGCTACTCCCAGCATCCTCTATGAACTCTGGATTTGGTTAGGATAACTTTTTGTGGAAATAATAACCTGGGAATGTCACTGGGAAGTCAGCGTTATAATGTGTTAGCTTTTTGACTATACACAGAAAGGTGCTGGGGGTTGTACCTGCAAGCAGGTTTGTATACATTGCTTTTATGGGCATTCTTCTCAACCTGCTCCTTATTTGCATCCCCAGAAGGAAGCAGAGAGAGAGAGCAAACGTAGCCAGCAGCACATTGTTGAATTTTTAAACAGTTGCTAGCCAGTGTGAAAGTTAATTCCAGGCTGCCATAGCAGGGCAGAGCAATCCAAGCATATAAGCAAAGCAAGCAGTCTGCATGTCACATCCATTCACTTCATACTCACCATTCAAACAGATGGGAAAGGACAATGCAGGCAAAAGGCTTTTCTCCGAGCAGCTCAGAGCATGGGCTGTAACAGAGCAGGGCAGCCCCAGCACATCCCCAGTGCTGTCTGTACAAACCAACCAGCACTTTCCCACCTAGCAAATCCCACAGGCTTAGCTTCCAGTCAGAGAGAGTCTCACATGTGCTAGGGGATGGCTGGCAGATCCTTCCCAGCGGTGGCCCAATGCTGACAGGCAAGGTAGGGCATCTTGCTGTATAGAAATGAGGAAGGTGATCCTTCTTCTTCCCTTTTATATCATTTGTGCTGAGGCAGCAGGAATGTCCCCTCTTTGTACTTTATTCACAATGCAGTGCAAGGCTTTTTGGCAAGGTCTGCAGCCCTGGCTACTTTTGTTCTGTATTATAGGCTTCTCTCTCTCTTTCCCTCTCTCTCTCGCTCTGTGTGTCTCTCCTCTTGTGCTCATTCTCTCTGTACCTCCCATAACCCTCCCCTTTCTCAGTGCACTCCAAGGCTGCAACTTAAGCCTCCAGGGTTCTTACAAGACGCATCTCTCCCCCAGGTGAACAGTGGGATCAGAAAACACCTGTCTGAGCATCAGGTTTCTCAAACCAAGGCTGGAGGTTACTAAGGAGAAGCCAGGAACATATGGCCTCGTTGCTAGAGTGGTGTTGTTTGTGTCTGCTGTTAGGAATACCACTTGCTCATATTCATTTTTATTTATGCTTGATAATAATGGACATCTGTTTCCTTCACCTTGTATATTGCAAGCTCAAGAAGACGGGCTCACAGAAAGTCTGAACACCTATATAAACTGAAGAGAAGGTACAAAAATCAAGGGAGTCCAACCTGCAGCCCACCAGCTGCTATGGAATTACAAGGATTGTGTACCTTGCAGTTTAACAACAGCTGGCGGAATGCAGATTAAATATCTTGCCCCTGTCTGCCCTACATCAAAAGCAGAGCTGGATAATTTTTCCATGGGCTCAGAACCTGGGGTTTTCCAGATAAGAAATCATTTCATAATTTGGATCTCTATACCTTAAGTCCACAATGAACTGTTTTATAATTACAGAGAAAAAGGGAATCATTTTAAAAAATTCAGATTATTTGATTAAAATGGAGTCTATAGGAGACAAGCTTTCTGTAATTCTGAGATTTTTGGATAAAAAGTTTCTGGATAATGGATCCCATACCTGTATCTTGTTCCTGCTACTATACACACAAACAATAAACTGTTAACATCATTTATTCACAATCCTTATGTCACATGCCACATGATTCATTAACACTTGCATATTATAAACCCAGAATTTACCACATACTCTGTAATATAAGAATGTCATAAGTCTCCTCAGAGTTCCATGACTCTAATATCCCTTAACTTAAAGGAATACTGTCATGGGAAAACATGTATTTTTCAAAACACATCAGTTGATAGAGCTTCTCCAGAAGAATCCTGCATTGAAACCTGTTCTTCAAAAATGCAAACCTATTGTTTTATATTTAATTTTGAAGTTTCACATGGGGCTAGCCCTATTGAATTCCCAGGGTGCCACAGCCATGTGACCTGTGCTCCGATAAACTTCAGTCACACTTTGCTGCTGCGCTGCAAGTTGGAGTGAAATCCCCCCCCAGCAGCCGATCAGCAGAACAATGGGAAGGTAGCAAGATAGCAGCTCCCAGTAGATATCAGAATAGCATTCAATAGTAAGAAATCCAAGTCCGGCCTGGGACTCCTCCACTTACATGGGAGTAGGAGAAATATTAGTTTACCGGAAAGCAGTTCTGTGTAGCGCTAAAAGCTTAGACTCAGGCACAATGCACTGAGATGGCTGCCTACACATTAATATTACAGCTAAAAATATATATATTTGTTGGTTCAAGAATAGGGGGGCTGGATATTATCCCTTTTATAAACTATAATATAACCAAATCGTATGATGAAAGATGCAAAGACGAATGCAAGGTTCCTTGGTCAAGGTGCACGTGCAGATGCTATCTTTGCCAATAGCACCACATATCTTCCAAAGGATCTTATTTGGCCAAAGGCCACCAAGAGCTGCCAGAAAAGATTTAAAGCACCTTGGCTTAAAGTATAAACAAGTCTAGTATCAAGATCAAACATGATGTGCTTTCCCATAGTTTATAATCTCTTTACGTCAGACTTTAATGCCAACCTCACATTAGCCAGCGTACCTTGGGAAACATCAGTAGGTGGAGCAGTCTCTCTTGATCTTTCTTCTGCCAGTATCATAACAATCAGATATGTTTCAGTCTTCCGGTATTTATGGTATCAAAAAATTAGGTAACTTTCCCTTGCAAGCATTTTTATTTATGGCAGAGTATGGCAGCTGCTTTATGAACTCAGGAACCACACCTGTTTGCAAGCATCTTCTTTCAGTGGATCATGCAACCCTTATATTTATCCACTACCTTTAAGTTTATGAAGCAGAAGTGTGCCCCTTTATATGAAAAACACACTGTAGCTGTACATAATTGGGCTCATATATACTAGTACTATTTGCTGGCTCCACTTGCTGTGAATTCAGTGTAATACACAGTGTGCTCTGGTGTGTAGGAGTACTGTAGCACCTGCACTGTTGCATTGGTAAAAAGCACAGCCAATTGCACTTGTTTATTGCACTTTGGCCTCAATAATAAACAATTTCCTATGATGGCAGATAATTGCATAGAACAGTGTGGTAGTCAAAGAGCAACTTCTGAGTGATCTAGCCATTAAGCTAAATACAGGAAGAACAGATCTGGGGGTGCGTTCCAGGTTAATCCACCATGTTTGTCATCAGATTGGTCAATAATTGGCACTATTAAGCTTTAAGTCTTAGAAGGGTTCTTCCTATCTGCAGCCTAGTTCCTACAATACAAGAAGGCATTTAATGTTTATAACCAGTGTATTGAAACAGTGATCCGCAAATTATTTTTCCTGAAACTGCAATTTACAGCACCCACAATAACCAAGTAATCCCACATTAACCAAGTAATCCCACAATAACCAAGTAATCCCACATTAACCAAGTAATCCCACAATAACCAAGTGATCCCACAATAACCAAGTGATCCCACAATAACCAAGTAATCCCACAATAACCAAGTGATCCCACAATAACCAAGTAATCACACAATAACCAAGTGATCCCACAATAACCAAGTAATCCCACATTAACCAAGTGATCCCACAATAACCAAGTAATCCCACAATAACCAAGTGATCCCACATTGCTCAAGGTGACAGCTGCAATGTACAGTAAAGTACAGTGAACAGCAAGATTCCATGTAAATTCCAAATAAAGCCATTCGAGCTGGAATCAATACATTAAGGGGCAAATTAATTATGCCGTGCAAAAAACAACGACAAAATTCGCCACATTGCCAGGCTTCATTTTGTAAAAAACGGCATAAAATCATCATCATTTTTTACACGGAACTTATGTAAAATAATGGCGTAAAATAGGCCCCTTTGCATTTACAGGTATGACTAAATCTGACAAAAACGAATCAATATATATCAATACACGTGAAAAAGACACATGATTTATAAAATATGGTCAGATTCTGTGCAGTTGGGGGGAAGCATTCCTGCAGGCATTGGAGCCCCACAAAAAGAGCTACAAGAAGGAACTTTCTAAAGCAATAAAAAATGTGGCTTTGCAGAAAGGGTGACAATAAAGAGATGAACAGTCCAGTTAAAGGGGCAGTCCTGCAAGGGAATGTGCAGAACGCCTGGAATGTGAAGGAGCATCATAACTCTCTCAGTAAAGAAGGAGAGTCAAAAGGGAAAGTGGGATCTCATAAGCTGCCTTTCCTTTTAGGAACCTGAAAAGGTTTATGCCTTACTGAATTATTCATCGCTCCCTGATGTTGGCCATACATACAGTGGAGGTAAAGACTTCTTCATCTATTGGTGCACCTTGCACCCACTGACTAATTAGTGGCACATTATATTTTCAGTCTGGAGAGAGCCAAAAATGTGATCCACTGAGGCCGCCTACTGCTCCTAATTATTTGCCTCCATGATAAGAAAAGGGAAATTTTCTGCAGCACACAAAGATGCCAACGTAAATCCAAATCAGGTAGCAACTTGCCTGCACCTGTCAAACCCTGACCCCGCCCTGTTCTGCCCCTAATCCTAAAGTAGATACCACTCTTTGCATTCTTGGAGCGTCAAGATTTGTGACTATTAGAATCAGCAATAAATTACATTGAGGCAAGATGGTAGGTACAAAAACATGCAGCTTTACTCCCCTTTTTTGGCATTTTGCCCTTACAATAATGTAAAAGAGCACATCTGATATTAGTTTTAGTAACTTTCAATAAATACATTCCCTTCTTCCCTGTATCATTTATTCTCAGCAGAAGGAATATATGTAAATGTGCATTGCATTAGCAATCTACAGCTTGGGTTCTTCTCTCCAGGCACACCCAAGTGTAGGGCAGACAGCTGGGAGCACTTACTGTGGAGCTACAGTAGTTAATCATAAGGCAGTGATTTGGGAGTAGTAAGCCTCTTCCAAGCTAATGTTATGCTTGGTTCAAAACTGCAATTTTCATTTTTCTACCAGGTATTTTTAGATGCTCTACTAGGGGCTGATGAAAGGCCTGCCTAAAGTAAACATGTTGTTTAAGACTAGACAAAAGTCAATCACAATTTAGCCCAACACTAACCTTTATGCACCTCTCCTGCACTGCAGCTCTGTCATTGATTTCATTTTTATTTTCATATTTATATACTTCATATGAACCTTCTTTGTACTTTGCTGCAAAAAGTGAAATGGTAATAAACCGCACAGAGAATAGGAATGATATTTAGTACATTGCGTTGGTATACTGCTTTACATTAAGTTATGCAGCTACTGTAACAAGATAAATGCCATGCATCATACTGTTTTCATTAAAGAAACAATGAAACCTTAGTTTGTTCAGTGTACTAATATTAGTATTAAGGAACCAGTAAAACTATAAATTAAAATTATTAATTATGTATGATATATTTATTTCTGTCCTTTCAATGTAAAATAGTTTATTTAAGGCTATTAGCTCTGCCATGTTCAGCCATCTTTAATCTGTCTATATCAAACTTGGGAGTACAGGAGCTGGATGTGGCCCTCTGTTTTTAAGTCCTGCAACCTGCTCAAGGTCTCCATACATAGGCAAAGCACAATAAAGATGTATAAAGGCTAAATGCAGGCCGTTGTCCTCACCCCAACAGGATTTTCAAACCTGCCCAATCTACATCTGAACTATTTTTGGCCAGAAATAGGTTGGGCCGGCCTGTTGGAGGGCTCCATACACAGGCAGATGAGCCACTGGACAAATTGGTCGATCTGAATGTTTGGCCGAGGCAGTAGTGATGTAGCGAACATCGCCGAAAATGTTTGCGAACCCGTTCGCGGACTTTCGCCAAAACTCGCGAATATTCGCGAACTTTGAGAACCCCATAGACTTCAATGGGAAGGCGAACTTTAAAACCTAGAAAAGCCATTTCTGGCCAGAAAACTGATTTTAAAGTTGTTTAAAGGGTGCCACGACCTGGACAGTGGCATGCAGGAGGGGGATCAAGGGCAAAAACTTCTCTGAAAAATACTTTGTAAAAAAAACGCCAAAAAAAAACGCCAAAAAATAACGCCAAAAAAAAAACCGCAAGCTATTCCTATGTATATGCATAGGCGATAAAACAAAGCGAAAAAACGCGGCGGAAAAACCAAGGCGAAAAAACGCGGCGCCAAAAAAAAACGCGGCGAACCCAAAGTGGCGAACATCGGCAAAAGTCCGCGAATTTGTGCGAATTAGTTCGCCGGTGAACAGTTCGCTACATCTCTACGAGGCAGTAGAGAATATCAGGGAATTTGTGGCCAACTTAAAGCTTATGACACGCTGGTATTGTGACCTCCACTACTTGTGTCAGCATTTTTGCATGGAAGTCTGTCTGTCACCGCTATATGTGCTTCAGACAGGGTACTTTTCCTTGATTAACATTACAAGCAGGCATTGGCTCACTGAGGAGACTAGGGAAATCAATGTACCTTGTGTGCCATAGCCCTAAAGTAGGGAAAAAAATACTGAGGTTGCTGAGAATGGGTGACGGGTTTGTGTAGTCATTGAACACAGAGCAGTAATATTTATGGAAATACATTTACATGAAAAGTGGCTGCCGTAAATGTAATATATACAACTACATTTTAAGAGGAGAGCAGTTTTTCTTCACCCTATAATAGCAAGGAATTCAGAGGGGCTGTGGGTCCCTTCGAGAGAGATTTCTAAAAAAACCCAGGAAGGAGATAGAGAAGAAAGGCCCTATACAGCCCAGTTACAAATTACTGTTTGCAGTTGCTATTTGCTGGTACTAAATGTTGCAGCGTTGGTACTGTAAGGGCAGCTGCTGTAATACACATAGCAATGACAGGGACTGCCCAGGTGCACACTCATCAAAGGCTCCCATTCTACATGTCATTCATGAGCAATTTACAACGGCAGCATCTGTGAGGCTGGGACGAGAATTTGCCCCATTGTGTTATGCCTACGACACCAGTGGGTGTTGTTGTATAGCATGTATTTATTACATTAACATTTATTTATAAAGCGCCAACATATTCCGCAGCGCTGTAACATATTCCGTATGTTGTATTTATTCATGACTTGGATTTGCATTTTTATATAGAAAAAATAAATGAGAAATACATGAGAACCATATTTTTACTCTATAGGTTTTCATTTATTTCTGTAAGATTTCTGTTAATTTGTATTCTTTCCTACACGCTTGCAACCATTTTAACACTGGGATTGGGCTAGTGGGGAAGGGTCCTCCTATGTCATTGCGCTCACCCAGCGGTTCTCATTCTTCAGCAAGACCTTGCGTGCTTATGAGAGTCACTATGCAAGGCTCATTTGTTAGAAATATCACTACAGAAATTAGAATCATACTTGCACTGCCTTTATATGCATTAAGGCAATAACCAGACAATGGAATGCAATGTCTTAGAGAAACAAATAAAAATTTCAGTGCAGAAATGATCCTTTATTTTTAACAGTGCTGATGTGTTAAGCAGAGATTTTCATGATTTCCTGCACCATGGAGCTTACAGTCTAAGGTCCCTATCACATCCACAAACTAGTGTGCATTTCATCAAAAGCCAATTAATCTGCTTGTATGCAGGAGAATACCAAAGTACCCAGAGGAAAGGAACCCATACATGCATAGGGAAAACTCCTTGCAGATAGTGTTCTAGTCAAAATTAAACTCAGGACCCCAGTGTAAAGTCCTGCAAAGAACTAATTTTTTAGGCCTGAACCTACAACCCACATTTTAACTTGCTTTGACTTGCTACCTGACGACCTGCAACTAGATCTGTGACCTGCTGACCACCATTTAACCCAATGATATTTATGATATTTATGGGACTCCTATCCCTTCAATACATTTGGCACAAAAAGTGGGAATTTGGGCAATGTAGGAAGGCTGAGGCTCTAAGCATGTGATTCAGTTCATAGCTACTGTTAAAGATATGCCTCTTACATAACACCAAGCTACCTAAAACTATTATGTCTCAAAGATTTAAGATATATGAAAAACCTGGACTTTCTCGCAGCAAATCTTTTATGAGAAACATCTCTGGCATTTCCTTGCTTGGCTAATGATACAAATATCTCAAATCTTCTAATCTAAAATATACCTTGCCAGTAACTTAAGGAAAAGGCCTCACAAACTACTAATGGAATGGAATCATAGAATCAGGACCAAAGCCCAAGGCCACAGTGACTCTAATAGGGAAAAACTTTAATTATTTTTTTTGTTTCGCAAGTTTCAGTTGATCCTGTGACACAATTAACATCACTCAGTAGCACTGATGATAACCAATGACACAATTCTCTTTTTAGGGCTCTGGCACACGGGGAGATTAGTCGCCCGCGACAAATCTCCCTGTTCACGGGCAACTAATCTACCCGAGTTACCATCCCACCGGCGCCTTCGCAGCGTGTGCCATCCCACCGGCGACTTACATTGTCGCCGGTGGGATGGCAATTCGGGGAGATTAGTCGCCCGCGAACAGGGAGATTTGTCACGGGCGACTAATCTCCCCGTGTGCCAGAGCCCTTAAGGATTCAATAATTTAAGTTTTTTTTTTATTTATTTTTATTTATTTATGGCACTTAGGAGCATGTGCAAAGTTTGCTTCCAGCCTTATCCAGTAAAGCAAGAGACAATTGCTTTTAAATAGCAGAAAAAACTATTGCTGTTAATAAGCTGATTGGGTTACTATAGGTTACTATATATGGAGCAAACTTTGCACCTTATTTACAGTATTCCCTCGGATTAAATGGACATTTGGAAAAGTGTGGTCCATTTAACTATTCTTTCCATGGAATAGTTGCATTATATTATTGTCAAATACTTTGTTATAGATTTTTCCCAGGGCTGATTCCAACATTTTTCCCATCTGAATATCTTCTTCACTGCCATTTATTTGACAGTTTTTCAAAAAAAGAACAGGCACAACCTTAGCACTCTTTCCTCATAGTTACAGTCTTTCATTCCTTTTAGCAGTCTAGTTGCCCCAGCACTCTTCATCTTCATCTACACTCACCATCCTTTGAATTTTTATCTATGGCCACCTAGGGCTGCAGAGAAAATGGTATTTCACCCTAAAACTATCCCTGTAAGTTTAATGGAATATATCACTATAATGTTCCTTGCCGCTTCCCTTGGTGCTGACTACAGGTTCATTAACCTGATGGTACATTCAATTTTGAATCATTACAGTGGATTACATTTAGGTTTTCCATTGCAATGATATGCTTCATTTTACTGGCTTTGCACTGCGTATGATGCTGTTTGGGATGTGTGCGGTCCAGCTTTAGTTATTTATATAACATTTATCCTTCTTGTACTGAATGTTTGGCCATGCTGGGAAATGATGTTGTTTTGCTAAAATGTATATGTTTTATAATTCAACTCAGATTTTATTTATAAATATCCCAAGATGAGTTTTTCTTTCATAGAGTTTTAGCTTTAGTTTTAGTCCCTGCTATTAAATGCACATTATAATAAATGATAAATGATGAATTCAGAAGTCATTTAGTTTTTCTTACACACAAAAAAAATCAGAATTCTGTGCATAGAGAAGGAACAGGATGGTAGAAAGGAGTGAAGTGTAAGAAAGAGTGCTGAGAAGAAACACTCTATAAACACGGACTGAACTGATCCCTTTGGGACCCATGTAGAATTGTTGGACTGTTTACAATCCAGTTATTTTCTCTTTTTATTATGTTTCCACCCTTGCCCAGGATTGAATGAATACCAGGCTGCTAGCGCAAACTTTTAACATTAGTATTGGAGGGGTGCAATATATATTTGGCTGTGGATACAGCCGAAACGTTAGATTGAAGTTTTTCACAATAAATGCTTTTTAATTTTCACTAAGACCTGTGAGTGCGGCATCTATTTGATTTTTGCTATATATATGTTTTTAACCTAACGCCTCACTATACACCACTGATAGAGGCTAAATATCACTGCCCTACTGCATAGGCAAAACAGGTCCTTTAAAGGGATACTGTCATGATTTTTATGGTATGTTTTTTATTCCTTAATTCACTCTACCATTTTAAAATGCTATTCTTGAACCAACAAATGTATTTTTTTAGCTGTAATATTGGTGTGTAGGCAGCCATCTCAGTGCATTGTGCCTGAAGGTGGCCATACACGCACCGATATTATCGTACGAAACCTCGTTTCGTACGATAATCGGTGCGTGTATGGCATGTCAGCGAGCCGACCGATATCGCAGGAAGCTGCTGAAATCGGTCGGCTCGCCGATCGGCCAAGTTAGAAAATTTTGATCGGGCGCCATAGAAGGCGCCTGACCAAAATTCTCCCTTCAGAGCTGAATCGGCAGAAGGAGGTAGAAATCCTATTGTTTCTACCTCCTTACCTGCCGATTCAGCCCTGAATGGTGTGTGGCGGATCTGACGATGTTTCGTGCGACCGACGGTCGTACGAAACATCGTGAGATCGCCACGTGTATGGCCAGCTTTAGTCTGAACTTTCTATTCAATTCTATTGTTTCTTCTACTCCCATGTAACTGGAGGAGTCCCAAGCCAGACTTGGATTTCTTACTATTGAGTGCTATTCTGATATCTACTGGGAGCTGCTATCTTGCTACCTTCCCATTGTTCTGCTGATTGGATGCTGGGAGGGGGTTATATCTCTCCAACTTGCAGCTCTGCAGTAAAGTGTGACTGAAGCTTTTCAGCCGACCCAACAGCCATAGGCAGAAAATAATTAAAGTTTAGGAATTAGCCTCCCTAAAAAGAGTCCATCCTCCATATATATTATCATAAGCCTCCCCAAATAAAATGCCACCCTGTTATTATTTGAGGAAGGAGGGATCATGTATTTCTAAAATATAAATAAAGGAAGTATGTAAGTATGTAAGTTAGCAAACTAAATTACTCATTTGCATTTATGTATCTTTGTTACTTTATTGCAGTGGGATTGCTATTATCTGATTGCGGATAACAGTTCAATTGATACCCACAAAAATGCAGTGTGACATTTTATTGAGTTTAAACCCACACTGTGTGCATCTTTAAGCCTTTGTAGTTATTAGAATTATTGTTGTGTCCCTGGTCCTGATAGCAGGAATGTGGATTATCTGGATTAACTGTACTGTAGAGTAAATGGGAGTTGTGATGTACCTATGTATACTTTTATTTGTATAGCACAGCCTGTGTACCCAGCACTTTAAATGAAAACAATATAGTACTACAACCAAGATCAATACAATAAAAAGGTAGAAATGTACAAACACACAAAAGCATTTAAGAACAAGAGCTAAGAGACAAGAGGCGGTAGGATACTTTCTTTTACATTTGAATTCCATTTGAGATCACACTTCTCTGAAACGGTGCACAAGATGGGGTTAATGTATATGGATTTCCAGCAGAAACGATTATACATATTTATATAAAGCACATAACATGCTATCTGCTTTTGGGTAATGACTTAGAAATTCATAAGCCCTAATCATACGCCATTGTCCAAAGTCAGGATAAGTTCCGATTGTTATTCATCTAACTGCATGCAAATGAAGTGCAATTCCAATAAATATAACTATGCCAGGCATCAGTATGACTTGTACCACTAACATTCAGGCTGCATTCTGCTGCACAAATCAGCTGCAGGTTAACATCATCTTAAAATGGATGTAAGTAGACACCACGTGGGTTATATACTCAGATATATACAGTATATTTATATCACAAACACCAGCTCACCAGCATTACATTCAAGAAGCATCTCAAGCAGTACCTCAAAAACTTTGATGACTACACTTGGGCAGATATCTGGTGCAAATTCAGGTATTCTTGACTGAACTGGCATCCCACTAACCCATATATATGAGACTATAATGAGCACCTAATCTGGGTTTTTCCAATACTGCAAAAAAATCACATTGACCATGGACCTCATTGGACATATTATAGAGATCCACTGGCAAATGCAATGGAATTCCAGTTGTTGCCCCAAGGTCTTATTTTGATCAGTACAATTTGAATTGGTTAGATCTGCATGTTTGGCAGCCTGGCCAGATGAGTGAATCATTACATACACAACCAGAGTATGTTGCCCAATAGATCCACTAGTCTCCCAAATAAGTTGATCACAGCCTGTCTTGGTCTGTGCTAAATATCTGAAATGATATATGGGTATTCAAAGATATATTAAAGCAATGGTGTAACCATTGGCAGCACATCAGTCAGGGTGGGAAAATAAAGCATAGAACCATATGTTTAGGGGTGTGCTGGTAACAGTATGGTAGTGAAAAGACAAATACAACTAGAAAGGGAAGTTTGAGAACAAACTTCATGTTGGTTTGAAAAACATGTAAAGTCACTGAATGAAAACTGATTGGCTGTTGGTGACCCCACCCACTTCTGGGCATCCAAGAAATATCATCTTTTCATTTAGGCTGACCCCATGACTATAAGATTCAAGTTTGGTGCATGTAGCCTCAAAGTGGCAGCAAATTAAATTTACCCATTAAAAGTCATTAAATGAAGTTTGATTGGCTGTTATTGGCTTCTCCTATTCTGGATTGTCAATCAAAAAAAATGTTGCGGTTTCATTCAGGGTGACCCCCATTATTATGTTATTCAAGTTTGGGGGCCAAACGATCGAATTATGCAAGCGGCAATGGGGCAGTCGGTTCGGGGACCGCATCAACAAGCCGATGCGGTCCCCGATCCGACGGGATTTTCGGCAGCTTCTATCGGCCTGTGTATGGGGACTTTTAATTATACTGTTCAGTGTGAGTAATACACAGTAATAATCTGTAATAATCCAGTAATAATCCAATGCCCTAGCCACCAGAGCCCATTTAAATGTTAGGTTAAAGAGAGGCAGAATAGAAAGGCAAATCATTTAAAAACCACAAAAAATGAGAACACATTTGCGCAATGTTCTGGAATGTCAATGTCTCCATCATTCTAGAGGTTTATATTGAAGCAAACATCCCCATTAATGAGAACATTCCTTTATTACTCATATAAAATGCAGTCAGTATGGGCTGGCCTCAGACCAACCCCCAGTAATGATTAAAGATAGTATAGATAGAGATTGTGGGACTCTGCAAAGTGTGGTGCTTCCTGGCACACCTAACAAGACACACTTGTATGAGTATTATAGCTTATACAAACCTATTTATTACATATTATGGGGAAGGCAGTAAAATACACGACCAGACACACACACAGAGGTGCTGTTTGTGGAATATTTTTTGCGTGTGGGATGATTGTTATGAAAGCAGATTCACAGCCTCCCCGACATGCCAGAACCTACTGCATTTTAATTGCAGACTATAAAACTGTTAAATGAATAGCCGCATGAGACGGGTGAGCTGTTATTGTCTGGGTGACTGGAAGGAGCTTGCTTATGCTACTGATAAATATGCCCCCCTGTAGAAAGAAAGTTCTGAGCGTACAGGAGCCATGTTTTGGTTTTTATTGTTGGTACTTTCCTAGTGTCTAGACCAGGCAGTTAGTAAACTACAGTTTCTAGTGTACAGAGCTAGCCAGTCCAAAATTAGAGCTTAGTTTCCTTTGGTTTTTCATTTGTTTTCCTTAATATCCTTAATTTTTAATTTTTCCTAATTTTTCCTAATTTTTTTTTTTAGTTTGTACTCTTTCATTTTTTTGGTGTCTATGTAAGGAACTTAATAGACAGTATAAACCCAAAGCACCTTTTGCTAAAAATGAACACAATAAATAGGACTTGTGCTGAAATGGCATTCTGCCTTTTGTTTTAGTTTCAAAAATCCATATTTCCTATTTATTTTTTTTGCCATTATAAAGCACTAATTTAAAAGCTAGGCTATTTTCACTGAACATAAGCCCCCTCTTTCATTTATAAATACGGCAATTTGTTCAATTTGATCTCCCTATCTAACCCTCCCTTCTCCATTATCGGGGGCTTCTAAGTGGACTGGTAATTAGTTTTAAGAGCTCCTTTGAAGTTCTGTGGGACCAGAAGTGACAGGAAGTACTAAAGTGAAACTGGCTTCATATACTTGCTTAGTGCCAGAAATAACAGGAACCATAGATATTTCTTAATTAAAACAATATGAAATGATGTTCAACACAAGCCCTGTTCATTGTTGAATAGGGGTGTATACTGTCCCTTTAAGGACCACTATGCCCTAAAATGTTCTAAAAAAAACTGTAGTTTTTTTGTACAGGTATGAGATCTATTATCTAGAATTCTTAATTTTCTGATAAAGGGTTTTTTGTAATTTGAATCAGAATGAGGCAGTATCCCCCCTTGTTCAAACTAAGTGCAATGAATAGGGTTTGTGCTATCATTGTTTAATCATGAGCTAAACAGGGCAAACAGGGAAATTGAAGCTACTCCATGTTTGGTTGCAAGGTAGATAATTATATAACTAGTGCACATATCATTCCTTACATACTGGACTCCTGCTAACAAAACAATCACAACAAAGGATGAAGTGAGGGCGTTGTTTACTAGGAATCTAATTGACTACTTTGCAAGGGGGTGGATAATATTAATAAGCCACATTAATTAACCCCACCTGAGTAACATATATTCAGTATATACTGTAGCTCACACTTGTAAGGCAAGAACATTCTTACAGAGGTCCTTAACACACCAGATATTTTTTCATGTCTGTACCTGTTCAGATAATTATATTGTCTCACCTTGCACAAGTTGATTGTACAAAACAGGTTTTGCACTGAGGACACTGGTTTTAAAATCATAGATTGAAAGAGTGTTAAAACATTTTATATGACAGTCGAAATGATTGAAATATTGCTGTCAGATTTTATAGCTGAAGGAAGGTCAGAAATGTCCTAGTGCATGATTTACACAGGGAAGGCATGATGCAGCTCCATACCAGATAATATAGCCTTCTATGACACAGTTATCACCAATACACCCCCAACCACCTTCTTTGAGAATTAATAAATCCATTATAGGCTGTAGTTTTCAGGTTTGAAAAAAGACATTCAGGAAACTGGCACTTGGGACTTTCATTGGAAGCAGGGTAGGTGGTTCTTCACAGTGGGCAGTGAGGTTATGGACTACTCTGCCATGGGATTTTATAGGGGCTTGAATGATTTCTTGAACAAGCATAATATCTAAGGCTATTGTAATAATAAAATCTACAGTTTGTATTGATGTTAGTATATATGGTTTATGTATGTGAGTGTATAGATAGGTCATTATAGGTTTGTGTGTGCTGGGTTTACTTGGAAGGGTTGAACTTGATGGACTTTGGTCCATGGTCTTTTTTAAACCCAGCCTAACTATGTAACTATGTATGTATGAATTACTTGAAGTTACAGAATATGTATTTGACTTTGTATTCCTATTTTTGCAGTCGACATATTGTCAGGGTGGTTTGAGCCCCAGAGTGTCTCTAATAATATAGTTCCTCATCTGAATACATATACTAAGGTCCTACAGTATATCCCTAGGTTTTTTTTAATCTACATATAGGGAGGGGTGGATTCATTTTGCAGATGGCAAAAAAAAAAACTCAATCAAGCCCAGACCCGGAGTAGAATGATATTGACCAGGACTGTGGTAGAATGCATGACAAACAAATGTTAAAGAGCCAATGGGATAATGATGAATAAAGTTATACTCAGTAACTCTGTCACAGACATGATAACATAATAACATTTAAACTTGATATGCATCTGGATGCAGTTTCAACTCATTTTCTTTAGGCTGTGTGCAAATAATACAAATACATCCAGTCTGATAATAATGACCCAACAGGGACACTGGGCACGTTTGTTTATTAGAGATTTGGAGGCTGAATAAAAAAAAATAACTGGTCTGCATGTTGTGCCTGCAACCTGGGAAGTTTGTGTTGGCCCTATTTTTATCATTAAGCTTTAGTCAGAACCAGCAGTGGCAGCAGGTGTACCAGCAAACAATCCTTTAGTAACCCAACATCATCATTACAGCATGGCCCCTGAATCTCTGCTAGACACGTGTGCTTTTCTTCTATTCCTTCCCAAGTCACTGTGACACAACGCCAAGCGGAACTCTGCTGAGTCACAGGTAACCATGTAGGCCTTTTATTACTATTTTATTGCTGGACATTCACTGCTGGATATATGCTATTGCTTTCAACTAAACCATTTATTTCTACATGCTACTTTTCTTAACAATATCAAGTGAAGTCAAGCAATCTAAGAAACATTTATCGTCACCCTTTATTATATTTCTTTGTATTTTTTGCCCCCTATTAATCATTTTAGTATTTCCTTAATTTAACCCATGGCAAGGGGAAACATCTAAATACTGTATATAAAGCTTTCCGAGTACTGCTATAGTGAATAGGCCATATTATTTCCAGTACTATTTATTTAGTCAGTCTCACAACAGGGTTGGAACAACAGGAAGACAATAAACTGGAGATTACAAGTGACCTCACTCACATCTAAAGCCTATGAAAGGATTTGGTAGGAGAGAGCTCATAAGCGGATAAGTGTCTGTGTCTGTCTATTGCCTTTGCATTGTAACTAAAGAGAGACTTAAACATGAGATGCAATGCCCTTTCTATTCCCTTTCCTCTGTTACAGACTACATGCAGAAAACAATAGTAGGGTATAAACAGTAAGCAGAGATACAAGTGCCCTGTGTGCCACAGGCTGTAGGTAAAACATACTGATGAACTGTTCCTAAAAGTTGATACAAGTGTTTTTAGTAATAATTATAATACAATTAGGGCATTTCCTTGTGTTATATAATCAAAGGTCTTTCATTTTGATCATTTAAAGGGGCATAGATATTAAAGGAAATTCTTTATGGTATCCCAGTGTATAGGTTGTGAACAATACTAGAGATCTGTTCCTGGCGCTACTTTTATTGATCTATGACCATGACTGCCCGCTTTTGCCCGCCACGCCCAATAATATTGCTAAATGACTATTAGCCATGTCCTAACCACAATTTGTTTTCTGCAAAAACATGAGCATAATAAAAACTTCTGCCTTTGTCGGTAGTTATAGCATATTCCTTGCGGTTTTTCTATTAGAGGTAAATAACTTCTTGGATGGTTGAGTTGACCATGAAGTTGAATATGAAATCTGAACAAATAGAAAAGAACTTTATATGCTATATTATATGCTATATTATATTATATGCTATATTATATGCTTTATATACTATATGTATTCGAAGAGAAAGTGACCAGACATCCCTGAAATATGGGAATTGTAGTCAGGTCCACACTTCCAACTTGTGGATTATGGCAAATGGCAGAGGGACTGTTGTAAGGTACCATAGTCAGTCACTATTTATTGGGTTGGTGGGGGCTACATGGGCTTCAGTGTTCTTAAAATGCCAGGGCCTATTTTGAATCCCAGTCCAGACCTTATGTGGTTGACCCTGGAGTAGTTATTTGAAGTAACATCGCTTCTAATCCAACAGATAGACCTAAAGGACTTATCTTATTGTTAGTGCTACAAACTTCTTCTGCTCTACTTCGTCTCCTTACATTCCATATTATACTGTATTTCAAGCACAGTGGTTTGTTACATTCACAAACCTTTTATTTATTAAGGTAGGCAAACATGTTCCTTTTTAGCTGTTGAAATAAAAGTGTCTGCAACATTTAATGCTTTAAGTCATGCTGGGACTGATAACCATACCTATCCCTGAGTTATACCATTACTAGCCAAACAAATTCAATAATAATAAGTTTCAATAATTTTTCACCTTTCATTAAAGAGCTGAAATTAGAATTTTATGGGACAGTATAACTTTTAAAGCAAACAGGTTGCTCCCCAATCCCTTCGATGTTGCTCCCCGTATCCTCAAGGAGTTTTTGAATTTCTGGTAAGGAGGCAAGTTTTGGTTGCATAAAAACTAGGGATGCACCGAATCCAGGATTCAGTTTGGTATTTGGCCAGGATTCATCCTTTTTCGGCAGTGTTTGAATTTGGCTGAATATACGGTCCTGGCCAAACCGAATCCGAATTAGCATATGCTAATTAGGATTTGGAAGGGTTAATGTTGCCACATAAACAGTACATACAGTACAGTAATCATAGGCACTTTTGCCATTAAGCAGGTAGAAAACCTTGCCTAAGGTGGCATTTTACTAAGGGTGGCAAAAGCCCCTGGCATTTAAAGAGGGCCATACATGTATGTGGGTTCATTTCATAATCTGATCACTGAATAACTGTTTGGGACAGAAATTATTGTGCCATGGTCACTAATACTTTCTGTGATCAGAGATTCCATAATTGGTCTTTTCCCTTGTACAGCCAATGTAGAATGGCTTATTTTTAGCAACTTTTCAGTTGGTCTTCATTTTTTATTTCTTATTGTTTCTAAATTACTGTCTTCTTTTGCCAGCTTTCCAACTTTCAAAAGGGGGTCACTGACCCCAGCTGCCAAAAGACTTCTTCTCTGTAAGGCTGCAATGTTGTTACTTGTAGTTACCTACCTTTCTATTCAGACCTTCTCCTATTCATATTGCAGTCTCTCATTTAAAGCACTGCTTGGTTTTTAGGGTAAATAGATTAAGACCAATTGCATATTGTCTCAGAATACATTGTAATTGTAATAAAACTATTATATATTACATAAGTTATTTTAAAGGTAAACTACCTCTTTAGTCATCTGTTGAGAAACCATTAAACATGAGGAGAGGATGAAATTTGGTCTGCAAATTGCCACAAATTCCCTTTCCGTAATGAACTATAAAGACACACTTGTTAAGAGAAGGCACTACAGGTTGGTAAAACTTTATGAAATATGTGAAAGGGAAAAAGTGTTCAGTGTCATTTTTTTTATTAATGTTGTTTGTTATATACCCCATTTAGTAATAAATCAATATTCATAGAACAGCTGCAATTGACAGATCCAATCACAGTGGGATAACCAGGGTGTTAGCCACTTCCTGTCTGCACAAATTTCACACTATCTGGGAGATCAAGGTGAAAAGACTTGCCACTTTTTTCTGCCAGGGTCGTGCAATGGCCATAGTTTGTGGTCTTACACAAAAAGAACTGAGCAAATAACAATTGGGACAAACATGAAGCCTAATTCGCTATATGCACTCAAAATTTTTAAATTGTATTGAAATGAACAGTAACACCAAAAAATAAAATGTATCATAGCAATTAAAATATAAATTGTTGCCCTGCTCTGGTAAGAGTTGTGTGTTTTCTTTAGAAACCCTACTATAGTTTATATAAACAAAGCTTCTATGTGGCCATGAGTGCAGCTATTCAAATTAAAATAGGGCTAAATGGCACAGGTTACATAGTGGTTAAGCACTGTAAAACACTGTTGTGTTCTATGGAGCTTATCTGTTATCTGCTATGTAACCTGTGCCTTTTCCCCTTTTTTTAGCTTGAAGGGTTGTCCCCATGGCTACACAGCAGCTTTGTTTATATAAATTATAGTAGGGTTTCTGAAGCAAACACAACTTTTACCAGTGCAGGACAGGAGTACATTATATTTTAATTACTTTAAAACGCTTTTGGTGTTACTGTTATTTAATGTTAGAAACTCTAAAATGGCACTATGGACAATCATGTAGTTAGTAGACTGGAATACACCCCTCTGGTTCAGTCATTCTCTTACATTAGTTGCCTTGTATCCAGAGGCAGGTGAGGTGCCTAGGGAAGTGCCAAATAGAAATCCAGTAAAACTAGAAGAACAAGATATTGAGGTAAAGGATTAAGGTGGCCACACCGACTGACAGATGTGCTAGTTTGGTGAGGTTGGCAAACAAGCAGATCTGGGCTCAATTGTTCCACCCACTTGCAGTGCCAAATTGGCATGATCCGATTGTTGGCCCTGAGAATTACAAGGACCGCATCAATGCGCAGATACGTTGCTCTTCCAACAGTATTCTCAAATCTGGCTGATTAATATCTGTCTGATTTCCATCCACATATGGATTGAGCCATATATGGCCACTTTTGCTGTCACCCCAGCAACTATGTATTCGTCAGAGATTAATTCTAGTTTGTCATTACCAGTGTCAGTGACCCTGGCAACCACACTGCATTTTAAGGTTGAAGGCAGAAGAGGAAAAAAAATTGCAAGCCATACAAAATAAAAAATGAAGATCAATTAAAATAATAGATCTTTCTATAATACACTAAAAGAGTATTTAATGGTCAAGTATAAGCCTTCCCCTTACAAAAGAGGGCCGGCAAATGAACCAGAATTACACATATAACATTTTCACTGACAGACGTTTACCCAGTGTCACAGTCTGTCTCCACATCATACCCCAAAAGCAACCATCAATCTCTTTATCTGTACAGACTGCAGAGAATTGGGACTTACATTACTCTGTTCTGTTGTCACATATCTATACATCGCACAAAGGCACCCACCGGTGTTATTGTCATGCACTTGCTTGTGATAAAAGAAGCTGAGGCAGCAGAGACTTGGGAATCCTACTGTGTTGCCCTCCCCTACATCCCGCTATCTCCAGTCTCATTGTGTTGTCTGCACTTGCATAAAGGGAAATGGTTTGAATGGGACCATGATATATTTCAATAAATTGCAGAGCATTTGAACTGCTGAGCTCTACCACCCACATTTTAAGACGACAAAAATCAAACAGATGGCGGGTACCATTCAGAGTTATCCCTGTAGCCAACTTGAGCCTCCAATACCAACAGAGCCAACAAGTACAGTTGCTATTAACACTTATGGGAAGCTGATGTTTAATATGTTATGAATCTGCCTTCAAGACATTTACGCAAATAAATTTCAGCAAGTTGGTGGAAAGTTTGCAGAAAATAGAAATTATTATTAAGTAACAAATGATACCTTTCATTGTTAATGTTCAAAGGCAATCTATATTATCTATATAGATATATTCTATATATATTATCTATATAATAAAATCTGTTTTATCTGACATTTGAATTTTTATTTAAAGATTTACTAAATAGTTTTACCCCAGTTAGTAATATAAATATATTCATATAAATAAATAACCTCACCAGCCAGCCACAAAAGGCTTCCCCCAGAAATAGCCAGAGGAAAAATTCTTGGCAGAAAGGGAACAGATGGTGCATTATGCCAGGGCACATTATCACAAAATAAAAAGAGGCAGTAACACAAGAAAAAGCAAAAATGCATTCTATACCTTTATATATGGTATATATCTGAGCATGATGGAGGCCACCATTGTTGCAAAGCATCTTATATATATTGGAGCTTCTAAAGGAACTACAAAGCTGTTAGAAGAGCAATTTATTTTAATGTGTGTGACAGCTTTTTATTTTATTTGTGTTACTTTTGCTTTAAATACAGATTATATGGCCAGGTTGTAATTAGGATACCTTGGTTAATGGAGACTAACTGGGACAAACAATAAACATATGGATAAGCATGAAACATTTAAATGTATTGTTCCTCCTGCAAAAGAAAGCTTTTCTACACTGTATGGCCAAAATAATCCAGACACCCCTTCTAAAATTGCATGATCTTAGCTGGAACATTCCCCGCTGAGATCCAAACTACTCTGGAAGCCACATCAGCAGAGGAACTATTTATTGGGAGCACGAGTTCTGTATGTGGACACACCCAAATGACTCCATTAAGAATGACAATAAGCGGTCTCATACCCACTGCCACGGGCACTATATCACCATGGCATCATCAGGGCATGATGTGCAAGTCTGTTATCTCTGTGATGCTTTGTGATTTGGTTTTGACTTGACTTTATTGCAGTGGCTTATGCTGATAATCTGTTATGTTTGTAATCAGTGGTGTTACAATAATTTAACAAACAAGTGTTACAGAGTAAAAAAGCTTACAGTCTTAAGGGTTATAATTGTAAGAATCTAAAACTTTCACTATTTAGCATTAAGACCGACACACATGGAGCTGATTCTCACCAAGCGAATAGATACTACCCAAGAATCAGCTCCTCCACTTTAAAAATCTTTTAGTTATGCCTGCTCCCAGAAGCATTGAATCCATCCAGGTACAGGCAAACTCAAGCAGTTTCAGGCAGAAATATGCTATGTGTGCAGGGTTGGACTGGGGGTGTAGGGCCCTGCAGGTGCACCCGCCGGCTGTGTCCCCCGCTGTACCACTTAACATCCCGCAGGGGCCCCCTACTGAGCCTTCCTAAACCCCTCACAGGGGCCCCACCCGACATCCTCCCCCGAGCGCACGTAAATTGAACGCATCAAGGGACGAACACCGTCAGCCACAGGAGTGCCAGCAAGGGTCGGGTCGGGTCTGGGCCACTGGGGCACACCGGGTTTTTTCCCGGTGTCCCGGCAGCCCAGTCCAACCCTGTACATATGCCTACACTCGTAGCATATGCAAGCAAAATTAATGATACGTAGCATCATGATAAACATATTTTGTATCTGCAAATGGAATGTGGTGATCAGAAATCAGCCCATTAACTCCCTTATATGGAATTTTTCCTTCATTTATAAAATGTCTGAAAGTAACATTTACCAGGAAAAAAACAGATTCAAGTCAAATAAATAAAGTGCTGCCTTGTATATCCCAGTGTGTTGCAACAGCTATAATTTTACCTTGGTTTCAAGTTTCTTATTTTGTATTTTTAGACCCTGAGCATTTAACTGGACTCAGTAAATCTTTGTGACTGACCAAGTATTTAAAAATGTATCATATTATACTCTATGTGGTATCTTTGGAAAAAAACAAACTTTTTTAATTGAAGGAGATTAGAAGGGATCTCTCTCACCTCACAAAAAAATAATAGAATTTCCAAGAGTTGGATTGTGCAGTCCCTGGATACCACTAACAGCTGCTATTCAGATTAGAAGGTGACCCCAATGGCAGCCAGAGTCAACTCCTTCACCCTGGGACAGTGAGCTAGGCTTCCAGCCTTGTGGGTTTATTTTTCAAAAGGCTTGTAGAACTACGGTATCTACCATGCATGTGTATATACAGTGTAACGTTTGATTACTTTGGGATGAATGGGAAGTCGGACAAAATTACAAGGTACTTGATGGCACATTGTCCTCAGCAATTAACATTGATTGGTCTACTGCACTTAGAAAAGGAATTGGTTGTGTAATTTTTTTTTCTGGTGGGGTCTGCATCTGAATATCTTTATGCCACTGACAGATAAACGGTAAAGCACTGTATAAAATGATTCAGTGCTTAAAGGTAACTGCTAAAAAAGTAATGCCAAATGCCCACTCTGCCCTTTCTTATAACTGCCCCTAATTGGCCTCATGTATTGTACCCAAATTTAACAATAAGGTGGATTTAACAGTAACAGTGAGTATCTGTTACTGCCCTGTGTGCATGAAGAAAGAAGTGAAAGCCCATTATATCACAATGCCAAGTAATGGGCGATGACAGCTGATTTTGTTACATGTACAACTTTATGAATCAGGGACTGACAGATGGAATTAAACTTCTGAGGTGTAAAATGCCAACAATGAAAACTATGCCAGGGCCGCTCCCCACTGGCCTGAGTCGAAGCTTTATTACTGTTCACTGAATGGCTATTTTCAAAAGACTGCATAAACATGCGCCAAGCAGAGAATGCAATAAAGCCCACATCACTTCAATGTAGTTAAAATGTCATCTGGGTTTCTAATCTAGAAAGGTTTCTGAGATAGCTGAATTCAATTACTCAGAGCAGAAGGCAGAAAACCTACTCAGCTCAGTGCACCGTGTGCCTGTCTGAAGATTCACTGTACCAAAGGACAATCCAGCGATGCATTGCCAGTCAGTTCATTAGAGGCCCCTCTGTACAGCATCAGGCTTGGCATTCCAAGCAGCCAATTCTTGCAAGACATCTGAAAGCTACCCTGGATACAGACCTGTCATAAAGGATATCTCATAGCTACTTTACAGATGTGCTAACAGAACCATAATTACATAATAAAGAAGGAACGGCACAGTAATTATAGGGTGAACTACATGCCTAGACTTTAAGGGGCCGATTTACTAATCCACGAACGGATCGAAAGTGTCCAAATGAGTTTTTTTCGTAATGATCGGTATTTTGCAATTTTTTCGTCGCCGCCGTGACTTTTCCGTAAATTGCCGCAACTTTTTCCTAGCCGTTACGACTTGCGCGAATTGTCGCGGCTTTTTCGTAGCCATCGCGAAATAATCGGAAATGTTTGCTCGCCGTTTACTAGCGCTCAATACGAAAAAGTCGCGACAATTCACGCAGGTCGTAACGGCTACGAAAAAGTCGCGACAATTCGCGCAAGTCGCGACGGCGATGAAAAAATCGCAAAAAAAACGAAAAAGTCACAAAATGTTCGTTTCCAATCCAATATTTTCCCATTCGGGATTCGGATTCATGGATTAGTAAATCAGCCCCTATGTCAAGGCTACGTTGTGTCATGGTGTGACCAAGGATAAAATAGACTTTAGGGGTCTTTTACAAAGACTCTGGACAGAAGTGCAAGACTACTAAGGGGCACAATTTATGATCACTTCTGTCCATGGTCTATTTATGCTCAGTAAGCCAGGAGGTGTAAGCCAGCCCTGTCCTTACCGCCCACCCTGTAAAGGCAGTAGAGTGCCCTGATGTGCATCCCATCCACAGGTGCAGAAGGGGAGGCGTCTACATGCCAGAGATGTTAGAGATGTAGCGAACTGTTCGCCGGCGAACTAATTCGCGCGAACATCGGGTGTTCGCAAACTTTTCGAGTATGTTTGCAATTTGGGTTCGCGTCGCGTTTTTCCGCTGCGTTTTTTCTCGTCCTAAAAACTCTGCACAAGCTAAACATGGCGTTTTTCAGCAAATCCCGTTTCCATGGTGCTAATAGTGCGAAATAGCAAAAAACGCAGCGTATTTCCGCTAGGTCTGCCAGCTGCCTTTGCGTATACATACGAATAGCTTGCGTTTTTACGCAACGCTGTGTCAACAATGTATTTTTCAGAGAAATTTTTGCCCTTGATCCCCCTCCTGCATGCCACTGTCCAGGTCGTGGCACCCTTTAAACAACTTTAAAATCAGTTTTCTGGACAGAAATGGCTTTTCTAGGTTTTAAAGTTCGCCTTCCCATTGAAATCTATGGGGGTTCGCAAAGTTCGCAAACTTTCGCACTTTATGGCGTAAGTTCGCGAACTTTTTTTTTGAGGTTCGCTACATCCCTAATCACTGTGTTCCAAAATGGAGGTAGAGACCAGTGGCAATGCATCTGGATACAAAATTAAAAAATGTGGTGGATTGCCTCATCACGTACAACTTCCCAGCACCCCTGGCAGTCTGGAAAGTTGGTAGTTGCACTTCAGAAATAGCTAAAGAGCAGAGCATCTTGATACTGCTAGTACTGCCATCTTGCTGTACTTATATCTGTTATTATACACTTTTCCTTAGTGCAGGACCTGGGCATTCACCCATGCTCAAACCTTCCTCCTACGTGTGAGCTCAGGAGTGACATCAGGGCTGCCATCAAGAGGGGGTACAGTAAAATCAGCTTAGGAAGGAGGCCCGGCCTTGTTGCAAAAGATATACAAATTGCATAAGGTATGTATACGGCTATGTACCTTCTGCAAAAACTGACTAGAAACTTACAGAATTTGCCTAGAAACTTACATAACTTGCGTATCAAGCAAAAGAAAATGCAGAGAAGCTTAACAGGGGCAGGCAGCTGACCACCAATGCAGTTAGCGGCAGATTTCCAGATCAGCTCTGGCTACAGAATGCTGCTAGACCTCGGACACAAGTGCTTTCTAAATGTGCACTGAGCCCCTCTATTGCTTGTGTCTGGGGTCATAGTAAGTGACTTACTTATTGACTGCTTGCATTGCCCCTTGCCCTATAATAAATATAGCAAGGTACTGGAAAAAGAGAATCATAGATAAATATATCTTAAGGACAAAGATTTATTGTGTTTGGAAAGCCCTGCTTCTTTCTTGAAACAAATGCTAATGCCCTATATTGTTAAATACACATTTGTAGGAATTCTCCAGTAGGCAAGTATTTTTTAGCGGATGGCAGAAAATGTGATAAATTTATATGACAAACCAACTGGGTGTTTTTCATTTGCAAGAGCTTTATTGTAGTAACAATCAGCAACAGAGATATCCATAAAATTCCTCAAGGTACAAAAATTAATCCGCCATCAAAAATGGCAAAGTCTGTAGAAAAGAAAATATAAGGACACCCCAAACAATTTATTACAAGTGTTCCAGAGTACAAATGTAAGAAGTATCATTAAATAACCCAATAATATGGATAACACCAAACTAAGAAGTACCCGAGACAGAAGAAGATAAAACATGGGGAGCAGATCTCATGAAATAGCAAAACTAAATGCAGCTATAAATACACTCTGCACAAACCGGTTCAAGTATTTAATACATGTAGGTCATGCAGTGGCAACAATGCAAAAGAATAGGAAATTGGCAGAATGATGGAGGCTTTTAGACAACAAAATGAGCCTCCCTGGTCATCGGACAATTTTTTTAAATAAAACTAATTTCCCCCAACTCTTTGGCTGGCACTAAACGATGAATAAGATCATAACTATAATGTAAAAATCTCCAATAACAGTATCAAGTCTTTAATAATTGGTACCACTGTGCCTACTACACAAAAGTACTGTAACTAGAGTATAAAGAAATACCTGGATCTTAGGTATTGCTTCAAGACAGCAGTGGCCACTTAAAAGTAGGAGGCCTGGACATTATGGCTATTAACCCAATATCCCTAATATTAGGACAATGTTTCTGCTCCTGCTGCTTCTTCAAGTACAGGTTCCCCAACCTGTGTTTGAGACTCAGTGACAGGTTCCCATGCCGCAGTCCACAGGGCATGATTTCTTGATACCATCACTGCCAGAGAGGTCAGTAGCACAAGAGAATCTGTGCAAATGAGCTACTTACTGATCAACCTTTGAAATTTGAACTGCTGGTGGGTAACATACTGATATAATCATGCTTGTAAAGGCTGCAACATTTTTGACTGTGGGTCTCTATCTATATGCTGCTTTGAGTACATGTTGGTTGGAAGTTTCTTCCAACATGGATAGAATACGACTTACTAGGTTGTAATCTTTGTACCAATAAATAGAAATATTTCACATTATTGGTATTAATTGCCTATTTTCATTCTTAGATGTTAATACTTATACATACACTACACACAGAATTCTGTTTGTATTCTGTCTTTCTAATGTTCCACATGTTCTGAAGTTTGTCCTTCACATCTATTAACTGCAGAACATGCAGGTGCATTAATTGAAGTATCACTTGCGGATGGAAACCGTGTTTAAGCTATTAAACTCAATATGCAATAAACTGATCCTTCTTCATAACACCACCTTAAAAAAGGGTCAAAATTGGCATTGCTCTGGGTACAGGGGCATAAGTATATAGAATCCCCAAGGTCACAGGGGGCCCAAGAGTGTAGGGGACCCAGAAAAGCCCTAATTAATTATCGATTTCAATATATTTTGGTAGAATAAGTCAATTTAGCAATATTTTGGGTCCCTAAGTTGAATTTGGTGTGGGGACCATTAACACATAGTTATGCCATGGAATGGGTATAACACTTCTCTGGTTTGTCACATTCCATCTTCTTTGTGTTGTAGCTTGGCCACACAATCACAGGCTCTTAATATCATCTCATGGTGACAATGCACTTATTTTAGTTTTATTTGATTAGAATGGGAATAATTCTGTGACATTTCCCACAGGTGACAGGTAGAAAACAGCAAACTGTAGTTTTTCGGAATGGCTAAGTGTAAATAAACTAAAAGGAAATTAAAGCTGCTTTGCTTTTGTACTTGTGCTTTAGTTACATTGTTCATGCTTTATAAAATGTTCCATGTGCAAGCTATATAGAATTATAATTTATCAGTGAAGGAATCTAATCTTCTCACTGGCTCTAATCCACTCCAACCAAGAGCAGGCAACTTATGCAAGTCTCAAGCTTAATATCCTCGTTGTGTCAGAACCCAGCAGGAGCTTTCAGTAACATACAAATCTGGGGATTACATTTCTTTATTTGCTGTTATGGTAATATTACTTATGCAATGAAACACAGCCTGGAGCCTTATGGGAAACATTTTGCTGTGTATTACTGAGAGAAATGACAATAATTGGGATTGTAAAGGGGATGATATACAGCAGATAGCATTAATGCACAAACCAAGGTTTCTTTCCTACTACTTAATGCTTTCTAGATCAAACTGTTGGCCCATTTGACCACTGCCAAAACTCTAAATACACCAGGACTTCTGTAGTTGCTAGTGTCCCTAATTTCCAGGGTCAGTCCAAACTGTCCCCTGAAATGTCCCTGGTACTCAAAAATAACCAACTGCACTGAATAATTTTAATGTTATGCATAGAAATCATTTTTCTCAGAAGTATTCTGTAATTGAACTATGACAAGCATACATATTAAATATTTCATGTATAGTGGGGTTTGCACCCTTTAACCTTTATTAACGTTCTTCTCATAAAGTACAATAGGTGCTAAGGCATGAATCAGTCTAGATCTGGTCTGGTTCTTCATCATATAAGAACCCAGAAGAATTTCTATGAATTTTAGATTCTGCTATTTCATACATTTCCAGGAAACTGCAGCATATTATCTCATCTTCACAATTACTTACTGGAAGGTTCCGTTCTTGCCAACCTATTTACCAAAAACTGAAGAGCCAGTAACTCAGAAACCCTGTGTGACATGCTTCATTCTTCACTCTATGATAGATGTGCAGCTAATGCCATAAGGTTCATACCATAGAACAGTACTGTCCAACTGGTGGCCCCCCTCTGTGTGCCCCCCACCTGTCTGGCTGCTGTTACTGCTTATCTTTATGTATGGTTGGTATCAGTACATTGCCTGTGTGTGCCATATTCAGCCTGCCCTATGCTGCCTGTGTGTGCCATATTCAGCCTGCCCTATGGTGCCTGTGTGTGCCATGCTCATTTGTTTTGCCCCAATAAGGATTCATTATATCATAGCCGGGGTCAAGAACAACGTACTGTTATATTATCACAAAGAAAAGTAAATCATTTTTAAAAAAATTTAAGTATTTTATTAAAATGGAGTCTATGGGAGATGGCCTTCTGGATAACGAGTTTTGAGATAAAGGATTCCATACCTGTACAATGAGCAGTTAGAACCCTATTCTGCCATTTCCTTAACAGACTCTGTGGGTTCTGCCTGACTTTCCTGTGTCTACTTTCCACTATTTCTGATTTTTTCACAGTTATCCTTGATCTCAACATCTCCCTTTCACTTTTCTGTTGGACTCCTACAGGGGAGCGATATGATTGGTCTGATGCCTGATAAGTGTAAAGGAAGCAAAGAGTATAAAAATTAGGATAATGTTTAAATGGTTTATTTGACAAAAGGTTTAACACTGCCAACTTCCTTATTGGTACCCTTTATTATTTGTATAGCAGAATGTAATCAAATGGAAAAGTTACATCTATTTATAGTCAAGACCAAAGACATTTTGACCAAGAAACTAATATCTAGGTTATTAATTAATACCCAGCAACAGAACAACTACATCCATGGAGCAACAAGTCCTTGTAAATGCTGTTCTGTTTAAAATGTAACCAAATGAGACCTGGCACAGAATATACTGGAAGCATTAATAACACACACGCACATTAGGTAGTGCACTTAAACACAAAGAAAAGAACACAATAAGGAATTAAAGGGGTTGTTCACTTTTAAATGAGCTTTTAGTATGATATAGACATTTATTTCTAAGACACTTTGCAGTTGATCTTCATTTTTTGTTTTTTCTTTATTTTTAGTTATTTAGATTTTTGTTTGGCAGGTCTCATTTTTGTTTTTTTAGCAGCTATCTGTTTGCTAGGGTCTTATTTACCCTAGCAACCAGACAGAGGTTTGCATAAAAGACTGGGAATGGAATAAGTCAGACATGAAATAGGAAATTAAGTTATAAGAAGTAACAATTAAAATAAAATTGTAGCCTTATAGAGCAACTGTTTTTTGGCTGCTGGGGTCAGTGACCCCTATTTGAAAGCTGGAGACAGAAAATCATTAAAAAACAAATAAAAATAGCTAAAGAAGACCAATTGCAAAGTTGATAGGAATAGGGAATTTTATAACATATTAAAAAATAACTTAAAAATGAATCACCTCTTTAATAGGACAATGGGTGCCTGAGCTGCTACATATTCCTCTCACACAAGGATCCCCTATAATGTATTAGCTATGCTGATTCAGGGACAGTGGCTCTAACAATTGCTGTTACTTTGGATTCATATATATCTATTTAATCAATATAATTCTTATTCAGCAAAAACAGAAGCCATCTCCAAATTGATTTCAAAGGAGAAAAAATGTTCCTTTTAAAAAAGAACAACAATCAGACCAGTCCATGGATAGGCTTTATTACTATGAATAAATAACAATAACTGATTTTCTAATTAGCTAAAAAGGTATGTGACTATTTATGAGAATTTTCTGTTGTATCTGCCAGTAAAGTTATATGTGCAAGATAATACCACAGTTTTACTACTTTAATTCTAACAAAACCGTTTAGTTCCCGAGGATGAAATATTAAACAACATGGGAGCAACAGCCTTAAGGGTGTGTGACCTGCACAGCTGCACAGGGTGCCATATGGAAGTGGGGCCCCAGACTGGCCATTATGCTTCTGTACCAATGCTTTGAAACTCAAATTACAGTAAAATTGATATATATAATTGACGTGCATTATGTACACTGCATTCAAATTCAAGTAGCGCCTTCTGCAGTATTTGATACAGGGTCCTAATTCCCTGTGCTTCTACAACTTGTCTAAAGGAACATTGGATGTAGTCAACAGGGTCCTGGAGTAGTTGTCTTCTTCTATGTAGGTCCTGTAGCAGGGAAATTTACATCCTGGGTACCCCCCCTCCCCGACACACACACTGACTTAACTGCTCCAGCAATGTTCTACCATGTAACATTAGCTGAAGACCCCCGAGGCACAGATTAGCTTACTCTCACCTGCATTAATATTTTCGTTGGGATTCTGTGCTGCCTGTATTTAATTTTCACAGAGGCCATGTCCTCTCCCAAGACCCGTTACCTTTGTTCAGCTCAATCATGGGGTGCAATTTGGCTTAAAGCTTTGCTGACAGTGACCATTTTTTATATTGTATGTTGGTGGGAAGTGAGGTAAAACAAATGGCCCTGACTTTGGCACAACAAAAATTGCCTTGGATCGTACAAAGGTAAATTAAGTAAGAAAAAGTTACTCAAAACATCTATACAAAGAACGAAGTTACTGGGCCTCACAGGGCCCCCTTTAACCCAGAAAGATAACCTCTGGTCACAACCTTATATTGAAATTTCACATAATTTAGGGTTTCTCTAAGCCCCTATGCGCTTCAGCACCCAACAGTCAAAGGGTATTTGCCCAGCTATTGTTACACAACTGCAAGGAGAAGGTACAAATCCCCATACAGTAAATAAATAAGAAATGCATCTTAGTATAGCGATCGTAATAACTGAGGTTTGCCCTTTGCTATATTTCAAACAGTCATTTCTTATCAGATGCCGGAAGCGTTTATATGATTATTAGAATCTGCTGATTTATACATTTTCAGGAAACTACAGCATATCATCTTATGTGTCTTAGTATTTGTAATAATCCATAAAGGCTTTTTTCAACTGGGGGCAAAAAAAATATATATATCAGTACTATATTACGCAATGTTGCCACCTAGTGGTGCACAAGTGTAATCACAATAAAATAATGTGGAGGTAAAGAAAAGGATTGTGTAGGTGTAAGCGTAAATTTTTTTCTTTTAATAACTCCTACACTGCTATGTAGGAAACATAGAATGCCTGGGATCTTCTGTCTCCTATGGGATATGTATGTAACCACATTTCACACTGTGCTGTACAACTAAGAATAGGTAGAAGTGGTCTCAGAGGGGAGGTTCTGGGCAAGGTGTGCCTGAGTGGGCTCAGTGTTCATTTAACCGACCTTAATATACTTAATAACTGACTTTAATATATATAGTGCAACATCCCAAGGGATTTTGGTAACTTTGAAGAATTTCCATGGTAGCATCCAAAGATTTAGAAGCATTAAAGAATTCCTATGGCAGCACCAACTGTTTGACAATAGAGATATGTGGCAGCTGTAGTGCACCTGAATGCCACATATACCCACCATAACCACAATACCTCTTATCTAAAGTCTGTTGGGTGGATATGTAGTCCAGCTGTTAGGCTGCAGGTAAGGTTGCATCTTTTCCAAAAAGAAATACCAGCTTTCTATATTTTAAAGATTCTTCTCTATTGATAACATTGGCATCAAGTATCATTTTTAAAGGCTGGTACAATACCAGCCAGGTGGCATCTATAGCTGCAGGGTAACATCTGTGATTTATTATTACTAAGGGGGGCCATTTTTTAACTCTTGTCCTGAATCCTTAGTTGCAATATTACAACCTTGAGTGGACAAGAATAAAGAGTATGTGATGCTGAGCCCCCATGGCAAGGAACTCGCTTTCCCATGTCAGAAATCTGTTTCTCACACCCACAAGCTGTTCATGAACTAAGCACTTACTGCTCAGAAGATCACAGTTAAAAGGGGAAATCCTACAACTCACTTACACAGCAAGGGGATACCCCCAGAAATATGACAAAGTATGGGGAGGATGGGTCGAGGCTATGGAATAGCATTACATAATCCTGTCCCAAAGAATCCGAATCCCACTGAGAACCCCAGAGGCCACTTCACCCTCTCTGACGGAAGCTTTAACATTACCTTGAGTAGGTTGTTACTGATTATATAAGTCAATGTACTGTATATATCCTGACATGAACAGAATATGCTTGTAGAACCAATGTCATAATGTTTAATGTTGTTTTATGTTACAAATGCATAAATAAAAACCTTTGAAAAAAAAAAAAAGGAAAAATCCTGACAGGGATTATTAACCTCAACTTTAACTGATGCTGCAGAGTTCATAGATTGTTTCCCCTCTGGAACACAGCCATATGGGGGTTTTAAGGGGCATGGTGAAGGCAAAATTGAGGGATGACTGCAGGGTGTATTCAAGGTTCCAGCATGGAAAGACTTTAGATAAACAATAACCTGCATATCATGTGTAGGGACCCATAGGGTTAAGTTCCCTATGGTGTTATCCCCTACCTTTATGTTATCTGTGTTGTAATAGGGCAGAGCCCTCTACACTCAGATTACAGTATTAGGCTACCCCCTATAGGTTTAGCCCAGGTTGACCACTCCCCTTGTGCAGACTATATAGTGTCTGGCACAAGGAAGTGTCTTCCTCTTTGGCTGATGTTGTCCTGAGGCTTCATGTCACTGAGCCTGAGGCAATTAGGCCCCAGTAAAGAGAACTGCTGATTTGTAAGTCGGGGACAGGGCCCCGTGAATGAGATAAAGCCAGCACAGTCAGTTATATGTAATAGCACCCTCTAGGAGTGGTGAGCATAGATAGCTTATTTAGTAAGGGCAGCACTAGCCCCATCAAAGGAGACTGTAAGGGTTTAGTCTAACCCAGGCTCTGTATGCCTTGCTGTAGGGACCACAGTTAAGACGCAGGATTCAGGCAGTTCCTTACCCTGAACCATAGTTGGCTGGAGGGGATCCGTTCCAGTAAAGGGCATCCATTCCTGGCATACAGCTAATACTCTGCATATCCTCCAAGTGGGCTATACTGTTACCTTGAATGTCACTTCTGCTGTGTTTTCTGTGACCAAGTTCTATACTGCTGTGACTGTGAGTATATACCCTGCTGCACTATTCTATATGTGCCTTGTCCGAATAAAGTATCATTCAGTTAACTGCAAGAGCTCCTGGCGTTCAATCGCTTACTATATTGCACAACACCAGTGTGAGTTGTAGTTCAACTACGTCATCTAGCCCTGACATAGCTCCCATATAGCGGAGGCCCATTCCTGGGAAAGGGGGTTGAATGTAACCCATGCTCTAAGTGCCCAACTAGCCTGGTAATATACCCCTATTAAGCCAAACAAGTGTTACATTTTGGCGCCCAACGTAATTGTGGGGCTGGAAAACACTGTGTGTAAATTGTGCTTCTAAATTCGCTGACAGGCAAAAAGGCTAGCCTGCATTGAAAAATCTAAATTGTAATTGGCCGTGGGTTCGGTTCTTTTGGAGCTCTTAGACCGTTTCCCATTGGTTGCCCTGCGCTGTCAATCACCCTCTGCTGTTTCGCGCACTTTCTGAGTGACGCGGGAGGTATTTGGCGCGAAGGGGGAGTCTCGCGTGAAGAATAGTCTAGACGCGAGATCTCCAAGGGCGGCTCCCGGACACACGTCACCCGCCGCCATTTTGTGGTGAGACTTCCATGTGAGCGGACGTGTGCTGAGCAGCTCCGCATCCGGATAGCGTACAGAGACCCCAAGCGGTTGCAAAGGGATACCCTGTCACATCACCACAGCTTACCAGCATTTGCGCGGCTGCGCATTTGGCCACGAAACTCCTCCATTTCATACACCGCGGCTGCGGGTAAGAATTTCTCCGGGGAGGAGGCCTGTTATACAATTACCGCACTAGCCAAGCCACATAGTGGGGCGGCCTAGGTTGTGCGGCCGGCATTAAAAGAATTATTTGTGCCGAGTAGTGGGGACTGCACCTGGCCTAAGCGGACGCAAGGGGTGCGTGCAAGTAAAACCCCCAGCAATAAATTTTTGTATCTATCAGCTCAGACCGCGGCTGCGGCTGAGCGTAAAGACTGTCAGTTACCACCGCGCCCAGCCAAGCCACATAGTGGGGCGGCTCTCTTTGGAGCGGGTGGTTGTAATTTTTGCCAGTTGTTACCTGAGCCTGCGGCTGCGGCCAGGATACACTACTGAACTTGTGCTTAAGCTGCTAACCCCACCGTCTAATACCAAAATGGCAGACAAAGGATGGGATGGTTGGGAGGTCCTGGATGAACCAAAGTCTAAGGGATTTACCCTCAGAGACCCCCCAGTAATAGATACGGGTGCCCGCTACATATGGGGCGGCACTTATGGTGAAAGGCTCACCGATATGGGGGTGAGGGAATTAGTTCCATATTGTGGGCGGTGTGGCACAGACCTCATTGAGGAGGCCAAAGACTTTAAAAGTCACTGCAGTTACTGTTTCTATGACTGCTGGATAGGCCCCTACCAAGAACCCAGGCCACCTAAAGGGAGACCAACACCGGGGCCCTTTGTACAAGGGTTAAGAAAGCTGTCCGGACGGTCAGAACTCTCCGCGGAGGCGGAGCCCTTTACCCCAACATCCTCACCAGGGGGGCGCAGTACCTCCTCCAAACATAGTGTGGCAGTAGGGCCAGTTTCCCTGGCTGGGGGTACAGTCCAAGAGAGCCCGCGTGGAGTCAGCTCGGGGGAGGAGCTCCCAACCACAATGGGGGAGCGTAGGTCGGTTGCTAGGGGGAGAGGCCGTGTACCTAGCGTAGCAACCAAGCCCTCCACTCCAACAAAAGAACAGCCCGCAGAGGAGGCCAAAGAATGGGCCACTGACGGGACCACCACCATATGGGTGGATAGGAGTGAACAACCTCCTAGCTATGCCACCTTGATGCCTGAACAGCCTCCTGCAGAGCCTGTTTTATCGCTGCCCACTGTGCCACTAAGAGGGGCCGTGCCTGGTCTGAATCAGGCCTACTGGGTCTTGCCCGGCCGGGGAGATCCAGCCAAGATGAGGTCAGTGTCCCGTGTTCAGCGCATGATCAATACACGCGTGAGGGACCTCTGGGGATACTGCATGCCTTATGCCCCAGAGTGGGTTTTTGACGAAGTCAAAAAGAAAGTACAGGAGTGGCTGTATGGCGAGATCATAAGGAGAGCTGACATCGGAAAAGAAGGTGTTTTCCACAGCGACCCCGAAAGGAGGAGCCGAGATGTGGAGTTTATTGGTAACACCATGCACGAGTGGTGGTTTGGGAGGACCATCCTCAAGCACTATGTAAAAAGCTGCGGTAAATTTCAAGAGGAGAAATACTTCAGCATGAATGCTCAACTCCCAGGAGGAGGCAGGATCGACAAGCCTCACCCCTCCTATTATCTATCTCTGGATGAAACCCTCAAAAGGTTTGGGGCCTCCAGATGATTTTCCACAGTGGCACCAGCTGGGCACTGTAGGAACATTGTATAGGGACTGAGCGTCTGGCCAGTGCCCTCCATTTTTCTGTTTTTGGGATAAAATCCCTACTCTGGACTCACGGTATTGAGCAAACAGAGATCAGTTACCTTCAGTTTATCCCTCAGTGGTGGGAATGTGCTCCTCCTAAGGGAGGCACTGCTGAGAACTAACTTTTAGTTGTACATAGTTGGCTCTAAAAGGACTACTGAGCCCCCACCTCACTACAACTTCTACCTCAACCTCACAGGGAGGACCCATTGCAGTAATCCACCCCTACGAAGTGCATGACGGGAGATTCATGAACACTGGGCTAGGGTGGGAAGCAATGGACTAATAAAGTTGGCTTGGGTGGGGCCATAAATGTCTAATGAGTTAACTATTGTTTGCACTAACATTTTTCTCTTTAAGCTTGAGCCTGGAACACCTGAATGAAGGCAGGATCGTTTCCATGTGTAAGTGTATCTGTTATACTCCTGGGAGGGGCTGGGCATGACCCGGCTGTCTTGGTACATATCGGTACTAACGACAAAATGAACGGTAGGTGGGGGACTTTAAAGAGTGAGTTCAGGGATCTAGGCTCTAAGATTAGGCAAAGGTCCTCCAATGTCATTTTTTCGGAAATTTTGCCGGTGCCGCGTGCAAGTTTAGGGAGACAGCGGGAGCTTAGGGAGCTAAATGCGTGGCTAAAGTCTTGGTGTAGGAAGGAAGGGTTTGGGTTCCTAGAGCACTGGGCTGACTTTTCCTTGGGGTACAATCTATACAGCCCTGACGGATTGCACCTCAATGGAAGGGGGTCTGCTGTGCTAGGGGAGAGAATGGTTAAGAGGTTGGAGGAGTGTTTAAACTAGACAAGGGGGGGGTGGGTGAGCTAGAATTCCATGGGAAAATTAGTGTAGACGGGGTAGGGGGACTAGCAAAGGGTTGTGGGGGAGGAGTGAGGGGGGCATATAGTTTATCAGATAAGGAGCTTCCGTTACAAGGAAAGCAGTCTCATAATTGCCTTAGCTCTAATTCTCCCTTAGCTAATGTAAACATCAGAGGGAGAAGTAATAATCTCCGCTGCATGCTGGCTAATGCGCGTAGCTTGTCGGGTAAATTAGGGGAGCTGCAAGCTATTGCATGTATTGAAAATTATGATTTAATAGGTATCACTGAGACCTGGTGGGATGATAAATGCGACTGGGCTGTGAATTTAAATGGGTATACACTTTTTAGGAGGGACAGAGAGATTAAAAAGGGTGGAGGGGTTTGTCTTTACGTAAAGTCAGACTTAAAGCCATGTAATAAAGACATTACCAATGAAAACGTCGAATCTCTTTGGGTAGAAATTTCAGTAGGGCTGAAGGTCACAAAGAAAATGATCATTGGTGTATGTTATAAACCACCCCGTATAGATGAGGGGGATGAGGCCCAGCTATTGTTGCAAATGGAGGAGGCTTCAAAACTGGGTCAAGTTGTTGTTATGGGGGACTTTAATTATCCGGACATTGACTGGAGTAATGGGGTGGCTAAGTCAGAAAAAGCTAGTAGGTTTGTAAATATGCTAAATGACAACTTTTTATTTCAGGCAGTTCAAGAACCCACTAGGAATGACGCTATTTTGGACCTGGTGATTTCTAATAATAATGAACTTATCTCTAACATTTGTGTGGGTGAGCATTTGGGGAACAGTGATCACAACATGGTCTCCTTTGAGATAATGCTGCAGAGACAGCACTATAAGGGAGTAACTAAAACACTCAATTTTAGACGTGCAGACTTTGCCAGTATAAGGGCATCTCTGCAATGTGTCAACTGGGAAAGGCTTTTCATGGGGTTAGACACAGAAGGAAAATGGAACATCTTTAAAACATTGCTTTGTAGGTATACGCAACAGTATATCCCCCTAGTAAGCAAGGAGAGGCATCGCAAAGCAAAACCTTTATGGCTGAATAAAAGTGTTATTGTCGAGGTTGGTAAGAAAAAACGTGCTTTTAGGGCATTCAAGTTAGCTGGGACAGCAGAAACTTTCATCAGGTACAAGGAAGCAAATAAAGCATGCAAAAAAACTATCAGGCAAGCTAAAATAGAGATGGAAAGGGATATTGCTGCTAGGAGTAAAAAGAATCCAAAATTATTTTTTAATTATGTGAATAGTAAAAAAATGAAGCAAGAAGGGGTGGGAACTTTATTATCACGGGGGGGTACGTTGGTTGATGAAAACGGGGAAAAAGCTGAAATTTTGAACTCTTATTTTTCATCTGTCTATACATCTGAGGAGCCAGATAATGAAGGCTTCCCTTGTAATATGCCCAGTGCTAGTAATTTAGCTACTGACGCATGGGTCACTCGGGAGGAAATTCAAAAGAGACTTGAACATGTAAAGGTAAACAAAGGTCCAGGGCCGGATGGGATTCATCCCAGGGTATTAAATGAGCTGAGCGCTGTGATTGCCAAACCTCTTCACTTAATTTTTCAGGATTCATTGAGGTCTGGCATGGTGCCAAGAGACTGGCGGATTGCTAATGTGGTGCCGTTATTTAAAAAGGGATCCCGTTCTCAGCCTGAAAACTATAGGCCTGTTAGTCTGACATCAGTAGTAGGAAAACTTTTGGAAGGGGTAATAAGGGATAGGGTACTTGAATACATTGCAGTTCACAATACTATTAGTTTGTGCCAGCATGGTTTTATGCGTAACAGATCTTGCCAGACTAATTTAGTTGCCTTTTATGAGGAGGTGAGTAGGAACCTTGATGCTGGAATGGCAGTTGATGTCATCTACTTGGACTTTGCTAAAGCGTTTGATACAGTACCTCACAGAAGGTTAATGATCAAATTAAGGAATATTGGCCTAGAACATAATATTTGTAATTGGATAGAGAACTGGCTGAAGGATAGAGTACAAAGAGTGGTTGTAAATGGAACATTTTCTAATTGGACCAGTGTGGTTAGTGGAGTACCGCAGGGGTCAGTCCTTGGGCCTTTGCTGTTTAACTTGTTTATTAATGACCTGGAGGTGGGCATAGACAGTATTGTTTCTATTTTTGCTGATGACACTAAATTGTGCAAAACTATAAGTTCCATGCAGGATGCTGCCGCTTTGCAGAGCGATTTGACAAAATTAGATAACTGGGCAGCAAACTGGAAAATGAGGTTCAATGTTGATAAGTGCAAAGTTATGCACTTTGGTAGAAATAATATAAACGCAAACTATCTACTGAATGGTAGTGTGTTGGGGGTATCCTTAATGGAGAAGGATCTAGGGGTTTTTGTTGATAACAAGTTGTCTAATTCCAGGCAGTGTCATTCTGTGGCTACTAAAGCAAATAAAGTGCTGTCTTGTATAAAAAAGGGCATTGACTCAAGGGATGAGAACATAATTTTGCCCCTTTATAGGTCCCTGGTAAGGCCTCACCTTGAGTATGCAGTGCAGTTTTGGGCTCCTGTCCTTAAGAAGGATATTAATGAGCTGGAGAGAGTGCAGAGACGTGCAACTAAACTGGTTAAGGGGATGGAAGATTTAAACTATGAGGTTAGACTGTCGAGGTTGGGGTTGTTTTCTCTGGAAAAGAGGCGCTTGCGAGGGGACATGATTACTCTGTACAAGTACATTAGAGGGGATTATAGGCAGTTGGGGGATGTTCTTTTTTCCCATAAAAACAATCAACGCACCAGAGGTCACCCCTTTAGATTAGAGGAACGGAGCTTCCATTTGAAGCAGCGTAGGTGGTTTTTCACGGTGAGGGCAGTGAGGTTATGGAATGCCCTTCCTAGTGATGTGGTAATGGCAGATTCTGTTAATGCCTTTAAGAGGGGCCTGGATGAGTTCTTGATCAATCAGAATATCCAAGGCTATTGTGATACTAATATCTACAGTTAGTACTAGTGGTTGTATTTATAGTTTATGTATGTGAGTGTATAGATTGGTAGGTGTGGGTTAGGTGTGCTGGGTTTACTTGGATGGGTTGAACTTGATGGACACAGGTCTTTTTTCAACCCTATGTAACTATGTAACTATGTAACTATGTAACTATGTTGCAGGTTACAGGTAGTATATCAAGGACCTCTTAAGTGTGTGCCTGAGCACCCCTGTAGTGGTCAGGAAGGTGACTCAAGATTTGCTCTAAGTATTGTGCCTGTCATACCTCTGTTGCAGAGTCAGATGGTGTGTCATGGATCTATAAGTAAAGTGCCTGAGTGATCTATTATGACACTCATGATTGTATATGGTTTACAGTAACGTAACTAGCAACGAAACAGTTAAAGGGAAACGAAAGGTAAAGTCACTTGGGGGTGCCAAAATGTTAGGCACCCCCAAGTGACTTTAACCGCTTACCTTGTACCCCGGGCTGGTGCCCCTGTTGGGAGAAAACAGCACCAGCCCGGGGCACCTGGAGCGGATCGTTTCCGTGTTCTGGCTTCCTTTTCCGGAATGCCAGCGGTGGGCGCATGCGCAGTAGAGTGAAAAGCCGACTTTAATGTTTAAGTTCGACTTTTCACTCTACTGCGCATGCGCGCGCAGCGAAACAGAAGGAAGGAAGCGCCGGCAGCTACCCCGGGCTGGTGCTGTTCCCTCCTCACAGGGGCACCAGCCCGGGGTAAAAGGTAGGTGGTCAAAGTCACTTGGGGGTGCCTAACATTTTGGCACCCCCAAGTGACTTTGGCTTTCTTTTTCCTTTAATATTTTGTTTAAATCAAAATTCTGTTACAGCTAAGAAGGTGCCTGGGAACCTGTACTTCAGGAGCATTTCCCATGTTGCACTGGAGTGATCCTATAGGACACTCAAAGTGTATATGATTCAATACAAGTTGCTGTATGTGCCTAATCTTTTCCTTGCAGATTTCCAATGTACCAGATACTCCTCAGGAGAGGGTATCAGAAACGGATGTATGGGTACTGTATTTTTGCACTAACTCAATGCACTACTGTTATTGCTTGAAAAGTGTACTTATTGTTATTTACCATTGCCGGGTCGGAATGGATTCTTCCCCCGGGTGAATGTAGGGACCCATAGGGTTAAGTTCCCTATGGTGTTATCCCCTACCTTTATGTTATCTGTGTTGTAATAGGGCAGAGCCCTCTACACTCAGATTACAGTATTAGGCTACCCCCTATAGGTTTAGCCCAGGTTGACCACTCCCCTTGTGCAGACTATATAGTGTCTGGCACAAGGAAGTGTCTTCCTCTTTGGCTGATGTTGTCCTGAGGCTTCATGTCACTGAGCCTGAGGCAATTAGGCCCCAGTAAAGAGAACTGCTGATTTGTAAGTCGGGGACAGGGCCCCGTGAATGAGATAAAGCCAGCACAGTCAGTTATATGTAATAGCACCCTCTAGGAGTGGTGAGCATAGATAGCTTATTTAGTAAGGGCAGCACTAGCCCCATCAAAGGAGACTGTAAGGGTTTAGTCTAACCCAGGCTCTGTATGCCTTGCTGTAGGGACCACAGTTAAGACGCAGGATTCAGGCAGTTCCTTACCCTGAACCATAGTTGGCTGGAGGGGATCCGTTCCAGTAAAGGGCATCCATTCCTGGCATACAGCTAATACTCTGCATATCCTCCAAGTGGGCTATACTGTTACCTTGAATGTCACTTCTGCTGTGTTTTCTGTGACCAAGTTCTATACTGCTGTGACTGTGAGTATATACCCTGCTGCACTATTCTATATGTGCCTTGTCCGAATAAAGTATCATTCAGTTAACTGCAAGAGCTCCTGGCGTCCAATCACTTACTATATTGCACAACACCAGTGTGAGTTGTAGTTCAACTACGTCATCTAGCCCTGACATAGCTCCCATATAGCGGAGGCCCATTCCTGGGAAAGGGGGTTGAATGTAACCCATGCTCTAAGTGCCCAACTAGCCTGGTAATATACCCCTATTAAGCCAAACAAGTGTTACACATGCATATATAAACCATAACGGATACACAGATTATTCATGAAGGGACTACATCTTAAAAAAGTTGGTGCCTGAAAACAAAGTGTAATGTTAAGTAAAGGTGAAAGGAAAATTTATGCTTGGAAAAGCTTCTGTGAGTTTTGTGTTTACATAAGGGATTGCAATCTATTGGTTACATCTTCTTCCTGTGTCTAACAGCAGTTCTGCCATGCTTTATGGCTGAGATTCTAGTTGCTTTTATAGCAGAACTTTCTAAACCATAAAGCCAGGATTCTTACCCCTTGCAGTGGGGTACACAAACGAGACGGCACCCTAAGTATACCCATACTGTAGATATATAAAAAAAATCACATTTCATATAACTGGTGCTAGCTATGCCTTGCAATGTGTAGATAAAATATAGCCAGCTGCAAAAGCAGCATGTGTAATCTAATACCTGCTGTAATACTCAGACAAACATACTTAAACGTCAATTATACCTGCAATTTTAATTTTTCATTCCTGTTTGTAAAAGTTTAATACCTCGAGCTTCTACCAAGGTCCCTGTTTGATTAGGCAGTTTGGACAGTTCTGACCATACTGCCTGAACATCTGGGCATGTATATCAGATCAGGGATCCGTTTCAATAGAACATCCTGCTACTACTGTCAAAACTAACCATTCCATCTGCTATGTAAGCAGGTACATGGTGCATCAGGTGATAAGGAAATAAAGTGAAACTGCAGCTCCCCTTATGCTCCCATACATCCAAACAAATGGAATAATAGACTATAGCCATTCAAGTGTATGGCCAGTTGTACAGTATCTGACTTTTTGATGTATGAGCCAATCATCAGTTGGATACTGTGAAAGGGTGAACAGTACATGGCAGAGTCATTCTTATAATTTCCTGGTGTGTTTTCCAAGAAGTCTGAGGTCTAGTAGCCTATGCAACATAGTAAAACATTATTGCATGGTCAGCTAAACAGGTACATAAATGGACACTGCATACCAGGATCATTTGCCTAAGTCAGTGGTTACCAAAGTGTAGAGCTGGAGGAAAGGGAGGAGAGAATTCCTCTTAGGGTAAGGGGAATTCTTGTTAGGGGAGAATGACTTTTTGCTCTCCTACATAATTTTAATTTATGTTAACTGTTCTCTTCTCTGTTGAAACAATTAACTTTATTATAATTACCTTTAATTCATGGTTTAAAAAAATGCCTCATTTAAATGTAGCTTTATTTGTGGAACCTTTGCCCACAAGACTGCTATTACCAGTTATGGATGCTGCTAGAAGTACAAGAGTTAAAGTAGAGAAGAACTTGGCTCCATTTCACTGTTCCTGACACAGACATTAATGATGACCAATGTTATAGAAGGAGAGAAGGGCAGAGAAAATGTTCTCACTCATTACTGCCTTTTGCAAATGGAGTTGTGCATTTTACTGGTCCCTCCTGTCGTTTTGGTTTGAATAGGCAACGCTTCATGTGCTTTTACAAGAATCCATACTTGGTGCCTGCTTCACCTGAATAAGCAAGTTTTCATGTTAATCTTCAGTATTTCTAAATGGTTTGATTCTCTTTAGCTGAATGAGGTTCATTTATGCACAGTGGGCAGTGCCGCCATGGAGTCTCCCAGCCAAATCTCTTGTGCAAATGTGCCGACTCTACAAATGTTTAAAATGTTTGCTGGTCTGGCTTAAAGCCTCAAAGACCCACTTTTTAAATTATTTTATTCCTTTTGTTTGCCAGACAGAAACATCAAAATGCCAAAATATAAAGATATTTCTATTTGAGGGATTTTAACTTTGTGTTGATAAATTCATTTTAAACAGGCTGAATTGTCTGATCCTCTGTGAACTGACCGCTTATATGCATAGCTAGTTTGTTCAATCATTTGGCCCACAGGCTAGAGAACCTGAATTTTCATTCTATTACCCATATGGGTATATATAGAAGTCATCTGCCAAGCATACAGAGATGTATTTTTATGTCTCACGCTGACTGATTGTCTGCTATCTGGTGAAAATTGATCATATTGGAAGAGCTGATTGTTGACATAGTTGCCAATGTAGCTGTGCTTGCAGAATCCGACTCTTTCCCAAAATTCTAATTATCTCTTCAAAAATAATGGTTTAGAGGTATGATTTTGCAGGTTAAAGTTAAAATGTGGTTAGATATGGTTATGATATGTCCAAAAACAAAGGAAATAGAAAGGACAAAAACCAGACGTCATGGAAATAGACAAGATATCAGTGCTTCTGGATGGGGATGCCAAGCTAGACTTGCTGACTATGATAAACATCAGCTCTAAATGGTGAAACATGTGACAAAGCAACACCGTTAACTACAGTGGGAAAAAGGTGTGTCTTGTAGCACTGTTGAAACAAAGGCACCATTTGAGCCCTCTACATCTGTAAGGACCTGATGGCTCTGGGGTTATCATTTTAAAGAGATATGTTGTCTTAAAACTATTTTCTTTGATAATAGTATTCTAACCAGGGGTAATGTTGTTCTTAAATACAGTAGATGTCTATCTGCTCTCTCAAAACCTTTAGTTTTCTTTTCTCATTTATTAAAAAATTTGCTTTGCCCATGTTGTAACTTATTGTGGCCAAGTCTGTAGGGCAGGTTTCAGAAAATTTGGACTTGGAATAATCACATTTAGTCACACTTGTTTATATTTAGAAAAGCATATGAATGTGTCAGTTCATTAGAATGTGTTAGACTGCTCTGACCATATTCTGTTCTGTGGGGTGTTACAGGTTAGTAGCAGTGCTGAGGTTTAACACCAATAAGATTGTTCATTCCCAATGCAAGAGCAAAGGAATGGGGTGTGATTCTGATTCTACTTTCACCTATTATTAACATCAGTTTTACTCACTTCATCTTACAAAGAACTTCATCAACTTTCTACCAAAGTAATGTTAAAATTACTGCAATAGCTCAAACATAGCAAAATCCTATTATTTTCTTTTGGAGGAGGAAAAACCCTTAAAGATCACAGCAATTTAAAATGGTTATTATACACCCATTGTTCATGAAGAATAGAGGGGAAGGCTGCTATACCCACTCAGAGAGTCTAGGAATATAGTATGAACAGATGGAATTCACAAACTCTGTAGCTTTGAGCTGAGCAGTCCCTCTGCTTTTAAATAAGGCTTAAGGCACAAGCGTTTTTTGAATTTATTGGGACTTACCAAACTGAATTAAGGAGACTGTTTCAATGAGTTCAAGTTGTAACAATGGCTGAAGCTTACAAGTTCCAACTGCATCAGCTTCTAAAACCACAATTTCAATGGCAATGCTTCATCTTGGCACTTTAACCCACCTCCTATTTCCGCTGTTTTTCTTCTCAAGTCACCCTGTTTATAAAGATCTTGCATTTTGGCCAAAATATATCATTGACTTTCCTTCACCAGCTCAGACTTGGCGCAATCCAATTTAAGAAAATGCATATTGATATTCTTCAATCTGAGGCCTATAAATTTCCATTAACATGCAGAAACAAAAAAAACTTTTATATCTGGAACAAATCCTGGATTTCAGTGGTTGGAAATGGCCTCTATTACTGCAAAATTAGTTAGCTCATGTTATAGCCAGAAGAGGAATGAGTCACGTCATGCCCCCCACCAGTTTCATTACCATTAGAAAAAGAAATGGTCTACTTATCTGTTGGAATCATCTATTCTGAGAACTCATTGCTCATTACTATTACTTCTAAAGAGATAAAGCTCAGCAGCAATGACCTACATACATAAAGTAATACAAGAACCTGGTATGTGTTCTGTCTACTCTAATAAGGCAAAATATTTCCAGGCCTTTCTGTTTTTTTGGATAGCTGGCCTGTAACTGCTCATTTACTGATCCAAATAACTGTTTAAAGAAAAACTATTCCCCCAAACAATGTAGGTCTCTATAAAAATATTTTGCATAAACAAGCCCATATGTAAAGCCCTGCTTCATCTAAATAAACTATTTTCATAAAAATATACATTTTTAGTAGTATGTGCTATTGGGGCCGATTCACTAAAGTGCGTTAAAAGGAGCGCTATTTATAGCATGCGATTTTATCGCTTCTTATTTTTAGCAATGATGCTTGATTCACTAAAAGGACAGGCTTCATAATTTAGATGCGATGTTCTTTGCGTTATGTAACTCGCGATGAGCATTTTTCTTGCGTTATTTTCTGCCGCGTGCGTTATTTCCCGCTGCGAGCGATATATTTCACCGCGTGTGATATAAGCGCATGATTTAACGCACGTAACCGTTACTTTCAGAAAACTACTGTACTGAAAATGCCCATTTCCCTGCAAACTGGAGGATGCGTCACTCTAGGGCCAACACATAATTGAAAAAATCTCACTGCAAAGTCCATGTTGTGTTGCCAAAAGCTCACGAACTGCAATTTTCTTTAAGTACCGCCTGCCCCAAGTAGGTGTTAATTTTCGCACAGACTAATTCGATATTTAGCGCATTTAACGCATATGTGTTTGTGAATCATGCATGCAGTTTTTTTGCGCATGCGATATGCGTTTTAACGCATGCAAACTGACTTTGATGAATCTGTACTTATTTATTGCGTGCTTTTTAACGCAAAAAAGCACGCGATAAGCGTTATCGCACTTTAGTGAATCGGCCCCATTGGGTACTCCTAAATAGGAAATTGGCATTTTAAGGGCCGCCTCCTGGGGTCATAGTATTCACAGTGCACACAAAGAAGCCAAGGGACACATGCTAGGCCACATCAGCCAATTAATGGACAGAGTTCTGCCTTTTGCTTCCACACTTCCTGTCATGTGATCTCTGAGAGAGCACACAGACCATCACTGAATGGTGGATCAAGGGAAAGGATGTAAAATGGCTGATATATACTCCAGTTTGGCGAGATTCACTTAACATAATGTAAACTATCTGTTGGTATACTTTTCCTTTAAGTTCAGTGTTTGTACATATTTTTTTTCAAAAATATTTATGTGTATATATATATATATATATATATACACACACATCCAATAAAAGGGGTCCACACTCCAATATCCATATTATTAAGTGTCATCATGTTTTGGCTTCTTTTGGTTTCTGGCACCTAGCTTTAGGGACTGCAGCTTTCAAATGCTTTTATATATAATGTATATATGAAATGCTGTGTTTAGGAAGATCTCATGGGACATACAAAGAATGCATAAAAAAATACATACAAAAAAAAAATAAAGAACTATTTTTATGTGATATATATAGTTCCTGATCAAATTGACCATAGTGTATGCTGAAAGCAGGGACTACTTATAATATGGCACTGCTATATAAATAAAGAATAGAATAATTATAATAGAAAGAAACAAGGCTAGGCTATATTATGGGAAATACTGTAAATAGGCCCTGCTACTAACTTGATTACATCTGCTAATATTGCTATAGCCTGAACAGTGAATACTGTTGTGCTGCGACTGCAGTTACCTTTGCATTAAAGGCCTTGCAATAACAAAGTCATCTGTTATAGGGAAAAGATATCCTTCATTATTTCTCGTCTATCTTTTGATGTTAAAATCATGATGATCCTCCCTCTGTGTTTGGTATTTATATGCACTTGGTGGTCCAAAATGTTCACAATAAATGTGATGTGCCTGTATATCATGTTTAAATGCAGAACCGTCCCACTGAGTGTGAGCAACGCATCACAGTCCCGCCTTGGAACTCTGTTGGGTAGGTAGCCTAAGCATTCAGTCACCCTTAGCTTCAACAATATATATTTATATATATACAAAACAAAACATGTTGTGGTGTGCAGCTTCTCTGTTATCTATATTTATATATATATATATATGTTGTTTGTAGAGCAGGTTAAAAATTAGACTCATTAATACTAAATATTTAAGTTAATGCCAATTAACCAATCTGACAAGCTTTGGAACATAGCTGGTCTCAGGCACATAACATTCTGCTAGCAAAGATTTAAGTAGTTTAGCTCATTATCTGGAATTGGATTCCAGGGAACTATTGCAGTCGCTCTGCAAGTTGTTAAAGCCATTTTTGTCTCAATGGAACCATTTTTATTACAAGCACTTCAGTCCCACCTCCGTACTTATAACTGCAGAAATGAATAAAGAGCATGACATTGTTTTATTATTCTTAACTTCCCCTCACCTTGTGCCTTTAAGGTCAGTTGCTATTTCATAAGTACTGCACTTATACCTTCATATTTCAATGGCATGATTGACACAATAAGATGCATGCTCACAAGGCATAGCTTCTATTTTTCCTACATTAAGGCAGACTTACCAAGACCCACCATCTTCGTAGTATAAGTTATGGGCAACACACATATTAAATAACTTGGAATTTTCAGTCCAAGATCTATCTGGGGGTCTGGAAATAAATTCATAATACTATTTACACAGTAAAGGTGGCCTGGGCTGGTTTCTTGCTCTGAGCACAAGTTGGATTGATTTATGTTGGCAGCTCTGATGATGTGGGCTTATGCAATTGACACAGAACTCAATAATCAAGTGATTTATAAACTGGGGCTATGTTTTACAGTTCTGTTTCCATCCTACAGTGCATGCTTAATTTAAAACTGACTT